>NC_133032.1:32965000-35595000 GCF_048771995.1 Taeniopygia guttata | reverse complement strand
TATCTTATCATTTTTGCTCATCAAATCCCCATTTGCTGAATGCAAATTTCTCTGGTCTAAGTGCTCTTGCACCTCAATTTAAATGAATAATAGGATAGACTCTATTAAAATCGGTTTAAGGTTGCCATGGGTGACATATCAGTAGGGTTAAAATGAGAAAAAAGGTCACAGAGGCAGTCCTTACAACCTGTTTTTTTTATTATTATTATAATGAAGCATATGTAAGTATCTATGTAGGTTTAAATGACAACATATTGATATTGTAGACAATACTTAGTTTGGAGGTCTTTTTCTATTGGTTTTTTTTTTTTTTTTTTTAACTGCGCAGTACACACGAAATAAATGTGAAATTATAGTGTCATCAATAACTCCGGGAATGGATTCAGTTGCTGAAAATTAGAGAGTAAAGCCTCAGTGCAATAACACTGTAGACTGACAGATTGTGGATTTGTAGAAATAACAGAGAACTCAGAAAGAGCCTGTACTTTTGCTGTGGCAAATCCTTCATTTCAAGGAACCAGCAAGGTACTGTAATCATATTAACAAAGCAGCCAGAAACTATACCCAAACACCTCATTTAAGAAGAATTTGGAGTCTTCAGCTAACCTGATTTATGGGATTATGCATGCAGTTATTTGATAAGTATTGAAAATACTACCACTTCACACTGAAGCCTTCCTTGATCTATCTTTTTGTGTCTGTGTCATAGTCTTATCCTGTTTAAAGCTTAAAAAATACCACTTCTGACCGTTCTAAAGACTTAGAGAATAAAGTAAAATCACAACTTTCCTGAATTTTTTTTTTTGATCCTTTAAAAGTCAAATTTATTTTTTTTAGTAGTCTCCTTATTACTCACTTTTATTTTCAGTATTATGTATGATTTTTACTTGGCTCTCACAGAGTCAGATTTTTGATAGGAGGAAGGACTGTATTTCCTCTTCATTTTTTTTTTTAACCTACAATAAGATGAAAAATCTCCTTATTTGCTAAGGTTACAGTGTTGATTTAATTTTCATAGGAGCAGTGGAATATTTTGAAGTGAGTAACATTTACCAAGTCATTAGTTTTATGCAAACTAGGGAGGAAGATGAAAGAAAAAAAATTATCAATTATTTATAGATTGTTAAAATGTATCGTAGTGCAGTGCTACTGTATAGAAATGACAATTAGCCAAACTTACCTTCTATAATTAATAATGCATATATTATGCTCTTTGGGCAACTAATCACCAGTCCTACAAATTTGTTTGACACCGATGAAGATACCTAGGCGCAGGCACGGGTTAAAACAAGGACGGCAGAACAATGTTCTCCCATTAAGGAATGGCCAGCTGGAACAGGCTCTCAGCTATTTCAGCTCTCCTTAAACTCACGCCGCGCTTCCAGTTGACAAAATGGTGGTGGGGTCTACCCAAGCGCTTGACAACCTGATTGGCACATGTGAAATTAAAAACCAAAGGCTCCTAACGGGAAAGGTCTCCCAAACTGGCGGTTTGACTGATACACTGAAAGGCAACCCACCGCATTTATCACCCTCTGCCTCGGCTCGAAACTTGGGGAAGACGGCGACAGCAGTGCTCCTTCTGTCCACGCTACTGGCCAGGCAGGCGCGGATCAGCAGGCCACGCTGCGCAACCTGTTTCCCCGGCGGTACAGATTTGGAAGCGGCAGAGATAGCTCGCGAGGGCCATTTGCACCTATCAAAACAACAGGCAGGGCTGCCACGCTTTCAGCGCGAGGAGCGGGCGAGAGGCAGCCCCGGCGCGGGTGTGAAGCGATGGAAGCCTTCGCGAAGGGGCCAAGGTGCTCCAGTGCTCCTGGCCAGGTGGCTCCTTGCCTCCAACCTGTTTTTCTCCTCTGTGCCGTAAGGAGGGACTCTTAAGCATCGTTTTTCCTTTGAAACTGGGGGGTTTCTTTCCTTTTGAAAAGTGCTGCTTTTTTTTTTTTTTTCTTTCTTTTTTCTTTTTAGCTTCATTTTTCCTCTTTGGAAATTTGATCTCGTGATGCGGCTATTAGTGCCAGGTCTCTCACTGAAATGTCACTCACTGCCATCCCCCTTTTTTTTGTGGGCCCCTAGGAGCAGCCTTATGGCAGTTGTGGTGGGATTCAGCCACTTAGATGCTGGCAGCTCACCACGGCAGGGAGTTACCCTGATGTATCCACGTTATCCTCCAACCGTGCCAAGACGTGAGGAGCTTCTGGGACACTTTGTGCAGAGTCTCAGGTGCTCTAAGGCATATTAAATGGCACATTAGATGCATCAGAGTTTAGTAAATAGATTTACCTGATGCAGCTGAGTGTTTATTTATTCAGAGATTGTATCTGCAGGCTTGCAGCCCACCTTGCCCCTTCTTGCTCTCATGCTCCATCCCTGGCATTATCTGTAGGGTGAGGGGCATGAGGAATTTCGGTGTTCACAGGCAATGTTGTCCCAGCACATCCTGACAATAATCTCTTGTAATGGAAATATTTTGATCTACAGCTACAGATCTTTGAGTCTATAGGGTACAGCTGCTCCCATAACTGGTGGCTCCTTGGATGGGAACCAGTACCATGCTGAAAAGCCCAGGTAAATCATCATTTTGTGTTCAGTTTGCTCTGTCCCAGTGATTTCACTGCACAATTTTCAAAGGAAGATCCCCTCTGCAAAACTAAATGGTTCCCACCTTGTGTTAAGCCCTGATAAGGATTTGTTGGAAGCTTTGATCACTGTCTACCTGTTAACACACAGAATACTAAAGAGCCCTCCACGTTCACTGGGGGCAGTGCAGAATTATTATTATTTTTTATTTGTGATAAGTATACTATCTGTAATAATTTATGGACATTCTTGAATTTATAAATATGCAGGCTTTGCCAAATATTTTAACAATCCCTCCATGGCAAATTGTCTTTAAATACTGGCAGTTTTTTTCTTTTTAACATTTACTTGTGGACCAGAAACACTTGCAGTCTATTGCCCCTGGCCTTCTGTGAGAATGTTAGTTAGCAATGCTCATAAAAACTCAATTCATCAATGTGAACATAATTTGCTATGAACAGAAAGCTCACAAAAGGGTGAATTTGTCAGATAGACAGGTGGCCTGAGATCTCTCCCTGATACTGAACGATATGAATAATAGATTCTGGTAAATGTATGCCAAGACTTGAGCTGTAAACACAGCTGCCTCCATTCCCTTCCAGAATAACAGCTTCGAGAACGAAAGCACAGGAACCACAGTTCCACCTGAGGACTAAGCCTGTGCATGTACACACACACACAAACACACACACACACTCACACACACACACCACACAAATGCAATGTACTTGCAGGCTCACAAAGAAAACAACCCCAGAAAAAGGACAGAGGCCTTTCCAGCTCCTTTCGCAGACCCTTGCTCTGAGCGGATTTTAACATGTGTGGAGAGCAGAAGGAGGGAATAATAGAAAACATTTAAAATATATTTTAAAATATCTGCAGTCACAGAAATAAATCTTTCTCTGATCCAAGGGCAAAAAAACCCCCCAAAACAACCAAACCAAATACCAAACCCTCAGCTGGCTTTTGTAGGTAAGGATCCAGACGTAAGATGGGGGAAAAAGCGCCGTAATGTCACAGCTGAATATGTAAAAAATACAATTATAGGGCTTTTTTGCTATGATTCTACTTCCAAAAATTAGCTAACTGTAATGATCCTTGCTAGACGTACACAATGTTGGTGATTTTTTGTTGCAGGTTATTGGTATTTATTTCTACAGTATTCAATTTTCACTGGGTATTTTTAGGCTTAAATCATTAATTACTGCCCATGGACTGGGAAAGAAGGATATTATATGTGCAAAAGTGACCTTTCAGCTTTTCTAATGAACAGCTTTCTGCTGGATGTTTGCCCAACATAACTTCAGAGCAGGCTGAAGGCTGTTCCAGGCAATCCCAGCGACCGATGGTACAAAAGGGTTGCTGTAATGTTTGGACAGCAGTGGGAAGGACCTAATCCTAGGTCAGGTCACATAGGTGGGAGTAAAAGAACTGCAGGACAGTGACTTTATGTTGCTAAAAATCCCCAAACAAGTCTTAAAATGGGCTCATCTGGGGCCAGCCACGTTCATTTTGAGAGCATCTGAATCAGCTGACTTTAAAGGGCAGAAATGGAATGTATTGCAGGCGAGAATGATTGGCTGAAATAATTGTTTTGGGCTATCAAACTCTTATTTTTGCAGTTCTAGCTGAGGGCTCTCTGCTCTAGTCTTTGCATGGGCAGGGTTTAATATGTTTTCCCCTTATAGGTATAAAACAAAGGACTTTTCCCACACTAGTATGCCTTATTTTAGGGATCAGGCAGGCTCTTTATTTGATCCCTCTCTGGCAGTGTTATAGCCCAGGAAATGAACTGGGAATTGTATCATCTGAAGTTCATAGATGTTTGTTAATATTTGTTATTTAGGGAGGATGCTTCTCTGTAATGAGTTGGCGAAGGTGAGAGATATGCAGGCAGAACCAGCACATCCTAAAGCTCCCAAAATGTGACCGCATATGAGATATTAAAGGCAAAATGGAAGTTCTGAACAAATGAAATCACTGTCAGAATAATAAAAGAGAAATGAGCTATGATCTAATCTGTTTTCTAGCAGTGTCACAGAGGAGCTATAATAAAAGCTATTTGCAAAGTTCAGAATCATTTCCCGTGCAAAGCCATTCACACACTCTGCGACTCTGGACAAATGGAGGGGGTCTTGGCTCTGCCAAAAAAAATGGTGTGCAGATAGTTCACTATTAGTTTTAACTTTGTGCACCTAAATTTCTCCATTGGCTGCAATTTAAGCTCTCTCTTTCTCTGGGATGGCACATGAACTTATGCACCTGGATTTCTCCCTCTATTTTTGGTGCCTCATCTTCACACCTTTCCAATTACAAGCTGCAAGTGTAAAGGAAAAACAGAAAAAGGAAAAAAAGCTGTATTACTGGATGCTTATCTAACCTGGTTCTGCACCATGCACGCTTTGAATGAAAGCACAGCAAAAGATGTACTGTGTCCTCGTTGGAAATGCTCACTCTGCTCTTCTCCTTGGAGAGAAATCCCACTTCCCATGTGCCTCTATTTCTGTGGCATCCACTGTGCAAGCAGTGAGGAAGAGAAAGACAAAAGGAGTGCAAGGAGGGACGAAGTGAGTCTATAAATGCCTGTTTCTCCCATGATCCTCACAATGAAGTGATAAAATATTGATGGTGGTGTACCCAGGGTCTTTCACAGAGCTAATGAAGGCCCTGCTCTGTATGCTCCTCCCTTTAAAGCAAATAAAAGAATCTGTGACAGTTTCCCCATGTTACTTGTTTGCATTTTAAAGGGCATAGATTGGAGAAATGGAAATGGGACTGAACCAAATGGAAGAGAACATGGAGCAGAGCTGAGCTGACCTTGGTCTAGGCTGTGGAAGAAAGTATGAACAGGTGGAAAAGGAAAACATCCTCCATGATTTCTGCAGAACTGGAATAACAGCAACCAATCTCTACACAGAAGTTTCTCTTTTCAATTCACTGCATTTTATTACAGGTAGATTAAGGCATGGCAGAGGGAAGAACAGAAAGAGAAATCACAATTTCTCTACAGCCTTCAAACAAAATGCAGTAGAGATTTAAGAGCAGCAGGGACCTCTTGTGTATCTACAAAAAGTCCCTGTTTTGACCCAGAGATCTGCTCATACAGAAAGAAATGAATGAATTAACATCAGTGGGAAGGGCAACAATAACAGAAAACTGTGGGACCTCTCTGGCTTCCTGGCAGTGTGGCTGGGAGGTTTCTGAAAGTTTTGGAGTGTGTGCTTGTAAGTTATCTCTAGTCCAGGATGGTGTCTGCTGAAAATGAGGTTTGATATGATCATTCAACATGAAGACCTGGTGATGAACATCAATAAATCATCTCTTGGACTTCATGGGCTAGGCACTGTCCTCTCCCAGAGGAATAATTTCAGAAGAAATCTGCTTTTGTTGCTTAGCAAAAACAAAAATCCACCAAGGATTTATGTACACAACCCTCAAGTCTCAAAACGCAAAAGAGAGCAAATCTCTTATTTCCACCCAAATATCTTGGTTGTCTTTGCATGGTTTATCTCTCTCTGATCCTCCCAATTCCCTTTGCACCCATCTTCCTTACCTCCCTTCCTCCCTTTGTCATTTGCTTGTCTTTATCTTTATTCCCTTACATATATCTTATGCTCCAAAGCAAAAAAAAAAAAAAAAAAAAAGCAAAAAAAAAAAAAAAGGAAAAAGCAGTTCACACACAGAGTGAAGGACTTAATAATGTTTTACTGGACATGGGAATTACTATACATAGTGATAAAATAATTGTCCTGCTGGCTGCAAAAGCACCACCAAGCAGTCAGTTTGAGTAACCAGCAAAAGCCACAGAAATCAAATAAACATATGATGCATTGCTTCTATGTGGGAAAGTCCAATGTGTGGAGAAGACAAATATTGAGGTCTCTGTCGGGTGGAAGGCAGCATTGCTGTATCAGTGGAGATGACTGAGTTACTGAAAAATGGACCTGACCCAGGAATTAAACTTCACAGGGTAATTTTGGTGATTTCTGGTGTGCTGAAGATGAAAAATAAGTGGGCATTTTAAAAATAGGACTTGTAATCCAACCCTGCTACCTACCCTATTATAATGGTGGTATTATTTGGCTATGCCTCAAAAAACCATAGTATAATATATTATATATTTCATAGTACAAAATGAATTACATATATAATTACATATACATATTTAATCAAAATACAGGAACCTTCCATGGCATTTTTTCAAGGGTTCAAGATTCTAGGAGACTTCTGATAGAGCTCAAGATCACGTTGTTGGAAAATATACTAGACTATATATACAATTAAACAGGTTTCATCTGCAAGAATAAAGTTGCAGTGTAGTTTAGCTTTGGCATTATTGAAAGCGAAATTGAGATTACAGAAGTCGCAATAGAGGTACATGGCTCTACAAGTCAAACATGACCTTAAAGCCACAGGTACCCCTACATCAAGAGGAGCCTTTTGGTTACTTAAAGTTGTCACACTGATTCTTCTGAATTTATCACTTGGAGTCAGCTCAGTGGACCTCAGCTCTTTGTCCATAAATCCACAAGATGGTTGTTCCACAATACCCACAAACATGCATTAGAGTGTTAATAAAAACCATTAAAAAAAAAAAAAGTGAATATACACACATATATTAATTGGGAATAGGAAATTTTAGAAAATTCAAGATTGCACAGTGCACTGGGCATCTATGGCAAAATAACCTGCACAAACTCAAAATCTGGTATGGTGAATGAATTAAAGAGTAAAAAAAGGCCAAAGCTACATAATCAACCTGCTGGAAAATGCACTTTGATTGCATCTGGAGCAGAGGCAGGCTGGGGCACCAGGGGAGCCCTGGCCAGGCTGCACCTCCTCTGACACGCGATGGAGGGACCAGTGCAGCCTCTGAGCCCCTGGCCAAAGCTTTTCTGCACTGTGCCTGCAGCACAAAACCTTCCAAGGGACACCTCCTTTTCCTCCTGACACAGGAAAACCCATCCCAGGCACCCAGCTTGGCTGAGGGAGTCTGCAGTAACAGAGCAGAAAAGAGCTGCCTCTCCCAGCTCACAGTCCCTAAAATTACTCCTACGCAGTTTGGAGGTTTGAGATGACCTTACCCTTGCCTGAATGCTTTTTATCTTTTTTTTTTTTTTTTTTTTTTTTTTTTTTTTTAATGGAAATTTAGAGGTGTTCTGTATACACAGTCACAAGCACATACATATATTGTGAAAGCTGACAAGACTGAAGGAGTACAAAAGGAAACTTGTTTCTCCACTAAATATGCAATTTAATTCCTCATGCACATACAAAAAAAAAAAAAAATGCCACTCCTCCCTCCCCTACCAATAACCAGCGGTTTGGCATTTTGGAAGAAAACTTCCCAAGTACCCCAAGCTGCTTTCTATGTTTAGTGGAGAAGCCTGACTGCACCACTAAGTCTCTAACTCCACTTGAACTCTTGCACTAAACATAGAGATGGCCCTTTCTTCTCTAAAACATTCTGGGCTACAAGCTGGATGTGTCAGCAATACAGCAGATGGGGAAAATGTATACAAGTGTATTAATTTTGTGGCCCAGATTTATGCAGAACACATATTTCCACAGATTTTGTATAGGATTTCAAATCTTGCTTTAACCCTTACTAGATAAATGTGAAGCTTGGAAAGATCAGAAATGTTTGTGGAGGGAGGGAATGGGACAGAGAGGGCTGCTGCTGTCACTGCTTGTTTTGGTACCTGATTTACAAGAATGAGCTATGCCCATGCATTTACTTGCTCTGAAATATTTATATTAATTCTAGCAGTCTCACAATGACTTTGCAAAGTTTAATTAGTTCATAATTAATTAGCTTCTTAAAGCTTCCTTGCTGAAAGCACAACTGGATGAGTCTAGCTAAAAAAAGAAAAAAAAAATTTGGCTTTAAATTTTTTTCTTCTCTTCCAGGTAGATCTGCTGCTGTGCCTGCATGTTCACAAATATTCAGGTGAGCCTTTTTATTCCCTAGAAATCTCCCAAAAACAAAAGGGCTGTGCATGGCAGGGTGGAGAAATATTTCTGAGAACATTCATACCAGATGTGTGCTCACAACCCGTCCTGAAAAAACTCTTTTCATTGTCTGCACAATAATTTGTCAACGAGTTATAACTGCTCATGAATTATTTGCTAAAGGAAAAAATAAATTCCCTCATGGCTTTACAAGGATGTTCTATACACACTTTTCCAAGTGCTTTTATTGTACTTTAGAGGTGGATGCAGCCACATTGGTGCTAAGTTTGGAGGTGTATCTTTGTCTAGGATGGGGTGAATAAATTAATTTTTACTGTGGTTTATGGAGAAACACTAATGAGAGCAGGATTTTTTTTTTCCTGATGTTTACTGGGTAAAGAGACTTGTAAGTATGACTGTAGTGCTATTATAAGGTAAATACTTGTAACACTGAGCATTGTACATAAATACTAAGCACTACAAATCTTCCTGAAGTGCTCTACAACCTCAGGCATCTTCTGTGTAAAAACAGAGGCAACTTTCAGATTAGCACCTGGTTTATCTTTATTTCTTCTAGTGGAAGTTGCTCCTGCTCATAACAGAGGGGTAGGAGCAAGATCTTTAATATTCTTTCCAAAATAAACCATTCTGCGATTCTGTGGTCCTATGACTTCTAAATTTTACTAAGAAAAATTTCACTTTCAGTCATGTTGTGCACAGGTAACACTTACGTGCACAAATAATTTTTTATGTATTTTTTTATGTTTATTTTGTGCCAAAATTTTTCTTTATGTCATTATATACATGCCCACTCCATGTACCTTTTGTTCAAACCAACACAGCCAGAGAAGGATAAAGATTGTAAATTATCTTTTACATTTAACTCATCCCCAGAATATCGTGGGATTAATGACTGATGCACAGGGGAAGTGACAGACAGGAAAACCCTGTCAAGCCTCAGGTCCAGAAGATAAGCTAAAACATTTTCAAAGAATTTGTTGTGTCTGGCATCACAAAAGTGGCTCAGTCCATTAGGTGAATAATTTCCAGTGGATTTTTAAAGCAAATTCCATGTAAGTAATGCACAAAAGGAGACCAAGCTAAGCCATACATTACAATATTTCTGCAGTAAATTTGACAGGCTTAAGTAAAAAATTATTTGTATTGACTAAAAAGCTGCATTTCTGTAGTACCTTATTCAAAAACTCAGGAGAACATACAGTGTGCTATCTGCAGGATAGCTTTTTTTCCCCTCCAGATGTCTCTTTTTCCTTCCAGAAGTTGCAGAGCATTGGACAAGCAGTAACAGATGATGAACACATGCATAACTACAAATGGGCAAGCTGATTGTTTTCAGAATTGGTATAAACATTTGCTCTTGGATTGAGATTTAGCCCATAGCAAATCTTTACATTCTCGTTATAAACCTCTGACAAAAAGAGCTCCTAATGAAAATGCTGACAGTGTGAAAACGTGGTTATGGTCAGGAAAACAAATGGATAAAAAGTGGCATTTTGTAGTTCCATATGTATACTTCATCAGAGAAGTCTTTGCTAAGTTTACACTTCAAAGCTAAAGCTTGATGATAACTGCTTCTCCTACCCTTTCTATTTAAGGCCCCCAAACCTACTTCTATTACTGCTATCTCCTGCACTAAAATTGGAAAAATAAAACCACCAGGGGCTGGGATATGAACTTTGCTGAGAGCTCAGTGAAAGAGCCAGCAGCTGGATTTTTAGCATCTCTTTTATTTTTGATTGTATAGATAATAGTAGAGCCTAATCAGGACATGGGCTGACTGCGGTAGGGTGTTATAGACCGAAAAAAAAGGGAGAAAAGCACATTTTTCTCTTCTTTGGAGAAGAGAGCTGCACTGTGTGTCAGCATGGGACTTGGTCTGTTTGGCTAAAACAGCCCCAAACACCCCATGCCCACACCTCCCTGGCTGTCCCATGGCCACAGAGCAGCACAAGAAGAGAAGGGAGATGCTCATAAAATCTATTTTGTCCTTGTTCATCACAGCACAAGCAAAGGACAGATTAGTAGGTGATAATAGCATAAAAATATATATAAAAATTCTCTGGGTTTTAAAACCCAGAGAATTTGAATGTTTTTTGAGACAAGCCACTGAAGTAGGTGCTGTCTGACAGAGCATTTGTCTTTCCTCAACAGCACCAGGGCTTCCTAGGCTTGCTAGTGACCATGGAATAAGAGAAGAAGGTATAGAAAAAGATAGAAAAAAAAATTAGAACCCTGACCCAAGCTTTTAGGAACCAGGAATGTCAAACAAACTTGGGGCTGATAACCAGGAGGAAATTGGGCACGGTGGGGGTGCAAAAGGGTGTCTCCTCTGGAGCCAGCAAGAGCTCTAGCAGGTTAGACAAATTATATTGCCAAGAGACAGAGGAAACGCTCAGCACGAGGAAGGGGTTATTGGAAGGGATGCCTTTCATGGAATCCTAGAATGGTTTTGGTTGGAAGAGCCCTTAGAGATCACCTGACTCCAACCCCCTGCCTTGGGCAGGGGCATAAAATAATTTTGCATAAAGCAAATTGAATCGTAGGCAAATTTCAGGGAGAACTCAATCCTGACAGCAGGATTGCCTGTGGAACTGGAAAATCCTCACACTGCCACAGACAGTAAACAAATGCTCTGCTCAGAGAGACTTCGCTGGCTGTGGGATAATGAACATGGAATTATATCATTGCAACAATATACACCCGCTGAATTTGACTCCACTTGAAGAGATGAGAGCTCTTAAGTTGCTACGTTGAAAACAATTTAATTGAACCTTGCTAATTAGAATATAACAAGTAGTTAAAAATTATGCAATGTTTTAAAAATGTTTTAATTAATTTGAAATTCTGATGGCAAATTAGTAAATGTACGTCAGTGTCTTCCCCTGCTCGACTCAATACATCATAGGAAAAAAATAAAGATATGTTTTTTCAATAGGGACACTGAGAAAACATACACAAGTAGAAAATAATAATGTAGAGTAAGGAATAATTAATTAATTCAAGCTTCAAGATAAGATCACTGTGTCCTGCTGACCCTACATGTTAATCAGTTGATTGATTAATTGCTACAATCATAATAATTATAGGGTATAAATCTAAGTACATTTAATGATAGTTTACACTTAGAATAAAAATGTCTTTTATGTCTGCTTATCTTCATCATTTCTTGAAGCCTAGTCATATTTTTTATTTGCCATAAATAAACCTGAAGCATTTTTAGATGTTATCATTGTGATGAGGTAGGTTTAGACTTCATTCATCTGATCAGCAATATTTTTTTGTGTGGCCTCCACCTCCTGTCTAATGAAAAATATGTTCCTGGATGAGAAACAATTGATTATGTGCAGTAACCAACACAACTTCATCAAGAGCTCATCCTTAATTGAAAGACAAGGGGACATACCAATGAGGCCATTGCATAATTACAGGCTGTCTTTGACCAGAAGAGTTTTACACACTGAGAGATTCTGCTGCTACAGAAATTCAGTCTGAGATGAAACAGGGAAGCAGATCAGCAGGACAGAAAGATAGTTTTGAAAAAAATGCAAAGAAATTCAAGAATTCTCTTGATTTCTGATTAAGGGAAAATAGAGAATAGAAAATCTACATCATCCTTGAATTTGTGCTTTCTCACTACATTTAATTGTGCTTTATGGCTGCACTAAAGGAACAATGGAGGTCCTTGTACCTCAATTGACACAGCTGAAATCCATTTTTTTACCAAAAAGTACATGTGAAAAGCAAAAAAGAGCCACTAAGTTAAATCTGAATGCACTCTTAGGGAGTAAATCTGAAGTTACTATGGCCTCACTCAGTCATTAATCAGTAGGAGTGGCAGGTAGAAATTATAATTGTTTGTACTCTGCGTGTTTCATGGATAAAACCTCCTCTTTCTATTATTGCCGTCCTTATTAACAAGTCTTGCCATTGAAGAATGTCAGGAAACCTTAAATAACTTTGAGTTTTAAACTTTTTAAAAGAAAAGTATTCTGTTAAAAAACAGACCTTGACAGAAGATTTCACAACAATTTTCAATTTAGCAGTTCTAGAAATTTTGGATTCTTCATTTGTAGAGCTGGTACCCATACAACTGCTCTGCAACTCTCATTTTGTTAAAATGAGATATTTGTTAAATAAATAATGCCAGGTTAGGAATGATAGTATAAATATTTTAAGGAGCCATTAAAGCATTAGAAAAAAAAAAAAAAACAACAAAAAAACAAAGCAGGCAAATTCCAAGTAAATGAACTTTTACAGTATTACCTGACCTTCTACTTTTGCAGCTTGCCTGTCTCAAAGTTACAGCAAAGGAGGAGATAACAGTGAAACTGTACTATAAAAATAAATTACTATCATGAATATTAAGCAACAGGGATATAATAAACATGACTGCTTACATGATTCTGATTTATTGATACTGATTTGCTGTAAATTATCACACAAAATACTTGTTTTAGTTGTTCAGGAATGTGTGCAAAATAAAGCTTAGTGGACACTTCCCAAAGACCTTGACATCTGTCACTGGATTCATACTGGGGAATCCTGATGCCTCTTTTTCTGATAGGGATGCAGCAGATATTTACTTTTCCTTTCCATGGATGTATTTAGTTTTAATTTTTGTCTGCCTGGCTTCCTTAAACTCTCTCTTTTAACCATGCACAGTTTTTTAAAACTACTATCATGGAGGTTCAGCTCTGACACAGTGGAACAAATCCAGCTGCAAAATCTCCTAAAGGCTGTTCATGCTTGCTCTGTTAAATAGTGCTCACTTTTGAGTCAAGAGGTTTCATTACTATATTTATGAACCTCTTGGCACCAGGAGTTGGGATTTCCCAGTGCTGAGCATTAATGCATTTTGCATCACTCTCTAGCACTGGGAACTCTGCATCACAGGTGCTGAAGGGTTAAAGACATTAAAAAATTGTGCAGATCCTTATTTCCATATAGAACTCATTAATGCATATGAGTGTTTGGATGGTCTGAGCGAACTTTCAGAGAGCACAGGTAGAAAGCAGGCTGCCACTGCCACCTGCTACCAGGAACTGCAGGTTTTAAGGGATCTCAACATTAACATGGCTATATTCCCCATCAGATATTTGTTATCCAAATTGATGGAAAGTATCCTATCTGAAAATAGGATTATTCTTCTTTAAATTTAAAGCCTGCTTTGTGCTTATGTGGCTTATATCACTTCATGACATGGTGTGTTATGTCAAACCTAAGATTATTTTTGCAGATTTCTGAGACAGAATCTACTTCATTTTGCCTGTCATCAGCCTAAAGAATGTGCCAAAAAAACCCTTTTTATTTTTTTGAGGAAACGATTCACAAATACCATCCGAACGAAAGGACAACTACTGCTTCAAAGCAAAACCACAGATCCTGGATCAAATTCGAGCATCTCCTCAAGTGGTTAGTCTCATCACGGTTTATTATTTCTCTGCAGAGGAGTTCTCTCTCCACAGTGGGCTAATTTTTTTGTAAAAAAAAATTATGCTCTTAAGCTTGCAGCAGGAATGTGGCCTCATCAGGTGCCCTGATCAGTGGTAGAAAGAAAACCAAGCACCAACCTCAGCTGCAGGGAGTGTAGGTTAGTTCTGGCTGCATGTGAGCATCCAGATGCAAATGGAACAGAAGCCAGGGAAAAGGCTGGTCTGGAAGTGGCACTTGATAGCCCAGAGCTGGAGCTGCAGAAGCATGTATAAACCTGCCTGCTGGGCAAGCCTTCCTGCTTCTCCCAGTTTGGTCTTGTTTGAAAAGGAAATTCAAAAGAGAAAATGGGGGAAGAAAAAAAGAAAACTTCTGAGTGTGAAGGCTGAGTTTATGCACATTCCCTTAACTCAGGTGCTTGAAACATTCAGAATATGTAGAAATACTCCATACAGAATATTCAGAATACATTGAAATACTCTGAGTACCACAGCTGTAGTAGTTTAGATCTTCAAACAGTGTACCAGGTCCTCAAATATCTATGTGATGAGGACCAGAGAACCTCAGTTGCTACTATTTTTCACCTAGACATTGTCATGCTAATCTTTGCTGCTTCAGATCCAATGTGCCACCACACAGAGGTGTGGTGCTGCTCTTATTTGGAAAGGTGGAAATTTCCAGATTGTAGGAAGGTGTAAGCAGGGAGGAAGACAGCACAGCAGAGTGGGTGATGGCTTTCAGCATCCCTTTCTCTTGTTCTTGGAGGGTCTCCTTCTCCCTCCCTTCCTGGTCTTCTATTCCCACTTTCCCCGCCTCACTTCTTCCATTTTTTGCACCTCTGAAATTGTGTAACTGGGGCATTATAGGCTGCTTCTCCTCCTGTTATTACTTTCCCCAAGTGGAAGCTTCACTCACAAGCCTGATGAAACATTTTTCCCCTCAAACCCAGACTGCCAATTCTCACTTTGTCAAGAGCTCCAGATAACCCTCAGGAGAAGTTCCTCTCCCCCTGCCTCCCCCAAACACTCCAGGTCACAGGGATCTTGTCACAGTCACTAAAGAGCTCCTCCTCTCTTTCCCAACCCTTTCCTGCCCAGTGTTGCTCAGATTTCTCAGTTTCTCTTTCACCATTTTCTCCTGCTTGATTTTCTCTATGGGTTTCTCTTATGTTAACCCAGATACAGACTATCAAATTGGCTTTATTCTTCCTTCTGCCCTTTCTTTCATAGATTCACAGGATCATTTAGGTGGAGAAGTCCTTGAAAGTCATCAAGTCCAACCATTTCTCCAGCACTGCCAAGTCCAGCACCAACCCATGTCCCCAAGTGCCACATCTACACCACTTTGAAATTCCTCCAGGGATGGGGACTCCATCCCTGCCCTGGGCAGCTGTGCCAGCTTTTTATCTCTGCAAAAAGAGTCTCTTAACCACAGATGAAATTTAAATTAGGCTAATAGACTATTTTCCATGCCCCAAAATTAAGTGGAAAAGGAACAAACTGAAACCCCAGCCTTTGTCCCTTTGCAAATGTTTGATCCCATCCCTGGAGAAGCAGCAATTGGTGTAAAACTAACAGAAAGTCTCTGGAGCCTCTCTGATTAATCTGGTCCTTAGTCACAAGTAGAAACTACTGTTTTGCAAGCTGAAGAGATGCAGATGACATTTCCACCAAGCATCCAGTGACTACTCCACCTTCCCATTGATGTTACTGCTCTGAGGATCTGCATCCCATGGCAGGTAAGAACCCAAAAAAAAAAAATCTTTTAACCATGTTAGTGCTCATGCAGTCAAGGACAAGTCAGAGTTTAGACAAAAAATTCTCTTTTAAGTGCTGCTTGCAAGCCCTGGCTTCAAAGCACAGTGCTGAGCCTACCATGTATGTCAAAGTTCTCCAAAAGGGTCTCTCTATGTAGATTACTGCAGATTTGTATCCAATAATTTATTGTGGGAGCATTAAACCATTCATATCACAAACACCTGTGCAAGCCAGTTGGCCTAGTCAATTCTTGTTTAACATTTAATTATGAATATAATTAGCATGAGTTAAGAGACAGGCCAGGCATCTGCAATAAAATTTCTGCTATGCTAAAAAAATTATAACTGTAATAACAAAAAAGACTAAGCTGGGGGAGAATATGTCCCTCCTACGCAAACTTTTGCATGATAGAAAAATCCAAGTACAGATTCTTTTAAAACTTCTTCATTTCCTTTGATGATAATTGGAAAGCCTCCACCATATTTAAACAGCAAATTAAACTGTTTTTCTGTCCCTGTAATATTAGGGCAATTTTCATCACTGGTGTAGCCCTTTGAGTGAGGTTCTGCAGGGTCTTCTTTTTTTTCTCAGGAGGTAAATTTTATTCTTTAAATATAATTATATATTCTTTCATTTGATGGGATCACCAGAACACTGTGTTAGCTAAAGTTTACAAAGGGGAAAATCCTGTTAAAATGTTGTTTCAGTGCATATTTAAGAGTTTTATGAAGTGTTCTCTTTTAGCAGAATTGACTGCTATCCAAAGAAAAGAATTAGTAAATATCACAACTTGTCTTGTTTCAAACCCAGAGGCTCATTTTTAGAAAAATAAAATCCAAAATCAATCTAGAATCAGGCTGCCTATGGACAGGTGTTATCTGAATATCTTTCACAGGGAAAAACCCTGCAGAGGAGGTAAATTTTCATGTGTAAATTCTGTTTTCATTTCCCTCCAAGTTCTTAATTAAAACTTTCCAATAACAAAAAAAAAAAAAAAAAAAAAAGGTAGAAATGTCTTACCTATTAATTTCTTTCCTTTATTTTTAATGTCTTAATTTCTTAAGTTGGGCTACTTTACACCTCGAAAGAAAAAATCTATTCAAAGACATGACCTCTAATTTTTTTTTTCCTAAATGAGTTGCTTCCAGACCTGAAAAGATCTATTTAAAAATGCTGTTGAGCAGAAACAGTTTGCAACTGTGAAGAAAAGGTCATTGAGAAAGAACTGGGAGGTTACCAGGACATATTGTTCCTTGACACCTCCTGGGAACAAAAGCCTGGAGTGATCCTCTTTGGTTACCAGTTTGCTGCTACTGCAAATACAACAACCTCCACTTAGATATTCAGCAGAGATATTCTTTATTATTGGCTTGAATTAAAGTGGAGACTGTGTTAGAATATGATATCTATACTGATGGGAATATTACAGCTTAAATATATTTAAATATTTTTTACTTATATTTTCCTTTACTTACTTGTTTCACTCAGAATGGTCATATACACTTTTAATCTGTATTTTGTTAAACCCATAGATTAGAAACCTTCTCTTGTGGTCTCTGTCTTTGGCACCATCTTAGCATCTCTTCTTAAATGTGAGGGCTTTTTCTTTCTCTGCCAATGATTTCATCAGTTAATGATTCTTGAATCAGATATTCACACAACTTTCCAGATAAGGACAGTTCAAAAATGGATTTAATACTATTCAAACCCCACTGAAAATATCCAGTACCACAGTCTGAATGAGCTGCTATTACTTTTTAGTGTTACTGTGTTTGGGAGAATGTGTATACCACACACATATTCATACACTTGCATGGTTGGGTATCCCTGAGATTATGCTACTCATAAAATCATTCCTTTATTTTTCAAGAACTTTTAAAAACTTCCACCTTAACTTTTGATTATTCTTGTTTCTACACAGTTGTTTTTTATTTTTTCTGCTCACATTAGTTTATGGATCTCTACTGTCTTCTGATATTTAAATTTGGCCAAGAAAGTGTATTAATTATAATGTATCATGTAAAATATATTGTGGTGACCTTGGATTTGTTTATAAATCACCATGTTCACATGAAATTGAGGCTTTCTGATGCCATGCCAAGCCCCAAAACTTCCTTGGACAAGTAAATGGAGGATAGAGAAACGATTTCAATAGGAGGCTCGCCAACTGTGAATCTGAAGGCAGTTTGATTAGGACTCGAAGCCCACAGATTGAGATTATGACAGAAATTTGCATAATGCCAGAGACTGATAAGATTTGGTTTCTCAGGAACCTATTACGTGATGATGTTAAGAGACTGTCATGGATTTCTTACAGTGCAATATGCTGACTTGTCTTTCCAAGACGAGTTGGCCTTGAGCCTTGTTCTTTGTAAGCCTCGAGTGAGGTTTCTTTAGATGTCTTTTGAAAATCTCTTTAGACATCTTTTGTAACTTTCCACCAAGATGATACAAGGTTGTTATGACTGTCAGAATAAATGAATGTATTTACTTCCTTTCTGTTTCCCAGCTACTATTTTCATAACACTGCATAGTAGTTCAGAGCAGGTCCTTCCTACATTATATTTTCAACCAATGTAGCTCAGTTCTTTGGTCATGATTATGTATTGATGACTTGTTTATTACCTCCTGACACAGTTTTTTTTGTTTTATTTTGGTTTTTTAATTTTTTCCTTATTTTGGTGCAGACAGCTTCTGTGCAAACTCCTCAAAAGTTACATTATTCAGTGCAAAAATTTGCTTTGGTCTAATGAAGACTGAAGTGTGATCATTGCCCAGATAGATGTGAGTTTCTGCAGCATGTTGTCTTGAGCCACACAGGCAGTGGGTTCTTGGGGGCTCTTAGTGAAGCAGAACAAGAGTCGAAACTCAGAAAAACCATTTTTCTGATGCCAGAAATGCTGGAGATGAAGACAACTGACCAGCATTGAGAGGGGACTGACAACTACTGATAGCACCGTTAGCTTTTGAGAGTTAAAACACCTCTCTATGATTCCCATGACAGGAGAATTCACTGCTTTGCTATGTTGCCATCATAGATTTTGTCAGACCACCCCAGTAAAGACCAGTGTCACAGACCAGCAAAACTGTAAAAAAATTTTATCTAGCAATTTTTGCTCACCAAAAATGTTACAAAACTCTATCATGTCTGAGATGCTAAATAACCATCTTCAGTTTCAGTATAGTAGGGGTAACACATAACATTGTAGGATTGATAGGAATGACATTGAGAATTCTGCTTAGCATGCACCAGGAGACCTTAATTGATATATCGAAAGGATATGTGTGAAATCATTTGAAAAAAGTGTTAATGGTCTATCAGAGCAATCACAGAAAAAAAAAAAAAATCCAGATCTTGAAAAAACAAAAATTAAATGAGTATCTAATATGGACCTTAGGTGGTGTCTAGGCACTTAAATTCTGAAAAACTTTATTCAGCTGTTGTCTACCCCTGAAGGTGCATAGGCTATTTAGGTACTACAGTTGTGACCTTTGAGGATCTTTAGGTGCCTATGGCTCTGCTTTTCCCCATGCAAAGAAATGCTTTCTTTCCTTTCAGGACTGAAAATCCTGAGCTCCAGAAATGGGGGATTTCTTTGTCTAAATGCCTGGGAGGCTTGATCCCTGGGGAACTTGACAGGACTGAAGTCACAGATGCTGACTGGATCTGGTGCCTTACAGAAATAGAATTCTAGAGTAATTTGGGTTGGAAGGGACCTTAAAATTCACCTTGTTCCACCCACTGCCATGAGCAGGTACACCTTCCACTAGACAAGGTTACTCCAAGCCCTGTCCAATGTGGCCTTGGACTCCTCTAGGGATGGGACACCCATAACTTTTCTGGCAACCTGTGTCAGGGCCTCACCCTCACAGGGAGAAATTTCTGCCTAATATCTATGATAAACCTACTGTCAGTGTGGATCCATTCCCCACTGTCCTGTAAAAGGCTCTTGTAAAAAGTCTCTCTGTCTTGTAGTCTCCCTTCAGGAGTATGTTCTTTCTCCAGAGATCTGGTGGTGGGTGTGGACTCCACATTTTCTGTTCCCCACACTGAGACCTGAGACATATCAGACTAGGGATTCCACTTGAAAACCTGCAAGTCAGATTTTCAACACTACTTTTTTTTTAATTAATCTCATTCCTCTGTTCGTCTGTCTCAAGTGGGAAACCCGCTGCAGTAACTGATACGTTCATTCAGAAAACCGTCTGCAGGAGAATCGTAATTCTGGCAGAAGGATTTCTATTTTCTATTTAGAGTATATATATATATATAAAAATACACTAACATCTGCCTCTGTGTGTGCATTTTAAACAATAAATCTCCTGTTTATCTACCGTGCTTATGTGGCACCTATTAAATTCATATTAGAGATAAGGAACTGAAATGAAGGCATAATCACTAGACCTCATTGAAAAAAATCTTTCCAATGTAGTAATCTTTCCAACCTGTTGCAGAGAAAATCAAAGACCTGAACCCAAGCCTCCCAAACCAGAGACAGATGTTGCAGCTTTGGGAACTGGGTGGAATTTTCCTTTGTGGAATATCAGTGAGGTTTTTTCGTAAGTGCAGTTGGACAGATGCACTGTCTGTACAGATGCACAGTCTGTACAGCTTGCTCCAGCTGAAAAGATCTGGAAGGACTAGCAGATATTTAAATATTTCCTGTGCTGTGAGTATCAGCTCTCACTGCACTGTAATAGCAATTTCTTTTTCTCCATGCCTTTGCCTGAGACATTTCAAGATAACTAGTTCAATCAAAATAAAGATTTAGAATCAGCCACCACATTTACCTGTTAACATTTCTAAACAGATTTTAAGGGTAGATTTCAGTGGCTGAAATCCTGGCAAGAATTTTTATGGCTATGAAGATGAATTCTGTAAATAAGGTGATTAGGTGTTTCAGTTGTTGGCACTTCTATCACCTTACTCACATGAAGAGCAATTTTACTTGCAGACAATCTGTTGAACTACGTCTGTTGATCTTCCAGAAAATCAATAGAACTATGTGTAGCAGCATTTGGGCACACTTTAGAAGTGCATATTTCATCCAAAATAATACAAAATGACTTGCCGGTAATACAGACAATGTCACTGGATAAAAAAAAACATAACACCCTACTTTTCAAACCCTAGGAAACAAAATTCGTATTGGGCCAGAGGTCTTTTGGACTTCCATATATCATTTGTAGGTTCCCTGATATAAGCTGTATGGACAGTTTTTATCCAACCTCAGCCTGGCAAGCAGAAATCTGAAATTCTATAACACCTTGAATTATCTTCTAACATTCTGGTCATATTTAAATTGTTCTAACAGTAGGGCCATATCTAAAGTTAGTCATGGGGGAAATTGAAGGTGGAGAGCAAGTGTTTTGCATAATACAGAGTACTGTAAAGTTTTGTTCCCATGCACATAATTAAAATGGCAGTGGCATCCAGGAAAATTGACACTAAGCTTGCTATGAAATTTTCTCTACAGTCTTTATAATATTGCCAGAATAAGGAGTCCCCCACACCTTTTGGGTTCTAATTCCTCCTGAAACCTCCAGCTAAAGGACTAAATCCCCATAAATATTTTTGGGAACTTGTCACTGCCTACTACATGTAGGTTTTAGATCCCTTAAGCTTACGTAACCCGTGCAAGGCCCTGACTAAGGAGTCTCCAGTGCTGGAATATAATCAGCATGGCAATCTGGGAATCAAGTTGTTTTCTTTCTGGCATTATTCTAACTGTACTGCACACCCATCATTGCATACTGCTAATTCCAATTTTTTGAAGAACAGTCTCTTTTTCACAACAATAGTCTCTTTTTCAAACTGGAGAAGAGAGGAGATTTTCTAGCAGCTCAGTACTGACCAGGCAAATTAATTAGCACAAGTAGCTAAAGAATCATCTGCAATGGAAATGGTACTGAAAAAAAGAGATTTTTTTATTTTGCCTCAAGACTATTAACATACAGAAGAGCTCCAAAAACACTGAAAACACCTAATTGTTGTTTATAGACGTTTTTTAAGTAGAGTTGGTAAGAATACGGATTTGTAGATCCTATGGCAGTAAAGGCCAAATAAAAAGAAGATTGATTGTAAATTGTAGCTTACTTTAGACAACTGGATTAGGTAGAAATCACCCTGATGTGCAGTAAAGCGAGCAACAAGAATTAGGGGTTTGAAATAGTGTGAAGCACGTCCTAGAGTGCTAGCATTTCCTTCCTTGGAATAAACTGTCTTAAAATCCCTCTATAAATGACTGTTCATTAGCCTATCAATGTGCATAATGGCTCTCAAAATCATAATAAGAATTAATAATAGTTCAAATAGCAGAAAGGGACATTAATTTCTCACTCATGAATATTAATGCTTTAGTAGACAGTGTTGTCCCGACATGCTTTCAAACTTAATTCACAAGCCTACAACCGATTACCTGGTACATTCACTATCAAAAACATCCCCACTGGGTCACCAAAAGATGTCAAATCACCCTGACTTGGACACTAGCAGAGAAGACGAGAACAGGAGGCAACAGGAGTGAGATCATGGTGTGCTGGTATCTTTCTTCAGAGTGCAACAGTGTTTGCAAAAGACACCCCAATGGAAAATAAAAAAAGGGGATAAAGAGGAGGATGAATATGCTGAGCCCCAGAAGACCAGTATGATGGTGGATTGTAATGGCAGAAGATAGAATTACAGAATTAATGGATAGTCGGGATTGGAAGGGACATCTGGAGATCCTCCAGTCCATCCCCTCCTGCCAAGGCAGAGTCACCTGGAGCAGGTGACACAGGAGTTTCCAGACAGGGAAACTCCATTAACTCCTTGGGAAGCTGTTCCAGTGCTCTGCCACCCTCGATGTAAATAAATTTTTTGTCAATATTAAATATTGGACTGCAGAATTAGCTGCATAGGAGGTGTGGATGATCTGTCAGGCTGTGGCCCACGAGAGGACACCTCATCTCCTCCCTTCCAAGAGGATGGATGGAAAACCACCTGAAGGGCATGATCAGGTGCTGGTGCTTCAATGAGCAGCTTATCCCAAGGCATCACAGAAGCCGAACAATAAGAAATTCTTTATTGTTTTTCCCTCTTAGCACTGCAGACGTTGTGCAACAGAAACTTGAACTTGAGAGATGATGTTCCCCACCTGATTTCCTTTGGAAAGAGAAGGAAGTAAGCTGCCAGGAGTAAATTTCAGGTAATTTAACTGCACTGAACCTCCAAATAACTGAGCAGGGAAGGATCTTGTGAGATGTATTTAACCTCATTATATCTGATGCTGGGTCTTAAAAAGCTTTAGTTGAACTAAAGACTCTTATGAATATAAAATCAAAGTGAGCTGTACATTAAGGGTTTCGTATTCCCCGACAGCTGCGCATGTGCACACCCAGCACTCATTAACGTCGATGGCAAATATGTGTGCCCATCACTCAGAAATCAGACCTCTGACTACTTTGTTGGGTTTGTTTTTTTCCTAGAGATTTTCTCTATTGGATCTTTAATTAATCTCCTGCTCGGCTTTTTTCCCTTTAAGCTATCCCTCTTCCTCCCCCTCTTTCCAACAGGAGCAAACCCCCCAATCACTGTTTTTTTTTTGTCAAGTTTTTCCAAGCCGACACAGTTTTACAAAATGCACCTGCATATATTAAATACAGGGAGGGTTTGCAGCACATAAACCACAGACATGTGGAACGGAATAAATGCCTGGGACTCTGAAAATACTTTTGCTGCCTGCCAACTTTAAACAAAAAAATAATAATCAAGCAAAGGTAGATATGAAAATGAGAACATGAATGTTTTTGCATTCTTTTTGTGATCACTGCAAGGCAAGAGTCTGCAACCTTGTGGAACAAAACACACGCATTTCATTCTGATTAACATAAAGACAGCCCCTTCTAACATGATTCACAATTATTAGTCTCTCTCTTGTGTTTGGGGATATATGGATTATCAGCCTAGCATATTTTGAATACATACACATTTTAATTCCTTTCCTAAACCGTTTTAGGCACTACAGTCAAAATGCAGAGACAAAATTTATAGATCAATAATTCAATTTTTTTTTTCTCTCCAGTTAAATACCTAAACACTGTAAGAGATAAAAGGCAGTCTCAAAAAAACAATAAAAAGCCAGGATCACGGATAATGGAAGGTAAGTCGCATTTGAGAAGCCCCTGCTCTTCTATTTTTAAGTTTATTATTATTTTTCTGTAACAGGCTATTTCACTAGCTGCTACTGTATGTGATGTACTTACTTATCGCCTCCACAAACTGTTCAAAGGAGCAGTATGGGAACAGCGGCTCAGGCAGCTCTCTGAAAAACATCTTGAGTGCTCCGGTGACAACGTGGATGTCCTCCCACTGGCTGTCGTCCAAATTCAGCTTCTCTTCTGGGAAAACACGAGGAGAAATGGAACAACTGGTTTTAATGAAACAATTACAAGACACTAATTATTATGTTAATGTTTGCCTACTATCATCAGCAACCGTTAACAGCCTTCTGCACCTAGAGGTTTGGTGCTGTGCATGTTTTTTTTTTTTTTTTTTCCTTTTTTTTTTTTTTTTTTTGTAGGAAGAGAACATTTTCAATGGAATACCATCTGTAGGAATGCAGCTAACAAAAAAACAAGAGACACAAAGAGACAGTACCATTGACACAGTATGTCAGAAACATTTATTCCCATAATGCATCAGTATGAAAATTAGCATCACAGCTCAACATGATTCAAAGCTATTTGGTTTTGAGGCCGAGGGGCTAAGAGTTGCCAACGATGGACGGCTCAAGGGACCGGCCTAAAGGCCTTGCTGAGCCAACAGGAGACATATGCTAAACATGGCAATAGAAAATGAGTTATTGCTTTACATGTGTTAGCCTTGCTATGTACAAGGGAATAATGGGGAGCGCTTTTCTCCTTTTTTTTTTTTTTTTTTTTTTTTTTTTTGCCTGAATGTAATGTCAGCAAGGAATAGAGGACTGTGAGAGAAAGGATATTAATTCCTTCTTACTGCTTCAAAAATATTTTGTTTGGTTTTCATCTCTGGGAGGAAGATTTGCCCAGCAACAATATTAGACAGACCCCTGTTGGCCTACCTAGGCTATGCAAAGCTGTCAAAAATGATAACACACTAAAGACAAACCACAAGTGCCTCCAAAACTGTTTTGCAAACAAAAAAAAAAAATGTTTTCTTTTGAAGCTTGACTGAGCTAAGGAATTTAAATATAAAAGAAACTAAATGCTAAAATAGAGTTTCTAATAAAAATAAAACAATATTGGGTGATTATTCCATTTTTCTTTGAGTTTATTTTTTTGGGGTTTTTTTTTCTTTTAATTCTAGGAGAGTGATACTGTTAAAAAGCAATAAACAGTGAGATCATAATCCATACAAAACTCAAGGAAAGAGCAAATCCTTATTAGTCCAAATTAAAATGACGCAAAATGATGCACACTTTCTCCAAGTTCTATTACTCCAAAAATGGAGTTTGCTTTTTTTCCCCCATGTGCTATGATTTTCTCTTTTAGAAAATTTCAGTCTGAATGCAAATCGGGGGCCAACCATGAAAACTGCTGAACAAATTTAATTTGAAGGAACATAGTCCTGAAATGTTTTGCTAAATGTCACTGAAATTTCGTGTTTAGCAAATCAACGGGCTTCAAGAGCAGCCCCTTTACTGAGCTGCTGCTACACAAAATCTTAAAATCATTGGAGACACGTGGACACCCCCAGCACCAGATCCCCCTACTGTAACGGTTTTCTCTACTTTGGGGCAGAAAATCTTATTCCAAATGGAGTTGTCTTTCAACTTTTTTTAAATAAATGTTATTAAATGCTTTCAAAAATTCTGGATTCAGGAGATGTACACAAATAAAGAATGGACCCAGTTCCTTAACTTGGAGTAATGTGAGACAAAGCTGGAACAAAGGCAGACTTGTGCATTTCATTTAGATGTCTTGCTTGCTTCTTTGGTTTCAAGCCTCTTTTTTTTTTTTTTCCCTTTCTTTCTTTTTTTCCCATTCAATTACCTCAATCATAAAAGTAATGATTTGATCTCAAATGAGTTACCAGAGGGGATCTTCTTTAGACTCTGAGATCATATTTGATTGATCGTATTTCAACAATTAGCCTTTTATTTTGCCACACACTATTGAACTAGATCGACAGCATCTTAGCAGGCCAGCTTTAAACAGTCAACTGTTAACAATAGCATCAAAAAGAAAGACCTGATGGGGTTTACTGTCACTTTAAAGAACAGGGTGGGTTTTCACATTGTTGAAATCTGTCAGATATTTTGAAATGTCCCTCTCACTATGGTGCCACACCCCCTGCGTGCCCTTATAATAAAATTGGTTTTACTCCTGATTAAATCATTTTCTCCCTACCCACTACCATACTTCTCATAATGGACCTGTGTGCTCTACAGCTGGTGTTCTTCCCATGGTACCAATTCTTACTTTATCTTTTAAGCACTTTGCTGCTAAGATCTCATGCAGAGTGCTTATGTTTTGTTAAGAGCTTCATTCTTAGAGAAATAGCTTAACACATGTTCTAAAAATGTTGTACAACTTATTGCTTAAAACACATTTAGAAAATGTATAAGTACTGTAGCTTTGGCACAGAACTTTAAGTAGAAACCTTAAAAAAAAAAAAAAAAAAGAAACACAACTTGTTTTTGCCATGCATTTGTCTTAAATGTCTAAAGTGGAATGCTTGACTTCTAAGGCTTTATAGAGACTTATCTTACCAGATTTTTGCACCATTTCCAGCTCTTCAAGGAAACGTGTTAGGAATGTATCATCGTGAAAGCAAAGGGTGTCAATTTTCCCTCTAGCAATAAGAGAGTTTTTAAAAATGTTTGCTAGAAGGAACAAATGCCAAGTCAAAAAAAAAAAAAAAAAAAAAAAAAAGAAAAAAAAGGGAAAGAAAATAGAAGTCCATTCAGTGTAAGACTCTCTTTGGTTCCCACTGGTTGGAATCTCTCACATGCCATGGCAAAAGGGCCATAAACAAACACACACACACACATTTCAGGCTGGATTTAAGGGGAGGACCTGGCTTTTTGGCTTTACTCAGACATATTTCTTATTGGGGTGTTTTGCTTACATAAAGCTTAAGTCCCAAATCTGGTATTTAAACTTGACAGTCAAGGACTGCTTTCAGTCAGGAGATACAGGGAAGATGCTCAAAATCTCACAGTCCTAAAAATTTGCTTTAACTTGTCAGTAGTATTTGATTAGTTCAACCATCACTGCCAGTTGATATCATATATCTTAGATACAGACACAAATATGCCCAGAAAATCCCATAAAATTTATGCTAATACCCAGGCTGAAAATATAAAGACCACATTAAGGGGAAAAAAATAGTGTGGGCACTTGTCAAGGTTATTAGTTTAAAAAAATCGATATACAATACATTTGTGAAGGGAATGTGTGTTTCACTGTGCTATTATTCAGCCTTTTCAACAATTCACATTTTGAACGGCACTTGCAATGTCTGCAGTAGAACCAAATGGGAGATGAGCTTTGGTTTAAGGGTGCCATTCTGAGGTTCAGAAAGGAAGAAGGTAATCTATGGATAGATCAGCAGGAGACAGGGGGGAAAAAATAAAAATATGAAAATCAAACCAGAGCTGAGTTTTGAAAGAAAATTGATTTGGTTCCTCTAACCACATGCCCTGCCTGGTATGTAGACTAATCTCTAGGAGCAAAATGCAGTCATTTGAGAGCCCTGGTCCTTCACTTGTCTTTTCACATAATTAATAGCTTGTATTTTCCCAGCTCTAAGCTGTCTCTTGCCCGTGCTGCCACCACATGCCAGAGCACAACCTTCAGAGGTTTTTTCCCCCTTTGAGCATTGCACATTCCTGCAGCTCATGGATGACCACAAATCACATGGGAAGCAAGTTCTGCAAATCCTGCTGGCAATGCCTGGCCTGCTGGGGAAGTTGTGCCCTCAAAAAGCTTTCTAAAGCCAGGGTCATTTTGGGTCTCATACTGTGGTCCATTTGCTGGTGTTGCTGCCTTTTCCATCATTTCTCTGCACACAGCAGCACTGGGATGAAAATTTGGCATTTGAGGAAATCAACCCCCAGCTCCAGCATGGGAAACCTCAGAGCACTGGGTTTTCATCCCAGGGACCAGTGTATAAGCCGAGGGAGATCTCCCCTGGAGAAAGTCCTCCATGGCACTGTTAAATAATCCTTACAATCTCCCTCACAGCAAAATCATTGCAGAAGAGCTGCGTGTGCACAAAGACTTCCCAGTTGGCTTAAATCCTGGGAAATTTTTTGGACTCACTCATCCCAATTGGAATTTTACTACCGAGACATCCAAAACAGAGTCCTGTGGTTGAAAGAGGAAAAGAAAATTCCTCATGCAAACACTAGGAAAAGACCAATTGACCAGTGTCATTATGCTTTTTTTTTCCAAATTGAAGAACCTTGTATGAAATTTGAAGACACCTCTTTTTCCTTTTTTTTTTTTCAATAGTTACATTAATCAAAAATATTATTCTGATCATTCATGGTGTACAGTAGGAAAAAAGGGAAAGAACAGAAGTTCTCCATAGCACTAGCACAGTTTTTAATCACAAAATCCCTTTGTGAGGGCTGCTCTCATGACTGACAGCACAAACACCTTCCAAACACTGTGTGTGTGTGTTCCATTGCTGTACCTGCACTTTCCAAGCCACAGCCTTTCTGATCACCAGTGCGCAGACACAGCAGCATTCTTGGGGCACACAACTTCTTTCAAACACTCAATTTAGAGCAGCAATTGAGCACAGAGCTTTCCAGACATGACAGCAATGGGATGGTGTGAGGTGGTGATGATTGTTTCTCACTCTATGGCCAGGAGCTCAATCCCTTGGTGAAACAGCACCAAGGGATTGAGCTGAGCTTCCCCCATGAAGTAAATCCTGCCCTGACATTACAGTCTATATACACCCTCCAAAGTGCATAAACCCCCTGGAACTTCTATGAAATAGCACAACAAAAGCCTCAACTCTTGTGAAGCAATAGTTTCCTCATTCAGGTGGATTTTGGTGAGTTCTTCCTCTCTCCCTTGCTAGGTTTGGGAGATCCATTGTTCTGCCTGGACTCAATGCATGGCCCTTCACCTCCAAGAGTGTTTAAACAAATCAAGGAAAATGTCAGCTAAGCAAATCATTACATTTCGTCTGCAATGGATTTCTAAACAGCCTCGTCTGAATCCATCCAATGCTAGCTGAATCCATCCAATGACTTATCAGGGATAGAGTCAGCAAAAGAAAGCTTGTGTGCTTTTCTCCTCCTCTGCTGGAGGAACCTGGCATGCCCTTTCAACAGAGAATTTAAGCTGTGATGTTACAGTGCCTGAACATGTGTTTATTATTGGAGTACCTATTTCTGTGAAGTCCAAGCACAAACTACTGAGCAACTTCAGCCAAAACGCAGAACATCTCTCTGTGCACCCAGAGTGCTGCTTAGTCCTCCCAGATGACAGTCCTCTGACCTGGGGGCATGCTGGAACAACCAAGTACTGCTAACTTAAACCTCAGCCTCTGCCAGAAAAAGAAAAGGTTTCTGTACTTGGGCACACTGGGTCATATTCATCCTCGTATAATTCCACAAAGTCCAAAGAGTAAGAGAGGGGTGAACTGTCTCATTGTTTCTGTGAAAAACATCCAGTACTCTTGAGGAGTTCAGGGGTGGTACGTGATGAAGGCACGCAGAGAAGTTCAAAGGTTTGGAAAAGTGGTGAGCCAGTGATGCCACAGCACCTGGGAAATTTCTACACTACCAGCTGCTGCTTAGAACTGAAAGTATAAAAATATTAATGGAAGGACAATAGTTTTGGCAGCCAGAAACAGGTATCATCACCAAGGTACTCATACGTTACTCACTGCCAATATCTGCTACAAGCTTCAATGACAGATATTACTTTTGACTTAGCATATTCTATCATTGTGATCTGAAGCAATAATTACTGTGATGGGATAATAGTTACAAGTACTTTTAAAATTCATTAAATTTAGCTGAATCAGCTATTCCGTATAGGAAAAGGAATGATTTTAAAGAGAGAATATTTCCCCTCAAAATGCAACTGAAACTCCCTAAGAATAAATAGACCACCTGTTTACAGATCAACATGTTTCTGCCAGACTCCCTTGGAGGTGACTTGTAAACAAAGAGTAGGAGCAGGCAGACACAGCCCGAGCATGGGACCTGCAGGGCCTGATCACTTCTTCTTTTGGGGCCAGAGAAATAGTCAGGTGCTGCCCAGGGTTTAAAAAAAAGGACAAGAAAAGAGCAGGAGGAATTCCCACCCTGCCCTTACCCTCCCACAGAGCACCAAGGCTGCCCGAACACCAGGAAGGGGCTTGGCAGACTTTCTGCAACTCACAGAAATTAAATGTCTGTGCTGAGGGGAAATTACATTTGTCTTACAGTGCTGAGATTCTGTTCTCTATCTAATTCTCTCTACTTATTGCACAGTAACTTCAGCTTCTTCCTAATAGTTCAAGCACACTTTTTTTTTTTGTTTATTCTTCCCTCCTTCTTTTGTACTGGACTAACATCTACAGAACAAAAAATACCAAATACTTGCTTACACTTAAGTAACTTATTCTTCAGGATACATTTTGTTATTCAAAGGGAAAAGTTCATTCTAAATTCTGCTTTTGACTTCATTGATCTTCCCCTCTTTGCTGTGCATTGTGCATACATACATTAACCAAGGTAAATATCTGCCTTCCAACTTCAAATCGGTTATTAACATTTTTTTATTGTGTAATTGCTCTCCAGTAAGCTTCCCTGCAATCTAATTTTAGGGGTTTTATCTTTTTTTTTCTTCTCCATTTACAGTCAGATCTTTTATCAGATTTATGTGTATCAGTGTCCGCAAATCTACATTTTAAATAAATTGAAGGCTCTGAAGATCTAATACAGAGAGGAATTGGACAATGATTCTCTGTCCCATTTTCATACTTCAAAAATATGTTCATATTCATATCGTTTTAATTGTGCTACTAGCTCAGAGTGCTTTAGGATTCTGTCATATAGCTGTTCTGTTCTTCCCCTTCTTGCTGTTTCTAACACTGCTTCTATTTCCATTCTTGTCAAAAGCCTTTTCATAGTCCAAAAATCTGTACACAATGTTTTGTAATATTTGGCAGACTTATCTGAAACCTAATTCACTGCTTTCTTGTGATTCATGGGTCATAAATTATTTCATATGTAATGTACCCCAAAGGGTAAAACAGTCTTTGTATTAAATTTCAACCAGACACTTTAAGGGAGAGAAAAAAATAAAGGGAAAAGAGTATTTTTGAGAGAGTCTGCAAAGATCTGACCTCAATATATTGTCTAGTGTGTTGTCTTCCACAAATGGCATCTCAGTATCCTTTAGTAAATATAAGATTTCAACATGCTACAAGCAAAAACACTCTGCTGTAGTGTGGGCTTGCTATGGACAACTTTAAAGGAAAAGAGAAATACAAAATATGAAGCACTGGATCAGACGAGAGATGCATTAAATCAGTCCTGTCTCCAGTGATTGTTCAACAGAAAGGGTCTGCATGAAAACAATTCAAAAAACAAGAATACCACCCAATCCTGACTTGTTGCACACAGCCAAATATATTATTTATTCTTGTGACTGACCCCAGTAACAATGAGCTTGTGCCTCAGTGAGTGAGTTTCAATAATCAAAGGAAATAATTAACAAAACAATAAAGATCATTATAACTTCCTTTATGTAAATGACTTCCAAATGTAAATAGATCAAAGCTCAGGCTAAAATTAAGCAATTCCCCTAGTCCTACAATACTAGAAGGGAACAAACATATATGGTTTGTTTACAGCTATAAGGATTATCAATGAATTAGTATTTGGTTTTTTTATTACAAAAATAAAAATCAAAAAAATTCTTAAAGTGCTATTCACAAATTCCTCATATCTATAACTTTATTTATTCTGATGGGACAATTTCCAAGGATACAGGAAATGCCCACACAAGTAAATCTCTCTTCTCACACCTTATTTTTTTTAGGATGTCCAGAGCACAAATTTGATATTTTTATTTTTTAATGAACAGGCTCTTTGAAGCAGAGAATCTGAAAGAAGTATTCTTACATGAAATCAGGTGCACACAAGCTCTGTAGATGTCAAGGACAAAACATTTTATTTTGTATAGAATTTATCTTTTGGTTTGCTAAAGTCAAAACACTTCTGTTCATCAGAACTTTTATAAAGGACTGTTTCATAATATGAATCCATTTGGATTATCTGACCAAAGATAAGACTTCAATGGACTTACTATATCATTCACCACTGTACCAGTGCCACAAAAGGGAATTACAATTAATTGGATTATGTTGGTCTCCACCCGCTGATTGTAGAAGAGAAAGTCTGAAACTGTAACTATTTCAAACGGACCATATCTCTCATCAACCATGGGATTTGGGCTTTAATTTACCAATAAAGCTTAATTTCTTCTCTATATTCTCTTCTTGTTAGGAAGAGGTCATTTAAACACTTTATTCAAGTTATTCAAAAAGAAAGGACATTTTGTTAAATACTTTCAAACTAGCACTTTAATACTTGCACCTTGCCTTTAGGAATTATTTTTTTCTACGAGCAATAAAGTGAGTTTCCTTGAAAAACCCAAGACAAAGATACAGGACTGCATTTGGGTAATAAGAATAATTCAGGTTTCACCTCCCTTGGTTCAGTTCATGAAAACTTGGCTGAGATTGTTACTTAACACAACAATTTGTTATCAGTTATATAATGAACAGAGAATATCACTTCACCTCATGGACAGGTATGAGGTAGTGAGAGTTTTCCATGGCAGAGCACCATGTTAGATGCAGTTTTGTCTGTATGGAAAGTTACACCAGGAAAGGCAAAGGCACAAGTATAAATTTGACAAAATTTGATATAAGTATAAATTATAAATTCTATTAGCTTGAAAATACTCATGTTTTACAATGCAGGTAACTATAACTACATTAATTAATGTGACTTACATGCTAAAACCCAACAAAAATACCATTCTTATATTGTATGCCCACAAGTGTGTACATATATACATATATGTATGTATGAACATATCTAAATTTTCTTATATATTACAGTTTCACTGATGGCTCTGCCTCAAAGCCATTAGCATTTTTCCTCACTACCCTTACTGGAAGGTTATTTCAGTGCCTAATTCCTTCAAGTTGCAAGACTAAATTATTCAACTTTATATACTTTAAAAATAATTATTAATATCAGTAATGCTCGCTTTGATTATTTTTTTTTATTTTTTGTCAAACTTTCGCGTTTGGTTTAAGGAATAAAAAGTCCTCAGTCAACTTACTTCAAAACCATGTTGCTTAATTCACATTTGCATTACTTTTTGCTAATATCTGAAGCTCTAATTCCGTTCCCTGGATATTAGCTGGGACTAGCTATGCTGTTAAAGATAGGAATGCTTCTAAGTACTTACTGAATCAGGGCATATGAGATGATAATTGTATGTGTTTAAAACAAAACTTTAAACAGGAGGGGATTATATAAGTTGCTAAAACAAATATATCTTCAAGTACATTGAAGGACTTTTAAATGTTAACGAAATGTCCTTTGATAATAATAGTGCTAATAATAACGTAAATTTTCAAATATTTTTATGCGTTTTGAGAATCACATGTTACCCTGAATGTGGAAGATTCTTGGTAAGTGCACTTTTTTCATACAAACTCATCAGCTTCAGGATTCTATCCACCCTGAAGTCATACCAGTGGATCCTGTCCTGATCCAGGCATGGGTTATCCTGCACATTTCAGCTCCTTTAGCACAGAGCTGGCTTACAAACATTAACATTTTTGTGACAGCAAAAATAACTTCCATTGGAGAGCAAGATGACTGCAGGTGTAGAAGCCCAAAATGTCTGATCAAACCTGTGTTCATGAAATCCATGGAATCACAGGACTGGTGGGATACAGATCTGCGTACGCAGCAACATTTGAGACCTTGTCCAGGTAATTTTGATTGAAAGGCTGGAAATTTGGCGCCAGTGTGTGCTTAAAATAATATCTCCACCCACCCTGCCATGTGCAGTTCCACGTGCCATTCCATAGCTTCCCCCACTGAGCCTCAGGAGATGCATGAACACCCCGGGGCGCACGTAAACACGCCTGGCAGTGCCCGTGGTTCCTCCTTGGCAGGGAAGGGGTGCGATGAAATTCGGGTGACTCACATCACGATGTTTTCCATTTCCCACACGTGTAAGGAGGAGACAGCGGCGCCTCCTGCATCCACCAAATCCTTGTTCACCTCACACCTTTCCCTCCACCTCGCGTGCACATTCACATTTTGCATGTTCATTTTCCCTCTGGTAGAACCCAGAGCAGATTTGCCACGTTGCCCATTGATTTGTGCCTCCCTTTCTCTTGTCCAGGGTTTATCTGGATGTGTGTCCCAATTGTAATGCTTCCAATGCCTCTCATTCTACCTCAGCTTACAGGCATATATTACAGGAGGGCAAGGGTATGCTTCAAAACAATTTTAGAACTTCACAGTACATGGATTTTTCCTGTTCTACAAATTAGTCTTGTGAATGGACTTGTAATAATGAAGATTTCAACATAAAATAAGAGATTTTCATGTCTTTGGTTTCTTGAGACGCATTCAGGTCCCTCCCATGAGAAATATATTAAAATATTGATTAGATTAGAGCAACATTTCAAATAAATGGAGATTTATACTTCCTTTTGGAGACAGAATCTTATAAAAAAGTTTCAAGGCATCACACAACAAAGCAGTTGACAAGAAAGATAGCATCTGCTTTCCTGGCTATTCAAGCTGAAGTTTTTCATTCTAAATGCAGGCAATGTTTCCAAAGTTAACATAATTAACTCACGACAATCCTGAAACATCATAATATAAGATACAGATGGAAATTCAAAGCTTTAAAAATGTCATATAACTGCAAGAGGATTACCATTTTTTAACAGCATGAATCCGAATACTAATTAAAACAGGTGGTTTTATTTCAAACACTTTTGCCCACTGTGGCATTACTGGGCGGGTTATTTATGTATTAACCTATTAGGAGGCATATATTTCTCGAAAATTGTGATTTCTGATAATAACGAATTTAAGAGATAAAGGAACGACACTCTGTCCTGCTTTCTGAAACAATAAAATACCAATAGTTCAATTAGTTAGTAATTTCTGTGTGACTATTTGACAGATTCTGCTAATTGTTAAGCTCCTACTAACTATTGCTTTACATAATTAATTATATTCAAACGTGAACAACAAAGACATGTGGGCCAGTTGCCCTTTTGACAATGTTTTTCGCAAACTGATTTGCTTACCAAAAATATTTTTAGAAAGAAAAGAAACTAATCTGAAGTGGAAATACACATCAAAAAAACGTTGAAACAGCTCTGCATTTTACCATGGTTATGAGAAAAAAAATTTGGATTGTTTAACATATCATTTATGCTGCATGCATAATAGCTGAAGTCTTCTAGCAGAGATCTTTCATATTAATTTAGCATTGCATAAAATTCATAGTAACAGGTCCAAGGGTCAAGCATCATTCATCATTAGTTGAAGTGACATTTGCAACCCTTCATATAGCAGCTGCTTGAAAGGGGAAAAAAGGTATTCTTTGGGAGAATGGGGGGTAGCACACAATCCCCGCTCTATGTGCGGAAGGGAAAACAAGGTGCCACTATGTCAGCGTGGTAATGTGCTTAAATTTGGTGATGTCATTCTTCCCTAACCCCCACGAGTCACAAGGCACAAGGCAGCTGCATTCCTGAACTTCGGAGTTCGGGTGGAGATAAGTAATAACTAGATGTAAATGAATTACATTACTGTGGTTGTGAACATAGCTCTGTGCATCTAAATTATGATTTATATCAGGATCCTATCTTGTTTTTGAGAGTTTTCTACTTGTTAACAAGGCAGCCCTTGTTCTCATGGCATCCTCCAGGCATAATAGTTTCTGGGAAGCCAAATAAGATCACTTTTGAAACTGCAAGACAGCATTCCAAGACTTTGCAGCAGAACACATTGGCCAAATTAGGACTTCTGAAGACTGTTAACTAACAAATAAAATATTTTTTTTTTTCTTTCCTTCTTTGTGGCATGTCTTCACTACTATAAAACATTAAGATCAGAACCGAAAATGTGAGCAATTAAAATGAAAATGTAATCATCTGCAAGAAAAGATAAATTTGTATTAAATGGCTAATACTTCACAGTCCTTTTGATATTACAAGTACTTTTTAAGAAAATATATATTTTATGTCACAGTAATTTTTATTATGTGAAACATGTGATCTCTTTCAAATTATGCACATTCATAAACCACAGTCATTAAAACAGCATGCGACACAAAGTAGTTTGATTTTGGAGCTTTGCTAATATTTGGTGATCTTCCTCAACTTTCTACCTGAAATATATTTAATTTATTCCAGTCACTAATTATCCACTAGTATTTAAAGCACTGGGATGACTACCAACCCAGACTACTGCTTCTTCTTTAATAAGTTTAAGGATTTTTACAAGGGAAACCAATGTTTTTTAGAGAGTCAGTTAGAAGCACATGAAAAATGTTCAAGGACATTGCTTATTACACACTGCAATTCTATGAGCTACTATAAATTAAACTTCCAGTCAAAACACTTCTACCAGTGTAGAATTCAATTCACTTTTCTGTACTCTCCACAAGCTTTAGGGAGGAGAAGATGCACTGGTCTGGAGTCAAAATAAGGTGCAAAATAGGGATTTAATGGTGACATTTTGTTATAGCCAATATCAACATTGGCCCTTCACATTGCACAGCAGCTGTGAGCCTCAGACTGAGTCCCAAAATGGTTTGCAGACCAGGTTGCTCATATAATATGCTATTTAAAATATAAGGTGGTGAAAAATACATCCTCAAATCAGACCAAAGAGCATTTTCACATAGTACCAGTGCTGCCAGTCCATTACTGCCATGTCCTCTCCCTTTCCCCTGGGTTTTAATCACCGTGCAGCCATTAGACACATATGTAAAGATGTTATAGATACCAGCCAGGCAGAATGGCTGTAAAAGGAATAGAACAGCAGAGGCAAGATGACTGGCAGATAGGGTTGCCACATCCCCCTTAAAGAGACTGCTCCTTTTCCACACCTTATGTCTCTTGTACCATAAAAATATGCATAGATGTATGTGGGAGCATCATAGCAGATTTCTTGGGATGCGTGCCATGCATTTGAGCTCCGAAGCTGGCTCAACGTTGTCACCATTAAGTCTCAGTGTACACAGCAACACTTCAATCTAATTTCAATTAGGGAAAAGTTACACAGAAACTTCTTTGAGAGTACCCATGACCCTACACATAAATACCAATTAAATTCAGTATCATCAGTGTCTCTGCAGCGAACATTGATATCACCAGAGAGAGGAAGGAATTTAAAATGAGGCAAGGCTTGATGACATTACCTCCATCTCCAAGCTCTGCCTGTGTTAACTAGTACGTCAACGATTAGTAAAACAGTGGGATTCATCTGTGAAGAAATGGGGTGAAAAGTAGAAATGACATGAAATTTTCATTGCAGGCAGTTTCTATGTGACATAAGGTAGAATATTGCATTGCTATGCAACATGCTACCTGGTAAATGAGTAAAAGCCTAATCTGCTGAGAAGTTAAAGACATCAGCAGTGCTGGCAGTTGCAGCTGAGATAGCAGGAGAACTAACTAAACTAACTAAAACTACTTCTCATACCAAAGATATACAATCTCAAACCAGCTGTTTATGTGCTTAGCTATCCCTGCGTCCTGACCACTGTAAAATCTGCAGGAAAAAGGACTTTTGGTGTCATTAAGTAAGATCAGTGAGGTTGTGCCTGTTTATATGTGGATACTTAGGATATACAGGCACTGCATTTAGACTTGAGCCATTTCCTTTTGTTTGCCCATCTTTTATTTAGAAACAATGGGACAAAAAGTGTGGCAAGTTAAGGCTTTACTTCTTCACAACCACTTTTCCATTCTGAAGCTAGGAGGCTTCCCTAGCATGCAGATTACTTGAGGGAGATAAAAATGTGCCCTTTAAGCCCTTTCCACAAAGACAACACCTCCCAAACCTGCATGACCAGGAGGAAAAGTCATCCTGAAAGTATTAAGGCTCCTTGCACACCATCGCTCTTTGGTGACTGGGAGATTTTACAGTCTTTCAAATCTTCTTTCAATCACAAGATGCCTTAAATGGACAGAAGGTCTTAAAATGTGCTCTCCATCTCCCCAGTTGAGAAAGATACATTGAAGGGGGAGGGAGGGGGATTCAGGCCACAACACAAAAAGCATTAATGCAAAGAACAGTGGGGTCTCTCCCTAATTTGACTTTCTCTACAGGTGGTCTGCAGCTGCATCCAAACAGGTTACACTACTGCCTTCCCATGGGCATTACAACAAAGTAGGATCTGTATTCACAAGAATACATTTGCTGGCATGGGCTGATTCAGGTCTAAAAATAAGAAAAAAGCATTTTTCAGTATAGCCTGAGGTAACTCTCCGCGCCAGCAGAAGACAGTAGCACTCTTGTTTCACTGGCTGTGCGTGATGATAAAGGATATCAGAAACCTACTTCATGTGACTCACCGAGGTCCACAGCCAGATTCCAATTGATTCATTTTATTTGTATTAGTTTGTTCTCCATCGACCACACAACAGGCTAGACCAAATCAATAAGCAATATTCTGTTTTCTATTGACTTGGGGAGTAATTCGCACCGGGCCCTGCGACTGCTGTATCTGATTTTATAGTTCTGTATATCATCATGGAAACGGCAGGGCTCAGAGACCACTGGGAGCAGGCAGAAATGGGGAAAAATTGCAAAGGCAAGGTGAGATATTGGCTTTTAAACTATTGCACCAGCCAGAGAAGAGGTCTTTGCTGTGGGTGCCGAGGGTATTTCACCTTGTGCCTAAGGAGTTCTAAAGTGCAAACAGTGTGCAAAAAATGATGTAGGGATGAGATGAACATGTAACTTGTGCCACACATCCAGCCCCAGGACAAAGCTGTGAGGTGGTGCCAGCAGCAGCTAGCTATCCCCTGGTTGGGTTTGCAGAGAGAGAGCTGTAACCCATGGGTTTGGCACTGCCAAAATCCCTGTCACCATCACCAGCACAAGCAGTGGAACGTGTGTGCAATAGCCTCGGTAGTATTGTCTTAAATAGATAGTTCATATCTCCCTACATGGATTTCTGTACAATTCAGATAAAACACACACACACATACAGTTCTTAACCATTTCCCCCCTGTTTTGGTTTTTTTTTCATTCCCTAGCTTGTTCACAGTACCGTGGGAGAGACACCTGCTCATAAGAAGCCTCCAAACAACTAATCTTTGCATTCCTCAATTTTTTTTTATTATTTTTTTAAGGATTCATCTTCCTGCAAGTAGTGGGTAAGTGGAAATAAAAGACCTTTTGCCCAAACCTATCCCATACCACTTCTTCCCAATGATTTTGCTAAAATACTCAGTGTAAGAGCAAGACAGCTCTATTTACCACTGCACAAACACAACTGACTGTATTGTAATATCTCTTTTCCCTTAAAACTTTCTTTCTGCCCCAGATCTCAGATCCTTTGAGCTTCTGTACCAAAGTAGCGAGCTGGCTTTTCAGTGTCTCCCATAATCTTGGCTTTTCTACATGAGACAGAAAAAGCAGGCTGGGTACTGGGGTGGGTGTATGTAAGGGGTGGCAGAATACAGCCCAGTGTGTTCTTCCTATCAAATACACTTGACAAACTTTAATGAAAAGTCTTCTCTACTTCCTACTAACAGATGTTTCCAATTTTTTCTCTCTCAGCACTTTAAACCACCATCTTTAGTTTTCATGTCTAAGAGACATTATTATAGGATACATCATAATGATATACTGTACATTCATATACAGTATCCCATACAATGACTAGTTGATTTATAATTCAGATCCAATAAAGGGAAAAAATTGATTTAACTGATGACTAGTGAAATACTAAATGCATTACAATGTTTGAAAAGAACATCCTTTTCTTGCAATGCGAGTGACATAATAAAATTAAATATGGATATAAGATAATGCCCATTATTATTAGGCAAGTGGAATCAAAGGGAAGAAAAGGAAGAAAAGCAATCTCTATGGATCAAGGAATGCCTAAACTTCTTCTTCAAATGTACAAAAGCATGAAGACAAATGGAAAGATTTCACAAATAAAGTGAATTCAAATAATCTTGAATTACAGTATAAAGTTGGTTTTCCATTTACTGGTCTTTGTCCATCAGGGCTTGCAGCAGCGCTGTCAGATTTGGGTACCATATTGGGGGTAAATGTGAATTCCAGGGGTCATTAACCTTTGGGTTTCTAAGCTCTGGGATAAATGTTTGTTTCCCTAAAGCCACGTAGCAGCACAAAGCCACAATTTAGCCCCACATCCAAGAAATTGGTACCCTTGTCCCACATCTCACCTTTTCACCCTGCCAAGCTACGATCATCCCCATTTTTCACCCCATCCCAGAATACTCACACAATCAATACCGAGACAATGCAGCCACTAATTTCCATGTCTCATTCCAGAAGCTTTACGACTGCTCCCCTTTTCCCTGTGCAGCTGTGTGGGCAAGGAGCCTGGCCAGGGGTGGTGGGGAGAGCATCAGCATGCAGGGAGCACAAAGCCAAGGTACCAGTGAGCTGCCCCAGCATTTGGAAGAACTCCTCAATATATTGAAAATTTCCAGGTCAGAAATCGAGGCCAGGCACCCCAGAAGTAGTTGGGATTTTAACTTTCTTTAAGCATCTGCTGGAAGTCAGTCACTCCAGCATTTGCACATATCTTTGTTCTTCCAGATGGGTAAATTGCTTCTAATACAAAATAACTCCGAAAGCGGCTGTGATTGCTCATACAGACTTAGATTGATGGTCAATTTTTTATAATCCTCGTGCAGTAGTTTTTCCCTGTAGGAATATGTGTATTTTGCTTCTGGAGAAGCAGTGGCAGGCAGTAATCACTGCTGGAGCCAATGGAGTTTATTTTATTGAAAGAATCATGCAGTCGTTATAACCAAAATGACACCCAAGAACTGGCACACTAAGCTACACCTCATTTCACTGTTGCATCAGAAACATTTTTTAACAGACTCTAGCGATTTCAGATATCTTACAGAAAAGTTATTGTATCTAAAAATCTTTCTGAGGTTTTAACCTATATAATGAAATTCAACAAAACAGTATTAACCAGCTCAGAGAAATGCACCAGCAGAATCTTCGGGTCAGCTAATTTGTGCTTAAACACCTCCATTTGCATGTGCAAAAGTGGATAATTATGATCCTAGTTGCCCATTCATGTGTACAGATGGGTGCACCCACACATTTTTGTGGGATAATTTTTGGAAGCCTATAGAAAATATGGTCTTTAAAGATTTTAATAAGGTTGGCAAAACATACTTTTTCTGCATAAAATTATGTAGTTCCCAAGTCTAAAATTACTTTGATTTAAAAATGAAAATTGGCAAGGGATTAATCCATAATATGGTCTAATTACTTTTTTTCTTAAAAATTAAATGGTCAAGATCTTAACTCAGAATAGTGGTTACTGCTCGTGAACTGAAACTAAGAAACAGAACTGAATAAAGGATTTTATTAAGTGTCTAAATACGTGTTTAGCTAATAGAATCCTCTTACCTTTGGCTGAATAACAGGTATAATAATTCTGAAAGCATATTGACTTTATACAACTGAAGCATAAAGCCCTACTAATTATATTTTTATGAGATTAAAATGCAAACTGGCCAAAGCTTGGAAATAAAAAGTAGATCTGACTTGCTGTCACTAACTTGCAAAAACACATACATTCATGAACACACACAACAAATAAAGGGAGAGAAATGGAGATAGACACAGAGGATGTTGAAAACAGATCATTAGCACATCTTTTGGCCCTTACTGATGGCACTGTTAGCTTTTATTTAACCTTTGCATTGTTTAAAATGCTCAAAGTTTAATTTTATTTATCAAAGTGGACTCTGCTATATTTGCCAGCCTGCAACATATAGGGCTTGCTGAGCACTGCTCGATAAACAGATCAGGTTTTCAGTGAGGTCTGAATTTTCCCTGTCATGTTCAGCAGGAAAAAACAATATTAAAGCAAGGATACTTTTTCATGATCTCTGGTATTTTATTATTTCTTTGTTTGCAGAGGTTACTTCTACAAGTAAGTAAATATCCCTGTGAATTTCTCTTTGTCCTCCATCAATCAGAACCGGTCAATTATCAGACTAGCACAACTAGATCAAAACTCCAGGCTGTGTAGTCATATTACCACTCATATTATTACTAAAAGCGCATCTATATTCCAAACTGGGATACCATAACCCCTTTGTCATTTTCCAATAAAAAAGACCATACCAAATAGGCAGAGCACACCGTAATTAGCAGCTGGCAGAGAAAGCTGTAAATCTGTATGAGTTCTGAACGATTTGCTTACATTGTTGCTTTGTTGACAAATGATGCTGTACATGTTAATGTTCCTGAAATGTCCCCATTGCACCTGACGTGCCAATAAATGCCAGCCAGCTGTATGAATTATGGAAATAAGATTTTTGTTTATGAAGGTATCCCAGACATTTATTTTACTGCATGCCTCTTGACAGATTTAATGTCTGGAGTTACATTGAGAAGATATTTGCTACCTGACATAATGGATAATGGAAACTTTAAAGGCTTTTTTTAATGATGAGACTAATATTTTTTTTTTTAATTTTACCTTGTGGCTACACATTTATTCTCGATATAAAGCTTGCATATTTTAAATGAAATGATACTAAATTGTTCCTAATGTACCATGAGTTGGATGAAACCAGTGCTGCAGCGTATGAGAAAACAGAGGAAAAGTAGCTCTGAGAGCTACTAAAACAAGAGCACTACATGCAAGTTTCCCTATTTCTCTAGGTTTATTTTATCTCCTGTGAACATTCACTAGTACATCATTAGTGCACAAAGGTAGCAGTTAAATCTCAGGCATTTCAAAGCATGATAAAAATCTTTTAACAGATGTATTTATAGCAGACTCCATAAAACATTCATTTAATATGCTAAGGCAAGGCACAGAGAACATACAAATTTGTACAGCTACTGCCTATATTTAACTATATTTAACTGGATTCAGAACCAAAAAATCTGTTCCTGAACTCTGAATATTTAAAAACAAGGTGTATGTTCTTAAGTAAGACACACAAAAAATCCCTGTAAGTATGGAAGTCATGAAAACTCCTATTACAGCCCTGCTCTTAGCAAACATCCTTGTTCTAGTCAGGGAAAAAGTTATCCCAGTTAGCCCATCTTTGAAACAAACTCTGATCAGACTTGTCTAGGGACAGGTTTGCAGGTTACTCTGAGCTTCTCCCAGAGCTGGTTCTGCAGTGGAAGGGCCCTGGAGCTCTCCCAGCACCGGGGTGAGCAGCAGGTGCTGCCTCCTGGGAATCCCAGCCTCACATTTCCCTGCCCTGGGAGATAGGGAACCTGATTCCTGCTCCGAAGTGGAAAAATTTTGCCTGGCAGAAGAGACTCTACTACGCAAGCTCTTCAATTCTTCCCCTATTAGCACATGTTAGTGTATTGTCAAGAGGAACAATAGCAACCCCACAAACTATTTATTCCATCAAGAACAATTTATTGTCTTTTGTAAGTTTGTTTCCAGCTTCTGAAGCTCAAGAGAGAAAAATCTGCTGGTTCTTTAAAACTTCAGATGTTAGGGACTATTTGTAGTCATCATATAAATGGGGGTGGTAACCAAATTAACCAAATTCATTTTGTAACCACAAATCATTCCTATTAAAATACTCCCTTCTCACCCCACCTCAAAAGAAGAATAAGAATAATAAGAAAAAAAGGAGTCCAGATGGTTAAAATTATTTTTAAGCAAATATTTAGTGGTTACAGTTGAATTCTTCTGGCACACATTCTCCACTACAAAAATGACACCCCACATTCACTGTGTTAACCATTTTCCAATGTGCCAGCCAAATGAATGCCTCAGAGAACACACACACACACGTTATGGAAGCATTATCAGAAATGCTATAGTTAAGGTTCCTTTGCAATTTGGGCAGAAAGTGAGGCTATTTCACACTGTGAGGTAGAATTTTGTTTCCAGGTAAGACAGGAAAGACAGGCACGGAGCACTGAGCTTTCTACAGAAATCCCCTTCTTAAAGCACAACTGGTTTTCAGCATATTCCTTTACTGCAAAATGCCACTGGAAATTCTACTTGGGAACTGGGTGGGGGGCGTGGGGGAAGAAAGGCTTGTAACTCTCTATTCACAGCAACTGCCATCTCCATATTTTGCAGTTTAGGAATGTTTCACTAAAAGACAAAAAAAAAAAAAAAAAAAAAAAAAAAAAAGCCTTATTTTATTTGCCATACCCTAATTTTAGTCTGTGTAAGAAGCAGCCCAAGGAACTCCCTTTGTTGCTGTGATAGTTGCTTTAATTCCCCCATGTTTTTCCTCGGGCTCGTTCACACACTGACCCACACTACTTGGAGCGCACCGAGGGTGTATCCCTGCCTTTCCAAGAGATTTACCAACCACCACCTCTGCACACACGGCCCTCTGCTCCCCAGCTCCCAGCCCAGAGCACACTGGTGGGAGGCTGATGGGTGGGAGCAGAGCCCTGGCACCGGTGCGGGGCTGGCTGCGGTGATGGACGGCCAGGGAAGGTGTCCCCCCGTGCAGCTCCTGCAAACTGGTTGCTCCAGTCTGGCATCCCAGGAGGCTTGCCAGATGGAGGAACCTTCTCCGCAGCAGAACTGCAAGCTGTGCTTCTCGGGAAACTCGAGGCTGTAACCCTTTCCCTCTTCCTCCACATACCCTGTTGCTTCCAGATTTCTTTCGATGCCTACACATAAACAACCGAGACGAAATCTTCATTTCTCAGAGACACAAACTTAACTCGTTTCTAATCCTTTTTCCAGCAAATTAACCCCAGATAACTTAACACTGTATATATAGCTTTGGGAATAGAAGCTAATTCATTCTAGGTCAGAGCTAAAACTGTGCATGTGATCCCCATGAAATGGATGAGTGTATTGTAGATGCTCACATATTTTTAAGCAGAAGAGAAGTTTGTTGTGGAGTTGCAGTGCCTGGATATCGTATTTGCATAGGCTGACTAAGGAGTTGTTTTGGGGAAAAATTAAGATTGGTTATCTAGTGATCTTCTTCACCTTTAATTGATGAGACCCTGCCAGTAAAAACTCTGATGGAAGCAGTGACGTAACATTAACAAAGGTTTATGTTGGCAGAGGTTAAGGTCTGAGTTTTAATTTTTTTTTTTTAAAGAAAAGAAATACACGTTTCTGTCTCTGTGTATGTGCATGTGCACACCTGTTTTGCATTGGAGTAGCTCCTCTGATCTCAGGGTTTTGCATCAGGATACTGAAAGGTAAATCTGACCCATACCATAAAGCTTCCAAAGGCCTAGCTCTCATTATTTTTTTTACAAAAGCCTGTATTTTGCTCAGTGGAAGATTAAAACTAATGTATAGCAGAAGAGCAATGTAAGGAATCCCAGGGTAAGTCTCCATCCTCCTCTGAGTACCTGCACAGTGGGGTAGTGCAGGAACTCAGGCTCCACTATCCATTTTCTCTTTCACATGCATGGAATTCATTGAAAAGTAGTGGGAAGGAAATTATAGCAGTCTCACAGGTCTCTAACAAGAGATCACTGTGTGGAAAAATGTGACTTGTCAAGAGCTACTTTCTTTGTATTGATTCATCAGAAAAATATACCATAAAGAATAGCTGAAACCTAAAAGCTTTGCATTCCTCTTTCAGTACTAAATCAAACCAGATATTGGTAAAAGGTGCAATTTCACTGCAGACATACCAAAAGGTGATAATATTCCTATTGACTGAGGCCAGTGGATGGCATAAAACATATATTCCTTTTCCAGTACCTTATTCCCTGAATATTTGTATTTTCCCTCTGCAGTTCACTGTTTAAGCAGTCTGTTTGCAACCAAGAAAATAAACACAAAAATATCAAATAAACAAAGGGAAGGCATCTAATTAAAGGCTAAATTTACTTACTTTGGGGAAGTAATTACTCTCAAACATTCCTACGCTTTCCTCATATAAGTAAAAGTTCACCACCAAGGAAGGATATCTCACCCAAGCATAGATAATTTGTATTTGTGAAGGAATAAAACATATATGTATTCTTCAAAGTTTCATAAGACATATATGTATTCTTCAAAGTTTCACAAGACTTATATGTGTTCTTCAAAGTTTCACATGTGTTCCTGCAGAAAAGAGGAGTGGAACATGCTGATATGGAAAACCCCATGATATGGCAACGGGGAGAAGAAGAAGTGGCCACCAAGGCCAGTTGTACTTTCTGCTGGAAGAGCAAAGCCCAGGAAGGTTCCTCTGTGCAAGGAGGGTTTTGCAGGGCACTGCTCTGCCAGAGGCTGGTTGTACAAAACGTTACCTGTCTCGCTTCCTATTACTTATGCTTTGTGCTGAAGAGTGGCACGTTGATTAATTACTACTCTAAAGTGCTTATAAAGCATCAGTCCAAGGCAGGTTTACTAGGTTGGGGCCTCCTGTGATTTATTGACTAGAGGAGAAAGCAAAGGCCATTTGTGAAGGAACATTTTCTGCTGGATGGAGGACGAAAAAAAAGTAATTTAAATTACTCATCTTCTGCTCCCCCCAAATTAAAGTGTCTGACTCTGCAAAGCAAAGCCAAAGACTTTCTTCCTCTGAAATTTATGCAAAAAGATAAACAGCAGCAGAGTTTTATTCAATTTCTCTTTAAAGCACACCCTGCAAACAGTAAGAAAAGGAACAGCCTGAATCCACTGGCAAGAAAGGTCTGAAATGTTTTCTTTTGCTGATATAGGGAGTTGATCAGAGAACTTCAAAATAATTAGAGCAGAAATTCTCTGAGACTTTTTGCTTTTTCACAACTTTTGTTGGAAAGGAAGAGGAGAAAGCAAAGGACAGGCACAGACACACACACATGAGCCACATCTACAGGAAAGATTCATTTGGTTCTGGTTTGTTTCTGCTGCTACTTTGCTATTTTTTTTTTTTTTCCACCAGCAGTAAACTGGCACTTCGGGTTTACTTTGCTTCACTTACTAAAGCCTTTTAATAGTATATAGTGCAGGAATGCGAGAGAAAAAGATTCCCATATGACAGAGACCCTTTGATATTGTTACTTCAACCAAAACTTTGAAATACAGTAGCTGGTTTTGTGTGCTGCATATGACAATTTTTCCCCAAGTCTTAAAAACTTTGATTTACTTAACTGCTGTCGCTGATGTGACTCACAGAAAAGAAAGAATGAAAAGACTCAGAGAGAGGAATGGCTCATGTGTTAGTCTATTTGATGGCACAGGATTTTACAGGAAAATAATTAGTGCAGTCTGTAAAAAGAGTATACAAAAAATATTGATAGCAAAGAAAAAAAGAAGATAATGTCAAATGCTTGCAATAATTTTATCTCTGTTTCAATACAATACTATGTAGATTTTCTATTACAATTTATTTCTGTAGTTACTCTAAGCAGGGGAGTAAATAGACACACAACCTACATGTCAGCAGTGTTTTCAAGTGTGAGAGCACCAAAGATACCCTTGGAAATTGCAAGTGGGGTTGTTAATTCTATTAGAAGAAATCAAGATTTCTCCTGGAGAGCAAAAAAGGTGAGTTGGGGATACCCATCCCACTCCACCACTGGCAGCCTGTGCAGCCCCAACTGCTCCCTTGTAATCAACTCCAAAGCAGATTGCAGGGAGCTCTGGAAACAGCCTGGAGAAGGGCATCAAACAGGTGGGATCCAAATTCCTTGCCTGCCCTAGACATGACCGCCTGCAGCCACCCTGCACCAAAAATTTAAAGTTGAATATCAGAGAATCAGAATCCCAGAACAGGATGGGTGTGAAGGGAACTTAAAAATCATCTTGTTCCAAACCCCTGCCACAGGCAAGGACACCTTCCACCAGACCAGGCTGTTCTAGACTGTGTTTGAACACTTGCAGGGATGGGCTTTGAAGGTCTAAGATGTGCACGGTGAGGCACTGACACCACAAAGCTGAAGGAGGGGAGGATTTCCTCCAGAACCTGCTGGGATGCCCTGTCCTTTGATGGCTTGCTCTGCTCGGGGAAAAGGAATTGCCTCTTACACCTCTCTGTGGTACAGTTTACCTATATGTAAAATGAAGGCAGTGCTTGCCCTCAAGGGGTGTAGAGAAGCTTAATTAAGCAGGAGATTCTCAGCCTTAATCAGACTTCTCTCACTTGCTAAGTACACGGGAAATCCTTCCGTTCAGGAACAAACTTGACACCATGACAAATGAATCAGCTTCCTTACCATTTTGCCTTTGGGAATTATTTTCCTTGGGAACAGATATTTATGAAGTTATAATAAAAAAAATTTAAATGTACCCAAAGCAAGCAAACAAACAAACAAAAAAAACCCCACAAAAACCCCCCAAATCTCCACATTTCTATCATTGCTGATGTTATTCCTTCATATTAAATGCTTCCCGGAATTTTATTTTATTGGGGATCCTGCCTCTGGGAATTAAGTAAGGAGACGTATGACAGATGTGATAAGTGTGTGAGAGCTGTGAGGTGTTTGTGAGGAAATCCTTCCCATCCCATCCCTCAACCCCAACCCACTCCCTCTATGGACATGATGATTTAGGAAAGGGGAACCCCATCACCATCACTGCCAGTTGATTTGCCTGCCACAAAGAACTAAGAACTGCTCCTGCCAGATGCTGGGAAGCTTTGGTGACATCCAGAGTCTCCTGTGAAAGGACTTTAACACAGTTTGAGAAGCTCAGGAGCATTAAGGTGGCATCCAAAAGCACAGAGGATCACATCTGTTTTAAAGCCAGTGGGTTATTTCTAAATAGAAATGCCAAAGACAGGCAAGAGCATTTCAAAAAAGTCAAATCTCAGTCATTTCACTGAAATATTATCTATTTGTGGCATAAATAGATGCAGAGCCAAATAATTCTGAAGGATCTAAATTCCACCTTCCCTCTCCCACTCACAGAATCTGCTTTAAAGCAAAAATATCAAATTAATATGAGAATGATAGTTCTCACGGTATCTCCTGCCAGCCTACGAAGGTACAGAGAATATCCTGAGAAACTTTGTTCTTAGGAAATATTAAGTCCAGTTTTGAAAGCTATTAAGGGTTCACAAAATTAAGAGAAATATCCAAAGTTTTGGTATCTGACTAGAATAAAATTTGAACCCTGGCCCTGTGACAGTAAATCAACAGCGTGCATGTGAAATATGTTTTTTCCCCTCCTATGCAAAGCACACCAGCAGACCTGGCAGAGGCAGAAGAGGTTTCAAATATAGCACAGTCCTTTTTACCAGTGGGTACTCTTGGACCCAGCTCCTTTCTGCTCTGTGCCCGCCTGCTGGGAGGAGATCTGAGGCCGGGGCTTGACGCGAGATGAATCCAGGCCAAGTTTATTCATTTTCCAAATCGTGATCTCAGCGATGCCCTCCCATTCCCATTCCTCCCGTCACACCATTCCTCTGGAGTTTTGGCTCTTCCCCAGCCCGACCTCCCCCACCTCTCCTGGGACGCTCCCGGACACGAGCCCTGGCTCCGTGGTGGCTTCCCCAAGGAGACCTGGCTGGCAGGGCTGAAATACAAGCTCAGCAGAGGAATGTCCCCACTGTTTTACTCCCCAGAAGCAGCAGAACTGGGATTATTTACAAAATCTCCTGGGTATTCCTGTGACCTGCTCATCTCCTCTTCCTCCCTGGCTCCACGGAGTACCCAATGAGGCAGCACCTTCCTGCTTCTCAGCCCCAAAAATGGTTTTCCTACACCTACTGATGGAAAGTCCCTCCACACAGACTCCTTCCAGCTCCAGCCCATATTATTTTCTGCCTGTGCTCCTCCACCACTGTGTAATCCTTCCCAGTTCCCACGTAGGGTCTATTTATTCCTCAGGGATGGGATGGTTAAGGAGGAGAAATTTCCATTTAACAGTCCTGGGCAGTTGTTTGGGTGGTTTCAGCACAGTGATGGACAAGTTGCTGCTGATGGTGCTCAATGCCTGTTAAAAAAGCCCTTGCCCAGCCCGACCCACTCATTCTGAGCTGTGCGTCACTGTCCCCTGGATTGCACCTACACCAGCCAGAAACTGGGTCACTGAACCAATCTGGGTTAAAAATATCCCAGATATTCTCTAATGAAGTGTCAACAACTATTCTCAGGCTGAAGAGCAACCAGAACACCTCCTAATAATCTTGCTTACATATGCAAAAAGTATGCCCTAATCTAAAATGTATTTATAATATAAAATGGAGTTCAACATTTGACCCGAGTGTATCCCACTCTGTCAGAAAGACAAAGGAAATAAAAATGTGTTGCTGTAATTTCCTTGACAGCAAAAAAAACCCCAAAACAAACAAGAAACCTCACACATATACGTCTAGGCCAATATATATGGTAATGTGAGACAATGAGTTTGATTTTTCATGGCCATGTTGAAACTCATCTTGTTAGTTCTAAAACTGCAGCCGACAAACACAATTCCTTTCCTTAATATGAAAAATCTAAATAAATAAACACATTCTTAAAGCTTCCTTGATTAAAACTTTTACTGAGTTTTTATAGATTTTGTAAGGGGAAGATTTTACAGCCAGGGCTGTGAACGCTTGTAGGAAAAATAACATAATGATGATTATTATTGGTTTCTGTTGTTTTTGGTAGTTTATTATTATTACTATTATTGTTATTATACTTTTGGTGGTGGTATCACCATCTGGATTATTATAACTACAGGAGTGACAAGATGTCCTCATCAGATCCATTCCTCATTGTGTCAGGCATCATAAAAGCACATTGTGGGAGTGAGGAAAAAGTTTGTGATCTAAGCAGTTAATGCAGACAAAAGGTGCAGCGAGAAACAGAGGCACAAAGAAAAGAACTGACACCAGAGCCCACAAAGAGTCAACACTGAGCCTCCAATATCCACAGTTAGCATCTATTTAAACACAGATTTGTCTAGACAAATATGTATCTATTAATGCACATCACATTATGCAGTTTGAAGAAAGTATACCAAGATTAACAGAGGAAAAAAGAGGAAAAAAAGGATGTGGTTATTTGTTTTACATAGGTAAAATATCTTAATCAAAACTGGACTGATTAAAAGTGAAGCAGCACAGAGAAAACATGAGATTGTGCATTGCTGGTGACTAACTTCAGTCAAAAGCACTGTTCAAACCACAACCCATTTAAAAAAATGAAATGAAATTCTGATAATAACTGTTGGTGGGATCTGCCCATGATTTGAACAAGCCATGGCAGTGTACTTTCTACTGGGATATGGATAGCAAATAATGAAGTTGGTGGTATTCCAGCTGAGGAAGACTCTGGTTAAAAGCAGGCAGACAGAGTTCATTTTCTAGCACAGAGAAATTTTTTTTTCAGTTCTTGCAACCAAACATTAGGTTTCTGAGGTCAAAAAGCCTCTCTTGTATTTTCCATATTTGATAATGGTGAGTTAACTATGAAACAAAAATGAATTATTTTTAATATTTTTCTTTTCTTTGATTTTGATTTGTATTAAAATTGTAATAATTTAAAAAATTGACATTATGTATTTCCTTTTACATTTACTTTGTTAGGTGCCTTACAAAGACTGCTTTATTGGTGAGGCTGATAAAACTAATTTCTTTAAAAGAAAATATTTTTAGACTTTCTCCTATTTAAATAGGCCAGATATTTCAGCCTCATTTACAGATGTGAACATGCCCAAAATATTTCAGCAGCTTAAGCCCTTTTTCTGCATTGCATTTTTACAATCAATTTTTGAGAGCTGCTTTTTGTATTAAAGTTATTTAAAGTCTCATCTTGTCATTAGGCTACACTGTGAGTAATCTAGAGTTCAGATTTGCACATAACAGTTAACTTTAAATTCTAGAACAGAAGAATCCAAAATTAAGCCTTACACTACCTAGAAAAAAATAGTTATTTTTTAATCAATGGAAAATAATTTTAGTCCTGAGTGGAACTGTTTTTTTTTAGCAAACAAGTTTCTGCTCTAGTGTTCAGCTCAAATTCATAAAAACAAATAGGCAAAATGACAGTTAGCTGCAAGATCACATTTCTCTAAAGATAAACTGTAAGCTCTGCACAGCCATTGCTACCAAACGTTGTTTATCCGAGCTTTAAATTCTACTCCCAAATTTGAATAGACTGCAGAGCTAACAGTGCTTCTGAGGAGCAATATCAAAATATGTGCCTCCTGGGTCTAAAAACCACAAGTTATTTTAGCTTCTGCTAAGAATTGAGGGATTTAAAAAAGAAAAAAAAAAAAAAAAAGGTGGAGTACAGTAAGTAAATAAATAAATACATTATCTACCTTCATGACCTTTCTGTTCCTGCAAGCAAACAGCGTCCATCATTTGTAACTTGACTTTCCATAAAAGTAACAGTTCATAAAAATCTGTGAAACTACTACCGGGAACAAACAAATTAAACAATGACAATGTAATAAAATAAAACTGCTGTTCTACTTCTATAGCAGAAGAATTGCTTCTTCGCTGGGATTAATACATCTTGCAGAAAACAATTTTAAATAATGTGTAACATATGGATTCGGCTTTTATTATTCTTCTAAAAGAAGACAATTATATTTATGTGATAAACTGTTCAGTGTTAGTAGCATAATGTTTATATTACTGGCCACTTAAATAGTCTTTGGCGCAGTTTTATAAGGAACAGAAGCCTCCAGATCTTTTGAAATCCATCTTATAAAGTAAGTCTTGTCTGTTACTTGGAATGCAATGATTTTACATAGTTTTCTTGCTGGGAAAAAAAAAAATCTGTACTGTAGGTAATCTCGTTGTTCAACTGCATGCATGATAACTTTCTGATGTTCTAGCTACAATTCTTATGCATTTTAGGGCTTTCAAACGAAAAGTGTGACAGCCTTGAGCTGTCGGGTAAAAGGAGGGGAATAAAAAAAAAGAAAAACCAGCAACTTTCAATTTTAACTTTTTAGAAAGGAATGGTCACAATACACTGTTTTTTTGTACTAAACCTTTTCAAGGTGTTTTCGTTAATCTCCTCGCTCCTCACAGCTAGCTGCTCTGCTCTCTGATTATGCTGGGAGATTGCATTTAAGAAAAGAGTGAGTTTCGGGTAGTTTTCAAGGAGCTGCTTTTGTCCCCATTATATTCCAGATAATTTTCAAAGAGATTACACAGGAGCCATAGGAGTATTTATCTCGCTATCTCCCCGTGCTCCTGAGTCGAAGCTGCATGCGTTTCTAAAGGAAAAAGGAATGTGCTACCAAATAAATGTTTTCTGTGGCTGCTGTGTACATAGAATTTTGTTGTGAGCAATGCTGCCAGCAGCCTCTCTGCATTGCTGGGGTTCTGCTATCCTGTTGTCAGTCACATAACAAGATCATTTGGAAAAAATTATGCAGGGTGAGAAAATATATTTATCTGGGTTTATCTTATAAAAAAGAAAGAGAGGGGAAAAGAAATAACAACAACAACAGTTTTGGGGCACGTTACTGTCCTCCTTTTTCACTCCTGGAGTACCAGTTCGGTATTTTCAATTCCCCACTTCTCCATTGCTTTAAAAAGTTGAGGTTGTTAACAAAAGATAAAGAGTGTAACCTAATGGAAGTGAAATCTGCATATTCAGTTAATTTGGGATTTATTATCCCAGTAACTAGACTTGCAACTGTTCTAAAACCGTTTTGACTGAAGACTTGAGAACAGTACGAGTGGATGGCTACCCCCACCCCCATCCTTAAAAGAAAACCTGTGCCTGCTGCTTCCAATTTAGTGCAATCATGCCTCTTACTGGCCAATACAAGATGCAGCATTAGCTGTCACATGCAAATGAGTATTCATGGGGACTTTGAAATGTGCAATAAAGAATAAAGACACGCATTCTGTGAATAATTGTTTTCTTTTATAAAACTGGATCCAAAAGGGAGTGCCATTTCACCCAGAGTCTATAGCCTTTCTATGGTTACAATCTGCTGTTGAAGCCAGATATTAGGAATGAAGTGTGGATAAATGGAGGACTCCAGTTTCCCGTGCTGTCAATCTTTCACAGTATTACATTTGCTTAACAAGAAATAATCCAACCCATGTTTGTGGTTCTTGCTATCTTGCTTTCTCTTCCAACTGAGGCTTTGAAATGCATAGGGATTTATAATAAAGTCATCCACCTTGCACTAGCTTTTTTCATACAAAGCCCAACCTAAATTCTTCATTTTCAACAACACAGACAAACAAAATCACACAGCAGTATGAGCTCCACTGCAAACCTGAAGTCTTTGAAAGCACTCTGATATCACTCACCAGGATGAGAGAGAAACAGTAACTCAGATTTTTTAGGGCCCATTTACACACAGGGTGGGGGAAAGAAAACCAAACCCGACAAGCTGTGTGCAGACACAGGTAGATTTGTGGAGCTGTGAACAGCCAAGCTGAGTTCAGACACACGCACACACACCTATTCACAAAGCCTGAAGCCAGAATGCCTCTTGGAGAACAAACAGCCATCAACTGGTATTGATATCAAATCATGGCATGATGTGGCCTCATCTCTACAGCAAGACCCCAAATCTTTAGTAAAGTAGTAGCAAGAAAATAAGTAGGTGCCTGGATTGCAGCACCTTTGCAGTAAACTGTAAGTTTAGAAGTTAGACTTGATGATTCTTGTGGGTCCCACCAACTCAGGATATTCCATGATCCTATGGGAACTGCAGGTAGCACCCAGTAAATTCAGACTTGGCTAAGGTGGACCAGAGGTGGATAAAACTGGTTATCCAGCAGGCAGAAGGAAAGCTAAGGATAAATGCTGCCTGTACCATGGGTGGGACTGAGCAGTGCAGGCCAGCATGGGGGCTCAGCAGAGGAAAAGTACTCCCTTGGAGGTAACTCAGGGCCTGGGATTATGTTTAAGCTGAAAATTAGAGGACTCCAGCCATAGCTTCTCAGCAGGCAGGCTCTGTCCCAGCAGGAGTCCCAGGAAGGTGATCAGAGAGCTGGAAGGCATTGCATTTTCCTTTTCCCCTCACATTAATGATTCCTCATTGCCTTGTTTGCTACGCACATTTGCACGTCAAGGGAGATCTCTTGAAACACAGGTACACACATGCAAACACACCAAAGGCATGAATCCCTGACATTACAATTTACAATTGATGCAATTACTGTAAACAGAGGCATAAAAGTGTGAGGGGAAAGTGCAGGGCTGCTTCACTACTGGGAGAAGGATTCTCACTTACAAGGGCTCAGCACAATGACCAAACCCAAGCTTGCTCCTGTGATCCAGTCTGCCAGGAAGACAGCTCGTCCTTTTTAGCTTTTGATCCATATTTTACCTCCTAAGGGAGGTGAAAAGGAGGGAGACCCTGGGGCTAGGGCAGAGGTTTGAAACAAGGAGACTTGGTTTGTATCCCTGAATCATCACAAACTTCTGTAGGCATGTTACTCAGCTCCTCATTTTCCTACTTACCAAACATAGCTAGCAATATTTTGGTATCTCACAGAGATGTTAGCACAAGCCCTTCAACATACATATCTGCTCATATATTATCTGGATGGAGTCATTTCCAAAGCTGACTGCAAAATACTCACAAAATGCACACAGCTCCATGAGGCTTAGTCATGCCAAACACGATGCATGGCAACACATCCCTGCAACCACAGGAATGCAAACCAGGAGCTCATTCCCACCTTAAACATACCTGGGGGTCCTCAAGGACTGGGTCCCTTTACTCTGCAGCCCCAGCACAGAGGAATTTCAATTATTCATTCATCTTTGCCCTGCTGCCTGTGGCACAGGTGGCACTGCACTTGGAGAAGCATCACAGGGGAGACTCACATTTGAAGACCTAATTTGGCTTTGCATTATCCAGAGCCCCAAATCCACATTTCAGAGGGTGACTGCAGCCTCATCCGCAGTCTCTGTACACAGTAGGGACTTGGCAAATGGAGTTTGGTGAAATGGCACGGCACACTACATAGGAGACCGACTATAAATCAGCAGATTTTGGCTCTGCTCCTGGCTCTGTCACTGATTTACCATGGAAACTTGGGCAAATCTTTCACTCTCCCTATCCTTCATTTTCCGTACCCATAATGTAAAGATAATGATGCTGCTTTGCAAGCTCTTTTGAGATGCCGAGATGTTAAGTGCTAAGTGCATTTTATTAACATTAATAGCACCCAACCGAGAGGATGCTGTACAACACTAGCCTGGCTGTCCCCAGAAAACAGATTGGTGTGGGGAAAGTGTGCATTTGTTAAGCAGCTTAGACACTGCTCATTCCCATAATACTTCCACAACACACGGGAACAAGATCTGACCTACTAAAACAAAAGATAAAAAAAGAAAAAAAAAAAAAACACCCAAAAACGCCATAAGGAGAAAATTTCTAATGTGACCTGTCATCTTATTTCCAGCACAGGAAAACTTGGGGATTTACTGGAGATTATCAGTGTTGCTCTGTGTGGTTTTTGTAGCCAGCCACAAGCCCAGTGCTCACAACTTGTGGTGGAGACCACTTCCATTAGCAGGCATTAATCACCATTTTATACACTCCAGCCCAGCCATCACTGAGCAGACATCAAGTAGATGCACTCAGTTATATCCTATCGCACTTTATATCTGACTCAATCTTAAAATAAGTTAATTGTACTGAATTATATCCCAGCTCTTGTATTTACAGGACCACAGCGTATTACAATGTATATTCTTTAAATGCTAACAGGCTTTGTTGCTCTACACTTCAATTTTCCATGTTTCTGCTCAAATATGTATCACAACATACACAGTAGAAAGAGCCATGAAAATTTTATTATTAATGCATGTTCTTTTCCTTTGCTGGAGATAGAACTTTGTTGTGCATGTTATAAAATGTTAAATATTAGAATTATTTAAAGTTAATAGCATGCCAAAGAAAATGACTAATAATACATTATACAATTAGATGCCTTTCACATGAGTGAATCCATTAACAAAATAAAATACATTCAAACAGAAGACTTCTGATTTGCAATTTTTAGCAAGGATTGCCCATGTGTAAAGCTAAATTATTTATTCTTTAAAAAAAAATTAAATGCTGGATACATCAGTTTGCAATTATTTGCATTATGTTCGGATGCTTTATCATGTGTCTCTGATTCAAAAATACGTATCTCTAAGTTGCTGTAGCATCTTTATCTATCCAAAGCATTAAGCACAGAAAAACAAGTTTTCTTTCCTCAAATTCAGCAGATGATACCAGAAGCCCTTGGTATTGCTTTTTAGCTGTTTGGGTGTTTTTTGTTATCCTCCTTCAGTTCAGATGTCCTTACAGTTTCACAACTCCACTTTCCCCCTCCCAAATGCACACCTTGTTTTCTAGACAGAATCAATTCCATCCCATTCCACCCTTACAGATCTCAAGTCTGGCATCATGCAGCTCCACCTAAATTTATTCAGATGCTATGTACTGATTTCCTACTTATTTGAAACTCGTTATCCCATCTTCTCAGCTGATGTCAACATTATCCTGGAACAAAACCCTGAGCAAGCAGTTAAACTTTTCTTATAGCAAGGAACAGCTTTCAGCTCTGCAGTGATGTAATCTGCTTGCCATTTCCCTCCTGGATTTTCCTTTTCCATCAGTGCTCTGCCTCTAGAAAGGCACCCAACACCAGCCAAAGGAAGTTCCTCCAAAAACCAATAATCTCCTCTGTCCATCTTCTCTTCACTGCTGCTACCTACTTAATTAAGTTGTTCTCAATCTTCTGTATCATAAGCACATAATGGTGTTTGATGGCAATGTGTTTTGAAATCCCTGTTTGTTTTTTAATTATCTGATTATACCAGGAAAAGGGAAAAAAAAAAAAAAGGAAAAAGACAGGAAAAAAAAGAAGAATCATATAAGAAAACAAGACCTCTCCAAAGTACTACAAGAAGTACAAATCCAGCAAAGCACTGCATCTTAGTCTCTTGCAAGAGATATTTTTCCCCCTCTTTCTAACATACACCCAATCCAGTCTTTATAAATCATGGGATTTAAAAGTGTGATAGAAACAACTATGGCAAATTCTGGTAACATGATGCAAACCTGCAAAATTCAGGTTAAAGATGCTTTTTATTATCACCTTTATTCAGCTAGGGAGAGGTGAGGAATGCCATACTTAGATTCTGCTGAGGTTTATGTCAGGATTTTGGCATAACCTAACTCCAGGCTACTGTCACCCCAAAATATCTGCTGCCCATGTGCTTCCCAGTGTCAGGCCAGGGTGCAAGCCATGGATGAGCCAAGTCTCCCACATTATGTCAGCTGGCAATGGGGAAAAAAGTGTGCAAAAAGGGACACAGAAAAGAATATAAACTAGCAGAACTGGACACTGTCACTGAAGAAGAAGGGGGAAATAGTATAAAATATTTATTCCATTATATTCAACTCTCCATATCCTTACTATTTCAAAATTTGACCATGCTATGTTGTACAAATAATAACAGTAATTACACAAAGAAGAGACAATGCGTTGAAATTGGAGCCATGGATTCATAGGATGATTTCAAAAGGCATCACTCCCCCAACTCACCCCGAGGTGTTTGTCCATGTGAAGGGCTTTGATTAGGCTGGGATTGTTACAGTAGAGTTGGGAAATGGGACCTTTGATCTCGAGAGATCTGAACAATCCCTGTTACTTGTACTGACAACAGGCGTGGTACAGGCTGAATGGTGTTAACATTGGGTGAGAGCTGAAAACCCAAGTGAGAGCTGTGCTACATTCTCACTTTTAAGACTCGGGTATCATGCATAACTTCTAAATTAAAATACAGTGTGACTACCTCTCCAAGTGTTTAAATTAATATGTTTAATAATCCCCAAAATAATAAATCTAAAGTGTAAATCCAGACTTGGAAGAGAAGGTGGAAGCAATGTCTCTTTCTTTACATTTGCATATATGATGTGTGTTAGTTCAGGACAGTAGCTTGTGACACTTTATGTTACTATTTCTTAAAGCTCCTTCCTTTGAAAAGGCTTTACCACCAAATATGTATGCAACATTTTTATGTACTTATATCTGATGGGATTTTAATTTTTTTTAAAGTGAAAAAGCCAATGGTGTAGTCAAGAACAATTAATAATTTCTCTAAATACAGGCATCTAATGCTTCTTAAATGCTTTAAGACATTTCACCCAGCTTCTAGCACCCAATCTCTAAGGACACAACTCTCCCGTAGACCCAATATCCTTCTGAGAGTCACTCTGACACTCAGCATCCTCTCAAGTGGCACTAAATAACAGTGATTAACTGAATCAACACCAAAATGCTCCAATAATGTATTAAGGGAAGATGCTTTCCAGGACTCTGATAATTTTTTCATGCAAGAAATTCCGCTGAATTTTTATGCAAATAAAAAAAAAAAAAAAGGAGGAAAGAAGACAGGAATATTCAATTCTAAATCCAATAAAAAAGGATGTTGTGAGCTCTTGAAAATTTCTTAAGAACAGTGTTATATTTTTAGCAATAACGTAATTCTAGGAAATATGCAAGCACAACTGAGACAGTCTATATAAGCACACAGGTTTCCTCATAAAAGTTTCCATTTTCCAGAGAAGTTATTATTTACATTTTCTCCTTTTCTTTTTTTTTTTCATCCCAGAGTTTTTACATTTAAGTGTTTTCAATTTTGGACCCCATCACTCTTAACCAATGGAGTTCAATACTTAAATGCATTACCAAAGCCTCCTCCAACCAAAAAATTGTTTGTTACTCACAACAGCTGCCCCACCACAGCATTTATGGTTTCCCCAGTTCTCAACACACAGAACACACCACAAAATACCACAAAAAAGCCAAATTCCCTGGTGCAACAACTTTCTCATCCCACGCCACCCTGTAGAATATTACGCAGTGTACATCCATATATAACGCCGCCCTTTTTTGTTGCAGGCCCATTGCAAGCTCGTGTTTGTCAGCCACTTTTACACACAAGCCACAGAATTACAGATATTTACTACAAGGGAGGAAACCACCCCAAATATTAGGCCACACCACAGTACTGTAAGACATTGAGTATGACCAGTTACAAGTAGGAGCTCTGCAGAATAATTCTCCAGGGTGTCCATCTCCTCAAAGCACAAACATCCCATGCAAAACACCTTTGACTCTTGGTTCAGTTTATCTACAAATGAGCCTGGCAACCCCCACACTCAGGAAATGATCCCATCGTCCTAAAAATCACAGGTCGAAAGCTGTCCTGTTAATACTTTCACCAAACGACTCAATAATTTATTTCCTTTCTTTGCTTTTTTGGAGCTCTGTGGAACGGCATTTCCTGTAGCGTTGCTATCAGAACAACAAACCCAAACAAAGAGTCACCCGTGACAACGATGAGCATCCCCCAAAAAAAGGCAATCCCTCAGTGCAGCGTGCAAACCTCCAGTCCTTCTCAGCAACTAAACAACACTCCTTGAGGGGTTATCAAGAAGCTCTTCAACTCCTCGAAGTGTTACTAAGCAAGACGCTATTGTAACGCAAATAGTGCTGCGGGTAGAAAAGGAATAAAAGGCATGTTTGAAATGCTTCATCATACAATACATGCCATAAAATCCATGGTATGTTTGTGGCTGACCGCACCAACCCAGCCTGCTGCCTCCTCTGCCCCATCCCACTGGCTTATTCAGCACATGAAAAGGAAAACATGACAATACCACTCGTAAGAGAAGTTTTACAGAGCTGCAGATTGGGCAGCTAAGAATTCTGAATATTTTTCTGTCTGCTTTTTTTTTCTTCACACTGAACCCAAAATAGTTATATTGGAAATACATTAACATTCAAGCTCTATCCATTTTTATTATATCCATTATATATAATGTGCATATACATATATATGTGCATATACATGTATATATATATGTGCATTATTTACAAAATAATTTGAAGCATTCATTGTGAAAATTAGTATTTCCATTACATTTTGTACCTGACATATTTACAAGCAATTTTTGGAAGTACTATAGTTTCCCCCCTTCTCCTCTGCAAAGAGAAGGGGAAGATGTGGAAAACATACTTTCCTTTGAACAATGATAATAATAATAAATTTTCTGTAGCTTAAAACAGAGAGATAAAAAGAAAACCCACATGAGTAACATGCACATATTAATTGATTCACCAAGTACTGTGGGCTCAATTAAAGTATTCTGTTGTCAGAGTTTTAAAGCTTGGAAAAAAAAAAATTTAAAAAATTAAATTCTTGGCTACAGCTTGGCATATGCAGGTCTTAACCCAGAAGCAAGCTGTTTTATAATTATTTTTGAAAATTGCTTCAGTCCATTTTATTTTCTGTGCCTGCCTGGGAAGTGTGAAAAAGAAAGAAAAAAACTATTTTTGACTCAAGGCTTTCAAGACATTTTGGTTCTCAGCTAGCAAGTAACCCAGTTTGAGCCTGATATTTCCATAGTGAACTTTGGATCACTCTTCCTGGTTTCTCAGTGAGACTGGTCACATGAATAGCTGCTGGCAGACGTGAGGAAGACTTTGCTGCCTGTGCTGTGCTTGATCACACCAGGAACATCACCAAGGCTGGAGGGTGGCTTTAAGGGTAAACCCCCACCAAGGCACACTCATGTGTTTGTAGGGATACTCACATAAGCTTGAAAAAATACAATAAATAACCTAAAACATCTAAAAATGTCTGACATTGCCAGATATAATGGGAAATCTCATCAAGGTATGCACACAAGAAATTAAGAAACCACAAACAAAAAGGAAAGTGACTGCATGAGAGAACCATTCCTCTGTATTCCCCCTTTTTATCTGGTGATCCTTCCTGCAATTTTAAAAGAAAGCCCATGACAATCCTCTTGGCCCTCCATGTTTGTGGCTGCTCTCTGGGAGCTGGCAGCTGAGAGAGGACCTGCCCTCCTGTGCCCATGGAGCCTTTGTTGGGGAGAGGATCAGAGCCCCTGCCTGCCTTTGAAAGGGATATACTGGGGCCAATGGAAAGATATAGGTATTTTTGAATGGGAAGGTTTATTGGTTTTGGTGGGAGTTTTTGTTGTTGTTGGTTTGGGTGGGGTGTTTCTTTGAGTCCCCTCCTTTTGGTTTTTTTTTTTTTTCCCTTATTTTAAAGAAATAAAGCTGTGAAAAAAAAAAAAATCTCTTTTTTCACCAGTCTTCCTCCCCCCTGTTTTCTCCCTTTCTTTTTTCACCTCCTAAATGCCCCCTTCACAACCACCCAGCCCATTTGTGTTGACCTGGAGGCTCTTTTTCAAAGGCAGCTCCAGGTTTTCAAAGGCTGTGCCCGCTGAGGCAGAGCCAGCCAGGAAACCACTCTGGTTCCTGATAGCCCAGCTCACACAGACATATGGTCCCAGCAAGCTCATAGAATCAGCAATATTAAAAAATAAATCATTACGTTTTAAAAATCCGAATATTTGTCCCTCTTCTCTCCCAGTTCATTGATAAAGAACATGTCAGTTAGGTTGAAGAATCCTGCTGCTTAAAGGTATCATCCTTAGCTGCTCATATGGTCCGAGCTCTTACTTGTCAATTAGATCAATCTGAGTCATTTTAGAACAATAAATATAAGTGCAGATGGAATATAAACATATTGAAGATTACTGTTTCTGACGGCTGTTGTTTATTAAATCAAAAATTATGTCGAAGCGAAGATTTTGTTGATATTTCAAGTGGAAAGAAAAAGTAAATTGGAATTAGATATTTCTTAGCAAAACAAAATTAAAAAAGCAAATCCCAAAATCCAACAAACTACCACACCACAACCTCCAAAAAAAAAAAAAAAAAGCCTATAGGTAATAAAAAAGCAGTGTTTTTACCTAAAATGCCACCTATGAACAACTTTTAGAGAAGGGATATGGCACCTATAAACTCAAAACACTAGGTATGTTGAAATCCATAAAATTTCCAATTACTGCTTCAGAATTTATTGTGCACATATGGAAAATAATACTTGTAAAAGAGAAAGGGGTTTGTGCCTGGTGCTGTCAATACTGTGAAGGATGGGGTGATTATAAAGCAAATTAACAATACTTTTAAATGTGCATTCACTTATCTTTCCAATTAAATCCTTGTTAAACAACTGCACAGACAGTAATGGTGCTTCTGCAAAGCACTGATCAAGACAGTTTTATTGTAATTTTTACTCTGTAACAATTAATCAAGTAGGCATTTTCTTTATTATTAAATTATTTAGTTAATAAATATTCGCAATCAGTTCACGTATTTCTGGTTCAAACTTTACTCTTAATTTTTTCCTTAAACTGAGTCATATCCTGCTAAATTCTCATAGAAGAAATAACAGAAATATTTTCTTTTTTGTCCAAGTACTTTTTTTGTTACTGTGAAGTAATGCAAGGATGAGATTAAATTAACTTTTTTCCCCTCCTCAGAGCAGGAATATTTGGATATCTTTGGCAGCCCTTTTCCATGTTCCACAAGAAATGCACCTCTCTGCAATAACATAATATTTAGCCTCTGTAAAAATTCCCAGATTTGCCCCTGCTTTGGTACATAAGCAGAGTAACAGAGCTGTAAAAACACAACCATTGACCTTTGGATGGTCTGTGGTGCCGTGCAGTTAACACACAAGGTATTCCTAATGAAATAAAGAGATGCAAAGGTCATCTGCACAGCAAACACCCAGCATTTTGCAAACAAAGCTTCAGACATAAAGACAATTAGGAACTCTCTTGTATTATGCATGAGCCAACACTCGCTGAATGAACCATAAGTACTGAAATCTGTATTTCCATGGTTAGTTTCATTGGACGTGTATGCGTTGGGATAGAATCCTGGTGTTTCAGCAGTGTGATATGAACTCTTTATAGCTCTATTTTTTTTTTTTTTCAGTTAATTTAGTACTCATGGTATTTTCTTGATTGACAGCCATAGAAAGTGAACGCCTTTCCAGCTACTGAGCAGATTAGCACGGGAGACATAAAGAAGGAATGTTCCAGTTCCTCACCCAGGTGTCCCAGGTCTTCAGCATGGAGTTAATTGAGGATTGATGGGAGAGGTGTGTGGAAGCAGGACAAGGAACCTGGCTCAGCACAAAAAATGTCCTCACATTCATAAAACATTAAAAAAATGTCTCTCTAAATGTGTGTCACCCCATGCACAGGGCCAGATGGGGTTTGGAGCAGCCTGGCCTGGTGAAAGGAGTCCCTGGTGAAAGAGATGAACTCTAAGGTCTCTTCCAACCCAAACCCTTCTGGAGTTTTCTAATCAGCACAATGGCTCCAACCAAAGCAAAGAAAAACTCACTTTTACTCACAAATCCTGATGGATGAAAAGTCTTCCCTTGTTCTTGTTTTGCTTTTTCAGGCACTTTTTGCCCCATCTCTGTCGTGTTTTGCTGTTGTAAAGCACCTGCCCCTCTCCTCAAGTTCATGTAGTGGTGCCTTAATAGCTCTGAGCAGGTTCAGACCCTCTCTGGGGGTTTGGGCCAGAACAAGGGATCTTTCCAGTAGTACCTCCTACCCTGGAACTGCCAGCACACCTTACATGGCTTAGCAGACCCATAAACATTATTTTATCCCTTTTCCTACAGGTGTGAACTAAAAGAATATCCTTATAAATACATGTAAAAGATTTAACTTACTACATGTTGTGCAAAATCAGCAGAAGCCTTCAAGTACCTTGTCTGTTTCTAGTTATTTTAATTTTTTTTTGGTTTTTTTTGTTTTTGTTTTGTTGGTTTGTTTTTTTAACATTTCAATTTTTAGACTTGACCAATAATATGGAAATCATAAGAGGAATAGGTATTTCTGTCTAATGTCTCCAGCTGTGATAGATGCCTCCACTGTAGGGGCTCAGCCAAAAATATTGACAGCCTGGTGACTTCGTTTCTAAACCCCAGATTTTTCAGTGCTTATAGACTAAGAAAAGTACGAATTTCCTGATGTCAGTTTGGCAAAAGCAGCTTCTCCAGCCTTGATTCAGTGATTCGAAAAATGATGACTTAGAGTTTTGAAAGTGCTGAGAGATGTTATAGCCCAGTCCTCTTATGATCAACTGATCTTTTCAGCTCTTAATGGGAAAATAAATCATAGATAAAAGATAATCCTGTTGCACAGAAGTAAAAAAGGTGTGATATCAATAGATTTTTATAGGAAAAACAAAACTCTGTGAGAAGGATAAAGTAAATAAGGTAGTTTGTTCTGCTGCTGCTTGTGCTGGCAAGGCCAAAACCCTCTTCAGGAGCTGCCTACCTTAAGATATGAGTGCAAAACACAAAGTATATTCAGAGAATTTAAAAAGACACCAGGTTTGGGTTTTTTTTTTTTTAATTGGAAAGCCCTTTTCACCTTCAAAAATTCAGAATTTCAAGAGTACTTTTATATTTTTGCTGTTCTTATTTCTTTTTTAATGATAAAGCTGTCAACTGTTACTTTCTTTTCCTTTCATATTCACCAGTTCTCTCATTTAATTTTTGATGCTGCAGATGACATTAACAGTATAGGAAAAGGAGCCAAAAAAAGCTTTGCTATATTCTAATTAATGATTATTCTAATAAAAAAATACTTTGATATGGCAGCCAGCCTAGAGTGCCTTCTATGATCTTCCATGTGATAAATAATTATTTATATCCTCTAAATGTAGGTGTAACACAATGGCAAAGTAAGCAGGAATAAAGAGCCCAATGAGTATTTGGCCTGTAGAAGAACTAAATGCAGTCAATCTCTGCAATGCAAATAGGTTTTGTCAGAACATTTGTTTGCATTTATAATTAAATTAAACTTTAACTAAAAGTAAGGGGGGGGGGGGGAAGTCGCTATGGTAAAATCATGTGTATAAATACTCCTTTCCCACTGTTAACTACTGAAAAATGAAGGTACAGGGATTGACCTGAGGAGGTCACAATAATTACTGAGGGATGGGGATGTGTGGACAGTGAGTTATTAACCACCATCCCACTGCAGAGCTTCAGGAGAATGGGAAAAAAAGAAGGTTGGGCGTGCACAGTCGTTTTCCTGGTAACTTTTTTCCCCTTCATGAAGCCATCTGAAAGTGCTGCCGACCTCAGCACCTAATTGACAGGGAACTCCAGGCTCTGGGACACATTGGAAGGAGATTGCACACCACAAATAAATCCTGTTTTCCCCATCTCCCCGCAGCATTTTCTAGGTACACTGTGACTCAGTGGGCTCTTTCCTGTCTGCAGGTTCCTGCTTAGCACAGAAAAAGGGTGTTATTTAAACTACTGAAACAGTGGCTGCCTATCCTTTTTGTCTGTATTCCCTCTTGAATGTTATGATTAGAAATTTCTGGATTATTCTTTGGGAGCTACAGTGCTCAGGTCTTCCACTTCCCTCTTTGGGCATTGGGGTCGCCCCTGGGGACTGTTAGGTGGCATTGGGATTTACCTAAATCAGCATTTCTGCATGCATTTACCTGAGGAATAACCTAAGTACAGACCAGAAATTTTTTGTGGACAGGATTTTAAAGGATGTGTGATGGGGATCTGGACAGATATTACCACTGCCTTTCAAAAATCCACTCCATCGTGACCTAAAACACAAGAATGCCCTCGTTTCATCAATAAAGACTAACATAAGAAACAGTGATTATCATAACTGATAAGATGATGACATAGTTCTCTAGGGGCATTAGTTTTCTTTGAATTTCCTTTGGTCACTCAGTAGGCAGATTTTTTTCCATATGCCTTAAGTAACCAGTGCCGGAGTGGCTTTAATGTACTATTAACTCCACCATTATATTTTCATTTTTCACAGTAGTATAAACCAGAAGGAAAAGGTGTCTGGTCCCTCTCTGCTGCAAAAAGCCAGCTTAGACTTCTGTCTAGCTTTACAGTATCAGCCCATCTGTTTTAGGTGAAAACTTGAGCAGTAATGTTAACCTCAAGTATGTTAACCTTTGGATGCCACGAGACATGATAGACAGGACCATTATTTTTATGGCACAGTTTTTTCCTGAGCAAAGAGCTCAGGCAGTGTAGAAGGATAGAAAATCCCATTTTTGCCTGAGTGTCTCCAAACAAAATACAGCTCACAGTCATTTGAAAGCCAAGGCAGGCTTCATTATCGACACACAAATACCCAACAACTATAAATTTAAGAGAAACTAAGTAATGAATCAAAACCGTGAGGCTGATTGGTAAATGATGATTTATTCAGTCTTGCTGAATTTACTGGCATAAATACTGATTCCTCATAAACCAGAGTTCACCCTCCAGTTTCAGCTGAAGACGAGACTAATCTGGAGCAGCTGAGGAGGTGGCAAACACCTACTGATCCCCTGAAACTTTCCATAAAGATGTAAATTGAGGCTTGAAGGTGGGAATATTTTTACATCTCTCCTATCTCTCAATTTCATGAGAATATCTGAGTCAAAAGTCTTAGTTTATGTATAGTACCAAGCTAATTGAGGGAGTTGTTCTCCATCACCCTCACACAGAATACACAATATTTAGCAGGTCTGGTAATAGTCTCCAGGTAACATAAAAAGGTTATAAAAAGTAGGACAAAATGTTGCAGCAGCTTCACATTTATACTTGATTCATTCAAAAATGTATAAGGTCTTTCATGCAATTTAAGATTTGGTATTTTTCCTAATTTCGGATAAACTTGATTTTATTTTCTTGTTAAGTAGTATCATGAGGTTCACTATCACTGATGATATTTGCTAAGCTTTTAAATGTGGGAAGAGCTAGTCTTTGGTAAGACTAGTAAACCATTTGGAGATAAATATATTTTTCATTCATCCTTATTAGTTCCCAATATCAGCTTCCACACCTGTTACAGGATCTGCTGATCAGTGTTAGATTTCTTTAGGTCACATCAGTGAAAAGCATGCTGTTGTATTTGTGGAAATATGTTTATTATACACAGAATCTGTGTAAATATGTTCAGTAAATACATACAGGATGGTTCTAATTCTGGTTAGTTGGTCCCCAAAATATTCATCTTCCCTCTTTCATTTTCTGGGGTCAAACCTTTGTGTTTTCAAAATCAGTGGTAAATCTTCCACTGACTTTGGCAGAGCCAGTACTCCACTTTTAGCGTTTCCTTTTAAGTTCTTTTCAGCACCTTTTTCTCTTTCGCTGGTTTCCTTTGGATCCCTGCTCTACTTTTGGTTTTGTTTAACTTTCAACATCCAAACAATCTGCTATTTTTCCTTTTAATCTTTTTCTTTCCCCCTCACTTTGATTCCTTGGTTTCTACATATGCTTTGCTTTTTGCCACCTTATTTCACATTTCCATTTCCTCCTGTATTTTTAGATTTGTTTGTTGTTTGTTTCTCATCTCAAGTTTAACTACTATTTTCCTCTGCTTACTCTGCTCTTTTTCCTCTCTCCTAGCTGACATTTCCCTCTGTGCAATATCTTTCTACCTTCCCTTTCCTCTCTTTTCCAAAACAGGGCTCATCAGTCTATGCCACTAATGTATAGCAGATTCTGAAATACTGTCATCTGAGACAGTTAAGTACTAAACAAAACATTAACAGGGTGGAGGAATCACTTACCCTGATTGACAACAAATCGTAACTTCTGTATTGTTGCCAGATTGCCGCTAACTCTGTATATTCCATCAACATCTAGACCTGAAAAAGAAACACATATTTCATTTTAGATCATAGAAGTATTTTTCTTTGTACGTCTGTCAGGAAGGCAGAAGCACCCTCACAAGTATGAGGAAGAGCAGCGCAGCGAGCGACTGAAAAATAATCCACCTGACAACAACTGAAGTGCTTCCTCACTGATTAAAGCAGCAATGAAAAATAAAAGTGGGAGATTAAGTGAATACAAAACACCTAGCTATAATTATCTTGTAATTCTGTCAGCAGAATATGGCTCTGCAAGGGGCTTTGAGTGTGGCAGGGCAGCGAGGGGCAATTGGCTCTGGTGCTCATCGGGAAGGGCTGTTTGGGACAGGCACGGTGCCGTGCCAGCCCTGCTTGAACGTGGGATGTTTGCATCAATAGTGCCAGGGAAACTTCTCTGTCTGGGCACTGGGCTTTCTGACTTGAATTTCTGGGTCTGTGACCTTTCTGAAAATAAAGCACTGAGGTGCCCACCCTGAAATCACGATGTGTGTGAGACTCCACGCAACTACCATTTCTCTACTATGTTCTTCCTAGTGGCTCAGACAGGCTCGAGGATGAAATTAAATATCCCAAGTAGCATATGCCCTGGAGTACATTTCTTCATTGATAAAGGCCATTCTTTTCAAGGACAACCCGACAGTCTTGTTTCTCCCTGCATATCTACACAAGGTTTATCTTCTAGGTGAAACTAGATGTCATACGCCCTTTTGTGACATATTATCTCCTGCAGCAAGCTCTGTTGATATGAGTGTTTAAAATAGCACTTCCAGCCCCTGTTGCACAGCTGTAGGATTTCAAAGCACATGGGAACCGCTCTCCTTTTCCAGGAGAATTCACTGTGGTGCAACCCTGACCCAACCTGTGTGCTTAAAAATCAAACCCACTGAAAAGTACATTGTCATTTCACATCTAAAATTTGCAAGTACAAAAGAAGCCAAGAGAAGCTACACAAACCAGTTTTTTTTAAAGGCTACTTGGAACACAAGTTTTAATTAGGTCTTGGCGAGCAGTTTCAGAGAAAGCTTTTCTCCTGGAAAATGCTAATTTTTCAACCCCAAAATTTTTCAGGAAACACTCCCTGAGAATGTATCTAGGGGGAATAGTTTTCCAATTTGAGGTGGGGGGAAAAGGAAATATGAAAGTATAGGTAAGAGTAAAAACAATTATAAAAGCTTAGAAGTCCAGCTGCCAGGAACATCCTGATTTGGTTTGCATTAAAAAATTAATTTTAAAAATTAATAATTATTTATTCTTGTGATTATTAAGAATAATTCTGTGCTTCTCAGTGTGTTTTATTAGATAGCTTTCTAGTTTTCTACCCTGCACCTCTGGGTGTCCTGTAATGTAATACTGAGAGTGATGTTCCATTTCAGGAAGATCTCCCCTTTGGTTACAGAGGGATGAAGAAAAAGTTTATTTAAGAGAAATCAAAAAGGATTTAGTAATCAAGAAATCTTGGAAATTATCCATCTGCTGGATATATAACACATGAGCAAATTGAAATTACTGAAATGTTTAAGTAATGCAATTCTAACCTAAATCTGAAGAGTTTAGTTCTGTTTTAGTAAGGGGGGAGTGAAAGAATAATTCCCAGCATAGGACTGTGGGACTCTTGTGGTAGAGGATTGAGAATTGCATCATGTAAGTTGAAGTCTAAACCAGAAATTAAAAAGGAAAAATAAATCAAACTAACAAACAGGCAAGCCACCAGACAGAATGTTAACTTTTGTTTGGATCTAACTCAATTCAGTTCTTAACCTCATTGGTTATATGGAAGTGAAAACAATCCATGTCACTTTGGGTGAAATAGTCTCACATTAAGAGCATCAATTTGGAACCTGCATAAATCACCCAGATCAAGTGAAAATTAACAAGCTGTGTTGTAAATTGGTGGCTATTACATCTTGCAACATGGTCTGGAGTACACAAGAGCATTATTATTGTTAATAAATTAATTTTAGTCCAGAAATGAAGTTTGATTAGCATTTTATTTGGGCACTATACAATATGGCAGAGGAAAAAAAAAATAGAAAAAAAAAATCAAGCTGATTATAACATTCACGTGCCATCGGCTTTCTGCTCCAAGAACTTTGAAAGTTATGCCAAACCAAACCAATGCAAATTGGTGGATTTGGACATCCCTTTCATGACCACATTATCTTAGCTGGATTGTTAACAACTTATTTTGGAAATCCAATTAGGCACAAAGGAGAAAGGCAGAGAAAGAGAGAGAGAAGTATATTTAATAGTTCTTATATCCTGATTCTATGAACAATTTTCAAAGCAAAATCACTTTTAAGGGCACCTCTGTCAAGAATAAAAACATCACTGCACTGCTGTAAGTGTTTCTTCACGGCAAGCTATAAATACTTAGGGAACAAGATGAAACAAAAGCCTTGCCCAGTTTCCTATCTGGTGCTGGAGTTTAAGTATAGTGGCAAAGAGACTTTCAGGAAAAAAAATAATCGTTATAATAAAGTCAGCTTTAGTTCACTATAGGATGACCTTCTTGCATTTTGTAGTGGGGTTTATCAGGGAAAAAATCACTGGATTTTGCCCTAAAGGAGAACAAGTATTTTATTTGCTGTATATTCCAGTCTCCAACTCTGTTTCTGTTTGTTTTAATGAGGAACCTGAGAACAGGATGGACCCACAATTAGTAATTATAGCCAAAAGCACAATAATGATTTCCACACTAAATTTTGTAACGGCATAAGACATGCAGGAAAAGGTCTTACTCAAGAACTCATCAGTTCAGCTGCCAAACGATAGCAAATTTTAACTATTTTAGTAAAAAAAAAAAAATACACAGGTGCTCCTGATGAGAAAGTTAAAAGGCAACTGGACTCAGGCTTGGCTGAGATTCATAAGCAAAAATGAAAGTTCTAATCACTCTGCACTGCACAGGAGATGTTAGAAGAGTTATTATTTAATTTATTTCATCAAATAATATATTTATTTAAAACATTTCTTGCACTCCTATCCAAAATAGAAGTAACAATGAATGCAGGCCAGTGTCAGATCTAGGACCAGTTTGAGTTGGAACAAGCTGCAGCAAAATATTGACAGAAGAAAAGTAGAGTTCAGGTGATATATTTATTAAAAAAACTCTTTTAAAAAACCAGATTTGAATATTGATTGAGGTAGTCCAGGTGATTTATGAACTATCTGCAGTTAAATGTTCCCACTCACTCATTTCTGTTGCATATAAAAAAAAAAAAAATCCCTCTCCCAAATCACACTGGATTCTGTCTAATCTTAATTTTGATTTGATAATTATCTTCAAACTGAATATAAAAAGAAATGTTCTATGTGCAGAGAGAAAAGGGTGGTGGTACACAGAATTTTCTCTGTTTTTTAACAAGATTTAGAATTTAAAACAGCACTAGGTAACTTCCTGCATAAAAACCCACAATTAATGTATCCTGAAATAGGTGTGGTCCCCAGGCCTGTTTTGTAAAAGAAACCATCAAGCTGGATTCAACAACAAAGTGAAGTACAAACTTGAAGAAAGGCATTCTTTAGTTAGTCCTTTCATTTAAAATCAGTTATGTTCAGGGCAAAACTATTGTATTTCAAAGGAGCCTATTATGCCTTCCCATAAACAGAAAGATCATACGTTTTAAAACTAAAGTATCATTATGCAATCAAGCTGTTGTATTATAAACTATTTTGTGGGCTCAGATGCCCAGGGCCATCTTTACAAATATTTAAGAGGTCATTATCAGGATATGTTCTCCCTAAAACTATAATTCTTTCCTCCTGTTTTCATATGCATCTTACCATAAATATCTGATTTATAAACAATTTTTTTTTAAGTTTACTAAGGGCACAAAAGTGAGGCAAGAAATCATTTAAAGACGCAGAAAAGAGTGAATGCAGCAAATACATCCATGTCAAAATAATGTGATGAGAAAAACAAAATTAAAAAGCGCAACAGAAATAAAATTTCACAAAATTGCCAATATATGTATTCCAGTAGAAAGAAAATCATGAAGGCTAGCGAAGAATGAACCTAACACACTAAAATTACTTTTAAATAACGTATAGGATGACAAAATGAACCCAGAGTTTCAGGTGATTGTTTGAGCAAAAATAACATTATTTTGTCTGAAGCCATGGAAATCAGAGGTGAAAATGATGAATACCATGAAGCAAACATGGGCTACACCCCAGAAAGTGTTTCTGACACCCCTGTCCTGCTTCTTGGTGTGGCAGAGGGTGGGGCTGTCTACGCCCAAAACTCCTGGAGCAGTTCTGGGGGTTGACACTGGGGTTGGCTCTGCTCTGATGGGACCAAGCTGTTGTTTTGATCACCAGAATTACCCCGTTCTTGTTCTCCTCCCAGCAGATTATCACACTTTTGAGGCTTAAAACATCCCAGCAACATATTGTCTTTTAATAAGGAGCCAGGGTCCATCCCCTGTCCAGAGAGAGTACCTGGCTGCCATGGAAATGGGTGCCATAAAAATGTCATATTAGATATTTGTACCAGATAGAGGTTAAACAGGCCTGGGAGATCAAAGATTGAATGATACTGGAAGTCAATCTGAAGGACAAAAAGATAACCACTGTTGTAAAAACCATTCATTTCCATTGGTGCCTCACATTTGGAAAAAAAGCACAGAGAAATATTTGGAAATTACTAAGGCTGAAGAGTTATTCTGGTATTGTAAAAGCATTAAGAGTGATGTTCTTGGAGATTGGCTAGACTGACCTCAGTCACAGACAGTCTACTTAAATAATTAATTCTGGGCACTATGAACAAATAATTCATAACCAAATATCATTAATCCCAACCAGCATGGTTTCATGGAGATCAGAGCTTTGTCTAGCAAACTTGTTGCATTTTTTGATTGAACAGAATATTTGACAGGTCTGGTTGGTGAAGGCAATACTGTTGAAATAGTGTGTTTGGATTTCCATGCCACCTTTGACTTAGTACCACATGACATTTTGATCAAAGCACTTGCATTCTATAGAATTAACAGGGCATATATTACATGGATTAAAATCTGGCTCGGTGACAGACCTCAAAATGTGGTAGTTAATGGGAGATATCAGTTAGCAAGGTTGGAACTGGCACAGCTCTCGAGAGTGGGGCTCTCATCCAATGCCATCTAATACCTCTATCAGAGATGGGACAATGAGAGAAAAAAATTCCTTTGGCAGAATAAACAGATGACACAAAGGTCAGGGAGAAATTAAATAATGTCAAGGACAGGTAAAGTTACAGAAGATCTGAACTACTACCTGAAACAGCCACAGTCTGGCAAAATCAGGTTTAGTATGGAGAAACACAAGGTACATCCTGCACTCTGGATTTAGGCTACAAAGGACTTGAAGTTTACTTTAAATAAAGAGCTGATCTCTGAGCTCAGTGCTGCAACAAACAGGACTAATGTAATGCCTTGGATTACAAAGGAGTGTCAAAGAAGCAGGGATGAGATTGAACCTCTTCATGGGCTACAAATAGAATCCATAGTAAAGCACTGCACTTGATAGTGAAGCAAATAACATGAAATATAAAATAAAAGCTTTGTTCTTTCCTACTAAAGAGAGGACAGAGAAATGACCTCTCCAGCTGTACATTTTATGTGATTTGAAGGTACTGGACTTCCTTCCAGCACTGCCCATCTGCAGGACTTGTGACAGCAAGCCTGAATTCAAGGTAGCATCAAAAAGATTTTTTCTATGATCAGTAGAAATCCAACACTGCTTTAGAATTTAGTAAAGACAGAGATAGTGGGGGAAAGAAAGGAGAGGGAATATTGTAGTAGTTCTTAAAAGGCTATGAAACAGCTCTATTGGAGGTGTCAGACATGAGGTTTGGTGAATCTCTTTAGGAAATTAGCTGAAAAGAAATAATTCTATGTTTGACTGCAATAATATCAAGAAGATGAGGGGCATTCCTACATAAAAAGAGAATCTAATTTTTTCTTGCAGTAATAACTCCAAGATGCAATGAAAGGAGAAAAGCTTGACTAAGATCTTATTGTTTTCAAGACCCTATAGAAACTGTTTAATGGAAGCAATTAAAACACTGAATATGAGCATTACATACTGAGAATGAGTAACAAGTGAATATGATGGAGGATATACTTCATTCTGTTTCATATCACTCGATGGTAGAATTTCCACTTAGATATTTATACACAAATAAATAAGGGCAGTGAGAGTACAAAGCAAGTGTAATTTAAATGAGCACACAGTTCACTGCTATGTGGGGCTGCTGTTTAATGCCCAAATCAAGCTTGCTCTGCCTCTGTCGTCTTCTATATTGTGCTGTGCTTTGACATTCAAGAAGTTTATGGTTTAAAAGCCCCAGGAACAACAAGACTTCCTCAGGAGGCTGCCTGTAACAAGAAACTAAACTAAGCTTTGAGACTATTTGTTTTGAATGAAGCCGTCGAACACGCAGCGTGCTCACTGTAATTTTGCCCTTACCCCCAATATATACTTTTGCCATTCTGCTAGTCCCACTTCTTGCAGCTAAACAAAGTGACCTCATTGCTTTCCACTGTATTTTCTTTTAAACATTGGCTGGGATGATTGAGATTCAGGAATGTGGGAAAATGGATTCCCAAGCCACGTCCATCCCCTTTAATTCTGAGCTGTAATTTTTGGCTTGGCTTGAATCACAGTCATCACATTTCAGTCTGAATCTCTCTGTAAAGTGATCTTTCTTAAACATTTCTTTCACTCATCATGGGATCAGAAACAAAGCCATTCTAGTCTTTCAGCGAAACACTTACAAACGTCTTTTTACAGCGACTCACAAGAGCTGAATTTCCTTTAAAAAATGTTTGAAAAAGAGGAGGTTTTCATTGCCTGATTGTCCTCTTTGTGAATCTTGTCATCTGTATGCCATGAGCTACAGCTATTTTAATCTGTTTTTGTTTGCAATCCATTTGGTGTCCGCCCAAGAAAATGCAGGTGATTCTAATTAACTTACTGCTGAAGATGTGGAAAAATCTCAATTGTGCGACAGAGAATTATACACTTAAAACCTTCCCTCTATTATTTATAACAGCTTATTAATGAAAATGATTACATGAATACATTTACCACCTGATTCATCTTTGTTCACTTTTTAAATCAACAAGGTTTATGCTAAAGGGGAAAAAATGCCTACCAAATACAGACATCAAGTACACACATCAGCTTGCTGGTTTAAATGGAATGGCAGTTTAAAAGGAAATAACATTGTCTTCATGCAACACAGTATAATATCTGAAATTGCCAAATGTTTGGAAGTAGCTGTTCTCTCTCTGTAACACATTAGTATTTAATTTTGGGAATGCTTATTTCTGTTTTGTTTACGTGTTTGTTTTCTCTTGTAATACCTCCTTCACCACTGCAATTCCCTTTCATTTGCTGCAGTTACTGCTTCTCACGTACAGGTTAGGAGGTCGCCTCTGACCAATCCTTAATTCATCTGAAATAAAATAACATTTCTTTGGCTTTTTGCTGCTTTATCAAGTACATTTTTTTCCATGCTAACCATGAGTGATAAAGAGTGGTGAAGCACTGGAATGGGTTGCTCAGAGCAGCTGTGGATGGCCCGTCCCTGGAAATGTCCAAGGACAAGTTGTCGTGGCTTGGAGCAATGGGATAGTGGAAGGTGCTCCTGACCATGGCCAGGGTGGAATTAGATGAGTTTTAAGGTCCCTTCCAAAGCAAATAATTCTATGATTTTATATTAAAATCAACGGATATTACCTGAATTGAGAATTTTCTACGAGGTACAGCTACCAACAGGCAGTTTACCACCTTCCATTTCTATTATTCCGTGCCACACTCTGATAGTCTAACTTGAATGTGATGACAATATGGATAATGCTGTTTATTTTGGGAAGGATGAAAGCCTGAATAAAGGTTATCATTTTAGGAGAAGCTGACGATGGAAAAACTCATCCACTGTGTGACATGATCAGAACAGCTGGGGATGTAATGTGGAGGGTGGGGGAGAAGAGAGCCAAGGTATTTTGTATGTTTAAGAAATATATACAACATTGCCATTTCTTATATCCCAGCTGTGCCTGTTAACTTCTGGAAACATGTAGAGCTCAGCAATAAAGCATACTTGACTGATATTTACTGCAATGTGCATTATAAGACATTTTCTGTCACACATTATGTTCTGAAAGAGTTAAGTAACATGAAAAATACAGGCTCGAGATTATATCTGTCATGGATGAAAATACTACATTTATGCCTCATTGTAATCCATTCATTGGTTTATGTACCCCAGCCCTCCAGGGAGTGTCACAACTCCACATGATACTGCTGAGAGCTGTATTTTGCTTTTGGATTTCTGATTTAGCTGAAAGAAGTTTAAAAACACATGTAGCCTGACAACTCCCTATTGGCCATACAGCCGAGGAGGGTCAAGAGCATAAACCATTCCAGAAAAAGCCAGCTGTGACTTAGGCTCACTGTAAAGATCTGCCTCTTACAGACAGTAGCAGACAAGAAATTTATGCATTTTGCTAAATCCTCCCACTCTAGTTGAACTGTGCTTCATTTGGGGATCCATCATCACCAACATCATGCCTGTTTTTTTTGAGCAACATCAGAACACTAAAGGAAACTGCATTTTGGGGGGGTCCAATGTCCTCTTAGGAGTGTGCAGAAGTTCCAGTCAGGTCCACTGACACCACCAGCAGGAACTGTGGTTAAAGCTAAGGGACAGCTACAATTCTCCAAACATCCCTTGTTCTCAATGCTGATTTTAAAGAGAATTTAGTGCACAGTAGGGACAAATCTTTTCCCCTCTTTCACAATAGTGAGAGATTAAATTAGACCTCAGCAATGTCACCTCCCCATCCTGACTAGTGCTGCTTCTTGTTGGACTTTGAACAGTTGGAAGTGGAAGATCTGTATGTGTGGGCAAACAAAACCTTCAACCAAAATGGGTAAGGATTGCATTTTGTAGTCTGCAGCACCCTTGCTTGGCAAAGAATTTTAAGGTGAAATAGGAATATTCAGGAAGCAAATAGAACATCACAGAACTGCTTCTTTCAAAATTTTTTGTTTTCAGAGATAGCTGAGGAGTCCAGAGAGGGCAAACAGTCTTTATAACAGACACACTACTTGATAACCTGACACTGTGCTCTGTCCAGCCTTAGATGTCTCAAGGTTATCTCTGTTATCTCCAGGATCAGGTCCTAGTCAACTTTCCATGGGCACATCCTCCAGCTCCTGAGCATCACTGGGGAGGGATACCAAGGCAGAGTTTAACTGCTGCAGCTCAACAGCAGCAGTGGGGCACTGCATAGCAGCACTTGTTTTGTTGCATGGTGCAGAAAGATGGGTCTGTGTCCTGCAATTAGAAATCAGACCTGTTTGGGGACAGGAAACACAGAGGTTCTGAGTTTCTAACAGAGGAATGTGCAGAACACTGCTCTAAAATCTGAGCTGGGGCTCTATTGTGCAGTTGGTAGTGGTCTTTGTTACTCACATTGTATTTTAGGCATCTATCTTTGTGTTTGCATTTTATCTTTGAGAGGAAGTAAACATTTAAAAAGTAGATTCTTTAGTCTAAGGCACACTATCAGACACCTTTGGGTGTTGCAGGAAAACCCAGAGGCTCTCTTGGAAGATAAGTATTCACACAGCTATCCAACACCAACTCACTGAATTCTTAGCCTTGCAGATCTGCCCAACATACAAATGTGATAACACAAAGGTGTGTGTGCATGTGCACAGGGAGATAACTTCTACTTTAACAGAGTATTTCTTAGTGTACTTTGCTCACATTTCAAGACCCAATAATACTGAAAACCATGGGATTCCACTGAATGCCCTACCACCTTTCTTAGCGTGATAAATCTCTAGTCTAAGAAGTGAGTAAAACTTTCTTGTTTTTGCGAAATTCATATTTAGTGTTATGAAACAGTGACATTAAGCAGTACTACGGGAAACAACAGAGACATTAATTTCAATATGACACAAACCTATTGTTCTTACATATTTTTCCACTTTAGTTTGCCATCTTAGCTGCAAGACTCTGCAGCTATATAGATATAGATTATTTTCCTGTCATTTCCACTGTGTTTTCTGCCCCCAAACAAGTTCAAGTAACTTAAAAACCATTTCCTCCCTCCATTTAATTTGGAAAAATCTGATCACCAAAGCAACACTCAGCAAAAGATGCAGTCAAGGTATCTGCAGAAACTATAAAACTCCTTAATGGGATTATAAAGAGTGATAAGTACCAAAACTTAAGAGAGAGTGCATCCCTCATTACTTTGGCAGAAACAGCTTCATAGTTTCCATGCCATGGTTTGACATACATTCCAGGATAGACTACACCAAAATAGCACAAAAGTTGAAATGAATTGCTCAGGGACTCTTCAAAAAAGGTTTTTTAAGTAGTCTGAAAAGGAACAAATTGCTTTCTGCTTTGAAATATGCAAATAAAAAAAAAAAAACCTCAATGAAATACAAATTATATAACTAAAACATAGCTGAGACATGCAAGAAGTACATAAAAATACTAACTTCTGATAAGAAAACAACCCTAGCTGCTGGCAATAAAATGCACTGGATATCTGTTAGCTGAATTTTGGGTGAAGTAAATGCATAAATATGAATATCATTTGATATTTTCATGGAAGATAATTATTTTGTAATTTAAAGCTACAGGAAGGAATTTGATTTGAATCATTGTCTTTGTGTCTTAAAGCTGACTGAGGCATGGAATGATGCAAGGAAGGTAGAAATCCAATCTCATCCCTTTTACTAGGGTTCACATAGACCCTCTGGTATTTCTGAAGGCTTGGAAAGATGAAGTTGGCATAAAGTGCTTTCCATATCTAATTTCCTTCTTTGGTGAAAATTCCAGTAATTATTAATGACATTTACTCTACAGACATCCAAGGCAGTTGCAGGGTTTCTAACAGAAACCTCTTGCTGTAAGCTGTGGCCTTTGTGTTTTTAATGTAGGGCATATCAGAACACAAAAATGCAACTGAAACAGAGATAATAAAAGACACCATTGTGAGCCCTTTATAGTGTGCAAATTCAGATACTTTTCAGTCATCCACATCATGAGAGTTTGCAAAGTACCACAAAATATCGTGTCTTTGCAGCCACTGCTGTGCGGACAGTCCTTCAGGTCACAGATCAGGGCATTAAATAAAATGTTTTGCTGCTCTGGTTTAGTGTTAAGGTAGGAAAACCTGCCTGCATAAACAGCATCCTTCCAGAACCTTCCACCTCTTTGTTTGGATCCAAGTCTGGCTTGTGATTTGTTTGGGCTGGAGAATTTGAATGGTTTTGTTTTCAGTGGTTAGAGGAGATGCTCAGCTGGTTCAAAGTCAAGTTTATAGTCTAAGTGAAAGCAGTTTTCAATAGTAGAGGATGTATCTTATCTTTCTACTAAGGTTTATTAAAAATATGTAGCACCTGATAATTTAACACCGAATGAGTGGCTGCTAAATTTCCCCCTCTCTTTGTCCCTCTGTCTCACACACACAAACACAGGAATGCTTCTCGCCTGCCAAGCTATGTGCCAAGATTTTGTTCACTTTAATCTCAATCATATGAGTTAGAGAACCATGAAACAAAGTTTCTACCAAGTATGCTGACAGATTTTTAGTTCTCGTGGCTCCACGGGGCATCACTACAAGCGCACGAAGGAACTTTTCTTATTAAAGGTTTCTGAGCTGATCCGTTTTCCATTTATGTCAACATGAGCAGTATCACCACAAGGAACTCAACACTTGCTAACTGATACCATACACTCATCAAAATTATTTCATTTCTAAGTAAACAAAAAGCTGTGGTACCTCCAAGAGCATTGTGTGGTTACTGCTGGCATGGGGAAGGCATTTGGTGGCAGCTGCTTTGGTGTGTTATGTCACATAACACCATGTCAGCTCAGGACTGACAAATCAAAGCATATGGTTTGAAAATGGGGGGAATTTTTCCTGGGGAGGTGAAGAAAAGAGGCATGGAGCAACCTCTCTCTGCCTTTTGGGTACTTTCTTATCTTCTGAGTGAAGGCATTTCAGAGATATCACCTTACTCTTGGTTTGGAGGAGTCCATGGTGATTTTAAGAGTCACAGTATCACCTGTTAATGGCACATAGTCTTGGCAATTAAAAAAGTTCCTGTCATTTGTTTTTAAATCTTGAACAAAAATCTAGGTATTTACATTTTTTTTTTTCAAATAGATAAAGCTTAAGGCTCTGAAACAACAAAACTCTAACCCATTTCCTCAACTGTAAGGCACAGCTATTGACAACAGAATAGATCTATTCAGGTCCCTACAGTCCCCATCTGTCTTGGTGGATGGAGGTTTGTATTAATAAAGCAAGAATTATAGGAAGAAATAACCTATATCCATTTCAAAGGAGAATAAGCATGAGAAAGCAGTTTCTGATTGCAATCATATATTTTTCACAAAAAATTCAGTTATTTGAAAGGCATCGTCTCTGACACCACGAAAGGTGCATGAAGGAACCACGAGGAAAGAGCTGGAGGATCCCAGAGGTCTGTTGTGTTATGAAACAAAATGCTCATATTTTGCTCTCATTTACATCTATGCCATTCCTCCCAAACCATTGTTTGAGCGAAGACAAAAGAAGTTGGTTTGCTATAAAACTGCATCCATGATCTGTGTGGATCCTGATCATAATGAAACAATCTGCTGAGCCAACAGACAACTGGAGATCTTTGAAAAACGTGTTAGTTCCTTGGGGGTTATCATGTAGTAGCCAATTTAGGGACAGTTATGTTACTAGATTGCTAATAATATCAGTTTCATAATTTCAGGGGAGCAAAACAAACTGAAGAAATCTGTTAAAGAAGTGCAAGCCTTCACATAAAGCCTCCTTTTTAATCTGTTCTCCTCCTTTGCCCCCTGCCTTCCTCCTGAAGTTCTCTGTTGGTACAATTTCTCTCATGTAGGTATCAATCCCATTAGACTGTGGTATTATATGATTAAAACATTGATGTAACACAAGCTGCTACAGCAAATAATTGAAGTAATAAAATACAACTGCAGTTATTTGTTCTCTTGAATTGCAGGCAGGAAAAAAAAAGATGAGTTTTTTTTAAACTGACCCCACAGTGTGGCATATGGACAGTAAAACTTCTTTTTTTAGTGTGTTTTGTTGCTTTAAAACTTTTTTGAAAAAATTATAGTGTGGTTTTAGTAGCTTTTTTTTCCCCCATAGGAAAAGTGATTCCTTTGCATTGTGGAATTATGTTTTCATAATATTTTAAAAAATACAACTTCCTATTTAAGCAGAGAGACATTGAAAGGATCTGAAATTACACCTCGTTTCCTTTTAAAGGAACTTAATGGACTTAGCTTCTATTTTTGTGTGTGTTTGTGTGTGAGTGAACATCTCTTCTAGGCCAAGATTCATTTTGTCAAGTGTTAGCCCAAAGTGTTCTATTAATGGCTGAACTGCAAAGTCTGACTAAATGGGGTTTGCAGTGGAAATCCTGCCAACTCCTTGTCTGTGATGGCATGTGTACTGTACCAGGGCATGGTGCCTCACAGCCTCAGCTTATTCAGGGGGGAAAAAGAGGAGTTTTGTGTCTTTCTTTTTACCTTTTTAATGGCTGGGAGGTGAATACCCTCATGTGTGAGCTTCCCTGAATCTGCCTTTGACCAGGGGGTGAGTCAGGACCTTCATTCCCTCTTTGGCACAGAGGCAATGAACAGAGTAACACACACAGACAGAGTCAGCTGGCTTTAAATTTCTCTGGACTTTTTGTTTCAGTGCATGCAAGTGTCAACTCCTTGATTTACAAAGTGTATTAACATTATTTTAATATCTAGAAAACGTTGTTTGATTCTTTTTTATTTCGTAGGTTAAGTGGTTTGTTTTATTTATTATGCCTATTGAACAGGATTTTATGGAAAATACGGAAGACAAAATGCCCTGTTTCCTTCTACATGTTCACAAATAGATATATTATACAATGCTAGAAAAAGGCAAAAGGCCAAACTCATCTTTGGTGTAATTCCAGTAAAAGCAATAAAATTACACAAGGCATGAATTTGGCCCAGGCATTGTAAATGTTACTCTGGTGAACACTGAGTGTCTGCTTGTTGTTACTGGCACAGCTTAAAATACAAAGCCCCCCTTTTTGTCATAGAAATGGATACATTCCTCTGGAACAGATTAATCAATGAAACAGGTATCAGGTAACTATGACAAAGACAACAACTGGTTCAAATACCTGCCTATTTCATGGCTTTTTCCTCTTCTAACCAACTTAAAGTCTCTTCTTTCAAATTTTTAAATAATTATATATTTATTCTCTTTTGTGCCTTGTCATTACAAGGCTTTTATTCCTTTTTTCAATTTTTTTTTTGGTCTGTTGTCTCCTTTTCTCTAATTTGTCTTGTATGCCCTTCCGTGATGTTTCCTGTTGACACTTCTTGATATTTTTTTCTAACTCAGAATGTGGCTTTCTAGCAGACACAGAGGCCCCAGAGTGAATACCCTTCAGAGCCAACTCTGACTTGGACCTTGCACAACACTATTAACTGGCTCTTACTCTAAGAAAGGTGGCTATAGTGGGATTGCCTGAGCCTGAAGACAGAAATGGCTGAGGAAATCTTGCCAATATGTTTGCACTAAATTCAACCGTTCTTAATTTCTACTCAAGAGAAGAGTTTATTAAAAAACAAAAAAATAAAAATAAAATTAAAAAAAGCACCAACCATTTTAAATCACAAACTTGCAAGGGCTTTTCTCAGAACTCTGTTGTCTTATATTGCATTCATCTGTATGCTTGAGTTTATGCTCATTGGCCAGTTTAAAGTAAACATAGTTCAATGCCCTCAGAAACAGATTTCTTCTGCACACTAGAATTCCATGGAAAAAGGCTTTATCTTCTGAACTGCTGGATATTTTTGTGTGCATGCAATTTTCTTTTTCTATCAGTTTGTTTTGTTTCCCGCTTTTTTTTTTTTTTTTCCTCTTTTCTTTTACATTCAGTGCATATAAAAGTTGGGAGCAGAAGCCTCCTTGGAACAAGATAGAATCATAAAAGGAATCTCATCACAAGCTAAACAGTACAAATTGCAAATTCTTCATGGAAGTATTAGCTTTTAGTGCGTGCCTGGATCCAAGCATAATAGATTATCCCAAAGTGGGAAAGAATGAACAGTACAAAATTAGCAGAACTGGGGGCTCAGATCAGTTGGTGGAGCAACATGATCTCTGTACTTTCAGGGCACTGAATTCTAAAGCCACTGGAAACAGAATGTAAAATTATATCAGAGTAAGCAAGGACACATGTGTAGGCCTGGTAGAATCAAACAAGAGCTTGGAAAATGCATTTCCAGAGGAGAATAAATACTGAAAATCAGTGAATGAACTTGTACGAAACAAACTGCTATTCATGAAGAATTTCTTGCTCTGAGGATAGAAAGGTATGAGTGAAAAAACACAGAATACATTTCAGTGGTTGTTCAGGGGTTGTGTGCCGTTGGAGAATAACCCTGCACGCAGACAGAAATATAAAATAGGACAGGATAGGTCAGTCTCCTGAGGTTTCCCTTCTCAGGAAAGCCTTGCCAGAACAAATCCTTTATGCCACTGGCTGATGGGTTTGGTCTAACCGTGCTGGGAAGTGTCCCAGGAGCACTGTGCATTTACTGGGAGCCCAAGATGGTGGTGAGCACACCCTGGCAGAGCTACCCTGTACTTTCCTACTGCCTTCCTCAGGTCCTCAGGGATGGGAATGAACTATTTTTGAGTACCAAATAAACTTAAAGTTTTGCTTAAGCTAAATAAACTCCGAGGAACATGCTGTTGAACTCAAACTGATCATGAGCATTATAATACATACAGAGGTGGAGATAGGTGGTGGAGTCCCCATCCCTGGAGTGATTTAAAAGGTGTGTGGATGTGGCACTTGGGGACATGGTTCAGTGCTGGCCATGACAGTTCTGGGGGAATGGTTGGACTCAATGATCTTAGAGGGCTTTTCCCAACTAAACAATTCTGTAAATTTCTAGGGGTTTTAAGTGGCTGTGAATCCATCCCTTGGCTGCACAGGCTTTATGTCTTCTGCCATCCTTACTGTTTTATAATCCACTCACTCCACCATACCAAAGCCAATGACCCCAGCATGGGAATCCTCAGCTTTAGGAGATGTTTGAGATTTTTTTTCTTTTAAAATTCTTCTGCAGTGTTTTCTTCCATTAGAAAATGAGATAGCATTAGACTCTTTTAAAACTTCATTTTTTTTCCCTAGCAATATATTCACTTTATATTTTTTAAAACTCATTTCCTCTTTGCTTAACTCCTTGAGATAAGTGAACTCTCCTCTGTGTAAACATTCTACCAGAATACTGACTACCTTTTAAGCGATATATGATTTAGAAGGTAATGAAATATCACTTTCTTTTTTTTTTTCTTCTTTATATATAGGTTTTAAAGTGCTTTTAGCGGCACTTTAGCTTTTAGATTAACAGATAAAACTGATGAAAGAGACACAACCTTCTGTCACAGGGCAGCATGGCATTTGGGAGGTGAGGTAGTTTAAAATACCATTTTTATCTTCATTTCTCTCCATTGGGATGACTGTATTTCTTTACTACATCCCATAAGCTACTTTATCTTTGCCCATAAAGTCATTTTCTTCCTTAAACCCTGAATATTCTGCATCATGAGACTGTGTGTCTGCATGTCTGCAATGACCATGTGCATAATCAAGCACAGCTATGGACACTTAGTTAATTAAAGCCAAAATGAGTATCAGTTTTAGGCACTTTGGGGTGTCAGACCTTGGAGCTTTTGAGAAATTTGAATTTTGAAGAGCAAGAAGTTAAATTTTTTTCAAAACCATGCCTTTTTAAAATTGCATTTCCAGCTTTTAAGTGCCTAATGGTGCCCTCTGAATTCTCACTGGTGCTACCCCAGATCACCCCCCAAGCCAAGAGCCCCACACTCAGAGGGGTTTTTGTCACTGCTCTTATTTAAGATGATTTGTTCCCTGGGTCTCAGTGCAATGAAACCCAGTAAATAATATGCTGGACACACAGAGAAGATAACAAAAGGAAATAGTTAAGGTACTATAATAATTTTAGCCCTTCTTTTTTCAGGTCACTATAATCTGCCCAAAGATAACTAATTGTTCAAAGTAAACATTCCACTCCGACCACAAAAGGAATCCATTACACAAACATATAATTCACAGTCATTTTTAGTGGGTTGTAAACAGTTTGGAATGAGCATAAAATGGGACAAAAATCAAAGTGAGCATTTAGAAATGAAAAAGTGTTTGCTACAAAAGGTCAGTCCCTTTACTTGGCAAACTATGTAGAAAAGCCTGGGAAAATGTTGAACACACAAGCAGTAAGGGAATTTTAAAGCCAACAACCTCCCTGTTTCTTTAAACAGACATCGGAACCTATAACTGGATCCTGTCAAACAAATGACTGCAAAAAAACATAACAGCTGCTAAGAAGTAAAGTTGAAAGATAAAGTTTTCTAAGCTAAGAACCTTCTCAGAAGTGGACTAAAGGTCTTTCTTAAATCTTTAAGCAAGGTTATGGATCCCAGGGTGGCTTTTAGGCATTGAATCAAATATGTAATTTTGTGTATCATTCCTGTCAGAGCATCCTGTGCTCCAAGAAAAGCAACAGAAAACAATATCTTCAACGTCCAGCTCAGAATGAAAACAGTACCTGTAATCACCAGCTTTGCTGCCTGCAGTGTCGTTTTTCAAGTCATTTAGGCTGATTTGAGAACCCTAACTTGGATTTTGGAGGGAGAAAATGAAGGATGTTTCAAAAGAGAGATGAAAGTTAAATTGTATTTCCCTGGAGCATTAGGACTGTATTTCTTTACAAAACCCAAGCCACACTGGATATCCTGGGTAGGTTTAGGATACGGACTGCTCGGGGTGTTCATTTACTCTGTCATTAGACACACAGACAAATGATCTTCCCTGGAAAAGAGTTTAGTATCAGACTGTTTTCACACGATAAAACACTACTATGAGAAGTATTGGATGGCATGTTGTTGAGGTACAACACAGACTGATATTTTTATTTTTTTTAATGTGTTCTACTCATGCCTTTCACATATTTTTTAAAAAAGAAAATGCAAAACAAGCAAACAAAAAAAAAAAAAAAGACAGCCAGGACTTCTAAAGGGTCATGGATAACAAAATAAATAGGCGACTCCAGAAATGGCTGGAAATGATATCTGGCCTTGAAACACCAAAAGTCTTGCAATGGGCCCCACCCTTGGCAGAAGTGAGCCGTGTGTGAGTTACAGGGCAGTGGGAGGATTGTCCCATGCTCTCCTCCCTGCACTGCTCAGCTCAGGGCTGGTGCTACCTGTCATACCCTTCCCAGGGAGAAGAAGGAAGCAGATTGAAAAACAGGAACACAGATTGAAAAGGCCAGGTCGACAGATAGCCCCAGAAAAGCCTGAGGTCCATCCAAGGTAGGTGTGGATGGTAAAGTAAAAGAAGAAACAGAAAAAACCCCACAGAATGTGCTCTTCCATCAAAAACTTTCCCCTGAAGTCCCTGAGAAGACAGAAAATGCAGAAATGCTGGAGATATTTGAGTAATCCCTGTATTCCTTCAATCTGATTGCTGCATGGTATAGATTTATTCTCTTATCCTCAACAGGTCACACCACAGACGTGGGAGGTTTTTCTATTTAGAATACTGCATGAAATACCAAGGATACAACACACTTTCCCAAGATAGTTTTGACTTTAGAGGCACAGGTCTGGATAGCTCAATAATCAGGACTAGAAGTTCATCAAAAATTATGAATGAATAATTCAGTAATTATAATAAGTAATTCATAAGTACAGGAAGAATGAAGAGAAAAACTGAGCTTCCTTAAAAAAAAAAAAAAGTGACAATTTCCTTGCAAGTATCCAAGAATGGGTACATTTTTATTGCCTCTCTTTATTAAATTCCACTACCAGCTTTGCAAGATGGCTGAGAAAATGGAGAAAGACCCGCTTCACAGTTCTACTTCAATAACTAAAAATACAAAAAGAGGCTGAAAAAGTGGGATTCATTCAATTTTTATAACTTTCACAAGTGAATCCTTGTTGGATAGATAAATATGCATCATGTGTGAGATTTTTTAGATCAGATCTTAGAAAGTGCCCCTGTTCTGAAATGGTGAAGAAGCAAATGACGAAACAAGTGAGGACAAATGACTAAACTCTGATCTAAGTTAGAGCAGAATATATTCAGAATGAACATCCTTTTTATATTCATTTTAAAATACTGTAGCTAAACAGGAAATCTTGCCAATGGTTAATGACAACCTGTACATTTTTAATCTGTGGAAGAATATTGCCACATTTGGCTATTGAGTGTAACCTCGTCTACACAGGAAAATGTACTAATTAATATGGTTTATTCCGATCACTGCTGACTTTATTTCTGTGCACAGTGCTTTTGCTTTAAAATTCAGAAAAAACAAATAGAAAACCAGTAGGTGAATAAAAACTAAATCCATGAGCTGATAGCTAAGAACACAACCATTCAGTGGAGCACGAATGGTTTGTAAGTAACATTTAGGGATGGTGTCCTAAGGTTTTTTTCCCTAATAATGCTTTATCTGAAGCGAAGCACGCACGTAACATTTTTGGTACAGTTACAGTATGTGGATGATATATTCTCTAAATAGGAAAAGAAAGCTTTTCTACCACAGCCAATATGCCAGCTGTACCGAGTATCTAGGCCATCTTACTAAGACTATGAAAGTAAACATACAGTTTTCATTAAATGTGCCTTTCCCATAATTGGTACATAAGTATTTCCCATGACTCTGCAGTTGAGTATCTTGGCTGGAGGCATATCTGGCCATTAAGAGGAGGGTTTCAGATCTGTTGAGTCTCAGCCATGCCGGGAGACTTGGCACCTCCACATTCTGCTTCCTAATACCAACCCCGGCACAAAATGTCATCAGAAGCTTGCATAAACATTGGACTTAGCTTCACATAAATTACTGCTGTCCTGAGATAGTTTATGCCAGAACTTAGTAAAAACAACACTTTGAGTAAATAGAATGTGAGTAAATGGAAGCATCTTAATCCAAGAAAACGATAATAGAAAAAAACTGCATATCAAATATAAACTCATAAATATAATGATAACATGAAATTTTTATCTCATGCCATGTGATTAGCTTTTATTTACATGTTAGGCTAACAAAAAGGGGTAAGCTTCTCTAAGTCACAGCAAGTTTGAAGGAAACACAAGAACTGTAGTGCAGTACTCAGAAGGATGACCGCCTTTGAAGGAACGGTGATACATCCAGTTTCTAATATGAACATTTTTTTGATAACTGCACAGACAGTAAACATCTAATTACATTCCTTAAATTTTTTCTATTACAGTTCAGCAGTGCAGAGACCTCTGGCCTCACTTCTAACTTGGAGGAGCAGTCAGATACTCCAAAACATCTATGAAATACCCAGTACATTCTTGAGGGAACTTGTGCTGAGGTTGTAACCAAGCAGTTTGTTAGACATGTTCTGCATGTAGTGGCATTTTTGCAATCTAATCTCTGCCTTTCCTTTTCATGTTCTGAATTTCACCTCACAATTCCTCCTCTATTAATAGTCACTTCACACATTTTTCCCCTTTTTTTATCCAGCCTCCAGCCTTCCTCCACAAAAACCCAATGCTACTATCTCCCCCTGCTGAACGATCTCCAGTTTGTTTCAGTCTCTGACTTCCTGCCAATCATTCTGGGAATAATAATATCCCAGTGCTCTCTTTGCTCTATAATTAAAGCATGAATTTCCCTGAGTTTGAAACTACAGGGTAGTTTTATTGCACCTTTCACTATAAAACCAGGTAACAATGGCGGAATTAAAATAGCTTTTTCCTTTGTGGGTAACACTCTAAGTATCTTTTTATTTTTCATGGATTCTCTTGTTCTGAGACTCCAGTATATGGCAGTGACAATGGGTTCACCCAGCCTTATTCTGAAAATAAATTTTCTATCTTTTGCAAGATATATGTTTCCCCAGATCCCTGGAACAAGTTGTAAACTTGTAACAGATGGTGATGAAGCCTCACATTTTTATACAATACATTTTAAGATTCTGCATCTACCGCATGCACCTTCCAAAGAAAATGACCTTCATTGAGAGAAGATACACACTGTAGAAAGGAAGGCAGGCAATGGTGTTAAGTGCATCTTTTTTATACTATGAAAAATTTTCTTATTAATCAAAACTTTTAATGAGGATGGATACTCATTTCAGTATTTTTGTAATATCATGGCTTGTAAAATATCTGTAAAAATTTGACACCTACACTCATTAAAAAAAAAAATTGCCATGCTAGAATAACATTTATTTTGGTTAAATAAAATTCAATACTTAGGAAAAACTATTGGCCTTACATTTACCAGGGACTTTAAAATGAAATAACTGACATTTTATCGGGGCTTAACATTTGCTATCCAGAGAAAGACTAACCCAACAACATGTCAAAAAAAAAAGCCCCAAAAGAATAATCAGCATGAATGAGTTCCATTAATGTCTTATCATATAAAGAAAATGAAGATACACAGAATGTGATATAGTTTTATTCATAAATATATTACAGATTGTACTGTCTGCCTACCCTGGCAATCCAAGCAGAGTTACAAGGTTAAAGTTTTGATTACTATTAGAGAAAAAAGAGTATTAAGTAATAAGGTACTCACCTCTTTTTTCAACAGCTTTTATGCAGAGTCTTACAAACTGGGGAACTGTAGATTTCTCATGCTCACAAACCACGTGCAAATGGGAGCCAAAAATTTGATCTACATTTGGAAGACAAGAGGAAAATACATTAAGGCATATTATTATTAGTGGGATTTTCTCTCTTCTCAGCTTGCCTATTCATTTAAAACTCAGATATTGAAGATGCATAGACCAAGTTGGAACCAAATCCTTTTTGAGTCCTAGTGGTCATTAGCTTTTGCCCCAGAACCAAATCCCTCCACATCTGCTGCTCATAGTGCTCGATGCTTCCCTCTGGATTCAATTTCAATTGCCACTTGCACCTTAGTTTTGACCTTTCTAAGGCTTGGAATTCTCCAGAGTTTGATTGGAGCTGCCATAGGAAATGTGCAAGCAGTTCCAGAGCTACAGCTCCTTAAGCCATTGAATACAAATTTCTACATGATGCACTTGATCCAGCCTGGTTGGGTGACCTGTCCCTTCCATCCATTTGGAAGTTTCACTCTTTCATGGAGCACTGTACGAGGGCAAGGACTTCATTACTTTGCATCATCAGGACTCGGTACAATTTCATCTCAACTTCACAAAATCTTTTTCTTTACTCATCGAGTTGCCTGCTCAGAAAACCAGAAGATGCTAGATGTCTTTTGATAAGGATTTCATCTTACACCATGTTTAGCTAATTATTAGTCTCACTTCCTTCACAAGCAATCCTTTTACTAGATAATGCCACCTTTTAGTTTTTGTGATTTCAAAGTTTTGATCAACTTTGGCTGTTGATCTTGAAACATATTTGTATTAGCAGGTTCAACCCGTCAGATTACTAATTAGCTTCCCCCACCTCATTTCCACTCTGTGTTTGAGAGATTATGAAAAGAGCAATCAGTAACAGGGACGTTGTCAGCTAAAATCAGAATGAATCAAACAGATGAGAGGAACTATTCAATAGGAGCCAGTTAAATGCTGAAACAATAGGAGTGTACTGTCATCATTTATCCAAAGAGACAGTCTCCATATAGCATTTCAACAGAGCACTATAGTTTGTAAATTGGTGTGGAGGCTTTGAAAATTATTATATATATAGCTGAAAGGTGATAGCACCAGTCTGGACTTTGCATAGAAAACCCAGCAGCTCCCACAGAATTGGATGTTTCCTCCATAGTCAGGGCCACCATACTGCCCCATAACCAATTGCTTTTTGTTCTAAAACCACCTTATCCTCACTAACAAGCAAAACCCCATTTTTAAAAACAAAATTCTGTGCTGCAGTAAGCTTCATTTTCATTAATCACCACTATTTCATACTCAGCTCAGATTTCAAGAGCACTTGATTGCCTTTTCTTTCCTGATACCCAGAGCAGGGAACACAGTGACAGAACCAAGGTGCGGGCAGGGGTCGCTTTGGACTTCTCGAGATGCACCAGAGCAGTTCATTGCTGCACCTCCCAAAATGTGTGATCTGCATTCTGGAAGAGTACATCAAAGCTTGGATTGAAGTTAGTCAGAGTTTGGGCTGCAGAAGGGATGGAGGACTGGGTTCACAGCACTGCTCTGAGGAAGGTTGTGTGCATGTGTGGCGTTAAGCATTAGCGAACAGTCTGTTACATGTTTTGGGGTTATGTTTCTGACAAAGCACAGTCTGGTTACATTTTCTTCATAAAACATTTATAGCTGCCTTCAGTGGTAATTATAAATACAGAGATTTATGATTAAAATGTACTAGCACTTCCTCTTTTGACATCTTAATTGTTTTTTAAAATTTTAGCAAAGTCCTGTCAAATTCTTTGCATAATATGGAATGGTCTCCAATGTAAATTATGTTAAAAAAGAAGTAAAAACATGTCTTATTTGGTGGACAAAGACACTTGTAAACAATTTCAGAAGCAAAACAGGCAAAGAACTACACTGTGTTTAGATGGTAACACATGAAGAACTGAAATGAAATTAGTACGTTGCTGTTCAGCAGTTTCTCTTCTGTGTTATAACCACTTTATAATCAACTTCTAGGATTATTTCACAGTTACTCTTTCAATCTCTAACATGAACACAGAATATTTGTTATTCCTGGGAGGAAATTTTGAACAGGCTGAAAAGAGTTTTACAATTCTCACCAAGTCTGTTACTTCATTTCTTGGTTCAGATTCTATATATTCAGCAAAATATTTAACCTTAGTTTTTATACCTTTCACTGCATGGATGCAGTCACATTTTGATTTTAAATCACCTCTTCTTTAGAACACAGGCACTCAGGATTTTTATCTTGGATGGAAGGGCAGCAAAATAACATTAATACTTCCTGGGCTTCAAAATAGACTATGGCAAAACAACAGCACACAACTGCTTTGGAGGGGGTTTTCCCCCTTCTAGAAATTCATGAGTATTTACAAGTACATGATCCCAAGAGTCATCCAAGTAATCTCAGTTCTGAGTTTTCCTGGACCACAAATTCTGTGACTCTCTCTAATCAATTGACTTTTTGCTGAATCTGTGTCTGTACATAAACATGGGAATGGCAGCAGTTACACTGCCGTACTCACACTTGTGGAGGTCACAGGGATACTTGAGAAAAACTCAGCTAAGATTTGTTTTTGCAGTATTTCAAAAAACAAGGAATGGTGAATTGATCACTTTTTTAGGCCAGATTTTTATGTAACTAAAATGAAAATATTATTTTCTTATTCTTTTATACGTGTAGAGTTATACATATGTTAAAAGTAGTTTAAGGGAAAGCTCTCCAGAACATTTCTTCAAAAAAATAAAAGACCTTCTCCCAAAGGGATAAGAAAAGCAAAAATTCTTTGTTTGATTTATTTGTGATAAGGTCCTCCAAAACTTCATATTTTATGACTTGAAAAAAAGAGATGTACACAACACTCCTAACCTCCTGTTATGACAGTTTATGTTTCCTATCCAGCTTATTTAACTCAAATGCCTGGGAAATAGACACAATTACCACCTTATGGAATGCTACTTAACTTTAAATGCTCCCCTCTGAATAGAAATCCACTTTATCTTCTCAGAGTTATTCCAGTTTCTCAGGAATTATTTCCTCTATAGGCTCCTGAAATGCTCTTGTTTCATCATTTAAAAATTTAAACTAACAATTGTTCAGAAATATCTTTTATTAGAACAAAGGCAATTCCCATGCAGTGGATTCTGTTCACAAGGGCTCGTACAAAGGAGCTGCATACTATGCCCATATACAGCTTTAATCATTCACTCTTTCAGCTGTTATCAATTTAAAACCAATGAAACTCCCACACTGAGTCCATTTGAGCAGTCAATTTTAATATCTTGGGGCATCTGTAGTTATTCTGAATTGGCTGCAAAAGCAGAACTAACAAGTTAAGCTCTAACCATAAGTCTACATCAGGCTGGTAAACCATACATCAAACACCGACAGTTAGTCAATATTGTAGTATGAAAAACCAACAAGCATTTTTAAGAAGAGCAATATATTCATAATATGTTTGGTGGTGTGGTTTACATTACATATCCCTGCTATCTGCACATTTAAAAATCTGCTGGAGATGGTGGGGTGTGTGACAGCTTCACACAGGGATATAAAACCAGACACCAGAATGGACATTCACAAGTTGTAGAATATAAAATGATGATTATGGCTGCAATGAATTGCTCGTTCTGGGGAGCTTCAAGTTCTCCCTCAGCTTGACAGGGCTACTTTTTTTTTTTTCCCTTTCTTTCTTTTGAGTAGCTCTCTCAGGCTGCAGCAAAGCCACTAACCCTGGGCTACAGAAATCTTGACTACGGGAGACAATTCTTCTGGAAAAGAAACAATTAAAACAAAATCACTAAAGCCACATCCTCACTGAGAATGTCATTGTTTAACTGTTTTGGGTGTACATGGATGAGATGTAGCCACACTTGGAAGAACTCATACTTCAGTGTTTTTTATTAAAAAAACAGGGAAGGGCAGGGCCAATACTCCGAAGTCTCAGGAAGAAGCTTAAATTCTGGCATGAGAGGAGATGGTATAATGGTACAATGCCCAAGTTTTTAGAAATGTGAATTATATCTATATAATCCTGTGCCTCTCAGGAACAGAATTAACTGTGCAACATCTGGATTTGAAATGCTGGACTAACAGAGCTTTGCACCAACATCCAAGTAGTTTGTTTTCTTTGTATCTGCTTGAATGCTGGGAGAGGGAAGGAGAATGAAAAGAGAAATTCAGAGATGAATGTACAAGGAGAGGGATAGGACAGTAGGCACCAGAGATGTGAACTTTTGCAGAGGGAAGTCAGGCATTTGGAGCCATATTCTTAAAGGTGACTTCTAGCTGCACTATCTGTAGTCAGACACATTAAGTCAGACATTAAAGTGATGCTGATTCCAGTCTGGGGCTCCAAATAATGCCATGACACTTTTACAATAAGTGGGGCAGGTCCTCAGCTGACTGAAGTCGGCAAGGTTGTCAATGGAGCTCCCCTGATTTATGCAAGCTGGGAATCTTGCCAGTCCTTTTAATGTGAAGATTTATTATATATCGTTGATCCGTGGTGGTCATCAATTAAAAAAAAATTACATTTGTGAACAGTTACTATTAAGTGGCATATGAGCTGCCAGATTTGTTTCACATTCTCAGAAAAAGGGAAAATAGTACCACAGACACAGGTCTCTCTTAAGAAATTCTGGTGTTTTACTGGGGACAAGAGCTTGCTTGAATTCAAAGAGAGGGTGTCTGCTGTACTACTCAAAACACTTCTCCCAAAATGAGACACTTAAAAATTCTCTGAATCATTTTTTAGCACCATGTCAAAGGAAGAAATCACTTTGTTCAGTGTCTGGTCATCCACAAGGTTTAGGAAAATTGCTACCAAATGTCCATATCAAAGAAAGAAATACCCTTGTGACCCATTGTCCCTGCAAGTCAAAGGAAATATTTCCTAACTTTCCCTAAGTTCTGATGTGCACCAGAACACTTGCAAAATTCCTTCATAATCTGCAAGAATTACAGAACACAACGAAGGTGGGCCTTAATCTACTCTTTTGGACTTCTCATGAGCATTCTGCTCATTACATTTAACCACTCCAAGGTCCAGTGGAACATATGATACAATAAAGACATTTTCCCTCGCCTGGAAACGGAATGGTTGGTGATCTCTGTGCTGTGATCTGCACAACCACCAACATATGCTGAGCCCTGTTCTATAGGCTATCAAGCCAAATCACAGCTAGTTCCTTTCACTAGCAATTGAGTGGCTTTTATTTTCATCTTGAAACAGTTGTAACCATTCCAAATTTTATGCTGTTTTGGTTTTTGCCTTAGCTTATGAAATACATTCAATGGAGCTCTTTTGGTGTCTAGCTTTTGGGAAAGATCCGCCCTAAAAAAAAAAAAAAGAAACTTAAATAAATTTCTTGCCAGCTGCATAGCTTCATTTTCCTCATTTCCCACAGTGTCATTTAAGTGAGATTGTTGCTCATGCTTTTTTACTCTTTGCTGAGGGTGTGTTTTATGATAGTGTATTACTGACACAACCATCACAGCTTTAAAATCACAGTTTCACAGAAGTTTCTTTTCCTTTGTTGGTCTAGAAAATCTCAGAAATCAGGATGTTAGGAGGCCAACATCAAGCTGAAGGTTGGCAATTCATTCTGGGTAATACTAAATCATGACAAAGCTCAAACATAAAGCTCAAAGTTCAATTATAGACTATAAAGTTGTTTTAAAAGAGAAGATTTATATATTATTTTTCTAGCATATTAGTGCAGATTCTGTAAATTCTGAGAATATTTCAATGCTGAGGAACCAAGGACCCCTGCCCTAGAGTATAAATTTGAACAGTTATTCTCAAAATAACACTGCTCAAATGGCAGACATGGGACATGCCTCTTATTTACTATTTCTAGGTTGTGTGCATGTGTATATCTAAGAGCAGAAGTGTGCTTAGAGACACAAACACATTCCACAATGTCCCTGTATTGCACATCCATCTCAGAAATGCTTCAAAAAGCTTTGAGACCAAGGATATTTTGTGTAAGCATGAGTGAGATGGAGCAAGGACAGATGATCTTCATTAGAGCTCTGGCTGGAGCATGAAGAGCCCCGGTCACCAGCCCATTGCAATGATTGGAGCCAACGTGCTGTTCCCATTCTGGCTTCTTTTCTGCCCAGGACTAGAAAGCAAACGGGACAGTAATGACAAAAGTAACTTTTTGCCATGCAAAGTGTTGGTGCATCTTCATTTTCAGATCAACATGTAGCTAATGTTTAACCATCAGTCTTCTACATTCCCTGGTCTAAGTGTTATCCTCCTTACTATTTTCATTTCACTCCCTACTTTACTTTCTACATGGATATCTGCTACACTCTACACAGGCAAAGTTTGGGTAAGAGTTAAATGACAATCACATAATTTCTAGATTTCCTGATAACAGTCTTGGCAGAACAAAGTACCCCAGGAGATCAAACTGCTATTTAATTTTGAAGCCTGTATTCCCAAATTTGGTTAATGTGGAGAAATGTGTGGAGTCTCCTGGCCAAGTGTGCACGCATCAGCGACTCACTGAGCACAGGACTATGTTTAAGTGAACTTACCACCTTAAAATGTATTTACTCATGACTATAATTTACGTGTTAAATTTATTGGAGTTTTGGTTCCAGTGTGACATACAATGTAAAAAATCAATATAGATTTGAGAGCTTTATAGTGCCCCTGGCAAATATGAATAGCACTTGATGAAAAGTGAAGGTTTTCACAGCACCTACAGTGCCACTGCATTGGAGTAATTAACACCACACGCTTCACAGATATTTATATCAATTCTTCACCAGCACACAGAACAGCTCTTTGTCAGGAATTTGGTACCAAGATGTCCTGCAAGGCTTTATACACACTTTTATTACAAGCCCCTATTTTAAGGGATTTACAATTCTGACAGAAGTATTTCCCTATGGAATAAAAGGTTGTAGGCATGTTCTGAGAGCTGGAGGAATTTTTTCTTGTAAAAATTGGTTAACATTTTTTTCCCTTAAGAATCGAGCAAATAAATAGTTCTGAGGGGTTTCTGCAACCATTTAAGTCACCTTTAGAAAAATAAATAGATGCATCTTATAATACAAAAATTTGGCAATCTTTTCATTGGTAATCTGGGTGGTTGCATTTTGTGATTTAAAAATATTCTAATAGGAGACTAAAAATTAACATTTAAAAGTGGTCTCTGCATAATCACTGCAACTGCATTTTCATAACATTTTAACAGATTAAGGGGATAAACTGTGGTGAAGACAATGAAGGAACCTTATCAAATGAGCATTTCACATAGACTTACTGTAGATTGGAATTAAGCTGTGCTAACGAATCCTGCCTCATTTGCATGGCCAAAACCTAATCCTAATGAAACTTCATGGTAGATAACTAACATGTTTTCTTCATGGCAATATTAGTTTGGTAATAAAACTGTGCCGGGTACAGATTCTGAGTTACTGAGCCACAAATCAACAGCACCTCTGTTATCCATGGAAAAGTATCCCAGGTAGAACAAAGAGTTTAATGCAACTTGAGCCAAACCCAAATTCATCTGGCTTTCCTAGAGAGATATATTAGAGAGTGGATTTGAGTTATGCTAATGAATCTGGATCTGTTAGCAGGGATCACCTCTGATCCCTATGTAACACTGCAGGATATTCATCAGCCCCACTTTATTAAACTAAAGAAACCCCTAACCCTTAAATCCAGAAACTACATCTATAAATTACTCCTCTTTTACTGTAATAATTGCAAAAACTAACATGATGCGTTCAAATCCCATCCTCAACTCACAAAGCACTTCAAAAAGGAAAAACCCTCTGAAGTACTGAAATAATTTACTACAAATGTGTAAGGACAGATCCTGAAAGTTTGGTGTGCAGGTGTGCACACCTCACACACACATATTGACACAAAAGTGACATTTTTCCAAAGTTTCTGAGTCATCTGGAAGCTGAACCCCATAACTGAGGCACATCATAGTTTCATATAATGAAGGTTTCCTTACAGTAAACAGCACAGCACTGAGCATCTCTGCACGTATCTAAAACATAAGAACTTAATTCATCAAATCTTCTTCTCTCCAGACATGGGCCCAGCTGGTGTTGAACTCTTGTAGCTGCTTTAGCTTATTCTGGCTGGGGTCAGTCTCTTGGCTCAGGACAGACAAGTTTAATACACACTAGGAACACCCCTTGCCATTTTTGACACACCACTGGAAAATTCACACTCCAGAGATTGACAGGGGCGGCTGGCAAAATGCCCCTTTCTAGTCAATTTGCATGTGCAGTTGCGGGTTTCACACATAATAATTTGCGAGTGTGTAAATTTTTCAAGCATTATTCCAGACAATATTTAAAAACACAGCTTTACTTGATGTTAGTGGTCAGAATGCTACTGCCTTCAAGTTAACTATCCGCCTCTCTGTGAAACACTTCTTGGATAAACTAACAAACACATTTTATCAGAGAAACAATTTTTTAAGAATATGTGAAAGTGATGGCTGACCAGCTTAGAAAGCATTTCTTATTCCTTGACATGTATTTCAAATGTTTAAAAATTGATTTTGTTGTTGAGTTAGAAAAATAATGAGAGAAGACAGCAGAAAGTCTTTCAACAAATTAGTCAGCACAGCATCTGAGGGTCCTATTTTGGGTTCTAAAACATAAAGCTATATCGATATTCTTTTCTTAAAAAGCAATGGAGTTGTGCAGGATCTTGATTTGCATTGTTCATGGTGTTAAATGTATGGGCTTCTATGATTTGCACACCAAAGCAGAAAAACTGGAGGAGCAGTCAGATACCACAGAGGTAGATGAACCATACATTGATTCTTTTTTCTTTATAGTTCAGCAGTGCGTTATGAGACACAGCAACAAAACCATATTTAAGAAGTGCTTGTCCAATGTACTGAGTCAAATATTCATTTGTGATTTTTTTTAATTTTTACACCATAAAGAAGAATAGAAGACTGAACACACCTTTAATAAGTCCCTTTTCTTGCAATGTTTTCAAGGAGGGTCTTCGGGAGATGAACTTCTTTAATCTGCTTTTAATTCGGTTTCTGTCATTTGTGTCAGAGGCACTGTAGTTCAGCCTGAAAACTGAAGGAAATCAAAAGAGGAATTTTTAGTGAAATGATATTTCTAAATTAACAGTAGGTTTCTGAGATACCCTGAGAAAAGAGTGGCCACAACCACCCTGGTAAGATCCCAGTCATGCGGTAGGTCAGCAGCGTGGCTGGTTGGACACTACAAACCATCTGATTAATACTTTTGTGAATAAACACGACGAGTTCACTCTGCCGGTTACGCGCAGAGCTCTGTTATTTATTGCCCATAAGTATTTGGATGGCGACCAGTTTGCTCATGAAGTGTTCACGAATCCCACAAGTTTCACATGGGTGATTTTTCAGCTCCAACTCTGGGCTCTGAGTGTGTTATGCACTATTAGCTGTGCACTCCTAGCAATGAGAGAGGACGGATGGTCACACCACCAGTGAAGGACGGGATTCTCTTGCCAAGATGGATTAAATGTTATATATATATTTAATGCAGTTATAGAAAACATGGCTGTGTGCCACGAAATGTGTGCAAGATGCATTAATTTATGGAAAGAAAAGTATTCCCATCCTAATGATTATATTTTATTATATTTAAGCATTTACCAAACTGAGAAACAATTTGAGCGCAATTTATTCCTGCTCTGTGTCAAAAAGACATAGAATCCAGCTGCAGAAAATCCCCTGGAGGAGGTTTCAAAGGCATAAATTTAACTTTTTCTCTGCTGAGATGCTTACAGGGCACCGTGATGGCTATCAAAATAGGAAGGAGGAGAAGTTCAGCATGCTCCAGAACTAGCAGAGATGCCACCTCTCCTAGAGTTTTTCCTGAAAAAGCTGGTTTTTAATGATTTTTAACAAATCACCTGAGATTTGCCACCCATGAATAACTCTTGTTCCATGTCCTGAGCTCTGCCACTGTGCCCATTTCTGACTAGTTTAATGGCGCAGCCAGAGTGACGCAGCCTCCCTTGGCAAAGGCCTCCAGCTCAGAGAGGGGTGGCTTCTTCTTTCTAACGAAAGAACAGTCTTCCTTCCATCTTCTATTGGAAATCAATTAACCAATTAATTAATCAATCAATCCACCAAAATATAATATTCTCCACAAGGTGCACTGTCAGGAGCCTGGTCCATTGTCCCTTTGAAAGAATCTCTGAAGAGATAATTTAGCTGCAGTTGCAGACATGCTCCCTTCTCTCCCCATGCAGACTGAACCTCCCCTATAATCCAGTAATCTTCAGACAGAGGACCCAAGCAAAGAGAGAGAACAAAATTCAAAGTATGGTCATTATTATCAATCTTTTCATTTTTTGTCAAGGCATTTTGCATTAGTTTTAAACAAAACCAGAACATTTAAAGGTGCACAATTACCAAACAATGGCAAGTTAAAATAACTGGTTAAGCAACAGCAACAACCCTGGAATATTGTGGTTTACATTACAAATCTGATTTTAACAGCCAAACTTATAAAATGGTTTACGCTTTGCTGTTGTCAAGGGAGAAAAACTTGCCAAATTGCTCATTTTAAGTAAATAGAACATAGCCAATTAAGGAAAGCCATATTTAAACACATGCCTACAATGATCAGAGCATAGTTTGCTTCTGATTTCACTACTGATTTTAACAGAAGAGTGTTCCATTTTCCCACAGCACTAAAATGACCCCACACATACTTCCACAAACTAGTAATCACACAGGACAAATAAAAGGACACTTTACTGGAAAATACATGGCCTGGTACAATAATCCATCACTTATTAAAACTGAAATTCACATTTTTTAATGGTAGCATTCCTGGAGAGATATATCACAGAACATAAAGATTAGCATTCAATTGATGGTTGGTGCTTTTTTTAACATTATAGCAGAGGACTTTTTGTTCGAAATTGAGCAATCCTTGGCAGGGACAAGCTAAAATTCCAAGTCACTTGGCTGTGCTATAAAAAGAACAACAAATGGATGTTTCTAATTCTGCATCTTAGTGGTACTTTGAAACAGTGAAGTGAGTTGTGTTTAGTTTGGGGTCTCCTTTGTTGCTCGTGTCTCTCAGTCCATAGTAATTCACAACTAGGTTGGCTTTATCCTGAAGCTTCCCCAAATTATGTAAATGATGCAAGAGTGAAAATACACTTTAAGTCCATAATTTACTCGCCACTTTTCCCATTCTGAAGGCTCTGAAGTGTTTTGTGCACAATTTGAGTCTTCCCCAGACTAGTTAAGGTGTTCCAAGTGGAGTACATGTGGTCATCCTGTGAAGGATAGGACATCAGGGTGAACATCCCTCTCTTTAGAAACACAATTAACCCAGCTGGAAGTTTTATACCTGAAACAGCAATTATGGTGTTAAAACTACATCTAGAGGTAGGAATAATTATTGTCATAGATATCTTTGTATGTACCACATTTTGCTGTATGGCACACAATTCAAAACAACAGTTGATGAATTTCTCATTTTATTCTATTAAATACATGTGAGTCACCAGAAAAAAACTCCAAGCCTCACAGAAATTTAAAGGTTTAGATAGCATGTTCCAAAACCAAGCTTAGGCAGAAATATTCATGTTGGGATCTCACTTAGAAATATTCCTTCTCTTGCCAAACAATTCTTGTTGTGATATCCCCATATTAAAATGGTTGTGCTATTATATTTGGAAAGGCAAAGAAGACCAAACATTAAAAAAAAAACCCAAAACAACAGGTATAAAACTCAAAAGGCACAATAAATATTTTTTTAACACTTTCCTTTTTAAATTTCAGGTTCAGAATTTGGCCAGAAGTATCCTACATGAAAGAGAGCTGGCAAATATCAAACATAAAAAAGGAGAATTTAGTTCCACAGAAGCAAAAATAAGTCACTTAAGGACTGAAGTATAAAATAATAATAATTTTTTTCTGCTGGTGCAAGTTCGTGCAAGGACACTTCATCAGCAAAAATGTAAGCTGAATATTGTCTGATTTTCATGTTTGGCTGGTAGTAAGTTGAAACACTTAGATCTGGAAAAGCATTTCTGATTACTTTTGGTACTTTATTAGACCTCCATTATTCCACAGGTTGGAAAGGTGTGAAAAGACAAATGAAATAATGGCAAGATCTTTTCCTCAGTTCTCAAGATGCATGAAGTCAAAATAGTTCATCACAATAAGGAAGTGCCATTCAGATTGGGTACAAAAAATAAAATAGTATAAACACATTTTTAGGACTAAAAGAAAGAACACATCTTTGGCCCTTATTGTTGGATAGCACTGTAATAACATTGGCTGAATTAGAGGGGATAAGTACAACTTAAATGCTTGGGAAAAAAAAAAAAAAAGAAAAAGCACTGATAAAAAACTGACCTGTACTTTTCTGGCTTTTAATAATTGTCTGAATCCTTATTCAAATATAGCCGTAATAATAGCATATAAATAACAGAAGAAGCATGGAAGGCAAGAATGAATGCAACACCTCTCAGTGACACAGTTGTACAGAAAACAAAGTTTTGAGATGTACAGATGAATAATTATCTTTTAACATTCAACGTCCTAGATTGCAACTGCAATGCAATGAGAATAAATTTGCTATATTTTAATTAGGATTAAGCAGTGACCAACAAATTGCAGGGTGAAGCTACAAAAGCTTTTCTCCAAGATTTTGGCATGGCGACCTCTCACAGAGGTAGGTAAGGCTCTGAACTCTTCAGGGCCAGGATAAAAATGTTTATGAGATTCCTTCCTGTGAATTTAATCATGCACCTAGACAATGTATTTCTAGCAGAATGTTTTTCCTGGGTGTGATGTTCTGAGCAAAGCCTGGATGATTCAGAGTGTAAAATTTTTTAATATGTCCTAAACTCCATATTTTATTGGCAAGACTTTGTAACTCCCTATAACACGATCTCAAATTCCTTCCAATGACTTTTATTTCACTCTTAATTTACTTTGCATTTGTACATAATCTCAGGGGTTTACCTATGATTAATTCCTGCCAGGTACAGTGTATCTGAACACTTCCAATGTGTTGAAAGCATTGGTTTTTGAAGAACTATTCATTAATGACTTTCTGAACTGTGACAATGGATATTGACAGTGCTTGTCAGACTAAAGCACTATTGATTGTCTCACATCATGTGTATTGCAAAACCAATTTCTTTCAAGTACCTCTTCCTAACTGAAATACATTATTACGATGCCTATCTGTTTATTATAACACCCAAAATTACTGTTTGTAAATCATTTGGATGGAAAGAGCAGAATGAAGAGCAGAAGTCGGAATGGATGAGGCATTCAGAGATTTAAATACCTTTACATTCCTACCTTCTCTTCCATTAGCCTTTATCTCCAGGAAAAAAAACCCCAAACAATTAGTCTGGACCATCCATATTTTTTTTTTAGTACTCTTTAAAGACATTAAAATTTTGTGAAGTTCTTAGAAAGAGATGAGTTCTAGTATAATGATAACACTCATAAAAGGAGTTGAGGTAATTATTTCCCAGGGAATACAAAAAATTATAGGCCTGACCATTCAAAATATAGAATACACTGACCAAAATCCTAGCTGGAACTTTCATAAAATACATATGAACAGATCTTTGTGCTTAACTCTTGAGTCTTATGTCATAAAATAATAATTTTCTAAAGTCCTTTCCAGACTCGTAACCAGAGTCCTCAGCAACACCTTGCAGGACTGAAACAAAGCTGAGATGGCAAAAGAGGGAGGCAGGAATAGGTCTCTATGACTTTGGAGAAAGAAAGTGCCAGTCTAACAGCAGTGCTACCACATATGTGTGAAAATATTAATTGGAAGGAATTAATTAGTCAATTAATTAATTTCAAGTAATGGGGATGTTTAATTGCTGAGTGTCTTATATTTCTGAAGAAGCATATCTTAAAGTGCAGGGGTGTATGATTATGCCTACATTCTAAAAGACACTGTAATTTAATATATTGACTCATGACTTCAAGTTTTATTGGATACCACTGGAACCCAGAATTCAACATTTCATTAAATTTTTTGGCCTGCAGCACATGTGAAACTACTGTTTGTCCTTTAAGGAAGGAGCAGCATGCATCATTGCCTATAAAAATAGACAGGTTTTCAACCAGCACCGGAGTTTTGAAAGTGACAAAACTTTTGAAAGTTTTGTGGTGCTCTGAGATGGAGACAATAAAATCTGCTCTCTAAGGATAAAGAATTCACCTCACCTTCTTTATTGAGTTAAGGACTTTTGCCAGTCATCCTGCTGTATCCCTTAGTAAAATCCCTGGGCATGTCTCTGAATTATACACACTATAATTAATTTTTTTTTTCAGTAAAAGAGTAGAATGAGAGATGGGTACACAGTCAGCTTTCAGGCATTAGAAAAACAACTGAGGGGATAATAAAACAGGAACTGGGCATTGTCTCTGATCATTGTTCTTATGAGATTCAAAATTACAGATTATATATTACTATTATATATTATCAAAATGTGCAGCATGAGAATGAGTATCACCTTCCAGGAGAGGCTCAGAATATTTTGTTTGATTTGGCACCAAAGGACCTGAAGTCATTCAGGTTTATTGTGCAATAATAGGTATTTGCCACAGCAAGTATATCTACATTTACAGATGTTTATGAAGTAAGCTCAGAAATAAACAATAGGAAAAAGAAAACAGTGATTATATAGCACAAATAATTTTTCTGTAATATGACAGGCTAACAACTTAAGTGCTCAGCAGTGTCATTACACTTTGTGAAATTTGCGTGCATTAGCAGTAAAGATTCAATAAAATGGCTGTATAATTCATATTTTGCATCATGCTCTTATGCTTATAAAATTAAAAAAAATTGTCCCCCTCTAATAATAAATGGAAATAAATTAATAGCAAGTTAAACATCACTACACATTTACATTGTAAAATAAAAATGCCACTCTCCACACAGCTTTTCTTAGTGGTATTTGCACCATAAATATTTAGAAATGTAAGCAATTATTTCTGAGCATATATTGGATTTATAAACACAGATCATACCAGACACATTTCTTTAATAAAATAAATAATGTTTTTTAGAAAAATTAAAATGTAAGAGGCCAAATCTATCTGGATTTCAGTTGTGCATTTTATATGATGCCAAATAGTAAATGATTAGCCAAACTAGTGAAGATGTAGAGAACTAAAACAATAACTGTGAAGCGACTAAATAAGGTATTAAAATGAGCTTTGTTGAAAGGAGAACTACTGTATTGCAGGGAAGTTACCAGTGGAAGTCCTGAAATATTCTTGGAACTGCTGTTTGAGTTTTCATTAAAGACTTCCGCAGGAAAAGTAGAAACATTCAAAAAAGTGCTTGTTGACTCAAGGCTGGAAGCATCATCAGTTGAGACAAGAATTTGGGATATCAGGCAAAAACTTTGTGGGTTTGAGACTGGAAACTGGAATAAACAGCATGGTTAGAGAAGGATTGGAATTATGGAATCATGGAGTCATGAAGGTGGGAAAAGACCTCTAAGACCATCAAGTCCAACTCTTCCTCAGCACTTCCAAGCCCACCACTAACCCCTGCTCCCAAGTGCCACATCTACACATCTTCCTAACATTTCCAGTGACTCAACCACTACCCTGGGCAGCCTGTTCCAGTACCTGACCAACAAATCCAAAAAATTTAATTTTAATTAATAAAAATTAATCCTCTCTCTTGAGTGTATAACCATGGACACATATGTGAGGTGAAAATTCCTGGCAGAAGAGGTGCAGGCAGCAGCGGTGAGAAGCACCAGGAGGAAGAGGCTGCTGAGATTTTGGAAGGAGACAGGGAGCTTGGCATGTTTGGCCAGCTGGAAAATGGCTGGGAAGAGCTGGGATTGTTCTCTATGAATTTGCTGATGGGGTGGGAAAAGGAGCAGGGGAGGAGAAGAGGACAGCAGGGAGGGAGAAGAGCTGTTTTAACTGAAGAACAATGTTGGCATGAGAATAGATGAGTATAAACTGGCCATAATATGAAGTTCTAAACCATCCTTTTAAAGAAGTCGTGGTGGTAAATAAAACTAAAAGAATTTAAGATGCAGCTTAATAAATTTATGTATGAGGACACAGAACACAGTACCTTGTGACAGGAGAGACTGGACTAGATCACCCAGGACTTGCCAAGCCTTTCTTTCCACAATTTTTTTTTGTATTGTCACAATATTAGAAACATTATTATACAAACTTAACTCGAATATAAAAACCACAATGCCAGAAATCAATGAATTCATTTTATTAATACAGTATGAGCAGTTTATGTTCATCTAATGTAAAACACGTGGGGTTTGGATGAAATCTGCTACAGCACACGAAGTCAGAGTATTTAGAGTCGAGGAGGAGAGAGCACAGTGTACTTGGGAAGGGGAAACTGGTCTGCCCAAGCCCATGTCAGGGATTAGGACTCTTAACACAGACTTTTTGCAAAAATATTCCCAGGAGAATACTCAATGGATGGTCAAAGACATAGGAGTTGGAGAGTGGTTCTTGCCCTTGCCTAACTGTGTGAATCAGTGTTTGCAGCCACACAGTCTTATCTCACCCATAAAATGTGACAATTACTGGGAAAAAGAACTGCAACATTTGAGATAATGACTTTGGAAGATGACATATGTCATCTAAAATATTATTTAAGAAGACTTCAAAAAACAAAAAAGGAATCCCATGCAATTGGTGGTTGAGGAAGACAGAGCAAGATCCTGTAGACAATTTCCAGATTAAGTTGAACAAGTAATTTACAATAAATAATGCATTCAGGGCCTTTTAGAATATGGAGTTCTGTTTGCTTTCTTTTGTTGTGAAATATATGCAAATAACTTTCAAGTCTTTAAACTTGCCTCCCGAGTTAATCTGGAAAAAAAACCTTTTCAACCTTTTGCAAATATTATTAATAGTCATCATTTCCACTAAATTGCTCAGGCAAAAGGACAAGAAAACGATATGGTTCTGTTTCTACCAGGAGCACTGGACAGATTTACACCGCAAGAAAACCCTTTTAGGGGGCTGTAACCATGTGGAAATTTTACCTTAAAAACCTAAATATAATTCTGTCTTATGCATTTGGAAGCAAACTAATTATCTGTAGAGAACAAGGGAGTCTTGTATTTATATCAGCCTTGTTAAGAATTACAGAAATGTTTCATATATTGAAATTTTGACGTGTGATTGGATACCATGTTGAGCCTCTAATTCAGATCCAGTCTTTTGGGACCCTTCCAGAAAGAATATCCTACCAATGAATTTCCTTTTTCTTGAAACTCTTATCAATTATATTTCATTCTTCTAAATTTTAAAAGTAAATTATTTTAATATTTAATTATATTTCCATTGTACTCAGTCTCTGATTATACTCATAACCCTATATTTTTTGACCCACAATGAACTTCTAGTGTTTCTTATACAATAAAGGGCAGAATTAATTCAGCGCCTCAGTTATGAAACCAACATGCTAAAACTGTTTATTTCCAATGAGAAACAGTAGTGACATTCAGCTCTGTATTTGCTGTTTCAAACCACAAGTTCCAGCACATTTTTCTCTTTTAAACATCAAGTTTAGTACTTTCCAGTGACTGTAGATGTGTTGGTTTATGAAGGAGAACGGTACACCCATTATCTTTAAAGTAATCAAAAAATATCTAGCCAGAGATCTGAAATCCATTTGCTGTACTCTGTCAACTATACCTTATCAAATTATCCCTACCTCAATTATATCATTAGAGTAAGAATAACAACAAAAGATCACCCATGAGCTCATTTGTAAAAGGAGCCCGTCGTCAGATTTCAGAACTCCTTTTACTTCTTACCCCAAGTGAAAATTCTGGTAAGAATCTCCAACAGCTATGTTCACATAAATATAAAACTTAGACAGTCGCTCTAATGCCATCAACTAAATTTTATTTTTAAAGATAATTATTTCCATTTGCTGAAACACAACTGATCTTCAGACTTTTGAGCAGTTGCAGCTCTTTGCTCAGGTAGTGTCCATGTGAGGACGTTGGAAAAGCTTCCCTAAAGGTGATTATTTAGGATCTGCATAAAATAAACAAACCCAAAAGTAGGCTACAGGGGTTTTTGTGGGTTTTTTTGTTGTTTTTTTGGGGTTTTTTTTGGTATGTGTTTTTTTGTTTGTTTGTTTGTTTGTTTGTTTGATTTTTTGTTGTTTTTTTTTTTTTGTGTGATGCTACCTTACAGAAGCTGTGAGTGGAGAGGGAGACAGGGGAATTACAGGAGGAAAAGAGAAGTCCAGAAAGGAGCTGCTGGTGTATTTAGATGTGTATTTTGTGGCTGGGACCCCAAGTCTGCCTGGCCCTTGTGCAGGGGCTCAGAGAGGGACACCTCCAGAGATACTGCTGGGCATGTGGTGACATTTAGTACTTTATCTAGTCTCCAGAACAGCTGCACTGGAACAAGCTGCTTGAGCAGGCAAATAGTTACTAATTATCAGGCTATTTTCCTGAAATAAAATTAGGCCAGCCATCACAACAACTCTGAGACACTTCAATCAGCTACTTGTGGGGTTTTCATGGGTGCACTGACTCTCTGTCTGACCAGCCATGGTCAAAATTCAGACAAAATGTTAAAAAGAGCCAATAGAAGACTGTTTTAGCTTTAAAATTAATGTTCCAGCTGACAAACTGTGCAGGGGCTTAACCTACTTTAGAACATATTTAATAGCATAATTTAGCCTGAAAAAAGAAAAGCAATATAACTAATGATGGACAAATTTAGGGGTTGAATCTAGTTCAGATAAACATTCAAAAGTTCAGATGTTTAACCAAACCTTATCTTGTCCATGAAAAGCCACAAACTGAAGGGCTCTATCAAATACAAGCAAAGTACAGGAGGTTGTGGAAACTTTTCCTCACAGAAGGAAAACTATTATCAGAAGCCTGCACCTTATTGCAGCACTCACGTGTAAAGCAGTTAAGCATCAAAGCGAAAGCAAAACATTTCACAAAACTGCTTCATGGTCACAGTAATATTTGGATGAAATCCAATACAGAGAAAAGAAAATAATATTAAGGGGAAAGATAATACAAATGCAATTAGACTATCAACCAATAAAACTTGATAGCTGAAACCTTCCAAGCTTAGAGAGAATAAGGAAACTGGAGATCAGAGGACTCTGCCTTTTGAAGTCTTGCTGTCCAGATCCTGGGTACCATTATCCCGCTGAGTATTTTAAAGACATTATGAATATTCTGTCACAGAATTAGAAAGCTTTATTACTGTGAATGACCTGTAACTTGAGCAGGGACTGCTACAAATGAATGCCAAATAAACTGTTGTTTGGAAAAGGTGAATTCTACTAACTTTTTTTCTGGGTTACAAGTCACCAGTTAAAAATCTTGCTTCCAAACACCTTTCTTCTTGTGGGTTATTGATAACAGAAAGTATAATTTGAATGGATCCTTTCCATTCTCACATTCTCCAAATACAAACAATTCTTTAAAAACTCTATTAGAAAAGATGAGACTGCTGCTCTGCCTTGCCTGGCAATGTTTCTCACTCAGCAAGCAATATCTGCAACAGTACCCCTAACAAAACCAAATTCAGAAAGGAGATCAGTACACTACAGTGCTTCAGGATCCTTTCTTCCCCTTTTCCCATATTTCAGTCATCTGCTTTTCTTAAGCCTCTCCCTCACCTTTTCTTCTGCCTCCATCCCCCTAGCTACCTGTGAAAATAGAAAAAAATTTGCTTTTCTTATAGTAAACCCAAAATTCAAACCATCAGATACCAAAAGAAAAGATATTTAAACCAGATAGCAAATATCATTTCAGAAATGACTGTGTGTCTGCATAAAGAGCAAAGTTAAAACAATAAATCAAGTATTCCACTGCTTGTAATTGTGCCTTAATATCAGTTCTACCCTTGATCCATCGTACTGAGTGATCAGATAACATGGTATAATAATCCAGGTGTTTCAGTTTTTTCATTATTTATTCATTAATTTTTAGTGCTATCTTTTGATTTTCATTCAAACACATCAATTGAAATTTCTTCTTTCAAAAGAAGAAAGGAAGTTAGGAGCATTATAACACCCTAAAATAATAATCTTGAATTTTAAATAGAAAGGAAGAGGTTAGTCCATGTTTTCACACAAATATATATATAAACAAAGATTATCTTTGCAGGAACTTCTGAGCTTCTAGGAAACCACAGAAATGAGACAAAGAGTTTGACTTCAGTGATTGCATCTATGGCTTGGATAGAAGACAGTCAAAAGTGATCCTGAGGTCATCACCTGCACTGCTTAATTTCTAGTCACCCTTCTGGTTCTTCCAGTCATTTCTCAAGAGAAAACCTGTGCGGCTCAGGAGCCAGTTGAAAACTAGATAAATAGGCCTGAGAAAAATCTAAAAAAAGCCCTTTTCTGAATAGGTCACAGCCAGTCTGTCCTAGAAAGAGTGAGCATGAAGTGATGTGGATCAAACCATGAGTTCCTGCACCTTGAATTAAGTCTTTCATTACAGATACCCACCAAGACAAAGGCTGTCTTTTCCTGATTTATAAATTTGTGCCCCAAATTCTGCTAAATGGCAAATGGTCCAGGCTGCATCTGGCTGCCCTCCTGTTCAGCCCTGCCCACATCTGGCCGCCTTCCCTTGGGCCCTGAGTCCTTGAGCTGAAGAATGACCTTCCTCAGCAGAAGTGACTATAAAATGTGATTGCAAAATACATTAACTGTAAAGCTTTCTCTAGTAGAGATTCATACCTGCTTTATTTCTGCATTCTGTACAAAGTGTCTTCATGAATTTCAAGATAATTCTATTATAATCCTTTTTTGTCTCCAAAGGACTTTTTTTTCAAATGTATTAGCACTGAAGTATTTTTAAATGTTTTAATTTCATTTATTTTAAACATGTTGTTTGTAAAGAGTTGCTCAGTTTTATAAGAATGCTACTTCTTTGCTTAAATTGAACTCCTTAAAAATTAATTACAAAAACTGTTATTACATGTAGGAACATATTTTATATGCTATGAAAAGGCTTAAGGCAGGTCTGCTCTTTAGTTTTCATAATGAATGTGCTGGATGCAAGAGATTAAAGGACAGCAAAATCTACCTGTCCTCGTTGTTTACTTTTAATGTTTAAAAAAAGTGGCAATGAAAGAGATAAATATAATCCCTACACTGTATCAGGTGAACCATTTACACATGTGAGACTGAATTCTGCTTTCCAAGTCTGTGGGAAGACCTAAATTTGAATATCAGTGCAAAAAACACTGACTGAAAGGGAAAGAGATTCAGAAGAGAGTTTTTTGAGATGATCAGAAAAAGAGAAGCAGCACCCTTTTGTAGGAAAGAGTACAAAGTCTTGGCTGGCCTAATTATCAGCCCAAGCCGGGAGTGGTACACCTGAGGCAGAACTGCTGCAAATGAAGAGCAGGCTAAATGTTGCCACAAGAACACAATTGTACCACAAGTCCATTTAGGCTGAAAATTAGAGTGCTTTCAGCTTGAAAACTGAAGTTTGGGAACATTTTTCCAGCCTGAGCTGAGGGGCAAAAGCATTACTACTGAATTTCATTAATTATGAAAGGAATCAAATGAGGTAGTTGTTTTCAAGAACTGGGGAATTGATTCAATGCTACAAAAAGTCTGTCTGAGGCAGATAATGCTGTGTTACACTTTTCAATAACAGCAACACAAGTGAATTCCTCTTGGGTGAATCCTGGGCGCACTTAAGACAATGGCCAATGGAATTAATTAAATGGAGCCAAATATCCTCGGTGGTGAGGGGAGCTGCTCATATGTCATAGCTCTCTCTTCAGCATCAATATTTAAAGCCAGCTAGTTGGAACCTTTTACTTAATTGAGAAACAATACAGCATTTAACCCTTTAGTGATGTTCCACCCTTCGGCTTTCCGAGGCGGGATCTGTTTACCCATCTCGTCAGCAGGCAGCTGGTGGAGCAAAGAGAAGATTCTACAAAACACATTCCCTTTTAGTTCCATTAATATGCCCTGTCCAGTACCATTAAGTTGGTGTTTAAATATTTGGGATTGGCTGTCGCAATTTAAATTAAATAGATCCTTCTAGCTAAAATGCCCAAATATATAAGTGATTTCAACACATGGAAAAAGGTGAGTCTGGAAAGTAGGTATTCCTGTCTAGAGCCTGACGTACAGTCTCTCTAACTGAGCTCAATTTAGACTTTTATAACCTAAAACCCTCCTTATTTCTGTCACTTTCTTCCCAAAATACCATGAGGATTGCATCTAGGTTAGTTAGACTTAATAGTGAAACCTCAGGATACAGTCTAGTGTAAGAATCATTTTTCTGGCTGCAACCTTCCAATAGGGCTACTTATTTCAATAAATACCATGAAAGGTTCAAAATTATGTTTAAAGGAGTGATGGACTGGACTGGCTCCTCCTGAATAACAAAGTTCAGCAAGTCCTGCTCACTTGCTCTAGTTCTGACCTCTCTCCAAAGACTGCAGTCTAAAATATTCCCTGTTGCAGTGAGAACGCCTCCATCTATTTAGGTGTTATCTGTTGTCAGCCTCTTATTCCTTCCCGGTGGAGGAAAAGTTATGGAGATGCAAAAGCTGGAGATCTGCTGACACATGGTGATGGAAGGTCGAGCAGAGGTAGGTCTGCATAGTGGGCTGTTTTCGACTATAAATATTGTGTCATTTTGCACAATCTACATCAAACCTTAGTTTTGCTACTTAATGTAAGGGAAGATCTACCAGTTATGGAACTAAGAGCCTGCACCAAAGCAGTGGGAGACATGTTGGGTAGTTGGGCTTGGAAGTGGCAGAGTCAGAGTAGAGTCCTCATTGCAAGAGTCTACCTCACTTTTAGTGCATGGAAAAAAGCCCAACTGCTTGGCTCCAGTAATGCCTAAAATCTCATTATTTGTTTGTGATTGCTTTTTCTGAGGCAAGAGTGTGTCTGAAGAAAAAAAAAAAACAAAAAACAAAAACCTGCAGTTTTTCCAAAATGTAGTTGTCTTAAGGACTGTGTTAGTATCTGTGGTACAGTAAGAAAAGACTTAAAGCAATCAAGATACACAGTCTCTACTTGCCCCCATATCAAATCCATCTAGAGTGCACATGCAGGAGTTTATTGTGTTAAGAAAAATATGTGGTGTCTCTCTCTTCTTTGGAACAAAGAAGAAATATGGATTTGTAACCTTTTCCTTTTCTTTCTTTAAACTTAAGTCCTTCAATAGGGTTTTGAACAAACCTGAAGAGATTTTAAGACAGACATTTTGTATTATAACATTCCCCTGGGTCGTATGTATGATCGTCTTTACTAAAGCTCCTTTCAGTCCCAGTTGAATAAATATGCATTTTGTTTCACTAATCTTGAAACAACAGGAATAAAGTTTACCCAGGTCTTTTATACCTCAGAGAACAAAACAAATACTACAAATCTTTAGAGAGAAAGGATATACAAAAGGGCTTGAGGTGAATGTTTCAAAGCAAATACTCTTTAAACGATGTGCAAATTATTTCAGCACTTGAACATGATTTATGAAAGGGGATTAGTCCACTGAAACAAGAACCGAGTTTAAACTGTTGGGTTTCAAAGTCAAGGATGAGAAGTGTTAGCTGGAAAAGGCAGAAGGAACTGGATAGTAATCTATAGTGAGGATTTCTGATTGATTTTCTTTAACTAACTCAATCCTACATTAGCTATCGCTGTCATTCATACTCAACTGTGGTGGGCAGCATAAAATACCTTCTTTTATGATATAATTCCCTATAAAAATGAAGTATGCAATGGTGATAATTAAGTAATAATGAGGTAATTAATAACTCAGTGACTAGCTCTCTATTTACTAGTATGCCCCATAAATGAGCATGAGGAGTGTGAAACAATTAAAGATTATCCAAGCTCAAACAGATAACTTTTCCAGGGAGTTGTGTGTCAGTGAGCAGACCAATGAGTCACAGGTCACATCTATAATAATACATTATATTATATTGTAATATTCCCACATACTCTTCATGTAATGGGTTAGAGCTATTCTTAAATACTATAAAAATGATCACTTTTATGTAATTGTAAAGATTAATAAGTGAGCTAACATCTCATGGTTCTATAATGACCCCGCTGTTCTAGTAGGTAAAGGAAAATTTAATGATCCTGCTCAGATATGATTAATATCTAACTTTTTCCTGGCTAAAAATCTGGACTTGGTTCAATAAAAATGAATTAAGTGAACATGCATGGGTTTCCCTGCCAAATGTTTATATGGAAGTTGGATATGCCCAATTTAAAAATATGCTTTTTCAACCCAAATAGTAAACTCTGGAAGGATTTTGGAGAGTGAAGTAGAAATAAAACAAAGAATTAAGGAAACATTATATTATAATTGATGGAAACAGGATATTCAAATTCAGGAAAAAATGTAATTTTTTTTAGGACTAGTCACAGCCAGTTGTGATTTTGAGTGCAACATAATCTTCTATTATCAGTAGAAGTGACACAATTTGTTTCTCAATTTGGCATGTTTTGCTTCCCACATGCCAATATTATTACTTCTTTGTTGCTGAATCAGTATTTTCCTAAGCTTTAGGAAGAGAGCATACCTATACTTAATGTGGCGGAGAAACATAAAACTACAAATATGTAAAAAAATGTTTAGTCCCTGTAGTCCAGATGAGTGATTCCACTCTACAAACCCAGCATGTTGCATTTTCTTTTCCTGCTTTTTTTTCAGTCCCTGGAGCTGCGTGCATTCCTGTTGATGCAATAAAAATAAATGCCACAAACATACAAGATGCAGAGTGACAAAATTAACATTGCAGTAGGAAACTGCATATTTGCAGCTTGTTTTCATTTTGCTTTCTGTTTTAATTGTTGCCATTGGTAATGCTGCACTAATATATATTATTGCTTTATGTTTCTTGGCTTTATTAAAAGTAATAAAACTGACCTATACATAACGCTTACATTGTAATATAATAATAATCCCTAAATAGCACCATTTGGCTTTGAACTTCACATTTAACTGAAATAAATGGGCCAGGAAGGGGAAAGAATTCAGACCTCATCAGAACTAACAAAGAAATGGAGTGATTTCCAGCTTCTGTGGCTCTAATTAGAATCATGAAGGTTGGAAAAGACCTTTAAGATCATCTAGTCCAACTGTCAACCCAGTACCACCATCATGTTCACCAGCAAACCATGTCCTCAAGGGCCATATCCACACTTTTTTGGATCACTTCCAGGGATGGTGACTCCAGGGCCCTGGACAATCTGTTAATTAACCCCTTTTCAAAGAGGTTACTCTGTGTGGATGAAGGATAAGCTACCACCAAATCCAGCCCTGGATAAGCTTGGCTGGGCCAGTAAAACCTTTCTCTACATCCCAAGATAGGGTCTCCCAACCTTCCATCCCTTCATGTGTTAGAGAGGAAGGCAGAAAACTCCCACAGGTTCCTCTCAGCACTGCCTGTAATTGCAGTGCATTTTCCTAGGATTTATAATGATGTTTTAAAGAAATCAAATTTCTGGCTTTTTTTTTTTTCCCTTCTGTTTCTACACAGCCCAAATAATGCAAATCCATGTGTTCATGCCCTGGTGCCTATCCTTTCTCTCCTCAGAGAAACAACAGACTCAGGTCTTTGCCAAAGAAATTCCCAGTCCTGTGCAGAGACAAACTTTAAACCCTCAAGCAAGTCCTTGGAGGAAGCTTTAGCTAGGGAAGGACCAATTAGCACCAAGTAGGACCAAGGAGCCAGGAGGTTTTCAAGCTCCACCAAATTCTCCATTTCATCTACCACGTCTATTAAACGACCAAAATGAGTTTCTGCTGCTGTTTTTTCACCTCACACTCTTTGTACAGACTTAGTTATCTAACAAACTGCCTTCAGAAAGGATTCTGGATGCTTTAGTAATTGACAAAGGATAAATACACACCATGCTGAAGTTTCAAAATTCAGCCTTCTGAAGAGAAGTGAATGAAACAAGGAAAGCAATTTTGGGCAATTTTAAGCACACAGTCCATGGTTCAATCCTACGGACTATAAACTCCTGAATTTAACTGTCTTTTAAGAAACTAAAGCAGACCTGATGCCCAGATGACTTTGTAGCAAATACCTATGAAGAGAAATTGAAAATATGATCCAGAAGTTTTGGGGGTTTTCTCCTTGAATTAAAAGATGCTAGGAGGTGTTTTCCCAGACACTGCCACAATGCCATTCCCTAGGGTAACATGCAAAGGCTGTTGCATCCCAAGGGCAAAGCATCACTCTTTTGGACTAAAAGACCTATCACTCCCTGTTGAGAGTCCAAGAGGAATTTAGGTAAGGAAAGTATCATTATTTGAGTTGGCTGGTGGCCAGGGTGCTGGGGCTAAGACCCTGATCCTTACGGAGAGCGGAAAGGAATCCCAAGCCTGCTGTTTAACATGCATGACATGTCGGCTTTGCTGTCAACTTTTCCTTCCACCCCCTGCCTTTGTCCACTTTTTTCCACCTGTTGCAACTTGTCCTTACTGGGGCTGAGAGCTGGAATTGTCTCACTTTGGTATCACATTGTGTCTGGCACAATGACGCCTGGGGTCTCTGACTACTCTTGTTGAGACACTTGAAATGACCATGAATAGCGAGCATCCTGCCACAACTCATCAAGATGTTCCTTTTCACACACATATATATATATATTTTAATTTTTAATGCTGCAGTTGTGGCACTTTCAGCTAGAATTCAAACATGGAGGAGATTTTCCAGGCTGCATGACTAACCACCGGGTTTCAAGTAAAGTGTTCTTGAAGATAAGGAAAAAATATGCGAGTAGAAACAATAAAAATAATGCAATTCAATCTTATCAATTCAGGCAGTTCCAGCTTTTATGTGGCAAACAAGGAGATCAAATTGCATTTATCTAATATCACAGATTTTTTTTTTAATGTCTAAAATATTTCATTATTTTGCTTTGGCAACCTAAAGCTGAGGAACAGATTACTGTTCCCACTACATAAGGAAATAACTGACAACAATTAGTATTTATTCTTGTTGCTTTTGTAATAAAAATAGAATTCCATCACTTTCAAGGAAACCTAAAATATTAATAAGAATGTGATGAACTGAGTAAATGTGACGCCATAAGGAAATGATGGAGAACAGGTTGGAAATATAGTGCTTTGGGAATGGATTGCATTATCAAGCTTGTGATTGTGCATTTTGACAAGAGCAGCCCTCAGATTGATACGGTAGCCAAAGGGCACTCTTCCTACTGCAGAGCTGTTTGTTTCCATCCAGGAGAGGGGGAGCAGAAGGGGAATTGATCCCCTCCGACAATCAATAGCAACTCCAGCTCAGGCTCTTCCACAGGAGGTCACTCCTGAGGGACAGAATTCCCAGATGATGGCCACAAATGGCCCAGAGGATGAAAACCACAAGATGGGTGCATGGGCAGGAAAAGAAGGGCTGAGCTCAGCTGAGAGCATCCACTTGGTTTCACTGCCTAAAACAAAAGTGTCCTGACAGATCCTGTGGTACTCACACTATGGCCCCTTGGGGTTTAAAGAAAAGAATGATTCCTGGGAACCTTGTGGTGCACAAACCCTTTCTCTACATCCCAGATTCTTTCCCTACTTCCCAGACACCACAACAGCATATCTACTTCTGGAATAACCCAGGTGCCTGGGATATAAAATTAACACAGCAGACCACCTATCACTGAACCCAATTAAAACTGGTACTAATTAGAAGGAGCTTTTTGGCAACCTTATGAAAAAAACCCCAAAACACCCTTATGGTCGGAACGATAACTAAATTACTTGGAAATTATGAAGTCTAACGTTAATTTTTGATATTATCTGTTTAGAACAACACTTCTTTGCATTGATAGAAGTGGTGCTGCAAGGCAATTTTCTTGCATGAAATGCACCCTTCTTCTAATGGAGGAGGTTGCTGGGTGAAAACCACGTTACTTATGACCAGCCACAGCTGTAGAAATTATATCAGGGAAATAGCTGGCATCATAAAATAAAAAAGTCATCTTTTTCCATGTATTTGAGAACAAGATCACAGTTTTACATATTTTGGTAATACCCCCCAAGGCCATTCTTGGTTTCTCCTTAGGTCAAGAAAATTTCAATTAGAACACGAGTTGAAACCAAACCGGATGAGGAGCCACTGAAAAGCTGCATGACCAAGAGAATGGCCACTCTCTGAACTTTGGAAATTGAGCCTGGCGGTTTGAGCCCAATTTTCAATGAAAGCAGTGTCTACAGCTCAAAAAGCATAACAGAGAATTTCCATTTGTCCTTGTAGTGTGAGCAGAAGCAATTAGGATTAGACATAAAAACCAAATTCCTGCTACTAAGTCTCTAGGGAAAGTCTCCCTAGTTTTAAATTAAAGAGTAAATTACTGAAATGCTTTGGTTAGAATGTACCTGTCCTTTATATACTTGTACTGGTAAAAAAAAAAAAAATCAATGCAGCAGTATTAAGATTAAAACTTGATATTTTTTGCAACCTCTACAATGTAGATAAGGTAAATACAAATGAATTTGAGTTGTTTGAATATTTCATTAAAGGTTATCAAAATGGGAGGGGGTGGGCTGCTAACACATCAGTTGCTCATCTTTGTTAAACTGGAGGAGTTCTAAGGCATCATTAAAAAAATATCCTTTGTTTGGATTTGGCACTGGCAATAGTCAATAATGTAAAAGCACTATAAAATTATAAAATCGTTAAACTTTACAAGAACTTTATAAATACACTTGCAGATATTGCACATATCTTTGTGCTCTGCAGTCAAACTGGACAATGAAACGACCACCTGTTAACTGCTAACAATGTGTCATTACCAGTTCTCATGCCTTTTTAAAGCAATTTTGGCTCTAGCTGCCGATAATTCTGGCTACGATACTTGTGTGAACATTAAGGGCACAGAAAGCCAAAGGCAGAAAACTGACAATACAGTTTGTGCTTAGACTACTAATAAGTAAGTGAATAATATGATTTTTCTAATTCCACATAATTGCTTGATCTCAAGGGGCCAAAAAAAAAAAAAAAGTTCTGAATACATATTTTAGAAGCAATCCAATCTACGGTATTTAAATGCAAGCTTCGATTCAGTGAGATTTCACAGCAGATATTTTCACATTTTTTTAATAGTTTAAATAGCCTTTAACAAAACGGAGGTTATTCAGGATTCTCTAAGGTTTGAAAAGAAACATAGACTAAGTCTCTGTCACTGCTCATAGTCACTTTTTCTGTTTTGTCTGACAAATTATCATTTAAAGATATGTGAGAAGTCTAAATAAATAAATAAAAATTCCCTGAGTGCTGAGACAGTTTATGGGCATTTTGCTATTAGCTACAATAAGAGCAGAATCAGACCCTCAGAACTCACTGTGTTCTCAGTCTTATTTTTCTTCCTCTGAGAAATGCAACATAACACCGGTGCAAAGATATTGGGACAATTTTTCACAAGCCTCGTTCAGGCTACTTTGTATTTTATAACACAAAGAAAAAAAAACCCATAAAACCCTTAAAAAAAAAAAAAAAAAGAAACATCTTCAAGATAATAAGAAAACAAGCCCCAAAATCCTGTGGTCTGTGAAAAGAGACTATTTAATGAGTCTCTATTTGTGTGTACACGCATGCATGTGTGCATATATTTATGATTGTGTGGATAATTATCATTAAAAATAGCTATGTTGGGTCTTTTCAATGCAGCCCTTTTCTTAACATCCCAGGCTTTGATCCTGCACTGAAATGTGTGCAGGCAAATTCCTACAGAGCCCTTTGGTACCTAAAAGCACCTCGAGCCAGCCTGCCAGTCTGGGGCTGTCACCGCGCTGACACCGGCAGCAGGATGTGAATATCCCGCCAAGAAAAGGAGGAAAACAAAAATTCAGGGGAGAGGGTGAAGTTAAAAAAATGTTGGGTGAGGGATTCAGGGTCAGCAGCAGCCTCCAGCTGCCCACGATCTCACGAGCATCTCGGCACAAACTGGGAGAGTCTTTTCAGAGGGGTAAAGCACAGCCCTGTTAGTTTTAGATCACTTTCTTTTCTAATCACACTGACAAACAATCAACGCCAAACCCTGGAATTTATCTTCTATAAAATTATAGATACATCACTGATTGTTGGCTGCGAAGGATATGTCAATTCTTTCAGCAATTCAGTGTATAAATACACAACAGACAAAATTACTCTGGCAATTTGAGGTATTTTACTAAAATGGAAACAAAGCAACTGCAACAGACCATTAACATAGGGCTCATGTTGCTTATTTTTAAAAATAAATGGTTTAAATAAATGTCTTTGCTCCTAAACAAATTTATTTTGCTTAGGAGAGAGTGTCACCCTTTAAAAGTGTGGAGCTAGTAACTGTCTTTACTTAAATGCAAGTTATGTATATCAGTGCAGAACATATTCAGCTTTAAAATTCTCAGTGATCCTCCTTACATTCTGTATGCAATAAAAACTATCTTGTCCTGTAATGGCATAGTTATTTAAAAAGGAAAGAAGAAGAAAAAAAAAAAGGAAATAAAAATGAGGAAAGAAAAAAGCCTTACTTAAAGATTTTCTGTGTTCAGGCTTTGGCTCTTTGGATTCAGTGTCTAAGTTATTCAGTAATTCGATGCTGGAGGATCTTCTGAGTTTGAACTCCAAATTTCTCGATGTAATTCTCTGTTCTTTTGGCTGGGAAAAGAATATATATATATGTATATACATATGTGTATGCTTTTAATAAAATTATTATTTGTAAGAATGAAACGAGATTCCAGAATGCCAGTACAGAAGCTAACAGACACACACAGAGCAAGTGTGCAGGGAGTATATAATTTAAGGAAAGTGTAATGCAAAATTCGTCATATGGCAAAGCTTTTATGGCCCTGACAGACTGATCCTAATTTCTGAGATAAATTCCCATTTAAGTGAGGAAAACAAAAGGCCTTCTTCTTTAGGCTTTAGGGACCAAAATTATTTCCACATTGCAGGCTACTTTCAAATGCTGGCAAGGAGGAAGAGTGTTTAAATTGCTTTTCTGTTTTAGATAGTTACAGTAAATATTCTTGCAAACACAATTACTTCAAACATCATTGCAAATTTGGGGTTGAATTCTGCTGGTTTAAGCTTAAGAAGTAGTCGGGGGGCTTTTCTCTTATTCTAATTTACTGGCAGACAAAGTGAAAATGAGCAGGGAAAAGAAGAAAGAAAAAAAAAATGAACGAAAAAAAGGAGACGCTGTTTTGGCTGAAGCCACGTCTTTTCCCGTGGCATTTGGTCAGGTGAGACTCAGCCATCCCAAGAGCGTGGAAAGCTGCCAGGCTTTTCACACTCGTTCAGAGTTTCAGGAGTGAAAGAGCTGGCAGGGATGGAGTGGCCAGGAGTGGTGCGTGGTGACATTGGTGACATCCTGTCCTGCGCACTCGGACCTTGGCCAGGACCAGCCAGCCACAGGCCACTTGTGCCCCACCAGCTGCTCTGCATGCTCAGGGCTGCTGATGCCACAGTATTACTTCAACTACACTAAAAAATAATATATAGATATAGATATATAGATATGTATATATAAAATCAGGTTTATTAGATGCTTAGTTGAATAATACGCCAAAAAAATTTTTTTTTCCCGAGTCTCCATGGAAAACTCCACCCCAAAATCTTTAGCTGGATATCAATATCCTCACACACCCAATGAAATGCACAATATGAAGACATACATCATCAGATCAAACTTTCCTTGGCTGATTATAGCCTCAGGGTAATAGAATGTTTGTAGCTCTTTAAGGAAACAGTAGCTGTGTTCAAATTAACCCTTTCAAAGAGGCTGCAGATTCCACTGCACTGAAACCTCTGAAAAATGCAAGAAATGGGGATATTTTTCTCTCAACAGATTCTGCAGTGAACAAGGAAAGTCAGCGCCCTCAAAAAAAAAAAAAAAAAAAAGAAAATATTTGTGGATCAGGATAGGAGGAAGATGTTTGGAATTTGTACTCAGAGTGGCAAAAAAGAAAGAAAAAGCTACAGCTGAAGCTGGTTTGGTAATTAAAAACTGTTTTAATAAAATGCAACCCTGCTTACTTCTAGTAGAAAACCCCCAGCCTTCCTGGGAGAATACCAGCAATCAGTTACAAAGGAATATTATTTGCTAGCGTTATTCTTGTGAATAAGTAATACAAAAATTCATAAAAGGCTCAAATGTATTAATAGTTCTATTGAAGATTATATACTGTAGGCTGCATAAACAGAAAATGCAAAAATTCATTAGTTATTAAGTGCTTGTGTGCTTTTACAACCCTCAGCAAGCCAGCGTCCTTGTTATTTCAGAGAAATAAATGTAGCGTTCCTTTTCGAGGCAAGAATCAAATGACATTTTTGTGCAACAACCTTGTTTATCTGACATTTTTTAGTAGATTTGCATACATATTTTTATATCCTTCAGAGAAAGGAATGTCTAGCTAGCTGCTGACTGCCTAAAACCTGTAGAGATGCCTGAGCAAATGAAGTTGAAATTGCTACATCTTAATTAATAAAGGTAACAGCCAAAACAAATACATACCAATCTGTCAATTGCATTTTTGATAGCGTGGAACCAATCCAATATGAGAAAGTCGATATCCGACTGGAGGAGGAACTCATTTCCTGACACTGTCGTGATCTGGGGAGGGCATGGGCACACACAGGTGAGTAAAGCACACCCTAGGCAGATGATTTTCCTCTGTTTTCCCTCCCTTTCCCCCCAAATGCTTGTTCTTTTTACTGAGATTTGTCTGCTGGAGTGCCGAGTTACCGAGGAGTTCCGAACCTCTGTCTGAAAACTGTTTTGAATATGTCAAAACAAACGAGATATTGTCTCAGCAATGCAACCACAGAACACAAATAGTGCAGAAATAACGGGGATGTGACAAAAGTTAAGAAAAGCCAGGAAACTCGGTGTAACGAGACACAGTTCAAGGGAAATAAAAGCACCCTGAAAAGGAGTGAATGCATCATGTAAATTATTTTCTGCCATTTGCAGTTTCCATTTCTATTTTACTAGTTTGGGTTTTTTTCTATCTGGTACCTCCATTCTTGAATTTGCACATTTATTATTTACCTATGATTCCCCATTCCCAAACATTTTGGTAAAACTGGTAATGTCACTCTTTCACATAAAAAACCCCACGAAATTATCATCAAAGATGGCTGCAGCAGAGTAATTAGGAGCCCACTTATCATGAAAAAAAAAAATCCCCAGTTTGTCTAAATAGAAGTCGATTTACATTTTTGACCCACTCACTGGGAATATTTATCAAAAGAATATTCAGTCCCCTGATAATGCTGTTTCACTGCCTAACCTAATATTTGGTGGAAATATGTATGTATATGCTGTTGGTCTGAACTTCTGTAAACCACTGGGATAATAATGATACATGATTTTTTATTTTACACACACACACACACACACACACACACACACACACACACACACACACGCACACACACACACATATATATATATTTCACCAGAGGGAATCTCCAGGTATTTCACACAACAGGTTGAAGCAACCATTTCACAGATGGCAAAACTAAGGCCCAGAGCTGTGCAATGCTTTGCCCCAGGATTATTCCACAGATTCCTGGTGCATGTGGCCATGGAGCATCATCTGGACACAACATCTTTCTGTGTTTACAGACAAGTCAACCAAGGGCTACATCATCAGCACTTTTGGAAGGGGCAGGAGCTCATTTTGCCCACGCTCCAAGACAGCTCAGCTCCTTCCAGCTCTGGAACCAAAGTTTAATTCTTATTTTGCTACTGTTAGAAGCTGCTTGTGCAAAATTCATGGTATTCATGCTTGGAAAAGGAACACTTGGATCTCGGTGTATTGGGGATGCAGGTTTAGTCTGAATGTTGGAATGTTCACTGGAATATGGGATTATTCAGCACTAAATAGGGATTTCCTTCTGACCAACTCTGGGAAAAAGCAAAGCTGCTATGGCCTGACACAGTTTGTTTATGTAAATACATAAACAAACACATACCTGAAGTGCTACTGTTTCCCTGCATCTCCCCCATGTCAAGAGTTTTTACTGAAGCTAAAAAGAAACAGCAGATCCACACCAGCCTGGGTACTCCCAGCATCTCCCTTAAAACTGAAATAATACCAGGAAAAAGAAAACCCAAACCAAAAAACAACAGCCTAATGTCGCATTAATTGTCCTATAACCCTCCCTTTATTGAGGAAATGCCTGTAAGGAAGGTTTCCAAAGTCATCAGCATTAAGGAAAATCCCATCAGTGCAGCTCCAGCAGAGACATCCTGTGGGAGTGCTGCTGAGAATGTGGGAATGCTCCCCTGGTGTGGGCTCAGGGCTGCCTGGCTGCAGATGTTCACCCCATCCCCTCTGCACCCATCGGGAGCCAACTCCAGCCACCCGCTGCTCCCCGAGCACCAGGGAGAGTTATTTACTGGGGAAATCTCAATCCCCTCATTAGTCCAGGGCTGTAACATTAATCACCACTCTCACACTCACCCCCCCTTCACCAAAAGGAAATAAAAAGTCCAAATGCAGCTTAAGGTGAGCAGCAGGAAGAGCTGACCTCCAGTTCTGTGCCCAGCTCGCACAGCAAGGTTTGGGTTCAAAATGTATGATATGGTATCACAATTTATTAATGTATACATGCAGATATGAATTAGACTAAACACAGGCAACAATTCAATCTAATGCCTCCCTCCCAGTATAAACAAATCATTATTAAAATTATAAAATGGAATAACATTTTCAAAGTAAGAGCAACATATGTAATTAGATTTACTTTATTTTGAAGGCTTAAAAAGGACACAACATAGTTCAGCCTTCCGTTCAGTAAATTCAGGCTTTATTAAAATACAAGTATTCAGCACTGCATAAATATTTGCACTGTATGATATGCAAAAGAGATACTCCATTGCTAACAAGACCAAAGCAAAATACATGTTGAAAGTTTCTTTGTCTTGAATGTGTTATTTTGATAATCATATATTATCAGTGTTTTATGAGCAAATCTGTAAAAACAGATCATAGAACGGAGGGAAGAGAATTCATTTAAAATATACTTTCTGTAAGATATAGTTCAAGTCCTTTTCTTTCTTTCCTCAGACTAATCTTCAGAGTAACAAGACAGTTTCAAGAAGACTGCTACTGCTCTCTACAGTTTAAATGCATCCACTCCTTAATTACAGTCAGTAATTGACTTTGTTCTGCTCCATTCCAGTCATTCACAGGCAAGCAGTTCCAAAGGCTTTGGCTGGTAAATCCCATTTAATGTGCAGGTTTTCTATCCCACTTTTATATATTACCTCCTTAGGATTTCTGATAAATTACTCTTGGAAAGGATTGCTAAACCATATTTGCACTTTGAACAATCAAATTTTCAACACCCTTGGGAAAAGACATCAGTAAAGAATGCTGGTTTTGACTCAACCTTGTGATTGAACAATTTATGATCACAGCCCTAAATGATGTATAACTAACAACAAGCAGAAATTGTTCAATATTAAGGCCTGTTAACACACCATCCCTGTGTCAGGCACTGCTGAAATAAACAGAGAGGCTGAGGAAACAAATGAAAGACAAATCTAGGGGAAAAAAAAAAAAAGAAAATTAAGTGCTCTATCCAGAGCTGCCAGACTCCATTGTGCCAGGTACTTCACTTATTTAAATACCTCCTGAAACCCCTTTCTCTGTGCCATCATTTTTTGCAAAGGCTAGAATTAGCACCACCTTACCAGGCAGAATGCTGCTGCTGCTGTCAGCAATAAACACCCACGAGGACTGACAACTGGCATTAACCCTCTGGTTTGCCATGCCCTTCAGGATGGGGATAGGAGACCCAGGGTGCCTGAATTCCCTCTTTCTCGCTACAGCACCCAGGGAAAAATGACTTCAAAGCCTGAATCAACCCTCATGGCAGTTCTGCAGTGAGCTGTAGCACAGCCCTGCTGCTAAGCATTGATCCTCAGAAAATATCAGCTCACCACAGGTAAATTCAATGCACTGCTGGGCTGCCAACACTGTGTGGGAAGTGGGGAGGGAGGCAGGTGTGAAACACTTCCTGATATTCTATTTGTGGCTTATTAAGGGTTTCTCTTGTCACCTTATAGAGCTGCAAATGGAGGGTTGAGCTTCTTTTGCGTGTCACCATAATGATGCACCAGGGTGGTGTTCAACAAGATCCTATGTTATTAAACAGAAATGTACCCTTTTAGTTCCACAAAATACAGGACATTGTGTCTAATTAATGCCATTAACATCCTATAATACACAAATATACCTTGGAGGCTACCCAGGATCAATGGATTTTAAAAATTTAACAAATTATGTTTTTTCTTGTGCTAGGTTGTGCTCTGGGACATACTGCTGCGTCAGGACTTCCAAACCCTTACAGATCACCCTACAGAGCTTGTGCCACAGACCTTCCTTTCACAGTAACCATGCCAATGGAAAACAGGAGGTAAAAGAGCCGTGGAAGGAGATCACAATCTTCTGTTCATGGTTTTCCTGCAAAGTTTGTTCTGGGACCAAACCACTATGAAAAACACCTCATTCCTGGTATCCCTCTAGCTCTTTACCAGAACTTCTACAGATATTCTTGCATTTATTTTAGCTGCAGAACAGGGATGGAGGCAATTTCAGCAATCCTACTGATAGACACTCTATGGAGATATGGGAAAGGGTGATAAACTCATACAGCAAAACAAAAATCCAAACCCGTCTTATTGATTCACCCACTTCAAAGTGTACTTATGCATCTCTGGTGGCCACAACTATTATTTGCAGGGATTAACTATTTTTAGACAATGCCAAGAACAAACCTTAATACAGGAAGTGAAGAATTCTGTGGGGAAGGAGAAAGGCAGCAAAAAAATTTAGTATGTATCGAGCAACAAGAAAAAGGGAGCAGAGTGAGCAGCCAAGGAAGTGTATGGCTCATGTATAGCTCATGTATGAACACCAAAAACATGTCACAGTCCTTAATTCAGCCAAATACAGAACCAAGCCAATGTTCAACTCCCCCTGAAACTGGGACATCCAGAAAAATTGCTATACTATTGAGGTGAACCTTCATATAACTCCAGTGGTTCAGTGTTGGATTATTGGATGCTTTTGGACCATGGAAACTTCAGCAGTTGCTAATCCAGTGCAAGATTCAGTGCAGAAAACAGAAATTTTTATGCCACCTGGGATTCACACGGCTTGTGGTGAACACTAAGTGATTTAAACTTGGATTGACAGATACCTCTGCGTGCAGAAATTCAATAAAATGTGTTCCTCTTGTTGCACTGTGCATTGGGATTGCTGCCCTTGATATGTGTAGGAAAAAAAGGAAATGTGAGTTGCTGGAGCATTTCTAGCTCCAAAGTTAACACTCTTCCTCCTTCCCACTGCTCCCTTCATCTCACCTTGCTTTCTCACAAAGTGGTGGGTTTTTTTTCTGATCATGTTAATCAACCTGATTCCCATAATGAAAAGAAATCTGCATTTTTCTCTCTGTTTTCCTGAGATATTTTTCAGGATGGGGTCTATCCATGCAATGCAGGACACCTCAATCTGCATGGCAGCCACCAGGGCTGGGCCAGAGAAGTTGTGAAAAGAGTCAAGAAGAAAAGAAAAGAAAAAAAAAAAAAAAAAAGAAAAAAGAATATTGTGAATTTTCTGTCTCTAAATATTTATTTTAAAAAATCATTACAATATAATAAAACTTGAGAATAAATGCATAAACCCTGGACAATCCTGTGTCGACATCCCCAGTAGAAGTAGAATTAATTAAAGTTGGGTGATACTATGCTCCTTAGTGGTTTAATTAGCTGGATTTGAGTTAAACTGGGACAGAGCCATGCAAGTTTCTAAATACACGTCAAAAGTCTAACTGCATTTCTGGAAGTGGACCTTAAATTCTTTCTCACAGATAATCCAGTCTCTTGGCCATGTTTATGCTGAATGAGTAAGCAGCCAAGAGGATAAATAAAATATCTCTCTGTGCTATACCATAGAGAGCTGAGTCTAATATTAAAAAATGGCAACAAAAGAAAACAAAAGGCTCAGTCTTGAGCTGTGTTAAATTTGTACAGCATCACGTATCCATTCCATGAGCCAGCCTATCAAACAGAGGTAGTCATGGTTATGCTGATAGTTAAATTACTTAAAGGACTCTTAAGATGTTTATGACTACCAAAGAAATTTCATTATCAAGCAGATTGTCTGTCTCATATTACAGTCTGGCTTTACCCATCTCGCAGTCCTTTGGATGTCGAGCAAAGTTAACATTGAAGTGATGGGGAAATATCAGCTTGAGAGAAAAGGTCTTCAACCAATCTTTCAAAAAAATGATATTTGTTAAAAAATTTGGTGAGAAAGTATCTGCCTTGTGTTCCCAATGTTGCTAGATGTTAAGTAAATATATGCTGATTGCAAAAAAGTTGCTTTGGCAACTCTCTTATTAAAATGCATTTGTAACCCCCATCTGTCATGAAAGTTTTGAAAAGTTTGTTTACTTTGGAGAGCCGCCTTATCCAGGGTTACCCCGGCATACAATGATAGCAGTCTTCAGAAGTTGTGTGAGGAACAAGCCACTAGGGATCCATTTTTGTTTTAATTGGCACACACAAACACTTTTCTGGTCTGTCAAAAAGATCAAGCTAATATGCATGGCGGGTGTTATATTCTCAGCTTTTGGGAGCAGTAAAGCTCCCTTTATTTAAGTAATTTAAATGATAGACTGCAAAAACTTTGCAAGTCAGAAAAATGTTTTATACTTTCTTTGGGAATATTTGTTTTAGGCAACAGAAAATGTTCTACATATCCAAAGATGTTGAACCTTATGTTTTAATTACCCTATTTTTTCTTAATTCTGTAAAAACGACTGTGAAAACCAAGGATTGCAAAGAGGCAACAAACAGATCCTATGTTTTCACAACTTCTGCAATATCAGAATTTGTAAGACTGAATATTGCCAGATGTTTATAGGTTATGCCCTAAGCTGTGTTGTCTTTTGGTGTGACTGCTTTGCACATCCACTCTCTGGGAACCTTTGTGACGCCATCATATCAATGCAACCTCTTCATATACAATGAGTTGCCCCTTAGTGAAAATAAATTGATGCTGGCATTATACACATCAATGACTCCAAAATGGATTGAGCTGTCTCAGATTTGGGGGTGAAACTTACAAGAAACAATTAATTTAAAAATAAAACTATATTGTACCAGGCGAGATGAAATAATTTTTTTCATGGCAATTGAATCATTCACCGTAATTTGGCAATAAAATAACGAACTCTGTTATGGTTAAGAAGGAAAAATTTTTAAACCTAACTTTCCCTTTTTCTGTGCCATAAACTCATATCATATGTCAGTTTCTCTTGAAAAACTGCATTAATACTAACTAGGAGAGAATCTTCTCTCTGCACTATGAGACAAAATTTTTCCTTTCTTTTCTGGCTGTGATTAATCTCAAATGCAGAAGAACTGATTTTTATCTCTTGTAAGGGAAATACTGAACCAAGAGGAGGTCACAATTGAAGCTCATTAAGCCCTGAGAGACCAAAACTCCTTCTTGGATTGGAAGTGGAGCTCAGGATGTGGGTCCAAGAGCTTCTCTGGAGGGAAAGAAAGATCCAGGGATACTGGGATGCTGTCACTGATTTCAAGGAACAACTTGTCTTTCTCCTTTCTCCACCCACCAGTCCAGGTCTGCTTGTTTACAGCCTTGGAGGAGTGTGAGAAGAAAGCACATGATGTTTGAACAAAGGAAGAGGTAAAAAAGTGCAAACAATCTCTCTAAAACATCCAGGGAACTTCCTGGGAAGCATTTCCTGCTGATCTTCTACACTGGTACAATGCCCTGTGAGAGACAGTTGGAACACAGGGATCAGCTCTGAGAAACAGGGGTTTCCTTCAGAGGATAAAGAGCAAAAAGGGAAATGTGAGACAGGCAGCAGATGACCCTCCTGGATGTCAGCCACTTGTGTGCAGCCTGCCATGTCCCCCCTGCCCGTGCTGCCCTCTGCTCCAGCCCCAAGGACGCACTGCCCTCGCCATGGAGCAGGAGGATTGGAATTCTGACAGCCTTTCAGCCAAAGTCAGAGGAGATGGGAGTCACCAGACTGGGGAAGCGATAAAGAAATACCCTCACAACTGGTAAAAGCAAGAGATAATAATTAAGACACAATTCAGTTGTGTCTGTGCATAGTGGGAAGTCAGGGAATAGACAATTGCACATTTTGGCCACGGATGAAGACTGAAGGCAGTGCATGAATACCTACTGCAAGCTACTTTTCTCCTTGGGGTAATATTTTACTGTTATTGCCTTTGCAATCTGAAGCCATACATTACACAGCCACACACAGAGATATTGGCAATGGTTTCTCAGAGAAGTCCTGTCTTTCTCAGCTTTACCAGCTGGACAATACCTAGTGATGAATGGTTCTCCTGTCCAATTTTATATGCATGTTATAACACTTTATGATGTATGTGAGTGAGACTCAACGTGATAAGTCCTTGTAACAAACAAAAATATCAAAGAGAGAATGAATGCTCTGCTTTCAGTGCAGGCGAAGATATATATTTTAAATATATATGTGCTGGGTGTAAAGATTTCATTTTGTTGACTCTTATTTTAGCCAAAAATTTATTCATCAGTAGCAGAGCATTTCACAGCATTTCACATTATTTGCAAGAAGAAGCCACTACTGGCTCTTAGTATTTCATTTACTGGCACATATCTCCTATTAATGAATGCTGAGATTGCACAATAAGGAAAAAGAGATGTTGCTATACGTGTCTTTATACTTATAGTAACATATTTGGCCGTGATTATAAGTGTTTGTAAAACTTTCAAGAATCGTTCCTTGTCTACTTACACTAATGAGAACACCTGTTAAGTTTAGAGCTGCACAGGCTTATTTGCATTGAATTCAGGTTTTTGCATACTGTACATCACTTTTTGAAACAATTAGATGTTTACAGAGAAATATAGCTAACAGAAGAACAGCAGCTTGAATGCCCTCCAGCCCAAGTCAGCGCTAATCCTGGTTTGTGTGAAAAGCAGAAACCTGCTGAATTATAATACTGACACAAATTCAGTGAGCAGTCAACAAAAGTGTACCTGCAAATCCTCTGATAGCAGATGTTTCTTGTGGGGATTGCTACCTGCTGTTGAATAAAGCATCTCTTAGAGATGAAACAGCACTTCTGAATGGGATTTACGTTGTTTATTTACTATTTTCTTTTCAGTCTGATAGTTTCTTTACCCTCTTTTTTTTTTCTTCCTGGTGACTCAGAACCTGTGCACTGAGCATGCAGAACATGCGGTCATTTTCCAAAATAGCTGCATATGTAATTTTACTAACTTGCCAAAAGCCAATACAGAAACACAAGATTCCTCCTACTGCTAAAGATCCAAACCACCATCTCTACAGCAGAGGGTTTTGTGGCCTGGGGCAAGGAGGCAGGAGGTCCCTTTCTATAAAAACAGGTCTGCTGAAGGCTAAGTGCAATATCCTGCTGTGCCACGGCCATGCCAGCTATTGTTTTATAACAAAGTACAACATCAAAGTTGGTCCATGATCTGTAGATACACTCTGCCAGCTGTGTCAAGTTCCTGAGTGGGCCAAGCAGGAAAATATCCTGGTTATTGTCTCCCCTTGCATGCAGGGAGCAAACAATGCAGGACATCTTGGGTTTGCCTCTTCCCGTCTTTATTTGTATGTAAGTATTAGGAAAAGCCAAGCAGGATGAAAAATGTTTTGAATAAGGCTATTGTATCCATTCAAAAAATCAAAAAATTCCAACTACAAAAACTTCAAAGATTACTATTTTAAAAAGTTATTTAGTGCTTTAATAAAAATGATGCTGATGATATTTAGGATAAAGATGGATGTAACCTAACTAAATTTTTGTTTCTCAGGAATCACAACCTAGATAGAAAGCTTTTATGAGTAATACAGGTCTTTAACGAGTACAGAAGAATATGGATACTTCAGAATGCAAAAGCCTTGAATAGTCTGGGTTTGAAGGGAGATTAGAATCATTTGGTTCCAGACCCCCTGCTATAAGCAGGGACACCTTCCACTACAGTGGGTTCTCAGAGCTCCATCCAACCTGGCCTTGAACACTTCCAGGGATGGGGTATCAATGGAGTTCCCAAAAAGCCAGTAGGCTATGAACCTGTCTGACCCAGTTCTGATATTTACTTAATCTGGGAATGATGTTATATTAAGTAATAAACAGCATCACAATACAGATAGTATGGAGAGTTTATTTCAAAGCATATCACATAACTTTTGATATTAGAGATTCTTGTATTCTGAAAAAAAAAATGTATCATTGTGATAGCCTCAGACCAGTTTTCAAGCATTGGAGGATCCTTGGATTTTTCATTTAGACATTCTGGAACTGCACTGACAGTGCTGGAACTGGACTGGTCTTTAAATTTATCGGCTGCTCTGTGTGGTACTGTAGTAATGACAGCAGGTTACTCAAAATGTTATTTAAAAATATCACATAACCAAAATATTTAATATCTCTTCACAATAGGTGTCTAAGGGGAGCTTTTCTAGGAAGGGGGAATGGAACTCAGAACTTAGGGAATTTCTTACAATAACTGATTTTGGTCAGACAGAGGTCATTGGATGAAAAACTACAGATTGTGTAGCTCACAATCAAGAGAACCTACTTGGATCAATTCCATAATTTAAAAAAATACAGAGAAATTAGGAAAAACCCACAAAAATCACATACCTCCTCTCTAGCTCTGAGTTTCTGGTGTGCACTGGGATACACCAAACACCAATTATTAAAAGCAAATTAATTATTTTAATTAAACAGCTTTTGCAAGTATTGGATATTTTTTAACCATATAGGCATTTCTCATGTATTAGAACATGATTTACACTTTGACATCTGTCAGTCAAGCTTCTGGCTATCACACTGGACAATCTGGAGGGGCACATCACAATGTGATGTGGCATGCAGAAAATCTGAAAAACTCCACTTTTCCAAAATAAAAATCCACCTTCTAGTTTTAAATAGAGAGAATGATTGCAAAATATTTGGGCATCAAGACTGTAAAGATTGAGGCTGGGTAATCAATAACGTTTGTGGTTGAATTACCCACTGATAACAAGTAATTTCCTGCTATCCTTGAGGGGAATTGGAAAGTGGATTTGGGGAATTTGGCAGACTCTCTCTCTCTTTTCTAAATATGCTGTGTCTGAAAGCCTGATATTCTTTTCTGTTGCAAGCTTTGGGCTGATACAGTACAGGAGAATGTGGGTTTGGGGTGACAGCTCATTCAGGAACTTTGGGGTCTAAATATAAAAGAAAATAAAAATCCACAAAATTGTCAAGGCCAGGAATGGCTGGGAATTTGTAGTTCAGCTCCTCTGTGCCATAATCATAAGGCCATATTTATCCAAATCTCTTCAACACCATTATTTTTACTCCATGTCTTGTTATTAATAAAAGCACAGTACACATGGCAAAGAAATGGTAGGTTTAAAACACATTATGACCTCCTTGTCCAAAGGTGTCACCTTTGCACATCAATTTGAGCACTGTGGATGCTGTGCCAAGAGACTTGTGGTTATAGCAACCCAAACTACAGACCCAAAGGGGCCATAACCAGGGCATCTCCCACAGGACCCCAGCCCACATGTTCCTTGCCCTCCTCACCAAGTTGACAGAAATTCTGGGCGCATTATCACTCTCCCCAAACTCAGCAACATATGAAAACTCAAAGCAACATCCAGCCAGTAACGTGGACTGAGGCAAAAGAGAAAGTCTTAAGGAAACTGGAATTTAAGACCTGAGTTTCTACAGGTGTTATGTTTCCCTGTCTTATAAGCCATGACCTGAGCCTTCCACTGTTCTGCTGCCACTAAGATAATTAAGAACTCTATCAGATTCTTGCTTCTGACAAAGGAAACCCATAAGTGACTTCCCAGAGTTTTGGGGTACTAACTCATTAAAGCAGAGCTGGGAGTGCTGACTCTATTACTTGTGTCTATGAGCAGAGACATGTAAGTGAGTTTGAACTATAAACAGAACCAATTACATTAACATTTCCCAACGCTTTCAAGGATCAGACTAGAAGCTTTTATTTGTTTCGCGAAAACCGTGATCCGCCATGCTAATAAGTCTAAAAATTGATTAAAGAAAAACATTCAAAGCAGAACCTGGCAGTAGAGCTTCTTATGTGCTTCCCTTTCATCTGCTGGAACACGGTAGCCCTGATTCAGCAAGGTACTTCATTAAGCAATAGGCAACGTGCAGAATCTGAGTGCTTGAGCTGTTTGCAGTCACAAGAGTGAAATGAGCAAATCAGCCCGAGCAAAAAATAGCAGAAAAGTTATATTTATTCACAGAGTGAATATTTCAGGGAACAAAAGATATGTTAGTGACAGTCAGTAAGAGCTGCATGTAAATTAACAGCAGAACCACAAGCAACAAAGTTAGCTGTCATTTGTAAGGCTAACAGCAAAAGAAAGCTCTGCACCTTCCAGCCCAACTGAGAGGAGACAATACCTTATCAAGGAATTAGAGAGGGAAAAGACCAAAAAATAATTACAAAAAAATCCCACCACCTATTAGTTCCTTCATTATTAGGACCAAACCCACACTAGTAACCTTATATACCTACTTGGAGAACACAGTACCAGGAAAGAAATATGATTTTTGTTTTTCAACTATGGCTGTATTAGTAAAAAACACAGCCAGATTACCTTGAAAATAATGAGGGGAAAAATAATAACTTGGTAAGAAATTGTACCTAGCTTTCAGCTAAACTCATATTGCCAACAATCCCCACAGCTCACTCTTTTCTTTCTGAGAACAGATGAACTGATTCTCTATCAGAGCCAAGCTCATAATGTCTGAGATTAACTAGAACTTAGAGAATGACCTTACGAAGAATTAAGCCATAAATTAGATACTGCCAGAACTTGAGAAATAAAAGAAGAAAAAAATTGCTGAGAGTTTTTAGGTGTTGAGAAATTCAATTATACCATTTCATCTCTTATTGAAATGCAAACCCACAGGCTGAAAGCACAGAAACACACCATAGCCAAACGATGTAGTGAGAAATACTGAAATAGGTGAATATTTATCAAACCCCTCACTTAACAAAGAAGGAGCACTGATATCCGTGTTATTTGGAAAGCTGCTTTTATCGGCGGAGGGAACAGGATCTCAGTTTCACGCTTAACTCCAAACGATAACTCATTGCCGCTTCTCGCTGCTTTTGCTCGATGACGGGTCATTCACCTCACTACTGTCATGTGTTACAAAAATTAGCAACCAAGCAAATGAATCTAGATCAGATCCTATGTTTGAACTTGCTCATTTGCCTCCATGCTCTATTTCCTACTAGAAACCCGCTTGCTGCATCACAGGACCAACTTCACAGCCGACACGGAGCAAGAGAGCCGGAGAACCTTGTGAATTTTCCCAATGTATCAGACTTACAGAAACACCTGTGCTAAATATCTTTCTGCTGAGCTACTGTGAAAAGCTGCAGTGTTAAATAGCAATCACAGTTTCTGATTTTTCACTGAGCTGGTTACTCTTCTGCTAGAGTCCTCTGAGCTGTCATGTGGGGCGTGAATGGTCCCCATTTTAATCTGATTGCCTTTCTCGTTATTCAAATTGTTAAAGTCATAAATTTCTTTATTTATCTTGAAGTATCATTATATCAATACAATGGGAGTTGAGCAGCAGCTGATAAAGTTGAAAAAATCTGTTTATAAATGCCTTTCATTTCTGAATTGAAACTGTTCATTCACTGACTACTTCAAGATAAGAGGGGTTGAGAAAAATATGAGGCATTTGATTTGATACAGGTTTAAAAATGTTATTTCTCTTTAAAAATATCCCAAATACAGTATGTAAAAAGATGAATACTTTAAAATTAAATAAACTTAGAAAGTTGCTGCTGATCCATCCCTTATTAAGGACTGCAGCATTTGTGTAAGGAACAGCTCTGATTTCCATTTTACAAGGAAACTATGCCCTTAAATCTATGCAGTTAAAAAAGATGCATTTGCATGGATACAGAGCTCATTATAGGCTTTAAGTGTGTTAATGATTAGATGGAAAACTTGTTCAAACAAATTATTGACTCTGGTACTGAAGATCTGAGAGATAATAAAGATCTGCAAGCAGGTTGGGAAAGTTGCACTTAGGAATATCTCACCTGGTGCTTCCCAAAGTGGTGAATAACCACTGCTAAATAACAGTAAATAAAGTCTGTGAGCAAACATCAAATATGTGCACATCCCTTCACACCTTAGGGGGAGAAGAAGGTAAAACCACTGTGCTGTCACTCATTACAAGATTAAAAAAAAGGATTCACCTGTCATGTCTTTAACCCCCCTTCACATGTGTTTGCTGCCTACACAAACCACTCTGCAGTTCTTCAGCTGCAAGAAAAGTCCAGGAAAGTGGGAACTGAGCTGTTGCTAATATTGATTTATCTTTAGTGACGTCTCCATCATTATGAGTAAAAGACTGGAGATACGTGTAGATGCTCCACTCAAGCTGGAGTGAGCCAAAAGCAGCCAAATCTTTGGAAACTGGGAGAGAGAAAAAAAGAAAGTCGCGAAAAATTTACCACTGCTGCTTCCAACCAAAATTTTAAGTAATTTCTGATCTTCCTCATGCTCCAGGCAAGCGTGCACAGCTCATGGTATTTAAATGAAGCTCCCACAACATTTTGTGGCAACACGGTATTTTGTGGGAGCGAATGCAAAACACAGCAGCAGCACCACTGTAAACTTTGAAACATTTCAGAGAATATCAAGCCCCAACTGTGCTGCCAATGTAGTTTTAAGTCAACGTAGTGAGTTAAATTATGCAAGCAACCGTTTCTCACACGAGTAGTTCCAATGGTTTCAGACAAGGGCGATATCTGCGATCAAAAGAGGATGCTCAAAAAGTATAAAAAAGAGTATTTTCCAGTGCAAAGGAGGTTGCAACACCCAGACTCGTGTTTAGGTAGGTTTGCCCGTTCTCTCACGATTCTCATTTCCTATGTGAACTGTGTTTCAAATCTATAATTCATATAAAGTGAGAATTTCAGTGCTTTTCTTGCACTAAACAGCCTATTGTGAATGGCTCCAGGACAACTCCCCCAGCCAGGTAATTTAAACTGCAGGAAAGATAGGCAGAGATGTTATTTTCAACAAGGTCCCAAGGTGGCTTTCAATTCAGAAAAACAATTGACTGATGTTTCTCTGTTTGCTGCCAGAAAGCTCTATGTAGTATTTCTAGAGCTTTTTCTCTACACTACCCAACATGTGGGCTCAGTGTCAAGCTGTGAGTTTGTAAATCTTTTTCAGCACTTACCAGAGCTCAACATGAATTATGGTATTGCCAAATCTGCTTTATGCAGCTTTTTTTATATGAGAAGAAAATGTATGATTTTATGGTCAAAAAGAAACATCTACATGCTTGCAGTGGGGAAAATGCATTCAGCTAGGATTGAACCCCAGAAAAAATATTTTCCCCTAGACCTGCATCTTTACTGCCTTCAAACTTGGGAAACTTCTGGGCTGTCAAGCTTTACTTGGTACACGTGGTTTTTCTCTGTACCTTTATTAACTATGTTAGGTAAGATTTTATTAAGTAAGACTTTATTAACTAAGCTTTTATTAACTTAAAGCCTATTGGAATAATCCCTGCTAGTTTTGTGGAAGATTCACCCTAAAACATGTGTTATTTTTTAATAAAATACCTTCCTTTTTGTTGAGGAACAGTTAGCCCAGGAGGTAAATCAGCCCTTTTGTTGAGGGCTAATAAACTTTGTGCGTGTGCATGTGTGTGCGTGCCTGAGTGACTTAATACCATTATAATAATATTATATGGCAGGCAAAAATATAATGAAAATGATAATTTGCCAAAAAGATTTAAAAAACACTGAGGTGTTACCTATCAAAAGTTCTCCTTCTGTCTATGATACAGCACAGATTGCAATCGTGACAGTAAATCTGGTGCTATTGTTAATGCCATGGCACTTTGGTTTTTGGCTTGCTTCAGTCCAATCTGTGACATGCTTGTGAATATCTTTCTTCTGTTCTGTCTGTATGGCATATGGATTTCTGGGATACAACGTCAGACCTATCCACATAACAAGTGTTCAGAGCACCTTATCATTTTAAAAAGCCAATTACTCAAAAAGACAAATGTGAAATGTTTCACATTTAATGATGAGCAAATCTGCAAAACAAATGCAATTTTGCTTCATTTGAAAAAGTTTAGTTTAACTGTAAATATTGCAATGGAGTCCCTAGCAATACACACCACGGGTAGGGACAGGCTCATTTTATGCATATTGTACATCATCACTGTCACTTAAATCTGCAAGATTTTCCATGCTAAGTTGTTTTAAATAAATAGAAAGAAATGAGATACAAAAGAGTGAAATATATGCTTCTGAATAGACTGTAAAAATGTCACTGCTAGCACTGAGCATTGGACACTTAAAAAAAAAATATTTTGAAAGTCTCTCCCAAAAAAACGAAAACTGCATATGTCTACAGAGGTAAAGGTCAGTAATGAAACAATTAACAGCAAAAATACCAATCCATTTTTTAGAAATATTTGTCAATATATAAAGAATGTTTTGTACTGCACAGAAGTGCTCAATTAATCCTGGTTTAGTGGCCGTATGTCAGATTCCCAGACTGAAATGATGTCAGCTGAAGAACTTAAATACACACAGGTTCAAAAGAAAGATTGTGTACAGACTTCAGGACGGCAGAAATTGCTGCTTTTTGCTGCAGTATTAATACATCTCATGATTCAATTAAATTCTTAAAAATGTGCATAATATACATGCTGGACCACTGCATTCAAAATAAAGTGCAGTAGATAATTTTTTTAAAAACAGGCTATAGGTGTATATTTATGCCTCCATGTCTGAAAATCTATAGGCACACACAGACCTGCCACTGCTACAGATAATTTAATGCTTGTCAGTTATCCAAATTGTAGGTACTGGGCACCAGGGAAAAAATTAAAATGGTTATTACTAATATGAGAGCATATTGGGCTAAAAGGCAGGGAGAACAGTGATATTAGTGGGAGTATTTGACTCAGCAAGACAAATGGATTTATATACAATATTTTAAATACATGGGAAACATATAAACAGATTTTTAATATTGGATATTTTTGTGAGTAATTTGATTTCCAAACCCCTTGCACTAAACTGAGAACATTAGTAACAAAATACTATACAATATGGGAAACTGAATGCAGCTGGCACTGGTAATTTTAGAAGAAACTAATCTTGATATTTATAACATCATGTAGCAAGCGGAACAGTTTTACCAGGCTGGGAATGTTGAAATACAAAAAAGTTCACCTTTCAGCTATTGTGCTTTAGTTCTACTGCACTGGGGAAAAAAAAAACAGAAATCAGCTGCTGCAGTGCAAATATTAAGAAAGTTTATTATGATATATAGCCATGGAAATACCTTTTTAAAACTGTATTGTATTGTATATTAAATTTTTGTAATACAGCTCAGGGACTTTATATGTACAGCTGAAAAATCAGTTCATAAATTATATTTAGAAAGCCAGAAAATATGCTGAGCTACAATATTAGATAAGAACCTTGTTTTAAGTACATTCCTTTTAGTGTTTTTTTAAGCTTTTGGTTTAGCTTTTGATGCTTTTACCTGTAGAATGCCAGATATAATTAACTAATAACTAAAACATAAAAAAGGGTATTTCTCCCTTAATCCTGGCAATAGCTGTAATAAAAATTTCCTCAAATAATTTTTGCTATTGCTGCACATCAATGAGCATAAGTGTACATTTAAACCTGTAAGAGAATGTAATTGAGCTCACAATTTCATTATGGTATTTAGTTTAAACAATTTTGGATTGCAAGGGGAAAATAAACATTCATAAAACATAACACACCAAGCCATTTCATAAATTAAGCTGTATAATGTATTTAAATCCAAGTTATTTACATCAGAGGTTAATTTTTGCTGGTATCTTTAATGTTCAGGAGTAATGAAGACAGAGGAATAGATGGTTTTAAAATGTAGGACTTTGCGAAGTGCTGAGATCTGAATTTGCAGGGAGCTGTGCAGGCTTTTAGCCTGCTTTTATAGTACGTGTTTTTGTTTTTCTGCTTCTCCCTTGCACACCCACTCACCAACTTCAGCGCTGCGCTGCAGATTTGAATGAAGTGAAAAGCTCAATGGGTAATTGTCAAAATACTTTCATTTCTCCCACTTTCACACAAGAACCAAATAAAGCCAGGAGAGTCTCCCGCTTCCCACAAACACCCAGAAATCGGCAGCATTCCACCTGGAGCTACCGAAGAGCGCAGCTGAACCTCCCAGATCACAATCTCCCTTTTTTTTTTTTTTAATCCCAGAAATACACCTTGAAAGCAAACGCATTTCTCTCGAGTTTCGGGAGCTGATATCAGAATTGTGCACCACCTAGTTCATGCAAAAATCTGTTTATACACGTTCTCTCTCTCTGCCGGTATTACAGAAAAGAAATGTCAGTAATAATCAAGCGAGGGTGCTGAATTAAAAGCTGAAATCGCTAACAAACCGATCTGTACAAAAGTGTCAGTGTTAAGATTTCCAGACTGGGGGTTGTGCGACAGAACGAGGAGCTCAGGCAGAAGAAAACAGCTCTCCACTCCAGTACTTTCACCCCGTTAATCTCACATGTGCTTTGCCACGGATTTCTTGCTATTTTATTTTTAACCTCTGCTACCTTGTGGAAAGTGGGCTATTCTGAGGGTGCTCGCAAGCAAAGCTCTGATTTTACAGATGGATGTAAAGCACTGTTAAATGAGAGCTTTAAGAAGGACTTTTTCAATTTACTTTGAGCTTAAGCTGAAGTGGTTTAATCACAGCTTGTACACATCTTCTTAAAAATTGTTCTAAGGCGGGGGAGAAGTAATAATCATGTAGGAAATCATCGCGACAGCTGCTGGCTCCCATGATCCCATTTACACTTTTAACATCACTAATGAAAACCTATCTGGGCAATACCTGTGTCAGAGAGGTGTCAGGTGGTCATTTGGCACAAGAGAATAGAAAGGAATTAAAGCAGCATTTTGAAAATGACTCACTTTTTTTTTTTTTTCTTCCTTGTGTGTAGAGGGGTTGGTGGGGGATTTTTTTGGTTTTTCTTTTTTTTCTCTTTTTTTTTTTTTTTTTTGCACCTGTTATTCTAAAATTTCTTTCAGTTACATTTCAAAACACTACAGTTGGGATCTCCTTGCCAACCTGAGATGGCATAAGCCTGGGTAACAGAACAAAATGTGAGAAGGTCCTTCTGTCTTTAACGCCTGTTCACCAATGAATCAGCCTCCAATTAATCTGTTTCTTCAGTAGGAGTTTAATAAAAGTCAAGCACACACATGTTCAGTCTTGTTTAGTATTAAAGCTGTGTTAACATTATCTGCCTAGCCAGGTCAAAAATCTTATATAATTAAATGCCAGAAACCACTTCAGAATTTTAAGGGCTTTACAATTTTCTGTAAGTAATTGATTATGCAAGGCAGGGTAGTTTAAATTTAAAACAGGATAGTGATGAGTGTGATGTCACTTTTCATTAGATATTTCAGAAAAGTTTGTTTCATGGCCAAAGTACGCTTAAAACCTTACTTATTAGAATTACTAGTTTGCATTTTTATAAACTAGGAAAAAGAAAAAAAATTCAGCAAGCCATATTTCCTTTCTATATCATGAAGTAGAAACTGAGTAGCTTGAGCACATCCCGAATTTCCACACTGTCAAGAAGAATATCCCTAAAATCACAGTCTAGGTTTTGCCCTATTCAGTTGTGCCGCTAACTTGGATTATACTGCATTGCCTCCTGATGAAGTGAACCTGGCCATAAAAAGAGTTAAAAACCAGAGTCTTGGGTCAGAACATACCTATGGCCCAACACAGGTGAAGAATTTCTTTGGAGATATGTGAGGAAAGTCCAATCTCCAATTAAATATAAGCTCTCTCTACTGATTAAAGTTTTGCTTTTCACCATTTAAGCATGGCTATAATTTCTGACTGACAAAAAGAAAAGGCTGAGAGAGAAATAAAACCCAGGAAAAAAAAGCCCCAACACATTAACAACAAACATGTTGCTACGAAAGCGTGGAGCACGTCTCAAACTCTGTCCATAAAATCCACTCTTCATATCCCAGTCAGCAGCACTGAAGACACTGTTTCCAAAGAAAGTTACAAGCAATTTAGTTCCTGCTGCCACCAAATGTTCAGCACAAAATGTGGTTCCAGGCACTGTGCAGCATCCTCAGTCCTCTCGCAGTCACTTTCTGTGCCCGAGAGCAGGGAGGTGGTCCAAGCTTCCCCCTGCTCCCTGTCCTTTTGAAAGCTTCTCTTTTTCCCCTTTCCCTCCCAACAGCTGAAAATAAGACGCACTTCAGAGCTCTCCATACACCTCTCCATTGTCCCCAGGACCAAACAAACAGTGGCATAATGACATAATGCAATGCATCACACAGATGACAATGTACAGCCACACGGAGACAAAGGAGGAATTAGAAAAGTCTTAAGAATAAAAGTCCAAAGGAATTCTTTGCTCAAGATACCAATAATTCCAGGTATAAGGACAAAGAAAACTATGAAAATTTGAACTTGTGTGTTTAAATAGACTGGCTTTAAACGTTAAGTTAAGCATCTGCATTAGTTTTAAAACATAGTAAAAGTACGGGGGGAAGAAGGGTTAAAAAAGGAATCTGAGGCACATGAGAGAAGGGGAAACAAAACAAACCAAAAAAGCTATTAAAAATAGAGCTACAGAAAACTAGGGATGCTTATAGTAACGGAGGACAGCCAGCATTGGGTAAACAAAGACAATTTTGGAAGAGGCACAGTAAAAATAGGTCAGTACTACATTTAAGTAGAAATTAATAAGATGGAAATGGTTTAACAAGCCAATATACTGTACTCTGTACAGTGCCACAATCATTAAGCTGGTGAATGGGTGCTAATGTGGTAGGAGGAAAGCAGTGCATAAAAAGTCAAATCAATACAGCAAAAACACACCAGCACGAGAGCAGAAATAAAGACAATCTAAACCAGCAGTGCTCTTACTATAGTTACTCTATAAAATAAAATCAATATACAGGTAACAGAACAAGCAGTGTAGTCACAGTGGACTGAAATACAGGCAGGTATCAGTTTAACAAAAATGTTCACAAAACTCAGGTCATTCAATGTCAATGGGGTTGAACTGGCTGAGCAACGCACAGGATGGAACAACAGAGCACTGCAACACTAAAGCAAATGATAACTTTAAAACATCCCATTAAAAATAAAGGGAAGCAGCCTTGAAAGCTCTTTTAGTCTGGCAAACCTATGCTCAGTGACTTTTAAAATATACAAGTTTCTGTTACTTTTTATTAAAAACATGATTAGACTAATAATTTTCAATTCCCATGACATGGACATCTGGTCGTCGTGACTAATGGAAAAAAGGCAGATGTCAAAGAACTTTAATTATGACCTCAAATGACTCTTAATATTCTGTTATTTGGTTTATACTAACAGAAAATGAAGTACAGCAGTCTTGAGATGTGAGCAAATGAGACCTTTGCACAAACTGCTTTTATACTGGGCTTTACACACCTAAAACCAGCTCCTCTGTGCTTATACTGGCCACTGATAAAACCTTTTATTTGAAATTTCCGGGTTAAAAGCATACTGTAATTTTTCTCTTCCTAATTTTTTTTCTGCACTCATTTAGTTGCATTGCAATAAACCATTTTCCAGTGGTTTAAATCTATTTACTTTTTGAAGTAAATAGATTTAAAACTAAAAGTAAACCACTGGTTTTCAATAGAGATCATTAAAATATAAAATAATTACTGTAAAAAAAAATAAACCATGATTTGGATGTTGTGTCTGCTTGACACAAGGACATCTGGAGATCTGGGCAGTGCATTCACTGGGGTGATATGTGAACTTTACTTTAGGATTAGAACAAAAATGGCAGCCTCATAAATGTCTACACCATCCTTTGGAGAATCACAGGCAACCTCCCAGACTACAGCTATAAAAAGTTGCAGTTACAGGGCACATTTTGAGAGTAGGGAATGAAACTGTCACTTAAGGACTGTAATTACAAATTTCAGGCTGAAAGTGTTTTTGTTTTTTTTTTCTTATACGTGATTTGTAAATTATATATACACACTAGTTATAAATATTGCCCACCTACATGGGTGACTCTCTAAGGGGTGGCATGGCCAAGTCACCAAGGAAAACCTGAATGTCTCACACCTCTTGCACCTTCTTTCATGAAATTCAAACAAATTTCTATCAGGAATGCTATCAGCATGCTCCAATCCTTTCATCTCAGGGGCCTAGGCGCTAGAGGAGTGAGCAGCCACTCCGTAGGGCAGGGATGCTCAGAGCAGTCTCTGTCAGCAGGAGGTGATGGAGGGGTGAGCTCTGAATTAAAGGAATTGACCCAAACACAGTGAGGACAATAAATAAAGCTCATGGTGCCTTGCAGGTCTCAGCTCTGATGGCAGATCTTTGCACCACCTCTTTCCAATGCTCAGCAGCCACCGCTAAAATATCTCCTGACAAGTCCTCACCACCAGGGTTAGAAAGATGCATCCGTAAAGGATGGCACCCCCTCAGTGGGATGGCACAAAGACACAAACGCTCGTACCTTACCCAAGAATCACCCGGGTACGACTCAACAAAGGTAACATATTTCACTACAGTTAATTATCCTGGTTTATCCCAAGAAACCAGGTTTTAGGCTGTAATCTGTGAGGAAATCTGCTGTTCTAGTCCTAAATCCTCCCCTCAGCCTGGCGATTATCAGCTACATTTTTGTACAGGAGGGAATTAATGCCACATACCGCCTAAGCAGCTTTGAAGTCAAAAAGGCCCAGACCTGTAATAACTTTTGTGCGGCGTTATTGATTGCGGGGGAAGCGAGAGCCAGCGGTCACCGCCGGTTCCGGGGGTCCCGGTTCCCTCCTTCCCCCCAGCAAAGCCCACCATCATCCCTGGGCAGGGGACCCCAAGTACCTGCCAGCCCTGGAACAGAGGTAACAAGCTAGAAATACAATGCAACCTGATTTTCCCATCTAGCACTAATCAATATAGCTTTAGAGTTTGACAGTAAGGCACCATTTCAGCAAATAATTGTGTTTGTGGTGAAAGGCCATGCACAAAACAGAGGAAATTTTTTTCTTTTTCTGAGAGTTCATTTGTGGATATTTCAGCAATATTTATATCTAATTTCGTTATTAAACTGCCATTCGAGTTTTAGGTAAAAATATTTATAGGTGTATTTTGCACAATGTCTGCTAGGAAACGTGGGCATGGGTTTGGAGGGAAGGGAAGGGAAGGGAAGGGAAGGGAAGGGAAGGGAAGGGAAGGGAAGGGAAGGGAAGGGAAGGGAAGGGAAGGGAAGGGAAGGGAAGGGAAGGGAAGGGAAGGGAAGGGAAGGGAAGGGAAGGGAAGGGAAGGGAAGGGAAGGGAAGGGAAGGGAAGGGAAGGGAAGGGAAGGGAAGGGAAGGGAAGGGAAGGGAAGGGAAGGGAAGGGAAGGGAAGGGAAGGGAAGGGAAGGGAAGGGAAGGGAAGGGAAGGGAAGGGAAGGGAAGGGAAGGGAAGGGAAGGGAAGGGAAGGGAAGGGAAGGGAAGGGAAGGGAAGGGAAGGGAAGGAAAGGAAAGGAAAGGAAAGGAAAGGAAAGGAAAGGAGGGAAGAAAGAAAAAAAAGGGAAGAAAAGAAAAAGAGGGTAAAGGAAATAAGTAAAAAAAGGAGAAAAAAGGAGGAAAGGAAGGAAAAAAAGGGAAAGACAGGCAAAAAGGAAAAGAAGGGAAGATAGAGGGGAAAAAAGGGCAAAATCCGCCTATCAGAGCCATGCATTTATTCAAAAGCATTTCAATCTGTGTGCACATCTTCATCACTTCAGTGGTAATTAAATCTGGGAATCACAGGTGATGTCCTCGCACAGTCGCTTTGCCGGGCTCCCACCGGGCCAATGAAGCGGGGCTCCCTGTGAGGCCTGTTAGCACAGATCAGGTGGTAATGTGGAGGGACAGATGAGCTTTAGCTGACAGATGGCAGGATGACCTGGAAAACCTGCCCCCTTTTCTGGGATCAGGCAGCAGCTGACAGGTATTATTTCATAAAATAACGTCTAAAAGGAATCGCCAGGGTCTTCGCATTAATCTGAGGCTGCAACCAGCCATGTAACGTTTATGTCAGAACAAATCTGTCTCTATGCAGGAGAAGGAAAGTGGTTTTTGATGAAGTTGTTCATAAATTTTAATATAATATGCCTGATGGTGTCAGATATAGTCTCATATCTCTTTTATATTTAAAAGCTCTAGTGAAACATAGAAATATTCAATCTCCAACAAGCTACTTTTAAATAACTAAAAAGTTAACCAAGGATACCTTACTGCTTTTCCCCATTTTCAGCAAGGAATTTGCATGTGTAATTTCCATGTTTTTAAATGAAAACATCTCAATTGCATGAAATCCTTTTTGTAATTGGTACTAAACAAAGGCACTACTAAAGCTTTTGCAAAGTTGTTTTATAAAAACAAATGAATAACTGATGGGGCAAAATAGAAAAAACAGTCTTATATGAAGCTGTTTATCAGCAACGACTTAATTAAAAACACCTTAAAAACCCATATGTTTTTTTTTCCTCTTTAAAAACTTGAGCTACGCCTGCTTTGAGGAGTGAAGAATTGCATTAAAATGCCCTCTATAGACACATGACATTTGAAAGCTTAGGCACACATGAATATGTGGGGAATTCAAACACCTGGATCAGGTTGGGGCTTGCCACCCTCCGAGTCTTTTTGCAGAATAGAGACAAGGCAAGGTCGTGCTTTCCACCTCACTCCTTCCTCGATATGGCACCAGCTCGTTCAGCTACACCCTGATAAATTCAAGACTCTGTAATCAGCATTAATATGCAAGTAAGTATCAATCCAAAACCTGCTAATGAAAATGATTACACTGTTATATTCATCCGAATCTTATATGAGCTGCTGAGGGGCATTATAGCAGCAATATGCCTGTCTCGCTGTCTTGGCAGTGCCACCTTAAAGACCCCTTGTTCACTTTTTTTCTCTTTTATCATCTTTTAGTTGTAAAGAATCACCTGCTTAAATATCTCTAAGGGTACTGGTAAAAAAGAAAAACAACATACATAACAGATGCGCCAGTGAACCTTGGGATGAATGTATTATGGATACAGAGCCATCATCACACACCTCATAATCACTTTTTCACCTGCCCATCTGGTGCAGACCTGTGGCTTGTTAGTAATGCACTCAGATACAGTAAATGTGCTTGTCTAAAAAGAACAATTAAGCAGAAGCTCGAGTGGCGCAGTTTGTGGGATTCGCTGCAAAAAAATTGGATGAAGGAAAACAGACACGGCATCTTGCTTTTTTGGAAAAGCACGGGCCACAGTTCCATCCTTGAAGAAGAGGAAATGGCAAGTTTCTTACTGAAGTTGAGCAAGCCCAAAATGCTTTTTTTTAAAGCCCTAAAGTGTGAATCTTTCAATGTGATCTCTTCCGTTTATTTACCAAGCAAGCATAGAAAATAGAAAGGCAAGACAAGCTTCACCTCCAATGGACTATGAAATAGATATAAATTCTGATCTAGAGAATCAACTTTGACCTCAAGAGGATGATTTGTCACCTTCTACTCTCTAAGACATTGATAATGATTTCCACAATATTGACAGTTTTCCGATGGAAAACAGGTAATTGTTTCATTGTACCCAAATTACAAAGATTTTTAACTGCCAGTAAAATAGACTTGAAATCAGAGAAAGGTAGGAAAAAAAAAATATTACCACTTTATGAAATTTGCTTTTATTTCACTTTCTCTTGGTACTTTTCCAATGTGAATCCCCTTTCAGCAAGAAATCTAGTGAATTACATGGAATCTTGGTTACTAAGGATGTCTGAACAAGGAAAATTTCATTTACCTTTTGGGCATTGGACATGTGACAGTACACAAGGTATCAGAAGACAACTGTTCTCCTTGAGACACACAGGGAATTAAACCATCATTCCCACTGATATTCATGACACTTGCTCAGCTGGGTTTACCACAGTTAATGGAAAAAAAAGATATTCCCTGGTATTATTCTCCTTAGTTCACCTGACCTAAAACCAGAAAACCTAAGAGATAATCACAGATTCAGTGGCAGCTCTTGTGTCCTCAAGCTCAACTGCATCAAGGACAAAGGTTGCTCTTCATCTATGGAAAAGTTCAGGAGATTGTGGTTCCTTTCACTCTACTTTGTCCTATGAGTTGCACAGGGGAAAGAGAGATGTTTATTACAAATTATTTTATGACACAAAGTGTCATCTCATATAAACTTCTGAGGCTTGAATTAATATGACATTTTATGGAGTAAAAATATCAAATGCCTTAATTTACAATTTTTCAAATGAAAAAAAAAAATTACTTCAATGAATTCCAGCTTACGTATCTTTGAATGTGTGACAACACACAGATGTTGCACCACCTCCATACTGGTATCTCAGTGGTTCCACAGACACTTTTTAAAGGATTGAGTATTTTTGAAAAGTTCATCTCCTCACCAGCAACACGAATTTCAAACATGTGTGTTTTAAGGAAACCATTTATTTTTATGCAAAAGCATAAATTGGCCAATGAACAAGATTCTGGTTTAACAGCAGCTTCAAAGAGTTCTGATGAATGAGCAGAAGGAAAGTGCACACTTAGGCAGTTCAAAGCACTACAACCATGTTAAGCTGTCAAGATAGATGCAAGGCCTCCAAATCCCACCAATTAATTTTTTTCCCTCACTGAAATGTTGTTATTATTAATAGAGATACCCAGTGAAAATCTCTGCATGTATATAAGATATAGATATAGATATGTAAATCAATATTTGCATAAGGACCTTTATACTCCCCAAGCCAAAACTGTTTTCTTTGATTTGTTGAGTCAGCCTGCTGTATTAATTGGCTCTGGCTGTCCCAATTACAAGAACAATGGGGTGTTTCTCAGGTCTGCTACTGATGTTTGAGCACACCATAGTTTTGAAGCTATCCTGTAAGCACAAATTTAATTTTATCTCAAAATAAAAATAATACTGATGTTCAGACTTATGATTTCCACAGGGGAAAACTCAGTGGAAATCCATTCTCCAGTGGCTTGAGAAGTACTGACACAAATCCTACATACATATGGATAATTTGTAGTAATCAGACATTCCAAGCCCTTGCTTGAAAAATATGCTTTAGAAAGTATATGTACACTTGTTCAAAACTCCAAAGACGTATTTTGATTACTGATAAGTTCATTAAGAGACTTGATTGCCTTTCTATATAAAAAAAAAATCACTAAACTGTTTGATGTTTGATGCTTAAATTTGTAATCTAAATCCCAATCTGTAATCTGCTCTTACTCTTCCCAGGGTATACCTAGGTCATACAAAGAATTTTTCCCCCTTGTATTTTGTGGTGCATATTTTATTTAGGTAAAAGATGCTTTGACTTGACCCACCAGACTTGTCTGAAGTACAGAGGACAACCATTCCCACAATTATTGTCCTTTGTTCCTTTTCTTAATGCTTTCACCAGACTTTACCCAAAGATGCAATTTACATTATTAGTAAAAAAATTAGGGACTGATCTTTTCCAGTGACAACTATCTTTCTTAAGGGACATCAGGAAAAATTTTGCTTTATCCAGAACAATACATAGAAATTTTGTTAAAATGTTAACAGATAATAAAGCATGATTGAAAGTCTGCAAAAATTAAAACTGCTCATCAGTGACCAACACAATCTGAAAGATGGCAAATTTGTTCTATTTTCAGAGTATTGATTAACAAAATTGAAGCCCAATGGTTCAAATAATCATGTATTTGTATAAATTAATAACTGGTTGTTTTTTTCCCCTCCTTCAACCATGTTTTAGGACAAAAAGAGAAGAAACTCTTAATCAATTGTTACTGTCAGGGTGTGTAGGATACCTGATAACTATAAAGTGCATTAACCAGAGACATATTTTCCTAGTATATCAGAAAAACACCCGTCTCAAACCTCCCAGACATCAGCAGAAAACCTCAGAAATGTGGTTATTCGGAAGGAAACCCCAGAAATTGTCTTTTTCAATCTCCCCCACAAAGCAGAACTATTCCTGTGCCAGATCGGGACACCTGTGGTTTTGTGTAAGTCATGAATATTCCCAAGAACAGAGACTCCACAGTCCCACAAGGACCCTATTCTGGTGCTGCACTATACCCTTAGTATTTTTTTTTTTTTCCTGAGGTCTAGTCTGTGTCTCTCAAGCTGTAATTTGTGACAACTGCTCAATCTGCCTCTATTGGATCCCCCATTCCTCTGTGCCCCACCCTGCCTGGGGAGCACACCTGGGGTGGCATCACCATCCTGTGCAGGGGTGGGATAACAATAACAACCCCCACTCTCCCCTGGTCCAGCTCACGATGTGCTGATTTCTCAGCACGAGCACACCATGAGCTCATGTTTAACCCCCATCAGCTGGGAGTCCCAGGTCATTTCCAATAAGTGTGTTCATCCTCCGGTTAAATAATTGCTAATTGTTTCCTACAGCTGTTCCCTCAGGGCCTTCCACTGCTTGGCAGAGATCTGAGCCATATTAGATCCCAACAGTGCTGCCCTGCCATGTCCACTCGTGGGCACAGGGCTCCTAAAGACACAGTGATAGAAGATTACAGCACAATGCCAGTAAATTTTAAAGCATTCCATATACTGCAAAAGCAGGTTAGGAGTTCTTCTGTTCTTTAGACAGACAAAAGATATTTCTGGCAGAACCAGGTTTGTTTCCTTAAATTTTACTTTCCATATGCTCAGGATAGTTATTTAGTTTGTCTCTGGTACTGAGGTGGCCAACAATGCAGTGCTATTTCAACTAATGAAAAAAGAGAAGTACAAGGTATGAAAACCTTATTCTAAAAATGAACGAAGCAGATGGGGTATGCAATTCTAACTTAGTCCATTTGCATGTGTTTGTTGGTTGCTTTTTTTTTTTTTACCCTGTTTCCTTTCTCCTTCTTTTTTTTTTTTTTTTTTTTTTTTTTTTTTTTTTTTTAAGTTCTAGTGGATTTATCTACTCGAAAAGGTCTGCTTGAAGCAGAAAGGAAAACCAATTCTTCCAGCTTTAGGGCAGGAAAGTGCATAGCTGCTAAGGAAGAGAAGAGATTATGCACATAACATCCTCACCTCCTACATTTGGCAGCTCCCTCTGCTTGGAAGCTGTCACCTCAGGCATCCAGCCCAGGGTGTTCTAGTCCTAGATATCCTCCTTGTACAGTCTCCCACTTCCTGGAGATGAACCAACACTTTGTGTTTGACTCCCCCCACCAGCTTCAGCTTCCCTCATGTCCCTAGCTAGCAGCATCAGAGACAGATAATTTCAAGCTGGAGGCTCCTGTAGGCTACATTATCACTGTGTTTAAAGGGTAACAGCAGCAGCAAGGAAAGAGAAGGAGAGCACACAAGGACTCACACAGCCCATGCCCAGGTTAAAACACCTCCCTTCTCTCCCTGTGAGAGAGGAAAGGGATGGTTTTCTCAGCATCCCCTAATGGATGTGTGATGTCGTGCAGGAAGAAGCAACAGGCGATGCCGTATTTTGGGTAACTACCCAAAGACCACAGGAAAAACTATAAAGACTGAAGAGTCAAGGCAACACATAAAATCTCCATATAAACACATATTTAATTTTTAATGTAAAACTTCAAATTCAACTATTCAGATGATAAATTCTGTTTGTAGATAATTAAGATAATGTTCAGTCAGCAGGGCTTGTGTTGATTGATCTGTCTTTAGGTAAGGGAAAAAAAAAAATCTTCCCCTCAATCAAAGTTTCATAAAATTTCTCCCATATATCTTTTCTAGACTTCAAGTGCATACCTCACCCTGGACAGTTATGGGCAATGCACAGGTAGGGCCAAGATACCCATATTTTGGTCTTTAACCCATAACAGGTTTCACCTTAAGCTATTTACAAATCCTGGTGACAGCAGATAACATAAAAATGTAGAGAAAGGGAAAAATTTCTTGCAGCTTTCTCACATCTTCCCTGCTTGGGTATGTGGAGAAACACAAAAAAAACCTATCCATGCCTATTACATTTTGAGCTTTCCCACATGAGTACTCCATTTAATATTTTCAAGTGCCAATAGCCTTTTCTATCTCTGCAGCTCCCTCCAAGCATTAGACTGAATCACAAAAAAATATTTTTCAATGATTGATTGTAGTAACAGGGCTCTTGAAGAGCATGTGTGAGAAGAGCATCACAACACCCTCTCAAGGCCCTTGGAGGGTGCCTTGAGCACTGTAAGTTAAAAGAAGAGGAAAATAACCCTGAGTGACTGTGTTACAATAGTAATTTCTTCCAAGCAGTGCTGAATATCTATATCATCTTTCCTTTCCTTCTCAGTTTAGATTTTCACACACTTCTTTTTTTTTTTTTTTAAATTAGATTATCATCAGTAAATAATATCTCTCTCCCAGTCTTTAAAGTAACCTCCCCTGGCTTATTGTTGGGGAGGTTACTTTAAAGAATAGGAGGGAGGTATGACTACTTTACTTGGTTAAATCTGGATCTCTTGATTTACTTTTGCAACCACAGAACAAATTGACAAAGCATAAAAGTAAATGCAAACAAAGAAGACAGCAGCCAGTGCCACTCTGGGTCCTGTGGGATTTTCCAAATTGCTAAAAGCTGTCACCGTAGCCTGAACTATCAAGTGTGAGGCACATGCTGGTTTTAGTTAAATTTAGTGCCACTAAGGGCTACTCCTAAAAAAAGCCCCAAACACAAACAACCTACAGTGTCTAAAGCAGTCAGCATCTAAAGCAGGTATCAGTAAAGTGTTTTCCTTGTGAAGAAAGAGTAGAGTACAGGAGGATTTCTACCTCGAGTATCATGAAAGAAAGGACTTACAAAAACCAAAATATCTCAAAGATTCATGAACTTGTCTCTATGTCCCAGCAGAAACTACAGGGAATTGGTGCTGGGCAGTTGAGTGCTAATTCATGACATATTTGTTCCTCCTGCCCCTTGATTCACCTGGTGATGTGCATTGACTGTGGCATACTGCAGGTTTTCTTAATATTTATTTTATATTCAGCAATCATGGCTGAGGATGTGGTTTGGGTTGCCAGTATCAAGAGAGGTGGTTCCCACCACTGCAGATGAGAGAGCTAGTAATTCACACAATATTTATTATGGGATTGCATCTCAAGAGCTTTGGCACACACCCTGAAAATGCTGAATACGTCAGAGACACCTGATATTTGAGTAAACCTTCCCAGCAGAGAGAGGTGCTGAGAGCTTGACTGAAACCAAAACCCTCTGAAGGTGCTGGCATGAAAGGGCAGAAGAAGAAATGGCAAAAGCACTGAACCTGATATGGTGGGATGTGGTGAGGGCTGAGTGAGCAGGGTGAGAACAATCCCCATCCATGGCAGAAATGTCCGTAAATCAAAGTGTAAGGATACAACAGCCACGTCCCCCACCACCAGGACCTCACCAAGAGGTGCCAGCTGTGCGATGGAGGCACTCAGGAAGTCTAGGATTCCTCAAACATCTGCTGATGCCATTCAGAATGAGAAGTAAATCCACACTGGCATTACGTGAGATTTATTTTTCCACATTAACCCAAGCAACAACTGCCAAGTTTTTTGCTCATTTGCCACACAAGGAACCACTGAGCGGTGTAAGAATGGGAGCCAGATGAGAAACTGCATGTAGAAAAATCAAGATTGAGACCAAGAAAAAAAAAAAGACAGTAAGTGACCAATGAAATAAAGACAAAGAATTTCAGGGAGGAGGTAGGCTGCAGAAAACGCATTCAGACTTCTCTTAAGCTACTGCTGTAATGAGAGGACAGGTCATTTTTCCTACACTAGCTTTAAGTTACAGGTCCACTCAGAGAAGGAGAAGATGGCTGCCTGTTTTACTAGTGAATTTGTCTTTCTTCTGTGGAAAACTACATTAAAGTTAGGGAGCCATCACTGGGGGGGTTGATGAAGAAGACTCACATAGTGCCAGCTAAATAAAGAATAAGGGTGTCAGCCCCATCACACAGAACACTGTAACCACACCACATGTTCTCTGTGCTCTCCTGATCTCCTCCTAAGACTTTCTTGTCCATAAGAACCTCAGAAGGGTGTGCAGCGAGCAATACCTTGATTTCCTTGATTATGAGAATTTGATTACACATACCTCTACATGAAAGGATAACAAGGTCCAAGAGGGAATTAAGTCCCTTATTTTTACAGCAATATGGTCCATAGTGCTGAGTTAAAAGATACACTGCAAAAAAAAAAAAAAAAAGCGCTCTTCAAAGATAAATGTCATTTATTTTAGCACTATTAGTCCCTCTGCCATGTGATCAAGCTCTGTTCAAAGCAGAGGGAAGCTCCTGGGTGTATCTTGTGCTCCTCTACACATACTACACAGGGATCTCCCAGCCGTATTGTGTCTTACAGTTTGAGCAACACCTAAGTGTCATAGCTCTGTGATGCTTATTTCTAGGACATGCTGGTTTCTTTATGCATCGTGAGTTAGGGTTTCATAATCATTTTTTCAGCTCAAGTCTGCAAACAAACTCTGTCTTTTGTGTTACTGGTCTTCACTCCCCCTTTCCCCTTGGCATGGCACTGTTGTTCTTTTGTTCTTCATAACTATAAATGAAAGGGCCTTGAATCTTTTTAACATATTTAATAGCTTACACCCCTTTGTTTTATGTTACAAGAGAAATGCTTTTCTGGGAATACTGATACAGACACCCAACTTTTAATTTTTTTTTTTTTTTATTTCTTTTCAAGTTGCCTGAAGGATGCAAGCAGGCTTAGGTAGGAATCATTAATGAGATAACTGACTATAATAATCACAAAGTACCTTTTGGTAAAAGACAATATTCACGGAATAGATACCAAACTGCATTTTTATATCATAGAAGAAAATTCCTTTGATTAAAATCAATACATCATTTTCTTTGTGAATGCTTATTTATGGTGGCTTTGTAGCTTCTTCTTTATACATCTGAGTGAATTGATTAGTTCTGTATGGAATGCACCAAGTTATGCAAAGTTTCTTCCCACCTTTGCAGCTTGCATAACAGAAAGCCTCAGTAGGACATAATTATGGACATTAAAGTGTGCTATACTCATTTTCTTCCTCTCCAGTCGACTAAAGAAGGCTATAAAATTACAGAAATGTCACAGTAAACACTGTCTGTCTTTTCTTCCCACTGTTAGGGGTCTTTTTCTCCTAGTTTGGAGGACAGTTGTTACAGCTGCTCACCTACACATGCTGTGAAGTCAGTTGTGTTTTACCATGATGTTTTAGAGAAACCCTCAAACAAGAGCACACACAGCCAATGAAGCAGATGTGTAAAACTTCTCTTGATCTGAGTCTAGGTCTGATCTTGACCTGATCTGGGTCACCTGGGCAAAGACTAGGTGTAAACCACACCCCTTGCCAGATATGAACATGACAAAGTGATGTTGCACTGTACTGTGCTACAGACCAAAGCAGGTCCTGTGGCACAGCCAGACCACAGATGCTGCACCCATGGCAGCAGGAGTCATGGGGCAGTACTGAATACAGCTTTCTGTCTTTCCTTATTATGCAAAAATAATGATTCTGTCCCCTGAATACACACTATTTTTAAGCCAACTTGCCAAATCCAAACAATGCCCTATTTCTATTCATAAGGTACTACATGACTGCTCTAAGTTTCAGCACCATGTCCCTGTAGCAATTGGGAATGCAATAAAGGGCATAAAATAAAAATACAGTCTCTTCACCTTATTTTAAGGCTTTTCCCAGAATATCTAGGAGCAGAAATAAGCACCGCCACTCAGCTTCAGCAACAGCAAGATGATGTTTATGAATTAAGTAAAGTAGTCTGATGATGCCAGTGATTATATTAATCCACTTGACTGGAAGAGGATTAATTTCTTGAGTGAGATGAAGATATGACTGGATACTCATCTATTGTTGGGTTAGCAAGGAAAAGTGACTGCAGAGAAGCACCAGTCCTAGGAAAGCTCTGTTTAAGTCAAACCTTCATTAATTGTTTCAGACATTTGTCTTGCATCAGATTTCTAATTTGGGTTGCGTCATTGTCACATTCCAGTTGTACCCTTATCTAACAGGATGTCTGTTTGCAGCCAAGAAGCTAAAAAGTTATAGGAACTTAGATGGAATCTCACGTTTCATTTCTGCATATGAAATTCTTGTTTGGATAAGCTACAGGATTTCATTCCAAATCTCTGAGATCTAGAGAAAAGCACTTTAAATGTATATACAGATATACAAATCAAAATCAATAACCTACACAAAATCTTGTCTCAGTGAACAGACATTTATACAACGTTGCTAAATGAGCAGATATCAAGAGGATGGATCCAAGCAAATTGAAAAGATGTGGTGCTGCAATTCAGTGTTACCAGAAAGCATTCCAGAATTAATTAACCTGTAAATGAACTGCTTGAATGACAATAATAGTACCTTCACTCATGGTTATATTAATATTGTTTTTTAATAATCCTATTCATGGGCAAATTTCACACAGATGAAGAGTTTCTTCAAACCTATTGGCAAGACTTTTCATGTTTATGTTCTTGTTGCTGCAAAGCTCCAGGTATTCAGCACTTCTTTCTAGGCTAATACACAGGATTGTCTAATTTAATTAAAAGACTCAGAGGAGGAAATTAAAAATAGGACATTTTAAGAGCCTATCTTGTAAGGGCCGTGTAATTGAGAGAGAAATGGAAAGGATCTTATCTGGATATGAAAGAGCCTTGTACTTCATGTATTTTCTGCCCCTTGGGACTCTGATTAACACCAAGATCTACTAACCTTGCTATAAACTCCATATTTATTTTGATTGTCAAAAACAATGACACAAAAGTAAGTTTTCTGAATCAATTACATGCTACAGATACTAAAGATTCTAAAAAAGATTGAGTAACAAAGAAAATTTTATTCAGAGTTAATACCAATTACATTAGCAGGTCTCCTAACACGTCTCCTATTGAATCTGAGAGTAGGTGCTGGACTGGGATCATGGTCACTTACTGGGGAACCAAAGCATGTAAAATGTAGGATGGAATTTGTTTCTGCACTCTTGAAAGCACCAGAGCAGCTTTTCTTAACAACATGACAAATATGAACCTTCATCTTCAGGATGTGCAGCCACCCAACCACCAACAGGCTCAGGTTCATGCATCTAGAAATTCTGGAATTTAGTAACTTCTGGTTATGCTCAGAAGTCATTTAAAAAATTTAAAAATATTTAAAATCTGCAGTTTCAGTGAAGAAGAAAAACGTGTAAAAATAGTAAATGTGCAAATATACATGTGTTTCTTATAGCTTTTGGATCACCTCACTGATTTAGCTGAAGTATGTCATTTTGTGATAATCAGAGCCTAAAGAAACAGGATGTGATCATAACTATCACCCACACCAATCAATTAAAATCAACTTTTCCCTCAATATCCCCTTCTATTCATAACCCTGGTTTTGACTGAAACTTTTTAAAGAATGCTACCACTTGTTGGCCAAGCAAAAATTAGCTTTTAGTGACAGAACCAGTTAAAAATACCTATTTAATTTATAACCTCAGTAAATTTTTCTTCCCTTGCTTTGCAACATAGAAATGGTTCTGCAATAAAGAACATACAAAATGTAAAATGTGTAATACATAAATAAATAATGTATAAATAAATAAAATTTATAATGTTGACTTGCAGAGGTAAATTTCCTAATTTTTTTTTCACAGTATCCAAGACTCAGAAACAGCCTAAATGATGAAATAATGGTGTGGATTTCTTTCCCAAGACTGCAAGCAAATTTTTGCTAGCATTTCTTAGATTAGGACTATACTGAATTTTAGTTCTGACCTAAGACATAGCAAAAATTCCCATCAATTTAACTGTCCCTGACTCCACAGAGGCCAGACACTCAGCAGGTTGCCCACAAATTACTCCAGAGATTACCCTGAATCCCACTGGATGGTGCAAACAACAGGTGACAAAGCAATTGTGATATTTGAGTGGAGAGTGGGATTACCCAGGAAAACCTCCAAACTGAATTTCAGCAGAGAAATAAATGAAATTACAGGGTCATATGTACGTGTGTATGACTACCTTCAGTTTTGCATTCTATTATTCTGATTTTCCAGAAGGAACTGAGGCACATCCTGACTATCTTTGGGGTTTGTTCACCTATAGCTCTTCCCTGACCTCACTTAAATGATTTTTCCTAACAAACGCCTACAGTACCTTCTGCCTAGCTTGGTTATACTAATAATTCTGCATTTAAAAAAATAAAAATTGAGAGGTTAGATATGGAGGAATCTAGGGAAAGTTGGTCAAATGCTGAGGAGAGATTTGTAATTTTCTATACTATTTCCCAATCTATGTATGACTTATTGGTTTGGGTAATCAATACTCTGTGATAAACTTTCAAATGGTTTAATATTAAGTTATTCCATATGTAGGTTAAACTGTATGCATCCTCTCATTTACTCCTTTTGTATGCATGCTGAACTGTAAAACATTTAATAATATATATGGGAAGTAAGCCAACTCTGACTGGCATAGAAACCCTGGAGATTGGTGAATAATAAATAAAACCATTTCTTCTCTGTTAGTAGCATGTGTCCTGGCTTATTGAGTCCTGCACTGATATATCACTTTTAGGAATTCACTTTGTCAATCAAACTTAAAAATCCTTCCTAAACTTTCCCTTAGTCTTTTGCAAAAAAACAATAAGATAAAAAACTTCCAAGCCTGAAATGAGACCTCTTCTTACATCTCCTTGGGGGGAATCAAAGGCTGACAGTCTGAATGTGCAGGATGCAAGAATCACAATATGGAAATCATGCCAAAATGTTTAAAAACATAAAAATAACAGATAAATAAGTAAATGGAATCTGCTGTCTAATGCAATAACTTGGCTCCAAGTCAATTTTAACCTTTCAACTTTTTTAATTTATGCAGCAAGGGATTCTGAAAGTATCACAGAGAATTTTTTTTTATCCATGGGGAGAAGAAATTAAAGATTTTGAGAGTCAGGTAGATACTTTTTATTAATCCCTGGTTAGTGGGAACACTGTGAGATCACAAACCTTTTAATGACTACTGCTGAACACATGGTAGGCTGGAATTATAAAGAAATGGACAATCAAATTCTGTTTAGAAGATAAAGTAAAAATATTGCCAGAGGTACTGCAAACATTTGTAGTAATTCCTGTTTTCCTGAACACCAAAGAGTAAAAGTAAATGGAACCAAGACCACGCTCGCAAGAAGGTGGAGAATACAAAAGATCTATTAACCTTCCCTGTTTGTCTTTTTTTTTTTTCTCCCCTCTGGAAACTCTTGGAATAATCACTGTATTTTTCCTCTACACCAAGACAGAAAAAAGGAGAATTATAAGAACAGTGGCAAAAACCAAGCTCAGGCTTCCACCAGAGGAACACCCTGCTCCAATCCTTTCTGGGAGCATCACACAGGATACAGCAGCAATGGAGGTTGAAAAGCACCACATCAACACCACAAAAATCTGGAGACTCCAAAGGACCATGCACAGAAGAACCCCATCTGATTTCCATCTGATTTGGAATTTTGAAAAGAAAATACCTCGCATAGGTACTGCCATATTACTGTAAGGTCATTTTTCATCTCAGAGTTTACTTTTCTTCATTTAAACACCTTTTTCTATTTTTTTTTTTTTTTAAACCTGCAATCTCCTAAGGAACCCTGTCCTGCAGAAAGTCTCTCATAGCAGGGTGGGCTGTGGACAGCTCAGAAAGAAGCAACACCTTTGGTACAGATGTTGGGGATGCTGAACATCCCCACCATTGCCAATTGACAGGGAAATATCTGCAAAAAAATAAGGGGTTTCAAAATACAAATGCAATCCTACAGCCTTCTGTGTCAAAGAGAACTGGCACAATTTTCATTTTGCCATCTTATAAGTGAAGGAAGAATTATCCTTTGAATTTCATTTCTGAGTAATCAAATAGGACATATTAAAAAAGATATAAAATCTGAAAGCACTAGTTAAAGCGCCCTTGTGTATCTAGAATTCACAAAATTAGTGACACAATATAAATCCTCTCCTTCCAGTGGAAATTTTAAAAGAAAAAAGGCTGAGCCAAGGGAGAGGAAGGGAAGCGGATAGCAAACTCAAAACCTTCCAAACATAAATCAACATCTCAACAGGAGCGTGTGTGCTGTCCATCCATCCAGCAGCAAATATAACAGCAGTTAAAAAGGCCAATTAGCCTGAACAAGGACGCTCAGAATGATCAAGGGAGGAGTGAGAGCTGTGCAATATCAGATACAGAAGGGAATGGAAAGATTACAGGATGAAGTTGAGAGTGTACAAAAATGATAAGAAAAGCAAAGGTGGAGAATGAAAGGAAGATTGCAAAAGATGATAAAGATAAATAAAAAGACATTTTTCAAGAACATATAGTCCAAGAGGTCAGCGAGGAAGACAGAAGGTCCTCTAAGAGATGGCACGGGTAATTTATTGACAGCAGAGGTAGGAACTGATAAAAAAAATATAGAAAAATGAATTCTTTGCCTCACTGTTCACAAAGCAAGCTGGGGGCAGCACAGCAGAAACAGACGTACTGCACATTTCCCAGGGGATGAAAAAGACACACTGAAGGAAATTAAATCACTGTAGAATAGGTGATTGCCTATAGTTTGACAATGCTCTGGACAGACAGGGCTCTGCCGTGTGTAAAGAGAAAATCTTTATTACAATATACCTAAAAGGCTGCTTGCAAAGCAACCACCACATCAAAACACAGGGCCAAGCTTGGGGCCCATATTTATGAGCAGTTCCCCGTGGATGAAGCAGAGCTACCTGAATGCATGTAGGCAGGGATAAATTAATTATATGAACTGTTTAAATGAACTAATCTACTATCTTTGAAATCAAACCAGGTGCTAGTGAAATTAGCTTTGAGAAATATCAGAACAGTCCCAAAGAAAAGCAAATTTATCATCAACAACCTGAGTGGACCTGAAGTCCAAATCACACCCCTCTTACTCCTGCAAATAATCCTATTAATTTAAATTTAATTATTCACACCAATAAGGCAAGGAAGGAATAAAATTTCTTTTTTTGTTCATCACATTTAATCACCTGATTTCATTCTTTCTGTGTGTGTTAAAAGAAAAGAATTAAATCTTCAGAGGGACACAGCCTCCCAAGGCTTGGCTGTGCCCCCCCCAGCTCCACAGCCCCTCTCCAGAGCAGGGAGAAAAAGGACAACTTGCAAAATTCCAAAGCCCAAAGTACTTCATTTCATAAATCAGTTAAGGAGCTAAGTGAAAATAATGCCATTGTTTATCGCATCACTAACAAACCTAAGTGCTTAAAGGCAAGCAAATTAATATTAAGGACATTCATAAATCTCACCCAAAACATATATTATACCAATTTACAGCAGCTGAGGATCCGGCCCTTTGCTCTCATTCAATATAAAACATACACATTGTCCTATTCAACTGAGTAGCCTCAATTCTAGTGTAAAAATAAACCTGATTCTGAATCAGTGCAATTTCATATGCACAAATCTTTCAGAAGGAATTTCAATTAAGTTAACATTATGTATGCACCCATTACTGGCACACAGTGATTGGTCTCTGACAGAGGGGAATGGACATATACACTTCTAATGTACTGCAAATGAGCAATGCTATACATTTCTCCCCTATTCTTCACAAATAAATAATGTTTCCAAATGTAAGTGATTTTAAGTGTCACTTGGTTAATCCATTAACTGGTGCTTCCAAACAGCAATGTGCTCTAGAATAATACAGGTTTGTTTTGGACAAAGAAACAAATATATTGAGAATCCCAAGAGGGCGATGGTCAGAGTTAAGGGTTTGGTGTTTACATAAATTGAGCATGTCTTTCTGCTTGATCAAAATAGAACTTTAGCTGTGCTCCGACTAAAATGGATTATGTAATTAACTATTCCTTTTTAAAATTACTTTACATCTTTAAATGGTATGATAGATAAGTTTCATAGAACCCATTAATGATTTATGAGATATATTTTATTTTATTAATAAAATGCTTAGCAAGAGCTTAATCTCTCAAAATTTAATACAATGATGCATGTGCTTTAAATTAAGTCAATGGTTAAATACTCTGATGCATCTTGGTGCAGAGGTTCACCTTGTAGGACTGAGTCTACATTTATGTTTTGAGTAAAAATAAATTGAATGTTTTGCACCACATGCACAAACAAACACACATACACACAGACAGAGTAAGGTTTGTATATATTCACTGTATTTCTGTAATCTTTTGTATATGACATTCCCTTTTCCCAGATATTTACATTAGACAGATGGCACACCCTTTACTGCAGTTGACCACAATTTGGCTGTTTACTAAATATTTTTTGAAATTATAGATTTTTGAGGATCACTGTCTTGATTTAGAATAGATTAAATATTTAGAAAGGCAAGCCATGCTGTGATTATTATAAGCAACTGTTATTTTTTCTGTGCAGGAGCACCGTGCTTATCATTACATATTAGGTATCTTGTAATATATAATAATATGGCTAATATTCCCTCAGTATGAAGTTAATTAAATAATTAATTAAATTAATCATCGTCATACTGTTAGCTAAAATTCCATAGAGTGGCATATTTTAAAATCTCTGGTTTTGTTCAATGCTTTGCTCAGAGAAAATATTTTTCTCTCCCATCCCTGAATATAAGCATCCTTTAAAAAAATTCAGCAGCATCATGCAACAAAATGAAAAGCAAGTTCAGCTTAAATAAGTCCCTTTTTACTAACTAGTATATTAAATGTAGGTTTTAATTATTGGTTTTGATTATTTTTTGAAGATTTTTGTATTTAGATGGCACACACATTTTCAATCATGTCTTAATTACTTTTAAAAATGCTGCACTGGCTTAGGGACAAGACAGATAACTTGTTAAGCATTTGAAATTTCTGAGCTGTTTTCTCAGTTCTGGCAGTCAATACCCAAGTCCAGATTGTAACCTCCTTTCTGCCTCCAAAGCCTGCCTTGGCTGCGTGTCCAGTGAGGGATTATGGATTTAGCAAGGAAGGTAAGTGTGACTACAAGCATTGGCTCACCATCTGCTCCCCAGCAGAGTTTGGGCCAACCTGCATAGCCTGCAGCAAGACCAGGGCACTGTTCTCAAGCCAGCCCTTTCCAACCTGGCTCAAGAAACACATCACATTCAGTCAGATGATTAGGTCTAAGTAGTCCATATGTAACAGAATATTTTTCCTAAATACCAAAATGAAAACAAAATGAATGCCATTTTTTTTAATTCTCCTTCCTCGATACATCAAGTTTTACACAAATAAATACTCTCTTAAGGTTTATGCAAATTATAGAAAAATAAAACTATGCATTATTTAGCAGTTCTCCTATTTCAAGATCTAACAGACTTTATTCACAGCATGTTTTTCCCTAGTTTATGTTGGCCTTCTTTTCTGATTCTACTTTTTAATTCATCTTTTTAAATTATTCCTTTTTAAATCATTATCTTATGTGACTTCATAGATTTTCATGTATTAATCTATTATTAATTTTTTTTACCATAGTCAACTTAATCTTAAATTGTTTAAATCTCCTTTAAGTGTAAATACTTGAACATGGACAGTTTTTAAAAATATGATGCTCTTTAACATTTTGGAGCATTTCTATTTGTAGCTTGTAACCTTATTCAAAAAGTTCTTGCTAAATATGTTCTCTCCTATTATAGGTACTTTTGACAGAATTATCAAGTACCACATGTGACAGGCAATAGTACTGGTTAAGGGAAAGGGAAAAAAAAATCCCACACATATTGAGAGGGGGATACATTTTGTGTTACTGAAAAATATGTTTGTATTTTACATTAAAACCTGACATCTGCTTGGTGAATATAAATCTAGATTAATACACCCCCCCTTCCTCCTTTTACTCATTCAGTTTTCTTTATGCTGATTCAGGTTAAGATTTTTTATTTTCATGAACAGCTACAAAGAATGCTGTTAAAAACAGCATTTTCCTCCCTCCAGTACAGCCCTGAACATGAAAATAAGCTGAACAAACATCTTGCCCTTTTTACTTAAACTGTTGTCTGCCCGACTGCTGAATGCACACAGAAAACAATCTAAAATTGTATAACCCATAATAGAGTATATTAAATTACAACATTGGTCAGTAATGGAAACTTATTCCCAGATATGAATTATTTACAGCCCATTTAAGTAATCCATATTCAGGTGTGGCAATGAAAAAAAAAAAAAAAGTGCAACATAAATCTTTAATGCTGACCGGTTGAGAGAGCAGAGCTGAGGATTACAGACATTTTAAAGGGAAGAGGGGGAAAAAAAAAGCCCCTAACAGAATTGATATAGCCTGTTCAGTGGCTTACTGCACCAGCGTGCTAATAAATTGACGGATGGCATGTCAGGGGTATGAGCTGAAATCCCAGCATTTCTAACTAGGGTGGGATCTAATAGCAGTGCACCAAAATAAAGAGTTTCTGGACCTTGATGTCACAGGACATAGTCTGTGCCTCATTTACTGTATCCTGTAGGTGTCTGGCATATGTGATTGCCACAGAAAAAACCCAGCGCTTTCTGCTTTAACCCCGTAACTGTATTAGTAATTTTTCAAAGCCATTCTCGATGTGTGTTCATTTTCCTACAAGCTGTCATTTTACTTTCTTATAGTTTATATTTACTCTCTTTTATTGCTCAGCCATCAGAGCCTGTACAGCCATCACACAGACACTGTCCCAGTTTCCCTGCGAGAGATACTGGGCATTCCTCACTGAAGCAAGAATTAAACCCACAAATTCTGGGAAACGTTGCCAGGTACAGTTTTGTTGTTGCTAGCATTTCCTAAAAAGAAAAAAAAATAAAAAAAAACCAGACAGCTCGGGCGCTCCTTCAAAACAATATAGCAAAAGATCGTGGTGGGGAAAAGCTCTCACAACTGCAATTTCTTTTGTTTCCTGGAGCAGTACCTATATTAATTCATCTTACAAAGATCATTGCTCAAGAACTAAATTTTGCATACATTAGAGAGCAGAATTAGCATCGCGCTGTGTACAACGTTCCAGGCTAACTTCTCTCCAAGCAACCATTAAAGGTCATGTTTTGACGACTGAATGGCATGTCGGCACCTTGGTTCCCCAGAGAGGCATTCCCCAGGTACATGCAAAAGGTTATTAAATTACCTTCCAAGCAACACTATCTCCTCGGATGAAAATAATTACAGGCTTTTAGAGGCATCAGAATGCTTTCTATTTTTTTAAATAAGATGAAGATGCAGTACCTAATGACCATTTTTGTGTGTGACTCATAGAGCCTGTCAGTGGTGACAGGACAAATGAGCATAATGGCATAGCTTAAAGGGGAAAGGTTCATTTTAAATAGTGACAAATAATATTTAAATGGCATTGTTGGAGACCCATCATGCTTGTAAAATGTAGTTTGTATCTCTTCTTCATCCTTTAATTTCATCACTGTCAAATGGTATTAGCTGTTAATATGCAACATCAGGTGCAGATATAATTTTTAACTATTAAATGTTCCTGTAACTAAACAATGCATCTTGATTGTTCATATATTTTGTGATAGAATAAATAACATATTTTATAATAAACAATTTGCTCTGCCAAATTGTTTTGCTGTATCTATAATAAGGGAGGATGAAGGGATTTAGAATGGTTTAAAATATCATACCTCGGACAAATTTCTGCTTGCCAACTACTGAAATGGAAATTACTTTCTTTTTAGACTAATGTAATTCACAGGTTGGAAGAGCCACAGGCAAGATCATGAGATACGGTAAATTGGTCAAAACAGACCTGGGCAAACCAATACAGGCACATATATATTGTATACATGTCAATAAAAGCCACTGACAAACTTAGTTGCCCCTACAGTTTGGCCCTAATAGAAAATGGTTTGAGTCTGACTCCTCCTGGTGCTCATGAAATAGCTCAGGGCACAAACAGAAAACGTTTATTTTAAAATACTGAACAACAATCATTAAGCAATCTATTGCAGATGTGAATTCTCCAGCACTAATGCAAACACACAACTTGGAAAAGTTACTCCGAAGTCAATCCCGTGTTTGCTGAGATGACTCAAGTGGATATAAAGCCACGACACTGCAGGTAATAAAAGGCACCACAATACACTTGGCTGGAAAACCACAACTTCTGGAAGTCAAACTTTTGGAAAAAAGCTTCTAATTTTTTAAGTATTTTTTCACAGCTTCATCATGTTTATTGCTATATTATTTTCAGATCACTTTTGCCAAAAATGTAGACAGTTTAGGTACCTTTGAGTTGTTAAAAGTTATAGCCAATTTTCTGAAAAATTATACCAGCTAAAAACACAACATTAAATATTTACCCTGTTGGATGTTAAAAAACGCTTACAATGAAAAATGTTCACATATTGACTATTCAAAATGGCCTTCACTTTGAAATTGTGAAATGGAAGGGATTGCAGATGTACAAGAATAAATATAAAAACAAATGAGTTGACTTGAAGTGTTGCCGGCTTTCATAAACATGCTACTGCAATAACATGTGACATTAATATTTAATTACAAAAGCACTGCTGCAAAATCTTTGAAATTAATGTTTTGCAAAATTAACATTCAGTGCACAGAAGCAAAGTCGTTCCAGGCGCGACTGTGATTAACAATGCCATTCACTTTACATATTATATTAATATATTATTCAAGCTAAGAATTAACACCTCCTAATTTAAATAAGGTGCTACATATCATGATGAGCTAAAATGCTTTTTCTTAAAATGGCCCATCTGATTTTAAGCAATCTGTGTTTATCATTTAATATTTTGTTATTGAATACTGTTCTCTGTAAAAAAACTCCTTGTACTTTAATTTCAAGATGAAGAGATCTCATTAAACCAATGCCATAGCATTCAAGGATTACTGAGCCAGTGGAGCTATGTTTTCCTTGCTGGTCTACCTGGTATCCCCTTCTTTTATTCCTAGGTAGTAATATTTTTCATCCCCTACCTGGAGTACTCCCTAGTTTCCCTGATGTCTATAAAAAAAAAAAAAATAGCTGAGCATTTTCTTTCATAAACCGTTGGCTGGATCTTCAACTGCTCTCAAGGATTATAAATTCTCTTGCAGCTACATTGATTTACATCAGCTGATGATATAGCTCATATTGCCAGCATTATCACGTTGCTAGTACATTTTGGGGACGGCAATTTCTTGCTGCTCTGCATTCTGTGCTGTTTCTCATGTGTTGTAGGAGGGTAAAGACAAACCAAGGGCTCAGGGGAGGTGGTGAGTCTAACGCTCTGCCTCTCTCACACAGAGCTTTCTCGCCCTCCAGCTCTACCTTTTGGCATACAGGAATTCAGGCTTGTATTGAATTCTCTGCATTTTGAACTACAGAGGAGAGCAACTTCTGGTGGGACACGGCGAAGCAATCGGGCCTGGAGGACTTTAAATGGGTTGACATATTCTCCAGCAGGTCAGAAAAACCAGTTATTTTTGTTTGAGGGAAATACTGATGAGACAGATGGGTACATCACTTTGGTTTAACCACACAGAACTTCATTTGCCATCTTTAATCTACTGTAATTGTTCAGTTTTCTTATTTTTAAAGCAGTGAAGGAATATATTTCTATGTTATTGCTCACATAACCATCTTTTTAAGACCAGCAGCAGTAAGCAAAAGGCCATGATCTATTCCCCATATCAATAGAAACAAATTCACTGCCTATAATTTCACTTTCATTAATTATAGAGATTAGTCGCCACACACAAGGATCGAGAACTACTTGCTAAAAATTATGCCTATACACCTTTAGCATCTGTGTTTAGCTATCAAACTTCTCTTATTGTTAGATGAAACCCATGAGCCCAGATATCTCCTCTTCAAATCGTGCTCAATCTCTTAAAAAAAAGTCTGACAAAAAACAGTGAAGGAGATCAAATATTTATTTATAGTGGTGCCTGAACCTAATGTTGGTAAGAGTAAATTGTTGAAAATATGGTCTGCAAAGTATTCATGAGATCAGGAATTTAGATATTGATGAATTAAAAAATATATTGAAAAGTTAAAACTCTACAGGACAGTTAGAGGGTAAGAATTTCTTCAGTCCTTCACTTGCCAATATCTTTAATAATTTAGGCTGCACCTTTCCAGTGAGCTAAACAGAGGCAAAAGAGGAGTGAAATTGCTGTGTGACTTCACAGGAGACTTCCTCTCTGTGACCTGTTCCTGTCTGGATCTGAACCAAGAGCCTTCTCCAGAAGGGAGAGAGAGAAAGATCAGCCCACAGATTTTACCCATAGATCCTGGTGCTCAAATGATCCCTCCCTCTTTCATGAAAATAACATGAAAGCATTGTGTATATCGTATATCCTGCCATATCTTGTTTGACAGAAAATTCAAGTATGACATAATGACAAGACATTGTCTTTATTACAGTAGAAACAATAAAAAAAAAGTAAACTTCATATTGCTCCTTATCCCTTATATTATCTCAAATTCAGACATCACAGAGGACATTCAAACATGAAAACACCACAATCTACTTTAGTCTGCCTTGCTAAAGATCCCTTTCTTTCTAAAGTAACTCCTTATCAGACATGACCAGCTGTGCACTCAAAATATCTGAGTACATGCTACATACCATCCGCTGATGGGCCTACATTTTAGTATTTTAACTTTAAAAAAATACACTCTCTTCACAACAGAAAATAACAATTCATCTAGTGTTTTCAAATATTTTATCTGAAGTCATCCTATTGAAAGGTCTGCTTTCACATTGGACCCAAAAAATATGAACAAACCAGAAACAGAAGTAACTTTTCAACTCAGAAACAGGTGATGGAGAATTTATTAGCGTTTACCTCTCTGAAATCTTCTACTCTCACACTTAAAAATCAAAAGTTTTTATAATACAATGCTCTAGAAATCAATGAGAACCAGAGAGCCTTTTAGAAGCTGCACATATGGCATCCAAGTTTATGGTAGAATCTCCTTCTATTTGAATAAAACATGGCATTTCAAAATAAATTAAGAGAAAACAAAGGAGATGAAAGTGGGAATATCTTATGACCTTCTTGAAAAATGTTATTATTTTTTCTGTGCAGGGAATATTTTCAACACCACAGCTCAACATCAAAATATGGATATATAATATTCCGTTGACTTCTGATTAAGTGCACTCTACATATTCACAAAAGCACACAGAGTCCTTGGAAATTTTACATTTTAGTTGGGGAATAGTCATTAAATCAATAGAACTATCATCTCATGGCCAGTCTCCACAACACTGGGAAACAATGGAAAAAAATATTAGAGTTGAGAAGAAATAGGAAGACAACTCAGGAATCAAGAGTGTCCCACACTGAATTCCATGAGTCTGACTTGTCATTGCTTTCCTAAAAACTCAGCTCTAATTAGGCTGGGTTTGTATTTTACTGCAAGACTGCATTGGTCTGTTCATTTTATCCTAGTTTTAGCTCATGATCCACCCAAAACCACTCAGGTGATGATGTACTGCAACACTGCTCTGCACAACAATCAACCCAACAGAGACGAGGGTATTTAATGTGCATTACCTGGTTTAGCCAAAAATCGAGTTCCACTGCCTAACTGCAAAGGTTTCAGCAAAGAAATGCACTGAAACGTGGAATGAGCCCTGCAGGTCCTGAAAACACGTGGATCTCCAGTTGCAGACAGCCCATCACAGGGTTGTAACAACTGTGGACATGTCCATGACTGCCTGCAGATGAAATTCTAAGAAAATATATATTTTATTTCAGGGCCTGCACAATCATTTTGTTGCTACAATTCCTCCCCATCCAGGCAGCATTTTCCTTCCTCAGGGCTCAAGCACCCACCACACCTTGCAGGAATTGCCATCACATCACTGCTGCAGGAGGACAGGCTTTGCAAAACCAAGTCCTTATAGAGAAATGTACACTTTACCTGTTGGCTCACAAGTTTCTCTCTCTCTTCCCTTTATTCACTACCTCTAGCTAAGCTCACTGAGCTCAACTTCACTTCACCAGCCCCTACAAGAAAAATATTTGTGCCAGTAGTATTTAACACACAAAGAGCTCTGCCTACTTCTTTGGTGCATGTAGAAAGTAAACAAACAAACAAAAAAAAGAAACAGCATTTCTTATCATCTAGCTTCTTTTTTTTTTTTTTTTTTTTTTTCTAATGAATTCTCTCTTGTAGTAGGTCCAATACTGGACTAAAGAGGCTACAGACTCCTCTGGATGGTTACCAGCTTTGCTGCCTTCACTGACTGTAAAGAGAACTGTACTGAATAGAAACTTGTAATTTCTGAGCAGATTTAATCTCAGAATTGACTTTACTGCTATTTAGTGGCACCAAATCCTTACCTGATGAAGTAAGGGTCTTTAATATTATGTATAACTATGTAGCATCTATAAAATCAGACTTCTGAAATTCATGGAAGAAGCAAATAAAATTTTGGCTCATTCAGTCAGGAATCACCATTCCTGTCTTTATCTTAGCTCTGTCTTCTCAAAATGTTGTTTTCTGCACTGTTGCTATGAGTACATCAGTGGAAGTTTAAGTAAATTCTTGCTAATAAACAGCAAAACCATTGACTGACAAAACCCACACTGTTTTCAATGAAATAAGACTTATCTCATTAATAATCTGATGAGCCAGGCTGTCTTTCACTCACTATACCAGTGAATTTCCTTGATGGATTGGCTTAAGTAAATCTTGTCTGGCTTTTTGATCAGTGTAAAATCATAGAATTTGGCGCAAAACACTGAAATGTTTTAACCTAAAGGCTTTATTTTAGACACCTGAAGTTTCTGAATGCCAGCACTGCAGCAAACAGAAATAGAACTGGTATTTATTGAGAAATAGAATAAGTTATGACACTTTTTTTGTAGGAATAATAGCAGTGATATTTGAAACAAAGGAATCTCATCCAGTCCACAGATATTATAAATAGAGTTGTGCAATAACCAGGATACCATGAAGGAAGAATCAAACAAAAACTAAAGCCAGAAATCTGCGTTCACCTGGGGGTGGGGGCCTGTCTGAACGCTGCAAAAGTAATATTGAGAGGATTTATTATTGATAACTAAAACGGTGACCTCTCTGGTCTTGCATGTTTTGTGATGTAACCTGTGATTTCTGCCAAGCACTTATAACAGTTCTCATCACAACATGAACTGATAGTGTGATATGTTAGCATCACCACTAATGCACGCCAGCATTACACTTCTCTTTCTTCAGTTAGACAGCTTTCCTTCAGGCCATCAGACACTGGAGGTCTGCACAAAAATGTACCTCTTTAAAGCAAGCAAATCCCCACGAATTTGAGCACAATTAAACCAGTTCTACTTAAAATGACTTACTGATTCCTGCTTTTCATTTGAAATCAGGCAGACACCACAAAGTTCAGATCCAATTCCAGATTTTTAAATTGTTTAAAGCCCAGTAGTGTCTACATTTGCTGTTTCTTTCAGACATATCTAAAAATAACATTCAGCAAAACAAAGGAGATAAAAAGTAAGAATTTTAATATCCTGTTTTGCCCTTTTTCTTTATTCCTTTCTAATATAAGGTAACCTAATAAAACAACATATAATAAATATTTAAGAGGAAACAGCAATGAATTTACATTGTGCTTTCTGAAGTCTCTTCTTGAAAGGCTGATTACTCACAAATTGTAATGGGTCTATTTTACAAAATGTATCTTTCTTTCATGATGTGATTCTTTAGCCTTAATATTCACTTGATTCCTACTGATTACAATAGAATATGTACAGGAACAACAGTAGATAGGACAAGATGGCACTACAGAAATACTCTCCTTTTAGGTACACACACATCTCAGGTCCTAAAAGTATAAATGTGTCTTAAGACATGACCTGGTGTTCTCATACCAGTCTAATGAAAATAGACTCAGTGAATGCACAAATTGCAAAAGCATTGGGGCAAAGGAGCTGTCACCCTAAAAAAATGCAAAAACCAAAACTAAACCAAAACAAACAAAAAACCCCAAACCAAATCAACCAAAAAACCTCAAAATCCTCAACAACACAGGATTGCTTTTCCCATCTTTAACCCTTCCCTGTGTTCCCTAGGGTGGTACCTCAACTCCTTCAAGAGTTGAGCCCCAACATGCGCAGCAAACAAATCTTTAATGTTTTTAACCAGCTACCAGCATTTTTTTCCGCCTGAGAAGGAAATTTGGATGGTTTAATGGTACGGAGGCATTAGGGCTCCTACCTGGCATGCTACCTGAGAAAATCCTTAATTTTCCCCTTATTCCTTTCCTTTCCCAAGCAGCCAATTCTCTTAATAATGCATCTTTCAATTCCCTTCCAAGGGTCCAGTTGGCCCTTTGATTATCCTGGATCTGGGACTTCCTATCTTACTTATTCTTGTAAGAGACACCAAACATTTATTTGCCCCCTTAAAATTTGCAATTTTCAGTGTGATATGGAGCAGGCGACTCATCTGAGGAGACACACAGATGAAGGAGAGCACTACAGATTTTAGGTGCAAGTGAGCAAAATCACATAGGATTTCATGTGTGGGGGGGGAAGAAATAATCTCTTCCCTTATGCTACAGGCATGCTCTGACAGTGATATGTTTAACATTTCCCTGCACACGGAGGGCTACAAAAGCATTAATACACACAATGAAGAGAACAGTTTGCTGTAGTTGCAAAGCATGGTTAGAACAGCACATCACTTAATCACACTTCAGACATGTAAAAGCAGAAACACCAGCATCATCTGCTATAGAAACCAACATGAAACCCCTCCTTGCAGCATGCACCTCTACTCCCAAGCCCTATTCAGAAAGAGTTAAAATATGAAATAAAATTATAAAGGCACCAATGATATTTTTATAACAGAGCTATCGCGAGTAAGCTGTATTTTAGAGAAACATTGCACATTTTGATGACTGTCAAAATTTACATAACTTACTCTACATGAATTAACTATGAGGTATAAAATGCAACTTTGGCTAAATAAACCCTCAGCAATTGTAAAGCAGTATTTCAAGCACTGCTAGAATAACAGCAGACTGAAAGATTAAACAAAAAATTATGAATACTGAGTGAAGAGGTCTCCCCAATATTTAGTTATTGTTGTGAAATAAATTAAACAATCGGGGGAGATAATCTTTAGAAATACAGACGATAATTCTAGTTGCTATAGTACTTTTTATTTTTATTTTTAACGGGTGTTTGTCAATTTAGTGCCTACAATCAAAACTCTGACATATTAGGGTAATGAACTGGGTCCGGGAATTACCAGAAAACACATAAATACTCAAATTTCTTGAAAACATGAAGTGTTAAGAGAAACAAATTCCAGTCTTTAACATCTGTCCTACAGATTCTTACCATTTATCTGCTGATCAAAATTTCGAACGGTGCCAAAAAAAATCATGAAGTCAAAAGGACTTGGTGGGGGGAATCTTTGTTTCTCTCTAAAAGCCTAAAAGTTATACTCAACTGCAGCACAAAGAGTAAAGAGGTTGTTATTCATATTAACTACATTTACATTCCTATCGCAACATCCAGAGAGCTAATAGTGGGGTTATTAACATAACAAACGTAAATGTTCTATATAAATAATACTGTTTCAGGCCAGCAACCGCTCATCTGACAGCATTTAGGCACAGGCTCAACATCTGTTTATGAACACTTTGCCTAATGATATCATCAGATATCATTAAGTGCGGCAGAATACAGCACAGAGGCAGGTGCAGCTGCCTTCAGTACCCATCACAGAGGAAGAAAAGAGCTGCATTCCCGATCCGAAAACCCATCATTAGGACAATTTTCTTCGACAAACCAGCCCTGTGATTTCAATCTGTATATCACCTGTAATTGTAGTTTTTAGCAAGAAGCTGATTCTATACATTTAGCGACGAATCACGTTGATGGCCTGAATACTGGAAACACATTTGTGCTACCAGCTGCGGCAGCTTTTTTTAGAGCCTGTGTTAACAAAATACTGCTAACAAGGCAATGCTTGGAGTGCAGCTTTGTTTCTCTTTCTTGTTCATAGTGTTTAGATGTGCATAATTATGGAGATTAGCAATTGATTGCTTCTCAATAATAATTGATTATTGGTCACTGAACCTTCCCCAAAGCACTTCGCTGAAGGTGAGGACAGGTGATAAGTTCATTCTCAGCACATCCAGGAAACCGAAAGGAGAGGTCCAAAAGAACCTTCGATTTGTACATCAGTTTCCATGATAAACAGACCAAAGGAATAATAGAATATCCCAAAGCCTCGTTTGCCCGGAGGCAAATTGTAGAGATCATAGCAAGCCTGCAGAATTCTCCCTGTGGACTATGTAAGAAACATACATCATTTTTATATATGTCAGTTGTTCTTTGATTTGAAAATATTTCTACCCATTTAATTTATCTTTTTCAGTCAGTTTTCTTAAATTGTACAATTTAAGGCTTATATCAAGGAATGAATATCATTTCTGAATACCCCGAAAATGAAACAAACTGACAAAATAATGCAAGTCTCTTTAGCAGAAATGTACAAATATTGAGGCATCTATTGTCACTGACTTCAAAATCACTATACCCTTTTGATCTGCTTTATATCCATCAAAATTTTGGTCTGTAGTGACTGCCTTGATGCAACGTAACATAATGTTGGGAATATAACATGATGCCACAGCTAAAATTTAAAGGCGAATGCTCTTATTTTTGGCTTAATCCCCCACTGTCAATTTGGACAGCAAATATCCAATTTAAATTTATTGGAGTGCATGGAAGCCACTCAGACAATAAAGTATCCGTAGCGTTCATAAAATGGTAAACATCATTTCTTCTTGGCTGTTCACAAGTATTTTGAACAGTTGAGACCCATTTTTCTAACCCTATTCTGTTTACAGAAAAATGTAATTGTAAGCCTGACATATCATAGCATTTGTCTTTAGATAACCTTTTTCTTTTTTTTTTTGAAATGTAGAATTTTGCGTGGACATGCCTCCTCTCTGGCAGAGTGAACTTTACAACCTGATTCATGAAAAATGCAGTTTGTTTAAAGTTAGCCTGCACCATTTTGAGAAGATTTTTGTGCTAAAATGAGAAACAGATTGCACAATTACGATTCAGAAGGAAAATGCCCAAGATAGAGGGCTGGGGTTTAAGCAAGAGGAGGTGCCAGGAGCAGAGTTGGGGCTGGGTTTGTGCTCAAAGAAGTGCTGCACATCATGAATGTGCTAATTTTTACCAGGGTCTTGGTCAGCCTTTGTGCTGTTTTCCTAAAGGCAGCACAATAGTAGCAAAAAACTCAAATTACACATCACATGCATGATCCAACCCAGCACCAAGGGCTGTTCAGTGATTATACCCAATCACTTTTTATCAACTCCTACATGTGGATTTGAAAGAATAGAGAAGGTGTTCAAAACAAATGTTTTAGATAGCAGCAGGTATTTTCATTAATCTAGACAAAAACCTAAAAACCATGGATGTTCTGTATCTGTGCACTCTACAGAAGGGGCTTTCTTTCTAAAGCAGCTTTAATTCAACCTCTGTTCGTGCACACAATTAGATGAGGAGATAATTTCCGAGCACAATGACTTGCAGGTGCAAATAGTGATATAGATAACAAACTATCTGATCTGTGGGCACAGATAGATAGTTAGACATCTAGAATCCTTATGTGCAGCCATAAATAATTGCATCCTCAATTATTTATACAAATAAAGAGAGGAGGCCAGCCTGGATGAGGGGGAGAATTGAAGGGAGGAAAAAATAAAAAGAAAAACAAGCAGTAAAGCAAACCAGTACTTGATGCAGAGCAGGTTATTTTTGGTCCTAAGCCCCAACATTTTCAAAATACAGAGGCAACATTAGGATTTCCTGCAACTGCCTCTCTGATGTCAAAATAGGGATCCCTCATATTTTAAATACCAGGCCTTTTTTGAATTTCAGACTGCTGCAGGATTTGCACCAGAGCAGATGAAGCGATGTAGTTTCTCTTGTGCAAAATGAAGGTATGAACCAGTAATGTAAACAGTGAATTGCTTCAGCAAGTCTGATGCTGGGTGAAAATGGTTCCTGCTACGTTTTGCATTAGTTTTTAATGTGTCTGTTAAACAAGTAAATTGATGTAACTGTAGAGACGGCTGACACTTTCTTCCTTCAAAAACATCCTCAAAACACCCCTTTTAGAAGAGACAAAGGCTAAGCAGATTTCTATAAATTTGGGAAGGATCCTCAGCACAGAGTACTCAGGCATAAAAATGCAAGTAATATTTATATTACTTAAATTGTACTATCATATGTGTTGTAGATATATATATATACAAACTACTATAAACACTGTGAAGTTTAGAAAACAGATTATTTTGAAGTTTGCATAATGACTCTGTTCATTATCCATTCCCTACATGCATAGAGAGAGATCTGTATCTTTCATCACATGGACACATGCAGACATTTTACATAGGCTCCTGCTTCATTTTGGGGCACAAATGATTGGCTTGCTGCAAAACTATGCAATGTTTAATTTTACTTCTCTCTCATTAATGTGCCACAGTACTCAGATTCTATTCAGGATTGTGTCTGACCCACTGGAAACAGAGGGTGTCATCCCTTCAGCTTAAATGTCCTCAGTGAGAAATTTTAGGAGAAAAGAGAATAAGCTCTCAAGTATTTACTAAATCAGTGCCATTGTGCTGTGACTTATTGGGGTGTCAAGTCAGAGACCCAGAAAATGAGGAGCATGTCAGCAGTGAGGAGCCATAAAGACAAAAACAAGGATTGAGGATGTGAAGAGTTGATCTGAGCACTGTGAGAGGGGCCTGAACTGTCTCTTCTTTCAGCATCACTTGCTTTTTTTCCTGCAGTCCCCATCCTAGTTCATAGGACACTTTCAGAATATGGAAGACAGTCAAATTCCTGATCTACCGAAAGGTGATCTTCTGCTCAATGAAGGATGTAAGAGTGCTCTGACAAAAGCAAAGTGTGATCCCATCACTGAAGGCTCAGTCATGATACCCATACATGAGTGCAGTGCTCATCTAAATTCATGTAGATCTGATGTTTCCTAACTGCCTTGCTCAACCCACAACGACATTTTCAAACACTGTGTTTGTGATTTATTTTCTACCCTATGGCCTGAGCTGAGAACCTGTGTGATGCACTCTTGCTCCCCCATTTTTCCTTTTTAGCTTAAGCCTTTCTCTTATCTTCTACATCCCTTCTCCTTTCTACTAATAAGCTTCCCCATGACACTTTCCTAAACTTTACATTTATCCCCAAATAAAGGATTTTTTAAAAAAATGCAGCTATAAAATTATGTCTTTAATTGTTTAAGTTTCTCCTTTGTCTTAATTACATATACATCTCTGTTCAAATGACAATTACTTGGGGTAAAGAAAGTCTTTGGTATCTAAATGTATATCCTAAAAGTGTTTGGCATGTTTTATGTGTTACTATTAGATAAAAAACACATATAAATATCAGTAACTTTATTTAGGTTTATTTTTCATGTTATGCATGCAACTACTACTTGTGTGAAAGTGTTGCTATGACAAAAGGCTTTTCCTTCTGCAACACAATTTGGCTTTGATATCAACAGCAATGGCTGGAGAGGACCATGAATGGATCAGGTTCTCTTTTTCAATTGGTAGGATTATTGTCCATCATTCAAGGGCAGTGCACTTAAAAACATGACTGACCATTTATAGCATTTGCCACCTGCTCCTGGTGCTTTACAGTATTGACAGATCAGAGCAAAGAATGTGTGCTAGGGACATTTTTATGGTTACTGCTGGATTTCAGTCTTATATTCAATTTAAAGAGTGAGTTGGAAAAAATATCATCCAGTTACTAGACATTCCTATGTTTAACCTCTTTCTACACAAAATAAAACTTTTTTTTTTTTTGTCTTCCAGGATAAGGCTGGCCTCCGAGGCAAAACATAGTGTAATTTATTGAAAACTCTCAAGCACAATATCTGATTTGTATGTCGTTCTCAAATATGATATTGTTTAAAGGCAAAAAAATGTTACTCAAAAACCCATTAACTTAGACAATAGTACAGATCTAAGGAGGGTCTGATAATTACTGTAAACAATGAATCTTTACTCAAGATAGAACCCATGGCTCAAATTCAGAAGAAATGCAACCGACAAATCTATTTTTTGGATTTTCTTTTGCATTAAAGAGAGTGAACCACCTTTATTTTTCAAGCTAAACACTTCTGCTTCGAGTAAGAGTTTAGAAAACATGAAACCAACATTAACCCATAAAGCTGCATCTGCCCAAATGCTCAAAGCTTAGAATGGAATCTTAAAAGTGGCCGCTGATTTACCAGTTCCAGTGCTCAGTGATAAACAATTTAGACACCTATAAACAATGATTTGATTGTGACACAATTATCCTTTCCTTTTTCACATCTTTCAGAATGATTTCGAGAGGACAGGGAGAATCTCAGACCTGCACATCTCCTGGCTCTGATACACCACTCTTAGCAGATTGGGGTGATTTCTGGAAGGAATTGCAGCATTCTGGTACAGCCTAAGGGAGTCCTGCACTCCACCCAAAGGTGCATCCTTCCTCCACATCCCAGAGAGAGCACGAAAATGCCTCCTGCCCCGGCTCTGCCACAAATCTGATCTCTCTGGCACAAGCAATGTCTCCTTTTATTTTTCCAAGGTTACCTACTCATGGAGGCAGCATGATGTTGGACACAGGTCATTAGATCTGTTTATGTTTCCTGTCTCTGCTCTTACCCACAAATACTGAAATTTCCTTTTTCCAGAGACAGGATTCTGGCATTATGATTTAAACCTGCTGCTGTCATAACTCCTGGACAAGTCTGTGGTGGCTCAGCTGAGCCCCAAGGACAGCAGCAGGGCTGGGGTTGCCTCACAGGGACCACCCACCCTCCAAAACAGCATTTCCCAATCTGCTGCAAGTATAATCTCATTTTCCTTCTCCAAATACCCAGCTTTGCCTTCTGGAAAGAGAGTAATATTTTTTCCTCTATTCATCTTAATTTTAGCGCTGATATTGTTAGCTACAACTTGAAATAGGAACAGAAATTGGACAAAACAAGATCTTAACCTTGACTGCCTTGAACTTCAAGTGGTTTTAAAACCGTAGTTGAGTCAAATTTGGATTTCCATAGGAGCTGCTAATTATTTATACAAAATACGGGGGTGTCATCACACTTAGGAGTATCACAGTAACTGATCTGAGAAAATGCACCATGTTTCTCCTGAACAGCAACCCCTTTGCAGGGCTTTATAGGAATTTTGTCTTTTAAATCATGAAAATTTTTAGACTTTATGCTCCATTAGATGGACATGGAATAAACAGAATGAACGGAGCTGGATTAAAATGGCGGAAGGTGATGTTAATTGGAATTTGAACATTTACATATTTTTCTCATTACTTTTTCAAGTAATATTTCTTAAAGGAGGCAATACATGTCAATACAAATTCTCAATAGGAATGTGGCTTAATACCATGCAATTGGCTTTTTATCAAATTCCGCTGGAGCAACTTCTCTGCCATCTGAGCAGGTTTTTTGCTAAATGCCACTGAAGTGGCGTCACTTCAAAACAACACTAGGCAAGGTTTTGTTTGGTTTTGTGCTTTGTTTTTAGCACCCAAGGGACTTGAGCAGAGAGCACCACTGCCAGGCAGTAATTACAAGGAGGTGAGGTACCTAGGATTTACCATGGGCAGACAACCAGAGGTTCATGAATCGTGCTCTTTTTCTTTTATCCATAGGAAAATGTTTTGAATTTGAGACCAACATCCATGTAATATTGTGAAATACTCAATAACAACAAACTACCATATGTCATGCAACCCTGCCCACACTATTTGAAAACCAGTTAATACTTTTTCATTTACTGCTATGTACATGAAGGGAGGAGGAGAAGGCTGTAACTATCAAGCTCTTTTTCCCATTCTTGCAGAAATTTTAGGTTGCTGTAGTAATCAAACACAGTAATATTTATTCATGAGTACATTTGAAAATAACCTACAGACTTTCAACAGCTATATCAGGTAGTTAAACATGAAGTGCCCTCAAATACAGTTTCATCCCTGGTTTCCTTTGTGTACACTCAGTTTGAGATAACCATACTGAATTGTATATAAATTAAGTTTCCTATCATTTAGCCATAATTTAACAGATTTGACAAATCCCTAAAGTTAAAAGGCATTATGGTACCTATGGTATTCAAAATTATCCACTTGGGAGGAACCTTCCCTGTGAAGAACAGATTAAAGATGGCATTTTCATCTTTTATTGAGAATTCCTTATGCTTTATACAATTCAACACTAATTTTTAGCAGCAGAGTAAATATTCTATGTGTCCTTTACTTAGTAGTAAAACTGGGATTGTGGAAGACATTATAAAACCTTGAAACTAATAAAAAACACTTCCAGATTGAAGCCTCAAAATAATTCATTGCCAAAAAGAAAGAAATAATACACATATCTTTGATTTATAGTGATCATGTTCTGAAATACCCTTAATTTAATAGATAAAATTATTTTGTAAAATTGTAAAGAGATACTACAGCTTTTGTAAAATTTGATGGGAAGATATGTTGTCTATTGTTTCCACTTCTAATATACATGTGTAAAGCATTTACTAGAGTACTGCTTTATAAACAGCACAAGATGGAAGTATCTGAACACTTAGGTTGTCACCTTAAAACAAACTGTCACACATTTTTCTTCACACATTTGAAACCCAACTTATCAACCTTAACAAGTGTTGTTATCAAAAGAATTTTGGTGCCTTTGTTCTTTCCCTTTTGCAAGTAAATTACACTTTTAGGATTTATTAAGACAAGAAACAATTTTTGAATAGCAGGTCAAAACTCTCTATGGAAAAATTCTCATTACTTTCTAGCCTGAAGCAGTATTTACCACTCCAACTTATCCATCTTTTTCCTGTTTTTTATATATCTATATTTCCAGAATCTTGTTTCTGTGCCTAATGCTATAACATTGCAGCAGTTTGTTCAAAGCAACACTCTTATTTTTGCTCTTAGCCGGTGCTATACAAACCCTGATCAATTATTGAAGTGTAAGCCCTGAAGTAACACAGCCATTACTGCAGCAGGCAGATAAAAATGGAACACTTTTAGCTACAGTATATTTACTTTAGAGTTTCAGCAAACAAACCAACAAGTTAAACTACCTTGTCTTTCACTTTGTTTGATGTACTAATATTTCCTGCATGTTCAAAAGTCTTTCTTTTAAAACAAAGTTACTGAAACGTTATGGCTGCTTGTTTGTGAGGACACCTAAGCTTAAATATTTGCATGAAACAGCCTTGAGATATAGAAAATTCAGCATTAAAGTAGTACAAATCTAATACAGAAGCTGCTATCTGTAGTGCCATAAGAGCCACAGTTTTTTATGAGCTGTCTGGTATTTAAGTTCGCCAAACTGCAGAGCCTGCATATTGTAATGACATTAAAAATGATGCTGGGAGGTATCTTAAACAACAAACAACATCACTGAGGAAAGTATTCATTAAAGACAAGAAAGAAAAATCAAATTAGAGGTGTTGGAAATTTCTCATGGAAATCAACTGCTAATCACTTGTGGACTTTTCTCCTTCTGCAGCTCACTTCTCTCCACACAAAGGAGTGCCCAAGATGCAGTTTTTTGTTGAAATGCTTTCTTATGTAATTATACAGAGTCTATTTCACAGCGACGCCAGTTCAAGACTACAACTATTCATCTTCTGATGGCGCTGCATGTGCATCTGCACACAAGATATAATGTTTTTCAGTTTAAATGTCTGTTCTGGGTTTTAAGGACTAAATGATAGTGAAGATGACTGGAAACGTTCCAGAATTTCCTATATAAACTGCTTAGAAAAACCAAAAATTAGTACTTATGCTACAGAACTAATAATGTTTGACATTTGCATTTTATCACTTACGGCATGAAGAGCGGGAAGAACTTGTCCCAGGAAGTTTGGGGGGGAAACGATAAAAACTCAGTTTTAGAAATGGATGTTTAAAAAAAGCCTGCGCAGTTTTTTGCTCAGTTTTCAGCTGTTCTTTTTTTCCAGCTCCCATAGGAAAGCAGGCCGCGTGGCTCGCAAACACCATACGTGAACAGCTTAGGAGAAGTGATCTCATGAATACACAAGTGTGCCACCACGTCCCACTTGGAGGCATGTGATAACTGGATATAGTAGCCATGAGTAAAAAAAGCTCCATCTACTTAGGTGTTTTCACAGGTTTGGACAAAAAACAAATCCAGTATCATGACGAGTTGTTCATGGTTGGTTTGTTTTTTTTTTATTTTTTTTTTCCTCTTTATAGGCAAGAGCGAGAAGTGGCTGATGGATCTGGGATTGCTCAGCCTGGAGAAAAGATGGCTGAAGAGGGACCTTCTCACTCTCTGCAACATCCTTACAGGATGGTGTAGCCAGCTGGGGATCAGTCTCTTTTCCCAAATAACAACAGAGAGGAAACAGCTTCAAGTTGCACCAGGGGATGTTTAAATTGAATATTAGGAAGAATTTCCTCACTGAAATGATGGTCAGGCATTGGAAAAGACTACCAGAGAAGTGGTGGTATCACTGCTCTTGGAAGTATTAAAAAAATGAATAGATGTGGTGCTTAGGGATATATTTTACTGGAAGGCATGGCAGTGGAAAGATAATGGTTGGATTCAATATTCTTACAGGTCTTTTCCAACCTTAATGGCTCTGTACGTTTGCATCCTTGAGGACATTCGCTAATATTTTGACCAACGTTGTCAGCACTACTGGTCCACACAAGTACCACATGTAGGGCTGATAAGCAGGTATCAATCACACCATTTCCTCAAAGGCCTGAATTTGCCAAATTAATTCCAGCTTTGAAAACAAAGAAGGAACCATTCCCGCTCAGCCACAAAGACAACGAATCAGCAAATGAGATCTGCAAATAGTGGAAACCTGGGGCTACTCTGGTCCTATTGGAGACTGATTCCATTCCAGCTGATAGGAAACAGCCAGGCAGGAACTCTCTCCTTGTGCAGATATGCACAGATGAGCGCTGCTCTTACCACACAACTTTATGCTCATTTCTGGACATGGCATGGAAAAAAAACCACCTACAAATATAGGGCAGCCAACACAATTACATGTACACATAGATATGCATGCACAGAGAGGATGTAGAAAGTACAATTTCAAGTTAAAAACAACCACAGACTATATTTAAGCCTCATCTATAGGCAATTGCTAACCCAGTCAAACTGTCTCTTTTCACCACCCTCCATTTCAATAAACCTTATATTTTAAAAAATGGTAATCACAGTGAATGTAAACAACTCCTTTATCTTTCACTTTATTTTTATAGCCAGTACATCTGAGCCTGGTAACATATTCAAGGTATGCCTCAAACACTTGGAAGTAAAAACCTTTTCATTTGAACATTCAATTCACTAAAAGTGAGGTAGCCAATTTGTTGTTGCAAGCGTCTGTGCTATTATTTTTAGAGCTTTCTGGCAGACAGCTTATGAAAGGTGGCTTGTATAAAGCAGCAACATAATTTGAAAAAGTGCAAAAAGGGAATCTATAGTGATGCATGTCTTTGTGAAACTGCTCTTTATTTGAATATTGCACAGGATAGTTGAAACAGACTGCCTGGATTTATGAGGTGTGAAGCTATGTCTCATAATGATTAACATTAGAATCACAATTTAGACCTTGGGTCAGACTCCAGATACTGCATTACCCTTCTTAATTTTTAGAAAATCTGGAGATCTTCTTATCATTAGAGCCTTTATTGAAACAAAGATACTCTTGAGTTCACTGCTTGCTTCAGATGAGTCAGGAAAGCAAGCTGAGGTCTTTGAAAGTTCTCTTTACTGTGCTCATCAATGCTTACCTCTTCTCAGAGGAGCTCTGTATGCTTATGTGTGGACTACAAAAAATGCCTGATTTCCACAAAACGTATCTAAACTAATCCAAAACACTGGTAGCCTTTCTTGAAGTCATCAATTTAGGCAGATATGCAATGCAATCACAACAGTGCAATACCAGATTAACGACCCTCTAAATTCTCAATATTCTGCTATTTTTTCTGATCAGCCTTATCAAAAGAACATTTTTGCTTATGACCTGCTGTTTTATAGCCATGCTCCCTACAAGCACTGGGTGAGAGCCACTGGAAGAAAGGCTGACTTGGAGAGAATATCATCATGTTGCACCTGAAGAGCAAAAGATCCTCAAGAACAGGGTTCAGCTGGTTGAGGAGAGCTTGGGGAGTGAGTGGAAGTCAATGGATGCTTTGTTTTGATATTTGTCCCACAGTTTACCTGACATCAGCAAGAATTTCTACTTGGTTGGTGACTCCTAGAAGCCCTTTTCCTGCAAGCAGTTTGAAGTTCCTGGAGTCATGAGGAAGCCTTTGAGTCTAACGTGGCTGTGTAGGTTATTCTGGCAGACAAGAAACCCTTTTTGCATTTTCCAGGATCACAAGGTCTACCACACATGTGCACTGTTACAATTCTGCACACACAGGGTAAATCTGCTGCTCCTTAGAGCTGCCAGACTTGCCTGCTTAGGGCAAGTGTGACCCACACTGACCTGCAGGACACCAGTTATTTCACACCCTCAGAGAACACCACTGCACTGCTCCTCCCTCTGCCCAGAAAGACTTCTCAAACTTAGCTCCAAATAAAACCTTCCCTCTCAATCCCTCCAGGATGAAACAGAGGGAAAAGGAAACTTAAAATAGACAAAGTGCGTCTAACTCCATGTGTACACAAAAAAACAATTATTAAAACAACCAACCTCATCTCCCCCTCAGCTGCAACTAAAATCCTTCCCTTACCTCCATTCCATCCATTCTGAGAATCATGTTATATGCCAGAATAGTTTGGGTTGAAAACCATCTTGTTCCAACACCCCTGCCATGGGAACCTTCCCCTAGACCAGGTTGCTCCAACCCCCATCCAATCTGGCCTTGGACACTTCCAGGGGTGGAATGGCCACAGCTAAATTCATATTTCTTTCCCTTACAGAAAAAAAATACCGAATAAACTAATTTACATCTATCTTTCCATGTAGTTTCACTGTACAGAATTTTGCTAATGACTTAGAATATTGAGGTATTTGTTTGAAAATAAAAGCTGCTGAGCAGGTGAATCATAACCAACCCAGATGCACTTCCACAGGTCTAAGCAGATCACAGGCAAATGGTTGAGTCAGGAATCTGTGACTAAAATACTCATCAGATTCTAAAATAACTGCAAGGCAATGCTCCAAACGCAGCTCCTGGATCTCGGTTAAAGAAGAAGCTGCTTCAAAAATGTTAGCAAATCATCCTAAATTTTGAATGCCAAAAATTCATAAACAAAAATCCTAATGATGGTCCCCGTAGCATCATCATGTATTCAAAAGATGCATGTCTTCAGGTGGTAGAGCTGAATGTTTTATTGAGGAATAAACTACACAGCACATAAGGATAGGGGATGGAAATACTGATATTGTAGGGAGCAAGTTCAAAGGGTGAATCCTTGTGAACACCTATGAATGCAAGGAATCCATAAAGTAAAATATCTCCCTTTAAAAGAGCTGTCAATTCAAATGAAAATTGACAATTTATATTTCTCATTGACAAGAGTTGTAAAGCATATCCCAAGCAAAAAAAATTCAATGCAGAAACATTCATAAAACCTCTAGATTTCATAGTGAATATTTTCTTTGTGTTATGACACTTGACCTACTGTGGGCACAATGGAGAGTAACACTAATTTTGAATATTCATTATATCTTTTTTAAAAAAAAATCCTAACACAACATTTTAGTGTCACACAGGAACAAAAGCTATTCATGGGCCAAAACCCAGTCACTTAGGTTTACCCTAGACTGATGATTATACATCAAAATGTCAAAAGATATGTATTTACCAGGTTTGATGAAGAAAATCTGACAAATACCATTTAAGATAAGTGGCATTTTCTCCTGATTGTTTTCAAATGAATGAAGGGTAACCTAATGCCCTGTTACTTTGGTGGAGCACTTAATGGCTTCAAAAACTCTTATTTACACAATATATTGGTACACACTCTGAAAGGAGAATTGAAGCAGGCATGCTCATTTATAAATGTATCTTAGGTATATGTAGTTGGAATTACAAGAGGAAATGGAACAAAATAACCCAGATGAACCAATCACTGTTTACGTTTCTTTGTCTTTTCTCAGTTTGATATATCTTCCCAATCACCCTGAATTTCTTGGCACCACTGTAATTTTTAAAACTGTAAATATTTCCACTAGCATCAAATTTACTGAGATAAATAATTTGCTAGAGGTGGATCACATAGCAAAGATTTTAACAATCTTCCAGAGTACAGAAATATATGCATGTATTTTACAAAAAAAACCCCATATATCTGAAGTTTTCGTGTGAAAAGGATGTTACCTATACATATTTTAAGTCGTATTTAAAGTCCCTGGTTGCTTTCATCAACATTAAATTTTGTGGTGTGAAACAGTAGGTCTTCATTAGTGCAAAGATACATTGAAAGAGATTAAGAGGAAGAGGATTTAAGCTGAATTTTTGGATTCTTCATAATCTATGAAACTGGGAGTCTTCTAGAAGAGGGAACTTTGTTATTGTGCCCAAATTTACCACCCATGCTCAACCCTCCTTGTAGACATCCATGTACATACACACAAACCCAGCAGTATCTGAGTGAGTTTGGGTACTTGAGGTGATCAATTCATGGCAGCAAGGAATTAACTTAATTCCTTCATTGAAAGGGTGGTCAGGAATCGGCTGACCTTGGAAGCTGTGGAATCACCATCCCTGGAAGTTAAATAAATATGTGGATATGGTGATTAGAGACATAATTTACTGGTGAACCTGGCAGAGTTAAGTTAATTGTTGGGATGGGTGATCTAAGAAGGCTCTTCCAGCCTTAACAATTCTAAGAATTGTTGGAGCACTTAAAACTGGCTTTATTTCTCCACAGTATCATGCCATTCCCTGCTTGGTCTTGGGAGAAATAATAACACTCTGAGTCTTCTTTCTCTAAACATTTCAGCTGCATGCTTCACAGCACCATGGTGCTAAAACATCCCCCCTGCACACTCACCAACACCACTGCTGATTATAGTTGCAATTTTTTAGACATTCTGATTCATAGGTTTAAAGTTGAAAAATGTGGATTTGACAAAAAGCTAAACTAAACCCCGAACAGATTTTTAACAGGTCTGAGAATTTTCAATAGGCTTTGAACAAATCAGTCATTTAACTCTGTGCAGCTCTGGGTAGTTCTTCCTAAAATAGCCAGAATAAGAAGTAGAAAAATCAACTTATTAAAGGACGTACTTTTATGCAGGAGTCTGAATTCAGAAGAAAGTACTAGAGGTGCTAACAGGCAATTTTTTATCAGGCATTCAATTGAATTTTTCATGCCAAAGAAGATTAGGTGACTCTTAGTACTTTATTCCTCCAAGCTGGGGCCTACTCCAGAGATCTGAACTCTGTACTTTCAGATTCTGGCCCTAGGACAGAACTCATTTGTTCAAGGAACTGGAAGACAAAATCGCATAGGACTGCAGCAGGTACAATGGGATGCTGAAAGATCTGAACTAAGTAGAATCAGAAATTACATTGCAGAGATGCTTGCCTTCCACTGAACATGTTAATTGCCACAACTGTCAGTCCTTTGTAATAATTAAGTAGTATTAAAGTTCTCTCTCACGGGAAATTGTACAGCTTTCATTATGTAGTTCAGCATGGAAGTTGCTGCTCACCACATCATTTGCCCCAGAGCAAGGGATATTGAGGGCAGAGAGGAGCACATTGCTATGTGGGACACAAAGTCATGTTCATGGGTGTGGCAAACCCTCCTTTACAGCTCCATTTGGAAAACAGAGAGCTGGTCCATCCATTTCTGTGAAAAAGAATAGAGAGCAGAAAACTGTCCCTCATGTTCTACCATCTATTCCATCTCCCTCTTCCACCTACAAAGGTCCAGCAGGAGCCCAGGGCAGAGGTTCTCTGCAGGGCATTACGAGGGAGGATGAACACTCAGGCTGGTGGCACTGAAAGAAATGAAGCCAGAACTGAAGCCTAGCAAATGCAACCAAAAAATCCCATTCATTTAAATGAAACTTGGATCTGTCTCTTGGCAACTGGCGTGTCAGACACTGAGCTGAAAACCCACTGGCAAAGCCGGGCAGGCGGCTGTGGTTCACAGCCACGCTTCCCTCAGGTGGCTCTGGAGGACACCAAGCCCCTTCCCATGGCACTGGCGGGGACAGGACACACCTGAGTATCAACATGAACATTTTCTTCCTCTCAGGCTGCAAACTAAAATCCATCAGAGCTGCAGCTTTGACTCTGAGATAGAGGAAGTACATCCATGCACAGAGTGAGATCCTTCTGTCCCATTTGTTCACTGTAAGGAGGTGGAACACAACCATCTTGGACATGAAGGGTCCAATGTGCACCTTGGGCTTGTTCCTGGCAATGAAGGCTTTGCTCTTGAAAGTAGTGATGCAAAATAACTTAATTAATAGCTGGGCTGAATAGAATCTGTTGAAAGTATTTCTGACAGATGGTTTTCATTCTCTTTGCAAAGCCCAGTGTTTTCAGCTATCTTTTACAGTTCATACCTTACTAGGCACAAAATCATTGAGATTTTGTTCAATTAGTCTTTTTTACTATTTTAAAATATTTGGTATGACTCTAGATCATATATATATGTATCTTCCATACATGCGAATGATCATAGGCTTTTTCAAAAAATATTCTTCTATAAATGCAAACATTTGTGTTCTATCACTGTATTTTGTTTCTGCACTATGAAAGGAGAATTTAAAATATAACAGAAAATGCCATTAGAATGTTCTCAGTTGTGTGATCGTTTGGCAAAATGGACAAATGTCTCCTAAAAAGTATGTTGAGGTTCCCCAAACAAATTTTACTGGTAACATAAGGCAGGTTGGAGTGAACTCCAGACATGAAACTCTAGTTCATTAATTTTCTACACCAACTGTCTTTTGCTAATTCCACTCACATAATAAACAGCCTAATAAAAATATACTTTCCTTCTTGGACTCTATCTGAGAATATTTATAGATGCTGTGCAATATTGACAGGGATCTGGTCATGTGTGTGTGTGTGTGTGTGTGTGTGTGTGTGTGTGTGTGTGCGTTTTAGCAGAAATTTGAAAGGAGGTTTACACTTGCACCAAAATACAGGAGTGATATTGTGCTTTGTGATTCTAAGGTGATGTAATTTGTCTACTGTTGTTTCTGCCAACTGGTGACCAGACACTAGAGCTGACTTAACCAGTAAGCAGAGTCTACCATCTGGTGGCTGGAGTTGCTGAGTGTACATCCTACACATTCCTGCAGCGAGATTCCAGTGGGACCTTTGCCACTGGTAGACAGCACTTTTCTCCCATAAGTGGAGTCATGAGGCACCTTCAGCCTGGTAATCTTGTCTCCCTTAAATATTTTTCTTTTTAGTGTAATTTACATCTCTGTTTACAGCAGATTTTCCAAAAAAAGCTGGATGAGCTTCTTCATCGCTATTTGGCCACTCTTTTCCATGGATTCTGATTGATGCCTTTGTGCATAAAAATAGTCCTGTTGTAGTATTTGATGTTAATTGATCAACAAATTAAATTTTATGAAGTTGTAACATCAGTCTAATCTGACAACTTTCCATCTCTTTTCCTTGCTACTCACTGTCTCTGCTACACAAGGACCCATTCCCAGAATTTAACACATCACTACAGGAATTGCCACTGAAATCTGAATAATTTTGAGTGAATCACCATTACTGGCCACAGTAAATACCAAAACATTTTCTTTTAAACACATACACAGCCAAATTACCAGGGATATTTATGTGTATCATTGATACATTGGGGAGTAATCAAAGTTAAAAACAATAAACCAAACTTGCTCCTAGTGATTAATCAATTGTACTTCTCGCTCATGGACTCACAGAGTGACTGGCAGGGGCTGTATGATATAAGTCAGTGTAAGAGATGAGATCTCATTTATCTTTTCAGATATGCTTTCAAACAAGAACAGAAAGCTGAAACTATCTTCATGTTAGGTAGAGGGCTGAAATGTCTGCAAATAATTTAAACCATATTAGAATATGATAATGTTGACAGTAACAAGATAAGAATGACTGAAACAATCTAAACACTGAGGCAGTAAAGTGGCTTTTAAGTACCTAAGCATAAAATCACTGCCAAGCAAAAGACATCCAAAAAGCAGAAAAATGTGTGATGTTCTAAAAAGATATAAAGGATGACTTCATCACAAGTTCCTATTGTGCCTCTTGGTGCACAGGCTCGTGTTTTGCATATCCCCTTTTCTCTGCAATGACTGCACCCGATTAGTCTCTTCAACACACAGCCTAACAATAGGAAATGTTATCCACAAATGGGTTATTTCACACAATAAAAGAAAATCTTACTGAACTATCTTCTGAAAATGATGTACAAAAGGCTGTTAAACAACATGCATCTGGCAAGTCAAATGGTTCAGATGGCACACAAATAAATCCATATACTATTGCTGATTTCCAACTATTAAGACATCTGCTGAAAATCCTCCAGTTAATAGGAGCACAAAATAGCTTCTTCCAGACTTGCCTATTTCCCTTATCTATCACACATCCGTGGAAGGAGCAGGGATCAATCACTGTCTATAACAACCAACTTAGTAGTGATTTCCCAGCCACAGTGGGCAAAGGCATTACTCATCTGGTGCTGTTCATTGGGACATTTTCCCCCCTGGTTCACGTCCTATTGCTTTCCAGGGTCAGATAAGCAAAACCAAAATGTGCTAACTGGGATTCTTAAGAAATCCATTGTGAACCAAAGAGGCAAATTCTCTTACAGAGCTTTAACTAGAAGGAGTTCTGCTTAGGTCAGACATAAAAAAACCAAAAGGAAAAGACAGGAGCGTGTGAGTGCACAAGTGGAAGAGCAGAAATCCCTCGGCATCAATGCCAGATCCTACTGCCTTAAGATTCATATCATCATTCCATGGTTAATGCCTGACTATGATATTTTGACAAGGAGAGGATCTAGACACCGAGGTGTAATGAAACTGATTAAAGCAATAACAAAGTCTTACAAAGCAGCATGCAGAAACTACAACTGAAAACTACTGTCATACACTAAGTAAGAGTCATTTAAGGACACAGACATTAGCAATGAAATGCTATTCATGCAAATACCATCAAAAACTGAAAAGATCCCCCCCCAGTACAAGTGTCAGCCTCAACTTCTGCAGACCCTCAGTATAGTTTTGGTGATAGGAAGGATCTGTGGTCCACTTAAAAATTAGTGGGGTGTCTTAGCTCACAGAGGGATACAGTATTTAGAATATTTTTTGTCCTACAGAAAGAAGCAGGGAAATTGCACGATAGATATTCTACCTTGTCTCTCTGACAAGCTGTGAAAGATTATTGCAAATAGACAATTTTACTTTATGTTTTTAAGCCATATAAACAATACTAAGCGCTGAGTCTGAGACTTAACAGCTTGCACATTTATCAGAATAGTTACACTCCTATACCTATCTCTAAAGGGGCTTTTATTCACTATATGGTGTTTTTCCTGACTTATTCCTGTAAAACTGTTTGAATATCAAACTGCTGCCACTAATCAGAGGAGTTACACGGTCACAGAGTCTATGCTCACACCAGGTACCAGGCAGCTTCATTTTAATCAGTTTCCCAAATAAGAATGATCACAGTGAGTGTAAATGAACTTAATTGAACTCAGGAGACAGAGATGTCATAAGGTCCTTACATTCCCTTTGTTATAAGTATTTGCATAATTTCATTGGGATAGCAGGTAAACCTGTACATTTTTTTCTCCAGGACTGTTTAACATTCCTCGACCTACCTATATTTATTTTCTTGGAGAAAGACAAGCAGGGATAGGCACAAGCATGAAAAAAATATTTGATAGATTCTACACATTTTCCTCAGGGAACAGGAAAAGTAAAGACAACTGCAGTTAGCAGCAAAACACACTGTCCCTCCACAGAATCCAGGTGCTCAGGAATGGCAAGGAGCAGCCACATGTTTGAGTCCAGCTTCATTAGAAGCTCCTGCTGCCTCAGATCCCTGAAGGAAGCACAGCTAAGCAAGGATGACTAATGATAATTTTGAATTTTCCCTCTGAACAGCATTCTTTTCATTAGGCTTATCATAACAATGATATTTTTAAGGCTGTGGGATTTGTATCACAGCTTGCAATAGATTATCTGACAAGACAGTTCAACACTATGAAAACAAAAGGAGTAGTAGATGTAAAGGTGGGGAAAAGACAGCAGAAAGGAAGAATCAAAAGCAGAGAGAACAAAGGAAAGAGATTCACTGAGTAGTTTGTACCTTATAGTTGAGCAATAAGGCATAGTTACCATCAATAAACTCCTGATAAAGCAGCTGGAGATGAATTAAGGAAAGTTCAAAGCAAGATGAGCAAAGGACTTTAGATTAATTTTGTATTTAAAGAATTCAGGGTGTAGAGAAAGAAAAGTATAGATATCACGGCAGTACCGTGGTGCTTTTTAAGATGTCATTTGTGGTAAGACATGGCCGTATCTTTATACTTTTCTCTCATAATGAACACTTTTTCTCATCCTATTGCACTGAGCATCGTTGCTTATCCCCTCATTCCCATGCCAGATTTGGGATTTTCCACCATTATCACAAAGTTGATTAGTGCTACAGGCTCTCCTTGGCCTCCACACTGGTGCACAGCTGGGACAGAGGCTGGGAGCTGCACCATCTCTTCATGTCAAGAGTGAAAGAGCAGAGGAGAAGAGCAGTGACAGGGAATAACTTCTCCCCTCCCTTCCCCCCTTTCCCATATGAACATGATGACTCATTATGACAGAAGTGTAATAAACGTCTAAAAAGGCAACCACAAAACATGTATTTTTTTCTGACAGGCACAGATACATCAAAAAAAAAAAACCCCAAAAAATCTAACACATTCAATGATATAGGATTAAATTATCCACTGCCAGCTTTTGGGGCAATATTTAAACATTACATCCTACAATGAAGCTCAGTTCTAAACTGCTGTATCAGATTTATAGAGGTAAACAGCACAAACTCAAAGTGTAGCAGCACTATAATGTCTTTATGTTGCAGCAGGGCTATCAGTTAAAAAATAAAAAAAAAAGACTTTTTTCTTTTCTTTCCTTACTCAAAACTACACCAATCCTGGTGAAATGGAAACTACTCCAAGTTTTCTCCTTCAGAGAAACTTCTTGCTGTCTTCTTTAGTTTTTTGGTGAGGAGCACCATGCTCCCCATGATCTGGTATCCCTGACTCAGCTGCAAGGACCAGGAATTACTGAGGAACTTTCCAGCTCTGGAGGGTGAGGGATGGAGGCACCAAGCCTCTGGTGTGCTGGGGAGAGGCTGCCCCCTGCACCCCACTGCTCCCAGTTCTGCAGGCAAGGTTAGGCACATGTAAATTAAAAACTGCAAGCTATTTTTGTATAAAGTTAGTATTACTAATTTGCTAACTATGACAATTTCACACAGAAACCCTTTTGTTGGAAACTGAGTTTCTCATGTAATAATTAGCTGTGGAATATTACCCCAAACAGGTGTCTGTAGCCTGTCAAAGTCAGAACAGGTGATTTAGAATTAGCGTATTAAAAGAACTGTGAATTAGCGAAGCAAAAACGTGTTAATTTCTTGTTCCATCTGTTAATATGAATTCACTGCCAAATATTTTACTTTGTAGAACTGTGCTGGGATTGGCAAGAACATACACTATAAAAAAAAAAAAGTTTAAAGGCCTGAATGTTTAAAAATCATGACATACGTTACTGCAAAAATAACTTCTACATTTGAGCAAGGTTTTTCTTTTGTATCTTTTAAAACTTCATAGTGAAGAATGCTATATAATCCATAAAATTAAGCTAAAAGCTCTCACACACACACAAAAAAAATAATTTTAAGGCTTTCAAAACTGAGTCGAAATGCAGTGTCATGAGAAAATGCAAGAAAAATATTATGAATTGGCTTAAATAAAAACTACAATCAATGTCTTTATTCTGCCTTGAGAGTATTCAAATACTCAAGATCTTTGAAATGCAAATTTCTAGGCATACTACTGGTATCTACCTGCAAAGCTCTGTCCTATCTGTGCAGCAACAAAGACCCCATGGACGTGCCATACCTGAAAGTCTTTGGTGAGAATGAATGCAAACAACCCCCCAAACTCCTATTTTACATTTCTGATTCTTCACAGTAGTGTTTAAAGCAGTATGGCTCCCATCTTTTTCTTCTAATCCCCACCTTTGTTCATCTCTCACTTCTCCCTGGAAGCTGGCATACTTCTGAGCTGAAGGAGAATCTGGAATATGGCTGGATGGTCAGAATTGCAAACCCACTGCACAAAAAGTGGCTTTAAAGACTGCTTGTAATGACTCCATAGTTGGCATTTTCTACTAGCAAAACCAAAGTTTTCATGGCACTACTGTCTCTTAAAAAAAAAAAAAAAAAAAAAGGGAAATATTTTTAAAGCATTTTAAATATAATTGCCCAGCAATGTATTATATATATCCATCAGCTATTAATGAACATCAGGTATAAATGTCCAAATCCTAATATATATGACTAATGACTGCAATATATTTCCTGGTGTCTTTCTCCACTTTTTTGAGCTTTGCAGATAAATGCTCAGTTATGTGTTTGCTCCTTGCTGTGCCTTGATGCTTCTCCTACTCCTTTCCCTGCCCCCTTTGGAGCCTGGTTTCATCAGCTGATTTCTTCTATCAGCCACTACTTGCTCTGTCCTGGAGAACATCTTGCAAGAATTCACTCACAAACATCAAGGTTATGGCTCCAGCCCATATTTTTTTATGACATTCAACTGTTTAAATTCAATAATTTGCCCTTAGCCCTTTATTTTTTCAGGAAGGTGACGAGGTGCAGAATCTCAGAGGAAGATCACACATTGAAGGGGATGAAGGAGAAAGCCAAAGTTGTGGAAATGTAAAGAAAATGGTCAATGACCTTTCTCGTGGTCCATTGCTCCCCAAAAAATGAGTTATAAAGCTAATTCTGAGCACATACGAGTCTCTGTTATGCCAAGATTTTCCAATGTAAGAGGCAGCCAGCAATTTTAGGGCTAGCCTTCAGGGACATAAATCAATTTGCGCTAAAATTGTCTTAGAAGACAAATACTGACTTTTTGGCAGCCCCAGCCCTGGAACTGTTCAAGGCCAGGCTGGATGGGGCTTGGAGCAACCTGATCTAGTGGAAGGTATCACCCTCTTCCCATAGCAGAGGGTGAAACTGGATGGATTTTAAGGTCCCTTCCAACCCAAGACATTCTAGGATTCTGTGACTCTATGATTTAAGTATTTGCTTTCCCAGTCTATCTCCTCATCACACATCCCATTGCAACAAATAAAGAGATTTGTGGTTGTTTTTCTCAAACTTGCCTGCAGGACATCACCCTGGCCCCCCAGGCGTGCTGTTCCTTTAGCATTTTTCCACAAACTGCATTTTCTAGCACGAGGAAATCACAGAGAAACCCGTATTGCCACTTGGATTACAAGAGAGTGGAAAGATGCACACCCAATTACCGCCAAGCATTTCCAGCAAAGCTCAGAGATACGCAGCAGGTTCTTAACTGCAAATGATATGATAGGTAGTTTCTCCTCCCTGGTTTTCTGCCACATCCAAGAGATTAATACTTACATGAATCATCTGTAATGACTAGCATAATTTAGGGAAGTGAATGAGATTTTCTGCATTATTTATATTATGAACTCGCAAGAATATGAATGGTGGCTTATGTAAATTCAAACCATGTTTACAGTAGCAAAGTGCAGGGAAAGACCAGCAAGGGTTAAGCTGATATTTCCAGAGTTGGAGCTCTTTGTATCAACACTCTATTGCTTATTGCTTTAGTGCTGAGTGATGTGAGTTACAGCCTATGAACTACATATGGGAAACTTTTATTGTTTTCCACATTTGAATGGAAAAATAATTATGTCGCTCACATCTTTCACATACTTAAAGTAAATGCATCAAATTCTTTCTCAGGGTGTGGGCCTGAATTCTTATATTAAAAAAAAAAAGAAAAAGGAAGGCTGCCAGAGTTTTGACCTTTGTGTAATAAAGATTTTTTTTTCCCCCTTCTTTATTTTTTTTAAATGCTTGATAATTCAACCTAAATGTCAGCTTCGACTTTAAAATAGAACACATCTATTTGCTCATAATATTTAAGAAATACAATGTCATTATACTGTTATCAGTGGTAAAACATGTCTAATCTTGATATAGCATCACCTTTAACAAATGCTTGGGGGAAAAAAACTAGCGAATGCATAAAACATTTTATGTAGTTTTAAAATATACAATACATTAAAGTTTTAGTTGACTTATCTGAAAAGACATATTTTTGGCACATAAATAAAAAAAGGCAAGGGAAGAACTTGTCAGAAGGCAAATAAAGTATGTAAATTAAATCAAAGGTAAGGCAGCTACACTTTTTGTATAAATAACTGTGTTAACAGATTTTTATGCATATTACAATATATTCAGATGTATTACTTCTGCAAAAACAAATTCATTGCTTCTCTCCAAAAAACAGATTAAAACAATTTATTTTATAAAATTTGGATGGATAGGATAAGAAATGTAATAGCTATCTATGGAAAATAAATATAAAAATTATTCAAGCTCCATCTACTTTATGTTAGTAATGAGATGCACTTCATTCAAATTCCTTTCAATTGAAACAGTGCTGAGAAAGCAGGAACATGATTCTGTAGGAAATGATTTCTAATCTTCATGATAACATACCAATATAATACAATTATTTACAATTGACTAAGAGTTAATTCCAATAGTATAACATCTTTCTTGCAAAAATGTCAGCTTTTATTGATGAAACAAACTAAGAATAAAACATTTTTACTTGTAGTCTAACTGTGCTGTTTTTCATTCTGTTAACCAAAACAACACAGCAATACTGTAAACAAAAAAATAGCATCAAACTGGCTGTGTTTGCATGATTTTATCAAGAATCAAAAGCAGGAGAGGGAAGGGCTCTGGGATTTGTAAAGCATTAAAAATAATTTAAGAAAATAAATTATTCTCTGTTCTGGTTGTTTATTTGGGGAAGATTATATTTTTTTTTAAGGTAATGAGCATTAATTCAGTCAGAAGACATCATTGTGTCAGTCAACAGGGATCAGGTACCCTTATAAAAGTAACTGCAATCATGTTGTAACATTCCCATTTTTAAATGCCCAATTGTCATCGTGTGTATTTTTGTTGTTTTGGAAAATTAATGTGAACAACATTTAAATAAATAGTTAACATTTAATCTTCTCCCAGTATTCTGAATTGTGATGTACATGGCAGGACTGTTTTCACTGGAATTTGAATGTTATTCTACTCTCAGCAATTCTCCTGCCTCAGAACACTTCAGTAATGTATCCTAATATTCCTACAAAGAAGGAAATATGGTTTAACTGCTTCTCTGTCTAATGTTCTGGGGACAATTGTCAGACATTCCTCAAGTTATCAAAACTAGAAGAATTTCTATTTACAGCTACACAGGTGTTTGTGCAGCATTTTGAGCTCCTTTGTCACAACCACTGGCACACTGACTCAACCCCAGCCCTCACACTGAGCACTTGTTCTGCTCTTACAAGACACCTGAAATGAGGATTCAACAAGGCAGCCTGAGGGAAAAATTATCACAGAATCATAAAATGGTTTAGATTGGAAGGGAACTGAGAGATCATCCAGTGCCACCCCGTTCCATGGCAGGGACACCTTCCACTGTCCCAGCTTGCTCCAAGCCCTGTCTAACCTGGCCTTGGGCATTGCCAGGGATCCAGGGACAGCCACAGCTTCCCTGGGCACCCCGTGCCAGGACCTCACCATCCTCACAGAATCTATCAAAATATATCAAATATAAGAAGATAAATAATCCGTTTTGGTACAAAGTGCCACACAACACATAAGCAAAATGCAGTGCTGGGCTGAAGATCATTGCTGGATACTCCTCTACTGTAAAGTGTAGATTCCCCCCTCCCTCTCCCCTTCTGTTGTGCAAGTTTTTGCAAAGATACAATTATTTTAACTCTTTTCCAATGTCAAAGCAAGGACACAAACCCACAAATAACTGACTCTTGGAACAAAAGAAGCTTTTACATTCAACTCACACGGGGTTGCCCTGCTGAACTCCCACTAATATTTAAAAGCATGAAAAAGTATGCCCTTCTAAACAAAATACAGCAACTCTGCCTTATCTCCTCACATGGGCTGTCCTAACAAACTCAAATGCTAACACAATAAAAGGAAACAGGTGGCTGAAAGAAATATCTTATATTCTCCAAAGCAGCTGCCTTACACGAAATTCAATCTAGGTGTCCCGAACAAGCTGCCTTTTCATCAAAGAATGCGTGCACCAGAGATACACAGCATACCTACTCAGAACATATCCTCTATTGTACTTTCTGCCACCAACTGCTTCCCTTTGATTGGCACAATTTTGGCAGGTATTAATATTTGTGTTTTTTAAAAACAGCATTTAATTTGTTTACAACAGGTGCTTACTTTCCACTGGCACAGAGGAGCCGTTGTTCCCCAAGGCCCTGGGATAGGACTGGAAGTCTCACGTTACTGGTTTTCTCCTAGGAGCACAGCAGGAATGATTGAACTGACCTCCCAAGTTTCAGCAATCTGAACTATTTGAAGTGCAGGATGCAGAACTGCAGCAAGTTGGATGTGTGAGAAAGGATTTACATAGGTGATGACTGACAGGGCAAACCCCTTGCACGAGGAGAAAAAGGTTTTACCATGAAACTGTGTATTATCACTGTAATCTCTGAGATCTTCAGGACAGAATGGGAACTGGCACACAGGTACCAAGTATTTCCAACTACTTATTTTAAAAGTTGAAGTCTTCATGATGAAGAAAAACAATTATTCTGCTTAAACACCACTAAAAATCCATAAGACTGATGTCATTCAAATAGCTAGTTATAATATTAAACATAAACCAACATGGAGTTCCAAACAGCCACTCTGCAACACCCCCAGCCTGGAGCTTAAAATATTAAATATTTCAAGCCTTTTACTTTAGTCCTGAAACACGTAGACTTAACTAAATCTGCCCTGGAAAGCATGGAGAATCATCTTTTAGATATGGACAGATATGCTTCAGACATGCATCTTTGCATAAAGAGCTCTCAACTTTCTTTTTGGCATTATCAATAAAATATTTTCATTTTCTATTAAACAGCAGAATATAAGTGAAACATATCACCACAAATCTAAATAAGTTTCTTTGCAAATTTGCAGAGATCTCAGTGTTTAATATGTGAGAGAAAACCTGTTTGAAGAGTTTCAAATTGTAAAGTTGCTATTGAATCCATAAGAATTTAAGAAAACTTGTGATATGCAATGCTCAGAGATGGGAGCTTTCAGTGCAAATGTTCTCTCAACACGGTAGAGCAGCACATGGAAAAGCAAATGGAGTCTGAGGTGGCAAAAGGTGGACAGGTATAAACGAAAGAGCTCAGAGTACTCTGTCTTCTAAGTCATTAAACTCACTTCTTCTTGTCACTGGTATGATCCCAATCCTGCCCTTGTCCGTCCGCTGTGATTGACAAAAAGTCATTTATTCTCCATCCTCTGGGAAGAGGAACATGGACAAAGGACTAGGCAGAGATTCTTGACAACATACAAGTTATCGACTGACAGTCCTAAAATCTAGCAATATGTCTGTTCAGTGAAGACTTCACACATCAGGAAAAATATACAAATGGAGCTGGAATAGTGAAGATTTTGTGGATTAAGTTAAATAGCCACACAGTTTGCATTTTGCTGTGTTGAGTTTCACCGTGCCTTGAACACCCAGGTTTCTTCCTTGTGCTATATATATATTTAAAGAGAAAATATAATTGTAATAGCAAAATATCTGACTTTTTGAAAATAACTGCTGATCATAGACAGCAGCTCTTAACTGCAGCTGTTTCCACCATGACACTAATTCCCCATTCATTTGAATGGGGCTTAATAGTGCTGTCATAATAATCTTATTGTGACACCAATGGAAGTTCATGGAGACAATGCAACAATGTTAAGATTAAATAAATTGATGTCCCTACTGTGATATGTTTAGCATCATATGCTGAAAATTTTATATTTGGGGAGCTTAATTATATAGAATTTATTAGTCTGACATATTAACCTCATTTTTATGGCTTCCTCGAAAGCTTCCAGATTTAATTAAATAATTCTCAATAGCTGTGCAAGCTATTGACTTCTCTTGAATGTATTCATGAGTCTTCTCTGTTCAGCAGAAAACCTAGTGTCAGGTTGTAATAGTAAAGCATTCCTGGCATGTCATTGTCCTGTTGGAAACCCAGATGTCCAGCTGGCTGTAGTTTTTGTGTATATTACATTTGCGAAACCCTACACTTTACAGATGATTAATGAAGCACGCTTTAGACTGCTGTACAAATGCAAACCCTGGGTTTGTGCAGTAAGACCCAAGAATACAGCAATAGGTAGGAGAGAACTTCTTGAAATTGGAGAAACCATGTCAAATAGAAAAGAAACATGTAGACAGATTTTTGGAACTGACCACAGTACATATTATAAAAAGATACTGATCAGCCACTCAAAACTTTAGACTACAGAATTAACAAGTATTGTTCCCACTGTCAAAAATTTAATCCCATTTTGATTTTATTTCACATCTCTGCTTAAGGCTCGCATTGAAAAGCATATTGGATGTTAGCTCAATCTGTGGAAATATCAATTTCATAATCAGAATCTCAATATGGGCGAACTGTGCACTTCACTTCTAAAATTATTAAGTTTCAAAAAATGTAAAGGGAGCAACGAAGTGTTCCCGAGCCTTGATCCTTATCTGCAACCACAGGTGCCTGCTCTCCCCAAGGCAGAGGTATCTCGCAGTTTTTGACGAGCACTGTAATATTCCCTGTCAATTTTACATTCTGCTTGGCAGCAGTGGAAACCTGACAGGCATCAGCAGAGTGATTGGCAGTACCATGGCTGATAATGCGAGTCAAAGCAATTGGCAACAGCACCGCTATCCCCCTCACAGAGTCCAGAATTTGCTTCTAGTATCACAGGTGACCTTTGATGATACAGGCCGGAAGGTCATGGAAAGGAGATGACTTTTTATGTCCCTTAAAAATTGTTGCTGGTGTATTTATCTGTTTTTTTCATGCCTTTTTAGACATTGAATTAAAGCAGCTCCTTCAGCTGCAGACAGAAACCCCATTGACTTGTAGGGGCTGTGTGGCCTTGGATGTAGGAACAGTAACTTTATGTTTTTACCTGTTTCTTGACTTTCTATTTACTTGACTTTCTTTGATTTCCCCAATTGGAAACAAATGTAGTGAAGCCTTCCTGGATATTGCTCTGAAGAATAACCAGTTAATGTTCATAGTGACAGGTACATATTCACCACCTCTTGATATCTCTCCAGGCTCAGCTCTGCACCTACCATTAGATTCCCATGTGATCAGAAAATTTTTTGACAGAAAACTCAAGACATGAGTTCAAAAAGAGCTCTTTCAGTCATGAGCTCTTTTTCAAAATCCCCAGAGCATTCAAAATTTAATAACAGAACCTCAAGCACGGGTGAACATTTAAATATTGGAGCAAAAAGGAAAGGTAACTTTTGAAGAGGAGCAAGGAAATGGGAACTAATTTATTCTGATTTGGAAAAAACAAAGTCGCAAAAAGGCTTGGGTTGATCTTCCTTACTGTTACTTACCCTCTACTCTTACCAATCCAGCTGTCCCTCCCAAACAACTCCATATTTTCCCTTGTAGTTGAAATACACACAAAACACACATCCAAATCCATGCCAATTAAAGCACAGATACAATATTTTGTTTAGATTTCATAACTATCATTTCATGTCTTAATGTTTGGTTTTTCCACAAGTACTTTGTAAGTGTGTTTTGAAAATGCTGCCGTGGTGGATGGAGAGATTTCCATCACCAGGAGGCAGAACTGAATTGAGAGGGATGACAGGACCCAGTAAAACATGCCTTGTATTGCTGGCCTGCTGTGCCAGCTCTCTGTTGGTGTACCTAGAAACCAGAGGTTTTGAGATCAATGTCATCTAATGTCATTTTTCAAGCCCCTAAAGCCTTTTGTCCTCACTTTGCTTGTCACCAAGCAAGACATTTGTTTGACATGACAGTAGGTTTGAATAAAGGCATTTATTATTCCAAAATATTCTGATCCCTTCAGCCTGTCCTTTCATCATAAATATCTCCTTGGTTTTTTTTCATATTGCACTAAAATTAAAACAAGATGAAAACTCCCGGCATTTAATGTAGTCAGGATTAGTTTGCTCCAAGAAGAATATTTCAAAATTTTTTCCCCAAGTGCTCTTACTTAGCTCATGATAAATTGGATTGCAGCACCTAGGAAAACCAGGAAAACTGAAGAATAGCTGAGTTTGAAGCCTCACCACTGCACATCCTTTCCATTTTCCTTCAGACAAGGTTTATACCCCCTAAACTGCTGCGGTGCTTGTTGCAATCCACAAAGATTTAAAATTCATCAAATAGACAAAGTGTACATTTAATACTCACATGAGGGAATACAGAATGCCTTTCAATACATCAAACTCCTAAACCTTTTACATCTTTCATTTTTAAGCTACATGGATTTTGATTTGTACAATTTTAAAAATATTCTGAAGCCTAGTCAATCTAACACTAAAAAGCACTGTTGCACAGTAAGAAATCAAGAAATACAATTCAGCAAACCTGCTATAGTTGGTCCCTAGGGAAGTTTTTTTCCAATTCTGTTTGTCATAGCCCAGATCCATCATGTCATGCTAGCCTAACTTACTACTTCTGTCTTTTTTTCTATTTTTTTCTTTTCTTTCTCTTTTACCCTTTTTTTTTTTTTTTTGGCACACTCCAACTATTTTCTGTTAAACTAGTGCTGTCACAAGAAAACATATAAAAATGCTCTTTTGCAAACATACTGTTTGGTCTCTACTGAACTCTCCAGAGCCACGGATTTCTCTCACTGTCTTTATCAGGGGTGAATGTTGACAGATCACTGAACCTTACTGTCAGCGGTGACAGGCTTAAAGCTGTTTTGTGCAAGGTGGAGAAAAAACAAAAAAGGTTTCTCTGCCTTGCATCTAGAAGGTCCCTGATTTAACAACAAAGGCTTATGTTCAAAGATGATTAGCTTAAAGGCATTTCAGAGAGTTTTGATTGTTGCAGCAGTTGGGTGTCTTGCTACTGGGTGAAATATGTATTCCCCGGAGAACAAAGGCGGCAGCAATCCTATTCTGCTGAGATGGCAACTTTAATAATTCCATGTATTTATCAGTATTGTGTCAAGATCTTAAGGATTTTGCCCTTCAGGTGAAGTTGGAGGTAGATGGAATGGACACGGTGCTGAACAGTCCCACTAAGATATACATGGAAAATGACCTGTAAGGCCCTGGGGGAGAGATAGAAAAGATTCCCAAGTATCCGAGTACACATAACATAGATTAATGTCTTTGAGCTTTACAAAAGGAACTCTGAGCTTTCCACATTGGGTTTTAGCCTATGCATAAAGTGATGAGGCCAGGTGCTTTTCCCTCATACAGAGAAGCATTTAAAAAAAAAGTATTAATAATGTAAATTATCCAGCAGTTTTCACACAGAAGTTAAGCCAGGAAAAAAAACAAGAAAAAAAGAATGCAGCTTAAGCACTGAATGCATTGAAAATAATAACATGTCATATTCACTGTTGTGCCTTTTATAAAAATAAAAAGGCTAAACTTGAAATATAAATAATGGGATTTGCTGAAAAAAAATAATTGGAGATATTATTGCAGCAGTAAGTATTATGGGCAGGGCTCGACTGAGCACAGACATTCCATATGTAAACTCATACAAAAAATGAACACCTCTGTACCTCTGGACAAACAATTTCTGTAAGCTCACTCTACGTGCCCATGGCCAGTGACACCAGGACAGATTTCACTGTCCCACAGGGATAATGACCAACAGGGAGAAACTATTCATTTGGTGAGGATCTATCTCTCTCTTCATGCACCATCAGAGAGACGTAGGGGACTTTCAGGAGGAAATGCCTCCTAATTAATGATAGTTCAGAGCCTTATGAAGTGTGAAAGACTGTCTAGAGGAATGTGTAACATAAGCATGATTCTGAAGGGGCAAGCAGAAGAGCAATAAAGCAATAAAAATGTAGGAGTAATGTGCAGGACAGAGAGGCAGGTAGCTGGAGGAATTCTGAGATCAGATTTTAAAATATTTTCATATCCTAAAGATATCAGTTCATGTAATTACAGGGTCACAATAGGCCTTTCTCCTTCAGTGCTTTGAAAATTCCATATTTTAAGGAAAATACACCTTTTTCCTTCAGATGTTTACTCCATCAAGGCTGATAAGTTATTAACTATATTTCATTAATCAAGATCTCATGATGCTTCAGGAATTGCCAGGGATTCAGGGTTATACATGGCACTGCAGTGGTTGCATCAACATACTAGCAGGCAGTAAGAATTAACTGGAAAATTATTAGAAGTTATTTCTGTCAGCATTTACGAGATACACAGTTTCATATCATTAACGACTTTTTTTAGAATTGGATGCCTATAAAAGAGAATAACTCGAGCCTTCTAAAATCACAACCAGGCAAAATGGCAGGAATATCAGCAAGAAACTTTGCTAATGCTGCAAGCTGCTCCCAGATTGATTTCCAAACATATCAATTCTCTCCTGACATGTTTGTCTTATGATGTGTCAAGTGGCAGAGCTGTGCCACTGGTCACAGTGGGCTCAGTAGGCTCAGCTCTTAGGAAGCCTCTGTGGACCAAGACTCAACATCTCTGGGATCAGGACTAAAGAGATATTTGTATTTGTTTCATGTGAGGTTTCATCACAGTTAAACCCAGAATGCAGTGATAAATCATTTGTAGGCCAAAGTATTCTTTTTTTCCCCTTTTCTCCTTTTCTTTCCTTTCTCCTTTTTTTTCCTAGCAAAGTATTTTAAAAATTATGGATGCCCCATATTTTCAAATTACTGAAAATAATGGTCCTTTGCACTTCAAATATGTATTGTCTACCGGCCTATTTCCCCACCAAGAGTGGTTTATAGAACCACTTTTAGAACTCAAAGCTCTGCACTGAGCCTCTGCAGGAATGACAGAAGGATGGGATTACAGGAGCAGCTGCAGCCCAGCAGGAGTTTTGATCCACAGAGCCCCTGCCCATCCCAGAGCCGTACCAGGGTACCAGCTGTGGCAATTCACAGCCCTCTCCTCCTTCTCCTTGTTCCCAGGGCACCTGCACCAACTCCTGGACTACAAATCTGCAGTTTTCATTTGTTCATTCAGAGCTCCCTGAAGGTGCTCTGAGATGGCCAGGACATCCATGATCCAGCAGCAACACATCAAGATGAGCAGAAGTTACCTTGAAACAGGCAGAGGGAAATTAATTTCTGGCACTGGAAAGACCTTAAACACCTTTTCTCCAGACAACACCACAGAGAGAGTCCCCCAAACTATCCAGCTGCCTGGTTTCCAAGGCTGTTCCCCACCAGCTGAGGACCAACACAGGCTTGGACCTAACTGGAAGCATCTCAGTCTGCTCAGATGCAATATTGTATGACCCAGGTGTGCTCATGGCACAGAAAAGCTGTACCTGGAGAGGCTGATTTGTGTTCAAACCTGAGCCAGGCTTTTCTCCCTCACTCCATCCCCAATCCTCCTGCAGTGGTGGCACAGATGGGGAGTCTCTTGTGGGATGGGAATCACTGGTGCTCTGCCATCCTGCAGCACAACTGCTCTGCTTCTACCCAAAGACCAGCAATCTTGTTTTCCTAAAAGCCTTTTCAGATAAGTGCACATGGCATCTGTTTGCAATGTATATTTGCCATTAGTGTTTTTGAGTGGGAATGGTGGGGTCCGTATGGCACAGAACATAAGGATTGCCGTGGTAATTAGTCATTATTTGGACTAGCAGAATAACTGCTACCAAAGACTCTTAATTCTCTCCCATTCTAACATACCCGACACACATTTTCTTTGTTTCTGCCCTTTATCTAAAGTATTTTTGCTCTGAAAAACTGTTGATATTTATCATTTGCCTGACATATTAATCTATGCAGGAAAGGAAAGTATAACATTTTTCAGGAAAGTTTTGCTTTTCCACATTTTTTGAGGATTACACATTTTTCATTACAAAACAGCATCTAAATATCTGTAAATCACCACGAGTTAAAGGAAAGCTACAAAAGTAAGAAAGAGCAACACCTCTACAGCACAGCATATCTAGAAAAAACACAAACCAGATGATTTACCTGCGGCTTCTGTTCTCTGAGACCTGTTTACTCTGCATATATTCACAGTCTGGGTCTAGTTTCTGAAAGACGGATTTTTAATTCAGAAGGTTTTTAACTCTCAATTCTCACAGCAGGTGTGCCAGGTGTGCCCACCATCACACGGCTTTTGTGCCACCTGGGAAAGAGCATTGAGAGCTCAAGCTCAGGAATTCCGTGCCGAGGAAGGCTGTGATATGAGCAAATACACTTCAGAGAGAATGGCCATAGGAACTTCTCTTTATCCTCTGACCACCTCTGCATTTCCAGGACTGTTCCTGAGCTCCTGTGAAGCTGAGGAAGGGCCATTCCATTGCACGTGGTGAATATGCAGTGGAAGATCCAAGTGAGAGAGCAGCTCCATGTACAACAACCTGGAGATGGATGAGCCTGACTGAACCAGACAGCTTCTTAACACAGCTCACAAACCCAGGGGAGGAGACTGGCAAAGCTGTCTCAAGCCAGAAGGACGGACATTCCCACAAAAGGTAAGGCTCAGTACCTTTGTTCACAGCAAGCAGCCTGGACAAGGAGGTGGGATAAGTACACAAAGTGGGACAGACACCAGAACAAGCACTCTAGTCTTCTTACCTATGACAAGGGCCTTTTTTGGGTCCTCTTAAAGGAAATAAACCAGGAAAAATATCCTGAACTTCTCACTACATGTACATGGGGGGAAAGGATTGAGTCTCAGCACTCCCCCTCACCCTCCTGCACCATGTGGGTGATGGTGCCAGTGCCACCACCAGTGCCAGTGATGGCCATGGCAGGATCTTAGAGAAGCACAAGGACTTTCCTTTGAGGCTTTGAAGTCTGGAGATGAGCAAAACAGTGTTTGATGTTGAGAAATTATGTTAAGTAGGCAGGTGGGAGCCAGATGCTAAAGAACAGCTTCAGATGTAAAGGCACTGGTGCCCCAGTGCTTTGTCTGGACTCCTATGTCGATTAAATATATATCAAATATATTTAAACATTAAAAAAGCCCTTAAGAACTGATGCTTAAAGCATGCTAGTGAGAAGCAGAGTATGTTATACTGGTTGCCATATTGGCTTGTCTGGAGCATTTGGATAAAATTTGTACATTTGTATATTTTATGTTGGATTATCATTTCTTACTATTTCCACATGTTCTTTCATAGGGAAAATAATGCATGATCAAATGGTAAGGACTATTTTTAAACTGCCTTTATGCAATTGAACTGAAAATATTAGTTTATCTTGTGCTATTCTGTCAAGCAGTATTATACTGATTAAGTTTTTAAAATATTATTGCTGCAGATGGAGTATACATAACCTGCATTTATACTCCATTTCATGTGCCTGCATCTTGAATCTTGACAAACTTTGAATTTTTGACCATAGCCTCATGAAGGATCAGAATGTCATAACCCCTTTAGTCAATATTTTGAAAGGCTAATTTGAGTGAGTAATTGCATTCCAGTTCAGAAGAATATTAAAATAACTAGTTTATGTGAATACATCCATCCTAATGGAAATATACATTCCAGAAGAGTTGGAAGAATTAGCTTAATATCGTTGCTGTATAAAATTCAATGACTTGAGCTTTCAGGCAGGGCTGCACAGGCAGACTGAAAACATTTTGGCTCGCTTGGGTTTGCATCCACTGTATCTGCTTCCAATCTCAAATTCCAATAAACGAACAACAAAGAAATCAAAAGGAAACTGTGTGGCTCGCCAGCTTGAACCTTGCTTGCAGAGAAACCAGACAAAACCACACAGTGTGAGGAAACAAACATAAAAACACAGTGTAATATGTTTTCTATTGTTTCTGCCAAAAAACATCAATTGGTCCAGATCCACACAAAAATCTGCCTTCTTCTGCTTAAATGTACCCCATGCTCACTGAAGAGCTGGTGAGATTTCGTGCCCTTTAACGTCAACAAGGCCAAGTTGTGGTGCAACCTTCATTTTGTTTCATTAAAAAACAATACCACACACAGCCATCTCAGAGTGAGAGACAAATTCCTAGACAATTAAAACAACTCCTCGTGCTCAGCTTCCTTTTGCTCTATACAGTGTCTGCTACCCCCGTGCATAGCTGGGAAATTAGAAGCTCCTATTCAAACAAGTAGCTTGAGCAGCATCAATAGTAAAACAGCACAACAGTGAAATCCCAAAGGTTTAAAATTTAAGATGGGTTCTAAGCTGGAAGCACCCATGGTGCAGGAGCAAACCAAATGCTTTTATTGGCTTGACCTTCAGTTAATAGATGATGACCAACCTGAAGATACAACATGGCAGAAAATTGGGGTTTTTTTGAGCTTCTCATGTTTACTTATTTTTAACATAAAAGTCTCTGGCTTTCATAGGTACCAGAGAAAAGAGAATTTACAAATTCTTTGTAACCATCATTGCCCTGTTCAAAGTTAAATACTGTTACAGATGGGAACAGAAGGACTTTTTGCTGCAGGACAGTGATCCTACACTGCACATCTGGAGCACATCTCCTACACCCCGACTGCACGTATCAGAGGCCATTAGCCAGAAAATGTGTTAGCACAAAGAAATTATGGGAAGTGCACTACATGGTCAGATGTAAGGAAAAGCACCATTTGTAGATTTGTTAGTCAATTAGGCTTTATTTCAAGTGATTCCCCCAAGGCTTCTTGAGGTAGGAGCATTTGTTTTCCTTCATTTCACCTAAGCCTGCTATGATTCAGTGACTGCAGAGTTCTATAAAGCCTCAATATTTTGGTTATCAGAACATCACCTATGCCTTGACCTCTGTTCTGAGCCTTACTAAATAACCACATAACAGCCACCACAGATACAGCCTGAAAAAAAGGAAAAAAAACCCAAACCTGCGCAAGACTATCAAGCATTGTTCTGTAAATGTTCTCAACCCATCATTTATATTATTAATTAAATGAAGACTACAGTGTCACCATTTTGGTTATCAAGTAGCCCTGGTCAAGACAGGTGGCTTACAACACCTCTCTGATTTCCACCTTTAGGAGGCACGTTACTCTTTTCATTTTCTTCTTTAAAGCTGACTTCAGGAGCCTCCAATACTCAAAAAAAAAAAAAAATCAGCCTCTTTCAGCAAACAAATCTTGGTATACACAAATAAAAGTCATTTGGGAAAAACCCAAATAATTTCTAGTCCATAGTGCTTACCTACCATTAATACTTTGTTCTCCAATCAGAGGGTATATTAAATGGAAAAATGCCACACTGTAACTAGCAGAACAGATCATAGGATGAAATTGATTGGCATCACCTAATTAAACTGAGATAAAATAGGAAATAAATTCATAGGAAATCTAAGTCAATTTGCTAAGTGAAAAGACTGAGAAAAAAAGTTGAATAGTTTACTTGTAATGAATAATCTGAGTAAGTAGGCAATTTCAGTAAAAATGCTGCAGATATTTCAAAGTTACATATTTACTAGAAAGATCTTCAAAAATCTTTTTAAAAAGTAAAATGTCTGCTGAACTTTTCTGACATTTACAAAAGTAATTAATTAATATGATTAAGCAAATTAGGCTGAGGCAAAATCTGACTGATTGTAAAGCATGCTGCAAGAGCCACCTGTTTGCTAGAAAGATTAGATACTATGGTGCTGGCAGCTAGAAAAAAACAGAGAATTATGAAAGTTAACATCTATATATACTGATTTTTGAGATCTGTCTTTTCTTACATGCTTCACCAGATTATCTCAGCTTTACCTGGGAGAAGAATTGTCCATAAGAAATTTTTGTTTGGAAAAAAGCACTGGTGATTAAGCAAAAATAAAAACTAAAAACACTGCCAACCAGGTCAGTAAGGGTGTTTATGGATCTGGTTCCTAATTGGGTACATCAGCTGTTCTAACCAGCTCCCAAAGTCAAGGAAAATCCCAACACTAACCACTTTATAGATTTGTTCTCCTTCACCTTGAAGGCAGCAGTGAGTGTTCCTGGTTCACAATATCTCAATTCATCAGCTAAGAATCAAACTTCTGGTAGGAAAAATTGCCCTGAGGTGCTGAAAAACATGCAGTTGTAGGATACTGATCCCTGGTGATCATCTACAGCTTGAAACAAAACTTGAAAACCGGGCAGAGAGATATTTTTTTTCCCTATTTTATAAGGGTTTATTACTCCTATTAACACAAGGCCCCAGTCATACCTCTTATATTATGTATGGAACAAACCCATCACCTCTATCAGTAGGGCTCTGTAGGGAAAATCTAAGTGGGGAGACATCACACCCAGCTTTTAAAAGACTTAGAGGAGATGTTGAACTTGTCCTCATGGTTAAATGTCAGAAGACTTGAGAGAACCCCGATGGTGTTGAGTCGGAAGGGGGTGAGGACTGGAGTAGGAGTGTAGATTTTTTTGTTCATAGTGCAGGCACAACAGCTCTGGGCATTGTCCTGTACCAGCACAGCATATCAGAGACCTTGAAATCTTTAGAGGAGGCAGGAGATGCAAAAAATAATTTTCCAGAAGGTAAAGGAGCAGATGAAGGTGTGGAGAAGAGCAGAATCACAGCAGCCCTGAACAACCAGATTTTGAGGACAGCCTAGCTACCAGGAAAGGACAAGAAGAAGAAGGAAGATCAACCCTGCTCATTTTTCAATAGACATGATGCCCAAGTGTTCACCCTGTAGCCTGGAGGCTTAGCTGAGGTTAGCACAGGGCCCTGTGTGCTGGATTACCACCTCTGAAATTGGGCAAGAACCAATTTGCACATCCCAGTCCTGCAAAGGGAAGATGCTAACAAATGAACGTGCCTGTGAGAAAGAAAATGCTGGATATAAAAATTAGCAGAGTTGATTGCTAGGTATGCTCAATTAGGAGAGTATATATGGACTTTTCTAGGAATAGCTCTAGGCACGCTCAGCCCTGCTGCTTGTGCTATATTTCTGCCATACAGATTAACTAAACACAATGTTAGAGATGCAAAAAAACCTGTGATTTGAAAGTTCTGACATAAACAGTCCCTGAAAAAGAAGCAAACAGAGCACACATTGTCTATGCCATTTGTGAGCCAGTGGATCTAATGGTTCACTTACTTTACAACCTGCTTTGGAATAATTTGGCACATCTCTAATTTTAACAAGCTTCAGTGGGATTAGATAAAATGCAGACTTTGTTTACATCAATTAACACTCAAAGAAGTACAAAAGAACTTGTTAACTGCATTTATGAACAAAAAGTAGCAGAGTGAGAGTTTGTCCAAACGAAGTTACTGTTCGACTTGCTCAGATTGGCACAGTTGCCTCTGAAAGCCTAAAACCAAAAACCCAAGAATGGAGCTGCATTTTCAAAGAGGCAGATGTGTATTTTTAATTACATCAGCAGATCTAATCAACATTTGTGGTAACTGCATCTCCAGGTTTGCATACATCAGACTCACAGAGATGCCTGCCTTCTCCCACGTGCCATGTACACATTCACTGAGTCAAGTGGAAAACCAAAACCATTGCAGGCCAGCTGACAAATACATTGGCCATTGCTGCTTTATTATTCCTGTTTCCAATTATTTTTCCCCATTATTATTCCTATTTCCAATTATTTTGCCTTGACTGATTATAAGCAAATCCTTCTCTACATGCTACGGAGCCGGAAAGAAAACGTGGATGTCTTCAAACCTAGCCCTAACAAACAGACACATCATATATGCCTAATAAAAGGTTTTCAAATAGCAATTATATTAATAAAGACACAGAGAAAAAGCAGGTAAAATAAGGGTTTAAAAAGTAAGGGAAGGAAAAAAGTGCACTGTGGAATATACTATACCATGTATGTAGCATATAATATATATTAGCTGAATTCTGATAAGAATGCCTCACATCATTTCCATAGATCTGTGTGTTCAAACTTCTAGACAACACAAGAGACACCTCCAGAAAGCTGTTTTTGTGATTCTCTCAGGATCAGCCGCTTCAAAGGAAGCTTCCTGTTCCCTCCCCTGATGCCACAGGCACCATATATTTCCACCTTTTCCCCATTAATAGCTCAGGGATTCATAAAACAATGTTGTCACTAAATCACAAATTTCTTAGTTGTAGTCAAGAGGCCTGGGCACTACCTAAATGCTTTTTTGTCACTCCAGCAGCGTGCCATTATAATCAGAAATGATCAGCAGAGCTGAGCTGCTCACAGGCAGTGAAAGAACTGGCTGGTCAGTGTCGTGTCCCCAGTCCTGCAACACCCCAACTTCTCCCTCCTAACAGAGCAAAATTAACTCTTACAACCCAATAACCAGTCTGCCCCTGCACTAACAATGGCAAAAGGTGTCTGCAAACGACCTGGTGTGCTCGAGCATTGAGGATCAGAGCTCTGCTGAACTGCAGCAAGAGATGGAATCAATTCTTTCCAGAGGCTCTGCATTGCAAACAGCAGAGCATGACTTAACAAAGCTCAGACCAGCAAGGGAAAGCAAGGAAAGGGTCTTTAATTAATGGACCCACACTTGCTGTACCACAAACTTTCTTCTTTAAGGTAGGGATATTAAGGAAAAAAATATATTTTTTTTTTATTTTCATAGGAATAGAACAAAGACACAGCTTATACACAGGTGATTTTTCCTTTTTCTTTTTTTTTTTTTTTGAAGAGTGAAAGGAGTGAAAACTTAGGAAAGTAACAAGAAGGAAAATGTTCCTCTAAAGTGAAAAAACCCCAAATTATTGTAAGTAAGTAAAAAATATTCTCAAACTTTTAAGCATAATTATGACATTTCCAGTGCCATGGTTTAAATAAAGTTTTTTTAACACCACATAGAGCAACAAGGACATTGGGACCTGGATTCTTTTTTCTACTACCACCCTGTGAGTGGAAGTTGCTGAAACTATGATAGCCCAAGCAAACATCCATGCACACACTAAATATTCAATAAATCTTGCTTGTACAGGCTATCTGAAACAGCCCATAAGTATTAACATAGATGCCTAATGCACAGATATCCAGCTATGTAACCCAGCTCCAAAATCCCCTCTAAACAAAACCAGCTCTAAATGCAGAATATCACAGCACAAGCAGATTAATTCCTGATAGGTATCCAAACCCTGGACAATCTAATAGCAGCTTAGCTATTGATTGCATGCTACACAACAATTTAGGTTTTGTTTTCCATTAGTAAACACCTCAAATTACATGAAAGGGAGAAAAAGTTCCCTAGATACAAGCATTAAATATTTATCAGCCTTATGTCTGCTCTGTCACCACGCCTCTAAGAAAGTCCATTAATTAAATACTTTAGAAACGATTAAAACACTTCCTTAGAACTTATTGGCACCTGTTAATTCACTGACCCTACGAGGCTATGGCAGTAAATGTCTTGTTTGATTGCTTCTCTTACCAATAAATCAGCAGCTTAAAGACAAAGGAGACATGATGCAACTCCATGTACACAACATTGCCTTAAAACACAAAAGCCAGTTTCTTGAGGCAGAGAAACAGAACATTTATGTAGACAGGGCAGCACAAATAATCTATTTAACCTAATCTTTTAATTACAGGAAACATCTCGTAGCAAGACATACAAGAGCAATGAAATGACCCAGAGCTAGAAATCAAGATGATATATTTGTGCATGTGAAAGTAACACCAGCAGAATTCATAAAAGAAAACCTCCTTGGGCATTATTATCTTTCCATCAGGATACACTGTCATCACATTGAGAACAGGAGAAAAAATGGCTTAAAATATGTTATTAAAATACAAATAAAGGGAAAGGAAAAAGAAAACAAGAACAGAGAAAGGTAAAATTAAAAGCGGAGGGAATGCAGGTGAAAAGAAATCTCTGTTTGAATTATAAAAAAGGAGCATCTTAGGACTGGGGAGAGAAAAGAAATAAGGGACAGACCCCAATATCTTGGCACAGCACAGCAACTACTCCAGTGCAGAAGCTGCAGCGATTTTGGTGTCATTATTTACTCCCTAACAAACTACTCAGCAGAGAGGGGGGCTCAAATCTGGCCCTGCTTGGGCAGTATGCAAATCTTCTCCCACTCCTCTGCAAGCTTTTAAGGATAGCTGGCAGAGAGTCCCCTGAAGAGTCCTGGCAATGCCACAGTCTGCAGTGGGAAACGAGCATCTTGCAAAGAACCCCTGAGATCCTCCTACCCCCTCAAATCTGCGCGAGAGGAGAAGTGTTGCCTGCAAGGGGGAGCGAGACGGAGCGTGTGTGTGCAGGAGAGGGAGAGAAAGCAGTGCTGGTAATTATAAAAAAGAGTCCTGAAATGCCAGGAGATGGAGAGAATAATTGATCCTAAACAAAAATAATGACAATAAATTGCGCGCTCCTCGCCGCGTGTAATGTTTTCTCCTCTCCCCCGTTTGTGGGGCTTTGACCCTTTGTTCGGATCCTTTACCTTGCTGCACTGAAGTTATTATGGAATATTTGAAAAAAATTGGCTTCCTTTCCTTTGATCTCTACTACTGGATTACATTCTTCCCACTGCCTGCACACAGTTCTTCACTCCCACATTCATTCTCCCCATTTCTTTGTTTACATTCAATTTTACCATATTTCTTCACACTTTTCTACTTGGGTAAAGCCTATGTTATGTTCCAACACACATTACTCTCTCTCTTTCCTTACTTTGCACTTTTTAACTGATCATGTAGAATATTTGTTTCCAGAATGACAACAAAAAATCCAAACAAAACAAAACACAAAAAAAAAAAAAAAAAAAGAAAAGAAGAAAAATGTATGCAATGGTGAAAACATGTTCCTTTTCACTCCAACTGCAGCCCTAGCTGAATTGTGCTGCCATTGTTTTCCAACAGAACTTGCATTTCCAAACTTGGGAATTCCCATCAGTCTGTCTGACAGAATTTTCCTGTTTTTTCTCAGAAGGTGTGCATTTTTCACATGCCAGTAACATACCACTACAGAATTTCCCAGGAGTAACAGCTTGGTTTGAGGGACTCTTATTCAAAAGCCTGACTTCAAAAAAAGTCATTTGAAACAGAAGAACCAAAACTGATTATTTACATTCTATAAATCAAAACAAAACTACAACCAATGCATTTCAAAATATTGCTATAATTATTTTCTACACGCTGATAAATTGCTGGACATACTTTCCTGAGTGCTGGTTGGCAATTCCTCGAGCTCTACACACAATGTTTATTTAATTTTAGATTGTGAATATAATTATTAAAAGTGTGATTCCAAATAATTAAAAAAAAAGAAAAGAATATACAGGAAAAAAAAAAATACAACAAACCATACAGAAGGGGGGCATATTTCAGGTGTATTACAGTGTTTTTAAATCTCTGTCTGTTAGATTTCATGGAAGGGCCTATTCCCAGGGTGGAAGTGGTTGACTCAATCCCAGGGGAAGGAGGAGCTCAGGCCATCAGGGGCAGAGCATCCCAAACCAGGTGACAAAGTTGGGAATCACAGCAATGGCCACAGTGGCAGTTTGGGGGAGTAGGAGAAGCTGCAAAGCTCAGGAACAGCTCTCTCAACAATTCTGACTCCATTCCCTGAAATATATTAAAATGGCAAAGATGGAAAAATGTGTTCAGCCCACTTCTTTCAGCCTTTATAGAAAACAATGTGTTTTATACTCCAAAAAAAGGGGGAATGACTATTTTCTGAATAAAGTGTATTTTTTCTTCATAATCTATCTACCATCACTCTTCTTTCTCCAACAGTAAAATTCAGGGGGAATTAAAAGATGCAGAGTCCTAACACAGTATCCCAAGTATGGAGAAACACAGTTCTTATCTCAGATTCCCACATTCACACCCAAAAATTTCCTTTTGTGACCTCTCAGAGAGGGCTTGGGCTGCGCCAGCCAAGGACCACCTCACAATGAGCCAGCCCTATCAGCTCATAAAGGTGAAAGAAGGAAAGAAGCATCATCATGGTGCTATCAATACCTGTACAGATGTGAATGTTCTACCCCCTGTGTGAATCAGGAGAGTTTGGGTGAAATTGGTGTATTAACATCAAATCCTGTGACTCTCAGCCAAAATCCAACATGCCCAGTCTGTAACAGGCAGCCCCATCAGGAAGATATGGATGGCCTGGGAATGGACTTTGCTACCACAACTGAAATGAGAAGTTAAAAAACCTAGCCAATCCACTGCACATTGATTTAAGCACTGCAGGATGAGGCACTGAGAGAAATAGATATTTGTCCTTTCAACCTCTTGCTCTGTGGCCCCTGCTTTGTTTTCTCCTTTTAACTTTACCATACATTAAACGTTTTTTTCTGAATTAATTCAAGGCATTTCTGGCAGCACGCGATTAAAAATTATCCATTTTTAATCGTTTTTCACTGGCAGCAATAGTTGAAACTCAATTTTGCTTAGTCTGCTTGAGAGCTGGGCATGGGTGGTAACAGGTTATTTCAACAGTCCAGGGTAAAAATGGGATCATTCACTTAACTCTGCAGGATCAGTGCAATTCATCTCAGTCCATAACAGATGACATGTTCAATAGAATATGTAAAGTATGCCTCCACCTAGTGATGACTATGTACAAATAATAGAAAATAATAATAATTATTCTATTACTTAAGAGAATCACAGTAATTGGCTCCCATTTTACCAAATTAAAATGAGCTCTTATGCTAATAATTCACCTATACAAATGCACATTTTGCCTCCAGAAAAATTAGTTTAAAGTTCAATCTGTCACAATTTACCTGCAAACTCTGACTTGAGGGAGGCTAAACACATTCTAGGTTGTAAGCATATTAAAATTTCAAATAATGTATTTGTAGCAATCAAGACCCTATGAGGACAAAAAAAAAAAAAATGGGGATGTGACTGAAGTGTTGTCGTTTTTAAGTGTTAAAGTTGTCTGATAATTTAAGTTTGATAGACTATTTCTAAATGAAATGGTAAACAAACCACATCCCCTCCTTGCAACTTTGTTTGCCAAAGAAAATGTTTGCTAAACTTGTTGGATCACTGTCTTTTACAGATGCAATTGCAGATGTAGTGGCTGAAATTCCTAGGATTTTTTTTTTTTTTGCCCCAAATCGGAGCAGAGGTTATGAAAATAAAAAGAAAAATAAATTAATTTTAAAAAATACAAAACCAACAAAAAACCCAATAAAACCTCTCCTAAGAGTAAAAAACCTCAGCACTTCAGAATTCAAGAAATCCAGCTCCTGAACTCAATCTCAAATTTTTAACAACTTCCATAATCCACATAAAAATAGTCTCTAACTGGAATCAATCACAGGCGCATCCTCAAAATCAATAAACTTGAGGAGGTTTGAAAAGTCAGGGTCCCTGGTGGAAAACACTCTCGTGGGTTTTCCTTTCATCTGGGAACCACCTTAAATATCTTCTCAGGCCGACTGGTCTTGCATTGCCATTTCAAGAAAGTCTCCCCATGCCATTAGTGGTCCATGAATCACAGTTTAGGAATTCCTGCTCAGCTGAAAACCAGAGGTGTTGTATCTAAAGGAGAGGGCAGGTCACTGCCCTGCTCCCCCCTTGCATTTAAATTGACTCCCATTGTCCCTATAACACCTTCAAGCATCCAAAAAAACATCCTGTCCTCAAAGAAATCACTCCTACACACACAAAAAAAAAGTGAATCCCAAACCTCTCCTCTGGCATCCCTCTGCACACAAATTCAGAGAGAGGACAGCCAAGGCTCCCCATGCCCAGCCAATTCCAAATATCTGCCTCAGTCGTTAAAGAGAAACACAAAAAAATGGAGTCAAGTGGCTTCGCCAAGATTTTAAAAAATGTAGTGGCTAAATACAGAAATACCAGCACCAAACATGTAAACAAGTCAGATTTGATTATCTCTGAGCGAGTTCATTTAGGATTCATTTTTCTCTTTTTTTTTTTCCTCCCCAAGAGTTTGATATATTAAGGGAATGGTTTGGCACCTATCAAGACACTTTTTTTTTTTTTTGTTCATATTAGCTTACATTAAGTTAAAAAAAAAATCATAATGCTTTTAAATTCATTTAACTATTTTCCATTAGGAGAAGCACTAAACCTTAAAATACTAAAGAAGCAGGAAATCCAGTCTTCTTTTGCTTTTCTTACATTTTTCTTGCAGCTGTTGGTTGCCAGAAAATACCATTTTCCCTGGGTGCACAAAACACAGCACCAAAGGCCACAGTCACATCAGAGGTGCTTTATCAAGCTCACCCTGCTGACCATCTGTACCCATAATTCTCATTACATGCTTTATTTTTAACCACCTCATCCTTGTGAAGCTATTTGCCTTTTCCCTACCAGCTGATCAGAAGAGAATCACTATTTTAAAACATAAATTTACTACCTAAGGAAAAATTTAGAGAACACAGGTCTAAGGGGATTTATTAATTTAATAAAATAAATATTAGTTGATTCAGAAACCAGTTAAATGAATGTTAATTACAGAATAATTTGAGTTGGAAGGGAAAGGTCACCTGTTCTAACCCCCATGCCCTTGGCAGGGACACCTTCCTCTAGAGCAGCTACTGGTCTGAGTTACTCAACCAGGCACCGATTTTGGCTGAAAGATGTTTTTAAAATGCTCAGTGTCACCAGAGTGCCCTGCAGGATGAGCCCATGGGGGAAAGGAGAGCCTTGGTGGCACAGTGGGCACAGACTGGGTTGCCTCCACTGCCCATATTCCTCATGCTGTACACATTTCTACCCACTTCCCTGCCTGCATCCCTGCTCAATTCCACTGTCCAAATCCCTGCCTGCATCCCTGCCCATTTCCACTGCCCACATCCCTGCCTGCATCCCTGCTCAATTCCACTGCCCACATCCCTGCCTGCATCCCTGCTCAATTCCACTGCCCACATCCCTGCCTGCATCCCTGCTCAATTCCACTGCCCACATCCCTGCCTGCATCCCTGCCAATTTCCTCTGCCTACATCTCTGCCTGCATCCCTGCTCAATTCCACTGCCCACATCCCTGCCTGCATCCCTGCCCACCTTCCCTGCCCAAATCCCTGCCTGCTTCCACTACCTGCATCCACTGCCCACATCACTGTTCACAACCCTGCCTGCATCTACTGCTCAGCTTCCCTGTCCTCATTGCTGTTCACATCCCTGCCTGCATCCACTGCCTGCATCCCTGTTCACATCCCTGCCTGCATCCTTGTTCATCCACTGCCCTCATCCCTGGTTCACATCCTGGTTCACATCCTAGCCTGTATCCACTGCCTGCATCCCTGTTCACATCCACTGCCTGCATCCCTGTTCACATCCCTGCCTGCATCCCTGTTCACATCCCTGCCTGCATCCCTGTTCACATCCCTGTTCACATCCCTGCCTGCATCCCTGTTCACATCCCTGTTCACATCCCTGTTCACATCCCTGCCCTCATCCCTGTTCACATCCCTGCCCTCATCCCTGTTCACATCCCTGTTCACATCCCTGTTCACATCCCCGTTCACATCCCTGCCCTCATCCCTGTTCACATCCCTGCCCGCCCGTGCGCTGCCCACGAGATGGCAGCAATATGTTTATGAATAATGCAGCAGAGGCTGCAGCCCCATTTCGCATGCGGGAGCTGCAAAGCGCAGCTCGCTCCTTCAGCTGCGAAACCAAATAACATCGTGCGAGCCCCCTCCTCCCCTCCCCAACTGCACAACCCTCTGTGAATCCGGCCAAAAAATAAAAAAAACCCAAAAAAAACACAATGGGAAAAATAAGCTGCTCCTCTGTCACACTGCCCAGGCTGCTTTCTCATGTGGGCTCGGCGTTTTCCAAGGCACAAGGTGCTTCCTCTGCTCTCACAGATTTGTCCAGGTCCTTGTGCTCAGCCGTGCTTCTGTCCCTGACAAAATTATGTCACACGCACATTAAGCATTAACTGCTGCTATGTTTTATTCCTGCAGCACAGAAAATGCCTGTGGCTTGAAATAAATATTTTCTTTTCTGATGGACAAATAACATCTGCACTGGTGAAAGCTGCAAGCTTGGCTGTCACAGGCTAAGTGATTCGGATAATTTCTTGAGAAGCACATGTGTATGAGCACACGCAGACACTCGTACCTATCACAGGCACTCACGCATCAGCACTTGGATTTGCCAAAAGATGGGCTCTTAAAAAGCACACTGAGCTATTGTAACCATCACTTTTAGCAGACAGGCTTCTACACACACATAATGCCAGACTGGGGAAATTCAGATTGTGAGTTTTGAAAATCAGGCTGGTTTCATGGAACATTTAGGCTTGCTTTTCCATTGGATTTTGGAGTTCTGCAGCACTTAGGGAGGCCATGGGCTGCAGTGGGTACCACACAGAGGTGATGTGCAGTGCCACAGACCAGCAGCACCCCAGCACCCTGCTCAGGGCAGCTTCTGCTCCAGCCAGGCTTTCAAGCCTTTCCAAGACCTCCATGAGTTGTTGAAGTTACACTTTTCAAGAGATTCTTTTTTTCCTGAATTTTTTTTTTAAGACAATAATGGAGAAAGAAAAAAAAAAAAAAAACACCTGCATAGGCAATAGCATATTTAGCTACAAATCAACCAAAGTTTTTTTGAGAAATTTTAATCTTATTTCATAAAGCCAACTATAACAGAATATTGCTTATCAGGAGTGGACCTCACTATTGCTGAAAAGTAACAACTTTTTCACATCATTAAAAAAGTGGTAATTAGGATTTTAATTAACAATAATAATATTATTAATAATAATAATGTTGTTCTGATTCTGTAGCCACAAAATACACAAGGCCTTTTTGACGTAGCTGAGGGCTTTCTGCTACCCCAAAGAAGACTTAGAAACCACAAGTGAAAGAAACAATTTAACTATAATTTTGTGGCACCTCTAACTTAACCGCTTGGTTTGTCCTTTATATTAATAATCTTGCTGTTCCTTGAAATCCTTTAAATCCCATTACTGAGGTTAAATTGAGAGAGAATTTCCTTGAAATTCTATTACAGAGGTTGAAGACTCAGTTTCCCAAACTCGTTAAAAGCACAGTTGAGTGCCCTCCTGTTGATTGCTTGTCTATTTCCAAATTGATTATAGCTTGAATATTGAAATATCAAAATATTGAAATATTTTTGTATATGCTATAGAAAAGTTTTTTTTTATTTTTGTTAAGATTTCCGCTGCAAATGAAGTCAAAGAACTTAGATTTTGTATGTTCCTGTCCTTGTGTAAAGCTTTGCTTGTATCACTCTCTCTGTCACTTTTTTGGGGGTGAAACTGGCTTTATTACCCAATATTCCTTAGAACATAAATCACATCAAGAATTAGATAAAAATCTTTTCCTTTCTCAGCTGATTTTCCTGCCTGTTGTGCTCTTTACTAACCATGAACACCTCAAAACCACCTTGGGTCCCAAGAGTAGCTGTTGGCAACACAGGTGGTTACAGTTAAATCTGCCTTTTCATACATAAAAAATAAATAACAAAAAATAAAATTGCCAAGGATCACTAAAGGTCTCACCTCCTCATCACCTTAAAATATCACATTAAAGTCTTTAGAAGCCAAAGTGACTTCTCAGTTGTTTAAAGTTTAAAATGCATATTGTGTACAATTTTCTATTATCCTGCAAAACTTTCCTCAGTATCACGGCTGGTTTTCCTCTTTCACTATGTACTGTCACTCTTACTTTTCTGTTTTGACCACCAAAAAAATACATTAAAACTTAAGAGATGTTCAAAATGAAAAAAATTTTAAAAAGGACAACTGAATACATGAAAAAAAAAAAAGCATTAATGGGTTTTGTTGGATTTAGGTTACAACAGAAAATAGTAGACTTGTTGAGAAGGCAGACGATTATCTGCATTCATTGATTAGGTTTTACTGAATATTTTGCCAGAAAGGTCACCAACAAGCCAGTTAGACAGGAGAACTAGAACCACAATTGTGGGGCTGTCCCACATTGCTGTGTTCAAGATCTCCCACTTACAACAATAAAAAGAGTATTTATGTAAAATCAGAGGATGGTTTGGATTGGAAGGGACCTTAACTGGACTCATTCCATGGGCAGGGACACCTTTCACTCCAAGCTCTGTCCAACCTGGCCCTGGACACTTCCAAGGATCCAGGGGCAGCCACAGCTTCCCTGAGCAACCTGTGCCAGGGCCTGCCCACCCTCACAGGGAAAAATTCTTTCCCAATATCCCACCCAAACTTCCCTCTGGCAATGGGAAACAATTTCCCTTTGTCCTGGAACTCCAGGTGCTCAAAGTGGGGGAACCACCTCCCTCAAACTACTGGCCACTCTTCTTTTGAAGATGAAAACCATTTATTGGTTCTGTGTTTTTCTAAAAAAACTAATTTTAAGTTTGTTACTTAAAGAACCTCTTTCTGATAGCACCTAATGATGGTGTGATGTGGCCAAGTCTTTTAATTAGGCAATAACATGTTCAGGTTTCTGGGATAGAAATTAAACCCCAGACACAGCAGTGAGGTCCAGAAGTGGACAAAATGGTATTTTAAGATCGCAAGAGGTCCCTCAAACAGATTCAAAGCAAAGGTTCCTGCACAACTTAGAGTGAAAGCAAGAGCCCTCTCAGGCTCAGGAAATGGGACTAACCCTGAAATAGGATTTGGGTGGGAACAGGCTCCATCTGCTGATAAGGACCACCACAACCCTGCAAGGTGGCTTTTTTACATTTCCCTCCTCTGTGCAGCATTTATGTTCAAAAACACACAAAGAAACCCAAATACCAACCCCAACCCAAGCCCCTCCACGTCGTGCTCTCAGTGCTTCCTCTAGAGAGATTGTGGAAACAAAAATGATCCCTCCCATGGCAAAAAAGCAGTGACTTAAACCATTCCTGAGAGGCATGCAGACACTATCCTGATCCTGTAGTATGTAGAACAAAATAGCTTATCATTCAGATTACTCGCTTGGACAAAGCTGGAGAGCTTCAAGGACAAGGGAGTTAGCCAGGATCAGCACCATAAATGTTATTATATATGAAACAGCTGCAAGAGAAATTCTTTCATATTACACATAGGTGCAGTTGTACTTTCAGCTGTCTTGCTGGTCGAATACTGTAGGTCTTATACAGCTTTCTCTATTGGTAAAATACACTTACACTTCTTAGTAGTGCAGGATTGAGTTACCTCAAACCTTACAGCTGCGGTGCACAGAAACAAAAAACGGTATCACACCACATCTGTGGCAAGAGCCCAGCCATTGAACTCCAGAAATTCCTCATATGAAACCTTCCTAAAAGTGAACTCGGTGAACAGGGTAAAATTATGACTACAGAAACCAAAAAAATGCCTGTTAGTTAAATGAATGGTGCTATTAAGAGAACAAAACAGCTTCATCGATTCATAAATATGCTGCTCGCGACCTTTTTTGTACTTTTCACCTCTCTCCTATTTTTCCTTTTCTTTTTTGAATTATCTGAGAGAAATCTCCCAAAACTTCTTCAAGGAAATAGTGTGCAACCACAGGACTTTGAATCCCCAGAATTAAAAATCCAGAGGTCAAGAGCACATCTTCCATGGAGTCTGGGCTGAATTTCATATTAAAAAGCTGTCTGACTTAGAGTAGAGGTTGAGTAAAATAGGGGGAAGAATAAGACCCAGTTGAAAAGTTTACCAAAAGTAGGAAATGTGGAATATTGGGGAAAAAAATCTGCAAATTAGCCTCATTACTGGTGCTTCAAATGCCATATCAATACTGTCTGAAAAGCAGCCCATTAAGTTATTATTTTTTTGAAAACTCACATCAAAACACACCTACCCAATATCAAACTAAGCCAAAAAAAGGCAAGAGGAGAACAACAAAGTGACACAGGCACTGTTTCTGTTCCAGTTGCTGACTGACAACACTGCCATCCCTTAACATGGTTTTATTTAGTTATTACAACCATCTCTCTGTAAATGACACTTAGGATTATTTAAGATTATGTTGTAATCCTTTTAATCCTCAGTGCTTTAAATTTCAGGCTAAACACCAAAGAGCAAACTAGCACTTAGCAGAAATATTTAAAGCATGTGATTTGAACATAAATCTTCTTTCATTCAGCACTCCTCCGATGAAGACCTAGTGCATCACATCACTCAGCCAGCAAGAACAAACAGCACCATGTCTCACCGCAAGCTGCTACCTTACCCCACACCATGGGAAGCTGTTTCTAACCAGGTCTTTTCCTTGGTGCCAGCTACACCATCAATAAAATAAATGAAAGGAAATCAGGAGGTTATAGTCTATGAGATGTGCATATTTTCAGTTACCATTAAGGAAAAGTTGAGGGAAAAAAAAAAACCCACATAATGTGTTCATCGAGAACAGAAATAGATTGCATGCACAAATTGGATAGTGTGAGACAGATCAGACTTATCCTGTTAAAAAGGGAGTAGCTCAATTAAAATGAGAGGAGTAACACTGCTGAGAACATCATGATCAAGACCAGAAACCCAAATCTTCCTGCCTGAATATCATTCACTTGCAGTTCCCTCTTTTTTTTCTCCCTGCATCGATCATGTTTCCAATTAGTTTTTCTTTACGATACTCCTATGCTCCATCTTCTTGCTGCTATCCATTACATGTCATCTGCTTATATTTTAAATCCAAGATTTCCTTCTTTTTCTTCAACCCAAAATTTCAATAGTCATTTTCCATTTATGATCTATAATTCATGAACTCAAATTGAGCACCCTGGCTAAATCAAACTCAAAAAATTCAGTACCTACTCCTAATACAACATATTAGCACAAAGCAACCACTGCTCTGTTTGAATGAGAAAATAAGGCTTTATTAGAAAGTAATGAAACAAAATGCCAACTATGTTTTGATGGGCTTTGAAGATATAATTATACTTATTTCTGATCATTTCAGAGTTAAGCAGCTAATGTATTTAATCAAATAGCAATGCAATGCATCTATATTTAGGTTGGGAAAAAAAAAAAGAAAGCATTAAAGAAAGCCACCCATGTTGTTTTCATTTGAACAAACCTATGAATAAGTAGACACACACTATCAATTTTATTCCCACCCACGAGGAATAAGTAGATCAGAAGTGTTTCCTGAAATATTCAGTTTCCAGGTACAAACTGACCTCTCCGCTTTCGAACTCGCCTTGGATTCCCTCCAGACTATCTCACAAATCTTCGCTCCCTCTCCAGTCCCCTTCCCACTCTTTCTGCTCAAGTCTTGTTCAGTCCCTTCCTTTCCCAAAATGTCACCACTACTGGTGCCAAAGCCTTCTCCTCTTTCGCTCTTACCATCTGGCACAATCTTCTTGTAGCTCTCTGTCTAAACAATGCTCCATCCCTTTTCAAAATGTGTCTTAACATATGTCCTTCCTCCCATGCTTTTACTTCTTAATGTCTCTCCCACTCACTTATTGGCTTGATGAAGACACATTTTAATGGGTTCAAACAGTAGTGCATGAGTTTCCTTTCTCACATTATTCTGATTCAGTTACACCTCACACGAACAGAAGTGAGAAGAAAATGCATTGCAGAGCCTTCCTACCACCAGTTTGGTAAATCAATAACAGAGCTTCGTTCATCTTTACTTTGGAAATGTATTAGCTCAAATGAATCACCGCCCTGAAACGCATTTCCAAACAGGAATTTTGCTTACTGCGAAATGAGAAATAAACCCTAGAAGCTCAGAAGACCTGTCAGTGTGCTCAGGGGGTTGCAGGAGTGAAGGCTAAGGTTATACTTAATCACATTCCAAGTGAAAAAGCTGAAGATTGACAGCAAAAATGAAAATATTTATTCTAAAAATACCTAGGAAATGACAAAGCCCCAAGTGTTGTCTCAAGACAACCTGAAAGATGTGGGGGGTATAGAAGCATAAGTCTCGCTGTCTTGGAAAAGAGGAATATTTCTAAATATTGCATGTGCTTTAGAAAGATGTCTAGAAAAATAAACCTTGAAAAAGCCTCTGTAACACCCAGTTGACCCAAAGAGATTTCTTTTTAAGAAGCCATGTACAGGCCCTTAGGGGTTTTTTTATGTGTAGGTTTTTATTTTTCCTCCATCCCAGACCCAGACACAGTTGGTTCCTCCAGCATGTTTCATTGGTCATGGTGCCAAAGGACTCTCTGGTAACTAACAGGATCTTGACCCTGACATGCTCCCTTCTGTGTCTCTCCCCCCTTTATTGCTTGTATTGTTAAACATTTTAAATGTTAGAACTCTGGGAAACAGCTTGGCTCATAGAGAATAATATTTTGATGTGGCTTGATGCAACATTTAGTGAAACAGAAAAAGACAACAAATCCTTTCTACTGATATTCATGGGAGCTGGATTATGTCCAAAACCTGAAGATGTTGCAATAAACTATTTTAGCCCCTAGATCCTGGAATGTTAACCTTGCAGTAATGCTTTTCCCCTCCTTTCATCTTCTTGGGCCTTGATCCTCCCTTTCAATTCAATGGGATTTGGATGAAGGAATTAAATAATATTATTTTCCATCAATGAAGAATAGTCCTGTGAGAAATACATGTCCTTCTCTGCTGGCCCTGACAGAGGCAAGCTTTTAAAATCCTCCCCCTCCCCTTGCAGAAGTGAACCTGGGTCATCACCGTCTGAGGACCCTGAGCAGCAATAAAAATAAACAGAGAAACCGCACTGCGCTGGAGCCGTGCTTGTATAAGCAGTTTGAAGAAGTTGTGTTTATGGAAGTCCTCTAGGTCAAGATTCTAGGCCTGAACCCAAAGCAATTACCTACTAAGTTTTAAAAACAAATTGAATATAGAGCATTAATCAATAAATCAACAGGTTCTCAAGTGTTTAGGAGACTCAGTCATCAGAAATCCTTCTCTTAGAAAAATAGTAAACCGATGCTGGATAAAGTGTTACACTCCTTTACTGGTAAGAAAAACGCTGTATTAAATCAGGATCTAGTTATTAAAACCAAGGAAATAAAACCTACATACATCTTCACAGAGTTCAGACTCAAATGAGCAGTGGAATGCTTTGCCTCTTACCTGAAAGACATTCTTTCTGCTGGATTTCTCTGAGGTCCATTCAATGTGAGCACCACACAAATCCACACACTCAGGTTTATATCCCGGCTTCTGGAAAGGAAAAGAAGAAAAAAAATCAACATGAATATGGCCTGACTTTTCACAAATGGGGACAGTTATCAGATAAAACAAGAATAGATCAAGTTAAAGTGACAGGTTGTTGTAGCACAGCTGCTGATATTACTGAAAAGAGGTCATTATACACCCTGGTATTGTTAAATAACCACTCTTGGGGTTCTTAGTTCAGAAATTAGGTTCTTATATTAGAACATGATTTTAAAAACAATTAAATGGTTTAAAAAACAGTCTAGTGTAACATATAGTAGATCAAAAAACAAATGCAGACACATGGACCAGCTATTTTCAATGCTTACTTTGCCAAACCTCTTGAAGAGTCATTGAATTTTAAGGAAAAATTTTGTGGGTTTTCCAAATGCAAACTTAAACTGATGCAACTGGAAAGGACAGAAATTAGACAAGAACATACATCGTATCTCTAAGACAAGCTATCTCCTTTCTCCAAACAAATTATCATTTCTTGCTCCTAAAAAAAGAAGAAAAGGCTTCGAGGGCATGTGTGACACCCAGAAAGAGCTTAGCACAAGGGCTGATACTTCTCAGTGTCAGTCCACGCATCCTGGAGTGACACAGCTCTGCCTCCCTGCTCCTCCATATGGATGCAAGGAATTCAAAGAGCAGATTTGTTTGCCTGTATCATTTACGTTGCTGGGAGTTGGTGTAAAGCACAATAATCCTCATTTGCCATTGAAGCTCCTTCTCCAGGGATTTCTCCAGAGACTGCCTGTGCAGCAGTTCTGGCAAAGCCCATGTAGTTCAGAGTAGGCTTTGTAGATTGGGTTGCTGCACATCCTACTCAACAGTGAAAATACTACTGTTAAAATAAATAGCACCACTGTCTGCCTTTTGGGTAGGGGATGGAGTGATACCCACATAATTTAATTAATCAGCTTGATGCAACTGTTTTCTCTGCTGCGCTTAAGCCACAGTTACCCTAAAAATGTCATTAGTTATACAGAAAACAGACTTTATAGAGTTAAGAGTGGCCAGTCCAGCACCAGCCACAGACTCAGCTTTCCAAAAACTACTCACTAAATTTCTCTGATGTTGTTATTAAAGGCTAAAATATGTGTGTTCTCCAGGATGCCTTTGAGATGGGAGGAAAAGAACCTATTTAGGTTAAAAGAAGCAAAGAGATCCTGGTCTAGTGATTTGCAGGCATAGTGTCTGGAAGTTTTCAGTACTGGGACTGTAATTATATTCTCCATTTGCCAAACCATAAAACCACAATGGTTAAGCTTCACTGAAACTGACAGTCCTGTTTGCCTTTGTTCCTTTTTTTTATTATTATTATTAATTTTTTTAATAGAAGAAATATACTCTTCAAAACAGAAGGATGTTCTTGTGGTTAAACCACTGGAAGAAAAGAACTTGGATTTCTTATTCCCCACCTCTGCCTCAAATTTCCTGCCTGGCCTCTGACAAGAGCTTAGTCTTTCCAATTTTTTAATAGCAGATCAAAACTGCAGCATTGAGACTTGATTTTGAAAAAAAAAAGAAGTTGGGAAATTTAGTCAGCTAATATTTTCATGGCAAAAATTATGAAGTTGGGAAAAAACCCAAGCACCGATATATTAATTCAAATAAATATTCAAATTGTAGAGGAAATGAAGGCGTTCTCAATATTCCAATACTTTTATAAATAGGGCTATGAGGCTTAGATCATCTCCAGGACTCCACGCAATGCCTAGATCTGCACCACACAGGCAGCTCTGCAACCCATCAGGAACACACAAGACAGGCCTCTCAAAGTGGGCAATCTTGCTTTCTTTGAAAAAAATTACCCACATGGACAGTTTGAGTCAGAAAATACTTTAACAAAGAGGGGCAGCTTTATTCCACCAGCAGAAAGAGTTGGGAAATTTTGAAAACACATTATGAGATTAAAAGAAGAGATTAACATGTAGACAAAGAAACAGAAAATAGGTTTTTTTGATAGTGAACATTACTGGGCTACAGAATATTTTCCCCAGGAAAACTGCCATGGAACACTGAAGGGAGAAAAAACAATGAAAAGCCTAGAGAGGTGTTGCAAGAAGATGGAATAGGGAACTCAATAGTATCTCTAATTTCTATTATTGTACAAAAATATTTGCAACAGCAGAAGCTGGACCCTTCTGTGCACCCAGTGAACACACAATGCAATTCTGCTGCTGTTGCAGTACTCTGGAGTATTTTTTTTTAACAGCTCTGATTTTAGAATAAGCAGAAGAAAAGTACAAGTATGTGCATGTCTCTCTCCAGAAAGGATGGATGCAGGCTTGTGGTGTGGGAAAGATGAACAGGCTTCTGCTATGTGCAATTATTATTTGAGTCAGTCTTTCTCTGGGGGAAAAAAATATGAATTGAGCAACCTGGTCTAGTGAAAAGTTTCCCTCTCTGCAGCAGGGGAGTGGAACAAAATGATCTTTAAGGTCCCTTCCAATCCAAACTCTATGATTCTATGAAAACATCCTTTGGAGAATTTATCAGTTCTGAGCACAATGTGTCTATGAACTCATGAGTATGGCATAAAATGTGAAGCTTCTGATGAAAATTTCATGCCAAATCATTCACAGAATGCACAGAATGACCAGGTTGGAAGAGACCTTCAAGATCATCAACTCCAACCCAGCTCCACCACCTCAACTAAACCCTGGCACCCAGTGCCACACCCAGGCTTTGTTAAACACACCCAGGGATGGTGACTCCACCACCTTCCAGGGCAGGCTATTCCAGTACTTTATCACCCTTGCTGTAAAAAACTTTTTCCTAATATCCAACCCATATTTCCCTTGGCACAGCTTGAGGCTGTGTTCTCTGGTTCTGTCAGTGCTGCTTGGAGGAAGAGCCCAACCCCACCTGAGCACAGCCACCTTTCAGGAGCTGTAGAGAGTGATAAATTCACCCCTGAGTCTCCTTTTCTTCAGGCTGAACACCCCCAGCTCCCTTTTCAGATCCACTGAGCCTGGAACCACCCATCACTTTTCTGCTGCACACCTGGGGAGCAGCCACTGAAGTCCATCAGAACTCCAGGAAATCTACAGGAAAAATTAATTTTGGCTAAACATCTCCCTGCTACAGAGTTGGCTTCTCAGGTTATGCAACACCCAGAGACCCTGGGAGAGCAAGTTGAGGTGACTGGGAAGCCTGAGCTCTCCACGTCCTTGCTTTGTGCTCTGCAGTCAGAGCAATTATGTTATATCAAAGTTGTTGCAGGGGGTTATGCTGTAAATTGATACAAGTGTCTGCTAAGATGAAATCTTCCTAAACATGAATATGGATTGCAGCAGCATTTTCACTCACTAAATTACTTTGCAGATGGGCTAATAACCTGAGGTTAAAACAACCTCTGCTGAATAAACTATCTGAAGGAATAAACTGACTACATTTTCTTGGTCAGAAAGACCAGCTGATGATAGAATTAAATGCTGGTAAGGAAGAATGGAGCTGTCATTCATTTAGATCAAAATGTCCTTAATTTAAAATAAAGAGCTAGTCACATTCACAATGATAGTTAAACAAAAAAAAAAGTGTATTAAAGCCAAGACCACAAAAGATCAAGGCAGCAGCAAAAGCTAATGATTTAGCTACATGGGATGCAAACTTGCATTTTCAGTAGTATTTGTAAACAATCTCATTTTCTGAATCTCTCCTCTGTGTGCTTTAACTGCTGTGCTCTATTACTTCCAATAATTCCAGATTTTGTCACCAACTTCACCAGAAAGCAAAGCAATGGATCCCAGTCCTCTCCATGCAAAGCAACAACAAAGTTGCCACAGCGATTCCTGCACCTACAGTTGTACACAGGAACACCAAAACCTTTTAGATATTGCCAGTTCTTTGATTAAAACATTACTAAGGATTTAGACAAATAGAATTTTAGATCACCTCTAAATGCTATTTAGTCCCATTGTCGTGGAAAGAGGTATTAGAGGTGCTCTCATTTCTCTCTCTCCTGCTGCCTTTGTTTTGTTAAATATCATTCCTGTTTTAATAAGTCTATATTTTTGCTCCAAGTACAGTATTTAATAAATAATGAATTAATATCTTTATAATACAAAGGAACTTTAATATTTTTGTTAAGTCAAATCATTTTCCTGCTAACAATAAAAATGCTTTGTTACAATTCATACTATCGTGGATGAACATAGCTTCTCTTACATTATTTAATTAAAGGTTGAGTTCCCCCTTTTCCAAAATAAACAAAAACTGAAAAAATAAAATAAAATCAGTAAACAAATGGCTAATGAAGCTTTTTTTGTATTAGTCCCTTTCCAGTATCAAAATTATATCTGGTTAAGTGGTTTACAAAGGAAATAAGCACTGCATTAACTTTATGAGATGAGATAAGCATGGCAGTTTAGCTTTTTTTGACATGCAAAATTTGAATTTAGGAAATTGAGTTATAAGATTATGAACACTGACAGCTCTTGTTGTTTTCAAGCTTTGCCCAATTTGCTTATTTACTGTTGCATTTAAGTTTTCTGCAACAGACAGAAAATGTAACTTTAACAGATTTTTCTCACCTAGTGAACATTGAGTTCACAGCCCCAGTGTTCAAATCTAGCATGGAATAAAACAAACAAAAAAAAAACCCTTTTTTTTTTTTCTCCCCCAGAATGAGAAAAACACAAGTTCAGCATGTCTGTGTCCTTCCTAACACAGGAGGCAGAAGATTATCTCTCACTGATAAAATGAGCACTGAAGCTTCAAGGAAAGGGACTGACCTCTCAGAAGGTCCTGTTTCATAACCCTCCATCACTTTTTTAGTTAAACCATTTGAGATCTGGGCCAAAAACCCCATTCTCCAGGTAGGTCTAGTTTAGTATCCAAATCCCTAAAGAACTAATGGGGTTTTTAACCATGTTGAGGAGTGTCAGAGCAAAAATCAAGCCTCCTGTGTGTTAAATTTCCACCAGTTCATTTATGCCCCGAAATTTGGCTAAGGACTTGCAAGGGAGAGGGAAGAGGTAGCAGATAGAGGTATAAGACACTTAGTAAATTATAAGAATAGACCTAATAAGTTCACCTTTGACATTTTTCTTTTTCCTAATAACATAAAATCAACTTTAAGGAAAACACATTATTCTGACAAAAAAAAAAAAATTATCTTTTCTGTTTTCATGGCTGCAGAGAAGTTGTATTTTTAGCTGGACTAGCACAAACACAAGCAGAAAGTGCCAGATTTCACCCTTTATTTATTTGCATTGTTTCATCTTAGTTCTGGGGTTTGTCGTCTACAAAGCTCAAATAATGTAAGGCATGAAAAGGTGCTCTTCAAGGCTGATTTTATGACAGGTGGCATTGATAGATCTAGGTTTTATAGAAGAAGGGTCTGCATCACCTGCCACAGGAAAAAATAACTTATTGTTTGTGACTCCTGCCAAAGAGAGCACCTTTGTGGCCACCCATCAAGCCAATGAGATTTGGCAGGTTCGATCGGGCCTTGAGAGCCTTTCACAACAGGACTTTGTCAAACCCATCCCTTCACTGCCCACAGTGTCACAGAGCCACCAAATTTGCCTTTTGCTGCCCACGCTGAGGTTTGGCTGTGCCCAGCACTGAGGGGACATGCGCCGCTACCACTCGTGCAGCAGAGCTGTCACTTGTCCCCAGACGGAGATCGGCCTTTCCTTGGGCACAATAAAAAGGTACTGAAAATTTCACTTTGTAGTAACTACAGGCTACAGAAATCGCATTAGCTGCATTAGATGGAGTTGCAGAAATATTCAGGAAGGTTAGCGGGATATGGTGGGTGTCACATTTATACTGCGATAAAAAATCACTTTGCTAACTTATAATGTTTTCTGCTTTGGTAACACCCTATATTAAGGTGCCGCTTATAAATAATTTATTATTATTTATTAATGTATAAACCACTTTATAGGATGGTAGATAACAACTTAAATTCATGTATTAAAGATGCACATGCATGGTTTAATACAATTTACGCCTCACAATATCCTTTGCAACAGATTCTCATCGCATCATCTGTTCAGCATTTATTACTAATGCATTTTATAACATACTTTATAATACATTATTTGAGGAAGTAGCTGCATTTAGTGATCATTTTCATAAATAAGAATAAAGCATTTATAAGTGGCACCTTAATTTAAAGTGTTACCTTCACATTACTGGGTAGTCACTCACCATTTGTCTCACTTTGCAATTACTCTCGGAATGCACCTCTTAATAAAGGACATGCTGTGTCCTATTTCTTCACATACACTACATCTGATTAAGAGTTTAGCAAGGCATTTTTCCTTCAGCTGCTTTCAAACCTTTGAAGTCGCCAGCTCAGTCTAAATTTGTCTTCTGTAAACACCAAACTTTTTATATTGAAATAATAGTTGCCAGGAGACTGAGGATATGGGATGGTTGATTGCCTACCATGTAAGCCAGCGCTGGCTGCTTGGATTCTTTGTAGAATTCCATTTTCCGAGCAGTAAGAACAATCCAGGAGGTGGACCAATTTTTCCTTGCAGGAGGTAAAAGATATTTCATTTGTAGACTTGGTTTTTAATTATTAAAACATCATATATATTAATATATATATATGTCAGAAACAAAAATGGTCTAAAGTCAACATTGTCAACAAACTTCCATCAACACTGATGGAGTTGCACCACCCTAATTATAACCAAAATGTAACCTATCGAAGTTTGATGGGTTTCTTTCTCCTCATTCACATTTTGAAGCCCATTTGTGTTTCTTTTTTGCCATGGTGTCAAATGAAAACAGTGGGATTATTCACACATGCTCAAAGTTCACAAGTAGAGGACTCCGAAATAGCTGGTGCCCTTCTGGCACCCAATACTTAAAATAAAACTGAGAAGGAAAAATGTTGATCTGACTACACAGAGCTCAGTAACAGGTCTATTCTGAAAGGTCCCAAATGCTGTCTCCTTTCCCTAAATTAAAAGTTTACACGAGTGCAAGGAAGATAAGAACAATATCTGAGCATGGTTTGAGTAGCCATTAAATATCAGGAGTTCACGGTACAGCCCTAGAGAGCTGACAGACTGCTGGGGCCAGGGAGAAGTAAAAATACACATGGACATGTGAAAAAATGACCCCTGATACAGAAAAACATAATATCCAACTCAGAGGAAAATTCTATTATACTTGTTGTCTATAACATGTTTCAAACCAATACATAGTCATAAATCTGATCTGATAAAAAGCTATTTTTAGATCAACAGCTCAAGTTTAACTTTTGAATTTAGGGGTCATAACATCTGATATTTACAGGAAAGCTCATAAACCCACTATTGATCTGCTTCACCTGGTGAATATGAGTTATCTATTTGTAAGCACCACTTCAGATCTTCATTATTTTTCTGTATTTTTAACTTCCATTTAAAAGAGGTCTTGTAAGTGTACAAAGATGTAAGTGGTCAAGTGTGCTATGTGCAGATTTAAACAAATTTTCCAGTGAGTTGGATAGGCTGGATGAATGTGGATTACCAAGGAATTCAATGGTAATATAGCTTGGAATACATCTTAAATCCAGTACCAATTTATACCAAATGACCCCAGTTAGGGATAGAATGGGGCATCCACAGATTCTCTGGGCAACCTGTGCCAGGGTCTCATCTCCCTCACAGGCAAGAAATTCTTCCTAATATCCCATCTAACCCTGCTCTGTGTCAGTTTGAAGCCATTTCCCCTTTTTCTGTCATTCCCTTGTCCAATGTCCCTCTCCAGCTCTCTTGGATCCCCTTTAGGCTCTGTCACACTCTCATGTTATACCTTAATTTCTTGCCACCATCTGCTATTTTTGCTTTTAGAAGATATCCTTCCTTCTCCACTATCTGCAAGAAAGAAAAAGACACTGTCATAAGCACATTAATAAATGCATCCAGATTCTCTAGTGTGGAGCATCTTTCCACTAATTCTCAGTTTAATCACCTCTTCTTTCTGATACGTTCCATTCTTTTGAATATTTGCAAACAATAATCAAACAATACTTAAAATATTAACCACAATAAAAACCCAATAAAGTTTTGTTTTACTTTATTTTATTATATTTATTTATAAGAAATTTATGTAAATGCAGGCAAAGTTACTAGCTATGAGTAAAAGGGAATTTGAAATTGAAAGGTAAATTATGTTAAAATATCACTTTATAGATTGAGTTCCATTACTGCCTGTGAGTGACACGGCACACTAAGGACTCTGTATGGGGATGTGACATTTGATTGTCGGGTCCTAACACTGTGCTTGATTTTTGGTGTATTAGAAGCAAGACCTAGGCTTGCTCTTTTGTTTTTTTAATTTCAGTTTGCGCTCCTATACCTCTCTGAACACCTTCTTTAAGCCAGGCCCCCTGGCAGACCCTTGGCTCTCTAATCAGCTGAAATATCCCGTTGTACAGCTGGGACAGGGGTTATTCTTGTCTATATAAATTTATAATAAAAAGTTAAAAACTGAAGAAAGCAAGATGTCTATTTTTCATCCAAACCCAAAGATCTTCTACCTCATCAGGTCTCATCAACTAAGGATGTCTAAACTGTGTCAGTAATTGGAAAAAGAAACAAAATTGTGATTAAAAGGGAGTCTGGTTTTGCTTTCAAACACTACTGATCCAGTGCCCGACTTGGATATTAGAAACTCCACATGGTCTTTGCAGTAAATTGCATCACAAGGCAATTTCATAACAATGTCAATAGAATTTTGCTGTCTGCAAAGCCATTAAATAGCAATAAAACATGCTTTAACAGGCATATAAGGATTTTTAAACCAAACATGTCTGTTATTTTGATGTCTGTACAAAATAGCATTATTTTAACAGTGTAGTATGTTTCACCATTTCCTCAGATTTTGGCTGTGGTTGATATACAACATGTAATGACAGATATACTGTGTACATATCAGTTTGTACCTATGGAAAGGCCTGTAGGCCCATGGACAGTGATTTAAGTGACATTCTCAAAAGGGTACAGGAGGATCAGCATGTGCTTCGCCTGTAATTTGTACTTATCTCATGTAAATTCCTGTCATGCATATCATTACCACAGAAAACCCAGAGAGAAAGTGGGCAGGGATTATTGTGCAGAGTTATGTCACTATTTATCTAGTGATGGATGGGTGAACTAGCAGAGCTAAAATAAGGTTTAATCCCCATCCCCAGCTACTTCTTCATTTTTTTTCCCCCTTATTTTACATTTTTGATATTTCTCTTCCCCTTCTAAACTTTCTTTTTTTGTGAAAAAAACAACAACTTCTGGTGGTTAGCCAGGGCCAGAAATGCCAAACATCATATGAGAAAAGTTATTCTTTTTAATATTTCTATCCATCTGGAAACAGAAACTGGGCGGAGCATTGGCTCTTGATTGAAGCTGTTAATTGACCCCAAATCTCATGTTTTCAAAGTTTACCAGCCACTTTCCCAAACTGCTGTCTTAGCCAATCCAGGACTAAAGGAAAATATTATTTTTCAACATCAGATCTGAATCACCTTTGTTGTCAATCTTGGGAACTAAGAAGCGGATGTGCTTCCAGATGAAAATGTTGCTGCTCAGTCATATTTTCCTTATAATTGTCTTCAGCCAGGATAGCAAATCCACTAACAAATATTGGGTATATAAAATACCCTGACTCAAATTACACAGCTCTAATCCACCATTTGCTATAAATTAAATGGCTCAAAACTGAACAGTAAAAAACCACAAGAGCTGCAGTTAATGTGAGCCCTCTCAGTGCTAAAACTCCTTTCACATACATTGCTTTAATTTAATTAGTACAGGTGCTGTACTTAAAATTAGCACGGCCTCCTCTAATTGATAATGTGCACAGCTTTCTCTGTAATTAACATAAAGGGCATGCATGGAATTATGGAAAAACTACCACAAAATCAAATAAAAATACATCTAGGATGACCCCAATATTTTTATAATTTTTGTTTGGGGTGCCTCATTCCCCTTCTACTCTACTTTTCTTCCAAGAAAATATTTCTAGGACAGCTCAGGATCACTTCTGCAAATGGATGATATTGGATTGAAAAGAATTCCAAATATATCCTAATGATATATTCTGTTTCTGTCTCAATAAATATCATCATCTGTTGTTAAGCTGCTGCCCTTCCTGCACCTTTTCAACATGTGGAAGGTAGATAAAATGACCCAAAATGTCCTGAAGAATTAGCATAGAAATAGGAAAATGAAATTATTTTGTGGCATTTGTGTTGATTTGTTTCTAAATTGTATTTAGAAAAATAGTACAGATGAGAGTACATAGTGTAAATATTTGAGATTCTAAACAAGAATTAAAAAGGACTCTCATTGTCATGAGCTAATATTGTTAGAAACTATAAGGAAACATAATTATCACTGTATCACATACAGGTTTTATAATTTTCTTAAACAGAATTCAAACTTTCTGAATGTATCTAATCCTAAAAAGTTTGTGTGAGTAACAGTACTGCTTACACCAAACTTTCTTTAATGAATCTTTATTTGCATATTCATTTCATTTTATCAGAAAAACATGTTTCTCATTCCCCCTAGATTCTTCTAATGTCAAGAATTCACTGTTTTTTCTTTCATTACAATATTTCTTATAAAATGAAAACTAATATTAAAAACACCTTAATAAGGGCAAAGAGAGGACAAAGACTTCATCGCATTCCTTTATATTGAATATTAACACAGATGAAACCTCAGTCAAGTACAACAGAATTAACAGCAAAGTCAAGCCATATAAATGACTTTGTACCTTCTAAAATGATACTTTTTATTGATTAATCAAAGTCCCTCACGTCCCTTAACATCTTGAGGCATCCAAATCCTCACATATTTGTTCTTTAGTAAAGCAAGTGCAACATTTATGTTATAAACCCTTTAAATAACCAGAGTGAATAACCAGCTCTAGAGAGCAATTTCTTACTGTGGGGTCCTGGGTACTGATAATGTCTGTAAACGTCAAGTTGTGTTGGGAAAGATTTCTTCTGTGACGATTTAGCTGAAAAAGAAGAAGAAATATTTGTATTCAGACAGGATTCGAACACATGCAGGTAAAGATGGACCAACACATTGAATTACAGGGCACACACAGCATGCACTGGGTGGAGGTTTGGGGTTTCTTTCTGCTGTTCCTCTGAGCCCTGGGTATTTAAAATGTACAGCTGATATACTGTGGTATAAAACCCTGGTATAAATGTGTTTCTTTATCATGTCACATTGGAAAATTTACCTAAAAATTAATCAGCTGGTAATAACAACCTAAATTATGGGGTTTTTTTCCTCAAAAATGGTTTAACAGTTTAGGTGCTCTTAAACCCATTTTAGAGAAGTAGGAACACTGCTGATTATAACTTCAAGGACACAAGAAGCAAGTCAATGATGAAACCAGAAAACAATTGGGCACACAAGAATCCAGCAAGTTTAAACTGCTTTAAAGGCTGTTTCTAAAGTCTCTCTGACTGAAAAGTTACAGCAACATTGGACTCTGACTCTACAATTGCTCCCAAATACCGAGTCCTTGACTTCCTCCAATTCTCCCTTTTCTTTGAGGAAGACACAGTTGATTAACTGTGACTTAATTCTGAAAAATTACTGCTTTATACCAGAAACTATTAAAACAAAATAGAAGTTACTTCACAAATCAAGCATGTGGTAGAGCGCAATAGCATTTTATTTCCTTGAAAATCTACAACAAAAAAAGCAGATCACTCAAAAGTGTGCTAGTGTGTGTATATATATATACACACACATTAAACTTTTACTGTTTAAATTCAGTATCAATCAAAAAATATATAATTACGAGCTGAGGTCCTGTAAAATTCAGTGATTATTTCCTCTTTTAGATCAAGTCACAAAGCAAACAACAAAATATAGTCTCAACTAGTTTCCACTGTATTCATCATAATGCATTCTCTTTTCCCCTATTAAAAGAGAGTTAACCAAAAGTCATAATGTATTCTGTTTATATTCAAGTGTCTGAATATAGAAAATGTTCTTAATTAATCCAGAGGGCCACGCTCAAAAAACAGTTAAACATATTATGATCCCATATTTTTTCTCCACACATTGCTTTCATGTTTATTTGTAAGCACTAAGGTTTTTAAGCCTTGAAATCTATATCCTAGATATTGCTCTACTCTCCTAGTCAGAGCTAATGAGCTTAATGAATTACCAGTTCTAAATTTAATACAAACATTTCAAAGAAAGAGATAAAACATTCTTCACAATTCAAAAGTTTCTCTGACCTATTTATGAAGAATATCACTTAACAATTTCATTAAGGGTGAGTAACAGCTGGTGACATGGCTGTGTCCTAAAGTGTTTTTCTCTCTTAATATTCTGCATCTTAAGCAATCGAGCTTTCATAAGAAATACTTTAGTTAGTGGCAGTCCCTCCTTTGGGGAGAAAAAAAATGTCAGACCACATTTTCTGTATTTTGCAATCTTGTTTTCAGGAGTGTCATGTTCCTGTTTTATTAGCATGTAGGGTAAACAAGAATGATTTGCTGATGCTATTGAGAGAACTTCTAAGATTACAGTCCTTCTATTTAGATTTTGGATGGAGCTTAATATTAATGCAGGCAGAGACATGTATATAAATTCAAAATAAATTAATTCCATTTATCTTTTTCTTTATCTTTACTGTTAGACAACTCTGAAGGTTCTGTAGTGCCCGAGACATATAGCTAAACTATTCAGGTCTAGATCACAGGAACTCTTTCTTACCCAGATCCCCCACATCCTAATTATTCCTTAACGTACAGCAGAGCGCATTGCCCGGCGATGGCTTCTCAAATATATTCTTCACTCATCCAAATTAAATGACAAGGCACACCACCACTCCACAGTGCCTGCTTTAACATTCAGCTGCTCTCTCCAGGAGCCCCACGTGGCTGTTGGGGGCCCTGTGTGCGACTTTGTGAAGTGTGGAGCACCGAGCTGAGCTCTCGGCCGCTCTCTGGTTCAGCGATCAGAGCATTTGCAAAAGAAATGTTCACGTTTGATACTTGCTAAAAAAGAATTTATCCAGAGCCCTAAATCCATCCAAAACAGAATGAAGGAATGAGCAAAAAGTCCCCTTTTTCTAGGCCTAGCAAATTGTTGGGGTGGTGTAATTAAAGGACACTATTCGGGATTTCCAGGAAATATGAATCAACTAAGGAAAATAAAATTCCAGGTGTGGATGGTACTATGTCCTTTAAGAAATCTCTTTGTGTATGTAAATAAGAAGTGTTAGGGAAAACTGCAAGAAGGCAAGGGAAAGAATAAACCTCTTACACAATTATTTAATTGATACTTTTCCTTCTTGGTAGCCCACTAATGTGCAATCTCATGCAGACAAAGTCCTGAAGCTCCAAAGTCTGAACCTAGTTACAAATATACAACCAAAATCCACAATTATGTAAGCCAAGATCCAGCTCTTCTGGAAAAACACCACCAAATATTTGGTTCACAAGTGGAATTAACGGAACTTCAATTAAGTTAGTTTACTGATTTCTACCAGCCTTTTGGTTTAGAAATAGAACTTCAGAGAAAATTAATCAAAACAACTTGAAAAAAAGGATGAGTATCATCAGAGGAAATATATTCTTTTAGACTGATTTGATAAAATTCCAGCAGGGCTGACAGAAACCTGGTCTTAAATATATTTTACAAATATCAGTGAATGGGTTAGTTACATCACTTCCCTTAAGATAAACCCAGTTGAAAGTTAAAATGTTCTCAGCAGAACCTGGGTGACAGCAGTCAAGATAGCCATGTTCCAATATACTCAAAATTTTCAATGAAGCACCAAAATATTCAGAGGGAGGTGTAGGCTCTTTTATTTTAATTCTTTTATATTTTATTCAGTTTTTAATAGCTAGACCATAGAGGAGAGAGTTTGAGGTCTTTTTTTTTCCTCCATAGCTCCATTTGATTACCCTAATAAACTCAAGAAAAACCTAAATAATATCTGTCACAAGTCCTCTACCTCACCTCCCAGGGTATGATGAAAGGCAGAGATTTACAGGAGAAGTTCGTGAGATCCCTTTTTGGGAAAGGCAGCTTATCAGCAGTTTTCTGATTTGATGAACATTCTTCAGTCAGCAACAATGTCACCTGCAGCACTAAAAATCCACTCTGCGAGCGCTTGCAAGTCTGTGGGCAAGTCTGGTTTTGTTAAATTCAGCCTGAGCTGCCCCCCCTTCCCCTTAGCTAAAGGGGATCCATCTCCTACCAGAGTTATTTCAGCATCTAAGCACTAATCCGTCATCATCCTTCCCACAAAGGCAAAGCCTCCATTCCGTGTGCCTGGTGCCCCGGTGTGAAGGGACAACCATCTGACAGCTGCTGCTTGAACAGGGAGGTAAAACACAGGAACCTGATGTTTCATTTAATTTCTCTCTGTGTTCCCATTTGTTCTTTAAATTCTCCTTCTTTTTCTGGGGATTCATCATGGCTAAGTCAGCATTACTCTCTTCACACAGTGTGGCATTGATTTGAAAAGAAACTTGGAGGATCCATTTGTTTTTTATTTCCCATTACAGGCATATTTCTAACCTAATTCATCTCGTCAACGAGAAGCAGCAGACTTCTTTTTGATTTCAACCAAACCTAACAAAACTGACCAGAATTCTCAAAATGCTGCTCCAGTGCAAAGTACAGACAATTAATTATTTCCTGAAATGTCATTCTGAATTCACTTGTATCCCTAAGTAATTAAGATAATTGTATGACCTTTCTAGGTGGCTTTCAAGATTGTCAAGTAAGTTATTCACCACAGATTATTTATCCACAAACACCATCTACAAGTAGCCTGGGAAAACCATGGTTTTCTCAAACAAGCAGCACCTGGTCCGAACGAGCTCTGCTTTGGATGGGAAGCTCTAAACTGGCATCTTACCTGCTGTTTTCTCCATCATTCACAGTATTTCTCTGCCAAGGAGAAGGTTTTCATGGAGGGTTTGATAGATTTCTACCAAAAAACCTTTCATGCTGTTCATGGTTTGACCTTTCTTTTCAGGGCTCTAGCTTTTGTTTTGTTTCATCCTGCCGACACTGTAACCATGTGTGTGGAGATTCCTTTATAAATAACCAAAAAAAGAGAGAAATCCCCTACTGTTGAGCCCTACTGCTGCCTGATGCTCTGCTCTGGACCCAATCCAGCAAAGCACTCTGTAGTGGCCTTAAGTGTTTTTCTGGATCAGGGCCAGAACACTCCATTCTTTACAGGATCGAACTTACTGGTGGCAGCTCAAAAGTTTTGCAATAAAAGTACAAACTAGTCACATAAACTTTCATGGAAACCATTCCCTCAACAGCAAAGGAGGGGTGACACCTGATTTAGTGATGTCTGTGGTCATTTCATTCCCAGTCACTCCCAAACTGCAGTGACAGCTCATAATCGCTTAGATAAAGAAACTTAACAGAAATCTATTGTAGCATTTCTTAATGGCCACGTCCCTTGAAAGACACCTATGCAATGGCAATGGCAAGGAGAATCCTGTAACATTTCACTCACTGCCATGCTCAAAAGTGACTTGTTTTCAAGATTCAATCTTGGGCAGTATGGCAAGCCCATCGTTATCTACAGAAATTATTTGAAATAACTGAGCTATGATATGATTTTATGTCAGCTGTGAAAGGCACTGAGAAAAATCCCACAGGCCTTCCCCACTCAGAGATGGCCCTTTGTCATTTTCAAGGGCATTTAATGACAACAAAAATTGTGAGAGCCTTCAAAGTGACAGAGGATAGGGTTATGTTATAGGTCAGGAAGAAATCCCTCCCACAGCCAAGGGTGGTGAGGCCCTGGCACAGGATGCCCAGAGAAGATGTGGCTGCCCCATCTCTGGAAGTGTCCAAGGCCAGGTTGGACAGGGCTTGGAGCAACCTGGGATAGTGGAAAGTGTCCCAGCTCGTGGCAGGGGGTGGCACATAAGGTACCTTCCAATCCACACACTATTCTATGACTTCAATTCTATTAATTTCATTTCAGCAGATAAGGAATTTTTATCCATTATCAAGAAATAGAGGATGTCAAGAAACAGCATGAACTCTTCCATTCCTCCCCCACACTGCAGCAGATGCTCCCAGTGCATTTGAGCTGTGCCATCTCTCAGCACAAGACCCCTTCCAGCCCTGGGGAAAGCTGCATGTCCCAGTGGGCTCCCTGCCCAAAGCCAATGGCACTCCTGCCTTGCTGCTAACACCATTCTCCTGAGGATTACATTAGAACCACATGGTTTGTGTTTTCTTTTTCCCCCTTCCTTGTCTCGACGAGGCTTCTTCAGGAAAAAAGGTAATGAGACTAAAGGTAGTATAATATGGTATTAGGCCTCTATGCCTTTTTTCCAAGGCTTGCAGGAGAGAGAGATACAAAATGCAGTTTCAGTCCTGCCCCCACCAGCCCAGATTTGCTCCTCACGCTCCATCCCCAGGCTCCTGAAAACTCATTACCACGCAGGTGACCGAACGCTTTGCTCACGAATAGGAACTTGCATGGATGGAGCTTTTGTGTGCTGGCTACAGACCAGATAATCTCTCCATGCATCATTTAATAAGAAAACCACTTCACAGTCCTCACAGGCCTATGTTACATATGACATACTCTCAGCAGAATCTGCAGCCTGAAATCGGCGGGGGGAAGAGAAAAAGCAGCAGGCAGGACTGCGCTGCCTTCGCCCTGCGTGCCTCCCTTTGAGCACACTGCCCTCTACACTCAGCTCACTTCTCCAGAGCCTCTGAAAATAATGATAATGGTTTTGCTTCCCTTGACCTCCTGCTCCCTTATAAATCAGAATCCTATAGACCTTTCCCACAGTGCGAGGGTCCTCCTTTGTATCCGAGCCTGTGAAGGTGGGTATTTTTTATCAAGGCACTATAACCACGTGGGCGTGCTGCTCCCTGGCTTCAGGACTTGCTGTAGATGAGCACCACGGTGACTCTGCTAGGGGAGTATCTCCATTTATCATCATTCATGAAAGAAGAGCAAAATAATTACTCAGATGCTAGTTTAAATTTCATCTCAGTGTTAAGATGAGCTCATTCTCTCTGATCAGAGAATCATTAACCAGGAGTTTGATTACAAAGCAGAGCCTGTTTGAAACTATGTTGTCTTCTTTACCCAAATTATTGGGGAGGTGTTCTAAATTTGGGGTATCCAGTTTGGGCGAATATTTTAAGTCCAAGAATTAGCCTTCCCTGGTACTTTTCTCCATTAATGTCTTGCTGTTTCCCAGGAGCAGATTTTTCCCTAGAGTGGGAGCCCTTTTGTTCCTCTCTAGTCACTCAAATGGCCTTTGAAATTTGTCCAATTGATCCTTGCTTTGAGGGAGTCCCAGCTGATGTAGTTGGCTTCATTTTTAGCATTTTCAGGAGTAGGAGAAGTGCCAAAAGCCTATGTAGAAGAAGAGACAGCTACAAAAGGTTCTTACCACCCATATGTGTTCAAGAAATCCTAGGGCTGCTCTAAATTTGACTGAGGGTCACTCGGATTCATGTACCTGGGGATCCAACCAACACAAAGGAACCAACAGCTGTGCTGTCTCTAATCCACAGGATTTCCAACTGGAAATCAAACTGGAACCCAGTGTCTAAGCTTCAATATGCTTTTAATTGCATTAAATACAATCCTCATCGATTCCAGGAAAGAACATTAAAAGTGGGACTTCTGATACATTTCTATTTGCCTTTTCTGTTACAGCCTGTAATATGCAACAAAATGCAGCAAGGTACACACTGTGACAGCATTCATCCAGCCATACATAAAAAGGTATATTAAGAAATCTAATGTATTGATAAGTTTCCTAGTCTGATTTTTCTATTCATCACACAGTCATTACTTTTGTTTCACTGTGATATCTTAATATATTTATCTAAGCTATTGCAGGTGATTTGGTAAAATTACAGATGAGTAGTGCAGCAATAGTAGAGAAAATATGGAGTAAAAACAGCAGGAATAAAAATGCAATGACTATCAGAGCTTCACTGTTCTTTGCCTCTGACATCTATGTCTGCAAAACTGTTCTTTGATATTATGGCTATAAAAGGTAAAAATCAAAGTTAATACAGACATAGAGTAATGATAGATTATCTTTTCATGTCCCCTCTGGATCTTAGAAAAATAAAGACAATAAATGTGAGAACTCAGCTGTGACAGCAAACTGTGTCAGCAACTCTGACCTGAAATTGCACCCCAGAACTGTAGTCTCAGGGTAAAAGGAAAGAAAAAAAAAATCATTAAAACTTACTAAGTAAATGTGCAAAAACATCTACAAGAATTGCCTTTACAAAATCACATCCAGCACATACACCACGATCAAAATGCACTCAAAAGCTCTCTCCTGAAAGGACTGTCTTACAGAAAAGCACAATTAACATTGATGTCACACTCCTGCAAGTCATCCATTGCTGTTTGCCATATAAATACCCTTGTAGAAAATAATATTAATATTCCTAGACAAATGCTCAGTCCTCTCCAGTGGACCCCACATTAGCACATTGCTTTATCCTGCCTATCTAATTCCTTCCTTCGGATTTAAACAAGCCAAAAACTCACCTTATGCTACTGCAGAAGCAATTTTTATTTTTGAAGGTTAATCCAACTCAGCAGGATTTAGGGATGGCACTTTTGCTTGGTCGTAGGCATGTTGGCTCAGGCCAGACAGCTGTTTGGACATTCTCCACTGGGAATCTTGCCCTCAACACCCACAGTTGATGCACATACATGGTCTACTGGCTGCCTACTTCCATGCCCATCTGTTCAGATGGCATGGTGCCCACTCACAAGTTCGCTGGATCCTTGCCCTTAGTGTGTAGATGCCAGGCAATGATGGGCTTAGATGGGCAGCCTGCAAAATACTGAAAGTGATCATTTTTTTCCTGTAGGAAGTCCTTCCTCTGCAATAGCACTGAAGCATGGGCACCACATGCTACCCTACACTTAATAACACCTGTGGACATATATGTGCCAGGAATGGAAAGGGAGGGGGAAACGTGCTTGCGGGGGGGAATACAAAGTGGAATGATAAAAAAATTTGCAAGGATTCCTGTGTAAGAATATACCCTCCATTGCCCATGGTGGTGGAGGGACACCCAGGTTTACCCCACTTCTGATACCCAACTTCCCTGCAACTACCCTGGGTACTGCACACCACTCACTATGCCCTCAAAGTGTATAAAAATCAAAACCAAATCGTACCAAAACCAGTGTGAACTAAACCCAGAGCTGTCTAAACTTCAACACACATTCCCTATACACCATACAGCACAAAATATTCCATGGGAAGCTGTGGCTACAGTAAAGGTAGACAGGAAATAAGTCATTTTAACAAAGGTCCATTTTAACTTATGTTGTCATTGCCCTTTGAAACAGTAACTGAGAAAACTGTACTTGGTAACAAGAGATTATTTCAGATAATTTAGTAGATAAGAAAAGTTTCTCTTTTTTTTCCCCCAAGTCCAAAAATCAACCTTATTGCAGCTATATTAGGACAAAGCAGAAATTTAAATTAAAATATTGCTTTCTTCCCCAGTTCAATTAACAGTAAATCAACGTTGAACAATAATTTTTTTGCTTGACATAAGCTACTTTAAAAATTAGTACTTTGTTAACTATTCAAAAAATATGTATTTTATTTATGCTTTTATTGAAATTATTTGAACCTATAAGGCACATTTGTGCCTATAAATCCCAAAGTATTTCCACAGGCCCTCCATTCTTTAGTTGTTCTTCATACATTTTGTGTGAGTCTGTAGAAAAGTCAGAGACACTCTGCTCTTTGATTAGATGAACTAAACTTTTAGAAGAAGGAGGGAGGGGGAAATCAAAGAGTGCTCAAGCAGAGAGTATTTCCAGCGCAGTCTTTCAAGAATCCTCCTTCCTACCAACACTGTTTTGCCCAAACTATCAGTCTTACAAGCATACACTGAAAAATTAACAAACTGAGTTGCAAATACCCATTAAACTTATCAATATAATTATGTCAACAAGTGCTTCTTTCTCTTTTTTCTTCCCCTTCCCCTCGCTGAGTGCACCCCAACAATGCTCTGACAATTTCGGGCGCGTGCGAGCAGGCTGGAAAGAGATAAATCTACAAGGCTGGATCTGCAGCCTGGCTCAGGGCTCTCATGGAGTCAGCAGTGTGCTGTGCTTGGAGGCACATTTAAGCTGTGTCTAACTTAGTGTTTACTCTGGGGTGACTGGATTTGAGCGCGCTGTCCCTGCCCCAGAGAATTGTTTGCTGTGTGAAGACATCAGTCTTGTCTTTGAGCATGCTCCGCCGAGTCACTCATGTGTGGCTGGCTTGATCTGTTTGGGTCTGGACATATTGTCAAATCCTTGTGTCCAAGTTCCACGGGAGCAGTGCCGAAAAAGTCCTGGCTCCAGAATGAAATTAGATTTATACAGAACACAAGCCAAAACAGCCGCTATGAACATCCGGTTACAAAAATCAAAGAAATGGAATAAAAAGTGGTTTGCTCTGACTCTCCAGCCTAGTTCAACTTCTTGAATCTGTAGGGAAAAGAAACCACTAAGACCACCTTCTTTCTAGCTTTTAGGCTCTTGATTCCAGGCAAAGCAGAGGTGGAACATTGGCTTTTACAATGGAAAGTCTTTTGTTTTCCTCAGTGCAGAAAGTCTCATAAAGAACCTTTTTGTGTGATTGAAAGGAGTATCTTCTAACACAGGTCACAGCTCACAACCCCATAGCTAAATCTTATTAAAAACTGTTCAGAGACCAAAATTAGAGACTGTAATACAGAACCACTTGGATACCTGTCAGATTGATAATATCTAGATGGCCATCTAACTTGCCACCTGCTCTCCCTTCCCTTTGCACTAATAACCTCAATAAGCTTGTGAATACTTTTTCCCCAGTTCTGTTGGCTCGTATTAGTCTTTCATACCATCAGGACCTGCAATCTCTTAAAAAAGTCACTTTTGCTTATTAGCATTGTTCAGAGAGCCAAATTACAGATTGCAGCAAAAGAAAGAACGAAGCAAAGTTTTCAAACAGATTTTCCCAGGTGTCATTATAAACATTAACATGAAAGAAAGAGTAATCAAGATAATAACTGATCTACTTCAAGTAGCTTTTTAGGCAAATAGGTAATTTTGCAAAGGTCAATTAGCGGGATGACTCCTTCCTATTTGATTTGACACCACAATATTCAGCTAGGAAAAGAATGAAAATATTTAAAAGCCTAACTTTTCTCCCCTCTTCCTTGGAGATTTCTCAGTTTTATATTTAATCACAACCTTGCAGCAAACCAGGTAGGACAGCAGCGATTGCTAGTGCTGCTACCCAGCTCAGGGATTCTCCACTTACAATTTGCCTTTATTTCACACAAAATTAATATCCTAGCATTTTTACCACAACCTGCTGACACAGTAATACTATGATAATGTAAAGGTTAGGGCTCAGTTGGGGGTTTTTCAAATACCAAAGTCAGTTCTTCAAATTTGTATCAGACTTTAGGATTCATGATGAGAATCTTTGTCATACACATTAAAAAAAAAAAAAAACATAAAAAGAGAAGAAAAATGAGGAAAAGTGCAATCTATTTGTGTCTTGGCAAAATTAGAACTACAATTGCAAAACCCTATTCTTCATATTGCTTAAGTGCTATTTCATTATTTGCCCTTCAGAGACATAGAAACATTTTAAAAAAATCTACTCCACAAGTTGAGCCATATCCTGAAGAGAGCACTGGGGACAGGGAATATTCCTGATCCACACGGAACTTCCCGGTATTACTCCTGTGGCATCACACTGGCACAAACCACATCATGCTAACACAGCAGATAAAGAAAGGAAGAAATGGAATTATCCTGTTTGAAACTTCTGAAGTGTCTAGACAGACTGAAAATTGCCCCTGATTTGATTTTCCTAATTCTGTTCTGATTGGAAAAAGTCACCTATTTTTCAAAACATTAAAAAAAAATACTGTCTGCAATACAAAGATCATCCACTTCTATCCAAGATGTGGGCAGTGTATAAAGGCAGCACTTATCCCAGAGAAGTAATTTACCTCATTAAAAACCCCAAAATTATACATCTATATAATTCATTATAAAAACCCAAACAACCATCCAGCAACTCAAGAAAACAAATGAACCAAATGTTGTTCAAAGCTTTGGTGGCACACAAAAACAGGACTTTAACTGCATATTTCAGTGTATATCTCATGTTCTACATACATAAATACCACACTCTCAGCAAAGTCACAAATAATGTAAGGAAAAGGTTTTGATTTGTCACTTTTGTGCTTGGTTTCTTCCTCTTTCAGCCCCAGCTCGACAAAGGCTTTCAAACAGCACCTGCTACCAGCTTGCTTTGATTCTCCACCCCATGACATGGATGAGGAATCAAGATGGCACCACTTATGAAAATGTTTATATAAATATTTTATCCAAACTATGCTGGACTTAGCATATGCTGGATATTTCTCTCTGATATCTCCCTGGAAGGGACAGATTTCTTGGTTGAAGGCATGAAAACACAATGAATTTACCAATTCTCTTGGTAGTTTCCCACTAGTCTTTTGCAAAATGTGCTGTAATTCTCATTTTATTTTGGGGGGGTTCCAACTTCCTGACATTTCATCTTGTATACCCATTTCCCACTACATTAAAGAACTCCAGTGCCCAGTGTTGTCCCATAATGCAGGAAAGAGAAATAATTTGCCTTTCAATTTCTTTCCATAATTTAAACATGCTGAGGTCTGTAGGTCCTTCATTGTCAAGACAATTTTCCTAAACTCATTTTTTTTTTGTTTTGCCTCTTCCTTGCATAATCTTAATTATTTTAGAATCACTATTCTGACTTTTTACTCATCAGTACCACTGACAGATATGAGCATTTTCCATCTCCATGCGTCATTTTTATTCACAATGGTCAGCTCAAACTTCTTGACCCCAAAACACCCACAAAAGCTACATTTTACAGCAAAATCCCAGAACACAGGTCCTAATTCTGGGTGCAGCACAGCCTGTTTCCCATATACACATACATTTGGATAAATTAAAATTTTCAGCCATTAAGCTATTCAGATTACTCTCCACAAGTGCCTTCACCCAGACCTATTTGCCAGTCCATCAATCTTTTCTTTATTTTCAAATGTTATTAGAACTGTTCTATTTACTTCCATATCATGGATAAAAAGAGTGATTAGTGTCAAGCTTAATACTAGTCTCTGGAGAACAACTCTAAAAATTCACCCAGTTGATGATGATTCCCCAGGGACTACTTTCCAAAATGTGTAAATTAATCAGTTCTTAATCCATTTAATGTGTGCTTCACTGATACATCACATAACTAATATTTAATCAGAATGTCACGTACTGTTAAGTCTAGTGACTTAAAAACTTCCACTGCACAAGTATGGCTCCTTTTCCAACCAGACTTACATCAAAAAATAATCCATTTGGTTTCATTTTTAAAATTTGTTATTTGTTCACTTATTATGATTGACATCAATGATATTCCTATTTTTTTTTTATTTTTATTGAATCCTGGAACACTTTTCCATTAATTGACCCAATACTCTTACAGGATAATTTGACTGTGAAATTTTCCAAGTCATGTCATTTTCCTTCTCTGAACACTGCTTTTTTAAATTTTGTAATTTCCATGACAACTAAATATTTACAATTTAAATGAACAGGCATGGACCACCTCAGAAAACTCTGCAAGGTTGAATTAAGACATTTACTTAGGTTTCCTATTTTGCTAGATGTTGCTAGTTTCTTCTGAAATGAACATTCAACAGGCTTTCAGTGATTAGTAGGATAGAAAGCTCATCATCACTTTCTCATAATCAAGCCATGTCATTTTCGGAAAACACCAAACAAACCACAAACACAAAACCTCACAAATATTTATTCATTATTCTGTTTTTTTCTGCATCACTGTCATAAGCCTCACCATCTTAACAGTGAGCCTGTAACAGCACAGAATTAAGCTCTTAAAAATAGAGATAAAACAAGTTTATTGAAATTATTTCTGTGCACAGAGTTCAGAACTTAAGAATTTGAAAACCTTCAGGACACAACACGACACGGGGGAATGCCTCCCTTTTGTCCAGCACTGCAGGGCTTGCAGGATTCCCCTCAGGGGACAATACCTGGGGTGAAGTTGGTTGTAGGGAAGGTTTTATGCACATTTTAACATTTGGCTACTTTCCACTGTGTAAAGGACCCATCTTTGCCTGTAGCAAGTGCCACCACAAAAACCAATCAATTAGCCAATACAGCCCAGTTTGTCACTGCCTAGATTCAGTGACTATAGATTTATAAACTGCTGAATGCATAATACACCTGATAGCTAGAACAAAACTATCTGGACTCTACAACTTTCATGTGCTAAAGTAATGAAGTTGATTTTGCAGTACCCTGTCTTTTATCCAAAAAGACAGGGGAATGTGAGGAATGTTGCCAAATCAAAAAATATATTTTCTCTCATTTATAGAGGTGCACATACAACCAGGAAGGAAGAGGCAGGCTGGTGTACTGTGACACGCTGATTTTTTAAACACCTTGCAGGTTTAAGCATGTGTGTGGTCACAGTGGAGCATAAGGGAAGATAAATCCACCTAAATTATAATTCCTTCAGTCACTTATTACACATTGCCATAGAAACGATTTCACAAACTATTTTCCATGTGGCTCTAAAAGTATCAAAATTGATATTAAAATGTTCTACTGACAGTATACAAAGGGCCATTCGCTTCCCAGCTCAAATATCCAAAATACTGTAAATGGAGTCTGACCTAAATAAATGCTACTCCAGATCTGAAGATCATCAGATCCATTACACAAAGCCATTCAGGCACGGACAGAGTGGTGGTTGCAAATGTTCAGATAAATTAGCATAAAGGCACATGTATCTCTAATAGGTTAATAAGTACAACCAGTGGGAAGTGAAAATGGTTGTTTGCCTATAGACTACTGTGAGAATTCATCATTTATGGAGGGAACCCACACAGAAACGTGTGACAGTGATTTTTCTTCCCCCCCTCCCCGCCAAACGCCATTATTTTAATAATTATTGAAAGACTAAGAGGTAGCCAAATGGTGTGGATGGAATTTTCTTGAAATGGTTTGGATCTGCTTTGCAAGTGATATTTTTGTGAGCCTAACACCCCCTGTTTTGTAGGTCACATGGATATCCACAGACTGTGGCTACTGAAGGCGCTTGTCCTTCAGCCTTCTGCCTCACCACATGATTGAGCATCCATATACCTTACAACCATACACCCTGTCGAGTGTTATTCTCTTACATATCACAATTTACCTCGCTTCCTCCACTCAAACATGCAACCAAGCTGAGCAACAAGCTGCTTCAGCTGCCATGTCATTTCAGTTTTTACACATCTTCTCTTTTTATGTGTGCTCTACATCTCCGTGATGTCTCATCTCCCCGTTCCACTGCCATAGGCTACGAGTCAGGAACAAAGCTCAGGCTCAATGTCAAACAGAGTGAAAATGGGAAAATATCATAGAAGAGAAAATTAATGGGCACAAACACAGCTCTGAAACCTCCATCCTTGTGGGCTTTGCAACTTCCCATCATTTCTTGGCAAAATATGAAGGAGAAGGGAGTAAGGGTATTTCTGTAGAAAATGCCTCAAAAAGGTATTTAGCTAAGGAAAATACAAGTCCAAAATTTCAAAGCGGAAGAGTTCATGCTTGCACATTAAAAAAAGTAAATAATCTTGTAAATGTGCAATCAGGGCCTTTAATTTGAAAAAAACCCAATTTATTTCCAGTCTCCACCATTTTCCTGCTGTCCCTCTTTCTTTGCCTGACCACTGTGGTCTACTGAGGTTCATGTTTCCAAAAATGCCTCAGCAATAAATAGTCCCAAGTCTGACACACAGGAACAGACCCTGAGGCTGGAATCATGGCTGCTCTGCATGAACCAAGGTCTTTCTCTCATTTCAAACAGAGAAAATTTCAAGGTGAAACACACAAAATTTCTCTTGTCAACAGGTCCGCTAGCTGTGTCTTTAAAACAAAAATTGTGCCTTTCAACTTTTCTCACTGTTTTTTTTTTTTCCATAATAAAAATTTGGGCTTCAGGCAAATTATAATGTTTGGAACCCACATCATAAAAAATCAAAATTAATCACACAACCCCCAAATCCCAGGGTTTTAAAAATGGTTGATTTGACCCACATGGACATGACAAATTCCATTGTATGGAATCAAGGTCTTGGATATCATTAGACATTTGGCCACTGTGAAATCTAATTAATGTCTTAAGACTTTCTAAAAAATAGAGCTTGTTTTTTTCTGAAAAATATAGAAGTCTTAGGGCAGAGGAAAAAGAGGATGCTTCAGTTATATTCTTAAATTGCAGAATTATCTTGCTCTAGAAAATATAGTGTTGTTTAGAAACCTGTCTTTCTCATCCCCAAAAGAACTATTTTTTTAATAGTAGCACTCCTCTTTTTGTCAGTTACCAAAATCAAACACAAGCATAAATGCGAGTATGTCAAATATTAACATTGGTATTTATTTGGATCCAGGTATTTGATTTACCAGCTAAATTATTTATTCAAGAGGTAACACCATACTACATACTCCATTTTGAATTGTTTGCAAACCTTACCTGAATATATTATGTGCAAGCTTAATAAACTTTTTCACTTCTCAATTTCAGTCCTTCATTTTTTCACTGTTTGAAACATATAATTTATTTTTTGTACTAACATGCTATAACTGAGCTTACCACAAACTGTCTACATACTTTTTAATATCTTTCAGATGAGCAAGCCAGAGTCAAAAAATAAAATGTCCTTTTTTTTTGGGTGGGGGGTGAATTCATTCATGATGCATTTTCAGTCTGTTTATTAAGTAATCATATCTGGGTACAAGTGTCAACACAATTTACGTTTTGAATAATGTGAAGCAGATAACCTCAATTAACAAGTAATTAGAGTCATTTTCCTATTAAGCAGTTTCCCTAATTGTTTTTGAAACCTGGAACTAAAATTGTAATAAATAATAAGCGGCCAAAACATGTCCCTGCATTAGTTTAATCTGAGCTCTTCCAGTGGAGCCTGGGAAAAAAAGCAGCAGAAATAAGGGGCTGTTTCTGAGGGCTGACTCCTCATGAGATACTGAGAGAAGAGGGAAATACTTTGAATATTTTGTAGCTGCAGACTCTTCATAGTGTACTCTTCTGCTGTTTTGTTCTTTATTTTTTTTTAATTGATATTATTTCCTTTTCCTCTCTTTTTCACCCCCATGATTTCATATGTGAACTTTTAACATATGAGATATTTGACTTAATCATTGTTGTGGATTGACTAGAGCGCATCAGGGAAAAGCCATTCCCCAGTGAACACAGAGGGTGTGATCTCAGCTGAACTACATTTTATAGTAATACAAATTAATTTGGTCCCTTACATTCTACCTTGTCAGCACACTGTGCCTCTCTTTATGTAAAATAATAAATATCAACCCGTTTTTCAACACAAATAGAACAACTTGTGCGTTTGCTGCTAGTCAAAAAAAAAAAAAAAAAGTCCTTCACTTGAATATCAGTGTTTAAATAGATACCTGTCATATCTCAAGTACAAGAAATGATCTTAGAGATCATAAAAATTTCACTTGTATTTCTCTGCTCACACTGCATGGTCTCATGGAAAACACCTAGGTTGCACTCTGTCTGTCACATCCAAAAATGGGGGAAAATAATTTTCTAGCTGAAAACAAGAAAAGATCCAGCAGCTGCTCCTCACCCAGAGCCAAAACAAACAAGTGAACTAAAAACTAACAGAAAAGCCACACAAAAATCCCAGGGAAAAAAAATATAGAAAGAAAAAAGGAAAAGAGCAGGTGCAATAATAGGGGACTGCCCCATTCCTGGACATGTCCAAGACCAGGCTGGTGGAGCTCTGAGCAGCCTGGGCTGGTGGAAGGTGTCCCTGCCCATGGCAGGGGATGGAGCTGGAGGAGCTTTTTCCAACCCAAACCATTCCCTGGTTTTATGATTCTATTCTCTTCACCCACCAACTCCAGCCTGAGACGAAAGAGATGGAATTCTCTTAGGCCATGAAGGACCCAAGGAACCTGAGCCTACTCAAAAAGGCCCTTGGCACGTTTCTAACTGGTCTTCACCCTCCACCCCACAAACACTTGGCTGTTGGCTTGAAGTCTACAGGAAATTTTGCCAGCCTTGGGAGAGGACAAGATTTCTATTTACTCCATTTTTTTTACAAAATTTCAATAAAGCAGCAAATCAAAACCAGGCCCCTCAAAAATAAAAATTAAAAACCCTAGGAAGACAGCCTGAGAAATTCCAGGAAAAACTGGCAGCTACAGAAGGACATGATCTGTCCAGAAGGAATACAAACATTTAAATAACTTGCTGGAAATTAGACTTTGTGAAAAATACCATTGATTCCTTTCAAGTCATATTATTAAAAAGTCTATTAATGCTTGGCTTGCACTTTGTGGCTATGAGAGATGTTGGAGCAAAGAGCTATCAAAGGTGGCTATCAAAGTTGGGTTTTTTCCATTTAACTTTCTCTAACTATTAAGCTGCTCATTTTGTGGAGACAATCATTAGTGTCTTTAATGTGAAACAAAGCTTCTGGATAAGAGCTGCTAGCTGAAGATCAATATGAAAGATATCATTCCAGTTACAGCTTTAATAACTGTAACAATAGGGAGCCTGGCATTGCAGGCTTTATGCATTAATGTAATTTAGAAGCTACCAGGTACAAATCTTATCAAACATTAGCAGTGGCTGCGTTGGGATTTTCTAGGTAAGAAAACTGTGTGATAAACGGGAAGTATTTGAAAGGTAAACTTTCATGTAATCAGGCTCATCTGCCATAAAAACATGAAAGAATTTACATGAAGAAAGTGAAATAAATAAACGAAGAAAGATTCTGGGAAAATGATGGACACTTTTAAGGAGCTAATGGTTCATGTGCTCAGAGTGAACTAGAATGTCTCTTGTTTATACCAACACAAATATGACCCACAAAACTGGAATTTCAGCCAAATTCAGTGCAACTAAAGATTTTAAGCAAACCATCATAGACATTAAAACAAACCTACCTAGATGCACAGTCAGCTAAACCCCAAAACTGATGAGGAGCTTTTTCCCTGACTGCCAACAAAGCACCAGCACTAAAGACTAGGAGCACAACCCTTCCTCCACAGCTCCAACCAGCAAATTTACATTTCCCACCCCATTTCTTCCCACCCACCTGTCTCCAAATCCCTCTGCTCCCTACTTGTTCCATGCTTTTCACAATGGGCCCAGTTGCCCCAGCCTTTTTCAAGTTTTTGAGATTTGCCTGATGGTGTCAACCTTAGTCTTTTGCAACACTTTATCTACAACCATGTTATTTCTTTTCCCAGCTCTCCTATTCCTTAATTAAAATAAAATTTAAAGAACAAAATACAAAACTCTTCCCACCTCCAAAAGGGAAAAAAACAAGAACAGAAAATCAGGCCTGAAAATGTTAAAGCACAAATTTTGGTTCTTCCCTGAAAAGTTATTCTTAAAACCTGATGCAACCAATTGGCAGTTCTTTAAACAATTTGTCTAACTTGTGTCCAAATGTCTTCAGGTTTTAGTGCTTACAGGTGGCTACTTTAGATTTAAACTTTAATTTTGAGAAAGATCTAAACTGGGAACACTGAATTTTCAGTTTATCATTTGCTGATAAAAAATGGAAAGCTCAAAGTTAAAGTAGCCAACTACTGGAAAGAGTTGGCACCTGGCATTTTAATTTTTAAACATTGGGGGGTTTTGTGTAATGAGGTTATAAAGTAAGAGTCTGACTTCGGGACCACAATCAAGAAGAATGAGCTCTTAAGGATGACAGAATCACTGATGGGAAGCTCAGTTGGTCCAAAATCCAGGTTTGGTCCAAATAAATAAACAAAAGTTTGGATGGTTGTTTGGGTTTTCTACCTGCCTTGGGGCTAGAGATGTCATGAGAACAGATTCTCTCATCACAGCTGCAGCACTTCCAGTCCTGGCCATGGATGAAATATCCAGGAGAACAATCTTTCTTACAGAGCTCTGGGGCAGGGGAGGGAACTAAGGGAAAATAGGATGGGGATTTCACAGACTCTCAAATTTGATTCCAAAACTGGGGGAAGATTCAGAGATTAGAAAGGAAAGCACATTTTTTACTCTACTTGAGTTTTGGCTGTAGTCTTCAATGCCACTTTTTACTGCAACTGGCAGAGTTTGTGGCAGCTCAGAGAGTCAATAATCACAAAAAGAAAGGTGCAAGTGCTTATAAAGTTTAGGCATATTCAGTACTGTCCTAAAATAACAAACATAACTTAGTTGCATTGGTCTATGACAGGTAAGTAAAAAAATTGACATTTTTTTGATTTTGTAGGCTGCATATTGAGAAATGAAGCTCCTTCTTCCTCTCAAGGTGTTGGGATCTGGGCCCTTTGAAGAGGAGGTTCCAACCCAGCTGTGTGTCTATGCAGGCACACCCTTAACTAGAAAATCACAGATGATAAAGACCTATTTCCATTAAGGCTATGAATAACACCAAATAGGAAATCAAACAGAAAATAAAATATTACCATGTTAACATGGCAAGATCGGATGCTGAAAAAAAAATATATAAAGAAAGGTTGACTTCAAAGGAAATCTGATCTGATTTAGGGCAGGAGAATTCTGCTGTCAACTATTTGTCTAAGAATAGGCACATTGCCTAACAAGGACATTCTTTTCTGTTTTAAAATCCCTCCTCATTGCATTAAACAACATTTATTAAGCATGTGCACATACAGTGCAATAGCACATGTATTTAGGACATGCACAAAGTAATCTGATCCCCATTTCATCTCATTGGTACTGCAAATATTCCACTGCAGTAATAAAGCAAGCAAAAAACAAAAAATCCCACCCTGGTTCTTTACCTCTCCTGTCATGTTGCATTGGGTCACTCTGTGCCACATGATGTGATATCATGTAGCTCAATGCAAGGAGACACATGTCCCTTCTCATTGGAAATTTAAAGAAATGGAGCTTACTTTTCCCCTGTGGGAAGCTATGCAGGTCAGGTGCCCAAGACTAGCTATGGGAAGTTTGATATAATCTCAGTTTCAATACCTACATATTTCAAATCTGACGGCATTTGTGAAAGGAAATGTGTTAGATGCCACAATTCAGCTGTAACACAGTATTTAATAAAGATAGCGTAAATGGAATATAATTCCCCAGCTTATGTTCCCTGTCACGGTGTGCACTGACACAGATTTCCAGAGAGACTCCTTTAAACAACACTTTTTAAGCATACTTTTTGAAATATACAGCATGGAACACAAAGGCCCTCAGAGAAACCTAATGCTGCTGAAAGCACAGGGGTATAGAGTCAAGGGAAGAGGACTGATTAATGATGAAGCCAAAATAAGGCTTTTTTGGATGAAAAATAGTGAAACAGTTAAGCACAGAGAATATAGATAAGGAAAATGTACAGGACCTAGGGCCAAGTTCTCCTCTCAGTTACACTAGCATAATTGTGGAATAATTCTGTTTTAATTAATAGAGTTAATATGATGAGAATGGAATTACCTACATAAAGAGCATGATTGAAACATAACAGTTGAACCAGCTTTAAGGCAACCTCTTTAATGTGTGGAAAAGAAATATACATTCTCCACTTTTACAGGTAGAGAAACAGAAAACACAACTAAAAAATCCCTTTGGCAGGCAAACATCCAGGCTGGGACCAGGGAAACATGACAAATTCCAGTCCGGCTCCTTCTCCACTTGATTGCAATGAATAAATACAACTGAAGGCTATCTTGGAAGCCAAGTGAAATATTATGTGTATAAAATTATCTTGCTAACATCGTGGCATGTTGCTATCTCACTCCTGAATCAAGAAGATGCAGCTCTATAGTGTGTTGGTCTGTTTAGCATCATGATGGCAACTTCAGTGTCATTAACATGTCTGTGTTTTTGGATGGCACTTCTTGCAGGATAAAACAGTAAAAAAATTAGAAGTCTGAGGAGCAGAATCAGCAGAGATTTTATGAAATAAATTTTTCCTGCTAGTAAAAAAATACAAGGATATATGGTATGGTGAAATATATGAAACACAAGGATATATGAAATGGTGGTAATACAAAAGCACTGGGGTCATTGTAATTTAAATTAGATGTTAAGTAGAGAAAATAATATTATTTGGAGGGTTCTGGTTGGTTCAAACCTCATGGCCAAGTTTTCTTAGTCTGCTGCATTGCCTTACCAGGACAGCTCAAAGGCTGCACCCTGCAGAGTTTTGGAGCAAGCCAGTTTTTAGCTACAAACTCCTGATTCAACTCCATGATGGTTCTTTGGGTTTGAGCAAGATAAGGTGAAGGAGAGGAACTTTTAGAGTTCTTCTGGTTCACCTCATTTCACCATTTTCACACATTTCTGATGGAAAGAATGAAGAGGGGTGTCTCTTACTCCTTTTTCCTTCTAAGATCCTGTGGGTTCCACAGCCCAAATCCCCAGCTGTCAGTGAGACATGAGACCTCAGTCTGTGCTGCACTCTGCTCTTAAAGACATCACATTTTATATTATGTGGACCAAAATTTGTATTAGCATGAATTTCCACTACTCTTCTATAGATTACTATAGTCTATAGCTATAGATTGCTATAGATTATAGAAAATCAATAATTACTGATCAAGCAACTCCCATTTATACCTTGTCTTTCCTGTGTTCTGTGAAGAACTACCAACACTACCTTAGAAGATATTTTTTGAGTGTTTATCTACTTTACTATCAGTGTCCCAATGTTAACAAATGAGAGTGGGAACTCTGGCCAAATATCTTAAAGGGTGAGTTCAGGGTTCCTGGTCCTGGCCCAAGCTCTCACAAGGTCCTGCCCCGAGCAGTGACACCCCAAAGCCCCAGGTCCTTGAGAAGAACCAGCGCTGCCATTTCATGTCTCCACAGCTCTGCCAGCCTCAGACACTAAAAGGGCTGTTAAGAGATTAAAAGAAAATATGGAACAAAAGAAGTCAAGCATGGGCTTTAGATGGTAAATTAAATAATATTTTCATAACCAAGTTTTCATTTTCCCCCCTCAAGACATACATTACAACACAGAGAAGTGTCTCATCTGAAAAGAAAAAAAACTCTTTCATTTTTATACCCTTTTTTAGATGTCCTATCAGTTTAAAAATATTTTTATATGTATCTACACCAAGCTTTCTATGAAACTCAAAGGGATTTGTAGACTTTGAGGAATGCATTGATCTTCTCATAAACCACACAAACTGTAAAAAACTATATTAATGATAAAGAAAATGTTACATTTTTTCACTAGATGTTAGGAAAATAACAAGGGGGGGGGGAAGGGGGAGGGTTCATAAAGATGATGCAAAACTTCCTAACAACACATTCAGTGAGGAGGGCATTTTAATATTGAACATCCTTTCAAATAATTCAATTTTCAAGCAGCGGAGATGGGAACGCCAATGTTTTAGAGCCAGCTGCTCCTCTAGTTAGTATCTCCCCAATTTTTAAAGGAGAAAAAAATAATAAAAAAAATTTAAAAAAAGGGGGAAGGGGGGGTGTAAAGGCGTTTGGCACGGGGCTGTGGTCCCTGGGATCAGCTGCTCCAGCTGCAATCCCTGGTGCTGCTCTGCCCCCTGGTGCTGCCGCGGCCGCAGAGCATCCCCCGCCGAGCATCCCCCGCTGTCACTTCTCACTTCTCCGCCAAGTTCAAGGTCAGTGCCTAGCTATTTTCAGCTCATCTCTTCTTGATCCATGCAGAGAAATGACAAGGTAACGTGATTTGGGGTCAGCTGTATTACAGGAACCGTTACATAAACGGAGAAAGTGGAAATCAATCCCGGCTGACAGTGTCTTCGGGATAATCAGCGCTCACTCCATGCCGCTGTCAGCTCTCCTGCATCAAACACCATGTTACTTCTGTCACATCTCCTTAACAAAACCAGAGTCTCACTTTTGGCAAAGTAAATAAATATTTCACTCGGGCTTGCATTTAATTCATTGTTTAGAGAACTTTAACACTTTGGACTTGCAAAGAGTCCCCATTTGGAGGAGAAAAGACAGCTTACCCTGTCAGGTCCATTACTGCCTGCAAAGGCGCTGGCAAAGATACAGTGGACTCTTATGAAACACCCCGTTCCTCATATTTTGTGCTTGATTTCTTTAAGCAGACGATTGTCCTCCAAATCTCCATCACCGAGCAGACCTCGGCATCCCAAAGTGCTTCACCTAACCCACGGTCACCCAGCCCCATCACAGCTCATCCCCTAACGTTCTAGGACACCTTCCCTCAATTTGTCTGATTATTATTGCTTTATCTGAACCATTTCCTCCCCTAAGCAGACATCTTCCCTAACGCAGAATTATGAACATATCATTTCGCGAGATGCGCCGCGTTAGCCGCGGCTCGGTGGCAGCACATGGTGCGTCGGTTCAGGGGGAGAGCAGCGGTTCCATCCCACCCACCTTGTGCTCCCATGGAACTGCCAAGCCCGCCGAGCTCCGCCGAGGAACAATTTGCCATAATATTAGTTGTCAGTAAATTCAAAGACGGAACTCCTAAAGCTATAAAATGGATTAGAAGCAATTTAAAAAAGAATTAACAAACTAGAGTAAGAGTATACTGTCAACAAACAAATGCTTCATCATAGCACTGTAATTTGGAATTTTAATTACCCCTCTGCTTCTGTAACAAAACAATGTCTGAACTGGCAGCCATTTGAATCTCTCACAGGTCATTGAGCATTCTAGTTAATTACTCTATGAATAGCCTGTTTTTCTCCCCTCTGGAAACACGTTTCTAATGGCAGTCAAGGTCTGACAAATGTGTCATCTACATAATTAGCTAGGAAGCAACACAAAACATTAAACATGCTTTGTGCCGACAACTATCAAAACATTTCATTTGTTGTCAATTATTCATTACTTTGTAGGTTCTGAAGGGGTTGTTATTATGAAAATAAGTCCAGATGCTAACAAGGTTAGAGTTTTTTATTCAAATTAGTAATCAGAGGACTAACTTTAAAAAATGTGTCTTGTGTACGTTTATGGCAGCGTTCAATCAGCACTAAATTATAAACGAATTTAGCTAAGTTCAAGTGAAAATAGCCATGGCAGAGCACATACACTAATTTGTGGAGTTGCAGCTCTCTTTGAAGTTTTAGGATCTAAGCTGAAGTAGCAAACTTTCAGAACCTTTGGCAAGACTAATTTGTGCTTGGTAAATAGAGTAAAGATTTTCACAGCGTGAGATAATGTAAGATTGCAAAAAAAAAAAAAAAAAAAAAAAAAAGGAGGTTTTTGAACCTTTTTTCTACCCTTCTGTCACACTGAGTAAAAGTCAAAATCAGCAATTCTGACCCCTATAATATCTTGTCTGAACTTCGGTTTGGCTTAACAAGGAAGCCAAACCAGTTACATTCACCACTCCCTTAATAGAGCTGAAATGAATTTATCCTCGCTTTCAAGAAGAAATAGGTGCTGGTTATTTCCTTTTTCTATGATCTCATTATGATGCTGCCTGTCAAGCTACGCAGCTGAAATTATACAGCAAAACTGTGGGGAGGAGAAATAAATGGGGAGTTGAACAAAAAAATTAACTTCTTCCTTTTTAGCCAGGATTATTTCAGCTGAAGTGCTATGATGTAAATATGCAATAAAGAATAACTTCTCACAGACATATTTAAGAAAATAGAAACAAAAAAAATATTATTCACAAAAGCAAGAGGCTTGTTTTGAACCTGAAAACCCACCTGCACACAGATATTGGTCCTGTAAAAAGGTTGGATGGCAAACCTGAGAAAAATCACTTATTGAAGGTAAGATGAGCCCTAAAATAGGCTCATGCATTAATATTCTACTTTCAACTTTTAAGTCAGAGGACTTTATGGTATGGAGAACATACATGAGCACGTAGGGGCCCATCTGTGCAGGCTGAGGGCTTCTGCCCCAGAGCCAGAGCAGCTCCTCAGGTGGGGAGCAAGGGACACAGGCACTGAAATGGGGGAAAAACTGGAGCCAAGGGCTGAGGAGACAGTCTGTGAGCACCACACTCAGCAGAGAGCAGATCTACATTTTCAAAGCACAAAACCAGTCTGAATACAGTAAGGGGACATATGACACACTTCATTTCTGGTTTTCCTGCCCTGGAAAGGAGAGTGACTAACGTTACTGAACAGACTTGTTTTCTTTTAGCAATATTCATGTTCCAGAAGTGAAACTGGACTGTGTTTGTGGACCCACAGCTTTCATACCTACCCTGAAATACTTGAAGCAAATAAGGTGCAAGCTTGCCTTTATTAACAATTCCCACCCTTGTCATGGGAAGCTTACATATTTTTCTGTATGTGGCCCAGTGCTATTATAAAATTTGTGTAAACCTTGAAGGAAACACAGTGTTTTTCTTTTATAGAGACAAACGTGGCTGCATCTGTAACAGACCAGTGTATGATGACAAAATTTGCAGAGAATAAAGCCTGGGCAGTCACTATTAGATCACAGTAAAGAGAATATTTTTCAAAACTACATCAGGAGAAGGTTTTCTGCTTTTAGAAATATTTGTTCAAGATTTGCTTTTTCCTCCAAGAAAAAAAGTAAACTGGGGAAAAAAAAAAAAGAGATATCCTCAAAATCTTTCCCTAAATAAACTACGCTATAAAAGAAGCTCTGATGATCTTGCAGAGATTGAAATAATCCCTTTTTGAGCTAAAACTACCCATAGCAATGATACTGAAAATACTCTAAAAGAGGGCTGGAGACTGTCTTGTAATTAACATTAAACAGATAACATATTTACGAGGAAGTCAAAATATTTTGGAAGCCGATAATCCTGTAAGCCTTAACGTGGTATAAAAACAACAAATAAATGCAAAGTGTTACTGTTACACATGCCTGCCTGATCAATGGTTTTCACATATTGATCTATAAATGGAGTTGACAGTCTGTGTTGGCTGCACATTTTCCAAGCAGCTCTATTTTTGTACAAAACCAATACGGGCAATTACCTTTGTTTGAGATGCCAAGTCTTATCAATTCAATGTGATTTAGTGTCATTTTAATTAAATATCAGGATCTACTTCAGGACAATCTATACAAACAAAGCCTCAAACTTGACTATAAGCTTGATTTGAAGTAAACATGTACAAGCCCTGCAATTTCAAAATATGGCTCAAAAACTCTGCTAAACAGAAGGTTTATATTTTTAGCAAATTTATTTCTGTCTTTTTGGCTAGCCATAACTTTGGCAAGTGTTCTATGATCACAGGAGTAAGAAACAAAAGAAGATTGCTTCCCATTTCTCTGATAATGTATTAGGGAGATAAATAAACTTACCAGTTTGTTTAACCTAATCAGAGAAAGCTCTAATACATTAACATTTTGGAATGTCTAAATAGGTTCTAATTCTTAATATAGACACCAATAAAAAAGACATTTCATTGTTTGAAGTTGTTTTGAATGAAGCAAAATGCACTTCCCTGGGGTTTAACAGATGAAAATAGCAAATATTCATTTACATTGCTAGTTCAGACACTACCATTAAGCACAGAAAGAGCCCTCACTTGCCACAGCCTGTGTCCAGCTTCATGATTTGTGCTCTTTAGACTCTACATTAATATAAATTTCAACCTTTGCACAAAGCTCAGGCATTTCCATTGAAATAAATAACATAAACCCCCAATAATCTCTTGCTTGTTTAGTTCCTGCCTCCCACATTTGCATCTGCACCACTATAAAATGCAGACATGCACATGGCCCTGCTGATGTATGAGGCACATCCTTCCCTGTCACCCTACAGAAAATAATCTGTTCACCTTCAAAAGTATAGCCCCAGGTGTGTTTAGCACCACAGCACATGCTTCAGACTACAGCAAATCCCTCAGAGAAAATTAGGCATTTTTCTCCTCTATAAATCACCACTCATCTTTCTACCTTTGTGCCTGGTTTACGCCCTTTATTGTCCAGAGCGGGCATTTCCTCTTTCCAAATAAGTTTTAGAAATCTATATTTCTATTGATTGTTCAAAATGTGCCAAAGACTGATTGCCTTAATCCACTAAAGTCAGTAGGTTTTGCATAAGTTGAGTAAAAAGGATTTGACCCATTTATTAATAGAATAGAGTATATTGCACACACGAAACATGGACAGCAAAAGGGTGGTATGGAATCCTTTATTCAGCGGCTTCTAGTTTTTTCAAAAGAAAAATCTCTCCAATAATAGGGCGAAAATACTCAGTCAATGTAAAATAGAAAATAAACATAATCAATGGATGCCTCATGGATTATATCCATCATCTAAACAGAGGCAGACCGTGAAAACAGAAAATTTCCAACTAGAAAGATGAGGATAAATCCTTTTTCTCTTCAAGCACAAAATAATTAGCTTTGATTAATATTCTGGTAATATATGTCTTTTAGCAAGGGTCTGCATGCCTCTAAATGCAGAAGTGAAGACTGTGTAAAAAAGTGCAATGGGAGGAGTGCCTCGATTTTTAAAACAATATTATTAAATTTATATGTATACACATATATGAGTGTGTCAGCTGGACCCTTCTTTTTCAAGACACTTGGAGGGACAGGAGATCTTTCCCTGCATTACTTTACCCCAAATCCTTCCCAAGTCACATGCCCAGATATGTCAGCACAGGGCTGATACACACAATTTGTATTTCGCTGTTCCTTTAACTTGCTGCATTGAAAGCCCACAGTTGAAAGCATTTGGATCCTTTGGAATTTTGCTTTTACTTTGGGCGTTAGCAAACAACTTTAAGAGGCTTATTTAAGTAAATACGCCCAAACACTTTCAGCCTGTCAATATCTAGTCAGAAAATTCTGCATGGCAAAAAGAGATGAAAAGAATTGAAACAGAAAGGAAATTAGTAGCATGGCGAGCTTTCAATCTATTATGTCGGAGCCAAGTTTGCTTGGTAAAATGACATATACTCGGTAAAATTCCGCTTTTATGTAATTAGCTACTAAACAAATGTAACACAAAGCAACTTTCCAGCTCCCAGCCAATGAACATATATTGCACCTGGTGTGGTTGTTGGGATACGGCAGTGAATATTTATGTCTAATTTAACTTTTTAGAGCCCTTGCTCTGTAACAGTCCAGCATACTATCCCCCAAACTAAAGTTATGTAACAAGGTAATATCAACAATGAGAAACTGCATGATAAAATCCTGCCCAAAAGTGAAAAATGCTAATTTTGTCTCATTTAGCAGCTGGATACAGAAATGCTCATTAGTTTTAAGAGGGTTAATCCTTTTAACTTTTGCATATTGATATGCCAATTATGCCTAATTGTACAAGAGGCATCAGTCAAGGTAATAGTGCATAAACACATGAAAGTTATTAAGTACATCCCAACATGTAATAAAGTAGGTGTTAATTGGTAGCTGAGTTCTGCAGGCTATTGAGGTGGATAATTCATTGAGAGATGGATCACTTGTAATTTCTCTACATAATTCCTTTTGCAGTCTCATGCTGTGATGTTTTCATGCTTGTCAAAAACAACTGCAGCCTAGTGCCTTTTGTTAAACACAGCCAATAAAACGTTAGGCACCATTAAATGTACTTAACTTTTAAACTTTTTCAAAGGTACAGCTCTTCCTGGTATTACATTACAGTATTCCCAGTAAATTATTATAAGCAGTGTTCCAAATTTTTGGAGGAGGAACACTGCAAGTCAGATAAAAAGGGGGAAACATATGCAGTGTGTCTGAGGCAAAGAATATAATTTAAATAAATGGTAAATGAGTATCTTATCAGCTGCTAAGATCTAAACAGATTTTTCACTCTAGAAATATAAGGAGAAAGTTACACCAGAGAAATTAATCACTAGAATAACATATTTCTAAATAAGTCTAAATTTTGAGATTTAATTTTGAATAAAAAGGAAATACTGGAGGTCTTGTGGCTTTCCTCCATTTAATAACTTTGTCAAAAAGCTGAATATTTCATAGGAATCCATTACATCAACAGCAAAAAAAATAATGGTTGGCATGGTTGTGAGAAGTGGCTGAGATCTGGGACTCTGTCCCCAGCTAACAGAGTTTTCCCCCTCATTTGCATTCTCTGAGAACAAAATGGATCTGGAGTCCAAAAAAGTGGCTAACATTGCATAAATAATTTTGTAACATCATATGGCCTCAGCTGCAAGTTGCCACCATTATGGAAGAAAATTAACCAGGGGAGACTCATACCAATCAGTTTGTTTAGTAGCTCACAAGGAGTACAGGGGCAGGCATGCAACTGGCAATAGAGTTCATCTCTAACTATTTAATTTAAAAAGAAAAAAGCTAATGGACAAAAAAATGACTCAACTCCTTTGACTCTGTTAACTATTGAAATAACAGCATATGTTCAGTTTGATTTTCTTACAATTCATTCAGTCTTACAGCAAGACTTTTTGTTACAAAGTCAATTTGCAGAGTTTGAAGTTTCCATTTGTTTTCTTCTATCTGCTTTTGAAGTTCGCCTTTTGAGAAACTGTGACATGTATCTGAAACTGGATGTGCTGTTCTTTACTTACTTAAACCTTTCTTAAGTGCCGTTACAACTGAGAGTTGAAATGCTGAGTAGATGTTATGATCGTGGCCACCAAAGCCAAATTCTGTATTTCATGAAGGAAAATTGTTATTCCAATGCCTAGAGATACTCCTAAAAATGTATTAGTGACCTTAAATCCCTCCTTTCAAAGGATGATAATGGAACCAGGGTCTTAACACGCATAAAATAAATCCGTAGATTTTTTAAAAATTGGAAGACTCAGAAAATATTAGGAGCATTCTACTTACGGGCTCGGTGACTTTCACATTCTCAGAGAGAATCATAGATTTGCTTTGGCTCAGCCTGTCGTGGTGAGTGTTGGAATTTTTGATCCTCATTTGAACAGCCCCCGTGCTATGGTGGGAAGGATTAGGCTTTTCAGAGGCTGTATCAGAAGTTGAAGACCTTTCCATGGTTGCTGGGTTGACCTGAAGAATGTGAAATAAGAGCATTAATCTAGGGACTCCTCATACAAAAACGTATCAATGCCAGGTCTGTGTCGCTACAGTCAGGAGAAGAAGCTGAGTTGTCTTGCTGGCAAGATCTTGATCATCTTTGAACACCAGGATAACTATCAGCTGTGTCAGCCTGCAGTTTTATTATTGTCCTTATCACCCTCTCATCCAAACTGCCTTGGAAGAGTTAGTTTATGTAAAAGATTATCCTTATCTCAAAAGCCATTCTCCTCCATGGTGTAATCTCCCTGCAAGCCTCTGCCACGTCCAGCTGGCAGCCACTCCACTTTGTCTTTGGCCCTGCTCACACGACACATTTTAAATCTTGCAAAGGGAAAGGACACACTGTGAAGCCAATTAACATATCTTACCTCCACAGTCCCTCTCGGGCCAGCTACAAGTGCATCTCAGGGCCACGCTGAAACCCTGCTAGTGTCCCAGAGCCAAACCTGGAGTTGATAAAATAGCTCTTAATTTTCACAATTCTCCCAGCAGCATGGATGAGATTTTTGCTCTGTCTGTTTTTAAAATCTGAAATTGAGAAATCTCTGTCAAGCCCTTGGATGGGGGGTGGACCTATACTGATCACAGTGCTGCTGTTTAACCTCCCATTTTGGTGTTAAAACCATTCAATTAACTCCCCTCTAGCTATTCAAAGTCCCAAAACATTTTTGGCAGGCAAAAGTTGCTTTTATATTTCCTGTAGAAAACACCAAGACAGTGATGTACAACACTTGCTCTGTTTTCCTCCCCCCTTGCTCACCCTCGTACTACTACATGTAACTCGTGGGTGCAGCAATCTACTGAGAGTCACAAGAAAACTGGCTCTTTCTATTGCTGTGTAACCACATGAGAAAATGTGTAAGGAAGAGATACTACACAAGCTGAAATAGCTGGTTTCCCAACTATGGAGCCAGGGAAATGGAAATCCATTTAAGTGCTGTTATAGTATAAACTGTTGAAAAATCAGCGTTTTCCAAATGGGTTGGAGAGCATGGCTATTTCTAGCAACATCCCCACAACTTCTGAAGGCTCTGAAAGATTAAATTCCTTGATTTCAAGAAAGCCCATTACTATGAAGATGTCAGAGCAGAGAACACATTGTCCAGGTGTGAAGGTGGGAGGGGGAGATGGGAAGCTCTGCTGCTCATCTCTGGGCAGGAGCACAGCCTGTGCAGGTGGGAGGACACAGCTCCCACAGCTTCAGCCTCTCAGCACTGATAAAACCATCCCTCACAGGAAATTGCCCTAAATGTACAGGATGATAACAACAGGTCATGCAGTCAGAATGGCTGAGGGTGGAAGAGACTTTGGTGGGTGATCTGGTCCAACCTGTTCAAGTAGGAACACCTAGAAGTGGTTGGCCCATGTCCAGAAGGCTTTTTATAGAACAATAGAATATATTGGGAATTGGAAGGGACCTTAAAAATCACACATTTCCAACTCCCCTGGCATGGGCTGGGACCTTCAGGGGAATTTATATGATTCATGATAGCGCTCTCAACAAAAGAAAGAAAGAAGTGCTTTAATATTAGCCCATTACTCATTCAACATGATGTGCCATGATAGAAATGCTGAATTTAATCCAAAAACATCCATACCAAAAACAAAGCTTATGCCCATTGGCTGTTTCCTGCATTGACTCAGTTACACAAGGATCCCCACAGAAGTTGAACCTCAGGTTATAGAAATTAGATTAAAGCTGTTTCATGTTTCTTAGCAGCATGCCTGCCTATGACTGCTGCAGAGCTGGTGTATTGTACTTGAGAAAGCTCTTTCCATGAATCTTTGGTGGGCAGCACTGTGTGTTCTCCCTCCCCAAGACACTTCTCACCACCCTTCAGAGCAGTTAGCACCCAAATCCATGTCACAGGGGTAATTTGCCATTTTGGCAGTAAGGACTGCAGCAGTTCCAAGCAGGGAATTATTTTTTTCCTCCTCCTAAACTTGGAGAGTCAAATCATTTTGTATTTCATGTTGGTATCAAATCAAAATTGCTTCTCAACAGATTTTCAGTAGGCTCCAGGCTGGAGAGCAGATCAGACTTGAGAGACGAGAGCAGCGCTGGCTCTGTCACGGATCCAATGTTTGGCTGGAGCACATTGCTCAGATTTTCTTCTGAAATCTCCCACCTATAAAGCTCTGACATATCCCTTCTCGGGAGCATTATGAGTTTTAATTAGGTAGTCTCTGTCTGGTGTTGTCAGTACATGACGTGCTATAAAAGAGTTTAATAGTGTGACAAAGTCATGCCCTGGATCACAAGCAGGAACACAGTCAGTAAACGGCAGGGCTGTGAAGAATTCTGAAACTCTTGGTTCTAATCTCATTGAACCTTGGTTAATTTTCCTGAAATTTTATCTAATTTGCATACATCAGAGTATTATAAGGAGGCTTTCCAAGATACTAAAATGACAGGAACTACTATAAAAGAAAACAACAACAAAACCCAAAATGGAGCATTTTCCACCATTAGATCTGTCTTAGTGTAAAACCCAGTGAGATCCTGCAGAATATGAAGGAGGTCTGGCACAATATGGAAGACAGGTACTGAAGTTGTGCCCTTAGGATTTTCAGGTAGGAATCCTGTGCTGTCCAAGCTCCATGCAGACTCCTGACAGCGTTACCAGCCCTACATGCCAGTAGATGGCACCCTGAATATGAGCTCCACAAAAGCAACAGCACCACATTTGCATTTGCTGATCCTCATACTCTGCCCTGCCTCTATTGTTTGTTTGCTTATTTTTGTTCTAATTTTTTCTTTTTTTTTTAACAACAGAGGGGAAGACCATCAGGAAACAGATAAAATATTGTCAGAAAACATAAAAAGGATCCTATCTTCTGCATTTATGAGTTGGTGCTTCCAAATTGTTATTAGAAGCATCAGGGCCAAGTTTGGGCTGGTTTTGCAGGGGAATTTGTTTAGCTTCCTTTGGAAGGCAGAGCTGCCAAGCCCTGTGCAACTGCTTGTGTGGCACTCCATGTCCATTATATAATTATCTAATTTGCCTTTTGGCAAACAGTTAGCATCTGGATATAAATTTCAGTTTTGAAACCTCCTATGGTTGATTTGCTAGAGAAAGGCATTAAACCAAGACAGAATTTCCCCTCCTCTCCACCTTGTGGTTTAGAGTGTTCCTGGAGTAAAGGGGCAGGACAACTTTGAGACATTAACCTCAAAACACTCAAAATTCCTCTTGGAAATACCTGGTTTGGGACACTGTGGAACAGAAGAAGCAGGCTGGAAAAGGGTGAGGACTAGTCAGGGGCAAGAAAAATCCTTGACATGAGGACTGATCGATGACGCAGGAACAAAAAACTGATTCATAGAGTGGGGAAGAGAGGTTACAGTAAGTATGAGGAAGAGTAAATTCAGTTTCTGGAGAGTGGGTGAATCACTTATGGGGCAAGAAACACCACTGAGCTGAAGGAACAAGATCATCTTTTTGGCTGCAGCAGCAAAACCAATTCAGTCCTACACAACCAGTCGCTTTCAGAGATACTTCAGGAGGTCAAAAGCCTTCTTTGAAGGAAGAAGTGGCTCATCCTTCAACAAAATTTGCAGCTCAGTGGGTCAACTCTTGTAGTGCCTTTTCCCACAGATGGGTCCATGTGTTTGGAATGCTCCAGAAGGATGTAAGTCTGCTGCAGCAAGTAGCATATCAACCTTGTAGTGCAACAGATTGAGTTCAGCCAGAGCTCAGGCACCAGCTACAGGGGAGAGCTGGCTGATAAACATTCAAGTGGCATTTGACTGTTCCTAAAGAGCCTAAAACCCAATTTCTAAATGTACAGCTGACTTTCAAACACATGGTGTGGAAATAATGAGGGTTGTAGAGGTGAAAAGCAGACAGGTTATTGCAGATGCAAATCCACAGACAGCAAAGCCATCCCACTTCTGAGATTCCAGGCCAGGTTTAGAGAATTGCACAGCAAATGGTGAAGGTCAGATCTCCTTCTTCCCCACAAAGTGTTGGGAACAGCCAAAACTATTCACCAGAAGATTTTCTGTAATGTTTCATTTAAAAGTAGAGCTTTCACAGAATCATGGCGTTTGATAACAGTGAAAATATGTCAATTAGTTTTGTTTGATGGGGAAAAATTATTTTCTGTCCTTTTGAAAAGAGAAAGGAGATGACAAAGCAAACAAAACAAAAGCAAACTCTTCTGTTGCTATTTACAGTTTCTATCAAAAAAACAAAAATGCATTTTTTAGCTTCTTGAAAAAAATAAAGATAGTGAATTGCTCTTATCCCTACCATTCTTGCATCTCTTGTAGTTGAACTATGGTTCCTGTCTCAGAATGACAGTCTGTAAGTACTGCCCTCCTACAGCACATCATGGGCCTAGAATGAGTTTCATACTGAATTTATCAGCATTTTAATCCATTTTATGCATGCTGCTTTTTCCAAAAAGTGACCCTATATTGACTGAACTGATTGGTATTAGCCAAGAACTTTATTTCCTGAATTTTGCTGCAGTACTGGTAAAGTCAGTATGTAGATTTTCTACAAGGCAGAGAATTAATTCTTCAAGAAACAAGAAGATAGCAGTATTTCCAAATTTTGGCTTGAGGTGTGCCCACATTTCCTGCAGCTACATACGGTAGAAGGCAGAATGTAAATAATTGAGCAGGATCCTGTACCAGAGAAGCCGTGGCTGCCCCATCCCTGGAAGTTTCCAAGGCCAGGTTGGATGGAACTTGGGGCATCCTGGGGTAGTGGAAGGTGTCCCTGCCCGTGGCAGGGGGTTGGAACAAGATGTTATTTAAAGTCCCTTCTAAGACACATCATTCTAGATTTCTATGGTTAAACAGTAGTAACATGTACTTTTCTCCAAAAAAAGGGAAAAAAAGCCTAATTAACAGAACTTCTCAAATTCATTTTCCAGGATTATGACTTTAAAATAGTATATTTTTCAGTATTTCTAAATACTTTTTATTTCTAAATATATTTTAATTTCTCCCACGTTTTCTCCTTATGACTTGCACCACTGTCAAGTCAGAAGCATAATGAACATGAAAGTTCTCGACCCAGCAGAGTGCAAACATTGCAAAATTGAAGTGCACCTTGTTACACTGACTAATTTAAGTAGTTTGCTCAAGAACACACAGTACTTGAAGAGCATGGATGAAACCTAATGCAACAATAGCACAGAAGGATAAAAATCAGCACTAGGTTCACCATCACACCAGATCTGTGAGCCTGCAAAACCACAAAAATGGAAGCAGAAGTTGCAGTTAGCAACTGAAAAAACCAAGAGAATGGCAGACATGTGGTGAGTTGGAGCCTTAATTCCTCTTAAGGAGAATGTGTCAGTGTGTCTGTGAAAGTGTTTATCACCAAAATCAACACACCTATGTAAATAGTGCTGCTGTTAAATTTTGCCCTTGGCCTGTGCTACACTGATATCTCTGCAGAGGCACAGCTCGGGGCAGCAAGTCCTTAAATACACACAGTGATGGAAAATAAAGGTGCAAAAATGAAAAAAAAACTACATGTAAAGAGAGAGGATAGCCAGTAAATTGCTCCATAGTTTGATTGATTTTTTAAAAATTATTCCTATCTGCACTTTGCTGTGTCTGTTTCATTTCAGCCATCCCCACTGTGCTGCTCTCAGAGCTGACACATCACAGCCCTGTGCCCAGGGCAGGGACACAGGCAGGAAAGGCTGCTGAGGGATGCAGTGTCCTGGGCTGGTGCCCAGGAGTGTCCTGAAGCCAGTTCATCTGAGTACTGGAAAACAGAGAAATCCATTGGACTGAAAATACAAAGCAGATATAACCTTCCTATAACTTTTCATTTGCAAAAAAAAAAAAAAAAAAAAAAAAAAAAAAAAAATCAGGTACTTAGGAAGCAGAATTCATTTCAACCATCACTCCTTTCTTTAATCAAAGCAGATCAACATCTTCACTGCCTAGCTCTTTACCCCACTTTTGTGTGTTTATGTCAGATAGAAAATTAACCAGAATTTAGTGCCTGGTTCAGCCTGATGTAAAATGTTAAATGTCCTAAACTCAGCAGCTCAGTTTCCCTTATCACCCAAAACTGCAATCTCATCTCTAAGTTGATGCACCCTAAGTGCGACAAAAATCATCTTCATCAGCATTAATTATCACATCCTCTTTTAATTTTTTACCCTGTTGCAGCCATATTAGAGTTTTGCTGGTGTCTCAGAACAAACAACACACAGAGCAAGGATCATTGAGGTCCCCTAGAAGTTGGGCTTGTAGTTTCTCTTTTCTAGTGCAGTACTTGTGGACTTTCTGCAAATAAAACAGAAATGGCCCACTCCAATTTATATGTACAGTCACCCTCTCTCTGCTGTGGTCAAAGAGAAGAGCAAATCATCTTTTATGCTTTGTTTGGAGCCATATCTCACTGTCCAGAATTTCTCTGCCACCATGTGTGACATAAGCTGCCTGAACCATCACTCACAATTTTTATTCTATGAGGTATATCATTCAGTCTCTATGAAGGATGCACCTAAAGGCAAATTTCTCAACACAGCTTGACCCAAATCATAGAATCAGAGAATAATTGAGCTCGGAAAATACTTCTAACATCATCCATTGACAGGTCCATCACTAAACCATGTCCTGAAGCATCACATCTCCATGTTTTTGAACACTTCTGGGCACTGTGATTCCATCATTTTCCTAGGCAGCCTGTTCCAGTGCTTGATAACCCTTTCAGAGTAGGAATTTTCCCTAAAATCCAATATAAACCTCCCCTGACACAACTGGAAACCATTTCCTCTTGTCCTATCACTTAGCAGACCTTCTAAGCACTAACTCCATACAAGAGTAAAGCATTAAACAAGTCTTTGGGCTGAAAAACCTGATATCTGTGAGATTTTAACCTGATCCTTGGTATGATGACAATTTCAACCTCTCTGATTTATTCTCTTATATTAAAAGAGGGATATATTTTACAACTCTTGGTTAGCAACTACATAATTCTCACAGCAGAAATCTCATGTACCAACGTAATATCCAACAGGAACAAAGCGTGTTTTCATATAACATAATTTCTTTCTGGCTGTGCAATACTGAAAAGGTGGTTCCAGGTTCTGATTGTGTTTTTGAGTTCCCAGTGACCCAGCAGAGGCTGATGGAATTACAGCTGAGCAATAGCAACATAAGCACCCCTGAGCAGGAGAGACAAAGCAATCATTGCATTATGGATCAGGCAAGGAAATGCACTTTGTAACAAGAGGGGAGGACACAGACTTGCCCCATTGTACAGAAGCAATGGTTTTGTTTAATTTTGGGTCTAAGAACATGCTTAAAGTTTGGTTTTTGATGACTCAGTTCCTAAGAATTAAAGTATCGGAGTGTGGTACTTCATTTCTCATTGCTGAGGGTTTCCCATACGTATTAGGGAAATGTTATTCTCTGATTGCAACAAGTCACAGACCTACATAAATACAGTCTGCACCCCACAACACCTTACAGACTTGTACAGTGATTTCCTGTCCATTGACAGATGGGCTAAAACTATTAGTGGCTTAATTATGTGAGCATTGACTTTAGCCTTTTTCTATTTCTTTCAATAAGTAACAGCACACTACAAAAAAAAAAAAAAAAAAAAAAAAGGATAAAATATAATAACAAAAGACTTATATCAAGTCTCACTTTCTAGCAAGTGGCAGCAAAATATCTTATTCAAATATATTCAACAGAAATATTATTAATCTTTACAAATTTTTGCTTGATTTTTCTCCAGGATTGGATGGAGCGAAACATGAGGGGAGAAAATTTATGTGCCTCTTCTGGAGTGGCAACGGTGAGGATTTAAAAGGGGCCTAAAGTCCTCCTTTGTGTTATTCTGGAATTTCATAGAAGATGATAACCCCATAGGCTGTTCCCTTCTATACATATACATCCTGACCCTTCTCTGCAAGGGTTATTAAACCCTTAAAAAGAGCAGGACAGATGTCAAAGGAAAACAGGGAAAATCTGCTTGGTCTCTATAGGGCAGAGACCTTTCTCCCTCTGGAAATGCTTTCCTATCTGGCTGGAAATGTTCTGAGAATTAGCAGGAGAGGAGAAAGGGAGAGTTACAATTCCAAAGTTCTGTGGATACAATGACAAACTCTTCACATCCACATTTTATGACTCCAGATCCAACAACTCTAATCCTGTAATGCTCCATGACCTGCTCTCTACAGGTTTTCCTTGCACAAATAAAACTTGCTTGGAAATGTCACTGGGATATTATTGAAAACAACAAACCCACATTTAATAGGGTAAAAGAAACTCATCAAGTGACTTCGTATGGTCATGCCTCCTCTTGCATCCCTCAGTTTCCTAATTATGTTACATGGGAAAGTCTCAGAAAAGGTAGCAGTTGTTTCAGAAGTTCTTCTGTCCCAATATATCATATGGGATAGCATAATGGAATCTATTTTCACCATTCCCATGTCAATTCAAGATCTCAGTTTCCAGTGGAACTTGAAGCTAAAAGTATCCTTTGTGTACAGTTTGGCCTGCATATGTTCTGGGAACAGTTGTCCATAGTAGAAATTCAGTTGAATATGTAAAAGAACATGCCTGAGGAGAAAAAAAAAAAAAAAAAAAAAAGCTACTTCTAGGTTTTCCTGCTGGCAGCACCTTTCATTTCTTTCTGGATTGCTTCTGATCCACGACACCTGCCTCTATTTTCTGTGCTGTGCAATCCTTCTGATGGAGAATATTGGTTATACAGATGCGGTATTAAACACCAATCTGTGAGTATCATCCCATGCACAGCACTTCTGATGCTTCCTATGACCCTGAACAGCAGGACTAGAATGGTTTGGACAGTAGACCAATGGCATTAAGTAATTTACAGCAGCATAAAATTTAGTAACAATTTATAATTCATGCATTTAATTGGTTTAACACTAAATATGACCTGATAAGTGCTAGAGGAAAATGCTTGATTATTCCTGACCTGTCTTACTCATAAGGAGAAGAAAATTTCCTTCTACCTCCTTCCTTTATTCTAAAGTTTTATTTACTACAGATAAGTACAGAGTAGAGCCATGGCTTTGCAGACACCTCAAGACTGACCAGTCTAAACTCATTTCACACCTGCACCTGATGCTTGTTTCATGGTAACTTTTTAGTTTAAAGCTGTCTTATTCAGAATTTAAAAGAAAAAAAATATTCAATGTTTTCTCTAGGAAGATCACATAAGAATCACAAATTTTCCCCGGTGCTTGAAAGAAATCTGTTCCTATAGCCTAAATGTTCAGAAAAGTGTTGTTACTTTTAATGTTGCCAGATCTGAAGTGATGAGATACTATGGGAAAGGTTATTCTTGCAGTATTTACAGATACAAGCAGAAGCAGAAGTGACAGAAATTTCAAAGTAAGGCTGCTTGAAATACTTCCAGCTCAATTTTGCAGAACTTCTCCTCACAGAGATTTGGATATTCATCCAAGCTTTCCATGCTTACCTGAACTAGACATGTGGTGATGGTAATTTTGGAACAGCCCAAACTCTCTGGAGAAGTAGAAGAGTTTGTACCACAAGACAAACTGATGTATTAGAAAAATATTTTTTAAACACCTGAAATCTTGCTGCAAATAGCCAAAGAAACAAACTTCCTGTCAGTTCTAAATTTCAGAGCTTTGCCACCAGAAATTTTGGGCTTAATTTGATAGGGAGAGGACTGCCACAAGGCCTGCTTGGGTAGGGTGTGACAGCCTCTTTGTGCCCTCCCCACAGCTCCACTGGTGATTCATTGGGAGGAAACATTTCACATTCATCACTGAGTAAAACTACACACAAGTTTTGTCTCACTCTACCTCTAAATCAGTCGGGCACTACTGAGCAGTTGTAAGTCGTGCCTCACTTTGCCCTCCAGCCCTCAGTTCCTGCAGCAGCACCTTTACCAGAAAAAAATGCCTTCTTGAGTTCTTTGGTGAAGCAGCAACAGCAGTTTTAACCTCTTAGAGTATCTGAGAGCTCCTCAGCTTAGCAGTTTCAATGCACATTTGCTATGTCTTAATCCTTTTTGCAGTTCTATATACCCATCATCCCACAGAAGACATCTGTCAAACTGAGATACTGAGATTGCTGAATACCAAAGGCTTTAAATCTTCTCGGACTTTAAAAATAAATTCAAGAATAAAGTGAATTTATGATAAACTTATTTCTCTTTTAATTTAAAACTTACAATAACACTTTTTTTTTTTTTTTCTTTTATTGACCCTGCCTGCCTCAATAGTTCTACCGGGAGGAGGCTTGTCCTTTACCAGGCAGAGATGCCCTCCCTCCCACTCCCCGGATGATGTTTGACTTCCTGCACTGTGCACATGAAAGAGTCCCTCCCACCCTCTCCCCATCTCCCATCATCTATATCTGCAGCAGTTTTTGTGCTGTGATCCTGCAGCTGTTCCCTTACTTCTTCTCACTGCTCCCACTTCCCATCTGAGGGAGGAAAAAAAATCCTCCAGACACTTTTAATCTGTTCCCACACTCCATCCCCACGTTCCTCTGCAGAGCTCCTGGTGCTGCACTTCCAAGAGACGCTGCTGTGAAATGCAGCAGAGGTGGCACCTACAGTTCTGGGAGAAAACTTTTGAGCTGTAGCAGCAACCAGAAGGGGAAATTCTTTGTGGTTTGCTTTGAGCAAGCCCCTCTTCTGCATTTCATGGGGCCCCCAGTTTGCTGTGTTCTGCAGCAGGAGTGTCTGCCCCAGCAGCACGTGGCCAAGAGAAGACAAAGGCCCTTCTTCTGTGTGATAACATCTGGTAACATCTGATATCACATCGTGCAGCTGAGGTGTCTGCACAGGGGAAATACCAAGGGTGCTGTGCTGTCAAAAAAGTTAATTTCATAGACTGGTGTAATGGTTTGGGCTGCAAAGGACCTTAAAGATCATCTGTTTCCATTTCTCCTGATGTGATTGCTTTGATGACACAAATAGTTTGAGCATAAGCTCTGTTAATTATATTTAAATTCTTTTTTGCCGCAAATGAAATTCTTTAGTGAGGGACCAGAAAACTTTATATCGCTAAGGTGGTTCAGGATGATCCCAGGAAACTTTGTACACATTTTCTGCAGGCCAGGAGGCCACAGCCACCTGTGTCCCAGCACAGATGTGCTACACACAGACAAGTCAATGACGATGGCAGCAGAACACAGCAGAGCCACCCGAAGCACCAACACTCACAGTGAGACAGTCACAGCCATTCATCTGCCCCCAGCACTATTCAGGGCAAAAAATACTTCATGACTATTACATTTTCCACTGGCTTTGTGAGGTAGCATCCTTAAATCCCTTTTTGGATGAAATAGCTGCACTCAGCTCAAATGAACCTCTGCAGACCTGTGCACCTGAGTTAAAATGTCCTTAGACTGCATAAAGATTGTTCCCTAAATACCTGAATCTTGCTGCAGCGTACAATTCTGATAAAAAATATCTTCATTTAACTTCTTTCATTCTTTTATTCTATACAATTTTCTTAATAATCCACATTTGAATATATTTCCTCTTTTCAGCTACCCCCACTCTAAGAAAGGTTTTACAAAATACCTAAACTTCAGAAGAAAATGAAAGCCAGAAAACAATCTTTCAAACTTTGTGCAGAATTCAAACTCAGTGCAGCAATTCTGAATGTCTCAGGTGTCTGTGAGTGCATCCTCCTCAAGCAGGAGCTAGTGCTGGAGAAAGGAAATTCAAGAATGTGTTGAAGACATCACTTCCTCTAAGCTTCTGCTAAAGCTCAGGGCACTCCTTGCCTTTTCCAGGATTTAGGATTAATGAAGGAGGAGGAGTTGACATGTTTTCACTTGGGCTGTTTCTGCTTTCTTTTCCACTCCAAGAGCAGATGGATTAATGGTGGATGGATTAATGCTAAATAGGTTAATTCTAAATCTAAAAATAATCACATCCTTGTTACTATACTTTGTTTGGTGTGGTTTTTCCCAATAAATTAACCAAGAATGCAACGTACTGCTGATAATGAAACATTAATCTCTCTGGATCAAACCTCAGCACTACTCAGCCCAACACACAAATGGTAGCACATGCCAGAACTCAGGGATGGAAAGGTGTAAAATATTAATTAATTCATAGCAAAACTATTTGCTAGAAATGGATTTTTGAGAGAGGCCAGGGAGAATTCTGTTGGTGCTTGCTGTGGGTGTCCACGGCATGGCCTTGGGGCCCTCCTGTGATGTGTGACAGACCCACCAGCCGTGGAGGGGACAGAACCCTCTCAGAGACAGAACTCCAGAGTTTCAACTGCTTTCACAAAATATCTGTCATTTCCTTCCTCACCCCGAAAGGAAGAGAATTTGTAACATCCTGAGTAGCAAACAAACAAGTTCAGGTGCCAAGGGCTGTGTCCTGCCCAAGAGCACTTTCGGTAACTGGTATTTGATTCAGCACCAAGCACAGCAGAGGTTTTGCTCAGGGTGTGGCAGAAAAGGAAATCCAAAACAAAGAACAAGCACATATTTGCCACACATCTCTTCATCTCTAAGCCATGTTCACTTCTGTTTTCCCTTCCTCCTCAAGTTGCAGGTGTACTGAAAACTGATGGATGGTTTGCAGGAGGAATCATAAGTCTGTTTAAGTTCATCTCTTCAAGGACTGTGCCTGCTTAATGTATCAGGCACAAGGTTTGGAAGAAATATTTATGAAAACCACAGTAGAAACCCACAATATCCAGCTTAACTTCAAGTGAATGGTTTCATATCTGTCAATCTCCAATGGCAGGAAGAGTTATATGGATCTTAAACAACCTACCAACAACCACAGCACCATCAAACTCAGTTAATTTATTGAAGAAATGTTTCAGTAAATAACTGAGCACTCTCTGAGTGATGCAACACACACAGTATCTTAGCAGAAAATTTGGAGACTATAAATATCTATTTAAACCTCTGTTACCTTTCCTACTTAATCCGGAAAACATTTCTTTCTCATAAGTAAGCTGAGTGAAAATATAGAAAAATTAAGATAAAAAGGTCGAGATTTTTAAGCTGTGTGAATTTTGGTTCCTAGTTTCTGCAAACAGGATTTATTTTACATGTGCCAGATGTCAACATTCCCAGATTACTTTAATATGAACCAATAATGCCCTGAAAAACTTCTCCAGCATGGCCTGGCTGCTTCCACTGACAACTCTTGCATGGGCTAGATTTACCTCTTTGTCAATTTGCAACATCTAAACATCTGTGCCCAGAAAATTATTTCCTAACCTTCTTAATGAAAATCCAAGTGCTTTCCTTTTGCTCCTGCCTCAGCCAGCCTGGAAGTTTGCAACCCAGGGAGCTTCAAGTTGTGACACAGATGATGCAAGGCTCTGTGGCACTCACTCTTTAAGTAAAAAATAGCTCTGCATTGAGGAAGTCCCAGTGTAAATGAGGAGCTAGCAGCACTTGTTTTGTAGTAAGTCTCCAAAACAACCTTTTTATAGTATTTCTCAAAGCAGGGAGGACCGACAGAGGCATGCTGAGTGCATGAAGGCACAATCCTAACACCCAGCACAGCAAGGAAACTCTGTCCTTCAGGGGCTGGTGAGAGTGGAATTCGGGTTCACTGGTTGAAGCTGACCCACCTTAAAAGAAGGTTTCAGAGCAGGTAACACCAAGATCTCCTCACCTAGCTCAGGTCTCCAAATGCTGAAAGCAGCAAGGCACTCAGCCCACCCTGACCCTCAGAGGTCATGACACCAGCTGGATGGTGACAAAAGCTGTTGGAAGCCACCACAGAATGGAAAAAGGACAGGTCGTGCATCTTGTGTAACCAGGTGGGGAAATCTGCTGCATTTCTCTGCACTTGACTTATTATAGAAAATCTGGGCCAAAATTGTATCCAATCTGCTTTCTTCAAGATTTATACTACCAAAAAATGAAATCAAGAAAACCATCTGCATATAACAGTATCCATCAGCACCAATTTCTGCCTTTGTAGCGCTGAAAAAGAGGTTTCATGCATTCATATGGAACTCTTAGGAGGTAAGTGGAATGTGTAGAGACTTTGGCTGGAGCTCAGGTAATGCTTTATTTTGTTTTTAAAAGAGACCAGCCCAAACAGCACCAATAGAGGATTAGGACATGTTCTGTACAACGACTGTGTTTCAGGTTAAAAGTTACACTTTTAAATTTTAACTTTTTAAACTTTCAACTTTTTACACTTTTAACTTTTAAAAGGAACACACTTAAGTACTGACAGACTTCTTCAACAAGAGCTGGTTTTTAGCCCCACACAGGCTTTAACAGCTCATTAAATGGTTAACAGCTCATTAAACGGTTAACAACTCACATCTGACACAGCACAGAGGTATCTAACAAAAAAAAAATTAAGAAAAATAAGCAAGTATCAGAATTACACATAGTGAGCATCAAAAAATCCATAAGACTCTGCCTATAGCCCACTATCCTGGATGTGATTCAGTAAAACACACCCCAAAACAGCAGTTAGCATGGCTCAAAGCCTAGCAGCAGAGACCAGCTGGGGTCTTGGGGCAGCACAGCCAAAGCCATTCTCACTGCAGCACTGGAGGTCACAAAGGGAAATCCATCCCACTGCATGGGATGCTGCTTCTTAAACCCTGTCCTGAAGCTCATCACTGCAAAGAAGTAATAATTTATGGGACCAGAAACAGACAGAGAAATCCAAACCAGAGCTGCTGGAATTCCCCAGCACCATGTTGCAGGTTGTGGAGTTTTGCCACCAGGAGGAAAATTCAAACATGCCTCTGTCAGCATTTTATTTTCTGTTTCCTCTTTCGTTCCAGGTAGGGAGGAACATACCCAAGGCCAGGGTACAGCCCCAAGAGTGTCATGCACTCAAGCTTGGTTGGAAGAAGATGAAGAACCTCTTCCAAACCAGGATATCTTTGTGTCAAAGAAAAAAGAAGTTTCTACAACAAATGCTGTCAAGAAAAGCAATTTTTTTTTTTTTTAAATTCAATAATAGTGTACAGCAGGAGCTTTAAAATACAGAGTGCTTCTGCTGTTCACTCTGGTTTAGAAAAGAAAATGAACAAATGTACCTCACAGATGTAATTGGATGGAGAGGTAAACTGAACAAGACATGCTGCTTTAAAATGAATTTGCTTTGGACGCAAAGAGGTAAGTTGTAGAGGAAGGGAGAAAATAAAGACATAAAACTCTGAGAATTCAAACTACTTCACCAAATCTCACAGCTCTTTGGAAAATGCATTTTAAATAACTTTAAGACTCTGCAGAAGAAACATAAAAATCATGACAAACACAGCCCAGGAAGAGAACATATTCTTTTTATACAATTTCCCTGTCTGTGCTGATTTGTGTATGCAGGCAGGACAGCTTTTTTTTTCTCCAAAAAGTACAGAAAATATGAAATGTGATCTTACAACATTACGCTAAAATCTGTCTCCAATTAGTATGCACGATTCCAAAATGAGCTCTGAGCCACGTGTGATATCTTTCAACTCTGACCCATATTTCCAAAAGAAACCCAAGTTACCTTTTTGGAGAAGGCAATCAGTTGCAAACAGGAGCATAAGTCACAAAGTTTGCAGCAAGCTACATGTTACTGGGATAAAAAACCTTAAGCATAAAACAAGCCTTGCTAATTCTGGCTCTCCTTTATGTGGCCCATAATCAAAAGTGCTTTACTGTGTTATTTGAGCATCTTCCTGAATTACTATTTCTTTGCAAAGCTGTGCAGGCTAAAAAGTTGTTTGCCTCCCAACAGCAATGCAAAAGTGTCTTTGCTGAGGGAAAACTTTGAGGTGGGGGCTCAGGACATTCAACCCTTTTCTGGCCAGCTCTGAAGGATAAATTAGTCTGGGTTTAAACAGCCCATGCAGGAAACACAGAACCATGACATCTCCACTGAACAGCTCCACCACTGACTGCCCATAGAGAAACCCAGGATATGTTATGTAAAATGTCCTTTATGCCCCATGTTCTTTTCCTACCTGACAAATAATAGAGTGGTATCAAACTTCTTGATATTGAGTAGGGCAAGAAGTCCCTCTATCAACATCTTCAGGCTCTAGAAATACCAAAACAACTAGATACCTACCTTAGCAGTGACTTTTACAGTGTCCATGGCTACTAATCACATCCCTCATGGTCACCAGCACAGGACCCAGTTAATCAAACAGTGCTAAACTGCACTCAGGAAGGGCAAATACTGGGAAAAGTGATCTAATCTCATTTCCCAGCCAGTGCCACAAACTTTCCTACATTTATGGGGAGAGCTGGTTAGTTCCAACTGGGATATGAGAAGGGATTAGTGGTTGGGGTACTAGACAAGGTCGGGTAAAGTTGCCTCTTGCACAGAATGCAACAGATTTGCCAAACTTTGAGCACTGATTTAAAACATCATTTCACATCTGTATCCTCTACACTTTTCTCATTGTTTTCAAATTCACAAAGGCATACAGAACTAAAGTAATTGTGCAATTAAACCAACTTGACTCGAATGCCTACAAAATGCTCGTAGCTATGATTATTTTAAAAATCCTCAGCAACAGGTTTTCCAAACTGCACCGAGATGCATCAGAGGCTCCTTACCTGCAGCCTCAGGGACGTTGTCATCTCATCTCAAGCCGCCATCAACGAGCAACAGTTTTAACTATTTCAAAAGAACGGAAAAGATCAAGGTCACATGTCTAGAGACAGCACTTGAGTTAGTCCCACAGCTCATACAGAGAGAAAAAAAGCAAGGAAAAAGTAAAATAAAACCACTTCCTGTAAGAGCAGAACCATCTCACCAGTGAGCGACTTACATCTAGAGGTTAGTCTAAAATTCTTCTGGATTAGAGAAAAAAAAGATATTTTAAAGTGTGAAAGCAGCTTATTTGTGAAAATTGCAGTAAACAGGGAAGGTTAGCTTTTGCAAAAGGTAAAGATGAGGTTTAAAAGGAAATGCTGAAAGGAATTATGATTCTAAGCCTTAAGAGAACTTCCCTTTTCTTACCTTCAATGAAACCCTTTGAGTACTGAATAAATAGCTCGCAACAAATCTGCTTTGCTATTTTGAAATATAGCTTTAGTAAGCAGGACACTTATTGTACTGTTATTCAGATTAATAAAGTAGCAAGTCCTGGACAATCAGAGAGTTTGCTACTAAAAAAAAAAAAACTTCAGTGACTTGTACTGTCTCCTGTAGAGGTCAAACAGGCAAACACTTCTGTTTCTTTGATTTTTCTGCTTTAAGACTTCTCCACGAAGCAGCCCTTGGAGAAGCAGGGGCACACACAGCTGCTGCCCTGCGTCACTTCCCGCAGCATCCCACAGCCCATGGTCCCTCCCAGGCAGGGGAACCCAGAGAACCACATTCAGGCACAGCTCTGGGTCTTTGGGGCTCTGGAAACGCCTCTTCCTTGTAAATGCCTCCATCAGCATCTGCCATGTGGCTTTTTTTTTTTTTTTTTTTTTTTTTTTTTTCAGCAAGGAACAATAATATTTTTCTGGTATTTCTAGGTCAACTTTCAAGCTGGAGCAGCGGGGATTCCTGTGCTGTGGGGCTGTGATAGCACAATCACGATGCTGCTCAGGCTGAAGAGCTCTCTGGTAATGCTTTGGCAGAAAAAAGGGGTCCTTTTTAGGTTGTCGCCCACAAAAAAAACCCCACCAAACACTTGCCACATGACCTGAGAAAATCATGGATGTCTTGATATTTAGGGTTTTGTCCCCACAGTGAGGTAAAATGAGCTCTGTTGGCAGATGGAGCTCCTCAAGAAGCTCTGTCCCATCTGTACAGAGGTCCAGCAACAAAGTCCCCATAAAGGAGGATCCCACAGAACAACCTAAGCTTGTAATAGTGGGAAAAAGAGATAATGAGGAGAACAAAGCCATCCTAATGGAGATAGGAAACGAGGGGTGGGGTCTGTGCCTGCACTGGAGCCTGGGGAGGCCTACAAGGGGATTGTGATGTATAGGGCCTTGTTGTTATACAAGGCTGCAAAGAAAAAAGAGTGATTGCAGGCAGATCATTTCCTATTGAGCAAGAAAAAAGATGCAAGAAAGTTCCTGTAAAGAGGAGCTTTAGTCCATCATGCATCTATTAAAGCAGTGGGGAAGCAAGACCCTCAGGGACTCAAATCCAGCAATAAAACAGGGGGACACAGCCCTGCTGAAGGGATGGCAGAGCTCTTAGGCTACACAGTGACACTTTTATTATTATTATTCACTTTTTAGTAACCTCTACAAGATCCATTTCATGGCCAAAGATCCAATTATGCCAAAGGCCACACAAACCCAGCACCAAGACTCTCCTTGTCTCCAAATGCTGCCAATGTGTGCCAAGAGGCAGAACACAGGGACAAGCAGGAGAGGGAGCTGAACAGCACAACAGCTGCTCTTCACTCTTCTAAACTAGCATTTCTTTGTAGACCCTGCATTTCAGGGATATATCTTAAAGTTATGCTTTTGAAATTTTAAAGGAATTATGTCTGTGAATAGTGATGAGGGGATTCTCCCAGGTTTGGGGAGTTAAAAGAGCAATACAGTATTTTTCTGTAAACTAACCATTTCTAGTAATCATTTCAGCAGCAGCAATTAACAGCTAACTCTTTTAAAAGCAGTAGGTATACCAACTGATTTTGTCATATGAAATAAATTTTAATTGAAAAATCTATTGTCGCTCTGTGGATCTCAAGATTCTCCTCAAATAAAGCATTTTTAAAGTCACAAAATATTTGTGGACAACAGAACTTAACCACTAAAATATGAAAAGCCACCATCAAACCTGTAAAGTGCTGCAGAAGAAGTTGCCTATGTTACCTGGTCCAAACCCTAGATGACTGGGACATGACATTTTTCATGAAAACATCTTTCACCGCACACCTAACATTTCACTCGAGCTGCAGACTGCGTCTGAGCTCCTTCACATCCATTTGACAGCATGTCAGCAGTGACAAAATTCTATAAAAGGATGGCAGCTTTGCATACAGCTCAAACTTATGCAGCACAAGCTTCCTGTGTGATCTCTGAAAGACTGAAAATACTTTAGATGTGAAAAAAAAAAAAAAAAAAAAAAAAAAGGCAGTTTAACAAAATCTAGGCGCTCATTTAATCTCAGTAAAACTAAGCAGGAAAGAGAGGCTGCACAGACACTACCTGGAGCAGATTGCTGTGCAATAGGTTGGCCCTTGTGTTTGCTGTGCAAGTTAAAGATGGAGCATCGTTTCTGAGGCGCTGATTTCTTGTCCCTGTTTTAGTGGCTGATGGCGTCATTGCCTATGAGATGTGTCACCACGCTGGTGAGCATCCAGATTGCCTCATCTCATACCTCAGAGAATTAAAGCTAAAAAAGCTGTCTGAAAAAAAAAAAAAATCACTGTTGACTGGAGGTGCTGAATGCCCAGCAAATGTTATCAACTCTGCTATGATAAATCCAAGAGGTATCATGAGCTTCCTCAGGTGCATAAACAGCTATTCCGACATTTATTCTGGACCAGCAGTCTCCTAAGGGGGAAAGAAAACTTGACTTTTTCTGTTGTTTTTGCCTAGTTCAGCCTTTACTCCCTGTTGTGATGACTGGCAGGCAGCCTGGTGTCTGGCTTGTACAGCAGACACCCAGTAGCAAAACTAATTCAGTGCTTAAATCAAGCCATAACAGACAATACAAACCTGCCAGCACACAGGCACAGGCCTGGAAGAACAATTGTGCATCCATTGCCTTGGTGCAGAAGAAAATAGTTTTTTATTAATAAAAATGGCTAAAGCACCAAAACTTTTCAATTCACTGGGAAAAAAACTAGGAAAATAGAAGACTCAGTGATGATCATGGAATCATGGAATGGTCTGGTTTGGAAAGGCCCTTACAGATCATCCAGTTCCAACCTCTTGCTATGGGCAGGGACACCTTCCACTAAACCAGATTGCTCCAAGCCCAAATCAACCTGGCCTTGAACAGCTAAAAAACAATGATTTTTTTTCCTCACATCTTTCACCAGAGAAATGTCATTTTTCATAATTTTAGAACATTTCAAAAGGAGGAAAAATACTTTTTTTCTGCATGGCCAGTAATTCATATTCTTGCTCATAGCAATCGTTTACTTAGAATGCTGATATCCATTCAGCAGCCATTATTTTTTTTTTATTATTTTTTTTTGCTACAAGGGCCTTGAATATTTAATCCCAGCAAAATATTTCTGGAAGCACATTCTGATGTGTCAAGAAGGCTGTGCTTGTGGCCATGTAACATCTCCAACAGCTCATAGCTCGAGTGAGCAGCCTCTAATATCACCTGCATGGGCTGTAAATGCTCATTATGCAGGAGCTGAATGTAAAGATATAGAAAAGGCTGGATTCACACAGCCCTCTCAACCACAACGTGCATTATAAATATGCTGGTGCCATATTCCAAACTTTTTTACTCTGAGCTGACTTTTTCCCCTAGAGAATCCATTTCACTTACCACGGCCTTCAAAGTGCAAGAAGCGTTTTAACAAAGTGGTCACAGGTGGTAGGAAATAGAACTTTAGAGATTCTCCAGCACTCTAATGTTGGCTCTATGGAAGGAACATATGTGCTCTGACTTGAGGTCTAAAACCCAGAACATTCACATTTTAGGAGAAAAAATGATCTTGCATTAAATCTCCTAATAGCTGAGGCTCTGAAGGTTTGACAACAGATACACTGCAGAAAGCAGCAGAGAAGTTTAGGATAGAATTCTCTGAACATTTACTCTTAATAAACTTTATTTTGCCTTAGAATGAGGCAAAATTTGGATTTAGGAATATTCATAACTGAGAAAATAACAATTTTTTTGTTTAACCTCATTATTTTTCAAACTTAGTTACTGCTATATTTCATTGTTAAAGAACAAAAAATAGGACCTAAAGTTAACGAAAACTACTAAGAAACTAAGAAAGTTCTATAAAAATCCAAACTAGTATTTTTCTCTCTCTTTCCCAGGTGTTTTTACAGACCTTGCCATTTATTTTAAAAGCCAGCCTTGCCTAGGGCTATATTTAATAACTTAGAAAAGCCACTCCAATCCATTGTATAGCCATACTGTACTAAAAAAAGAGACAAAACCCCAGCATATGTTGATGCATTATGTAAAGACTTTCCTTGACAGGATTTAGTTACATGCAAGCTTGAAATGCAGTGTAAATGTATTTTCTGGAGTGCTAAAAGTACTACAATACCAAACTGCCAAAAAAGGTGGTTTTACACGCTTTATCACACAATAAGGAACCTTGAAAGAAAAGAGCTGTGCTCTCTGGGAGATAATATCTTGATCTATGAGCCCATGATCAAGTCAGAGCTACAAAAACAGTCAATGTTTTCATGGTGAAGGAAGATTCTGGAAGGAGTATGTCAGTCCTTAGCACAAAAATGATGCTCAGCCAGTGTTGTTTCTACCTCTGTTAAAAGAGTTTCAGCTACTTGGTGAATAGTTTCCAGTGGAGAAAGTCCCAAATCCTGTAAAATCCCATGCTGAGGATGAGTAGGGAAGAAAGATAAGATGTTCTAAGATATTTTCTCCTTCTGCTTCAGACTTTGAGGAAAATAATTTTTTCAAAATCTCATTTCTACAGTACCAAAGTCCCATTCACAATAAATAAATAAATAAATAAATAAACATAAGCAAGCAGCCAAACACGCGATTCACAAAAACAATGTGTCCCCATCAAATCCAGTGGAACTAAGAATTGCTGAGGTCTTTTCTTGCCTCTTGCTCACAGAGACTTTGTCTGAGTGGCAGCTCTGCTCTCACCCTGCTCCCTCCCATGCTGCCATCCCAGAGTTCATCAGAACTGTCCAGGCGCTGGTGCCAGAAGTAAAAAAAGGCAACAAATGCAAGGGAGAGTCAGTTGCAGGATGTCAAACTCCTCTGCAGACAGATGAATGTCCTCTCTTGTGTCCAGAAGCTTTCAGGGGAGACTGTGATGCTTGGAATGGACTGGGAAACATCAAATAAATCAGTTTATCAAAGACTTGAAGCAGTTAGTTGAGTTAATTAATTCTGTATGTCAGTTCCAATCCCTTCCTGTGATTTTATTTGCTCATGTAATACACAGATACTTCTAGTTTGTGTGCATGGCTCTTATTTTTGCCTTTGCCCTTTTCCTCAGCTCCCTCCTTCTGGCAGGCAATTGCTGTATTCTCACAAGATCTGGGAGATGTCAGGAAATCAGGTTATTGGTGAATGGGAGTATCCAGATCTGAGGAAGGAAAAAAGAAAAAAGAAAAAGAAAATAAGAAGGTCATCTTTAGTGCAACTCATAGCCACCAAGCTGAGCATTAGATATGTTTGGCTGTTTGCATTTCTTGGAAGACTTAGTCACAGCAGCCACCTACAGAAAATCAGAATGTCCTTACTCAGAGCACTACAACATGTCCGTGGAAATACAACGAATTTCAGCTTGCTCCAAGCACACAAAAATAGAAAACTGATAGCCCTCATTCTATAGCTCTTGAGCTTGTTCCAGTTTTTCAGTTCCTTTTAATTCTATAGTCTGTGGTCTCTCAAGTCAGAGACTTCCTTTTCCCTTGTTTCTCAAGGCCATGCTGTCCTCTTTGCCTGTAATATTGTTATTTTGGGGCCCTTTTTATCTTGTAAATCTGCCAAGATTGATAGAGACTCTCCTAAAGCAGGGACCCAGCACTGCCTCACCCTAATGCTGCAGCCACCTCCGTAGGTTTTTGTGGAAGAATCACCTCCAGGCTACAGCAGAAGGAGCCTGGAGCTATGTTTTACAACATCTCCACTCTTGCATGAGGTGTGTGCACAGCAACATTATTGCAATGCTAATTTCTTCTCAGCCAGAATTGGACCTTCTGAGCTGTGAGAAATGTTCATCCAGACCCATGATTTCCATAAGTCCAGGCAAACCCTGGGACAGGACAATGTGTATCATCAGCAGTTCCAAAGAAAAGTGGTATTCAGAGGTAGGTAATAATTTTAGGAGTATTTAGGATGTAGGAAAAAGTGAGAGAAGGAGTCTCTGCTGCAGCATCTGGGTTTCTATAAAAGCTCAATTAATTACAAACCCTTCAGTCCATCTCCCCACCTGTGTTATCAATTCACCTTTATTTCAAGCTCCAGCTACTGTGACCCTCCTAATTCCTCTGAGCAAAAAAACCATTAAACATTAGGCCTGTTGGGAGAAATACTCTCCATGAGGCTTTTTAATCCTGGTTTATTCTTCCCTTGTAACAGGGTCTGCAAAACCAACTTGCACTCATTACTTATTTCTTCACAGAGCCGAGAGTTCTTTTTGATAACCTTTAACAGCGACAGTCGATGGAGGCACCAGCCCCTCTCCCCCTGTACATAAGCTTGCAAATCTAAAATAGGACCTTAATGAAAAGAAATTTAAATATTATAACTCCACAATATATGTCATTATGATATATTGAATTCAAAGCAGCTGTTCCTGACAGATTTGGCATATAACAGGGGTAAAGTAATTTTACACAAATCATTATGTTCATTATTTTAAATTAATAGATTAAAATTAGTCAGCGATGTTTTGTAAGGCCATCTTACCCACAGAGCCCTTTATCCTTAAATTCTAAGAGGGTTTTTTTTTTTTGTTTCTCCTCAATATTCTGTGCAGAGAGGACATAAGTGCCCTGATCACTTGCAGCATAAGCCCCTAAACTCATGGCTGTTGAGCCTTTTCCAATATAAGCATCTGAAGAAAAGGTACTTAAGGGAAATAGAAAATGACATCATTTTTCTCCCGATCTTTTGAAGAATGATTTTTTTTTTTTCCTCCCCTCATCCTACAGGAGCAGATTCTGGACTAATTTTTCCTAGTAAAGGCTTTAAAGTCTAAAATTCATCAAACATCTTGTCCTCAGAGACAATGTCATCCAAGTTCAAAGGATCTATAGCCCAGCAAAGCTGATGTCTTATTTCAGAGCTAACGCCTTTGTTTTCACTGAATGTTTGATTTCATCAAATTAAACCACTTCTTACACTTCCCATAAATGTGAAAAAAAAAAAAATATAGACAGGACCAATTGATTCTCTGGAGAGGAGCATACATATACATACATATAAATGTACATGTATATAATTTACATACACATACATGTACATGTATATTATATACATTAATTTGGTACATTTTTCTAATATTTTTTTGGCATGGACCTGTTATATATATCATCAGGTTTTTCATATGCCTTTGAAGAGACTTTGAATTGAAAATAGTAGCCTTCCAAGACATTTGTTTTAATGATCATCATTATAATTAAGAGCATGCTTCTCATAACTAAATATAAAAAGAAATTTTTTCAAGTCAAGTCTGGGTCTGATTACTGATGGACCAATTTCAAGATCTTTTGTTGAGAAGCATTTCAATATTCATTCAGAAAAATGTCAGAAGATCAGACTTCAGCATAGAACTTTGGTGATTCATACTTCTTCTGGTATTTTATCACTTCAGCTTTAATATCCAGTTAAAGACAGAAAGTTTGAATAAAATAAGAATACTAATGAAAATCAAGCAGTTATATGCTACATCACCTTCCACAGAATTTAGGATATTCCAAAAATTGACACGTAGCTTTATCCTCATCCATATCTGATACAGAGAAATGCAGAATATTTAACATTTGAAAAGCTGAGAGTAACTTCTTCTCAAAATTCAGTGTACTCCTCACTGCTGTATTAATGTAGAAGAAATTTATCTTTTCTAATCCAGGTTCCTTTAAAATGAAACAAAACTTAAGTGTTATAATGAGGTTTATAAATTCATTAAATTAATCTGCCACTGTACTGTATTAAAACTAGAAATCAAAGAAAAATCAGTGAAAGAGTTTAGTGGTGGACTTGACAGCATCAGGTCTAAGGTTGGACTCAGTGACCTCAAAGTCTTTTCCAACATAAATGATTCCATGATTCTGTAATAAATGGGATTTTCACATCAGTTTGGAAATAAGGAAAAACCCGACACTTTCAGGGTCAATTAAGAGAACTCAGAAGCAGGTGAGTATGTTCTTTCACTCACAATTCCTCTAAGTGAGATCTTCACGTTTTTTCTCTTTAAGTAGGAGCAGTACAGAAAAGTCCAGAATCATCCTTAAAAAGGGAGGTCCACAGATCCACCAGTTACCCTGTTGTGAGGTGTTTTCCACAGAGGAAGGGAAGAATTGGCAGAATCTGTTGCCTCGTGGCCACAATGGTTTAAACTGGATATCACACAAAACAACATCTGAGCATTTTGCACCAACCTTCAGCTAAGATGTTAAAACTGCTTCCATGTCTTGTCTGAAGAATGAATATTTCTGAATATTGCCTTTCACCTCCCAGGTGAAAATTAAAATAACACACTCATTAAGAAGAAACAGGGTGTTGTATGCTTGCTACACCTCAGTGAATAAAAAAAGAAAATACAGGCAAAATAATTACAAGTCTGTTTCTGCTGAATTCATTGATGACATTCAATAACTCCCAGTTCTTAATGCCTTGTGCTCAGGTATCAAAGGGAACTTTGGGGATGTCTTTCCTCTCCCAGTTACCTTTGGAACAGCCACCCCACCCCAGGCTTTCAAAACTGAGGCTCCAGGAACATCCTTGGAGTAGAAAAGTTGCAGGTTGAACTCATGAGGTTGGATTTGGCCCCTGCTGCCAAAATTATGTGGCAGCCCCCACCCCACCACACTTCAAATTCATACCTCATACAGGGATGATACAACTGCCACTCACTTTTATTGCAGACGAAGGGGTCTCGGTGCTGTTTGCCCCCATGCTCATTTCAGAAGCCTGTCTAAATCTTTCCCCACGTGGGAATCATTTTGAACATATTGAATAATGACTTTTCTATGTCTCTGCCACTTTGATGTAGCCTCTGAGGAGAAAGAACTATCCTGGATAGACCACTTGGTCATGTTTTAACAATTTGAGGATCGCTTCAAATTTCTTCAATAAAATGTAAGGTTTAAAAAAAAAAAAAAAAACACCAGAATTAAATTCAGTTGATGAGGCCCCACCCCCCCCAAACTGTAATGTAGAAACTTTTTGAACACATACTTTAAATTCACGATTCGTTTCTAATTTTAAAGCTGTATTTTATCATTTGATTAATTGCTTAAAACTGTACACAAAGATAAAGGGAACTTTGAAATTCATACCTTGGAGTATTAACATGTACTCAGGACTAGATGTAAAATGTCAGAGAGAAAAAAGATCTAATGAACTCTTTATTGGTGAAATACAGTATTGCAGCTGCCCAGAATTTTAAAAGGTTTGTAGCCAGCTCCAAAGCCAAATAACTACAGAAGTTTACTTACAGCAGGACTCTCATTCAGCATTTCCAATCTCTTCTTCCAGGGTCCTTTTAACATTAATAAAATGTCCAGAGAAAAAATAATAAAAGAAAAAAAGTGCAACCGCAGAAGAATTTTTCTGTCTAGAAAATTACACTACCATAAGTTTTCCTTTTCCCTGATGTCTTCTCTGCCATAATAATGGTTTCAGGATTTAAATCCTTTGCTGCTATTGTGACTTCAAAGCCTTAAAACTGCAATTGAATGAAGTAGTTCATCTGTCATTATTCAAATATGAAGCAATTATGATGAAATAAAGATAGAATTCCATTGAGAAATACCCCAATCAATTCTCACTTATATTTAACTAGAAACATAAAACGATGCTTAGAAGAGTAAGTTTAGGAAATAAAAACTCAGGATATAAAAAGTATGAATTACTGATCTATAACTTACTCATTTCTGAATAAGCTGTCTAAATATATTTCACAAATATTGACAAAAGTTTAAGCTTACAATGCAAAACTGTCTCTCAGCTGGTCTTGGAGAATGAGCAGCTTTTCAGAAATATATTTACACCAGCTTGAGTGCCCAGAGGTTGAGATGGGAACCTGCAGAGGTTTTGGGGAGTCTCTGGGTAGATCAGCTCCCTCTGAAGTGTGTTTTATACACATTTTATTTAGGAAATAACACACCTACCTTAGCCATGCCTTCATTACAATGGTGACCATGGCAGTGCTGGCTGAGTGGTTGGACTCAATGGTCTTTTAAAAGCTCAGTGATTCTATGACTCAGGGAAAGGTATTAAAATAAAAAATTGATGTGGCTGCTTTGATGTCAACACATCCTGTCAGGCCCCTCTGTGGATTTAGCCCAAAATGTTTCTTTTCACCTTTTTGAACCCAACCAAAGCCCATCCCTACCCCAGGTGCTGGAATTTCACAGGGAATTCCCACTGTGCCCAGTTCTGTTTGGGAATATCTAACATAAGTTAAGAAGTTAATGATTTTGGTTTAGTATCTTCCATCCTTTCTTGCATCTTTCTTGCTTAATCTACCAATGTATAATAATTTGCTGGTCAAGTGAAATCAAGGTGGGTTCTGTTGCTGTCACACAAAGACTTTTTGGGGTTAAGCTCTTCAAACGAGGCACATCCTTCCCATTCTCAATAATGTCACAAGCCCAGATGAAAAAATTACTATGTCATGCCTTTTCCTTCACTCAGATTATATTGCTCTTTTGGAACACAAAAGCATCCTTTGCTGCTTGTGAAGGAAGACTTTGCCTTGTCTTTGGTGTTCCCACCGCAGAACAGGGTTAAAAATGCACAGATGGATCCCACAGTATTTGTCCCTCATATTTTCAACAGTAGCAGTGAGCTTTAAGAGTTCTGTACATTTTTAAATGTTGTTGTGCTGGAAAAGATCACACACAACCAGGGATCTGCATACTTACATTTGCCTTCATTTTGTAGGCATTTCTTCACCCTACCTGGGTATCAATTTTCTGTCATCTAAAGATCCTCATGTCCTGCAGTTCAATTTGAAAAATGTAATTTCTTCAGACAATCCAAGAATGAAATGTTATCACAATTAGAAAGCCGTGGTACTTAGTATTGAATTTTAAATTAGAGATGTAACTAGCAAGAAGCATTCGGGGTATATACAATTAATTATTTCACACATAATTATTCCTGATATTACTCTAACTGTGATAACTTACAGCATTTAAAAAAGCAGACTGCAATATTCTTTTTTTTTTTTTTCAGAGAAGCTCTTTCCCTTGATATTCTTTTGCTAAATAATATGTAAAATACTGACACCTAATGTTAACTTCCAGTATTATTCATTTTGCAAAACTTTTACTTCAGGTAGGGAAAGACCATGTGAAAGTGGTGCTTTTGCTGCAATTTGGTTTCAGTAAAATGAGTAAAGTGCAATATAGGCTTTCCTCACTTTTTGGAAATAATTTTCTGAATTTATTTATATATATATATGCCTATAAATGCAAGGAGTTTTCATTTATTATCACAAGTCACAGGTAAAAAATGAGATAATAAAATAGTTGAAATAAATTTGTTTTGATGCACTGAATTTAATCAAATGCATCAAATGGAACACAAATACTTATTTGTAAATTCAATATTTGTACCTTTAGCCTGAAATGATACTAAAAGACAAAATATTATTAAACATTTATTATTAATCTGTTAGTCTTTGAAACCTGAACTGCATATATTCAGTACTTACCTACTACACGGTTCACTTCCCTCAGAGACATAAAAAATTATTTTCACAGTGTGTGAATTAAAAGCAGATCTCAAACTTGTCAAAAATCACTGTTTACCTCCCCAGAACTTCCAAGACAGCTCATCCAAACCTGAGGTCTAGATGCTATTTTGAAAGAGATTTTGGAATTCTTACTCCTCTGGGGTTTGAGCTGATATCAAACAAGGTATTTTATAACATGATCTACATCCATGTATGAATTTAAGCTTGCCTAACTTTAATGGGAAGATGAAAGAATGAGCTGGGGGTTGTACACGAGTGCTGCAAAGGCACTGACACTGAATTAAACCCCTTTCCAACATTGTGGACCTGCACATTTTTATATTCAGTGCTTTTTGCATCAACTGTCACTTTATGGAAAATGGTCCTTCTGTAAGATCACATAAAGTAGCTGAGCTGCAGGTGCAAGGATAAAAATAACCCCCCAAAAATGCAGATACCTGGCCTGCAACACAGCGATGCAGCTCCGCTGAACCGAGGAGAGCTGACGTCAGTGCAATCAAAACCTCTTGAGTGAGACAGAGCTTTCCAACTGATTAAAACTCCTGTGCTATTCTTTAGAACAATATTCTGGTTAAAGGAGCTCTTCTTTCTCTTCACAAGTGCTAAAAATACCAACAAATGCTGTATTTGCAGTTCTTTCTGCTTTCCCCTGCATATTACAACCAACAAAATAGGCATCAGTGCAGCAAGGGTTTTAACACTACACATCTTTGGGGAATTTTGGAGAACAGGTAGGTGCTGTGAAGTTTCCGTGTGCTCTAAGGGTGTGAAAGTTTCAACCAGCAAAAGTAACTATAAGCAAAACTCCCTCCAGAATCCGCCCTCACTCTTGAAGTAGAATAAAAAGTATCACAGAATCAGAGTAGATTGGGTTGGAATGGGTCCCCAAAGGGACCCTCTGAGCAGGCCAGAGCCCCATCCAACCTGGCCTTGAATATTTCCTGGGATGCCTCCACCACCTCTCTGTTCCAGAGCTTCAGCCCCTTCCCTGTAAAAAACTGCTTTCTTACCTCTACCTTAAATCCACCCTCCTCCAGTTTCAAACCATCCCCACTTGTCCTGCCACATCAGTTTGTCCCTCTCTTTATTACAGGCTCCCTTCACATATTCAAAGCACTGCTGGATGTAATTTTCTAAGTGTTTCATACCAAAAATGACACACATTGAACACCATCAGAGAGGAAGTTTCAGCTGATTCTTGGAAAACGCTGCGTGAATAGCTACAGACTTTAGGGCTTAATTGCCAATTATGCCAAGGTGTTATTTATGCCTTAAAACAACTTTGGATAAAGAGTTGCTGAAATGTAAGCAGTTTTTCCACGTTGCTGTTGCCTGCCTGGTGCAAATCTCTGTAAAAATTCGGGCCACACGGTGAGCTAACAATGAGATGTTTTGCTGCTGTTTAAAGAGCTCAGGGTTCATTTTGCCTAATCCCAACTAAGCCTCACTAAAGCTGTGGGGAGTGCTCGTACAGCCCTTCACGCTGCCTTACACGGGTCTACAACTCTCCTCAGCTTTCTCCAGCTCCTCCTCTCCAACAGAACTACCTAGAAAGAGAAAATGTTTTGTTTTGGCCAACTGTATCATGTGGGAATCCAGGGTTTCCCTCTGGCTGCCCTGGCAGGTCTGGGACCCTGGCAGGGGGTCAGGAACCCCCCCTGGACAGAGCCCCCAGAGACACTTTCTGTGATCTCTGTCCATGGAAAAGAGTTTTTAATCGTACAGGATGAATTACAAGCTCTGAGTTTTTGATATAAGTAATAATTAAGTGTGGCACAGGTGCAAAAGTAAAATTCTAGGATTCTAGATTAGGGGTCCAAAGGGGACAAGATGGAAGAAACTGGGTGTGTCTTGTCCTTTTTCTGCTTCTTCATGCCCTCCATGTTTCACTGTGGTGTTGGCATTTTTCTGTTGGTTCAGGCTGGGGACACACTGTCCAACGTAGGTGACAGATATTGGCACGTTATTGTAAATCCAGCACAGGTAGTTTCTGGTATTTAATGTTTGTAACATCCCACTGAGGGCAGAGCCCCACACGCTGCCCTGCAGGACAGAGCTGCGGCAGGGCAGCAGAACATGTTAGAGATAAACAGAATAAACAACCTTGAAACAGCACAGACCAATTATGGCTTCTGCTTTGGCAGCGGGGCTGACAGACAGAGACTTTCTACAATCTCGGAATCATCAATACCACAGATTCAGACAGTATCACACCAAAGAAGATATCTGCAATCTAAATTTGTTCTTCAATTAAATAATTCGTTAAACCAAAATTTCAAAATATTGGGGCCTTTGAAAAACTCCAGTGTGCAGCAGTCAGGAGTTTTGAAACAATTGTTCAACTTTTACTTTTCAAGTATACCCTGTACTTTAAATAGAATTACTAAATTAAAAATGTAAATTGGACTGTGTCTTTTAACAGTTGGTGATTTGTCTATTTTCCACATTTTATTATGCATAATTTTTATACTAAAGAAGGGATTTTTTTTCATCCCTGTTCTAGTTGATAGCAATTTTTCCATGCTTCTCAAGGCTAATGTAATAAAACTACATAAAATGTTTAAGAAGAGCCCCATTAAAATATACAAAGCATACTAATTCATGAAGTCAAAGTCAAAGCAGAGTGGAAATATGAGCTTTAATAAAACTATGTCTGTTGTAAATAACTATTCAAGCACAGTCATTTTTTTGCAAATTGCATGGGATATAGCTTGATCTACTCGAAGCAAAGAATCACTCAGCAGGATAAATGCATCTTAGTCAGAAATAGATTAAAAGGTACAGCTGAGCCATCAATAAGAACCAGATAGCACAGTATTATTTGCTGTTTGTTTTGAAGATGTAATTGCAGATCCCAGGATTTCAATAAATCTGTGCACATCAAGGAAGGAATTGTAGAGAGGAACTGGGGCAACGCGAAGAGCGTTTGGTTCTCGCATGTCGCACTGCAAAACAGAGAGGGAGCTTTCAGTAAATTCAGGTCACTTCTTGTCTATCTGTCAGGCTGTGTTTTTAAATGCCACAACTTGTCTCCAAGGAAGAATGACTGGACTGACAAGGAAGCACGTTTAAAACCTTTGGGATCCTCAAGGAGCTACAGTAAGGAGTATGATTGTGAAAAATTAATAAGAGTAGTTTTGCCTAAAAAATTACACAAAGCTCAGGATGGGCTCAGGACTTTAGCAGTGCCGTTGAGGGCTTCAAACCAGCTTTGTAGCCCCAAAATTCACTTTAATGCCTATAGGAGCCCAGAGTTGAAGAGGCACAGAGATGACCAAAAAAAAAAAAAAAAGCACAAAACCCCCCCATTCCAGTATGTGAGCATCTTGTTCTAAAGGTGCAAGTAATGGAGCAGTCATTGCAGCATTTTTCTTCCCCTCACTGTGATTTTGAACATTTTCCTGAATATAATAATCTCTTATATTTGAAAAATATCACTGCATTGCAAAGACAAGCCAACAGTGTGAGGCCCCGTGCTCTGTTAAAAGCAGGAGTTCCTGGAATTCCCTGGCAGCACCAAAGCAGCAGCATATGAAAGCTAAAAGAGGTGCCCTTTGGGGAGACAAGTGACCAACAGAAATAAAACTAATATCTCATTTATATGGCATTATGCTATCAGCATCACCTACCAGCACATCTGAATCACCCAATGCATGGCCCTAAATTTCCCTTTTATTCTTTTGGAGCAGTGCTCAATGGCAACTGTGCCATTACAAGGAAGTGCTGCTCAGTGGCTGTTTTTTCTGAGTGCTAAAACACATCTCTATGGAACCTATCACAGCTTTTCCATTGCTCCATCTCGATGCTTCACAAAGCTTTTGGCCATTTGTGGATCAAGAAGAGGACTGATGAAGCTCCAGAGTTCCTTGTCATGTAAATCTGTAGCTGTGCCTTCCATCCTCATGCACCCATGATACAACTCTAGCCTCAGCAGTGACTCCAGAACTACTGGAAATAAGTCAACAGTGAAAGGGCAATACAGAGCCTAACAAATATTTCATAAAATAACTCTATGCATTTGACAGCTTGCACAAGTGAAAACTGAAATTGAAAGAAATCATCATCAGTCCTAGTGGGTTTTTGCCTTCTATGAAACTACATTTGAATAAAAGCAAAGTAATAGTTTGTTACTTGTAAAGAAGACAAAATTTGATTTACTTACAGCTACTCCTCTCTTCTCCAGCTCTTTAAACACAGATTTGATTGGAAGGGAAAACGACAGAGTGAGCTGGCATCCTCTCTCCTCAATCTGAGATGGTGTGATTATTCTTACAAAGGGCTTCTCTGGATTTGTTTTGTCCTCACTGTAGTAATGCTTTATCAGGTATTCCAGGTAACCAGTGAGTAGAATAGATTTCCTCCTCAATGCTTTCATTGTAGTTTGACTAAAAACCTGTGATGATTTGAAGTCATTAGAATGAGAATATGTTGCTGTAGAAAATGAAAAGGAAATAAAGAAAGATTTCTCTATATATTATCACTGGAATCAGGTAGTAACAGCAAAGAGAGATTTCACATAAACATGACAGGATTGGGCTTTGGAAAACACAGGATAATGTTATGCTTTAGATAATGACAGATATTTGTGCCTACTGTTTATACACATCTGTGTCTGCAGAAATAACTTGAATACAAAGCCAGTTTGCTAAGAGAGCATTCCTCTGCATGTCTAAAGGGGATCCATGAATCCTCTGTAGGTACAAGAGTGCTGAGTCAAACTCAAAATCACACAAAAATTTTCCCTTGTATGTACCTTTAGTACACACCTTCTCAGTCTCTACAACTGCTTGAAAGGAGGGTGTGGCCAGGTCCCAGGAAACAATTGATAAGAAAAGAGGGAATGGCCTCAAGTGGCACCAGGAGAGGCTTAGTTTTGATATTAGGAAGAATTTCTTAACTAAGAGGGTGGTCAAGCACTGGAACAGGCTGTCCATGGCAGGAATCACTGTCTCTGGAAGTGTTCACAACCATGTAGGTGTGGCACTTGAGGACATGGTTTGGTGGTGAGCCAGGCAGTGCTGGTTTAATGGCTGGACACAATGATCTCTGAGGTCTTTTCTAAAGTAAATGATTCTACTAACCAAATCCTAGGGCCAAGACAGAAACATCATGACTGGTGTAGAAATTCTTGTCTGTGAAAGCACAAAATGTATACTAACATTGACTTTACAGCTTTAAGTTCTGTACAGGCTCGCTCTCTGTAATCCTCTTACACAGCTACAAGAACTGGTGAGTTTCAGACACTCAAATTATCAGGAGACATGCAAGAATGACTGCTTGGAAGTGGCAGTGCTGTTAGGCCACACAAACAAGACCAATGTGGCAGAGGAGTTTGGGAGCAGAAGGTGAGACAGCTTCTGCTTTTGCTCTGGAAAGGCTCCATTACAGGGAATGATGGAAATGCAACCCCAAAAACAATTTACCCCTGCCTTCCTCAAACCTCTATTTCCTTCTTCTCATGGAATTAGCTGCAGGGGAAAATGACAGGGATACAATACAGGCATGCAAGTGCCCAACAGCCACTTCAAATCACATCCTGGCACATCAATGCTTGTGGACAGCTCTCTCTCCACTGACTGCAGCTGCAAATCAGAGGCAAGGCAGTGCCCTGGATGAAAATCCATCTTCACTCTCAAGAAATCACTGTTCCACACTAAAGAAGTAACAATTTTAAGATTACTTATATCATAATGTGGAAAAGACTAGAGAGAGGTTCCTGAGAAATCCTACTCGAAAAACACCAAATTCTGGTTTCCAGCAGCATCTGGAAAATATTGTTTTGTAGAACATCCCAAATCTCACTCCTGATGCTATCACAGCCACTAGATGCTGCATTTGTGCTTGTGAAACAGAATGTGGATGCTGTAAGACAGACTTTGCAAGGGAATAAATGTGACAGGGACCAGAGCCACCAGCAGTCAGCAATTGCACAGGTCAGCAAAAATCTAGAGGTGCTTCCCTCTCCACCCAGGCAGGCAGAGCAGACACAGGACTGTTCAGTGCATCACTAGAGGGAAAACAGACCTGCCTCCCATTCCTCCAGGATTTGCAGGAGCATGAGGGATGGATCTCCTTAGGCTACATGCAAAAATCTGCTTCCACAGGCTTTGTGCAAGGAATACTTGGTCTCCTGGGTGAAATTTTTTGAAAAAGGTCTTTAAAATGTGTCTGTAGAGCGCTCCCCTTTTTTCCATAAAAGGCAGCAGCTAGTGCCATAACAGTCACTTTAAGCATTATTGAGGAATAACATCCATTAACACTTGCAGTTTTCATTGTTTCCATTGGAAACACTGCCTTCTGCTTAATGTGTCCCAGTGAAGGTGGCATGCAATTTCACTAGCCATCTCTTGCCAGACATGAAAACTATTTTGTTTCCCACTGTATTAGAGCAATTAGCACTGGGAAATACTGGCTGTGCCAAAAGGTAATGTGGGCAGGGAAAGGGGAGGCAGTGGAAACTGCTCAGCCCTCATTGTTCCAGGCTCCCTGCAGTGGGCTAAATGACACCAGCCCACACAAACCCGAGCACTCACAATCTGGGTCATGGCAGAACAGCTTTCAGCTTATCTCGAAGGTCACATAAAGTTTGAAACAATATATTGGATGTTTAAGGACTAAGAAAATAAATTGTCAGGCGGAACAAGAAGCGTTGGCTGTGCCCTTTGCAGTCCTTCAGTGTTGCATGTAAGATGGAGAGATCATAACTAGCAATTTTGATTTTATTTGCTTAAGATGCTGGTTTTTTCAGTAAATACAGAAGAGGGATGTGGACACAGCTCTTTGTTCCAGCATCAGCTCAGCTATTCTGCTAGAACTAATAGAATGCTAACCAGAAATAAATTTCTGTAATTTATGCTGGTGGAAAAACCTTGCTACCCAAGGCTGCATTGAAAACCAGCTTAAGGATTATTTTATAGCAGAATATATTGCATATAGCAGGTAAATCTGAGTAACACCACACACCAAGAGTCCTGATTTCAGGGGTGAACTATCCTTATGAGAAATGCTGGAACATATTGATGTGAAACACAAGTGTTTGGGGAAAAGCTCCATGCCCTCAAACAGAGGTGGGCTGTGCTCTCCAAAGTGGATCAGAGGCTTTCAGCACACGGATCACACCTTCAGAGGAGGAATTAACTCTGTATGGCAGGACTGCCCTTCCCACAGCCACAGCGTCAGTGATTCATACAGAGATAGGTCAGAGATGGGGCTCTGCTCCTTTGACCACCAAAAAACAAATGATTCAATGGAAGAAAAGACAGCTTGGAGCCATGCCACACTCATGGATGCCCCTTTTAGGAAACATTTGCAGATAGTTTTTGTCTCTTCTGCTTGTAACCAAAGGCAGAACAGGTTCTCTGAGCCACTGGATCACTTGATCCAGGACAGCAAGAACACCTAATTTTCTTTCACAAAGGATATAAGTCTGCTTTGCTGGTGGAATATATGAAGCAGCAGCTCTGAATGAAACTATTCAGATTTATATGTTTCCTTTGCAGAAAGATGCTGAACATAATCCTTCCCATGAGTAGTATTAAGACAAGGCACTGTTGGACTTAGTGGTCTCAGACATCTCTTCCAACTTTAATTACTCTGTGATTTTTAGCCATGAATATTTATATGGGATAAAGGTGCTGTTTGTACTGAGCTCCTAAAAGCAAGGACAAACACATTGCTAGAGTTCAGGTTTGGAGGTGCAAACCTCAAATACCGTTGGTCCAACTCAGGGTCCTCCAGCAGAGTCTATGAGAGACATGGGGAGATGAGTATATTCATTAAAGGCCTTGGTCTCTCAGGGCTGTGGGGTAATTTTGTTTGCTTTTCATTACTTCTCCCTTTCCCTGTTCAAATAGTTCACAATTTTCTTTAAGGGAGACAGCAATAATACACGTAACATTCATTAAACATTTTTATACTCTTAAATTCAGGCTCAAAGTAAAGCAATTACTTACCTCTAAACTGGCATGCAGAGCACAGACCAGTAAAATTGGAGGATTTGATAACCGGAATCCATTAATTCCTTCACTTAGTTGTAATTCTGGAAAATGAATAACTTATATTAGTGTTTTTTGATTTCTTCATTTTAATGGATTGGACCTTATCTTGAAGTCTGTCCTCACACAGTAAAATATTTCCCTAATGTGGCCCGTAGGAATGGGTCATTAAAAGGAAATAGTAATCTATTCCCAGCTAATACTTTCAACTTTGAGAGAAGCCCAATTTTATCCAGCAGAAGACCTCATTAGCAGCTTCATGGGAACCAGAGAACTGCAATTAATTTGTTTAAATGGTGTGTGTTAAAACCACCTTTACACTTGAATCTCTTTTAAGGCTGGCACGAGGCAGAGGAATTCCAAGTCAGCAGCAAGGAATCACGTTCCTTCACTTTATTGGGCTGATGAGACACATGGGAGGCTGCATATACAGCTAAGTGTAGCTTCAGGCCAAGGAGAGGAGCTGCCTAGAATTTGCCTGTGAAATTTCCCAAAATCTATTTAATAAATCTACAAAAGCCTCACTGTAAGTTCTGTGTCACCGTTGATATTTCACGCTCCAGCACCAGAGCAGGAGGACGCGGCGGAGGAAACGCTTTTCACACGCAGCAGACTGGCTAATTTTATAATGCCCAACTTCTCCCCTGTAAACTGCTCATGGAAATGAATAAACAACGTTTTTCTTCTTCTAGCAAATTTCAAGGCAATTTGTGTCTCCTGCTGGCTTTCCATAGTGCCACTCTCTTGCATTTGGTCTGAAAACAAAGAGCAGACTGAGGCTATTAGAGAGGTGCTCTCCAGCCAAAGCCACATCAACAGGCACTGCCACAGAAAATTAAAAATATATTAAAAACAAAACAACCAATCAAACCAAAAAGCTCCTTTCTCATCCTAATCCCTCAGGATAATCTCTCTGCCATAGTTTAAACTGGAATTGAACAGTCTAGCTTTCAGGCTTGGAAAGGAGTTCTCATTTTCTGTTGGGACAATAAACACTATTTCAGAGCAGGTTTGTCTAATAACCCATTCCTCCTTAGCGCAGGAAGTTTGGAGATGCTGAAACATTAGTGGGATTTCATGACTTTTGTCAGTTACCTTACCTGAATTTGTATAACTTCTCATTAATTCCAGTGGAACTAATCCTGAAGAAAGGTATTACCCCAGTGACTGATGGCAGATCCTCGCTCCTCAGAGGCTTATGAATTTAATTCACTGAGATACTTTGAAAGTTTCATCCATATTCTATATCTGCTTTTTGAAGGTATTTCAGCAAAATGTCTAGGAGCAGACAGTCAAACCCTTATGCCCACACACAAATTTATTCCAACATTTATTTTTTTAACTCCACTGCCTCACATATTTAGGATGAGTTTAGCCTAATGCCTTTAACATAAATGAGGAAATGGAAAGTTCTGTCCTTTCTCCTTAAACTGCTACAACAGTGAAGCTGGTTTTATATAAATAAATCAAATAAGGTAAAATTGAGAGTGCACAAGTACATACTGTTTTCCATGAGGAATCGTGTTTTGAAGTCATGGCCCCACCAGCCGACCAGCCTAAGGTTTTTTAAAGAAAATAAAGTAATAGAAAGCTTAATAGCTTTTAATTTAGCTTTAAGCAGCAAAAATTATATAAGATTAAGCAATATATACATTTCCAATAATACATTTTATTTCTAACAATGACATAAAAATTCAATAAATTCTATAAAGAGTTAGCACTAAAAACTTAGCATTACCATTTGAGAATTTCTCTTTTACTGCAAATAATAAAACACATCACATCTTTCAATTAACTATTGATTTTAACAATATCCATTTTCTCCTTATTCACTTCACAAACCAAAAAATAGTACAGAAATATTTCCACTGTTTGGTTCCAAGGCATTAAATTCAAAACATTCTCCCCTGCTCTTAAACTTAGTTTAATGAAAATTGAAAGCTAAAAGGAGTTATAAAATCTGACTTAGTTTCACCAAGAAAAGGACTTTTTGGTGAACAGCAAGCAAAGCAGACCTTGGAAGGAGGATTGTGTGGGCATTGCCTTATCCTTACAGCAGAGACCAGTGTGAATTCTGCACACTCTTTTATTTTCCTGAACTAAACTTATTATTTAAAAACTTTCTTTAAAATGAAACCCAAACCAGTTTAAGGCTATATTCCTTTTTTTTAAGATTGTCTCCTGAAAAAAAACCAATACAATTATTTAAAAAATAATATGTCTGAACTTGGACATTAAAATGACACTATGTTATTAACTCATATTTAATGGAAAGTATGTGTGAGGGCATTGCTACAAACAGTTTTCTAAAGCAGCTGGATGTACTGGATCACCTACTGCCAGGACACTGCAGATAAAACCGATATTGCAAAATCAGGGACTTTTTCCCCACCTCCTTTGGGTTCTCCTCTTCTTATCTCAGCACACAGTGATATCAGTGATCAATAATGCCAGTCCTACTGGAGATTCCCCTGTATCAATGCTTTTACAATATCAAGAAGTCACCATCACAGACTCCTTCCTGAACTTCACAGCTCTCTCCAGAACTGGACATATTGGACACCATTTCTGCCAAGGCTTTACTCAATTTTCCCTATGCCAGATAGCAAAATTTTAGGGGTGGCAAGACTTGCAATGATAAATAAGTCTATATGTAAAGGTCACAGTAGATCAGCCTTCCTGGAAACAAACAGGGAAAAGAAAGCCATGGCCCCTCCCTAAAGGAGCATTTTGCAGTTTGCCTAAAAGAGCTGAGCTCTGCAGAATTAAGGCCACATTTGAGTTAGAAACTTGTTATATGAATACTGCAGAGTGTAAAATAAAGTACTTCGTATTTCTGTATAACAACACAGGTTTTATGTTTACTTCTGTGAACTGCATCTAAACAGAGGCTCTACAGAAAAGGATGTTTTTTTCTTTATTGCTGCATGATGTTTTTATTATTCTGAGACCCATGAAAATTAATAGGGCAATATACATCCATTTTAAATGAGATATTACATTGCCAAAATGAATACACCCCAAATAAAGTACAAGAGGCTCTGCCCAAGCGACTCCATTACTGATGCTTTGAATCATAAAAGATATTTCAGTTATTTTATAGGAACTCTGTAATATATAGACAACATTGTACTGAAAACCCTGAATATTGCACGTTTCTGCAACAATCTGCTGATATCAATGTCTACACACATTCTATGAATTTCGAAGCTTGAAGCAGAAAAGAAATCCATGGGAACTAAAACACCAGGACAAATAGTTTGTGAGAAGGAGAAAACAATAGAATGTTCCACTTGGACCACACCCAGAAAGCAAAGACAAAATGCAGATCAATGAAACCATTATCCAGATCAGGGCTGATGAAAAACTCTCTGGTTGCACTTCAAATGCTCAAAACTCACTAATTCTGAAGTTGGCTTCAACCCAGATCTCAGCTGCAGCACCACGGAGGCAACTTGGAAAGTGAAATTTCAAAAGTTTTCCAAAATGACAGAATGAAGGATTTTTTTTAAAAAAGACAGTTTTTGCTGCCTTGCCCTTTCCTACCATAATCTGACAATTTGCTTTTCCTCTTTTTTATTTTTTCTCTTTTGGCTGTTCTAGAACTTCAGAGGTGTCACTGCAGGATGTGCACTTTGAGGCATCTCTGGTCCTACACTCTCATTGATCTAATGGTCCATATGGATGTCATGTTATTTGACATTTAAGCTGACAGGCTTCAAAGCATGGAAATTAACAAAATCTTCACAAATTATAGTGATTTGCTGTTTACAATTTTCTGTGAAAATTTTGAAATGAAGGTTGCCACCGCTATGCCAAATTTCAACCTGTTGTGATGGGAGAGAGCTAAGGTGTTAAACCCCAAACATAACGCTTTATAAATGCTCACTAAAAATAATAGGCAATAAAACTGCACATTAACTTACTGCAGTAAAATTTCTTATTAAAGAGTTGTTACTTTGCATGCAAAGTGAGCATTTTGAACTGCAGTCGCCATTTCAACTGTTCCTGCCTCAAAAACAAAGGCACCAAGATCTAAATAGATTCTGAAATCCAACTCATAACTTTTGGCAAAATGCATAAAGTGGAAGAAAATGCATAAAGTCATATATTATGTGCTTGTGATTAAAAACACCTTAAATATGTTGGCAATGGGGCTGTCAAGTTACATGCTTTCCATGGCATATAAAACCCATTGTGGGAAGTGTGTTAAAATCAGTATCAGTAAGGAGATAAAGGTCTAATTTAGCAAATGTTCCACTATAAATTTAAAAATGCAAATTTATCACAAATTTAACGTATCACTAATCAAAATTGCTATCTCACTGATAGATAGGTTTTGGTTGCAGCATCCTGCTGCCGGTCCCAGGTAGCCCCAGCAGCCTCCCAAGGCTGGTCAGCAGGGATGCTCCTGGAACCCCTCCACAGAGTACATCTCTCCATCCTGGAGAAAAAGCATATTTGAAATCCTTTGAGAAATCGTGTCTAAAATGAGAGTGAATCAGTGCCAAACTAGCTGTGTCTTTTTCTGCAAGGTGAACATGTTCTTACAAGACCATTTCAGTTAGAAAATAACCTTTTAAATAGATTGTTCCATTCTATGCCCCAAGTAAAACCATTGCCATCAGGTTGGGAGGCACCTTGAAAAACAAAATATCCCTTTCCAACCCCTGCCATGGGCAGGGACACCTTCCACTGAACCAGGCTGCTGAAGAACCCAACCAGCCTTGTCTAGATCCTCACAGTTTGATAACACTCAGACCTTCCCAGAGAATTCTGCCACTTCCAGTCTTTGCACAGAATTTTTACATGTGCCACATAAAATTTAAAGCAAACTGTTATTAATGAAATAAGAATATAATTATATATTGCCGAAAGGTTTTCAAATTCCTTTTTTATTTACTCCAAAATGTTCTCTTGTTTTACAAATCAATGAACAAAGGTTTGCTGGGCTGGAAAATGACTGCAGAATGGAACAGTATTCTCTTATTTAGTCATACTCTCTTTAAGGACATTTACACCAGGGAACAATCCCTTCAATAAGTATTTTTATTTAGCTCATTTTCCTCCTTCATATCTGTCTGCATTCAAGTGTAGCACTGGTTGTTCATAACTTGAGTCATCTCATTTGTAGTTGTATTAATGATGCAGGAGTGCAGGATATAATGATCATGATGTATGTGTAGTGTAAACATCAAAGAAGATCCAGTTAAAGAACACAGAAAAAATACAAAAAAAATTCCTCTGACCTTTGCTTCATCATTACAGATGATCATGCTACTCATTTATAATTTACAGCCTGAAGCAACACGGGTCTCATTTCCCTTCTCAGCAAGAAAAAGAGAGAGAAACTCTTGAGCAGTGATACAGAAAACAGGGAAATGCCATTAATGTGGCCCAGCTTTTACAGTCCAGGGCAATGTGTTGAAGTATCCTGTCATTATATTGTGCAAGATAATAATTTCACATCCAGAGGAAAGCAAGTTGAAAAGCTACAGGAATACGGTGTGAAATTTGTAATACTTGATTTTACATCTTCCAGCTTCACTGGGCACGGAGCAGTTTGTTTCCTCTCCTTTATCAGGTCACAAAGCGAGCTGGAAATTTCATAGTCATTATTTAGATTATATTAGGAGCTTATACCAGCAAAGCATGATATGTTTGTGAAAGGATGGATTAAGCCAAATCATAAACAGGCAGTTTGGGGCCAGGTTTTGTCCACAAAGGAGCTGATGTAACTGCTGGGTGGCAGCTAAGCTCTTCATTCACACATTGCTTTAATTTTGCAAAAGCATCCAGGTGTTGGCAAAGATTTGTTTGATCTTTTTTTTCATGTTACTGTTCCAGCCATGAGAAAGAATCAGCTCTGAGGAGTTAATGAGACTTGTCACTGCTCCCAAAGTTCATTACACAGAGCCAGGCAGATGCCATGTCTGCAAAGGCAGCCTTGTGCAGGGAAAAGAATTAAAGGGCCAAAAATAATCATTCAATTCAGTTTCTTGCAGTCTTATATGTCCACGGCTGGCTATGTGAAGAGCACATCCATGTCTCAAAACACCCTGAAGACTTAAGATAGGCAAGCAACAGGCACTGTGACACAAGTTTACAGGAAAGAGGTAACTTGTGACTTAAATATCACTCTCTTAGCAGGAAATGAGTGACAAAAACATGAGGTCTTAGAAATTAAACTGCAAGAGGGACATAGAAAGCCTGGAGACTGGAGCCAGCCTGGAGCTAGGAACAATCCACATCTGACCATCCTGGACCTTTCTCCTTCTAGGAAGGAGAATCATCCAGAGCCCAGCTTCCATATTTCAAATTCCAGGATAAAAAAACCCAAACCAAACCAAACAAACAAAAAAAAACCAAACAAAAAACCAAAAAAACCCGCAAACCAACAAATGGTACAATCAGCTCCTCAAAATCAAAAACATTTCTAAACATGCTAAATATTTTATAAACATTCTAAATATTCATCAATATATGAATCTCCAGCTCAACTGGAAGTTTAATTCCATATTCTGAGGTACATTCCTTCATTTTCCTGGGCTCCACATAATGCAATACAGATAGAAAAGGTACCCAGGACCTGGGTCCTCAGCAGGAGCATCTCCCAATGATGCTGCACTCAGTCAAAGGTCAATCCCAGAAACCAAACTCACAGAAACATTTCCCTCACCCCCTCAAATCCACCTTGCTTTCATTCAGATCTACAAACAGCTTTGCTGAGCGCAGACCTGGTCCCCAGGCTCAACAGCTGGGCTCAACTCTTTGCATTCTACTCTGCATTAATTTTATTGCAGCTTTCTAATTGCATTTTTATATGTTTTAATTTAATTTCTATGGCATTAATTTTATTGCAAGCACATGAGCATAATTGTGTTTCTTTGGATTCAATGCCAAAATTCAGAATAAATAGAATGACACATACATACATCAACTAAGAAAACAGAAAAACCTGCTCGTTGCTTTCCATGGCATATTTTTGGCTGACTGGCTGGAGTTTGAGAAGGAGTTTAAATTTTCTTTGCTATCACAGACTTGTCTGATCATTGATGAGTCATTTGGTCTCTCCATGCCTCAAGCCCTCATCTCTGGGAATTCTGCTCAGGACTGTTCTAACTCTGCAGTGAGGGATGAGAATATATTTGTTAAAATGTACTCACATATTTAACAATGAGGACCATGTAAGGATGAAGAAAAATATTTATTTGGATCATCTTATACAGGATTTTTTAATATGCAGATAAGAAAAGGGCATTTGAAGGTAAAGCTGGTATCATTTGGTTTTTTTCCCCTCCTGTCAGCCTTTCCCCAAATTATCACCTCACCCTCCAAAGTTGTTGCTAGCATTAGGTTTCTATACGTTTCAGAATCTAATATTTTTCTTGATCTAGATCACTTTACCAGCATTTCTGATAAGGTTGTAAAAAAAATTAAAAATCAATATCTCTATTGCTTAATTCCACATGGTGTTTTACAGCTATGCTGAAACAAAACAAACCCAAGTGGATGGGCAATATTATTCCACTCCACCCCACCCTCTCCATACTGAGCACCCCAGCAGGGTCCTGCTCTCACCCAGAGCTTCCCTGCTGACAGCTCCCTGAAAGGGAGAAAAGACATTTCAAATGATGCTTGAAATGATGAGGGGTCTGTTTAATCAAAACAAAGAATAATGGAAAAATAACTCTTGGTTTCATCACTGAAATCAGGAATTCGATGATTTTAACCCCCTTGTGTAGGTGAAATTCTTCCCATAGTGAGAAGCTGTCAGTTATAGAGTATCCCCACAGTATATATCTATAAGGGCTAGGATTTGCACGGGGGATTAAGGGACTTATAGCAGCTACCCCTATTAGACTGCAGCAATACTTCCAGCCTAACTCTCACAGTCTCCTTCAGAAAACCTTGCCAAGATTGCCAGAAGCTATATTTAAAGCCTTTTTTTTTCCTTCCCTTATATCTTTTTAGCTATCCTTTATCCCAAATGGTAAGCTTGGACTTGTTTCATTATTCTCTTCTGTGCAGTGCCTGTTAATTTTAAGTAGGATCTGTTGTTAGGATTTGAAAAGCTTTTGAAGCCCAGGTAATTATTAGCCTCAGACTTCTGTAGTTTAGGACTTGCACACACTCTGCTGCTTTCCTTACCCTTTTCAACTCATTACAAATGTTTCCTAATTATTAAGCATATGTGACTTGTGAGCGGCACCATATATTATTAATGGGCCAGTCTCTTAGAACTCAGTGAAAAAAAATCAAAACTCCTTATGAAAAGTTGCTACTGTGAAAGTAGTAACTTTTCATATTTAATATCAATGAGGCTTTACTTTGTCAAAGGACCAAAGTAATGTGATTGTATTAGAGGCTAATAGCATGACATTTTTCTTCTGTTAAGAGGCTTGCATTTTCAGTACCATCTAAAGGGAGACAATTTTTCTCCTCTATTTTGAGGCTTGTCTTGGTTAAAAAATAGCTAAACTCACTTTCTGCCTAGCAGCAAGTTTTAACAGCAAAGACCCAAATCCAGAAAAGCAGTCTCATAATTTAAACAATGACACTTAACTATGCAACTGCAATGGATGGAATTAAGAAACTTCTAGATTTGAGTGATCACCCTCTTTCCAAAAGTAGCTGGGCAGCTCTCGGCTCCCTGAGCTTTGCTGCTCTTCGAGGTGGGTGATTTAACAAAACTGTTGCCACAATTAGAGAGGCTCTTGGGTGAAAAACCTGTGTTTTTTGGTCAGTGGAGTACAAGGTGATTTGCAGCTCGTGGCTACATGGAGACAGAGGGTGCACACCCTCTTCCTGGATTGATTTTTACCTTGTTAGTCTTTTAGGCTCGACACAAGTGGGAATACACCAATTTCAACACGTCCATCCATATTACCCCTCCAGGTCAAAACAAAAGGAGATTGAGTTCACTTTTGCAGCAGGAAACAAGTTGCTGTGGCCAGGGCATGAGGAAGAGGAATGGCTGCAATGCTGCCAATCCAATCAGGGCCCTTTGGAGCCTCGCAGAGCTCTCCACCAAACCTCCGAGGCGCTTGCGATAAGGGACGATAATTTCATTCGCCATGATTAGGCAAAAGAAAGGTACGATCCAACAGCAGACAAAATGGGAGCCTAAATTAAATCCCAGGAGAAGATTTCACAAAAAACAAACCCCCTAAGGCTAATGAAGTTGAATTAAAAACTGTTAAATCAGCTTACGAACAACTATTATCACAAAGTGCTCATATAACACTTTCACTGGCCAAATATCAGATATATGAAAAGGGGGAATACAGCCAACAGTATGTTCACACATTTAGTAAGGGGAAATTGAATATTCTGCCTAACACCAGAAATTAAAAATCAAGCAGGGAGCCAATTTACTCATAGAGATATTAATAAAGTTCTCAGTAATTTTTATAAAGTACTGAATAGCTCTCAATTATTTTATCCTGATAAAAAAAAAAAAAAAGCATGTTATATTCTTTAAGAATTCCATAATTTTTTTTTCTAGGCTGTTTCAAACAGATTAAATTAAACAAGTGAAAGCAACAGTCCCTCCTAGAGCTACTTTTAAATGTGAATTCTGACTTAAAGGAGACTTGGATAGTTTTGATTACTATGATGCATTTGCAGAACTATACAGTCTCTGCAATCCCTTGAATAAATCTTTCAGGGGAGGATATCTAGATAAATTTCTAAATAATAAATATATCTTACTGAAATATAAAATTTTTAAGATCTGAGAAGTTGGGCTTCCTTGGGTCCTTGTTGTTTTTGAATAGACTAATCACAATATTAATGTGAGGCCTTTATAATACCAGAATCCTATTAGATAAAATGTAAGTTATCGCCTCTGCTCTTTGCCTGAAACAAGAAACAATCCACATTTGATGAGATTTTTTTTTATGGCAATGGCTAGAACTAATTGAATTCATAGTTTCAAGTGCCAGAAAATTTGCCAGTAGATCCAGTAGTTGTGTTACAAGACATTTACTAAGTGATACTGAAGGAGGAAAACTCAGATAAGTCTTTTCAGCTGAAGTCTAAGACATGAAATAATTAAGGGAAAACAGAAATGTGCATCTTTCAGATCTGTTTTAAAGAGTATCTCTTCAAAAATATTAAATTTCATCCATCACTAGAAAATAAGAACAATGTGACTTAGGGGGCTTTTTTTATTAGGCTGCAGTTGTCCAAATTTCCAGTAGCACATAAACTTAACAGTCTTATGGGGTCTAAAACAGATTTGACGTGAGGTCCAATGTAAGTATGTCATGTTTGACATGAGGTCCTACACTGGTTCCAGGAGCTCCAGGCTCTTCTCACTGCAGAAACAGGTGAGAAACATCAAATAAGGACATTTATGTGGACTCATTGTCCTGTCAGAAAATGACTGTACCTGCAACTCTGACCTTCAGCACACACTGACAAAATCTTTCTGCTCACAGTGGGTTGCTCAAAAGTCATCTCAGAAAACTGTCAGTGAAAACAGAGGGATGCTGAAAAACTAGATTTCAGTAGGAAGCTATTGCATATTTGCTCAATAATCTGTACACAGCTAAAGAAAATAATAAATTATTCTTCATGTTGAGCAGCTGTTTTTCATGGCATGGGACAGAAAGAACCTAACATTTTCCCAAAACTGTTGCACTGGTGTGATTAGATCAGTGAATTGATGTCATGCTGACTGAGAAATTAGGGAAAGAGAAAGGAAAGGGAAGACTGTGTGTTTCTCCCAGCATCTCACTAGAAACTCCTCTTCAGACACTTGAGTGAGCTCTCTACAGCTGGAACTGCCCTGCAGTTTCCACACAGTGGAAGGCTGCAAGAGGCAGCTGCCAGCAAGCACTGAAAATTACTCCGGTGAAAAATGAGGAGTAGTCACTGTGGCAGTAAAAATTTACCAGCAGCGACAAAGAGGTGTGAAAGTAAGTATTTCACAAATGGAAAGTGAGAGGAAGGGTGGCTTACAGCTTGTAGGCAAGAAGAGACAATATATGTCATGAAGGCCTCTAGGAAACTCCTGATTCAAAGATGTGTGGAGATGGGTAAGAAATAAAAGACAGCAGGCTGTGGATGTCTTTTGCTGGACTTTAAGATAAAATAGATTTGATTAAGGGAGACAAAAGAAAATTATGAAGTTTTCTGACCTGGTGAGACCTTATTTTGGTTGAGTGTTTTGAGTGTTGGAAAGAAGTTTTAACCAGGAGGAAGAGGGAGAATGGGGGCTAGAAACCCCATGAACGTGTGGAAACAAATAGGCACAAATAGTAAACCAAGCAAAAAACAACAACAACAACAACAACAACAAAAATTTCCCTTTCATAATTCCCCTGTGCATAAATCCAGAGTGTCAGCTTAGCAAAAAGTAAGAGGACTGAATTATTTCCTTAACCTGAGCAATGACATTTCAATGATCATTTGAAAATGGTTTGAGTCAGATGCTGGCTGAGACATGAATCACAACATGAGTTGTGTGTGTGACCCCAGAGCTGCAGCTAAAGCCAGACAGGTGCTCAGCCAGGTCAGGGACAGGAACAGCTCTGGGAGACATCCCAGGCACAAAACCCCATCTGAACACGTAGCTGAGAATTACAGGAACATACTTCAGGATGGAGAGAAAACTGGTGACTATTAATGGCACAAAAGTATAAAGGTTTTTGCTGGTGCTTTCAGCTTAGAGCAATTTCAAGCCATACCATGACCTCAAAGCACATTTTATATGGAGAAATTAGACACAATTTCCCACTGTGGTCTAATGAACCAATACAAAAGAATGAGCAAATCTCATTTTTAAAGGGCGTGCAGACCACAGGTTTAACTGAGAATCTTAGGAGGAAAGCTTCATAGAAAGTTCCAAAAATTCTGAAGTAGAAAAAGTGAAAAAATGATCAAACACTGAAAGTGAGTCAACATCCAGTAGGAAATCCCAGATGCAAAATTGCATTAGTTCCAGCACATTTCTGCACAGAGGTAAGTGAGCTCTTAGTGGAAATGGCAGAAAATTTACTAGAGGTTTTTTCATTAAAAATAAACTTTCCTCCCTAATATAGAAAGGTTCTGTGAGGTGGCTACAGAAACACACAGATGAATGGATAATAAAATAAATAACTCCTCTTTTTGTGATTTACTAAAAAAGCAGGCAAAGAAGGCTTTCTTTCTGTTTTCTTAGAGGTGTGTAACACCACTATGAGTGTTGCATTTCTTCAAATTAATTCAGCAGGAAGGAAGCTTGATCAAAAAAATCAAGACACAGCAAAGTGCTTTCAAAACTACCTGCCTGGAAGTGGAGAACTGAGGCACACAGAGCAGGGAGATAACAACACACGGGCTTTGAAATGCAAGGGAAAAATCACAGCAACCATCCAGACTCCAAGGAGAGCCCCGGGATCCCTTCCTTGCTAGTTAACAGGATGCAAGAGTCGCCCCCAGGCTACATTCACCTCTCCATCATGCTGAGCGTGTTGGTTCCTTTCATATGTTTGAGCAGTTGTGTCTTACACCATCCATGAGGAAGCTCCAGGCGCTGCAGATGGGAAAGGAAATGTGGAAGGAACAGAGTCACCTCCCTCTCATTCCTGAGGCTGGAAGTGGGACAGGACCATGGCACAGCACACCAAGTGATATCTCTTCGGAGTGATCCAGGAGGAAAAATGCATGGGAGTGCCCTCAGGGAATGAGAGCAGCACATTTCTTCCACACTCACCCCACAGGTGATGCTGAGTTCACACCCAGCACCATTACAATCCTTAAAATCCAGCCAGGGCAAAGATGACAAAACAAAGAGGAAGACCTTCAAGAAGGAAAGAACAAGAGGGATATTTATAATGAGAAAAGAGGTGAGATTGCTTGAAGATACAGCTTAATTACAAGGAAGGATTTGAAGGAAGAAAGAGAGAAAACGCTTGACAGAGAACAAGGAGACAATCATGGGAACCACATAAAAGGAGCTGAAGAAAAAGAATGGGAATAGATGATGCGAGTGCACATTAACCTCTCTCGTTTTTTCTCCCAGAGACTCACTCCAAAGTTAAAAAATGCTCTTGGATATTTGCCATGCAGTTGGTGAATCCGAGAACACACCCCTGCAGGCCCATCATGGATCTAGATTGGCCTAATAAATCACTTGTCCCAAGACAATGCAATTAAGCCTAATTAGCCGATAGCTTTATTCCTAAACAGTCTCTTCCCAAGGGAGGTTTTAACTTTTGGTTTCTAAATTAGCTCAAGGAGCTAAATTGCTCTCATCTCCTTGGCAAAGCAACAGTTCATTTCTACCTTAGCACAGGGTACTTCACGCACTCGGGGGACACGTGCTCACTGCAGGAGTAGTTTATTTACATTATCCCACAGTCTGAGTCCAGTAGGAGCAGGGAGAACCCTTCTGGAACCAGCAGCGTGTTCCCTGCCATCTGTCACCTTTGACTTTCCCACCTGGCTGCACTCAGCACAGCTTCCCTGAGAGTCTCTGTGCTGCTTCTCTGGATCCTCTCCTGGACCAGGACAAGGTGCTCTGTTCTGGTAAAGCTTCCAGGAGTGCTGAGATACTCAGAGGAGACAAATTCAAATGGTCAGTGAGAAATGGACATCTTGGCCTATTATATGAGTAAAGTCTGAGTAGAAGACTCAGTCTGAGTAAAAAAATCTTTCCCTGTGAGGGTGGTGAGGTCCTGATACAGGGTGCCCAGAGAAGCTGTGGCTGCCCCTGGATCCCTGGAAGTGTCCCAGGCCAGGCTGGATGGAGCCTGGAGCAACCTGGGATAGTGGAAGGTGTCCCTGCCCATGGCAGGGAGTGGAATTGGATGGGCTTTAAGGTCCTTCCCAACCAAAATCATTCTATAATCCCATGATACCTAGAAGCATTCTAAACAAGATCAGTGTTAGTTCTTTCCAGTACAGTAGATATAAAACAACCTTCCAAATCCTTTTATGACTGTCCCTTGCTTCCAACTCACACTCCTCCAAAGTTACATTATTTTCAGCAGTTTTACAGGGGCTCTTTATTTTGGGGATTATGTGACTCTAATTCAAAAAAATACTAACGTAATATCTCCTCATAAATCAAGAAAATGAGCAAAGAAAAACTCAGCAGGAGCTACCAGTCCTAGAAGGTGTAGAGTAACCTCTTGCAAAACAGTTACTGGAGAGAGAAGATTTGCACTGGAGCAGGATGGTGATCCAGAGCACCTGGGAAAAATGGGAAGGGGAAAGTATAAGGAGCTGGAGTAGCATATTTCTGTTTATCTGACACCAGGGTTAGAGTTCACACACCAAAAAAAGCTGTGCAAGTCTCTATAAAGAAGCAGCAGGAAGCTATCTGTGCTCTGGCATTTTCATTGGCATCAAAATTCCAAAAGGGGAAGTAGGATAAGAAAAAGAGTTGAAATATCCCCTCTGTGAAGAAATTGGCTGAAGATGCCTTTTTTTCCTCAAAGCTAATATGAAAACCTTTTTGCTTCTTGCTCTTTTAAACTTTTTTTTTATCCTGTGGTAAAAGCCAACACATTCTTTGGACATCAACTGTTTCCTGCACATGCAGCATTTCTTCACATCACAGAAACTTTTCACTTTTAAACACTACCTGCTGCTAGTGTGGGCTAAAGTCTTGCTAAATCCCTCCATTTTAAGCACTGTAGAGTTTTCATTTAATCCTCTGCAAAGGTTTATCTATTATTTTCCTGACTGCTTTACATACATTTATTTCCCTTTCATCTGTTTAAATTGTGCCTTACTTTTACTTAGTTTACTGTCTCAGGGCTCTGCAAATGTGTCTCCTCGTGTCCCTTTCACCCCTTGACAGCAGAGCTGAACCTGTTGCCCATCTACAGCTTCAAACACCCTGCTGGGAACACCTGACTCAAGCATCTTCTCCCCCAGGTGCTCACAAACATTCACATTTCATTACAGCTAAATTGCTTGGTAATTCAAGTTATCCTTTTTATAAATGGAGAATTAGGGAGGGAGTAAAAAATTTCAAAAATTAAAATGGGAACTTTTCTGGAGCTCAAACAGCTAGACAAGCAAATTTTCAGTATTAGTAGGTCACTCCAGTGCTCTCTGTGTGTTGGAAACCTCCCCTCTGCAACACTTAACATGGAAACCTGGTGGCACAGGCTCAGCCTGCATTGACCTGATGCTTTCAGTAGTATTTCATAGTCTGCTCTCTCCAGGTTCTTTTTTTTTTTTTTTTTTTTTTTGTTTTAGTTGAAACCTTCCCATAAAGAAATCACTCTCACACAATTAACCAGGAATATATTGCATTGTGATATATAGAGCAGGTATTAAAAAAGCTATTTGAGTATTAAGAGAGACTTCAGAGGAGGTGAGATCATGGGAGAATGGGGACAGATCAGACCCATATATGTCAGATTGATTCAGTGTCGCTGCTCTAAGGAGAAAGATGGGGACTAGCAAAGGACTACCCCACATGCTTGGGTACAGATGTTAACTGGGCTGGTTACAACATGTTCTTTTAGATTCACGGCCCCTGCAGTGAGTTAGAGAACCGTCCCAAGCTAAGCCAAGGTGTTTGCAGGACTAGAGGATGGTGTTTACAATGACACAAAACAGCAGGACACAGCAGATTCTCTCACCCTCTACTTCCATCCGATCTAAAAATCAAGCCCTGCCCTCAGACATAAATCCTTTCCCAATATATTGAATTACAAACTTTATAACTCTTGTGGGAAGCTGGCACTTCCATGAAGAAGAGTGGGACTGGTTTGCCTTTTGTCTGCTGGGACATGCCAAGGTATTATTGATTTACATCAGGTTTGGGTTGTGGAGGTTTGCAGCGAGGCAGCCCCAAAGCAGAAACAGCTCTGGCATCGCCTCATGTACTGATGGTAAGGCTATTAAATACTTTAAATATTTTAACAATTCTATCCCAAGTTGCATTTTAAAAGAAAGCAGGAAATAAATGTTTTGTTGTTGGAGGGAGCAGCTGGAGAGGAACCCAGTTTCTTAAACTGGGCATAAGACAAAGCATACTCACAAAATTAGGAGAAGTTAAACCAAAATACCTAAATTCCTTTGGTGATGTGCACTAGCTGGGTTTGGGGAGTTTTAAAATGAGATTTTGGACTGAGCTGTTTTATTTTCAACAAGTCCTTTTTGCCCCAGCCTCAGACAGCAAAAGACAAATGTTCTGCCTCTCTGAATTACAGTCAGAACACACATTTTCCCATTAAGACCCAATAGATTATTTCCATATTAAAATAACTACCTAGTCGATAACTTGCAGGAAATATGAAGGATGAGACAAATTAGAAAAATTTATATAGGTGAGTAAAAATTGACTCACCTAAAACCATCCGTGAGTTAGAACAGTATTTCAGACAGCTCAAACGACAAAAGGGTGTCAGCTGGATTGGAATTTAATTCCCTGCTTATGTGTGGGCTGAGGTGCAAAGAAACAAGTGCTTGGTGCCTCGTTCTTGACTGAAGTATTGTGGCCACTGGGTGTCATCCTTGTTTCAGATGACAGCCAGAGACTCTGCGGCTACAGCACAGAGCCTGCAACTTCCCGAGCAGTTAAATCCCACTCTATTTGATTGTACAACATACAGCAAATTGCTCTGCATTTAAATCAGCTATGCAATTGAATACTTTGACATAGACAAATTCTCCTTTGTCTCAGTGCCTTATTTGGAGGCCTGAAATGGTTGGTTGATGCAGGAAAAAAAGAAAAGTACTGTAACCGGGGCATAGGAACTACAAACAATTTGATGAGTGATTATCAAATCTCAGGAAATATGAAATAACTGTGATTAAATAATGCAGAAGGTCGATGCAGGAAGTTTGGAATTATATCCTTAATTTGTCCACAGGCTGGAAAAGCTTATTCCATATAGGTAATTTCATTTAAGATATTCAGTAGACAAATTATGAAAAAGCTGATTCAGGAAAAACTAATCTAAACTCTTACCTACAATACCTAGCTAGTAACCTCAGAAAAGTACCAAAATGTCATCAAGGAGGAAAAAAGACTGAAGGTCCTTGATATTTTATTCATTCCACCTCTAGATATTCTGTAATTTTTCACTTTTTTTCCACTGTTCAGCATCTTCCCAGTTCCCCACAACCAGGATCAATGGGAGCCACACAATCAGGTGTGGCCATGGGAGCAATGCCTGCACCTGGCAACAGGGGAGCAAGAAAAGAACCTTTCCAGAAGAAATATCCAGATATCCAGTATGTTTTGCCTGTGTTCACATATAAGGCTGGAATCAGCTCACAACAGGTCATATGTCATCCTAATGAGTTTTCTGTTATGGGTGACTGAAAAGAACTTATCAGCATTATTTTGTTATCTCCTGGGAGTCTAGACAGTCTGAAACCAGCACATAGTAAAGCTGCTTATTATAATATTATTTGTCTCTGGAACCTGATTTAGTTTCCATTCTTCAAGCTAAAATAAAAGGAAGTGCCAGCAATCTCTCCAAGCATTACAGCCAGAAATGTTTACATTTGTCAGTGCATTAAAAGTATTTATCCCACTGTTCTTAATATACATAGATAGAGTATAGCCATAGAATGGCTTAAATAACAGGTATTTTTGTTAATGCAGCTAACCTCAGCTGATAGCTCAGCTTTCCATGGATTACACAGTCTTTCAGAACAGATCTCCATGTAATACTTCCTAGCTTTTCCAGTGGATATAATTGTAATGAAAACATGCCACTACTAAAGAGCTATTAGGCACAGAGTTGAAAATGTCTTTGATTTTGTTCACCAACCAAAGACTTCAATGATTATTTAAAATCCATTTTTAAGGGAAGATGTTAAATAGTCTCTTTATAGTCTCACAGATGTGATTTAGAATTCTTGTCTTTAATATTATCAACACTCTCTTTTATGGTTCTATTTAATTAAGAACTGGTACCAGACTTATAGAAGGAAATGTATTTTAGATGGGAGCACATGCATTAGCAATTTCAAAATTTACTAAAGTTAGTGTGAAACAACCCATCTGAAGTAACAAAGTCAGATAACCAAATTGTCAAAATGTTTACTACCCTTTTCACTGAAGCAATAAATCAGTAACAAATGAGTTTTTATTGAAACAGGATTTTTCCTCTATTTCTATAAATATATGCATAGTTACGCATGCCCATATTCCATGGTTAGGAATCTATACAATTTCACTTTCAGATCTCAATTCTGAAAGGGAAGGTTCTTTCCCATTTAAACTTCACAGCACCTTTTATTTGGGAATTTATTATTGGAGAAATACTTACGTTGGTTTAATACTCTTGGAATGCTTTTCATGAATGTAGGCACCAGCAAGGCCTCCTGCTCCAGAATTCAAATACTGCAAAGAATAAATCAACATGTACATGTCATGTTCATTATATGTAAAGTTCCCTCACCCTGATCTATAAAACAAACCAATTTTAACATTTCTAGTGGTTTCTAGATGAAGACATTAGCATTTGTCACAAAGTGCTGATGGAGGTAAAAGCAGACGTATTTTTTCAGATTAGTTTTAAAAGTACCTCTCTTGGCTTACATGCAGTATTTGAGGTCTAAGAGGCCAGAAAATTGAAGTACATCTGAAACTGTTCCATATATATATATACAGCAAAGTCATGAAACAATTAATCTATGTCTGACAAGTTTTAATCTCACTAGGAGTCAAAGGAACTAAAGATACTCTGTGATATGAACTTATTAAACCTTGTTCTGTGATCTGAAATTATTAAAGCTTAGACAAGAATACTCTTATTTAGGGATGACATAATAAAATATTATAGCTGTGAGACATTCTTGGTGTGAGAAATAAGAGAGGAACCTCTGATTCCCATGTCCACAGGGCAGATGTTTAACCACCACCAGTGGCCAGTCTCAGATCCACAAGACCTTGTAGGTCATTGCCACTCTTACTTTTTGGAACCACTCATAACAAAGGCACCATTAAAGTCAGTGCCCATCTCTTTGTTGTGGCAAATTCAAAGATTCAACCAAGTCTTGCTCAACTGTTCAGGTGCAGCTCTTACTCACCTGACCTGTGTGCTGACCCATGAGATAAGTGACAATATGGAATCTGTTTTACCTTGTAGGAGCACCAGCAGGCAAAATCTACTCCCCAGTCATGCAAATGAAGCTCTACATTCCCAACAGCATGAGCCAGGTCAAATCCAACAAGGCATCCCTGCAGGAAAGAGATGATTATTAGGTTACTTATTAAGATAATCATCACTGTGAGATTATTTTGAAAATAACTCCTTCAGAGCTTAACTTTCTCTTGGTATTTAGGCTACCTGGAGACTTCTTACAGAAGCAGAGAGTGATAGGACAAGTGTGAATGGATTTAAACTCAAAGAGGAGAGATTTAGGTTAGATGCTAGGAAGAAATATTTTTCTGTGAGGGTGGTGAGACACTGGAACAAGTTACTCAGAGAAGCTGTGGCTGCCCAATTCCTGGAAGTGTTCAAGGCCAGGCTGGATGGGCTTGGAGCAACCTGGGATAGTGGAAGGTGTCCGTGCCCGTGGCAGGGGGCTGGAACAAGCCAATCCTTAATGTCCCTTCCAACCCAAACCCTTCTATAGATTAATCTATAGAAACAAGTTTTCTATGCCACAGATACATGTAGAAATCAGCAATTTTTCTGTGATTTGTCTTCAAGGATGCTTGGATAGGGCTTAGATATCTGAGGTTTTGATTGTGCAGTGAAGTGGAATCACTTGAAATGAGTACTGAGAACAAATGCATAAACAAAAAACTTCCTGTATGGCACAATGAACTCCAGGCAGAGACAAAGCAGAAATGGTCATAATGATGCCAATTACCCATGAACAATTGCATTCCAATAAATATTCATGGTCAAGGCCACCCTGGTATTTAAAAGAGGAGGACCTTGCTCTTTGGGAATCCTAATGGATGAGATAGCAGCTTATGCAATGCCTTGATCTTCAATAACTTTTATACTTGTTATTAAAAAGAAAGATTCTGTCATTTCTCTGTGAAAAGTCTTGTATTTGCCATAACCACAATTTGCACAGGACACTGGGGAAAAGTTGGGGAGGGGGGGAACCACAATATCTAAGGACTGAGAGATTTCTAGATCTAAAAGTATGAGTTTTACACATAAAATAACCACTGGATGGCAGCATTTTTAAACTAAAAAGTTATTCTAAGCTTTGCTATCTATTTAAGAGCAGAGAAATAAAACTGCTTTTTGTGCCTGGACTACAAATTAAATGCTATTTTACATTTTGCTTTTAAAACACAAACAGCTTGCTTGCAAGCAGCAGGGTAGGAATAAGAGTGAGAGCACAGGCTTCAGAAAAAATCAACGTCCAATAATAAAAGAAAGGGTTTTTTAAAGAATCTCCTGCTGTTTCTTGCATGGAGGGAGTCTTAGCTAAATTATTTAAGAGGTACTTTGGTATATTTAATCTTCTGTATAAACTAGATAACAATTTGTACGGAGCAGCATTTTAAGAAGATGTGACACGTTAATTTTAATGGAGACATTTGTGAAGTTATCAGCTTGAAAAGTTGCTCCAAAATGATGGGAAGAAAACTCACTGCCATAGCATTTACATGATCTAAATGTTGGAACTAGAGTCCCAACAAATAGCCGTGGTGGCTTGATTTCACAGGGACACCCAGAACTGAGTTAAGAGAGATCAGCTGAAACGGTGAAGATAATGCAGAGAGGCAGGGGCATGCTGAATTCCAATGGGAATGCTCTCATTCAGGGACAAAATGGCTTTGGATCACTGAAATCAGCTCCAACAAACTAAATCCAATTTCCAGTGAATGAGGAGGTTCTCGTAGGGTTTTAAGGCATTAACTTCAAAACTTCATTTGACTGGATTTAAACCTGAACAGGTACGTGCATCCCACACAAACTTTTGGGAGCAATTCTATGACAGATTCGCTGGTTTCAGTGGAAACCAGGAATAACAGATGAGGCATAAGCAGAATGTGTGTGTCTGACTGTACATTAGCAAAATTGAAACAAAAAAAAACCCCAAACAACAACAACAAAAAAAAAAAAAAGGAAGTTGCTCATAAAGAAAAAGCATGTAAGAAATTTAATCCTATAAATCATGTGCCAAAATCAGTTATCCTTTCCCTGTCAGTACGCCATATACTCTATAAAAAATTATGTTCAACCCCATAATATCAAATTATGAAAATACAGCAGGTGGGAGGTAGAAGGAGACACCTTGGGACAGCAACAGGTTGGATGCCCTAACAATAATGAGGTTCCATAACCACATCCACACGTGTGACCTTGGCATGGACAAATGTTCTTGGGCACCAACAGTGGCTGCAATAGATCAGCTCAGACCCACTGTAGGCTCAGAGCCCACAAAAAAGGAAGGTCATTCACATATCACCCATGGGTCATCCTCCTGAACTCCCTTAGCCACTCCCCACCACTTTGAAGCTGGTTGGCAGATCCTACTGGGCACTGTGTAACAAGATTGAGGCACGGGAAATTCGGGTTCAGTGCTGGCAGGGTTCCTGCATCGGCTCAGAAACGCCCACTCGCACCAGTTTGTTCGAGTCGTTGTCTGCAAGATGGGTTGTGCTGGTTTGCTTTCCCAGGGAGGTGTCTGGCACTTGAGTCACACAAACAGCAAATGTTTAGCCACACAGATTGCACGGAAAAAGTAAAACAAACTGAAGCAGCTCTCCCCGCTGAAGGCACGCAGAACCAGGACTGCGTGGGAACCGCGCTTCCCCAACTGGGGCGAACAGAGCTCTCCATCTGCTCCGGGCAAAGGAGAGGACACGTGCTCTCCCCTGCCTCTTCCGTTTTATTCCAACATCTAAAAGTCATTTCTGCCAAGTGTCTGGGTAGCTGCTGATAACCAGCAGGTAACAACTCAGCATGGACAATGACATTTGGAGAGAGGGAGAGAAATGACAGCTTCACACCAGCAAAGCTGGGACATTTAGAAAGAGAGACAGGAAAGAAATGAAGATGAAGGATCTTAAAGCTCTTCCTACTGGGACCCAAGAGATTAAAATATTTTACATAATGGTACAGAGTCAGTGGAAAGTACAATATAACTTATGAAATGAAAATTGTATTTGAAAGGCAGAGTCTCCTAAAAGTCAGCCATTTCTTCACTTGTAGAAGAATAAAACAACTCAGCCTCCTCCATCCTCTAGAGCAAGCTTGAAAGTACGAAACAAGGAAAACTGTTACATCCTCCTCAGCCTGCTGATGAGTCTCTTGCACAATACGTAGTAATTTCGATTTATCTGAGAGACCTTAGATGGAAAAATAGCCTGAGGTAATTTTTCAAGCTTAATTTAGTTCATTTAATATTTAATGACTTAATGAAGCTGTCTATGTGCAGAGCTTTCACTCTGGGAGGAATCTTAATGTACGCAGAGAACTTAGGAAATTGGCTTAAAAAATGTAAAAGGAAATCAGTAACTTAATTCATAAATGATTGACCTCAAGAATCCTAGGACATTTTCCAGGCCTCCAGAGCTCACAGCTCAAATCTCTAGCCAAGCCCTGATAGGGCACAACACTGTGGGACTTTATTTCAATAGTACATTAAAAGAATTATTAAGACCATCTGTGTAGGAATTTCTGACATACTGCCTGACAAGTGACTTTTTTTTTTTCCCATCTTCTTCTCAAATAGCATTTTCACCTTGTATTTTCCCTTTCTGATTTTTTTGCTTGTCAGCTCTCCCCAACCTATTTTCTGTTCAGGAGCGTAGGGTCATTCACCACCCTTCATCCCTAGGAAGGAGAACCTTACATTTTTGCTACAAACATGATTTTTCAGCCTTATTTGCTTTTAAAAGAACTTTCAGCCTATCTGTGACAATACGTTGACTAGAGGACAGTTCTGGATTCATCAGGTCCAGAATCTCTTGAAGGAGATATGGTAAGTCCAATTAAAGCTATGTATAGATACATAGACACTAGTGATTCTGCTTCAGCATTTGTTTTGGTTTTCCTCTAATCCAACAGCAGCTCCTAACTCCAGCTTTGGCCTGGGGAAAGAGGAGAGGAGCCAATTCTTTTGAAAACCCCACATTTCAGGCATTTTGATAACCAGAAGCTCTGAGTCCAAGATAAGAAGAAGGGAGCAGAAATGCTTCTTACCAACAGAAACTCTTCATGAATCAACAGTTTCATGTAAATATTTGTGATAAGCAGATGTTGAAGTGTGGTGTAACAGTTTCTTACATAGAGGGTTTGTATAAACATATAAACATCACTTAACCTGTGGGCAGAATCTGTAAGGACATTGAGCTGAGTGTATCTGACAGGAGGGAAATAAAAACATGGCTGGCTCATGATTTTTAAGCCTTAAGGGTACTCAAACAGTTCTTCAGGTTGAATTAATTTTGCTTTTTCAGTATACCAATGATATTTTAGTTCATTAATCTACCTGGATCTCAATCCTGCACACTTGAACCACTAGAAATTCAATTTGATGGTCTGTTTTTTTCTTTCTCTCTCTTGAAAAATCAGCGGACGAAGAGATTCATGTCTATATTATGTCATTTCTAACAGGCATTCAGATGGAAACAGGCCTTTGACATCTGCCTGTTCCTGCTGGAATGCTGAATTGCTGTCACAAATTGCTCTCCTTCAGAAACATGATACAGTCTCTGGGTAAAGTGTGTGGTGTTTTTGTGTGCATCCCTGTGGAAGTCCATACCCCTGAGTTAATACTATTATTATTATTATTTGCACTGCTTTGCAAAAATTTTAATCTTTCTCCACCAAGTTCTGGTTATCTCCTCAGATTTTATAAACATCAAATCCATTTTCCCTCTATGTTATAAGCAGTGAGTAATAAGCTCTCTCCCAGAACACCACTTTGGGGCAGTTTAGAGCTATCAGAAACTGCATCTCTTCCACGCATCCAATTCTGCAGCCCACAGTCCAGAGAGCATCTTTGCAGAGGTGGCAAAGCAATAGGTTTTTCCCAGGTTGTTCATCTTTATGGAAAGGAAGGAAGATTTTTCTCTCTCTTTCTCAGACACCTTTCAGACACATCACAGAGAGGCTTTCTGGGAAGCAGCACTGAAGACATGTAGGTGTTGGCAGCTGAACGAAAGCTCTGCTGCCACCAGGAGAGAGAGAGCAGAGCAGTGGGTGGCATCATCCTGTTAATAACCTGTCTTCCCTTTCTAACATTCCAGCACGGTGGAATTGTGATTTTTTTGTGGTCAGCAAAGTGCTGGCAGGCACTCCAGAAAAGCACCATGATGGTGCTGCTTTTTGAGCTCCTGCACAAACCCACTTCCCCTGCAGCTGACTCCCCACATTTCACATTTCTTTTCACCCTGCTTTTCTATATCCCTGTCAGAAGTTGGTTTTGTTTTATGCTGTTTTTAACACTGGGTTTTAACACCAGGTGCTGCTCTGTGAGAACATTCCCTTTTTATATCCCACGGGCCCTGCACCAGCTCTCACACCTGCTCTGCTCTCCCAGGGGGGACTTTACCATCTCTTGCCGCCAGCATAACTTACGTCCTGACGTCCAGGAAAAATTCCACTGCCAGACCTACAGCTACAGAAGAGGTATAATGTGCTGTGAGGTAGGAACCTCTCCAGAGAGTTAAACCATTAAATATAAAGAGTTAGCTGGTTTTGTCAAAAATCCAGTGATACCAAATAAGTTTACCCTTCAGTGTTTAATCTTGTATAAGGTGCATCCAGTAAAAGGCTGCCAGCATGGAAAGTCTGGTGACCTCCTGTTGATAAGACAACTTAATCAAAAACTGTTTTCTCCTGAATTCCTAAGGCAATTGAAACTGGTAAAGTTTTACAGCTGTGTCCACAGAACACACTGCCTGCAAGCTCTGAAGGCTGAGTCATCACTAAAATACACTCATCTTGTGATGTTGATGTGCTCCACATTGTGCCTGTCTCTGGAAAACTCATCAGTGGAGTCTGAGCTCCATGGGGAGCTCACCCCCCTGCTCAAGGGGGGCAAAATCTGTCATAGCACAGCTACAGCAAAGGAAGAAAATCACGAAAGTCTCATGTTGAAAAAGTTCAGAAAAAGCTCAGAAACCTTACACAAACTGACTTTCAAAGACGGGTTAGAATTGTGATTGCCTCCTTCTCCTCCTTCACTGAGGCTCTTGGTATTCTACCCTTCAAGAAAAGCCATGTCAAAGTTAATAGTCATGAATTACCTTTTCCAAATAGTTTAACATTCATCTGCCTGAAAGGTTGCTCCCACAGGGCTATTTCCTCATGCAGCACACAGTCCCCAAAGGTCTGGGCACAGAGTGCTTTTACATTTTACCAGAGACCTGCAAATTTCTGTGTTTTGTTTGACCAAAAAAAAAAAAAAAACCCAAAAAAAAAACAAACAAAAAAACCCACCCCAAAACAAACAAACAAACAAACAAAAAAACAAACAAACAAAAAACCCAAAAACCAAAACCAAAACAAACCCCAAAAACACCAACCAGCTGATTTCACAGAGAAAACTGATCTAAAATTAGCATGGAAAGGACACATCTGGAGCAGTCCTACCTTTTTTTGGCCAGCCCTTGTTATTCTAGGGATGTCAAACAATTGTCCTGTGTAGTACTGCACCCCACTGAACATAATGACAGCAACAGAGTCCCCTTCCTTCTCAATTACAGCCAGGATATCTTCGGTCCTCAAGGTCTCCTCCCCCTAAAAGAAAATCAAAGGACACATTGGAATCAACTCTGGCAATAATGACATTGCCATTCCTTATTTCATAATCTATATTTTACCATGGAAGGAGATGAAAAGCAAACCCTTGTCTTGGTAAGGATATACAAAAGAAGTGCCATGAGGTAGTCTACAAGAAAGTAACCTCAGAAGAAAATAATCATTAGCAACTGAATCTTGGAAGTGCCTGTTATAAAATGTCTATTCACTTCACACTCTAACATGCTTCATACCCTTTAGTATTTCTGACAGTTTTAATTTACAGTCAAAAATTCCTGGTGCAGACAGAATATCTAATGATTTTTAAGTGGCATCTGAAATTTGTGACACCCACAAGGTTTGAAAGTTGTCTATCAGCTTCACTCTTTACTTTTCTGATAAACTTGGTATCCCATAGGAAGCTATTATAAACCTGACATATTCATATTTCAAAAACAATGTCTCACACCATCAAAAGTACAAAAATCCCCAAACCTGTGGTCATTAAATATAGAAGAATTTCAACCACAAGAAAAAATCAACCTCATTTTTGATTCTTTACAGGAAAATTACTGCCCCATCCTCCTCCTGTCTTCCTAGCAAGGCATCTTGTAAAACATACCACCACCTAGGGATCAATTAGGCAGTGAAAACCTAGAATTAAATTAGACTTGTTACTGAAAAAAGCTTGGGCAAGATGGTTGAATTGCAAGGGACTGTTATTATCTCAACAATCTCTGCAAATCTATCAAGCGTTCAGGAGTGGGCTCTTTACTCACAAGATGACTCAGATTTCAGAAGCAAAAGGTCACCCTGGGTTTATAGTTAGGTGACAAAGTTCTTAATGCTGCAGAAGTGAAGCGAGGCAGCATTTCAAATTAATCTGAATTGCATATTACCGAGAGCAGACCTTTCCCTCAGCCCGTGCTGATGCAGACACAGTGGTGCTCGTGTTATGGCAACCTCAGGACATTCAAAGGACACTGGGAATTCTCAATGAGTCAAAATCATATTTTGCAGGTGACTCAGGATGCTGCCAGTTTTTTTTGGAAACAGGAAAAATAGAGATAATGGATTTTTTTTGTTGTTTATGTTGCTCTTCTGGGAAAGTTAACTATTGAATCAGCAATTACAAAATGGGGTCTAATGTCAAAAGTATGCACAGAAAGACAGCTACTTATGATTCAGACATTTTATCTAGATTTTAGCACAGATTACGACTTCTACACCAGAATATTTGAGAATATTCACATGAAATGTGTTTCTGCCCTTGGTGGCAGCAAGCAGAAGTGACAGATTCCTCACCAACCTGCCGTGGCTGCAGCAGGACCATGCTTTTCTCCACATCCAGCCCGTGCAGTCGGAGCTGGGACTCCACAGCATACTGGAAGAGAATTCCATGCAGACAACATTAACCCAAATACATGATAAACAGCTACAAGGGAAAAAAGGACGAACACATCAGAACTTGAGGAAGGTGTTCAGATGCCTTGCCTTTCACTAAAAGTAACGCTTGAAAGCATAATCCAACTCCACTGAGAAATTCTCAGATTTCCTTTGGATTAAAAAGCACTCCACTGAGAAATTCTCAGATTTCCTTTGGATTAAAAAACAAACTGAATTTAATTCACGTGAGAATTAATTTAATTCCTTTGCAAGGACAAAGTCAAAGCCTGAATCCCACAGGACAAATCCATGGAGCAGAACTAGGGTGGAGATGGAGCCCTTAGCAACCTGATCCAGTGGGGGCATCCCTGCCCATGGCAGGGGGTTGGGAACTTGTAGGGGGTGGGAACAGATGGTGATCTTGAAGTCCTTTCCAACCTAAACCATTCCATGGTTCTGTGGGGATGGATGCACTTCACCAGAGGCCAGCAAGCCAAGCCTGTAGGGATAACAGGCAAGGAGGACTGAGCATCCCTTCTCCAGGAGCCTTGGGTACCCACGTGCCCTGCTGCCAATAAAAATGAGGTTTGGCCAGAACACACATCCTGCCCTGTGACATTCTCACCTCTTCTATTTGCAGCACAGCTGGAGGGAAATAAGAGCTTCAAACTCTCCAGCTATTTAAAAAATCCTATCTGCTGATTTTATCGATAAGTAATGGTCCTGGAGATCAAATAACAATCATCAAATCAGAGTACAAAAGAATTTAAAATTTCACGACAGGAACTGAAGCAATGGCAGTTGCAGAGATTATTACTGAAGTGCCATAGAAATTTAAGAGGATGGAGTGTAAATGTACAAGTGCATGTGGAACAAATGTGGGATTAATCTGAACATTACTTAGAATAAAAGCAATTTGAGGTGTATACATCTGTGCCAGCATCTTCATTACAAATAAACCTGTTAGTAGCTCCAGTCACTTTTATTGCACCTTAGAGATCAAATTTGTTATCAATTTCCAGGAATTTACAGTGCTGGTGATAAAGTAGCAGTGCCCCACAAACCCAAAGATTAATTTGCTTGAAGCTCTGATGCACAGGTTATTGTCTTTTATTTTATAGCAGACAAATTATGTTTGAAATAGTAATCCAAACTGCTAAGAACAAACATTTCCATCTCTGTCTGGGGATATATAAGTGTTAATGTTGTGAGTTTGTATTGATTTGGTTTCATAAAGTATACAGCAACAAGAATTAATAAAACATTTACAACTTTAGTTGATTTAGGCCAATAGGTTGCTCAATGTCTTTAAAAAGACTAATAAATCAATGTACCCATTCATTCTTTTCCTCATGCAACACTTCTTATTTGAACAAAAGGAATAAAGCTACGATCTGAAAAGTATGCTGAGCTCAAAAGTTTCTGACAGATTTTTTATTGTAATGTTACTTGGACAAGATAAGCTAATAAATATTCAAATCATACTAGTGATATTCTTTGGAAAAATATGATTAATAATACAAATATGGTGAAATATTAATTTCTTACATGGTCAGATGGAAAGGCTCTTGCTTCTAGAAGAATTTTATAGCGTCTTGGAGTAGGCTTAAAGAATGATAGCTGTTAAGGAAGAAAAAGAAAGAAATATTGAAATCTATCTAAGCAGAGATGAGAAAGATGCTCCCAGCATGTTACTTAATAAAGACTGCTTCAATTTCATGCAGACCTACAGAGAATCCCCCAGAAATTACAAATATTTCTTTGTCCATATAACATTTATCAAAGTAGGAAAGTGTTATAATACTGTATTCCACATATCCATAACAAAGGCCACCAAGACCCAGCAGTGACAACTTGCACTTACAAGAATCAATGGCAAAGCTTTGTCTGCAGCCAGGCAAGCTGGGATTTCACCCAGCTCCATCCAGCAATCAAAAGCAGCAGCTGAAGATTAGCAGGCAGTGAAAAAGAATTAGATTTACATCCCTGCCCTTAAACTTTAGTGGTGGAATCATTGGCTTGACCAAAGAACTGATCTCAGCACCTTCAGGTGGGTGGTCTTTTCTTCTCAGGTCCTGGCAAGCTGGGCTGGCCACCGTGCCAGGAGGACTATGAAGACTTACAAGCCCTCCTGCTCAACTTAGTTTGGGTTCCACAGCCCTCAGCATGGTCTGTGTACTCCAGAAATTCACACCTAATTCAGGGCAGAGTAGCCACATGAATTAGCTGCACCAAGCCCACCCTGCCCTGCTCCAGGTTCATTAATTTTAAAAGGTCCAGGGAGCAGATCCAAGTGATAAACCTTGTTCTGAGAACCACCCAAAGCAAAGCATCACATCTACACTCAGTGGAACCAAATCTTTGGAAATATTGGAGAACCAGAGACAGCCATTATGTAGCCACAGGGAGCACCTCAGCATAAATGGCCACTATGGCATGCAAGTCAAAATGCTTTAGCACATTTTAGGCCCATATGAAATAGCATAATTCTAATTGTCATCTCTTGTATGCATCTATATTTTAAGCTTTACTGATATTCCAGCTTTGTTTTGCTCACAGTTGAGCTCCTTTTCCTTAACTTTGAAATTTGGCATGGAATTGAAATTTGAGAAGTTACTTGTAAATGTTTCTTAAATAATAAGATTTCCTCTGGCAACTGACATACAACACATGTGAGAACAGCTGAAACTTCCCCTACAGAGTCCTTGAAAATATTTCTCTGTCCAGCTTTCCTGCTCAGTATTGAGTCTGGCCAGGTCTTGCACATACATTATTCAAGATACAACTCCCAAGGCTTAAAAACTTAATCTGTCACCCAGTGCTGTCTCTGTGAGGTCCTCAGAAAACACTTTGCTTACACACACAAAGAAAGGAGAAAAATACTTGTCAACACAAGATGAAATATTCATCATAAAGACATACCATCTGAAGGTGCAAGTTAACAGTGAGCCCATTCATTAAGGCTATTTCTTGTCTCTTGGCCCCTAAAATAATAAAAAAGATAAAAAGTTTGACAAATGGTTGGAGGTTTTCTTTAAAATTTCAGAGAAATAGAACAGAGAGCAGAGAACAGTAGTGAGAAAGCAAAAGCATGAATTCAGTCAATGTTCAGTTCAATCTCCAAAGCCTGGAAAGGAAACAAATGTTTGAGGTGTCATCAGAGTGAAATAAAAAGATTTCTTGTCTGACTTTCTACACTGCACTGGCAGGAAAATATTTATTTTTTCAGGTCAGACACAGAAAACAAAAGAAAAAGAACTAAATCTTTTTATTTCCCAGCAAACCACCAGTGGATTTATTAGCTTGAATACCTCAGATAAGTGAGGTCACAAAGACTATAAGAAAAGCAAGACTTGAAGACTTATTTTTGTCAAAAGTTCATATGTAACACAAGAGAGAAAACATATTGAGATAATCATCTGTTGTAAGTGGTTACTGTAATGTCAAGATAAATCTCATCCCTAATTAAAAAATGAAATGTGCAAAATTGACCTATTGGATATAACAGACCATTATTAATGTAGCAGCTTCACAAGAAGCCATACCCACATTGCTCCAAGGAGGATAATAACAGATGCCTTTGGAATACAGCTAATCACAGACAGAGCTAATTAGTAGCAACTAATTGTTGTTAGCAAGTATTTAGTAACAAATTCTCCAGCATTTGTCAAGCCCTGGTGAAAGGTTTTAGGTAGGACAGGGAATTATGTGTTGGGCAGGGCAGGCGGCACCAAGATATGGAGAAAATTAATTCCTGTTTCCTTCTGGAATTCTTGGTGTCTGTTGTTGAAAAGCAGAAATTCATTCTTGAGATAAATCAATATCTTGAGAGTCTTCAGATGGGAGATGTATTCGTGCACCTTGTCCTGATCCTCACTCAGCCACAGACTCTCCAAACGGGGACAGGTTGCAGAGAGGGAGGGATGAAGAGAAGTGTAAGCAGGCAGGAAGGGCAACAGCCACTTTTGGAATCAATAAAGAGGAAGGAAAAGATGATTTTATGATATAAAAGGGTAAGGGGAGCCACAAGAAAAGGAAAGCTGAACCTTGAATTTCTCCTGTCCCTGCCTTACACTGCCACCATATCCTAAACAGTTTAAATTCACAGAGTGGTTCCTTTGTCAGTGTAGGAAAAAAGGATATAACCCTGGGTTCAACCCAATACAGGCAAATATAGCCAAAGAACATGGAAATCTATAATTATAATTAAGTCATACATTCCTCCCAAGCAGGCCTCAACTTCTGCATCCCAGGAAAAGCCATTCTCATTGAGGTGTTCAAAGACATGTCCATGTGTTGCTGAAATCTCCAGCTTTTGGACAGAAATATTTGGAAAACAGGTGTCAGTGACTGGGAATGATCAGTCTAGGGGATGAGCCACAACACAAATGAGGTGTCATGAATAAGCTCCCTCCTCCTTCAGACACCAGGAACATCATCAAGTTTGTGGAAAGAAACATATGAAGAACTAGTTCTTCATAGGGAAAAATAAGCTTTTTTCTTTACTTAAATTCCTCTCCTTTGCTTTCTTTTCTTCCCTCTGATAGCATTGCATCTTAAGGCTCCATGCTGCTGGAAGAGGTCACCTTGGGGTTGTTCTATTGCAGATCCAGGAGACAGCTAGAGAGAGTGATTGCAGCTCAAAACAGTATTATTTGCAGTCTTAATATTTCTATGGAACTCTTGAGGCTGAAAAAAGGGACAGGATCAAGAAATGTTATTGTTCTTATTTGTCCCTCTGCTCCTTCCCTGAAATCTGTGGTTTTCACAGCAAATTCTACACGAGCAATCCTCTGCCTGCTGTACTGATTCTGTATAAAACAAATGGTTAATCTGTAGATCACTTTTAGCTGCATGTTAGCATCCCAAATTAAATATGACACTACATTTGTCATGTAAGTCTTGGTCTTCCGTAAATTATATATTTATTAAAAGCCTTCCATTATTGAATTTCATGCCCACAAAACAAACCTCATCCATGTCATTGGAAAACTGTTATCCTTTATAACCTGCACTGCATTTCAGAAAACAACCTTTCCATGATCCAATTAACCTATTACAATATTCAAAGACCCGGCACACGGGAGACAAAATTATGTTTGCCTTCCTTATTTCCTAACTTTATACCATATCTCCAGGACAGGCTAAAACCTGTATGTTCTGCATGATAAATCTCCTCTTTAATAAAAGGAAGCAGCGTTTGCAAAGTACAACTTCAGAGACAATTATGATTGCGTTAGGCAGACACTGCCATCCTTCTCCCCTCTGACTGCCAGGGAAGTTTGATCCTCGCTGGAGTAAGTAAAAAGCATTTTGTAAAATGATTGGAAAAAGGCTAAGGGCCCCAGTTTCTAAAACATTTTGGTTATTTCAAATAATCCTTATCACTCAAAGTCACTCCAGATCTGCTCAGCGTTCAGTCTTCCCTCAACAGAGACCTGCCCGAGCCCATCGCAGAGCAGCAGCCACACAGTTAATCTTGTTCCATCAGAAGGTGATCCTGCCAAGGTTGTAATGTTTTAATAAAGTCTGCTAGGAGAGGCAGAGATTGCCTTCACTGCCTTCTGCCACTTGGTGTGAGCACAGGAAAAAAGCTTTGGCCTCCACTGACCTTGACTCTTCATTTCACAACGTATTTACTACTGTAACTTTCATTGAACAAGAAAATGTGACTGCCTTTAATAAGCAAGGTGTTCGTGCACTATAAACCATTAAGCAGACAAAAGTGTTTTACAGTCCTTGGTCCATTCCTGAATAAGTTTTAGTTACTACAACTACTTAGGGTGAGAAATGACAATTCTTCCTCTTCCTCCAAAGCAGGTTCAGTATGAATAAAAAACACGGTAAGGTTCTCTTGTTGTTCTTACATTAAAGTCAATAAGAAAGCAAATTCAGAATTCATTCAGCTACATACTCATATATAATCAATATTATTTTTTGTTGGAAAATGTTACTTAAGCATAAATTGTGAGTGCAGGAACTTTAAGATCCCTTCCAACCTAAATCACTTCACAAATCTGTGGAATACCACATTAAAAAGAGCACTTTAGCATAGCTTTTTTTCCCCTCCATTTATCCTTTTAACTTCATCACCATTGCCTACAATTTTAAAAATTGGAATTTACTATGATACATCCATTATTTGGGAAATAATAATTCATCTGCATTCTAAGAATCACTCACCTGGGTCCTGAAAAAGAACTATGAGGGTATTTTCTAAACAAAACCCTGCACACAAATTTGAGGGCCAGATGTGAACCTAGACATTTTACAATCTAATCAAACAAAGTCCCAAAAATTCTGGAGAACAGAATCTAAAGCATGTTTTTTATCTTTGAGGAAAACAACAGGAAGCACTTCCCAGGAAATAATTTTAAAAACAAAATTTAGGTTAGTGTATATGTTACTTCAGTCATATTTTTTAATTGAAAATTTTGGAATATTTGTTTACCATGGAAAAAAGGATAATAAGTTAATTGTGGTTAAGCCATGGTGATGTAAAAGCACTGGTGTCACATGGAGGTTGGTAAATAAAAGTAAGGAGATGGACGAGCAACTAGATGAAATTTAAGCAAAGCTCTCATTTCCGTCTCCTTACATCTACAATGCATCTTGTAGTTAAATTAATATTAAAATAGAAGCTTAGTTGGCAGCCTCTCCAAGACAGATGGTTAAGGGTAAAAGGGTCCCAGCCTCGTTCTCTGCTTTCTGCAGTGACTCTTAACCTACAGCTGAGCCAGGGGAACCCTGGCAGGGGCAGAGGCAGGAGGTCAGGGCTCAGCCTGCCTCGGGGCTCCACATTCTGCAAACACAGCAGAGGCAAACAGCCACAGGAGGTGATGCAGAGAAAGATGATAACTTTCCAGCTGGCCTTTGGGGGATCTTAGCTCTCTCTTTTCTGATTATGTGAAGAACGTCTTACCTTGGTTACTAAATGGGTCTTGGTCTTACCTTGGTTACTAACTGGGGTGCCTGCGAATATGACATAAGAGAAGTTCTTGTCTGCCTGCTTAGTTAAATTCAAGGTTTCCAGTTGAAAATTCCAAGGCATCTTTCCACATCTTCCTGGTTGTACCCTACCAGAACAAGAATATCCACTGGCCAAGGGAGATGGGTCATATGGAGAAACCCTTAAATCAGCTGTGTTCAGCATTTCAACACCCTCCACTCCTTTGCATTTCCACATTTTTATGTCTTATGATGCTTAATGGATGAGGGTGCTGAGCTTGCCCTTGAATGTAATGAAAGCAAGAGAAGTAACTTCTTAACCTCCTGAGCAGCACCAGGTACAACAATACTAATTTACAAAATCAGAATCCCCAATCTCCATTTTTGAGATTTTTATTTCATACTGCAGATGGGATTTTTCTACATAGTGCAGTGATGTAGCCACACTCATATTTATATTATCTCAGAGTTTACATCATGGATAAACCAACTACAACAATAATTTATTGCATTTGTTCTGCTCCAATAATAACACCCACTATTTTAGCTATTTGGAAACTTCATAAAGAATTCAGAGGGGGATTTTATTTATAAGTTTATAAATAAACTTGTCATGAAACATTTGTTAATGTCTCTGCTCCCAATTGTTCCAACCCCATTTGCTTTGCTTGAAGGAGAAAAACCATAATTTTCTCATTGAACACTTGTCTGCAGTTGGAGGAGAAATTACAATACAATATCTAGAATGCAGTAGGCCAACATAAGGGTAATATTTTTCCTTAGTGATGGCACAAATGAATGCCTGATAATTCAGTTCTGATAGTCACTACTGAGAGTTGCCTTCAACACCTACATTGAAATATGGGCCAGATCTCCCCAAAATCTACTAACCTAGCCTTGGCAACAGCTGGGAGGGCTGGGGAGAAAAAGACCCTGCCAAGATAATTTCCTCTTCCTCCTTTAGAGACAACTCTGAAGGAAATCCCAGTGAAAGATTATTTCAGCAACTACACAGAGTAAAAACTGATAGAGGAGATTTGCATTCCCACTCAGCTGACTGCTTTCATGGCAAACTCACGAGGAGGAGTCTCCAGGGCTCCTCTATCTCTGGAATAACCAGAAGTGCTTCCTGCCAAAGTCCTGCAGCACTTCAGGCTCCTCAAGGGGGACAGCAGGGTCATGGGAACTCATCAATAGCAGGTCCTGCCCATATTATCTGCTTCATTACCATAAGCAGCACTTAAATATGGGTCTGGATTTAGTGGCAGGGAAAAGAGGAAAACCAGAAAATTCCTAGATATAAATAATTTATCAAAGGGGAAAGTTCATAATTTTACTTCTGGAAGAGTGACTGAGACTCTACAATACCAAGTACCATTTAAAAGGGCTTCATGTGTTTTATGGTGGTTTATGATGCCCCAAGAAATTAGTGCTGAAATTAGTTTCATGGTATGCACATGGTCATACATTATCACACACATTCATCCCCTAAAACACTTGCACAGCCTTAAAATAAAACATTAGTCCATACACAAGAAAACCTGCTTGCAAACAGAAGAATAAAAGGAACTAATTTCTGCCTACAAAGTTTCAGGTTTTTGAGTCTTAAAGAATGTACGTGTTGAAGGCAACTCCCAATAGTGACTATCAGAACTGAATTATCAGGCATTCATTTATGCCATCACTAAGGAAAATTTGTTTTATTTCTGGAGAAAGGTTTTCCCCTGCATGTCACACCTACCAACCAGCTCAGCCATCAGGTCCACGATGCACTCGTCTGCCAAAGCCCACGGGCGCTGGCCATTGAAATGGCCATGGACGCCTCTGAAAAGGAAGGAAAAATGATGAAAATGTGTGGTATTCTAATTGGATCAGTCCTAAGAGTCATATCTGATTTGTAGACTCCACATTTGGAGGATAAGAATTGCCTAAGCTGAGAACAACACTTTTCTCATACCATTAAACCTGAGAACAAAGGCAATTTATTGGTTCATAAGAGGATTTCAGTTGCTTGAAAACTATTTACTTTGGCCCACAAAATTCCTCTGGAAATTCCTCAGAATCAAAGATGATAGCTTTTTCACAAGCCCCCTGGAAGTGGCTAGATGGGTTCTGTAAGGAAATCTAGGGCATCCCAGTGTGGGATGGCACCTGCAAAGCCAGGTTCATGTCACTGCACAGACAGCAGAGATCACCCCACAGACTTCCCAGCCTGCATTTCTGGCTGGGCATTAGGTGGTGCAGAGGATGAGAGACTTAAACACTGCCTTGCTCCCAGACAGGAATATTTCTTGTCAGAAACAATTTCCATCCTCCTGCATCTCCTGACTGAACTGACTCTTCTGCCTAAACCAGAGGGTACTTCATGCAGGGGCAGGTGCATCCCTGAAACAACAGAGCTGCTTGCTAATTTTTATTTCTTTCCTTCTCCCTGAAAAATTGTTCTAGATCTCAGTGTGCATAAAGAATTTTGTGTTGACAAAGGGTATTTTAAAACTTTCTATTTCAAACTGCTCCTGTCTGGAGGGGGTCCTATGGTCACCTTAAACTCAAGTGTGTTGGTACTCTGAAGTGACAGATGTATAAATTCAGTTCTGGATTAAGTACTCTGAACTAAATTTTCCGGCAATTTTGACAGAGAAGAAAACATCTAAGTTTTCTTATATATCTGCTATGCATATATAAATAAAAAGTTGTCTATTTTCTTAAACATGCAGGGTGTAAAGTACAGATTTAAATGCAAATGGAGGCAGATTGAGAAAAGTAATAATGGTGCTAATCCAGGAAAACATTGCTCTGGGCTCCCATCTCACACTGGATAATTTTCATATTTGCTGAGCACCACAGGGTACTTGTGGAGTTAGAAACACCAGGCTGCATGAGGCTGAGTATAAAGCTGTTTCAAAATAAAGACAAAGCCAGTAGGAAGCTGGGTAGAGAGCAGAAGTCCTAAAAGCTTTGATGTGAGAGAAAAGGAAGAAAGTAGTAAACCTTTTAAAGAAGAGCTGGCCCACAAGATTCACTGAAAAGCATAGGAGGACAGCTGGCAGATCAAGACATGAGAAAAGAGGATGCATGCGACACTACTGCATCCTCAAGGCTATTTAAAAGATTGGCTTTCCCTATCCACTTCATACTTTTCCTTCTCAGGTAGAGTTTCATTCTGTTTCTTGCAAAAATTACCTGTGCATTTTACAGCCAGACCCTTTTTGATTGACTTGAGTCTAATTCATGCCTCATAGGAATATTTCCAAAACAAAACTACAAACCTAAAAAATAGGGGAGCTGATGCTTTTAAAAAGCACAGCCATGTTAACCATTTGAAGCCTCTCATCCTTACAAAACCTCATTTAATTTTGGGCTAGATTAGGTGAACAACTGAAGGAGTGCAAAGGTACAGCTGAACACCTCTTACAGATAAAATAAGCCCCGTGCTCAACAAGTGCAGTCCCACACAGACAAGGAGGACCCTGCTCCTCAGTTTGGATGAGGTCCTGGTGCAGCAGCTGACTGCTTTCCTCCATTTTACAATTGCTCTCTGATGAGTCCTCGACAGCAGAGAGCAGGCAGTGTGAAATAACCCTCATTTAAAAGAGCATTTCATAGATGAGGAATAAAGGCAGCGGGTGGGGAGGGGAGAAAATGCTGCGAGGGGCAGGAGTAGTGCTAAAATATCCTCCCTTCTATCAGCCCAAAATGCAGCTGCATTCCCTGAAGACAGGGGTATATGTTTCACAAACAGCAAGACATTTATTGGTAATTTCCTGTCTTATTCTTTACTGTAATACAGCGATCAAGGGACTTTAGGATAATACAGACTGTTAAAATAAAACCCCCAAAGATTTTTCAGTGGTTCCCAGCCTGAGGGAATCTATACTTCTGAAAGAGGATAGCAAATATAATAAGATGGGAAAAATAAGTCCTAACTACCTATGGGACTCTCTTTCATTAGCTTTCCCTGATTTTATAGCCATTAGTGTCATCCTAATGGGAATTTACTAATGAAACTTCTCTCTATCAGCACACAGGACTATCAGAATTTCAGAATAAATTTCCAAGTTATCATGAAAACAGTTGTGAGATTTTTGTCATGAAAATGTTTTATTTTGAGAGGAAAACATGGACATTTAACCATATTGAAAGAAGGGAGAGGCAGCATTCATTACTATTCTTATTATTATTATTACGGCACAGCTTACAGCTTGCCTCCCTCTTGATGGCCAATATAAATGCCAAGAGACAAAAATTATTGCCTCTAAAATGGTAGTTAAAAGCATATTCTTGGACCCCTTTTTTTATTTTAATCACATGAAACTCTGTAGACTTTGCTGATGGCACAATACATCCTATTACACTTAGGTTGTAAAATTCTATGCTCTGCCTCAGAGAATTTATATCTCTGTATATTATGCCACCCCTCTCTCAGCTCTGGTAGGCACTGGGGGTAATAATCTTTAAGGACACAAATGCTCCTGGCATTCCCCTCATACATGGAGAGCCTACATCCCTTTTTTCATCCACTGCACCCTAGGTAGCAAAAGATATTTAAATTGGGGTATCCAAATTAATGAATACAAAACTTCACCCATCAAATCACAGAGCATCAGACAACCAGATATTTCTTCAACTTCTATGAGAGTTTCTCATTGTGCAAATTAATTTTTAGTTGGTTACCATTTTATTTTCAATTTGGCAGGAAATCACAATGCCATGTTTTATTCGCTGAGGTCTGGTTGATTTAAAGCTTGCTAGGGGAGCTGGAAACACATTTTCTGAGATGATCCCAGGGTTTCAAAGGCGGTGAGAAAAGGAATTTAAATTAATTGCCATCTTCAGGAATCTTCTGTGCTCATCCAAATCTTGTTCAAGTGCAAATTTCCTTCTTGCTCCTTTGCCAAAAGTGATGCAAGGTATTTAATGAGCCAATACAGACTCTTAAGTTGGACCAAGGTTTCAAGTAAAGAAACAGCCAAAAAAAAAAAGGGAAGGCATATCAAAAGATAAAGAACTGTATGGACCAGCAGATTAAAGACAAAGCTAAAAATCCCAGGGCATTAAAACAGGAATTTGCAGCTCTACCACAGAACCTGCTGGAAGACAGAGCGCTGAGAATGGCAGGAGAGGAGGGGCTGTCCAGCAGGGCTTGGCCAAGCTGCACTCCTGTTTGCAGCATCCTCATATCTTGCAGGACTAGTTCAGCACACGAACCCAAAGATACCTTCTGACTTGCTGAAAATAGTCTTTGCTACTGCAAGTGTTCTATTATAAACCATCCTCAGACCAGGAGGTTGTTAATATCCTTTGTCCATGTCAGCCTCTTGCCAGACCACTTCAAGTATATATGCTTAGAAGTATATATATGTTTTATTTCTAGCTTCCATTCAGTAATTCCTTGTTTATATTTACTATAAACATACTTTTCATATTAGTGGTTCCTTCCTCCTCCTACATTGATGCATTCACAGAGAACAGTTCATTTTCCCTTTCAGTCTTAATTTTGCTCAACAACTCCAGTCCTCAAGACTTGCATGCAGCAGGCTCCCCTCTCTCCAGTCACCCTGCCAGCCCTTCACAGGAGCACAACTGGCTACAGCAGGCTCCCTTCTGTTTTAATTGTTCCACTTTAATGAGTTATTCAGATGAGAGACATTGTCTGCTGCAGTGAGTATGCTCACACACAGTAATGATTCTATAAAATATTTTAATTACTTAACCAGTTCTGGCAGAGCAGAGGGGAAACAAGGCACTGCAAAGCATCTCTTGGCCTTCATCCAACCAAAAAAGTCCCTTGGAGTTTGGATTTTTAAGACATTGGGTTATTGGCTACTCTAGGCTAAACATGAGGGAACAACTCTTCATCCCTTTTCACCCCTTATTCAATAAATCTTGAATTTAGCTGAAATCATAACCGAAAGATGAAGCCTCAGAGGCTGCTTTTAAATCCATGCTAAGAATGCCAGTGGCTTGGATTTGTAATCTCACTACATTAGCATAAGGAACAGTGGAAAGGGATATGGAGAGGAAGAATACAAATCCAGAGGAGGTATGTGGGAGGTATAGGATGAGAGCTGGAACCCCCCAGTCAAAGGAGAGTGGGGAAAGGTGGGCACTAAGAGGAAACACAACAAGAGAGAGGCTTTTCCATGCTTTTCTCTCCCAGCTGGTTGCCTGATGAGTTACCATCTCTACCTGGAGATAAAGCTACTGCTCCCCTGCCCTTGACCAGCTCTGGGTAATCTTCCTTTTCACTCTTGCCCTTAACTACGAGCAGTGAAAGCCATTTAAATAGACTCACAGCTCTTTGAGAGGGGTCCCAAGGCACAACAAACAGAAAATGCAATAAACCAATTTATAAGAAAGCCAGAATCTATACCATTGCTGACTTGATGGATGCACCTAATTTGCATGCCATTTCCTAGGTTCTTGCTACTTATTTATCTAAGCCAGAGCCACTATATCCCACACTGCTGACACAACAGCCACTGAACAGCCTTCAGCTGGGAACAGCTACCACCAAAACACACTGGGTTTTGCTAAGTTTTCTTTGGTGACTGGAATAAAAGTACTCATTTCTGTGTCTTCAGCCACCTATTCCTTTGCATTCCATTCACCACCTTCTCTAAGCATACACTGTTCTCCTCAAAATAAGCTTGATCGTACCCTGGCTGTCTCAGTTGCTTTAGGTTCAGGATTTTATTGTTTCTTTTTTGATCTTAATTTGGGGGGTTTTTCTTAGTAAGTACTTTGGTTTTGTTTTGGTTTTAATTTGTTTTTAAGCTTTCTGATTTATTCTGGGTAAGGCTTTTGAAGCCAAGCTGTGTTTTTGGCAAACAGCCTTTCTAGTTTTGCTCCCTCTCTTGCAGTGGCTTGAAATCATTGTTCAGCCATATTTCCCCCCTAGATACAGTTCCTGAAGGCACTTGTGATCTGAAGGAACACACTGCCTACCTTTTTCTTCCAGGTTTTTACAGTCACTGAGGAAAAATTCATCTTTCACTGCAGCAAAGACAAACACAAGAATAGAAGTGAGGAAGAGAAAAGATACAGTGAAGGAGCTGAAATACATTTGCAGTCCCAGTGCATCACTCTAAGAATGTTATCTGACTTCTGCCTTTTGAAGGAGCTCAGCTGTTTCCCTGACAAAGTGGGATAACAGCACAGAAATGGACGGGGTTGCAATTTTTTCAAACGACTGGAGAAACTGCATTGCTGTGCTGCCTGAATAACCAGAAGGAACGAGCTCTTCCCAAAGTCCCACTCATTCCCCCTCATTCTCAGCCTTCTCACCTATAAAAATACAGGTGAAAAACAGGAATCAATAAACCATATTGACGAGCTCCCAGCATTCATACATTTACAAGTGGAAGAGCAGCTACAGATTTCTCACATTTGCATTGAGAACCTCCATCTCAACCGTTCCTGCTGAAACAAGGCTGCCCACTTAGCAGAATTCATTTTTCCTCTTCTGCCTCTCCATATTTCCTCTGCTCTCTCACCATGAAATCACATCTGTTCCACTCATATCTCGCACCCTATAAAAGAGTTCATCTCTCGCCCAGCTCACTCACTCATCTGGATGTTATTTTCCTTTCCCACCTTCAGTTCCCTGTTTTTTACTCATCATTTTCCTTACTCATCCCTGCTCCAGCTGCTCAGGCAGGTGCTGGGGATCTCAAAGCACAGACTCTTAATGGAACAGAACATAATATTAAAAAACCTAAATAAAGAGCAAAAAAAGCTTTTTCTTTCCCCCATGTATATTAAAAAGTTCTCCATTTGTTATGATGACAGCGTCCCTTTCCCTCAACGTGTCTTTCTTTTATCCTGTCTCTTAAACATCAGGTTGATTTAGCAAAGCTGCTTGTAATTCACACTCAGCTCCTCGCTGAGATGATACTGAGAAGACAGGAATGCTTCTTTCTAAATAAAATGAACTTGTCAGGCAGAGACCTGGTTTAAGAGGAGCCAAAAACCTGCCAGCATGGGCTGCAGCATCACCTTCATTCAGTGCTTTTTCAAGGGGAACTGCTCGTTGCAAGGCCTGAATCACGCAGTTAAAACCATTAATTATAAAATCACAGGGCTTGGAACCCCACCACATTCAGCAGCAAGCAGCAGCAACCAAATAGGTTTGACTGCTTTGTAGGAACACTTTATAACCACTGCGGGGTGGGGAGGGTTAAACTGCACAGGTCCTCCAGGAGAGCCAGGCAGAGCCACCACACACAGCACAGGCTCTCACAGCTGCAAGGGTCTGTCTGCCTGTTTTACTGCTCCTGCCTTTAAAAGAGATATAAACAGTGCTAGGGAAACACTGAACATCTTTAACTCCTGGGCTGCAGTACTTTTAATGCACTCTTCTGCTGCTCAAGCAGTTCCAAGGCAGATCCCAAAATAAAGAGCTCCTCTGAAGCTCAGGCCAGCATCTGGCACACCCTGCAGGGTACTCACGTCCGAGCCCACTTGTCCAGCTCTTCATCCAAATAAGTTTTCACTTTTCTTGGCTGGAGCCCAAGAGAATTCCCAGCAAAGTACACACAGCTCTCCTCTCCGTTCACCAGAGTCAGGTCAGCTGTGGAGGGAAGCCAGAGAAACAAAACACACGTGGGACTGAGCAAGGGAAGCTCAGCAGGTGTGGGACACAGCACAGGAGGGCCAGCAGGCGTGCACACCCCCCAAACACACACATGCCACCCCCAGAGCATCACTCAGTTCCTTCCCCCATCCCCTGGAACATCACGGTCCCCACATGCAAACAGAGGTGCCACATCCTGACCTCTCTCCTAGAGCATCACTCAGGTAACCCTGAGGAGCATCTAAGGAAACAATTTGCAAGCAACTATTCACCTTTTCCTCCTACAATTTTTGGGGCTGATTTGAGTTCAGGCACCAGTAAATCCCCAGCTCTCAGGGGCTGTGTGAGAAGCAGACACTGGCGCCAATTTTATTAAGTCTGTAACCAACAGTGAGTAAACAGGAAGTATTTTTCCAGTCGGGCTATCCACTTTTCTTCCACCACCAATATATGCCTACTATGAGTCATGAAGCTACTGGGATCATGCATTTAATAAAAGTTAGGACTAGGTAAATCTGTGTCTTTCATGTAAGTTGTCCCTGCACAATTACATCTCTATTTAGAAAACATGTAATTGCTGAGGAGAATATTTTCAGGCAGTCTCAAAAGTTCTTGTCTTGTCAGCAAATACTGTGGGTTGCACTTCCTGTCATCATCTGAGGAGAAGGAGGAAATCTATGTTGACAAATCCTTTCAATGATTAGGAGAAAGGCAAGGCAGTAGAAATTTATAAATAATAGCTCTAGTGAGGCTCTGAACAATCTAATTACCCTGTGTCATCATCTATCAATCCAAACACAGACTTCTTCTGTTACTTCTCATGTTAGAGATTCTTGGAGGGACAAGTGATGGTGACCTTCTAGAAGTAGCAATTTGCATTTGTCTAAACCTATACTTACAATACCCCTAAAAGTCAATATCACATACAATTTTGATAAATATAATTAATATCTCTCAGAATAAAGATCAAATGAATGAGCATGTTAAGGTACATGCTAAAAACAAACAATAAGATTACAATTCAGTCTGTGAAAACAGCCTGGAAAAGGTTTCTTAATAACTTTTCCACTAACAATTACCAAATTTGTTGAACTTCCCCAGAAACATATTTTTCAGGAGTATAGACAACTTGGGTAATTTCTTAATTAAAGTTTTAGAGGCTTTTAAAAAGCATAAATCAGAGAGCAATCTCAGCCTAATCTGTTTTGCAGATACTCTGTCTGTTTTTCATCTCCATTGTAATATGAATGAAAACAGAGAGGCATAAATATCATCCATGCCCCCAAATTGATTCTATTAAAAGTTCTTTTCCTACCAAGAAACACAATAACACCGTCCCCCTGGGGTTACAGAGAAGTATCTTCGCTCAAGAATCTGGAGCTCCATCTCACCAATACTCACCAAGCAGTAAAACAGGTGAGGAATTATCAGCAAGCCAGCTTTCCTGACACCACAGTCCTTTCTAAAGAAAAACACTTCTGTTCACTGTTGGAGAGATAGGGCATTGCCTTTTTGATACAATTATTTTAACATGCTTATACCTGTTCCTTCAAATAATCATTTCTTGAAGTGTTATCAACTCTAAATCTGGATGAACTTTTTTTTTTTTTTTTTTTGACAAAAAGTTCTTTACTTCCTCCTCTCTGACATCACTAAAAGATTAATTTTGGACCATTGCTGCTCATTTTTTTCACCATCTTTGCAATTTCTCCTGATCAGCACCTCCTCATGCTCCAACAACTCCACATTCACTGTGATATTCTTTTTTCCTAGCACTTGTCTTTCTCCAAATTACATTTATTTCTCACAGTATTGGCCCTGTTAACTTCTGGAGGAACTGTGGTTGATTTGAAATACATATTGAAATATTCTAACAGAAAATAAACACAATAGAGGAAATAAAGACAAAGAAATAAAGAAAGAATTATTGAAATGTGTTCTTAGAGTAGCCTGGATCAAAGAATACATTTGCATTAAGATTAATTAGATATATATTCACACATCTACTCAGATTTCTGCAAACTGGTCAAATCTAATCACATACACTGCTTTGCATACTAATTATACCCATTCATCTACATTAAAGATGCATTTCTATACCTTTTAAACCTAAAAGGAAAAGCAAGTTTATTGTCAGAAATATTCAGACCAAAAAAAGGGGGAAAATGTAATGGGTTAATTAACCAGAAAGGAATGACTAAATCTGCTTATACTTATCTGAGCTCTGTCCTCAGCTGAAGGATAAAAGATCTCTTTCACACTGCCTGTACTCCCCTCACCAGCCCACCAAAAAGCCAGATTTTTATGGTTAACCACTACTTTTAACCATTTCTTCTGGAAATACAGCTCAGCACTTTCACTCCAGGGCATCTTTTTATTCCCAATAAACCCAATTTTATTCCCAAATGACACCCTACTCCTTTAGCAGGTGACAAAGCACAAGCCATAGCCTTAATCAGATTGGGGAGTTGGTGCCCAGCTGCAATCCAGGCATTCCTCCCTCCCTTTAAGAGAAATTAAAGGGACTTTGTTGTCAGCTTGGAGAAGAGAACGGGATCCAAACATTTCCCTAAATCTTCTGCCATCATCTTTTCCTCATTTGCTCACCTGAGCCTTGTCCCTCATGCTTGCACATAAAACCTCCCAGATTTGCAGGGAGTTAGGCTGCTATTGGTTTCCTCTTGATTGATACAGCAAATAAACAGCCCTGACAGTTTCTAACTTGATAACTAAATTAAACTATTCTAATGACTTCCTAAATATTTTCCTGTACGTCATCTTATTGTTGTCTCCTATGGATGTTCTCATCTGCTGCTTGTAAGATTTCATTTTAAAGCCTCATTGTAATGTTTTATGTAAATATATAAAGAATATTTGATGGCTAATATCTGGAATGACATTTATCTTCAGGAATGTGTTATCTGGCATCCGTTCCTGGGCGCAGATAAATGTCATGGCAGATCTGTCTCTATGGTATAGTCACGCAATGTAAATATATATATATTTACACCCCTGCTGTTCTTCAGCAGGGAAGCTGTTCCTGATGACAGCTGAAGCACAGAAAAGAAGGACAGGAAAAAAAGGGGAGGGAAAAACCCCTTCATTTAGAAGCACCAGAATAATGGGATCTTTGTGCTTTTCAACTGGTACTACTTTGTACATTGTTTATCTTCACTAAAATATATCTATCCACAGCCTGGGGACTAAATATTGTTGTAACTGCAGGGAGAAAACCCCACAGCAGCAGAATTTGGGTCTAAATATTGTGGTAATTGAAAACCAAACAATAATGGATATTGAAAGGGAAGAAACCAAAATTATCACATGGGTATTAAAACCTCTATGTACTTCTCAGAAGATTCTTTAATCTGAACCTGCTACAATACTGCACTGAAAAGTGGCCTTTGATATCCTGGAGAGACATTTGACATTCAGCAGTCAAAGATGCTGTAACTCCTGCTTGGGCAGGATTCCAGCAGCACCATTGCCATGGGAAAAGTGTTCCAGCATCTTTCCAGCTTTAGTGGCACATCTTGCAGGACCATGGTGGTAGCTGAAGGAGTTTTGAGTACAGAAGAGTCAAATATCCAAACAGAGGGTGTTTAGGAAACTCTCTTAAGCAACGAGGGTGAAAATATGACAAAAAGATATTGCAGGGGCATGGAGGAAGAACACAGTTTAAATATTTGCAAAGTGCCCAGTCCTGCTCTGAATAATAGAAACAGCACAACTCAATGATTTAAATGTGGGAAAAGATAAGCCAGTACCACCAGAACATAGAGAACTGAGATTTACCATCCTTGTGTCCCAAGGGCAGGAGCAGACTGCATTCCCAACACTCATCATTGCTCAGCAGGAAGATACTGAAGGCAGACTGTTTCAAAAGATGTCCAGGAATTCAGACTATTGACACCATTTTCTATCATAGTCCCTTACTGGACACACTTTGGTGAATGCACCTGTAATTTCTCATTTACCATCAGTATTGTCCTTTCAGAAAAAGAAAATCTGCAGAAAATTCTGTCTTCATTCATTGGAAAATGAAGAAAAAAAAATGGCAAGGAAGTTCTATCATATTTTTTTTCCCTTCATAGGGAATAGGTACATTTAGCCAAGGCAGGAAAGGAGGAGAGGGACTGTGCCTGTGTGTGTTCACCATCTAAGGAAATAATTTGCCATTTCTCCAGTGTGCAGTGACCAGGACGTGCAGAGCCAGCACAGCTTCTTCTCTCCATGTAACTGAGACAAAAATAAGCCCAGACAGGACTTGGGAAGCAGAAGAGACCAGGGCCTTGCTGCCTCCATAGGTGGCTGCTCCCACCAGGTTTCCCTGCATGAATTTGGCTAAACATGGTGGCTATTGCAGGTACCAAAAAAAGTTGGAGCTGGGTTTAGTTTTGATGGTCTGGGAGTATCTAACCTTGAGCAAATGCTTCCCTCTCAGCCTATCCCCTTTTCCACCCCTCCTGCCTCCACACCAAGCCCTCCCCATGCCAAAACATGCCACAGCCTCCTCAAAACAACCTGTGGAACAGGAAAGAAGGAAAAAAAATATCCAGAACAATTTCACATAGCTTCACTGAAGTCAGGTGCTATCTATTTTAGGCAATTCATGAGGAAAGTGGAAAATATCTTCAAATAAAAGGCTTCATTATGAATTATTTGCTCAGATCAATTATTTGTTCTGAGGCACGGTCTTCCACTTGGCCTCAGTGAGAAAATAGCTCCACCACCAGCAGTAAGACATAAATGTTCACATAATATATATACTGCCTCTTTCATTAACTAAAATAATTGTAACCAGACAGATAATTCCAAGCTGAATCACACCAAGGAAGCAACTGCTCTGAGCTACCCAAGCGAGGCTGCTGTTTCGAGCCATTAGACAGAAAAGCTCCTGCCTATAATTTTCAATCAGTCACTACATTGTTCAAAGCTGCTGACTGACAGCATAAGCACCACTGTATCCTCACATTTGAGACAGGATGGCAACGAGAACACAGAGCTTTTGGTGCTAGAATAAGCTGATGGATTGATTTAGCAACAGCGGGGACATTCTGTGCTCAGATATGACTACAATTGCTCAATTATCTCATAAGTGAGGATGATTTCTAAAGACTTGTGATAAACACATGCAGAAGATGTGAAGCCCAGCCCTTTCCCCCTTCCTCTACAGCAATTATAACTCTCACTTGGAGGCAGATCCTTGACTCTGGGGACACAGAAACATTCCCGAAGATGCTTTAACTCATCTTTTTCATCTAAGTGGAAAGCGAGTTTTTTGTCCGTGGGACTGCATCTGAGCTGCAAAGCAGTTTGCTCCAAAATGCTTGCTGGGTGCACAGGAGAAGATGGATCCATTTTCAGGTCATTCAATTTCACCTGAAAATCAGAAATGGCAGTTTAGCTTCTGCAGTTTGCATAGGCACGAGCGCCTGATAAGCAGCCACTAAGCCGCACCATTCAAGACCCAAATTCACTTGATTTAAAGCTTTTAAAAAGTGAAGTGTCTGAGTAGAATGGTAAACTTGATCAAATATTTCCAAGGCAACATATTGCTGTAACCCCCAAAGGCTTTTTTTCTTTCCCTTCTGTAGATACAAAGCTCTTCTCTTTTTAAACTTTATCAGCCTGTTCTAAGTTGTCCCACCAGCCAGACAGCAGCTCCAAATGATGGAGTGTCACTCACAGTCTGGAGACGTCAAAGCCAGAGGCAGCATTATTGTTTCTGCAGTCTGAGCTCCTAAGAATAGCAGGTGCACAGATACACTGAAGTTGTTTCCAGGCTGTGCAATGTTCAGCCTCGTTCAGCATTTTTTGCCTCACAAATTGGAGGGGGTGTTTGTATACGGCCGTGCTCATGTGCAAGGGCAGAGCAGGCAGGATGCAGGTGTCAGGCAAACTCAGCTTTCAGGATCAGGGCCTTGAATTAATATTTCCTTTCAGCTACACCAAATATCCTCCTGCTTTAGATCTGTTTCTCCTGGGAAAGGAGAGAAGCCCAAGTGAAATCGGAAATATGACAGCCCATGAATTCTAAGAGAACGCCCAAAACTAACTGCAAAATGTACAAGCTCGTTGATCTTGATATGAAAAGAGTCCTGTAAATGTAATGCTCAGAGACACCACTGTGCTCCTTGGCTTTGCCATTGGCACCTTAGGGCAAAGATTTCCCTGCTGTGTTTTGTGGCAGAAGGCAGCCAAGAGGCTCAGTGAGGTGCTCAGTGGCTGCCCCAGTTTAGGGAAATGTGTAGCTACACCACACAACAATCTCTGCCTTTTAACATCCCCTTGGTGCAAAGGAACCCTCGAGGGGATAGGCTGAAATAGGATAGATTAGCACATAACAAGGAATGCAGAGCCACTGGAGAATTTCACTTTTTCTCTCTGAGAAAGAAAACTCTTTAAGCACATATCTTCCATAAGCTCTCATTTCTTAAAGCCAAAATATCCTACATATAGCTATCAGAAACGAGCTGTGGATAGAACAACAGATGACTATTGAGAAGAGTTTTGTCAACACATATGGGAAGGACAACGCTTGGTATTTAAATATAAACTCCCCAAACAGCACAGCCTCCTTAGTGCTAATTAACCCAAACCTGTTTTTACTCTGGCCAAATGGCCAGCATGATGCTATTTACCTGCTTAAGTCTGCTATTATTTGGTTTCATGACAAGAACACAATCTTTTACCCCTTCAGACTGGATATCTTACACAATAACAATTATTCCCCTCACACCAGCATGCAGAATTAAAAAAAAAAAAAAAAAAAGAAATGCCAGCAGAGTTCTTTCAAATAACAGTTTTCATTTAGCCAGTGTTCACCCTCCCCTGGGAGTTATTGGAGACATCCTATTTTTATGCTGTCTCCACACAGGTTGTTCACACCTCCTCATTGTCACCAAATTTATCATTCTCACTCATTCACCCTAATCATCATTTAGCTGGTGAAAAGGAAAATAAAATGGCAAAAACGTTTTTTCGGCGGGGGGGGGGGGGGGGGATATTTCAGCATCTTGGTTTTCAGAGTGATTTTCAAGGTTTCTAGGAGGAAGAGTGCTACACCCAGAGCGGGAGCTGGGTGTGATGCTCAAGTGGCCCCAACTCCCAAAGAGCTGCCACCCCACTGAAAGCCTGGGGAGGTGTGACCAGGCTCCCTGTGCCCCAGGGAATTGCTCCTCAGTTCCTCCAGAGCTGAGCAGCTGATCCAAGACCTCTGTTCCCTGCTGGGATGTCACTCACAGAGGTGCTTTTCTGCAGGTCAGGACGTTCTGCACCCAATTTGGCAAACACCAGGGAGGATGGCTTAGGGGTCTTTATTTCCTCCAGATGTTGTGAACCAACAAGAAAAACAGGTTATGGTCACATGGCCATCACTAATACAGTCACCTCATTATACACACAGAGTAACTTCAAGTTTCACTTCTCCAAATTACAGGATTAATGAGAGCTTATTTCCAAGCAATACTTGGATCAGCACTTGGAAAGCAGAACTAGGTTTTGTTTCCAAAGCTTGTTTATTTGATTTACAACCCCAGCATGGATGTCCTGATGCCATTATCAAAGTGTGTCCAGCACATACATAATAAAGATGGAGCCCTCTATTTTTAATAATGAGTAGTTAATGCAAATTATGTTAAAAAATCCTTATACGAGGGGTTGAAGCCCATGTCTCCCTGACTGTCTCCTTCAAGGCAAAAGAATGCCAGTGCAGTATTTTCTGTAAAATCCCCTTCCTACTCAAGTAAATGCCTGGATTTTTATTTTTCATTTTTTTAAATTTTACTCCCTGGTGACATACCTCCTGGAGGTAAGGAGCCTTTTCAGCTCTCTAAACAGATGAATCTTGAGTTAAGAATATTTGTTCAGTGATGCTCGGCCCCCATGGTCCCTAGGAAATATTGCCATCACCTCTGTCCTCTTCTGAAAACAGCCTAAAGGGGTTTGAGAGCCTCCAGAATTCATCTCCTGGGACCACTGAGGTAATTGCCCTGAAATTTGTGATCAGGAGGTGGATGATAAGGGTGCTTGAAGGACTATTTGGTATTATAACCCCATTCTTCTCGTCCAGCCTGTGGATTCCCTGCTCTACACCACATGAACACAGCACAGTTCCTTATTATTTAGGAATTCCTGTTATTTATCTCAGCAGTCACCATTTTTTAACATTTTTAAACATTTTTTAACCCAGTTATTGCAGTGGATCCATGGCCATCATCTCCCAGGTCATCCACTGACCCACCTGGAAAGCACAAGTGGGTTTTGGTTCCATTTAGGGCCTGACCCAAACCTCACTGAAATCAATTTATTGTGTCTCTATTACAGACAGCAATTCTTGGATCAGGCTCTTGGTTCCCTGTTATTGCTGCATCTGATTAATGATTTACATTTATTCTGATTCTTATTGATATTTGATTTTGACAACAAGTATAATATTAAATACAGAGATCTAGAAGTAAAAAAAATATTAAGTGTTCAGGGGTATCTGATTTAATACAAACATTATTAAGATAAAACTACTAAATTAAAATCAATCAAAATCTTATTAGGGAATGAAAACCAAAGATCAAATTCTGAGAGCAGCATAAGAAAATACTTTTACCCTTTGAGTAGGAATTAGGCTTCCTAGAGAGGAATCCCAGAATTGCTTGGGGTTGGCTTTTCCCACCCCCCTTAACTCTGACTAGCATTATTTTATTTTCTTTATTTTCAGAATAGAGTCCTGTGCAACTCTTTTACAATAATTCATGAGTCATTTGTTGTTTTCTACATGTAGAGCAAAAACATTTGTATCAGAACGGCACAATTTATCTCCTCGTAACTGAAAACAATAGTCAGTAACCTCTTCAAACTGAAATTCAGACCCATCAGTGGAAAATGCAATTCCCACTTTGATAAACATGGCTCCTTACCCGAATATTTTTTTCATAGAGCTCAGAGAAGTTTTAAGAGAAACAATTTGTCTCCATTATCTACTCTAAAAAAAGCCATTCAGGTGTTTTTATATAATCCCAGAATGGTTTGGGTTGGAAGGGATTTTAAAGGCCACTTTGTTCCAATCCCTGCCATGGGCAGAGACACCTTCCACTAGACTAGGTTTTCCTCTTTCTTTCCTTGAAAATTTATTACAATTTTTGACTTAACAGATGGCATGAAGTCAGTATATTTTTACTTTTTTCTTCTTTCTTTGTTCTTCTGCTCTTCCACAGGACTTGGCTTGTACTACACCCTGACTCAATGTAAAACTCAACTATTACTTTAGGCTATCTTTCATATTCAAAAAGATCACATGCAACTTATATTAAGAAAAAAAGTCATTTTTCTATAATTTATCAGCCCCTATCAAACATTGGCCTCTCCTACTTATTCCCAATTTTAAAGCTATGAAAGACAATGGATGAGAATTAGTCAGGCACAAGTGAGGCGAATGTCTGGGTGATTATTTCAGTTTTGTCCTTTATGCATAATTTACTGACTAAATAAAAAAAAAAGAGTGAATTAGCAAGTCATTTTATCAAACCTCCTCAGGAAGGTCCATTAGGCTTAATTATAAGAATGATAATTTGTCCTGTTTTAGATCCGCTTATATCTTTATGGATCTTCCCTCTGTCTTGATGTCTTTGTAAAGAAAAAAAAAAAAAAAATTAAAGCTAGCTTAACCCTCCCCTTAAAAACATTTTCTTTAAATATCCCAAGATGTTACTCACAGTCTTCCTACCCAGCACAGTGCTGACAGGCACACAGTGAATCCCTACTTGCCGCCGTATCCTCAAGGGAAAAGGGTTTACCATGGAGATCGCCTGCCCTGCCCTTTCTGCCCTCCAATAGCTGCTCTCCAGATTGCCTAACACAGCTCAGCCCACAGACCTTTGATATGTTGGGGCTGGTGTCCAAATTCACCCTTTGGAGAGGAAAACTGGGGGTGTGCACAGTGTGAGTGGGGAATTTTGCAGCACAGGTCCGGGCTGTCAAAATACACCCACCGAAAGCACCAATAGCGCCGTAACTGAGGCTGGGTTAGAAAACAAACAAAAGAGGAGCTCCAGAACTGCTCAGCGTGCAAGGGCTGCTTCTCTTCCCATCTTTACACCAAAGGAATTGCTTTGCTGGAATATGATTGTGCAGAAGGAAGTTTCTAAAACGGCACAGCCCAAGCAGCATGCAGTGCGGCCTAGATTACTTCGGGTTAAATGCACTTCAGTGAATTTGTTTAAATTACAGAACTGGAGAGAAAGAAAAATCTAAATATTCATAACAGCACCAACAACAGACACGCAGCAGCAAGCACCACTGTATAATTAAATAAGTTATACAGCACAGTGTCACAGCTGCAGCAAGGGAATGTGACAGAGAGGAATTATAATAAACTCAGTTACTTTGAGTAATTTAGGCACTTATTGACCTTCATGTCAAGAAGCGCTATGGTGCTAAAAGTAATTTTACATAGAAAACTCATCTTTTCTCCTCTAGAGCGAAACCACGTTACCCTGTAGTCGGCAGCTGTTCCTGGGAGGGCTGATGAAAGTCCTGAGCAAATACTCATTGCTGCATGGAGAAACAGCCACAGTCATGTGCCTGGTTCCCCAGACTCTGACCCCACCAGCCACATGATCTCCGAGTTAACCAAAAACCAGGTGTATATAGAATTATTTCTCCTATTATTATCTTTTCCTTTGTCACCGTGGCGAAATTTAAATCCCAGATTAAATTAAGAAGGCACCCCTCTTCCATATGGGCATGGGAAAATATAAACAGCTGTAATGAAGGTGGTTTTAGACCAAACTCTTTCTCTTTCATGAAAGAGACGATCGACAGCAGAACAGCAAGAAGCCAGTAGTGTTTGCAACCACATGGCAGAGGGAGTGGTGGGAATTTACGCAGAATGCAGATTTGCCAGGCTGAAAAACAGAGGAAGAACTGAAGGTGAAATTAGGAATGAACAGAGTTGATATCTCTCTCTTTACTCTCTATAAACATTATCTCAAACCAGCCACGTGTTTGCTCAATCCCCTCCATTCAAGCTTGAGTGACACCCATTCCTACACACAGCTAGAGCACAGGAATAAGTAAAAAGAAAAAAAAATGCTTCCATCCAGCCTCTGTAAAGCTTCAGAGGACGGTTTATAAAAAAAAAAAAAATGAAAGAAAAACCACAAAAATATATAATGGAGCTGTGAGGAGAGATATAGGGGCAGGAGGGTCAGAGTTGTGGACTAACAATGTAGTTCAGAGATACATCTCCATCCTGGAGTTCTGTGTGCCCAGACCCCTGCAGTAATGCTTGTTTATTATCTGGATTTCCATTTTCAGTAAGCACCAATAGATGTGACACTCTTGAACCGTAACATTTCATCCTCTTTGCTTGAAAAAAGCCCAACAAAACAACCACACAGTGCACTTAATATTGACCCAAAATAGAGCTGACCTCTATCCATCAGTTCCTGAAATATCATTGCCCTCTTTTGCACTGTCAAATGACTTTTTCTGGGGCTTCCTACAAACTCAGCTTGTTTACTCACCAGCAGAACAATGGGACTGCTGCTCAAGAAACTTGATCCTGCCAGGAGTCTGGTCTGAGAAAGAAGCAGGAGATTGGGGCACTTCAGCTACTGAAGCAAAAGGAATCCAAAGTCAAATACAGCCCAAAAGGGTGTTTATTTCTTGTTTGGTTGGCCATTTAGGTCAAACCAAGCTGAAATACATTGCAACTTTTCAATTTGCCTTTGGAAATAAAACTGCACAAACAGTGGAGTGAAAATTTCCCCACTGCATTTCCCTTTGAATGAGCATAGTGCATTTTAACCTTGATTGTCGATGGTGGCAGGAAAGCAGCTGTGCTGGCAAAAGCCATATGCTTGCAGACTTTTATGAGAATTGGAATATTGACCCCTTCTTCCCAACTGGTCTTCTCAACCCTTCTGCTGGAAAGAAAGGAAAACAGAGAGAGACAAAATCCTTTGCCCCTAAATTCAAGGCTCAAACATCAGCAATCATATAGCCTGGGTACATTTTTTTTCTAGCTGCAGAACAAGTTAAATGGTCTGGGTTTTTTGGTTTGGTTTATTTTTTTTTTCTTGGTGTTTCTTTTTTTTTGTGTGTGTGTGTTTTTTTTTTTCCTGTGTTGCTGTGAAGCAGCCAGAGGACAGGAGAGCAGAAGCTGCTGAAAGTTATAGCAAGACCAATCTGCAAGGAAGTGAGGCCACATGAGATTACCAAAGTCCTGGTGGGCACAGAATGCAACCAAGGGCAGCTCAGCCCTCACCCTCCCAAAGGAGCTGCTAGGAGCACAATGGGAAGGCAGGAACATCTGAGAGACAATTTAAAAAACGGGAAAGAAGAATAAAAGGAGCTCTGTGTGTCTGTAACTAAAGGCTGTGTGGGGTACTTGGGGCAGAGAAGGGATTGAGGGGTGGGCAGGAAAACACATTTCCCACACCAGCATCCTCCTTGCCTCGTAACCACATTGAGCCACCCACTGCCAGCCTCACCAATCCTCAGGTGTGCTGACAATGCTTCATCTCAGCCTCCTCCCCAGTTCTTTGCTGTGCCCATCTGCCATCCATCACTGCCCCTCCCACACTGACCACAGACCCCTCAAGCCCCAGCCAAGGGAGCCTTGTCCCTGGACCAGAAGGAACTGTCTGAGCTTTTCCACAGGAGCACCAGTAAAAGTTGTAACAAACTAATTTAACAAAACATATTCCATCTTCTGAAGGCACGTGACTACAACAAACAACCAAGGGCACCCCAAAGCAAACTCAGCCCCTGCCAGATGGGATGGACCCAGTAGGACACTGGGTAGTAGTGCAGGACACTGGGTCCATCAGGTCATGAAAGCTTGCCTTGGCACTGCCTTGGCACTGCTACCCCTGAGCCTTCTTGCTGTCAAGAGGGTAAAATGATCCAGCAAACAAAGGAGGATTCTCTCTAACTGGAATAGACAGGTCTTACCTACAATGAGATGGCCTGGAAGACCCTCAGGCAGGAAAACTATGGTTCTTACAGTCAGGAAAGGAGCAGCAAAGCAGTGACTGTCCAAGCAGCACAGAGCTCTGCTCAGGCACAGATGTTTCAAAAAAACAGGATTGTCTGTATATCTACAAGGCAAGCCCCAGGGCTATTGTTTAAAGCATGCCATCTGCACCTTGTGATGGCACGATGCATGTCACCTCAGGCTTCACAGCAATCGTTCAGTAAACCACAGCATAAAACCTTTGGTCTCCTCCCTGCCAAGCTTGCTATAACAACTTTCTTATCACTTTTGTTTTCTCTCCACTCCATCAGCAGTCCTGCTCTGCCCAAAAGCTCCTCTGTTACCTCAGGTCACATTTAAACCCTGTGTGATAAGGATGCCTAAACCTGCACCTCACTTAACAGGTTCTCCTCCCTCCCCCTTAGCTCCAGCTGAGTTGCTTTTTCCTCCTGAAGTTATTTGAAGGGAACATGTATATTTGACCTTTTTGCAGGATTGGATTGCTCTGGCTGTCTGATTTTAACTTTTGGTCTTCTGATTAAGACTAAAAAACCCTCACTCAGTCCATTAAACTTTACTTTACAGAAACTTCACGGCCTATAATGATGATCCGGTGTTTATTTTTTTATTTATTTATGAAGCAGTCATTAGAAGCTCCTGCTAAATAATTAATTGCCCTTTGAGTAGCCAAAATTAACTCCTGAAACCTTCCTCCTTGTCTGAATGGATTTTCCCTATTTTCTTTTCAGTCAGACTGTTAGGCACATCTCTAAATAGATATGTGTTTTTTCCTGTTATGTGACCTGCTCCTAGTATTGTTTTTCTTCAGGCTCTATATTAGTAATCATTTTCATTTCTTTCTGAGTCATTAAACATAATATTTGTCCTTTAAAATATATTCTCAAAGTAGTGCCTCTATGAAAAAAAAAAAAAATTACAGGAATAAGAATTGATTTACTTTTCTGTAGTAACATTTAAGGAGAACTATTGCACTGCTGCACTGATAATAGTAATACCCAGAGAGGGACAATAAGGGAATGAGAGTCAAGTGATTTCCACGTAAAGGAAACAAGAGCAGTAACTCCCCATGGCTCTGATAACTCCATGGTAGCTGCAGCAGCAGGAGAACACATTTTGAATAGATGAAATTTCCTTGTGTCTCTCCAAGTTAGCTGCTACTAATAAAAGATGACTATAGCTCCAGTGCCCTCACCTGCATTTCCAGGCTTGAGGCACACATACATTTTTTTTTTTTTTTAAGTCTGTTGCTATAAGGAACATGTTTTCACTGTTGTTGATCTTAATGTTTTGCAAAGAAGAAGATATTTCTCCCACCTCTGGTCAAATATTTGGTCTCAATGTTTGCTCTGGATAAGGACAAGGACAAGCAAGGACATTTTGAGTGTTCTTTATCAAGGGACAGGAGGGGGACATACCTCTCCCTTCCTGAAGGAGCAGTAGTGTGATGGCCAAGGGGGCATTTGAGAGACTGAAAGAAAATTGGGGAACATAGAGTCTCCTTTTCTCATGGCAGCTGCTTGCTGTGTGTTATAACACCCTAAAAATCAAACTGAGCGCCTTGGGGATGGATTTCCATCAAACCTCCTACCTGCTCTTTCTGCAAGGTTCCTTATAGGTGTTTCTGTATCAGGTGTAGCCTCTTTCTACCTAGCCATGGTTTCCTCATCCCCCAGGTGAGCAGCTGAGTGTCCACACCTCACAGAACAACACAACCACCAACTTCTCCATCTGCCTGTGGCACATTTCCTGTGGTCACAGAGCTCCTGAGAAAGGGGAAATCAGACACCAGCCACCAGCCAGATGCAATGGGACAACAGCAACACCTCACTCAGAGGCTTCCCACAACACCAGAACTTTCCTTTTGTCCTAAATGTTTGTGCAGCACGTCTTTTATGATGCTCTTCACACCATTGCAGGCTGAGAAATAGCTGAGGACATGAACCGAGCTGAGGCAGACAAACCCTGGTGCCTTTCCTCTCCTTCCCCTTTCCCTCGTGTGCAGCTCCATAAAAGTGAATGCACTCCACACTTTTCACTCTTGTTTTTAAGCTCTTGCAGCAGTTGCCACCTGGAAGAAGGCTCAGAGAGGAGGGAAGGAAGAAAAGGCAGGATAGAAAATAACAAGCTGAGCTTGTACTACATGTGGGCTGAAGGAAAGGAAAGGAAAGGAAAGGAAAGGAAAGGAAAGGAAAGGAAAGGAAAGGAAAGGAAAGGAAAGGAAAGGAAAGGAAAGGAAAGGAAAGGAAAGGAAAGGAAAGGAAAGGAAAGGAAAGGAAAGGAAAGGAAAGGAAAGGAAAGGAAAGGAAAGGAAAGGAAAGGAAAGGAAAGGAAAGGAAAGGAAAGGAAAGGAAAGGAAAGGAAAGGAAAGGAAAGGAAAGGAAAGGAAAGGAAAGGAAAGGAAAGGAAAGGAAAGGAAAGGAAAGGAAAGGAAAGGAAAGGAAAGGAAATCCAAAGGTCATACATAGCCCAGTACAAGTTAATCACATAGATCTGGACCCTCCAAAAGCTGGAATTGCAAGGCTGGTTTAAATTGAAATAGTGTGTGACTGTTCTGGGTGCCCTGGAATGAGCAGAGGAACTAACAGCACATGAAGAAGGATGGTGACAGGCAGCAAAGTGTCCTGTGACACCTGAGGGAGGCCAGCAGTGGCTTAGGAAGGGGATATAGTCACACATATCCTGGGATAAGAAACCCTTCTGCAGGTTCCTCCCCGAGCAGGTCTAACAGCGCACACAGAAGCAGCGGCATCATCCTTGGCAGAGCTGAAAATCCTGGACAGCTCTAATGCCAAATAACCAGAAAAGCAACAAGCTTTAAGGCCACCAGGGCACAGCACTCTCTTGCAAGGGGCCAGAGGTGAGGAGAAAACCTTGAGTTTATTCACAAAGCCAGCAGGAGGAACTTTATTCACAAAGCCAGCAGGCTGCTGCACGGGAACACATCAGTACCGAGCTCTGCCCAGAAGAACAAACAGGATCTTGTGCTGCTCCGAGGAGGATTTTGCTATCCACACACTCACTGCTCCTGCCCCCAGCCCCAAATCCACCCTCCCAGCCCTCCCTGAGCACAGATTTTATCTTTGCTTGATTCACTCATAAACTGATCAGGCAGCAGATCAGACCACAAACCAAGCGAGGTTTAAACAAAACTTTAGCCAACATTTAACACCATATTGATATTTATAATCCCCAAAGAACCCTTTGTTTGCCCCCTCCCTGGTTCCAGGCTGTGACTCAGCAGGCACGGGGCTCCATTAATATTCCCAGAGCGTTCCCTTTGCACTGCCTGTCTCCCTTGTGCTGTGATCAGACCTATCAGGACGTGGTGAATTGCTCTGAGGAAGGTTACAGGTCTCCATAGGGACTGCTCATGATCTTTGAAAAATGCATTTCCCTCTGGCAAGCTATAAATGCTTAGGAGAGTTGCTAAAGATCACTCAAAATAGATTATTGAACACTTTGATGCTGCACTCTCATCTTGTGTTATCATATACTTAAAGTATATTAAAAGATTCCCTAAATGCCAAGTGCATTTGCCTGGAAGAGATTTGTGTTTTCCAAAGTCAGAATAAAATATCTTTGTATCATTCCAGGATATGTAATGCTTTTTTTCTGCTACCCTGCAGAATGGATTATAAGTGTTTGACAGTACTGTTTCGTTTTTTGGGTTTTTTTCCCTTCTTTTTTTTCCCTTCCCCCAGAACCACTGACTGTTCTGATAGACTTTAGTTAACTTCTTTGGATTGTTTTTTGCCTCACTAACAGTCCACAGTCAAAATGAAAAATAAGAACCTTCTGGATCCTGCCTTGATAAGGTCAGGCTGTAGAATTTTTCTTTCCAGCAATTTAGCCAGGCTCTCTCCTTGCAGAATACATTTACTTGGTAATAAACATCTCCAGACAGCCGGGCTGTACAGACTGGAAACAATTAAGCCAAAATTGGGGAAAGCAGCACATGAATAAGTATTTCACTTTTCAATGAAATTAGACTGAAATTTTCAGGAGCAAAGAAAGCAACAACATTTTCAAATTGCATTAATTAGAGAGATTTGTAAAAAACCTGTGCTCATGCAAGTATTTTATGAATATTTTAATATCAAACTATGAAGAAAATGTGCTGGATAATCACAAGCCTTTGGTGCTGTCCTGCTGTGGTCAAGCACCAGACACACACAAACATTTAGGGAACATAATTCAATATCTAGTAGGAACAACAAAGAAGTTCAGTCATATTTCTTTAGCTTTACAAAAGGAACTCTGCTAAGCAACAGGTTAAAAGGATCTGTCTAACTAAAGGAGAATAAGATTAAAATGCAGTTTATTCCAGAAATGAATTAAAAGTTTATGAAAAGCCTCATCTCTCAGGCAAACAATGAAATAAATGTTTAGCTGCCCCAGTTTGTTAGAGATAGAAGTGAAATTCCTTTGTAACAACCCAGAGTTTTTCTACCACCACAAACACTTCACCAGATCCTAAATTCCACAGTTTTCCAATTTTTGCATAAAGGCACTTATTGCAAGTCCACCACCTGTTTGCATGCAGTAAAAGAACAAAAAACATCTGATCTGGTATTTTTAATTAGTTTATCCTCCTACACCTCCTCTGTCCAACATCCTCAAGTATTTTAGATGTAAATTCTTAAATAATTTAGAACTGAAAAATTACACATCATGTTGGTGACATCATTTGGTGTGATTTTGTCAAGAGTCTCAAAACTGGCATGAAGCTAAACTTGGTTTTAGAAAGAACTATTATTTTTTGCAGTTTGGAAAGTTCACAGCATTTTCCAGAGGAATTAATGAACATTGCTAATAGCTTGATCCAAGTTATAAGGCATTAGGAGGACACAAGCAGGAGGAAAGGCAATATATAACCTTTAGATGGAACAATTAGAGATCAATTATTAGAGCCAGAGAAGAGCGTTTGAAAGCAGCTTCTTCATTAATCAAAGATTATCTCAAATTAGAATGTTTAATTATTTGCCACAGTTCATTGTATTTTCTTATGCACAAAAAAAAAAAAAAAAGAAAAGAAAAAAAGGAAAAGGCAAGGCCTTTTTGAAAGCTGCTAGGTTTTGAACATTCAATTTTAACATTATTTTAAACCTAAAATACCAAATATTTTAAAAAATAGGTAACACTGAAATTGCATAACTCAGGAGATTACATTGAAGATGTGCAACTGATCATTTTTATATGCTAAATCTGTTGGGTTAATCTATTTGGATGTCCAGACACCTGGAAAAATTACTTTAATACAAATGGTAATAAAGGAAAAGAGGGGAGCATCCTATGCACTGTAGTGACCTGGGGCAGGATCCAAGGGTTTGATGTTAGATCTAGATTGAATTTCTAGATGGCTGAATTTTCGATTCTCAAACAATTTGAGCACATCCAAAACCTCGAGTGGGAGGCAGCATCACCAGCAGGCACAGGAAGGGTGCTCAGAGCAGTTGTTGGGCAGAAAATACTGGGCAGTGCTCCAAATGGGAGCTGCAAAACCTGCTGGAGACCTCCTGGGTCAGGCTTACCTTCTGTCCTGGGGTGACTTTATGATGCTCAGTGTACCCCCATCCGTCTGTTTAGCCCAGAAATAAGTTTTGCACTTTAAGATTGGTTCTGAGAGCAAAGTGGGGGGAGAAGAAGTGCAGAGTTTGTTTCCAGAAGCTGCACTTGCTCCTCCACATTCCTGTGTTGTCTTCAGGTGGACAGACAGCAGGACAGAGCTCTCCTCTGCTTTTAGTTAATTTTTAACTAGCTGAGGCAGAGAAGTTCCCTGGACTGTGGTTTTTCTTTTTCTTGGAACTGTTTAAACCTGCTCTGGACTGAGGAGCACTGGCAACTCACATCTGTGGCCCACCAGGCTGGGCCTGGGCATTTCCTGATGAGACCGAGACTGAGTGAGCCAAGCTACAGCCCGCCAAGGGGACTCTCTGACTTTGTCATCTCTTTTATAGCAGCAAAAGGTTTTATTATTTAATATTGGGGGCTGTTTTTTGTTTTTTTTTTTTTGTTTGTTTTTTGGGGTTTGTGGTTTTTTGTTTTTTTTTTTTTTTTTTGTACTGGTGAATGCTTTGCCTGTTAAATAAACAGATTTTTTCCACTTTTCTCCAAGGAAATATTTTCCCAAACTGGTTAGGGTAAAGGCCGCTTGAATCTGCTTTCTAGAGGAGCCCTTTTGGAGGTTCTCTCCCAAATTTACCCTAAACCAGGATACCTTCCCTGGCCTGGTGACCACCACCGACCAAATCAGCAGGAACATTTGTACGTCCTGACAGCTGAGATGAGAGCTGGGAGGAGATACACCTGGAGAGCAGGACAGGTCTTTTGCAAACAGGGATTTTAGACCAATGTGGGGCAAAGAGAGCTTTGCTGAGGCTGCTCTGCAGTCCAGGCAGGTGTTCAGTGTGGCTCAGGAGGAACAATTGCTACTCATCATCAGAAGAGCTGGAGCAGGGCAGGTCTGGGCTAAGACATCCCTAAAACCTCCTATCCCCACGGAGCACTCTGCACTGCCAGGGCTCTGAGGGAATGGCATGTTCAGTCATTCAAACCAGGATTTTAGAATCATTGAATCATTTAGGCTGAAAAGACCTTAAGACCATCGAGTCCAACAGTTCCCACAGCAGTGCCAAGTCTACCATTAACCCATGTCCCCAGGTGCCACAACCACATTTTAAACACCTCCAGGGATGGTGACTCAGGCACTGCCCTGAGCAGCCCATTCTGCTGTTTGATAGCCCTTTCAGGGAAGAAATGTTCCCTAAAATCCAATATAAATCTTCCCTGGTGCAACTCAATGCCGTTCTCTCTCCTCCTGTTCCTGTTCCCTGGAGCAGAGCCTGAATCCCCTTGGCTGTCCCCTCCTGTCAGGAGTTGTGCAGAGCCACAAGGTCCCCCCTGAGCCTCCTTTTCTCCAGGCTGAGCCCCTTCCCAGCTCCCTCTGTCAGGTCCCTCCAATCCATCTCCAGAAGATGCTGCTCTCCACGCAGTCACAACATCTTTTGCACAAGAGGTAGTGGAAGATAGTCTTTACTAAAACATGAAAAAACAAAAGCTCCTTTCATTGCCCCACTAGTTTTTGCCTCAGAAATTATTGTTATTCTACAATCTTACTTTAATGAAGTAAAGGCAAAATGTGCTTCCACTGGCATGAGCTGAAGAAGTTTATACCAGACAGAGATTTTGAGAGACAGAGCCCATAAAACTGGTTTACTGACATATGTGCATAGGCTGGCAGAAAGCAAGTCTCACTTGTCCTTGGAGGAAGGGGTTTCCAAATATTTAACACCAAGGGCTGTCCATGTGTGTGTTTCCACCAGCTCAACCTGTCTGTGATCTCTTCACCATCCTTCTCCCCTATAAGTGTTGACAAAATGAGGTCGTGAAGTCACATTCAGCTGCAGAACTAAGTAAGATAAAATTTTGCAGCAGGGTGCATTTTGTCATTATGGAAGTTCAGATCCTAAAGGATCCCAATATCTCCCCAAAACCTCTATGAGCTCTGAGAAAAAATAAAAGATAATGATTGCATTAATAAAAGGCACTGAAGCTCTGGTCACGATTTCAAGTTGTCCCACTCAAGTTATCCTTGGAAATAAAATCCCTGGCTGGTACAATTCTAAATGCAGTTCCCATTTAAGAAGGAAAAAAAAAAAAAAAAAAAGAAAAAAAAAAAAACACCAACAACAACAAAAACAGCAGTTCAGCTATTTGAAAACTAGCTGCATACATGTTGAGGTATGCTTACAGTATATCAGGCTTAACCCGAAAATGTCCTCAGATATTCCTCTGCACTCCACTACAAAAGCTTGAAAACAGAGTTTATTACAGCTTTACTAAAGATAGCACCATAATTTTGATGTCTCAGGGGTGAGTGGAAAAACACATCCCTGCAGGTTATCCCTAACTCTTATTAATCAATACCTAATCTTGTTCTGTATCACAGAAATATTACTATTTTCAAGCCTCTCAGAGCAGAGTTAAGATGCAGCATCTGCCAGGTAAGAGCCAGTCCTGCCAGCCAAGCTCTCAGCCTCACCACAGGCTTTTCCTACAGTTCCTCTAGTGCAAAAAAACTATAAATATCACCAATAAAACCTCATTCATATCTTTCTGGTGTAAGTCTTAGGGATTTCACTGCTGGAGTAATACCCTGCCTCCTCCAGAAGGTTATTTTTATGGGGGCAAACAAACAAACAAATAAATAAATGTTGAGCTAAAAAAACTCATTGCCACAACAAGCACTAGTCATGAAATCAGTCAGAAACCACAGAGAGTTGCAGTGATACCACTCGTGGTTGTGCTGAATTACAATCTTAGTAATAAGTAAGGAAATTCTGGGAAAATATCCATGATGGAAACAGCTCACCTATATGTGCATACAAATGGAATTTTATATTTAAATATGAATGTTTTAATGCCAACTCAGTAAGGAGGGAGGGGTTTTGGTTTTAAATGTTTGCTATCAGATGCGGGAACAGTTAACAGCATGTTGTGAAAATTACATTCCCTAATCTTCTCTTTCTCTTGACTAAAGGACAAATGTGATAAGCAGAGAACTCATACATCTGCATAGAAACATTTTCTAATTATTCACACGGCTGTAAATGACCCCTGGCATCTCATAACATGGTGAAAGCTGAAGATAAACAGTACATGCCACTGGGAAAAGAGTGCAAATCCTTCCCCATTTCCCTTGAAATTAAACTTTTGGCCGTATTATGGCAAAGGAATAAAATTGAACACACAGTTTTATGAAGGTTTAAGGTCTCCTCTTGTGTTGGCCACATACTTCCAGCACCTCTCTTGTGCCAACACCAATTATCAAGTAGTTTAAAAATAGTTTAAAAATTAATTTTCTACTTTTTTTTTCTTTTATTTAATCCACCTTAGCTTTCGGTTTAGTATCTAGCTGACCAGAAGGTCACTCAAAAGTCAGACTGCTGGCTTATGTGGGAGAAACATGGATGTTTGCACAGATAGAAAAGGGGTGAAGGAATGAAGATATTCGGTTCTAACTCAGACCTTTCAATCTAATTGCAAACCAGAAATTGCTGATTTACCCTCACCTGAGGTAACAGAGATGCCCATAATACACAAGGACCCCTGCAATCTTTCATGGTGTGTTTGCACCCATTAACTGCAGTGCAAAATCACACAATATCATAAAGCAAATTGGTTCTGTCTGCAAATGGGAGAGACAAACTTGTTAGAGAAGATGGAAATCTCTGCATTTCACTCAGCAACAAGCTTTACAGCTTAGCCATAAATACCCAAAAATCTTGCTTTCTAACAGAACTGTGATACAAGTTAATATCTTTTATTTCTAGGTAGCACATGAAGTAGAAAATCCAATGTGCCCCCATGGCAAACCTACAGCTGGAAGATGCAATGGTTATTTTTTTTTATACAGTTTACCTGCACAGGAATCAAGCTCAGTCTAGTGCCAGCTGAGAATTAACTCAGTCCCAATGTTTATTACAGCAGCACACAAAACAAATTAAATCATATCTGTATTGCCATAAAATTATGGTATATAGTTTTGAGGTGGCGATGCTAAATAAATATTTATTAATTTCTTAGTACAGTGATTTTGAATAATAGTTATTTCACAATTTGCTTTGATTAATTTGCTGATGGAAACATTATATGCTTTTCCTATTACTTCTCTTTTAATGGAAGAATATCTTTATTGTCCTATTCTATTTCAAATAACTACGTTATACTGAGATAGCTTCAACAATTCACAAACCATTCAGAAAAAAAGCCCAAAATGAATGCAGTTATTAAAGTGACATTAAGTGCTTTAATAATAATTTTTGGTCAGGGCAGATGTGTTATAAATAAATTCAAATGCTGTATTAACCTTATATTAAAAAAACAGAAAAATCACAGTCAGCAAGAAAATTGGATATCTTACCAAACTTTGCTTTGCAACTTCTGAATTCCCTGAGAGGATTTTACTGGAAGTGATACTTAACCTTTAGATGTCGTGATCCTGGAATGGCCAGGTGTACACTTCTACAGCCAGGCCAATTATCTTCAATTAAGCAATAAATGTGCAAGGCTTGTTCAGTGCCAGTAGAAATTCCCCAGATTTATACCACACCTTCAGAAATACACTAAGAGTTAAAATCCAGAATCACCTTCCAGTAAGATCTTAATGAAACACAACTTTATGTAACTTCACCATTTAATACTTTTAATTTAGATTCATTTTTTTTAAAGTTTTACATCAGCCTTAAAGAATAGAACTGCTTGGCTGTCCTAATTTGAAATAAAAAGCATATTGCTCTAGTGCCTTACAGGAGTGTCTTAACTACCCACCACGGATATTTCTCCTAGACAATGACCATATAAAAGATGAACATGTTGAGTGTGTCCATTGTAAAACACCAAATTTTTTTGAGCAGTTCATTTTTTTTGGAATTTACTCTAAAAGATTGCAATCACCTACCCTGAAGGAACAACAGTAATATATCTGCAACACAGCTCAGTCATGTGGTACTTTGGGGGATTGTTACTGAAGAGGAAGAAGAAATAGACAAAGACACATGCTGAGAGTTTTTTTTAAGATGCAGCAAAAATGTTATTTAATTTTCCTCAGAAGTAACATATTTTGCTGAGGTGATTTTAGTGATCAAAAGGCATTAATTGCAAGGGTATAAAATAGGGGCTATATGGGTTACTCTGGGGTTATCAGGACTCAAAAGAAAACATCCAGCAGGTGGGAGAAAAGTGAGATACAGTGCTCTCACTGATTTTAACGGGGTGTTTATGGGGCCACTTATACCACACTTGGCTTTATAACACAATCCCAGAGTGCACGGAACTTTTGAGATTCCCAGAAATGCTGTTGTGCTTTTCCTGACCCAAAAAAAAATCAGAGGATTTTATAGTGTGTAGTGAGAGAGAAAGCAATACAGGAAAAATAAACCAGAAATTATTTGACACAATGCTGCATGGCATTTAGTACCATCTGATGTGCCTTTCAAACACACTTATTCTCTCATTTCTCCAACATGTGTTTCCAAAAGTGAGTCTTGCAAATAGCAGTGAAATCAAAGATCACACTATCTTTGTGATAGTCTTTTCCTTACTAATGGGTGAGATAAATCATTTTTTATATCACTTTTTGTCCATAGCCACTTTTATTTATATTTCTTTATGAAATTACAGGACCAGGTCAATCCTTCTTTGTATAATATCACCACTAGACCACTGATCCACAAAAATCAGGCAAAACCATGATGCAGAGGAGAACCCACAGCTCCAGCTCATCTCTGCAGCTCATACAGCCACACTCAGAGCAAATAAATCAGACTTCTGTGCCCACAGGGCCAATGCAATGGGTTGAATCTCAGCAACCACATTCTGAGAACTACGGTCTGCCAAACTTGCAGGAGACAAGGTTAAAAAATCCAAAATATTTAATGCTACTTTTTCATGTGGGTCCTCTGCTGGTACATGAAGTGTTTTCTGTGTTTTCTATTGCTCTCTGTGTGTGAAATTAAGGGCATGTTGACTGGCACTGAGAAATTTGGTTTAATCACACTCAAAACAGGCAGAAAACATTCCCAAGCTCCAGCCAGCTGGGCAAGGGATAACACAGATTGCTGGATGGAGCCCCCAGCCACATTTCCCTGCCCTCCATCTTACTAACACAAGGGAGCTCACTGGCTTAGCATTAACCAAAGAAAAAATAGAAAACAACTGCACCAGCTGCCAGGCAGCCTCAGAGGAAACACCCCATTATTTACTGCAGCGAGAAATTCTTTATTTTATCCTTAAATATTTTCAAGCATTTTAGGATTATTTGTTTAAAATTCATTAAATAAAGCTGCAAGGTTTTAACTATTTCACATTCCATATATAAAAACCCTCTGCTGGCAGGACTATATTTTGCTGCAAGTTTCCAAATGTAGTATATCCACAGATGTCTATTATGAACATGTCAGGGAATGAGGTTTTAACAAGACCTTAAAAGAGTCTCTTTGTTAATTGGATTCTTCACTTCTCCCCAGTTTAGGTAGTGAGCATGGGAGACTCACACTCTTCTCAGAGAAAACTTTCTGTGGATTTTCAAAAGCTGCAATTGATGAGCTCTAATAACCACACTCTTCTCAGAGCCTCCGAGTCCTTCCAGCAAATGTCTTTGCCTGGTGCTCAGTAGAGATAAAAAGGATTTCACTAAAAATATCAGCCTCCTCCTCCCTGATACCTCCTCTGGCTGTGAATTTAAAAATTCAGTCACTGCTGAGGTAAGTCTGTGATGGAAACATGGGTCTTCACTTCTGAATGAAGGGAATAGAGGTGCTTCCTTTAGCATAATTTAATATCAATCACAAGGCCTACAAAGGAATCCATTTCTCAGGTTTGGTCTTCTTTGGCTCTATCCAAATGAATTTCCCAGAATTTTTTCTTTAACTTTATAATGAGATTAAAGAAACACAATAAGCATGCATTTAAATCAGAGACTTCCATATAATCTAGGTGATCCAACTCAGGACAGAGAGAAGGAGGTGTGCTATTATGGGGCTTTTATTTCATAGGACGTTTTTTTCTTAGGGTAATTTATTTTATAATGCAGTGGTTTTATTGCTGTGGCATTGGTAATTACAATAAAATTTCTTATTAACTAAATAAAATATCAGAAATAGATATTTTTGTTAAACCCCAATCATAATGTCAGTGAGTCCACTGGGAATTAGTTAGAGGCTTGCAACAGCACCTTTTTCTCTGAAACAATTTGAATTTCTGTACAGTACATGCTAGGTAGAGCATGTTATCTTTGTACCTAGCCAGCACATACAACACAGCCTGCAGCTGAATCATGTCTACAAGTCACAGTGACAGCATCAGAGAGTCAGGAGAATCTAGAGAGTGGGGTAAAGTCCCACACGTTTCTTCTCCCTTTCTTAAACCAACAGTAACACTGTTCCCTTTCCAAGATGAGCTGTTGTGAGGAATTGTGCAACAACTCCAATATTATCCCCATATCCATCTAAGCTTATCCATCTAAACCTCAGATTGTGCCAAGGAATGTTTAGGTTGGATTTAAGGAACAATTTCTTCACCAAAAGAGTCGCCAATCCCTGGCAGTGATGCCCAGGGCAGTGGTAGAATCACCATCCCTGGAGGGATTTAAAAACCATGTGGATGTGGCACTTGGGGACATGGGTCAGTGCTGGCCTTGGCAGTGCTGGGGGATGGTTGGGCTCAATGATCTTAAGGGTCTTTTCCAACCTAAGAGTCTGATTCTTTGGGTCTCACTCAAACAGTGAGAAGAGCAGCTGGCTCACAGCAGCTTTACTGGGCGCACAACTCTTCAACAAAACATGTTTAAAAAGATAAAAAACCATGGCAACTTCACCTGATTTGGTTTTCTTCCCAGAGCAGAACCTGAGCATCCACAGAGGAGCTTCAGCTCTCAGCATCCTGTTCTACCTCCTTCCCAAGACCAAGCAGATCCTGAACAGGAGGAACACAAAAGCAGAGAGATGAAAAATCAACATAAGAGCATTTCTAAAGAAGCCTTATCACCATCACCTAAGATACCAGAATTAAGAAAAAACCTACAATGTGAAATTTAAACTCTCTGACCACTGCTGCTGCCCCACATCATCACCTCAGTAAGCTATTATAGAACAGAGATGCAAAGGACAAAAATAAAATTACAGACAATTATAAACTTAGCATGTCTTAATTCTGAAGTGTTTACCTTCCCAATTAAAATCCTGCTTAGCCAATAAGGTTATTTATATCTGATATATGCTTTATGAATATATATGGAGCTGTGATACTAAAATCAATATAAACAGCTCAAAAATACTTTAATTTGTTTCTGTTATTAAATGAAGCCAGTGGATCTTTTAATCTCTCTATATATAGCTATTCATCTCACTTTAATGATCCCCCCTTAGTTATTTTTTATTTCTTTGTCCTGCTTTGATCAGGCTCAAGACTGATTGCAAATCAGGAAGACCCACCTTGAAAAGTGTCTATATTGATTCTGTGTTTGAAAATATTAATATTATTCAGGATTTGACTTTTTTGCACAAACCCAGGGCAGTGAAGTTGGGATTATTTTCAGCGATCCCAGAACTAGTTTTTATTTGTGATGAATATCAATCTCTTTCTCAAAATGAGATTTCTTATAGAATGCATCCCAGTTTAACATTTTTTAATACGAATTTGCCATTTATAAGATTTGTAAATTGCAAGGACATTTCAAATTTCTGGCCAGCAGAAAGCCACCACTATTATGGCACTCAAAGTTTATGACAACACATCCCCAATATTACTGACAGATGTCTGAAAAGCAAGTCACCAGTTGCACCCAGTGGTTTGTAGCTGACACTTTTCTGATTTTATATGCTAGAACTTTACTGTACAATAATTTAAAACCATTTCTCTCCTCAATGGCTTTGAAACAGATAAAGCCCTTTGTTACACTATGGCAGCACATCCCACATTTTTCTCTTCTGCAAGGGTTTTACTCACAGCAGGAGCAAAACACCTATTTAATATCATCAGGGTAAAACTCACACATTTTTTTGTGTTCAATTTACCAAGAAATGCAATGAAGTCCTAAACATTTAAAGTGAATTACCCCGCGTGTCTCTGTGTCTTGCTGAACAGTTTGCCAATTCAAAGGGATGTCATGAAGAAGCAACATTAAACTAACAGCCATGTGCATTGATTTTCTGAAAGATTAGGTATTGCAAAATTGTGAGGAGAAATAACTAGGCTTCAGAAATTTGCTTGACATAAGGGAATAAGCGATGGAGATTAGATTCATTAATCAAAGTCTATAAGGACTTTATTAATAACCTTGCTTGATAAATTTTAAAGGAAAACAATGATATTTTAAAGCATTTAGAATATTTAGAGTACCTGCAGGAATTGCCTTTATTAGAAACTGTCCTCAGGCTAAAGCTCCACTAATAAGATGAAAATTGCTGATACCAGTTTGAGAAAAATAGAAGAATAATTTGGGCAGAGATGAGTTTGCAAGAATGCAGAGTTAATAAAAGCATCTGAGAACAGCCCTTTGAAGCTTTCCTGGTGACACAGCTTTTCTTTTCTAGTGGCAAAACAGCCTCTCAGGGAAGTAGAGCAGATGATGATGCAAAAATGAAAAAAAAACAACAAAAGGAGAAGAGCTGAAGTTCATCTTATTTACTTCCTTCAATGACTTGATGTAAACAACAGCTTGGGTTTTAGTACATGGGGTGTAAAATAATTATTTAGATTTTTTTCATGGTGAACCTATAAATTTTTGTAATTAATCAGTGAAATGCTGAAGCCAAGCCTGTCTTTCTCACCTGAACTAATCCAGAGAGTGAACCCAGTGTTTTGGGAAGAATGTCAGATTTTGGGGTTAAAGATTTATTCCACTCTAATTCTTAAATGTAACATAATGTTACTTGGAAGCCATTAGCAAAAGAGATAATTCTAAGCTATAAAATTATTCAGGAAGAAATTATTCCAGAAACAAATATACAATGTTGATAATTACGTTGTTAGATAATTCAATTAACCAAACTTCTGTGGAAGGCTTATCCTGAACTTTGGTGCATATTATATAAAATTATTTTTGTATTACATAAATAAATATCTAAATGAACACAAACTCTTAGGACTATTCAACCAAACAGAAAATATTGATTTCAGGTTAAATAATGCCTATTTTTCAGCTGCATGGTCCTATTTCTTTTAAATTTTGCTTTAAATGTTCCTCTTTGTCTGTAAGATTATTGTGTACAGCCTTTGGTGAGGACCTCCACAAAACATTTTGCTTAATAATGAACCAATATCCTCTACTTCACTGCTTTAGTCCTGCTGAATTTGTGAAGATGTCATTAAAATACGACTTTCCTTTTTTTAAAGATCTTGGTGTAGAACCACTAAATTGCCTTTACTGTACTCACCTCCTCAGCAGTACTCAGAGCAATCAGGCCATATTTTCCACTCATGCTTATGTAAATCACAAATAAATCATTTGCAGCCAGCAGGCATGACCAGTGAGAACAGGTTCCCAGCTGTTCAGCACGGGCTAAGTCAGGAAAGATTTGTTGGACTCGGTGGTTCACGCTAAAACGAGTAAAGAGCAGATTTATCTCTGCCCCTGGTTTACAGGGCATGCTTGGAATTTGGGGGTTTGTAGCAGATTTTATCACTTTGTCCTTCCCTGAATGCATACAGTGAGCTAATTACCGTGGGTAGGAGCTGTGATCCCGTTCAGACTCACACCTGGATCCTCCCTGAGCAACCTCCTGCTGCCCGAGCATCCTTCTCTCCATCCCAGATCCTCCCTGAGCATCCTCCTGCTGCCCGAGCATCCTTCTCTCCATCCTAACCACATCCTAACCTCTCCATCCTAACCGCGGGGCCAGGGGGAGAATCAATGCATGCCCATTTTACCATTCTTTTGGACTCATTTCCTCAGGATTTAAGCCGAAATTCCAAACCCTGAGCACCTCCAAGCACCTGGTCCTTTCTTCCCCTGCAGTTGTCCTACCATCTGCCTCAGAGCTGCTTTTTCTAGCTTGTCCCAGGAACTGGCAGGGTTTGGAGGAGAGGCACGGTGGAAGCATCAAACACCACTTTAAGTTTCTTTCTGCCTTATTTATCCCGTACGTTTATATTGGTTATTCTGGGTATAATATTTTATACTTTGAGAAGAGACAAGCAAGACTGGGCTAGGCATGAGCAAAGTTTGTAAATTTTCCCCACACAGTGACAGATGGATGTAAATCCAACCTCGTACAGCTCGAGTGCGTGCAAACAGCAAAATCAAATTTCATTTCTCCTCTATCAAATAAGACAGAGCATGCTGTAGTCTTTGAGTAATCAGTGTTATCTACTCAGGCTCTGATATTTCTGATCTCATAAACTCCGTTAGCTTGGCCCTTGCATGATTTTTCTCTGTGATTAGAGAGTGGGGATAATGTGGTCAAAAGAAAAGAATGGTTGTATCAGTGAACATACACAACGGCCTTTGTCTAAGCATTGATACTGGGAAAACAGATCCCTCCTGGTAGGCATCCTGAAATCTGGGGTGAAGGCAGTGTTAATAAAGCAACATTGAATTAGAGCTGCTTTCCCAGCTCTAAATTTACTAAAATTTATCTAAAATTTCTCAGTACAAAAAGACGTGCAATATCAAATCCCACTTGTGAAGGAAAAGGTTCTCCCCAGAACCTGTTGAATCTCTGATTAATAAAGTTATAGATTAAATTAAACTAAAGCATTATTATTTTTTCTTTAGTATCTGACTTTCTAGGGAATAAAACACAATAGTTTGGGTCTTTCGAAAAACATATCTTCCTAAGCTTGTATTTCCATTCAATAAAGCAGATGCATTAGGGGACCAAGGCTTTATTCAATCTAAGCATTTAAATTACTTAATGGAATGTAAAACAAAAGGAAAACTTTCAACTGATGGCTATCAGCAGCCCTGAGCTTCTGTGGGCTTGATCGACCTCTCTGTGGGCAATATCCATCAGTCCCAGCCCCACACCAGGGGCTGAGGGGGGCTCAGTGCCTGCTGCAGAGCCCAGCCCTGAGGGTCCCACGCACACTTCAGGGCTCAGCCAAGGGCTCCTGGACCAGGAATGGTGTGGCCAGCAGGAGCAGAGATGTCATCCTTCCCTGTGCTCAGCACTGCTGAGGGCACACCTTGAATTCTGTGTCCAGGTCTGGCCCCTCACTTTGGGAAGGATTTTGAGATGTTTGAGCACATCCAGAGCAGGCAACGAGGCTGGAGAGGGGCTGGGAACACAAACCCTGTGAGGAACCACTGAGGGAGCTGGGGGTGCTCCCTGGAGCAAAAGGAGACCCAGGGGTGACCCCATCACTCTCTATAACTCCCGAAAGGTGGCTGTGCTCAGGTGGGGTTGGGCTCTTCCTCCAAGCAGCACTGACAGAACCAGAGGACACAGCCTCGAGCTGCACCAAGGGAAATATGGGTTGGATATTAGAAAAAAGTTTTGTACAGCAAGGGTGATAAAGTACTGGAATAGTCTGCCTGGTGGTGGAGTCACCATCCCTGGGTGTGTTTAACAAAGCCTGGATGTGGCACTGGGTGCCAGGGTTTAGTTGAGGTGTTGGGGCTGGATTGGACTCAATGATCTTGAACATCTCTTCCAACCTTGTGATTCTGTGAGTTCTGTGGGTTTTCATCACCTGCCCACTGTAATTACACTCCGTGGCACCCAGGCTGTCTCTGTGCTGACTTTTGGACCCCACAGATCACCTTAAGGTATCTGGAACCTTTTCACAATCCTTGGTGCAGTCAGGGCTTGTCTCTTGCTTCCACCAACATTAGCCTTTCACTTTTAGCCTGGCTTAGTTTAAAACCCACTTAATTAGGGCTTAGTGTCTGCCTTTATAAACAGGTATCTGTGTGTTTTTTATTATTAAAGAGTTATATTTTCCATTAAATAAAACAACTTTCTGAATTATTTTTTATATGACTACTTCACTTTATAAACAGACATAGCAGCAGAAAGAACAGTGAGAGTTCAGCATTTCTTAACTCCTGGAATCAGGAATTATTCAGGCAAGTAAACTCAAAACAGCTGTGGTAATTGGCTGAAATTGCCACTTTTAATGACACAAATTATACCAGAGTGATGTTTAATGAAAGCTACAATTCCCAGCTTCTATATGCAAAATTTAAAGCATTCTCCTAAATTGTGTTGACCTCTCTTGTTTAATACCCTGCTAATCATTGAAAATTGGAAACAAATGCTTCAATTAAGAGACAATTAATTGACAATTAATTCAACAATAAGCAGATGGCCAGAAAGAGCATCCTGCTATTAAATGAATCAAATGTGAGAGGGAGCATTTGACCTTTCTTATGTAAAGCTCCCCTCCTCAAAAAAAAAACCGCTTTTCCCAAAAAAAAGAAAACATGTAGATTTTTTGTCTCTTACTCTGTAGAGCTATAACTTTGAAAAATGAAAATAAAAAACCTTATTTACATCAGTATTTTGGCCTAGGGGATAGGAATTGTGAATTAGGAGGGAAATAAGGAGCAATAGCATGCACAAGTGCAAGAGGATTTACAATAGCTCTTACACCCCAAGGCCTAATAGAAGAAAATAAAGCCGCCATTATCATCAAAACTGCAGATGACCTCATAAAGGGCTTGTCTATACGGGGAGGTCAGCACAGAACAAGCTCTGGTATGAATTTTAAGTGCAGTTGCAACTTTTGCTGTCTCCCCGTGCAGGAAGGGCGGCTGCTCTCCCATGGTTCCTGTGCATGAGGCGCAGAGAGGGGCTGGGCAGGAGCGTGTCACCCAAAACCCCGAGCGCAGACACGGCTCCAGCAGGGCAGGGTGGGGACGTGGCTGCAGAAGCTGCTCTGCAGGTGGGAAAAGGCTCTTTACATTCACCTCCCTGCTCATTCCCTTACAGCATCCCCGTGCAGGTCACTGATGGGTTGTTCTAATTGTCTCTTGGCGTACATCACAGAATGGGCTGGGCTGGGCTGGAGGGGACCTTAAAACCCATCTCATCCCAGCTCCTGCCCTGGGCAGGGACACCTTCCACTAGCCCAGGGTGCTCAGAACCCTGTCCAACCTGGCCTTGGACACTTCCAGGGATGGGGCAGCCACAGCTTCTCTGGGCACCCTGTGCCAGGGCCTCTCCACTCTCACAGGGAACAATTCCTTCCCAATATCCCATCTAACCCTGCCCTCCAGCTGTGGGAAACCATTCCCCCTTGTCCTGCCCCTCCAGACCCTTGGCCAAAGTCCCTCTCCAGCTCTCTTGGAACCTCTTTAGGCTCCAGAAGGGGCTCTGAGATCTTCCTGGAGCCTTCTCAAGGCTGAACAACCCCAGTTCTCTTATCCCTTTGCAGGGCTGTATGGGGAGAAGGCTTGAATTCCATAGCAAAAGTCCTTGGCAAGTCAAGGTTTCACTCTACATACCTCAAAAACTCAAAGCCAAATTCTCAGTGGCACTGGGGATATTTTCAGATAGCTTCAGAAAAATGGTCCTTTTTCAGCTCCTTGCTTCTTTGAGAAAATGCATAAAATTCTAATTTCGTTCAGAGAACTATTGTATGTGTAAATAAAAATTTATGCTAAAGTTGTGATGCAGAGCATAAAATAGAAAAGCTATTTGTCCCATGCAGAAAAAATGGTGTCTATGGATCACTAAGAAATTATTGTTTTTAGCAAAAAGTTAGTTATTTTGTCTGAAATAAATTGCAAAATTAAATTCATGAAGAAAAAAGAGACAGATTTGACAAAGTAAAAAGTTCCTTTAAAAGAACTTGAGCTACAGATAAAGCAAAGTTTCTGCTCTCCAAATTTTTATTTAACCTGTAGTTAAAAAAATAACATGGTTAATGATTGAAACTCATAAATAAATAATTCCTGCCGTCCTCACACGGCGCTGCAGGCGCTCTGACTCTGTTTCATTTGATGCTGTATTTTAAAACTGTATTTTATGCAGTCTGACTACGATTTCATTGGTAATTTATACTGCATAAACCTTGACACCTGGGTGGCAGGAGCAGTAAGCTGAGCTTTCTGGGGCTTTGGCATAGGTAAAGCAGGCAGGTTAATCATTGCTTATACCTGGAGCTGTCTGGGTTTTGTTAATATTCATCAGGTGCTCCTGCCCTTTATTTCTGTGCATGTCTCTTAATCCCACCATGAGAACACCCTAATCCAAAAGCTGGAGCAGCAAGACCATTAAGCAAATTCATGAATACTTTCTTCATAATACTCATCTTTCCTATGTCAACATAATAGGGATGTTTTTTTCCTTTAATATTAATAACACATTTGTACTTGAAAAAAGGTGGGTTTTTGTTGTTGTTGTTTTTTTTTTTTTTTTTTTTTTTAAGAATTCCAGAAGTTAAACAACCAAATAAAAATTGCTGTGGAAAATCAGTTGTATTCTGTGAGTTGTGCTTGGTGTGTCCTAGAAAGGACTTCCTGAACTGGTGGGGTTCTGGGTAAAAATTTGCATCATTTAGACAAGAAACATTCAGGCAGAAATAATTAAACTGTCTTTCTCCAGGTAATTCATGGGAAGTGGAAGTCAATGGAACTGGAAATACACTCTACTATTGTTTCAGGAAACAAGCCAGAAAGAAGAGAGGAAAAACAATAATTTCAATGCTAATAAAACCAGAATCCTTAAATATTTTGAGAAGAAACAAGACAGAAATGTGGTGATGCAGATGTTCCTGATGGAGCTTCCAGGAGTGGCAGAGCTCAGAATTGGGAGCCAGAAACAATCAGGGTCTTTAGTAGCAGCAATGTTCTTTTAATTGTGATAAATTTCCCAACCAGACCTCTCTTAAAGATTAATTATTTTACCATTGCCTGTCTTTGATTCCTCTTCAGTTTGCTCCTGCTTAGTACATGGGACTGAGATCATGAAGGACATGAGACTGTGAAATAATAATGACATATTGTAAATAAACATATGATGTTCAAATGTATTTTAAAACCATGAAAGTAAAATGTTTGGGTTAATATAAAGTAAATGTTCTTGGGACATTTGTTATTTTTAATTTACATGCCAAAAATATATTAGAAAAAAGTGTAGTTCATCTAGAAAGAACAACTTCCACTCATAGTCAAGTTGTATAATGTGAATTTTAGTAAACATTGTTTTTCCAAAATAAATAATCTCATTTTCTGAAGATCATGAAAAGAGCTTTTGTTCTGAGTGATATAATTTTGTCTATTGCTAAGATTAGAGTCCTTTGATTTTCTGAAAATTATTTGCAAATTGTTTAATTCCTGTAGTACACCAGATAATTAGAAAAAATAGGGGTTTATTAGTTCCACACTGGAACTTCTAAATATCTGGAAAAGCAGGTGTCATAACCGTTAATGTAGTTTTATTTGTAAATATGCATTATTAAATTAGGATTGGAATAATCTGGGGATGTTCCAAATGATCAGAAAACACCTGAAAAGAAAACCCTTGTAAATGTTTTAACAGAATGCAGAAGAAGATCTATGTAATTCTATTTTTTAGCCTTTTATTCTAGGCTCAATCTTATTCTCTAATGAAACCAAGATTGAGAGTTGGACTAATACAGTCCCCATTCCTCTGTAGCAATGATAATGTGAATAAATTGATGAGGGTTCAACACTACATTAAGATCCAATAGCCAGACACATTTAGATAGCTACAAATTCAAATATGGTTGATTTCCTTTGTCAGTGAAGGTATTTGAAATAATCAAATGCATAAATTAGAGTGTCTTTACTATTTAATCATTAAGAAATCCAGAGGCAACTTGTTCCCCTACAGCTGTGGGAATTCCTATAAAGCCAGTACATTCCAAGAGACAGATGTGGGACCAGAGACCTAAATGAACCCATGTTCAGTGAGGGCCTGTGTTCAGTTTTGCAAATTAAAAAATAAAAAAAAAATTTTAAAAAAAGAAGGCAAAAAGAAACAAATTAACATACTAAAGCCTTTTGCTCTCATTTTTCTTTGTTGTTACCAGAACATAGGCTTAACTGGGTTTATTTTTGTAGCCCTTCATCAAGTGTTGGTGGCTTATCTGCAGCTCCAAGGCAGGATACAGGTTAGCAGGGTATTAGCTCTGTGCTGTCTTCAGCTGAGACCGAAAAAGCATTCAGTCAGCTCATGAAAGATGTAGTAGACCTGGCAGTTTATTATAAATCCTGTGCACTCCTCAGCAGTCCCAGCCAGCAGGTACACCCCTGCAGCTCAATTCAGGGATGCACAGAGGATAATGTTCCTTTTAGATCCAACTCTGTTCTTTGCTAATCTCCTGTCAGCCAAATTCTCCTTGCTCTTCTCCGTTTCACACCGTGTTTCGTTTTGGAAATCCTTAATTAGCCACCGAGGCAGGTTAAAAAAAAAGTGACACAACTGATGAGTCAGCATTTCAGCTAACAATTGCCAAAGTTTTTGGGTATTTTTTTTAAGTCCCAAACTCAAGAAGTGTCTGGCTCTGCAGCTCACTTTCTGGGGCTTTGAAATGCAAATCACTAAGTCCAGTAGACTGAAACTCAATCTGAATTAGTCAGAAGTGTCAGAACAACAAAGGCTATGAAAGTGCAGTGCCCTATTTAACAAACCTTTGTGAAGAGATCCTGGTGGAGAAAGCGTGGAGTTTGTCACCTGAAACTCTTTAAAGAGTTGTCTGCTTAATCACAACTGCCAGACCTTTCTGAGCAAGGATTAGATAACACAGATGTAAAAGTTCATCCAGTTCTCCAAAGACCATCTTAATGGTTTTATAGAATGTGATTTAAGAGTGGTGGTGCAAAGGGTGAAGAGCATGACAATTCCAGGGCCAAATCCCCAACCCCAGCTTTGTTCAGCCACGATTTCTGCAGCTCACATTCTGCCTCAGTGATGCACATGAAGTGTCCTTAGTCCCAGTGAAGTTCTACCTCTGCAAGGACATATGAGGAAATGTATGAGAATCCCCTTGTCTGGATGCTTCCCTGACAGATTGCTTCCTCCCATGCAATAATTAGCAGGCATTGATTCACCATAACTATTTGTTCCTGTAAAATTTTGGAGAAGCATGGGCCTTCAAAGCCCACACCAGAAATATCCCACGCAGTCATTAACTGTGTGATTCACCAACTTTAAATGCTGCACAAAAATATCCATGTGGACACTCATTTCCAGATATGTGACATCTGATTTCCTCCTTTTCCAGAGCATGAATTTAAATATACCCATGAAATCCCCTCATTTGCCATGTGGTTGCCTTGTTCCCTCACAGATATGGGGTTACCTCCTGATTTCCCTGCTGCTTCTGCTCATATTCCCTCTCCAGGTCTCACACTCAGCAGAGTGGCTTAAACCTTTCTGCAAGTTGTCAGCTACATCATTCTACAAATAAAACACCTCAAAGGAGAGACCCCTTTCCTTAGGAGAAGAGAATAAAGAGGTAGAAAAGACGTACTGGGAGATGCTTCAAATTTACTCAGCATTACACCAGTAAATTTACAAAGCAAAAAAGTCCCAGCTGTGCTGGGAAGGCTTTTCAGAGCAGACATCAAGGTTCATCTCCAGGAGAGTGCTTTGCAATATGACTGGAAAGGTCTGTTGGCTTCCTAACACACTGAATACTTGTGGACAGTCAGGGTGTTCAGTGAGGTGGCTGCTGCCATTGGGGTTTTGGAGATGCTTGGCAGAGTTCTGGATGGCAGGCAGATCCTGCCCATCCTCCTGCTCCACCTGGGCACAGAGTGGTTTGCCTTGCAAACAGAGCCAGGCTGGATTTCCATGTGGATTCACTCCAGAGAATGGCTGTGATCACAGGACCTACAGCAGCTCCTTGCAGAGCTGAGTTGATGTTCCCATCAGGCTTCTCTACCTTGCAAGACATAGATCAGTGAAGGCTGCTGAGTTTCTCACCTAATTATATCCATTTGGGATCTCTAAACACAGTTTCCTACTAACACAGCCAGGAACCCATTTTCAGATGAAAAGAGCAACTCCCTGCTTTATGTGAGGTGAAGCCTTAGGTCAGCCTTTTGCTGCTACAAAACACAGATGAGCTCAGCAAAGGTCTTTTAAGCAAACAGACCTTCTTAGACCTAATTTCAACCACCAGTGGAGAGTTTGTGCCATCATTCTTTTTAACCAGCCAACGCCTGTGAGCTCAGCCATTTTGTCTCCCCAATCAGTTACTTCAGATCAGCACTGTCAAAAATATAAATAACATCTTTATTTCAACCCATTGCCATTCTTCCAATGGGTACAGAGCTGGAGCATCCTGCTGGAATAGCAGACAGAAATTCATCCCCTTGTTTGAGCCTGAACACCTGTGCACCATCTTACTTGCATGAAATGGTTGTTTGGCAATTTATAAACAGAGCTCTGAGACTAATGCCTGCGTGCTCTATGGCTTCCTGTTTACCCCCAGCTTTTCATTGGCATCTCCCATCTATTTAAAGGCAAAAAAAAAAAAAAAAACCAAACAACAACAAAACAAAACAAATTATAGGTATAATGAAAGACTGTGCCATGAGATACCTGCCCAGAACAGAGCGATTAATTCAAATTAGCATAGGGACTTTAGTGGGCCACAGAGACACAATGATTTATGTGAAATACACTTCATGCTAGAATAACAAAGGAGACTTACTCACTTCCATCTATTACAGCAATTAGAGAGGAAGAAAAAACTAAAAAGGATGTGCAATATGTCCATGGAGGTTAAGCTAAGGATACATCTGTATCAGCCCTTAGTGCCCATGGTTTCAACCCAAAATTCACCTTCAACAGTTCCTATATCTTCCCAGTGCCCATCCCTGCAGACACAAGCCTGTCTCCCCTCTCCTCAGCAGGTTTCATGTGGCTCTGTCACAGCTTCTCAAAGGGAAGTAAAACAAGTGTGGGGAAAGTGCAAACAAACAGAAGCTGCCACATACATGTTCTGGAAGAGCTTATTCCTGTGTGGGAAGTGCTACAGGACTTTTATATCTGGGTGAGTGTAATGCCCTGGGATTGTGCCAGCAGTGCCAAAGATGGAGATTTTCACAGCCCTTGTTAATCTGACTACAGAAACCTTGTGCAGGCCAAAATTAGATTTAATTTATATTAACACTGCTCATTGCTCACAGTGGAAGTTGTACTTGCTCAGAGGGAGACCTTCATGTGTCACACAGGGGTACTGTGACCTAAAGTCCAAACCTGCTGAGTGCCCACAAGATGAACAAATATTCCATGAAAACTTTTGCATGCCTCGTATCTCAGAAAATAAACATAAATCAGAAAAACTCTGATTTGAAGTACCACGTGCAATTTTTTGCATGGTTTTTTTAGCCATGCATTTTTAATGAATGTGAAAATGACCTGACTAAAACCTAGAAATTTATATTAATAAGGATCAATCAGTAAATAAAAGCATCCAAATGCAATGTTGTCCTCTCTGGCCAGAGACAATGCCTTGTATTTGCCTTAGCACAGTGAAGTCTCTGAACTGATAAATAAATAACAGCCAGACCCAAGACTGCTGTCATCTTGATGTGCCAAAGAAAACAACACACTACATTTACCAGGAATAAAGGTAAAAATGATATCTGGCATAATATGGCTTGCAAGATAAAATTTAACTATCCTTTGAAGCAATTAGCAAGTACATGAAGCTCGTAAACAGAGAAAAAGGGACATCTCCAGTTCTGCATCTCAGCCTGTCAGCCATGGATCAGGAGTGAGAACCTGGTGACAGTGACAAGGCACGGCAGAAAGCGTGGCACCGCTCGGCTGGCAGGATTTCATCAAACCACAGCTCCTTCAGAAGGGCAAATTAGCTGTTCTTGTTCTTCCTCCTGCCCCTCCTAAAATATGCTGTCTGCGTCCAAATAGAGACATGGGGACACGAGCCAGCTGGGCTGTCAGGGATGCTGCTAACCCAGATCTGTCAAGGTGAACATGTGAGAGACTTGAGTTCTCCATGGGCTGGCTGCAGGAGGAGAATCTGCTGTCCGTGCTAAGCTGCCACCACTGGGGAGTCAGGAAGCTTTCAGCAATGCTCACCGAGTCTGAATGCACAATTTACTCAACTTTTTGTGCCCTGGGAGGATGCTGCCCACAGGTACCCACATGGAGGGGCTGCTGGTGGGGCAAGGCTTGGGACAAAAATAATGGCTTGCTTTGTAGGGCCAGGATTGTCCCATAGCCAGCAGGTTTTCTTTAGCTGGGACTCAGGTACCCACACCACCACTGTGATGAAAGATTAAACTCTCTGAACACAAAAGAATTCTCCTGCAAACCCAGGAGCATTTGCTCTGTTTCTAATTTTTCTGTAGCAGAAAATCCTTTAAGGCTCTGTCCTGCAGGTGTTGGCACCCTTTGGGGTGAAATGTTAAAATCCTGCCTGTTCCATTTAAGAGCTGGTGGCACTTTGGTTACAAGCTGGAGTTCACCACAACCTTCCTGGCTTCTCCCAGAGATAAACTTTAAATTTTTACACTGTTTTCTAAAGGTTCTCATTGAAGTTTTGCACATTTTGTACTTTGCATGCACAGACAGAATTACCACTGTAGAGCACAGAAAAATTTTGTTGAAATAAGACTCAGAGAACATCCAGTGAAGAAAAGGCTACACTGGTAAGTGATGTCCTGACACACGCTCAGCAGATGCCTTTTCCAGAGGAATCTGGTCAATATTAGGATGAGTTAAGAGGATACTTAGAGAAAGCAATAGGTGTTTTCAAAATGGATGGGCCATTAGCAGCAGATAATTGAATACCTGTGGTTAAGAAGTGCCATTGAGTTCAATATAAGCTGCACATACATCTGGAGCCAACACAGGCTTTTGACAGAGCCCAGATAAGGTGATGGGGAAGCAGAACATTTCTGAACAACAGCGGGGAAAAAGCTTTAGGTTACAATAAAAATTGGGGGGGAAAAAAACAAACAAGCAAACCACAAACTGAAGCTAAAATATTTTTAGCGTAGCCAAACTTTTTCCAAAATGAAAAGCTTGGGTAGAAATTTGGTGCTGTTTTGTAAATAGAGTCTCCCTTCCTTCAGGTCTGGTCTGGGGAAAAACAAAGTACTGGAATGTCTCACCAGCTGTAGCCCTTTGTCTTCTGCCATTTATTATGAGGAAAGTTGTATGTATGTTTATGTAGGACTCATAGAGAATTGGGATTCAAATTCAGTGTTCCTTGGATCACTGAATTTTGCTCCTGTCCAAAGAACAAGAAAACTCCTCCTACATCAAGATATCCCTGCTTGCTCAAGAGCTTTGACATCCTCCAGACCAATAAATGAGTTTTGTCAGGGGTTTTATACAATTTAATAATCTCGCATAGAGAGATGACAGAATTCCCGTGACAACCTAAATAAAGGGGTTTTTTTGGAACACACACCTCTGGCAGACACAGGTGGGTCCCATTTCAGCTCTTTGCAAACCCAGCAAGTGCTGCAGGCCCTCTTCTGCTGCCTTGGCATCATCTTCTGGCCCGTGAGCAACCTCCAGATCCAGTCTCCAAGGCAGCAGTGATGCACCCAGCTGTGAGGAGGCAGCAGAGTGCTGCATCCCAGGCACCACAGCACTGAAATGAGCTTCTCCCTGACTTACAGCAAAGCAGTCAGACTGGAGGGGATGTGGTTGTGCCTGTAGGCTCATAGCAATGGATACAGTCAAAAAGATTTCACAGATTTCCTCCGTGCTATGAGCCCTGACTTCCCTGATTAGGAGGTCCCAGAGCTGACCTGAGCCATTTGGCTGTTTCTCTCTGACCTTACACCATATCTGTTCCCTTTTTGCATTGCTAAGCACACATCTTCTCATCTAGCTCTTTTTCTTTGGCTTCAGCTGCCATACATTTGATTATCTCCCAGCTTAACTGAAAAAGGCTTTCCAGATATTCCTGTTGCTTTTGCTTTGGCATTAATTATGCCCTGTTTTCATCTTTAATTTGGATTCTGGCTGTACATTTGCAAAGTAGATTTGCTGGGAATGCATGCAGCATCATTTGTCAGCAGCTGCTCTCCAAAACTGCCTCCTGAAAAAGCTCCTGTGCCAAACAAAAAAGTCTGCAAAGTTCAAAGGGGCTGCACAGAACTTACAAGACTTTCTCCTAATTAAAATTTTAATATTTGTATTAAGAATTTGCAACAGGAGGTGGATTTATTCAGCCTCAATATTATTTTCCTGTATATTTTTTCAATCTGAAAAGGTATTTCTTTGCTGCTTCCCAATACTTCTGATGTATGCCTATAAATCTGTTGATTACAGTTGTAAAATATAGATTAGCTCTCAATTTTCTTGAAGACAGTGTTAGGACTTAATCTATAACACTATTTCCAATACATTTGAAAAGAGAGAACTGAAGATTTCAGAGCCATAAAGCACAGTAATGTCTGTGTTATGTGATACTTCACAGACATTTTTCCCAAAATAAAAATGGTTAATTTAATCAAACCTTGGCTTTTGAATCTCCAGTCACTGATAGATGGATGTTTCCCTGATATAAAATGACATTATTCAACTGACATCGATACAGGAAAAACAAAAAAGCTTTCTATCTCCTAGCTTTGGTTGTACTTGACCCATTTTGTTTTAAATAACTACTTTGAGAGCTAAAATAATCATAGATTCACTCATAGATTTTCAGTCAGTTTTTCTGATGCACCAGAAACCTGACTTTTTTTGCCAGTCCCACAGGTCATGCATGTGGGCCAGAAGCACAAACTATGTGGCACAAACAACCCCAGCAACCTTAAACACAAATATTTTGAGGCAATTCCAGAATGATATATCGGTCTCCCAAAGGTGGTTTACAGTCATAGTTTTGTTTACAGCTTATTCCTTTGTAATAGCTAAATATTTTTCTGGTACTGAAAACAGAAGATGTTATATTTACTTGAGAGATGTGGAATATGAAATTGCAATCTGCATTATTCAGCTTTGTGTGAGGTCTATCAGCACCAAAAATTCTCTTTAGCCTGAAAAATATCTGTAGAAGGCTCAATTTATATCAGGAATTAATTAGAGAAGGAAGAACTTGACCAATTGAAAATAATTTGTGTCTCTCCCCCAGCCTCTACTTAGTCTTAGTCTTTTCCTAAAAAATAATTAGCTATTGTGAAAAATGCCCACAGAAGTTCTGCACACTGTGAGGAAGAGGAAAAGATAAATCACAGATTTTTATCCTTGCAGCTGACAAGGAAGAAATGACTGTGAGCTGCTATGTTTTGCAGATTTGGGAACACCTTGTGCAAGGGTAATGGTGCCAGTGGTGCTGCTGGTCCTTTTGGGAGCAGTGACCTTTGCAAAGAGCAGCAGCACCCACAAACAGTAATTTAGAGAGACAGGGGAGGAACGCACAGAGTCCATAAACACCTGGAACCAGTTGTTTAGAAAGCAGCCCATAAATATGAAAACTCAGCTCACGGAGCACTGGCAGCTCTCTGCCAGGCAGTGTCACCAGGAGCTGCGCCCTTCCACTACAGAGCATAGATATTTTTTATATATATTTATATAGTTTTTTTTTCCCAGTCCATCAGAATTTGTGCTTGTGCTCTGTGAATCCATCAGGCAGCTCTGAAGGCATAACAATAACTGGTCAAGGACAGAGCACACAATGTCTTTTCACAAGGGGCAAAGGCAATCAAGAGATTTCACACATATTTGTGCTGCCTGAGAAACATCCTTAATGTGTGGGGACACAGACAAGGGTAAGAGCAAGAAAGATAAATTATCTTGCTCCTAGCTACAGTCAGCCTGTGGATAGAAGCAGATTGACACAGTTGAGTACAAGCACCACGAGCCAGAGACTGTAAATACCTGTTAGAGTGCAAGCTGAGCTGAGCAAGGAAAAATGTCTGTCTCCTTCCTCCCAACCCTTCTGCTCCTCTTTATCTGTCTCTCCTGGTAATTTTATCAACCTTCTCAGAGAGCAGAGAGGGGATGGAAAGGGTAAGTGGCATTTCTAACCCCAGAGCTGGATATTACGGGTGAGGTATTTAAATCTGCAAGATAGATTTAAGAGTCATCAGCCTTCGGAGACAAACTCTCAGATTAGCAGCTAAAAACTCTTCAGGAATTACATCTAAAGCAACCCAGACAAAGCCTCTCAGTAATCCCATTTTTGCACATTTGCAAAAATGGATTGAGGAGGCTGAGAAACATTCAGCCCTCAGAAAGCCCGTAGTTTAAGTGGCTACTGCTGCAGACTTTGGCTAATTACACTGCCAGGTGTGGATCCTACAGAAAGATTTAGGTCTGAGAAGAAAATCACGAGAAAATTATGAAAATTCCTTTGAAATATTCCTATTTGCCCTCCTCCTAAGTCCTTCTGTTTCTGCATATGTTGTGAAACTGCTTCTGCTTGGCGATGGTTGAGGCTTGTACAGAGAATGCGACACACTGGGACAACATCTCACTGGATTCATGTCTGGCACTGCACCATCACTCCTGAGCAGACTGAGATAGCAGGGATTGACCAGATACAGCCAAGAAAATAAAGGACAACCTCTGGGTTTCCTGGTGCCCTTAGCACTCGAGTGTAGCAAAGCCTGTATTTGGACCTGCCCTAGGACAAAACTCACTGAGTGGCTTTCACAAGATGGTCCCAGCAGATCATCCCTTAGGAGCACAGAGAGCTTTGGGATTGCCTCATGGAAACCCGCAGCTAGAGAAAGGTCACTAAGCTGATAGTGCTGCTGTGCCCAGGACCTGGCTTTCCTCATCATTCAAGCTGAAGAATGGGATTCCTTTTACCCCATTCCAAAGGGTGTGTGCAGGTTTCCCTTCATGGGACGTCCAGGGACAGAGAGCAGCTGAGTGTCTAAACCTTGTTCTGTTCTTTACAAGGCACAAGTAGGGCATGGCAGCCTGGAAATATTTCCATTAATTGCTAGGTTAATTGGAGATATGCTCAGCTATGGCCATGCCTAACCTAAAGAGGGCCTGCATCCTGGAACATCCCAGAGACTCATTCAACAGAGCCTGTGCTCCACAACTGTCAGAATCTGTGGAATTGATGATTCTGAATTGTAGAAAGTCTCTGTCTGTCAGCCCCACTGCCAAAGCAGAAGCCATAATTGGTCTGTGCTGTTTCAAGGTTGTTTATTCTGTTTATCTCTAACATGTTCTGCTGCCCTGCCGCAGCTCTGTCCTGCAGGGCAGCGTGTGGGGCTCTGCCCTCAGTGGGATGTTACAAACATTAAATACCACAAACTCCCTGTGCTGGATTTACAATAACGTGCCAATATCTGTCACCTACGTTGAACAGTGTGTCCCCAGCCTAAACCAACAGAAAAATGCCAACACCAGAGTGAAACATGGAGGGCATGAAGAAGGAGAAAAAGGACAAGATACACCCAATTTCCTCCATCTTGTCCCCTTTGGACCCCTTATCTAGAAGCCTAAAATTTTACTTTTGCACCTGTGCCACACTTAATTGTTACTTATATCAACCACTCAGAGCTTGTAGTTCATCCTGTAAGATTGAAAACTCTTTTCCATGGACAGAGATCACAGACAGTGTCTCTGAGGGCTCTGTCCAGGGGGGTTCCTGACCCCTGCCAGGGTCCCAGACCTGCCAGGGCAGACAGAGGGAAGCCCTGGATTCCCACACACAAACAGATGTGGCCACAGCTCACTGCAAACGTGTGTAATGGACAGGAAAAGTGGGAGTCTTGCTGGTCACTTTGCTGACATTCCTGCACTGGGAAAGACGTGGGAGAGCTCTTTTTACTGAGGAACTGATATCCTGAATTCCACGAGCAGCACGGTGATCATCTGGACACACGGCCATATGGCAGGTCATGCGTGCCAGGCAAAGCTCCCAGGAGAGCAGCTTCCACCTTCAGAATATGACTGCTAATCACTGTCCTCCAGATTGCAACAGGCAAGACACAGAGCACCCCATCAGACTCACAGAGAGGTTTATAAAAGAGCTAATATGTTATGTACGTAGGAAATCCAGTGCAATATTGAAATATGAATAAAATAGAATACATTGGAATGTTATCAATGTATCCTGAAATGCAGCAGCAATATAGTTTGATAGTATCCAATTGAATATTCTTGGTTTGTTTCACTTCAATGTCTGAATTTTTTTCTTTGATTTGGAAAGAACAAAGAATTTACCACAAAACAGGGAAAATGTTGCTCGTCGGTCAAAGGCAAACACTTTGCATTTATCATGGAAACACAGCTCCTCACAACAGTGCAAATCCCTGATCAAAATATTAATTTCTTTTTTTTTTTAATCAAATATTAGTGATTACTGTAAGGATCACTGCAAACACCAGCTCCATGGGCGCTGGTGGAGCCTACTGAACTCAGGATTTAAGCAGACATGCTAATAACCCTAAATTAGACTAGAGTTTACTAAATATTAAGATTGCTGAATATTAAATAGGAGGCTTGTAAATTCCAACACAGCTGATCATCGTCTGGATGAGCCAGTGAATAAAATCATCCCTGAAGTGCTGAAATTCATGTACTGTTGAATCACATTTTTCATCTCTGACTGAAGAGCAGAATGGCTCTGTGTTTTCTTAGTTTTTATCTCCATGGAGAGCTAAAGACAGCTACTGTCATCTTGTATGCCAGGTCTGTCACTCTTGGGACATCTTGCAGTGGGAGCCTAAGAGTATTCAATTTTTAAGTAAAGTCTTCTCTAATGCAAGGTACAAGCTGTGAAAAAAAATCTTACCAATAGAGGAAATAAGAAATTAATTGCTCAAGTTGTAAGTCAGAGGAAAAGGCACAATGCTCTTCTGTTTAATTTTCAGAGAGAAGGAAAACAGAAGAAAAAACACAACCAAATACAACATTTAATCATTAAAACCACAATTAAATCAAAACATCAGAAATAATGTCTGCTTGCTGTAATTAAAACTCAAGGCACAGGAGTGGGTGCCTTGAGGCAGCTCTCATTGCCTGCCAGAACCCATATGTTTGCTTAGGTACCAGGTTGAGAGCTGCTTAAGAAATGCTGACAGACATATTCAGTTGATACATTAGTGGACTAAGTGTAAAACAGCAACAAAAACATTTTACTTGTGAAAACAAATAAGTTAATGACATTTTTTGTTTATATATATATATATGTGTATATATATATATATATAGATATATATACACTTTTCATTATTACAGTGAAGTGTGGCCTGGAGTCAGGCCCATAACTAAGATAAAAGGGAAGTTGTGCTGTACCTGAAAACTCCTCATCCCACCCTTCCTCTCCTTTTGTTCACCTCGTTTTGTTCAAACATTCACCTTGAGGCTTTGAGTGAACAATTGCATCAACCTGGGTCTAACTGACCAACAACAGGAACCCTCAGGAATTTTCCCATTTCCCAAGGACTCATCCCAGCTGGAGAAAGATCCTCAGACACCTTTTGTTTGGGTGATGTCCCAAAAAACCTTTGCATTACCCAAACCCGACACAGAACGAGTTTGGTGGTACTGAGTGAGTTCATAAGCAAAAGTATTGGACCAGTGAGAACTTTAATTTTTGTGCCAGAGGAAGTGTGTCAAAACCAATGCCTTTTCTATTAAAAATTAATTGTCTCAAGCAGCATATGACACTAAAGCTTAAATTTTCATCTCATTATTTTAAGGTGCTGAACTGTATGGCTTTAATCCCCAGAGGCATTAGTGCAGGTACTTAAAGTTTGTACATGTGTAGTCTTATTGATGTAAGCACTTGGTTAAAAAGGGCCAGATTACAAAGCTTCTTTGAGGATCTAGCCCCAGCAGTGAAAAGAAACAGTTTAGGCCAGAGACATCAGAGTGGGCTAGAGCCCACATGTGTTATTTGCATTTGGAATGAAAGCATTTTAAGAATTTAATCACTTTTGAAAAGCATTGTGCAGAGACGATCCCCAGTCATTTTGAGGAACTAAGTCCTCTTAAATTCTAATTCTTACCCTTCTGCTTATTCACAAAATAGCTTTAAGGAATATCTTGCCGTGCCTCAGCTTTTCCATCCCTACAATATGTACCTCAAAGGGCCATTGTGACTGTTATTAAATAAAGCTGGTAAAGCACTCTGAATATCTGCACCGGTATAAAAATATTCCACAAGAAATTATTACTGTAGCATTAGTACCATATGAAGTTTGATATAAATCCATGAACTATACCATTGGTTACAATTCTTTATACATCATCTCCAGCATAAAGATATTAAGTGAAAGAAATAGTTGACTACTTTAGAACATGGTTCTCTAAAACCTTTATTCTTACCGCTATATTATATTCAAATGTCAGAATATATCCAAACCCCTATTTTTATTTTAAGCTTGGCTGATTTATTGATGGCTGTGCTTAATTTTTAAAACATTTTCTCCTTTAGAAATTAGTCTTCTGTCAACCTCTCTAATGTACACAATCTGGAGTCACAGCATTCATCTTAAGCAGCTTAGCATTAATGTTTAATTCTGCAGTCCTTACCCTGGCTGTGCAGAACAGTTTGATAGTTTATGTCTTTTGCAATCAGTAGTTAACATATATTGCTCTGTTCTCCACTGTACTGATAGAAAGTTGCTGTTCTCTCACATTCTATTTTTCTTGGTTTTCCCCCCTTAATTTCTACCTGGTTTAAGACACTTTATTTTTCATTAATAAGTAATTTTGAGAGCCAACTATTGAAATGCTGAAGGACACAAGATCCTCACTGAATGCTGGAGTTCCTGAGATGTATTTGAATCAGGTGGTCTGGGCACCTGTGGGTCATGGTTTGGATTAGGAGGGATCTTAAAACCAGTTCCAACCCCTGCTGTGGGCAGGGACACCTTGCACTAGACCAGGTTCCTCCAAACCTCATCTAATTTGGCCTTGGGGTGTCCCTTGGGCACCAAGGGCTTTAGCCACCCCAGCCTTAGTGTTGTGGATAGAATGCTTTGCTGTGGTACAGAGCAGACCTTCACACAAGGATTGCTCATGTTGAAACCAGCAGAAACAATGCATTAAGCCTCTCTCACACTTCATGCAGGACAGAATAAACCACGGGGTGCCTTATGCACTGATACATAGTCCCCAGGGGCATTTAGGCTGGCTTACTGCTTTTCTTAATTTTTCATATTTCTGCCTACAGCTATACATGTTAAACACCTACAATTCTTATACACCCCAGGCTTTGCTGTCTGCTAGAATCCACACTCGAGAGATTTAAAGCTGCTACTCTGAAGTACATGGAGATTGGGCAGGTGAGTGTATGCTTAACATTAGGCCATGCTTATCTTCTATTAAACCTAACAGGACTCAGTGCTTGTTTAATGTTAATTATACCCTTACGTGGTTTATGGATTGGGGGCTGGATTACTTATTTGATTACAATTAGGCCTGTGATTGCATGTTCATTGAGCTGAGAGCATTCAGCAACCAGCCTGAGTGCTTGTCTACTCCCCCCTGCCCTCCTTTGGAGTTACAGACTTCACTCCACTGGCAGTGCTGAGAGGTTTCTCTTAGCCTCATGGTAAGGATGGGTTAAAAAATAAAAATACCATTACTCCTTTTCTCAGTGCCTTGTGATAGTGAACAGATAGAGATGTCTCAATGAGAGGGTGAGCAAACCATCTCCAAAATACAAACCTCTTACATCTCTGGTACATGAATATACACATGCATTACTCCCATCCAGAGAAGCAGTAAACAAGATGAACTCTTCTAACCTCAGTCAAAACTGTCAAGCTGAAAACCAGAGAACAAATGCTCTGGTGAAAAGCAAGAGGTAGAGCAACCTTTAGCAGAGCCACAAAATCCCACACCTTCCACTGTGAAAAGCAAAAGCTCATGAGAAGAAACTCCCATTCTGTTAAACACTAACAGGCTTAGAGCTCAGTGTGACTGCAGCAATTTAACTCTTTCTTGCAGAGTCAAAACCCACCGTCAGCTGGAAACAATGTTAATTATAGAGGCAGAAAATTCCCAATTCATTTTGTGCAGGGTAATGCATACAAAGTTTTTTTAAATAGTTAATTTCCTCGTGCAAACTGTCTTTTGTAGACAAACACATGAAGAAAAAAAATGATATCTTCATCATAATGGTCTTGTGGTTAAGGTAACAGATTGGGAGTCACTCCCAAGGTCTGTGTCCTTTTCATGTCTTATCTTTGAGAGACAGATTGTGAGCCAGTTATTCTCATTGATGAGTAGCACTTGCACTAGTTGCCCCATACAAAATAATGATACAGCTCATGCAGGCACTCATCCATCACTGCAAAAAAGACATTCTCAATGTAACCTTTAGGTTGAAAGAGATGTTCAGGGAAGTCACCATCTCCTCCTGCATTTAGCACAAAGGTCTCCCTGCAGCTGGCATGTCAAAGGATCTGCAATATAAATAATGACAGCCTCAAGAGTAGACAGAGGATATCTTTCTAGAATATTTAAGTAAAGGCTATTGCAGGCAAACTATTAAAATATTAAAATATTTTCCACTGTTAGATCATGGTAATCCTCATCCCTACATCTCAATGATCTTGGAGGACTTTTCCAACCTAAACTGTTCCATGATTTTGTTTGAGGCTTCAAGGACAAATTTGAGGCTAAAGTATAAAAGAAAAGGAATAGTTAAATACTGATTCATACACAAAAACTTATTTTTTTTTCCATAAATGGCAATCATTCAAACTATCAATCATCTGGAGAGGAAGAATCAGCAGGCAATCTAATTCAAGGAATTAGATTGTAATGTCTGATGTAGATCTACCAGTTAATTTAAATAATGAGTCACCTGGTAGGCAATCAAATCTAGGTCAGGACATTTAGCAGGCTGAAAATAATGAGTCTAACAGCAACAGAGCTAACAAAACAATCCAGATAATAATGACAGCACAGAATGACAGTCCTAACGTAATCAGACAGTGTGCACAAACTGTAAATAGACAGAGTAAAGAGAATGAACTTTTGTAGGGAGGCAAAACATATTCTCCAATGAAACTATTATAGAAGAATTATGTTTGGTTAAAAGGAAGCATAGTGACAAATCACAGCGAGGATATGCAATATTTATGTGCTCTGACTGTATCTACGGTATCAGTGAAAGCCTTCTTTCCCAGCTTTTTTCATTTGTTTTGCTTTGTATGAAAAGCAAACACTGTAAAATTTGATTGTTTTTGGATTTAGGAAGTGATGCCCTCCATTTCTCTATTGTCTTTTCTTGATGTTTCCTTGAAATAATTTTTGATCTTGATTTTAGAAATTGCTTCTTGCTTCAAGAAAATAAGACTGGAGGAGAAATAAAGTAAATGTTCAAAAGTAGCTCACCCTGCAGTCCCCTCTGCCCCAGTGTCCCCATGGATCAGGATATTGGAGACACAGGTAGCAGGGACAGGGAATTTCACACCAGCATCTTCCACAAGCCCCTCACTTAACAGATGTCTTGGAGCCCTGCTCCTTGTGCTCCCCGAGCAGCCCAGGGGCTGTCACCACACACAGACACTTCTGCTCCTGAAAAGCACCAGCAGGAGATGTGTTTGAGTGGGAAACACTAGATGTCAGCAGCCCTCTCCAAAGGGTGCTGCCCATTCAAGAAGAGTTTGTAGTTTATCCATCTGCTGCTCTCTGGATGCACAGTTCCCAAATTATGGGATTTTTCTCTCCACAGTGTCCTGACTGCATCCAGCTGCCACGAAGGGTTTTCTTCTGTGTGATTTCAGCCTTGTTCATTCACACAAGCAGAGGGTAATGTGTTCTGTTGGTGTGTCAGGGTGTTGGGGGTCTGAAAATTTTCTTTTGTAAAACCCACAGGGCAAAGCACATCAGTGATTCTGCCAGGGAGGTCAGACCCTCTTTCCCCAGTGCCCTGCTCTACAAATTTAAGAATTATAGAATCATTAAGATTGGAAAAGTCCTCTAAGATCATCAAGTTCCCATTAACCCAGTGCTGCCAAGCCCACCTCTAACCCACATCCCCAAGTGCCTCATAATGCACCTCTTTTAAATCCCTCCAGGGATGGTGATCCCTCAAGCAGTGCCCTGGGCAACCTGTTCCAAAGCCTGGCCTATGTTTTAGTTTGGAGGGGTTTTGTGGCTCTTTTGGGTTCTTCTTGTATTAAGATTAGCTCTGTGTTACCAATGACACTACCACGTTTTTCAGACAAAATGTGGAATGGCGACAGATTTACCTATTGAGATGAATTTTATAATCCATTACCCATATGATGCTCCAGGCAACTGGAGCTCTGCTGGCTCGTCACTAATGCTGGGCTGTTGGGTTTATTCAGCTTAAACTAATCAGGGAGCATATAGGAGATGACTATCAAATAAATATCCTTCAACTTCAGCATCTCATTATGCCTTCAAACCTGGCATCTCATTATGTCTTAAAATGAATGATGGCACTACTTACCCTAACTCCAGGTAGCTAGCTAATGCTGAACAGCCAATTTTTTCCCCTTTGTGAGCTGATTATTTAGTTTATAATTACAATTTCAGTTTTAAAAGCATTGTTGTGTTCCATTGACAGATTTTAAAAAGTGTAGGGCTTTGTAGTTCAGCTTTATGTTTTCCATGCATGTCATGGACTCCTTCAAGAAAATCTGTGGGAGCTCTTGTGATTCCTTACATCATGACATTTTTCTTTGAGAAGTCAAAAGGGGATGATCAGACTTTATTCTTACCTACATTAGTGAGAATTATCTCTGCCTATCAACTGGACCTACTGGGGTGATAAGGCAGTATCTGGTAGCTACTTGTAAAAACTTCATCAGGCTTCAGAAATGAAAAATGTCTGAAGAGTCTAAACTGGGGTTTATTGAAATGCAAAAAATTCATCTTCTAGGATAATTTAGTCATTTCTTTTAGGACTTCTGAGATCTGCTGCAACCCAAGTGGTGAGAGGAAGAAGAGATTGCAGATAAGTTCATCTTCCCTATTCTGCTGTACCGTGTGTAGACTATTCACATTATTCAAAGTCAGATGTCTGTTTTGATGTTCTTATTATTTAATTTTATGTTAATATGGTTTATGTCTTCTCAAAGGTAACAAAACCTCCCTAACACATTAGAAAAGTGGTATTCAATGCACAAAGAAGGTTGTGGAGTGTTTTGAGGTCTACTTCAATGAAGGGAGCCTTGTATAATGAGAAGTAATAACCAAAAACTAGCCTGAAGATTTTAGAATGCACAAGAAAGCACCAACCTGTACAAGCAAGATGGAAATCACAACCTTATCCTTAATTAACTTATTTAATTTATATTATTTGTTTCATAAATTTTGGAGCCTGTCACATCTGGAAACTCTTCCACAACTGGAGAGTAGCACCTTTAAGCTGTAAGTACTAAAAACATTAGGCTAGCAGGGCCTGCTAAAGCACTAATCCCAGAAATAGCAATTTTCCTCTTTTTACACATACTTTACAGTTTTTTAGAAGCCTGAAATAGTAATGCCATATGTAATTCTCTTTCTAGCCAAGCCTACTTAAAATGCTCGCTCAGAAGTAATAAGTGCAATATTTTTTCTAATCAGGTCCCCTTGGAATGAAATCATGGAAAAACTGTTCCTGCCAGCTCATGCTGATTACCTGTGTGTCTCATTACTCTAAACCCTATCTGACAGCCACACAGTCGTAACTGTCTTTCAACAAGAGCTACCACTGAGTCTTTTAAAATAATTTCATTTCAATTTTAGCTAGTTCTAGCTTAAACAGCACATTTAATTGCCTAATAAGCAGTTCATAAGAAGAACATAATTTCAAAGTAAAATGTTGGACCTCTCTGGTCTTTGACAGTGAGGGAAATTAGAGATGCCTTTTAAGTCCTCCCGTGCAAGTTATTCTGCAGCAGAGGAATCAGCAACCTGGAAAATGGTTAGAATACTGATTGCACTTTCAAAGTATGCACAGAATTAAAAAATAATAATAATAAAAATTACTGTAAATATTAAGCAACTACAGAACGCAGAAGGTAGAATATTTTAACTGTTTCAGAAGTACCAGTAGTCTTCAAAGTAATAAGAATCCCAGCAGGTTTCATTTGTCTATAGGGAAAACTTCCCACCCCACTGGAAACTGCTGTTATTTTATTCCACATAAAAAAATCTGAATAAATGTATAATGTAGCATGTGCAGGGACTAATTTGGCCTGAAACAAAGACAACAGAACCCAGTCCACGTGTTTTTTCTTATTACCCTATTATCAGTGCCTAATAAACTCCCAGTTCCAGAATGCTGTGTTATCTTGAGGAGTCCCAGAGATGGACTGAGCTGTATAAAATCCCTGAATTAAATAGGGAAATTCCCTAAGGATTTACAGCAGGTGGACTTCAGCCACCCCTGTTGGAATATCTCACCTCCACTGCTGTGTCCCCACGTTTCCTTGGGTCTGTGAATATGGGATGGATCCTCTTGGTCACTTTCAAGACCCGGGTCTGGCAGGGAAAATCCAGGCTGTGAAGGAAAACAGGTAGGGCAGAGGGCAGGACGACCAGAGTCCTTCAACGTGGAGCTGGGACACAACTGGAAAATCTTCTGGATTCATCACATCCAAACAAAGCATGGCCACAAGTCCTAATTCACCAGGTGAGCAAGTCCCTCCCCTTCTGGATTTTTGTCATGTTGAGTCCTCAAATAATTAAATATTGAGTTCCAAAGCCTAAGGCAGAGATAGTGGCTAAAAAACCGGCCCTTTGTCCATTTTGGATGGCAGAGTTGTTGATTTTTCTAGACAATGTGTTTTCCTGACAGTGTGAATATTTCTAAGATGCATAAAAATATCTGGCAAGTTCCTGAGCAATGAAAAGTGGCTGACAGACACAGTAAACTACCAACATGGGCATTTATTTGACATCCAGAAATGTTTTCTGTATCTGAAAGACAGTAAAGCCAGTTACTACAGGAAATACCCTATAGAAAGACAATAAAATCAATTAAGATTTGTAATGGAAATGCTTTTCTATTGAAAAAATGTTCAGTTCTGGAAATTGATGCATTCAACTAATGACTCTGATTAAACTGTACAAACAAAAAAGAAGGTAAATAATTAAACCTGAGAGATATTCATGAAGCCAAATGCTCTGTCATATATCTGTTCACTGTTTTGAACAACTTTTTCTAATTTTATGAGAACATTACAAATTGGTAACCAAGAAAAAAAATTCTAAAATTTCTATGCTCTACTTTTATCTGAATAAAGTGTGAAATTTCTGGCTTCATTTTAAATGAAATATTGTATTATTAAGTTGCAGCAAATTTTTCATCAGATTACTTTCAAGAAAAAAAAAACTCAAGAAACTCTAGCTGTAAAGAACAAAGTGAAATAAAATTGCATAGCAATATTTGGGAAATATTAGTAAATACAAGAAGTACTGCTGAAGAAAAATCAATTTTCTTCACCCATCAGTTCAAAATAGAATTGCCTGGTTTTACTCAGAGAAAATGAGGAAATAATTTCGTCTATGAACATCGAAAAACTGATAAACTAGAAGTGTAAACTATAAAGTCATAAATCAAATACAAAACAAATTTCAGAAATGATCAAACAATAACTCATTTTCTGCTATAGATTTCTCTATATGTCTGCCTGTGAAACACCCTTTTAACCTGCCTTTTCCCATGTTTTTTGAAAGTATGGTATATTCAGCTCCTCAACAAAATTCTTATTAGTGAAAGCATTAATCATTGATTAATTGTAATTACTTATCCTGTGGAAAATTTGGGAATGGAATTAGGTTGTGACTACAAGTCAAAGAAAGTTTGCCTTTCCTATTGATTTAAACATTTTTGAGACAGATGTCCAATATAGAACTCATTCTCTACACAAATTTTTGTATCCCAAAGAAGTTACCTTGTAATCATCAATTTTCCTAAGGATAGAGGACAGCACATATATTGCTTTTCCAATAAATTGCACAAATGTAAAAACCAAGATATTTTTGAACGTCTACAATTTTTGTTGTTGAACTGAATGATCCCGACAACATTAAAAAATATTTAATACCTGCACTACACATTTGAAACCTTCTTTAAAGACATTTAAGCTTTTTTAGTGTCACAATCCAATGCTCTTTCCTTTATTTATGCTTGGAAATGCAGAGCCTCAAGAGGGTTTCAGTGCTAGGATGGAGCACTGTCTGCATCTGCCACTATCAGGAATGTGAAGATCAAGGGTTTAATTCTTCCTTCACTGGAGTTATTTTCCTTTTTTTCTTTCCCTTCTTTTCTCTCTTTTTTTTTTTTTTTAATATCACCTTTAATGTTGATGACTTCAACTATTAAGAAAATATTCATTTTATCACTGTTTTTTTTGAAACTGGATAAGGATCCTTTCAGAACTAATCAACCCCATCATGGTAAAATTTTGCCAAAAAATAGATTTTTTTTTTTTTTTTTAAAACTCTGAATGACAGAGAACCTTCCCTGACAGATCATAATGTCATAACCTAACAATATTTATTTTTATAGCAAATAAATATTTCATGAACATTTAAAGTTACTACAGTTTTTTTTTTCATGGGTTTCTGAACAGCCACACATTACCACTTCCAGTGGTAGATTATTTCACTTTCCTAAAGTCTCTTTTTCTAAACTTAAGTCTGAATAATAACATCCTTATTTTTTTGTCCGTTCAGCTTTCAATATAAATTTAATGACATTTTATTATTCACGCAGTTTGACTCTCTTGTGAAATACTTGCTTTTAAAAGAATGTCTGAGAATATTCCCAAATGGGAGGGGGAAAAAAGCATATTTGTTTAGAACGGAGCTGCTTCATTTTAAATTCAATGCCAAAATGCTTCCACAGTTCCCACCATGACCTCCCATAACATGAGTCATCAGAGATAACTATATCTATTATTATGCTGCAGAAAGGTAGGAGGTTTTGCTTTTTCAAACACTTTTAGCTAACTTTTCCCCCATTTCCAGGGCGAGCTAAGGTAATAATTTATCGCTTAGCAGAAAATTACAAGACTTCCACAGTGACTCATCTATGCTGCTTGGGTTTTACATGAAAGCAGCTGTGTAGCACAAGTTTTTCCCCCATTTTTAACCTGACTTATTCTTAGGTTGAAGATTTGGATGCTTTTTGGGATAAGAAGATGGGTAACAAAGTGAAGAGGTTTTGACGTTACAAGTTTTAGGCTCTTCAGCTCTGAGCTGCTGGGGGAAGGGCAGAGAGACAAACCTGACCAACTTCCCTGTGGGTCTCAGATTCAGTCAAAGAGAGAAACAGGAGTTTCTAGCCAGGCAGAAGCCTGGGAAAGAGTTGGAAAAGAATGTAAATAATTATCTCTCTTGTTGTTCACATTGTTTATAGTTAAGTTCTATCACTGTGTGTCAAGCACTTTGCACCAATGTTGTGGGTGGTTTTCACTTCAGGACCAATGGAGTTGGTCCTCACGAAGCTCTGTATAAAAGAGCAGTGTATTTTGAATAAACTGGGGTTTTTCTCTCAGCAGCCTTCTAATCAGATTCTCTTCATTCCCGTCCTACCTCGACAGTGACACTTCCCGAGCTCTCCTCCATCCCAGCTTCTCCAGAAATCTCTGCTGGCCACCAGCTCAACTCTCACCTGCATTCCTTACACCAAAGCACCAGCATTTGCAGCAAAACCACAGACTGCACGTTTTTCCTTCTCTTTCATCTGTCTTTTTTCATAGAGGTGAAACAATTAAACCCATTAATGAGTTTGCAAACTCCTTCTGATACTCACAGAATTCTCCAGTCCATAAGGAAGGTGTTGGATGTAGGCCATAGGCCAAATTTCATCAAGCCTTGCAGGTCATTATATGGGAAGAAGGAGTCCTGTAATGAGCATCACATCAATAAATAACAACGCGCTGTCTTTCTGAGAATTCTTTCCTAGAAAGAAGCATAGTAATAATGAGTATATTCTTACTTACAGAGTTCACAAACTAAAGCAATGATTCAAAGCAAAAACTTCAGAAGAGTATCAGAAGTCAAGACTTAGTATATAATTATAAAGGACAATATCAGCAAAACATTGCATTGGTGTTTCTACATTTGGTCGTGCTATAATTAATCCAGCCCAAATCCTTTTGTAAAAGAAATAAAGTAGTAAGATAATTTTAATGAGTTTTAAATTGATGCTATACTTTGCATTCCCTCTAAATCTAAATATTGGTAATAATTTCTCCACCAAAATATTTCCTTCTATTATAATTTCAATAACTACAGCGCATGCAAGCCAAGATATGAGTTAGTGAAAGAAAAGAAACATTGGATAATACATCATTAACCTCAGGCCATATTTTAATCTTCATTTCTAAAGGTTTCCTTTTCTGTATACTTTATTCATTTTGCATTTCCTGCTTGCAACAAGCAAATTCAGCAAACATTATTTATCAGAGTTCCTTTGTAGGCAAACAACAGCCTAGGTTTCCTGCTGTGTTGTGGAGGACAAACCAAGGAGGCAGATTCCGCAAAAATAAATGGCTGATGCCCAAGTTAGTGATGTATTTCTTTAAACATAGTGGAAATATCCTTAAAAGCTGCAAGGACACATAATAAAATGTCCCAAGAGGAGACTAACTCATGCTCTGACCTTTTATACCTGTTTGGTTATAGTAGATATTCAATTACCCAATTAAAAAAAAAAATGAGAGAGATAAGAAAATGGGTATAAATCCATAGTAATATCATCTTGATGCCTCTGATTCTTGAACTGAATTATACCTTATTCAGAGACTACAATGAGGCCCTCAAAAGCAAAAATTCCAAGTGCCACAATATTTCTGAGAGAATATTCTGAATGGAATTAAACTTTTTTGATCAACAACTCTTTTTATGAAACTGCGTTTTTTTCCTTTTTCCAGGTTATGTAATACCTGGGTTTTCCTGCCCACTTCTTATTTGTTTTCATAAACCTGGAAATAAGAAATATGTCCTGGTTTGAAAGGAGGAGGAGATACCTTACATCAAAGAGTAAACAGCACATTTCTATCTCAGTAAACGAGGTCATTTTGCTACTTCTCCATTCTGCTTTATTCTTTCTTTCCCTGGATACTGAACTCTGAAACTAAATTTTCCCTACTTCCTTTTCTGAGGAACTGAAAAGGCCTATTTTGTGTACATCATAACTTGCAACCACCACAAAGGTTTAAATTTTGTAGCCCATAGGTAAATGTAGCATTTTCTTCTAGTTAAAAGAACTTATTCTTCTTTCTTTAGCATTTCAATGTGTTATTTAATTGTATTGTACATTCCATGTATTAGCTGGGTGAAAGTTTCAAAGCCCTATCAACAATTTAAAAAAATATTCTTTTTTTCATACGATACTCAAAGGAATATTTTCATACTAAGAACAATATTTTCAAAAATATCTAACTATTTTTGTTTTATTTGCTCACTCTATGTTTGCTAAACTTCCTGGATAGATCTGTGGAGGACGTTCATTGCTCATATTTAAAACTGGAGGTGTTCATCACTTTTCAGATTCCAAGTTCCTTTTTCCTTGGCATCACTGATGTCAGTCTGAGTTCTGTTGCTCTGTCAGTGGTACCACGCTCAAGTCTATAAATTCATGTGACATTGCAAATTCTAAATTTCATCAATGTCATCAATCATAAACTGATGAATAACAAAGAGTTTTCAAGGATTTCCTATCCAAGAAGAATCTGTTGCAAAAGAAACACAAAATCATCTTTGTTACATCCAAGACTGATGCTAGTCCACACCAAGTGGGATTCTTTACTTGAGTAAGAATTAATTGTGCCACTATAAAAAGTTGGAAGGGTGGCAGTCATATTTGTTACCATGGTACAATTACTTTCATAACTGAGAAAACATTGTTCAGTTTTATTTTCAAAATAAATTATTGTCTTTTTTCCAAAATTCCATCATTAATCTTTGTAAAGAATGGCTGAGGACTGAACAGAATTATGATCCCCTTCTGTCAGGAAGAGAAAGATTAGAATTACAATACTCTTCTGTCAGGAGAGAAAGATTAGATTGCACTTCATATTTTATGTGAAGAAAATTGTGGCTACTTTGGCCATAAATATAGCCTCTAAGAAGAAAAAAATACTGGATTTGGATTGCTAGTGCAATGCTATTATGCCAGAGTAATATAATACCCCCACAGATATGATAGGTGCTTTCAGAAAAGTCCAGCTATGTAACATGATACACTACACTGCAGATGAAACCTTCTCTTAATATATAACCTGCATAACAATTTCAGTGTAATAAACGGTGGGTGGATTTCTTATTATTGATTTTACCATCCCAGGCAGTTGGAGGTCATCATGCATTTACACAGGAAATATTACAAATTCCAGTGGTCATAAGTTTGTTACCTCAGCCTATTTTTCTGGGTTGTTTTCATATAGCTGGTACAGCAGTAAACACAGGGAATAATAATCCTTACTGCTTAGCAATTTCTTTTATTGTCCTTTGTATTATATACAATCTTTTGGTAGGAAAGCCCTTAAGACAAACAAAATCAATAGGACACTATGAAACTGCAATAGCAGTCTACAAAAATCACTCTAAGAACCATCAGATATAATAGAAAGTGATTAAACCTCCATAGAGCTTTTCTTTCTAGGGAAAAAAGAAGCTAATAATTATAAAAAAGGTAAAAAGATTACTTAGTATGTTATTTAGTAGGTTGTGTTATGTTCTAACAGGGGCTGAGGGAGGGAAGGTCCTACTGTAATTCTGAACATAAAAGCAGAGGAAAAGCTCAGCTCTCAGAGGAGGACTTGCTTCCCAAAGGACTCATGGAAGGCTCTTCCTGAGTGTCCAAACTCTCCAAAAGGGAAAATGATATAAAATGGGAAATACTGGAATGTTGACGAATTTATTCCTCCAGCTAGCTTGAGATCACTAAGTGTTAAATTTCCAAAGCAATTCCTGAGGTACTGAGTTGCACCAGGGCTGTTCAGAGAATAAGCAGGTGAAACAGCTCCTTCATCCATCCACCAGTGCTTCTCTATTTATCTCCTGGAAGGAAATCCCAGAGGAAAGTGCTTTAGGTTTTTGCACAACTCTTTATGCAGGTCTTTGGTATCAGCCTGCACACTCTATCACAGTTTGAGAGCTTTATCTCTGCAGGGTTCCTTCCTGATTTGGCCTATCCTGATGAGCAGATGACTCACAAAAGATCTAACACCAAGAGCACCGCAAAGTTATTCTTATTTAATTTCTATTCAATGATATTCTTAAAACCTTTCAAGAAGTTTGAGAGGTGATGATAGTGTAGGTCCTGATCCAAACTTACCTACAGTCAATAAGAACTTAGACTTTGACTTATTTAATCCTGATTGAGCTAGATAATAAAGCCAGTGCTGAATTTTAAGTGTACAAATAGTTCTATATTATGCATACAAATCCCTCTCCAGATTAGGCTAAATGTTAATCAGCAAAACACCGCTAGAACTCACCCAATAAGCTTCCTTTTCACAACTAAGAAATTCACAATGGAGAGACTCGGAATGACTACTTCAAAATTATATTCAAAAGTAAGTGAAACCTTCAATGACCTACTGGGCTGGTCACTGGGATAGTCCCAGTCAATTATTGTACTTCCACAGGCTCTCCCTCACATGGTTAACTTGGTTTAATCTCATGGAAGTGTTTTGAATCACTGTCTAAATATCTGTCTTTCCTGTACAGCCTGCTTAGACTCTAGCTTTGGATAACGAAAATACCACAGAGAATATGGAATACATAGTGAACCATGTATTCATGGTGAACAAATGTGATGAAATACATGTTGAACTGTGTGGGGAAGAAATGATTTGTCAAACCCCACACTCTTGCACATCACTGAATATGTATTGACCTGGATGGAATTAAGACCAATGTGCTCTATGTATTTGAGTCTGCATTAATACTCAAATAATTTTTGTACCTGTACAGTGACAGTGGAAATATTTTTTTGGCAATGTAAGTTTATTTTGCTAAATATCTAAACCCACCTGGACCAAGAGCTGAACTGACTCGTAGCAGTTGCAACACCAAGAACATGAATGTTTTATTTTCCTTCACATCCCAGCCACAGGAGCACCACTCAGCCCATATATTCATCAGAATGTTTTAGTGTACCTTTTAAATTGTCATCATTCTCTCTGCTCCATTAATAGAACTATCTGCATGAAAGAAAGAACAAATTGTCTTCTAACTGGTCTATTACAAGGTACATTAATGAAGAGAGGGGAACTTTATTAGTGCTTTAATGGTGTACCTGTTCACTTCACGTTGTCTTGGGTGTTATTGTTGTAAGGGGCTGCTTGACAGGCATCAAAGTGCTGCCAGGTACAACAAACAATGCATTAGAAAGCAACTTTTATGCTTGTACAGTTCTTTTTCCTTGTAAAACAAGTATTTTCCAAGCAACATTTACCACCAGTCATTTGATGGCCACTGATATTTGGCCATCCTAAATGTAGTTGCCAAGCCAGGCGCTTCAAGTTTCACATCCTTGTAAAGTGACTTTTCTTTTTTTTTTTTTTTTAACAAAAAAACAGTTATAAAATAAATTCTGAGGAGCAGAGCATTAACTTAATGTTTTATCACATTAACTAAACTATATCCTGTAAAAAAACTGCACTATAAAACACTGCATTAAAGTTGATGCAAGACTGAATATTATGCATGGGCATATCTACTACAATTTAGATCCTCACTAGGACTAAACTTCCATGGATACCCTTGAGAATTTGGCTTGACTAAACATAGGGAAATTAAACCTTGTATTAAGGAGGAAAATGACCTTCCAGCACATGGGTCATACATAAGTTTTTTGTCTTTATTTTAATCTTTTGTTTTTTAAGGCTGGCCATCATCATTGAGTATTGGAAATGAAAAGAAATTAAAATGCCTTTTTTCCTCGTCACAGTTGTTATCCACAGATCAGCAAAGGTTAAGGGCCACCATGGGATGGGCTGGGTGTAAAAGTCATGTACAGAATACAAAAATGTATTAATTTCATACTGATTTCTCATGCTGTCCTAAAGCATCATCATGACGTCTTTTGTTTAAAACATTTTTAGCCATTTCCTGACAAGATCAGCAAATTGTTTGTGCTTCAATAAACTATTACAGAGCAGGCAAATATTATAAACCCAGAGTATTTACTTTGCAAATATAAAGATAAATTTGTTGTTGCTCATATGACTCAGTTCTGTAAATTCATTGCTATAAATGTATATCTAAATTATACACATAAATATATGCTATATATTGGAGAAGGTTGTAGTCCTTTCATAAACAATTCAAAATAATGGGAATTAAAGTCAAAATCTGAAAATAAACTGACACTAAAGAGAAATATTTTAAGGAGATGAGAGAGAGAGAAGTACCAATCTGATATTCACATTTCATATTTGTGGAATTTATATGATTAAAAGCAACAATGACTTTTAAATGACTAAAGTTCCCTTTTTCACTGACAAAGCAAGCTAAATAATTTTGGGGGTTTGTTTGCTTGTTTTTTTTGTTGGGAGATGCATGCTTGTTTTTTGTTTGTTTGTTTGTTTATTTTCTCGGGGGCTTTTATCATAAATCACCACATTATATTCTAAATGCTTTGTCCTTGTCTTCCTTTCTGGAAGAAACACAGAAAGACTCTTCTACTGAAAAGTAAGGTAAAAAATCCTTTTGAGAGATTATGTCTTGCTCTTTTCTCTGTTTTAAAACAAATAATTGCAAATGGGGGGCAGGAATATCTGGAATCACCTTGTACCAGTGACCAGGACCTATCAGTGAGGTTGTGATACTGTAAATATCACAAGTGTGCATATATAATGCACACATATAGGTAATGGCTTGTAAATATTTACAAGTGTGCACGGAACAGATATCTATCATATGACCTAATTTCACTCCATATTCACAATCTGTTTGCTCATAATCATTTACCAACTCGTGTGGTTTTTAACAGAAAGGTTTGTCAGAAAGGTTTGAAGAAAGCTTAATCTGGTAAAAGGCTTTAAACATCTCAGAAGTACAATGAGGCTGAAGTTAGCATTAATGTTTATATGCATGAAAATCATTATTGTCTGAGCATTTTATACTGCTTTTTCTTCCAAGTTGATAACATAGGCTGACGTACCATGATACATTTTTTATTAAGTGTTTGATTGCTCAGTTTGATTTCCTGGAGGCTTTGTGTCTCATTTACGGAGGAGATCAGCTTCAACTTTGTGCAGAAAAGTGGAAGTAACACATCTTATGGAGACCTGTTATGGTGTGACATGATTATATGGGGCCGATCTTCATGAGACTGTAGAAATAATCTCAGTTCCTGAAAAGTGGCAGAGCATATCAGATTGTGAGGCATATATAAAAATGAATGCAAACTTTATGCAAAATCCTCAACATTTAAGAAGTACGGAAGAAGATACAATGCCATCAGATTTTAATGTTGACTTTGCAACATCTACATTGCAAAGACTAAAATATCTCCTAGCTGCAATTATGTAATTTTCATTCCAGAGTTCAGCACTATTGTAGAGATTTTTTCCAGTCTAGACAGAGGACTATTAACTACTCCAATTTTACAACAGGTGAAAGTGACCCAAACTAACCCTTCTCTGGTAGTAAATTTAATTTCTTTTTTTTTTTTTAATACACCTTCCCAAGGTTTATAAAGATACAATTTCATTTAAATATTGAATCACATATTTTGCACTCCACTAGAATGTACACCGTGGTAGGTTGAATATAATTCAGATATTGCTTAATATCATATAAATATTTATATGCAAAAAATATTAGGATGGAGTGCATAGCTGCCAGTGAAATATTCCTGAAGAAGTTATGAAAAATATATTTTTCAAGAAAACAGCAGTATCAAACCTTTGAGTCCTTTGACTAAATCTTGACTAATTATCATGTAATCGTGATATTCACTATCAGAAATGCAGCAAAATCTTCCACTCAGTTTATTTTGTATCATTCACAGCTTGGGTAAAACCCAGCTTACCAACTTTGAGCACATACACTGGAGGAGATTCAGGTACCTGTAGTGTCATTTCTCATTTTCATTATCATTTTTTCTATCGTACATGCTTGTTTTATAGGTATATTTCTGTTGCTGTTAGAGGTGATTAGAGTGTCAGAGTGAAATGTACATTTCAAATACACAATTAAAAAAGATTAATGTGATACAAAAGTAAGCATGTATGCACTGTGGTAGAAAACCTTTATGGGATTTTGAGTTGGAAAAGCTTGCATGGAAAATGGCCAAAAATGGAGGCAAATTACATCAACATAGATTTATCTCTGTGCTTAGTTCAATGTTTTGTAATCCTGATACAAATACACAGTTTATTTTAAACCACAGAGCACAGCAAACATGATCAGATAGAAAGACTCAACCAATTTCTTTCAGTTATTAGGCCTCTGGCATTCATAAATCACCAGAAAGGCTGACCAGATATTCTGAAGCCCATCCAATTTATCATAGCACTGATATGTTACACTTTCTAAACTTGCTTGTTCATTCTGATCATTATAATAATTTGAAAAGCCAAAATAAATCATAGAATACCAGGTTGGAAGAGACCTCAAGGATCATCTGGTCCGACCTTTCTTGGCAAAGACCTGTCCTAGAAATGGCCCAGCATTCTGTCCAGACAATTCTTAAAAGTGTCCAGCCTTGGTGAATATTGACTATGACTATTCCAATATTTATATTGATTCATCCAGGACAGTATTTCTTGCCATTAGAAGCGTTGTTTAATGTTTAATTTCTTTTCTGCTCAAGTTTAGGCGCCAGCCCAGGAAGGTGTCTGTGCATGGCATTAAACATGTGCTCACTTTATTCTTAGTTTAAGCACTTAAATAATGCACTTAAATGCCTTCTGCCTCAATATCAGCCATTTTTAGAGGATTAATTGTAGCTGGCTCTGCTGTCACCTGCAGCTTCTAACCCCAACCCACCTGTTCCAGCCATATCCACCTTCACCAGGTCGTGTTCCCCCTTGCACTGTGAAAACTGTAAAAACAGCTCATCAAAAATGCATTTCATTACTTTCAGCATCTTCCAATTACAGGCTGAGTTTGAGAAGCACTTGTAAAACCAAAGCTCTATTTTGCAGAACAGAAAAATATTTGGAAAAAAGTCTTAAACGTGATGTCAATCAGACAAAATTTGTGGCTTTCCTGGAATCTGCTGGTTTGTTGCGCTTCACAAGAACAAAGCCCCTTCCCAGAGTTTAATGGGTGGCATGTGCCTCCAGCTATGCAGCAGAATAAATGGTGCTCCAAATGGTTTTTGTCCTAATTATACAGCTGTTTAAAAAATACATAGCATTTATAGAGATGTGCCTTGTCAAAAGTTAGAAGTGGTGCCTCTTGGCAGGCCGGCACACTCAGATTTCACGTCAACCTACACTCATCTAAACTCTGCCAGAAACAGCAGAGGAAAAGGGGAAAACTTTGCTATTTACCAAAGAGTAAAGTTCATTTAAATAATATTCCTGATTCTCACTGCTGCCTGTTCTTCCTGAGCTTCACAATTCTTTTTTATTTTTGCACCGTTCCTCTGGGATTCACAGAGCTAAATGCTCTTCATAAGATTCCTCAGAGAATTTTCTCATCTCAAATGCTAAGGAAAAGGTCTGTCCCATGAGTTTCCCACTGAGTTGGTGTTGCCCTTTCTCTGCTTCCCCTGACTGAGCTCTTGAGTCAACAAATTCACTACCATCTCTTTGCATTAAAGACTCCTCCAAGTTTTTTTACACACTTGACTATCACTCTTGTCATTAAAATTTTCCAGATGAATTCTCCACATGCATCCAGTAATGTTTCCAAGAGCCCTATTGCCTTCCATTGTTAATTAAAAGATTGGAGGAAGACTGAACAAGTCTTTGAAGCAGGAGCTATAAGAAACCATGTCTAAAAGGGTTTAAAATTATTGTAACAATTACAAAATATTATAATTATAAAATATACTTTTTCTATATTGCATAAAAACATATAAACATAAAAGAACTGAAGGGTTTGCTCTGACAAGGCACAGGGGTGCCCAAAGAAGCTGTGGCTGCCCCTGGATCCCTGGAAATGTCCAAGACCAGGCTGGACAGGGCTTGGAGCAACCTGGGAGAGTGGAAGGTGTCCCTGACTATGGCAGAGGGTGGAATGGGATGATTTTTAGGGTCCTTTCCAACCCAAAAGATTTTATGATCTTATGTAAATTTAAATAATATAAAATATTACAACAATTATCATTACTATAATATTTAACAATTGTAAAAATTATATAATTTCCAAATTATTAGTATATTATATATAGAAATTATCTATTTACAAAGTATGTGTTTAAATTTATAGCACAGTACCACCCAGGGCTATCAGCCAAGAACCTGGTTTCCACAGTGCTAGGCATACAGTAACACAAAATTAAAGCATAATTTTCCTGTGCAGAACTTTCAAGAAGACTGAAAAAAAATCAATGAGGTATCTTTAAACAGAAATTAAGCTTTTTTTTCTGTGTAATAATTCTATGCAAGAAGTATAATCATGGAGAATACGCCAAGAAATGAGAGTGAACAGGAGAGTGAAAAAACACTCTGGCTGTCCAGGTACCCATTCCTCTCTAAAGAGTGTCCCATGAATTCAGGGAGTGTTTGAAAGTGCCACTCACTGAGTAAAGAGACAGTCCAAACACCTTAATCTCAGAGGATTACAACCAGTAGAAATGGAAACAAACTTTCCAGCTCCCTTCCAAATTAAACAATTAACTCTAATACTCACACCCTTGGAGACATTTCAGTTGAGCTAGCATGTCTAATTTATAATCGATGATTAACAGAAGATGCAACTAATTTGTCTTTGTTATTTGATTTTTTTCCCCAGTCAAATTTACTCAGTAAAATGGATTGAAACAATGTTCTAAAGGCTGGTAAGTGTTGAATTAGAAATCTTGTATGTGACTTCATTGTAGACCAGCATTAAGATGTATTACAGGACACTATCTTTTGCCTTGAGTAGTTTTAATAAATTAATTTTGACCCGTGAGCTTAATAAAGTCTGTTAAGTAGGCCCAGCCTCTCCATTGAGTTAAACAGATACTGAATATTTAATTATTTTAATTGTCTGATAAATTTTAAATTGAGAAAGTAACAGCCTGCAAATCTTAAAAATACATTTTCAACCCTGTGTGTAATTAAGCATTACTATTGTGATTTTACTGCAGTCAAGAGGTCACAAAGTCAAGCCCAGTCATGCCTGATGGAATGAGAATTGCACATTAGATCAAGAAAAATAGTTTTCCAGAGGTTAAAGTACCAGTTCAGGGAAACCAAGACACATTTGTAGGAATATCGAGAATGGTGATTAGGCAGCAGAAGAGCTAACAAAGATGGGCAGCCTTAATAATGTTAAAATACACCTCCCTGAAGTGGGTTGTGGTCATTCTTATGATAAAGGACTTGAAACTCTGGTAGTTTATGTATGAAGAACTATCACTTTCACAGTCATCTTCTGCTCTAAATATGGAGATGTAAACATTTAGAGATGGGGGAGCTGTCCCAGAACCCACTGCTAGATCTGGCATGGCTCTGTGTACCCTCTCAGCTCTCCCAGTTCCCAGTCTGTTCCCTGTTCTTTCTGGGGGGGATTAACAGGTTTTTGGCACAAACTTACCCTAATACACATCAGCAAATCTCACATGGACAGAAATCATTGCTTGCACTCAGCTTAAGCTGGCAGTGCCATTGACAGGACATGTCCTGCATCCCTCCCTCAGCCTTGGGCATTTGATTTGTGACATTTGTCCCCAAAGTTCTCCTGAACAGCAGTGGGGTTCAGGGAATGAAGAAACATCGGGGGCCAAAGGTAAAGCTGCAACAAAACCTGCAGACAGCAGTATCTGATTATCCAGCTCCAGCTCAAACATAAAGATTTTGAGCAATCTAATTTCTGAGCAGCACCACTGAAGTCAATAGTGAATCAGATTGTGACATTTCCTAGAAAGTTCTTAAAAAAAAAAAAAAAAAAAAAGGAAGGCTGAACAAGGATCGTGAATGAACGGAAAAGTGACCTACATCACAGCCTGATGTTTTCCTGCAACATTTTTTCCCAAATTATTTGGACTGAAATCATCTACAGTTTATGGGTATGCAATAGAATAGGCCTCTTAGATAAATATATCCTGACTTTGCTATCTTTTAATTTTACGTAATAATCCAATAAGAACACAAGCTGACTCGACTGCAGTTATTAGGTCTAATCTCTTCAAGTAATTATTTTACTAAGAAAAAAGTAGAAGTATTTCTGAAAGTGATCTCTCCAGAGGATGGTTCTACACTGGACATCAGACAGAAACTAATCAGCCACAGTAAAATAAGGAGGAAGAAAATCAGCTACAGTCACTATGCTGAGAAGTCATCCCTGTTAAAATCAATACTGTGATTAATGTTAAAACACAGGAGATCAGAATCCATCATGTAATATTTTTCCTGTCTGTGCTGTTATTTTTATAGCTGAATTTTGCTATGCTGAACTGCTTCACATCTGAATAATTGCTGGAAAGGAGCTCCAACCCTTTCTGGAGAAATAAAGTGAGACTGAGGTTTGTACTTACATGGGAAGAAAGAGGATGAGAAGGGGAAACTAAATGAAAGCAAATCTGTGTTATTTATACGAACTGCAGAGCACGAACTAAACCACACAACCTGGCAGGCAATTCCTGCTGAAATTGCTGCAAAAACTTTCAAGGTTTCCTGAGATGAATTCCTCACTCTGTGCTGCAGGCACCCCCACTCTGGTAACCCTGGACCTCCCTGCTGAAGGACTGGTGGTCACAGCATTTCTCCCCCTTGCTTCCTGCCGTTCTTTCCTGAATTCATTTTCCACTGCAACAAGAGCCATGTCCTCAATTTCCATCCCCTGAAAAGCAAGCGCTGCAAATCAACCATGATGCATTGACAGATAATTTTAAAAGACAGGATCTAGTTCATAGAATTAAAAAGTATATGTTCAGAATATTTCAGGCGTTCAGTTTCTCTTTTTTCTTTAATGTAAAGTCTTTGATTTCTGCAATAAGAATGACCTTGATACATAATAAATATATTGGTTGTCTGGTAGTTTAAGATGAAGCTGCAATGTGGGGTAGGATGCTTTGCAGAAAGAGATACAATTGGTTTTTCTTAGATTCTTAAATTAAAATCCCAAGTCTTGCATTTACTATTGGAAGTTGTTCCTGCCCATGGCATGGAATTGGAACTAGATGATTTTTAAGATTTTGTCCAACACCAACCCTTCTACGGTTCTATGAGCTGAGAACTTCTATTAGTGACACAGCAATATTCACTTTATGGAAAAATGACTGAACACATTGTGCAAGAACACAAATAACTTTTTCTACCCATAAAGCTACAGAAAATAGTCATTAATTCCAGCAAATCCCTATCCCTACCCACCTATCCCTGTGCCTTAGCACAGCCTGGGCTGCTTTCACAGCACTGCTGGGAGCACTCTGGTGAGTACCAGCAACTTCATAAAGAGGGAAAACCACCCTTGAGCACCTCAGTTACAGAGGGCAAATTTCTGAGTCCCATACAGGGAAAACAGTCACTCTAAAGGGACTAACAAGGAGTAACCTCCCTTAGCTATGAAGAAATACAACAGAGTTCTCTTTTACTTAAAAACTACGTACAAGAGAAGAAGAAAAACATCTCATTCTCCTATTTCTGCTGGGTTGGGCTCTCTGTTTATAAACAGACTGCAGAGACGTAGCAGTCTAATGTACTGTGCCCTCACTTTTGTTCCTCTTCCACAAAAACAGCACATAATATTATAGTTTTCCAAATAATTGAAGTGATTTGCATTTGCCTTAAAACTGACACGGCTGAACATGTTTCTGAATCCCTTTTGGTCTCACTAGACTTATATATAAAAACTGCAGGAGCGTTGTCAGTGGATGTTTTACAAATTTGCTGAAGACTATTATTTAACTATGCTAATTATAACAATAAATGATTAAGCATTAATTATAAAGTCATATAGTAGAGAAGTACACATATTTTATACACCTAGCAGATTTTATTAGACAGCTATATTGGGCTCTGGTTTTCATCACCTTGCACAGGTTTATGCATCAAAGATTTCAGCTTGACACTTGCTTTTTACCTTTCCATTTTATGATATTATTGATGTATTATTAAACGATGGAAGATTTTGAACACATATGTTGATAAACAGAAAAGGAGCTTTGTTTTCCATAGGAACATTGCTTTTTATCTTTTCTTCATTGAATTGTCAAGACTGCATACTTAATCACAGCTGGATGTTAGGCCTCATCTTGAACACCATAAAGTCAACGAGAGTTTTGCAACTGATTTTTATTGGAACGGGACCGAGCACAGTATTGGTAATGTGCAACTTATAAATGCCATTTGCACACATATCAATTTTATTAACTCCCTTAGTATGGAATTTTCAGAATGTAATAGTTTGGCAGGCATAACTTTAGATTTATAGTGCTCCAGGATGACACTATTAAGCCACATTCACACCTCTGAAAATTGCTATAGCAACGGACTAGGACCAGTTCTTCCTCCACACTGGTGGGTGAGAATTATCTCAACAACCGAGGCGCCTGCTGCCGCCTTTTGGGGGGCGTAGCTTCAGGAAAAGGTGCCTGTGTGAGATGGATCCACCAACAAAAACACACACAAATAAATATAGATTCAATCAGCACAAGCAGATGGTCACAAACTGGTAGAGCAGAGATGATATGGGAAGGCATGGAATGTGTGGGACTGCCTAAGCAAACTGCTCGAGTGGATTTCTCTTTGGGAAGAGATGTCTTCTGAATAGGGGGAATAGGAACAGGCTGCCCAGAGGAGCAGGGATATCACCATTCCTGGAAGTGCTCAAATGACAGAAGTGGCACGTGGGGACAAGGTTTAGTGTGAACTTAGTGCTGGATTAATGACTGGACTCTGATTTTAGAGATCTTTTGTGATGTCAATGATTGTGATTCTAACCTATGAACCTTTCATCTTCTACAGACCTGATAAAAACAAGACAAAACCTGGGTAGGAGGTTTGAGGACTCCTTAAAATACCAGTAATTCCTGTTAAAGAGAGAGGAGGTGACAGACCAGTCTGGATCTCAGTGCTGCCTCCAAAACTCTGCAAAAGCCACATCTGACTTTGCCAGAATCTTTCTGCCATGGCAGGGAAAAGACCCAGCCCTCATCCCTGAGAGATTCCTGAGAGTGAAACAAAGGGGCTGGACAGACAAGGGAAGATGAAGTCAAACTTCACTTGAAGTCAAGGGTACTGCTGGAGAGAAATCTCAGGCCTGAAACTCCCACTGACCGTCATGGAGGAACAGGGATAATCCAGGGAGAGACTGACCTGAGTCACTGCTTTCTTTGGGAGAAATGGGGATTCTTCCTCTGAGAGAACAGATCACTAAAGAAAATCTGGAAGAATGACAATCACCTGCTGCTAGTTCCTACACTTAGAGATTTGCCTTTATCCTGGCCATGAAACCATCTTAAAACACCAAATATTAAGGGACAACCATTTTTAATAAGGTTATTTTTAACTACTTCTTTATACTTTTAACTAATCTTTAAGTTTCTTTTTTGCCCGGGGGAAAAGAAAAAAAAAAAAAAGATATCTCTGAATCCAATGGCCTGTCAATTAATGTATTTCTAAGTGGAATTTCAGAATTACAGGCCTATTTCCTCTGTAACTTTAACACATGGTAGAGCCTGAGTCACTTTTTTGGCAATAATGCCTCTCCTGACTAATGCTGAATCATGCTGGCAATATCATTTCATAATTTTTAGCAGAAAAGCTACAAGCAACACTTTCTCCAAACTATGACTTAAAATCAATTCGTCTACAAAACAAAAATTAAACTCATTCTATACTTCTGAATTCTAGATGTTCTCTAGTTACCTAATTCTGAATTATTCCCTCCTAAAGCATTTCTGAGCAATTACTTTCTGGTAAGATTATGGAGGTACGAGTAGTTAGCAGACAAGCTTTTGAAATAAAGATGTTTAAAAGCCAGAGTAATGATCTTAGTGGCTGGAGATGTGCAACTATCACAAAAATTTCTTTGCTTTTTTTTCTTTGAGACATGGTAAAAATGCTTCCCTCTTCCACAATAGGTTAGAGGGCAAAATCTGATAGCTTCAATTGGGTAGTTTGTCTCTCCTGTTTTCTAACCACTGAGAAACAGATTCTCTCTCTTTCTGCAGTAATTTGAATTAGACAATAATCCAAAGAGATTCCAAATCCAGAGAGAGAAAATTCTTGTCCTTCCAGGCATACCAAGACAAGTGCTGACAGGGGCATAAATCCCATCGCCTTAAATCAGCTGTGCTGGGTCTGGCCCAAAGCTCTCATGATTCATTGTGCTTAAAGGTCTTAAATAAAATGTCAGACCATTGCCATGGCCACTGCCATCAGCTGTGTCACCATCCTGGCTCCAGTGTATTCCCTGGATTGTGACCACGGGGTGATACCAACAAACACTTGTTAAAGGGGACTTGAAAAGGAAGAAGTGAGAAATCACCTAAAAACTTGCAAGAGAAATAGTATTGTCCTTGCAAAATATCTACTGCATCGAGCCTCAGATGCAGCTGTTCCATCACAACTCCACTGCATCTTTGCTTGTGCCTGCACAAAACCTGAGTGCTCCTCTAAGCATTCCTTGGTTGATGCACTGCTGTGTTCCCGTGGATGAATTTTGAAATGTGGTTTAGCTCACCAGGTATGGAGCTTACTCTCCTTTTCTTGCTAAACTGAGCACATCTGTAAAGTGAATGCACTCTCACATGCACTTAGACATTCCTGCAGAACACATTACATACTGCTAAGACGATATAATTTGTTCATATTTGTTGACAGATCACTGGTCAGGAAGAATAAAATAATTAAAAGGCCCTTCATTAGGAAAAGCAGGAAAAAAACCCCAAATAATAGTGGAGTCTAAAGACAGGAAAACTACTTTTAAGGTTTTAAAAGAACTAAGAGAATCAATGGGCAAAAATAGGAGTCTACTAACAATTTTTCTGTGGAAAGAATTTAAAAATGTTTGGAATTTGGGGCAGTACTCTCCATGACAGTGGTAAATAGCACACATTCTTTCCAACACACTTCAGCTCCTGCCAGCTCAGTTCTGCCTGCCCATGTTTAACTCCCTCTGTTCTTCCTACAGATCAGGGTCTGGAGTTTTCTAGAATAAATGGAATGTGTCTCTGCCCATGGCAAGAGGATGGGAATTAGAGGATCTTTAAGGTCCCTTCCAACCTCAAAACCACTCTATAATTATGTGCCAGCTGCATAAACTGCATATTATGATCTGAGAGAATTCTGCCAGTGCTTTTTCTCTTTTACCCTTTTCCTCTCAGACAGGTTGTTCAGATATGCTTTCCCAAACTTTCCCACTATTTCAGCAAGTCTCTTAAATCTCTGTTTCCTGCAGACTGATCTCTGACAAAGCTCTTTGCTCCAACAAAGCCATTCCAAGGATTACTAAGCTGCAAATCACTATGGAAAGTATTTCAAGCCTAAATCTCGAAGTGAGCTAAACATGATTTATCTTTAAAAAGAAAAAACAAACCAAACCAAAACAAACAAACAAAAGTCAAAAAGCAACAGTCTTTGGATTGACACAGGATACAGTCAGGAAAAAACAGAACAGGCATTCATTTGGAGCAAAGGGAAATATCAATGCAGGTTACAAGCACCGGATATTTGTGCTTGTGTTTTCCTAGGCTGGATTATTATTCTTATTAATTGCATGTCTCAACCTAAGTCCCCATTCTTTAATGTGTAGACAGACTTGTAAAAATAGGTGTTGCTAAATGCTACTGTCTTTATAAAGGACTCTACAAAACCACAAACTAATGACTGCAACACTGATTTTTATTTTCTGTTTTTCTTAAATGTGTATCAGTGGGTTTTCTCTCGCAAAAGCAGATTGCTTATTCAAAGGAAGGCTGGATATATGCTACACAGGCTTGCTTTAAAGTAAGAACAAATATTCTGCTTTCTTTTAATCTATCTGTAAACTGTGAAGTCTGCCATCAAGTAGCTCCATATTAGTTGTGGGTGTTAAAATCTGTCAATCATACAAGATAATTTAAATTCATAGGTTTCTTAGAGAGTGATTTTCTCCTAGATATCAAGTTATCTCCTTCTTAAAAAGGATACAATAACTTGAGACACCTGTAGGAAAAAAACACATGAAGATCATTAAGCTTGTGGGTTTGTTCCCATGTATAATTTGGTGTTATTCTTAAATTTCCACATAAAGTCTCTTTTATAGGAGTTATTTTCATTTTTGGTGATTAAAACTTCAGGACTACAGTTAAAAATTTTCTAATACAGAGGGAAAAAAAAGGAAAGAAAGCATTCTGTAATAAATTGTCTTCAACATGTGGGGTGCAATTTCTTTTAATAGCAAAAAATAAAAATTTCCCTACTAGGTGAGACCTTTGATCCATCAAATTCAGCTGGGAGAGCCTGCATGACTTCCTGTGGTTCACAGCCTTCTCCAACCTCCACATAAAGTCCCTAATCCAGGGATTAGGGGCTTTATTGCAGACATCTCTGCCTGTTCCCTTCCATTAGTATATTTTTATGGACTTCCTTTCCATGGATTTTTCTATCCCTTTTTGAGCAGGCTGATGCTGTCTCCACAACCTCCAGAGACAGCCACTTGCACAGCGATCAAAAAGTACTTTTCTTTTGTAGGTTTTGAAGATATCCTTCTCTTTCTAATGAGTTTCAGAACAAGTGTGGCTCACATTAGTCCCTCCAAAGAGAGAGAGAGTCCTTTAGTCTCTCCAGAGCCCAGAACTCCACGAGCCCAGGGTGATGCACTTCTCTCTTTTCCTGGGGCTTTCCAGCACATGGCTGTGCCCATGAAAGCCCCTGTCCTGTGTGAGGGTAACACTGATCACAGATTTTTGACATCTTCCCTTTGTCTGAGTCTCTCCATTTACCTCCAGTCCTACAGTAAAAAGTCTCCCCTTTCTCCCTGCAAGGACATCCATGGTGGTGATGGGTTCAGCAGAGAACCCATGGGGGGTGTGGACCAGAAGCTGGTTCTGCTGGAGGTCCTTTAGCAGGAAACCCCATAAAACCAAAGGAAAAAAAATTTCTTCAAAGCAGCAGTTCCCAGGAAACACCAATGCTGTGACATGATGTGTGAATAAATTTAATTCAACCATTAAAATTAATCTAAGGATGACCTCTGCAAAGGTAGGATATAAATATAAGCCTCTAAGAACAGTGATTTAGATTACTGCTCTCTTGTGGTTTCCTAATAACACACAGCAAGCCCCACTAATTAGTACACATAAACACCTAAAGAAAGAAATGGACTACAAAGAACAAAACAAAACAAAACAAAAAAATAAACCAAAAAGGCAGGATTTGTTTAGCTTGGTTTTGTGAATTAATTCCTAAAGCTTACTTCAACTGTTTTTCTAATTTTTAGATAGATGCCACTTGGAGGCACTCTTATACTATTCTTGCGTGAAGTTCCGTAGAAGTTCTTCATGCAGGGAAAAAGTAATTTTTTTATTATTATTATTTCTTTTTTCTTCTAATAATCATCTGGAAATGGGTAATTAACAATGGTTTGGGTAGTTAAACTTTGACATTACTTGTATTTATTACCTTGTAATTTTGTGAGAGGTAAATAGTCCCCTATACTCTCAGTAAAACTGACTTAATTCCCTTATGCAATGTGTGATAAGCTGTGTCTGTGATGCAATGCTGGCTAAAAAGAAGTGTCTAGAAAGGATTACAAATTGCCAACTTACACAGATTATTCACTTCAAAATTTTGTGGGGTTTTATCATTTCAGATTTGAAATTAAGCACCCAGTTTATCATTATATCCCTTATATATTAAATTATATAAAATTATCTTTGAGCAGCAGATAAAAGTATTTCTGTTTTATAGGCACATATAATCTCCCAATTTTGATTGCATTTTAGATATGGAACTTTGGAATACATTTCAGTGTATTTGGAGCATTGTAAAATTCTTCTCAGTCTAAGCAGGGGTGACATTTTGCAAAGCACTGCAGGAGTACTTTTAAAATTCACATGTAATGTGCTCATTAATTTTCAATAGCTCACCGACCAAAAAAATTAATTAGGCTAAAAGAAAGCTTGGCCATTACTTGCAAGGCAACACCTTGCATACCTGGAAAAGCCTACAAGAGGGAGAAAAGAACTTGGAACACAGTGTTTTCCTCAGTAAAGGATGCATAAAAAGGGAACTGGTCTACTAAGGGAAAAAGCAAAACCACGATTCACTGTTGGAATCTGAGGTATTGATGATTCTGAATTGTAGAAAGTCTCTGTCTTTCAGCCCCGCTGCCAAAGAAGAAGCCATAATTCGTCTGTGCTGGTTTCAAGGTTGTTTATTCTGTTCATCTCTAACATGTTCTGCTGTCCTGCCGCAGCTCTGTCCTGCAGGGCAGCGTGTGGGGCTCTGCCCTCAGTGGGATGGTACAAACATTAAATACCAGAAACTACCTGTGCTGGATTTACAATAACGTGCCAATATCTGTCACCTACGTTGAACAGTGTGTCCCCAGCCTGAACCAACAGAAAAATGCCAACACCACAGTGAAACATGGAGGGCATGAAGAAGGAGAAAAAGGACAAGGCACACCCAATTTCCTCCATCTTGTCCCCTTTGGACCCCTAATCTAGAATCCTAAAATTTTACTTTTGCACCCGTGCCACACTTAATTATTACTTATATCAAACACTCAGAGCTGGTAATTGATCCTGTAAGATTGCAAACTCTTTTCCATGGACAGAGATCACAGACAGTGTCTCTGGGGGCTCTGTCCAGGGGGGTTCCTGACCCCTGCCAGGGTCCCAGACCTGCCAGGGCAGCCAGAGGGAAGCCCTGGATTCCCACAATTCACAAAGTAGGAGACTGAGTCCTTTCCACCCTAAACCTGGGATGTGCACCCACTCTTCTGTCCTGCCTCACACCTCTGCCGTGGTCAGCCAAACATTTGAAAGGACTGATGCAGGAGCCAGGGATCATCCTGCAGCACAGGCCCAGGATGTGCTGTAAATCCCACCAGCACAGCCTTATGGCATCAGGCAAACAGCAATTTTACAAGTGCCTCTCATTCCAAATGACCATTTCACGCAGCTCAAACGTGCAGTTCAAACCCCATCTGAACAGAGATGTACCTCACGCTCATCTTCCCAAAGAAATCCTTGCATATGCTCTAGATAAATATTAGGAATTCCTCAGAGTGAAAGAGATTAGTAAAAACTATACTTGAGCAGAGCATAAGTCTAAATAGTGAGTGGTGAGGGATAATGCCTGCCTGGGGAGCCATCAGGACAAAGTGTGCTCAGGGAGAATGATGGCTTTCAGCAGTGTCACAAAGAAGGCAGCAAAAGGAAACCTCTGCTTTCGGAAGATTGGAGAGAGATGAAAGCCATGGACCAGTACCATTAGAAGGGCAAAGAAAAATGTAAATTAACCCTTTGGAAATCTTCTGGCTCTGCTGGCATCCTACTTTTTAAGAGCTAAGTTTCTTTTGCAACATGCACTGGCCATGTTTTCTGCCAGCCTGGCTCTTACCTGACATAGGAGCAGCCACAGAGGCCCAGAGCAGCAGTGCCAGATCCCACATCCCAACTCCAACAGCAGGGAAAAGCCAAAGCCTCTGCCCTGCCCATCCCAAAGACACACCAGATGTGCTTTCCAAGTAGTAAGACACCCACAGGGGATTCATCTTCAATCAATGTGTCCAGATTCTATTTGAACTTAAAGTCTCTTTTCTGTGCCTTTTTATATTCTCTCTGCTAAGAAACCTAAACTGAACATGTACAGCATATGGAAGTAATAGTGGCTGTGAAAAAACGATGGAGAGGGTACAGATTTTACCCACATCCTGTAGCAGGAGTTTCAAAGCTTATCCCACACTTCATAGCTTGTTTGTTTTGAATCTGCCACCTCCTACTCATCCCTGCATCTCCCATCACTTGAAATACTTTTTTTTTTATTTTGCCCTTTTTTCCCTTCCCTTTTTATTTGCTTACATTTTCTCTTTTTCACTCCACCCCTAACTTTTTCCCTGTTCTTCTTCTCTACATTTATTTTTCTCTCCAGTTTCTACAGCTCTCTCTCTCGTTTCAGGCACGTATTATTGGCAGAAAAATATTGTCTGCAAAATTAAGGAGGAATTGGAAAGTTACATCCCCTAAGAGGCAGGATTTCTTACAGGTCTCATTCTATTTAGACAAATCTTCTGGCACTACTCACAATTCAGAATTGTATTGAGTAAACACTTTACCAGTGAAGTAGATGATTTGCCACATCCTTCCTTTGCTGCATCTTTCCTTGCTCTTTGACTGCTAAAGATTTTTCACACAACAGAAAGACTTAAATGGAATTTGACCTAAGCCAAGTGCTTACACAGAAGTCAGATTTCCTGAGAACAAAGTGGTGGAGGCAGCACAAAGGATCTGATGATTGATTTAATGAACATGTCTGTGAGACGTTACCCCACCACTGTCAGTTCAGTTCAACTTGGTTTTCTGAAGAGACTTCCATTAAGGATGGCCTGGAGTCAAAATCACGGCAGTTGCTGGATAGTGCCTGGCATTAAGGACTCATAAATATCTTTTCTTTGCTGCTGTTCCATGGAAGCTCGGTAGGCAGCTCCATGACTTGATGGTAAAAGGATGCAGACCCTGCAGAGGAGAGGTCAGCTCATCGTGGCCAACCTCCCACTTAAAGGTGGCACCAGAGCACGGGAACGGCTTCTCTTCGAGTTAAAAGTTTCCTTTCAGCCAATACTTCATCCACCCTCAGGTCACCAAATGATTTATGATTTTACATTCAAACCAGTCTCTGATGCTAATTTGACAAGCCAACTGGTGAATCCTTAAAACACTTTCCTGTTAAAGCGACTAGACAGAGTTGAAACTGTGCATTAGGGCGTCAGTCACAGAAACCATCTGTTCCAACAGGGCTTTTTGTTCTTTCCAAATTCAAGCTTTCTGAATGAGATGCTGTTTTATAAAATACTGACAAGAATCAGTATACAAGAAATTACCTATTCAGCATCTCCAAGAGATGGTAATTGACAGTAGTCAGTTAAGAAGTAAAGATGTTTTGAATGATTAGCATTAGGGAGGATGAGTTATAGAGTCTCTTCGTTAACTCTGTATTAAATTAACCTTCCTAGCACTTACAGTCTCAAAATTGCTTTGCAAAACACTACAAATGAGCCTTAAGTGCAAGGCATTGTTTCCCATGGCTAGTCACAACAGTCATAAAATAAATCTGGGGTCTGGGTAAGCTTCACTGCCTTTCTTCAAGACAATATCCTAGAGCAATTTTATTTTTGGCCACAAATGACTCACTATCACCTCCATCTTTTCATTTATCACTCTAATCTTTCAAAACTAAGGAAGAGTGACTCAGAGAAAGCCTTTTCCCCCATGATAGCAGGAAATGAGAGAAGAAGATTGCCCACCTCCAGCTTCATAGGTTTGCAGGATCCAAGTGGAGGAAGCCCTAGACAAGTGAGTCAGAGCCCAGAGCTGGCCCTTGTGGAACAGGAAGTCTGACCCAAGACCTGCTGGGGCCCCTTTCCTACCCAAATTACCCTGCAACGCTCAGATCCCCACGTTGGCAACTTGCATCAGTATCTCTGATTGACAATTCAAAGACATCAGACTGATCCTGCCTTGTCTTGAATACACCAATGCTCCCTAACCCTCCAAAAGTTTAAGGCAATCATTTTATTATTTCCTACCAAACTTCAACTCTGATCTCTGCTTTGGCCCCTTTAGCAAAGCTGACATTGAATCATCACACCAGAGTTTTCTGGTGTGGTAAAAAAATTTTCATTTCCTAGAATTTCTTCCTTTCAGACTCTCTAAAGACAGTTTGGATTGATAGTAGATTATCATGCAGAGAAATATCAATATTTTGATCACAGTTATTTTGAAATTTCATGCCCCCCAGTAGCTACATGGCATTACCATCCCAAACCTCTCACAGTAACTAGCTTCTTTTTGGATACCTGAAATTTGAGGAGACACTTTTCTATTCTGACGACACAATTTACATAGATAAAAGTGATAATACCAAGAACTCAAGCAGAAGGAACAATTTCATAGTAGACTCCTCTTAATAAACAATAAGATTTGTTTTTACTTTATGGTGAAAGTAGTAGCTACTGACTTTTTTTACAACATATTTCCCATACCAGAAAATAAATTCTTCTCCCTCTCTTCTTTACATTCATGGAAATGGCATGAAATTCTATTTTTTTTTTCCTTGGTGAAGCACCTGAGGCTGCTTTTATCAAATCACAGAATGGGTTGTGTTGGAAAGAACAATAAAGATAATTTTGTTCCGTACCCTGCCATGGGTAGGGACACTTACCACTAACCCAGGTTGCCCCAAGCCTTGTCCAACCTGGCCTTGGATACTGCCAGGGGCAGCCACAGCTTCTCTGGGCACCCTGTGCCAGGGCCTGCCCACCCTCACAGAGAAGAATCTCTTCCCAATATCCCAGCTAGCCCAGCCCTCTGTCAGTGTGAATTGCCCCTTGCCCTGTCACTCCATGCCCATCTCCAAAGTTCCTCTCCAGCTCTCTTGGAGCCCTCTCAGGTACTTGAAGGGGCTCTAAGGTCTCCCCAGAGCCTTCTCCAGACTGAACACCCCCAACTCTCCCAGCCTGGCTACAGACCAGAAGAGCTTCAGCCCTCTGGGTATCTTTGTGGCCTCCTCTGGACCTCCTCCAGCAGCTCCAGTCTTTTTTGTGCTGGGGTCCCCCCAGCTGGATGCAGTGCCCTCAGTGGGGGTCTGACTTTTGAGAAGAATCTATCCATTAATATCTTCCCTGTACGTGTTGAAATAAAAAAAAAAAATAAAAATGGATGAGTGAACATATCACTACAAATATATTTTTCTATATTAAAAAGGAATGACATTACAAATATCTGTTCTATTACAGCAGAGCATTCCTTTACCAGCAAGCTGTGGATGCTCTTGGTGTTCTCTGCAAGGCTGCTCACAGACTGCAGGGATAGAACAGACCTTCACTCTGTGAAATCCTGCTGACAGCTCCGAGCTGAATGCTGCAGTTCCTTGTCCCCTTAAGATAACACAATTGCTTGGATGCACAGCATCTTTTGCAGTTTATGAGGCAGTGATCAATCTCTGATTGACAATTCTAATTAGCAGCTCTCTTATGTGCAACATTATGGCATTTTATAACGACTTTCTCCTGGATATTAAACCTCCACAACCATCTTACACGAAATAAAGTACTTTATAGATCATTTGATACCCAATGCTATCAATTCTGTTTGTTTATACTGAAAGGCTTTGTTGGTGTTATAATATGCTGCTTTTGATAAAAAGATTCATATCTTTAATACCTAGCAATATCTTCTAAGGCCTCAGCTTTTCTTCTCTGAAGAGCTCTTGGCATTCAAGGCTGATACAGGAGGAGGACTACTGTGTCCTATTATTATTTCCAGAACTCTGTGTATTCCAGGTATGAGGTTTTGTATTTAGAGATGAGATTTTTTTTTTTCTCCCCCTCCAGTAGCAGTGATTCATAATGGAATACAGAAATCATAAGAAAAAATGACATCTGTTTAAAAATATGGTTCTCTGTTACAGTCACAATGACATATCATATTTTGCTTGGCTGAAAACAGCTATAAAATGGTGTTCATTTGAGATGTGTTATGAAACATCTAAACAGATTTGTCATGGAATAACAACTTTGCCCCCCAAACTAGGCAACAGTTAGACAGCAGGGTCATTCCTGAGCATCCCCATCAGAATCTGTAACTGGCAGAACAAAGTCCATCAGAAATACAGGAAATAAGCTTGGGTTTGAGTCACTGAATTCCTCACCTGTACTACATATGAGTTTGTTTCAGGGTATTTTTTGTCCCTTCCTGATATTTCTTTTGGAAAACTAGGCTTTCCATCATACAGAAGGTGATAAATTACTGAGAAAAACACAGTATCTTTTCTTGTCATGTGTGTGGCTTGTACCAGAGATCTGTTTTCCCTGGTGTTCTTGGAGGGAGAGACAGTATATAAAATAAAGTTTTCCTCTTCCCTCCCCAGAAATCCCTAAAGAGTAATTTGGGCTTAAATGTTACTTTAAGTCTACTTTAAATTAACCACCCCACACTTCCAAAACTAAATTTAAAAATGAGGAATCAGCAAAAATTCTGTAACAACACCAAAAGAAAAAAAAATAAAAAAGATTGTAAGGTACAGATAAGGAGGTTGATGATATATACACTTGAAATACCAGATATCAGCAGACAGAATGCAAAGCACAGCAGGGCAGTTACAACTCAGTGTGATTCATCTTTTAAATGATAAGACTTCTCTAATTTTATGAAGTATTTGTCATATCAAATGTTTCCTAGTCCCATGAAAAATTTCTTTGCTTTCTATCCCTTAGGACTTTGATGTACAGTACAGTGCTGCCTTAGTATCAGGATTAATGCTGGGATTATAAATAAACCACTCAATATTTAGGGCTATTGATGGTGGTAAGTGACACCCTGAAAGTTGAATTTCCACACTGAACAGTAACTTTACAGTATTGCACAAACCAGGAGCTGTACAGGGACAATCTCCTCTATTTTATTCAGAAGGGAGAGGGCCTGAAGATCCATTGATTTCAAACTTATTTTGCAAGTTTTCATTTAAATATCATAAATCCTCCTAGTAAATTGAGAAAATACACTTTTTCCCTTTGGAAATTAATCGGTAGGCAATTTATATGCATATATCTAATACACAGGCACACATACACATATAAAAATGTGATTTGAGGGAAGAGATTGTATTGCATTAATAAAAGCAAAGATAAAAATTAAAATAGGAGCTTCAGCATAACCAGTCCCTTCAAGTCACATTGACTGTGCAGGAGTTCAGGCACCCAAGCTGCCCTCTGGCTTTTCCTGCAGGTCATCCTCCTGCTCCATGGCTCAGGGATGTCTCCTTCAGCTGCCAGCCCCAGTCACTGTTTGCACAGCCAAGTGCTCTGCCCATCCTCTGCTAACGAGGCATTTCTTCTGCTCCACTGAAAAACTTTGTCTTTTTGCTATTTTGGCAGGCTTCGCTCCCTCCTACCTACGCCTTCTCACCCTCACCATCCTCCTCTCCTGCCAAAACACACCTTTCCTGAGCCACTTTTTCCCCATTTCATTTCCATACCTCTCATATAAAGCAATTCCTGTGTGAATCATCCAAATACCCCTGGGTCCCTAAACATCAGGGAGAACCTCTGGTACATGCTCAGGGTTCTCATGTTTTACCTTTAAACTGAGTTTTGCCACGACACAAAACAATTTGTGTTGAATGTTTTCACTCAGCCTGTTAAAGAATGAGGGACCTTGTTAAAATTTCAACAGGATTCTCCCTGCTAGACACCAAAACCCCACAAAATGACCCAAATTTTCTTCTTATGCAAAACAGCAAGAATCAGAAGTGACAAAGAATGCATTTAATACCCAACACCACTTGTACTTGAGGGAGGCATCAGCCTCACCCACCCTGAAATCATTGTTAAATTTGGCATCACTAACACGGCCACGGATGAGGATAAATCTTCCTTCTCATCCGCATTCAGGCGCGGTTTAGAGCAGCGCTGCCCGTTCCACACTTCTGCTTTTCTCTGCTGAGTTTGGGCAGAGAGGGGTATAAAATATGCAACACAGACCCCTGGTGCAAAGTGGAGGATGTGTGGTTACTCCTGCTTTGATGGAGGGAAAACATGTTTCTCTCATCTATTCTCCTTGGACTGCAAAGGCAGGAAAAGGGAAGGCCATGGTACGCCTTTGGAAAGGAGAGTGCTGTTAGTCCAAGTAACTGGGTCCAGAAATAAAAAAAAAAAGACATTAGAAATAGTTGATTAAAATTGTGTGATATTCCCTATGGAGCAAAAATACTTCCACAATTTTAAGGTGTTCAGCTTATGGAGTTAAGATTCTGTTTTGATGGTATAACACACCGCAAATCTCAGCAATCAAATTTACTACATAACTATTGGAAAGCCTTAAGTGTATTTTAAACAATATCCATAATTTTTTATCCAATATCTTTAGACCTATAGTCAAAAAAACACGTAATGTAGCATGTAAACAACACTCACACTGAGGAATTTATTTTATTCTATTTTTTATACATATATAGACACACAAAACAGATCAACTTTTTTGTGTATCCTAATATTTTTCAACTTCTGTTAAATATTTTTTAATATTCGCTTCATGTGACAATCCAAAATTAAGGCATTTACGTATAAAGGGCAGTAAAACATAAAACATTAATTTTGCATTTTAACATTAATTTTATCTCAGATACTTTATGCCACTTCATAAAATTTTAAGCTATTAAATTTTAAGGCTTCACTTACATTGAATTTTAGCGCTTGTCTTATTTAGAATAGACCTTCAGCACAGATGTAATTTAAGATGACCTGTAAAATGTATAGACAAAGCATCTTCTGATATCTGTCCTATAGCAGGTCGATTTTACTGACATGCCCCCAAAAATTAGCTTGCCCTTGACAAGGGAATTATTTCAAAATGGTCTTTTATTTTTCTTTATCACTGTATACACGGGAAACAGCTTAACAGAAAATTCAATTGCCCAAGATTATCTAAGAACTCAGAGGTAAAGATTCAGATTGAATATGCATCTTCCAGCTCTTCAAACACCAATACATTCCCAAGAGATCTTATCCTATATCATATAAGTTAAAAAAAAAAAAAAAAAAAAAAAAGAAAAACAGAAGATAAATTGCAGGCATGTCAGACAGCAGCCCTGCCTGCTGTTTTCCCTAGTTAGAAATGCAAACAAGAATTGACCTGTGCCACATCTGATCTCAAACCAGTTATCAGAGTGCATCTCCTTCAGCAGCCAGGCCAAGGGAACTCGAGTCAATGACTGTGGATAAAAGCTTTTCCGATAAACCCTCAATCCATTAAATCAAATGGCGACTTCAAATTGATGAAGATTATAATAAATTATTTCTTAATCCTGATGTATCAATCTATCATAGGTGGTGGCACAGCGCAACGAGCAGCAGCACTAAAAGCTTTGTGAAAGTCATCTCCTCTTCCCTCAGAGCTCAGCGGGTGGGAGAGGAGCTCCAGCAGGGGACAGAGGAGGGACAGGTCACAACTCCTGTGCAAGGGGGAAGGAAGGACCTGGTGCTGGCATCTCGCTGGGAAAAGTGGCACTGACAAAGGTTCCCGTTATGGCAGAGGCTGACAGTGCCATAGAAAGGACCAGTCTGCTCCAGTTACTTTGAGGAGCAGAAAGAACAGGATACCTCCTCAGTTTGGAGAATATTTACAGTTGTTAGTTATCCTATTGAAGCACAGAGACCCTTTAGTCTGCTGCTAATTATGAACTCTGCTCACTTATGTTTATCACACTAATTCAGGGAATGGCAAGAATGAACTCTTTTTGGAGTATGCTCACAGCTATTTCCTAAATATTGAACATTGAAATACATTCTTTCAAAGCTCTTGGAATTCATAAAAAGAGGAAGTGGCAACTCTAAGAAACCTTTATTTATTGTTTAACCAGACTATTCTAATCCAAGCAATATGCAATGAAAACATTCAGATCCAAGCCTGGCCATTCCATTACTATTTTAAATTTCTGCCTGCTGTATTTCTCCTGGATTCAGGTACTTTCTGGTGAAACGAGGTGTTGGTTTTGATCCACTGTACTGGGTCCTCATTATCTGAGGTTGTTTCTCCACTAATACAAAGGAAAGAGGGATAATGAATCCAAGGAAGTGCCTGAAGTGAGTCAGCATCAGGGACTACACCTATGGCCATCTCCAAGTATTCCATTTGTGCAGCCTTCCCCTTGCTGCCTTTGTTTGCAAATTCCAACATGTGTTAGCTGGGATGGTGCTCTCTCTTTACACCTGTTGGCTTTCACTGTCATGGGAGCTTCCCAATAATTTATATTTCTCTAAGCACACACGGTTTGGCACCAGAACAATGACAGCATTACAAACCCACCTTCCTTTCACACTGAATGTTAAGAGCTTAAAAAGACCAGACGAGTTTTTCTACAATTCCTGGAGAGTTTGGTCCAGTGAATACTCAAAGACCTTTATTTTATAGCCTTTGCTTCACAGGTCAGCTGAGCTCTTTATCTACCCGTCTTGTACGCTCCGAGCTGAAATATTTGGGAGCTCTAAACCCAAAAATGAACCAAAGAAATGTTTGACTTTGAGTTGCATTTTACTTCAGACATTTTCTATGCACCACTGCACGCACACAAAAGGCAAATCCGAGGGGAATACTGCATGAAAGGGTGTTGTCATCCAGTTTTGAGACCACTATTGAAGACTCAAGACTTCAGATAAAAACTCAAAATTTTGAAGTCTTCTTTGTAGTTAGCAATTTATATTTACACAGCCAGAGAAGCGACTCATAACATTTTAAATTTCTTCTAGAAATAAATCCTGCAACATCTGTGTGAGACAGAAACTTAAATACAGTTATTTTACAGATGAGGAAACTTAAGCACAGAGAAAAGTGCATGACTAAGAAATTGACATTTACTTTCAATGTCTAAAATGGACTCTCAGGCATCTAAATGATGGCTTAAGTATTCACATTCAGAAATGAGCATTTTGCTCCAATTAAAAAAAAAAGAGCTGTCAGGTATAAAAATACATAAACCCCTAAAAATAACCTAGTTAACATCTTAGGCTGATTTAAAGACTTCTAACTTCTACCTGGTAACTTTCCAAACAGCAACCCTGGGGGAAAGCAAGATCTAAATATTAATAACAGGATTTCTGCCACTGGACCTACTATTATTATAAAGAGAAGTGATTATTTTTGGCTTAAAAGTGTGTGGTTGGGATGTTTATTTGTCAACTTGGTAAATGAAAATACAAAAATACCCTGAAATTTCAATCCACAAATAGAAGCACAGTAGGACATTTAGCAACTGCTATTGCTAACAGTTGGTCCATCTCATGATGAAAAATATAGATCTCATAGATACTGAAGAAACTTTCTGTAATTTTCTATAGCAGGACATTCTTAAATATATATACATATATATATTTAGATATAAGGCATCTTTATGTTTTCCCTAAGTGTCAACCAAAGGCATCCATTTAATTTTGACTTTTTTGCATCTTCAAAGCTTGGTCACGCCACCTTCACACACCTGCCACTTCCCAAACCTCTTTTCTTCTCCTTGAGCGCAGAAGATGGCCCAGACAATGCGGCAATCATTCAAATCACATCTCCAGCACACACGCTGGATCTGCCATGGCTCGCGCTGCTTCTATCCCTCGCAATAAATTTTAATCAGATACTTTGTACCCTGTTGTACTCTTGTCTGAAACCATCCAAAGTGCTGTTGTTGCTAAGGAAACCACTTCCCGATATCCTCACGCTCATCTCCGCTGCCTCCTTCCCTCCCTTTCCCTCTCCCCATGTTTTCCGTGGCTCCAAGGGGCAGCCCTGGCACCACTGAGCCATTTACCCCCTCTTACCTTGGGGTGCAAACTCACTGGAAGCACATAAGAAATCCCTGCAACCAGAACTGGTGGTATTTAAGGTGTGACCATCCCTGCACAGACCCATTATTTAATTAGTCCCTGCACGGCAGGGAACAAGCCAATCCCAATGGCTGCAACAGTGAGGAGAAGCTCTAACCCGCTGTGAAAAAAAGGCAAAAATTCAGCTCTGGGCTCTTCTGGCAGGAGACAAAAGAAGAAATACATGGAACAGAATATAAGGGGTGGAAAAGAAAGTGTGTGGGTACTTCTCCTAAGGAATGAAGTTTCATCCCCTGCACTCTCCTCTGCAGAGCCCTCCCACCACAAGAAGCCCTCTAGAGGAAGAGCTGTTTACCTCTTTCAGAAGAAATCAAGTCCCCTCGAGCCATTTGACTGCAGAATTGATTTCTGACCCTTTGCTTCCTTCCAGGCTCCTGATGTTTAAATCATCAGGAAGGGTGCTCGTGTTTAGTGTTTTATCTTCTCAAAGCTCTGAGCAGCACGTGCAGAGCGTGGTTCCATCACCACAAGCACAAGGGGAAAATAAGAAAAGGGGAAATTTGGCTTTTGCCATGACCATCCTGCATGCCCAGGAGCAGAAGGCAGAACCAAGCCAGGCTGTTAATGGAAAGAGGCACAGGGGAAGCACAGCAAGGAAACAAAGTCAACAGCCATCAGAGTGCTTTCTTCTTCTACAGGAATGGATAAAACAGCATTTTAATAATATTTCAAGTTTTATTTGGTAGGTTTTTTCCGAGAAAAAGGAAATTCATTCAGCACACATCATTCCCTAATGGAAAGGCCCCTTTAACTATATATTGTGGCTGTCAGTAATGGGAATTTTGACACATTTGCCCTTTTTCTACACTCATTACTCCTCTCCCCATTTTGCTTTTTACCACACTCAGCTTTGTACAGGGAGGTGTAGAAGAGGCAAAAGGCAAAATTCAGAGCTAAAGAGCAAACAGCCTCTAATATTACAGAGCTTTCTCTGTGTTTTTGCTTTCCCCAGCTAAGCCTTCCTGCCACTAGTGTTGAGTGTGAGGAACCTGCTGGGTCTGTTGCAGTTGTCCTATTGACTTTCTCTGGATGAATAAGTTCCTGTCAAGAGCAGCACTAAATATCCACTTTAGAAAAGCACTTTTAGCCATAAAGAGCACATTTTCCCTTTCTTTTTGGAGTCACAGCCAGCGCTGCAAAGCACAATGAAAATGCAGTCTTTGGAGACAGATATAATTATAAGTAAATACTTCATAGGCATTAATTAGCAACGTTTTTTTCACCTGTGGTTTGTATAGGGAGTCAAACATCCCTCAGCAGAATTTGCTGCTGCTCCTATACTTGTTACCAATACTTCACAAGTAATAATTACACCAAACCCTTGTACTGCACCAAGCTTCAGATGCTTGAATAATATGAATCTAAAACCTTAGCTGTGGATTTTTTTAAATTTTTTTTTTCAGTAAAAAGCAGCTATGATACAGATCCTGAATCAACTACATGCAGCTTCTTAATACTTTCTTGTGGTCAGGAGATGAATCAGGGATAGACCCCTTGCCAAAAAATTTCATAAAATTCCAGAACGCTTATTTGGGATTTCAGCTAATTATCTGAAAAAATAATTGAAAGGAACTAAGCAATGGCTCATCTGCATTCAGCATTAGTGCCATAAGATGAAAGTTAAAGAAAAATCTGTACAGAAACAGGACAAAAATAAAGGCCAGTGTATTGGTCTACAGCCTTGCAGAACTGCAATTGCTCAGTGAGGAAACAAGCCATGGGCCTGTGTTTGCCAGCAAAGAGAACAGCCAATTTCTTTGGGCTGTGCATGTCCAAAGGTTCTGCAGTTTTTAATCAAAGGCTACTGCTCTCACCCACTTAGACAATATATTACTGATATAATACAGTAAAGGGCCTTAAAGAATTCCTGAAATTCCTTTTCATACAATAAATTTCAGAATTCTTGACTCACTTGGCAGTGTTCTTCCCTTTCCTTTAGGCAAAAAAAAAAAACATAAAAGAAGTTGTTCCCTTGCTTTGTTGGGGTGATGTTCAGAGTTAAGGTTCCTATGCTGAATACAGATGGGAATCCCACAGAGAAGCCCATGCATATATTGCTAAATTATTACAGAGGTTTTAGTCTGGAGAGTATTATCATCAATAAACCTGCATATTACAGAAAGTTCAGAGGCAGGTGGGAGAGAAACATCAATATATTCATCTGTAAACCAAGTTAAATGTTAGAGAGACTGGGTTTGTTTTGCATAAGCCTTGGAACGTGTGCAGCAGTGTGGCCCTGGAGCAGTTTTGGGAAGTGCTGGCTGTGAGCACAGGCTGGTGGAAAACCAGCACAGCCACTTCTGGCTGTGAGTCAGCATCACCAGTGCCTCCTGACACACAGCCTGCTGCCACTCCAAGGGCTGCTTCATCCCAGCAGCAGAACCTGTGCTTGCATTCCTAAACACCTCCAGATCTGCTTCTGAGGGCCTGGATCACCTCATCCCTCAGCTGGGCAGTGGGGAACGCTCACATAACCACCTCCAGATTTCCAGCTGAGATGCAGAGTTCACTGTTTGAACATATGAATATGCAGTCAGGAGCTGTCAAAAATCATGCAGCTATTCACTGGAACAAACAAGAGAGGAGAAATGTCTTAATATCAGAGCTGGCTTGACATTTCCTAGCATAACCACATCTGGTTGTGGTCTGCACGAAATCAATTCAAAGGGAAGCCACAAATATCAGCTAATGCCTTGGTTCATAAAATTTTATCTGTGCTGGTATGAAAGACCTATTAAAGTAAATAGGGCGAGAGCCTCAGGCTCAGGTTGAGGGCCCAGAGCAGGTAAGAAGTCAAGCAGGCTCCTTGAAAGCTCCCTGGGGAAAAGACCAGGAATATCACTTGGAAAACAGCCCTACATTTTTTTCCTTCATATATATTGTACCTATTTTACATACCCTGGACAGCCTGAACTAAAGAGATTGCTTAGTGCCTTAGTTTTGGTAAAGGTCATATGAATATTGATCACTGCTGGAGAAGTTCAAAAAACCTTTTAAACTGATGCTTTTTGTTTGGCACCAATTAATTTTTATTCCCATATTCTGAAATGAAAAGCTCCTGATTCCACCTACTTGACAAATGATTTGGAGTATTGTGAATAAGAAGCTTTTATAGGCCTAGGTAAATCACTGGAAGATTTTTAAGGACTGTAGTTCACTCCTTTAGATCTGTTATTCTTGACAAGAGGAAAGAAAGGTTAGAGTAGTGTACAGCATAAATAATTTTCAACTAATGACCTAAGACTTCAGGGTCAGGTCTTTCAGGAGTTTATTATTAATCTTTTGACTTCAACTGACTTGTGGTTTCATTTGTGGGATTTTTTTTTTTTAAAGAAAATAAGGAGGTCTTTCTCCTTTCAGAAAAACATTGTTACTTTTAGCTATATTCTCAGGTTTTCACAGATTAAGGTCTTGATTATTCAGGTTTTCCTGAATGCATGGCAAGTTTTTGATGAAGAGAAGGGCTTGAGATCTATTTAAGTTGGTGACAGGATTTAACACTAATTGGGTCTACACTGGGGATTATTCTTATAGGTATAATTACAATGAAAATAGAGACAGCCAAGAGGACAAACATTTAGTGAAAATATGCACTAAATAGAACAGTGCTTGCAATAATTAATTTTTCAGAAATCCATACAAGTAAATTGGCAGTAAAGAGGCTAAATTGCAACTTGGATTTCCAGGTTTCTTCTCTAAAACCAAGCAAGGCCAAGGATACGATTAATTTCTTTAGTACAGGTTATGGTCTCGGTGACTGTTTAAATTTTGTGTGACAATAATGGCCATAAAACAAATAGGAAGAGAAGAGGCATGAGAAGAAAAAGGAAGAACATTTTTATCATCTGGGAAAAAACAAACCAAAAAAATAAAAAAACAGGACTCATTGGAATTTTCTTCATAGAATTGTAGAGTGGGTTGTGTTGGAAGGGACCTTAAAAGATCATCTAGTTCCAATCCCCCTGCCATGGGCAGGGATTTAATCAGTAAGTTGGTTTCAATATCCAGATAGTTCTTTACAATCAGTACAAACATGAGCCGCATATCCTTACAGCAGGTGCTAAACATGCAAAATCTAAATACAATATTTCTGTGTATTAGTCAAAATATTACACTTTTAAAGATAAAGCCTACTGAAAATAGACTTTTTCAGAAACAGGTCTGATTTTCTATCAGGTGCCCTTTATACATGAACATGTAAAATCAGCTCCCATTTAGGTGAAAAGCATGAATAATTGCTTTAAGTTTGTAGTGGAAGAACTTTTATGTCTTTTTTTTTTTTTTTTTTTTGTTTAAGTATGCAGAGAAGTTAAGATATCTCCATTTGGAAATTGTTCCCTACAAATTCCACACAGACTTTTGTGATGGCTGAAATGACCATGTGGTTTGCTAACCTGACCTCAATGTCTTCTTTCTCTCAGGTACAAGGAGTAGCTGAACAAAACCCTTCCACTCTGGAGACAGACTTTGGAGCTGATTAGTCAGCCACACACTTAAGTCTATTAATACCTAGCACTATTGCCATGGTAGCAGGTTAAAGTTAGAAGTAACTAGATTTGAATAATTTAAAATATGCTAAAAATACCAACTTCTAGGCTTAAGTGGTTCTATTTGTCACCTATAATGACAATTGCCACCTATGCTAGAAAGTCTCCTTGGAAAGCTTAGTCTCAGCATGTGCAGAATTTTCTATGTGATCATGCTCCAAAATCTGTATCAGAGTTCCATCTGCAGACACCAAAACCAATAGCTGTGTTTCTGGGATATAGTGAATATACCCAGCTCGAGCTCTATCATAAACCAAACCAGATAATTGGAAGGTTGAATCCAATTAGCTTTATTAGCCAGGCACCTCCAGATAAATCCAAGTACAATTTCACAAGTTTTCCTTTTCCCACATGTTTACACCTACATAGAGACCACGGGGAAAAAGAAGCTTAGAATTTAAGGAGTTTTGCAGTGCACATGTATAAAAAAACTACAAAAGATACAAAGAATACTAAACTATATTGCCCTACCATCTAAAAACACTGACTATGCTTGAGAGAAAAACCAACCCAAATCAATACCAACAAACCAATCCAGAACACAACAAACCAAACCATAAAAATTAACACTGTTTTTCAGAAAGGTGGTAAGAAAAGTTATGTCTCCTACATCAGTTTACCAAAGTCCAACACAAATGTAAGGTAAAATTTGTTCTATTTCTAAGAATTTCTGACTTGGTGCTCCAGACTCACTAAATTAATGCAGTGTCAATTCCAATCAATCCAACCCACTCACCTAAGTAAAATCCTGCAGGTACATTACTCTTTCCAGGTCTGTTTGACAGCAATGGGAAAGATACAGGGCTCAGAGTTAACAAAAAAAAAAAAAAAAAATCAAAACCAGTTTCTCTCTGTATTTAGCACAGACACCATATTTCAGCTCTTAGCTTGTCGTGTTCATTTCTTAATTAAACATCTAACAAGGAACATTAAACGTGTTCCTATTTCATCTTTCAATGTGCAGATTGGAGATGCAAGCCTACTGTAGGATGTGGCTGGATGACATGCAGGTGCAAGGAGGAAAGATAATTTGAACACCAAGAGATTACAACTACAAATTTACCTATCAGTAACCCAGCTGGGAAGCTGATTAATAGATGCTGGATTGAAGATTCTGAGTGAAAAGTAAGAAAAATGCAGAATACATGAGAATATATGGTTAGTTCTGTGGTTATAATTTGGGAGTGGACAAGCTTTTTCACCTTCTATGGGATTTAAAAAATAAATGCCTTTTTTCTTATTTCTATGCCAGCCTATAGAAATGAACACATTTTTTATTTGCAGTGTTCACCCTTCCCCATCTATCTGGTCAGACCATGAGGTCCTGGATCCACAAGGATCATCCACATCTGGGTGCAGCTGTGTCCAGGTGTCTGTCCCAGCCCCTCAGGGGCAGAGCAGCTCTGTTTTGATGGTGTATCAGGAAGAACTGACTGGCCCATGGTGAAATGGCTCTGTCAAGCTGCCCACAGTGCAGAACTGAGACACTGGCAGGTCCAGACCCTGCCTGGGCAAGCATCGAGTTTTCCTAAAATGATGTTATCACATGCAGGAGCAGCAGGCTAATTGGGAAACAGGGCTGCAGCAAGGAGCTTCCAGGTGGGATTTTAAAGATAAAGAAGAACCAGCTAAGCTTACAGAACAAGCCAATACTGATAGCTGTGTGAAATGCAGATGCAGGGAGCCAGATGTGTTTTAAACTTGAGCTGTTGTTGTGACCATGGATTCCCAGCGCTGCTTCATTTACTGCCCCCATTAGATTGCCACTCTGAGTTTCTGTGGTGGGTTATGCTGTGCTGGGCCAGCCTTCTCCTGGGATCATTACAAATATCTCAATTTAGTTTTCCAATAAAAATAGGAAAGTTGCAATTTAGCGGCACAGCTGCACTTATTGAAATAGCTCTGTCTCTGCTGGTGAGGGCTGTGAGGTGGAGAAGGAAAGGGAGAGGAGCAGCTGCAGTGCAGAGGAGCTGCCTGGGGACAGCCACAAAAAAGGCAGGCAGGGAAAGGAGGCTTCACATCAGGAGAAACACCCAAGGTGATGCACATCAGCACAGGCTTTATTTCATTGTGTTCCTATTTCATGTTTTAATGAATTAAGAAATCTTATCTGAGTCAGAGCCAAGGCTGAGCTTTCACCCCCCTGTTCCATCCTGCTCTTTGACCTGTTTATGGTCCTCTGCACATTTATTGTACACACATATATTGTGTATCATTACAGTAGATATCGTGTATAATTACATATAACCAACAGCCTGAGTATCTCATAAAACAAGCAGCACAAAGACATCTCCTCACTGTGCAGAGCAATCATAAAGGTGAGCAGCACACTGAGCAGGTGCCACCCACTGAACTCAGGGGACAGCCTTTCATACTCTGTGTGCTGACCCACCTGTCACTCATGGCTCTCATACAATTTAATTATTTTAAATGGTGATTCTTTGCATATATCAATGGGCAAGTACGACCAAGCTGTAGATGAACTTGCCCTTCAAAACAGATTTTGAAGGTCACCATTAAAAAACTCAGCTGTCACAGTTTGAATTGGTAAACCTAGGAATTCTGACTTTATTTTTGCTCACAAGCAGGAAAATGAAGGAATGAGAATATGAATTGTTAGCTAAAAAAACTGAAGGCAGAAGATGTAAAGATTCACAGAACAATTATGTTCAGAATTCCAAAGGAACCGAAAATGGAAAATCTTCATTAAAAGGAAACGTCAGCAAATGTGGAGAAATTGTTAAGACATTCTGTGAAATTAACAATAAACAAAATTAGTTAGGGAGTTTATTATTAACAAAAAACAAAACAAAAACCTTTTAAAATTCAGGACAGCTGTTGTTAAAGGACAGTTTATTCAGGTCACAGTATCAAATAATCCTGATGCAGTGAAAATGGAAGAAATAGAGACCCAGGACCTCTTTAACAACCCAGATAATCAGAAAGGAATTATATTTAAAGTGGAGTTCTGCTCAAAGTGGATATATAATTAAGGACAAGTGTAAATGAATAGTACAAGTATGTAGGCATAGAATTGAAAAGACAGTTGCACAAAGCAAGTTATGACCAGCTATTAATGTAAATGAAAGCAGGAAAACAATTCAAGAAATGCAATATTCATAACAGAAGATAAAGAGCCAACAAGTTCCCTTACTTTAGTTATAATAATGGCAAATGCAGGAAGACTCACGTAGCCAAAACCTGCCTTTCTTCAGTTTTCACTTAGAGTAATTACAGCCAGATACCAAAACAATTAGTTTTAACTGGGAGCTAAAAGCATAGGACAGGGATATGAAAAGGAAAGTTTGAAGCATATTTAAGTTAGACATATTTGAGTTCCAAAGACAAATGAAATGCACTGTAAAGTACTCAAGGAATTAACTTGAGCCATCTAGGCACCATAAGCAATTATCTTTGAGAATTCAGAGGGCAGGGAAGTCCTGGGGGACTGGGGAAGGGCAGAGAGAGCAGCAGCTCTACAAAGAGAAGACAGAAAGAAGGTCCAAGGATTTAAAGATCAGACAACCATGCTTTTGTATTTGGGAGTGTATTAGACCTGTGCTTAAAATGAGGAGACAAAAATGTGCACATTTAGTGTGTGAGTGTCTGGAGAGCAGATTAACCCTGTCACCAAACAAAAGCATTGCTGACACTGAGCAGCACGTGGGAAGCTGCAGATGCAGTCTGGTGAGGCTACTGATAGCAAGATCAATTCTCATAACTTTCATAAGTAAACTCAGAAAGGAAAGCCTGAGAGAAGTTCATGTGGACAGCTGGTTTTAAAACAGCACTCAAAGATTTTACCTTTGACCAGCCTGTAAAAGGGAAAGATGCTGCCAGGGACTGTCCTGGACCTTCCAGGACATGGAAAGACTGGATTTTGTTCTGCATTCTCGTGCTGGCTTTGGCTGGGGCAGGACTGATTCCTGTGTGGAGCTGCTGGAAGCTGTGCATGACCCAGGACACAGCTGCTGCTTCTGAGCAGGGACTGCTCAGAGCCAGGCACAGTTCTGCTCCTCACCCACCAGCAAGGGGGCTGGAAGGGCACCAGCAGGGACACAGCTGGGACACCAAACCACACTGCACCCAAGGAACATCCTGGAATGTTTGGCATCATGCTCAGCGTGTAACCTGGAGGAAAAAGAGGGAACTGGGGCCGTTCTGAGCCCTGTTTTCCTGGGGATGGCTGAACACCTGCCTGCCCATGAGAAGTGGTGGAGGAATTCCTTGATTTACTTTGCTTGCATGAGCAGCTTTTGCTTTACCTATTAAACTTTTATCTCAACCCACAAGGTTCTCACTTCTCCAGTTCTTTGCCCATCCCACTGTGGGGAAAGCCAGTGGCTGTGCAGGGCTTAGCTGGCAGCTGGGGCCAAGCCACAGCAGTTCTTTAGCAAGAGATGCATGTTTTGACAAATACAGCTGTTTGTGTGGTCCCAGAGCAGCAAACAGATAATAGAGTAGCATTTTGCTAGAGGACTGGGAACAGTTATTTTAAGTTGGAGGCATTTCTGGAAAGGTTGTCTTCCACGAAATGCTGTATGTAGTCACTGTGCTCAGCAAGCCTGAGTTACCTCCTGCTTCTGAAAGGAATCCTGCAGCAGAGCCAGGCACTGGGTGACAGCACTGAAGACAGATCTAAGGAGATGAGGATTTATCAGCTGAGATAAGGGGCTTTGGCTTCCTCATTAGTTACAGTCACTGTGGTTGAGCAACTGCATTGCCTCCTCCTCCTCCACACCAGGGGGGACAAAGCAAGCTACAAATTGCTGGGAATGCTGCATTTATCATCAGCTCCAATTCACTCCCAAGCTAAGCACTAGCAATGCAGTTGTATTTATAACTCATTTGGGGGGAAAAAATAAAAATATTAATAGTCATAACAAAGAAACAGCCATTTTGATGCAGTTTGATGAAGCTCTATTTTTAACTTTGGAAATACAAGAAGCTTAGAGTCTCCACCATCTCAGAACAACACAACACATGCAGGAATATTTTTCTTGAGAATCAGCCATGCATAAGGACCAGGCAGACCATGAAGGGGGTGCTCATCTAATATAGCAATATTGCTCTTGGTACTCAAAGCACATCTTGCTCAAGACTACAGAATCAGAAAATATTTTATCCCTTTTGTTAGGTTTCCTTCACAGACCCCTGCAGAAACAGGTAAAGGACACACTTTCCCTCATGAAATCAAAATACCTCTTGAAGGCGCCGCCTCGAAACCTTAAAAAAGTTTGAAAGTCACAACAAGTAACAAAAGTCCAATGAGTCACAGTAACAGAACACAGCACAGGAAACAAACTCTACAAATGTCTTTTCCTAGAGGAAAAATAGCTCTGAGACTGGCCCTTTTGTAAAAGGAAATAAAACCCACTGATGCACCTTAAAGGGTCCAGTGTTAGGTATTGTGGAATAAGAGAAGGATAAAGGGTTGGAAGGGACCTTAAAGCTCATCCAGTCCCTGCCATGGCAGGAACACCTTCCTCTATCCCAGCTTGCTCCAACCTGGCCTTGGACACTGCCAGGGATCCAGGGACAGCCACAGCTCCTCCGGGCTCCCTGTGCCAGGGCCTCATCACCTTCACAGGGAGGAATTTCTTCCTGATATTGAACTTAATTTCCCCTCTTACAGTTTGTATCCACTACTCCTTGTCCTGTCACTACAGTTCCTGATGTATTTTTCCTTCCTGTCCAATGTTAAAAACAAACTCTACACCTCTTCCTTCTTCCAAGGGGATCACAGGTGTTTTTATGCATAATAGGGCTTGACCCAGAAGAATGTTAATTCAAGGAATACCCTGGCAGCAGAACTGAAGATAAAACTAAGGACAATGCAGCAAATTTAAATTGTTGATATGATATATTCATTGAACCAAAGGTTTCCATATTGATCTAAATTGGATTCACACAGAGGGACACGAGCAGTATGAAAGGAGTTCTTCCTCACCAAAGCTTTTTCACTCTAAGCCTGAGGACCAGGAGTGAAGCAGCAGCAAAACCAACCAAAAAAAAAAAAAAAAGAAGAATGGTTGAGATTAAGGCTATTACTTTTCTCCCTGCAGATATCTCAGCAAGCCAGTATGGGTAAATGCACATGATATTTGGAAAGAAAACAGCAAGGGGGGAAATGGGCTTGTGCTTCTTTCCTTCTCTGAAAGTATTTTCTGAAAGTTCTTTTTGTGTGGAATTAAGATTAGCCTTCCTAAGTCTGCCTGAATAACACGGATGTTTAGCAGGAATGCTCTTGTCTTAAGGAGATTGGCAGGTTGAGAGGTTACACTTCAGCAAGATGTATTTTCTACAAACTCATTGAACCTCTGACACTGCTTAAAAATCATGAAGTTATACCTAAAATGCTCTATTTTTGTCATCAGTGTTAACCCCCTGCACCAACTATTCTGTCACTACAGAGCAGTTCAGCTTTAACTGAGACCAAACTCCTGATGTGAGACAGGAGCAGAGTTCTCCCCCAGTCCTGCACAAATATTGCAGCCCTGACACAGAGAATCAAGCCAGGTCACCATCCCCTTTTTGTCCAAGTAATGAAGTGTTCCAAAGCCATGTCCCCCTGGCACTGCACACACAGATACACATGCACAGATCCCACTGTGCACCGAGACTGCACACTGCAATACAGCATTAAAAAGCATATTTTTCCTTCAAAGTCCATTTATAATTCCCACCTACACTTAGGAGAGCTGTGCAAACCCATTAAGAAAGAGATGAATATACTTCCCTCCTGAGCACAGCCTTGATTAGAAACCAAGAGCAGCTACAGAGGTCTGACACCTAAAAGTAAAACTTGAAAATCTATATTTCTTGCAGAGATGCATCTTCTCCTCTCACTCCAGCAGTGCTGCAGTAGAGTGTGCTCTGCTCACCTCTGCTGCCATCAGAGTGCAGATATTCTTTCTGTGGTAAAAGTTAAGAAGTGCTAATGATATTTAAAATCCATTTCCAGATCAGCCCTATCTGCATCTGTTTACTTGACTGAAAAAAATTTCCCTGCAATACTCACTTATTTTTCTATAGAAAAGTCAAACAAATATATTCAAGGATCAGAGTTCTTCAGCAGGTTTCTAGGCTGTTTTGGTATGCATTTCCAAAGTGTTTTGCTTCTTTCTTTTATAACAACAATCATAACAAAACATTGGAAAACAGGAACACAAAAGTCAGCTGATTATACCCCTCATCCCCCTGCCCCAGAGGTAGACAGGAGCTTTTTTCATAGATAAAAAGCTGTTCTTGAAAACACTTTTTGGTGGCTTTTCTCACCTCCAAGACTACAGATCTCTCACCAAGGCCAGGTTTGTTTCTTCAAACAAACCTTTACATCCCAGTGATGCCAAACTCCTGCTGAAGCACAGCGTGGGCACTCAGTGGGATTGGCAATTTGTCCTTCATAGGTGAGATGGGAACACACACCCATTATTTGATAAGGATACAGATTTACATTGAGTTTACATGTGTGAGAAATTAACTTATAAGTAAAACCAGCTCCTCCATTTCCTTAAGGACACAATGAACGAAATTGTATCAATGGTCTCCTGCATCGTTTCCTTGCATAGACTAGAACAAGCATAAATTGGAGCAAAATTATAATTAACCGTAATTTGCTTTACTTAAGGAAAACATTATTTCCTGGGCTAGGTGTAGATAAACCCCAGCTCTTTTCCACCTGTGCTACTCACCCACTGACTGATCTGTCACTGTTGTTTTCCTCTGCACCTTATTTCTGATTTCTGTACTGGTAAGGAGAGGGTAATAATTTCTGATTGAGTATTGCCAGATCCATTTGCTTTAAAGGCATCTGGACACACATAACTTCGTAAAAATTTTCAAAATACTCAAGACAATTTCCTATTCTCCATCAGTGAAGCTTCCCATTGTACCACCACAATCTGGAGTAACAACTAACCTCTCAAATTCCCAACACACAGCAACTGCTTCAATTTTCAATGCTGCACTGTCACAGACACCTTGTGCCGTTGTTCCATTGCACAAAGCACGTTTTCCTGCAGGTAGATGATGGCACAATACACACTAGTGGTGATGGAGCTCTTGCAGAAATCAAAGAGGTTTTTGTCAATCAAGTGACCCCAGGGAGCTTTTGTTGCCCAGCTGCCATGAGGATGGCTTGTGGCTGTGTCTGTCTTTTTGAAAAGCAGATTCTCCAGATTTATCTAAGATGCTTGGACAGGAGTGCCCAGAAATTCTTCATTTATTCTCCACTGTGCACAAATCAACCCCTCAGGACATGTTTGCTGCCACTGGGGATTGTCCAGCCTCCTGCTTGCCTGCTTCAAAATTGATTTTTACCTCTTGGAAAATTTAAAAGCCCCAACAGTACAGAATTTACAGCACAGTTGCATTGGACAAGCTGCCCTCACATGCTTCTGGTGAGGCTGCCTTGCTTTTGCCACCAATGGATGCAGCTGTGCTGGTTTGGTGATGCTTTAATATTTCATCCTAAATTAGCCCAATGTACTCACTTGCTAAAGGAAGAAGTGCTATCACAGGTGACAGGACACAGCAAGCTGAATGTAGACAGGTGTTCTTTTCCACTGGGAAAAAAAAAAAATCTTCAAACAGAGAAAAGCTGTCCTGGGGTTTCAAGTTTCCACATCAGAATTCAACACCACTCCAACACCTCTAGGGTGAACAAACACCATACAGGAAAGAGAGCTTGGTGAAGAAAGAAGCAAAGCAAGGTGTTTTAAAGACTGTGCTTGATTCACCTTTCTCCTCAGACATCCTTGCTTCCCCCCAGCACTCACCCTGAGAGGTCCCTGCCCTGTGGCTCCTCTGGAGCAGGTTAAGCCACATCTGCCCACAGCTGTGTGCGTCTCACGTTGTATTTGCTGCCTCACTGCATCACAAATGGCTTTTTTAGGGGGCAGTGGCAAAGGGTGAAGCTTGCTGGAACCTGAGGGAATCAAAGGAGGAACAAAGCTTACTGAAACAGTTCCTGGTGACAGCAGCAGACTGAAAATCAGCCTGTTTGCTGTTCTGCTTGGCTTGATGAACATCCAGAGTCTGTGCATAACATCAGAAGAGAACAGGACACAGCTTGCCTGTCAACTCTCAGTTCAACTTTTATATATTCCTGAAGATTTAGGGCTGCACTTTGTCTTAAACCCTCAGTCCATGGTAATGGGCTAAGCAGGTGCTTCCTCAGATAGAAAATTGATTACACAGCAAAGTTTGGTGCAGAACTGAAACAGTATGGATATTAAATGGCTATTTAGCAAGGAAAAATGATTAGCCATTGCAAATGCTAGTTCTGATTTCACATTAAAAGAAAAAAAAAAAGTAGTTCCAGCTTTATTGAAATACTGTTTTGACAGATGTGTTAGAGGGCTTGGGGAGGGTCAGGACTGCACAGGAGACTGCCTGGTGTCAGGTGCAAAACCCACTGCACCTAATGTATGAAAAAAAAGTTCAGTTTTCATCCACCTTATGCCTCACCTGGAAACTTCCACCAGTGAAATGCAAAAAAATTGTCATGTAAGGAGAGGAAAAGTCTAAACCTACACAGAATCTGCTTTGCCCACCTGTAAAGCTCAAGCAGAGCCTGTGTTGCCCTCTCAACATCATGTAATTCATGAGGTGCTCTAGGAGAGCCTAAAGACAAAGCAGATTAATTGAGAAGGCACAGAAAAAGCAAAAAAACAGGAGAAATAAAAATAAGAACAAATGTGGCTGGATATAATCTGTAAAATGGACTGAATATCTGACCAGCCCTTTTTAAATAAACTTAAATACAACAACTATTCCAACATGCAAACAAAGCATAGAGCAGTAACAAATATTTCACATCTTTACATTGTTCACTAGGGACTCGTATTGTCCAAGGCAGAGAGGACAGTCAAGATCATGATGGGCAGATTTCAACACTTTTGTTTAAAGAGGCCATGAAATAATGAAGAGGTACATATATACATAAAATATATACAAGCACTTCCACAGTTTGGAAGACAGAAGGAAATAAGCAACCAAGTTGAGGAAAATACCTCACCCAAGAGCCAGTTCAGCAAGTTGGTGTTTCAGGAGTTTTTTGCTTTGTTTTTGGTTTTTTTAAATACAGGCAGCAGAAACCAATGATGTTATCCAAAATGCAACCTCAGTCTGACAGTGGTTTGGCAAAATAAATGTATTTAATATTGTCATTAAATTAATTATCTCAGTGGAAGACTGACAAGCAACTGTAACCACTAGTATGCTGCAGAAATAAAAGTACATTTTTCACTAGGGAACACAAGGAAAGGGAAACTAAAGGAATTCTGCCAACCACACGCTGCTAAAAAGAAATAAGTCTCCAGAATTGTCTTCAGTCAGACAGAAAGAGGGAAAAAAGGAGACAAGACTTGGACACACACACCCTGATCACAGCAGGAAAATTAGCAAAATAAGTTGATTTGTGTACAAGTGCTGAAGAATGAGTGACATTTTGCTCTGAGAAGATCTGGTATGACCAACAATGGAAACTTTTTCCATTTAAGGACAATTTCCATCTGAATAAATGTACTCTTAAAGTATCAACATGTTCTGAGGACCAACAAGTCTCAGTGGTACTAAAGGACTTGGTTAATGGTTCAGTAAGTGCTTGAGATGGTGTGCATTGCTGTTAAATTTGGGTGGAAGAAAGCAAATGAAATTCCTTTATCTGGGGGAATTTAGTAGCAAGTGCAAGCCAGGCACTTAAGGAGTGCTGGTAAAATATCTTTACCAAGCACCTCCCAAGACCAAAAATCAGTTGAGGGGGTTTTTGGTGTTTTGTTTTGGATTTGTTTTGTTTTTCCCCTTGGAATGGGAGTCTGAAATTTAAGGTGTCACGAACTCTACTCTTTGTATTAAAAAAGCCAAAAAACAACCAAAACAAAAACCTGAAACAAGGTCTAGAGGAACAACGATAACTTGCCCACCACAACACAACTTCCAGATTTGGTACTTCTGAGATGAAAAGGCACCACATCTTTTCACAAAGGACTGTCAGAGATGGTTGTGTCTGCACCTTCAGAGCCCCTTCCTCACAGCTGTCAGAGCAGAGGGAAACACCCTCTGGGGATGAGAAATGTCCTTTGGGATTTCAGACTTGGACAGAGGACAATCTCCTCTGTCCAAGTGCTTTTTCTGCCACATCCATACAAGCCCCAGGAATGCTGGCTCTGGGAGCAGAACCTGGAGTAAACACTTTCCACATTCATGTTTTTACCTGAGTTCACTGAATTGTGACTAATGACTCCAGCACAACGCTGCAGATCTTAAACCCTGAACAAAATGAGAAAATCCTCACTTTACTGGCCCAGCCAATATATTTCAAGCTTGTGCATAATCAGTGTTCTACCTGGCTCTTGCCCAGGAGCCCTCTCAGGAAAGCCATACATTTCCCAGATCTCCTCCACAACCACCAGTTAAAAAGGGAAGCTTCAAACTGAGAAATAGTCAGTGTAGGTTTTTATGATTTTTTTTTAAAGCATATTTACCTCCTATCATTAAACAGATAATATCATGTTAAAAATAGACTCAAATTATGGCCAACGCTGCTCTTAAGTTTTCAGGAATCTTGCAAAACTTAAGGGGAGAAACACTTGGCAAAAGGAGAAAAGCTAAGAAGTCATTTTTATATTTTCCCTCACGTGGGGTGGGGGGAAGGGTTACAGGCCTTGGAATACTTATGCATACTACTTATGCATAATACTTATTCATAATACTTATGAATACTACTTCTTACTTATGCATTGGAATCTCTGCACTTCCCTCTCTTACTCACAGATCTCAGAGCCACACTGGAGCAGAGAGAGTCATATCACAAGTTTTAATACTGATTTTCCACTAAGGACTCAAGAATCAGTCAAAGAAACTCAAGTTTAAGACTCATCATCCACCCCACAACGTAGGGACAAACGAGTGCCTAAAGAAACAAGACACCTCAATTTTGAACTTGCACGCGAATATCATTTTCACCAAGCCATAAATAAGAATATCAAATGTAGCCTGCTACCTCCTAGGATTGCCTGAGACAAATATCCACCGTGTGAGGAGCTTGGGCACCTCACACTGGAAATTCTTCAGGGTGTTCCTTCAGGTCTTGCCCTGTGATGTTCAACATCAGCAGAGCTCTCAGTGGGGAAAAACTCGTGGCCCTTGGTGGCATTTGACACGTGTAGGTTGTTGTATCCTGTTACAGCTCCTGTATTCCCTCAGTCAGAGGTTAGGAGGCACAGACATTCCCTGTGGCTAAGTGCTTGTAATTAAACACAGCACTGAAGAAGCTAATTAAAAAAAAATGTTTTGATGATAGCTGTGTAATACTTAATAACCTTCGTAGTGGAACAGCTGTGCAGAAAAATCTAAATTTGTGCATGTTTTTAGGAGTGTTACATCAATACTGCGCTGACATGACAGCAGGCACTCAGGAGCAGGAGAGAGGAATTAATTTGGGTGGCTTTTGGGCTGTTCAGAAGGAGAAGAAGTCACCTTAACTGCCCCCAAGGGAACCCTGCTCTCCATCACTGCCTTCTGTAAGCACAGGGGCTATTTTAAATTCACTTATACCCTTAGGGTAAACTTGGGTTGAGTATTTTGGGTGTAAAAGTTGCATACAGGCGTATCCAGGTAAAAATCTGATTACCATCCCCTGGCGAGGAGCTTTCCTTTCATGACAGAAGTGGTTTTGGCTGCTTAGATATCTATATAAAAATTTATATACACAGACATACATACTCTCTCCCCTTTGCTCTATATGGGACTTCAATTAAAGGTTAGGAATATTTGGATTCCACTCTGGTGTCAGCTCTGAGGAACCTGATCGAGTGGAAGGTGTCCCTGCCTAGGGCAGAGGGGTTGGAAAAATATTTTCTTTAAAGTCCCTTCCAACCCAGACCCCTCTGTGGTTCCATGAATGCAGAGGAAGAGGTCACAGCACTACAGAAAGGGAGCATTTCTGAACTAGCTCCCATTCTCCAGATTCAGATATTTCCTTATACCAAATCCTCACCCCCTACCAGTTCCTGGGACTCTGCATCTCACTGAACTAATGAAAAAAAAAAAAAATCACTTTCTCTGTGCCTTAGCAGCACAATCAGTTTTCACAAACCACAGAAGTCACAAACAGATCACTGTAAGGGACAGATTCCAACCATATTTCAACTTCTTATGCACACAGAAAAATGGGGACAAAGAAAAATCAATGGCAATATGCTTACTAATATGTGCCTTAGCCACAGGCTGCAGCATGGGATGCAATATACATTAGGGAAACATCTTCAATGCAACACAATTCAATAAAATGATAGATATTCCAAAAATAAAGTGTCCCCCAAGAAACAGAAAACATAATATCTGCCCAAAAAAAAAGGAGAAAATCCATGTAAACTCAGCAGTGAGTATACAATAATGTATGCCTTCAAGGCTAGCTTCAGAATAAAAAAGACTTTTGGGGGAAAAAAAAAAGTAAAGTTTCCTCTATTGCAGAAAGGCCAGGCAGCCCAGGGATGCTCACTAGAAGTGCTCAGCAGGGCTGACAGAGGATGCACTCCTGCATTGTAGGAAATGGATTTTTAGAGAGGTTTTAGGGTTTGATAGAAGGTTTATACAGCATTTATTTGTATGTGAATTTTGAGATAAGAAATGTTGATTTAGAAATGCAATGGAATACAGATAGATATTGTCGAGAGAAATAGAGTTAGAAAAAAGTTTTAAATGATTGTTTTGTAAATGAGATTAGATATTTTGGAAAAATGGAATTATGAAAGATGTATCGTAGTAAGATTTATGAGGGGTAGTTTTAGATGATTGGTTTTAAGGCATTTATAGTATGGTGTGGTAAAAAGTCGATAGGTTAAGAAATGCTTATAGTGTAATTAGGAAATTGGTTTTTGATTGTCATGGCGTGAATTATAATATTTGCATTGTTTCACTTTTTTTTATGAGACTGAAAATGGAATAAAAGTTTTTAAAACGTTTTTTAGTTACTCTCTAAGTTAAGAAAAAAGTATTCTTAACTGCATCAGGGTTGGGGCAGCTCCAGAACCTCCTGTGGGCTCTTGGGGGGACCTGAGTGGAGCCTCCAGGTCCGGGGGCAGGAGCATCCCAAGGGGAGTAAATCCCTCCGATGGCACAGGATCTTCCAGGAGCAAACAAGGGCAGTGCAAAGCCGAAATTAACACTTTAAAAAGCACAATTTCCACTTCCAACAACTTTCAAAGGGCCTCGTTCCTCCTGCACTTCTCACCTCTCTTCACTGTCACCTTGGGATTAATTTCATACAACACTGCCAAGGGTTCACCCGATTGCGGCGTGGAAAGGAAACACAAATCCATCCTCACTGTCTGTTTGACCATCATCTGATTTTTAAAGCAATCCCCCGGTGCATGTGATTTGTGGGGGAGGATGTGAGTTTGACAGCCACATCCCTCAATACTGCACATAAATTAAAAATACATCATGGACATCTCAAACAAAATCTTGAAACATTTAGTCTGTTCTTTTGCACCAAGTCCTGCTAACTCTTTTCCAGGTATCTTCCTACTTAAAACTGATCGTCCTTATTTCAGCCATCTGGCAAAAGTTAGAAACTGGGAGGATGACGAATTAAGAAGCACTGGAACCTCTCATAGTTTAATTTTTTTTTATGAAACACTGAACTTTTGTTAAATGCTAGTGATGAGGGTTTGGTCTAATTACTGCTTTTTTTCATCTTGTCTGGTTATTTGCTTTAATCCTGTCACCACACTGACTTCCAGCACCTCATTATGTCCTGAGCCAAGTTAACTAACAAAAAGAACTTGGCCAAGGTTTCTTGAACACTTTCTTAAGGCATAAAAATAAAAAATTATAAAAACAATAGTTCGACAAAAAAAAAAAGACAACTCTTCATACAACTGTTTTGCAAGAAAAAGTATTTTTCACGGCCTCAAGGCTTTTATTGAAAAATAATGTCTTTTTGGATGGCAAAAGTTTCTTGAACCTTGAATGACTGAGCACCATTTTTCATTATGCTAATTTAAGTGGTAAAGGGTTTGCCTGACTGACATTAATTGATGGTCCCTCCTGGGGCTTAATTGACACGAGCTTGTCTCTATAAACCTGTGCTGTAAATCAGCTCCTCAGCCACTCTGGAAAATGTTTGCAGATGAAGAAGTGTCAGTGGGGGTTGCAGACAAACACTGATTCTGTGTGAGGGAGCATTTCAGCACTCGTGATATTTCATTAAACTGATATTTTCCCTGATTCCTTTCTAAAGCAGAAAGATAATGTCTTATATTCATTTTCTGCTGTATTTATTTTTGCTGTTGTTTGGGAAGCATTTCATTTAGCTGTTAAGTGTTTCCTTTGATCTTCTGCAGTCGGCTTAGATAACGAGATGTTAAATACTGGCTGAAAACATCTCGAATTAGCCACGATATCAAGTCATCCACAAGGAAAGTCATCCTTTGCTACACCCGTGTTATTCCTGTAGTGATACTGTAATTAGAAAATAGAAGTGGGGAAAATTTGTTATTTTAGTGATAGGACCAATTTCCTTTCTTCCTTTTGAGAGCCAGCGCTGAATATTTTCTGAAGTTTCTCTCAACTATTAAATTACACCAGTATTGAATTTCCCAACAACTTTGTCCCTTGCTATGATATATTCACATTTTGATTTAAAAACTGCTGTTTTCCATTCAAAATTGGCTTATAGCCACAGTTCTGTCTACTATTCCTGCCACCATAGCTATTCCAAACTCCTAATTTTTAGCACATCTTTTACTTGCATTGTTTTTCCAATTTTTAAGAAATCCCAAGAGCACAAAATGTAAGTCATTACCTATTAATAATGTTACAATTATTGTAAACACTGAAGATGGGGATTCAGATATTTAGATTTCTCTTCTATCATTCACAAAAAAGAGCCTTTGTAGCATTCTCAGTAGAAAGCAGGGAGTGCATCAAGGTACCACTTTGATTTACTTTGCTCACAGGAGCGTTTGCTCTCTAAAAATATCAGACAAATTGTTAAAAGAAGTTTTAAAGAATAAAAATAGTGATGTACAGAACATGACCCACTATTTTCCTGCCCATTGCAGATGGCAGAAATGGGAACTGCTCAGTAACAGCATGGTAGGTGACTTTCACCAAGGCAGAGGCTCCTCTACATCTTATAGCAGAAGGACTCTGAAACAAAAGGTTTTTGGGACGATAAAGCAAGATAGCCTTGTATTTCCTGAAAATAATTTGGACAAATTTACTCTGCAATTCCATCTCATAATGTGCTTAGGCGCCAGCTGTAGACAAGCAGTTATAAATAACAAAGTTCTGCAGATCTAACCCACAGGATATTTTGGGGATGTGACTTTTCCTCTTGCCCTAAGGCCATGCTTCCATCTCTGGGGCCCCAGGTACAGCACAGCCCCCAAAAGCATTCCTGCTTCACTCATCTACAGCCACAGTGCTGCTGTAAAGGCATTTCACTAACCCACCCTGCTCACTCCACAACATTGGCTTCCACCACTTGGGTTTTCCAAACAAGCACCTCTATATCACATTTTTCTCTTGAGAGTAACACTTTGGAAATATCTTTAAAAGTACTTCACTATTCCCCTTCCAAACTCATCATAATTCACATGCTATGAAGAAGCTTGGAATAGTAACTAGATTTTGGAGGGGGGGTTGCCATGTCCTTAGATAATTCTTGCTATAAGGTCATAGAAGATGTAGGCAAGTTGATAATAATGGTAATATTTGGTAGGTTCACAAAAATACTGAACAGCCTCCAATTTTATGACAGCTACCTGAGTGGGAAGCACACAGCAGTAAACATGGCTAAATCCATTTTTATAGACATGTATATAAATTATTGGGATAAACTCATCAAAAGCACAGCAGGTTAACTGGTACACCGAGGGAAAAAAATATCTGATGATGTCCTAAAAACAGCACCACAAGCGTGGCCTTTAAATTGTTAAATTATTTGGACAGGGAAAATTATGTACATAAAGATAAGCATGGGATGCATCCTGAATAATTTATTTCAGTTCAAGTTCTTGTTTCCTAAGAAGTCAAAACTTGTGGTTTTCTTTGAATTTACAAGTCATAATGGTCTGATCCAATTTATACCAGCACATTGCAAGTCTCCAGAACCATTATTCACATTGTTCACTTAGCATCTCTTTCTTTGAGGGCTGGATTGTTTAGCTGGACGTATGTGAAAAGATACCATATGCTGTCAGGAAGTTTTTTTTTTTTTAAGTTACACCAAGGGACAGAAAGATTGAAAAGATTTTAAGATAAGCTTATGAAAACTTTAAATCATAAACCATTCCACAATGCATAAATCATACAATTGTTCAGATAGCAGCCCTCAGTGCCTGATGGTTTACATCTGTTGGGTGAGCAGCTATCAAAGCTATTTCATATTTCTTCAGTTCAATTTGCCTGCTTCACAGTCTGCCCAGTCTTGTTTTCCTCTCCTCTTGCCTGAAATGCAATATATAAAATACACAGATATTATTTGCCTTTACATCAACTCAGTTTTGAATGTTGAACAACAAAATGTTGACAAATAAAGCAAATTTCAGACAGAATAGGGAGAGAGTCACATGCTTCATCCACAAGTTATAGTTATACAGTGAAAGTTGACATTTCAGGGTTCAATCCCAAATTGCATATGCTTTTGCTGGCAATCCCCCCATATATTTTACTAATATAACAAGAATTCTTCCTCACAAGCATTCTTCATTCTTACTCTTATCCATGAGATGTGGAAAACCAAGCTCACACCAGGCAACACACACTGTATTTTACAGCAATTAAAATGCTGAGAGATTTCAGAATAAGCATGTCTCAGATAGCCCAGGAGATGATGAGTCCAGCCCTAGAATTGCACCTTGGCTGTGCTACCTGAGCCAGAACAGACATAAAAATCACTTTATCCAAAAGCTGTGCAGCGAGCAGAAACACCTGCAGCAGCTGAGAAAGTTGTAACTGAAAACAAAGCTCTACACTCAACCCTGACAAATTCCTCAAAATGCTTTTCCTAAGCAGATTACTCAAATTATGTATAGATGTGGAGGAGTGGCTGTGTGGTAAGTTTGCCTGGAATTAGTTCAGGAATTTGAGGTTTTCTGAAGCCCCTTAAAGCTCAAACACCTTCCCCACTCCCCTGATGCTGTTGCACTGCAAAGCCCTTCCTCCACCTCCAGCTGTGGTACCAGCTCTTGAAGGATCTTCACACCAAGGAGGATCCCTTACAAATCCCATAGCCTCAAATATTGTCTTTCTTAATATCAAAATACCTGAAGACTCCAAAATCCATTTATTCCTATCTTAATGAGGCTATGTTAAATGAAGGCACCAAAGTCCAGATAAAATCAAAAGTTTAGAAGGTTTCAAATGGCAACCAGGCTCATTTAATATGCTCAGTCCAATGTAAGCATAAAACCTCCTTTTTCTTCTGAATTGAGCAGCCAAACTTTAGACTCCTATTTAATCTAAAGTAGGCAGGAGCCTAAGTTTAATTCATATCCTCAGGATTGCTTTCAAAGGCACAAATTTCATGTTGAGGGCTATCACCCTCAGCCAGATTTGCCATTTGCTTGGGGATTCATTCATATCTCATCTCTCCCACTTTTGGACTTGTTCAGAAATTTATCCTTCAAAGCTTCACCTACTTGAAAATGTAGATTTCATTTTGGGAGTTCATTTTTTTGTATTTAAATGGGTGGAAAACCAGAAATCCATTAAGCCAGAAAAGGCTCCCTCACCTGTTAAAGCCATTTACAAACCTAAGTGCTGAATGGTTCCAGTCAGCCACAGACACAGAAAACATTGACATGTAAACAGAAAATCATAGTTTAGAAATCTATAAACTTTAAACCCATTTATATAGTTAATGAGCCTTGATTAATGATTTTGGGGAAAATGGATGGTGCATAATCCTAGCCTTGGACATAACAAAATCAGAGAATTTAAATGCTGAAAGAGCTGGCACGTGTAATAAAGTTCATGGTGGTAAAATATTAGAAGTTTTGGGAGAATTGCAGTGTTTGCTAATTTACATGCTATGAACTACACTGGCAAGCTCTGGGGATCTTTTTATGCTAATGGGATCTGGAGCAGACCAAAATGGAATTCCAAATAAACATATATATGTATGGGTCATAATCCAGCAACTGTAATAAACACATCCTGAATAAAATTACAGAGGAAAGCAACAAGAAATCCTTGAGCAAACCCTAGAGTGTTATTTGGGTATTTTATACACACCAAAAAACCCTTTGTGCATTTGTATGTTCATGCCACAGAGGCACCATGCAGCAGTGCAGCCTTCAAGCAGGTACACAGGTTATCCTTGTGATACAGAATGGATTTATGTAGGAAACTGAGTCCCTTTTCAAGGACTCAAGTGATCAATGCCAGAAGAATTGGTGGCTCAGATTTCAAACCAGCCATTTCACCAAAGAGCTCTAACAGGAAGTATTTGCATTGTCAAGTCAAGGGGAGTGGGTGCATTTCCAGTATTTTACTTTAATAAATTGAAAATGCACTTCTGTTTTTAATAAGGTTTTTTAAAAGATAAACTGTATAATTAAGATATTATATTTAAATTATTCTTATTTTTAACTTAATGACTAATTATTTGAAAGGTGGATTTATTTAATGATATAATATTACTGAAACTTATGAAGAAGGTGGAGAAGGATTAGTTTTTGTTTTAAAATTTTTTGGGATTTTTCATATATATGTTATTGTATTTTAAAATTTTAATTTTTAAGGTTTTTATTATGTGATAATGATATACTTTTATTTAAATAATAATAATTTTATTTAAAATGTTATTTTTAAATTTAAATAAATATTACGATATACCTTTATTTAAATTACACACTCAGTTTTATTATTTAGTTTTGGAAGCTTTTTCTATGGTCTTAGGTTAAATGTAGTGCTGCTTTGGGGGTTAGTGTTTATTAGAAAAGTCTAGAATAGAAAGTCTGAAATAGTCTAGAATAGAAAGTCTAAAATTCTCAGTGGTTAGAGCTCTAGCAGTATATAGCCAGTTATTGTGAGCTGATCTACCCTGCTTTTCTAGACACACGAGTTTCTGCTAGAAAAGTCAGTTTATCCCCTGGTTGGCCTAATTAATTTATTCTTTCAGACCATAACAAGCTGGTCTGCCTATCAAAACTCTCCCAGGCCAAACACTTAATGCTCCTACCCAAGTTCCTGGTCAGAGCTCCAGCCTTGGTTCACTGAGCACACCAGTGCCATGCGATTGGAGCCTTGCAGGGGCACTTCAAACCTGGCTTGACATAATCAATAAACCATTCTCCACAAAGAACAAGCAGAGTATTGGAAATAAACATCTGTGTCGCCAGGTCAGGCCCACGCTTGCTTTTCCAATTGCAGCCGTGCACACTTTTGTACAAGGACTTATTGCCCCTGAAGTTATGCTAAAGAGAGGTAAATAAACCTTTACCCAGCAGCTCAGGCTACCAGCATGAGCTTTGCTGATGCTTTGGTTAGTCAGAGGCTGATTATAAAGTCAAAGAATGGATTTCCCTGTGTGGTTTCACATGTTGTTCCTATATCTTTTCTGCCAATTCACCTTTATTTTATTTTCTTAGTCAAACTGACAATTGCATTCCTGCTGTACTGTTTGACCCTTCAGAGTTGTCACCCATCTTCTTGTGGCTATTTTAGGAAACTAATCTGTGAGGGGGGATTTTAGTGATGCTCAGTAGGAACTCTCATACATTTTGCTACTCATGCTCTCTTTTACACAGAAGAAATGTGCAATACTTCAACAAATACTGAATAATTTCTGGTTCAAAATAACTCCCTTAAATTTAAAAACTCATGAAGAAACTAGAGCTGACAATAAGGGTTCAGGACAAAGCTCTTTGCTCACATTTATTGTGAAATGTTATGAGACAAAGAAGTATCCTGCTAAACACTGCTTTCAAAGTGTTTCACAGCACTTTTATACTGCAGCTTTTAAAATATAAGGAGTAACTGTAAACCACATATAATGTATTTGTCTTTTTTTTTACACCTAAAAGTAATAGCTGCAATGAGTCCTCTTTTCTGATGACATTAGGAGTTGTCCATATTAAACATTCCCAAGGAAGACTCATCCTTTATGAATTTTTTTTAAAGAAAGGGGCCAATCGAGGGGCCAATCTAAGAGAAGTCAGGAAGCCTGAGAACTACCCCAAATGCATGAATGAAAGAAACAAAACAGATCAAGAAGTTTAATTCTATCTCAGAACTGCATTTGTTTTCAGCAAGAGTAGCTTATGAATCTTCAAGTTAGACCAATGTGGGTAATTAGAGTAATTAAGTTTAGGAAGAAACTCAGACACATGGAAAAGAATTCATTTCTGACGTTCCATTTCATGGCTGTGCTTGTCCAATCCCTCCCAGCAGATGCATTCTGTGCTTTCCTGATCCTGGGTTGTTACACAGCCAGCATGACAGACAAGATAAATAAGTCAAAAACCAACCCCACGGAAGCCAGGTAATATCTCTGTATCAGTGACCCAGGCTAGCCTAGAGCAGATACAAGAAAAGAAAATGGAAAAGGGATGGAGCAGGAGGGCAGGGAATTCCTGATCCTTTCAGGGGATGCACCGACTGAGGTTAACCCCAAGAAAACACATCCTGGTAAAAATGGCAAAGCCATTGTGCAAGGTGGGCATGAATAAAGAGACATTTTTCATTGTCAGTCCACTCAAAACCAAGAGAGGAAGAATCAAAAAATCACCTCTTGCAACCTGCAAGTTGACATGATGTTTTGAAACCAACACTCAATTCCTATTTTAATGCTCAGCACAATTGACCTTGTACCAGCAACTATTCCTGTCATCACATTAGCAGGAACCTCACTCATTAAAACTGCTCCACTTTTATGCATCCCTGAAAAAACATCCCAGATTAACACATTGCTCAAAATTCCTTGTGGTTAGAACTCTTTTATCTAAAAAAGAGTCTGCACAGCCTTTTAATAGAGGCTTTAAAAGAATAACCCTAAAGAGATAAAGTGGCTCAGATGTTCTCTTAAAGCCTGGAGTTGATTCCTTCTCACAACAAAAGTGTTCATACCTGGGAAAAATGCTTAGCTTTAGTATCAAGTTGGTGTTGTGCATCTACAATATTGTTCTGTGTGCACAGTGCCTCCAATAAATAAAATAAAAAGTAATGCTGTGCTATGACTTCAAACACAAGTGGGGTCAAAAGCACAAGAACCTCAGACATGGGGGAAGAAATGCAAGCAGATGGACGGGGAGCAGCTCTAAGTATGTCAAAGCAAATAAAAAATTAGATTAAAAAAATTCAATGTGAATTTAAGAAAACTCAAGGTGCTGCCCCTAGGGAAACTTAGGTTCTCCTAACCTAAGTAGGGTAAAAAACTGGGTGAAGAAAGTAGAATTTCAGTGCCTGCTGTTATCTTTTCCAAGGTGCCCCATATCTGGCAAGGTACTGAAGAGCAAGAAGAGCTGGAATTAATTAAGTAGTCAGTGCAACAATGCTACAAGAGAGACACATGGCTTCTCTTAATCAAAGCTGGAGAGTTAATCCCCACACTGGAGGGGATGACATGCACTCTTCCCCAGTCTAACCAGCCTATTTTCCCATTTATTTAGGTTATTCTGTATTTATGTGTGTATTTAGGTGAGATTTTCACAGTACTAAGACATAAGTGCTGGAGGAAAGAGTTTCTGCCTGCTCATAAACAGTGTACCAGGTGTCAGGGCTGCAATTCAGCTGTCAATGGCCAAGACTGAATTGTGATAATAGAGGCAGAATTGCATAAAGGAAGTTCTCCTCACTCTTGGATTAGATTATTGCACCTTTGTCTTATTCAAGGCTTTCTCCTTTATAAAAAGGAAAAGAAAGCCTCAGTTCTGACTCCTCTGACAAGTGATAAGGAAAATATGAACATGTTGGACTGGGAAAAAGCAGCTTGTAACTCTGGCTCTGTCCCAGAAATCTGTATGATCTGGAGCAGCCCCTGTTCCCCCTCTTGCTTCTTAGGGACCTGACTCCTCTCACACACATCCCAGAACCAGCAGCTATAAATAAATATACAACAAGACAGCAAACCTGCCAAGAGAGTGTTTGGCAGGCAGAGTTACCCCTCATTATATTTAAAACAACAACAAAAAATAATGCAAGAATAAGATCCCAGGGAGAGCATAAAAAATAGTGGCAACTAACCTAAAAAGACACCAAACCTCTCTGAATACCATTTTTAATTCCAAAGCATAAAGTTCTGTACTTTAAACAGATTTTTTTAAAAAGCAATGAGGCATTGGTTCTGCCAGTAACAGCCACAGTAAAATGCAGCTTTCTGAAAAATAGGGAAAGCTTACAATATTTTTTCTTTTTTTTTTTTTAATAGTGTGTCCTTGGAAAACATCACTCAGTAATTATGCTTGTGCTGTTGCATATTTTCTGTGTTGCTCGGGCTCCTTTGTCTGAGCCAGGTGTCTACATGAAGGGAACAGATCCTCAAAAGCAGTTAATACCTCACAACTTCACTTGATGAAGGCATTATCATTTCTGAAGAAAGTCTCCCCTGCCTTGTGATTTAACCATCATTGCATTCACAAAAAAAACCTAATGCAAATAATTTATGCAGACAAGCTAACAACACCTGCAGAAGAACCTTCCTGGTCACACTGGTCCTGGAGAATCTCCATTTTTAATTTCCCCTGCTCCAGCTGGAGGGTCACAGCTGACAAGAAGCAGGCAGAGAGCTTGGAAAAAATCCTGAGCCAAATGCTTTAAGATGCAGCAGGTCTTTCTTTCTAAGGCAGGGACCTACAACCAGGTGGACCAGCAGAAAAAGAAAACTAGAAATATTCACATTTCACTTGGCAGGTTCTTGCTGTACACTAAGAAATAATTTTGGAGCTCCTTAAAGGATAAAAATGCCTTTTTTAAGGATTAATTGGGAATTTCAAAGGGCTCTTAAAGGGTTTAAGCATTCTTCCAGCACCACAGGGAAAGCAATAATTAGCTTTTCTCAGCCAACCTGTACTTTTGAGCGCTGAAGAATAATGAAGTATTTTCCATATCCCTACCTCCACAACGTTTATCCTCATCCCTGTGAGCCAAGCTCAGCCAGCCAGGCTGCAGGTGGCTGTAGGCTTTGCTAATGTTAAGAGAGGTATAGGCACTCCTCTGGGGGGAATTAACTGTGAAATATACAGATCAACTAAGTAATTCTTAACCTTATTCTTTGTGGAACAATTCATTTAAACTGCCCTTATTATGTTAATCCACCTAAAGCAAGTTTCATAACAAACAAGCAGCCACAACTATTTTCTCTCCTAAGTAAAGCCAAAACAGAATATGTAAGTGTATACGTTTTGAAAGTTTTTTTGTTGTTTTTTTTTTTTTTCAAAGCATCTTTACCGGCAACATCAGGATCAGTGGGAGGCAACACAGAGCACCAGTGAGACAGTATCTGCAGAGGTTTGCTTGGATGAATTCATTATTGCTTGGCAAACTGAGCACTTTCCTCAGGAAATATTTTGTCCTTTGGAGTTTTTGATTTAAACATACTTAGTTGATGCAGCTTTTTTTCTAAGTGTCTCTTTCTTAAAAGCGCCTCTGGCAAAAAGCAGAGGATAAAGGCACAGCAGAGCCAAGTAACCCAGGATGCACTTGCAGCCTGTGTGCCCCTGCTGTACCCCCAGGAGGCAAGGGCAGGAGGAAGGTGAGTATTTGGCTGAATTGTCCTTGGGCAATCACAGTTTGGAGGGGGGCACAACCCACCAGGAGGTCTGCACTGCCAATTTTCCTCTGTTATGACTAAAAATGTGCAGTTTTTCCAAGGGAGCCTAACCACCCTCCGTCCACCCCAGCCACTCACCCACACCTTCCTCACCACCAGGCTTGCTCTAATCTCCCCTCCCCTTCCTCTACTTCACTTTTAAATGCTTTGCTGCCATCAGAGATGCAATTCCTGCCACCTATCCTACAGGGCAGCTGTCCCACCCTCACCTCCAAAGGCTCATCACACTAATAAATGCTGTGCCACAGCAGGGTGGAGTCTGTCTCAGGCTGCCACTGCTTGCACATTGAGTACAGGCTGGAGAGATGAGGCAGACCATGTAAAAGCCCTAAATATTTTCTATCATGAACATTGAGTAATGGATAAAATCTTAGATCTCTAAGAATTAAACTCATAGGAAAAGAATACAACTGTGTGATGTGAGCTACACAAATCCATCCAGGTGAAAGGCATGAATTTTGTACCTTGGACTTTTTTGGTGCTGCAGTAGACTATGCAGATAGGTATGCAGACTCCAGCACCTCATTGTAGAGGTTCTCAGTTTCCAGAGAGCAATAACTGGATTATCTGGATGAGCTGGATTTATCCCAGCAGCCACATTGTGCTGTCCATCCAACACACTGAGGGAATTCACCCAGACCGTGTCAGTCCCTGCTGCTTGACAGTGCAACATCTGAGTTGATGCAGTTTCCAAACCAGCATCCACACAGTGAGGGAAACCTCAGTGCTGCAAGGAATTGCAGCTTCTAACAGCAAAGCTCCTCAGGGCCATCAGCTCCCTGCTCATCAGGACAATTTTTAATGTCAGCTGCTTGTGAGAGCATCCTGCAGGTCGCGGTCACAGGGAGTCCTCACTCCTGGTCACTGCCACCAGTGACAGGGAGCCCAAAGCTCTGCACAGGGGTTGGGAACGTCCTCATTCAGTTTCTGGACACCTGCTCTCACAGCAGGACTGCACAGTGCAGGTTTGAAAAAAGCAGAGGCAGAAGGGGAAAGAGTTTATGTGGTTAAGCTGAGTGTCAACACCAGAGGGCTTGGACCTAAATATGAATATAACCTATTTCCTTCCAAGGATGTATTTCTTGCCCACTGAATGATCAGTTAATCCTCCTTTTTATTCTCCTCCCTTTGGTGAAAATCCCAAGTTATTGCAGGTGTTATCCAGGGACACAATATTCACAGTTCCATTTGCTTATGTTTTACTGCTCCCATTAAAATTTGTACAAAGTTTAGAGGCTGAACTTGAATTGTGCCCTTACTGGAAGCAGCTTGAATCCCTCCATTCTTCACTTCCATGCTACAAAATGAGGAATATCCCCAGAACTCTCTGAATGAGAAATGAACCCCTTGCATAATTTCTTTTCCTTTTTTTTTTTTTTAACTCTCTTATTTTTCTTCCTCTATGTCCCTAGCCTTGCTTTTTATATACCTTTCAAACCTCAGCATATGCATATACCTCATTTTGGGCCCATCTTGACTTGCTAATATCATATGCAATCCATGCCTCCATCTCTCCAAATGCAGTAAAAGAGCAGAATGCAGTAAAAGAGCAGAATACTTTTTTTTCTGAGATGTCATGTAACACAAGATATGCAAACTGTCTCTGATTGGAAAGAAGAGATTATTTTTCCTGTCAAATACATATGCTTTATGTACACTGCTTGTTAGAACAATGTTCAACAAACATTCCATTTTTAAAGGCTAGAATATGCCGAAAATGAGTTTTGCATGCAAAATCTTAGTGTATAGAGAAGAAAAATTGGAGTACCTCACAGTGCATTCTGTTATCAGGAATGAACATGGGCAGTGAGAAGCTTCTGAGGGAGTGGAGACTGCCAAGTTTGTCCGGAGAATTTTGGGTTTGTCCTTTTTTTATAATGACCCGTGTGGTGGGGAGGGAAAACACACGGCAGCAGTGCCAGCCCTGGTGCCAGTGCTAAGAGGAGGGAGGAGCTGCTGTCAGGACACAGTGGCTCTGTGCAGGCTCTGTGCTAGCCATAGGATTTAGCCAATCTGTTCCTGCAGATGCCAGTTTTATGCATGATTTACCTGGCTGGATGCAGCTCCAGGGTTGGAAAGTCGCGCTGCCCCCGCGCTGCCAGGGCTGCTCAGAGCATCCACCCACCCCTCTGCCACCCCAAAAAGGGAGGAGAAAACCTCCTGGATTTTAGTCTGCTTTGTTTCAGTTGGTGTTTGGGTTATTTTGTTTGTTTTGTTTTGGTTTGGTCTTTTTTCTTGAGCTTCTCTGTATAGTTCTGAATGCCTGCAGATATTTTTTTTTAATTTTCTATTTTTCCTCCAGATGGGCTTCTACTAAAGATTACAAGTAAACCAAAGAAAACACTTACGAAAAAAGGTTTTTTTGGGCCAGACAGTGGGACAGCACATGCACTTGTCATCCCTCCATGAAGCATAGGCTATTAAAGATGTAATATTTCCACTATATCTCAGCTGCAGTATAACAAGTGACTCCAGGTGAGCATACGCAGCTGACCTTCCATAAGCATTTCCAATACCCTTCAAAATATCACATTATTTACCAGTTGTGGGGAAGTGTTCTTTAGTAAACAGCACAAAGCAATCACAGTGGCTTTGGAGATTTTGAAGGTTTCCTAAGGAGCCACAAGTGTCTGTAAGATGCCCTTGGGGCTTCTGTTTTGCACTGTGATTGTGCAGTGTTTTATTTCTGTCATAAAGTGCATACAAAGGGAAAAGGAAAGAAGTAATCTCCTACAGCTGGAAACCAAATTACAAGACTCTCTTATAATAAGGAGAGATTTTCCCCAAAGTGACACAGTGGGACATTAAGCCTTTGAATTTGATCCTACCTAAATGAACAAGAAAAAATTCCATTGACTTTAGTGGTAGAGGATCAAACTCCAAAGGAGTTATTTAAAATATTATGTAGGTGATGTATGAGTGTGGTTTCATATATGTTCATTAAGATCTTTTTATCCCCCCCTCCCCTCTGAAAATGCTGCTGAGATATTATCAAATTCTGTGATTTCAGCGTGTACTGATATGCCAAAGGTACCTCTAAGAGCAGTGTTTCTGTTGAGGTGCTAACTCAGATGAGCTTTATATTAACAGGAGTTCACAAATAAGGTTTTGTTATCTCTGCTCCTGGCAATTGTCAGGGCACACTGAAGCATTATTAACATCCCTGCAATCAGCAAATGAAACACCTCGGGCTGACCACGGGATCCAGCATTATCCCTAATTTCAGTTCCAAACAGTTTCCTTCTAATCTACCTTTTAGCACTACTTCCAGAAAAGAAGGAATTAATATAGTGTGAAAGCAGAGTTTCTGAGAAGGACTCTGAGGCATCTTGAGTTCTCTTTGAAATAGGGGGAAAAAAAAAAAAAGTAATGGTACCTGCATCCCATTACGTTGGTGTGACTCACATTTAGGAGATTCAGCTTCTATGGCTGATTTTACAGAAATCAATATTTCCTACTTTGCCACTCCATGAATACCACATGAAAAACCTGGACCTGAGCTCAAATGGAGAGGAAATAGGAATTTTACAATTATTGAGGATAAAAATGAGTATCATTTAAATTAGTGCAATGAAAAATGTTTGCAATCCACCTGAATTTACCTTTCCTATTTGCACTAAACTGAAGTTGCTTGCAGTCACCTGTCTCAGGGTTATACTCAAAAGTATATTTGAAGGAAGGAATTATAACTTGGGAAGTGAATTTTTTCAGTCTTATTTCAATTAACACAGTGTCCTGGAATAACTTGGATTTGTCCTGACTCTTTTTCAGCTCTAGGATAGTTCATGAACTGCAGAACCAGGGTTTAGCACCTTGGAATATTTTGGAAAATCACAACTGTCTCATTGTAAGCCCTGATCCAGAAAGTGTTTGTGTTCATCTTCCCATCCACTACAACAGACTTTAGAAAATGTTTAATAGGAGTCAGAAAGTGATATGAGAGAAATCATACACTGAGTGCCTGTGAAAAGAAGAAACAAAATAAAACTGAGCTAATGGCTTGTCTTGAGAGATTCCTATGGGATAGAATCATCCTTAAATAAGAGCTGTTAAGAACAGGCCTTCTAATTTTGTGGTAGCTGCTCAAGCTTTGCTCTCCCACAAAAAGAACTTTTAGTTTACAAGGTAGGGTATAACATCTCAATATGGGATAAACCAGGCAGCTTCAGGACAACAACAGGTGAAACTAAATAAACCTTGAAAGGTAAGGAAAAAAAAAAAAAAAGGCCTTTTAAAAATAGTGTCCTGGACATCCAAAGAAGAATATGATTTTGTAATTCAGTTTCTTAACAAAATCCTTGCTAATACTCAAATTCCTTTAAGCTCTGAAGTGCTGCTTTCATACAGACAGGCAAGTCCGGTCTGCCCTAACCTGAGCTGACCATTTCAGTGAAACCCAATCAGTTCTCTAACAAAAGGAGCTGCAGTGGCTGTTTGACTCCTGGCAGTGCCTTTATCACTCCTCTCCCTTTTGTGGCTGCCTCTATGCAGAGGTGAGGCTGTCACTGCCAGTCTGGTGCTGGGATCTCGGGTTTTTTGCTCTCCTACTTAGCAGAGTTTTACTTCAGTGCTTTGAATCACTGCTTATGGGATCCTGAGTTATTTTAGAAAGTAACTAAGGACTGTGGCTGTGCACAGGTTAATGGCTGTGATGCTTTGCTGCTCCCAGGTGGGTGATCCCATCTCTGCCTTTCCCATCTCTGTGATCCCTCATTCCTCCTGCCAGTTCCACTTCCCGGTTTCTCTGCGAGCTTGCTCTGCATCACCTTCCAGGAACAACTCTTTTGCTGGGTGCTTTTTCTACTGCCATGTGGAATTGGATTAGAATTGTAGAATTACCTCTTGGAGGTGTCTGCAGGGCAGCAAAGCTGGTATAAAATACAGAGATGGAGGATGTAACCAGGAGCAGAGGATGGGAAGATCAGGGTCTCTCCTTTTCAGCAACAATAAGCTCTTCTGTCAGCTCACCACCTCATTCCCACGGACATCTACTGGGTGCTGCAATATCTTTCAGTCTGCTCCTTTCTAAAGATGTGTTTTGTTAGGTTGGAAACAACCTGCACAGCAGAGCAGCCTAAAATTTATGTGCTTAGTCTAAAGCTGCCAAGAGGGAGACACAGCACATCCCTGGCAGAGCTGCTCAGGGCTGCCTTCAGCCAGGGCTCCCCATTTGGTGTCACTAATGTCACACACTCCTCTGCAGGGACCTCAGCTGGATTCCTTGAAGATTATTATTATTTTTGTTAAAATCACAGACTGAGGCTAGAATGACCCATCTTCCTACCGAGAGATGGGGTCACAGCTCCTCCCCAAAATGCAGAGAGCACCTCCCACTGCTGGTGCTGCTCCATCACTTTAATCACCTGGCCCCCACTTGGCTGCTACAGCTCTGAATCCTTGTTAGGCTTGAACACGAATCTCTGCTCCAGGGGGATGATTACACAGTTTAGATGAAACTCTCCAGCATAAATAGCTGCTCTTTGAGGCAATGACTGCACTCCAAGGTCCCTTGCTCCTTAACATCCCAACCACAAGCCTACAAAAGCTTCTTTCACGTTTTTTATCCTTTCTCACAATATATTTTGAATACTTGATACTGAGTGAGGCAGCTTGAAAAAGCCAGAGGTGCCTTCAACCTGCACAGTCTGTGTGCTGGTGGCTGCTTTGTGCTGTACAAATGGCAGCTCCAGGTTTTACCAGGCAAAGTTGGGAATTCAGAATGCTGCTTTCACCTCAGCCATGTGCTCTCCATAAGCTATGGAGAGAATGGATGTAAAACCACCTTCTCTGAAAGCAAATAGGGAATGTGGTTGTGTTTTCATCCTGGATGAAACTCACTTTTCCAGCGCTGGTAAAATGAGGTCATGATGAGCATGAAGGGCCTTACAGCTCAATCGAGAGTAAAGTGTCAGAATCTGCAGTATTGATGATTCTGAGACTGTAGAAAGTCTCTGTCTTTCAGCCCCATTGCCAAAGCAGAAGCCATAATTCGTCTGTGCTGGTTTCAAGGTTGTTTATTCTGTTTATCTCTAACATGTTCTGCTGCCCTGCCGCAGCTCTGTCCTGCAGGGCAGCGTGTGGGGCTCTGCCCTCAGTGGGATGTTACAAACATTAAATACCACAAACTACCTGTGCTGGATTTACAATAACGTGCCAATATCTGTCACCTACATTGAACAGTGTGTCCCCAGTCTAAACCAACAGAAAAATGCCAACACCACAGTGAAACATGGAGGGCATGAAGAAGGAGGAAAAAGACAAGGCACACCCAATATCCTCCATCTTGTCCCCTTTGGATCCCTAATCTAGAATCCTAAAATTTTACTTTTTCACCTGTGCCACACTTAATTATTACTTATATCAAACACTCAGAGCTGGTAATTCATCCTGTAAGATTGAAAACTCTTTTCCATGGACAGAGATCACAGCCAGTGTCTCTGGGGGCTCTGTCCAGGGGGTTCCTGACCCCTGCCAGGGTCCCAGACCTTCCAGGGCAGCCAGAGGGAAGCCCTGGATTCCCACAGTAAAGAATCATTCAAGTTGGAAAATACCTCTAAGATAATTGAATCTGACTTCTGCAGCCAGTCCTGGTGCAAAGGGAGAAAGGGAGAAGGTTGTAAAGTCACAGTGCCACACGTTCAGAGGCAGATATCTTGCTGAAATGTGTGCAACAATTTCTGGAAAACTCTTGCATTAAAACTACTGCATTCAGATGCTTCATTAACAACTCCAGCTTTGATTGCTTGATATGTTTTCTGCTCAGTAATTTGAAGCCATAAATCACTGTTTAAGCTCCTAAAAATGAAGTGATCGTTAAGGAATTAAGAGTATATTACTGTCAGTAATATCTGATCCTTTGAGATGGGAAGAGCATCTTACACCACATAACATCTCTTTAACTATCTCTGTGGAGATTGTGGGGAACGAACTGATTATTTTTTAATGCAGATATTAGACTTGAAATTCCAGAAGTGCAAACTGAGAATATTATGTTTACAAGAAGCCCGATAGCCTGAAATCCAAACAGCTTTTACCTAAATACTTTTTAAATAAAAACCCATAAACATCATCAGTGGAAGTTAGCTGAATTGGACTGCTGATTTTACCCAGAAATAAACAAAAAATCCTGTTTTTGTATATATTTAGAAGCAGGAAGAGGAATCAATCAGTCAGTAAGATTGGCCTGGACTAGGCAATAGGTTAACCTTCCTGAGAAAGCATTTCAGTTTTAGAGTTGACTTCCTATTAGGTCAGACCAGGCTCTGCTTCCAAATAAGAATTCGGGTCTAAATTAGATACCATATCACCTAAGTAAAAAAAAAAAAAAAAAAAAAGAAACCAACAAGAGTTTGCCTGAGAACAGAATTTAAAACTCAAAATCAAAACTAAGAAACTAAGAGTTTAGATAGCTAAAGGCTGTAAGAGAAATTTAGAGGACTTTGCATTGTGGGGCCATTACTAGCAACCAGCTATTAGGAAATGCTAAACATATAACTGTCTTGGAAGGCTCAGTTCTCTCTGGAGATTAAATGCCAGGCTGAATCAGGTTGGAAAAAAGGCATTCCCATTCCCTCCAGGCTCCCCAGCCAGCAGTATATTCCCGAGGGTTTAAATCAAATGTTGAAAAAGTTTAACTCTGCAGAAGTCCCAGCTCCACTGGCAAAGCCGAGCAGGAGCACCATGCTCAGCTGCTCTGGGTGAGCAGGCAGAACGTGCAGTTTTCACCTCCAAAAGCATCACAGAGAGGCAGCACTTGCCCAGCTGTGGGGTCACAGGATGCAGCAGGTCAGGAGTCAGACAGAATTAACAAGGTGGGATATAAAACAAGTTGTAGCAGAGAGTCTGGCCATCAAGGAACAGTCAAGTCCATGCTTGCTTCATTCTACAAGGGACAAGAAGAAGGGTGTGTGAGTGATTTGGATCTGTTAATGATGTAAAAGCATGGATTTTGGGGGTTATTTTTGCCTTTTTTTTCTTCACTTTAGGATGTTTTATTAAATTATACTGCACTAGCTTTGTTTCTGAAAGGATTTCAAAACTCAGACATGCAGCATTGAAGATTTGTCACAAAACTGAAGGTTTGGCTGGGATCTTGTTTTCAGTTATCCTCTGAAATTTTTAGTCAAGTTCAATTTCATGTACTCATAACAATTTTATTTGTTTCCTGTTGAGTGACAGGCTAGGGATAAAAACATCTTTGAAGAACTGGGATTTATATTGGATATGAGTGCACGATTTTTTTTTGTTTTTTTTCTTGAGTTCCTTAGGCGGCACCCAAAATTCAGACCACTTTAAGGCAAATTTCTGGTGGTAGCAAGATAAAATTGTAAGCGAGCAAATACATAAAATTGTTAGAGAACAACTATTCTTCAGGTAATTTTTTTTATCAATGACAGAGATTTTTCCAGCAGAAATGTGCCTCTACTGTCTGCTGGAATTCTTGCACTTGGAGCTGCACGAGCCAAAGGCACTGATTTCAGTGCACTGAGCATGGGTGGTAAAGCAGCAGACCCTCATTCGGAAAGAACATTTTAAAATTAATTATCTAATGCTGCAAAATGTGAAAAATAATGGAAATGTAGTTAAATTTTCCATATGTCCTATTGAATCAATCTCTAATCTTGTTAAGCAAGTTAAAAAGCACCTGTCTTTGATAAGGGTGAATTACTTCTCCAGGACCAATTCTCCTGGCTTTTTGGAATTGGCATTGGATTCTTTTTATGCAATGTGTTGCTTGATTTAATTTCTGGCATGATGACTTCTCTGCCTTGGTAGATTTTCAGCTGCTCAAGAAGTAGAAAGATGATGGATTTGGTCTCTCTGAGAAAATCTTCCTCAATGAAGCAAACTGGCAATTCCATCTAATTCCAGACAGAATGAATGAACACCACACTGATAAGAAACTTTAAAAAAAATTAAAATGATTATTCAGTGACATTTAATTATTGTGTTAAATTTCATTGGGAAATAAAACATTTGACTGAGAACATATTAACATCACCAGGCAGCTTCATGCCCAGACCAAAGTGGAAATAGGCATCTTTCAATTAGGCTCAAACTTTAAGTTTACCTCACATGTATAAAAGTTTTGTAACAGAAGGAATACTTGTCTTTCATCTCTGCTATTGCACAGAAGATCTTTGGATAAATGGATGAGCTCAAAAGTTGCCCATTTATCTACTAAGTATTAAATCAAGCTGGAGGCCCACATGGCTGAAACATTCATCACTTGTCTGTAGGGACATTGAAAATTCTGTACAAAATCTACAAATAGCGTAAAACAGGGAGTCATTTAAATGCTGACTTTGTGTCCATTAGGATGTGCAATGTAGAACAGCAAGTTTTAATTCCATATCCCATTTTTTTCAGCAGGAAGATTGCTGCAGCATTATACTTCATTATGCATTTAGCAAAATCAGCAAACAATCCAGAACTGAATGCTAATGAGGATCACACGTGTGAAACGGTACAGGAGGAGGCAGAAGGACAGAATTGCAAGCTAAAAATCTTTGTAGGAAGAAGTAGCTGTCTAAAGTTTGCCTGTGATCATAAATCATGGAATGGTTTGGGTTGGAAGAGACCTTAAAGAACATCTCATTCCAACCCCCTGCCATGGGGACACCTTCCACTGTCCCAGGCTGCTCCAAGCCCTGTCCAGCCTGGCCTTGGGCACTTCCAGAGATCCTGATCCTTGCTCATGCAAGGATCTCAGCTTGCTCATTAGCAGAGTAATTGCTTGACTAATTATGACAAGAGTTGCCCAGATCTTAAACCTGTTGTGCTAAATAGATTTGTGCCTCTATAGTTGCACCTCTTGTGAGGCTGAGGGGCTGGCTCACCCCAGGGCTGAGAGTGGCACCTCAGTGCTTCCTTTCTGCTTCAGTGAACTTCTTGAAGGTGCTAAAAAAATCTATAGAAAACAAGGAATGAATAGATAAGAGAAGGACTTTTAGGAGGAGACATGTCTTCCCTTCCGTGGAAGTGATCTGAGCTCTTTGTGCTGTCTTTCACCAGCCATACAAGTGTTGCCTGCCCACCCATCCCTTTTACCAATGAAATTTCTCCCATTTTGCATTTTCAACTGTTTCACAGATAATTTTAGACATCAGTGTTTCACTCTTTGAAAAGCAAGATTTAGATACATTGTCCATGGAAAATATTTTCCAGACAAATGCCAACAAGGACAGGCAAGAAATAATAAAGTTCAGTAGGTTGAATTATTCTCTGAACTAATCTTTGATCTATGCTGAATAAAATATTAGCCAAAACCAAATGCCAAATTAATTTCTTCCTTTTCAACTCCATTATCTGTACAACTGGAATATCAGTCTGCAGCTGATGCTGCCCGTAGTTTTTTCTAGACTCTTAGGAAATCCTCCAAAGTAAATATTAATAATGTTCAAGCATATCAATCTGTAAAAGCTGATGGAAAATCTTCCTGGCTAAGGTGCCTCTGGTCCTTAGTGGCACCCTCAAATGCTCTCCATCACTCAGCAGAGGCTGCAGCATCAGAAACCCTCATGTCAGGGGCTGAGGTCACTTCTGGAGGTCACCTGTGCACTGCCCTGACACACTGTGGGATGCTCCAGGTATCCTGGAACAGGTTGGTACCTGCTCCTCGGGACCTCTCAGAACCATGAAGATCTTGAGACCTGCACATGCACATTGTAGTTAAAAATCTGTGCAGAGGATATTTATTCACCTTAAGAAAAACAGTATATTAATGTACTTTAAAAAATATAAAGCATGGTTTCCCCTAAGAAGCCACAACTAATTTGTAGGGATTCTGATACAACTGATTATTTCATTACTGTCTGATTACTGAATTGAAAAAGTGCAGCTGTTGCTCTCCAATTTTTGTGCAGTAAAAGCTCCTTAAGTTTCCAGAGGAATTTCCCTTACATTTTCAATGTATCCTGATCCTGCAATGTGATGTTGAGTGTAAGGTGTAAGGAAGATGCTTTTTCTCTCCTCTGCAATGCTTTCTGAATTCTCTAGGACTGCTGTATCTCATCTTGCATAACACAGCAGATGGGAGAGAGAAAAGAGTGGGGCAGAATCCAGTAACATCCTTTGGATGGTTGGACTGGCAGATTGCAGGAAACTGTGCTGATGGTACCTGCCAAGTCACCAATCAGACTGAATCAATTAATTGTCAAACTGGCACACAACTCCTAGCAGGAAGCTCTGGGTCTCATTTGGGTTGGTTTTCTTTGTGTTTTTATTTTTATCTATCCAATGTCACTTTTTTTGTTGTTTGTTTTAATATCTTTACTCTTTTGAAGGTTCATGTTTTTTGTTTATGACATCTTGAGTATCCATGCTTCTTGTAAGTCTGTAGGTAATGCATCAACGTCAGTACTGCCTGGTTTTGCTGGTGTTTAATGTTTTCTGGATAACAAATTGTTTTCAGGAAGTGAAAATATTATTCAAGGGAAGATATGTTTAAGATATCAGAAGTTAAAGCATCACTGACAATACTGGAAAAGGTGTTTTATTTCTTCATTAGCAACATCCTCTAGCCATCTAAAAGTTCTGGTTTCTATTTTTGTGTGTGCCTTTCTCCAGCAGTAATTTTGCTGTTGGCTTCCCATAAATGACCTTGTTTATGTCTTCATATTTATTCATAGCACCGAGCTATGACATAGTATACAAATGTAATATACACATTACTAACAGCATTTAAATTAAATATGGACTGTAGCAGAGGCAGCTCTTCCCTGGGATAGTAAGGTCCATCCCCACTATCCTTATTTCTGTTGGTAAAATCTTTCTCAGTCCTATATCTCCCAGGGCAGGGGACATGACCAGAATTGCCCCTTGCAGCCCCTGTGCATCCCACCACCCAGGAAGCATTGCAGCTGCTCTTTTTCTATATATTATTTTCTTCTGGATTGTTTTTGGAGCAGATTTAGCTCTGCCTCACCTCCCTGCCTGCCCAAATGCCTGTGAAGGTGCAAGTCTCCAGCTCCAGCCGGGAGCAACGTTTCCCAGCACAGTGAGGACCCCTCATGTCCTCATATCCACTGCCACAAAATCAGATAAAAAAACCTGATAAAAGCTGCTGTGGTGTGGACAGCAAACACATGCCTGGCTGCACCAGCACCCTCAAACCACCACATCACCACAATTTTTGGGTAAAACATAGTGCTGTTCATAAAAGTGTTGGGAGCTGCAACGTGAGCTCTACGCAAAGAGCTGCTCTTCTATGGACTCGGCAAAAAAAGTTAATTTTTCACAAAAGTAACTTTCTGATTTTTGTGGCTGTGAGGAAGACAGGAAATGCTTGTAGGAGTGGGCTCTGTCCTGTGGGAAGCAGGTGTTCCCTCCCAGCCCCGTTGCCATCGACGGTCTCAAGACATCTGTCATTGTGCAGGGAAAGGTGGTCTGAGCTCAGCGGAGGCACAGACGGAATGAACCAAGCTTGTACTGCATGGAAAAGGGTTGCAAATGTTTTAGAAGATAAATCAGTGTTAAGTACTGCAGCCTGTGCAGGGCCTGGGAGAATCTTCTTGTCTGAGATGGTCCCAGGGGTTTGACACCCCTCAAATGGTGATGGACTCTGGGTTCTGTCAGATGAGTCCCTCAAGTGATGGACTCTGGGTCCTGCCAGAGGAATCCCTCAAGTGCTGATGGACTCTGGGTCCTGCCAGGCACACATCAGCACTGTCAGATTTTCAGCACCAGATCTTCACCAGGATTGGATCTGGTGTCTCCACTTCTGTCAGTCAGGTGGCCGCACAACATGGGTTTTGTGTCATTGATGGAAGACAAAGACTGGATGTCTCAGAATTCAATGACAACGATGAGCAGGGCATCTCCTCAGACAAATTTAACCCATCCAAATCTCCTGAATCATCTGCATGAGTTCAGACCAGGCTCTATATGAGGAGGCCACAGGAGCTGTAATCACGTAGCAGACACCCTGACAGATGATTTCTAAGTGAGGATTTGGTCTCACCCATCTTCTAGACTGCAAAACATCACTCCTGCTCTTGTCAGAATGCAATGCAGGGGCAATACTCACCTTGGATCTTGCAACCCAAGCATGGGGGACATCAGCTGGCCAAACCCCAGGAAGAAGAGCTGAAATGATTTTAAGAAGCACAGATCCTCTGAAGACCAAAGCATAAAGGTGTAAGGGTGTGTCTGTTGTGGAGGTGAAACCATTGTAAACACAGTCGAAGAATCTGAGAGCAAAACTTTTCCCAAAGCCAAATAGCCGTGTGCCCTCATTCAGAATTTCATATAATATCTTAGGAATTTTTAATGTTTTTTAATCCAGCTTTTATGGTTTCTTTGGATACTTGCCACTCTCTTTCCATATCAGTGCATTATTGTATAATAAGTTAAATCTTTTACAAAGTTGCTTTATGTGGCTGAGTTTGAACTGCTGTACAAAGGATTTTTCCACTTATGAACTTGGTGGAAGGTGATTCTTTCTCTACAGTTGTCCAATTAATTTTGTTCCTAAATGTGAATAAAAACCAACTTGTATCAGGATAGTTTCTCTTATACTTCAATGCGATTTTGATTACATTATGTTACAGAAGTAGCACTGGCCTTCCTTCAAGTCTAGGTGGGAAGCTAATTGGTTTCAAACTGTTTTAAATATGCTGAAGTTATAGTTGTCAATTATTTTTCTGGAACAATAATAATTTCTGAGATTGAACTCTGCTTTGTTAAAGGGCTTTAAAGCTAAAATAATGAAATAACCTCCTTTTTTTCCCTTGTTTTTCTCTGCTTTCGCATTTAGAATTTCTTGGTTCCTGACCCCCACAGCCTGTTAATTTTGATCAGCTTTCATTCTGAATTGAAAGTGGGCTCACTTCTTTTTTTTTTAAATTAGTATTGTGTTAATTCATTTAATCTTGCTTAAAAGTTACTTCAGGAGCTGGTTCTGAAGGAGGCATGGCAATACCATTTAATAAGCTCTCTATTCATTCTTACTTTTAATGTCTTTTTACTGATTTAATCAATAATTTTGAAGCAGCATTGCACCATCTTTGTGGGCATCTCTCATCAAACCAATAACAAATTGTTTTTAATAGATATCCAAGGGTAATGTGTTGTTACAAAGATTTCCTATGGAAATGCAATAGTGCTGAATACACACAGAATTGTCTCAAAATTTCAGCTGAGGTTTACAGAAAATTATTATCCACTTCCCAAAAGGAGAAGTAGTTCTGCAAACATTGCCTTAGGTGTGTGTTTGTCACAGCACCACGTTCAGAACACACATCTGGCTACTCCCAGCTACAGCAGTTTTTTATGTTTTTTGGGTAATATATTGTCACAGAACATTTATCACTTTTGATACATAATTATCTGTAAAACAGGGATTAAGATTTTGTTGGGTAAGGCCCAGCCATATGTGAAATCAGAACAAGGGTCATTACCTTTAATGCCTTTTTATCTCTTTGGATGCTGCAACAATTACTGCCTGGAAAGAGGGAGGATGGGGCGTGAGAATGGGCACTCCAAGGTGTTCCAGACATCTGTTTGCCCGGACCAGCAAACGAGAGAAAAAGAAACAGTGAGAAATTCAACCAAAAACTAGAAGGCAATCCTCCTGAAAGGCACACAGCAAAACCCATCACCGAAAATGGAGCCTGTGCTGGTGAGGGATGGATGCTGGTGGAGCAGAGTGACTGGATTGCCTTATGGAAGAAATGGGATTTCCTTGCCTACATATGACCAGAGCCATTTTTCCAAGGTTTTTTTTCCAATTTTTTTCCAGTTTTAGCACTCTGTCTTAATGGTGTTTAACCAATGGAAATGAAGAGATTTCATGCTGAAGCTCAAGCGAGACAGCTTTAGTTTTGAGGGTTTTTACATGAACAGCCAACATTATTTCAGGTGTTTTATGAATATGGGATTCACCTCGGCAGATCAGATTAGTCCAGCACAAGATCTGTCTAACAAGAGTGGCCAATATTGATGTCTGATACTGTCAAACACTTCTTGGCTGTGTTTACAACTGCTCCCCCTGACCCTGGGCAACCAGATAACTTCTCTCCTGCAATGCAGGGATTTATGATGCTCATATATTTCCATGCTCTCAGTGTTACTGAAGATCTTTTACTGGGGTATTTTTCTTTTATTTTGAAGTATAACTTCCTATCATCTTTGAATCTTACTGACCTTTGCTATGATGAGCTGTTAGGCTGAGCTGCTGTAGCTGCAGCTCCACGTGTTTACCTGGAAGGATTCATTGAAAATGACATTTCTAAAGCTGGACATGCTGCTCTGCAAATCCAGAGCACATGGCACTGCTGCTGGTGCTGTACTTGGGACAAAGAGGAGATCCTGAGGGTGTGGATTTTAACAGCTCTGGGCAAGGTGCAAGTAAGCTGTGATCAGAGTGGTGGAGTGTGAGGTATGTGAGTGAGATCTGGGTGTCTGCTGCAGCCTGCTCGTGCTGCTTCACGGTGGGCACAGGTGAGGAGAGGGGTGGCAGTAGCTCCAGATATCCTCTGAAGAGCTGCCTGCTTCTCCTACCTGCTCCTTTTCCCACTGACCTGCTGGATAAAGCAAACTAAGGATCCAGGGACCCCCTGCTCTGCTCACAGAAGAAAGTTTCCTGGAGCACATGGAGAGGAAGGGAAACTTCATTTTCTTGTTCTCTGGTGACTTTATCCATGTGGAGAGGTTCCTGCAGAGTGTCATAAAGCCAAGATAGATGTTAGGAAGCTGAATCAGTTTATTACTGAAGGTTCCTTTCAACTGAAAATATTCTTTCTATTCTTCCCCATTACATTCTTCCCCATTCCATTCCATTCCATTCCATTCCATTCCATTCCATTCACCAAACACCCCCAAAAGAACGATCTGACAGAAGGCACCTGCTAACATATGGTGTGCTGCACTTGGGGGCTGGGAGGAAGATTGTGCTGGGAAAGCTTTTTTTCTGTTTGGTTGAAAATGTGCTTAGTGACTCCAGAGAGCAGACTGCAAGCCCCAGAAAACAATTCTTTCTGCACATTGAGGGTATGAGCTGCTGCAGCAGGCTCTGCTTGCTCATTCTGTGGACGTGTCCCTGTCCTGATGAGGACAGACCACCTACTGAGAAGTGCAAGTAATTCTCTTTCCACACCAATTCATTTTTTTGGCTCCTTCACTAAGATTAATTCCTCCCTTTGTATTTAACAGCATCTCCAACTAGCAAAACAAAACCAGCTTTATGAATAGCAGCAAACAACCTCCAGACAGGTTGCCAGGTACTGTGGTGGCTTTGCAGGAGGGACATCTGTCTGATGGCAACTTGACCAAGACCAACAGCAGAGCACAGTCACAGTCCCACGTGCCAACATCAAGCTGGTGGTGCCAGACATGGACTAAAGGAGAAGTTGAGATTTTTTTCAGTTGTGTTACCACTGGTCTGAAATTTCCTGTCTGTGTCTAAAAACTGCTCTTTTTTTCGAACTTGGCATAACAAATGCCCCAGAATTCAGTACAAAGCTTTAAAAGCAAAATAGCCTCTTCTCCTTGCCACTGAGCCTATGCACAGGCTTTTCTCCAAAGTCTTCTCTCAAAAGATTTTAGGACAAATTTCAGTCCCTGTAATAGTCACAGCCTGAGAAAAAGAAAAAAAAAATCTGAATAAAAGAAAAATAAAATCCCACATAATTATTCTTGAAACTGGAAGATGGGGCCAAAGTATTCATATCTTGCATCAGAGCACACAACCAGCTTTAAGTCCAAACCCACAATGTTACCCTCACGTAAGGAAGGGTTGAATTCACACGAGAAAAGCTATTTTTGTAAGACTTTGGCTTTTGGTGGCAGGATCTGAGATCTAATCTCTGCAATTTGAGGCTTAGCAGCCATGGAGCATATGTTGTGAAGTGCAGAACAGAGTTTCTGACCCTCCATTCCAGCATTTCGCAGCCTCCTGCTCCCCGGCATCCTTCCCCGAGCCCTCGGGTCCCAGTTTGTGCACAAAGAGCCAGCTTTTCCCTCCTTTCCATGCCAGACCCAATCTCATCTCTCTTCTAAATATGGGCTTGGCAGCATTTTCAGCATTTGGTTGAAGTCTGTGTGTGTTTTAACCAGAACGCTTTTTCTCCGCAATCCATTTACAGGAACATGCCAGACTGATTTGAAGTGTCTGATACAGGAATTACTTATTTGCCCTTCCACACAGGGTCTAAAATGCTCTTAAAAGGCACATTTTCACTGGAATAACCAGATCTGTGCCAATACAGGTGAAGTGGTGCAATCTCCTGGTGCTTGCAGTACTTCCTCCAGTTTGCTGCATCACTCCTTGCCGTGACAGCTCAAGCTCTGCTTTGGTCACCTTTAACACCTCCCATCCCCACTCCAAGGTGGACAGGGCACATCAAATCCCTGTTATAATCTCCACAAGTCTCTTTAAAATAAATTGAATCCACAGTCTAACCTTGAACTTCCAGCATGCCCTGAAGCTGGCTGAGCATCCCCTGCCATGCTCGGAGTGCGGTGTGCCTGTGTTTGTCCTTGTTGTACAGTGGTTCCTGGTGACTGTCAGCTTTGCTGGAGACACAGAGTAAATGTTTTGCACTTGTACAACAGTACACTCACTGGAGGAAATGCTGCTGCACACCAGCCTGTGCTGGGTTAACAGGAAAATGGAGTTTTCTCATCTCAGTCTGCAGTGTGGCGCATGATTTAGCAGCATTTGTGATGTTTCCCTGATTAATTCTCAGAAAGGTTTCTCAGCAACAGATGAAGGGAGACCACGAGCACTATGCCACAGAAGAAACTTCTTTGTGTTGTTGTGTGGGGTGAAGTATTAGGATTTTTACTTTCCCCTTTGTAAGTGCCCACAGAGGTCTCTGGCATGAAGTCACTTCTCTGTATATACATTCCTGACATAAGTAACTGGGTTAGGGGAGCTTCTGTGGCATGACAGAAGTGAGGGAAATAAGTAATTTCTTAAAATTCTAGCAACTGGATTTGAAACTCACAGTGATCACTTGGTTAAAATATTTCTCAAAGGATGTCAGGTTCAATTTTAGCGATTTATAGGATATATTCTGTAAGCTTCTAGGAAAATCTCAAAGGAAAAGAGTGAGAAAAGCAAGTTAAGACTTTTATTTTTATATACCTGGACATGGAATAGTTGTATTTACAATTAATTTCCACTGTTACAGAAACTTCCTGTAAATATGTGTTTTAGCTCCTGAATGATACGATCAGAAAATTCAGTATTAGAATGGGACCCTTACAGATTTTTAATGTGAAACTTACATAAGACAAAATAGAATAAATGCACCATTTCCATTATTCCCTCCTACATTTCAGCCCATAAAAGCCTATTCCTTTAAAAATTAGGCACAGTGCCTACAGAGAAAAAGTGTCATTAGCAAAAATGCTTCATGCTTCCATTGAAACACAAAGTATCAGTAGAACTCATCTGTAATTGGAATTAAAATTGTACCAGAAGACTGCAGCACTTGTGCATCCTTCTGGAAAAATAAAGGTGGAGCCTCCATGGCAGGTTTGTCTTTTCACTCAAGGAAACTTCCCGTAGGAGTGCTAGGAGGAAAAAGCTGGTATTTTCCAAAGGGTAGTAAACCAACTAGTTAATCCAAGGAAAATTCAGCTGGATAATTATAAATTGTTAAATCCTTAATTAAAGGACGGTACAAAGGTATCTCAGCAGATACACACACACAAAGGTATTTGTCTTCTCCTCAGTTCTAATAAAATTGTTGTCTAGATGGATTTATGAATTGACTTCAGGATTAGATGCTTCCCTTAGATGTGTCTTCATGGTCTGGGAATAAAATTAACACCACAGCAGAATGCAGATTCCAAAGGGAAAAAGAAGTGCTAAAAAACTGAGAAACAAAGCTAAGTGCTTAGTTGAGGGGCTGGTCCTCTTAAAGAAGTAAAATCTAACAAAATAAATTTGTTTTCCTATGAATTACAACTCAGAAACAGGACTTTGTGTGTAATTAATCCCAATTTTAGAATTAATATTCTGTGTGTGTGGATTATTGCTGGGGTAAAGGTTTTCAAGACTGAGCTCCCAGCACACATTCCAGGTCATTACATTTAAATCAAGTCTTGGAAGTTAAATATTGAATTTTTGGGGTTTCTGAGGAATCCACGGTGAGTATTTGCAAATGTGAGAAGGAGGGATGGGCAGATGGGCCAAGAGGCAGATTTTGGTTCTCGTGCCAGGGAGAGGGAGGAGATAGTGAGGATTGCAATCCCTGCTGCTCCATCCTGCACCCAGAGCTCAGCAATTCACCCAGCTCAGCTCATCCTCTGCTTTTCCTCCTCCCTGGGAGGCTGCCCTCAAAATAAAAACCCTGAGCTCCCCCGTTTCCACTTCTCAGCTCTCCATCCTCCACACTGCAAGCAGGCAGCTCTGTGTGCTGAGGAACAGCTTGACAATTTAAAGAAATGTGTAGGACCATCTATCGCGAATATGAAGACTTGAAAGAATGTTTAATTTTGCTTTCTTTGGGATACCAGCAGCCCAAGATTCCAGCTGCTCAAAATATGTCAGCAGTGGCTGCAACTGCAGGGCCCTGGGAGGGAATTTGTAGAAGCCACGTGGATTTATACATCTGCTGCTTCTGTGCTGCTAAGTTGGGTCTCCATCTTTTATTATTGGTACGTCCCACCCATATTTATTTGATTATTACTCTCAAATTTTGTGCAGCCCACCTTACAACAGAAGCAGTCCCACTTCTCTCACAAAGCTATTTTAGAAGGTAAAGGGTAGCAGGGTTTCCATGTCCTTTCACCAGATGGCATCAGTTAACACACCTTCTAACCCCAAATGTTAATGTTTTATAAGACTGAGAGAACATTCACTTATTTTATTCCCCTTCCCACAAGCATACACTTGCAAAAATGTTTTCTAACTTATCTTAATTCATATCTCTTATTTCATAATTACCATTTTGCTATTCTTTCTGCCCCTGTCAGAGCTTAGTTGTGGTTTTTTGAAATTTAATCAAATAATAATTAAATTCTGAGGGTAACACCTCTGGTTATCTCTTCATAATTAAAGTTTACTTTTTTTCTTCAGAAATATTTGAAAGGAAAAGGCAATTGCTTGTAAGAATGCATGCATATCATTTGTGTGTGAGTTTGATGACTGAAGTGACTTTGGCAGGGAATTCAGAGGAAATCAAACTTATGTATTCAGATACTGGGACTTCAGAATTTTTCCTTTTTCATTTGTATTGGTTAACTGGTTTCAAGAAGTCCCAACTACATGCCAAACGAAACCCAAGAGGTTTGTAAACTTTCTGTCTTAAACATTTCTTTTGCTGAGCATGGTAGGTGCTACAAATTGCTCTCTTTACCTTCCCTCACAGGCAGACTAAATTCTTTCCAAGATGTGTTCAAGGAAGACCCATCAATATTTGCTTAATGGGGTGCAGTTTTTTTTCCCTAAAATCCTAGGAAAAAAATCCAAATCTCACTTTGCTGGAGAGGAGTGAGATTCAGTTAAAGCACTATTAATGCAGAGAAAGCTGTGCCCCAGCTACCATTCTGCTCAAACAATTTTTCTTTGCTCCAGTCCAGGGTTACTTGGCATCTGAGATTTATAAAGGTGAAAAATAACCTGACACCATAACCCTTTCAATATTTCAGAGTTTACATTGACAAAATTGTTCTTAATATTTTATTGGACTATCTCTTCGCTAGACAGCTTGAAGATATTTTCCTCAAAATAAATAATGGTCAAGAAGATCTAAAATAATAGCTTTTCATTCTAGGGTTATTTACAGTCCCATGATTAAGTCATGAAACTGCAGAATATGCGTAGAGGTGATTATAACATTGTCAGTGTCCAGCTAAGTGTCTGACAGGACCTAGCTGGGCCACTGCATCCCCAGCTGTGACAGATGTGGCAGCAAAGAAAGACAACACAGTTTGAGTCTATCAGCAATGGAAAACAAGATTTTAAATGTGCTGTCAGAGACGAACAGTGAAAATCATTCTGGTGCTAGAGAAAGTGATGAAAGTTTCCCCAAAGCTGAACTCGGAGCAGGGCACAGGGAAGAGTAAATAATCAGTGCTTGTGCTACAGGCAGGGTGATGTGTTTGTTCTTGCTTATGTGGAATAGTTCTGCAAGAAAATGGGCTGTTAAGTATTGCACATCAGCGTTTCTTACCTTATTAGATTACAAGGTTTTACAGCGCTCTCCCAGAACCTGGTAACAGTCCTGACTCCCTCTCCTTACACAAACCTTGACAGCCATACAACATTTTACATTTAATTACTTGAGCTGAAACTGTTCCTTGTACAAAGGTTGCTTTCAAATTAATTAATCTGCTTCCTCCATATGTCACAATTCTCTTTTGTATCTCTCATGATCTTTCAGACATGAACAAAACTCATCCAAGATCCATATGTCTCTATATTTGTTGTTGTTATGCACTTGTACCTGATTTTTTTTTTAAACTTTCATTGAAAAGCTACTTTTAAAACTAAAAAAAATATATAATAAAAAAAGCTTTTCTCAATGTCACCTAGTCATAATAAACTTTTTTTTTTTTTGTTGTTGTTGCTATGTGAGAACTGTTATCACCAGCACGAACATTAATCTCATTCATATAACAGCTACCTAAGGAAGCTACTGGGCTTTTGGACTTTCTAATGCAATCCAAGGGCTGGAATAACTTAAGCCCATGGATAAACAGCAGGAACTCTGCAGGTCACTCTCTAGCTGCCTACAACAACAATATTCAGCAGAAGTTAACACCTAATCTAATTAGTTTCCTTGAGGGGGAAAAATATGAAAAAAGGAGAGCAGTGTCTCTCTGGGTTTATAATGTATATTTTTTAATCCTGTAATTAGCATTGCATGGCTTACCCTGGTAGCATGAGATAGTCAGAGCTATCAGCTTTGCCACCCAAATTAGAACTCTTAGTCTCTCCTGATTTGAACTATCTCAAAATAATTATAATATTTTATTATTTAAAAACAAGAAGTCAGGAATCTCACAGCTGTCTTGTGTTCTCATGTAGTGAGTTTGAAGACAAAAATTAGCACCTTGTTATTTTCCAGAGGTTCTGAGACAAACCTATGGCATCCCCATATTTCTCTGTGAAACAAAAGGAAAAATCCTCTGGCTGTGGGAAATCTTGAGGTCTCTTGATCGAGGAAGGGCAGCTGTGACCCAGGAGAGGGTGAGCTCTTGAACAACTGCTACTGCCACCTGAAAGGGATTCAGCCATTCCCATTCTGGAAGGGTTTGGAGGTCCCTGGATTAGCTAAATTTTCCTTAATACACTCACAAGCATTAGAAAATTGTTCTCCCCAGCTCTTTGCAATCATGGGTTTTGTAATCAGAAAGCTGAAAGAAACTGGATTGTTTTCCCTACCTAAATTTAAATTTTACTCATCCTTAGGATAAAGGGAAAATAAAATAAAATAAATTAAAAAAAAGAAAAAAAAAAAGACTGGTAGCATCAAAGGTTGACTCTTTGTGTGACACAAAAAAGTTAAGAAACCTTAAACAATTTGCTGATCTTGTGCATTCTGTGTCATCAATTTCCTTTATTTTTAGATCAACTCTTGAGTGCAAAGCTGTATATTGCTGCACCTAGATTTTTTGGTGTCCTGGTGAATGATGGGAGTCAGCTGAATTTGGAAAGATTCTCATTGTGACAACACTTTTGGGCGTCAATACATGAGGTCTGAATATTTCTGAATCTGGCATAATCTTTTTCAGATCTTGGCAAAACCATGAAGCTCCATCTTCAGGGGATGCACGAGAGAATGGGAAGAGCAGCGTTTGTACTAACAGTAACACACCAGCTCATAAATTCAATGACATTGTTAGGATTCCACTGAGAATATTATTAATTTTGTAGATTACAACAACATAATCACACAGGAAGTGCTGCATAAAAAGGAAAGAAAATTATAGCAAACTTCTATCCAAGGCTCCAAGGTGGTTTTTTTTTCCTTTTATTTTCTCTTTTATTATTTTTCCTATATTAAAGAGAGATAACAAAAAGTCCATGGTTTTCACTTCAGATTTTACTGTGTAATTCTGAGTGCACCTCAAACCATGAAGGATAAGCATGGAATAGCAAGAATTCTCCATGCTGCAGCAGAGAGGAGACAGTGCCAGCATAGTTTTTTTCACAGCCCTTCTTCACAAATAACAACAAACAGAGGAAGATGGAGAAATGAGAGGACATTACCAGCAAGAGCTCCAAGTCTGGGAAGTCTGACACGTGACTCAAAATGTGACAGCTGAAATATATGAAATTTCAGAGTATTAGGAACATTATTCTGGATGTCTTATTGAAACACACTACACAATCATCTGCCACAAAAGTGGAGTGATTCAATTTTAAGGCAATTTAAAAATCAAATTGAGGACATCTCTCATTTGAAGTGAGTGAGACTTGGCAGGTCCTTTACAGACGAGGAGAGTTAAGCCCTGCTGCTGCCTGTAAAGTTCTGGATCACAGAGGTGGGAACCACAGAAGGGGAAAAAAAAACCTTGACAACTTCTATGACTGAGGGGAGAAGAGTGCCCTTGGAAACCAGAAGGGAGATCAGAAGAATGATTTGTGTGGGGGTTTTATCTCCAGGTCAATGGGTTCTCAACTATACAAATTGTTTATGTAGAAAAAAAATCTTAAGAGCAGGGAACAGAAAAAAAAAAAGATAACAAACACAACAAACAAACAAAAAGGAGTATTTTCTCAAAGAAGTCAATGAAAAATAAGAATTCTTTACTAAAGAAGAAGCATTAGCAAAGTTCAGCAAAGAGCCAATGAACAACAGGGATAAAAAAAAAAAGCACAAAAATTTTTGAGGGTAATCCCAAGAAATGGGCCCAATAATCTTAAACACAGGTGTGATTGAATGGGTTTGTAACTCTGATTGTTAATGGGATTGAGACAAATAATTTGCTGCACAGAAAAAAACTTAAGTTTTGCAAAACCACCTGGTGATCAAATCTATGAATTTATTCAAGTGACTAAACATGTACAAAAGGATCAAAGTGGATTTTTAAAAGCACATGGATATTTCCACATAATCTTGGCCCCAGTTCAAATTTTTGAAATGACCTAGGGTCAGACTTGTGAAGTTATTCAACAGCCTAAAATATATACATAAGTACTAATGGGACCTATATAATTGCTTAACTAATTCAGTTACTTGACTTCTGTTAAAAATTTCAATTAATATATTCCACTGGGCTTTGAAAAGGAATTGGAAATGCTGAGAATTTATTCATTAAGAGCTCATCTTCATAATCTGGTGTGTAAGAAAAACAATGTTAAATTCTCTTTGCTGTCATCAGATGTATCTGTTAATCATTTAAATCCGAGCAGTCTGAAGTTATTTTTGTACTCTAGACTATTCACTGCGACTTTATCAAACATGCCAAGGCAATTGCATTATTATTTCTCCTGACATAAAATTTGAGTTTTATCTTCAGATGTGTCAATATGATTTTGGCTCCATCTGCACTTGCTTAGTAAAATTAATTGGAATCACATTTACCACGATCAAACTAAAATTAAATGAGATTGTTATACTGGACATATGCGCTTTTTTTGTGTTTTAGGTAGAATTAAAACAGAGATGTTTTTCTGTTCTTTCCTGGATGTGATATTTTTTTCTCTTAAACTCTTAAATCCAAAGAAATAGAATGAATTCAGCATAAAACATAGGTTTTTCTCTTTTCTCTATTACTGGTTAAAAACACCGTGCAGTCGTTTTCATTAAAAATCCCAATAAGAGAATTATAGACTTTTCTATTTTTTGCAAAGGATACCATTTTGCAAATACACAGGGAAAATGATTAATAAAAAATGGAGCACAGCACTGATTGAATATTAGTGTATGTGCTCAGCCACTAAGCCAGTCTGGGTGAGATGTGCTTTGTACTGAGGGCATTGTGTGCATTCAGAATGAGATAATCAGTTTAAAACTATCCAAGAACTTCTGAACTGCAGATTAACTTCCATCATCCTCTGCAGAAAGGGAGAGTGATTGCCATCCCCGTGCTGCCAACACAATCCAGGGGAGGAATTCTTTGCCCTTTCTTCTCTATTTACATAGAAATGGCATGGAAAGTTTAATTTATTTCTTGGTGAAGTACCTGAGGCTGTTTTCATCAGATGAGAATGGTTTGGGTTGGAGGGGACAATAAAAATCCTCTAATTCCAACCCCCTGCCATAGGCCCCCTTCCCCCTGATGTCCTACGTCAAATTCCATTTCTGCTGGCCCCTCTCTAACCTTGATTTAAAGGTCCATCTTCACCCTTCCTCCTTCCAAACAAATTTTTCTGTCTGGATGCTTAAGACAGGAGATAACAGTATTATTTTCCACATTGATTTTTAGAAGGCATTCAATTCCTGAAATACTTTCAATTAGTAGAACATGGCAAATTATGTCTAAGGCATCTCTCATTTCTGAAAAGAACACAAGATTTCATACTAACTTGTAAAGGCTGTACTCTTGATTTCCAAAGCATCACCTTTCTATTTGTTGTCAGAGACCACATACCTGTGACAAACATTTCAAAATGAGTGATAAGGTTAAAAACTTCTTCTCTGAGTTTGTGTACAAACATTCTGCACATTCTCAAGCCTCCCTCTGCCCAGCTGGCTCTCTGTAGTCATGTTCTCCATTCTTACACCAGTGCTGTGGTTGCTGTGCCTTTAAACATTGCAGCACCATGAAAAAACCCTAAATCACAGAGCACTGTGAGTGCTGACTTAGTAACCTACAAAATGAGAGCTTTACTGCACCACACAAAAGATCCATGTTTCCTCACATTTAACAAACTGCTGAAAGACCTGCAATTTAGATAGCAGGAACTAAGAAGTTCTGTGCTCTAAGCAGGCAAGAGATAAAGGGCTATGAGGCAAAAGAAGGGAAAAGATAAAGAGCATCACTGTAAAACCAGTTTTTGATACTATCAATCCCATTTAGCCATCTTCTTTTAGCTAAAATGTTTGTTTACACTGTCCTGGGGTTTTATTCCAAATGTCAAAGTGACAGGAATGATATGAAAAACATAGATTAGAAAGCAATTGCTCAAGTGCAGGGTCCTCTGAGACAGAGAGGAGGGTTTCTTTATGAAGCCTTGGACAGAAGGAACATGATAGTGCTTTCATTCTCCGCTTTTCAAGCCAGCTGACTACCACAGCACTGCTAAAATCCAGCATCTCTCTACCCTACTTCTTCTAAGCAGCAATTGCTGTCTGTACCATGCCAGCTGTGCCTGTCCCTGGAGTTCCCCTCAATGGAGGAAAGGGAAAATTCCTTCTCTCTGTTTTGGGAGACCATGCCAAGGGGAGACCCTTGACCTTCAGGCTCCTGGAGGTGGGTGACCTCACTGCCAGGGTGTCCAGAGCTGCTGTTCCTTGGAGCAGACTGGCAAGGTCTAAATGGTAGAATGATTAGTTTGCAATCCCATGGGTTGCATATGACTCCTGTGGCCAAGCAGGGATCAGGGGAAGAAACCAGGATGCATCAACATAGACCCTGTTTGCAACAGAGCAAATAAGCATTGCCATAAATCAAAAGCTTCTACAAATTGCTGTGATTTTTTTGAGAAAGCATTAAAAATTGTACTTTCCATAGCCATGTGACCTATTTTAAATGTATATAAAACCAGCACCCAGTTCTTTACTGTCCCAGCACCCAATTTTGCAGCAAACTTACTAGCATAGTCCCACTTGCTTAGGAAAAACAAACAACACTGATTTCTTTTCTTTTGGAGGTGCTGATTGGAAAATTTTGTTACAAATAGCTTTCACTGAACTTTAAAAGGAAGTTATGTTGTATATTGCAGGAGGACTCAGCACCTTCCAACCTTGTTCCCTGCAGGAAGTTAATAAAATAACCAAAGATGTTGCAATTATTTGGAGAGTTTAGCCAAGGTGTGTCCATACAACCATTTCTACAGGGTTTTATTATATTCTAGGCAGTACCTGAGCTCACTGTGGGCACATCCATACAGATCAAGAAATAACCTAAGCTCCAGAAAAGGTCAGAGGAGCAGGCAAGCACACAGGCAGGGTGGGCAACCATGGGAATCCCAGGGCTTCTCGATGGGTGAGAATCACAGAACCATTAAGGTTGGGAAACACCTCTAGGATCATCATGTCAAACCACCTGTATAAGCAAACAATTTCTAAGCTATAACTTGTTAAAATGAGGACTCAGGACTGGATTATTGGGAGGTGGACAATGCAGCTGCTTTTTGTGTTCTGCATGAAGGCATTAATGGCAGCTCTGAGAGTTGTCTGCGTTTGGGACATGCCCTGAACCCCTCACACTGCTGGCTGCAGGGCAGTGATTGACTGGGTAAAGGATGTGAGTCCAGCTCAGAGCAAAGGTGAGCAGAGCAGTTTAAACCACTGTTCATCAGTCATTTAAACCAAACTGGAGTGAATTAGGTCATACAAGTTTACAGTCGTACCAGCTACAGCCGAGGAGAGCTTTAAAAAGTTGTCCTTGACACCTCTTAGCTTGTAGTTATTCTTACCTCCTTGTTTCTTTTTGACTCTGTCATTCAAACCACCATCCAAGCTGCCTCTTGCTCAGGAACAGCTCAGGCCAATTTCCTGTTTTTTGGGAAAAAAATATGGTGTATAAAGAACAGAGAAAGTCTGAGGGTTGGACCAGGGGCGGAGGAGGGAAGAACAGGACCTTGAAAGAGTGGTGGCACAGCTGGATGTGACTGCAGCTGCTCTTCTTCCTCCTCCACGTGGGTGAGCTCTGAGCCCGAGTCAGGGTAGAAAAACTCCAACTGTTTGGTCAAAGAACCACAGGGAGCTCCTGCAGAGGAGAAGCCACTGTAAAGATTTTGGTGCTGTGGTGAAAATTATAAACAGCTCTTGGTAATGATTGAAAGGATTAGATTGACATCTGTCCTAACTTTGGTCTGTCCACTCATTTTTATATAAATTAAATATCACGCAATTATCTTAAAAAAAAACCCCAAACATCTGCAACATTGTGGGTCGATTGGAAATAGAAATAATAATATTTTTCATATATTCTGCCCCAAATTTAGATTTGTATTTTTAGGTTTGGAGTGTGCTCCAGTCAGTGGTGAGTTGGTGATCCCTGTTTTGCTGGTCACTCCCCCATAACTGTATAGAATTCACTGCCTCAGAGACCTACTCATTTAGTCTGTAATAATATGTAATTGAAAAAAAGATATAAAACCAACATAATTCTACCCCCATACAGTATGACTAATGTATCCAGTTTGATCTGGTCTTATCTGGGGCTGTCTTGGGTCAAATAGAGCAGTTATGTCTAGGAATAACAGGGGAAAAAGGCTGGTGTGGTTCCCATGTTCTTCCTGCTCTTGCCTAAGCAGCAGCACAGCACAAATTAGAGTAAAACCTGATGGTCCCATTGCACCCTCACAATGAAATGTTCAAGGAACCAGAGTGGGATCAGTCACGGTATCACTCAGATATCCTTTCTTAATAAGGTGTTCCTCTCCAACTTTCAAATCCTGAATGGGGGAATTTGCAGAAACAGCACAGGAGACATAACCCAGTGTGTGGGTATAATTAAAAAAGGTAGCAGCATAATTAACATGATAAGGGAGGCAGAAAGGTAACCAGTTTTCAAAGGTGATTTGAGAAAGCACCAAGGTGAAATGGGATTTTTGCCATTAACTTTACTAAAGCTGGGTTTTCCCTACCAATTTAACATCTTCCTAGGTGTCCTAATTTTTTTATTTAATAGGAGCTCTACAGGTAAAGATCATCGTCATTGTGTGATACTTTCAAAAAAAGGCAATAAAGTTGTCTGCTAGAAACATAATATTTTCATTTTAGAGCATAATATTTATTTGATAGCTCAGAGCATCATTTCAGCCTTTGCTTCTACATGAAATAATATGTATGCAACAGAGTGATACAGAACAGTGTGATAAAAAACATTTCCCAAAGTTCAATTGCTCATAATGGCTTATATTGCCTATGCATATGTGCCTGCACAGGAGAAGGTTTATTTCAGGGGAAAAAAATAAAAAATAAAAGAAGTGGAAATTTGCAGTATTTGTTACACTTATCAGACTTGAACACCTTTAAGCGGTTTCCCATGAAAGATGTTTCTATGTGACCAAAAGCTGTTAATAGCAGTTTTTTGCTGGAGACCTCCAGCTATCTTTCTCTAAAAGGCTGAGGCTGTAAAGTCCTTGTCTCTGTGTGTGTTACAGACCAGGGAAACGCAGCAGCAGCGCTGCAGAAGGAGGAGATGTGCTCGTGGGGCTGGTTTCCTTCAGGAGGGCGATGCTCTGCACCTTGTCTGCCTGTGTTTCCACAACAATCCACTATTGCTTAATAACAATCCATAATGTTCTAAAAATAATAAGCCTAGGTGGTCTGAAAAGCTAGGAAATAGAAATGCTGTCACATTTTCTCCAGAGGGAATTGATACATTTTGTTGTGTTCTATTCCCCAAAGGGCACAGCAGATGTACAGGTACTAGGCTAGAAATTGTTATAATTACAAAACCTGTATTCAGTTCCTCAGAGAGCTTTGAAATTTCAACATACAGTAGAAACTGGAGCTTTGAAGAGGAAAAAAAAAATCCATATGCCCAAAGAACAATAGAGTACAGGATGATTTCCTGAATTATTTACTGCAGCAAGTCGATCATTAAGAAATACAACACAACAAACAAAACTTACAAGAAGGACTGTAAATCTAAAGTACATCAAAACCAAAAATTCTGGCCCACAAAGGATTTTTTAAAGGATATACAACTTTTGTTTTGCACTTTCTGCACAGAGTGGTTATATAAGAATCTATACAGACCAATATCATTCTTCTCACCCCATCTCTGTTGCCTGTGAATTGCAGCTATTTGTTTTCTGTGAGGAGAAAAGTCTTTATTAATGCTAACACAGGAAAATGAATTGAATTATTTATGTTCCTATGCAGCTAAAAACAAAGCAAAACAAAAAGCTTACTGTCTTACTCTATATTTGGAAACGGTCAATCATTGGTGATGGCAATAGAGGAGAAAAGGTTTTCAGGTCCTTGCTTATTTCATTGAGTCACAGATTCACGAAATGGTCTGGTTTGGCTGTGGATTTAACACTCATCGAATCCAAACTCCTTCCCATGGGCAGGGACAGCTTCCACTGTCCACCCTGTGCCAGAGCCTCCCCTCCTTCCCCAGGAGGAATTTCTTCATACTATCCAATCTAACCCAGCCCAATTTCAGAGTGAATCCATCCCCCTTGTCCTGTCACTCCAGGCCCGTGTCCAAAGTCCCTCTCCAGCTCTCCTGTAGCCCTTTACAAGAACTCACAGTAGTTCTGTTTGGTCCCATGCCATTCTTTTAAGGCCTCAAACCCATGGGTAAATCCTCTGGTTTCTTGGGCACCTCCAAAATTACTGATATCAGTATGAGGCTCACAGGGCTTCATCAGTACTTCTGGGATGCTCACATGTTCCTTCCAAATCAAGATATATAATTTATGGATATCCTCTGGAGATGAGAACATTTCATGTAGATCTGTCCCAATTATTTGACAATCTGCATTGTTCAAATTTCATCCCTCCGTAGTATCACTGGAAATTCATATGAAAATTGAAATGCACTGTAGGATGGTTTCAAATTTCTCCTGGGAATTTGGCAAAAGCAGAGTTTCCTTGGGTTTAACATTTTAACCCCCTGCTGTATTTACCTGAGGCCAATTTGCTGCAGGGGAGCACAGAAATCTCACAGGCAAACAGGGAGAAGCCTAAAGTGTCTGGTGCCTGGAGCATTTGGTGACTGGCATAGCACCAAATTATTAATCCTGTGATAGAAGCTTTAAATCAGATCCTGTGATATCTGTCCTTCTTTTAATTGCTGAGCCCTTTCTGCTAGTCACTGTCACTGCTTTTTTTGTAAATTTTTACCCTTAGGAGACTGTGCTTAGGTAGGAAGGGTGAGGCAGGGGAAAGAAGTAGAGAGCAGAGGGAGGAGGATGAGGATGAGAAAGCAGGATGAGGGCAGAAGGCCCAAGGTAAATGTTCAGAATATTCAGAATATTATCCAAGCCCAGGCAGCCACCACAGTGAGGTGACATGATCTCCAGAACAGGTACCTCCAAACAGGACGAAGCAGAACTGTGACTTTCCCTTTCTTCATTCTGATTTCTAAACTGTTCTCAAATCATGTGTTATGTGTTACTCTTAGTGCAGGTTACAAATAACAGCCTAATCCAAATTGTTACTAAAATTGTTTGATAAATAATCTTTTATACCAGGAAAGCTTCAGTCTCCTTGAAAACATGAAAGCTATTATACAATGGATTTTTGACAGGCTCACTGGAGCCCACTCTGATAAATCTACAGGGAAATCACCCTTAATAGTATTCTTACATATACAATAAATTGTGCTAGCATGGCTCTTAAGCAGAAGCATTTAAGAGAAAAGTATCTGAGGCTTGATAAAAACCCACCAAACACAAACAAACAACTGAAAAATAACACTCAGAGAATATCCTGGCACTTACATTTCTCACAATTAACTTCCAAGCAAGGGATTTCTCTCTACTTTGAAGGAAACTTCTGTAGTAACCTTTTCAAATTTTGCAAAGCCATAAGAGGATGTACTAGAATTGCAATGCACTGTGTTTCATCTGGCATAGCTCTTCAATCTCTTCAATAATTTCTGGTGCCACAAAATGTCTTCATGTAACATAGCAACAGTTTCAGCAACTGTGCCGATTTAGAATCATCAAAAACATTGTAGTTTGGTCTAAATTGCATGGCTCCCTTCCCTCTTCTATACATTGCATAATGTGTAGGTGTATAAATTGTAAATAGCTGTCTGTAGTCCCACAGTAAAATGAAAAAAAAAAAAAAAAACAAAAAAAACCAGACAATGTGAACAGATACTGATGCTGGAAATCCCTACAAAACATCTGAAATGTCTTGGAAAGGAAAAAATCCGAAATAGTGGCAAAATACCTTTTTCCTTTTGGATACTTAATGACAACACATTCTTGGCCAAAATAACCAGATAGGAATAAATAAAGTGGAAATTATGAAATGAAAAAAAAATCTCTGGCTTGTGGAACATGTGCTTTCTTATGCAATGTGTTGTGCTTCTAAAGGCCTTTCAAACAGATATTCAGTGTACAAGTTTGTGTTTCCAGCAGGGCATGGAGACACTGATTGAGTTCAGAGAGCACTGTGGGGAGTGCCAGAGCCTGGGAAATGATGGTTCACAGGCAGGAGCTTCTACACAGAGCATTATGTCCTTATGTCAAATAAACACTGCAATAGGATTTTGAGTATACTTGTAAGGTTACATATTTAAATAAGGAAATGTGTAGGATTAACTTGCTAAGGGTTTGGTGTTTTCTCTTTATCTGTTTGAGAAAGGATGATATAATGGTCTATCTTTAATTTGTGGAGTGGTGGAACTGTGCTCAGGGTCAGTCGATGGTCAGTGAGGGGAGGGAAGTGCTGTAGTTACACTTCAGTGTATATAAAAACTTATCTGTGTCTGGGTGTGTATAAAATGTATGTGAGTAAATGCAGCTTGAACATGGAAATTCTGTCCTGAAAGGAAAGTTCTTTCTCACCTCTCTTTAATGTGCAAGTAGGTTCCAAAATTACAGCTGCAGGGAGTTCTCCTTCTTAGCAGAAGCTCCCCAGTCAGAGCAGGGGAAAGGAGCAGCAGCAGAGTGGGATGGGGCCCTCAGTGGGATGTTGCATTAAATGTCTCCTGATCACACTGACATGGAATCAAGACTTCTAGAACACAAAATGAAGACCATGCTGGTCTGAAAACACTGAAGAATATTATTAAATACCAGAAACCCCTCCTGTAGTTCTGCTGACTGACCTGAAATTTCCAATGAGCATGTTCAATATACAACGACCAAGCATTTCCAAGTAGGTGACACTGAGATGCCACCAGGCTCTGTTCCCACCCCAGAGATGGGAGCTGTTCTTGCCTCTGTGCTGGGCTGAGCTGAACCTCATGACCCTGCACTTGAGTTTGAGCTGATGCACACCATTCCAGTGGGCAGCAAAAGCACAAGGAGCTGGTGCACAGCCCAAACCAGCCTCTGCCAATGAGCGTGGATCACTACCTTGTAGTTTTTACTGTTTCCCTCTCCTCCTGGAGCAGATGTGGAAGACACAGGTCTCACACTAAAGCAGCCACCGGACTGTCCAGAACATGAGCTGATGGTAACCAGGTGAGCAATTATCTCATTCTGAATATGCAGTTTCTGGAAAGATCTAATTTTCCCTCTCAGACAGTGCATCCTAAAAAATAAGGGTGAAGTGGAACATGGATATGAATGTTACAAGAACTGCAAACAAAAAATTTACTGGTGGTGCTTGACTTCATCTTTAGCAAACAGCACATTGGAAGAGTAGGAGAAAGTGCAATCTAAAAATCTCATTTAAAAACAAATATATGTTCTTTCCCTTAATTAAGTTCATTAGTTCTTGCAGTTAATCTAATTGTAACTGGGATTTCAAACAAACACTTGCTAGTAATATTAGTACAGATAGTAACACTTGCCACAGCTGGAGGTCATGAGAACTTAAGGGCATTTTCCAGCCTCTTCCCTGAGCACCATTTTGGTGAGGAATAATTATGCAGAGTGAGAGCTGATGGATTATTCTGATATCAGTGAAGCCTTCATGTCTTTTCACCAGATGTAAAGTGTAATCAGAATTTTTCAGAAGTACTTCTGAATGTCATTTTTACAGTTTTATTGGCAGCTCTTTAGAATCCATTTCCTGCCATACATGGAGTCACAAAGAGGCAGAATTGTAAAAACGCTGCACGTCTTTTTTTTCTTCAGCAGGGGGAAGATAGTGACAAGAAAGAGAAGAAAGAATTGGTATCAGATGTGCAACACTGTGGGAACTTTGGTTGCCCTGTAAGCTGGCTGTAGGTTTTTTTCCACGGCCTGATAGTGCCAGGCTGCCTATGGTCCCAACTTTTGTAATTAAAATGTCTTTAGTCAGAAATACCCGTGTGTTGACCGACTGAAAATTTCCCTTCATCAGCCTCCCCTGCCAAACACCTCGTGCACACTGCTCTCAGCAGCTGGAACCTGTGGCTTACAGCAGCTCCCTATCCTGCAGAAAGGAAATATTTGGATTGCAGTGACAAAGCAGAGCTGATGGGGACGGGTGGGGAAGTGCAGCTGTGCCAATGGCAGCAGCACACGGAGAAGAGGAGGAGCTCAGCAGAAGGTTGCCCAGATGGTTTTGTGGACAATCCACACACCTGGCCAAACCTTGGAGAAACCTGTGGCCAATCACCAACCAACAATCACTACCAGATCTTTAATTAAAGTGCATCACTTCTGATTGCTGATATTGCACAGTTAATTTGGTGTTGATAGATCAGCTGTAGGGACTGTTGTCATGGGCGACATTTGGGAGTCCACAGTGCCAGATCATAAAAAGATTGGCAGCACACAGCAATATTGAGAATCTTACACCTGTAAAGCTGTCAAATCATAGATAATGTATGTACTCATTGTCTCACAAAGCAGATAAAGAGAAAGGTTTATCAACAAGAAAGGATTTTGCCTGCTTGACTCCTCCAAATTGAAAAGAAAGATCCATATTGGCAAGATCTTTATCAACTCAAGGCTGTTTTCTGAAATCAGCAAGGACATTTTTCTTCTTAGGCTTCCTCTCACTGCTACACTGGGAGAATGAGCTCAGTCTTTGCTTTTCTGTTTTGCTCCTTAGTGAGCATTTTCACATTATGAAATGGGCCCTTTCCCAGTGTACACAGGGGCCAACTGGGTGTTGTTTCAGATCTGAATGCACAGCGAGGGGACAAAACTCAAAGCTCCTTCCATTCTCAGTGTGGCACAGTAAGGTATAATGGACCCACATTTCTGAAACATCAAGGTGGAAAATGTTGCCCAGAGGACAAAAAGTTGCAGGTAGATGATGTGACACATTATGACCAGCCAGCAAAGGCACCTCTGGAAAATTTTGGGTGAAATAAGGACAGTAATCTGTTATTTATTTTTTTCTTTGATGACATTACCTGAGCAGCAAGGACATTTTAGAAACGATGGTTTTGATCTTGTTGGGAAGGTAACTGTGAGCTGGTGATTGTGGGATGATGATTGTGGGTGCTGTTCTCCCAGGAGGTCTTTCACACAAAACTAAAACATTTGTCAAATCATGCTATGAGTAACCCCAGGAGCAGTGCACCTGAACACACTGACATATTTGTTGGGTAGGAACTGTCCAAAGAGTTTGCCTTTGGTGCAGTTAATTAGCCCAGTAAGAGCTTGCAGAGTTAGAGATGAAATTATGCTCTGCAGTTTTTGCTCAATGGTCTGCACAATGTGGTTGCACTGGGAAATTATGCTTGAGCTTGGAAACAAATCAGTCTAACCCAGCTGTCTGCCTGTGCATCATGCACACAATGCAAACTCCACAAGCTCTTTGTCATGACTACACACTTCTGAGTCTGCTAAACTGCCCTTCCATGTTCCTTGTCTCATTTTAAGATGGATCTACCATTCCCTGAACCTTCTAATTTACCTTGTGTGGCTTTTCTCTCACAGCCTTGGCATCCCTGCAGTGATAAAGTTGCTCATGAAGATACAGAATTTCAATATCAATGTAGAAGAAAAAAATACGCCTAATTATTATCCAAATATTAGTAGCCACATCAACAGAAGTGTTTATATGACAAATGGGGCTCCTAAATCTGCTTTCCAGGCTGCTGAGATGTTTTCCAGTGTGCTTAGCCTTGGTTCCAGACTTCTGTCCTGCTGTTTATGGCTGATGGGTAAATGGAGAATGAGAGGAAAACTGAATAATTTGGCATAAATTCCTGCAAGTTACAATGAACCTGGGAGATTCCCTGGGGCAAAAAAACCTAAGACATAGGGGTTTTGTACCAGCTGAGAATCAAGATAGGCAATGCAGTTACCAGCACTGTAAGAAGGTTTATCTCTATTCCTGTAATTTCAAGTACATCTTAAGTAGAAGGCAAGTATCTGTCATGTTTGCTGTCTGCACAGCTGTGAATTTTATCAAGTCCAATGCAGTTCTTAGGCATTTAAGGAAGGAGCTTCTAAACCAACAAAGTAAAAGCTGAGTTCTATTCAGAAATACAGCAAAAACAACTTCTGAGGGTATCATCTATCTCCAAATCTGCTTCTCTTGGCTTTGTATGATACAGAACACCATGACCTTCTCCCACACACCCAAACGAAAGGATATTTTCCTTTCAAGAAACCTTTCAACTTTTCTTTGACATCCTCAAGCTGCCTAAATAACAGAGTCAAGTTGTACAACCTTGAAGTCAACATAGCCAGCCTTGATTTTTCCAGGTTTACACACACCAATATGAAAAGAAATACTGGCTCAAAAGTCAATAGGCTTATGCATGCACTCAGGAAGATTTAAGTCAGTGTCAAACACAAGTACTTGATTTCAGGTTTAGCTGAGTACAATCAAAACTCTTTTCAGATAAAAGTCTTTAATTAGATTTATTTTTTTTCCCCCATGCTATTTCTACGGTAACATTTATATTATCCATGAGAGCTGGTATTATCATTCTCCTTGCAGCATATTTACACTCCAACAAGCTCCTGTGTCAGTAAATGCACCCAGACAGAGAACATCAGTTGCCACAATGCCACTGCCAAGAGCCAAAACAAAAGAAAAAGGGCAAAGCTGTTAGTATATTTTTTCCAACAAACTGAAGAAAAAGAGTCAATCATGAGAGCAAATGATTGCCACTCCATGAGAGAAAGGAAGATTGCACCTGCAGAATGTAAAAGAATTTCATTGACCTGTTATTGGTTTGAAAAGATAAAGGGCTTTGCCTAGAAGTGCTTTAAAAACACACACACACACACACACACAGAAAGGTAACAGAAAGCTAAAAAGTTCAGTTGCAAGAATTTATATCAGCAGAGCTGTGATCTCTTGATGTGACCAGGAACAGGTTGTACTTGTCTCATAGCTGGTCGAGGAGTTTCTGAATGTCTGGGAAAAGAAGAGTAAGCCCTGTTAATTAAAGTTGGGACTGGGAGAAACGAATCAGTAAGAAATAAAGCAAGAGAGGTAATCAATGAGGAAGGAGGATTTTGCTGGTAGGCTGCAATTAGACTTCGAGGAAAAGGACACAGAGCAATTGATCATCCAGCAGCTCCCTGGCTATCCAGAAATATTTTGTTCTATTCACTCTGAGGGCACACATGGGGTAAACATGGCAATATGGCAATCCTGCAGTCAAAGTTTTGAAACAGAAAGAAGTTGACACAGATAATTGTATTGAAGGGGGAAAAAAAATCAAACATTGAAAACACCAACTTGTATTGATAGTCACAGCATCTTTATATTGGATATTGAAAAAGAGAAAAAATGGAATAATGGACAGAGATAAATATTGAATTTTCCAGTATGATCTTAAATAATAAAGAAAAATTGTGGGAAAAGGTTTCTCCCCAGCAAGATTGGTAGGATCAAGAGGCCTTTTTGATGAAAATAAAAGAATAGACAAATAAGTAAAACAAGAAAAGACATAGAAAAAAACTAGATTTCTTTTTCTGCAGAAACCCTGAGGCAGCCTATAGGTGATGTGATTGTCTGCCTGTGAGGCATTTGTGGGTGATGTGTTGAAATGGGATGGACCAAAGTGAAAGTCTAGTTGGAATGGTTTTTGACCCAAATCTCATGATATGATGTGAGTCCACATGTTAATATTGAAGTCTGTTCTGGCCCCTCCAGGGGGCCAGGCCACCACTGTGGTAATGTCAAATTCCTATTAGAAAAGGGTAGTCTCGCAAACTATCAACTCAGTTTTTTATTAACAACTAAACCAAGCCTTCCATTTCTGTAGAAAGTGGATTAACCTAATTTTCAACCTCATCAGCCCAGTATACCTGCTGGATTATTCTTCATATAGGCTCTGGATTTTTAACTTTTTTTTTTCTTGTGTTTCTTTTTTTAAAATCATTCAACACCATATGACAAGTGACCCCAAAAGGTAAACCACTGGGGCCACAGACCAAACCAGGGGAGGATATTACAGGACATAAACGGAAAGAAGAAGCTGTAAATTCCTAACACACTGACTTCCTTCCTTACTTTCACCACTGGGGCTCCTGGGATATATTGCTGCCATTGAGGAAGTCACCTCTGAAACTGAAACCCACAAAGGGCAAGTGCTGTGTTCTCCTTGCAAATTGTCTTCAGAGAGGAATTTCTTTGTTTTCCATTCTAGCAGTGCAGCTAGAGCAGTTCATTCTGTTTTTCTTCTTCTTTAAATTAATGTTGTGAACAAATGAAAAGAGTCACTCCTAAAATATTTCTCCATCTGTAAAAATGGGAATAATAACATCTCCCTCACAGGGGTGTTGTACATCCCAGTTATAGGTTTGGCACTCTCTGAGGCATCTCCTCTCTCTCAGTGTGGCTCGCTCAGCACTCAGCTCCCTCCTCACACGTTTGCACAGGAGCTGATCCTCAGCACCTTCTCAGATGCCTTGATTTTGTTTAAAGCTGGTAGACCAAAGTTCCTGCCTATCCTCCAAATTTCTAATCTATGCTCCTGTACATCTTGAGTTTTACTCTGATACAGACTTCAGAAGAATCCATTAAAATATCAAATGTGTTGGATGATTATTTAAGGGCTTTTTGTATTAATACGCTCTAAAATTAAAACTTTAAAAGAGTTGTCGGTGGCACTTGGGGACAAATTTCAGTGGTGAGCTTGGCAGGGTTCATGGCTGGACTTGATGCTCTTAGAGGTCTTTACCAGCCTAAATAATTCTGTGATTCTAATCATTGTGCAGCCTGTGGGTGCTGTTCAGTAAAATCCCAGGGCTAACCACGGGGGAGGATTTTCACACCGTGCTCCTCAAGGACCCACAAAAAGCCAATGTCCTGTGTCCTGTGCTCTCTGCATGCTGAATTCAGGACCTGGCCACCCTCCCTGAAACTTTATAGAGATTATCTGAAATAGATTTCTTCTTCTTTTGCTTCTACTTCCTTCAAGTTGATGTGAATTTTGATAAATTTTTTTGCAGGTTGCATTCTTCCTTTCCAAGATGAAATGTGACATCTGTTGACAGCTGGGTGATATTTTCTTGACAGGAATGGGTTTTTTGGGGAGAAAGAGGAATCAAATTTGGTGACATGAAACATTTAACAAATTTACTTTGCTTTCTCTGAGGATCTTGTGCTGAACAAATTTCATAAAAGCAGTTTGGTTTGTGTTGACTTTACAGCAATAAAATGATATCATGACATCTTAGTGAGCATTACTGTTGTGTAATGGAAGTGCACGTGGGCAAAAGATATTTAATAAGAAAATGTTTTAAAGACACTAAACCTAGATTAAAAAAAAAAAAAACACAAACCAAAACAAAAAAAACAAACCTGTCTCTAACAGCATTCTTCTCAATGGAGAATGTTTTCCTAATAACATTTTAATGCTGGACTATTCTCCACCATTGAAGACTAAAGGAATTGCAATTCATATTGAAGATACTTGTCTTTAAACATTAGTGGGAGAAGGGATGTCAGTGGCATCTTTTCTCCCTATTTAATAAGCATGTTGCAGCTTTTCCTGGGCAGGATGGGAGTTCTCCCTTCCCTGTCTGTGCTTTGTGTGCTCCACTGGAAATGGCCCCAGTTCAGGAGAGTAGGGACACAGCTTTCCTATTTTATAGACATCCTTCTTACCAAGGGATGCTGTCTGTGCCATCCTGCACTGGTTGAAATCACAACCCCAGTAGGAAATATAGATGTTTTGGTGTAAACCAGACTAAGGAGGGGAAGAATTCAACGCCCATCTCAGAAGAGTTCCCAGTAACATGATTTTGCCTGTAGCAATGGTTTACTTTTGAGGTCACCTTTCTACAAAATGTACTTTCAACAACTGTACTGCTTTCCAAATATTTGGAATATATTTGCAGCAGTTCAGGGGAGTCAGGACTGTAAGAAAGCAAATGAGATACCTGCACCATCTTTGAACATCACAGTTTAAATATCCTTTTTCCTACCCAGTTGCATATCTAAGTGCACTTTAAATGGAATATATTTTTCACTGAACCTCAGTATTTTTCAAAATTAGATATTAGATTCAGTTTCACATGGCAATGTGAGCTATATGAGTGGTAGTAACATAAGGGCTCTTCCCACCAGCCCACCTGTCCTTTCCAGAGGGTCCCAGTGTTGTGCTGAGCCCCAGCTGCATCCCTTCTCCCACCCTCCAGTCAGCATTCCCAAATTGCTGGTTCTAGCACCTCCTTGCTTTTGTGGTTCCTCCCCCTTAAAAATGTGAGCACCTTGGTGAATGTCAGACCAACCCTGGTGAAAACACTCAACAAAAAGATGATGATTACAGACTCATTAGGCCAACCTGTAGTGAAAGTGCTGTGACCAAATGCTCAGCACTTAGGGTGCCATAAATTTTCCTAAATGGGAAAGCAGTGTTTTAAGCAGGCTCACACTTATTCTAGGTCAGGGTCATTAGGGGAGGATTCTCTCCTGCTGTAACTCATGTGGCAGAAACGGAGGTTGTATATTTTGGGGGTTGCTTCATTTTTACTTTTAAAAGTTGGTCTCAAGCCAAAAAAGCCTGGATGTGAACTTAAGCTTTGAATCCAGGTTTGGTGCTATCAAAGTTTTCTCTAAGAGCCAAGGGCAGTGGAACATAGGAAATATTCCTTTTGGATTTGAATTTCAAACTTCCATCTGAAAGATCTGGATCCTTGATTTTTGATTCACCTAAAGATGCACAGTTATCTGTATGCAGAAGAACAATTTTAGTTTGCACCTCTTTGCTATATGGGGAGCATAAGTAGTTTATGTTAATTTTTTTATTTGTTTTCAAGGCCAGGCTGGATGGAATTCTGAACAACTTGGTATAGTGGAAGATGTCCCTGTCCATGACAGGGGGGTTGAAATGAGATGGTCTTTAAGATCCCTTCCAACCCAGGCCATTCTATGATTCTGTGAGTCATAAAGAAAGAGAAGCGTAGTGTTTTCACAGCTGCAATTAATATTAAATATGCTACATATATAATTGATGCTAATGAGGACTGTGTAAATGAAGCCTGAGGTTTATATGTCTTGGAGGCATTTGTGTCTTTCATCCAGAATTATTTGTTTTGCCCTGACTTTACTGCACCACCTTAAACTCACTGGCTCTGCACCCACTGCCCTGTGCCTTTGTGGGGATGAGCATTACAACCTACATGGAGGAAAGAGAAACCTGGAGAGGGGAACAGTGTTATTGATGTCTGTCCTGTAGTAAGAGAAAATGATGCCCTCTGCACGCTCCGCTGGGTCCTCCAGAACTGCTGGACATCACTCAGATATTTCCCTGTAGGAACATCCAAATGGAAATCTTGGCCTCCTACAAGAAACTAGAGGTAATAAAAAATGGGTTAGTCTTTGGGTACCGTTCTGCTATGATTAATAGTGGAAATAGTGAAAATCTTTTTTTATAATAGTCCATGGGGTTGCTAAGGTTGGCTCAAGTGTACCTGAATGTTACCTTTGGACCATTTTTTCCTGTGTACTGCAGCTTTTTGTCAGCTGTATCAGGAGTTACTGTTCAGCTCTGGTCACCAGAGGGATAGGCAAAACAAGCTGAACAATAATAGAGACATTTGTGCAATTTCAACCACTCTTGCCTTTGCTTCTTGAGTGACAAGTGGCAGGAAGCCAACTTTTCAGTGTGTGTTTGGAAAGAAGGGACGAGCTCATTGTACTCCTGTTCAAAGCATGCCCATGGGTGAGGGAGTGGAACAATTCACCACTGCTGGAAGGCTGAGAGGGGACACGATCTCCTCCCTCAATACTGCATGGAGCTTAACACTGGGAACGAGGAGGAGCTGCTAACTTAATCACAACACAAGAGGAAAACAAATAGAATAAATGTTCATCAATAAATGGAGCTGAAAATCTGAAGGGTTTTAACTATTACAGGAGTGAAATTACGAAAACATGTTTAGATATAAGTCCACATATCAGCAGAATCTTATTCCTATAGATGCCTCCGCTGTATTTATCTGACTTCTTTCATTCCTTTCTTTAAAATGAAAAAATGAATCATAGAAATGCACTATTGACATAACGTCAGTCCCACGAGCTTGCCATGTTCTGTTGAGAAATAACTGCAGCTCCACACTTATCCACCTCAATGTAGCTCTTAGATTTGCACATTTGCTCTCTTATTCTTTTTTCCTTTACTTATATTTCTGCTGCAATATCTTTCAAAGATTAAATAAATTGCTATTCAAAAGGCAACACTACAATTCTATTTATACTTCCAGGCTCTTCATCAAAACTCAATACTACAATGTAGTTTCTAAAAGTGAAAGAATTTGCCTTTTTTTGGTAAAATATGTTAATATAGAAAGGCTTTTGAACGAGAAGGAACTTGAAAGACTCTCTAATGCTCTATTATTATCTAGTCCATAAAATGGGCACCACAGCAGCATACCTTGCTGACTGTGCATATGACTACCTATTTTTTTTTTTTTACTTTAGGACATATAAGGAAAAATGAATTACACTATCAGTCATTTCACAAAATGGTTCTGGGGAAAGATTAAGCTTCACTTGTGCATTTCCCTGAAGCAAAGTCATTTGTGTATATACATGAAGCAAAATGCATCTCTACAATACTGGGCCATTATATAGAACTGTTTTCCACTAAATAAATATTCAGCAAATGGGCAATTTTGCACCTTTGCTATTTTTCTTCTTATGCTTGAAGGATTATTTTAGTTACTCTTCTTCATACCCAGTGAAATATCACTTGACTGAAGGACCTGGGAGTTCTTACAGGTATTTCAGCTGGGAATATTGAAAAGGAGTCCAGTGTCTTGCCAGGATTTCTGGATCTGTTTCAGTGAGAACACAAGTGAAAAACAGCATCTCCCACCCCAGTGGGTGCTGGATTCCTTAGGGCTGTGCCCCTCTACCTGCTGGGCATCTCTGGGGCTACAGCAACACAAGGAGGATGGACCACAGGGATGGATAATAATGTCAGTCCTCACAGATATTGCCATGATATTCCTTTCTGCCTCTGTAAACAAACATAATATCTCTTGCATACTTTAATCACTGGGGATCTTCTCTCTAATGAACCATATTTTTTAAAAAAATTTGATTCACACACATACACAGTGATATCTGCTGATATTAATCAGACAAGGTATTGCATATGCTCCGAGCCATGGAAATTTCTTGGTCTCCAAAGGCAGTTATAGATGTTGTGATCATTGTTAAAGGAAAAGAAAAAAGGAAAACAAGAACCTCAAACTGTCAGTGCTTCAGAAAGAGGTTTCTGAAGGTATCTGGAGGTCTCTGGGAGGCAGAGGGGAGCACAGCTTCCGCAGGGCGCTCCTCAGAGGGAACACACAGTGCTCTCTCCACCCAGCACTGTGCCACGCTCATGTGGCAGTGAGTGGCACCGAGCTACACAAACCAGCATTCCATGGAATTGCAACTGTTGGTCTGCTTTGAAACAAAGGCTGCAAACGTGTTTAGGAATCTTTTCTGCAGTCTTTTCTCAGAAAGTTTTAGCACAACACAGCTCTGGATGGATCCTCTCTAGACATGTTTAGGACCCAAGACTGAAGGAAGGCAGAGCTTTTCCCAGTGCCACATTTTGAACCTCAGTGTGGGGCAGGGGAGGCATAACATAAATCACAGGAAAAATCACCCCTTTTAAATTATTTTTTTTGTTTTAAGAAAAGTGCACACTGCCAGAAATGAAAGCATGAGAAACATCTGTGTATTTTCACTTTTTTAGAACTGTTATTTTTTGAGTGCTGTCTGATGCATATCCCACACTTTTTTTTAAATAGTTTTCACCTTTTTAATTGAAAGATATTTCTTCTAGTGTTTTCAAGCACTGCTTACTTTTCCCGCCATTGTAAGATTTTTTTAAGTTAACAGGAGGAAAAGCAGTAGCCATAAGATTTTTGAGGTGTCTAGATGAACTAAACCACAAAAGGAACCTGTAACAAGGTATTACAGCAGGGAGAAGCATCAGACAGGTGTATCATCCCCAAGAAGTCAATGAAAGCAAAGGAGTGACAGGACAAATTACGTTCTATAAATTAAAATGTGGAGAAACTTTTACAAAGCATTTTGAATGTCTCATTAAATAAGTGGTCACTGAAAGATTGTTCTTATTCTCTCCATAGGATCCCACCAAACACAAACACCTGCCTTGTGCTTGTGGGATATCTATTCCTCCATAACAACTTCCACACTTTTGTTTTGCATCTGTGTCAAACATTGAACACAGCATCTTTACCCATTACCTTATAAATCTGCTGCAGTAACCTAGGAGTCATGAAATTGCCAATGTGTATTTATGGAATAGGTCTATTTTATCAGGGCTTTTTTCTTCCACATCGTTTAGTGCTTGTAGACCAATCCTTATTGAAATTCATAAACATTTTCTGTAAATATATGTTTATCTTGCTGTTATTTAAATATATGAGACAGTACTCTATGTGTGGCTCCTGATACTTACATGCAAATTTCTTTTAAAAAGATGACGAAGCCAATTTAAACTGAAAGTAAAGAAAACAGTTCTTTGCTGAGACTTGCATGCCAAATTTGAGCCAGAAAGGATTTTAATACAGAACACTTACACTCACAAACCCTCAAAAATAGTATTTATAATAGAAATTTTGACAGTACCTCCAGTACAGCAGTGAAAATAACACCACCATAATGAAAAAGAAATTATGATAAACAGAATATATTATAAAATAAGGTCTAACAAATTCATAGCCTTTAGTTTTGTCAGCAAGCTGGCGACAAGCAGTGAAATACAAAACAAGCCTTAGCTTTTAAATGAGAACAGCCTGAACTACAAAAGAGTTTCTGTAAAATAGATAAAAAAAATATAATACCACCCTTACTGCATTAAGTACTATTTTCATTAGGAACCTTAATTCACAAATCAACACTAAGAGCACTTAAAATGGAAGAAGTGAAAAATGTAGCTATCTGTCATTTTGGTAGCATATTTTTTTTCAAAAAGACATTCTTATTACGTTTGCCAGGCAGGTTTGCTAATGCCTTTTGTTTAAATATTCATATGTGGGCTTTTCATGTGAGGAGAGACAGAGCCTGAGAGCTCCTGCTGAAGCAGCTCCGAGATGTGATCCATGGCACAAGGGGGGGACAGACATGGGGGATGTCCTGTCCTCCCTCCTGTGGCATCCCAGTGCTTGCTCATGCCTGAGCACACCTACCCACACATTTATGTGCCCACAGGCTTCTCAGGGGCCTGGCCTCTGCTAAAATTTCCAAACCAAATACTGGGAACCATCCCCTTCCCATATTTTTTGACCACATCTCTGTATTATGGCTTCCAAAGGTAGTGGCAGAAGATGGGTTCCAGTGGTGGAATGTTGTGGTGTTGGGGATAGAGATCTTCCCTTGTGCAGTGACACACCAAAATAACACCTCCACGTGAAGGTAAGGTGAAAACACTGCATAGAAATAAATTTGGCTTTTGTATCAATTTTTATTGGCATGAATACAGCTATTAGCTTGCATAGTGAGCCTATGAAACAATATGTTAAACATGGGATCAGGCATTCTTGTATTGATGGAAAAACCTGTATGCAGTGGAAACACACCAACAATAGAGCTTGGGTTTTGTAAAAATGTGGAAGGTACAAAATACAATGTAGGCACTGCTTTGTTCCCACATTTCATCTGCCTAATGTAATGCAGTATTTGAAAAATGAAGTGTAACACAAAAATTTCAGTCCACAGATGCCCTCCCTCTCCACTTGGAGTTGGAGGTTGGAACTGGGTGATCTTTTAGGTCCCTTCCAAACCAAGTCATTCTATTCCAGGTAAAACAGATACTCCTGAGCTTGCAGCATATCTAATTTTTCTGTCAAGACAAATATCAATGTTAATCCTTGAGAAAATATGCATCGCTTCCTCCTGGTCCCAGAACCTCACTACAAGGCATTGTCATTTTGGGCTAATATGAGCTGAGTTCTTCAAAGTGAAGAAATCAGTGGCCTCCTACATAATTTTGTAAATACAAAGTGAGAAATTTTATTGTTTTTATTTTTAACTTTACTTCGCTCTTCACTTCAGCACTATCTTCTATGTCAATTTATATAATGCCTCTCTCTAGCATGTTGGCAATATATTTAGTAATCAAGATGCTATCTTTAACCTCTCTATTAATTTTCTTCTGGCAGTGTCCTCTTCACACTCCCAGCTGTGTCCATCAGGTTATCTGAATTTCATGCATGATCCATGCTATGTGGGATATCTCTGCACTTCTCCCTCAGCCTGTAAGTCCTCGTAACCTTGGCAAGGTGCTCCTAGCACTTCAAAGTGCTGCATCATCTGTCCTATCCATGGATTAAAATTAAACCATCTGCACTGCTATTCTTGGCCAAGACATGACAGTGCCAAGGATGAGGCCTGAGGGCAGCAATGCTGGGCCAAGGTCACCTCCAGACTCCTGGGGACCACAGCTGGTCAGGAGACAGCAATGAGCCCCTGTCCCTTAGGTTCAGCCCCTCTGACTCTTGGTGCCTCTTCCCATGACACTGGGGCCAGCTTGGGCAAAGCAGTAAACTCTGCAGAGATCTTACAACAAACAACATGATAAATGGCAAAAACTGAGCTTTTAAACATCACTTTATGTGCTATCCCACTCAGCAGCTGACAAATGCAACTTCCATTCATTAGGGTGTGCCTGGGGAACAACAGGCTCTTCTCCTTTTAACTGCTGATGATTTCCTTTGGCATTAACCACATTACCCACACATTATGTTCCATCTCTAATTTTCTATTAACTTATAACAGTTTCTGGCCTTAGATGACCTAACCTGAATTCACTCTTCACTCGAGTGAAGATTTGAGTGAACATTTCTTGTCTGGGAGCACTGTGGGTGACACCATCACTTAATCAGTTCCTAGCTCTTCTGATAAAATCTTGCAGATATTTTCCACCCAGCATGTCTTGTATGCACAGGTTTTATAAATATCAAAACAGCTAGAGATTAACCCAGACTTTTTTTTCATCATTAATTTCAGCTTGTGCAGCCCTCTTTTCTTTAGCTTTATAAGTACATGCCTGTCTTGAGCAGAATACTGTTCTTAATCCCCTTTCTTTCTCATCTTACTCCTCCTGCTTTCTCTCCTATGTCAAACATAAACTTCTTGTTTCCTCCTCCAAAGCCATGTTGTATCCCCACCTCCGACCAGATCATACCACTGAACTCCATTTTTAAAGGATTCATTTTTCAAGTTGGCACTTTGATGCTTTCTTCCATACTATCACTCCCTCTTTGCAGGAGCTTCCCATAAACATGAGAAAAAATAACTACTCCTCCTCCAGAATGTCCCTCAAACCTCTCTTTTTGTGAAGTGACTGTTTATCATTGGCTATGGCCACACTGAGATATACTACACACCGTGTTAATCAATATTACCTCATTGCTTTCTCGTATTCACCATTCTTTTTTATTTATTTCTACATTCTTGCCTGTCTTACTTTGAGATTAGAAAATCATCTTTATGTCCTGCATGTTCACCTTATTTAGATAGCTGCCCACCCCTATGATGAGGTCTCATAGGCAATATAGTGACACTAAAAATAAAGAGTTATAGTCTTATAAAGACGTCTGCGAATCAGAAGCACTCTCCTAAAGGGAGCAGGGTAGAAATTTACTGGTGAACATTAAATCTCAACTGTTCTCTAATTTTAAAAAGATGGTACACCCAGACTCAGATGGAGATGTACTGGTGAGGAGCATGTGGTTTTTCATTAAGTATAGAGATATACTTTGAGTTATAGCTATGACTTGACTCATGTTTTATAGGAGAAAAGCATAGACCCTCGATAGGATTCATCTCTAGGTAAATATTCCTGTCTCTGTGAGCCCAACATTTCTCCCAACAAGGGGTCATACTTTAGTGATTATTTCTGGAAGCAGACAAGGAAGCGAATTCCCAAAATGCTTTTCTTCCCTCTTCTTCAGGACAAATGTTTCCTGGTTGAATACTACATATAATGTAGCATAGGTACTTGAATATGGAAGAGTAAATAATACAAGGCTCCCCACCTTTTACCAGTCACTGTCTGCAACCATTAGGATGAAAAATTGTAGTTGTTTTCCCATCTTACATTGCTCTGCATAACAACTAGTACAGCATAGGCATGGCAGGAAACACAGAATGCATCACTGTAATACATTTTAGAGACACAACTTTACACTGTGGTATTGACTAAAATGCCCCCGCTAAATTGGTGATGGTACCACCTCCTTTTTATTGTAAGGACAAAAATGTGGTAAGCTCGGATATTTTTTAATACTTCCTTACATGTAGAGATGATGGAATGAAATAGAAAATCATGCAAACAAAACCTTCATCAGTCAATCCTGGATGCCAGCCAGGGATCAGATGATTTGGACAAGACCATGATGGGCTGGATGAAGGAATGGAAACAAGGTACTGCTTCCAGGCTTTGTAAAGCAGCGGTAGACAGTCTGTCCCTTTTTAAAATGTCCTTTTTTTTTTATTTCAGACTGAAAACACAATCTAATATTTTTTGCCTAGTTCATTGGAAATCAAGGTCTTGAGAAGAAGAACGGGAAAACCCATGTTTGCTGTAATGCTGTTATGTTATTGAGCCAAAATATTATAGCACAAAAAATACACCACTTAAGAATCTGCATTTTAAGAGCTGCCAGGATTTTTAACCTTATTTCAAAGTGCATGAGAGACCTCTTAAAATGTATGTCCTTAGTACATTGCAAATCTATTCATTTAGCAGTTGTATCAGACATATTTCTTCGTCAGCCACCCATTTAAGACGGGATCATCTTAAAAGGCACTGACATAAATTGTTGCACAGAAGATCGATCAGTTTAAAAGGTTTTTCCTTTTAACAGATCAGATATCTATTATGTCTCACCATTTGGCATATGGAATTTCCATTGAATAATTTCAGTGTTTAATCACTTCTTTAAACACGTATTCATTTTAAAAGATATCTCCCAGAGTCCATGATCACGGCTTACTGGAATGAGTTTTGTGCTTGTGTGTTGTACGTGACCAAACAGCTGGAACATTCTTCCTAAGGAACCAGTTTAATTATCTGGGAGAGGCCTTTAGTGCAATGGTAGGGGTTATTCAGCTGAGGCAAGGAAAAGCAGGTTTACAAGGTGGGTCACAAATTATCAAGATTTTGCTGATTATTCCTGAGTGTACAGGAGAGCATTGCACACCTTTAGAGTCATGGCAGGGCAGTTGGTGGGATCCCATCCTCCCCATGTTAATCACTGGATCAATTCCTGCAGATGTGCAAGAGAGTGTGCATGGACTGCTGCTCTCTTTACTGCTCTGAAAATCACACTTCTTGACAGATATGTAATTGCTATTGTTTCTTGAAATTAGTTCATAAGAGAGATGCTGAAAACAGCAATCTGGTAAATAACTTTAATTGAATTCTAAGGGCAAAATGCTGCCAATCATTAGTCCCATTGGTAACACCTTTCTCTACAATCATTCCATTGATTTGGCTGAGATTACTTTTGGGATTTGTATCAGGTGCCACACAAATAAACGACAGAGCAGAACTTCACTTGAGCACTGAAACATGGCACCAACGTTTCCTTCTCTTCCTCCCCTTCCCTTCCATCTTGCTCAGGCTGAGGGACTCCATCCCTTATCCCAGACCACCAGTGATTATTCTGTAGGGATATCAGAGGGGCTGGATGTGCTGCTGCTGAGCATCCATAACAGTCATTCTGTTTCCTTCCTCTTTGGGGACAGCCTGGAGACCAGAGCAAGTTCTCATATCCAGTGGCCACGATCCATTTCTCCTCTGAAAGATGAGCATCCAATTTCCAAATAGTCATCCAACTACAATGCCACTTGGATATTGTAAGTAGTGAATAACAGAAGCATAAAGTTTCAGCAATAGACTTTGTTTATACTGTTTCTTCTGTATGAATTCCAACTATTTATTTTTTCTCCTTGACCTGATAAAAGAATTATTTGACAGCTTCACAAACTTCAGACTCGCTGAGAATTAAACAAACTAACTGCAGTAGAACTATGATCTCATCAGCCTCCCACACATTTACTTTTGTGTTGTACTCATTTATATTGCATGCCTAATTAGTCAGGGGACATGACAATTACAAAATTAAACTACCAATAGATTTTTTTTGAGTTCTTAAAGCTTTGAAAAAAAGAAACAGAATAAAAAAGAAAGGATTACGAATCAGAAAGTTGCTGGAAATTGTATAACCACAGTCCTTCCTATTTAGAAGTCATCCAGTTATCTTTTCAAACCCACCAAGGAATTTTTAGCCTAAGTCTCAAAGTAAACCTAGATTTATACCGCTGGTGAGGGATTTTTTTTTTGTTATTTATAGTTTGTTTTTTCACAAAAGCCATATATAGAAATAAAAAAAATCATTTCCATCCTTTTTCCTTTTTTTTTAGCATGCTTCCATAATCTAAACATTAACAAGATGTCACATTTTAGAGGAGTTAGAAAGATTCATAGAGTTTTGAAGGCAAGAATATCTCCATATGAATGGAATTTCAACCCCAAACTCAGACATCATGCTGTAATTCCCTCTGAAGTTTCACATACCACCACATTTAATAACAACCTGAACTGACTTCATGTTTCTAAAAGCAGACAATTTTTAGTATTCCGATAGCTATTTACAGAGGAGTTGTGCACTCCACATGCAATTCAGTGATGTTCTCATTCCCCTGAACCTCTTTCCTCTGCTAGGACTGTTCTCTTCTTCAAGCTTCTTGTTGACTGATACAAATTCCTTTTGAATGCTTGTTGATTGCACTTGACACAAAGGTCTGCTGGGGACAAAAGCTGTGTAATTCAATGAAGATTCATTTTCTAAAGCCACCTCCCAAGTGACAGCAGGGACACTTGTGCTAAAGTTATTGTTTTCTTCATCCTTGCAAATTCCTCTTCATATCTCTGACTTTTTTCAGTTTGTGTGCATACAATTGTGTATGTACCAAACCCATTTTGAGACTAGGAAGGAACAAGACTCTTTTCATGCTTTTGTTGTGTTTTCGACTCTCAGCACAGCCCTTCAGACGATGACCCTCATAGGAGATCTCTTTAGGAACAAATGAGGTTCCTAAATATTCTGTTCTCCTCACAGTCAGGACAACACTAACTAGCAACTACAAGGGGAGTAGAAATTCTAGCTCAGAACTTTCTCAGGGGCTCCTGGACCCCCTCAGCAGGCAGGAAATGAGGTATCCTGAAAAATCCGTCCCAGGGCCTCCATTACTCCAGAAAATCCATATGTCAGAAGTCACAGAGAGCAAGTATATTTGTTCTGCATAGGTCAGACAGTCTGTGCACTAAAACTGATAACAAATAGCCATTTTTGTTGGCTTTGTGTCCGGTGAGAGTGCATGAATTGGCAACCAGCCCACCTGCAAAACTACCTGCTTTGCATACCTTCAGTAGACTTAGTTTCCCTCTCCTTGTGCATTTCCAGCTTCCCTCCGGCTGGATTTTAGCAGAATTTGTAGAATCCTTTATTTCAGCTATTTCAGCCTCAATTTCAGTGTTCCAAGTTGCTCTTGGGGTGAGGGAAGTTTGCAGTTTCTGGGTTTTGTTGTGTCTCCACGAGTCCCTGAGGTAGGTGCACACTTCGTGAGCTCAGGTGACTGCTCTCTCACCTGGAGAACTGCAGCTGCTGTCAATAAACCCCACAACTCAGATTGTCCCATTACCACATCATTGAAGACACTTTTCTCTTCTGCACCTACTCCAGGCCAACACATGTTCAAACAACCAGTTTATGTCACCCTTGTTGGATTTTCCCAGGGAGCCTCAATTTCTTCTCTGCTCTCAGCATGTTCTTATTACACATCACATGGCCATATTTCTTCCCACTGCTTCCAGGGAAGCAGTTGTTTCTTACTGTCCAGTTCAACTGCAATTTGAGAAAAAATTATTACAAGCAATACATCCAAATGCCTAGCAAACTTTTTTCCTACATTGCACTTATTGCATTGTTTTTGTCAGCCTTTGCATATTTTTGTTTCATATTACTTTATGGAATATATATATACATGACATGAGATCTATCAGTGTGTCTGGCTCTTCAGCAATAGTTCTAGTCACAAGCACAGAAAACAACTTACTGAAATATTTCCAAAAATCGTCCTTCTGGTTTTCTATTGAGTGCCACTTGCAGAAAAAATTAGAAAGAAGTGAAAGCAATCTATCAGGAAAATGGAACAATTGCAGTTGAAGGAAAAAGATCTGTGTTTGGGGACATTTGTATCAGACTATTGGGGCTTTAGTTATGTGCCCGGGCAGAGTACATGCCCTAATAAAGCAGATAAAGCAGTGAGATTTTGAATTAGTTCCTTCAGGTTACAATTTTTATTGGCAGGTGCAATGAGTTATGTGGCACTTGCTATGTACTAATGATGAACAGCACTTTCATGTACATAAACAAGGTGATTTTGCAAACAGATGCATGGCACATACTGGGGATTTAGAATATAGCATTAAAATTTCTTCTCTAACAACACCAAACCTACGTCATATTACACTTTTTAAGAAAAAAAAAAAAATAAAGCATTAGTAGGATGTGCTAGAGCCCCTCTGTGGAGAAGCCAAAGGCAGGTTGTAATTCCTAATCACAGAGAAGGAGGAATCTTTTGAATAATCAAAGGAGATTTGTGCCTACTTAGAGTTTCAGAATTGTTTCTAACTTGGGGAAAGCACTAAGAGCCTCTCAGGAAAAGCTGGCATACTGTAATGCAAAAGCAAGATAAAGATTAATATGTGCTTTCAAATATATATAAGAACAACTGCTGGTAGAATAAGAATTCAAACATTTTCTGTATTATGCTTGAAGGCATTCAAGCTGCCAGCCAATAGGTATAACGAGAAACTTCCCATTTTGCTATTATATTGTTGTGCTGTATAGAGTTTTTCTCTGAAGCATCTGATATGGGTTATTGTCAAAATCCTACTTTGAGCATCGCTCCAGCTTAACATGAGAATTTCTGTGCTCCTGAAACTGGGACATTCTAATTATCTTTCAACAATACAGTGCTGTGCTACCAAACCCACTTTAATCTATAATAATAATAGAAAAGAATCATAAGCCAAAAGACTGTTTACAAGTTGACACAAATGACCCAATCTTTATGAAGAGCCATGGTGGAAAAAGTGTGAAAAATGTACTTCACAGAAGCATCCTTGGCAGAAGACGTGAATTCAGTGAAAAGATTTAAAACATTTCAACGAAAGCCTGAATTGGGTGACAGAACTGCAAGAAGTTTATCTTGCACCAAAAGAGGGAACAGAAAAGATCTCAGAAAAATATAGTACATATCTGCTCTGTTACCAAACAGACTTTAAAATAACAAACAGAATAAACAAATGGCAAGAAAATGCCTAAGCACAACAAACTAACCTCTGCAGGGTTCTTCACGGCTTTATTCCCTCGTATATGACCTGTGATTTGCATGTATATCAATATTTTTCTAGCAGTTGCACGGGTCCATTAGCCAGATGCCATTCTTCATAACAAAACCATTATAAATATATGGCCTCAAAGTGCTTTTGGCCCGAGTCCAGCAGATCCCATCTTTCAGCAAGCCATTTCAATACAGGGAAAAGAGAAAGAAAGAAGGAAAATCTCTTTTCGAGCGTGTCATACCTCCAAATCTAATAATGAGTAGTGGGACAGATGAGGCAGGTTTCTGTATCATCCAAAAGTTACAAATTAAACCTAGGAGAGGTTGTTTAATGAAGTCTGAGTGCAGCACAATAGGAAACCTTGATATTGCCCTCAGTGCTGCTGCCTTGACAGCATTTTGTTTCCTTTAGGGAAAGAGAAGTGAGGTTTGAAATTCCATGTTCAGAGAGGAAATGCCCCACAATATTGAAAACTAGAAGAAGACAAATAGAAATAACTATTTTATAAAGTTTCCTTGATAATATTTTTTTCATTATTTTATCAAAGTAAGAGAAGTGAGAACAGTTGTCACATCACTCTGAAGTAAATTGTGCTTACCAGTGCTCAAAGAAAAGCCAACATGGTTCACCAAGACTTTGTCCCTGAAAATCGACCTTTCTTATCAAAATAAAGGGTGTGAAAACCCTCTGCTGCTTTAAAAGACATCTGACAACCAGACCCCAGCTAGGGACAATGTTCATTTTCACATTTGAGCCATCAGATGTTAACGTTCTAGCATAAGCAGAGTGGCATTTTAATTGTAAACTCATTAAAGTAAAACATAATTTCGTGGGTTTCATTTGCTTGCTTAGTTTTTTTTTTTTTTTTTTCCTTACCAAATGAGGTACAATATGAAATCAAGCAATTCCAGTAAAGTTAATGGGATCATGAATAATTGGCTGGGATTTTCCCCACGCTGGGGGTGTCAGATGCAGTTTGGATTAAGGCAGAGAAGAGATGTAAAGACACTTGGCAGTACATATTTACCCTGTAATACAAGGATAAACAGATGCAAACAAGTAATTAAATATGTGAGAAAATTAAAATTCATGGACCTCTACCCTTAGTGCCACCGAAATAAGCCTTACAAACATTTATATCTTCAGAGAAAGGTCTCACTCTTCAAATAGTTTGGAAACTCCCTAAATAATTTCTATTTCCCTGGCCCCTATGTTTCTTTTTCCTCCCCTCAGGAAAGCTAAAAAAAGACCTAAGCACATAAAATAAAACAAACCACAAAACTGAACATAACAGATAAAAAAAATAATTTGAGGGATTGAAATTTATCTTATATAGTTAGAGCAAAGCACAAACTCCATCATTCAGCCCAGCAACAAAGAGGAGGCATCAGGGATGGCTTAGCTAGCTCCAGGCAAGGCAAAGCCACTTCAGCCAGAGGTCTCAGAGTGACGAAAGACCCCACAAAAGCAATCATGGGAAGGGAACAAATATGTGAGCCTGTGGTAAAAGAGTCTTTGCCTACATGTGAGACATGAAACCCAAGGAATAAACAAATTGTTTCTAAACACTGCAAAAGCTCTTGGCTCTGCAGAAGTTCTGAAGCAATTTGTGGATGTAAAAATGTGTGGAGAGCAGGGGAGATCCAGAACCAAGTCACTTCTGCTGCTGGATTTCACCCGTGTGTGGCTTTGAGTCTGTCAAAACAATGCATCAGTGGGGCTTTATGTAGGTGTCAGTCAGGTCACTGATGCATTGGATCATGTTAGGTCTGAGCTTAATGAGATCTGAGCTTAATCTGATCTCCTGAAGTCCCTTCCCTGGCCCAAGCATTGTGGTACTGGGCTTTATGCAATGCAGACACGTCCTTCTCAAAGCTGCCCTCCAGCAAACCCAAAAGAGCAGCAAATAATGAAATTCCATGTGCTGGATAAAGGCTCCAAACTGCTGAGCACCAAATCCCCACCCCTGCTGAGAGGAAAGGGTCAGGGGTTCAGGCAAAGGCCTGTTTTGAGTGTCTGAACTGCCAGGTTTGGGTTATCACAGTGAGGCACTAATGTATTAGGCAGCAAGGAAAATGATAGGTATTCATTTCAGTTCATGATTTTTCAATTTTTAATTCGGTTTTAAAGATTTCTCATCAGCAGCATATTTCCTAGTTTTTCCACTGTCTGAACCTGTCAGACAGCTCTGAACCAAAGCCAGACCGCATACACTGCCTCAGATTAATGAAAAAAGGTGAAATGAGAAAGTTCTGTCTCCACTAAACTAAATAAGAAAGCTCTGTTGCAAGTATGCCAAACACATGAACAGAACCCAGACAAGGTGAAGCCACTCCTAACAGTTCTGAGAACCACTTATTTTACAAAAAGAGTACAACTTTCAAAAAAAAACATTTCAAACTTAGCAAAAAAAAAAAAGTATAATGCTTTGGGGCCCTTGTCTCCTGCTCTATTGTGGCATTAGGGACACTGGGAAATTCTATTAGTGGCTGGGAGTTCAGTCATGGTGACTCAGCCATGCTGCACCAGTTGAGTGAGTCTTTAGGCCAGCTCAAGATAAGGCTCAGTTCAAGAGAGGTTTATGTTTTTCTTTAGAAACTTGTGAGAACATGAGACACTCATCTTGAGAAACAGCACTTGATTTTCAAATCTGCAGGAGTTATTTGGATAGCGTGTACTCTCTAGTCCTTCATATTTAATGGCCATAATGCCTCCATTGCGTGCTTGTCATTAACTACAACACTGCCCTCCAACCTTTGGATTACCACTAGAAGCTGCCATGAACAATTTATATGCCAATCTTGATTCCCAGAAGAAACTCAGGCAGAGGCTTCTCCTTTTAAAATGTTCAAATGTGCTTTGTATCAAAAGGAAAAGAAATATATGTATGAAGTATTTACCATTGATTACAAGCATCTGTGGTAAAAATAAGTAGTGGAAGGATCTTTTACATCCAGAAACTTTAAAGAATTACCAAAAGTTGAAATCTGTCAGATATTTTAAGTAGATTTATGAAAGAATAGTGTATCTATGGCTTTAACATCTCATATGTACAAAGCTAAACTGACAGAATTAAAGCTATTCATGATAGAAAATCCCACAGTGCAGTTATCAGACTCCGGAATAATATGCATAAATGAAAGAAGTCTTATGATCAGGAGGGAATTAAAGAAAAAAGGGCTGATCCTCAGTGTTGATGTGTTGTTAGCAAACGTGGGTCCTGTGCACCTTTCCAGACCAGAGCCTAAAAGCAGGAGGTGCCACAAGTGCCTTTGGAAATCTATATTCTATATTTCTATATTTCACTGTATTGTGAATATTCACTATATTCTATATTTCACTATTGTGCATGAAACACTTGCTTTATGCAAGATTTGACAGTGGGAAGTGTTATGCATTATTTTAAATAATTAGCCTTATTTTTAAGCCCTTAAAACTGCTTTTGTGCTGCTTGAAAAGGGTTTTGTCTTGTTTTCAGTCTTTCTCCTCCCACCCATCTACCAAACTACTTTTAATCCATTATTCTAAAGAGCAATATAGCAATACCTTCTTCTGTTTATATGACCAAGAATGGCTCTCCTAAGCATTTTGAGTTCTTGTAGAGGCTGCACATCATATTCAACACCAGGAGAACTGAGATGGACACTGATGCATGTACATCAAATATTGTGCTCTGCTTGCAGGATTCCTTTCAAATTAGGGGATCACGAGATGGTCCCCATGGGCCCATGCTTTGAGACAGGATTGCATATGGGCATGAGAATAAAGTAGTTAGAAGAGCCAAAATGACACTGTGCTCTGCATATTTTATGTGCTTTAATTGTATTATATTGATTTGAGTCCATTATAGCCTGGTTTGTTACTCCAATAAATTACATTGTTCTTTGAAACAATGATGGCTTAAGATTGAAATATTATATTAAAACTTATATCTGACTGGCAGGCTTCAAATGTGATATTTACCACTAGCTATGGAGAAAGTAATCCTTGAAAGGCTCTCCCTCTTTAAATAAAACCTCTCAGTCAGAATGTACAAGTTTAAAACTGGTCCTCAAGTATTGGTTAAGAGTGGGAGGAGAACAGCAGAGGGAACAGGCATTCTTCAGGCTGAGATTTGCAAAGAGGACATGTAATCAAAAGAACATAAATAATTTTTCATTTAGATTTGAGGAACAGAAGAGTTTTAGCTTTTAAACTCCAAATAAGGCTTTATTATGATGCCTTTCTGTTTATATTTTAAGTTGAGGCTTTGGAAGATTTAATTCCTGAAAGAAAAACAACTTTCCAAAAATGTATCTGTATTAAGCATTTAATGTTTAATATATTGCATGGTTTGTGTGGCAATTCCTATGAAATCTAAAGCTGAAAGAGCTCAGCATATAAAGAAGAATTATTTTTATGACTGGGCTTGATTTTTTTTTAAATAACAAGAAAGAACAATTTTTAAAATACATACCAAGCCAAGACTGAGAAAGTAGGTTTTTTCAAAAAAGCAAGCCTGCTAGGCACCATACATTTCACATATCTTATGTGTTTTTCTGGAAACAAAAACAAGTACAAAGTTTTTTTAGGTGAAGTAAAAGGGAAATGGGACATTGTTGGAATGGAAAACTGTAAATAGGAGCTCGGAGTAGATTAAAAAAAGAAATTTCATGACAACATACACATTTAAAAGATGAAGGTGAGTCATCACCATGAGATGAATACCTTATTTTTTAAACCCTATGGGAGTTGTCTTTGATGAGCAGCAGCACAGTCACTGCAGGTAGGTGCATTTTGACAGGCACAGAGCTGCACTGCACTAATTCACTCTGTCAGAAATTCCCACCACAGCACAGAGGTGATTTTGTGGGATTTAGCACCTGGGGTGCAGCAAGTCTGGAGATGGGGCCCTGCAGCAGTAGACATTACATGGCAGAAGAGCAAGCTGCCACTGAATAAGGAAATTTTTTGTCTTTACAGCCCAGACAAACTACTGAACATTGTCCTCATACATGCAGGATTTTAAACTTTATGTAAACTTATTCATAAAGAAATGAACCTGATTTAAAATATCCATAGACATATTTTAAAAACACCATGAAGAGATGTAAGCAACAGAAATGGAATTTTGGCAGTTGTCCAAACCTGGTTATATTTTGGTGCTTATTATTTTTATATATAGTAGCTACTTTTTTTGATTACTTCTTTTGCCTTCTGGTGAGTCTGACAAACAAATGTATCACCTGATGGCAGGTGTAAAAGCAGCTCCACGTGGGTTACTTGTCCCAGCTTTGGACTGAAGCAGGACTGAGGCTGAGGAGCTCCCTGTGCCCTGCAGACAGGAGGAGCTGATTTCTGTTGTCCCTCCCAGTCCCTCTCCCCATCGAGGTTTCCAGACAGCCCAGGACTGTGTCACTGCTGGAGTTACCACTGGGACTGACATTACAGAATTGGCCATTCATCATCTTTGACACCAGGGCTATTTCAGAAAGTACTGCTTTGGCACATTCAGGAATAATCATATCAAAGTTGGGGCTGTGCTTTGCTTCAGAGGGAGGTCATGCAGACAATAATAATGCATCACGGGTTTTTCCTCTATTATAATGCTACCTATGCCTTATGTATGGGTCATGGTACTCCTCTGAAACCTTCCAGGGTCAGGTGTTTGCCTTCAGAGACAGCCTGCATGCAGAGGGCAGGCAAAAAGGAGAGGAAAAAATGGGGAGCAATGCAAAAGAAAACAAGAAGAAATAAAAGAAAATTAAAGTAAGATTCTTATAAAAAGTTATGTGTTGTAACGTATTCAAAAGAATCCACAAGGAAAGTCAATCTCAAACTTATAGATCAAAAAAATCTCAAATTTATAGATCAATATGCAAACTGCCATTATGCATTCAAATAACATATTATGTTTCATTTATAAAGGCACATATCATAGTCACAGGGATAGACACTACAAAACGGTCTGATTTACACAAAGTAGAACATACACACACCAAATTATAAACATAAACCTGAATGTTTTCCATGCAATCAGAAGGTCTGTCTGTACACCTTTCATACTAATAGCAAAATTATGCTTCCAGTAGGCATAAGATTGGCTCATAATGGCCTAATCCCACTGATGTTCCTTACCTTGGCATAGTCTGACGTCAGCCCTATGAATAATTCCACGGGTGTCAGGAAAGATACAGCTGTTAAAATGCTAAGCCAGGCCTGATCATTACATTAGCCTGAAAACAGTGACTTAAAAATGTGAGTTCTCAGAACTGACGTCTGATGTTAAACCTTTCAGAACAATTTTCTCAAGATCTTCTTCACCAAAATTTAAAATTAACATTTCTTTTTCTCCTTTTCCTTTCTCATTCTTTTCCCTCTTGAAAAACTCAGTTTCCATCAGCAACCATAGCTCCTAAAGGAAGAATGTTTAAGGGGAATATCAACTGAGACAAGAGTTACAATAAACAGGCAAGAATCAGCAACATGGAGTTTCCATGAGATCTCTTCATTTTTCAAGGGCTGTCATAAGGAGATGCAAACTCTTCAGTGCCACACTAATGACAATATTTTATCTTTACATATTAGTTCAAAGTGAACTTGGAATTCAGGAAATCTTACCCATCTAGTTATATTACATCTGATCACAAAGAACATGCACTTCACAAGCAAACCAGCAGAACTGAGATGGTTTCAGCCCTTGCTTTCAGTGTGCATTGTAAACAAACACCAAAACCCACAGTTAATTACATCTACTGCTGCTGCATCAGAGGATATAAAAATATGTGTATGCTTCTTGGGAAAAGTATTAGGACTTTGGCCTACTGGCAGTTTGCACTGAAAATAAAGGATCAAATATTCAAAGACCAGTTTTCCTCGCACTAAGGTAACAGAAACACAAAAAGTATGGGGTATTATTTTTATTTTTACTGTCCTTATAACAATGATGAAAACAGTACATTAAAATAGTTCCAGGAAAGAAAACCCTGAGAAATATCCTTATGCATTCTATTTTCACTGGAGATTAGGCATTGAATATTTCATCATCACTGTCCTTGATTTCTTATAAGCAAAACATTCCTATGAGTTAAACTGCCAACTAAAACCCAACAACTGCACTCACTTTCACTGCTTTCAGATTCTGTCAAGTAGTTTTTCACCATACAAACATAAAGTTATGGCTTAATATTTTAACTGCAACCAAAATAGTCCTTTTTCTAGCACACAAAGCTTCCCCAGAAAACACACAGTGATAGCTGATAATGAGGATAATTCAATGTTTTAGGCACTAAGAGTGCTGAAAGAGGAATAACAAAAGTGCAGGTGTTACTCACAGTGCCAAGCAGAACTGAAGAGGGAGGACAGGCTGAGGGTGAGGATGAGGAAGGAGAAAGTGATGCAGGAGTACAGATGAAAACCTCTCTTCCAATATGTATGTTCCTCCAGGACCCAAAAGAAAAAAATAGAAAAAGGATAATAATTTTTGTTTAAGAAAATTACCACCAACATTCCACATGTAGATACTATGACAATTTGAGATCCCAGTGAAACTGAGCATGATTTATCTTGCCAGTTAGAAAAACTGTCAAAATCATGACTCTGCTTGAAGAAAATCATGGAGTTTGAAACTGTGGGGTTATAACCAAATAAAAAATCTAGCACACCTCAGTCATAAACTAAAAACCAATCTCATAATCAAAAAGGAATTTTTTACTTGTTTCTGGTGTCAGGAAGCAAATTCCCTCCCTTGTTCCCTGGCTTCATTTCTTCCAGCTATCAAAGGTTGGCCTGCACTCATCTGTTCATGACACTTTTAACACCTTATGTTGCTTTGACAAAGTGAAAAGTTTTTAATTCTTTTAATTGTTTCTTTTATTTGTTTGGTTTTCCACCATTTTTTTGCCATTTTGGTGCAAAATTTGAGGGTAATTATCCTCAGATGAAAGAGAGGTGAAAGTCAAAACTGTTCCCATGTTTTAAGATTTAAGGTGCTACTCCTAGGTGGTGACCGTGGGATCACAGCGGATGTGTGGGCACCTGAAACTACTTTACACATTAAATGTTCAGTGATGGTATTTGGCAGGGATTAGATTTCCAGTTGAAGTTACACATTCCAGAGCTTGCTAGAACCACATAAACCAAAATCTAACTAAATTGATTCAGGTATTATGTAAAAATCCTCTGAAATACTAAAGCCCTCCTAAAGTACTAAAAAATGTACTATGTAAATTTTCCTCTAAAGCAAGGAGATAATATTTTTTCTCTATCTTTACTTACAAGAACAACCCAAAGCAAGCCCCAGGTTTTCACTTTTGAAAGTAAGCCCATATCTTGAATGAAAACCCTGAGGAAAATGTTAATTAACACTTAAGAACACAAGGAGTCCCTTTAACATAAATTGTCTTTCTTCCCTGTAGCTATTAAGAAAGGCAAATGAAAGCTTTTGGAACATAAAAGATGGAAGCCCCATCACTTTCACTACAAGTTTCTTTGGAACAAAAATGAAAGCTTTATGTTTGATGAGCACCAGAACCTTCAATATCTATGTGGTGTAATTTAAGTCTCATTTCAAACAAACAAAAAAGAGGAATTTTGGCATAAAATCCTCCACTAATTTACTGCAACACTTGTAACTTACTCAGGAAATACCTGGTAGGGAACCAGTGACTTTGCTGAAACGGGAAGAAATGAGTACATCTATTTAATAGCAATGAGAAAGCTTCATTTGGATTAAATGTTAATACTTTGGTCAAGCATTGCTGTATACAAGATAAAATTTTAGAGATAGAGTCGCTGCCTCACACATTTCCCCAGAATTACCATAAAGCACCAGAAAAATTGCATCTATTGCCTGGAATTACACTGTTTTATCCATGATATTACACTCACAAAAACTAGAATATAATTTGTCATTTCTTGCCCTTACACTAATTGAACTGGCACAGCTCTATTAAAATGAGTCAAATCTAATAAAAGTGTTTCAATGGATAGGAAAGATATCTGCTTGTTTTTCTTAAAAGACAAGAAGGGGGAAAAAGATTTTTTTGGGTTGGCTAAGCATCTATTCCCAACACATAATAAGGTTGTTATCAACCAGAAAAGCCTATTAAGATAGAAAATGAATACTGAAAGCTTTCTAATTAAACACTTTCCACTTACATGATACTGAAAAAATAGAGTGGGAGATGCTGGTCCTGATACTGTATTAGTCATTGTATCACTCATATCATGATGTTGTAATCAGCTCTCGGGATGAATAGCCCAGGTGCTCAAGCTGTGCTGCGATTTGTAATTGGAAACATCTTTGGATAATAGTTGTCTCATGAGTTGTTTTCTCTTCTTGTCATATTTTTTTTTTAATGTGATGTGACTTATAATTGAGTTTTCTATTAGCTGTCATGCAGTTGTGTTTTTTTCAAAATTTTAAGTCTGCTCCTGCCAAGCTGCTCTGTGCAGGTTCATCCTGGGCTGGAGTGGGTTGTGTGCACGGCCGTGGGGCAGCACAGGTCCTGTCCCTCGGAGGCAGCAAGCAGGATTAGGGCTGTAAGATTTCCTTCTTTGAGGGAGAATTATCATTTTGACATCTACCCACAAGGATCCCCACTATGAGGGGTATATTCTGATATTAGCATTAAATTATTCTAACAGGGACAGAGCTAAACCAACAGCAGCAGACAGATTCCTTTCTTCAGACAGATACCTCCAGTCACATCTCACCAAAATGTTACATAGGAGACAACTCAATAAGTTCTCTTTATTTGCAATATTCCAACATGCTACTAATAATCAGAACTTTTGCCACACCTTCAAATAAGTTCATAGTTCTACATATCTGGTTGGTTAAAAACGTATTAATGACTTTTATTGTTAGAAGACTTCCAAGAAAGTGGGAGGATTTGGTAGCCAGCCTTGAGAAATACAAATTAAATTTGTTCCGTGGAAGGTTAAAAATCATATCATCTCAGCTACATTAAAACCACTGGCATGTTAGAGATTACAAGCAGAAGCCCATAGTATTCAAATTTTTATAATTTATTTCTTTCATATTTTTAATTAGGTACTTCAGATCTTTCACATACTGTTCATGGGTTCTACTGAGACACAGCACAAATCTATACAACCTATAATCTTGGAACACAGAAATCATTATTATCTTTAATGTTCTCAAATGCAAATTGTTCCTAACATATATTCTTCTATGTAATCTGGTCAAAAGGGTTTAAATTATGCAATAAGTGTATAGCAGTACCAGTATGGACATGAGAGCTCTGGATGCAGTGCTTTCACAGAGGTGGAGCAGATTAAAAAGTTGGACATAAATATATAGTTCCTCTGTTAAATGTATGAAGGACAGATAATTTTAAAGAGCTTAATGCTGTGTACAGGAACATCCCTGCTAAGGGAGCACATGTCAGCCTGTGCATAGCAGGTCAAACCTCCTGCAGCACTGCCCCCACGGAAAGTGTGGCTTAGAGAATTTCCATTTATGAAGATTTCTCCAATTCTCGTTCTGGGGATGATCATTTTTTTCTGTTGTAGGAACAGCCTGCACTCAATGGCTGTTTATTCTCTTGGCTTTCCCCGATGGCCAGTGGTAATTCCCCAAGCACACATAACAAGGTTGAACAGAAATTTGGGCTCTTTTTCTGACACAAGGAGTGGAATTGCTTGTTGTAATTTTGGAGTATGATGATTACTGAAAATACTTTGAAATTTTAGGCAGGGGATTGTTGTTGACCCAGAAGGTGCAGTGTGACTCTGGCAGTGCTGCTGTCTGTGTCACCAGCCTTCCTTGGCTGATCTGCTGCAGGGTGGTATGTAAAAATTCAAGCCAGGTTTTAATTGCACTCTCCTTTGGAGGAGATGGTTGTGGGCTGTTGAATCCAAGCCCCATGGCTTCCTCACCCGGTTTTGCTGGCCTGGCTCCTTTGCTGCCCTCCCCTCTCTGTTTGGTTACACACAGAGATACATCACATATCACCTTATGCTGTACAGTGGCAGAGGCTGCCTAAAAATTATCCTTGCCAGCCAAATTTCTGTGAGGCCATGTAGCAAATTCTTGTTCTAAATTCTACCATCACCACACACAAGGTCACTCTCTTTACCCCTGTGACTCGACCACCAAGATGGGAACTAAAACATGTTGGGGTGGCCCAAAATTTTAGATTTAAATTGCAAATATGTAAAGAAAGTGCCAGCTCAGTTCCTTAATTGTTGGTAAAATATACAGAAACCTAAAATGCTTCCCTCAGATGCAAATTCTGCAGTGTTTGACTGTGCAGAAGCTTCCTTCCCTGGGAGTTTGGGAACTTAGTTAACGATGCAACCACGTGGTTATTTATTCTAATTAATGTGAATACATTTGCATTTGCAGATCTAGCAGCTTTTGCAAGCCAAGAAACAGTCCACAGTGGTTTTACAGGGTGCACACAGATGTGCTGGTGCAGCACAGGACACACTGGTCAATGCAGGATGTGGCAGACACCCAGTGTTGGAGTCCCCAGACTGGCCTCAGTGGATGTTTTCCAGCATCTTTGACCCATGAGAGGCTGAAATTGCTGTGCAACAGTAGCGGGAAACTTTTGTTCCAACAGAGATGGTAATCAGAAATTTGGCTAAATTATTCACATTAAAAAAAACAAATAAAAAATAAAGCACGTAGATGAGCCTCCTTGGACCTGCATAAATTAGAGCTGGCCCATTCCTCTATGCTTTGTTCCCAATTGCTGTTAATTTCTTCTACAGGCAAGATTTTATTTGGGAAGTTACAAGTTCTTAGTTAAAACAGGTTTAACTATTTAGCATCAGATTCACCCACCTACATAAAACCCTCCAACTGCTGAAGTTATTAAAAGGACACTCAATTTTAAAACTGCACGTCTATTTAAAAATGTTTTACCTTCTGTTGTTAGAAGTGCTCCCTAAGGTTGGATACTTGAAAGGCATTAGAGAGAATATATATCATTGGGTATTTTAAGTATCATCTTTTTCACTGTTTTTCTCCCTAATTACCCAGGCCAAAGACATGCACTGATGCCCCCATGGGAAACTTGGGCTGCAGTGTAACTCCTCCAGCTCTAAATAGATTTTTTTACCGAAGTGACTGCCTGTCCAGGTGATGCTCTTTTGTTGTTTAAATAAAGGATAAACTATAAAGCAAACTTTCCACAGCATCAGCCTAATCCCTTGTGGGACACCACAGCCTTTGAATTCTCCCCTTCAACAACAACTCCACATCTACTAATTCTAACCAAAAATTAATTCTTACAAGGACTGACCAGCACTGTAAGAGGAGATTTCAGTGGCTTCAGAGACACAGAAAAGATAAAGAGAGCAAAGTAGGAGTAAATGAAGAAGTAAGAAGATTTAAGGGCATATGAGATAAAGCAAAGGGAGACTAATACCGTGAAGCAGCAAGGGAGAAGTTTTGTGGAAAAAGAAATGCAAATCTGCTGTTAAAGACAGTATTATATTTTATATGCAGAGGGAGGCTTAGTTTGAAGTGGCATAAGGTGGTAATAATTTTTATGGTATTTCTATGCTTCTAAGTGTTTGATTTTGCTAACTTAACTTTCTTTTAGTGTATTTTTAATGTAATATAGAGATTTGGGATGTTTTATTTTTTGTGAATTTAATGCATAATTCTGACTGACTCAATCTTTAATTTGATTTCCTCATCATAGTTCAGATTAGAGAACTTAAATAGAGCAGCATGATGTAAGTGAGCTTCCTCTCCTTTAACTGCAAAATGGGAGATTTTGGCTAAGTTAGCTTTCACACAGCTTTATCTCTGGGAATAAATGGAAAGAAGAGGTAAGAAATGCTGAGGGGGACACTGGCAGGCAGTGAGGAGCACCTCACACTGCCAGTGCCTTGGGTTTCCCAAGCAGCCACTGGAGAAGCCAAGAGAAACTCCTGGGATGAGTTTCCTCTGTGTCTCATCTCCATATTTTTGCATACTGATGTGTGCTAAAGGGCATACATGCTTCTAAAGACAGCACAAAGTTGCTGCCTTGAAGAGCAGAACTGGGTCCCAATGAATTTTAGATGCTGTGTAAATTACCTACATCAAGCCCCTTTGTCCCCATGTGATGCTTTGCAGGTTCTAAATAAGCAAACCAAAGTGTCTCAGCAGTTGCATTTTTGGAATCATTGTGCTCCTAAGCTGTAAAAGAAGGCAGGATGTGTATTCAGAAAAAGAGTAAAAGGGAGCTTTTGGTTACATTTTTTGTCGTTCTAGGATGTTCTGAATGCCAGCAGGGATGGGAGGTGATTCTGTCCCTCTGTTCTGCTCTTGTGAGATCCCACCTGCATTCATCTCTGGGTCCCCTACACAGGAAGAACATGGAGCTGTTGGAATGAGTCCAGAGGAGGCCACAAAGATGCTCTGGGGGCTGGAGCCCCTCAGCTCCAAAGGCAGGCTGGGAGAACTGGGGCCGTTCAGCCTGGAGAAAAGAAGGCTCTGGGGAGGTCTTAGAGCACCTTCAAATCCCTGAAGCAGTAGAAGGACTTTGGACAAAAGCATGAAGTGACAGGACAAAGGGGAATGACTTCGATCTGAGCAAGGGCAGGGTTAGATGGGATATTGGGAAGAAATTCTTGGCTGTGAGGGTGATAAAACATTGGAAGTGATTGTCCAAGGAAACTGTGGATGCCTCACTCTGGAAATGTTCAAGGCCAGGTCTTGGAGCAACCTGGGAGAGTGGAAGGTGTCTCTGCCCATGGCAGGGGATTAGAATGGGATGAACTTTAAAGCCCTTGCAACTCAAACCATTCTATGATTCTCTGATTTTTCCTTTCTATAGTTTTATATTTTTAGTCATTCTACATTGTAATAATGAAGATTCATGTTCTCTTCTACCTCCCAAAGTTAACTAAAGAATGTATGAGCAAACTAATATTGACTGGAATAGACAGGAGGATTAATGCCTTTTTAGGGAGACGAGAAAGGAATAGACAGACATAAACATGTAAATGTGCTAAAGCTCCATTCACAATTACAATTCATTATATGTCAGTAAAACTGGCTGAATAAATGCAAACATTTAATCCTCAGAGAAAGCAGAATTACTTTCTCTGTAAATAACTGCAGAATAGTGCTATCAGACACCTGATATTTTTCTTCAGGATCAGTGCAAGGGACACTCACTCATTCAGATTTCACTATTGTAGTGCACAAGACAAGAGAATTTTTATCAATATCATGATGTTTTTCTAAAAGATCTGGTTTTAAAGGTGAATTATGCATACTGGAAATTCAGGGAAAAGGAAGGCTGAATGTCTGTGTGAATGACTTTTGCTCATATTCCATCATAAGCAAGAATATTAATGAATCTTCTGAATAAAGGAAAGAAGTTCTGCATTAGCTAACACTCATTTTTCCAAAAGATATAACTGCTTTACTTAATGCCTGATCTAAAGCCCTGGGAATTTTTTCTCACTTCATTGTACTCCCATCTTCTCTATGGGAGACATACTTGGTCAAACAGTTAACAATTAATTAAGTAAATTAAATACTTTGGCCCCAACTTCTTTCCAGTAAGACTTGAGTAATAATAATGATTTCAGTGTGTGACATATTTGCAATGAAGTCAGCATTTGACATAATATTTCTGAAGAAACTTTCAGTGAAGTATGTACCATTAATGATGATAAAGCTTAGAGAAAAGGCTTAAAAATTGCATCCTCTTACTTAGCAGATCTGATCCTGATGATCTCAGGGAGGCTGTCAGAAATATGCTTGACTCCAAAACTTATGTGCCTCATATAGAGCTGTAGAAAGGCAGTAAATAAATAAAAGGTCTTAATACTGTTTTTTATGGTATATTTTCCTAACTTGAGTGAGAACGAGACAAGTTTATGGGGATAGAAAAGCAACAGACTTGTTATCCCTTAAATATGGTAGAGTTTTAGTGCAAAGGGAAAACAGAATCAAACAGAAAAAAATCCACAGAAGTCTCCCAGCACAACTGCAGTGACAGTCTTTACAGATGAAACAGAGAGAAAGGGATGGAGAAAAGCATTTCCTGTGTTATAATATAAATGAGAAGCATTCTGAATCGTCCAGAGGGATTTGAAAAGTATCGTGTTACTTTTGTTGCTGCTATTTGCTCTATAAGTAAGATTTGTTTATTTGAAAATTAAAATAGATTAAGTTAATTTGAACATTTTCCCCTGTTGTGACTTTATAATGTTCACTGCTTTATTGGTGAAAAAAAAAAGCTGAACCTGCTCTGGAGGTTTGCTTAAGAGCCATTAGTGTGCAGTAATTTACAGCTACTCAGAACCATGCATTGAGCTCCTAATTGATTGCTAATGTTGATGCGCTTGATTGGTTGTCAAGTTATGTGTAAAATTTATTGAAAATAATTCTGTTTCTTCCTCCTCTCTAACACCACAGACAATAAATTGAAATAGATATGCAGATAGCTACATCTATTTCCTCAGGCCTGAATTTTACAGAGCCTCCCACCAAATAAGGCCTTTTCAGACTGTACAATCAGGATATCATAAAACCCCTTACTAAGAATAAGCAACACAGAATATTCCCATGCCCTTTTCCCCCTCCACCATTTTGCACAAAGACATAAAAAACATTGCTAGCACCCAGAGCCAGAGCTACTACTCCCACATTTCAAATGAGCAGCTTTAACCTCACGAGCTTTGATATCAGCTGGAACATTAACCGCGATACTTCTTCCTCTGCGGGCTGCTCAAAGTCCCCATGGTCTTTTAAACTGGGAGTTGCAGGTGCTGAATTGCCCATGAGGGATGAAAGAGTGACAGGTCTGAACCCTGCCAACCACTCAGGAGGCAGGGGATGGCACCCCAGGGAAAAGAGCAACCTGGAGAACAGCAGCGCTGCAGATGGCACCGTGTGCTGCTCTCCATGGGATGTAGCAGGATTTTTGTGTCCTGGGTTTGCCTGTGCTTCAGGCCATGCCCAAAAGAATCAGCTGAGCAAAAAGTTTTTCTAACCCTAAAGAAAATTACAGCTATTAATTCATATATATAGATAAATGGATATTTATCTATCTATATCTATATATATATCTAGACTCAGCAGCTGGAAGGCTAGATCAGAATCGAACATGCAAATGTTTACTTGTTCTCTAACTGGTAGAGGGAAAAAAAGAAGTTATTTATAAACATTTTAGGACAGTATTTGTTTCAAGCATTTGGAGCATTGAAATAACACTATTACCCCTCTAATAAAAGGAATAGTTTGGTAAGGCTGGAATTTGTGCTCCTTTGCATGCATGGCCAAAGAAGGGAAATGGAGCTGGGATCTGGAGCACAAGTCTGAAGGGTCTAGAGGGGCTAGACCTGGAGAAAAGGAGGCTCAGGGGGGACCTTCTTGCTCCATAAAATTTTCTGGAAGAAAAGTGTCACCAGGTGGGGGGTCGATCTCTTCTCCCAAGTCACGAGCAACAGGACAAGAAGAAATGGCCTTAAGTTGCACCAGGGGAGACTTAGATTGGATATTGAGAAAACTTCACTGAAAGGGTTGTTAAGCCCTGGCACAGCTGCCCAGGGCAGTGGCAGAGTCACCATCTACGGTGGCATTTAAAAATCAAGTAGATGTAGCACTTGGGGATGTGGTTTGTGGTGGCCTTGGCAGTGCTGGGGGAATGGTTGGACTCAATGATCTTAAAGGTCCTTTCCAAACTATGTGATTCTGTGATTCTGTTCTATCAGAGATGGAGAAGATGGGAGAGGACATAGGAGGGACCCAATACTTTCGCTAAAGTTGACGCAGAAGCATCAACCACACTGGTGACATCCAAAACCTTAGAAGCACATCTGTGTTTGTCTACTCATGACACAGAATATTTTAATCTAGAAGGTGGCAGAGATACAGTGGAAAAATATACAGTGTTTATAAAATCCTTTTCCTTTCCTCTCCAAAGATGAACTAGACTGAAGAGAGCATCAGATTTGATCCAAGTGCTTTATAAAGGGTCTCATTTTGGAGACGATGTAGAATGATCTAACCAATATTTCTGTTTTAAATATTAACTGCAAAAATTAGTTTTCAAAAGCATTAATATCACCAAGCAAACAGCGGAACATGTCTTAAAGTCTGGGACTCAAAAATATTAATATTTCTTCAGTGAACTTTTTTTTATTGCCCCTCCTGAGACAGCAGCAGGATTGGAGCACATGTTCCCCAATTTCACAGTAATTTTACACTTTTGCCTGCTGCCCCCCATGCCACAAATGCTGGCAGATCCCTCCACAGCAGTGCAATGTGACAGAAACTCCACAGGGTAAATGCTGAAGAGCTTTTGTAACATCAAGCTGCTCCCCAGGAGATCTCTCATAGGAAAAGCCAGACTATCCTACAGAGCCCAGTTCCAGGCTTTCCATGAGTTAAGATGTGTTTTATTTAAAGGATGAGTAATTAACAGTTGTATCATAGAAGAGAGAAACTTTAGAGATGTAGGGATTATGTCTAAAAGGGATTCATTAAAAGAAACTACAATATTTAATAGGGATATTTTGAAGGAAACATTTCACCAGTTATTGTTGCTGTGTTTTGCTGTCTAAACATCCTACTCTCTACTGTCATCATGCTCATTTTTCAGCTGTCAGTGCTAGAGACATGCAAACAGTGAAACAGCAGCATGTCCAAATTAGCTTATATAATCATGAATAGAGCAGAGTAAATAATTTAATAGGAGCTATGTATCTGGAAAACCTATCTCTGTGTTTTTCCTATTCAGAATATACTTGAGAGAAGTTCAGAATTTACACAAATTAATTCACTATTTGGTTTTGCATGGAGAATTTCCAGCTTTCAGTCTCATCTTGAATACCTCTTCACTAGATTTTAGTAGTTTGTGTTTAAGGGAAAGGCTGTGGCAGCGCTCAGTGCTGCTGCCTGGGAACTGGGAGAACAGGATTACATCTGGCAGGGATTTGGCCTCAATTCTTCTGTGGCTCTGACATCCCCCTGAAAGATGATAAGAGTGTGACAGTCTTTTCCTGAAGCCCAGAGGAAGCTCCTTTCCTTGCAAAAGTAGGGAAATCGTGAAAAAGTGACTGTCTATGGTTCACATTCTTGGGTACCACCTAGTGGCACCAACTTGGTTAAGGATAGATGTGACTGTTTCACTGGGCCAGGGTTTGGTTACTGGGATCTTGACACAAAGTTTGTGTCCTTATCGACTGATTTATCAGAGCACATTGAATGTAACCAAAAATAACTGCAGGAAGTTCCTGAAAAGAAACAGGGCAAATATTCACTGATATCATACAGCAATATTCAATATTTATCCCAGTGGATTCACAATAATCCACTTCCTGAATTTTGTTGTAGTGGTCGCTGGATTATTTTAAAGCTTTGTCCTTAAATTGCAGCCACATTAATAGAAGCTGAGTAATTTTAAGAGTTTGTACCAGTCTGCTACCACAGGCATCTTGTTACTCCCTCAGAGAATAACTCTCAGCTAAAGAGGAGCAGCACACCAGACTCCTCCTGTGGGCTTGATGGTTTGATCCACCAGCAGTATAAACTATTTGCAGACAATGCAAAATGCCTTTATTTTATAGATTCCTTCCCCGGTGTCCTGAATGAAATGCATATCACTAACCTATTAAGTACAAATCGCTTAAAGATGTAAATTTTTTATGACTTGCTAAATGTTAATGTATGACTTGTAAAATGTTAAAGTAGTAAATAGCATCTTTGAGCTCATACACACTGAATTTCATTCTCTAGCCCTGAGCATTTAAGGTAACAGTCACAGGGTATTTGTCAGAGAGATTTCCATAATCCTCATTTACTTTAATTTATTGTTGTTAAAAAAAGAAAAAAAAAAAGATAATTAAGAGTTAATGTCCACAGAATAGAAAAATAGGCCTTTGTCAAAGCATAATGCTCTCCTACTAATAGGAGACTGTTGAGACATTCCCTAAGAATAAATGTTATGAAATATGAAACATATGATACAATACCACAATGTGTAATTACAGCTATTTTATGTCAGCTGTTCCGAATGACTCCAGAAGACATTATCAAAATCTGATTAATGTTTCCACATTCGATACTTCTTGATTTATTGATGTAATAACCAGTTGAGAAGGTCTCCTCACAAAACCAATTTATTTAAAGTTTGCCATAGAAGCTCCTATATACCCTGCCTCCCATCTGCTAGAATATTTCCTATATTTAGAATAATATACACATAAGAATGAAAGCCACCAAGTGGAATTTGTTCTGGCTGGAAATATCAGAGGCTGATGTGATTATTTGTTGAGAAGGGAGCAAGCTAGTTTCCAGGGAATGTTGATGAATGGTCTCCAGATACACAGCAAAGAGCTAAATTCAGAGGTGTGAAATTAATGTGACTGCACCTGTGAAAACTAGCCATGAATTTGTTCCAAAATGATATATTATGTATATGTGGAGATAGCAAAGATACCCAGGGCCTTGGAAGCAATATTGTAGTAAATCATGAAGATCCTAGTATTAAAAAACAAACAAATAAACAAGAAAATACAGGTGCTATTTATGCCCTCTTTGCCTAGCTATTTCCAAGTTAGCTAGGTATTTAGCATCAAATTTTGGTTCTGTTATTCATGGAATATATTAATTTTCAGGGGTTGTTTAGGAATTGGTTCTTGCTGTGAGTACAGCTTCTCCCTTTAGGTCAGAATAGAGTAGATATGTTAAATATTTCCATCTTGTAGAATAAAGGGCATTCTGTTTCAGTTCTTAATAACGTTTTGAGATCTATTCCAAGTGTGATTCATTTAAATAAAAATCAATAGGCTTAGCTGCTTCTTTTGAATCATTTAAGACAACATCTTTCCATTGGCTCTTCATCAGGGGCCAAATTCTGACCTGATTTATGCTCTAATTTACACTGCAACCCATTGCCTTTAGAGGATCTGCACATTGTGTAAATTAGTACAGATTTGACTCCAGGGATCTTAGGTAAGTGGCATAAATAAAGAACAGGGAAAATCTGCTCTCTTTTAAAACCCCATAAAGGTCAATACAAAATTGAGAACAAGATACAGCCCCAAGTCTCTTAGTTAAAATGTATTAAAAGGTTTCAGGGAGCAGTTTTATCCTCCCTGCTGCAATCTGCCCTCGTTCTCCTGTCCCGCAGTGCCTCATTGGCATCCACCATGCTGGGACACTGAGAGTGAGATGAGCCAGATTTTGCCCCTCAGAGGATCGTATTTTGCACACTGTGTTGACTTCTAACTTGGCTGATAGCACCTGGCATCAGCTTGAGGCAAAGGTGACTGTGGCTGGAACAATCTTTTTAATCGGCCGCGATCCCACAGGCTGCAACTTCCATCCAAAGGAAGGATTTATGCAATTGCTAATCTGGGCATTTCATTACAAGTATTAATATTTGAGGACGTCTGAGACTTCTTCTGGAAGACAACCACATAAAAAATTTAGCAGTACCAAGGAGCATTATTTCTTCTGGTTTTCTTTCATTTTTTTTTTCTATTTTTCTTTTTCTAAGGTGCTTCCTTGTGGCAACAGCACCTTCTCTCCACTGTACTAGTCACCGTGGAGGGACAGGGATATTTGTGGCCGGTGTGGAATGTTGAGCTCTCTCTGGGTAATCAATCACTTTCCCTTGGTCACCGGGATAGTCAGGGCAGGTTGCCCACTGCTGTTTGTGCTGACAGGGGCATTTTGGCAGAAGCAGGAGGGACACTAAAGAAGGTGAGGTGTCCTTTAGCACTGCACAGCACACGAGCTGAATGGAGAGATTGCTTGGAATTGTTTAGGGTTTTCTTAACAAGCATCAGCTCTGTTTGCCTGTAACACCATGAGTCTCCTTCACAAGGATCCCAAATTCCCAAAGCAATGCACAGTTGTAGCACATCCACAATTTTTATAAGAAAAAAACTTATAAAATACTCACTTTTCAGCTGAGATGCACAGTTATTTCACACAGTTTGATTCACCAGCTTGGACTAAATTTATATGTCCTGTGAATATAGGTCCTGCTAGAAAATTTCACATGAAGCCACAGATTGTGCATTAGCTTCTTGTAGGACAATTGGTATTTTCACCTTTTCTTTCTGGCAGTGACTGCAGTGTATATCATGAGATCCCATCACTGGAATTAATGGGATGCAGGAAATATTTTGACCAGTATAATCAACGATTAATCTAAAACAAGAAGTAGAGTACCAGGCATCAAAACTGAAATTAAAATGAAATTTACTCTTGGGCTGCAGAGACAAGTATTTCTGACATGTGAACAAGCAGATATTTGTGAACAGCAAATAGCCCCTATGGACTGGGCTCTGGATGTGTTGTGGCACAGTTAATCATCGTGGGGTGAGGGGTTTTGCATAATCCATGGGTTCAGAGAGCAATGAATTCTTCTAGGTTTTCTAAGGAGAACTTTTTTTTTTGCAATGTTACAGGGCTTATTACTCACTCATGGTAAGTGATGCAAATGAATGCAAATATTTTGTGTGGGCCACAGCAGAGAGAATTTTACCTTGAAAGAATAAGATAAATTCCCTTTTTATGCCAGACATGAAACTAAGTTCAAGCACCCAAAACAGTCTGTATATTGAGAAGTTCACAAATGCAAAATGCCACAATGGGCCATGTAGTTCCCAATTCTATCTCCAGTTCTCCAAGGAATAATTTTCAAACAGAATTGAGAGGTTTTGTCCCTTTCTGAGTCATGCTTAACACTCCACCATGCCTGGCTTTGCAGGAATTAGCCTTCAAAAATTATTTCAGTGGGTGCAGAGATCCACTGTAGCTATGGTTTCTACAATTTGGTGCATTAATTGGTTCTTCTGCAAACAGAAATCAACAGCAAGGATTGTGAACATCTCACTGCAATACCTGAGAAGGGGATCCATGAAAATTCCAGATTCCATCTACACATGCATTTGTAATGAGCGTTGTCATTGCAGGGAGCAGCTAGACAATGAACTGTGATTAACCTCTGCTTGTGACGTGCTGCCATTAATTTTGGCATTTACCAGGGAAATGCTTCTGAAATTTTACAGATTTGAATAATTCTATTGATATTTTCCTGCGCTTTTTGATTAGTGAGAAATGAATTATCTGAACATTTTAGAGTCATGAATATAAAAGAGATGAGGAAATGTGACAATACCTTCCTCATTAAAATCAGCTTTAAGGCATAGGACATAGGGAATTAAAAAGCCAATGTAGCTAAACTATTTATAACTACCTGATACTCTTTCAATCACTTTATCTAACATTAGGCAATTTTGAAAGAGACATAAAATAAAACCCTCAGCACACTTAAATCCACTGACTTCAAAAGCATCAAGATATCAATTATACTCCGTTATTTTTAAGGAATAAGAATTGCGTGAGGGATAAATTAATTGATTCAAGTTAGCTTTTCAACTACACTAATACTCATTTGGTTTCAATTTCCCAAGTTTTCCATCTGGGTTCATTTTCCGAGGTGAAATTCATTTTCATTTTACTGGGCTCTATCAAAGTGGATTTTAGAGGTCTCTAACTTAGATAAATTAGACGTGTAAAAATTGGCCAGACAATGAATGGGACAGGTGTTGGGGCTCACATGTTTATAAAAGTCTGACAGTGGTTTTTGCCTGTACTTACTTGGAATTAAGGCAAAAACTAATTTTTTTTTGCTTTTAATTTGCATCACTGAATTTCTAGAACTTATTCCTCATTAGTGTCTTCAGAAAACAAAAAAAACCCCAAAAAACAAAACAGACAAACAAAGAGTGACCCCAGTTTTATGCAGAATATAATTCAAACAAGGTAGGAGATAAATTTTAGGAGTAGTAATTTTGACAGCATATTTCATTCAATTAAGGAAAATTCAGATTTGTTATTAACACTTATAATCTATTCATACAAAGTCCTTTTGGCCTCATGAGATCAAACAAATGTCAGATATTTGAAATGGAGGGATCAGCCCTTCCTGAAACATAACACACAAAAAAAAGGATATTAAATATATCGACTGGAAAGTAAAGACAGAAAAGCAATGAACATTGCTGCAAAGAAAAACACAAAATAAATAAATAAAATTAAAATAAATAAAATAAATTAAAATAAAATTTAATTGATTAGATAGCTAAGAAAAAGCAACTCCCAACTGTCCTGAAGTCAACTGTGTAATAGGATGTCTACCTGTACTGGTAAATGTATTGAATTAATAATTAAACTTTATACAATAGTTATCAATAGTTCTCAATAGTTCTAAGTTTTATACAATATTTCTGAAATATATGACATATGGGAAACCATAGGAAGTGAGGAAAATCTTTTAAAAAGTAACAAAAAGGAGAAGACAAAAGAGTGAAATATTTGTGGTAAGCTAAGAACTTTTAAATTTAAAAGAAGAAAAAAAAACCAAAACTTGATTTTGACTTCAGGCAAACCCTCAGCAAAACCATCTTCAGAAAAGGTCAAGAAAAAAAATCATGGGGCTTAGTTAAAGAACACTACACAGGAGATAATTAGAAAGAATAAAAAATCTTTTTGAAAATCAAATCCAAATAAAAGAAATAATAGAAAACAGTATGAATTCTGTGAATTTAAATGTGGCAGCACGGTCAGGCAGACCTGGGCAATGTGAACACCTTCTGCAGGGAGCAGATTTCACAACTCTGAGTAACAGCCATAAAATAGCTAAAGAAACTATAGATGCAGAAGTGGTGTGGGAAGTCACTTACTCAGAGTCAGGAAAGCCAACAAAATTCCAGGATGTGTTAGGGAAGGCACAGAAGTGAAAAAGCATAGTCATGCAGTGCTATGTCACCTCACAAACCCACAGCACTAACATCTTCAATAAATACTGGAAAGGCATCTTGGAATGGAAAAGTTTGGAGGAGATAACTGGAGGTTTAATAAATGGGATGGCTTCTGTGAGGAGATTAACAAAACCTGTGGTCTGACCAAAAATGCCTTTGATTCTCTTCTGCTACTCGTGGCAAAGGCTGGCAGCAGGTGGCCAGTGTCATTTAGAGTCAATAACTATTTGTGGGGTGCCACACCACTGAAAACATAAAAATCAGAGGTAGTAGAAGTGAAATTTGAATAGTTGATACATAGCTTGAGCCAAATTTAGTGAGTTTTTCTCATCCATGATTTAAAGAGCCTTTCCATTATCAGATGTCCTCTGTGCAATGAATTTAGGGTTTTTTCACATCTGCATCACACTACTACACAGTAAGATGCAGGTTTCCAACTTCTCTACCTTGGCCACTTTGAGATTAAATTGCCACAAGGTCTCCCCATGCAAATGTTCCTTCAGTCTCCTGGGTAAGAGATGGAATTGCAGAAGGCACGTGTGCTCCTGGGTGCTGGGGGTCTGGTACAGGTTTTTCTAATGGCTTCTGGCTTGGAGCTGGGATGGAATTTTTTCATCTATAATTCCCAAATGCCACTGGATCTGCCCATAGGAAAGGCTGCAGCTCCTCCTGAGAGGATCTCCTACAGGATAGAATCCCTTCAAAAACCATTTTCAACGCTCACAGCCAGACCAGGACTTCCTACTAATTTCCATGTTTAAGGACATTTAATGTAGCCAGATATTCTTCACAGGTGATAGACAGCAGGTGTAACACAGATCCCCTTGATGGGTTTATATTTACCAAAGTAATACTGATATCAGACAGACATTTCAGTGATTCATTCCACACTTACTCTGCAAACCAGGATGATTGTACCTAATGCAAATTAAATTGTAGATTACCCTGAAAAGAAGGTAAACAGCTAATGAAATGAACATTTTATTTAACCTCATCTATTCAAGAAGTTTTTAAAGCTAACCTCTAACCCATCCTTGGATTGCACATGCCCAGGTTCTGTCACACATTGGTGACAGCTCCATTTGTCCCATGTGTGACCCTTGTATCCAATATTGGTGCACTGAGATTTCATGAGAGAAAAAGCTGTATTTAAATCTAACAGATATTTGAGCAAGCAAAAAAAAAGAGTAAACCCATTGCTTTCTGACTAACATTATGTAATCAAACAAGAAACAGAGATGATACAATTTAGTCAAAGAAGGGAATATTTTGCAAGCCACAAGTTCTCCCATATAATAGTTTTTTTATGGCTTCATTTAATTTTGTTTCCAAAAAGCAATAAAGCAGAAGTTGTTTTTACAAGGCAGGCAGAAAATTGATTAATTAAGTGCTGATCATTGTCCAAGGGTACTTCAGAATTTCTAAACTACTGCATATTTAATAGGAATTTTGTTTTTAGTTTAAATAAAAATCAAAAAAAAGAGATTAACAGTTAACCTGCTGATGATTTACATATTGCTATGTGCTATTATTTCTGCTACAATTATCCATTTTGTTCTTCTGTTTGCTCATACTTAAAAGACTTGGAACATTTTGCTCCTTTTTTGCACTGATTGCTCTTTTTGCTCACCTTAAGTAAACTACTGTATAGCTGAAAATGAGAATCTGAATATAATAGCACATTGCAAGCAATTTACTGCTTGTACTGCTCGTTTCCACTATTTTTTTTTTTTTCATTTTCATTTTTTTTTGACAGGAATGCAATTTGCATTTTCTTATTAATACTGATAAGGAGCCGGACATTACAGTTATTGGAAACACAAGTCAATTTGGTTTGCCCTTCAAACAAAATACTCTTTTGTTACGAGACTTGGCAGCTCTGCGCTGTAAGATTGATAGGTCTGAATGCTGAATTCTCTGTAACCAAAAGGTTACCAGCAAAGACTCTTTATACTAAAGCTGAGAGTGAATCTGATGCTATCTGCAGGTAAAAATTAAAAAAAAAAAAATTAATAAATGAACACCTGTGAATTTTAATTCTAAGTCCCTCTGAAACAAATGTGAATTTTTACCAGTTCACTCAGTGTACAACAGAAAGTCATTGCAAAGGAGTTCTTGGAGCGATGCTGAAGCAGAAAGTACAAATGCACCTTCTGCAAGAACAGCACACAAATTGTCTTTAAGGGAAGGGGATTTTTATATGCAGTCCAGCTCACAGGGGGTTTATAGCCAAGGTCACATAATTTTATAGACAATGAAACCAGTGCCAAGCAGATAATAGGCTGCTGTACTTTGAATATTTGTTTTTCATAAAAAATGCAAGCCTAGTGCCTCCACTTCTCTTGCTAAGAAACTGGATATTTTATTTTTAAAATTTTGACGGAAAAAGGCTTTCTTCCCCCATTTTTTAGCCGTTGTTGTTTGTTCTATTTAGGGGTTTTTTTAGGTTTTTTGGGTTTTTTGTTTTTCCATAGGAATGTTTTTTTCTCAATCCACATCTAAGGATATAACTTGATTCAGAAGCAATAGTGACTTAAGCTTCTTAGTGCTTCTGTTCTTCTTTGTAATTGAGAACTTCAAAAGTAATATTTTTATGTCTAAAAAAAGGTTGAGAGGGGAGGGGGAAGAATGAAAAGCAGCACAAAAGAGAATGAGAAAGAAAATGCAGCAGACCATAAAACTATTTTTTTCTTTTATTGTCATTATTATTAATTCTTCCACCTGAAATTTAGGTACCAGAAGTACTGTAAGAAATATTCACCTCTGAATAAATGTCTCTCCCTTTCAAAAGAACCCTCTACTACCACCTTATCACTGTGGATAAAGAAAAGTACCCATTTTTGGTTGTTTGTTGAGGGTTTGTTCTGCATTCAGACAGGAATTATACTACCAGTGGTCCAAGCCCATTCCCTGGGATAACCCAGTGAGTTTGGCTACTGAGATTTTAAGATTTGTGTTTTGCAAGACTATGGAGGAGGATTTTCCTCTCAGTGAAGGATCCAAGTGTGACAAGTGAACAATTCATGCTTTGCACTCACAACTTACAAGTAGGTCATTTATTAGGGTTCAGCTGGGCTGTGCCTCACCACGTGGTGAATGTCTTTATCAATAAAGATACTCTTTTTATTTAGAAATATGCCCCTGGCAATGAAAATAACAAAAAAAAGAGATGCCACAGAGTCCTTTGGTGCTTAAAATAGAGTTTGCTTCTAACTTTATAGAAACACATCAGGGCTTAGGGATCATATGACACCAATTTGATTTATATAAACTCCCTCCACTGTTTGTCTTTGTAAGTTGTACTAGACTTCAAGGACAGTTCTCATGTTGGAATGACAGAATGGCAGGATTCAAGTAAACAGAACAGTCAGGGTTTTTTATTTTCTTCTCCTATTTAATATAATTGCTAGTTTTTTTCCCTCAGAGTGACCCTGAAAGTCATCTCAGTGGTAATGAAATTGAGCTGCATAAAAAAGCTGTCTGATTTGAAGAAAAAATTAAGGTCCCAGTTTTTCATAGGTAAGGAGCCCTTCCCAGACTGACAATTTGTTTTTAAATTGACCATCTCCAACAGAATAGATGCCTTTATTACAAAAAGCATTACAGTTTTCTTGATGAGTGTGTATAGAAGAGAGAAATATGTCTTGATCTGCCATGTTTAGTTAACTTAATATCTGTTTTCTAACTTCACCACTCCTGCTTATCCTCCCAGCCAGCCAGCTGGGTTGCTCCTATTCCCTGTGTCCATGAGCATTAAAGGAGGGGTTAGGAGGATTCCAATCGAGCACACTGTACATACAACACCTAAAAGGAAAATTAATTGCTTTGTATATGTAATCATAGAATCATAGAATGGTTTGGGTTCAGAGGGACTTTAAATACCATCTCATTCCATGGACACCTTCCACTATCCAAGCCCCAGCCAGCCTGGCCTTGGACACTTCCAGGGATGGGGCAGCCACAGCTCTGGGAAACCCGTGCCAGGGCCTCATCACCCTCGCAGGCACGAGCTTCCTCCTGACATCTAACCTGATCCCTTCTCTTTTAGTTGAAAACCATTCCCCCTTGCTGTCCCATCACCACCTGCCAGTGTAAAAGTCACTCAGCAATGCTGGGCTCATGGGAATGGGAAAATACACAGGGCTCAGCTCAGGTGGTTATTGGGTGTCCATAGGATAATCCTGCAGTAATGGGAGGGAGTGCAGAACACCCAAGCAAGGCATGGGGAGCTGGGATGATGCTTCCTCCTTCCCTGGAGGTCTGGGCACTCACAGCTCTCACTTCAGTTCCACATTCACTCTCTGACATTGCTGTGTTTGGTGCATTCCTTGGCCACCTCAAAGCAATAAGCATTTTCATGTGGATAAATCTATCTTCTCTGAGGAACATCAGATGTTGCCCAGCATTCACATGATACATCCTATTAGCTCTTTTAGGATATTAATTGTGTAGGCCACTCTTTCCACCCAATTTCTCTAACTTTGGGAAGAACTATGCCTTTCCCCTTAGCTTTGCCACTCTTGTCTCTTTACAACACTTCTGAACCATCCCAGATATATTCTGTTAGTCTTACATCTGAAATATTAACAACCAGAAAGTCTGATGCTCTTCAAACCGAAGCCAAAGGATACCTCACTGACACCATAAAAATCAGATGTAAATGAACTGGGCCAATTATTTCTAGATATTTTTTGCCTTGCCTCTCTCCCAGCATTAAATTTTCATTTTAATTGAAAGCAGGTAAGTTTAAGTAACACATCCTGTTTGCTGTTGGGTTACTTCTTTAATCTCTGACAGTAGTTGCTACATGTGCTGTCTCTTCAACACACCACCAAACCACCAGTTACTTCTGTGTTAAGTTATATCCAGTAATGATTTTTTCCCAGTATCAATCAGAAGCATAAAGCAGAATGGATAGCTAGATGTAGGAGTCAAGATTTTGATTGACAGTGAAGAGCAAACAATATTTCCATCTCAATAAATGTCAGTGAGCTATTGATAAGTGAGATAAACTGTAATAATCTCTGGAGCAGAACATTGTATAAGAATAGTAAAAAAAATACATAAAAAAATAAAATCCTAAAAATTTAATTTAGGTGGAAGAAGCTAAATCAACTATTTGAAATATTGCAAGCATTTCTGCAAAATGTGGTTCACAATTTTATATGAACAGATGTTATGGAAAAAGAAAAAGTAAAGAGCTTGTTTTCATTAATTCTGTAGATGTAATGAAAGGACCCAAAAGAAACACAGCAAGATAAAGGAAGAAAATGTTAGTTTTGTATTCTTGAGATAACGTTAACTTATACCCACAATATTAAAAGAGTAAATTTAATCACTACATACAAAATGTCTAATATTCTATCTGGTCTGAATATAAGAGCAATAAAGTACATGATAGAAATCATTAAGGATCATTTCCAAGAGTTAGACAGAAACCATGTAAAAGGAACCATGCACAGAAATCTGTGCGTGAAACAGATCCCAAACTGTGTGTGGAAACTCTCTCTTGTTAGTTTGGTGCAGTTTACAGGCAGATATATTTGGGATCTCTGGACATTCATTTCCATGGTCTCCAAAACCTATTGACTATTGTTATCTATATAACTTATCTATATAACTTTTCTTTCCTTTTGGGACAGGGCAGAAGGGAAATACAAAACATGAATTTCTTGTGCATAGGAGTCATCATGTTGTCCTCTCATTAATCAGTGGTAAGAAGATTAGAATCAGCCCTAGAAGATTACAAATTTGTAGCCCATCCTTATATTTTCATTCTCTAGAGAACTTTTCAGGGAGTATGGCAAACCAGAAGTCAATACTTGGACTTAGGGAGATATGGATGAATAAACAGGTTATCTCTCTCATTTCTAAAACCTATCATACTGCTCCTCAACTTCCTTCAATACACCAGCATGAAGCAAATGAACCAGTTCAAAATTTTGAAGTGATTCTAAATCTTGAACTTATGTGCAATTTTCTAAATTTATGTAGTAAACCCTTGATTTAAGTAGTGGATTCACACCTTATTCTCAAGCTGAGAAACTGTTTATATTTTCCCCCAACTTGCATAACCGGTTGCAGGCAGGAAGGTTTTGGAGAATGTTCTGTGCCTGTGAGAAGGTAAGAGGTAAGGTGAGTCTGACAGACGAGTTTTTAATGTAGAACAACTTGTAATGATGTTTTGGGGATAAGCATATATTATTTATTTGATGACAGAATATTTTTGCACAGTGTAAAAAGATATTATGATTTATCTGCCTGCTCAATGTCTAGTGGACAAAAATCTATAAGGAAGAAATGTCAATTAGTCTTCTAGTGACACATTATTATTTTAGTAGATTCAGGATTGGGATGTATCTAGATCAAGGCTTTGAAAATGTTTTGTTGAGGTTTTTTGTTTGCTTGTGGGGTTTTTCAGGTATTTTGTCAAATAGTTTGCTCTCTGTAACAGAATGTCAATACTTAGGAAGGAAATTTTTCTGGGAGACACAGAATGCAGATATTTAGGAAGGAGAATGCCGGCTGAATCATGAATATTCTTCTAAAAACTCAGTGGCTGTACTCAGTTTTCTCCCACAGAAGAATAATATGATATAGGGTCGCATCAGAGGTTTCTCTGCAGCCTAAAATGGTTACTTTGGTCCAGGCCTTGTTTTTTGTTTAATCCTTTCAACATCTGTGAGACGTAAGAGTGCATAAAGCCTATGTCTAAAAACAAACTACAAAAGGGAAAATCTTTTGCACTGCTGAGTGCTCACTGATTTTCTAGTGCCTCCATTTTGGGGAGGAAGGGATGTGCACTCATCAGAGGCATCTAAAACTTGTTCAGAGATGTCAAAATTACTATAATCAGCCTCCACTCATAATCAGCTTCAGTGAGTAAGTATTCAGCTAATCTAAAAATTGATCTCAAGAGCGTCTCCAGCCGCATGTTCAAGTGGGACCCGAAGTGAGGGAGCGCCCTTGGGACTCTGGGTTCACTGCAAGGCCAGGGAGGCTCCAGCACCATGGGAATCGAGCAGCTCTGCTGCAGCCTCACCCTCCAGCAGCTCCTCTCCCTCAGCTGAGGTCAGTTTGCTGCTTTGGGCTCTGCTCCTGGCACTGCAGGTTGATGCAGAGACAGACACTAAGTGTGTACAAACCCAGTTTGTAACTGGGTTCTGTGCTCAACACCAGGTCTGTGGCCCATTCCTTTTATCAAGTGAGAGGAGGATGAGCTACATGGTCCTTCCCTATAGCCAAATCATGAGTCTGACAAGTGTCAGGTATATTTTTTCCCCACTTGTGGAAATCTTACAGTTTTAATGTGCATTTTTTTACTAATGAAATTACCATCTTTTGTCTCCTGTCTATTCGCTGTCATCAGCTTAGCTCAAAATAAAATAAAGGAATTTAACAATTAGGATTCAGCGTCTGGCAACGATGCTGCCTTGACTGAGAGCTCTGGAAATGGCATTGTCATTTTACAAAAAAGAATAGCAACAATTTGCTCAGTGACACTGAAAGGCCACCCACGCTCTTTTACCTCTCACAACATTGATTTGATGGGATCCATCTCAAAGGGAGAGAGAAAGTAATTTTGGCTATGAAAATCTTACCTTTTCCCTTTTCTGCAAGGCTGGCCACTGGTGATTATACGGTGTAAACACCTCTCCATCATCACACAGGCTGTGAACATCAGCAGTGAGCACGGAGGATCACCTGAGATGGGGTAATAACAGCCTCCTCTCAGCAACAGAGATGACCAGATTGGAGCAAGACCTCAAGTGAATTGCACCAATGTAGGATTGGACATGGATATCCATTCTGGACTGCTATAATTTACATTAAGAAAAGAAAAAAGAAAAAGGAAAAGAAAAAAAAAAAAAAAGACAAGCGTTGGACTGACCAGTTTGACCTTTCTCCTTGTCATTCAAGATAAAATTGTCTAAAGCTTATTTTTTGGCCACAAATTTGTCAGATTTCTTACATTTTAGGTTTTAGCCCTATGCAAATACAAAAATGGGGACATCTGTTACAGAATTAAATTCTTATTTTCCTGTTACCTATCCTCTCAACTATTTTCTGCCTGCCCAGTTCCCTCACAAGTGTCTCATACTTGCACTTTTATGTACTAAATGACAACCCTGTATTGATCTGGCAACAAAAAATCTCCTCATTTAAATCCCCTTCAGGCTTTTCCTCTGTCGTGACAACTTTGGGAAATCGTCCAAAAAAAATGGAAAATTATTTGGATGAGGAGAGGCATGAAGAAGTGGATCTTTAAAGAGAACAAGTGTATGTTGTTCTCATGTTCTTCCTCTTTTCCAGCCTTACAGAACTGCCTCCTTTTCAGAAGCCTTTTCAGAAGCTCTCTGGCCCCATTCTTTGGGGAAAAAAGGAAGAAATAGGACTAAGTAGCCATACCCTGACTCCCATCTGTCCAAAGGGGAAAGCCAGAAGGGATGGCCAGCCCAGGGCCCTGAGCCGGGCCAGCACCACTACTGACAGCACCACATCATGTGGGGAGAGAAATGAAATGTGGGGCATTGCCTGGGCCAAACAAATCACTTCACAGACCCCTTTAATGCCATCATTCCATCAGTTTGGGGTTTGCTTACATTTTTAACAACTTCCAAGTAATTGCCAAAGTTATCTGAGGATGAAAATTCAGGTAAATAAGTTGGTGCACATGGATTACTGGTGGGGGTGGAAAGCTTCTCCTTTCCTGCAGTTTCTCACCATATGGAGCTGTGAAAAGTAAAGATTTTTGTTGTCTGTGTACTGTGCTGCACGTTATTTAGGTTCCACTGAAAAAGAAATCAAGTAAACCAGGTGGGATTTTCTCTTCTTCCTCCTTCTTCCTGTCCATCCCAGGAGATGGTGGATGCGTAGACTGCTTATTAGAAATATTTCAGTTCCCTTGAAAATAACATGTTTCTTGTGCTCTGTTGCATGTTGTTGTTCTTAACTAGAGCATTAAATGCAAATATATTTTTCTTATATTGTTTTTTAGCACAGTGACTCAAGGAAGTCAGATTCTAGAGGAGTTATTTTAAATCTGACTTTAGAGGGCATTGGAGGGGATCCTGAGATTGAAACACCTTGTTATGCCATCTCAGAAACACATTTTGGTACTCGCTGTTTGAAGATGTCATAAATGGCATAGATGATCTTTTATAATAATTTACCGTTGCAGCTGATACAGTAGGATTTAACTCATGGATAAATGCATTCTTTGAATGGCTTTGAACACTTTTTAAGTATGAATTTCCTATGCAATATATTGGGACAACTGGTTATTAGACCAGATTTCTTTTTTTTTTCCCCTTTTCCAAATTTTGCTTTTATGTGCACACTACCCTGAGAATTATGTTTATTTTCCAGTGTTAATGATACCAAAACTGATAAAGCTATTCACAAAATCAACTACCAAAAGGTGGTGTTCCATGTTTATTTTGCATTTTCTTGGATGATTCTGGGTACTCACTAGAAACCAGAAGTCCTGAGCTAAATTGCTAATTATAACTACAACCATAATTATAGAATTATGGAATTATAGAATTGCAGGATGGTTTGGGTTGGAAAAGTCTTGAAGCTCATCCTGTTCTGCCCCCTGCCATGGGCAGGGACACCTTCCAGATGCTCCAAGCCCTGCCCAACCTGGCCTTGGACACTTCCAGGGATGGGGCAGCCACAGCTTCTCTGCACAACATGTGGACTGATCCTAAGTTATTGTGACAAGTGTTATCCCTAAAAGTTATGTGTATTTTGGAAAATTATGAGTCATGAAAGGAGCTGCCTACACAAGTAAAAAAATCAATTTGATCAATCCCAATTTCACTGCTATTGACTATTATTCCTGAGGAACAAGGAAATCCATATATCAATAGTTGTCATCTCCAAAACCCACCAAATTGAATTAGTGTTAATTCACATTTCATTATAAAATTATTTTTATCAATCATCTCGGGGCTCTATGTAACAAAGCCTACAGTGCACAATGGAGAAATAATGCCAGGAAATTAAATCAGGAAAACTTACAAAATACATTATCTAGATTAAACCTATGATTCTGCAGATATTTAAATTCAGCATGAAATTGACCCACAATATTCCAGAAGGGATAAAAAATTGCTATTTGGTCATAGAAGTACCCAGACTAGTCTCCTTTGTGTCAACTTCCTCTCTTTGCAGGAGAGGTTGGAGTGATCACAGTAGATATAGATTTACCATATCTTCCTGAGCATCTTTCAAAACAGACATGCATAATAATAACAATAACAATAACAATAATAATAAATATCACAAATTCTCAATGTGCATGCATTTTGAAAAAGAATTATATATATACAATTAAATCCTGATAACCTTTAGGGTTTTTCTCAGTTCATAACCAGACAAACACCCATTCACAGCACTGCCCACCAAGCCCAAGACCCAGTAGCTGCAACTTCCTGCCTTTGACACATGGATCTATAAAGGCCAATGATAATTCCAGTTTTAAAAGTTTCCATCTTGGTTGATATATACTGATTGCATTGACTCAAAGCTTCCAATTTCACCTAAAATTAGCTTTCAAACCTTTCTGAAATTTGGAAAAATACAGCATTACACACCTTAATTTTCTGTGAATGTGTCAGCAATGAGTCACTTTACCCCTGGTAAAAGCAGGACAAGCAAAAGCAGTCCTGTCTCCTGATGTCCCCCTCCTCCTTCCTTGCTCTTTGGAAATGGAGCTTGGGGGGATTTCTAAGAGTTTTTGAGCCTGTTGAACTCAGGCTGTGCACCAGCCTGAGTGATTACCTGGGAGAGAGCAGGACTCCCTCCACACTCCTCTTTTATTTGTGTGGCCACTTGTGCAAATTCCTTGTGCAGTTGTGCACTTGAATCCTCTTTGTTACGATGTTTGATGCTGGAAAACAAGATCTGGGAATGTTTTAGTGGATCCTGGTGTCTTCATGTCACCAGTCTCACATGGGGTTTCATGGGCTGCCCCAACCTTGCAAAGACAAGCATAGGACAGCTCCAGCTACCCCAAATGTGATGCAGAAAAGGATGTTGCAAGGATATTTACAGAAGTCCTACAATTCACTGAATATAGGTGTATACAAGGCTTGAAATTCCCTTCAGTTAAATCAGGCAATTTCTGCCAAAAAAAAATTTTAAAGGCCTGAAAGCTTAATCATGATGGAGTCAGTGCATTTACCAGCCAGAACAACCTGAAAACTATTCAATAATGGCAGTTGGGTCCAATTTGAAAAGTAGCCCAAGACAGGAAGCAATTTTCTCATGCCATAAAACACTTTCAGATTACAAAAGTCCCATTCTGGGGTAAGGGAGTACCAAGAGGTTTCAAAAATTTTCACCATCAAACAAAATTATAAAAACTCGTTGTTGGAGGCATTCACACAAGGTGTGACCAAGCCAAGCTTGGCTCTTTCCCTGTCTGGCTTAGGGTTTTCAGGCTTCTGGACATGAGTGCCTGCCAGCCTATTGCATATTCCTCTGCTGATCTTCTGCTGCTTTTCACAGGTAAATAAACAGTTTTTGTAGGAATAGATGTGTAAGGGTTAGGAAAGGAGGCTGAAAAAGTACTTGACTCTAAACAATGTCAGGATCCTGTTTCCAGGTGAGGACAAGACAGTCAGAAAATTTTTATCACTGTGGTTCCTCTTGGTATAAATGCTATTTTGGAAAAGGAATCTTGGAGGTTCTATACACCAGTGAAGATAGATGTTCATATATTTGAGGAAGGTTGTGTTCAGGTAGTTTGCATCAGAAAAAAACAGATGTAGTTTTCTCTGTATATTACTGGATTTAGAATTTTCACTCCAAATTTGTATAACGTTTTAGGCAAAAATTTTCTCAAAACTGTTATTTTCCCAGAAGACAATTTACTTTGTTACAGTCAAAATTTTTAAATCAAACATTCTGTTAAAAAATAAAAAAAACCCCCATCTGAGTATACTGTAATTTTTTATATACCTGAGTATACTGTAATTTATACAGTAAAGTTGTTGGTGGAAGTTGTTGCAATCTGGAGTCAAGTTCAGAGGAGCGTTGTCAATATATAAAATAAACGCTTTAAGCATAAGGTCTACTTCACACTGAGGTCGTGGTGGACTGACTTGACTTACATTTACTGCAGTGAGGCAACAAACTATTATTTTTCCCACCTTCTGCTCAGTCAACAATCTCAGCTCCTATTGATTCCAACAGATATTCACTTGCTTTAAGGTTTGATTTGCAAATTATACATTTTGCATTTGACCTATTACCAAGATACATTTTTACCCATAGTCTCTATTTCTGTGCATGCATTTTAATCCAAACAAAATTTTACAAAGAAATACAGCATCTAATTATATATATCAACCCATTAAAAAAAACTCTTATTCAAACCTAAATCAGAAAATAAGACAACTTTAAACTGTTCATCAAGTCTGATTTTTTTATTATATTGATCTTTTCTATATCATGATCAGAAATAGAATTAAAATCAGTATCCTTGTATTCATAACTTAGGGGCATCTCTACAGAATGAGCTAGGTTTATAAATTTTTTCTCCCTGACTTAGGAAATTATTCAGTGTGATTGTGGACAAGATCTAAAAATTATGCAGGTGCCCAAAGGGTGACTCAGGTGAAATTGAATCATCTCAGTTGAAGATTTTGCTCAAAATGTCCTTCAGCTGCAAGGTGCCCTGGGCATGTCGGGGTTGACCTCCTCTGCTACCCACAGCTTCTCTCCTGCACCCATCAAGCTGATCAGCATTCAGAAATCAGAATTTATTTTCCTTAGATCTCTTGAGGAATGTGATCTAATAGCTGTTCAGAGATCACAGCCAACAAACATGTGAAGAATACAGATGAAGTGACTTTATTTTTAAAACTTGGCCCTCGAGAGAATGATTGGTGGCAGCGCTCATGTGTTATATACGCTATTTCTTACAGTGTTTGCCCAAGAAATGGAGAATATATATTTGATTTCACCTTCTGCCAGGGAAGGTGCAAGCCCACATTCCCAGCCCCACAGTGCAGTTCCTTAAGCAGTGCTGGTGGGTTTCTGATCTCAGGACCAGAGGTATTTTCCAAAGACAGTTTAATCTAGCAGCAGAGAGTTTAATTGCTTCCAGCAGGGAAGGGAACTGCACTCCAGGCTCCGTGTCTGTACCAATGATCAAACAGTTGGCAGCTTCACTGCCTGGGCCTGCTGCTAAAACAAACCCCTGTCAGCATGTGAAGGATGGTCAGAGGTGCCTCTCCCAGGCTGAGGGTCACCTCAGCCACCCCTTGGCCAGCAGACAGCTAAGCCTGGATGTGGCAGGATGGGAAAGCCTTCTCCAACCATCATTGATTAACACCACACACCACACTGCCCTTATCAGTTCTTGTTCTGAATAGCCTCACAGAGACTTTCCCTGTGGAGTGATCACCATCCCAAAGATGTGCTGTGCAAAACAAGTAGCCTTCAATAAACTGCATTTGTTGAAACACTTCTAAGGGGCTTTTTTTCCCCATAGTTATTTAAATAGTACATTACTATAGCAACTAGTGCTTCCCTATCTTCAATGTATTAAACTTCATTACACCATATGAGGCAGGAGAATATTATTATTTTACTTTACAAAGGTGGGAGCGAGATACAGATACTAAATGGGTGTTTACACAGAAAAGCTAAATTAGAATTTCAGCAAAGAAGACGCATCCAGGTTAACTCTATTTTAACAGCCACTGGTAGCAACAGGAGCAAAGACAACCTAATGTGGACTGGTAACTGGGAGCCCAAATCTCACAGCTCCCACTGAAACCTGCCCCTGCTCCCCTGCCAGGGGTTCATGTGTTGAACTCATGTTCGTGCACATTTCACAGCCACATGTTATTTTACCTCGGTGATGGTGGGCAGGAGCTTTCTTTTCATGAATCATAACACAATATTTCAGTCCTTTTCTGCCACAGGAAGCAAGTCCTGGAGAAAGCAGCAGCATCATCCAGCACAGAGCCACGACCCCAGCACCACCTTGGTCCCACTGCCAGGCCAGTCCTGCATGGAGCAGGCAAAGCTCTGCATCACACAAGGTTCTGTGTGTCTGTGTGTCGTGCCCCACACAGGACCACACGATTTAAGATGTGTCACTTCTCAAAGTCACCATTATTTAACTGAGAAAGCACATGAATTGATAACACTTTATTAGCATTGCTGGCACATCACTCCTACAAAGCAGAGTGGCAAGCAAGGTCATTCCCTCATGCAAAAGAAAGGTGTTTTATTATTCCAATATTCGTTTTGATCTTTAAATTATTTGCTTCATGTAAAAGAAAGAATCAGTGACAGATGTTGATTCAGAATGTCTGTTAATGGTAGTGCTCTAGGTTTATCAAAGAAAGACAAGTTTGAAAAGGAAGCTACATTTTGAAAAAGAAAGAAAAATCAGAAGTCAGAGATAACATGAGTGCATTTTTTTTAAAACCTTTCCTGAAAATTATTTTTGAGCTTTTAACAGCAGCTGCTTCTTCAATTAGATTTTCTTTTTTTTTTTTTAATTCTTCAATTAAGATGTTAGAAGAAGTAAATTTAGATTTAGATTTAACTTAACCAAGGAGTCAATAATTATAAAACACTGCAAATGATGAGGGTATCTATTATTAACATGAGTTTGGCCATTCATACAGGTAGCTAATATACACAGGCCTGAAACACAGTCCATGTAAGTCTCCCTAATAACTTCAAGAAGCTGCAAACAAAACCATTGAATAGAAAACTGCAAAGCCTAGCCCTGCACTAGAATTTGCATGGCAAACTGTTCTTTACTCTAAAACCAGGCTGTGGTTTTCAAATGTTCTGCTGCTAGTCACGATGGCTACACAGAGCAGCTTGAAAACCTCAGCTGAAGGTAAGACACTGCAAGAATATCCCTGAGATTTCAAAGTCTGAAACAGTGTTTGTGAATGCAGGAATGAAGCATTTATCTGAGATGCTCATTAAATTCCGGACCGTGGAGTAAGAGCTGGAAGAGAATTTGATGTGTGTGGGGATCTAAAGAAACAATGGATTCCAAATCAATATGTAACACAATTGTTGCTGTAACTGCATGATGTTCTGTTTTTCCATTCAGACTCCACTTCCCCTTTGGCCATGTCTCTGTTATCATAAGACTAAACAGCAGAGATTTCATTCATTTCACTGCCCCAGTAACTAATCTATCACCTGAACTACTTCTAGATGCAAGATCAAAAGTGGTATTGAAGAATAGGTGCTTGCTGTTAGGTTTAAGAAAAAAAAAATTCTAATTTGTTGAAGCAAATCCAGCATTGGAAAGGAAAAAATAAAACAAACCAAGAAGTGATGAGGGAGAGTCAGTGCTGATAGTGGGAAAAGCCTGAGGGTGTGCCTTGCGTTGCAGCACATCCTCACACCGACAGGGATGTGCTCTCTGCCTGAGGATGCCGGAGAGAATAATCCTCCTTTCCCAGGCAGCAAAAGCTCTGCTGATGGCAAGGAGATGGGATGGAGGGAATTGCTCTGAGAAATGCAGGGCAGTGCTCCCACAGCCCAGCTGGAAGGGGAAACAGATAAACTCCTTGTATGGCTTCTCCTCAGGGAACAGCTCAGCACTCATGAGGGTTTTGCAAAAAGAGCTGAATGATCTTCCGAGGCCAGGGAATAATTTTGCAAGATGTCTTGGGGCACAAGAAAGAAGCCCTGCTTAGAGAACAAACTCTGGGGGTGGCAAAAGTTATTTCAGCTTTCTTTTTTCAATTTAAAGAGTATCACCTAAGGGGGTCTTATTGCTGTGTTCAGGGATTTTTATTCTTTTTTTTTTTTTTTTTTTTTTTTTTAGTTTTTACCAGGATTTGTAAAAATTTTTAACAGTTTTCAATTTTTAACACATACAAAATCACAGAATTATCAAGGTTTGAAGAGGTTTTCAAGGTCATCCAGTCCCACAATCAGCCTAGCTCCAACGTAAATACCCCTAAACCATATCCCTAAGGGCCACATCCAGACACCTCTGGAACATTGCCAGAGACAGAACTCCATCACCAGCCTGGACACTCTTTCAGGGAAATTTTTATTTGCAATATTTATTTTCAATATCTAATCTGGACCTCCCCTGGCACATCTTAAGGCCATTTCCTTGTTTCCTCTCATCCTTTTCCTTTAGATAATGTAGAGGGGACGGACCCCCTCCCTCACTACAAACTCCTTCCAGGTAGTTCTAGAGAGGAAAGAGATCCCCTGCAAAGAAATTGTCTTGAAAATATAAATGGGATTAAAAAGCCCATCAAGCTGATTGCCAGGTTTTGGCTGGCACTGGCTGTAGGCACTGTGGCACAGACCCTAAGGAGCCTTCCCAATCCTTTATCACCTTATGACATGACCCAGCAAAGGCCAAGTGCTGAGACTCCTCCTCCTTCTCTTCCTCTGCTCTGCTCCAGCCCTTTGAAATGTTCTCCATTTGCCTCTGAGCACTGCCTGGGTACTCCTTGTCCACTCTATCCACCTTTTGTTGCTTGATATGGAGAGGTGTGAACTATGTCAGTCTCTGACTTGAAAGCCCCACTTTGGGGAATGATGTGAAAAGCATTTTTTTTAAATGAAGAAAGCAAATGGATTTTTTTTTTCTTTTGATAACCATCAAGGCTATGAATAAGAGCAAGGAAATACATAAAAGTAACCAGCTGATGGATGCTGAAGGTGTCTACTTTGGATGGATTATCAAATCCATCCTCAAATATTTCAAGGCACATTTTATAACAGGCATTTGACTATTAAAATAATAGTAAAAGTATAAATAATGGATTTTTAAAAAATTTTAAATAACATTCTCTCTTCAGTCTATAACAGTATTCCAGTTAATGACTTGATCTATTATATAGTTCTGTTATATGCTAATAAAGTTAATATACTTCCCATTTCAAAAGCTCTTTCCAAGATTATTGTATCAATTACTCTTAATAAAGCCTTCTGATGGTCCTGGGGGGTGGACTGTGCAAATCCAAGAGGTATTATTTTGCCTCCCTAACCCTTTAAAACACAGCCAGTGTGGACGGTGTGTTTTGAGCATTGTTAGACCAATGCGTTGCTGTTGTGAATTAGCAAACTCTTTTGCAAGAACACTGTCAAAAGAAAATAATGCCATGGTTAGCTGTACATTGAGCAAACTAATGGATCTGAAAGAAATTTAAATGTGGTAAATAATCTTCTGTCTGCTATAATTAAGGATGTATTTGAGAAGAGGAAGATTACTTATCTGCTAGCGCAAAAGGAAAAGAGCGTGAATGAAAATAAATTACGTGCAGCCCTCTCCAGGGAAGGGGACTGCCCCTGGGTGCTCACTGTGAGAGATTTATGCATTCCTAAAGACGTTCCTGCATCTGCCCCACTGTGCACAAGTGGCAGGAGGATGGAGGGGAACCTGTAACCCAAAGCTGCCATTGATCCTGTTCCCTCCAAGTCAGGAAATGCCATGCCAAGGTCATTGTGGCACCAGAGACCAACCAGCTCAGTGCATGACATCAGCAAATTATTCTCCACTCAGGTGGGATGAATACTGATGTCATTTCTGAGGCTGACAGGACCTGGTGTACCCCAGTGTCTGTATCACATCACATTGACCTACCACAGCTAACAGCATGGGAAAACTGGGAAACATCGAAATGACCCAAGTTCTGTTTAACTGCAACATGCACAATCCTCCTCCCTGCGCTGCCTTTGGGAATTGTTTATAGGATGCTCACAGCACACATTAGGTTTGACAGCAAAATCAGCAAGTAGATGGAGAACTATTTCACCTGGGCATGATTTCACATGGGATTAAGGAATAGACCACAATGTATTTTGAAGAGCAGTAAATGATCTAGCTATCCATGTGGGATCCAAAGCCTGTATCAGTGCAGTGTCCAGACCTCACTCACCCAAAATCACACATCACTTCCTCTTCATTCATGGTTTTCCTCCCATCTGCAGAGATAACACCCTGGTGACCTCCAGTGAGAAACAGGGCTAGAGGAAAAAGCTAGGAGGAAAGAGTTTTTTGGATCAGAATATTTATGAATATTAAATTATTCACATTTGCAGGGGCTGAGGGACTCTCTGCAATGTTTCTAATTAGTTTGGAAGCAAAGAAAAAATCAAAATAATTTATTTTATTTTTTGGGAGATGTAATGTCACTTACGGACCTTGGCATGATCAAAGTGCTTCTCTCAAGCACTTGCAAGAAAGACACAAGAACACCTTAGAAGGGACAGCGAGAGAGTGTTTTCCTTACTCCACTATGTGACTGGCTAATTCCATGATTCATGAGCATTTTAGGAAGTTTTCATTGTACATTTGTCAGTGATGATCTTACTATGCATAAAAACGCCTACTCTTCTCTGTAGAGCCCAAACAGTCACTAATCTCGAGTTCCAGGGGTCAATAGTGGGAGAAGAAGGTGGGAGAGGAGATGGATAATTTTACATTTTCTTATATGTTTGAAAGGAGAGAGTTTTCAGTTTTATTGAATGTTTTATCTCTCTTACACTAAGAAAGTTGATACGCTCTCAGAGTTTACCTCCTGGTAGGTAATATACAGCACTTAGGATTTTATTTACTGCTTCATTTTTCATCATTTCTTCAGAAGTTAAACCATTATTACTGCCTGTAATATAAAACCAAGATTATCTCAAGGTTTATCTTTTTTTTTTTTTTACAGTTTATGTTTTTGCTCAGTATATCCCTTTATTAGTGTTACATGTTCCAAGAAATAAGCAAAATTAAAGGCATAATTGCAGGTGAGACCATAACATTGAGATGATTTGCTGATACTGTAAAAAATGCAGTAGAAAAATAGTCAAGTATTTTATTTGCCTTTCATTCTTCTATTATGGGCAGGGATAGTATTAAATATTCCACTACACAACTCAAAACATCTGCAAGAATGAATTAAAGTAGATATTGTACTTTTACCAGCAACTAGAATGCTTTTAAGAGATATACCTGGTTAAAAGGTGCAGACTGGATGGCTCTTTTTGTTCTTTTGTAATTGTCACATCATTTAAGCTGATAAGCACCCTGACTCGTCCATACCTTAGGGGTGGAAATATGGGGTCTTAATCATTCTGAGAGTTCCTGGGGCAATGCAGAGGCCAAGCTGTGTCAGCTTGCAGGGGCAGGATATTGCTGCATGGGAGAACCTGGAGGAAGGCAGTAATTTGAATGGATGGGAGTTCACATGGAGACTTCCACTGAATCTATTTCATCCAGGAAATCCAGGAGTGCAAACCATAAGTTGTGACTCCATAAGCCAGTCTGGGAAAGAAACATCCTGTTTAATAGCAAAGGATAAATTTCAGCTCAGTTTTCTTAGCATTGCCTTTTCCCTTCCTCCTTTCAGCTCTCCAGATGTCCTGCAGAGTGCCCCCTCATTTCTTTCTGGAAGAGCTGTGCGGCACTAACAAAATCAAGATACAAGTCTCACTTCTATATCTGACTCCTCACATTCCTTGGGCCAAATTTTGGATTTTTTAAGGCTGTGCTGGTGTCTTTTTCTGCAGAGCACTGGCTGCCTGAGGACCATGAGCTGTACATATCTCTATATGCTTATATCAATACATATACATATATACATATATAAAAAATGTCAGGTTCTCTGATCTTGAAGAAACTGCACAAATAGCCCAGAAGGTTTCACAGGAAAGTGACTCCTTAGTGTACTGGAAGTACCAACTGGAGGTGTTTGCAGCTATTTTTCTTCTCAGCCTAATTTCTAATTTTGTTTACTTTCTTGATATGTCCACTGACATCTGAGGAGGAAAGATTGCTGACTGCAGAAACATCTCCCTTTGGCAGCATCATCCCTGTAATTTGTGCTGACCATATGAATATCTAGGTGGTTAATACAGCAAGGGAAGGTTTTATTTTTCAAAGTGAGAAAAAAAGATTTCTCTGCATCGTGCTGGGTGAGAATATGGGATCCCCTTGAACAATTCAGTTAGGAAAGAAATTGGAGTTCAAATGAAAATTTTAGTTACTCCAGTTTAGATGTGAAATTATTTCATTGAAGTAAGTGAAATTATTTTTGTGTTACCTTGAGCTAAATGCTCAGAATTCAGCCACACTGCACCATTACACATTTTTCCCCTACTAAAAAGGCAGAATATCACAACTTACTTTTTGATGATGAAGGAGGCCTTAGGATCACATTTGAAGTGGAAGTTTTAGCTCCTGTGTCACACAATTTCCAGACCAGTATCACAGATGAGCACTGCAGCCTGCCTACCTCGGGCAGTAATTACTTTTCTGGCTGGCTTGGGGTGTATTTCATTTAAAAGAAGATCTTTTCCATATAAATTTGGAAATACACACATATGTGCATACCTATATGTGTTTATATCATGGCAATGAGGAAAAGCAGGTAGAAATACAGACATTTGTGGATTCCTCTTGTAAGGGCAAGAATGAGGATAAAGACAAGTGTTAAAAAATCTCAACTCCCAGTGATCATCAACTTTCAGTGTGTGAAATAGTCAACCTGAAGTCAACCCAATTGCTCTCTCTCCAGTGTTGATTCTAATTCTTTCTGGATATTTTTATTCATTTCCTTGAGCTTCCCTCAGGCTGATTTCTGAGTTTTTAAGTTAATTTTTAAGTTTGGGGTTGTTTGTTTTGGAAACTTCAGAATATTTGTAGTTTCATATAGCAGCTATCCTGTATTAATGGGCTTAGCCCACAGCTCTCTATTTCACATTAAATGAATGAAAAATAAAAATAGATTAACCACTCATTTTATAATAACTCCTAAATTATGTGAATTATATTTTGAGGTAAAAATAGAAAGGCTTTTAAATTCAGAACCAAGGAAACCTCTCTGTGTATTCATAATGGCTCAAATCAAATTATTGTCTTGGGTTTGGGTTTTTACTACTGCTAAAACTTTTTAAGAAAAAAATAAGTAAAATAACCCAGTGTTCCATTTCAAATCTTGGTGATTTTTACAGGAGATCACTGGTTATCATGAATAAATTTGATGTAAATCTAAATGTCCATTGCATTGTGGATTAAATTAGATATTTATTGACTTATCTAGTAAGACTATTCCGATTTGGAGTTTATTCTAAAATCATTACAAACAGAAAGAGAGGTAAAAGAAAATATCCTGAAATCTCTGCTTAACAAACAGGATGATCTAGAGAGGAAAGGGGAAGAAGAGAAGGATGGAGCTGATTTAAACCCCATTGTCCTAACAGTCAGCTTTGAAAAAGTTCAAAGAAACATAAAATCTTTCCAGTGAGAGCTTCAAAGAGAAAGGGAACAAAAATGATGACTTTAAAACTGTGAGCATATTCACTTATGGCTCTGTTACTCCATCAAGACACCCACAGCTCCCCTCCATGCCAAGCTCAGCAGCTCAGGAGCATCAGCAGACTGACAAGGCAAACTAACAACATTTTATGTAGGGAGCTATATTCGATACTGCTCAGTAGAGTCTTATACTTCTATAAGACTAAAGATGTGTCTTCTCAAAATCACCAGTACCAAACCTATTTTCTTTATTTCCACACACTCATCCTGTCCAGGAAAGTACTAAAAATATTTGCAATGATTATGGGTCCCTTTTTCCTACTTCTAAATTTAACATTGTTCTAAGCAATAATATCTTTTAGTTTTGGTCCTGGTCTGAATTTCAGACTTACATGAATTTAGTGTTGCTATGAATGAACACTTACATGATCTGTAAGGACCATGAGGCTACGAATGGACATCTGTAAGTAGCGAGACCTTGCATAAATTTAAAATAAATCAATAAAATTGAATCCATGCTAACGATAAATTTGCAAACATTTTCAGGTTCTTGTAATGAGCAGAAGACAGAGGTGTAAGTTGAATCATGACTGCATATCACTGGCACAATATTATCTCATTCCTTTAAATGAATTTGAGCTACATGAATCAACATGATATTGGATCAGAAATGGGATGGAACCAATTTTCTTGCAGAATGATCTCTTGCAATACGTTCCTGCTGGCAACTTTGGGGTGAGTTCTTTTTGTGATGATGCACACAGTTTAATCTCTCACCTTGAAGTTAATTTTATCCTGCAGTAGGCAGAACAGCCATTATGTAGGAGCAGGATGAATTTCAGAGAAGTTGGTTTCACATGCAAACACACGAGACCTGGGAGCCCTTGAGCGCTGCTGGGGTGCCAAGGCCTGTCTGCCTGAGATGGTGAGGGAGGATGGCTCAGCAGCAGGTCTGTGGAAATGCAAACACATCTCACCAAACAGCCACAAGACACCTCAGTCTAGATTTAAAATATGGTCAGGAATAGCAGAACACAAAGATGTGGGAGCTAGGAACTTGGACTAAAAGTTAAATGCCTCAGAAGTATGAAGCACTCTAAGGAGATGTGAACTTCTCTGTTCTTGTGCCTCTGGGTGCCAGGCTGGAGGGACACCTTCCAGTTTTCCCACTTCTACTTGCCAGAGGACCAGAAGTGGGGAGGAGCAGGATTTTCTGGGTTTAAAAACTTAGGGCTCTTGGTTGGTAGAAAGGAGCTCTAGCTGTAAGTGTGGCTCCCTTTGTACTATAAATAGTTATCAGATACATGGAGATAACTCTGATTAACAGATTATTATCAGATGTAAAACAGAAGGACACAACTATTACAGGGAAAAAAATTAAAAAGACATAATTTTGAGATGTCTGAGAGGCTTGTTTTCTTCACAAAGAGATGGGCACTGTACGGTAAGTCTATTACTTCTGCACGAATGGCATCACTGATACCTGAGAACATTCTGTAGCACAGAACAAACTGGATAGAAGTCTGAGGAATTCTGGTTTGGACTAATAGTGTTATTTTTTTTCCCCCCCTCCTCTTTTTCAATAACTTTTTTGTAGGAACAGGGAACCTTTAGGGGAGAAGTGATATAGGGCAACAAAGTTGCCATTTTTTCTGCAATAATCTGCTTTTATCAATGTACTTCTGATTCATTATGTTTACATTGACCACAACCCAGTTTTAGACCTAGTAATTCTTGGTTCATCAGGTCAAAAGAAACCTACCAAGGCAGTTTGGACATATATCCTGATGCCCCCCAATATTGGGGTGTGGATTAAAGACTTTTTTCAGGATTTAATCTTTGGCTTGAGCCATCCCATTGTGAATGGGATGTCCTTGGCATTCCTGAATGCAAACTGGTATTAATATTTAGGTGTTTCATGACTGATGTTCCCCACCCAGAGCCTTTAGGGAGTTCATTGCTCTTCCTGGTACAGGACTGGTGCAATATTGGCTTGCTGCCAAGCTTAGGGCACTATTAAAACTACATTTCAAAGTTTACACTTCAAGTGCTCTTTTATCCAATTTTAGATTTTTGGCTGAAATGTTGTAACACCAGAGAAACCTCTAAAAATAATATTTCATAATTGCAACATATAAATCTTACATAAGGCGGCCTTTCAGCCGAGACAGGTTCATTTGCAACAGGACAGCAAAGCCCTTGGTGCTGCTGGCTAAAACAGAGATTCAGATGGAGGGGTGGAGGGGGAAAAGAGCAAGTCTTGTTCTTTCATGTTGTTCATTTTTACTGTCAGGGTTCACATCTATTCCTAGTGGCACCTCAAGACCTGAGGAAGAGGGGAACCATGCCATAAATATGGAATACAACAATTTACACAAGGTCGTGCCAGACAGGGCTGGGTAAGGTAGCAGCAAACCTTTTAGGGCTGCAAACTCTTTTTCTTCTAGGCTTGAGCAAGGATTGGGCTAAAGGAGTAAGAGGGAAGTACAAATATAGATGCTAGGGTGAAGAGGCCAACAGAACCAAACAGGATCCTTCCACAGCAGCAGAGGATCAACAGAAATTGTGTGTGTCTGAGCAATAAACAACCAGTGCAAAGCATTTAACAAGCATCAGACTCATGTTTGGGACTCAGGATTTCCTTTTCTGATCTTCATATTCATAACTTATAATAATTATTTCACTGCAATTTAAAATCAGGTTGAAACGAAGCATAAGGTAACGAATAATCATTAGTGCCAAATTAAGTAGGTTCTGTCTGTAAGTAAACCAAAAATAAATCAGTTTATTTCTGACTATAAAAGAAATTTCAAAACACAGTTATAATTTAAATATCTTTAGATTAGAAACAAAAACACTTTTCCTGTAATTCAGGTAAGCTTTGAGATCAATTTTTGCTCTTTTAGGTTGAATTTTTTGCATCCTTAATTTTTTAGTTTGGTAAGTAAAAGCATATAATTGCCATAGCTATGTCTATAGCTTTGCAATCTAAGGGCCAGAACATGCAAATTCTATCTCGAAATTAGTGCACATTTTAATATTCTCACCTAAGACCTTCAGTACATGATTGTACAGGTGTTCCCTGGCTTCTTAATAAAATGCTAATCCCTCTCAGTAAGCAAATATTTGTTCAAAGCAGTGAAATTTAAAATGAAAATAAACTTTTTCTCACTACTATCATTAGATGGGATAGGTAAGAATATTGAGAGAGAACAAGGCATCTACACATCACATTATAAGGTATTATCATATTCCTGTGTTGAGCATGTAGTGAAAAAGGCTTTTTATATATTTCTCCAGACACGCTCAAGGAAAAATTGTTGTCTTCATCAGCAGAGGCAAAAGGAATCTCTCTCTCTCCCCTTTTGCCCAGATCTCATATTTCTGTGGTTGCTATAGAAAGCTATTACTGGAACTCATATCTAGTAAGTTTTCCTCTCCATCACCAAATAAGTCCTTAATACCCAGTATTCCAAGCTGTTTGTTTTAGATATTGTTCTCCAAGATCTTCTTTTTCTTCTTATTTTTCACCTGTAAAAGGGTCAAGGTTTTATTTTCTCTCCAGATACCTTCTAACTTCAAAGTTTCTGAATTTAATAAAATTCCTCCATTGTCAAGCAACAGCCACCAGGACATACAACAAATCACTCTTACTTGTTTCACTTTTGCTCTGTTGTGAAGCTGAGCAGCTCATGGTTGCTGCTGCAGTTGACAAGGAGCAGTTTTGGTGGCCTGACATTTTCAGGTGGACTGATTTCAGCAAGGTGGCAAGTCTTTGCCTCTTCCTTCCATAGTAGCAGGGGCTCTGCCAGCCTCTGCTGGGCCACTGGGAGCCAGGATGGGAGCAAGAATGGTAAATGGTGTGAACAGGACGAGCTTTTTTAAAAAACAAACAAACAAACAAAAAATCCCACCAGTAACAAAGCGCAGAACTAAAGGCTTTTTCCATTTTCAGAAAAAATAGCTAGGCAGCAGATTTGCTTCTGTAAAGCAGATGTTACATGAGTGACAGAAAAAGGCTGAACTCTAAACTCTTGAGAGTGACTTTTGCAAAACATTCAGGACCCCTTTGTATGGGTGAATCATGAGGGTGGAGTTTTGCCCAGAGCAGCAGAGCCCCTCCGAGGCTGATGGTGTGAAAGGATTATTCAGAAAAGCTCCTCCTCTGTCAGTGTCAAGTATGTGCCTCAGACAATGCAGAACTCGATGATGCATCATTTATGTTATTGTCCTATGAGGGTTATGAATTCCATAATGTAAAAAGCTCTGTGCAACATACATCTAGTTTTTTTTCCCACTCCTTTTAGTGAAATTCAGGAAAAAAGATGTACTAAAAGCAGAAATGTTAGCTGAATTGCACCCCATCACAAGAGTTTTGTATATCAAACAGAAGAGGACTCATACATCCAATTATGCAGAGTGAAATGCAACAGTCAACTCAAAGACTATTTTTTCATCTTAATGCTTAAATGTTAAGCCGGGATGTATAAATAAATGATAAATTGTTGATTACTTTGAAAGCTAATTTGAAATTTGTGTACTGTGCTGCCGACAGCAACAGCGACAGCGAGTGTCCTGAATTGGCCCAAGAGATGCAACTTAATGTAGAAGCATCATGAAAGGGTGGAGATTCACCTGATAAGGAGATGGGGGTAGGAGATGGGATTCAAAGCATCAAAGTGATTCTGTCCACAGGAAAATAAAGCCATTACACAACTTCTTACAATATTTATGTGAGATTTCTAACACAGGAAAAGTGAGGGAGAAAAATAACTCAAAATTGGACTGTTAAATCTGGCCTGGACTTGACAAATGTACACAAAAAACTATGACCTTCATTGTGTTGAGTATTTCAGTGTAGCATAAAATTATGTTTATCTGGTTCCCCACTCCCTGCCTCCATTTCTACCAAAAATGCACTTGCATGGTTGCATGCTCACATTTCACCAGATGCACACTGATTCCCCAGCACATTTTAAGGTGCCCCAAATTGATATAGCAAGTGGCAGAGCATGGCTTTTATGGTCTGGCTTCAGAATTATAACTATTCCTCATGCATTGTGTGTTCAATGCACTTCAAAAGGCAGCTCCTACCCTGATTCAGTTTTTTTCTTTGGGTTTCCATCATGTCTTCTTCAGTCTGTCCAGGTCCCTTGCTCAGGTGCTGGCCTTTGTGGGCTCCTGGAGGCTCAGAATCCTCTCCCTGCCATCCAGTAGAATGAGTTTTGTCTTCCATAGTTGAGGGCAGTGAAAGCAGGACACAGACAGCCATTCTTTCCACAGCCTGTGGACAGATCAGGTGTTATTGAAGGTTAACACACAGAGGAGTGGGATGTGAAAATGGCATCTGAATCTCTGTTTACATTACAACCCTCTGCTGTTTGATTAAAAAATCAGGGTTAGTCATCTCCCTTGGGAATCTTCCTCACCTCTAAGGATATTGCAGTGCTCTGGAAGTCTACATGAATATTGGCTTGTGATGTACTTCTGGGGATATGGATATCTGGTGACGTGGGAAAGGCTTTTGTGCATTGCATGGAAAAGCCAGAGGAACAAACTGTCACAGCCTTTTCACAGTGCCACACAAGCACTGAAATCAGCTGCTCTTTGGAAAGCTTGGGCAAATGGGAAATATTTGATCCAGAAAAGCATACTTTTCACTAGCTCTTCTCCTGAAGGAATTGGTAAATTGGGGCAATGAAAGGCAATGCCTGACAGTTTTAGCAGAAAGCCATCATCCAGTGAAAGAGCAGGACCTTACCCCAAAGGCATTGCCCTTTCCACATTCCCCCTTGAATGACCTTATCGCTGGCAGTCCGGCTCCATCTGTGCTCCAGCCTTAGCAGGGTGGGTGTTTCCTATCAGAGCTCTCCAAAATTAGGAAGGCAATTTTACTTCTGCCTTGAATTGCCATAATTAAGATGCTTTTTGCATCTGATGCCTTCCTGCGTGCCTTTCATCTGATGCTGCTGCTCACATGGCCTGGACAGTCCTCCTGCTCCTTCCCGTGCCATGCACCACCCACCTCTGCTGCTGCTGGGCAGGGGACAGCAGCATGTGCTCCATACCCAGGATATCTCCCCTCCCAAACTGGGGCTGGATGGGTGGCCAGCCACAGGATGACAGACACGCAGAAAGCAGCTCATGTGTGGGACGTAAGGGTGGGGAGAACAATGCCTGCCAAAATCTCTGAGATCTGGGTGTGCTCCTGCTGAGTTTGGTTGCTGGTCCAGATCTGCTCTCCCAGATTCCTGGCTGCTCCATGTGCTCGCTCCCCCAGAGAATAAAGGTAGGGCTGTATTTTTAGGAAGCTGAGATGAGTCCCCAACTTGGAGGTTTCACCTTGTGCTGCCTGACTCCTTAGAGAGGAGCATATGCTCCTCTCTGAGGTGGAAATAAGAAATGTGGGTCCCAGGAAGTGGGATCATTGTTCTGCATGCCAGGACTGACATCCCACAGCCCCAGGAAGGAGGCCAGTGCGTCTTTTGAATCTGAATTTCAGGCTCTGGGGAACCAGGATCGTGTTCAATAGATCTCATTCTCTATGTGCCAGACCAGATCATGCACTCTGAACGTATCACTCAAGCTGCTGACAACAGGGTTCAGCCAGCTGAACCTGCACGATCCAACCCCGCCTGGTGTGGAAAGTCTGAGCTCAGGAAGCAGGCTGGGCTTTAACAGGAGGAAATCTCATATTTATTCATGATTTAATTAAGAGAGACCAGGCTTTTCAGCCTGTTTTGAATATACATGAAAACAAATACATAGATAAGGCTATCGTTCCTTTTATGAGCCCCGTGCTTCTGAACAAAACAGCAATTTCAAATATTCTGGATAGTGAGATTTAATCCATCACTAGGGCCTGACCCTGGTTTTCCCATATAGGGATTTAGAGTGTGGTGCTACAGATTTGAATCCTGAACACCAAAGAAAAGACACATGAAAAGCAAAAATCTCTCACTGAATTTTGTTCCAGCCTTGTTTGAACACAAACCTCCCTGTGATTTGGGTTTTATTCATTAAAATAAAGCACACAGACTAACTCTCACCTACTATTATTAATCATAAGGATTTGCTCAGGAAAACAAATATACTTGGGCTTTCAGAACAAATCAATTTGGAGAAAGAGAATATTTTGTCTGCCATGGCAGCCCAGAAGAGGGTAAAAACAAACATTTCTGCTGCTGCTGGTTTACAGCTGACTGTGCGATGGACTGCTGGTGATGTGTGATGCTATTTTTAAACAGCAATTGTTTAATCACTTCTGTTCCCATGGGCTGAGACTAAAAATGATGCCTCCAGAGCACTTTGTCTACAAGCAGGTAGAAATAATTTGATCACATCCTTTACGGCTGCAGAGGAGATGGAGCTTTATGAAACATGGACAACACATTTCACAAAGAATCTAAATATTGAGCAGGAGTGAGAGTGTGTTGATCATGACATCTAAGTGGCATAATGTCACCAAGTGGCCTGTTGTGAAACATATCACCCTCTCCAACAGAAAAGGGAAGAGCTTTGCTTAAAGCTGTATGTTTTTTCTGGCTTATTTTTCCTTTTTTATGCAGACTAAACTCTTGGGGCTCATATCCCCACTTTCCATGAAAAGCATGGATTATGCTGAAGGACACTGGTAACTGTATGAAAGCATTTTGAGTGTAGATATTTCTGGGATTGTTTATTGGACTTGCTGTTAGTTTGTTGTACTTCACAGCTCCACTGTGAAGTTTTCCCAGTGAAAGCAAAATGAAGCACCAATGGACTTGCCAGGAAGAGAGTGTGACATTATTTCACTCAACACAATCTCAGCCACAGCCTCCTCACAATTCTGAACCAAGACTGACTGTACCTCTACACCTGGATGTTTACAGCATGCTTGTACCTTGTAACACTGAAACAATCCCTATTATAAATATTGAAGCTGTCCTCCTGCAGAAAAACATTCATTTCAGCAAACTGGAGCTATTCCCTCGGTCAGACCCTGGCATAACTCTGTAAATCAGAAAATTATGCGAACGAGAAGCTTGACCTAATAGACAGTGCAGACACTTAAACCTCCAGCACAGAGAGTAATAGCCCAGCCTCACAGATGTCAATGGGAATTTTACTATTGACTTCCATGGGGCCAGCATCTCACCCATATCTGCATAGATGATTAATAGCTCCCCTGCCTTTCAATATCCTCCCTGGCTAACAATAAATTATCTCTGCCAGTGATTACTTTTAAGATGTAGCTCATAAAAATCCCTGTGAAAAGCAAATAGTTTTGCCTTTGGGACAGACTATATTAAAGTAAGTGTTGGATATTTTTGAGATCTTCCCCAGATGGATTGCCATAGGGCACTACAAGATCTTCCTGCTTTCATTTCAAATAATCCCAGCCACATGTCCTGCTACAGCATTATCCTGGTAGATTTTTTTTTTTTTCCAGAAAGAAGGAATTAAGGTTTCTATCAAAGTGTGTTTAATATGAGTGATTGTTAAAAGTTTTTTTCTTATGTTTGCAGAGAGACTTTTGTTTACTTTGAGAAAAGACCTAAGTACCATCCCTTGTGACTGTGTTTTTTTCTTTGTTTGTCTTGGGGTTTTTTTGCAGACATTTGTACCTCTTATATAATTGTTCAGAACAAGTTAATGTGAGGAATCTGCTAGTTTAAGTTTATTTTCTTCATCTGAAAGTGTGTATTCTGCTGCAAAGAAAAAGACAGAAAAGAGGTAAATAAGGTCTGATTTTGAAAGTTGCAGGACCCCTTCATTCAGTAATCCTCCTGAGAGCCAATGATATTTAACACCTCTTTCCATCAGATAATTCATTCCCATTCTTGCCTCTGCTTTCCTTTTTTTTTTTTTTTTTTTTTTTTTTTAATATATTTTTAAAATTTGAATAAGCTTTTCAGATTAGCTGGAGAATGTTTCCCTCAGGACCACGAATCCCAACTGGCCCAGCTACCACTTACTTTCTCTTAATTTCTTGGGTTTCCCTTTCTGTCTTCTGTCGCTCCCTGTATCATTTCCTCACTCTTCAATCCCCTGAATTCTCATTCAGAGGAAGGGCACCAGGTTACTGGTTTATACAAGGCTTCTCCATGTATTAGGACAAAATATAAACTCCAATGTAAGAAATGCAAGAGATGTCTTCTTGGCTTTGAAGTGATGCTGCAGAAATATCCTTGGGGACTCCTGGAGTGACTTCCACTTTCCTCAGTGAGAAAATAATAATAATTTACTGCTACCTTTTGTTTCCAATCACCTAGCTATTTATCCATGACGAAATTTCCTCTCTCATCCTGCTGCAAGTTTCTTTTCAGACATATATGACAGAATCCTTGAAAGCCCTTTGAAAAGGAGCAGGCAGATGCTGAACTGTGTCTCTCTTGCATGGAGAAGAGGAGCTGAGCCTCATTTTTCTACATGTGCAGAGAACTTTATGTTGCTATCTAGGGAAAAGGATTAGAGAAGAAGAGGTTTATGTTCATATCCTCATTATTAGAGCTGAAAGTAAAGCCTTTGTCTCTCAGGCTAGGTCCCTCACACACACAGACAGCCATGTGTGTTTTGACATCATCTGCTTTCTTTTCCTGCTGTGCTGCATTGAAAAAAAATGTTGAAGCCCTTGAAGTATTTTTTCACGTGTAACTGGCATTGGATATTAGCTAATATCCAGAGCCCTTTTATTTCTGCATGAGTGCACAGCTTGCTCTGCTCCCCCTTTAGATGGGCAGGTAGCACACAGCCATGAAAGAGCTGCTCAGGTTATTGAAGTGAGTTCCCATCTTAACCAGGATCACCAAAACAAAGAGTTGGTTCAACATAAAGGTCTTCTGTCTCTCTACTCTTCTCCTTTCCCCCCATCAGCACTATGTGTATCCTCATTCCAGGTAAAGAAGATTCAGAATTTGTCCTGGCCAGAGGAGGGGAATACCCCTCTTCTTTAGAGGAGACAGAGGAGGAGAAAGGGAGCAAATCAGCGTTTTGAATCAGAATCCCATTTTTCAGAAGAATTCTTCTAAAAGTTCAAGCAGTGACTGTAAAACTGTTATCAGTCAAGATCTCTCTAGCAACTTGTTTAAGGAAACTTCTTCCAGACCTACTCAATGTGCACTGCAGAGCTTGGGCGGAGAAAGGGGCTGCTGAATGTCCCACTGCATCAGGCAGTGAGCTAAATCCTCTCCTGCGAGAGAAGGGTGACAGCAGATGAGCTGGGCTTCACACTCAGGAGACTCAAAGTCATTCCATGGGAGCAGTAACTCTGCAGTTTTAGGTCAGAGATTAAATTCAGAGTACAGAGCCATGTTATGCTGATTTGTGCACTTGCACTGGTAACAGATCTACCTGCTTCTGTTACAAGGAAGAGATAAATAAAGATGAATGGGATCTTTGTTTAGAAGTTGAATTTGGATTTTCCCTCTGCATCATTCACTGTAGTTTCTCATTTGCAGCTCTCCCTCTCCTCCATGTAGCAATTTCTGTGTTTCATTGTTATTCCATCTGCAGACATGAGAGTAAATGCTGTGATTCCCTAACAGCATTAGCTAGATAAGCCTGGGGAAATTAACCCCTCATGAGTTTATATTCCATTCTGAATCACCTCTAACATATTATTCAATGATTGCATCCACTAAACTTTTTTTTAAATCCCACTTTTTTTGGTTTTTTTCTCAGTAGTCTCTTTTGCCTGTTCTACCACTTTCCTTCTTCATGCTCCTCAAGTGCATTTGTGCAGACATGAGATGCTCCAAAGGTGGGTGGGTATGTGACAAGGAGGTATCTGACCCTGCCATGGTCGTATGTGTGAAGTTTCTTTATCTACAAAGTGTGAGGTTTGCTTTAACATCAACCACAGATAAAAGGAGAACATATTTTAGTGTCAATTATAAAAAGAGAGAATATTTACAGAAGTTTAAAAGTCCTACTTTTTAAGTATTCATCGTAAGTAGCTTGGGTTTTTTTTAATTTTCAAATAGAATTTATGAATTTATATCAATTATCTTATTTTGGGAACTATATAATTTCAAGTTACAGTATGCTTTTGCAGTTTTTATTCCCATAAAAATTTGAATTAGAAAAGTAACTTTTATGCTTCTTGAAATATGCTATATCTATTATTTTTTCAATTTGAGTGGCCAGATTGAAATAAATTGTGTTTAGAATTATCTGAAGCCTTAACCCAACTAAACACAGACTATTCAAAAAATAAAATACAATGTAAATAGTGACTAGCACTACAGATGTGGAAACCACTGTAATGTTCCTTTGTGATCTATAATTTTATTACGAGGGGAGGTGGGGGGGAAGACGACTTTGATTTTAAGACTTTACATTCCTTTTCCCCCAAAATTGAAAGATTTTTGGGTTTGAGCCTAGTTCAAAGTGATGATTTGAGCAGTAGCCTATGGGGGGCACTCAAGGACTGCAAACAGATCCCGCTCCTCCCAAACTTCTCAGATCGTCTGCGCCGGGATGGGGCAGACCCTGGGACACATTTTCACATTATCTTTTATAAAAGGAACAAAAGTGAGGAAAATAAACTAAATCTTTTTTTTTTTTTTTTGTCGCAGCCTCACTATTCCCCGACGAAAGAAAAAATTATATTAAAAGGTGCATTTAAATTACATTCAGAGCATGATTATGCTAAAAGCATAAGAGCATCGTGGAGCTTGTCTGCATTTTTAAATTCTAAACAAGGTACCTTTTACATGATGCTTCAATAGTAGAGACAATTACTGTTCGCCTACTGAGTTTTTGGGATTGTTCTAAACTTTAATGATATTTGCATGCTCTATTCTTGGCTTTATGGAGTGAAACAATTATTTATGTAAATAGTTTTGGTTTTTTATCCATGAAGGAAAATTTTGCCTACTGTTGTAGTGGTGGCTGTTTGCCACAGCAGTCATTTGGACTGCAACCGTAAAGCCTTTATATGATGGCAAAAATCTTGTACCAGATGTTCTTTTATTTGATCTGTTTTATGATTAATCAGATTTAGCCCAAAACCAGAATGAAAACCCTGCTCTGGCACCTGGCTGCCGTCACACAATAATTTGCTTTGTAGTCGGTGGGAGGCTCGTTTAGCCTTTGAAACGCTGTGGTGCAGACTCATAAGTTTTCATTCTGATACAGTTTGGAAGAAGAGAGTAAAAAGTCACTATAATAGCTGTCAGCAGGATAATTTTCCAAACATCTCAGACTGGTAAATAGCACTAATTTCTCCTAGAGGGAAAGTTAAAGGAAGTTTGGATAGGAAACAGTTACACAGAGAAGCTCTCATGCCTGGTCAGGCAGTGCTGATGCTGCTGCAGAAGGGGTGGGACAGAGCCTGGGCTGATGCACCACCAGCCACGGGGCTAAACCTCATCCAAATAGTAAAATTCCACTTCTCTGTAGAAAAATATTGTGCCAGAAGGAAAGCGTTCGTACAGGCTCCTTCAGTAATGCAAGTGTCTAACGTTTATCGAGAAGGGAAAATCTTAGGAGTTTATAAGGCTGCTGAATTATGGAGGTATGTTTGGAGTGAAAAGGGAGGGCTCTTCCCTTAGGAAAATCATCTAAAATACAAATGTGAAACATCATCACTATTTTGTTTCAAGCTGGAATAATTTTGGCATGAAGAGCCAATGTACAACAGAGAGGGGCAACTGTAATTTTTTTAAGAATAAATACATTAACTATAGTTGATTTTATTGCATAAGGAGAGCTCCCCAGGTTTGTCAAAAGAGTCACCTTATTTCTGTGGCACATCATGTTTTCTTCTTATGCTGCATGACTGGGAATACACAATTGATATTTGTCAAATAGCATCCATTTACAATACAAGTATCTCCAATTTCAGCACCACCAGGTATCAGTCTTTAAAAAAACCCCACCTTTTTTTTTAGATAATCCTTCTGTGCTTCTGGCAAATGGCAAATAGATGATCCTTGAGAGCAATAAGATATGGGAACATAATAGGAGATTGTGGAAATGGATAATGACTTCTGTCAATGACATTATGCATTATGCATTATTATTATTTTAATCATTTGCTATCACTAAGAAAGATCCTAGTAGGTTATTCCTGGTGCCATGTTTAGGAAAATAAAAGAAGTAGATAAAGCTGTACACTTTACTTCACAACACTTGCACAATGAAATTGAAAATTTCATAAATAAGTTGCGTTGAGACCTAATTTAAAAAGGAAAATAAAAACAAAAAAGGACGAGTTCTCTCCTTTGGCAATTTTCATGTGAGTTTTTGAATAGGTGTTTTGTGAATGCCATAAATGATGGAGTTAATCCTAAATTACTAATGGTAGGGTTGGTTGTCTCTGCTATCCCTTGGTCCTACTGGAGAGGCATTTAGTTGTTCAAATCTCAACAATTTCAGTAACTGGACCTTCAGGACTAAAGATGTAGAACAAATTCATTATTAAGCACATGCTTAACATGGATATTTGGGGGATGAACTTTGGTTATCCATCGTCTCAGAAAATTACATTATATTAAACAAAGGTAATTTTATTGTGCTATTCAGAGCTATGTAGTATATTTATTTTGGGATAAACTGGTAAAGAAAGTACTTTGAACTGACTAATATGCCACATGGTCAGGTCAAAAATTTTACCATGAGAGTTTGAAACAGATGGAACCAGATATTTTTCTCTTTTATTCTACTTTTCATACTTTTTCTGAGCAGTGACTGTGAACATTTTGTTTTTTGGAGTTTCTATTCCACTCACTGGAAATAAATTTCATTTCTCCCTGCATGTGAGTGCAGCACCTCTGAGTACAGCAGGATGGTGGGTAAGGAATTTGGCCTGGTTTATGCAAACTTCTTAATTTCTTGGATAACAATGATTTAGAACTTTCTTTTGAAAGTGTGTGTGTGTGCCAAAATTGTCCTTTAAACAGACTGGAAAGGTAATGAGTTCTTTTCTGTTCTAATAACTTTTATGAGGCTATTTTTATGAGAACCAAACCTCGCAATCAGCATTAAGATTTCCCATTTATGCCTTCGCTAAAGCATGTCCAGTTAACTGCAAAATGTCTCTTGTCCTGAGCAGATGTCTGGGTACCACAAGCTGGTGTTGAGCTGCCCTTTAGCAGAGCTGCATCAGTTCATTGCATTTCCCCTGGTGTGGGCCAGCACCACGTCTCAAGAGTTTTGTAAGGAAAAAAAATACAGAATTTCTTTACAATGGCTGGAAGATGGAGTTTAGTGCGGATCAAGGTCATGGTTTCCAGGTTTGGGACTTTATGTTTTGCTTTGTGTCCCATTTATTGTTGTACTAGTGAGGCAGGGTCTTCACACTGATCTGTTTTTATGTGGCTTTTAATACCTCCCAATTTATGTATTAAAGCCACACCAAATCATCTGGAATGCCAGGCAGCAATTTCCATCCATGACACTTGGTATGCAAATATCCACATTACAGCTCACACATGGAGAACTTTTCCTGCAGCTGTTGGAGATGCACATTCAGAAGTCTTTAATAATGAAACCAACGTTGCACTGCAGTAATGAAAAATTCCTTCAGGGATGTTTTCTCCACCAGGGATAGCATGTAATGCAACCCTGTGAATTCAGATAGGGTGGGGTTTTTTTTGTTCTGTTTTTAATCTTTGGTCTTTCTTCTCTTCTCGATCCTCTCAAATACTTTCTCCCTTCTTTCTGCTCCTGTGTCAGCTGCTGCCTGGCAACTTTTCTCTGTGTGGTGGGACGGGGCAGGGCACCCGACCGCCTTTGGTCTGGCTGCCAGCACCATCCCCTAGCAACCAGGCCAGGCACTGTGATGCTCTGCAAAGGGCTGCACACCAGCCAGCAACCTTTGTCCCCACTGCCCCTGTCACACCAGGCACTGGGGGAGTCACTGCTGCCACCATCCCTGCCTCTCGAAGGCTGTGGCTGGTACACAATAAACAAAAGCACAACCCAGGTCTCAGTGATGCAGTCCGGCCGTTTTCATGCTGACTAATAACAGAATTACCTTCTGGTGATAATTAATATTCCTCTGTTGTATTATACCGGCAAGTATGAATGATTGGTTCTGTTTTGTTTAATTTATCTAAATAAGAGATTTCATAATATTCTATAGCTTGATGAATTAATTTATTTAACTTGTCAGTGTTAATAACTCTGATTACGAGGAAGACGTTATAAAGTACTGTAAGTGCAAACAGATCCCTAACAGCAGTTTTAACTTTGAATTTACTTCTGACAAGTATTACAGTCTAGTCTCCTATGCAATTAACTTCCTTTTTTTGGCTGTAGCAAGGAAAAGAGATTCCCTGGATTCTTTTCTGTAGCTCTCCACTGTATCTGCTCTCTGTGTAACTCCCCAGTGCTTCTGATTTGGATTTTTCAAGTGGGACTGAGTGAAGACTTCAATAAATATTTGAAAATCCAGACTGGTTCCTGGGCTGTGTACCTGCACTGGTCCTGTGCGTCTGGACATTCAGACACCGCACAGAAATCTGAACACAGCTGTGTGCATTCAAACAGCAACAGGGAGGCTGGGAATGCAGAAACTGCTTCCAGCTAAAATTGCCATTCCCTTTTTTTTCTCAAGTCTGAGGCTAAAAAGCCTGTCATACAGCAGGTGATGGCTTGAAGCATCTAAATTATAATACATGTATAAATACTGCCATGAACTATGATCATTTCAGCAAACTTTTCAGCAATTTTTTTAAAAATTCATAGAATATTTGCATTAAAACTTTCATACACTTCTTGGTGCAGCCTTTTTTTGGATGTGGAAAGGAGAGATGAGAGTTGAGTTACTTCTATATATTTTTACTGTACTGTTGAGGTCATCCTATTCCATCAGAGATGCACCATCCTTTCAACATTTCATAGCAATGGATGTTTAATGGAAATGAGGCTGAGGGGAATGATTTATCAAAGGTCAACTTTTATTTCTTCAACAGCCTGTATTTTAAATACGAGACTTCTATAAGAATTCTCGCCTCATGGTGTTATCTTAAAGCAAGTTACATTTTTAGGCAATTTGAAAAATAATTACTTATCAGTAATTGCATTTTAAGTCATAATTCACACCGCATACTCCATATCGACACTTTATGTCCTGTAAACAAGAGTGACACTGACTTTTATTGTAAATATAATTTAAATATTTTAATAAGCTTATGTGCATATGTGATCAGCAGTATTGAAAGCAAGATCAATCAGTTCTTCAAAGTCTCTCATAAATGCTAATGTTTAAAATGGACACTAAATGGCACTGTATCATTAAAGGAAATTATTCATGGAGAGTGGAGAGGACTGTTGTTAAATAAGTATGGAATAAGAATGAAAAGGAGCAAATTAGATGGTTGAAAAGCAGGATTTTAGCTGAGGTGCTTTTGTGAGGAAGTGTCATGGTTTGACACAGAAAAAGAATTTTCTCGGAAGAAAGAGGTCAATTTGGATATTGACCAATTGAAGGTGGACACGCCTCTGAGAACACAGAGGGGTTAAAAGCAGAATTCCCAGGAGAACTTGCTCTCTTTGGTTCTGGTTAGAGTGCAGTGCAGGACTCTCCCCTGCCCGGCCACGAGCTGGGTGGGGGAGTGGAGAAGCCATGTGGCCTTCTGAGGTAGGCCCAAGGGTGGAGGGACTGGAACCGGGCTGGCCCCCTGCAGATGGAAGGGTGGAGAAATCTGGGATGTCTCCGTTCCACCCCCCAGAGTCTCTCTGGAGAGAGAGAGAAAGAGACGGCGGTGGTTTGTCATCAGTTCACTGCAGGGAAGGAGAAGAGCCGGGGGTCCACAAGGTGCCCAGCTGCCTGTGGGAGCTGGAGCCTGGGCAGCGAGCCATCCTTGGGAGTCGGGACTTTTAACCCTTCCTGAGAAATGAAAGCTTTGTGAAATTTTCCTCCTCGGTTTGAAAGAGAGGAAGAGAGACAGCCTGGGACCTGGGATGTTGGAAGGAGAAATTCTAGGTGGGAGGAGATGATGGAGTGGCTTTTAGCTGGACTTTTTCTTGGTAGCCACAGACTGAACCGATCTTCTCCTCCAAGAGAGACTGTATTTTAGGAGGATGCTGGTGAGCCAAAGAGACCATGCTTCAGCTGGGAAAAGACAGAAGTGGAGCGAACAGAGAAAAGTTAGGGAGCTTTGTGGTGGTGCCCCCTGTCTTCAGAGAAGAAGAAGAGAAGATCTCTGTTCTTGGATCCTCGGCCCCAGGGGAAATGGTAGGGACTGTTGGTCCCAAAAATGAAAAACTGAACTGTTGGGTTTTTTTCCCTCTTGGCAGGGCATCCTTGAAAGGAAAAATCCTAAAAGCAGTCTGTCCATCCATGCATTGGTGGTGAGAGCACTGTGCATGGAAAGGAGAGGGTCACCAGTGACAAACTTTTTTCTCCAGGCAGTGCCATGTGTGACATGGAAGCACAGGATGTGGCAGCTGTGTTTCTTGGGGGGTCTGTGGCACAGGAGGGGCTCCTCTCTCCCTCGATGGACTGAGTATCAATTGTCTGGAGGGTGGAAACCTGATTGGGGTCCAGGTTGTGTCTCACTGTGGTTTGTTGGAGTTGGATGGTGGAAGGAGGAATGCTTTGGAAGGTTTTAATTTTGAATTTTGTGTGTGTTTTTTTTTTCCCTTTCTTTTTCCTTTTATAGTAGTATAGTAGTAGTAGCTTAATAAAGTATTTTTTTTTCCCTTGTTATTAAGCTTGGGCCTGCTTTGCTCTGTTCTCGATCACATTTCACAGCATTCGGTTGGGAGATTGCATTTTCATGGGGGCACTGGCATTGTGCCAGTATCAAACCATGAAAGGAGGCACGAAAGGGCAGCACGCCAATTAACAGATAGCGTTTGGGGGAAAAGCATCACCACTTGCAACCCTGAAGACCTTGAAAATTTTGCAGAAAATTTTGTGAGAAGACAAGAAGAAAGAAGACTATTCTGCAAAGATAGTTCCACATCTTGAGAATGCTGGGACAGCGTGTTTGCCTTGAGTATGTGTGTCTTTATACCTGTGACAGTCCTGGCATGGGGAAATGTCACTGATTTAATGAGGAGTTCCTTAAAACTTGGATTTTCCTTGTTTTCCTTCACACATTTTTCTCACTTTGCTCCAGCATCTACAGATTTTTGTATTTGAAATGCAATAGATTGCTCAAATAAAGCCACAATTAATGCCTAAGAGCCATATAGGTGGCTTGGGGAGTTTGAGGCAGGACACAGAGCAATCTCTTCCATAAACCCAGTGGAATGATGTTCCAGTGTGACATTCAGCATGACTTCATTTTGGTTATAAAAGCAACCGATTTCCAAGACCATGGACACTGCCAGACTTTTTCATCTTTATTCAGACCTGTTTCTGTATTAGCAAAGGTTTTCTACTCTGGGATCCATAATTCTGCTGTTATAGCTGTATAAATACTAATTGACTGTAGGTGAATTACACAGGCTTTAAAGGCAGTAGACGAATGCAGAATTTGATCCAACTGGATTTTCCCCTTTGGCTGTAAATTCTTTGCTGTCAAAAAGCAAACCTGCAACCCTCTGTGAGTCCTGACAATCCTTGACCTCAGAGACGACTCTGGAACCCAGACTGGGCTCTTCAGTGCTTGGGCAACGGAACTTCCCCCAATTCAACAGATACAATGAAATATTTGACATACTACGTTGTGTACTTTTCTGTCCTTCAGCATTGCTTGGTTTGCCTGGTCCCGGAAGCCTCCTGGCCGTAGTGCTTCATATAAAAGGTATTTAGGTTCTGTGCTGTGGATATAAACGTGAAGGTGAAAGAGCCGAGGCTTTACCCTGGGAATGTGAAGGTCTCAGCCATCAATATTAGCACCCGGCTGTCTTTGGAGAAAACTAATATCTGAGGATAATGTAGAAGCTTTATCACCTTTCACCTATTAAAGGGTCTGGTTTTTTTAAAAAAAAAGAAAACAAATGTGTGAAGATGTGATAAACTCTGGTTTTGGTATGGGGCCATTTCAAGGTAATACTCTTACACAAAGTCTAAACAGGAAGTATCGACTGTGAACTGAGACGTCAAGATGAAAAAGAACACTTAGAGAAGATTGAGCGGTCATTGGATATGGCACTGTGCTGTTAAAGTAGCGTGATTCCCTACTTTCATTGTCGGAGAATTACATAAAAACAAAACCTTGCTCAAGGACGGGTTGGCCGAGGCTCGGAGCCACCTGTTCTACTGGAAGGTGTCCCTGCCCATGGCGGAGGGTTGGAACTGGATGGGCTTTGGTGTTTTACCACAAACCATCCGGCGATTCCGTGGAGCATCACCAACCGAGCCAAATTTACCTGGGCATCTTTGGACAACGACTTGGCGCTCAGAGACTGAGGCAGGAGGTGCGCATCCCCTTCCCTCAGCATCGCCATCCCTCAGCATCCCCGCAGCTTCACGTGGCAAAAGGGCTGGTGGGGTTTCCATTTATTTTTTTTTAAATAATATATATATACTCTTTTTGCTAACTCACTTGCCTTTGCGGATTATTAAAAAAAAATAAATAAAAAAGCAAGGCGAAACGACCCCTCAAATTTCAGAGAGTGAAGGCGGGAGGGGGCAGCGGCTGAGGGGCGCCTCCCGTGAGGCGGCTTCGCGCCTCCGGCGCGCGCGTGCGGGCGGCGGGCGGCGCGAGCGGCACGAGCGGCGCGCGGAGCTCCGCGGGGCGGCGCGCGGAGCCGCGAGGGGCGGCGCGGGGCAGAGCGCGGAGCCGCGAGGGGCGGTGCGCGGGGCGGTGCGGGGCGGAGCGCGGCGCTGCCGGCCGCCGGCGCCCCGCGCTGCCCGCTCGCTGCGTGCGGCGAGCCCAGCCGCGCTCCGCAAAGTGCCGGCGCTGCCGCCGCGCCTCCTCCCCGCACAGGCTCTGCCGCTCCGCACCCGCGGCCGACAGGCTCGGCTCCTGCCTCTTCTCCCGCACGCCCGCCGCGATGTCCGCGCTCCTCCTGGCCCTGGCGACGCTCTGGGGATTACCGCCCGTCGCCCAGGCGCTGGCAGCGGCAGCCCGCGGAGGTAAGGCGCGTCCGCGGCGGGGTGTGGAGCCGCGGAACTTCCCGCCGCTTCTGCTCGGGAAGTTTTGCTCCCTTGCGCGGACGGGCGCGGTCGCGGAGCGCACCCCTCACCGCGCTCCATCATCTCCGCGCTCCATCATCCCCGCGCTCCATCATCCCCGCGCTCCATCCCCGCGCTCCATCCCCGCGCTCCCGCACGCCCGGATTGCGGGCGCGCTGCGCTGGCTTGGGGGCGAAGCTTGGCGGCGGCGAATAGACGGGGGCGAGGAGCGACATGATGTCCCCAGTGGTCCCGATGGCCTCGCCAGGCACGAAACACGGGGTGCCATCCGCCACGGGGGGAAAGAGCCGCTGCTGCCGGCCACCCCCGCCCCGGTCCCACCGCGGCTCCCCGAGCCAGCCCTGCGGCCGGCGGAGATGTGCCGCAGGAACGGCGAGCGCCCTCCGCTCCCCACAGCATTCCAAAAGTTCCCTCCTCAGTGTCCCCGAACTCAGTGCCCGAACTTGGGTTTGGGCACGGGGGCTCGGGGTCCCGCAGCCGCGGGGTGGGCGATCGCGGAACTTCCAACTCCGTTCCGCTCGGAGAAGTCCCTGATCCAAGCGGGCTGCGGTTCCCCCGCCGGAGCGGCTCTGGGTTTCGCGTATTGCACAGTCACCAGAGCGCTCTCATTTTCCTGCGAGATGTTTGAATTGGGTATTTTTCTAAGTATAGCCCAAGTCCGCCTTCTGTGTGGCTCAGGTGCGGAACGGCGGTGTGCTGCTCTGACTCAGGTTTTCGTAGCGCTGTCAAAGCCCCGCTCACCAGAAAATTGTCTGTCGGCTTCTTGGAGCCCTTCCGCTCCCAAACTGTGTGATCTCATGAATGAGATGCCCTGGGTGGTGTACGCAGTCTGCGGGGGTTTAGTTAGATTTCAGTAGAAATATAACTCTCTAAAGCCTTGAATTCTCACTGTTAGACATCCTCTCCATCACGTACACATTACCTACTAAAATGTTTACTAACTGCTTACAACTCGTTTGGGTGAGTGCGGATGCCTCTGCACAGTCGGTCGGGGGTATAGATTTCTGCTTCAGTCGAACTACCAAAGCTCTCCCGTCCCTTTCCCACGTAGCCATCAGAATTACATAGGTGATTCATGCTGCGAAAATGAGAAATAACTACCTATCAACGAGGAAAGTATTGCTGCAGCATCGCAAACTTGCGTGTTTCAAACACTGCATCACAAGGTGCAGGGATACTGCGAGGAAATGAGGATGGTGTTCCACAGAACGGCACTTGAACAGCCAGAGATGAAAGGTTCTCAGGAAATCTTTTCAGTTTTATGAAGGGTACATATGCTTTTGCTTTTGTTCACAAAGATTCGTGGTCGTGGTAGTGCTTGTTTGATGGAAAATATTTCAAGAACTTTCCATGGCATTCACAGAATGGTCAGATTAGATTTCAGCAACCGTAGCTTGCATATGATTTTATGAATAAAAAGCAAACTTCCAAACATTTTGTGGAATTGTTTTGGAAACTGATTTGTCACTCTGTATTCCTTCACAGCGGTAAGCAAGTGCCAATTATGCATGAATATTAATTTCTGGTTTTTAAATTTTGTTTAATTGTACCTTTAAAAATTTTTTTTATAGTTACCTTGCTCTAATTTAGTGTTTCACAAAAAAAAAAAAAAAAAAAGGTGCTGCCACCTTATATTAAAATCAATCCTATCTTAAAAGGCAGCATCCTTGTAAATCATACCAGCCTCAAAAGTGGGATAAATCAAATTTACTTAGAATCAACTAACTCATCATATCATAATGTCATGTCTTATCAAAACTGAGCACTGCACAAATTATGACTTAAAAGGCATTTTGTTTCACAAAAAATGTCAAGTGGTCTCAGCATAAAAGGGATTCAGGATGAGGCATCCAGAAAGGGAATTACATTTGCACATCAGATAAACTTTATGATACAGTGCCAAAATTGTTGACCATACCAGGTTGGTTTTCCTTTACAGGAGGAAATTCTGAGTCACTGGAGCATGTTAAGCTTACTGTATGTGAAAGGCACTGAAATTTGGAATGCACTGAGCCTGGCCATAGGTAATAAGAGAATTGGGAAAATGTCATGGGTTGTGTTAAAAGCAGTGTTGTAGTAGCCATGGTAATATAGCATACTACTGAGGTGCTTTAGGGAGAGATAACACTTTCTCTTAGATCAGTGGGCAACATCAGGAGCAAAAAAAGAGGTGGGGGGAGCACCACCAAAGTTTGAATTATCTGAGCCCTTTTCTCTTGAAATACAGTTCAATTCTTTCCCTCTTGTCAGGTCTGTCATCAGCCAGGTCACAGCTCCTCTAACTTCATGTATATAAAAAAATTGTGAACAGAAAATGATATGGAGAAGGGGAGCTGGAAATGAGATGAAAAAGGAAGTGAGCAGAAGGGAATCCAGCCAGGAGAGCGTGGTAGGATAAGGGCCAAGTCCTGCTGCAGCTGAGGTTGTGCCACTGAAGCCACAAAGAGATGATTTCCTTTCCTTCTGCTTCAGGCAGATCTTCCTAAGGAAATGGATGGACTCAGATTCCTTGTGACACTTGCAACTCCTTCACAGTATAGCTGCAACAAATGAATTTATGGAACCTGAGAAAAACCTTGCAAACAGTTGGAGAAGCTGAGAAGGCAGCATTTGTTACCTGCTCTCCCTGCAGACGCTCAAGGGAACTTCACAGGTCCCATCGGTGTCTGTGGTTGTGGTGGGCGTTTCCTTCCCACAGCTCTTCCCAGCCTTGGAGCTTCACCCTGCTCCCTGCCTGGGCTCCTACACCCTTTTTTGGCATCCTTGATTTTTGTGTCTGCTGCTGTGAACATCATTACATGGATCCACTGCACTAATTGGAGTGATTACCTAGGGGTGATCCAAATTGCAGAGATGCCCCGGATAATGGGAGTTTGACTGGATAATCTTGGTGTTGTCAGTGAGATGTGTATCCACACCAGTATTAATGAGTTGCATTGCTCGTTATTAATCGACTTGCTGTCTGTGCTGAGGCTTGTTTGTGTTGGGTTTTGGTGGTACGTCACTGCTGTCAGCAGTACTGAGCCACTGTCTTCTGCCATTCTTTCGTGTGTGGTTTTAGTGTTTTGGAGCTCTCAGGCAGTTACTGGCATGGTGAAACAGCTTCTCAGCAAAGAGATGCTCCTGCGAAGGGAGACTTTATATGGCATGGGAAAATGTTGTGACATAACTTAAAACTCAAGTTCATGAGTGATGGCATATCACAGATTTTTTTTTTTTTTCGTGATTTGAAAACTGGTTTTTTTTGAGGAATGAGAAATCTTCATGAATTTTACTCCTTTCCGCAGTCCCAAAAACACTTCTAAAACTTCTGTCTTTATCCCACTTAACAGGGAATTTATTGTTCTCACAGTGTCCTTTGACCGTATTTAAGTGAAATCTTGAAGCAAATTACTTTAAAATGGAATTTTCAGGCTTAAGGTTAGTCTGGGAGTTTGGATTTTTCACCCTGTGGCAGAAACACAAACCAGGCAAAATAAATTTGTCTCCTTGGGACGACTGCTGATGGCCTTCGTTCCCTGGTAAGGTGCCACAGCAGGTGACTCTGCACCGGAGCCTTTACAATACAACTTTGTCATTATTAGCAGCTTAATGCTGGAAACTGGGTGTACCAGCACTGCTGTACTTCACCAGACTGAGCTCCAGCTTGGCCATCTGTTGGAAAGTGTTCTTGAAAAAACCTACAAAAGCTGTTTCTGTGCTGTACTACAGAGGTGGATGTTCCCATAGTTATCTTTGTTATGTTTTGAACATAAGTAATAAATATTAGTATCTTATGTGCAAAAGAGATGCTTCCAATGTCATAGTGACTTTGCTGTTTATTTATTTACCCTAAAAAAACCATTACTTAAGAACATGCCTATAATTACAGAGGAAGGTGAAAATATATCAAGGAATTTGGGACAGTTCTTTGCAGGATGTGTGATAAGGGTTAATTCAAGTCAGAAATGGTGGGAGATGTCCACAAGTGCAGTTCCAGTGGCTGGCTGGTTTTGGAGGCACTCAGTGCTGTCTGTGTGCCCTCAGCTGAGTGTGTGAGTGCACACACAAACCCCTGGCACTCCTGGAGCCTGAGCTCTGTGTGTGGGTTTCTGTCAACTGACATGCACCTTCTCTCTTACCTGGGTTGTGCTTTTAACTTCAGTTGTTTCTGAGAGCTGTAGTTTAGTAAAAAGAAAGTGGTAGAAACACACTAACTATATAAAGGCTAAGCTGCATTTCAAAGTTCAAAACTAGGTGTTTGATGTGAAAAGACTATGTGTAAACTTGTTCTGCAGCAAGGCTTTTACTAATTTATCACAGCAGTTCTGCTGGAGCTGTGGCAGGTGGAAGGAGCTATCCTCCAAAGGCTTGAGGGAAGCTCTCACTTCACACGGTGCTTCCTTTGAAGAGCTGCGTGACGGCTGCTATGTAAATCTGAGTATTTGCCATACCTTTGAGGTTCGTATGGACCCCAGTCTTTCTGCATTTAACATGGCAAAACTCACATTGACTTCAGTCTGCAGGCTGGAAATGAGTCTTCCTCCAGCACCTTCTTACAGGTCCTTTACTGGTTATTTGCAGTTGAAGAAATGTGGTTTCTCCATTTTGCAGTGGCTCTACGGACTTACATAATTGTAACTTGTGAATTTAGAATTATGGCTATCTCTAGAAAGGCTGGCAATTTAGATAATAGAACACTGTTTTTTGTTACAGTAGCATATTTGGAATCACAGCATGTTGTTGCTTTTTTCTTAGTTTTTATGCATTAATCTGTCGCTTAATAGTCTTGTTCTTCAAACGCAATTAAAAAAAAATTTGCTTAGAGAACTCATTTTAATTGCACTTCCTCAAAACATTCTTAATGATGAACAGTGAAGATGAAAATAGCAGAACTTGGCTACTTCTAAGCGAGTCATACAGACTATTGAGTCTGTATTTAATGTTAGTTTGGGCTAAGTGTAGACATTGGAGAACTAGGTCTTAAAATTGTAACTGCAATTAGGAACTAATTGGGTTTCTTAAAAAATATAATTACTCAAATAATGACTTTGCACCTTCTGTCCAACCCACTAGTTTGCTTTTTAATTGAACAAGTTGAATTTTTTCCCCCTTAAATCATCTCTATCAAAGAGACGAAAATATTTGTAAACTCATCCCAGCTAGCTCGCCAGTTGTTGACCATAATGGGACAAATTCCCAAGATGTACCAAAACATAGTGCTGTAAAGTGCTACAAATCTTCATTTTTAAGCATTGGTAAAGTGAAATAACCAGGACTTGTTGCTGTAGAATCAATCAGCTGGCCAGCCCAGCCGTGGTGCTGCTGCCAGGATTCCTTTGGTGAGGATGCTCTGGAGCCTCTGCAGGAGCGAAGGGCATTTTCCCATGGGTGCTGGGCTGTGTGAGAGCAGGATTGGACCTCAGTAATGGAATTCTAATAAAACTCACTCAGTGCCTTTTAATTAGATTTAATGGCAACTGGGAAGGATCATTAGAGATAAACACATGCTTTTGCCAGTAATACGTTCACCATGTTATTAATCTGATTTAATTTGCAAGATCCACATAGCAGGAGTCAGATTTTTCTCTGTACCTGGGAAGTGTTATACGAGCCCATTATATTTTGTTGTTGTATATGTCATTGCTTCCCAAGCAGTATGTAAATCCAGAATTGGGGTTGGGCTCTGTGTGTGGTGGTTGTGAACCCTGGCAGTCTGAGGGTAGGGCTGCATGCTGGACAGAAGGCTGTTTGTCTCTTCAGAAACTGCATTTTTATTGACCATTTTGCTATAAATTGCAATGGTGTATTAATAACAAAACACTGCAATATGCAGAGTGTGCTGCTAAGTAATAGGGCTTTTTAGAGATGATGTAATGCCAGTCTGGAAGTGAGGTATGCCTGGAGATTTTTATTTCCATGCAGTTGGAAATACAGCCTAGTTCTCTGAGGCGGAAAAACAGATTACAGCATAACGAGTTCTAGATATGGTACGTTGCATCCTGAAATGCTCTTCCCAACCCGCCCGATGCTCCTAAACACCTCTCCTGCTGCTTCCTGCTGAGTGATGAGGCCTTCCAGAGGAGCCAGACAGCTGAAACTCAGCTGCACTTCAGAAACAAGGCTGTACCTATTTCCTTTTCTGGGAAATACCCTTGTATTTTGGGCTATCTATTGCCTGGTTGTCTGTAGGACGTCCCTTGGTAACTTTTAGACATGGCACTCTTGAATGGCTTACACTTCAAGTGCAGTAGAATAAGTGCTAGAAACTAAAATCTAAACCTGCAAAATAATATCTATAATTCCTCAAAGTTTTCACTATTGTAGAGCTCTGTTTTTAACAGCAGCTTATAAGAGTCACTCTTGGTTTTCCTTGAATGAGCAGAGAGAATGGAAAGATGCAGTTTTGATTTTTGCAGTGGTATTTTGGACTGGGGATGGGCTGTGTGCAAGCAAGACAAATGCAGATGCAATGCTCTGCAAATGCAGTGTTTTGATGTGAGGTGCTCTGTCTAGGAGATTGTTCTGTGAACACATGGACATGCTCCCACAAAAATTCCCATGTGCCTTTCTTACAAAGCTTTGTGATTGTAATTTACCTGCCTGGAAATGAGCAAAAATATCTTGTCAGTGATACTTTTTAAAATACAATTTTGATATTGTCAAATAGTTTGGGCTGCTGTTTATAATCTTCTCAGAGGCTGTGATATGGTGTAGAACACTAGGGTCTCTGCCTCCCTTTAACATGCAGGAAAGTATTTTTCCTCAAGCAAAGTTCAGAATAATTCTAAGGCAATGGAAAAACCAAAACAAACACCGTTTCTGACACATCCCTCTTAGTCTATAATTTTTTTTGAGAAATGCTGTAGTGTTGTGTAGTAAAAAAAAATGCAAGTTTGAAAAAGTTACACTAATGCCAGAAGATCATGAAAAATCACAGCAATTTTCTACATGATAGGTAGATTTCCATAAAACACCTGTCTCTTTTTCCTCGCAAATACAGGAAAGATAAAAGAGGAGAGAGCAAAGTAAGTTCATTGCTGGTTGGATGCTCTTTTGCATATGCAAACACACTGATTTACCCAAAGTATATTGGTATTTGTGTAAAGCTGTGTGCTTAGGAAATCAAAGTGTGTCATTTGCCAATGAGACTTTTTCTTCTCTGGAGCAAAACATTTTTTATGTTTTGTAAACAAATAGATTTCAGAACTTCATTAAGACCACTGAAGCCAATGGATTCTTTCTTTTGTCCTTGTTGTAATAGAATCAGGTTTCATCTAAGTGTAAAGGAACTTTGAAAAATTTTATTAAAATTTCACTGTAAATTCTTTATCCAAGGACCTCAAATTATGTTGTCTGTATTGCCCTATGACTTTTATGTAAGAAATACCTATTTCTTGAAGTAATTCTATTCCAATAGTTAGTTCAATTTTGTTGGATTTCTTAAACTGAATCCATGTTTATATTTCTCCTATCTAATTTTATATTATGTGCATAAAATACATGATTACTTCTCATTTCAGAATTTGTAATATTCCTCTAGAAAAGTAATTATTGCAGAAAATATTTTAATAAAGTTAATTTGATATTTTTTTCATGTAAAAACATCTGGTTTTGCAAGGAAACTGCCTTCCCGTGAGGTCAGAAAACCTGAGAATATTCCAGACAGGTCAATATGCTAAGATGTGTTTGGTCTGCTACTTGCAAGTCATTGGGTTGGTTAAACCTATTTTTTTGCTATACAGAAGGATCTGCTGGTCTTCTAAATGATGCACTACCCTTTTCTTCATAGAAAAATGTATATTGGCTTTGGAAGGATTATAAAGGTGGCACCTTCTCATCTGAACATCAGTTCCCTAGGAATCTTTGCAGATTTATCCAAGGATGAGCATGCTTGTTCTTTTGGAGCCTGTCCTAAAGCAGCTGTTTTTCCAGCAGTATTTAGTAAAGTATAATGAGGGGTAGGTCAAGCCTGTGTGTTCTCCAGTGCTGATAGTCATATATCTCCTGGAGGGAAACTGGCCTGCCTTCCAAATTCATCAGAAACACTTGGTTAAAAATAGGTTTATTTTGTGTAACTGTTGAAGTTCTTTTTTCTGAGGGATGTTTGCAGGCAGTGGGAGTTTAAGAGTACAAGGAGTGGAGGAAAGCCGTAAAATGGAATTTGTTCTTCTTGGGCCCATGTCCTAAGCCAAGTGTTTTTATTTTTATATTTAGATTGCAGAAAGAATGGTGAGCAGCAAGTGGTTTCTCCATAGTGTTATCTTACAGTAAGGAGTCTTAGGCAAAACTGTTGAGGCTGCAACATTGAATCCTGTGCAAGGAGATGAAGCAGGTCTGGATTGTAAAAGTGTGAAAATTTAAGTGCTGTCCCAGGCCTCCAGCTTGTGGGTTGAGTTGCTGGTATGCCTTTGGAAACAAAGCTGTTCTGTGTTGGAGCAAAAAGATGTTTTGGAGGCTCACCTGAGCAAGTGATGCTGTAGGGCTGCTGTAAACCACTTCTATGAGAATATATGGCACATATATACATACGTGTATAGAGCCTTGGCTGTAGAGGGGGAGACATGAGAGGTGCTGTGCTAAGTGCAGCAAAGCCAGGAGTACCAGGGCTTTGTTCAGCAGGTAGAATCTGATGCTCTGACCCAAGTGGCCCATTATCACATTTTTCAAACTGAAGCAAGCTATTCAGGTCAGTGTGTGTGTATAGACCCACCTGAGTGAATTCCTCAGCTTGCACTCGCTGTGTTACATTTCTTTCTCTGGGTTTCCAGTGGCTGTGAGTTGAGCAGAGTTGACAGTACGCAATATTACCTATTTACTCTGTAGATTATACTCCTCTGGAGAATTGGTGTCAGCTAATCTGCTACTTCTGCATTTTCAGAGACCTGCGAACTGCATCTGCAGTAGTATTTCAGGAGAGTGTCAGATCTAAATTTCTATAATTTTCTTACTTACCTCAGATTTCTGGGCCTGTGTGTCCAGGTCTCCAGCCTTTGACACTTGTTTTGTCCTGTGAATCATTTGCTTTCTTTGCAGAAATTCTCTCTGTCAGTATCCAATTTTGGCCACTCTTAGGGCGGTAAGAAGTTTGAAGCAGATGGTTGTCAACAGATGATGACAAAATTCTGAAATACGGCTCTGATACAAACTGTGAGGCTGAGTATTTAAAGCCTATTTGAAGCACATTCAAGTGTATAAAGCCTGCTTGTGTTTCTAATGCTATTGCTACCTTTGCTGTGGAATATTCTCGGAACAATTCATAAGTTCCATGTTTTTTTCTGAAAACAGCATAACTCCCCACACCAATTAGTGGTGTTCAGTAATGAGTATATGAACCATGTTATGATTTTATGTCAGTTAGAATTGTTAAATGCTCCTTGATGAAACCATGCTGATTTACATTAATTGGTGGCCTGTCTTTCCACAACGGCATCACGCTGTGTCAGAAGTGCCTCACAAAAAGTTGTAACGTAACTAAACTCTCAGTCATTGCCTATGATTGCCATTCTGCTGTTGACTGCTGCTCTGAAGACTTACCAGCAAAAGACTTGAAAATTCAGGAGATTTTAATAAGTGGCTGTGAGCCTTAGGAGCGTAACTAAAAGCATTTGCATAAAATGAGTGCTGAGATCCAGTAGGTGTGGCACAACTCGAATCCTTCCACTGCATCCCCTTTGCTAATCCAGCAGCTCAAAGAAATTGAAGTGCATTAAAGGCTGTTTACGTGTCTATGAAAAGCATGATGTGAATATGCAAATTCAAGAGTGTGTCTTCCACAAGTTTATATATCTTAATGAAAAATGTCAGAGCGTAATATATCAACAGTCTGCTTCGCCCCACAGTAGCCAGTTTTTTCTAAAGATAGCACAGCATGTCCTTGGTGTGGTACTAGGAGTAAATTAACACAGCAGAGTGCTTGTTCTGATGCCAGCTGATGATTCTTCTGCTGTTTTTTGAGGGGGGAAGACTTGTCTGCTGAGGGTGGTCATCTTGAACTGCTTACCACTGCCGGGTTATGCATGCACACAAAGGGGTAATTTCCTCTCACTAGTATTAAAAAAAAAAAAAAATCTGTTTCATTTCATTTGGTATCCTGTTTTCTGTTGAGTGGAAAAGTTTCCCCACCTGAATGGAAATCTTGGATTGTGTATTGTGGGACACCTGAGAAGCATAATCTGGCCATGGGTGTTTTTGCTCATGGGCCAGAAGAGTGGTGATTCCCACTGGTTTGCATCTGATTTCACCTCACCAGTTCTGGTTTCATCTTTAGTAGGATATCCCTCTCTTTTTTCATTTTTTTTCTTCCCTATCAAATTTACAAAATCTCATGTCTGGAAATTCCCTTACAGCCTCAGGAGCCCAGGTGCTGCCGAGCTCATTGGAGAGTCACAGCTGTTGATGGTACAGGTGTTTGTCAAATGCTGTGTTTTCATTTGGGGTTTGCAGCCACAGGGAAAAAAAACAAACTGGAAGTGAATGGAGGAGGGTTATTTGTTAAATTACAGCATTATTTTTTTTGATGCGAAGCTAAAAAGGCATGTCCAGTGCCAAAAACCCCTAACAATCTCCACAGTGCTTCTGAACCAAAAAGAACTTGTGTTGCTGAATACATGAAGAGTTAAGCAGCAACATTTGGTATGTGCAAGTATTGTCTTTGACAAGCCATGGGGAAATCAACATCTCTTCTTTCTTTCCTGAAAATAGAGGAGGCTTCTTGAAGCACTTGCTTTTGGGAATGAGTTTATTAGTGAAGAGTTCATGGATGATCTGGATCTAATTTTTATAGAAATGAATGGTAACCCACTGTGGGACCTCAAGTCTGTGTGGGTGTATTTTACATTCACCTGCCTTATTCTAGACTTAAAGAATTCTTTTTATTTTTTTATTTTATCCCCACTGATAAATAAGTGAAGTTTAAAAGTAACTCATCCCAACAGGAATCACTACCACTGTAAGGAGGGGATAAAAGAGGTCAGCAGTAGTGCAGTGTTGTTTCAATAACACCACGTAATCCCCCCACACTTCAGTAATAAAGCTGCATGGGCTGCAGTCAGCTTTCCTGTCAGCACCTTTCTATTGACATCTTTCTGTCAGAAAAGATGAAGTGAAGAGTAAAACCTAACTCTGTTTTCTATTATGCTAAATGTATTCTGCAAAGCTTTGGTGAAATACAAAGCGTGTGGACTTTGCAGATAGTGTTTGCATTTGGGACTTGTGGGAAAATTTATGTGAACTTTGTGCTGTGGGAATGGTTGCCCTTTAAAGCAATTGGTTATATTTAATGTCAGTACATACCTCAAAACTGTATTTGGTGGAGTGCTCTGTTCTTTAGAGCTCTTTTGTTTTAAGGGGCAGGGGTGTGTAATGACTGGTATAAACTGAGTTTTTACAATTTGGTCAGCTTGGCTGCACAGACTTACCTTTTTTTTTTTTTGCCCTGAGAAGTCTGTTAATGTTTAAAAGCAACATACAAACCCAAAACCCTGTCAAAGTAAGCCAGAGTACTTTGCATTTGTTGGCTGAAACCATCTAATAACATAGTCCAAAAGCTCATTAATATTGATTTTCTTAATTCTCTCAATAACCTGAACATTTGTTCTAATTACGATAGGAATAAAAAGCCGACTAACAGGTTCTTAGGTGTCAAAGTCTGTTGGACCACAAAGCATCCACAAGGATATCCTTCAGGAGGAGTAAGTGGGAGGTATGAGTATGAATTTCATTAGCCAGTAACAATATGCATTCCCATACTTGGGGGAGAAACACCACTCAAAGCATCTCTTTCCTCCTGGACCTCTGGGGCTCGTACCCTTGCCAAGGTCACAACTCCTGCCTCCCTTTGCAGCCTTTTCTGTACAAGGGGCTGGGCTAAGTTTTGGAAAAGCTGGTAAATTATGTTCATTTTGAAAGGAAAATACCTGAGCAGTTGGGAATATGTAAAGCACCTACCTCTGGAAGGAGTGGGGTTGGGCTCCTGCTCCTCCTGTGATGGTGGTGGAGAAGGGTTGCTCATGGTGTGGTCTTCTGGTTCTTCACAGGCATCAAGAACAGTTCTTGGAGCAATTTTTAAGTGTGAGCTAAGTATTGTCCTAAGAAAAAAAAATAAAAGGAAACATTTTTATTTTTCGGGGTAGTCTTAAATGTTATATAATAGGGAAGAAAATCTCTCTTTTGTCATTAGTAACCCTTTGATTGCCCGAAAATCTGATCTGAGACATGCCTTCTGTGCTGGTGGTACTGCTGATGCTAGTCCTGGAGTGAGGGGTCAGGATGGACCCTGGCTCCTCCCCAGGGGAGGGTGTCCCCTCCTCAGACCTCATTCCCTGTCAGGCACAGATGGCCACATGCAGTTTGTGTTGGCTTTGAACCCAACAGGGAGGGGAAGCCTGTGCAGAGCTTGGGCACGGCAATACAGTCCTTGAGGCTGAGGTCATTCCTCCTCCCACTCTCTCATCAGGTGGGTGCTGATAAAGTTTGAGATCCCTCTTGGATTTCATTAGAAATTTCTTTTGGAGAAGACTGGCTAGTAATAGTCCAAGGAGGAGAAATGGTGTCCCAGGAAAGGCCACGGTGTTTCTGAAGAAAGAAAATCCATAGGATTTTCTTCCCTGAGTGCTGTGCTTCACACACAGGAAGAAAGGAAAGGCTTCATCAATCTCCCTCTTATTAAACTGGCACAGCTAATATATTCTGCTAAAATGTGTTCATCATGCTGTTTAAAACAGCCAGGTTAGAAATCTACTGACAATAAATGAAGATTTATTTGTTTTCATGTCATTGGGGCACCTAAGACAGGTTTGGAATACTAACTGGAAGTTGTGAAAGGGGAAAAAAACTGTTTCGGTGCCATTTAATTAACTATCTGGCCAATATTTCTCCCTTTTTATTGTAAAATCTGTAAGTTGCAACTGGCTGCAAAAGTACTCTTGTGCAACTCTGCCAACAGTTAACAAATAAACACATTAATACTGAAAGTCTTGTACAGATCCATGTGTACTGGATAAAGCCATACCTTGAAGTGCAGAGATGGCTTCTTGTAACAAAGCAGCAAACCAGAAGATAATGTATTTTTTGTATCTCTTCGTACTTGTGCTGTGCAGAATAACTGAAATCCGTGCAAATATGAGCAGTATTTTCTTTTTAACTGGAGTCATACCTGGAACCCAATGTAAATAACCTATTTTATGCAAGTCCCAGATACTTTTATTGCTTAGTCTCTGTACTGTGTTTTTATTCTAAGCAGTAGCACTGTAAGCTGTGATCCAAATACAGAGTTGAAACACTTCAAATTTCTACCAAAATTTGAATCAAGTTTGTTGATTAAGGCCTAACAAAATTTAATGAGATTTAAAAGAAATGTATTTTTTGGAGAGCTGATTTATGTGTACATTCAGTTTGTCCAAGCAATATTGGCTGAGAGACATCACTATGGATCATGACTTCAGACACTTTCTGGGACCCACAGAAGTTTAAACTGGGAGTTTGTGTGCTTTGCTGGTCACTGTTCCTCTCCCATCTTCCCATGGGAGGAGTGCTGCCCTGCTGGCTGTACCTCCATGACCTTTGAGGAGATTGCTCCTGCTGTTTGGGGAGCTGCAAGCACAAAGGGAAAATTGTCAATTTTATCACTCAAGGTCAAAGTACTGACACCAAATGACTGGTTCGTGTTTTAGCTTAAAATGCTGCAGACAGCACATTATGGGCAAGGATATGTAAAGCTCACCTTCACTGTGAGATCTACCAAAGGGGGAAATAGCTGAGCCTGCCTCGTGATGCATAAAATGCTGTGCCAAGCAACTGTTTTGGGGAGATGGAGACCAGGTTTTGTAAGCATTAAAAAAAACCTGAAAAGAAATCCAAAGCTGAATTAACTTTATTCTCTCTCTTGCAGCTGCTGGAGCTCTTGCAGTCCCCCTGGTCAGGCTTCCAGCGGGAGCTCTCGGGTTGGAAGGTTAACGACTCATTTACTAAGCAGAGCCATTTTCTTTCATTTTTCATCTGCAATTATCTCTACTCCTCTAAAAATTGAAAGGCCCTTCCAAAACATATTGTACTGATGCATTACTGCTGTCAATTAGTTATTAAATCATAGATCTTTAAAAGTGAAATCCAAATATGCATGAATTTATTCGGCTGGTGCACAGACACTCCATTAGAGAAGTGATGAGTATCATATCCAGGCAGCTCTGAATATTGGCAGATGTTTCTTTATAAGGATCATAATGTTCATTTGAATTGTCATTTTTGGGGATTCTGGTGGAAGGATGGATACTGAAGGAAGCACCTTGAGGTTGGTGCAGTAGAGGAGCAAAGCAGATCCTGCTGTGGGATTGTTTGTGGGGTGTGAGTTGCTGGGATAAGAGCCCGTTGTGAGAGCTGGAGACAATCAGGGTGAGCAGTTGAGTTGGCAATACCTTCTATGGAGGGGTGGCAAGATTAGAAAAGAGCCACATCCTGAGCTCTGTTTGGAGGAAAGAGGAATTGCCAGTAACTATGCCAGTAAGCCATAGACTTAAAGACTGAAATAGTGGCGTGGTGGTTTCAGAAAATGGAAGAGGATGAGGGCAAAAGCCAGATTTTTTTTCACAGCTGTTTGATATGGTATTCATGTTCATTTAGGAATTCCTTAAATTAGCAGTTTCACTTTTCTGCTGTCTACTATACTTTGACTCTTAACTGAATTAAGTCACATTATAAATGACATCTTTCCATAGTTGGAATACAGGTTAGCACTCCCAAGAGGGGTGCTTTAATGAGGTTGTTGCTATGAGAGCTTCAGGTAGCACATGTGCCACTTCAAAATACCCTTTCTCCCCTCAAAACATTGCAGCAACCTCTGCGAGAGCATTGTAGAACTTCCCTTTCAGTGTAATTTGTGACCAGCACTTTGTATTTCTCTTCTCCTAATAATGCAGCTGAGGTTTTGTGTTTGTTTCTGCTTTTATTCCTGCGATGTTAATAGCAGTGCATGACTTGACAATTTAAAGAAACAAGGAGGTGTTGGTTCTTTGGCAGTTTCAAAGGATGCTCTGAGGACAAGTCAAAACATTAAAACATTAACAGAAAGAGCAGGTGCAAACACCACAGTGTTTATAGTGGAAATGTATGGGGCCTGCACTTCTGAAATTCACATCAAAGAACTTCACAATAGATGGAAATTGTTTATTACATAATTGGGCGCCTGGTGGGAATACAGACATCCCTGTTAGGATCCAGCCCTGCAGGTTGCTGCAGGGATTTGCCTCTGCAGAGGAGCTGGCTGTGGTCTGTGGCCAGGCTGTGCAATGGCTCTCAGTACCTCAAAGATGTTAAATCACGCAGTTGTCTTTTTTCAGACAGACTCTGGGGTTGTATTTGCTTTCCCACTGCTGTCTGCTAGAATCATGAGGCTGCCTGGAAAGGTGAGAAAAGTCTTTCCTCTCAGAAACCACTTCACCCCATCCCTACCGTTCTACATGAGCTCTACTCTTGTGGAGTGCCAATTTTTGCACAGTTAAATGTGGGTAAGGTAGTTCCAAGTTTCAAGGCTTTGAACCTCAGTGTGGTCCAGACAAAGACTGACACTATTATTTTTGAAAAAAAAAAACCCAAACAAAAATAGCAGAAATCCTAACCACAGTTTAACAAAGTTATTCCATGGAGATGTTGGAACAGCCTTTAGGACGGATGGTGTCAGAGTAAGCACTCCGTATTGTGAGTTTGGCTCTGCTGTTGCTCGCCCATGAAATGACAAAATGTCATGTTTAAACTCAAGTGAGCAGCTCTAAAATGCATTTCTGCTGCCTCAGTGTTTTCTAGCTGCATTGTAGACACAAGAGACTTTATTGTTGAGTCTCCTCTTCCTTCCAAGCTCTGAATGTGAGTTTTTAGATGTATGACTTTGACATACAGAAAGGAGTCATAGTCAAATCTGACATGACCTATATAAATATTGCCATAAATATTGGCCTGGATGAAAAGGCTTTTTCCCTTTCCAAAGGTATTCAGTTTTGTTTGCTTAGCTGTGAATTGTTGCAGTTGCTTCTCATTGGATGTGTGTCTCTACCCACCAGTAGGTGTTCTGCTTCCTCAGTAGCCGAAATACCTCAGTACTGTTGGAAATAAATTCCTTTGTTACTACTCATGTCAATGAAGTTAAACCCAGGGCGATGCTCAGCAACTATATAACCAGAAAGCTTTGCCATTTTGAAGTTATTTGGCTTAAAAGATTTTTTTGTTTTGTTTGCTGCTACCTTAGAAACTGTGCACTATAATGATCTAGATTCATTTCTTTTGAGTCTTTTATTGAAAGCTAAAACACCTTGGGACTAAAGAGTAAAAAGGCTGGCTTTATAAATCAATGCTTCATTGTATGTATTATGCTATTTACTACTCATCCAAGTATAGTAAATTTTTACAAATGCAAAATCATTCAGCTGTATCCAGATTGGTTTAAAAGGTGCTGATGAGAACAGTTAAGTTTTTGCAGGTTCTGATAATACTGTTTGCCATAATTGTGCTTGTTCCAGTTCCTTTCTGTGACCATGCTGAAAGTGCAATTTATCTGTAATTTTAATGACTAGTAAATAGGTCCAAATATTCCACACATTATGCTCCATTTCCTGTTCTCTATTTGACTTGCTTGGCCATTAGTGCCACTTATTCTCAGATCATAATGTTGCCTTGCCTGGTAAGAAGGTGAGATGGAGATTTGGAGGTTTTACCTCTGCACAAAAACACAGCAGAAAAAGCAAACCCAGCACCCAGAGTGCCTCGACAAAAGGAGACCAGATGCAGAGTGAAAAGCACATGGTGCAGATTCTGGCTTCTCCCTGCAAAGATTGCTACAAGAACAGAAAGCACACTGTGATTTATTCTCGTGGCAGAAAATCCACAAATGGAACAAAGAGTACAGAAATCTCAATATGTTGTTGCAAATACAATTTACATTTAGAACAGTGTGTCCTCCTTCACCACCATGCTCTGTTTGAACATAGCTAAGTTCAACTAGTCTATAGCTTGAACTACAGTCAGGGCTTCCACTAAATGAACATCTGAAACTTAATGGTAATTATATAGCTTCTAAAAAAAAAAAATTCCCGATGTATTATATTTATTCAGTAGTTATCTCCATGTATAATAGCATCAAATTATTATGCCGTCTCTCAAAGACATAAATCACATCATTTTTACACAGACCAGAAAATGACACAGATAAACGACATGTTTATCTGTGTATATATGGTAGATTTTAAATTGAACAGTTCCAGACATAATTTTCCTGATATTTGCTAATCCATCTTTAATTAAAATGTTAATTGCTAATCCAGATATCACACAGAGAAAAATCAGCCTACAGAAAACTGTGCCTTATTTGCACAAGGACAAAACTCCTGCATTTACATGTCAGTCTGCTCCTCTGAGTTTCAGAGTCATCACCTTTCATGTGTGATAACCAACTAAAAACATATTATTGAGTTATTGTACTCATTGTTTACCCCCAGAAATGGCTGTGGGAGAGTCCAAGGAGGCATGGAGTTAATTTGGTGCCAGTTAAAAATTCCCAAAGTAGGGTCTGAAGCACTCTGATGAGATTTTTTTGCCCAGAATGGGTTCTGCCAGTGCTGCTGTGGCTGAAGTTGCCTCTGACAGTTCCCGGGATAGAAAACACTGCTGAAATCGTGTCCTGTGTAGCCCCGAACAAAACTCTCTCTGTGTCTGAGCCCTGTGTTCCAGAAGTCAGGCTCAGCCTATTCTGTTTTCCAGCCATGGGTTAGGGAAGGTAAAAATTAGCTAGATGGAAGTAGTAGTTGTCATGTAAGAAAAGTGCATTAAGGTTAACTTGCTTTGGTGGGCTGGGGTGAGGAAGACTCACTCGTGCTTTTCCTCACTAAGATCCAGTCTGTGTGCAGCTCAGTTTACTGGTATTTTTATTTGTGATACTCCATACAGAGATTTCCAGCACTTCACACCTAACAAGAAATAACTCTGTGCAAAGTTGCACATGTAGCTGCCACCAGGAAGGCTTTTGTTTGTGTATGTGAATTAAAATACCTTGTTGACAGAAGGTAATTACAATCTCCAAGACTGAAAAAATTGTTATTCTTGTAAGAATTAGGAAATACGAGTTGTTCAGATTTCTTGCCTTGTATATATATTTTTCATCTGTCATTAATAACATTGTCAGGGAAAATCCAGTTTAAGCACATTTCATGTGACTTTTTCAGAGTTGTTGCGTCCAAATTGCAAACTCTTTAAATCACGCAAGAATTTTCAGGCAAAGCCATATAATCAATGAGGAAAATAAAGACTTGCCTATAGTGTGCCATCTGTTGATTTTTATTTAATTAGAAACTAATTTTCATACGTCTGTCTCGCTTATATAAAATGTATACTAATAGTTAGGTTTTAAAAAAGAGTAGTTTTTAAAGTCTGAGAGGAAAAACATTTTGCCAAATACGTCTAGAATATTAACTATCACTAAATAGTATTTCATATCTCTTGATTCCAGAAGCCTTAACAATCTGTTCCTATTTGGGGTTTGTCTGAATACTACTGAAAGGGCTTGAGCTTTTGGGTTTCGGATGTGCTTTCTTCATATTTTTTAACCTGTTCATTTTTTCATCAAAGGAGGTCACCTCTTCACCTTTCTTTTAATCTTTCCTCCCTTTCATTCCCCTTATTCCAGTGCTCTTTCCAGCTTGTGAAAGTCACTTAATCTCTGTTTGAAACTGTACCTGATTTGCTCTGGCAGCACGGCTTCTCTTAGCAAGTTCATCCACATGGATAAAGAGGAGGCTGCCTTTGACATTTCTGCTGTACCAAGAGGATGCAGCCCTGCCTTGTCCAAGACCTACAAACAAGAGGTTATTTTAGGAATGCTGTGGATTGGTGTGCATCACTCTGCCTTGGTTTGCAGTCTCTCTGCTAGCAGTGCATGGGTAATACTGCTATTTATAACTTGTTTGCAGGCTGGAGACGCCTCTCCTGGCCCTGGCCACCAGGAGAGGCAGTCTGCCTGCATGGGAATTGTTTTGGTTCCTTGCTAAAAACAGTCCAAGCTCCACCACTCCTCCAGGTGAGGTGGTGTTTGTGAGCTGTCCCTTGGCCAGGCAGAGCCCTCTCCAGAGCAGCCTGTGCCCAGGTGAGCCCAGAATCAGGCCCCTGGGGGAGCTCTCGTCTGTGCCAAGTCCTTAAACCATCTTTGCTACAATCCTGCAAACAAACAGGGTGAGAACATGCCAACCCTCCACCTGGCATCTTTATTCCTGCAACCTGCCTGGAAATGGATTTTCTTCCCCCTGGTCTCCTTATGTCTGGTCTGCTGAGCACAGGCAGGGCACTGGGGCTCTAGAGCTCACTGGCTTGTGCTTCACTTCTATTATTGCCTTTTGTTCTTAGCTAGACACAGCAGAGTAAGAATTGCTTCTTCTTCCCCTTGCATGGGAACCCAGGACTAACCAAAACTGAAGATAAATCTGCTACTACAGCTCTTGCCTGTCAGGTAATGGGGTGAAGAAAAGGTTCAGGATTGGCAGCTAATAGACATGTAAAACTCATATTCACAAGATATTCCCAAAGTCATTATTCAGTGAATAATGCTATAAATGAGGGGGTTGCTTAAAAATTGCATTCTCAAATATAATACATTTTTCACCTAATTTGCCTTTGCAAGCTGATTTTTCTTGAACCTGCAAAATTGAGTTCCTTCCTAAGGGGAGGATCAGTTATCAAAAGAGTGCATGAGATGTATATTGGGTATGTGTTGATTTGGGGGTTATCTGGAAAAGGAAAAAGAATGCTTTCAGGAAGAGAGTATGCAGATTAATAAAAATTTTTCCTCAGATGAGATAAAGTCTGTGAATGTGAGGAACTGCCAGACTTCAAATGTCATCTCTTAACTGGTGATTAAGTGGGGGGTCTAAAGGTAAACAGACTGGAAAACTGTTGGAGTAGTTGTTTAAAAAAAAAAAAAAAAAAAGAGCAGGTTTCTCTTAGCATGATAGCAGGGTGAGATAGTTTGAGGGAAAAAAAGGATGGATGAAAGGTGGTAGACAACCTTAATTTCTTAAGAATATTTTTGTTTTTCCTTCCTTATTCTACATTAACAGCTTCACTCTGTAAAGCTTCTGCATTTATCCTGGAATAACCATCCCTAGAGCTTCAGCGTTTTTACTGAAATACATTTTGGAAAATCTCTAAGTGGAAGTTTAGCAACCCCTCTCCTCCAATAAAGATTGTTCAGTAAAGTCATAACTGTATTCCTTGGCCCAAATCCATGTATCTGATTCTGCACAGATGCAGAGCAAAACCTGCTGGAAGAGGGAGGGCAGCCACCAGATGAACTTTGTCCTTGTTTTCTTGGGTTTTTTTTTTACCTCTGAATGCCCTTTTTTATGATTTTCATGCAGCAGAAGTTTCTGAGGTGATTTTGGTTTGTCTTGTGTGAGCCTTATCTTCACATCTTCTTGACAGATGTTTTAAAGCAGTTCTGAAAAAGATCCCCTTCTAACACAGCCCCCATGATTTTATGGTGGAAAGCTCTGTGTTCACAAACCCCCATTCCTTCTTTGCTGTTGTCAGTTGCTCCTGGACCTGCCTGCCTGCAGAATTAGTTATGAACCTCTTCCATCCCACACTGCTCTCTTTGTGTTTAGCTGTTTATTTCCCACTATACTCTTTAAAATCCTAATAGCTTTGTCTTTAGTGTGCTGTGCTTGGCATCAGCAATTTAGAATTTCCTTGCCAAGTAAGCACAACCTTTGTTTTGCTCAGGCAACACCTTAAGATGTAAAAACGGTGAGTGTAGTAAATCATATGGGGAGAAAAAAAGTCTTCCTTTAAAAATGCATCTAATAACTGTGTTTGTATTTCTTTAGTGCTATAGCAATAACTTCTAAGTGCTTTACCACTGTGGTGATTTCTAGTTCACTTTCAAAAATGCAGCTTATTGAAAGTGTCGCTATTAATAGCATCCTGGTGGCACAATAAATGATAATTCAGTAGGATATCCCAGTCAAACAGGGTACTGTGTTTACATTGGGTTCCTGCCCAGCAGCTGCTTATGCTGAAGTTCTGCACATAATTCAGGAATTAATTAAGGTGTAACCATGGGGACAATGCCAGTGTGGTCATCATAATGTGGCCTATAAAGACAAATTATATAATTCATCTGCAGTTTGGTGTGATCATGGGCAATAAGCTACTGATTTCTTGACCACCTTGGCCACATGGTAATGCTGTTGTTGCTGATGCTACCCAGAAGAGATAAAGAAAATGCAAAAAACCCCAATATTTATTGAAATAAAGAGCTCCATTTTTCTTAAATGTCTATCCATAAAGTGTAGCAGCCTGAACTGCATGCAAAGGCCCTTTCTGCTTCTTTACCCTGGACTTTACTAGCAGCAGTTCAGGCTGCTACATAAATTGTGAAATATATCTATAGAATATATATATAATATATATATTTATAATATTATATAGTATATATATATATATATACACACAGCAGTATAAGTGCATGTTTCTGGGTGCAACTTACATGATAACTTGTGCATGTTTTCTGAGACAAAAGTGCTGGGAAAAACAACTGGTCAGTATAAGTGAGAATGAAGTAATTTAATTGGATTTTTCATTTTTATTTTTAGCTTGCAAGATAATTGCCTCATTATGGGTGGTAGATTCGGATTTTATTTTATCAGTGTTAATCAGAACTACATGCAGTTCCCAGAAAGATGTAACCACTCACAAAAGCTCTTTGGATGCCCAGAAAAGGCTATTAAAAATTGAATAGTTCAAATAGATAAAGATGGGATTTCTAACAAAACAGCCATTTTGGGGAAGGGGAGTGCAAGAATAATTTTGTTTTGTTAAATTAATGGTACTATTTCAGTTCAGGCCTCCATTTAGAGCTCATCAAGACACCCATGGGAATATATGAATTAGTTTGTTTTAATTGGATTATTTAATTTGATTGTTTAAATTGCTTTTCTGCTTTTATTTGCAACCCTTTTTTTAGCCGAAAGCATTTTCAGATTTGGATTGCATGTGTGCTTGTTTTGTATGCTCACTACTTTGATTCTCTTCCAAAGGTCTTTTCTTTTTCCTGGGGAAAAAAATGGTGAAAATTAATATGTTGGCAAAATCCAGCCATAAGTTCAGAGAGGGTTGTGAATAATGGATGCAGGATCTTTCTCTTCCACTGCAAAGGCTGTACAACATTATCCTGCTTTTTATTAAAAGTGCTGCGTTTTTAATTATGCCCCAGAAATAAACAAATTAAATGCAGGAAACTTTTAGACCCTGACCTGCCAGTATTCCGTAAGTGGACAGATGGGCCCTGATCTGATGGAAACAGAGTTCTGCACTGCTTCAACCAGAGTGATGTACGTGGAGCTGGATTTGGGTTTCCGGGCCAAGAAGAAAACAAGTCAGCTTTGAACAGGGCTTGTGGGAAGATAAAGATGCAGGGCAAAGATTCTGCCTGCACGTTACTCGAGCCTTACAGCACGAGGTGCTGGAATTCTTGACATTGTGTCAGTCTATAAAACTAATTTATCAGATGGGGCTGATAATTGTCTGAACGTTATTCTGGCAGCCCAGGTGGGAGTTTGGTTAGTGCAGCCTAAGGGAATCCTCCTGAACCATCCACTCCGAGTCAATGGCAGCTTTGTCATCGACCGAAAGATTAAAGGGTTCAATAAGGTGAATTGACATAAATCAAAGTGATTTAAATCTGATTTAAACCAACAAGCAGAAAACTTTGATTTAAATAATTGATTTTAATCTAATTGTGAATTTTTAGTGTTAGTGGTTTTCTCAGAGGCAAATTACTTGATTGGTGTATCAGGGTAAATGCAGTGATTTGTGACCAAAGAGAAATTTAGCAGTTAGTTTTTTTGGCCTAACAGTGAAACACTCCTCTCCCCCCAGTTATATGTGTCTTTTCCACATGAGATCTGTATTCAACTCTTTATCAATTTTCAGCTCCTGTTTGAAAAGTGAATGGGTGAGATTTAATTCAGTGACCATTAATTCTCAAGACGTATTAATTTTCATCTGCATTTATTCTAAAGCTGGTTTCATGCATTTAAGTCACCATTTGGAGTGGATTTTTGTGAACACTAGAGGGAGTACACATTGTTTCAGGAAGTTTTAGTTCAAACCAGGATAATCTAATCAGGCACTGCAGAGCTAGATCTGATATTATAGTGATGCTAGTAATCAAGTTTTTATATCTTGGGTCATTTATGGAGGAGAAAACACAAAAAATATAAAGATCAGGTTTTTCAAAAAAACTCTCTAAAAAGAAAAAAAAAATTTCTTATGTTTTCTATGATGCAAAAGTGGCATTTTGTGTTCTCCAGCATAGGTTAAAATGTAAACCAGGCACAAAGTGGCCAGGCAGTGTAGACAGGCTTCAGGCTGGTTTTAGTCAGCACTGCTGGATGTGAGAGGGAAGTACCAAAATCATCAGTCTTGCTGTGCTTGTTGTGGTGTTGTTTCCCACTGGGCTCAGTGTTTTCCTTTCCCCATCTCAGGAAATCCCACAACTTGTCATCCAGGCAACAGAGATAAGAATTGGAGGATTGTTTTTAATGCAATTTCGAAAATCCACGAGTAAATTTAAAAAAATTTAGATAAACAAGGAAAAAAGGTAGTAGTATGACACCCTCTGCACCATCCTGCTTTCTGTATTATTAAGGATGTGCGTTGCCCGATTAAAATGAAATTGCTGAAATCTGAAGTATCATTTGGGCAGGGATATGGAGTTGTTGATAGTGCATTAAATGGTTCAAGATGAATGAGGCTGGAGTCATGATACAGAAAACAGAAATATTCCAAGTTTTCTGAAACCTAATAAGGTTTGGAGCCCTAGTAGATTTTGTGTGTGTGTGTGTGTGTGTTTTCCCACTCTTTAGCCTTTTAACCAGTTTTAAGTCAGTTTCAATGACTCCAGGTTCATTTCTGTTGTGTTACATACATTCCAGGGGAAATGTATTGCTTATAATAAGAATAGTTTGTCTCAGATGTAATTTTATTGGCTTGTGTTAAAACGCATTGATTTTTTGACTGAAATATTTGGGCTTCGGGGTAGATACATTTGTTCTGGTTAGGAGTGTGCTGGAGTCAGTAAAGCTCTTGTGTTTCAGAAATACATTTTTATTTTAAAGTAAATGTAACATTTGGAAAGATTAAATGGGCATTAATTAGCCAGGTGCTGTATTTTCAAACCTGCCATCAGTTCTAATGTGAAATGTTCCGACATTTGAAAGAGTGATATCTGGTCATCATATTTTTATTGTATGTAGTTGGAAATCTTCTTTGTAATATTGTATTCTGTGTAATATTGTAATATTCTTTCTCAAATATCTATAAACCACATACACAAATAATATTTTCCTTCCCATGTTGAAATCCATCAACAAGGCTGTCAAAGAGAAAATGTTCACTTGTTTTTTCAGGAGTGCCTCTTCTCCATTTTCCTCCCTCCTTTTAATTCTGTTCCAGTCATCTCCCATTGAAAAACTTGGTTTTACTCCCTTCTCTGTGATTTGTCACCAGCTCAGAGTTTTGACAGAATTGAAAGATCTGTGGAAATTACGGATATGATAATTCTGGATGAGCTTTGGCTGAGCTTGCTGTTCGTGTCAGCAGATGGAGCTCTGATGGACTTTGGCTCCATTGCCAGCACTGAAATTGCCTCAGTGGCTGGGCAGAGCCCCATGCCGGGCACTCTGGTCCTGGGTTTATAAATTAAATACATTATTTGTGTTCTCTGTTTTGTTCTTTTCCACACGAGATGTGAACAGCTCTACCCCAGATGGAGCAAGCAGGCTGTGGTGCAAATGGCTTATAAAGCCAATATTCCTGTAGTCAGCTGTACCTGTGAGGTGGCTGGAATCTGCTGTGCTCTCTGCTGTTTGACTGTGGGTGGGAGGGAGGAGAACCTTCCTCTTGTTCCCTTCCTCCTGCCAAATGCCCTTCCCCCTGATCAGTCTGTGCCCTGAACTTGAGGAGAATGAAATGAGATTCAAAGTGTGCTTAAAATGTGCATAATTAGGCCATCCACAACATTTGTGCCTAATACTGGATAAGATGTACAACACTAACCTGTTCTGGAAATGTTATCTAACGTGTATATCTGTCCTATGAACTTGAATATTTTTTCCACATTTGGCTGTCAAACTACCCCAAAATCTCATGTAACATTCCAATTCTGTTTATTCTCCCTTTAATTCATATAAGTCTAAAAATATTCTTTCAGACTCTAGCTACATACAGAAGTCCTATCAACTCTAATGGCTGTTACTTGCAGTTAAAGAAAGGCAACTAGACTTTTATGTGTTTTAAATCCTACTAGTATGGCTATCAAAAAATTAATGACTTACAAAACCAAAAGCAATCCTGCCACATTTAATATTCTGCAACTGCAAGTCAACTTATTATATGCATTAATCAATTTGTCATAAATGAACCCCTGTTTTATATACAAGCAAATAAAACAGCCATGCAACAACATATTTTATTCATAAACCAATATGCAGCAAAGCAAATGGACATAGATTTAATGTCTCACTTTTTAAATAAAATATGTTTACATCAATCTGCTTGTTATACAAATTTATGTAGCCTATATTAATCAATATGCAATATGTATAAACTACTTTTCAATCTGGCATGTTTGGTACTTCATAATTACCTCAATTAAATGAAAAATTCCTAGTTTTAAGAAGTCCTAGGAGCAACTCAGATTTTAATTAAAAGTTTTACCTTGGTTTTAAAAAGGTCATATTAGCCAAGGGGAGATAATGTCCTTTTATAGAAGCACATCTTACTTCTGTTGCTAATTGATGTTATTTGCTGAAGAATAATTTATGCTGCTGTTAAGGCAAGAAAGAGGAAAAAAAAATCAGTAGTGTTGTTACAAATTTTTGAGAATTATATTTTTTCAGTGCCAGAATGTTCATACTTTGTCCAGTAGATAAATAATGTTTAAAAAAGAAGTGCATAGCAATAGTCTTAATTGGTGGAAAACTGTGATATTTTACTAATGAAGGAAAAGTGTCTGCCAGGATGTGTTTACTGATGAGACAGCAGCCTGTGCTGTGTGAAATTATATGTTAAAGCATGTACCTGTCCTTTGGCTTTCAACCCAGTCTTGACATTTCTTTTTGGTCAGGAAAATGGACTGTGATGTTCACCATGGCACGTTTGCTCACCACTCTGAATGTGTGATTGCAGAAAAAGACTTCTAGGTACCTTTAAATACCTGGAGATTAAAATGAAAGTAAGAAATAACATGAACAAAACAATGTAACTGTTCAAAGAGAATGTGTAAAGCAAGATCTGAGTGTGATTCAAAAATCAAAATAGGCAGGCTTTAAATCCAGCAAAATTTTTCTGAAGAGATGTTCTCTCTGATGCAAAATACTCTCTTTAGAAGACTGAAATACAAGGGGATTCATGATGGGAGGTGAATCAAAGCAAGGGGAAGACAAACAATAGATTGACAAAAGCAATCAAAGGAGCAGTGTAAGCAAAATAAGAAAAGCAAGGGGAGTATTTTGACATCTTGATCTTTAAGAAACCTCTTCCCAGTCATTGTAAACCCTTGAACTTGAAGGTAAGAGCTGATTTTGTTGATATGCATCCCGTGTAGCCCCATCATTTCTGTCAAGGACAAAAAGGAGAACTTTTCAGATGTCATTTTTCCTTTGCCATGCACATTGCAATGGGATGCCCAGCCCAAGGACTGAGGAGTATTTTATTAGAATTCAAGAAACCCGTGCATTGGGTTGATTTTATTTAATTTATTGACTCCCTCACTGCTTCATTATGAATAACCTGTGTGTTAGGCCACTTCTTGATCCTAAAATGATATAAGGAAAATAATTTAGAATCTTAGAATAAAATCATAGAATATACTGTGTTGGAAGGGACCTTAACGATCGTCAAAGCCCAGCTCTTCTTGGTCTATCATGGGACAGCTGTAAGAATGACAGCACATGTCTGAGAGCATTGCAAAAATACTCCTTGAGCTCTGGCAGCCTTGGAGCCATGACCATCTTTGTAACCCTCCTTTGGACACTATCCAGTGGCTTCATTTCTTCATTATGTCTGTGGTGCCCAAAGCTGCTCCCAGGACTCGAGGTGTCTTTATTGATCTTTGTAGAGCTGCTGCTTGCTAGTCCTCTTGATTTGTCCAGGCCTCTCTGCAGGGCCCCTTTATTTCAGGCACTGAAGTGAGACTGAAGGGCCTGTGATTTCCAGGGTCATCCTTCTTGAAAACTGGGACAATGTTTGCCAGCTCAACAGGGACCACTCCACATACCCAAGACTGTTCCAAAATCATTGAGAGAGGCCTTGTGGTGACCAGCCAGCTCTTTATGTGTTCTCAGCTGAATCCTATCAGGCCCCATACACTCACAGGGATCCAGCTGGAGCAGCAGATCCCACACAAGTTCAGGGTTGACTGGGAGTTTACCATTCCCACAGGCCATGTTATTTCTACACTGCCTTTTGCTATCAGTACATTTAAATAATCTCATTGTTCCTGACAGTTCTGGCCAACTTCACCTATAACTGCGCTCTGGCCACGCAAATTTTCTCCCTACGGTGGTGAGCAGCATCTCATTCCTCCCATGTCACCTGACCTTGCTACCACTGGTTCTACCCTACTTTTTTCTTTGGCTTAGCTCCAGAAGGTCACCCTGGTCAGCCAAGCCAGCCGGAGGATTTAAATCCTATCTTGTCTGCTTGTCTTTTGACATTTTGGAATTGCCTCAGCTGTTGGGAGATGTTGCTAGAAAGCGAACAACGCTGATGGATTCCAGCAGAAGTGTTTTCCTAGGGGTCTTTACTCACTCCCAGAGCAGCCTGAAATCTGCTCTCCTCATACGCAAGTTTTGTTTGTGCTTTCCTTCCTGTCACCATGTTTTAAACTCGATTATTTCATGATTTCTGCGGCCACAATGGCCACCAATCACCACTTCACTCATGAGGCCCTCTCTGCTGACAGGAGGAAATCAAGGAGGGCATCATTCCTGGCAGCTTTCCTCAGTTCCTGTACCTGAGGTTAATCTTTACCCTGAGACACCCTCAGCCATGCCACTGCCAGCTGCCAGCTCCACACATCCCAGCCCTTCTGTTGCATACAACTCCACCCTCTGCCGCCATTCTTAGGGAAGAAATTGGGTAGCTGCCTGGCTGAAATTTTCATTAAAATGTAACCACAAGGATGGAGCACAACATTGACAGATGCACATGTAACTTTGCTAAATTTTCGAATGATAAATTCACTAAAAAAGAGCTGAGACACCTTTTGTTAAGGCAGTTATAATTTAAGAGACATATTTACAAACACTTGCTGTTGGCTTGCTCTGAGAAACAAGGATCCTGCTGAGCATTAAGAATTATTGAAAATCAATAAATTCTTAGTGTGTAGAAGGTCAAATGTGTTTCTAAAATACAGAGATGTACAATTAAATTATTACAGTGCATATGTGCCTTGTTTAAAAGATCTCTTTATGACAGATTTTTATTCCCCTCAATCTATCAAGTAGTTATTTTTAAATCCTAAGGAAACACATATCCATATGTATGTTACTCTGGAAAGTTGTTATGTTGCTTTGAGCATATCAACACATATTTTTAATGTTGTTTCTGCTTCTGTTTTCCTGTCAAGTGGATTTCAGAGCCATTGTTATCTTTTATGTTATTTACGAAGTTACCCCTCTGCTGTTCCACAGTACAGCTCATGAAGTTTTACATTTTGACCTTTTTCTCCCCCTAGACATCACAGTTCTCTGTCTTTACACCCCAAGCCAGCTGACTTTTCCTACAAGTAACCTGAATCACTTGATCTGGAACATTAATTTCTGGAAATCTACTCTAAGGCTTAGCATATAAATTCATGCATAGGTACCAGAATAAGTGATTAGATTAATCATCAATACTGCAAAATTCTCTGCACGTCCTGCAAAGTCAGATGAGTTGTGCATTATTTGGGTTTGTGGGGTGGGTAGATGGGTTCTGGTTTTAAAAGTCTTGGTCCAGATTTTTACTACTGTCAGGCCAGTAGACTTAGGCTGTCTTCTGTTGTCCCGTCTCAAAGGGTACCTGCAGTGTCAGATGATGTTTTGGTGCTTGATGACAAAATTCTGCTGTCTTGTGGAACCAACTGCTGGCACTGTGGCCTAGAAATCTTGCAGAGTCTGTTTTTACTTTATATTGGCACTAATAACAGTCATTCTACCACTGCTTGTCAACACTCCTCAAATTATCTTGAAAGTTCTGAATCATCGGTGTAAAAGTTAGTAAAAAGCTCATTAGAAAAGATAAAGGATAATTGAACTAAGGGCTTTCCCAGTCTGCCTCAAAGATAGCAGAAGAGTGGAGATGGTTTTTCTCAAAGCATTATCACCATGGTGGTTGGTAACCTGTGCCTGGTCTCATAAAAAACAAACAAAACCCCTAATATGCCAACAAAAGATAATAAAACTGTTAATCAATTTCCCAATATGTGTATGTTTAAATGAAAAATGAAATTCACTGGTTTGAATGCTGCCCCTGGGCAGTGAGGAGCTGGATAGAGAGAAAATGTGTTTCCACCTGTGTTTGGGAGGAGACTTTCCCTGGTTTTGGTGACATTAGGGAGTGGTCATGACTTGCAGCAAGGGAAATTCCAAAAGAAAAAAAAGATTTCACCGTGAGAGAATCTTCAGTGGTAGTACAGGTGCCCAGAGGAGCTGTGATATTTCCATCCTTGTCCAGTAGAAAACCTGTCTTGCTCCAAGGCAAACATATTTAACTCTAAATTTAATTCTGCTTTGAGCAAGGGGTTTGGACCAGGACCTTTGAAGGTCTATCTCAACTTACAGGGGGAAAACAGGAGGATCCAAGTAGTATTATAGTCTTGGAAGACTTCGAATCACCTCCCCTGTTACGCATTTAAAAAATATAAAGCTCATCAGTCAGCCACTGCAAAATGCAAGAGCTGTAAAGAAGCTATTAAAACCTGCCTAAATTGCACCAAAATAATAAGTTCCTTGAAGAGACAGTCCCATAGTTGAGGCCAGATATACACATATGTACAGTTAGCCTAAATCACGGTCTATTTGAAACAAGATTTGTGAAAGCTATGGTGTTTGAGCAAGGCGTTATTGTTCATAGCACAAAATATCAAAAGTTCAAGAAAGCCACAATGTAAATTTGCAAAGGGAATTTTCAGAATACAAAAGGCTTTTCTTTAGAAAAGCTGTTTTGCCTGTGAAAGTGTTTTTAACCAGTGCAGTTATTGCTACAAGACACACAGGGTAGCTGCTAATATAGTGATGGCATTGTAATGTCAGCCTCAGAGGTGGGTTTTCACAGCAACCCAGCTTTGGGTTGCAAAGCTGGTTAAGGTGGATGTGATGAGTGGCTTGATAAGGTAGAGAAAGACAGGTTTTTCTCTGCTCAGTGACATTGATCCTTGCAGGAATTGTTACAAAAGCCACTGAGCCTTGCCAGCACAAATACAACTGGAAAAGAATAAAAAGACTGGCAGGAAAAGTTCATCTTCAGCAATGTAGCTTCAACCTGGGCTTGTCAGAAGTGGTGTTGACCCTCAGGCACAGGGAGTCTTAAATTTCATTTGTCAGTGCTCTGGATGTGATGCAGAGTACCTGGTGTACTTGGGTCTGTATTAAAGGCTGTGTAGCAATATTTATCCTGCTGCACCTGGACAACAAAAATTAAAGAGTGTCTCAAACTTTCTCATTGGACCAGAGGTAGTAATTAACTTGAGGGTTAATGTGGGGGGAAATAAAAAGAGAAATTGGGGAATAAAAGCAAGCAGATCCTAAACTATGCTTGGCAGGGTCAACAAATAAGATACCCATAAGCTGATGGGTGACAATTCCGCTTAGTTGCAGGGGCTGCTTAAGGACCACAATGTTTTGAAGAAGGAAAAGCTTATCTGGGATGGGACAGGAATATGGAAAAATGTCAATAAAGTATATTATTCCTTCCAGAGCAAGAATGCTAATAAGAGGGGCAAATTTTAATAAATTTCGCTGAAAGCCTGTAGAGGTTAAGAAATATCAGCTTTATGTTTTCTGCAATAGTCTGTATGTAGTATAAAGTATTTATAGTCTGGAGTAACAGCAACCTTGTTTTGACTTCTTGCTTTCTCCTTATTTTAAGTTAAAAAGTTGGAAAGTCGTTTATCTCATAACTAATGTCTAATTACATAATGTATCTGTTTCAAAGTTGTTTGTTTCCTTGTTTAGACATGCCTATCTAATCTATTACTATAGTAGTCATTGGAAAATATTAAAATATTTAATGAATACTTCTTGGTAATCCAAATATCAGAAGTACTTCTCTGATAATCAAAAATAATGTTGTAAAATTGTGCTGTTTAATGAGTGGTGTCCTTACTGCACCCATTGAAATGACTGTTTCCTCATTTGGACCTGTAATCTCCTACAAACAGATTTTATTTTCTTTTGTACAGTATGGAAGTTCAGAAGAATTCCACTTATAATTAAATTGGTATGTTCATCTAGAAGAATAAAGAATTTCAGTTTTTAAGTTTTTGACAGCACCTTTGGGTCAGTTCCTGGATTTAGCTATTTGTTCAGTCTTCTCAAGCTACACTAATATGAATTCCTGTACGTATGAAAAAGCTTTGTGAAGCATAACATGTCTACAGACTTTTCTGTAAATGTAGCAAGGAAAATCAAACAAGATGGGTACATCAGGGGGAAAAATCCTGGCTGAGCAGTCAGCTTGCAATAAAAATAAGAGAAGTAAAAGCTGTGTAAATGAATGGCTGAAGTAGCACAATGTCCTTTTTGAAGGTGCAGATGAGAAGTGTGAGGACAAGACTGAGTCAGGCAAGATGTTATAAATGGCCAACTTTAGGCATTTTGTTTCTTCACAGATTTAAACAAACACTAATGCCAACCAAACCACTTTGCATTCCATATTCATGAATGAAAAGCCTTTTTTTTATTGTCTGCTTCAAGGAAATTGTTCCCAGAACTGAGATTAGCCCCTGAAGTTGAAAATTTTGGATGAACAGGTGAGTTTTGAGAACTGGTAAAACAATAGAAAAATGAATAAATGTCAACCCCAAGCATAACCAAAGTGGTTTCCATAGGAACACAAATGTGTAGCTCCTGTGCATGACAGATTTAGCAGTTTGATTGCATGTTTGTTCTGACCTTACAATTCAAAAAAGCCATTTTTGAACTCTAGTACTTGAGGATCCTAACAACAGTGTTGTGCTAATGGCTCCTGAAATATCCCTAAACTCCTGTGGTAATGTTCATAGCTGTAATGTTCTTTGGGTCACAAAGAATCAGAAGTAGTAATTGTCAGGTGATGAGCTCCAGGTTAGCCTTGGCAAAGTGCTTTGCTGATGGTTAGGATAAAGAAAATGTGCATGGGCACGTCCTTTAATGTGTTCCCCTGGGATTGTGGAAGCCAAAGCTGAGGTGACATTGAGCAGTGACCTTTATCCAGTAAATGCTGTGTTTCCGTAGGTTGCCATGAGGGTCAATGTTCTCTGATGCTCCTTGTGTGGTACCCTCGAGGGCTCTGCAGCCTCTCCTGCTGCTGACTCTCCTCTCATTGCCAAACTAAACGTTAAAACCAACCAAAGTCTCTCAAGACAAAAGCCAAATTTCATAGAACCATAGAATGGTTTGGGTGGGAAGGGACCTTAAAGATGCTTTAGTTCCAATGCCCTGCTGTGGATGGGGACGCCTTCCACTATGGCAGGTTGCTCCAAACCCCTTCCAACATGGCCTTGGACACTTCCAGTGATGGGGCAGCCACAGCTCTGTAGAGGTGTGCAACTCCCTGAAGACTTTTAGAAAAATAATTTATTACAGTTAACTTTTTGATTAATGTGAAACATTCCAGTGTCCAATAATTTGTTCTGGCTAAGCTTTGTAGCCTAATGAGTTGAGTCTGCATGAAAATTTCTAATCTGCATAAAGGTCAACCAGTCAATAATTTTAGCCTCTGCTGTTTTAACACATTGAAGTGTTCACAAAGATGAGAAAGCTTCTGTGCTAACTCAAGTGGCCGTGCTTTTTTATTTTTCCTTTTTTCTTCTCATATTCAAAGTCACAACCTGAGTGATGCCTTAAGTTTCAGCTTCCATATTTTTAGATTCTGTACTGCTTTAGTGTGCGACTCTGAACTTCATAAAAAGTGTTAGTAAATTCCCTTCACAGCTTACTTAGACAAAACAATCGTTTTCCAGCCTGAGAACCAAGGACACCATTGCAGCTTCAGGCCCAAAAATTGTAAACACCGGTGAATTGAGGAGAGCAAACTGGGAGGATGGGACTGAATCACCTGGAGCTGTAATTGGACAATTGACCCTAATATGTCAAAAGTTATAAAAGTGTGAAAACTTGTGACCGATCGTCCGTTTTGTATCCAGGTTGGGTCCATCTGGGGTAGAGCCATGGCTGTGCTCTTGTACTACTGAAGCTGTATCCTTTGAAGGCCTTTTAATAAATCCCTACTTAATTCCTTTAACTCTTTATTCCTCTCTAGGCATCATGAACACCTCTGTTGTGGCACTGTGCCTCAGCAGATGCCAGTGGCACTTAATCTCCTCAGAGATACCATACCATGACTTATGTCTCTTATTTCCTCTGTAGTTATAAGGAGTATCTAAATTGGAACATAAATTGTCTCTGGTTAATTGTTTCATTAAATGAGTAATGTGGACTGCTAAGCATTATTATTCCCATTTTACAATTGAAGAAATGCAGTTAGCGATGTCTCAGTGATGCGGATGTGAATATTTAGTTGCATATCTGCACTCTCATGAGTATCATAAATAAGCCCAAAATCTGGCATGTTTCAACTGTTGGAGTCATTGAAAAGAGACTGATAATGAAGATAAATTTGTGCATATGCTGTACTTGTTCTGAATGTACAATCACTGCTTATTTCCACAAGAATCAAAGGCGAGCTCTGAACTGTGGCTACTGAATGCTCCAGGATACTTTGAAAGCCCAAAAAATGAGTCCCTGAATGGGATTTAGTGATACCATTGATCTCTGTTGTAGCAAGCTCAGGCACTCTTAACAGATGTCCACACTTAGACACCTTTTTTCAACCGGTATATGATTTTTCTGAAGATAAGGATACACATTACAATCTGGTGGTATTTTTCAAAGATTTTTCTTATTTAAAAAAAAAAAACAAAAGAGAAAAGGTTTCTTTTGTTGTAGTTCACTTATTTTTGCAAGATGTATGTTGCGTTTCAGAACAGTGGGAGTAAAGGACTGGGTGTTTGTAAACATTTTCTTACATTCCCAGACATTTTTGTGTATTGATATATGGGTTTCAGCACATACTTCAGTTAATCAGAGATGTCTGGATGGAGCATCAAGAGCACTGAGCTCTGAGGTGTGTCTGTGGCTGCTCTTGGAGTATTTGCATTGTGAAACAAAGAAATGGATTTCACTAATTTAACTTTCACAGTATGACTTCTTAAAATACTTAATTTTGGCTCCTTAATCACCTTGCAAAACTAGAATGTAAATTAGTGGTGTGAATTGAGACTGGTGTCAGCATTTTTTTTTCCTCTGATACACAGTGTTTTTCCAGATCCAGATTTGCTTTTAGACCTGATGTGGTACAGCTGAAATACCTGTGTAGGGTGTGCTTTCCTTGTCTGGTGTGAAGCGAACACACGGGGTCATGCAGATTGAAATGACTATTTAAGCAAAACATGATGTTATTATTCATTGCACTGGATGATGATGTTATTAAAATATTCCAGGAATACAAAGCCTTTAGGCACACAAATGCTCCAGGGCTGTAATTAGGTGGTTGAGGGTTTCTTCCTTTTGTGACCTGCCTCCAGATCTGGGGCACTTGGGGGACCTCACAGGCACATGTAAACCTTGTCAGCTTGTGGAGGGCTGAGCTCCTTGGTCAGATCTATTTGTGAGTTCCTGCAGGGAGCCGAGGAAATCTATGTTTCAAATACCCTGTGCCCCGCAGAGAGAGCTTTCATGTAGGCACTTGCTGCAGATCTTGGAGAAAACACTGAACTTTTAAGTGCTCACTGGTGTGTGTCTCATCCAGCCCAAGGGAAATAATTGGGAAGTGTTTATAAAATACAGCCTTGCCATCAGCATTCGGAGGGGAATGGGAGAAAATGGGATCCTGTGGTGTGGCAACTGTACTCAGAAATGTAATAAAACAGCTAAAGAAAGAAGATTTGTGTGATGTGTTGTAACTAGAAAGAAGATCAGAAGCTGCCACATCTGCAGGCTTGTTGTGGAATGAATGAGAAATATTTTTATTTCTTATTTCATTATCATTATGCCAATCCTTTAAAAACATTCCTGAAGAGTGGCATGGTGCTAGGAAGAATTACATCTTTTCTGCAGGCCACTTCGTATGAATATAGTATTTTTTTCCCCATAATGGGAATGTTTGTTGTTTTACCATCAAAACAGACACACCATGTGTACATCTGCCTATTAGCATATGAATGACAAAATTGCATATAGAAATGTGATGATCATATTTAACAGTGGGGGTCACATTTGGGTATAACATCTGTCCGTTCTTTGTGACCAGCATAAGAGATTGCTTTAGGGCCATTGTGTTGTGTGGGATTAATCTAAATTAAAGTTCTGATTTAATTGTTATTCCCAGGCCCTGAATAAACATGCAAACTCTGACTTAGTCTAGAAGGCAGGAGCAGAGGGTGCAGAGTTTGCCCTGTGCTGTTTTGTGGGGTGGTGTGTTAGTGCTGGGGTAGAATAAATCTCATGTGCTCTTAGACTTCCAGAGTGAATTCTGCTTCTTCCTCCAATTCCCTGTGTGTAAATTACGGGTAGCTCAAGGAAGCTGCAGGGTTGCACTGATGCAAACTGAGTGCTTCTTTCCCTGACAGCTTCAGAGTTCACAGCTTCAGTAAAGGTTTTCATGTATGCACTCCTCTTCAGATTCCTGAAATAGAAATGAGCACAGGCTGGTGCCCTCAGACCAGCTCTGCTCCCCATGAGCAGAGGACTCGTTATGTTAATCACCATGGAAAGGATGCATTTCATGGGAGAACAGAAAAACATTTTTTCTCACCATTTTTAGACAGCCTTTCAAGAAAGCTGCCTTTTTTCAAGAGCCTGCACAGTGAAATCTCAGATATTGTTCAGTATGGGATGGATCTGAAAAGGGTTGCTGGGTGATGCCCAGAGCGGCTGCACCCTCTGAATATCTGGGAAGCTTCTGTATCTGCAGTGTGCAGATCTCCACCCTGCCAGCCAGAGTCTGTGCTGGAGAGCCACAATTTCTAATGCAAAGTAAAGCAAACCCAGAAAAAACAGTTGCACAGATTTCTGCTTTCACCTCTGCATTTTGCTTTTAGCCTAAATAAGACAGCTCTGATTTATCCTCTGGGGGGAATGGTGGGATTTTATTATTTAAGGCATTTGCTTCATCTACAGCAGGCTTGATAATAAAAGCATCTCAACATTCTAATGCTGTTCTCCCTCCTACGGAGTTTAGAGGCCAGTGTAGTTACCAAACCAAGAGTGGCTTAAGGCAAAACAGATTAGATGGGAAAAGAAGATTTCTAAACAGTATTTTTTTAAACTCTCATGCATTTGCAGGAGTTTGGTAAACTCATCAAAATGGTCTTTCCAAGGAAGATGATTGTCCTCTCACCCATGGGACAGTGGGCAGGGAAAGGGGTGATGGCTGGTTCAGATGACAGTAAACATCTTTGAATTTGCCAGGGCCACAGATGCCCTTTTGCTTCTTACTCTGACCTGTGTTTGCTTCACTGTCAAGCTTTGTGTGAATAATGTTTGGAAGTATTGACATCTAAAGAGTAAGAGCAGTGAGGTATGAAAGGCAGCATTTGATAAACTCCAGATCTTTGTGTTTAATCATAGACTCAAAACCACGCATCCAATTGTATTTATGGGTTTTTTTCCCCTCTTCGCGTACAATTACAATAATCCAAGAATCTCTTCAAGGTATTGTATGAAATTCTCTCAAAGGAGGCAAAGGGGATTGTTTTGTGGCTCCATCAAAGCGTTTAAAGAACATAAATTTGACTTCCATGATACTATCAATCAAATGCTTATTTTGCAGTTGTTGCCATCATCCAAGTCTTTCTTTAAAGAGGAAATCAGAAGGTCGAGATTTCACAGACAGTTCCCTTCATGGACTTCTTCTGTGTATATGGGTTTTTGATTCAAAGAATGATGGCTGGATTTTGAAAACAGTTGAGAACATAGCAACAGCAAGTGATCTCAGGGGGAAAGTTTTTAAAGGCCCAGAGGGGCACAGAGCATCTCTACCCCATTAACTGAGAGAGGAGGACTCTGCTGCTGCCCTGGGGAGGTGCCTGGGTAGGTTCCTAATATGTTTCTTTTTAATGTCATGTCCAGAATGACACTTTTGAAGTTAGTGACACTCTGCTTTGAGCATATTAGAAATTACAAGCAATAGGATCACTGTAAACCTTTGCCTGTGTGATATGAAAACCCTTATTTTTTTCAAAGAGAGAGCTAAAAAAACCCCACAGCCCTTCTTTCCTCTAACACGCGTTAGAGGTGCAATGTCATGGTGCTGTTCTTCATCCAGCTCCATATCAAGTTAAAAGGAATCTATTTGGAGTTTTCCTTATATTTTATTCTTAATTTTATAAATTAATTATTCTTTTTAGAATGCTTTTTAGGCCATGTATACTTCTGTTATTCCACCAATCTTGGTGAATGCAGTGACAAAATTTTTTATATTAATAGTATTACATTAAGTTAGAATAAATCAGTGCCAAATTATTTACTGCCCTCCTATGCAAAGTACTGCATGTTCCCAGGGGCTTGGTTTGTCCATGTCTAAAAAAAATTGGATCTTCTCCTACACTATCAACTGATACTTGCCTTTAAAGTGTGCTCTTTTTGTCTCAGTTGCAATGCTGTTCCCTTTACAGTACAAAAGGAGGATGATCTTTTTCCTACAGTCCATTCCCATAACCCTGGAATGTAGAACTCACTGCCAGCTGAGGTACAAAGCAGCTGGCACCGAACAGAAAGGACACAAAAGATTGACCAGAATTCAAACTACCACAAAACGAAATTAAAATAATCTCCTATCAGCAGCATCTCAGAAGTATAGTTTTGTTTGAACAATGAAAACTAGCATTTCAATTACATAATGGGGCTGAACAGAACCGCAGAGCATAAGAGCAAAATTCAGAACACTTAGGTCAGCTGAGCTCCTCTGAGCTTTTCTTGGCTAAAAGGAAAGGCAGTGGCAGATGAATGCACTCAAATACTGTAAAAATAATAATGTTCTCTGTTATTTACTGCCTGTCACTGGAAGATCTCCAAGAGTTTTTTCTTTAAATAATAATTAAGCATTGCAACTAATTTTAATATCTCTTTAAGGATGATTTGTTTTTGTCCTTTTGTAAGTGCTAGAAACATGTGGTAGTTTTTTCTTTTTGTTTCTTTTTCCTTATTTATCCCTGGTTAGAAATAAGGTGAATGGTAAGTCTAGGAATTAAACCAAGGTGTCGTCAGTCACTCTGGCATGTAGAAACAGGAGAAATTAATTTTTTTTCCTTCAGGTTCAAACACTACAAATGTCAGAGGCTGCATGATCTAATATTGTCATTTCCCAAAAGGGCTGTTTCCTTTCCTGGTAGATGAGTGCTTGCAGTGGGCTGCTCTTCTGCCCTTTCCATTTTGGGAGTGGTCCTGCATTTCGCAGAAGCCCAAATCTCACAAAGAGAAGTTGGACGCAAATTTTCACCTGAGTGTAAATCAATAAGTTTGAAATATGGCCATAATCTAGGTACCTGGTACCTTTTAAAATCATTAAACTATATATTAGGCAAAAGGAAATAAGAGCAAATGAATTAGAAGTGAGGAAACTAGGTGGTTTTTTCACCTCTGATTTTTAAGGGGTGAATTTAATGGAGGATCAATAGAGCTGGCAAGGGTCAGCTTTACTTTAGCAAGGTAATATATGCAGTTCTCAACATCATCTTCTACAGCATCTCAGCCATGACCATCAATACTCAGTGACTCCTGTAGTGCATCAGTTTGAAGCAAAGAATGCCAATCTGCTGTCTTGTGCACTGATCTATGAGCAAATCTATAATAATGGAATTTAGTCGTTGAAGGATGTTGTATGAACATTAATTAACCTTTAAAAATAAGTATGAAGAAAGTAATACTGTTCCTGCTTCAGAGCTTGTGGTAGCTAAAATATGGGAAGATGAGCTTGGCTGGGTTTTTCAAAAATTGCAAGGGTTCATTTGGAGTATGAGGAAGGGCAAGTGCTCAAATCTTGGGGTTCAGCTTTGTGTGTAAGACATCCTAGAAAAGCAGGTAAGTCCTGGAGACATCCATCTTCCCAAGCTGGGAGGGGCACAGAACCAGCAGGTGGCTTTGCCAGGTCTGGGTCGAGATGGGACTCAGCACGTGTCTGTTCATGAGGTGATGGGTTTTATGGCAGGCTTTGTTATCAATGAGACAGATTTTAGACCGTTTTGTACATATCTTAACCATCCAAGTAGGGGTTTGTGCTGATGTCTAGTGCCAAAATATGGTGGTACAAATCCCATAAAGGCAGCTTTGTGTGCCCCATGACAGTGTGGTTTTTGAAGCTGAGTGTGTGGGTGTATGACTCTGTGTGCCTGTACCAGCATCTCCTCTGGAACCATGTGAACTCTTCCTTTTTTCCCTAGCATATAAAATAACACATCCTTGTGACATATTATTGGCTTTTTCATTAGAGTTAATTTCTTCTGTTGTTTATTTCATTGCACTGACTTGAGAAATATACAATACCACACTTGTCATTGCCTTAGGGTTTTTTTTCTCTATAAATATTATCTTTTTGATGATTCCGAGAATTCTGAAGAGAAAAAATATTGATTTCTCTATGTCAAAAGGCTCTTCTGTATCTCATAAATATTATTTTTGTCAGGATTTAATAATTCGTTGTCCAAGCCAGTGCTTAAGTAAAATAGATTTACGTTAATACAAGCTTTCTTTAGATGATCAATTTTTCAAATGAGGAAAACCAGGAAGGTGTCAGGAGCAACAAATTATCACATGTATTATGGTTTATTTGTAACCTGGGATTCAAAGGAGATGATTTTGAGGAAGAGTTCATTGGGAAGATGTTAAAATGCTTTTAACACAGCAACCTTAAGGGTGATACCGAGATTCTGCTCATCAGAGTTAGTAGATATTGAATCAAAATGTTTGCAGGATGGTTTTCCACACTTTTCTTGGACAACATCTGGAAATATGAATATTGGAATTGATTTACAGTTTTCAATTAAACCTGAAAGCTCCAGTCCAGTGTGCTCAAAAAGCAGTTTTCCAGGTTTGCTGGGCTCAGCTGGGTGCCAAGGAGAGGCTTTCCATGGGAATGAGCAGGAGTCTCCACAGGCCAGGGCTTCCCTTCTTCTTACTGAAGGTAAGAGGGATTGGATTGTAAAGTAGTTCATGTATCAGTGAAAGCACAGTGATTGCAGTTACAGTTGATGAAAATGAGACAAGACACTCGCTTTTACTAAGTGTGTTAAATGCCAGTTGGGGACTGAGGAGATAAAGATGGCTGGCTCAGTCTTAATCTTTTGGGCTGCTTTTGCCTGTTAAGCACTTGATAAATTGGGAATAAATGCGTATTACAGCTGAGATAAAGGAAAAGGAAAAATCCCAAAAGCCTGCCTCCACTGGCCCTCTTATTCTGACTTTTTTTTTTAATGGGTGTCCTTATGGGTGTTGTTCCTTATGGGTATTATCTCTATATGTCAGCTGAGTTTTGTTGCTGGCTTTCTCACAGTGAGAAATACAATTTAGAAATAAATCAGCTCCTAGTTTAATTACATGGGCTTTGTTTTTAATTGCATGCTTCTACTAAAAGAACAGCGGATCACGTAAAATTGAGGGTGGAAAAATAAATTCACAGGATATTTTTCTGAATGGTTTTGGCGAGTCGTTATATTACAAAATCATACTTTATCCACAAACTGAATTGGGAAGGCAAACTAGAGTGCAGATATTTTGTTACATGTTTATTGATGTTTTTTATTTTAAGGGGACTCAAAGTTTGACTTGCTGCCCGATGAAAATCGAGGGTTATATTTCTTCCTGCAGCAAAGTTTCAGACCAATGAGCCTCCTGGCAGGGTGATCAGAGTGGAGTTTCAGTGATGGCAGTACAGATTGTCATATGATATTGTCTATAATTAGCATTTGCTGTTCAGAATTCTTCTTGGTTATACCAGTAAGAAGCCACAAGTACTCTCCTGAGATCAATGCATTTTCTCTGCTATTTGCACTGCTGAAATCACAGTTTAGCTCATTGTGTGTTTGTATAATATGTTGTACACAACTGTGAATGCATATTTGATTATAATAGAAATGTGATTAAATTTCAGCTTTGTTCATTTCACCTGCTTTTGCTCACTGTATCTCTGCTGAGATTTATTTTGGCGTTCAAAACTCTTCAACTGATTCATGTGGCTGCCAGAAAAATGAAAACAGCAAACAACAAACAAATAAAAACCCTTCTGCCAAGACCTTGATTCCTTTTCTTCCTGCAAACACAGGTTTCATCTCTGCCACTGTGGCAAATTTATACATTGGGAATTTCCATTCCCTGCAGCAAAAGAAACAGAGGCTCTCAGCCAAACCATAAGAAATGGATAGATCTTCAAATACTAACTTTAAAATACAGGTTGCAGGTATAATTTCCTGTGTTTGTAGCTTGTTTTCCAAGAGGAAAATTTCAAATTCTCCTCGACCTAGCCCAAGTGCTCCTGCTGTAATTTTTCCTTTAGTGTTGCATCCAGTTTCATGGAGTGAGCCTGTGTTTATTGTCTGCTCCTCTCCCTGTTTCAAACAGAAAAACCCAAGGTACTCTTTCTGAAAAAGCAGAGCAGATACAGCCATGGAACTTGCCTCTGTGTATGAATTAGCATGACATAGTTCTTTGCAGTGGGAAGCAATGTGCCACTGACTGGATCAATAAAAATTGATTTTTGAATAGGGAGTAGAAGCAAACAATTGCATAAAGGGGGAAATAATCTTATGCTGAAAGCAATTGAGTAATACACATTTTGCCAGGAACCCATGAGTGTGTAGAGATGAAAAATAAAGCAGGACATTTATGACCTGGGGAAAAAAAAAAAAAAAAAGTTAAATGAGGTTTTAATTTTGATTTGCGATATTTTTATGACTGATATAGAACAAAGTATCTAATTTTATTCTAAGCAGGGTGGTTCAGAGTTTTTTTTGTTGGTTTTTTTTTTAATCTTTGCTGCCTTATTTCTGTTCAGTTGTGAGAGAAGTGTGCTAAATAGACCCAGAAGGGCTTTCAAAGGATAGATTGCTATTGCTTTCGCTTGTACAAAAAGGTTAATTATGGAGGTTGGGAAAATGTTGCTACTTTAATGATAAGGGACTGCTGTACAGAAATGACTGACTGAGCTAGTTTTCAGGGTCATCTTAATTTAAAATAAATGACAAAACATCAGGCTCCTTGATCATTTTGAGCATTAAAAATGAAAGGTCCGACATGCATGAGAAATACCTAATGATCAGAAAATCTGATAGGTAACAGAGGAGGAGCTCAACCAAAAAATAATTCATTAGAATTTCTATGTAACACAATCTTTCTATAAATTAATTTTAAAAATGTACAGAACCAAAGTTGTAGAATTTTTGCCTGAGTTTATAGACTGTTAAATAAAACAGAATTCATAATAAATTGAACTGTAATTTAAACCTCTATTTTTTATGCTTCTCTTCATGATTCCTCTTCTACCATTCCAGTCAATTAAGTACTGCAGAATTTCAAAGGAGAACAGAATTTGGATTTTATTGTTGACATACTAAACTTGATGTATTATCACCATTTTTGCTTTAGTATTGGTGCTGTAATACAAGTTTTCACATAGAAAATATGTATTTCCCCCACTTTTGCACTAAAGACTGAAAAAGTGAAAGGTCTGTTCAAGGTTTATGCCACACTTCTTTGCCAGGAACATGAAGGCCTGTAAAGCACAGTGTTTACTAAAAAATACAAGAAAGACCCTACCTGTAAAATTCAGAGTGATTGCTTTAGAGCATCATCCTTGAAAAGTGCTGAGAACAATGGTGAGTGAACCTCAGAAGGTTCCAGAAATTCACATTCTGCCTAGAATAAGTGTTCTTAAAGAATGCATTGAGTCCAGTGAAAATGGCTGCAGGCCAGTGAACCTGTGAGAAATCCTGCAATAAGCAGATGTCTTCTGGGATCCTTGAGTGTGGGACTCAGATTCAGTCAAAGAGAGAAACGAGACTTTCTAGCCAGGCAAAAGGCTGGGAAAGAGCTGGAGAAGAATGTAAATAATTCTTTATCTCTCTTGTTATTCACATTATTTATAGTTAAATTCTATCACTGTTTTTGTCAAGCACTTTGCACCAATGGTGTGGGTTATTTTCACTTCAGGACCAATAAAGTTGGTCCTCACAAAGCTCTGCATAAAAGAGCGGTGTATTTTAAATGAACCAGAGTTTTACTCTCAGCAGCCTTCTGAGTCAGTCTTCTCATTCCCATCCTGCCTCAACAGCAACACTTCAGGGTCTCCTCTCCACTGAGCTCAGGTTGTTGGCATCCTGGGCTGTTCTGGGCAGGGAATGGTTGGTGCTCTCTGCCAAGCCAGTCCTGGAAAAAATTTGCAGCAGGGGGAAGTCCTCTAAGGGCTCAGATGCAATTTATTTCTTAATACCTTCTGTATCCATTACCTTACGGCTTTGGACTACTGTCAATATTTTAGGTCATCTCTAAGTCTCAGAGTTATGTTTGAGCACCAAACCCAAGCTACGAAGAGTTGGAGTTTTCAAATTTCCCTCTTTTTTTTTGGAGTTGCAGGAATTTACATTGATTTTTGAAGACAGAGATTTTGTGTCTTACTCCACCATAATGACTTGCTTGGATTGAAGAGAATCCTCCCACTGCCATCCGTTGGAACAGAATATCTGTAGGAGGTGCCCAAGCAACAATCCCATCAGCATTCCCAAGATTCTCCATTTGGTTCTAATTCTTCAAAATCCAGTACTCAGTATTTAAATAAAATTATAATCCTAGGCTATTGCTGTTGCAGTCAATGAAAAAATATGTTAAAGTAATGAAGAACTGGTAATACAGTAGAAATTAGTAAAGATATGTATTTGGAAGTTATTGCATTAATTTAAAATTCATAAAATTAATGAGTTTTGTATAAAAGTTACTATCTCAAGATACTTAGAATGAAAACAATTATTAGAAACATCATTAATATTAGAATGAATAAAAATTTTGCTTTTTCTCCTCATTTTTTTATGTCTGCCTTTTGCAATTTTGAAATATGTTGGTCTTACAAGTTGTGACGGTGGAGGAACAATAGTGGTGAAAATTCAGTGGTGATGAAATATGGGATCTCAGCCAAGTGTTACTTATGTGAATTATTAATATACACATATTTTTGCTTCTGTTTGTTCCTTTATTGCTTCTTACGTGGAAAAGGTGTGATTTTCCCAGTGTTTGAGGACAGGACTGGCTCTCACTTGAGCTGTGAGGTTTTAGTTCAGATCAGCAGTATGTGCCCCCTGGCATCACAGTATTGCCCAGTGGCTGCACAGACTGAGCTTGAAACTCTAACAGGTATCGGGGTTGTAGCTATCCCTTAAAATTACATTTGTGTGTATATATATATGTGTGTGTGTGTATATGTGAGCTGCTGTGCTTCTGTCTCTTGTCTTGTTGGTAAGAGTTACAAGACTGACTCCCAAAATTACATACAGCATTGGCTACCACATCCTACAACAAAGAGCAAAACTGTTGCTCGTTCCAGGGAGTCATTACTTAGATCTTGGCAGAAACAAAACGTTGGAGTTAAAGAAAATACTACTGGGGAAGTGATGTGGGAAAGCTGGTCATGGATGCTGAGGCTCGAAGTGATGAGAGCTGGAGCTGCAGGAAGGGACTGCCTAGGGGATAGAGAGGGCTGCTGCAAACAGAGATAGGTGGCATTGCAAATGCAGATTGGTAACTGGAGGCAAGCCAAAGAACTGGAGAAAAACAGCATTTAGTAGGAAAACACTGTGCTCAGCAAAGGGGTTAGTAACTTGGAATTTTGTGGTTTGTCCAAGAGAGTCTTGGAAGCTTAGAGAATAGAAAATTAGAATTATGGTTATTGGAAGTCTGGAAAATTATGAGGATGAAAAAGACTAAAAGGAGGGGCTGGGAAGAAAAGCATTATAGTGTGACTGTGTTTGCAGTGAGTTGATCAAGCCAATGCTTTGGTGAAGACTCCTCGGTGCTGGAAGTTTGCCTAGGGGAATAAATGCAGAATATCTCTGTGCTCCAGAGATCTCATGGACATTAGACAGCCCTGGCTCAGACTGCCATTGAGCTCCTTTCTGATAGACAAGTTTTAGCTTATTTAATACATTTTTTTCATGTGTAGTGTACTTAAAAGCAGAGTGTGTTTTATTGAAATACCTCCCCCAACAAGCCTGAAATATAAACAGTTGGCTTTGCTTATTCTGAAATATGTAGCTTTGCAAGGACAAATAGCTCCATTTGCTTTTGTTTCACATGAATACAGAAAGTAAATATTTCCATTTGTTGTGGTTATTCCTTACTAGTATGCTAAAGTTTTCACCATAAGCAGCATATATAGATTTAAGAGTTAACCAGGACTTAAATGTAATTCCTTTTGAGCTATTAACTTCATGGGAGTAAAGCCATTGAGTTGCTTATTTAATGATTTATTTGTTTATATGGAAAATCAATTAGCACAGCTCCTGGGGTTTCCTTACCTTTTTACTTCAAGGATTCTCCCCAGGAGCAGTACTGGCACAGCGAGCTTTTGGCATCCACAAAGTGCCTCGGTTCACAGGGGGTTCCTGAGGTGCAGGAACCTGCCAAATCAGTGCACCAGAGCAGGGGAGGAGCTGGGGACTGAGACTAAAGTGCCTTTAAACATGCTCTAACAGCCAGCATTAAGGAATACCAACCTTGGGTGTTGATGGGGAAGATAATGTTAATGGCAAGGAAAGCATCATTGCTTTATTTGAATAATTAGTGGCTCCAAAAGGCTTCATTCTAACCTGGGCTGTTATGAGCTCTTGCCACTTGTTTTTCTTTCCTCTCCTTTTGTTAGGAGGATGTTCTCTAAGGCATGTGTGCATGCTGGGGAGAAGTGTGCTGGAATAGCTCTGTGTATGTGGAGCTGGGCTCATCTCTCTCATTTGCTGCCAGTTCAGCTGGTTCTGGGCCCTGGTGGCTGGAGAGCCCAGTGCCTCCCAGCTGTGTGCAGCTCCACATCCTCGCTGGAGTTTCTTGAAGCCTCCAGCATTTTCTGCCCAAATTGGCCCAGGTTCACAAAGTGGTCTGTATATTCTTGCCACACTGAGATAAATCAAGTTTTTTTCCATGGAAAGTCAATTATATTCTCATTTATCTGCCTGCAGATGCTTATTAACAGGAAATCTTCTAGTTCAAGAATGCACAAAGTGAAAATCTGTTGTTGGGCAGTGAAGCCCACGCATTTCTCCTGGCACTCAGGTACAGAATGGGCACCAGCATGCACCAAGATCCCTTTGGAGCTGGGGTTGTTGGCAGCAAACATGTGCTTGTAGCTACCAAATCCCAAATTAAAAACAAATGGCATTAACAGCACAAGGGACACATGTGCTGTTAGTGATATTACTTTGAATCAACACGTGAAGGAGTGACACTGAGGCTGGGTGAATAAAACCCAGCCTTCTTGACAACATCACTCTTATTTTCAATAGACATTCAAGAATAATTTATCTTTGATTCCAGATTTCTCTAAGCACTCACTGTAAATAAGAAGGGAAACTGTAAATAAAACAGCAATAACCAATCATCTAAATTCCTTTGTCTTTAATCTTGGTACCGTAGAACCTCCTAAAGATAATAGAAATGAAAGGGAGTGCTGTTTTTAAATTTTCAACTATCTCATTTATATGGCTTCTAAGAAGTCTGATGACTTAGAAGGAAACTGAGAAATTTGGAATATTTAAACCTGTATGGGAGCATAACTCCTCCAAGTGAATATGGATTCATTAAAATAATTATGGCCAATTTTGAAACTCAGAATTCAGAAAGGCAAAGAGATGATTATTGTTCATAGGTAGGATGCCATGAGGTGTTTCCCAGTTTATTAACCCGTGCTGCTCAGCGGATGGAAGGCAGAGCAAACACCAGATCCCCACTGGAGAGAGTTTGATCTTTGTGTTGGGTGTTGATGGAGTGAAACAATGACATTCAGCAAACAGGTTTTAAGGCTTGTGTGGCAGATATGAAATGCAGAGTAAATATTCCTAGTGGACTGTGTAAGCCTTTGCCATCAGCGTCTCCGATTGCCTCCGTCAATCACAGCCCCCTGGGACTGGCCTTGTGCTGCACAGCCTCATTGACTTTTATTGTGGGGTGTATTTCATCCTGTGCAGGAAGGAAAGAGTCTGTGCACGCAACTTGCTCTGCAGAGCAAGGAAGGAGTTTGGTGGAGCGGGATCAGGACAGCCCCTTGCTCTTGGTTGAGGAGGAAATGGACTTTTGACAAGAGGGTGTAGTGACAGAGCAAGGGAGAATGGATTCAAAGTGACAGTAGAATAATGTTAGATATTTGGAAAAGTTTTCTGCTGTGAGGGTAGTGAGGACCTGGCACAGGTTTCCCAGAGAAGCTGTGACTGCCCCATTCCTGGCAGTATCCAAGGCCAGGTGGGATGGAGCTCTGAGCAGCCTGGTCTAGTGGAAGGTGTCCCTGCCCCTGCCCTAGCCCCATGGCAGGACAATGGAGCTAGGTGGTCTTTGAAGTCCTTTCCAACCCAAACCATTCTGTGATATTATGATTTTGTGTTTCTGTGCTCTATCTCAGAAGATATTACTGGCCTGAAATTGAATTAATTATATTTTTTCAACACTCTGCACATGCTTTCATGTGCTATAACTGTGCCCAGGGTGTCAACAATGTAATTTTTTCACCTTCTCTCTGTCTTCACCTCTACAACTCCATGAGGCCCTGACATATGCAACAGGCAGCCAGACTGAGACTTAAGTCTACAGTCTGCTCCTGACAGGAATACGTGCATAGTACCCATTAAAACGAAGGGATTCCAACACAGGAGCAGTGGTCTGTTTGGACACAGCTGGAAAAACTGGAGATTAAATATATTATTTCAGAACAGCAGCTGTGAAGCTGGTGACTCACTGCAAAAACTGCTGACAGGATCCTGCTCTGCATGTATTTTTAACATATGCAGTAATAAATGTATAAAATACAGTTAAAAATAAAGAGTATTAAATCTCCATTAGAAAAAAAAAATAAAGTGCTGTAGTTATTGAGCAGAGAATTTCTTCAGGAAAAATTGAAGTTCTTGAAAGTACCAGAAGATAAATTAAATAGGTTACATCACTAACTCTTGTTCAAGCTGTGGAGATAATTGGTTTGGAAATATCTGAGAATAGGTGAAAAAATGCAGAATTTTTGATGTGCTTTTGAGAGGGAGATTGGAGTAAGTGCTGAGAATGAGAGTGGATTGATCATTTTGAATATGAAATCAAGGCAAATTAGGGTAAATGAAAATAATTTGGGGGGAAGCCTTATTTTAAGTACTCCTAAAGAACATAGATCCTTTGTGGAGTTGAGAGAGGTTATTCTCATAAATACCCAATTCTGTGTTGCCAGCCTCCATGCCAATCAGGAGATAGCCCTTCAAGGCCTGCTGGCAAAAGGATCACACATTTCCACTCAGTGGACACCAAATGGTGTCACATATAAGAACTTGGGTGCAGCTGGTCATGAGAAGTAGAAGCAAAAGATTGTTTATCATTAAAGCCCATAAATCACTGTGGTTGGATCTTTTTGGGATGCCTCAGCTCGTTGGATGCCATCCCTGGTGAGCAATCACTGAGGAATGGAATTCCCACTAGGGCAAATTGAACCCAAGGAGAATTTTGTAAGTGTTCCCAGTTAATTTAGATATTACAAGTTCAGCAAGAATAAAGAGTAAAAAATGCAGTAAATGTAGATACATGTTTTAATGCATTCTTGGATCACTTGTCTCCTGGTCAGCAGTTCTTTGAAATGTTACAAAGATGGGCAAGGTAGGGAGTGTAATTGGAATAAGGATTGTCTGTGAATGTCTCCTGGTGCTAAAGCTCTTGATCCCCACTCACACCTACACATTGACATTAACTGAAAGCACTTGCAATTAAACCACAAATCCAGGTGCCTGCTGGTGTCAGGGAAAAGAGAGAGAGTGATGTTATATTTTCAAAATATCTGTAAACTCTAAAATGACACACCTCACAGCAGGTAGAAGGACTTGCTACTTTAGTTGTGGGAGGAAAATCTTTCTTATATTGGCTCTCTTACCTTTCAAATACTTTTAGAAAGGCTGAAATGTATAGGTGAAAGGAAAAATATTCTGCCTGAAGCTATGGGAAAAAAAAAGCAAGTCAGGTTCTTTTCATCTTTCTACAATTAGAATACAACCATAAACCATGTAGCTCAAATATTGTTTATGAACTCACAGATCTGAACCGAATAACCATCCTTAAATTTTAAAAATTAAAGTCCCTTTAGGAAGTAGTGACCTCGCAGAGCTTAAATTGTTTATAAAATTCTGAAAGTTGAATTAGTCAGGAAAAGTGATGAACCAGATTTAAAAAAAAAGTTAAAAAAAGTCAGTACAAGCTGTTTTTCCCTGTCTGTCCAAAGGGCTGGAAGAAAGGCCTGACTTCTGGCTGAACTGATGTTGCTGTTTCCTCCAGTTTGCAGTGTTTGTGACCAGACCCCGGCAGCTTTAGCAGGGGCTCAGCTCAGAATCATGAACAGTCTGCGGCGGCTGCGATGTGCTGGGGGAAAAGAGGAGTGTCAAACAGTGCTTATCCAACAGAAGCATTCCTTGCAAGGCAGAGGTGGAACCTGGGTTACAGAGGGGGATCCACCTCGTTGGGCACTGGAGAGGTGCTCGTGTTGGGGTTCATTGGGGATGAGGCATTTTCCGTGCAGAATTCCCGTGTAAATCAAAGAGGGGATGCTGAATGCCAACGCTGCAGGCTGGGCTCTCCCAGCAGAGTGAGGTGATGTTCAACTCCTGCTCTCCCTGTGCTGCAAGCCCTACCTTTCAGCAGTGATGGGGCTGCTGTCTTATCTCGGCTGGAGGTGGACAGCTGTGCTGAGAAAGGTCTCGCTCTGCTCTTTCTTCTCTACTTTTGTGTCAAAGGTGATGCTCCTGTGGAAGTTTTTGGTGCCAGCACAATGTTCCCTCTGGCCTCTGGCTGTCAAATGTTACAAAGGCTTTATTAAATGGTAAATAAGGCATGCTATGGAAGGAAAGCCCTAAAGAGAGCGACCTTGGCCAAAATAGCGCTGCAGAGTGGTCAGTAGAATAACAGGAGAGTGACCTCAAGCACCAGCAGAAGCAAGGATGCCCATATTGGCCAGTATGGGGCACCTGGGGGCTTCTACAGCAGCCTGAACTTTCTGCCCTTTCATTTTTATGTTGTTTTGAAGCTGGATCATCTTCACTACTGTTGTGAAATGCCATTAATTTAAAGAAATGTCAGTCAGAGCTGGTAATTAGCTTGCAGGGGTGGTAGTGCACAGAATTCATTGTAGGCCAAAATACTTTTGTCCATTCCTTGTGTACAGGATGGAGATCAAATATAGCACAAACTGATAAAGAACTTCTCAAAGCTTACTGTGTCTTTTAAACAGAACTTTGAAGCTGAAGTTTTAAAATTTCATTATGTAATGTTTAGCTATAAAAAAGACTAGGTAGCACTGACATGATGTCATCAGCTTTTCACAGAATCACAGAATGGTTTGGATGGGAAGGGGCTTAAAGATCCACTGCCATGGGTGGGGACACCTTCCTCCAGATCAGGTTGCTCCAAGACCCATTCAACCTGGCCTTGGACACTTCCAGGGATGGGCACTCACTCTTTAAGAATTATTTTTCTTTCAGATACAAACAAGAAGTTGCCAAATTAAGACTTCAAATCTGAAATTAACAGTATTGTTGTGCCAGTGGTGAAAAAAATTCTGCTAAGAATGAGCTTTACAGCAAATAGGGAATAATTTGCTCTTTACAAAAGCCCAAGATTTTTCTAGTAGTTAACAACTTGTACTTGTTTTATCAGGGATTTGATAAATGGCTGAGCTGTGCTGGCTGCAATTAGGTCTGTTGACTTCCTGCCCTTCATTATAGGTAGTGTGTATTACCTACACTACTATACTAACTTAGGTTCAGATTTGTACCCAAAACAGAGCAAAAAACAGCAGTAAAACTCTGATACAACCAGCACAAAATCTCAATAGTGTACAAAATGTCACTTAGGAAACTCTTTGATGTTTGTGGAAACAGCATATTATCTTTTTTTGTCTGTTTGTTCCATTTGCATTTCTGTGCTCTTTGCTTCCCGAGGAAATCTTTTTCCATTTAATTAGCCACAAAAGCTCAGATACATACTTGTTAACAGGCTTAATTTGCAACGCTGTGCCAAAGGTTCTTTGCAAGCCTTTGTCTGCAGTGTGGGAAGAGAGAACAGTTTCATGTTGTTCCTACCAAGCCCATAGCAGAAATGGCTATTGCTGCTTTCGTGCCACTGTTTCCAGTACAGCTGCTGTTGGATTCAACATTTTTTGTTCTTAATTGGGTGTTTAAAAAGCCCCTGTCTCACCTGCCTTGCCACCTCACACACTTGCAGGCATGTGGGTAACAACACCAGTTCTGGGTGTTGCTAAATGTGTGACTTTCAAATCTTAAAACTTTAGTCTGGTGCATACTAGATGTTTATACAATTTAATATTATCAGAATTTGGGGTAAAATCTTATGAAAACCAATGTTGTCAATATTTTCTAAAATTTTAAGTACGCTGCAGATTATGGTCATCTATTGCCCTCATTAATTTTTAGAACCATGTTCAAAATAAGGGTGAAATGTCATAAGATTAATTTCAATTGCACACGAATATAATAGGAATGTTCTAATTTGCAGTTAATTTGCAGACTTCTCTTTGTGTATGAGCTTTCTACATTAAACCATACCATATTTGCAGCATGATTTTTCATGCCAAGTAACTTCTGCCAGTCCGCATGTCCCATTAAAAGGTTCTTCCTCTCTTTGTTTTATATTGATAGATTGTTTAGCAGTATTTTGCAAGCAATGGGAAAAAAAAAAAAATCATTGCATCCATCAAGAAGGATTAGGGACGGTAAAGAATAACCATGACAGAAAAAAAAGTTATGTTCTCCTTTAAAAAAAAAGGACTTAGGATCTAAACTGGCTCCTGGACTCCAGTCAGCTTGTTGACCCCAAAACCCCCAAAATAACTGACTGATGTATCAGTATGTATAAATTCCGTATTGGAATAAATTCAGAGTGTTTCAGCCTCGGAAAGCTGTCCAATGTAATTCAAAGTATTCCCCCTAATGCAGAATTAACTCTTAGAGAAAACCACTGATGTCCAGCATTGGTTATTCCTGATGCCAAACACCCTTTCCCAAACACATTCTTTACTTTAAATTAATCATCCTACTCAACCAACAGCAGTGTAATCCCAAAGGGTAACTTCCAAATCATCTTGATTTCCAAGTCCTGACAAAATGCAGCTGGGAATTTACTCATTTTGTGTGTTTTATTATAGCAGAAGGTGACTGAACTGTCAGAATGAAAGCATTTAACAGCAATAATTTGATTGCAAGGAAATGGAAGTGGAATTGAGACAGAAGCAATTGCTTTCTGACAGTGTCTCCCAGATTTCCTCGTGGACCAGCAGAAGAGCTGCTGTCTGCTGGGAGCCTGGGAATCCCTCAGCATCACCCCTCCTGTCTCTGACAGGAGCTGCTTAGGGAAGGGAATCATTCTGCACAGTTAGACAACAGAGCGATTAAATATCATAATTTTGTCTTCCAGCAAAAATTACTGACTTGCTGATCAGTCTGGAGTTTTCCCAGAACTGCTGTGTAATTGCCACACTAAAGGTTTGCCAAACAGTCCCTTCCAGGTTTAAGAACCAATGACTGTAGCAGCACCCAGCCCCCTCCATGCAGCACTTGTACATAGAACTGGTGTGCCCATATAAATCAACATTTACACCTTTCTTTATTGTGCAATCCCTGACATTTTCAGCTCAGTAGATATATGGGCTACTTAGACTATATTGTATAAGTTTGGAAGCAATTAACTCTTTAATTACACATTTTATTATGTAGTAGCAAGTTACTAAATTACACATATGTAATTCACACATTGAGCAGCATATTGCCCTTGTGCCCTCTGATTTTTAATTCCCATCCTAAAAGCAACATCTGCAAGTAATTTCTTTTTAGGGATATTTTCCATGATTTGTTGCAAAATAAAATTTGACTTTTATTTTATCCTTTTAGTTGGTTGCCACCTTTTCACACTCGTAAAGCAGTATTTCATAGTGATCCACCCTAGCCTTGTTCCTACTGAAATTCCCTGCATTTGGTACAGCCTTCTGCAAGAGAGGAAGGCTGGATTTTCAGATCTTTACACTGTCAGGTAAAGGTTTGTGGTTTACAGCACAATGTGTGTTTATAGTACAGTTTGTGTGGTGAAGAACTTACCCTCCACACTGAATGCTCTGGTAAGGCTAAGAACTCCAAACAACTGCTTTATTAATTCTATTTCATTTCAAACTACTGCTGAAAGCTACTCCAAAAGCAGTTTTTATGATACTTGCTCAGTTGGACTGTGTGTATTTATCCCATGTTTGGACACTGTTTCAGAGGGAAATTCTGGAAAGTTTCTCCTATGAGGCAATGCTGATAATTGATAATTTTTTGAAAGCTAATTTTGGTTCTTAATCAGAAATTATACTTTCTAAGAGGTTTATTTTGTGTTTACAAGAAGATATAACACAACAAGGACAGGCTTGATTTAAAATAAAATATTTGGAACCACTTAATATTTTTAGAATGTTCGTGTATGCACATTTTGCAGATTTAGGGCTTGTTCATGATGGAAAAAAAAAGAGTTCAAGTACATATTTTATATAGGTTATTAGTTCTCGTGCTTCATATCTGATGTGAATAAATTATACTATGCTGAGTCCAGAATATTCTGTGCCCCCCCAACCACACAAGTTAATAAAACATTCTGAGCCTTATATAACATTTTACTGAATATGCTGTATATGTAAATTGTATTTTCTTTTTAATCAAGAAGAGGAAAACTCATTGGTCATGTCAGACTTGCATCTAGACTCATTGAATCCTTGAGACTAAATTGCTACTTAATTGAAAAAGCAAAAGTGTAAGAAATTGCACGTATAAAAACATTTCAGAATGTTCCTATATTTGAAGGGAGAATCAGTTGTCTGCTTTATCAGGTAATACAGGGTTTTCTTTCCTACCATCCCTCTGTCACAAATTAATCATGATTTATACATGGCACTGCACATCACGAGTCATTAACATGAACCCAAGTTTGGATAGCATGCACACACAATGCATATAAACCACATAAATCAGAATGCATTCACAGGCAAACAAATGCACAGCTACAAAAATGTCCTGTGTGCATAAGGACACACCAAATGCTCTCCATCTGCAAAGGGATGACCTTCTGCACTACCAAATGAATTGCAAAATCTTTTCTAGCTGCTAGCAGTGTGCAGATCATATTCTTAGCACACCCATAAACATCCCAGTTACTGCCAATTCGAGGAATTTAGCTCAGTACTCGTTTCTCTCTTGCTGCTACGAGGGGAAAGAAATCCTTCTTGTTAGAAGGACAAGATGTACTGCTGGACTGTGTCCTGACAAATGACCTTTCCCAGGCTTTAACAGCTCCAGGAAGAGTATACTTGAAAGTAAGTGGGTGTTTACAGTTGCCTTTTGAATGGGGAAGCACTGCACCTTTCTCCTGGCCTCTTTGGGTGGTGTGGGTTAAAACTACCATTTGACATACCCATCCTGTACGTTTCTCTTCTGCTGAGGGGCAGCCTGAAATGTGCTGCTTTTGTTTTACAAAACTCTTCATTTTTGTAAAAATAGACACTGGGTGTCTGGTTGAAGCAGATCCAAGCAGGATTGCTCACTGTGACATTGTGCTGCTGTGTGAAGGGGAGAAAAGGCACTATTGGAACTTCTCATGGAGGAAGGACAAAATCCAGCCTTCCTTGTTCATTAGGCCCTTCCAGGCTGTGACCGTTCTGTCACAGCTGAGGTGACAGGAGGCCATCCTTCACACTGATGAACATGTCAGCCTATTCTCTTCTGAGCTGTCACCCATCATTATGCATATGGCAGAGAGAAGAAAAAAAAGAAACAGAAAAGATGCAATTTGATTGAAACATGGATTTGTGCAGACATAAGGATTGTGGATCAACAGGTGTGAGCCCTATGTTTGAAACAGGGATGAAAATAGGAATCAGACATCACTGGAGTTTGCCCAGCTGCCTTGCATGAGCCATGTTGGTTGCAATGGTTTCTGTTCCTGCAGCTTTCCTGCACGGAACCTGAGCTGCTGATGCCATTCATCATTTAACAACTCCTTTTAGTAAGACTGCACCTCTGTCTTGCAGTGTTTGTATTAGCAGGTACAGCTCCTGTTACACAAATTAAAGGACTTTATTCTGTAGCTTGTTGCCAGTCTGCACCTTTGGAAAGCAAAGCTCTAAGTCAGTAAGGATCAGAGGAGCAGCTGGTCTCAAAGGAGAGGGCTGTGCTGGAGCTCAGTGTAGGGCTTGCAGCAGGACCTTGAGTAAATGGATGAATTATAAGAATCTTTTATTTAGCATACAGCTCAGATAATGCAAATTTTATTTTCTGTGTAAATAAGACAAAGCAGCTACACAAATACCTGATATTAAAATCCCTGTAGTGGTCAGAAATCTGTATTAGTCTTAAAATTCCTTGTGTATTGCTTTGATTTATGGAGCTCTGTAGCCATACAGCTGTCTGGAGAGAGCAGAAACATCCCGTGCAGATTTCACAGCTGCCTGGTGTCGGGAGAAGTGACATTCAAAGCCATCATATTTGAAGTCTGGTTTAAAGGGAGTTTTGTTGCTGCACGATGATACATTGAGTATACTGTCATTTAGTTATTTGAAAGCATGATGATAATGTGACAGAAAAAATAAATGTGAAAATGTTGACCTGTGTAGAAAATCAACTCTTGAAGGGAAGTAAATCAAGTGTTATTCTTGTGATGACCACAGAAAAGTGTTTGACAAGGAGGTATATGAAGAGAAAATGATATCTAGAGGGGTAGAGGAAAGGAAGAACTGGAATGATTTTAGGAAAAATTTATAATTCTGACTTTCTGCTTTTAGATTAGACTGATTAGGGAAAAACAAAACCAAATTGAAACTCCTAACTCCTGCAATTCTTATATTACATTTAGTCTATTTAACATTCAGGAGGGATAAAGAGCTTGCTGGATAAGCCAAGGAGTACATGAGAATTTAAAAAAAAAGAAGTGATTCAGTGGCCTGGCCTAAACTGGATCTCATTTGCTCTATTTATTGCAGTTTAGTGGAGACTAATTTAAGTGTTACTTCAGAGGTGCTGCTCTGATCTACAGTCAGGGAGGAAATGTGAACTCCAGTATCAGCCTCTGGACTGAACATTTTGTTGTGGCCCTGAAAAAAACCTGCACTCAGTACTTTTTAAACTTACATAATGTATCTCAGTTCCACTTGCTCTATCAATCGATTAACCTACATCTGTCCATACTGGGGAAAAGAGTGCAGATCTGCCACTTGCTATTTCTGTGTGCCCTTGAATCTTAAAATATATCAGATGGAATAAGACCACTCTGATTTTCACTAGCACTGCCCAGAGCTGTGTTTCACAGGGAGAAAGTAGTGGGGCTCTCATTGCAGTCACTCAGTGTAGCTGCAAAGTGTTTACAAAAGGGTTTTTTTATTATTTTCAGATTAAAATGTAGCATCAGTGATAATGCACTCCTTGTAGTCACACCCTAGGCAATAACACATCTTTTGAAGTGTGATCAATGCTGTATGCAAAGCTTCTTTTTCTTAGAAACAGAAATTCTGAATATTCTCTATGACGTGCTTTTTAGTATCTGCCCTCCACTGTTACTAGGCTTTAATAAGAGCAAACATCACACAGAAAAATAAAAGGTCATTTATGAAAAGAATATAAATATATGGTAAATTCATAGCAAAAATATGCCTTGGAGTTAGTTAAGGGAGTTCATTCCAATCTAGCTTTTGTAAGGGTAGAGTAGCTTAAAAGATTTGTTTATCAACAAATATTACTCTTCATAAATTTTGTGCTATGCTGAAGTTTTTCTCCCTTTTTAAGCTGATCCTGTGCAATCCTAGCATAGGGAGAGCTGGCCTAGAAGGATAATGGGTTTTCTGAGGGAGGTTGAGCTTTTTCAATATTTAAACTTTTTTTTTTTTTTCAGGAGCACTTACTTCACTCAGTGAGGCAAAGCAAGCTACATTTGGGGGGAAAGAAAAGCAGAACAGAAGAACTGAGATAAGTTAAAGTGATGTTTAGAGGCTTTGCTAGCAGAGCTGCACCACTGTAATTGCTGCTAACAAGAGTGGGACTGTAAAGCTGCTCCAGCTTGGGAATGAGGGCACAGGAGCTTACACAGCTCCCCTGGAAAGCCCCAAAGCCCAGCCTGAAGGGCCTCCCTGCTGGTGTCAGCTACCCCAGAGATTCATTACATGGCCTGACAATTAATAGAGCAAAAATAGATTGAGCTGTACTATTTCAGCTTCCAGAATTTCTGGAATTACCTTAAAATTATGTATTTCATAGAACTGTGGAATCCTGGAATGGTTTGGGTTGGAAGGTCATCTCCTTCTGCCATGGGCAGGGACACCTTCCCCTAGACCAGATTGCTTGGAGCTCCATCCAGCTGGGGCTTGGAAATAGATCTGAGTCTGAGCTGAACTAAGGAAAGCATAAATCAAAAACAAGAAAATCCATGGCTATCCAATGAATTACTTTGTGCTGTATTTCCATAACTTCCTATCTGCCCCAACAGAGAACTTAGTTTTCTCTGTGCATGTTAATGAGAACCTGCAGGGGCACTAATAAGATGCAGGGAATGTTTGGGGGCACAGGTACTGTAACACTTTTAATTAATTTTAACAGCAATTGCAGTTTTTCTGCTTTTTTGGTTCTATTCCAAGACCTGTGTTGCTTTTTTGGAGCACTTCCACCCAGGTCTCATTTTCTACTTTTCTGCCATCCTTTTTAAGTTATAGAGGTGTTTATTTAAGGACAAGTGAGAGGTGCTGGGAGGGGCAGACATCATGATTGAACTGTGGGCTCCAAACTGAAAAGACTTTTAAAGTTGGGTGTTATTAAGAGCACATTTAATCAGGGAAAGTGACAAACAATTTGTTGTAAGACACATAAATACTAGTGGGAAACTAATTTCAGTGGCATAAAAAACAATCAACGCTTGCATATAAAGTAAATGGAAAACAAGTGCCCCTGCACATTATTGCTCCTGCTGTGTATCACAGTTATTTACAACAATTACTTTCTGCTCTCAACCAAACCAGCCCTTTTATTACCCACAGAGTAACGCAGGGGCAGAAAAATATTCAGGAAATGCAAAAACAGCCACAGGATTTGCCTTTTTTTCTTTTTTAGTTGGTCATATTTAATAATCATGAACTTCCATGTTGCTTAAGAGCCTGACCTTCTCTGTTAGCAAAGCTCGCACCTAAAAATCCTGCAAAGTTTCAATTTCTAAATGTCACAAAATATCAAATGGGTGCAGAAGATAAGAAGCAAGTCAATAAATGTTTGTATTCTTCTTTTGATGCTCTTTTGTATTTCATTTTCTATGGAAAAAAAAAATAACCCCAAGTTTAATTTCTGCTCCAAATAGAAGAAAGGAAGAGAGCAGAGCCTGGGGTAGCAGTCAGTTAAAATATTGATTACAGTGCATAGCAATTTGCTCAAAAATAAATAAATAAACTCCAAATGCCTGCAAACTATTTAGGAAAAAGCATACTGTTTCCTATGGTGGGAAGAAGTATAATTAAAAAGCTATCAACAGTCTGGGGTTGTCAAAAATACTTTGTCACCTGAAGCACATTCCTTGTAATTATCTTTTGGGCTTTAAGCTAGATCACCATTAACCTCCCAAGAAGAAGGGTTACTATGCTTTCTGGTGTGAGAAATTGTATCATCATGTAAATTAAACCCTGTTAGGTAGTCAAATTGGATTTGGGAAACGATTGAGTATTAAACCTAGTCATGTATATTATCAAATGACACAAAGCATGAAATGCTAAGAGGAGAGGAAAAAGAAAATTATTTCTTCCTTCCTTAAAAATGTCAGCATTCTTGTACAAAATCCTACTTTTTTTTTTTTTTTTTTTTTTTTTTTTTGGTGGAGATAAAAACAAGAAGCTGAGGTTATATTTATATAAATTTTGATTACGTTTTTAAAAGTTCTTATTTTCTAGAGCATAGGAAATGAGACAAGCCAGTGCTGGCTGATATTAATGTAACAGTCCTTGGATCACACATATCTATTACTCAGGATCTCATACCCTGACACATAATTGCCAGGGTTGATATGCAATGCTTCCTTCTGCCAAATGAATACAGTTCACCAAATCTGTTGATGTGTTTGCAGCTTTGGTGGCTGCATGGAAGGAAACTTTCTCTGTCTCTGCCTGTAACTCTCTGCTTGTTAATAGTAATATGAAACACAGGAAAAAATTTAGTCAATTGCTGAAAGAGTAGGAATGTCCTATAGAGCATAAAAAGGTATTGTTTAGGAATACAAGAAATTAAAAACAAACAAACAAACAAAAAAAACCCAACAAAACTTTCATTTTCTTCTTACTCTATTTCACTTTATTTTCTCTTTACTTGCTTACAGCATAGTCAGTATGTACCTGAGGAATTTGTGGTTTGAATCCAAGGATAAGAAATACCTTTTAAGCATGGATTGTTTTCTTGTAAGCTTTTCTAGCAATGTTTACAAGATGCAGTATCTCAGTGACCAGCATAAAATAAAAGGTGATTTCAATCTTTTTTTTCTTTACAGTGATAGAGGGGAAACTGCAGAGACACCCAGTCTGTGTTCCTGTGTTTTAGACAGGACAACTTAAACATTAAAAGTTCAGATTTCAAAATCATTTTAGGTGGCAAAGTCATTCCTTGTCCTGTTTCCTGCACCCCCTCTGTTTGCTGTCTGCTTGCTGAAATGCCATCAGCTCTTGCAGAAGTTGTAAGTTCATGCCCAATGTCTCTGTTTCCCAATCCCCAGTGGGGTGATGGGGGCTCTGCCTGGGGAGCAGCAGCGCTCAGCTCTGTGCCCAACAGTGTTTTCAACAAGGAAAAGGAAAAAATACCCACAATTTTTCACTTGTGCAAAGAACTGACAGAAAGGAGAAGGCTGAACTTCTTTTAATGGCAAGGGAAGAGTGAATAATATATTTTTCTCAGGAGCAGAAGGAGTGAAACTCAGACCTTTGCAAATTGTTAACACCCTGTTTCCATCATTAAGGATCACATGCTTCTTTGTAGTTTCTAAATACAAAAACAATTTGTTGGCGATGTCCAAAGCTGAGAGTTTAAATTTACCTTTCTAAAAATTATTTTTGAACATAACTTTAAAAAAAAAATTTCTGCCAAATTACCTCATGTTGACAATGGTCTGTATCCAGCATTTACAGTCTTTTTGCTTTCAACCCGTGGAAAGTGGATAATTGAAGTGGTGTGCACAACACCACTGGTTCCATATAAACCTCTGAAAAGCCTCTGAACAAAAAGTAAGGCAGGCTAATATGAATTGCAAAAGGACACAATTAATTTGTACATGAAAGGAGATTTTTAGTATGCCATTAGCCTCTGTAATAGTCAAAAAATAAAAAGGCAATCATGGATAACCTTGCCAAAAGTATGATGAACAGCTTGTCATGAAGAAGTTTTGCATTTTAAGCAAATGCGTAATGTTTTTATTAAAATTACTTTGTTAACTCTTACTTGCTTCCAAGGAAATAATGTTTAAGAAATATTATTGAAAGGCATATGATCAGTTCATAGTAATGAAGAATCAGCAGCATCCTCTGGTGCAAGTGGAAGTGTTGTTGCTTTTTGGAAGAGGTTTGAATTTTCAGCAAAGCAGTTCTGTCTCATTTCCTCTGTGTCCTTGTGCCTTTCCATATAACTTATTAATGGAAGCATCAGTTATAAAAAAGCCATGAGGAAGTTATGAACCTCTGTTCTCTGTCCTATATCTTTAAGAAGCTAATTTTTCCCATTTTATTTAAAAAAAAAATAAAGTCTCTTCTCATTTTCCCCCTTCTCCCTAAGTTAGTTAATCTTTCTCAGCATATATTATCTGTATATTATATAGTATATAGCCTATTTTTAGAAAAAAATATAAATTCTAAAAATATATTAAGTGTTTTTATTTCTAGCTATAGCTAGCCAAGGTCATAAACTGCTCTTGAAGATTCCTACTAACAATGAAAGTTAAATTACACTACAGGTATTAAAAAGACAAGATTTGGCGACTGATAAATTATTTTCTGCATACCATGAAAAGAAAATGAGTCATGGGATTTCAGTAGCCTTATTTAATCAATAACTCTGTAATTCCTAATCAATCATAGCTTATTTTTATCCATCATTACAAGAGTGCAATAATTGTTAGTCCTCTATGAGCGTATCTGACAGCATTAAATAATTTATAGAATAATATAGGCACTCTTATGAGACAACAAGGAGCTGGTGTCTTGTCAGTGATGGTGAGAAACCATCATTTATATTAATAGCACTTAAAAATATCATAGTAGCCTGATGAGACCCCTGAATCTTACATCAGTAATAGGGATTACAAACTGTACCTGCTGGAAATAAGGTGGGATATACTTGCTGGAAAAATGTATTTCTCAAATATTGCATCATTTACAATGTTTAGTATGTATGTATTTGGGAAAAAAAATCATTATGGCAATTTATGGAGCAATAAACTGCAGTATGGGTGAATTTTATAAGCCTTCCTTGTGTGCCCACTACAGAAGAGTCTTATCGATTATCAGTCTGATTTTTTTCATCAGTGCTGCTCATTTGTAACTCCATTCATATTCATTTGGTAGCAGGAGAAGGGACAGTTCTCAGTGCCTTTGGCAACGGAGAGAATTTATCTCCAGACAGAAATCTTCTCTCAGAGTCACAGTGCTCCAGTGGCAGCAGCTTGATCCTGCTCTGCAAAGTCCTGGCTCATCTCTGTCCACTTCCCTCCCTGCCATTTACTCACCTGCACCCTCTTCACATCCAAAGGTTTTGATTCTCCTTTTGGTATCTGCTGGATTATACAAATAAGATCTTCAAAAGGTCCGGTAGATCTCATTGACTGGGGTTGGTATATTCTGCTCTAGACATATGTATATTTGGATTAAGCATATGAATTCTGTTCTGGGTTTTCCCCTTCCTCTTTTCCTCTTTGATGCTGCAAATCGGTAGAAATCAGGACTGATGAGACACTGGCAGTCAGCAGATACTGTGTGGCAGAGAATCTGTTTTCCACCATTGCAACCAGGTTTTTCTTCTTCCTCTGTGATCCTTCATTGCCATTTCTGACAAATTTCTCCACTCCACCGTGCTTTATTTCTCTCATTTTTCCTTCCTTCTCTGGATGAATGCTGCCTTCCTCCACCTCTCATATTTTCTCTAGTTGTGAACTGCTCAAGGCTGTGCTCGGCCCTGGGCAGTATTTCTTTTCTCCTGCCCTTCACCGTGGTCTGTTCCCATTGCAGCCATGGCAAAGCTTTGCCATAAATCCCAAAAGCATTTTCTGCCGCTTTTCCAGCTGTGGAAAATACTCTTCTTAATGAGCCAGCCATTGCAATTAATGACAATTACAGCCCTGTTTAGGATTCCCCCTGCAGGTTTGCATTCTCTAACCCCAGAGTGGGATTGAACACGGGGACAAAGCTCCACAACCTGATCTAATGGGAAGTCAGCCCAGGGAGGGGCAGGGGCTTGGACCTCCTGAGGTCCTTGCAACCTAAATCATTGTCTAGTTCCAAATACAGCCTTCTTCCCAAGGTATTTTTAAAGAGACGTGTAAGACTCCCTAAGGATGCATGAAGCATCTCCTCTTCTTTCCCATCTGGATTTCTGTGTTTCATTTTGTTTCCCAAAGAATCCACACTTAAAAGCACAGTTGGAGTATTAGGCTTCTTTCCAAAAGAGTTAAAGAAATATCAAGTTCCAATTAGTCTGAAACTTCTCATTTTTTTCCTCTTTTATGTTCTGAGATAGAGAATATTAATTATGACTGCTCCCATGTAGAGAACAGGGAATTAAATTAATAATAATAATAATAATAATAATAATAATAATAATAATAATAATAAATTGGATTTTACTTGAATGATCCTTTCTGGGCCTCTAAAATTTTCTTGGCTTATTTTTTTAATTAAAAAAAAAAAAAAAAAGGTGAAGGATTACACCATTTACACTCTTAAGTTTTGAGAAGAAATGTGGTGAGGCGAAGAGTCACACTCACCCTGGCATGATTTGATCAGATTCTATGAATTTACACCAGGGAATAATTTGGCCCAGGAAGTTGGTAATCATGTACCACAGATGCTACAGTGTTTGAAGGCAATGGTCCATTTTAGCAGAAGGAACAATATTATGCCCCAAAGGACCTATCAAGTGAATGAGATGTTGAGAGGCTTTTTACACAAACATTGATTCAGGACTGGTTGCAAGATCCAAATGTGCTCAAAAATGAAAGACTTGACTGGATCTTAACATTGGCGTCTCTTTTAGAGCTACCAGGGAGCATTTTAATATCATCCCCTAACTGCCTGTATAGAAATGACCAGTTCAACATGCAAATGGTACTTCTATTTCTTTGCCAGTATTCTCAAAAATGTTGAAAGAATGTCCTCCTACATAGCTCAAAAGCTTGGAATATTTTTGTCTTTATAAAAAAGCTTTATTTAAATTCTTAATATTTTCAAATATCTTTTTTTTTAGTAAATGACTGTTAAAATCTATGCACATTTACGTATTTTGAAAAGCAGTCACACAGTTTATCATTGGAGGCCAGAGGTCAGAGGCAAATTAGAAAGAGAACAATTATGGTTTGTACTCTGTGATTAAATATCAGAAGCATTAACCAGCCTCAGCATTACAGTCATAATATTAGAATAAAAGTGACAGTTACTCTTGTAAAAGGCTAATGAGGTTGCGTGTGTATAAAGCTCTTCTGTAATTTCAAATTGGATACAGACCTGCATAGACTGATTCATTCCACCTACTCAAAAAAGAAGAGACTCTGAATCTTTCCATTTCCCCAAAGTAAGCACCAAACCCTTTGTTATAATCCAGATGAACTGTGAATCATTGGTGGCTCCTTCCCAGCAAACCAGCTGGTTAAAACAGGCAGCTCAGTGGCTCTGGCCTTTTGGGGTTCCTTCACCGAGCAAGTTGTAAGGAACAAAGATGATGAACCTCAAATTGAACTTTTGTTTTCTTTACTACTTCTTGAACAACCACTGGAAAGAATTTTTTGGGCAGCTTGAAGGATTTGATAAAGCCCATTTAACTTTTCCTGGTGACTGCATAACAAGGTGTTTTATATCCTGACAAAATGTCATGTTCACTTTCTCCTTTCTTAGGAGTTTAAGTTTTTCCCCCTGGTTGGTTTGTTTTTTCAGCAGTGCTTCTGAAAGGTCACGTGAGTCTCAAATTCTGCAGGTCTTGGCAGCAGCTGTGGACTTCTCTGCTGCTGCTGGTTTCCCATGCATGTGTTTTATTTAGATTAAAAGGCAAAGTACATTCATTCAAGGCTTAGGCAGTTTAGCATAATTAATTGCACAATACAAATAATTTAATTAAGTTTAAACATTGCTGAATTAAAGTCCTCATAAAGCACATTTGCTGCTTTCATAATGCCAGACATACTCTCTCTGTCTTCGCTGGAGATTATTTTTTTCAGCATATTCAGCGCAAGGAAGTGGCAGAGAATAAACAGTCCCCAAAAATCTAAACCCTGGTGAGGGCCCCTTGCACATGTGAGAAGGAGGTCAAGTGTTCTTCTTGTAAGACAAGTGTTGGATGGACATCATTTTGAAAAGGCTGAAATTATTTGTGTCACCCTCTGGCCCTTCAATGCTCTGCTGGACAGGTTGTCCTTGCCCTAAATAACTGTGCATATTGTATTGTTGTGTTTCGTTTGACACGTCTGTCCTACAGAAAATGGATTGAACCTGTCAGTCAGCCCCATGTGCTCTCCAGACAATTATGATTTCTTCATTACTCGTCCCATGATTGTATGTCTTTTAGTGACTTCAAAATGAGGTCTTCATCAAGTTGGTAATCCCTTGGGGCTCACGGGTCTCCCAACACCCCATTTAATCTAATTTATTATGCAGATAGAAACAAAGTGCTGCTGTCACTGCTACACAGGGGAGAGGGAACAAAGTGCTGTGAGGTCTCAGAGACCCAACCTCCACCCAGAGGGACCACGGCGTGTCCTCCAAGAGTTTTGTCCTTAAACCTGCTCATTCCTTTCGCCTCAGTGACTGTTTTCACCTCCATAATGCGGTCACTGCTAGTTATGCCTAGCACTGCATATTTCTGCCTTTCTGCTGCTCAAGAAAAAGCTAAAGAATGAAAATATCTGCCAGCTAAGGTATTTTCTACTGTTTTTCCAAGATAGAGTCCAGCTGACACATTTTGTATTGACAGCTGGTGAAACATTCACAGAAATGACATCTGCCCATTAAAAATATCCCTCTTACTTTTCCTTATCCCTGGGGATTTCAAGACTGCAAATCATTTTCATAAGAGACGTAACCTTAGATCAAACTATGTAAAAATACATCACTTCCATCAAGTGAAATAATCACAGTGTGATACAGGAATATTAAACAACTGCCTTCCCGCATGGTGTGCACTGGAATTTTTGGAGTTTTCCTTCTGGTGCCTCCAATTGTTATTTCATATTGTGACACCTGTAATTGTATATAGCAATCTAGACTTTAAAATCCTGACAAGGCTGCTCTGGGTTCCACTGCATACATAAATCCATCACAGCAGATGAGCTAGGTTTTAAATTGATGGTACCACACCAAGCACTGAAATAAAAGCAGTAGCTTCACTTATCCTTGTAGGCTAATAGCTGCAAATGATTTTATGAATCATTAGTTCAGATTCTATAGTCCTACCCATTTGAAACCATTTCTAGATTAATGCCTTTTTGTCTGTGATATGATATTAATAGGCAACAGAAAAGCATGCAGTTTCTAGTGGTGTGTCACAGCAACATCTTAGTGAGGGAAGGCAGTTTGTAGTATTGGAATAAATTATGGATTGCTGGGGTTTGGATAACTGGCAGTTTTTTCAGGAGACTGTCTCCTGAGAGCTAGTGTCCAGTGAGAAAATATGAATTCTGAGCAGGGATTGCCTACTGCTGAGTAGTTCTGTTAGGATGATAACTGTTCTGCTCTCCTGAGAGCACCTGCAGTGCTGTGTCCAGCTTTGGGCCATCAGTATAAGGACGTGGAGCTGCTGGAAGGAATCTAGAGAAAGCCATGGAGATGCTCCAAGGGCTGGAGCCCCTCTGTTCTGGAGCCAGGCAGGGAGAGCTAGGGGTGTTCACCTGGAGAAGGTTCCAGGGAGACCTCAGAGCCCCTTCCAGTGTTTAAAGGGGCTCCAGGAAAGCTGGAGAGGAACTTGGAACCACGTCAAGGAGTGAGAGGACAAGAGGGAATGGATTTAAAATTACAGACATTGGGTTTAGATCAGATACTGAGAAAAAATTATTCCCTGTGAGGGTGTTGAGGCCTGGCACAGGGTGCCCACAGAAGCTGTGGCTGCCCCTGGATCCCTGGAAGTGTCCAAGGCCAGGCTGGATGGGGCTTGGAACCCCTTGGTCTAGAGGAAGGTGTCCCTGCCCATGTAAGGGGGGTTGGAACAAGGTGAGCTTTAAGGTCTTTCCCAACTCACACCAGTGTGTGACTTTGTCATTCTATGCACAGGGCTCTCTGTGAGTTTAATAATTATACAAAAGCTTCAAATACAGCTCTGTGGCAGTAATTTATAATTATGTAGAATGAGAAAAACTATTTAAGTGGTTATTTTAAAGTAAATGAGTCTCAACCTCTACCTTTCAGCTTATTAGGTGTTTATTATTAATGAACTAAAAAGATGCAATAAAATTGTGTGAAAAATTAAAACCTGGTGTGCCTGTTCCTATACAGGCAGGTAGAACAATACTTGTTTTTTTCACCTTTCTATCATCCTTCCTAGGGACTTTGGGGTCTCTGCTCTCCACTAAGTGCACAGATCCAGGGAGATGAGGCTCTTCCCTGGGCTTATTTAGTGATGGTTTTGTGCAGTGATGGTATGATGTCACGACTTAACATGATAGCAGGGAAAAAATCTATGGATCTGTTGTTACTTAATTAGCTCTCTTTATCATGCTGCTAAATCCAGGAGGATCAGAGGTTAGTAGTAACAACGTGATAGAAGGACCTGCAGTGCTGGAGGGCTGATCCTTGAAAGGGATGTGCTTTCTGTAATGATAAGGTCTAGGAAAATGTTGCAGTTTTAATGTTGTTACTGCTGCATTTAGTTTGCTTTTCTTTCTACAGTGGAGTAGTAAATTGTGCTGAATTTATTTTCTTTTGTGTCCCGCATTAGAGACTGACATCCATTTATACCTCATTTGAAACAAAAGTTAGAACCCCAACCTTTCCTCCCCCACACCCCTTCTACTCTATTCTGAATTTCTTGGCTACAGTGCTAAAAATAATAGAAGTCTGTATTTACTGGTCATCTGTAAATAAAATTTGCAGCATGCCTACATTTTAAACTCACTATAATCTTACCATATATTCATAGGTAAAAAAGTCAGATTTTGCTATCAACGTGCTAACACTTTTTAGGTTTTTATAATTTTATATTTAGATCCTGTCCTGAGACTCATTCTTCAGTCTCAGCCGCAGTCCTTGAGCACACAGGGGCTGACATTGACGTCCTGCACGGGGTACGGGAGAGTTATCTCCATCATTATGTGCCTCCCTGCTCCTTAAATAAGCTGGAGGAATGAGAGGGGAGGAATCAAGAGCAAGGCTTCCAGAGGATGGCTGTGCAAACCTGGGAAGATGGATGGGTGTTACACCCAGCACACGCTTGCACAGGAGGCTTCTTCAGCCCAATGTGACCCACATTCCTGCCGGAGAGAGAACGGCACAAACTCAGTGTCGCTCTCCCTCTTCCTAAGTTTCTTGTATTTTTGTTGTTTTTTTTCTCCATTCAGGTTTAATTACAGAGGAATCTCATGCCATATAAATTAGAGTACCCCATCAATTTCAGCGGTGGTGCCAGAATTTCCACCAGCTGAGGAAGTGTCCTCGAGCCCTTCTGGAGGTTTGTGGGGTGCATTGCATACCTGAGTCAGCCTCCTCCGTCTGGCTGCCCTAATCAATTCCTGAGCACTGTGCTCAAACACATCATGGTACTCATCAATTCCCCTCTCCAAATAAGCAAGAAAAATTCTGTGAAGGTTTTTCTGTCGTTACTGATGTTCATAATGTAGTGAGATTGATGGATTGCACTAAAATCCTTGCTGTGGCAATGGTGCATTTTGAAGCACGCTGGAAGAGAAAGGTTTAGTGCAAGGGTATGCAAGAATATTTAACGATGTTGAGGTGAAACATGCTGGGTTTGGAATGGATGAGGCAATATTAGGAAAAAACATATGTTTGAACAAATGTGTAAATCATGAGATCAAAACCTCTACTGAGCTTGCAAAAAAAGAAAAAAAAAAAAAAAAAAGCTAATTTCCAAATGCATCCTTTTTAATGGAATTTTTGTATTTTGTAATAAAAAATGTATTGTGTTGTGGACTGTCTTTGGAAAAACTTTAGTGATGTCTGGCACACAAAAGCCTTTACAGGAGGTAGTTAAAGTGCTTGTCAGTAAATTTTAAAAATGGAGTTGCTTAGAAGTACTTAGAGCAAGCATCCTACATGCAAACATTTTTGTAGAAGAAAAATTAGTTTTCAAATATAATTTGTATCCAAAAATTAGAGAGGAACAAAGCACAGGATCAGAGCAAATGAGCTCTTAGATCCAAAAATTTGTTGTTGACAAATGCAGCACTGGCTGCTGTTATTCGGCTCTATGTATTAATTAACATCCGTGGAAAATGTGCATGTAACCATAAAAAAAACCCCAAACCTTTATTTGTTCCACAAATGGCCAATACGGAACTGTCCAGTCTGCTTTTATTTATCACTAAAAGCAGGAAAATTTCTTACACAGTAGAGGAAAATACATCTTTGCAAAGATAGAAAGTTGGCTTACTAAATCCCAGGAAACATGACTTCCAAAACTAACCTGCCACTTTCATGCCAGAAACAGCATTTCACCTTGAAAACTATTTCTTGATCTTGAGCATTTGATACTCACAGCAGCTGTCTTGTGTGGTCAAGAAAATCAGACTCTCAGGGACTTCCATGTAAAGGGTCACACAAGGCTTTCAAGTCTATTTTAGACAAATCTGAACAATCACAACAAATCAAACTCCTGAATCCTCTGCTGAAAACTTTAATTTCTGCCTCCAAGATCCTCTCTCCTCTATCTTATTTTTTTTTTTCCAGATATGTATCAAGCTTCCTCTCAAATCAGTTAGCCTATATCACCTTCTTTGGGAAGTCTGCAAATTGTCAGAAATCTTCTAAATTCCAGTCTAAATTTATTCATGAACAATTTATAGCCCCTCGGTCTTGTACGAGTATCAGCCTTCAGACTCAAATAATTCTTTTCCCTCCCTGCTGTTTACTTCCAAATGTACCTATGAAGAATAATTACATCCCCTCTCAGACTTCATTTTGCTAGGCTAAACAGACCAAGCTCTTTTTAATTTCCTCCTCCTTAATCATCCTACCAGGACTTGGCTGTACTTTCACAAACCAAAGTATGTGGAATGGTTCATGTTGCATCTTGCTAATGCTTTCTGTGGCAGTCTAGACTCTGCTTAAAACTTACCTTCAGGAATTACCTGTTTTCAAATTTTGCGAATAAGAGAGACTGCTTGCAAGTTAATTTTAAAAAATTAATTTATTTTTGGAGTCCTGAATATTTGTTTGATGGCAGTGCCTGTTATTGCCTAATTGCTTGGTTTAGACTCAAGCCTTTGCATTCAAACAGGCAAAAACTTCTGAGAACCCTGATTTCTCTAATTAGCTTTATTGCTCTCTGTTCCAGAAAGAGGCATCTTCATCGTAGGGATGCAATTTTTAGGTTGAATTGTGACTGGTCTAAAGGCATCCTAAACAGGCTCAGAGTTGCTATAAACAGAAAAACAGCTCCTGTGCTGCCCTTCTTGATTTCATCAGCCGTGCACAGGACAAGTTCTTCAGCCTGTGATAAGATCCATAAACTTAGAGTTTCATCTCCTTGGTGCTCATTTTGCATCTTATGCTCCTTTTGACACCTCACCTGGTTCATTGAATAATTTAAATAAAATTTTTCACTAATTGGGTGATTAGACAGCATTCACTGTAGTCCTGCTTCTGCCCTATGGGATTTTCACCCAGTTCAAGAAAACATCATTTATTTTGTTTCAGATTGCATAAATATTTGTGAATGCATATTAAAATCTCAGATGTCAAGCACAGTGCGAAAAAAGGCACTGATGAATCTCCTTCGTGCCCTCATTTGGTGGTGATTAGGTGACCTGCCAGCCATCTCCAGCGCCCTTCAGTGATCTTAGCATTTTCTGTCAGCTCCTGAAAGAGCAAATGGATAAGAGGCGAGTGTGTCTGGCAGCAGTGAGGACTGTGCTGCAGGTCTGCCTGCCGTGACCTGTCCAGCCCTCCGTCACCGCAGCTGCACATTTGGGAAATTACAGTTATCTGGGCCTGGCAGGGGCCAGGGACCTTGGTTATTAAGAATTAGGAAGAGCAGAGAAATAGTACAGGGAGTCAGTGGGAGAGCTGAGATGATAACTCATGGGCTCTTCACCTGGACCCCGGTGCTCTGTGTGCTAAACTCGAGCTTATCGTGGTGAGCAGCTCTCGGAGCGAATACGGGACATTTTATCAGCTCCTGCAGGAGCACATTGCAGGGGTGCCACATTCATGATACTGCCCCAAGACACCAGGCAGGTCTTTATATAAAGTGTCTTCAGACTCCCAGCCCTGTGCTTTAATCTCTGGCTGTGCGTCTTCTCAGGGCTCCATTCTGGCTCAGAGGAGGGCTCAAAGGAGTGACCTCTGGGATGTAGAGAAGGTGTTGGATCCTCCTCTGGGGCAGGACGGTCTCGGTGGCAGAGAGGTGTCATGGACTATCTGCCCCTGGGAGCATTGGAAGGTGGATGTGGGCAACCACAAGGTCACCCACAAGCTGGTGATAGCTGGTGACTGAGTACAGGTACAGAATTACTGAGATTCTTCTTTTCCTCTCTTAGAGATGGGCACTTTATGTTCACACCCTTAAGAGATGGAAAAGGTGCTTTAAATTACACATGTTTTCAAAAGCTGAATGCTGCTTTGCCAGAAATAAACTACTCCTTAGCACTTCAGACTGAGACAATACATGCCAATTAATATTAATACAGTTCTGTACCAGTGAGAGGCCACAAGAAATTGTCCTGACCTGTCAGCTGCTGTGAGCAGAGGCATTTTCAGCATGACACCAGGGTTCCCTCTACCTGACTTGGATGCCACCATTATGGCAAGTAGCCACTTCCCTGCCATCCCTGTCCTCTCTGCTGTGCCCAGAGTCAGTGGAAGGATGCTCACTAATTTTCAGCAAGAGTTAGCTCTTGTCTTAAATTGTCTGAAAGCAGCCACATGACTATAATTTATTTGTAGGACATGTTATCAGGAAATTGGAACCACTCTTGATTAGGAAATTCCATCCTTATTCAAAATTCATTAGCTGAATAGAGGAAACAAGTGAAGGTGTGTTCTATAGCAGTGGATTTCCGTTTTGATAAAGTTAATCATACACTACATGCCTCAAAAATCCCCAAACCAGACATTTAAGAAGTGTGCATTTTTAACTAGCTGGGGAATGCACACCTTGGTGGAATCACACTTGAAAAGAGCTGGTGTCTTTTTAAGACAGGAAATAATATTCCCTCTGCCACACCATCAACAAAGCAGTTCTTCTTTAGGGATGTGTCTTGTGCTTTTAATGTTGTGCTGCTGGGTGCCTGTGGATGCCGGTATGGTTTTCCTGCTTCTCATCAAACTGCACTTCTTTTCCAGGGTTTGTGAAGAGGTACCATTACAGGAATACCTCCTTTTCCAAAATATGCAGAAAACTTGATACTTGAAGACATTTGATGCCATCTCATTTGCTGTAAATGCAGATTAGAAGGTGTTTTGGGACATGCAGGGCAGTAGGTGTTGGTTGAGCAAAGACAGTTTTCAAAATTCCCTGTAAACACATATCTGAAGGTGAGATATTTTGGAGATGGAGATCAACATAATTCACTTGATGGGTGGTTCTGTTTTCTCCTGTATCCTTGACATTTTGATGTGTGCAGGACAAGAGAATGGCTATTATAGGTAAAGATGATGACATTTTGTTTAAACACCAGCAAAATATGAATTTCCCACCCTCCAAGTCATAACTGCAGTGCCTGGAATCACCTTCCCAGAGATGCATGTGGATGACTGGGTGCTTTATATATCTGAAGGCTGCTTTGTGGAACTACAATTGGAAAAATTCTACAGAAAATATCTGTGCTTTAAGTGCCAAAGCCTTCAGGCAGAAAGCAGTCCCTGGAAATACCTTTTTGAAAGCCCATATTGACAGACTGAGTTCTAAGCATGGTTACACTGATTATATGGCATTGTAGTCTCCTCTGGACAAAAATACACCGCTATTAGATGGATTTTTGGTCAGGCACTATGTGGGTCTCAAAGAATGACAACCAATATATTATAGCAGTTAGGCCTTCTTTTCTTTTATTAGTGGTAACTTTCTGCTGAATATTGAAAGAATGGTGTATTTTCCACTGAAAAACTCCTGGAAAAAAGACAGATAGCAGAGGCTTGTGTTCAAGTGTCCCAGAAACATTGACAGCAGAGAGAAAGAGGGTCATGAAATACCAAGTCTTCATCTTTATGGGGTTTTCTTACTCCCCATGCACTGTCATTGTCTCCCTTTTGCCACCTCCTATGTCTTTAGTTATCATTGCCCTTAAAGTCTTACTCAGTGTTTCTTAAAGCAATTCTAAGCTTTTACCTTGGCTGCTCTGTAGACCTGTGGCCACAATTAGATATTCATACTAATGTTCTTTCCTCTAACTTGCCTCAAGCAGGGTATTTGCAGCATCCTGAATAACAAATGTGCATTTGCATGCTTTAGATGCTGACTGGTGGCAATGATCATCATCATTTCGCTGTCATGGTGTGCAGCTTTTAACCTTTTGTTTTTACTCATCTGTTGTCTGTGCTTCACCTTATGCTGTGGTTGTGAAGTGGTTGTTGTGGGGATCATCTGCCTGGGATGGCTGTTTGTACAACACTTTTAGCCTGCTCCAGTCCTAATCCCAAAACAGAGATTTTAATTGTTGCTGCAGTGCAAATATATTGACAAGGTCAGACCAGACCTTATGAAAATTAAAGTCACCTTTTGTCTGTCTCTGTCAATGCCAGTGCCCTTCACTGACAGAGAGAAATGCTGTTTATATGCCCTTAGATGGAAAAAAATTCTTCCCTATGAGAGTGGTGAGGCCCTGGCACAGGTGACCCAGAGAAGCTGTGGTTGTCCCATCCCTAATGGGATGACATGAACATCCCTTGTTCATGGTCAGGCTGGATGGGGCATGAAACAACCTGGGATAGTGGAAGGAATCCCTGCAATGAGACATGTATTGCAACTAGACAGTCTTAAAGGTTACTTCCAGCCCAAAGTATTCTGTGATTCTTCCTGTCTCCAGTGCTACAGCTCTGTGGGCTTTTAGCAACTTCTCTCTTATTTAGATTATCCTTGTAGTTTATTTCTGGTGCTCTACATTGTGTGATGATGTCTCCAGCCAGGGAGCACAGCTGAGATGTAGACCATGTTTTCCACATGGTTCAGGAGATTCCTTGGGTCCTTGTCCTTCAACACCTTTGGCAAACCCCATGGAGGTGCCATGGACAGGCAGAGTAATGGTGATGGATAATCCTCAAGCCATCAGTGATGGGTAAAGGATTCCTTTCTCTTCGTGCACCTGTGAGTGCATAGCAACTGTTTTCCCCTGGGTTTTGAAGCATCCTTTGCAGGCTACCATAATTGAAAATGTTAGGTGGAATGGCTGGTGAATTTAAAACTGAGAGCATTGTCTCTTGTAATTTCTTTATGCTTGTTAATGAGCCTTCATCTCCTTCTGTTCATATTAGGGAGGTAAAACAGTAGTGGAAGTTGAGATACACAGAAAGCCTTTGAGGAAAGCCGGTCTTCTGTGAAATAGAATCTCAACTTAAGTAAAAAAGCATCACCTACTAATAAATTACATTACAAAATGTGTCTTCACATAAAACACAAAGTCTGATTTACATAAAAACATGCATGAGAGCTCTTAAGTTCTTCTTGTTCCACCACAAGCCAAGATCTCTTTCAGAAAGACAAATAAGAAGTGTCCACAGATGCAATCTTATGTAGAAAACTTTTGTCTTCCAGTGTCCTCTGTTCCAATGGAATTGGTTTCCGGGGCTTAGACTGTTGATGAGCCAGTGCAGAGGAGGCTTGGGAATATTGGAGTTTTGGAATGCTGTAAAATTCCCTCCAGTACTGTAGAAAATCCCGTACACCTTTTGATTTGTGTGGGCACTGACAGGGATCCACACATGCAGGTTTGAGCCTTTAAAGTAAAGAACAGGAAACTTTTTTTCCCCTGGAGGAATGTCACAGACAGCAGCAGTAAGTAATGATGCCAGCTAATGCCAATCATGATTAGGGCTGTAGGAGAACACCCACTGTGGGATGGATCACTCTGTGCTGTGAGAGACTCTGCTGCCTGCATTGCTGTGTTCTCACTGCTGCTGTTCTCATCAGGACAGCAGATTTTTGGGAAAGTACAGGTTCTGAGGATCTGCAGGCAGTGCTGCTGAAGGGCAGCCCAGCACACAGCAGGATGGATGTGGGGTAAGGTCATCGTGTTCCACTTTTAGAGGGCCCCATGGGCTCCGTGTTGAGCAGGATTTCTCCCCATGGACTCTGCTATCTGTAAATGGCACCAATTCCTTCAAATCTCTGCTTCTGGCCACTTGGTTTCCACCAAGTCTGTATTTGTTGATTAGGCTCTTTCACTGGAAAAGAGCAGTTACAGAAGTACTGTGAACCCATAAGGTGTGTTAGTTATGGAAAGATAAAGAAAGCAGCAAAAAGAAATTACTTCTTTTCTTTTTCTCCATGATTGTGCTTTCTGGAGCTAAAATACTTTCAGAAAGAGCTGGGAAATTCAGATGAAACATGCAATGAATTAGTATTCAGGCTTAGTGTCTGTGATTTCTTAATCCTTCCTTAGCCTAACATCTCCCCAAAGCAGCCTTATAAGAAAAACAGACCAGGAGAAAAGGAGCGTATAGTAGCAACTTACAGGTTTTCTCAAAGGTTAATTAATTGCAATTAATTGTGAAGTGCTGCAGCATTGAACAGTAGCTTTGAATTCGATAATGAAAACCAAAAAAAAAACCCAAAAAAGGAGAAAAACTCGTATGGAACAATCCTGGGCTTGCAGATATGTTATTTTCCTCTCCTTTTAGTAGGTTCAGTTTGCAAACTTAACTCAGGCACATTACAAATATGATTTCAGATGAGAATTAATTTTGGGTGGTGTGGTGAAAGAACAGAATGTTTTCATTAGGAAAGTAGAGACCAGCAGTTCTGTAGTTCTGTACAGGACGAAATGAGCAAGACTTTGCTCTGACCAATGCACTTCTCAAATAGAGGGCGACTTTAAATGAGATTGGCCCCTGACTTTGGGTTTATTCAGATTAAAATAGATACCGAATCAGTAGTGGAAAGAATGGAAGGCTCTTTTTTTGCCCTCTTGAGTTGCTCTTGAAGAAACTGCTCAGAAATAGACCTGCCTGGTTTGGCTGTTTTCTCAGAGGGGTCTGTGTTGTGTGGTACAGGACCAGGACTGAGAGTCACTGGGAGGGACTGGGAGTACTTCTTCCATGTCCCTCTCTCTCCTGTTCAATGCTCTGAAGAGTCAGTTGTTTATCAGCATTGAAGAAGTGCTAAGAAGCACCAACCTAAAATGTTGTGGGCAAATGTTAGATGTGAGTTTCCAGCCCAGACTGCTCACCAGTGTATGAGATGGGGAAAGGAGTCGATGAAGATTGATTTCTTCAAGGCCAAAATCAGTGACAGAGTTAAAAACAAACCCAGAACCCTTTCCTCTTGTGCTGGTGTGCTGTTCTCTCTCTCAACTCTCTCTGCTTCTTGCCTACCACGATCTCATCATCTGAGCTGGTGGTGCCACCTGGCAATGGTGGGCAATGCATGGCCACGAGCACCACGGCTCTGTGACACCCCCAGGGATGCTACAGAGCCTGTGGAGGGCAGGCTCTGCCACTGATGAAGTTGAAGGAATTCAGGGCACAGCCTCCCTGCTTTCCATGGCCCAAAACACAAGTCTCACCGTGCAGGAGAATTTATTTCACTTGCTTTCTCATCTGCTGAAGTAATAGGGTCAGATCAGTGGGGAAAGCAGAAATTACTTTCAAGTTTCCTGACTCCCTGAGAAGGCTGCTCTCTGTATATGATGTGGTTAGAGCTCCCAGACTGATGTGTTTATTTTACATCTCTGAGTGCACAGACCAAGGTTACACAACAGCAACAACAACGAAAGTTTACACAAGGAGTTACTTAGCTAGTAAACCTACAGCTAAAATAACAGGGTGCAGGTACATGGAGATATGTGAGACATGGCTGGTCATGTTTGTTTAGAACAGACTCATCCTGTCATCATAAAGGCTCCCGTGAGCCTTCTCAAAATCTTATTTCAAAATTTATTATGCTATTTAGCATATACAAGGTTACAAAAATCAGCACCACAGCCAGATGGCTGGGGAATTGTATCATCCTGTTGCTCTGTTCCCTACTGCCAATAAATTTGGTGGCCAAGGCAGGGTACCAGATGCAAGGTGCTGCCAATTGGGCCAGCTGTGGGAATGGGAGCCTGGAACTCCTCTGATCACTTCCAGTCCCTGAGGAGGGCTTGTCTCCTTTGGCTGGGCAGCCTCAATCCTATATGAAATTACTGCTGCAAGAGGAGAGCAAAATGGGTGGGATCAGAGGAATGTGCCTATTCCTATTTCTACACCTGTTAGAGAGAAGAATTATTGCCAGTGCAGTGAGGTTGTTACAAAATTAATTAGATAAAGAAGAAAAGTCATATTCAATTAAATCATGCCCTTTTCCTCTTCTAGACAATGTGACACTGAAGCTATGCTTCAGAGTTTATAGATTTGTATAGAAATTGGTGCTAATAGTTCAATTTTTGTGCAATTATTATGCTAGTAATGTTGAAAATGAAGAATCTCGGTAGAGGGAGGAAGAGACAATGCTTCTATAAATACTTAATATCCAGAGGAGGCAGATGGGGTAAAATTATATTTAGAGATTAAAGATAAAGCAAAGAACCTCTGCAATCTAATTCCAGCTCTGACCTGGAGTTTCTGTCCATCATGAGATGCCACTAAAGCTCGCTGTGTCTGGGTTGTATTTTTTTGCTTAAATCTTTTACATGAAGATAATGCCTTGCTAACTCACTGGGGCTTTGTGACAATTCATGTCTGTATAACACTTTGAAGCAGAGCTTGTAAAGTGCTAAGTATTATTAAGATGAGATGAGGAGAATCTCTTATCTCAAACATCAAGTTCTTCAGGGATGGGGAAGGAGGCAGTGATCTATTATCTGTAATACTCTTCTACAGACTAGGTTTGATTAGCCTTAGTGTGATTCAACAAAACCCTCTTCAACTGTGGACAAATGGACATCTCTATTATAAGTGATGAAATGGAAACTGGATAAAGGCAGAAATTACCCGAAACTGTCTTTGATCATAATCTATCTGCGCCTCAAAGGAGAGCATAATAATACAAACAAATTTGCAGAGATAATCCAAAAATAACTCCTCCTGATGTTCTGCCTACATAGAGCCATCAGGAATGTGCTCAGGCACTTGTTGTTGTTGTTGTTGTTGTTGCTGTCAGCATTGTGCAGTGTTGCTGTGCCAATTTGGAGGTTACCAAGTCGCTCACGATGGGTGCCACATCCCAGCGACCCAATGGTGCTTCTTTGCAAAATTTGCAAAGCACTTCACCATCATCTTTGGGAAAGGTAGTGAAGAATCTGGAGAACTTTGTAACTTGGTAATGATAGACCCTGCTAGGTCATTGCTGGGATGATTTAAGAAAGTAAATAAAGCCATGTTTATGGGCGAAAGATTATTGCAGAGAAAAAACATGGGACAGAATCAGCTGTGGAGTCAGAAAGTAGCAGGCTGGATGCAAGTAGGTTTCAAACAGTAGCACAGATTTTCATCAAATCTTTGAGGAAGAACAGGAGAGAGTAATTTTGCATGTAAAAATGCTCTTATGTGTCAACAGCTCTGTTCTGAAGCAGCACAGAGACCCACTGTAACATTCAGAGGCTCTGCTCTTTCAGCGGTTTGAGCTTTCTGGACATAATTTCAAGGTCACACATCAGCATCACCCTGTTGTCAGTCAAGTAATCAGCATTTTGGTCACTTCTCTTCATTCTTTCTGCCTGATACTCTATTCTGCATCCCTGTGCACAGAGCCAGCCTTTGCAGCCTTGGTGACTTTTGCTTGGTGGTTCAAAAAAATAAATAAGACACTGAATCCTTCTGCTTTGCAAATCTTTGAGTGTTTTCCTTTTGGGAAAGAGCTTCCTTTAAGTAAACAACTGGGAGATAAATGCACATTTCTAAACTAGTTGTTTTCCATGTGGGTCTGCAGTGCCTTTCTCTGAGACGTAAGATGTGATGGATATTGACACAGAAATAATGACTGACCATTGCAACAGTGCCACTTGTGTTATCTGTTGAAACCTATGCCTTCATTATTTAATAGCAATAAACTAATGAAATTTAATATTTCCACTAGCAAGGTGACCTATAAATTGTACTGTAAATTCTTACTGCAAATAACTGTACTTCAAAGTAGAAATGTGCTGTTTGGAATGGAGTTTTTGGGGTATTTGAAGGACATATTTCAACAAATTTTCATTAATAATTAACCATGGCACACTGGTTCTAGGAGGTTAAAAAGAGCATAACAAGTATAAGATTCCTAGAATTACAATCTTGGAGTGAACATGGCATGAAATGTTTGCATCTTTTGCTACTTTTATCTGTTCTAGCCATTACTTGGGACAGGAATGAATAATGAACATGTGTTTGTTCTCTGTGTTTCTATGCTTTTCTTCCCAAGACATTTTTTAATGTCAGTAATGATGGACTCACATAGGTGAAACTGTGCTCTCTATATAGGAATATATATATATGTATAAATATATATACGGGAAATAATAGTAGAGCCATCTTTATTTAACTTTTTACCTTTAAAGTGTTCATCTATTCTCTTCAGAGCGATCCATGTCTCTAAGATACCAGGTTTGTATGTCCTACCAGCACAGTATTCCAGGACTGTCCTAATTTCATGTGTCAGGTCTTTCCATGAAGCCTGTGAGCCCCTCCACACTCAGTTACTCATTCAGCATTCCAGGATGTTCCTTGTTACTGCTGCATCCTTGTTACTGATTGTCTCTTCAATATGGACCTTGGAGATGTCATCATGCTAGAAGGTAAAACTGTGGGCTATAGAAGCTCTTAAAAGTCAGATTTTGCCAACCACAGACTTGTCAAAAGCAAGATTTTAAGGCTAATGAAGGAAGATTAATGGGATCTCAAACCTTGCAGTGCTTTATATTAATTGCTTGCAAATGCAGACTGCTGGCAACTATGCCACACTCAAAGCATAATGGGCTGGAGAGGCCAAACTTGCATTCCTGCAGTGTAGCAGTTTTTTATAAGGCAGTCAAAATAACTGCAGAGGACATGGAAGTGTTTGTGTCCACCTGATGATGTTTGGGAGGTCTGCAGGAGAGCAGCCTTGTATATAACCTCGTGTGTTGCATACACTTAAATTAGGTCTTGCTGCTTTTTCAGGTGAACTCTGAAGAGCTGCAAGATGCAGAAAAAGAAGAACCAATATTCCAGCCCTTCTGCTGTTGGCTCTGAGAGTCATTTGTCTCAATTTGCCAGCGTAGTCATAGATGATACTCACACAAAATACATTAGTTCAAAAACCAGAGCAGACGAATGGAGTTAAAATTCTAGACTTTACTTACTCACAATATATTGTCTGTCTTTTTCATGAGAAAAAAAATAAAGATATATTAAAGACAGGGAAGCAGTGCTTATGTGGTCTGATAGATTAAAAACCACTGGGAGATGAAGCAGGGAAAGGCATGCCAAGCACAGGGAGTCTAAGAGCAACAGTTTGGCTTCATTTGACTCCTTTTTGTAAGACAGTTTCCAAGTTTTCAATTGGCTTCATTTGGCTGAAGTGGTTTATCTTGCTTTGTACATCTCGGCCTACTTTTAGCCTTTCTTTCTCTTTCCTTTTACCATGAAACTCATGTTCTGCTATGAGCAAAGTGAACATGGAGAAAGGGAAAGGTTGGCACTTTAGAATGTGACTCTTTTGTCCTCCTGACTTTTTCCCAGCTCAAAATGCTTTAACATTTTGTTTGCAGGGTTTTTGCATATGAAGACACAGGAGTTTTTAAGAGCTGCTAATGGAAGTTAAAATGAAACCAGCAGCCACTAAGACTTTGGGGAATATCCTGTTTATGAAACATGTTTTCAGCATTTCCTTTTATTCACCGGGAATTTTTAGGACATTGCACATATGTGTGTTGCCAAAAGCTGGTATTTACTTGTAGCCTGCTGCTATGGGAATGATAATGAATAAGCAATTGTAGCTTCTAACAAAAAGACTTGGGGACCAGTGTGGTTTTAAGAAACAAAATTCTATTTTCCTGTACTGGTTTTTAGTGATAGATAATAAAAGAGGAATTCATCATTACACTACATCACATTAAAGCCTTGCTTCTCCCTTAGGTGTCAGCTCCCTGTAACTGGGTGGGATAGTTACCAAAATGCCTTGCTGTGTTTTAGGTTCCAGCAGTGGGAGGTGAGGTGGCCACCACGGTGAGCAGTTGAGGGATTAACTTTGGTGTCCCCAGCAGAGCTCAGGGAAAGTTTTCCAATTTGAGAGGTGACTTGTTTGGCTAAAGCTGATCCCTCTTTGCCAAACATCCTCAGCTGTCAGGTTGCTCTGGGGAAGGAGCGTGTTTAATAGCACTGCACCAGGATTTTGGGAAGCTGTGGAGGCTCTCAGGCTGCTTGTGCAGCACTGGTTGTGGCAGGCTCTATCCCACAAACATCACCCCACCAGCAATGAGAGGTGTCCGTGTTAATCAGCTCATCTTTATTTTTTTGAACAAATCCTGATATAGCCACAGGCTCAAGAATCAAGGCACAGTTTCAATCAAAATACAGACCACTGTCATTTTTGTGGCCAGTCCACACCCTGTGCTGTGACAGGAGAGCTGTCACTACCTGTGGCATGGAGCACTCATAAAAGACCTTAAAAGCATCCTGCAGACCAAGCCTGAATTTTGGCTCCTACAGAAGTGGCCAAAAGATTGACTGAGGCACTCTTGTCCTTGTCACTGTGCCCTGCATACCCAGATCATCACCCTAAAACAAGCTGGGTTGGCCCCAGGCTTGTGAAATGTAAGTGTCCCCATAAATAACAGAAGCTGATTACAATAGTTCTCTTCTAAAAACATTGCAGATTTGTTTTCTCTCCAAAAACACTTGCAGGTTTTCTTAGAAAACACTTTTCTCTCCAAAAACACTTGCAGGTTTTCTTTTCTCCATACAGAAACTCATACACAAATTAAGTTTGAAAATATCTGAGCATAGCTAGAATGTTTTGTTGTTTTACCTAAAATCTGTATGTGAAACCCGGGGTAAATGTTCCTTCCTTTTTGCATTTAAACAGAAACTAGGTAGGTTTTCATACTAGGTAACAAAAATTATTATCCTAGCAGAGTGATTGAGATAAGCTCATTCAACCTAACTAAAATGTTGTCATTTTCAATAACTTTTCTTATTCTGCATGAAGAAAATCATGTTGAAGTCTCAAAAAAATTAAACGAAATTACAGTCGCATAATGAAGTTGAGCTCTTTATGGCTGGTAATAGAGGAGCCAGAATTTAGAGTTTAGTAAATTCATAGTGGTTTAGAAATGTTATGACAGAAAGAGGGCAATGCAGAGACAATAACAGAAGAACTTTCCATCCTATGACTTTATGCTGCTTATGAACAGATTGCAAGTTCTGGCACAATCTGCAGCAGAAAACATATCTATTTTTCATTTTGCAATTATCAGAAAGATCAGAGGCTCCTATTTGTGCAGATTTTTGCTGGGGGAATTTGGCTGAATTGCTCAGATGCTGATTGCTGAGTGTATTTCTGAATGGCGTGCATATAAACACATCCAGTGGTGACAGCCCTTTGCTCAGGGAGCAGCCTCACCCAGATTCACCGTGACAGGAGGACCTTCCCCACTAAGAAGGACCAGCAAAGTGCAGCTCAGAGCATTTCCACAGCTCACCCCAAATTCCTACACAAGTCCTGGTGCCCTCTCTGCCTCTGGCATTGAATTCAGCTGCCTCCCAAATGTGCTGCAGCCTAATCCAGCTGCACACTAAAACGCTGTGCAACGAGACTTATGCAATCATTTCATCCTTTCTGGCTTAAAATTGGGCTGGAAGGCAGAAATACAGAGAATAATGGTAATGGAGCTTTTCTGAACGTCAGGATATAGATGCATTTGATTCTGGCAAAGGGTCGTGGGGTGTCAGGGTACAATTCACCACGTTCCTGTATTTGTTTCAATTTGCTTATGCATAATCTTGCCAAAGTGATTTTCTTACCCACTCCAAGGCTGTTGCATGAATGGGAGCTTCAAAGTGGAGCTCACAGAAAGTCAAACACGACTCATTGTGTTCCATCTGAAGCAGCATCGCTGACACACACAAAAGGGAAAATGGAAACATATAAACATCCTTCAGAGACAGTGCTCTGCATCAGGATCACTGGCTGTGGGATGCAAGGGATGATTTCTGAGATACATTCACAGAGAGCAGAGAGAGCTTTGAAACTGAATATACACAAACTACGTGATTTTCACACTGCAAATGCAAAGGGAGCCATGTACTTGGATTGTTCTGTGGGAGGTTTTTTAATAAATTAGGGATTCATTATACTAATAAGTAAAGCAGATGCATGGCAAAAGGTGGTCTGTAATGAATGCAGAAGGCTCTGCTGTACGTAACTTAGCAGAGCATTTGGAATGCTCTTTGTCTTTCCCTTTGTGGATGCTCAGCTGCTTAATGTCAAGTATTTTTATACTCACAAACCAAATCAAACTGCTCTGTAGTGCCTCTTGCCTTGTTGTTTCAGAGACTTGCAGCATAACAGAAGGTTTCTTATTGCTTACTTTTTTCTTAGCTCCTTCCTAGAGGACTTATCACAACTGGGAAGCTCTTTGATTTCCACTGAGTACCACCAGTCCCCTCTGTGTCTGCTGAGTGGGCACCAGCCACTTCACCAATCTCCATCGTTTTTCCTACAGGTTTTACAAAGTTCCCAAATCCTCCCCCTACAAGCAGAGAGAGCAGGAGGTTGCAATGAGCCTGAAATGCACAGATGGTTTAATTCTTAACATCTCAAGAACTTTTATAATATCATTGGGGCTAATAGCAGAAAAGATAATTAACCTTTCATCCTTGAAAGACTTTCCCTAAATAGCTGCAATAGATAAAGTTCAGGACAAATAGGAAGAGGAATTCTGCTTCGCATCTTTCAGACTAGAAAATGTGCATATATTTCATGTGTGAAATTGTGCTGAACACAATTTCAGTGATTTTCTGTGCTCAGGCCTCTTGATAGGTTCCGGTTTTGGGAAAGTTGTGGGATTTTCATTTTTCCTTTTGTAAACATTTGTAAGCATCCTGTAATAGGAAGGCACTGTCATCTTCAGCTCCATATCACCCATTCCCAGACTGAAATACTGAGGTATTCAGCATTGTTGATAAGTCATTTCTATTTACTTTTTCCTTTGTGCAGGTTCAAGCAGTATTTACTGCTTCTCTAAACCAAGGTGCTCAAAGGAAATCTAAACCTCTGCTAGATTTTCTGCAGATCATAAAACAATACCTGCAACAAACTTCTTCAGCATTACGTGCCCGAAAGCCTGGAAACAAGGCAGCTCCAGGGCTGACATGACAATCTCTCTACATTCCTCCACCTGGAAGTTTCTCTGTGTCTCTTCCTCCTGACTGATTCATGGCAGAGCTGCTCCCCTGGATTGCTTTTTTTGGGCTGCTTTTTGGTCCATGCTTTTTGGTCCAAAGCATTCAGTCCCTGTCCCAAACCCAGCATCTTTTGCCCTGGCACATGGGACGTGCAGAGCCCTTGAAATCCTGCTCTGAACACGGCTGGAATTGCTCTTTCTGTTGCCCATCAAAACTAAGGGATGTCCAAACATGAGAGAGAAAAGTGGTAATAAATGCCACATATGGTGAGGTATTTCAGAAACAGATTCCTTGAGGGCAGGAGGCAGCACAGCCCTGTAGATGCAGGTTAGAGCTGGTACTAGAGCCAAGCCCAGCTTAGACTTGGGAAAAAGTTTTGTCTAATGAGGGAAAAAAAAAACTGAAGCAATCAGCACTGCAAAGTGCTGACTGAAAGAATAAACATTAAAGAGATAAAGCAGACCAGAAGGCAAAAGCAATCAGATTTGTAAAAGAGAGCAGATTCTGATTTTATCTTATGGAAATAGATGCAATAAAAGCTTTCTAACTGGAGTTGTATGAAGTTGCAAAATATTTTATGCAATAGGAGAAAAATTGATGCCAGTGGTTCCTTTAATATTTTATGGAAATTTGTTCAGCAAATAAATTGAAGTGTTTTTTTATTTGCAAACAGAAGGTAAATGGGACAACTGAAGCTTTTTTTTCTAAATATATATATTTTTTTCTATTAGATGGATTCACCCTTTGGTTGAGTAGCTTCTGCAAACAGTTTTTTGATACAATTTGAACATCATGAGCCAAGTAATTCCTGACAGTCCTGGACTGAATGTGTCTGGGGCTCGAAATGCTTGGTGTTGTTTCACCACAGAGCTGGACTGAGCTCCTGAGCGTGGGCCAGCACTCAGATCCTCTCTTAGTGTCACTAATGCAAACTGCAGAATGGAAGTGACAGAGAAGCTGCAGCACATACAGGCATATATGGCTTTTCCTTTGAAAAGCAAGGGAGCCAGCACAATACATTAAACAGTCATCTCCTTTTAGCTGATAGTGGGGAAAAAAATTAACCCAACTAAAAATAGTCAGGGCATTTTGCCCTATGATCTCTTTTCATCCTATGGATCAATATGCCCTGAGCTTGCATCCCATACATAAACAGCTTTCATGGGTGAGACGACCTTGCTAAGCAATAGATGGATCTTTAATCAACAGACCGTGGTACAGTAGGGCGAGCAGGGTAGAAGGTAACAGAGTTTATAAATAACTGAATTCAATTAAATTCAAACTAAGATAAATCAGAAAATGTTTCTCCAAAACCTCAGGACTTAATGATCAAGGCGGGATTTTAGTGCCATAGGAGAACTTTGTTGATAATGGCAGGATTTTACCAAAAATTTGAGGTTTGTCTGTGGCTATTCAGGACTTGGGCTCCATAAACCTTGTGGGTTCCATCCAGCTCAGGTTATTCTGTGGTTCTGTAACTGCTGAAGGAGGGGGCAGGACATAAAGAAGTACCTTCCTTTCTGAATTTACCACTTAGAGGTGGAAGGTGGAGGGGCAGGAGGAGTACACAGCACACAGGGATTGTGATGCAATAAGAAATTAGGGCTGGCTGTGAAACAAGTCCTAACACTAAATACCTTTATTATTTTGACATGCAAGGAAAGTGTGTACAGTTTTTATCCTTAAAATTATGAATAACTGGGAACATATTATTCTCTTGGAGATCAATCTCTTTGTGGTTCTTTCATCGGTAAAGTCCTGGGTATGGTGTCCCAGATGAGTTGTCAGAGGAACATTGAGAATGCCCTGCATAATTTTGTAATTTGGTTGTTTGGTTGTCGTCAAGGAGAGTTGTATTTGATTTTAAAATTAAGAAAGAATGATTTTATATATTTTGAGATTTTATTACAAAAATGCAGGCTAGGTCCTAAATTAACCAAAAGATTAAACATCACTTTATTACCTTGTTATTTTTATTTCTTCATAATTAGGAAGTAATTTCCTTTAGTAACATTGTTGAAAAAGTTAATAGGAACTGTCAAGTTCTATGTGTAGGAAACAGAGGGCAGACAGGATCAAGATGCTTGTGCATGTGTGCAACATGTGAGATACATAACAGTACCTGCAGGTAAAAACCCTTCATGCTTTTTTTCCTTTGCAAAACTCCACCAAGTTAGTGCAGCAAGTAAAAAGCACTTGAAGTGGGAAAAACCTGAGTATAATAAATACAAAAATTCTGCAGCAAGATGTGTTCAGTTATAAATCACATCTGGAGTATTCAAGGGCTGCTTTGTGAGGAAATACTGCTGGTTGGAAGAGGGAGATGTACATTTCACACTGGCTACACCAAGGTGTGCTGCAGGAATGGCCCCAGCATCTGCAGTGGCATTGATGCTTCAGCCTTCATCCCTGAGCTGAATTTTTGTCATTTCCATGCTGCTGGAGAGTCATAAACTCCTTGTGATTCTCAGAGCATGACCCAGCCTGCCTGGGGAGGGGCACTGATCATTAACCCAGGCCATCAGGATGGCCAAGTTCAGTCCAGTCTGACAGGCGTTCTGTCACACTTGCTTAATTTAACTTCTGCCCTAATATAAACTTTTATTAAAACTTCAATCTACAATTTTCATATTAGTTTTAAGCACAGTTCAAGGAAAAGATGTGAAGAATTAGAATTAGGTGCAATCCATCGTGTCCTGATTTGATTTCTGCCAAAAGGAGAGTTTGCAAAAGAGAAGAAACATCCACGGAAGCACAGAATGCAAATTGCTCAGCACGCACAGAGTCCTGACACAAGCTGGGTGTTAATTTATTTAAAGCTCATGATATTGTAATGAATTCAGGCTTTGCTTGGCTTTGAGGGAGAAACTGCATGTATCAGGTAGCAGTTGGATATAATATTCAACTGCTTATTCTGGCCTGTGCTGTTGGGGATGAAGCTCGTGGTGCTTCCTCCTTCACCCTTTGAAAGCAGCAGGAGAGCTCCTCAGGAGTGGGATCATATCCCTGTAGAACTGCCCTGGAAGGAAGGAAAGAAGGAAAGACGGAAAGGAGGAAAGGAGGAAAGAAGGAAAGAAGGAAAGAAGGAAAAAAGGAAAGAAGGAAGTCCATTATGTGGGTGAGACAGCATCCCTTCACTGTCGAGCACACTGTGTCTGTTCGATCAGGTGAATCACAAACGCAGAGGAGGAGAGGCTGAGTCATTTAAATTTTATAGCCACATAAATTATAGATGGAAATCACTTCTGGAATAGGGGAAATTACAATTGCCATGTTCAGACCGACCATTTGTATGGCAGCTGACGGTTAAGTTTTGCGAGATGGTGATCACTGGTAATAGTCACCAGTAATAATTTTATTTCAATTTCAACAGTGCCCAGAGACTTCACTTGAGCTCAGAGCCACTGTGGAAGTCTTTGCACAAACACCTGACAAGAGACCTTGGCAGGATTTTAGAGCAGAAGATAAGAATTGTTATTATTCTCATTTCATAGATTTAGAGAGATGGAGCAATTTGGAAATGGCTCCTGGGAAGTCTGAGGCAGAGCATTGCACTGCTGTTAGTAAGCAAAGAGGAAATCCAGCTAGCACTTTTTAAACTGCATTTGAACTGTTCTGCCTTTTTAAGTTGTGCCTTTTCCATTGCTATTTGGAAATATTCAGTGTTACAGTTTAATTAATAAAAAACTTATGTTTAAGTCCCTTGACAACATTTTCCCTGTGTTTGCAAAGTTCCATATATATTAGTCCATAACCACTGCTCAAAGACATTCTCTTACTTCATTTGCCTGTGCTATGGGAGTTTTTTGGGTTTTTTTTTTTCCTTATGTTATTTTAGAGTTCAGTACATAAATACTGAAGTTTTCAACCCCAAGTCCATATAAACAGGAGAATAATAAATATAACATTAAATTATGCATGGTGTAATAGTACACTAACCACTTTCATGCTCACCAAGTAAAGTAGAGGGAAATAATTTGTGTCTAATCAAGGGCAGCATTTTTTTCATCGTGGAGGTCACTGGAACACGATATTATCATTAGATACACAGCAACCTTGGGAAGCAGTAGAATCCTAGATAAGCACAAGCAAATCTCTAATGGATAGTCTGGGAATGTGTCAGCTGATTTGTAAAATGTAAATGTTTTATGCGTAATAGGGTTTTAAAGCTGATTTTGATTAATGAAATGCAATCTACTTATTCCTTCAGCAGTCAGCCTACAAACATCTAACCAACTAATTAGTCTGTTTAGGTAAAGTATTAAATCTGTCTTTTGTTTAAAAATAGGAAAAAGAAAAACAGACTTGATCTGGAAGGTATGTGCAGTAAGGAAAAAACCTTCACTGTTGTGAATGACCTGATTACAAAAGTACAGCAATTACATAAAACTTTGCAAAGCTTTGTAGTTCTAAACATACTCACAATTTCAATCTCAGAAGTTAAATTATTAAGTGGAAAAAATGGGGGCAAACAAAAATTATATCTTTATATTTTGCAGACATTTGCAGACTGAGACAAGGATGGTTTTGTGAAATCAGGCGAGGTCATGAATTTTACAGCCAGTTTAGCAATCACTGAGATAGACAAGGTCAGAGAGTTTAAGGAGTCCTTTCTTGTTTGTGGTTTAATTTGCAGCCCTTAGTGCTCTGTTATGAGTGTTGCACACTATGACATTTGTGAATTGGATTCCTGTGGTGATACACTGGAGAAGATGCTTCCAACTAGAACTTGTTGAAAGCCTTTGACACAGAGGTTACCTGTGCAGGACCACTGGTTTTTACTGCTCATAATATTTGTGAATGGGAAGCATTAAAATGGATTTGGCAGATTTTCTTTTTTGTTCCAGTTTTACCAATCTGCCTAGTTCTGTTTTTTCTTGGCTGACCCATTAAAACAAGCAGATTAATTCCAAACATGTACAGCCCCAGCATATTCCCCTCACAGGTATGCAGTCACAAGACTGAAAACTGCAGGTGATTAAGACCAGTGATGGAATAAACCACCTACCCTTGGGTTATGATATTTACAAACCTCTATAACTAAATAGTCTGAGGAAGAGAGGTAATGACACATCTTCATTCTGTAGCCATGTCCATCAAAGCTGGCAACTGGAGAGCACTTTAAAAGCCAGCAAGATGAAGGGAGATTGGCAAAGAGAGCTGGAGAAGGCAAATGGAGGCTGATCTCATTCCCAAGAGCTCTTTAGTTCTCTGAAATAGTGCACTGGTTGGGCTGTTCCAGTGCAATTCATGATGGTGCCCTCTGAACCAGAGCTTGGAAAGTCAGAGACGTGCATAGGGTCATTTTTCAACACTCCAACAGTGTTGGAGCTGTTAAAACACTGCAGAAAGCCTGCATTTCATCCCACAGGTGTTTGGCCTCTGATGATAAGACAGTTCTGCTACTTCACTGAACTGTGGGTGAGTTTTCTGTCTGCATGATGGCTCCTCTGCTGCAGAAGGAAGGCTCCTTCATCAGTGCTAGAGGCTTTTTTTGTTGAGAATTTTCTCTGATTCCATTTCACCTTATCTCAAAAATAATGTTGTTTTTTGTTTCTTTTTTTTAACAGAATATCTATTTTCTTTGTCAGTATTATTTTCAGATACATTTCCGATCTGTCTCTTTCCTCTGTTCTATTTCCCATTAATTCTCACAATAACATGCATTGATTGTTCTGTTCTGGTAGTGCCAAGATCATCATGGCAGTACATGAACTATTTCCCTTAGGAAAGGTGTTACTTCTTCCAGGAAGAGAAGAAAACAGGAAAAAAAATATATTTCCATTATATTTCTAAAACAATCTAAATTATCTGCTTCAGTACATGTGTCGACAGTACAGTGGAGCAAAGTCAAACCTGTTTTCTCTTGTTTCAGAGATTTTCCATTATTGCACATCTTGATCGTTTCTTGAAGTGAAGAAACTTCTGCAAGAAAAACTGAATTTCTCTATTTCTCCATTTTGTGTGATCAGAAAGATTTGGTGCTTAAACGCCATTTCATCCTAAAACTGTACTAATCCACATGTTATTAATTTAAGTGTTTCCTCAATCCTGCTTAGGATGACTTCGGTAAAAGATCCTCTGGCTGTTACTCAACATGCTTATTCTGCTAATATTTTCATGATTATCCCATTCTCTCTCTTTTGGATGAGAATTAGGATTTATTCTTCAACTACTCTGGAACCTTCTCACCCTTTCAAATATCCCAGGGGGATCTTTCATAATTCCGTTACTGTTGCTCCACAGCTCTAGCTGTGAAAGCTCAGGCAAAGCTGCTTAAAAACTAAGTGAGCTCACTTTAGGGAGAAAAAAAAAAATACAAAAAAACAACACAAGAAAAACAACATAAGATTGTTGGATTCACCAGGCTTTTATGTTTGACACATCAGTGCCATGTGTCATTTTGCTGGGGTCTCCAGTTCCTTGGCTTTCCTGCGGTGTCTGCATCAGCAAAAATGGGTTGTCAACCAAGAAGTGACAGAAGCCATGGATCTTGCCCTTTGCTTTCTGTCAGTGCATTTGTGAAGTCTTTTAGTAAGGCTTTGTTATGCTTCTGGAGAGATGCTTTTAGCACTTACCCTGTTTAATACCCTCTGAGCATTCAAAAGACAGCAGCTTTACATCAGGAGAGGTATATAACAAGTACACACAGTGAAATGTTGCCATCGTTCCACAGCAGAGTGGCAAGTCCTTGGAGCAGGACAATGCCTCGGAGTCAGTAGTGGGGATGGAAGTGGGAAAGCTGCTGGTTTCATTCTGAGCTTTCTGGCAAAATGATATTACAAAACCTCTGGCCACTGCCCCAATAACCTGCAGTGCTTTGGCACTCGTTTGTTCAAACAGAGCAAGTGATGCTGCCCAGAAAATCAGGGTCTTCTTGTGCAGATACTGAAATACACGAATCCCAAGAATATGCATGGAAACACAGAACAATCAAGGTCCATATGAAAACACAATCCCATGGAGATCCCATCTGAAACATGGTGATGAAAGAGCCTCCACTGTGAGGCCACAGTTAGTTCACGTTGCTGCTTCATCACTAAAATTGCTGAACACGTTCATCATTGGGACACATTTATTTTAAAAAATGGACAAATGCTTTTTGCCGCGACACTGTTATCCCATTTTCAGAAGTCAAAATGGGTGTACATTCTGTTAATGTGCTACTGGAATAAAATCATGCCACACATTTAGGCCTGGATTATGTGGAAAGCAGCCAATACTTGTAGAATTGATTATGAGATCTGTGCCTAAGTAGTTTTCTTCCTGATTTATGAGCCAGGCATTATCATTCATTGAGTGACAGAGTAAGCTACTAGATTTGTTAATTGGACAATAAACCACACTTTCATTCTCCTCTTCCAGTGTTTTTCATTAAAAAGAGACATATCTAACATTAAATGAAATGCTTAAATAAATAAACGGATACAGAAGTGTTGAGTATAAACCCTTTGCTTGTTTCAAGAGTAGTGTACGGTGTATTTATTAATTAGTCTGATGAATGTAATTAAAGGGCTGTAAGCTCCATGAGGAAATTAACCAGCCTTGTAATAAATACCAATTTATAGGTACAGTAGATCAGCTGCTATTAAGTAAAGAGGTAACCTGCACAGAAGCTCATTTTTAGCAAGGAGACAGTATAAATAAGTTATCATCATGAAAAATAAAGATGACCTTGCAGATTCAAAGGCAGCAGATTGCAATGTTTTCAAAAGTTCATGTAGTTTTTTATCTCCTAGCAACTGTATGGCATTTACATATTTTACCACATCGAACATCTTAAAGAGATTTTCTGATGGCTGGTGTTGGACAAGAGTCATTGTAGTGTAGCTCTTGGAAGACTGTTGTTTTTCATAACTGTGCTTAATGTCTTTATGGGAAGCTCTGAAGTGACATGAAAGGTTTCAGTGTAGGAATTTGATACTACAAGCACTTTCAGATTGTTTTTTGTGGTGTTTACAAAAACACTGGGGTATGAGTTCAAGAACTGGCACATCTACTGCTGACATCAGTCTGAAAGACACCAGCATAAAGTACACACATATACATAAATATTAAGTATCTATCTATCTATCTATCTATCTATCTATAGATCTATATATATATATATGTATATATAATAAATATATGTAACTAAAATTACATAGCCACTTTCTATGTTTCAAAAAAAAAAGTGTACGGTTTTTTTTCATCAAGATTTTTCTTCATTAGTTCTGCTCATTAATTCTCTGATGGTTACACATGAGGCTTTCAGCAATGGCAAGGGAAGGAGTCTGGGCCATACTACACATAGTAATGTTTCTGCCCAGAGGGTCAGACATGAATTCAGCTGAACATTTTTATTTGTATAGGAAATCTTTTATTCTTGTACCACTAATGCTAGTAGGTGGTGAAATTTCAGAAACCAGGACAAACCCCAGGAAAATACTGGCAGTAGAAGTGGGACCAAAATACATGGGGAGAACTGAGAGTTTGTTGTTACATCACCAATCCAGTTTTCCCTTTGTTATAAGTGGGAAGCAGAACCCTTATAGGGTCTGAGCTGCTGTGATGAAGCAAGGGCAGGACAGAACCTCTCTCACTGTAGCACATGGAAAACCATTTGAGCTCATTTGAGCCTCATCAGCTGAGCCCGTGAAATCACAAGCACTCTGCTCACTTAGAGATAAATCTGACACAAACTGCACTCGTTGGCTAAAACTCAACTTTGCTCACAAAGAGAAATGTAAAGGAATTTGAAAAAAGACCTTGTGTTCCCAGAAGTTTTTTCTGATGACTGAGGACTGTAATCCTGGGCAAAGGGAACAGGAGAGTGAAGACACCAGTAGCAAATCTCAGGTTGGCATCACCTGTAGAGAGCCAAAGACACAACTCAGGGTTCAGCTTCATGGAGAGAAATGCAGGCATTGAAATGCTGAGCTCTGGCTTTTCTCTCACTGGAAAGCTGGGCTGTCCTGCTGGAATTAACCCAGGGTGATCCAGAATCACTGCTTAGGTGCTCTGCAATCTGAGCACACAATGTGAGCACGGCACCTGTTCTGCTGTTAGGAGTTCAGCTGTGGTTCCTATAAATGACTCTTCGGCCCCACCAATTTTCTATCAATGTAATTGATTGTGTGCTTGTTTCTCTCTCCCAGCAATTCCATGTAATCAATTATAGCACCCCAGTCACAGCAGTTGCTTTGGGAAATTTGTGAAATGACAAGGGACCTCATGCAAGCTGTACAAAATTACCAATTATGGAACTACAAAATCTTCTCTAGGATGCCATAAAGTGTCATTATTCACCCTAAAAGAGAATGTCTAAACAGATTGGTTTCTCATCAAATGCCATTGCTCAGGGATCTGAAGAATATGGAAATGCCTGAGTTTAAATCATCTGTATGCCTGAAAAAGCATAAGAAATTAGTTTCTTGAGCTATTTTTATGAGTTTTTTTCCTAGCTTACAGCTAAGTCATGCATTATGGTGAATCATTAACTACTGACTTTTACAGCTAATCCTTATATTGCCCATTTTTACCTTTGATGACAGTTTTAGGATACAAGATTGTATAGACCACAAATACTCATCAGATAATGCAATTACCTGTTTCCAACACGTCCCCAAATTTAGTCTTTCACTGTAGAAAACACAGCAAGACACTGACCTTTATTTGTAGTGCTGTTTGTGCCGTTCTTTGATTCCTTCCACAGCCTCACCTTCATGGGGAGTGATTTTCCCATCATTTGGGAGAGATGCACAATTCAATTCCTGCTACACATAACATCCCACCGGTCTGTGCAGACTGGAATAGCTCCATCTGCAATGCCAAGCGCTCTGCATTCCCTCCCTGTCACCAGGGAGGGGACAAATCAGCTCAAACTGATTCCTGTCAGGATAAGATTGGAGGGACAAACCTGTTTGCTTGCTACATTTCAATTGGGAACACGTCAGGCCTTTAAACTCCAAAGCAAGTTCTTCTGTAATTTCTTTGTACGGAAATTCAGCTAATCAAATCTTTTTCTTGCCAGAGACAATGTAATTTTATGCTTTGATTTATTCTGAAGCATTCGATTTATAGGTATCCCTAGCCCTGAAGAGTCCTGTTGGAATTGAATAAAGCCAGCAGATAACATCCCAATTAGAGTTTTCTGCAGGGAAATAAGATAAATAAAGGAAATTCTGCCAAAAAAGAGATCCTTGATGAAACCTGGGGCTCATAGGTGTTTTAGCACATGTAACTCTTGGTGCCAGTGACAAAATACAGATAAAACTGAGCATATAAATGGAAAAGCATGTGGGTTTAACTCTGTGTGTGTACAAACTCTGGAGAGATGCAGAAGCCTTCACTGGGTCCACTTGAAGTCTGTGGGTGTGGGATCTCCTGCTGCCACCAAGACAAAATGCCTGGTGTGGCCCAAGGTTGAAGACAGGTGTCCTTCTGAAATGGTTAGTACAATAAAATAAGAAAATAGTTTTGGTGAGTGGGAATGAGACAGATAATGGAGGTGGCACTTTTATACCTGAAGAGAGGAACAAGGACAGCTGGGGCACAGCTGGTGTGGTGCTCTCAGACCTCACATTGCTCTGGGACCTGCCTGAGCTGTGAAAGGCCCTTAATATAATAACAAAAATAATAATAAGATGCTTTGGGGAAGGAGATTCATGGTAAACATGGACAAGGTGCTGTCCCTGCAGCAGGCAGGGTGGCAGTGAGGGGAGTGATGCCTGCCAGGGCCATTGGTACTTTGCAAGACACAGCCATCAGGGAGCCAAGGGAGTTTTGAAGAGTTAATTTTGGCTTGTCACATATCAGACAGGTATCCAAATCCTTCTTAAATCTCTCCTTTGAATCTGTCTTCGGCATAGCAAAGGACCATTTAAAGTGTACAGAAAGATATAGCTGGTTTTGATTGCTCCTTCTTAGGAACCTTTCAGCACTACTTACGACTCAGTTCATCCTCATTTTTTTTATTCAGAAAGGTTTCACAATATTTTGTTTTTTAAGGAAAGTGAAAAGACCATGTTGAAGTTCAGACAGGTGTGCATTAATATTGAGTGATTTGATTTAGATTGACACTTTGAGATGCTTCGGTTAAACTTTGGCTCTCTGCAATAAATTTTTTTGTTTCAATGTTTCAAGGAAATGATGGCAAAAATCAAACTCTATGGAAAATATTTACCTGGAAATTTTACAAGTATCTCTTCTCACAGCTGAGTTGCTGAGGTTCATGTCTAAGGGGTCAGATTTAATCTAGGTCTGTACATAGATGATACCTTTGTACCTCCTTCTCTGTGCCAGTACTACCATAGTAGTCAGAGCACCAAGGAATTAATCTGCTTAAGTCCATTAAAAAAAAAAAAAAAAAGTCTATTTCTGCAGGGATCCCAACTGGTGTGGGATCAGGGCAGAGGGCACAGCAGTGGGGTGAGGGGTGCTGGGCTCACATCACCTGAGATGTGTGATGTACACAGATGCCACCTCACCTGTGTGCTGGTCTCCAGGTCTTGCTGGGCCAGTTCTCAAAAAGATAATAACTGGGCCTAAAACACTGACTCATGCTGAACTGAAGTTGTAATTGTTTTGTGGTGGCATATGTAAAACTAATAAAGAAGGTGAGTTTTGAGCTTAAAGACAAGCCTCATCATAGGCACTCGCCCTGCCTTGTAAAGGTAAGAGGTACAGCTCGCTCTGTGCACAGATGCAGCAGCAAAGCTGGGAGTATTATGCAGTAGATGGAGGGTAATGATGCTTTAAGGGAGAGAATATAACATTTTTGAATTTTCACAGCTCTCCTTTTTGCTCTTTGTGGACAGGAAAACAATTAGACCTGCAAAGCTCTGTGTGAGGCTCTGGGATAAAGCGACATATCAAATGCCTTTTCTCACGGGGAGGTTGAAGCCTTGTGGGTAAACTTTTAAATAAACAGAAGATTTATTCACAGTAGTTGGGTGCTCTTGTTCCAAACTGAAGACATCCTTTTAATAAAAATTATCCAGTTCCTTCTCCCCGATGGGCTCTGAGGGTGTGTGTCCGCAGGGGCGAGCGCAGGGAGCGCGTTCCCTCTGGCTTTGGATGCCTCACAAGTCTTTCTGTGTGTGCCTTAATAGTCCTCTGAGGGAACTGAAGTCTCATTTTGTGTGACTCTGAATTTAAATCCAGGTCACAGAGATGTTAAATAGCAAATGACACATTTACTGTGCTGCCCAGCTGCCTTCTGTAATGCAGCAGGAATGCTTTCTGAGCAAGGACAGTATGCCAATATTAACTTATATACAGGTTGTTTTATTGTGGAAGCTAATGTTAAAAAATAAGGAAAAAAAAAAATCAAGGGATGCTGTTCACATTTAAATAGCTACTTATTCCCTTTGCATCTTCTCTCCTGAAGTGCTAATGCACTTCCCTGACTGAAGAATTCCTAAAGCATTAATTCTTTTCCATTCAAACATTTACATTTATATTTATTATAAAAAAAAAAATCCTTAAACCATTCTGGTTTCGAGGTCACCAGAAATCATGTCAATATGCTATTCTAACTCCCGTGCTTAGTTAAAAACTCAAATTACCTCTTCAGTTTCTGGTCCTTTCTGTAATATTCTCTTTTCACAAAAGGCACATACTTTATTTCTCTGGGAGGAAGGTGGTTTGTCAAAGGCTGCTGCATTATTGCAGCCTTACAAGCAAATAATGAACTTGGACACCTGCATTCTGTACAAAAAGGCTTTGATCAGGCAGATGGAGAATGTGTTCCTGGGCATCAAAAAGGCTCATCACAAGATAGAAAAGATGGGGATATTGGGGTATTTGCTACACAGATGTCCTTTCTGGAACAGTACTGCAAAATACATACCCAACCAGCAGCTAAATGGGATTCTGACCAATAGATGGAGACAAAAATGTGTTTTTCTTCATTAACCTGCTTTACTCCTACTGGGAAGGTCAATTTACCTGCAGGTCCTTCTCTGGTACTGAGTTTGTTCAAAGTAGGTGTGTAGGTGGGTTTATTTCCTTTTTGTGATTGTTGGTGTTTGGTTTTGGTTTTGGTTGATGTTTTTATTTTTTGTTTTGGTTTTTTTAAGGTTTTTTTGTGTGTGTTTATTTTTCCCAGTGAATACTTAGAGGAGGGATTTAGCTCTGCTGGTGGTTTCTCAGGTGCCACAGTTGGTTTTCCCTTAATTCATAATGCTGTGGAACAGCTTTTTGGGTTCATGACTTCAGGTTTACTTTAGTTTTGGGACAAGCATGAGCTAACAGTAATTAGGCTTGTCTTCTGTTTTTGTTTTTTTTTTTTTTTTTTTCTCTTTGCATATGTCAGTGGTTTTAATTTAAAAGTTAATCTCATACTACAACTAACCTTTTTCTGAATCTCTCTGCTTTCTGGGACTATTATTTCCAGATCTAAATTAAAACTTTATTTTTCCAGTCATCAGTTGCATGGGTTCGTGTCTTTCGTATTTCTTAGGTGTTCTAATTGCCACGTTTCCAAACCACAAATTTGTCCTCATACCCTTATTAAGCACTGACAATTGTCTTATAAACCTAATGTAGATTAATGTGTACTAAGAAAAAAAAGACAACAAAAACCCCCAAGACCAGTACTGTTCTGCCATCTGTTGATTATGCTTTACTGTGCTGTAGTGAATCACTACCTATTTCTGTTCCTTGAATCTAAATATAATTTCAGTTTACTTCTGATTTCCTGAAACCCCAAATTACTGTGTTTAATTTATAAATTGCTTCTTATATATTCTGCTCATGGCTGGTGAATATAATTAACATTTTCTTGCAAAAAAACTGTACCTATAAATATCAAGGCCGTGACATACATTATTAATTAAAAAAAATAACGAGGTTTGTTGGTTTTGCAAGTATATAAATAGCTTTCAAAAAATGTGCCATAAATCTTTATATTTCCTTTCTAATAAGTATAAATACATTTATTTTGTGATTATTAGGAAGGGGATGTGGGAATGCTGCAGTAGTATTTAAGTATCACAAAAGGATCAAGTTAATGAGACCTGGAATTGCTGTTCAGTAATGAACAGCCCTTCCCATGCACACAGCTGATTTCAGTCCTCTGTGAAGGAACTTTGCATCAAAATATAATTCCTAACATAGGATCAAGGCAGTCTGGCAGCTCTATTTTTTCACTGTTAATGACTTCTCCAAACAAACCAGTTTGGATTTCATGTGATCATTGCCCTGTTCACGGGTTGGAGAATAAACCAACTCACTTCAAAAAATTTGAGAAAGCAAAGGCAAGAGTAATCTGTGCAAAATGGGTTCTAATCTGACTCCTTGGAGCGACTTTTTGAAAACATCATTGTGCCTGTGGTGCAAGTCAGTTGTTAGCCCTGCTCCTCTTGTTTAGTTGCTCCTGGTTGTTTTGGGTTTTTTGGGATTGTCTTCTTGCCCTTCTTCCCAAGGCTTAGTTCCCAGTATCGACAGGAATTCCCTGTCAACCTCCTACTGCTCATTTTTCCATAATTGACTAAAAATGCAAGTTTTAAACACAGATACAATTTTGAGCTTATCAAACAAGCAACAGAAAGTCCCTTAAACACAACTAGGCTCTTAATTACCCACTTACTATTGATCTCAGGCTTCGTTAACGTGCAGCAGCAGCAGCAGATTTTTCTTCTGGGTAAGGATGTAAATTTGGGAGGATGAAACATTCTCAAGTGTCTGACTCTTGTTCCTGGAGCTGCATTTTCCTGTTTTCTCCCTGGTAAGGATTTCTGATGTATTTTCTTATTTTCTTGGCTAGATGGCAGATCCTTGAAACCTTTCTTATCTGGCATGCACAAACAAGGCTTTTCTTCAACATGAAATATTCATAGAATAAAACACTTACAAAGATGTTAAAGGACATGGAACATTTAGTCCCAGTCCAAACCTTTCCAAATTCATTTAACCCCATAAGAGTGGAATTCTCCTGGGAGTTACCATAGAGTTATGAGTCAGAAATAAAGTAATAAGCTTCAAAATTGTTGCTCATTTAGCCCTAAAGGCTAAAACCCTGCATAAGGAGATTCCTTAAAAATAACTGCAAGTAACCTGACAGGCTTGGATCGAGCAATGCAAAGTTTTAGCTTGTTTTCTAATGTACTCAACATACAGTTTTCTGAGTATTAATACTAAACTAAATTTGGCCATGAACAAGCCCACATCAACTGGGGATTTGATTAGGACAAGAAAATTAATTTTTACTGGGATTTAGAGTTGATTTGAGCCCACTAAAGAGAGGGGAGCCCTATATTTCACCTTGATTAAAGAAAAAAATCTAGTCATGTATTTTACAATTACAGCAAAAGTGACATAATGATTTATTGTGTCAAACTATTTCTTTCTTCTTACAGCACCATAAATGTCAGTGAAAAACAAGGCTGCTGCGTAAGATCAAGAAAGAAACTGGTAGTGTGAATAAAAGCCATTAGTGTCATTTTTAATTTTCAGTGTCCCTGCTTTTGTGGCTGGGAGCCACAGCATTTCCCTTGTTTAAAAAAAAATATCTACATTTATTCACTGCTTTTTTCAAAGAAGTCCAGTTGAACTCCCTGGAGAGTGGGCATCAGACTAGGGAAAAGTCTGCAAACTTTTGTGTATGACAGAACCTGATCTGATGGGATTCCTAGTCTTTTTTGTGTTTTTTTTTTTGTTTTTTTAATGCATTTTTGTGGCAAAAGGAGCGGGGAGAGGTTGCATAGAAAACCTTGCAGTGGCACATGCTGGCACTGCCCTGCACTGTCATGGAAATTGCTTCTAGTTCTTCCAGCTTGTAGTGTAATTGGAAAGCAGGAAGAAACTAGCCACCTGTGCTAAAAGAATTTGTAAATCCATATATTATTTATAAATTAAGAGTATAAATAGCAGAGGAAATGAGTGGCAAGAATGCTGCAGTTGAAGGCACTTGTGCAGGTTGTTTAGTCCTTCTGAACTGATTTACTCAGTTCTTAAGACCATTACTAGTGTGACTTCAACACAGTCTTGGTGTTACAGAATTACAGAAGCCTTTTGATCCTTAAGTAAGAGCCTCACTTTGATTGTTTTTGTACATTTCTAATGGCAAATGTGATTATCTTTAATGTGACAACGCTGTCTTTAGGATGGAGAGCAGCTCAATTTTCTTGCCTCTTTTTTTCCAAGCTTCCAGAATGGAACATTTTCCAGGCCAGACACCGGAGCATGGTGAGCACATACACCAGGGATCACAGAGGTCAATAGTCATTTTTCAGCTGACTGCAGTGATCTTTGATGTGCTTGGCAATATTTAACCAAGTTTTCAAATGCTGTTGTTCCTGCAGGTCAGGCTCAGAAGCTGCAATGCAGGAAGACTGAAACAAGTCAAATAAACCAATTGTGCTATAAAAACAAGCAATCAGCAAAGTGCTAGAAAATCCCATTTTGGCAAGAAAACATTCCAGCTTTGTTCTTTTCGTGTTATGATGTGATGGAAAGCCCTCAGCAGTGCTACAAATTTGTGTTACACTAATGTTTATCTCCAGACCTCTATGCATGTAGTGTATCATTCAAAACACAATCCATGCTCTTTCCTCACACATTTGTTGCTTTGCCTCTTACAGCCTTGGTGTTTTTTATAGGAGGTCTCCATTTCCTACAGGCTTAGGTGATTCAGATAAATTAAAACAAGCATCTCCACAGACAGTGTTATTTCAGTTCATGTGACATATTCCACTTTACTGCAGATTGCCTGTGGTGCACAAATCTGTTACTTGTGGTAACGAGTTCCTGTGTCCACGACTTTGATCTGTTTTTTTAAAAATGGATTTAAACCACGGTAAAAATGATTTATGGGGTTTACAAAGTCTTTCCACTAGTTTAGCAAGATTAATTTAAAATCATGCTAAGTCAAATAACAACTTGTGATAGATAAGGCCGTATTCTTTCCCTATCTTTCTCTTTCACATGTCCCTTGTTCTTATAATCTCTTATGACTATGTATATTGCATGACATATTTTGGCATATTTAACAACATGAACTTCTGAGCTTTTTCCCTGCAAGCGTCAGGAAATGGCCAGATTTTTGAAAGAAGATACAGTTTGCTGTTGTAAAAACAGTACTTGTACTACCTAAAGCTCATGGAAACTGCCCACATGCCCAGTCAGCTGAATGTCTAGGAAATGCCTCAGTCTTTGAAATCCAGAACACAGTGATTTATGTTCATGTTTTGATAACTTGCTGAAACCTAACTGACTTCAGCAAAATAACATTTGGGAAGGGGAAAAGGTTTGCTCCAAAATATTGCTGAACAAGTCCTGTGATCTGTGGGTAGAAACTTCATATTCAAAGTTCAAAGACTTGTAGTGATATTGTACATGGAGTTTGTCTAGTTAGAGCACGTGATGGGAAGAATGTGGTTGTGGGACAGGTAATTATTGAATGGCTCCTAAAATGGAAACAAAGAGAGGGCTGCGAAATCACTGTCAATTGAACATAGCCAGTTCTAGTTAAGCATAGTAAAAGGAGGTAATTTTGGGAGAAATCTTAACTTCAAGTAGTTGTATATAGTGATGTCAGTGTTGAAGAGATGTGATTGCACTAGCTTTCAGCCCATTCTGTTCACACCCTGCTTCTTTGGCCTGGCCCTCAATCCTGCTGCTGTCCCAGATTAAGCAGCAATCTTAATTGCTGCTGGAGAGAAAGGAGCAAAAGGCCAAGAGTATCCTCACATGACATCTTTGGATTTACAAATGTTCAGCAGAGAGGCTTTCATTTGGCTCATCCAGAAGTGCTGAGGACAGGCTCTGCCTCCAGAATCCCACCAGATGAGTGTACCTTGCAGGGGATACCCGGGAGATGCTTTGTGAGTTTGAGGCACTGTGTAGTCTGTGGGAGTAGGGGATTGGAAGTAGGCAATAGCGAGGATTGTGTAGGGAAAGTGGGAAGGCTGAACAGGTAAAATTGTAAATCTGGCATTACATTAATTGTGTGGCACTGGGGAGTAGGATGGATTAGCATCCCTGGATTAGCATCCCTGTTTTTTGGTTGTTTTTTTTTTTGAGTGTCTAAAACAAAGCCATTATGCCCTTAGCAAAAATGAACACAACAATACTCAAACTATCCTCCAAGGAATCAAACACTATTCAAGCAAATACTGAGAAAAAACAAGTTCAGAAAAAAATATGTGAAAAATGTAACTATTTTCTGGGCAAAAACCCCCAAAACAACAAAACAGACAAACTTTTAAAAACTTCTTAAGTGATGCTCCATCTCCAGGCTGTCTGGGTGGGATTCCATATGAGCCTGACCTAAATATCAGCATCTGCATGCAGCCAGTGTGTCTCATCTGCCATGCCAAGGGAGACTTGATCGATAGAGCCCTGGGGAGTGGCTGGCCCATCGTGTTACTCTGCAAATTCCTGTGTCTCTATGTGCTGGATCTCCAGTGGTGATGGATTTTAGGCATCTGGCTCACAATCAGGCTTATGAGTTCCAATATGGAAATGTAATGTTCTTGTGCTGCAGCTTTCTCACCATAACCTCAGCCAGCCATGCTATTTTGGAGCTTATAAACTTTTAACTTCACCTTAATGAGGTTGAGCTTGTAGAAAGTCCCATATAAATAATTTAATAATATGTCTGGATGAAATGGCTGCTATCTAACTGGTAGAATAACAGAAGTGATTAAATTAAATTCAATATACACATTAGCCACTGAACTACACAGCCATAAAAGAATGAAGAGTGTGGTCTAAAGAGTTGTCTCTTGTCCTCCCACAGCTTTATAATTATATCTTCAGGGAAATGCCACAGCTCAGCATTTAACGATCTGCCATCAGAGACATTTACGAGGAGATTTTCAGGGAAGGAGAGAGCTGAAGGTGTCTTTTGTACCAAAAAAAGCAGTCATTGAATACTCTGGAAATCACCTGCTGAAAGGAGCATCGATCCATATATTTACATATCATCTGAACTTAATAATTCTAAGTTTTTCCTCAAAGAAAATCCACAGCAAGGTCACGATCTCCCAGGAATGATTTGGAAAATAGAGCATAAGTCTTGGGCAATGTCAGTCTGTCACTGCCCTGCAGCAGATTTGTGTGGTTGGAGAGAGCACAGCTGATCAGTTCAGGACACTGATTTTGTTCCATGAGGAGTGGCTCTGGCAAAACCCAGCCCCTTTTCAACACTGGCACACAGGGTGCACTGGAAAAGGGGAGACATTTGCAGTGTAGGAAGCAGTGGAATGAAGTATTCATGAAGAGCTAACAGATGGCCCAGAGTAAACAAATGGAAAAACTAGCAAAATACTTTCCCATTGCCAGACTAAAAATCAAATTGAAATATCCTGAGTAACTGTAGCTGGTATAGATATGGAGATGTGACTGTTACTTTGAAGGTGGAAATTAAAAGTCTGTATGAAGACTAATGTGTTAAAGGCTCAGCATGAGAAACTTCCAACTTAAATATAGGTAAGGAAATGTCCAGGTTGTGGCTGTCAGGTGTTTCCTAGACATTTCAAAACACAGCTTTCATAATTCATCTCTTAAAGCAGATTACATTGTCCAAATGCATTCTGAAATGCAGGAAAAGATCAAGTACCCTTAAGAAGAAAAAGACAAACTTAAACAGACCTGTGAGTGCATTTATTTGAGTAACTGAAATGTTCAATAAGAGTTGAAGAAGTCTCTTTAATTAAGTTGCATCCACTCCTAATCTAGTGAGACAGGGATTTCCAAGGGGTTATTGTCAGATTCCCAGTGAGGTGGTAACAACATCCACTGTTTGTCATTTACAGTGCCTGTTTATCACTTGCATTTATCCCAGTATAGGCAGTCAAAGACATAAATCCCACTCTTCTGTACTCACAGCAAAAATCAAAATACAGCGTACTATTACATTTTATCAATTTTTAGGGTGTTAGCTCCTACTGACCTCATTCATGGACTGGAGCCTCACAGAGAAGTTCAGCTGTTTGTGTGAGAAATGCTCTTTTCTTTTGAGCATCCTCTGCTGCAGCCCATGAACAGGAGAGTCCCTCATCACTGCTGGGATTTTGCAAAGAGGGAATTACCAAAAAAAGGTGGTTTAATTTCAAGCTCCATTAGACACAGTGTTTGCCAAATGAGAGAAAACCAAATTGTTTGGAAATCTTGTCCTGAAACCTCTATGTTGGTATTAAAAATCAGAAAGAGTAGGTAGTAATAAATAGAAATCACTTAATGTATCATCTGAATCACTCTCTTTAAATCACTTAGAATCTTTTAATTTTTATTTTTTCCTTGTGGAAATGTAAAGTACTTACTTTGGAAGTATTGATTACAGAACTGTAGTACCAACCTGGGATTTCCAGTACTAGATTGTTGAAATCAGTATTTGAATGGCTTGAAAGTAATTAGGCTATGTATAAATACATATATATGTGTGTATACATAAATTTTCCTTCATTTTTATTTATCCTTCTTTTAAAACATTTAAAATGCATGCATAGCACTTTATGATGTGAACATAGCAATTAGGGGAAGGAAATAATATAATTAACAAAGAGTAAAGCTGATTTTAAACCAATGTATTATTTTTACCATGAATTTTAAGTGGCAAGATTTTATTCCTCTGTCTACATACTGAAGTGCTTGTGCTCACACAGAGCTTTTCCCTCAGGAAGGTCTGTGTTCAAGCCTCTGTGATGCTGATGTGCTATTCCTCCTGCAAATGTTGATGCTGGGGGTGAGGGCTCCTGCCCAGGTGCTGGAAGCTGGTTGAGTGGTATTTTACAATTCCACATTTATATTCAAATGACAAAGTCATGCTCAAGTTTGTAGGGTTCATTGCTGGGGAAGGATCTGGAGCACCAGCAGCAGGTGAGGGAGCTGAGGGGGCTCAGCCAGGAGAAAAGGAGGCCCAGGGGGACCTTATCAGTCTCTATCAGCTCCCAAAAAGGGGATTGTAGTGAGGTGAGGTCAGTCTCTTCTCCCAGGTAACAAGCACTAGGACAGGAGGGAATTGCCTCAAGTTGTGCTGGAGGAGGTTCAGGTTGGACATTAGGGAAAATTTCTCCTCTGGAAGGTTTTCAGGCACTGGAATGAGGTTCCCCAGGGAGAGGCAGAGTCACCATCCCCAGAGGTCTATAAAAGATGTGTACATGTGGCACTTGGGGACATGGTTCAGTGCTGGGCTTGGCAGTGCTGAAGGAATAATTGGACTCGATCTTAGATGGCTTTTCCAACCTAAATGATTCTATGATTCTGTGTTCAGTAATTAATGTAAGAAATATCTCTCTGACTGTACTAAGCGGGTTGGGCCTCTGCTCTGATATATGGGTTCAATTGATCCAGCAGCCAGAGTGATGGATAAGGAGGTGTGTGAATTCATCCCTGCAGGCTGGGCTGATGCTCTTGGCTGTGGCACAGGCCCCAGTGCCATTTGTGGGTCTGCCAAGGCCAGAAGTAGCTGTCAGGTGTCTGAACTTGCATGGCTTTAGTCTAGTTTTTAAAAATTTCCCCCACAAGAGCTATTACCAGAATTGCCAATATCAAAAGTACCCTTAGTTTGGAAAATAGTGACCCTGGGGAGGCAATAGTGATGCAGGATCTCCAGCCACAGCCCCATCATGGGGTGAGGAGATGTGCTGCCACATGTAAGGCAGACAAGACTAGCAGGACAGTGAAATCTGATTTTAAATGGATATACATGTGTGCTTGTTTGTTAGGAGACAGGATCAGTTGCCCACGTGCAGTGTTGATATGCAGTGCCAGCAGCAGGCTGAGTGTCCTGGAGTGCTGGAGAGTGAATGCCAGCTCGTTTAATCTCTGTCAGCACGGTCCTCCCTCACTTCATCCGCTCAAAAGGAAGTTTTAAAGGACACATTTAAAGAAATGTTTTTAGGATTAGCTGGAGGAAGTGTGTTCCTGGGTGTCTACTAGCTCTAGCTTAACCCATGGCTCTCCATGTGTGATTTTGGAATCACCTTCCAGCACCAGGGATGAAGCATTTAGTTCTTATTGTGACTGGTAATACAGTGATTGCTCTGTGACTCAGGAGGCAAATAGCTCTGTGAGTGCTGGGCACTGTTGAAAAAGTCAGTGTTTACCATGAGGTCAGAAATCTGTAGCTGGAGCCAGATCTGTCCTTGTCTGTCATTTAAATTTTGTATACATACCTTTTGTGTTCAGGTATGTGTATATAAATACATGTATTCTGTCTCTTTCTGTCTTTCTGTGCATGTATATCAAGGTTAGTAAGGAAAGAAATTGTCTTAGTCGCATATAAAGAACTAAAAAATAAATATTTTTCCATCTGAGTCTAGCATGAAACAAACAATTCTCACCACTTTAATACTTAATTTTTTTGAAGATCTGATGGGTCGTTTTGAGGACGTGCTGCATACATTGGCATTTGCATTTGTCAAATCCTTTGGATGCTGCAAGGAGACAGGAGACTTTTACAGCCAGGAAAGAGCAGCTCCTATAGCCTTTCCTACAGAAGGCTCCTCTCCCATAGCAGTGGTTTCTGCTTCCCAGGGAGCGGAACTCGGCACACACTGCTCGGCTTTATTGCAAGGCACTGCACCAGCTGAAGAAATGGATCCACTCATTCAGGACAAGTAAGCAAATTCAGCTGGCTGATGAAAGGAAGCCTAGACAACGGTGTTCAAACACTCGCTCCCATTTCCTCCCCCCGTCCCCAGATGTCTGGTTTCAGTTTTAAAACATAATAACATTTCATTAAGGAGTCATAGCAACCCCTCACTAATTTGTGAAGAGTACATCGTGAGCTACATTCTGTACTTATCAACATTTGAGCACTTTAGATCTTGTTTCATCTCATTAGTGGATGTTTATGGGACCTGAGGGTTTCAGCACTCTCTGACAGCTGCACCACCACAGAGATGTCATTTCAAAGAGCTGGATATTTAAATTGCTGGTTCTGGAAAAATTTAGCCACGGGATGGCATTTACAGGAAACAGCAAACCAGAAGAATGTGCCGTGTTGGAAATTGCTTGATGTTAACCTCAGAAACAGCAGAAATTCTGCTCTCCCACTCTGCTCCCCCACTGTACTGGACCAAAGCCTTTTTCCCCTAAATGCTCCAGTTAGGTTCGTGCAGGATTTAATTTGTATGAAAATAAGTGTTCTTTTTCCTCCACTAAATCTATTAAGCAGTGCACTATTTAGTAAACTCTCAGTGGCATCTGTTGGAGAGCAGGCAAATAAAACACTGATGCACAAGGAGGTAATTTTTCCAGATTACTGATATGTAATTTCACATATTAATGGAAAAATTCCCATGGCACATGATTTATTTGGAAATAATCCACCAGTCTGTTTTTTATGGCGTTGTTTCTAGTATTGCTTTTCTTCCCCATCACAATGTAGGATTTTCTCTGAAATGCACTAACAGATAGGAAAAACAAATGCAAGTGTGAATGAACACTGTGATGTAAACGATGGAGCAGGAAATGGCATTTCAACATCTTAAATTTGTTTACAGTATGCTGTAAGTCAAAGCATAGGAAACTGCTTTAATAACAAGCAGTTGATAATCATGTTAATTAGGAAATCACAGAAAAAAAAAAAAACCTGTGCCACTTGTGTGATAATTGCTTTATTAACACTGCATAGACTGTATTCCTTTTTCAAGGATTATTGTGGAATTCACATTTACATGTGTTTTTGCTAAAATGGTGGAGATTTGTTTCATCATAGGTGGAGCCTTGGTGGTATCACTGGGAGAAGGTAGCTGGTAGGGTCCTTAAAAATCCCTGCCAGAATGGAAATGCAATGAAAATCCATATCAGATCTTATCTGAATAAATATTTCTGAATTTTACATATCTACCTGGTAAACTGTGCTTATGGAATAATAACTTTTCAAATTGGAAATCTCTTGCCTCATTCATCAAGTGCAACTACACTCACACTGCATGAGTTTGTGACCAGTTTTTATGCATGAGTCGCTGGGCACCTTGTGGTTTTGATGGGACATGGAAAACTGAGGACTCTCTGAGGGGACTTGGATTTGAAGGGAAAAAAGGCAATATTTGATTTCAAAAGGATGGTTTTGGAGAGGGTGAAATTGCTGCATTTAGTCCCCTTCACACTTTCCAGCAGTTAGTTCAAGCTAACTGGGACCAGCCCAGCTCAGTACCTGTGTGCCTGCTGGAGTGGCCATGCTGGAGAACCAGGAGCAGCTGAGAACATCTTCAGGCTCTAGTGCTAGTTCCATTTCATCCGTGTTTCTTGATTCCTCTCTTCATCTGTACTTACACAAGGGTAAAAGCTGTGTTCCTAGAGCTGTCTGGCAGCACAGCTTTCCAAGCTTGGTTTTTTTTTTTTAATGTTACTTGTAGCAAAGTGCTTCCCTTTCTGCTGAATGTCATTCTGCCTCTGGAGCAGAATGGCAGCATCCTCACACACCCACACTTGTTGCCATTCCTGTATCATCCTTGTGGTGACATCCAGCCTATGGGCATTGGAACAGTTGGAGAGATCCACAAGGAACATTCTCAAATGGAAGCTGAAGGCTGTAGTCCTCTGGCAGGATTTGGGATAAAATGTAATTTTTTTCCTCTGATCAAGACATAAACTTGATAGGAACAGTTGTAGCTCTGCCTGCAAGCAAAGCATCCTGTTCCCATTGCGGGCTTTCAGCTTGATGGAGGATCATAAGGAAAGGGGAAATAATGAGGGAAAGGACTAACATTTTAGGGAAGGTTTGCACACCTTTTCATCTTTAGATTTTTGCCCTGGGTTGCCACAGATTGTCCAATAGCATTTCTTTCCAGAACTGGATAATTCCGTCACTCTGACTGCATGACCTGACATAAATCTTGCTTAGATGATCAGCCCCTCAGAACCAAGGGCAGAAGCTTTTCTTTGATTTTTTTAGAGGCAAGAGAATTTGCTGCAAGAACATGGATAACCTAAAGGGACCCAATGTAAGATTTTGTCTTGAGCTTGTATTGCATGTTGTCAGAGTTACTTCTGGAGAACAAGAGGGCATCGAGGCACTGGAATGGCTGCTTTTAAGGGTTGTTTTGAGGACTTTGGCCAATATCCTGTGTGTGTGGAGTGTTTGGTCCTGGGCAGCAGCCACTGATTTTTGCTATTCACGTTGGCAGTTGTGTCACCTGATGATTCAAAAGGGATTTTCTCCTTCGTCTGTGCTGGCTTCCTTCTGTTCTCAAAACCACACCTCTCTTTCTCACTGTCCTTTCCCTGTGTTTTTCCTTGCTCTGTTCCTGGTGTGTGCCCTCTGGAATTCATGATGGGTCTGCAGTGCTGTCCAGGGGTTGAGAGGATGTTTTCAACAGATTCCTGGAGAATCATAGCAGGAATGTGCAGGAACTGCTCCAGATCTATGGTGCTGATGGCTGCTGGGAGGGCAGGGTCTATCCTGCACCTTGAGGTGTCCAGATGGGATATGCCAATGGGCCATGCTGGTAGACAGCACTCCCCTCCACAGAGAATCTCACTGCTGGACTTCTGCTAGGAAAGATTTATAACCCCTTCAAAAGAACTAACAATGAAAAAAATTGTAGGTAAATTTGCCACACTTAAAGCATGACTTCTTATCCGCAATCAGATCTTAATCTGCTTTTGCAAAGTCTGCCTTTGTCTGAAGCATTTGTCTTTGGCCATGGTCCATCCAGTGCAGCATCCTGGCTGCCTGGATTTGATTAAGTAGATGACTTACATCTTCTTTACTGTGTAGTGATACTCTGATCTGGACACCAGCTCAGCAGACACTGAGGTGTTTTTTTGGAGTCAGGACATGCAAAAATGTGTTGCTGGACTCCTTTAGACAAAGTCCTTTGGTGAGCTGAAAATGAGGAAGGAGTAGGAGTTGCCTCAGGGGTGTGATTGACTGCTCCATTATGAATCAGCTGGAGTGACTGGAGCCACAGGGATGTCACAGTGCTGAAGCTGCTCCCTCCCCTTGCATTGCAAGCACAGCCAAACAGAGGATTTTCAGTTGTTTTATGATTTTACCATGTTGATGCTGAGCAAGGGGAAATGGCACAGATCTCATTTCCTGTTGTTATCAATAGCAGTGACAGTTCATAACTCCCCAGTGAGTTAGATAATAGTTTTGTTCATTTTTTACTTTCATACAAATGAACCAAAAGAACTGGCAATAAGCACACAGTAGGCAGGAGCATCCTGATGCACATCATGTGCAAAATTTATACAGTAGGAAAAACAAGGGAATATTCCAGTTTAAATCCACTCTCTACTTTGATCTGGCTCACCTACATGGCAAACAATATTTCTTCTAGCTATGAGATAGATGTCACCTTTTATAAAGATATGTGGAAAACCAGTAATTGTTCCAGTCAACGATGGCATTTGTCATATCCCATTTAGTGAACTCAATCTCTTTACTCATTCACAGTGGTGTTTGTGAAATCCTTGATGTCTGACACATTGATTTGTCTGTGTAAAAAGCAGAAATACCTGACACTTGCCACGGAACAAAGTTTCCCAGCAGGTGTACAAGCTGCAGGTCCTTCAGGGACATGTGGTGAGAGTTTCTTTAGCTGCAAACCAGAGAATGCATGGGGGACGATAGGGGAGGCCTCATCCTGCCACATCCATCTCAGGAAGTGGGAACTGCCAGCACATGCCATGTCTGAGCAAATCTCAGAGCTCCCATAGTCCCTTACTCGTGGAGAAAACTGTTTATTGAAGGCACTGCCTCTCAGGTTAAAAAAAATAAAAAAGAAGCAAAAGAAAAGTTATAATCTATAAATGCTGGGATTTTGATCTAATAATATAACTGACTCAATTGATGTTTAATATCTCATTCCATGCTGAACAGAGTCCCCAAACTCATATTGTGCTGCTTATCTAAATAGCAAAATACATTTTCTTCTGGTTTAAAGGTCTAGTAAGTAGATATTAGCTGATTTTTAGATACATGTACTTCATGCTCTGGTGTAAAGAAATTGTATTCTTCCCAGTTCTGTTTGACTGCAGTTCTACAGAGCAATATTTCTTCTGCTCAGATAATTTTTTTTTCGCTTTAAATGTTTAATCTGGGGATATTTTTTTTCCCCTTTAAATGATTAACTTGGGGATGTCATTTGACTTCTTTCTCCGTTCAGGGCACCAGTACAAGTCAAGCTGTGCAATGCCCATTTAACATGGTATTCTGCTTTCACAAAAAGCTAATGAACATGAGCATTTGGGATTCATTGGAAATGGTCTACTTAATGTGGTGCTTCTGCAGGAGATATAGTCCTTTCCAAAAGTTACTGCTTCTCCAGTCCTTGCAGCTATTCCTGTCAGATACACAGGGGAGCCCTGGCAAGGACACGGAGTACACTGCCTTTTTTTAGTGCCAAAATGACTCTAATCGATCTTATTTATTCTTTACACCAACATTCAACAGGAAGAAAAGCTCCAAATTCAGACTTGTGGCAGCAACTTCATTAGGGCATAAGGAACAGAGAACTTCAGTGCTTGGGACACTTCTTAAGAGACTTTTCAGAGTATTTCCATGTCAACAGGAGTCTAACTCTGATCTTATTCTTTCTGAAGCCCACAGTGACTTTCCTGTTAAATGCACTGGCTCAGCATTGGTTGTTAATAAAGGAGGGTGATTGTCCTTCACACTAAACCTTTCAGCCCAGATCACTGTAAAAGTGGTATTAGTGTGATTAAGAAGATCCAGGCCAAGACTATTTAACTGCTTAATCTTAAAAATGAGATAGCAGAGATTGCAGTGTGAATGCCTGGCCTGCAAGATCAGCACATAAGGTGCTTTAAAAAAAAAAAAAAAAACAAAAACATTGGATGAATGCATTTGTGCCACTGAAAACAAGATGCCACATCCCTGGCAGTGTCCATGGCCAGGCAGCACGGACTTGGAGTAACCTGGGACAGTGGAAGGTGTCACTGCTCATGGCAGGGGATGGAACTGGATTGTGTTTAAGGTCTATTCCACCCCAAACCACTCTGGGATTTTGCCATGCAGACAGACCAAATCATCATCTGCTAGGAAGTTTTCTGGGCCCCTCTCAGAGGGCATTTGGGGGACAGAGGTGTAACTCAGCAGTTGTGTGGCTACTGTGCCCTAAAAAGGGAGCAGATTGTGGCTGTTCCTCTGCCCTCTGGAACCAATCATTGGTGGAACCAGTACAGTTTTAGGCTGCAGGGTTTGTTCACCCAGTTCAAATTTCCATCCGCTTTAGATCCCAAAGCTGTGTGCTGCCAGCTCCCTGATGAATCCCTTGTTTTTTAATGTATCAATCTTGGCAATTCCTCTGTGAAGTTAGGAAAAGCACAGAAATTTTAATTGTGGCATTAAAAACTACCTAGATCCTTGTACTGAAATCCAAAGGTACCTGTGAGATTGCTAAAAAAATCTCCTATCAGGAAATCTGACAGGGAACTGGATCTGCATCCTTTTCATTACAGACTGCTGCTGTAATGATTCAAGCATCTTCTCCTCATCAGGGACAGTGTATTTACCGTGCTATCCATTAGGGAGATGACTGCTCCTGGAAGAGATGCCAAAATTCCACTGTTTTTGATGTGTGAATGTTCACAGTCACCTGTATAAATAGCGGTAGGCTGCTGGAGAAAACTGTATTGATGCTTTTGCTTCTGGGATTTGGTTTATTTGTCTTTCATGATCAGTGAGAATTGTTGTAGAAGTGCTTCTCCAGAGCAATGCTGCGAGGAGCAGGGGGGCAGTGGGTGAGCACCGGGGTCCTGGGGGGCTGAGCTGTCAGATGGAGCTGATTTCTTTCTGCAGCTGTGAGCTTAACTTAAAAAACATTCGGTGTCTGCACAGGGTTTTATTTCTAGAGCCATAGTTTGAGGCGGAGGAGGGGCAGGGATGTGAGAAGTGCTATCAGTTATTGTTGCCCTGTACCAGAGCAGCAATAGATGCCAATGGATTTCCGGTGGATAATTCAATGGCAACTTTCTTCTGAGCACTGCAGCCGGGGAGCCTTTGAAAGAAAGAGGTTAAGAGACAAGTAAGTAGGATTGGAGTGCTATTATTACAGCTATTTTTCTTTGCTTCTAATACATGTCATCCTCTTTTATTAGGAGCTGACTGTTGAACCAGGAAAACTGATGCTACAGTGTACAAATGATGGCTAGGCAAGGAAGGATCACTGATAAGTGATCTGTAGTATATTGACCTTTCAGAAAAATTGAATAAAAATACACATGCTTTGAGACTTTCACAAGTAAAAGATCACCTATGTCCTCTCATTGTGCACAAAGAGCATGAGTGCCTCTAGCAGTGGCATGGAAAACAAAGCCACCACCATCCCCACCATAACCCCCCAGCCACAGGAACGAGGACACCAGGCATTGTGTCTCACCAAAATCACAGCTCTTGCCATACCAGGGAGCTGCAGGGTTATCTGGGGATACCAGAGATGTCACATTTGAGTGAATGTTTCCCATGTCCCAGTTGTACAACTCTTAAGCTCTCCATATTATTCAAATATCAATTAATTAATGCTTGCTGTGGCATGTGATTTAACCATATATTCAGGGCTTCTTTGTTCACTTAATAGCAATGAGATGTCACAGCAACATCTACTGAGAGACTGAAGAGAAAATTCAACTTTTAAGTGCAGTTCTGTGACCTTCTAGTGTTTTCCTAAAAATATGTACTACCGTCTCCCAAAATCACACTTTTCTTTCCTGCTTCTCCAACCTTCCTGTTCCACATGAGAGGTCACTGTGTTTGTCTTAAACAACAATTTTTCATAGGTTAGAGTTTGTAAACACCTTTTTTTTTTTCCCCTACCATGCTGTTTAGATGCATTTGATGTGAAACCCATCTACTTTCTTCTTTGTCTTCATAAACAAGGTTTGTGCATTCTGCTCTGCAGGGTCTGTTAATCTCAGCATTCTGGGACTCTCAACAGGAAGGTTTTGGTTGAGCTTGTGCTTGGCTACAACAAGGAATCTGGGGGTAAAAAAAATCAGCCAGCTTGTCACAGCTTAGTTACATCCCAGTTTTCTGGTACATAATAAAAGAATTCTCTTAGAGCAGAATTTACAGTAGTGGAGGTGTCCTAGACTAGCTGAATATAGTTTGGATAAAGGAGGTTTTGGTCAGACTCATCCTTTTCTCTAATGGAACCCAGACATGTATCTACAGAGAGAAAATAGAGGTGATAAGGCTGGGCATGAGTATGAAAACTTGGGAAAGTTCTGCAGGTGGACATTCTGTAAGCAGAGAATACACTCAAACATATACACATCTATATACACTTGGATCTGCTTTCCCTTAAGGAATGTAGCTGAGGAGATTGGCCAAATAAGGTCTTTAAAGCCCTCATTTGTAGATGAGTGATTGATTTCAGCCTCACAGGGACGCTGAGTGCCAGTTCTCAGGAGTTTGGAGGAGGCTGTGGCTTTCTGAGTGCTGGGCTGGGGCTCCCTGAGCTGTGGGAGCTGGCTGCTGGGGGAGAAAATAATTTACACAGGAAACAGCATTCCTCAAAGGAGAGACAGAAATTAAAAAATAAAAAAAAATTGAATACTTGAAGGACTCTAAATTCTCTAAGCATGGTTTTCTTCTTCTAATGATTATTGTCATCAGGGAAATTATGACAGAGGTATAACAGGAACTTAGGAAGAGCTGATTTCCAGAGAGTGCTATGTACCATACTGCCAGGTAACCTGAAGTTCCCTGATTTCTCTTGATGATTTTCTCAGTTATTTTTTTACACACTTTATCCTTGTTTGGATATTGAGAAGGTGGGGACAAAGAGAGAAAGGAACAGGCTCAATGTCAATTGTGAATTTGACTAAGGTCTGAGCTTTGTGTTCTGCTGGTAGAAAAATCAACCAACAGAAGCATCGAATGATGGATTTTCTTTTAAATTAATTAGGTTGGATTTCTCTGTGTTCCACATCACAGAACTGTCAGTCTTCCTTCTGTGAACCTGGAAGCTGTTGGTCAAATGGAAGTGAAGGCCATATGTGTGTGAGGGTGGTGGAAAATTTTCATTTTGACCTTCAACTGTTGTCCTTTGAGTAACTCAGAATAAAACTGCTGAAGTCTTGTGAATGGCCAAAGTCTCTGGTGAGATCTCTAAAACAGGGTCAAGAGCCCTGCTTAAGGAAATTATCTTTCTCTAAGCAGGAGCAAAAATCTAGCAAGGAGACTGGGAGGGTAAGGGGAGCAAATAAGATGTTGGCAGTGAAAGGAGAGCCAGGAGGGTTGTTATCAGGTGAGACTTTACTCAGCTTGGCACAGATGGTCTCTGAGTTTTGGCTGAGGAACAGCTGGAGATGGCACTGGTAATCTGACTGATTCTTTGGCCTGCTGTGTGCAGGTCATTCTGTCATTTTCTTGTAGGAAAAAAAAAAATGTTTTTTCTATATGAACACTCCCTATCAGGATGCTGAGTGGGTGAAAATTACCTGGCAGCAAAGGTTGGGGGTAATGACATTTTGTAAGGCATTGTCACTTTAATAAAGTGGAATTAAGAGCTGATTAAGGGAATCATCACCTAAAAAAGCAGCAGCAGAAGGTACTGACACCTCCAGTGTGATCTCTTCCCAAGCTCCTGCCAGGGGGGAAGTCTGAGAGCCCCTGAGCCATTGCCACACTCCAGGTGTGAATGCAGATGTGCCAACAGCTGGGGAGGGGGAAAGGAGAGAGAGGTGGCAAAGCCCAGCTGTGGTTCTGGACACTGCTGGAACTCTCAAGAGCAGGAAGGTTAATCAAATGTACCAATTCTGCAGGAACAGAGGGGACTGCTCCCCCAAGGCATTGCAGTCTGACCCCTGAGCTTCTCACTTCCCTCCTGAGAGAGTCACAAAAAAAAGCAGCCTGTTCATTTACTCCAGAGATTGTAGTGTAAAACAAAGGGAGAAATCCAAGCCTTTAGGGTGAGATTTTTAATCTTCGGGTTCAATTTAGACTATTGCTTAGAGTATGCACTGAAATGGTGTTACATGTGTAATTAGCAAATTAATAGCTCACTGTGTTGTGCAGACATGTCAGCCCTACAAATGTCATTGCTATTTCTTTACAAGCTCAACTTTTTAATTTTAGACTAATAATTTTGCCTCAATTGAGAATGGGCTGTTTCACTGCTGATTAATGGAACAATGTTTATAAAAAGGCTGCAATTTTAACATTTTGAAGACAGCTTAATTGACAGTAATTGACACTTAAACAGTCTGCATACATAACTATATTTGTTTGTGAAGGTGATGTTCCCCGGGCTGCTGGAGGCAGGGGTGAAGTTTGTTTTAGAAGAAGTAATAGGATATTTTATTCCCCTTTAAGCCATATTAAAACGTGCTCCATGCTGCACTCTGGGATGAAAAAATTACGGTTTGCTGTGGGAACCCAGTTTCAGACAGGGACAGACTGGTGGGGAGTCAAAGTGTGGATTGTGCTCCAGTTTCTGTAGAAATCTGCTTTACCACTGCCAAAGGCATCCCGGGATCTGGTAGCTCAGCAAGGAATTCATCTCTGTTACAGAATGCACAGCATTACAAAAAAAAAGAAAATGAATAATGAAAACACTGTATTGCACTGCATTATATCTACCAGGAAAAAAATGCAAAATGAGGCATGATTTCCATTCTGGTACCTGCCATTTAAAATTAGTTACCCCCCAGTTAGCACTCGTTTTTTGTTTGACTGGATAATTAGATGGTGATTTCGTTTTGTTAGAGTAAGTGCAACAAATTGATCACGTTATTTTCAAAATGCTTTGCTTTCTTAAAAGTAATTGAAAAGCTGGGACCAGAAAACCACCATCAATACCCATATTTATCTAATTTAAAGTTTTAAAGAAACTTTTTTAGGAGAGAAAATGTATAATGAGATTACTTTTGATGCTTATAAAAATAAAGTGCAAGTGGGTTTTTTTATCGTTTTTTTTAAGCTAAATCTCTTTACAATGAAAAAGTCTTCTGAAAGAAATATTTGAAGGTTACTGTGAGATAACACAACAGGTTGGTAACTTCTTTTTCAGTTGTTTTATCCTAACTTAAATCCAATATGTTGTTTACTGCATAATATTTATTTAATTGAGGTTTGCAAAGCCCCAGCAATAATTTACTTTTATTGTTTCAGCAGTTCAGCTTAGTTTCATTTTGATCACACAAGAGCTACCAAGTAAACAGTTCATCTGCATACCAAAGATTATTTTATTTTTCCTGGTGGGAATTTTTCCTTGCAGATTAACTCTTTCTGCAGCGACTTTGACATTATTGTAATTACACCTCATATATAACCTATCGCTTCAGTAAGAGGAAATAAATAAGAGAAGCAGACATTAATTTTATTCATTCAAATTGTGTTTGCTAGCAAGAAGACAGGCTATTATTTCTTCTTACAAAAGCCATAATGAGAAATTTTCTGAGCTGATTGTTGAGATCAAGCAAAGGGCAATGTGCAGTTGATTAAAGTCCACCCAAAGTCTTGAGCCTGGGAGTATTGAATGGGAAAGCAAATGTGGTTTTTAAATATCAGAAGACTTAGGTAGACCCTGGACATGGGTAAGGTAGGATTTTTTAAAAGAAAAAAATTTTAAAAAAATTAGGGCTAGATTAGTTGGAAATATTAAAACTCAGAGAGAGAGAAAAAAACCAAACCCAAACAAGTAAACAAACAAACAAACAAACAAACAAAACTAAAAAGCCAAATTCAGGAATATCTGGTGTAGGAATTCATACCTTGAAAAGCGCTGTTGATAAGACACAGATAAAATCTTTTCTTGCCTAGAGTGAATGCCACTTAAATTTGTAAGTTCATTTGATATTCCCTTTTTAGAGACTGTTTCCCTCCTACGTTGTTAGCACCTTTGTTTCCCCACACGCAGCACCAGGAAAATAACTGGCAACATAAAATTTATTACAAATATCAGTCAGCCTGGTGGGCCTTAGTTAATTCTACCCAAAATCTCCGTGGGTAGACATGCCATTCCACAGAATCTGATCAATAAGGCAGCAGAGCAGCAGCCTGGGAGCTCCAGCAGAGTGTTAATAAATCCCACTTTTCCAGGAAGCTGGATGTGAACTCACGTTGGAGTCACTTGGAGTTTGGTGAGCTGATCAGTGGCAGTGACTCAAAAGCCAAGTGAAAAGGGAGAGAAATTATTTCTGTCTCACAAGTAGCTCTGCCACGAGGAATATGAGAAACTTTATTGTGTCGTAGGACTTGCTGCACCAAGCAAAGCATTCAAGTGTCAACCTCCAAGCTTTGCTAGTGCTTGACTGTGTGAAAGTTGCAGGAATAAGTTAATGTGCCATATGTCAATCCCAAATAATTACTGCCTTTTGCACAGGCAAAGGAGAGGGGGAAAATATTTCACGTCACAGTGTGCTCTGGGGAGCTGCTCATCCCTGACTTTCTTCTTCAGAGAAGTTTCAGCTGCACAATCCCTTAAAAAGGAGCAGGGAACAATTTGAGATGTTCCTAAGTGGATTTTTCCATGAAGAAGCTATGCATTGATGGGAAAGGGTGAACAGAAAATGATGGTTCTTCAATTCCAGTCTCTGTCTGCTGCAGTTGTGCCCTGGCCTGGTGTTCCCTGGCCTATTGGATGAGATGTGAGACAAAATGTCCAGAGATAAATTGGTACAGCTCTGCCTGTGGGATCAGAAGCACCATTCCTCTTCCCACTACCCCTCTGCCTCATTTACTTTACTCTCTTTACTTTGTCTTATCTACCTCAGATGAAAGATTAACCAGTTCCAATGTTGGAACTCGCAGTAAATGTGCTCTGTGTGTGTTCTGAGGTGAAGAAGACAAAAACCTTTGCAAGCAAGCTGAAGTAAAAGATGGGGAGCCACTCCTTTCCTCAGTTAGAAACTTCCTTACCCATGAAAAGGCTCAAAGGACAGTGCAGGATTTGGACTTCCTGCTTAAAAGGATGTGGTATCACCATTTCAAACACTGCTGCATTTGGAAAGGAGCGATGGAAATGTTTGCTCTGGGTGGAGAAGGGCTCAGCTGAGGGGGTTTTGTGGGTGGTGACAGTGACACACTGGGATGAATTTTGTCTTCTGTATCCTGGTGGAAAAGTGCATCCTTCTCAACCTGACCTGCCTGAGACCACAATGTTTTCCTTGTGGTTAAACAAAGGATATTTTTTAGCTGATACTGTATGTGGTGAAAACCACAGTTTCATTTCTTGTGAAGCCAGCTGGATTCTTCTGGTACTTCCAGCTGTTTCAGCATAATTTTGCATCCCTGAAAAGAAGATTTGGAAATATTAATTGAAAAATTGAAGATGCTTGGAGTTCTGAAAATGTCTCTGGTCTGATAACCAAAAGGAGGAAGGACACAAAGTGCTGTGTCTAGTTGTAATTTTAACAGAAAAGAAGGGGGTATGTACATGAAAGCAATTTCTGCCCTAGGCAATTTCTTGTTAGTATTCACCGCACTGAAGAGTTTTCTCAGGGATTTTTTTTTGCAGAGGACAAAATACAAGTGTTGTCATTTTGTAGATTGAAATTTAGCAGCTTTACTTGGATGCACTGGATTATGTAGGGTGTTTTATTTCTGGTTAGGAGTCTGTAAGGGCTCTTTCCTGTGCCCAGCAAAGTCAAAGAAAGAACTTCCATTGATCTGACAGAGTTATTATTAGGATGAGATAATTGTGAGGAGGTAGATGAGTGAAAAAATTAATAATTATTTATGCATAAACATGATGATAAATTTAAAATTAATGTTCTAATTATATTCTTTTCGTATTCTGGGATATTAATTTTAAATTCCCTGCTTTGGTGATTAATCTTGCCTTAAATAAATCTGCCAAAATATGAAACCCGGGGAACACAAAAGGACAAGAATGGAGTCAAAAGAAATTCTTTTTAAAAAGTGGATATTTATAAAATGGTCCTTGCTCTGGCACTTATCTAACTTTAAGGTTTTTTCTCTCTCAGTTTCTCCTGTGCCTTGTTTATACACTTGCTGGTTGATTCCTAAGTGAAGGCAGTGGGAGTTTTTCCATTAACTGCACTGAACTATGAAACAGGCGCCGCATGTCACCGCATTCATCAACCCATCAGTTTAGGCATAGTGCCTTCTTTTTTTTAATGAAACAAAATAATAACTCTGCAGGGCAGCTGATCACCTTATTATTTTCCATAAATCCACATTACTGTCGCACACAAGAACTGCCTCTCTGCCAGAGAAGAGATCCAATTAAAAGGCTGCCAGAACAAACGTACCTGCCCTGCATGCCGAAGTCAGGCACGTTTGGTTCCACAAAATACCAGAGCAGTTTTCTCAGATGGAGTCCCTCTCCATCAAATGTCTCCCCACCATTCTTACAGAGTTTACCTGAGGAATCAACAGCTGAAGTGTCTTTTACTGTCCTGATGAATCACAGCTCACTTATTCTTTATCCAGACAGAGATCATGTCGTCATAGAATTGAGGTTTTCACTACAGGTGCTACTAGAGCTTTCATTTTACCAAATTTTTGCAAATACAATCTAAGAGTGTTGCCTATTGTTTAGTGTAGGATCTTTCTAGTCCTTCACAAAGTATCTCAGTGCTAGGTGGGATCATGGTGGAAGATTCCAATAATCAAAAGACACAAAAAATAAGTTACTTTTGTCAAAAGCCACCCCTAAACTGGGAGGATTTGTTCAGGTGCCCTGTGCTTCCAACAAGGCTCCACTCCTCACATGTTTCCATGGTATTACTTGGAAATAAAAACAAATAGAACATCTAAATCAGAAATTCTCCTTATGCCTTTCCCATAATACTGATGGGGGAATATGTTTAGAGGGTATTCCAATTATTTACTGCCAGTATGATAAAAGTGTATTGAGGTCATGTCTTTTAAAGTTTGTATTTAAAAATAGTTTCACTCTTTTATTTAGTAATATATATGAGAATAAAGTTTTTGCACCTTAAGCCAAAACTTAAAAGACTGATCCGGCATCTGATTTATTTTTTTAAGTATAATTTATCTTTTATACTTGTTGCTAAGTTTTTTTTCCCAGTGTTACATACATCAGTCACCTATTTCAGTGGTCTTTTCTTTCTTATGTGCAGTATCTAATAGCAAGCATAAATGCTCCCTGGAATCTCACATTTAGTTATTCATTTTGATGTTTTTAGAAGGCTGTTCAATACTAACTTTGTTTTGCTGTTTTACAGCGACAAAAAAAAGTTGCATTATCAACTTTTCCCAGACTAATTGATCTCATACTTCTTTATTCTTTACCTCTTTAGCTATTACAGAATTGTTTGGGTTGGGAGTGACCTTATAGATCATTTCATTTCAATCCCTTGCCATCAAATCAAATGAACTTCATTTTAGTAAGAAAATCTGCCTTTGAAGCTCCTGAGCAAATTCAGAACAGTACAGACCTTATTTGTTCTTGGTGCAAGTGTCCAAGAGCAAAAGAGGACAGGGGCTGGGAGTGGTTGTATAACAGAAAAGAGAAACTGTATGTAGGTAGATTTAAAAAAAAAAAAAAAAAGCAATAATTTTGGCATGAGTTGCATCTCAGATCAAGATATTTAAAGGGAAAAGTGTAATGTTCTGCCTAAAGAGAACTTGAGGAAATCTTTCCACAGCAATGTGCATCAGTATGAAACAGAGTTTAATGTCAAGGGATGCCAGTAATTGTACCATTACCTGTGCCAGTGACAGGCAATTTAAAGCTAAGCCCACATATTGATGGCCTTGGCATCTGAGTTCCCTGCCCTGGGTACCTTGGGGAGTGATGAGGATGTGAGAAACATCCCAGCCTCTTCCCGAAGGACTCTCCCTCCTCGGAGTAATTAGGCACAGGAAGGTGTAAGGAGGTGTAATAACCATTTTTTTTTTTCCATGCCCACGGTGCAGGAATGATTCTGCCCCAAGGCAAACACGATCCCTCAGGAAGCCTTTTCAAGGTGGGTTTCTAGCAGTGGAGCTGGCTCCCAGCCTTGCAGAAAGCCTTGGACACAGCAGGTATTTTCCTACTGTTTGCCAACTGTCTCATTTTCAAAGCTACGGCAGGACTGGAGACACGGCTTGAGGAAAATCAGTTTAGACCCAAAACAATTTAAAATAGTTTTAAGAGTAAAAAGCAGTGAAGAGCCTGTGTTGATCCTGTATGTCATACCTGCCACGAGCTCCACTAAGTTTTCATTTCTCTGAACTTCTGGCAGTAATTTTTTTTTTACAGAAAGAGCAGAAAAATTCCCCTCTAGCAATATATAGATATTTTTATCCCAGCAAATGCCTAATGGTATGAGGATTTCTTTGATGACATGAAAGATTTTCTTAATACTGCTTTATGCTTTGGTAGCCCATCCAAGGAAAACAACATTGGTATTTGTGAATTGCATTTGAAGTTGGGTGGTTTTGCCTCCTGAAGTGCGATTGCAGAGTATGTGAGTGAGGCCAACAACTTTTTTACACCTTCCTAAAATAATACAGAAAATAGGACAATATTATTTAAGAGCTGCAGCACATGGAAAACCTGCAAAGTGGGCGAGCTGGGGTCTCCTTGGAGGATGATTCCCTTTACCCCTCTCTCTACGACACTGTGGAAAACAGGAATTCTGCATGAGCTTTGCCTCTGTCCAGAATCTCCTCTCCTGCTCTGGGGCTTCTCTGCCAGCCAGCGAGCTGTGACTCTACCAACTGTTAGAGGAACAAAAGCTCTTTCCAGTTGATGTCACCCAGAAATAGCCTGCTGCTGCTGCTGCTGCTGCTGCTGCTGTCTAAAGCCCTTCCCAGCCCCGCTCTCCGCTCTCTATTTTAACATCCCGCCCCAGTTCCCTGGTGGAGATCCTAAATCTGCCAGGTGTTTTTGTCCTGCTGGCCTGGAGCAGCCTCCTTTCAAGGCACAGGGCACAGAGGATGCTGCAGAGACAGGTCAGAGCCCTTTGCTGCCAGAGATCCAGGGGAAACACAGCTTCACACGCCCTCAAAGGCAAAACCTCGCAAAAGCTTTCAGGGTAACAGATATGTAATAGCTCAATTCTATTCTGAAGCTGTCAGACAATAAAATAACAACGAGTCCCTGGCCTGATAATCACATTTCAAGCAGAAGGTAGCAAAGAACAAAATACTTTTATTTGTCAGGAAAAAAGTCTGACTATGCTGGTTATATGCTGCCATCCTGAAATCCTCAAGGAGCAGCCAGTAGACACTAGAGGGTAAAATGTGGGATTGCCCATTTAGTTTACAGATAAAAACAAATAGTGGTATGAAATTATATGCACAATGCACTCTACTGACAGGCCTCCCAAGGTGTATTCTGCAGAAACTACTTTGTGTGTATTATCTCTGTGTCATAGACAGAACAGACTGTGGGATTGTGGATGCAGATCCACTCCTAGACCTGGCTCAGAAAAACAGGTGCAAGAATTTTGTTTGATCAAACCCGTCCAAGTTACTGGTGCAACCATAGTTCTCTGCTTAAATGAGAGTTTCCATGGCAGCAAACATACTATTATTAATTGGTAGGAGAAGTAGGTGAAACACCAGAAATTACTTGAAAATATGTACTATTATTTTATTTCAACTTCATCTGATCAGAAACGGCTTCTCGGGGATTTGTTAATGCAGTTTGAAATACACCTTTAAAACTTTCCTATTTAGTTTTAGCAACTAAATGCATTAGTTCCACCAGAACAGAATATATCTACCAGACACTCTGAACCCTGGAGCTCCCCTCCCTCACACATTGCTGAGAAACTTTGTGTTGGGAACTTGGAGATCACGGATGACACTATTCCAGCTACCTACATCAAAATTTCTTGATTGCTTTACAGACTTGGCTTACTTTGCAAATCCTGCAAGTACATTTCAATCAAGCTTGAATTTGACTTAAAAATAAAAATATTTCATCCAAGAAATTGGATTTTTCAATTTATTATGACTTTTAAAAAGATTCAAGCTAGTGTGGATGACCTAATATAGTATGACTATGATGTTTTAAAAATCATCAAAGCAATTCTTTCTTATCTGTGAATTTGCTTGCAAGTTTGACCTTACTTGCTACATTTTCTACATGTACTGCAGTGCTTTAACCACATCATTTCCAGTAATCTTTCATGACTGCAGCTCTACTTAGAAAGTCAGATGGATAATAGTATTTCATTGATGTCCCTTTCTTTATATCAAACTAATTTGAAAATTGAATGCATTGAGGTTACAGGAAAATTGAGGGTGAAGCAATGGCTCTTTTTTTCCTATGGAAATTATTTATATTTTTCTATACAGCTCACAAGTTAAAAGGTGCAGTAGACAGAATGATGTTCCTTTCTTCATCTGTGAAATTCAGGAAATGATAGCTCTTATTTGTGTAATCTTAGCACTGTTGTAGGGAATTGATTGCTGTATGTACTGTACTAGTTACACTCTGGCATTTCCTACACAGATAAATTAAAATAAGTCTTTCCTGCACAGTGGAGTGAGACTCAGAACAGATGACAGAACTTATTAAGGCTGTGAATTGAGTTAGAAGGGGCTGTGATTCCACCAACATACAGAGAAGTAGTTTCTGAGATTTCTAGATAAGACTGTTTCTTGTTGATCAAAGTTTAAAAATCAAAGTATAAAAAATAATCCCTTTTTTATGCAATAGTTGGACTCTTTATTCTAAAATTATTCTTCCTGTATCACCCCAAAACTGGTAGTTAAAGTCCTCCACTTACCAAGGATCCCAGAACCATGGGATACTTGGTGTTGGAAGGGACCTTGAAGCTGAACTCATTCCATCCCTGCCATGGTAGAGACACATTCCACTGTCCCAGGCTGCTCCAAGCCCCATCCAGCCTGGCCTTGGACACTTCCTGGGATTTGGGGCAGCCACAGCTTCTCTGGGCACCCTGTGCCAGGGCCTGCCCACCCTCACAGGGAAGAGTTTTTCATCATACCTCATCCCCTGCTCTCTCAGTGTCCTGTCCCTCTAGGCTCTTGTCCAAAGCCCCTCTCCAGCTCTCTTGGAGGCCCTTTAGATCCTGGAAGGCTCTCTTAAGTTCTCCTCAAGAGCCTTCATTTCTCAAAGCCATACTAAAGAATAGTAAGGTATGTGTTATGAAAAATGCTGATCAACACAGCCTTGATCATCTCCTCAGACACTCGTCTCTTTTTTTCTGTGTCTTACTGGCCTCAAGATACAAACAAAGCTTTTTATAAAAATTTCAGATGTAAACTGATAAGAACTGAAGGTTTTGAACTGGGAAGCTTAAATCCATAAGCTTGTGCAAACAATACTCTCCATAAAGTATTTTATATTTATTGTTTTTACATAATGTGTGAATTCAGTCTTTGGAATAGCTTTAAGTGTTATAATTACAACTCTGCTGAGTGCGTTGGGCTTGAGGCCACAGCTCTTGAGCCATGATACCTATGAACCTGTGTCTGCACAGGGTGTGACCCCATTAGTGGGGCAGAGCCGAGTGCATTTGAGTCACAGCTGTGCTTTGGGGAAATCTTCATCTTATTCCAATACAATTAAGGAAATCCAGGCTGCAGTGGTTCAACACAGAGTGTTTTATGCTCACTCAAGTAGCATTACAGGGAATTGCTGAAGAGGTGTATTAAATCCTCAAGGATTGTATCTGGGACTTTGATTGCCAAGCAAAACATTGAGACGGGTATTTGATGTCTTGAATGTCACATTTCTCCACTTGTAAAGATGGTATTGTCAAACAGGATAATTCACTCTTCTGCAAGAGCAAGTTCTGTAAATGAAGTTTGTATATCACAACTATATAATAGATCAAATCTTCTTACACTGCATGTTCTTGGCAGCACAGCTGGTGCTCCAGGGATGGGCCAGCTGTGACTGTGTGGTGGGAACAGGCAGCCCTTACAACGTGCCCAGGAGCACACACTCTGTGCTGGCCACACAGGCCACATCCCAAGCTGGGCTTTTACTCTTTGGAGCTTTGTGCAGCAAAGAGAGGAGTGAAATTTTGCATCGTTTGCATGTCTCAAAAGGCAGAATGGAAATTCCCACCAGAACAAGGTCAGGATGATAAAAGCGACATGAAAGAGGGTCTTTTGAGAGGGATGGCATTGACAGTCTTGGGCTTTAGAGGGAGAAAAATGTCTGTGGAGTTGGTAATGGGACAGAGATTATATTTCCTATAGGTCACAGTCTCTGTTCCTGCTGGGATCAGTGGTGGTGGCTGAACATCACAAGGAGCCAGTGGTTGGGTTAGGCCGAGCTGTGAATGTGCCGACTGTTCCAGCCTGTTTTCTTGTGGGATTATTCACATCTCAGAAATGCCATCTTGACTCTGACTAACTGCTGTCCCCATTAGCACTGTAAACAAGGAGGTCAAGGACCCAGCTGGAACAAAGGCTGAGCTATTGCCTCCTTTCAGGCTACACTGAGCCTGGGAGCTCACAGGGGGGATCCAGTCCCTCTGTAAAGAGATTTCCATCTGCAAGGCACTCTTCTTAAAGGGCTCAAATGTCCAGCCACACATAAGAACTCATTAGAAATTAAAATAATGTGATTAAGAGTTTAAAAATGAGTGGCTCAGGCTCTTACAGAGAGAACAAGCAGTGTATATCTAAGAGAAAAACTGCAGCATTATTTTGAAGATGGTATTCTGCCTCAGCCTGAAAGCATTCTTTAAAAAATCGTAGTAGTATTTACATTTCTAATTTTACACATTTCTAATCCCATGCACTTGCATGGACATGAGGCACTGAAATACATTTAGTCTCACTCTCTCCTCCTAAAACAGAATCTGTTCTTGGTGGCCCAGTGATTCCCTGATGGAGAACTGACTGACACCTTTTAAAGGGAGAACCACCTTGAATCTTCCAGCCTCTAAACTCTGATTTGCTGAATGAGACAAACTGTGTGTTAAAATTTTGAAAAAAAAAAAAAAAACCCGAAACCCTAAATAACAAAAAAAAAATTGGAGGGAACACTATCCCTTTAATTTCCAGCCTAAAGATATTTTCATCCCTTCGGGTTGCTCCAAGACCACAAAGTGATTAATGAGTTAAGTAAGAAGTAATGAGCATTTATTTGTCCAGTTGCACCCTTTTACTGGAACACAGAACAAATGTTGTTTATCCACTCATCTCTGAAAAGTACATTAAATGCTTCTACCTCCAAACTCCAATGGTAATATTATTTATCTCACAGGGATACCGATACAGACATTGAACTCTGCAAAGGATTAACTGTTGGGTCTTTGGGAAGGACCTGAGTGCTGCACAGCCCAGCACAGCCCCATCCTTTGGTACCCACAGCCCCAGGGAAGTGCTCCCTGTCCTTATCGATTGCCAAGGCCAGATAAGAGCTGGAAGTGGAGCCAGAGGGGCTCTGCTGCTCCAGGGCTGAGGATTAAATTGGGAGGCAAGAGGGTAAGCAAGACTCTGCCACTTTTACAGACAAAAGCAGCTTGGGATGGAGCACAGGGATCCCCATCTCACTCAGGAACGAACTCTGGGATAACAATTTTATCTTTATGGCAGAGAGCAGCTCTTCTCTCAGCTCTCTGCTCTGGGGGCTCCAGCTGTGCTAGGGGAGGTTGTGCCTCTGGAGACAGGAATATCGACTTGGATCCACGGAGCTGCTCCTCATTGCTGAACCTGCACAGTGTAGATATTTTGGGAGCTCCACTGGAGAAATAAGGGGCAGGGTTAGGATATTTTTGGGCCCATTTTTGGATCTCATTCACATGGTAATTTTTGAAACCAAGAGGGATGTGAATGCTCCTTGCATGAGCACATACTCTAGTTAATTAATTAATTAATTAAACATCATTGAAGCTGATTTGGTTTATGGTGTACTTTTATCTCTGCTGCCCTTCCTGGGATGCTGTCCAAGGTGATGGTGTCTTAGAAGGAGCTGTCAAGCTAAGCCTTGCTGTTCCTAGAGGAAATATATGGTAATTTACACCTTGGCTGTGTCATCCTTGAACCTGAATACTTCTTTCCTCCTGATATCTACTCCTCCTTCTCCTGTCCCATCCAGCCTTACCTGGCTGTTTAAAGATACATGACATAAACCTGATTTTCTTCATTTCAGGGTAATTAGCAATATATTGGGTCTGTATGTTTTTAGAGGGAAACCTCAGGTAAGAAGTGTAATATCAACATAAAGTCTAATTTTTCTGTCAGTGTTATTTTGGAGTGATTCGGTGTGTGTGTCTGCAATGTGACTAGAAGGTTGATAAAGTAATTACCGTTTTTATGAATCTTGGAGTTATTATTCCCTTAGTACAAGCCCTTGTAACTTGTCAGCTTCGGGGGGAACATTCATCAGAATTTTATTTTTTTTTTTTATAATGGCGACATGATATAAAAATGGCTTATGCAAGAAAATTCTCCTTACATGTTCTAATAACTGCTTTCAATTTGTTCTTCCCATCAGTACCATTAATATGCAAATAGAATACAAAATTATGATGTCAAATCATAGACCTAATCAGTATATTCTACTTTATATATGATATTTGCCATTATTCTAGAAAAAAATGCAAAATATATGAAAAGAAGTTATGAGCCTTATTGTTGTTAACCAAAAAAATGACAAAAGACAGGAGAAAAGGAAAAAAACAATATTAGAAAAAAGAATTTATCCTCTGGGTAAGCCACTGGCAAGTTTCCTTTTCAGACAGCAAAACTGTATTAATAAGATCCCTGGAAAGCAATGGTTTGTGATGCATTTGTTTTCTATTGAATCAGAAAATCATATTGACCCTCAGATTTGTGATTTTGTCTTATTTGCTCTGGACTATTTTGTAATATATTTAAATAAAATTGTTTTTAAAATAATACTCCTGTTTGACTATGGCAGTAACACATAGTCTGCTATAATATTTGTATCTGTTAATTTTAACTTCTCAATACACAAGAAATTTTTAAACTATTTAGGTAAATGCTAACTTAGTATCCATCTTTAATCACTGGAAAGATATTTCAAGGAAACTGGACAGGGTGTATGCACAGAATGAGTGCAGATGGCACAGAATTAACATGTGCAAAAAATACCCTGAAAAAATATGAGAAGAAGAAAAACAGTGTTTCCAACTGCTAATTTGAGTTGTCCATCCCTAGGCTCTATGAATCCTCAGGCTGTGGTGTAAAAGTAATTTGTTGGAAATATCAATACGCAGTTATAAAAAGTGAAGTCAAAAACAAGAGTGGAAAACCAGCCATTAGCCAAGGTTCTGGCAACCTGCTGCTTTTCAAACGTGCAGACCCACTAAACCCCATCCTGGTGATGTGTGACTTTGGCAAGTTATTTAAAAGGGTTTTTTTATGGGGTAAGAAAAATGACAGAAGAAAGGCAACACATTAGGTAATATTACTGGAAAGCTGGGTGAAATTAGAATCAGTTTTATTTTAACACCATATATTAATAGAATTTCCAGTCCAGTTTGTTTTGTTCTTTAACACACCCTGGCAGGTGAGCCGGCACATATCTATCATTTCCTTCCAAGCATTGTCTGATGGCAGCAATTATAACTTTATAAACTCCATCACTGGATCCTCCCTGAGAGACCCAGACACTAATGGGAGATTTATGAAGTATTTAAGTACTTGCTCTAGAACTGAGATCCAACAACCACCCTGCAGCTGCTGTTTTTTTGGCTACAGGTTACCCAGACATCAACATTCTGCAGAAATCCCTTGTTTTGCAAGAGGTACCAGGGTCTGAGGGGATGTAAGCATTCCCCAGCTTTATAAAGCATGCAGGGACCCCCACACCATTATAAAACATACTGGGATCATGCCAGAAACTGGTTTATTTATCTCCTCTCCTGCCAGAAATCCTCATGACCTGGCTGTGCTGCTGGAGTGAGGGGACATTGCCTGTTCTGAGCAGAACACGACAAAGAGCAGTGATTTCCCCTAAGATCCCCACATCTAGAAACACACCATTGCAATAGAACAAGCTATAGTTACACATTTTAAATTTTATTTATTTTCTTTATACATTTTTTTTTTCTAAGACCATACATAAAGCTATAGAGCATACAGCAGGATTTCAGATTTTTTTAAGATCATAAAGGTTCAGGTCAGGTGGGATTAAAGAGGATAATTCAGATCAGCTGTGATGAATCGTTTGCCTCCTCGTTGGACTTGATGGGAAACACCTTAACCTAGTAAAGATTTGGGAGGCAAGGGTGGACAAAGAAAAGCAGTAGCTTTGTGGTGCTCTAGGAGAAAGCAGCTTCTGGGATTTAATCTGGGAAGAAGGAATAATGAGAAATATGGAGCAGTGCAGAATGAACAAAGTGAGTGATAATTGTATTTAGATAAAATACACAGTTTGGGGATGAAATGGAAAAGTGATCTTAATTAAGGGGGCTTTGAGTCTGGAAAAAGTGTTGCTTTTTGTGCTTCCCCAGGATGAGGCTGGTAAGGAGCAGGGAAAGGGAAAAGACACTACAGAAACTTTGGGGCAGTGGTTACACTGAAAGAATAACCAATATATGTAAAGATGAGGAAGGTGAGGCAGGGGATGTTGTCCCTGGGGTTGGTCTCCAGCTTTCCTGCCCTTGGGGGCTCCAGGAATCTCAGGTGAGAGCTGTTCTGCTCAGAATTTAATGTGCTGATTCTGCCTATATTATAAATTATTCTTCCTAGTGCATCTCAGCTTGAACTTGGGGGAAGAGCAAAGATTGTTTTCAGTGTTCAGAACAAGTAAAGTGTTGTTCAGGTCCGTTGGTAAGAGAAATTTGCTGTTTGCTTGCTAAAGTCTGTGGAAGAGAATATTAAGAGGGTGAAAGAAGTTGGTTTATTTTAATGGAAGACCTCTTCAAGCAAGTTTAAATACAAAATAGAGAAACTCCCAAATGTTGTATTATTAGCTATGGTTGAACTGGGACTGCTAATTGCTCTACAGAAATAAAAGCACAGCAGTGCTGCAATGACTGAGAGACACAGGAGGGCAAAAGGAACAAGGAAAACCTGCCCTGATGCCATGGGAGAAGCCTGGATGGGAGCAGGTGTTGACCCTGGCAGAGCTGATAAGATTTTGCAGCATCTGAAATGCTTTATAGTTTCTTTTTAGTTGGCTGTGAAAGCACAGTGGGTTTTCATGGCATGAACCAGCTCAGAGGTTTAGTTGTGTATTGATAAACCTCCTTGTGATAAGCAATGCTGTCTTTCTATCAGCTGGAATAAACCATATCCAAGGTACATAACTCTTAGAGCAACTTGGATTGAAAAATACCTCATGTATTCTGCCATGTCAAAGAGATTTTGCCAAGCCAGACCCTGTCCCTGGTGAAAGCAGGGGAGAATCTAGAGGTTCTTGGCTACAAATGGATGGAGACATGGTCTTGGATATAAATGGATGGAGAAATGGTTTGACTGGTTATTTGAAAGTGATTTGTGTGTCTGGGTTTTATCAATTGTGTTTCCTGAAGCTTGATGGAGCCACTTTGGAAAGCAAAGATAGAGAGTTTCCTCTCTTCAGGCACACTGTGCCTAGATAATGACTGCAGCTTTTCCAGTTTGGGATATTCTTTGGTTCTGTGCAAAGTTCAGCAAAGATCTCATTCATATCCCCCTATATTTTGAAGAGACAGAGGCTGCTGAAATGGCATAATTTAGTGAATCTGGAACACAGATGGGGCCTGACCCGAAATTTGGTTAAATATGGTAAATCATGTTGACTTCCATAACTGAACATCTTGATTTATCTGCTTTAGTTTTCCCATACTTGTCTGTATCTTAGACTTGGTGTTCTCTCTGTTGCATAATATCTTATTTCAAGGTCAAAATGAAACTTGCCTCAGCCACTTCCTCCATTGTATTAAAATGAATGTTCCTGACAATGTCAGCAAAGTGTGTCCATGTAATCAGCATCACACAGTGGATCCCTTCTTAATCTGAATTGAGAAGCACGAGCTGGAGCTGGAGGCTGAGTGGCAGCCCCAGAGCTGCTGTGCAATTTAAAATGCCAGGGTTATGTCTCAGGATGTTGTAGTGTTCCCTCAAGTCCCAGAACAATCTAAATTGTTCTCCTCTTTTCCTACCTGTGCTATTCAGTGCTGAGCTTTGTAGGCCAGGGCTAATGGAAAACGTGTTTGCCCAAGGGAGAGGGTGAGTTTTGTATCAAGTATTTCCTTCCTTTTAAAGAAGCTTGACTGATTGCTTCTGTTTAAATTTTTATATAAATAGTGCTGGGAGCATTCCTTCACAGAAATATCTGAAATCTGTTTTTTTGTGCATTGTTGCAACATCCCTCAAATATAGTCATACCTTTATTTATTTGAAAAATGGAAACATATCAAACATTCAAAACCCCCTTTTCAGAAAATGGAAACACAGATATTATTTATTTTTTTAAATTAAGACTACAACAGCCTTTTCAATAGATTATAATTTCAAGTAATTTTTTTTTTCCATAGGCCAGTAATAGGCATTTCTGCCCTTGCATATCTATTGGCATTAATGCCACTGGTGTGCTCACAAAAACCAAGGTGGTATATTACGTGTGACAAAGGATCCCTCTACTTTGCTCTAAACAATTGTAGACGATGTGATAACCCCACTGAGTGATCTAGAGATTACTGGGAACCTCCAAGATAAGGCTGTCTCTAATTAGCTGCTAATTAAAATCTTGATATCTGGCCTGTATCCAGTGGCAATTCCAAACAAGCTGATAACATCATTTTGTAGTGTAGTTCAGTTATTCTAGAACACTTTACCTCCATTTTTTTATCAACAGTTATCACATGGCTAAACTGCTAAAACTTTTCTTTTCTCTTCTCCTTTTCTAGAAGATAGTTATGCAAAGGGCTGGGTAGGGCACAGAGTAACTCCACAGAACTATGGGCTTGATGGTGTCTCACAACCAGCTGATATTATAAATTTAAGAAGAAAACCTAAACTTAAGTTTCTTTAGAAGGACATGATACGATTGGAAGATTTGAAAACAGAACAATCAAAATGCCACAAAAAAGCCATGTGTGCTGTATTTGTTGAGTTGTTTGACAAATACATTGTTACTTCAATAACAAATAAATTGTTCCTTCAGCTATTTACCATCAACTGTTGCTAGTGTTTCACTCATTTTAACTTCTGGAAGGATTAATCAAGTATCTTTTATTGCAAGCAGTCCATAATGCCATGCCCAGGTGGTTTGTTCCCTTCCATCTTGAACAGAAGATGATCTTTGTAGGCAATTAATTCTGGATGATTTCTCAAGATAGATTTCACAGGTTTATTAAACTTCTCCATTAACTTTTTTTCAGGGAGGTTTGAGGATCTTCCTGGAGAGATGATGAAGAGGTGTAATTGAAAGAAGTTAGATTTTTCAGGGTGACTGTTGGGTTGTTTTTATTGTTGTTCAGTGCACAACTGGCAGAGCCCTGCTAGAAACAGAGATTGGAGCCCATCCTGACCTGTCTGATGGGCTCCTTGGTGCAAAAGCTCTCTCATCTGGAGAAAGAGGTGTTCACAGCTGACTGGAGTAAATATTCAGAGGGGGAATGTGGAGTCCATAGCTTGGTCTCCTGGGAAATGGAAACCTTGAGTGAACTGTCTGCTTTAGCTGAGGAATTTGAGAAGTTGGCCAAACTCTTTGATGTACCTGCTCTTATCCATTAGGCTCCTAACAGAATGGTTTGAAATGGAAACAGTGAGGCAATTCTCATTATTTGTCCAGTGGATGTTGATACCAGCCTCAAGGAGAGGGATCTGGTCTGAATCTCTGGTGAGGATGAAGATACGCACCAACAGATTCATTACAAGTACCTGGAAGGAAAAGGATTTCAAACCCACACAGGCAACATTCCACCAAGTTTGATCCCAGGCCAGTCTTCCTCCAGCATGTGTACTTTGAAGCAGGAGTGCTGGGCTTTTTCAGGTGTCTCTGAACAGACACCTGCTCCATTTGTTGGGGGTTTCAGTCTTTTCCTGGAGCCTTCCTGAGCCATCCCTGATGCAGCAGGAATGACTGAGCAGGGGCAGCCTGTGCTGGCTCCAGTCTCACTCAGAACCTGCTGTGTTTGAATGTGAATGTGTGTGCCTTGCTCACAGCTTTGGGTTCATAAAGCTTGTAGCAAACAGTCTGAGTGGCCAGATATCTTTTTCTAGTTTTTTTTTGAAACAGGACACTGAAAGCTTGCAAAGGTTAATGTCATTTTGAGCCAAGATCTCTGCTCATTTTATGCTAATCCAAAGGAAGTTATATAAAAGTAACAACTCTGTGACTCTTCTGAATGTAATTTTGCTAAGGGGAAGATCCCAACCCATTTGAAGTCAGTGTCAAAATGCCATTGACTGGTTCAGCCTCTAAGCCTCTGTGTATCAACCATGCAAGAAAATAATCTTTTTCTGCGACTTGAATGAAACCTCAGTGCACACATGAAAGTTTTGCAGAACACTAAAACCAGGCAAAATGCAGCACATGTACTATTTATACATTGAAGAACTCAGATTTTCTTCAAAGCCAGATTTTCTGCAGTATCATACAATTACTTTCAACTACTTATATGCTTTTACTTCCAGGACTTGCCTTGAATGTGTTTAAAAGATAGGAAGGAAATTCTACCAGGAGATAGCATGAAAGATCAAATATTTTCCCTGCCTTCATTTTCTTTATCTCTTTAGAAGGCTTAGAGACAGCAGCAGGTAATTTGAGGGGTACATTTTTGAAGAACATCAGCCTCTAGCTGTTCCCATTAACAAACCAAAATCTCAGAAAAACGTGGTCACTTCATAAGGATGTCTGACAAGAACTGCCTTCTTTTCAGGAAAAAAAACCAAAAACCTGTTAGTCTTTATCTTCTATTTAAATAAAAAAATGAAATAACTAAAAAGACAAAAAGCAAAAAGGGAATACAATTCAGCTAACAGAGGATACATCTGAAAAGGCATAACCCTACCAGACGTGCTGCTTCAAGGGAGAAAAACACATTCTTGCCTGGCTTTGCACTTGTCCAGCACAAAGTAATTAAAAAGAGCTTGCAGACTTGGGTTTGAAAGCAGGAGGAGTGTGTGCTTGCAGCACTCTGTGTGTATGAGTGCTTAATCAAAGTCCTTTACAGAGGCTAGTTTCAGAAAATATTATATGATCCTTTTGGTGGCTTATAACAATTAGCTGCAATTGCAAACAGGTCATCAGTTCTCCAGAAACCAGACATGAAGTTTGTGTGGGGCAAAAATAGCAGGGGTCTAAAGGACTTGAAAGTTGAATTTAGAGGAAAGTGAGATTTTTTACTCCAGTGTGTTCTCATAAAAAATTCATCATGTGCCATGTACCACATTCCTCCTCTTCATCCTCCCCTTACTCTCAGTGACACTAAATAAGCAGAACCAATATATTTTAGAATGAAAATACTTGCTGCCACTCCAGCATTTTACATAAACAAAAAATTGGTTTAGGTTCCATAGATGGGGGTGCTTGTTTCCTTGCTTATTACTCCTTAAATATTCCTGTATTATCAAAAAAGCTATTAAAAACTAAGGCAGAATGGCTTCTCAGTGTTCTGCCCCAAATTCATCCTCTTCTCTCAGCTTTGTGTGCTGATGGCACCCTTGGGTGCTGGGTGCTGCAAACCCTGGCTTCTTCCAGCCAGGGCACTGCTTGGATGCACCTGCAAGTCCCAGGCTGTGTAAATTCAGGAAGGAGGGATCATAAACAGATTTAATTGCTTGTTTGAGTTTCATTTGTGTCCTTGCTATTTTCCCACATCGCTTTGTATCTGCTCTGTAAAGTGTAGTCCAGAAGAGCTGTTAAATTTGCTTATATTCACTGTGGATATTAAAGATGTGAGTTTGAAGCTGGTGAGAGGAGAAACAAGCAGGGTTGAACTTTTCTCCTCTCCTTTCTGAAATGGCACTGTTCAGGAGTCCCAGAAGGCTTAAGGAAGAAGGTAATATTTTAATTGCCGTGTATTTCTCCAGGAGATGAATAGAGCTGTCAGTGCATGAGAGGGCACAAAGCTGAAATACACTCAGGAAGAGGCACCACAAGAAATACAAACTTCACTGATGGCTCCGAAGGGCCAAATCCTTCTCCTCTGAGTCCTGTGCCCCATGGGGATTTCAGGGCAGCTGATTTTGGCTGTGCTGTGCTGCATGTGGGCTAGATGAGGGCTGTAGGTCCCTTCCAAGTGAGCTGCTCTGTGTGTACACCAATATAGGAATTTGATCAGTAATTCCTGCTGCAAAATCCTTAACTTTTGTGTCAGGAAAACATTGTTAACTGAATCTCTGTGCCTGAGTCATTTGCCAGGGCATGGAGGAAGGAGGGAGCTGCTGTTGGAGCTGACTAGCAGGTACATTGCTGAGGGGTGTCAGGGGCTTTGAAGCTCTCTCCTGGATTTACTTGTAGCCCTATTTCTATATCTGATGCCTCAATTTCTTATGCTGAATGGTTCCTCCCTCTAATTATTGTTTTGCTAGCATGAATATGCATCACTGCTTATGGTATAAACTTGAAGGGCATCACAAATAAGTGGGAAGATGTGCTGCTCTTAGGTTTTGGCACTTTTTCCTTCCAATAGAGTCATGTTCACTCTCAACTGATGTTGAGTATAAAAAAAAAAACACAAACAAAAGCCTTATTGTAAGGGAAGAAATATTAATGATGGAGAAAGAAAACATCAAAATTTGGTGTTTGGTCCTTGGAGTGTTTTTCAGTTCAGGCTGTCAGCTCACAGAGGTTTCTCAGCCCTAACAGATGTTCCTGTTCTCAACCAGAGTCCTGCTGCAGAGGGACAAACTGGATTTTTCATTGCTCGTGTCTCGTGAGAGAGGGAGTGATGTGAAACTTAGTTTGTGCATTACCAGGGAGAAAACAGCTGTTTCCACGGGCTCCAGCTCCACATTTCCAGTAATCTTTCTGCTTAGCCCTGTGTTGAGGCTCCTGCTGCCTGCAGGTGCCAGTGGTTTGTGCAGTGCATGGTGTGGGGAGAGCTGGCCTTTGTGGGTAATTGATACCTTCCATGCGGGGTATTGGATTTATTTGTGTAGCTAATGGCTTTTGTAAATGGAAGTTACACTGCAGGTAATGCTCATTTCAAAGTAAATTTAGTAAACATGTGCCTCGAGGTTGGGGGTATTCCTATTCAGAGGACTAAGCATGTGTGAGAAGTGGTAGAAACATTTCCTATACATGGGAATTGTCAAACATGTCTTGGATCAAAGGAAGAAAAGATTAGCTACTTAAAAAAATATAGCAAAGCTCCTATTTTATTTGTTCTTTTAAGAGGTGGAAGGAAGACTGCAGTATAATCTACACTATTATGAGGAAGTTCTAGTTATTTTCATGGTTTTCCTCAGCAGGAGAGATGGATGTGAGCTTAGTCTCCTGGTTTTATTCATCCTGGTGAATTCCAGTCATGATTCATTCTCACTAATGAGATCAAAGCACAGTTTCCCTTCCACTAATACACTTCTCAAAGGTATTAATTGCTTCTCCAAAAAAAAAAAAAAAAAAAAAAAAAAAATATGTATGTTGGCAAAGCCATAGAGCTTTGTTGTGTTATTGCAGGTGCTTAACCAACCTTTGAGCTGAAAAAAAAAACAGGATAAATTTTGTTTTATTGCACTTTACTCCAAATGAGTGGATGAGGGATTCCTCTGAAGCTCAGCTGACACAAAGGCAGAGCCTGGCAGGTAGCAGTTCTCTGTGAGTGGTGTTGGGGCTGATGTAGTACATGCTGATAGAGATAAGGGTGATGAACTTCTATTTTCTAGCTTGAGAAATTGATAGGGGCAGCAGAGCTGATAGAAATGTACTGTAATGCCTTTCTGAATTGGCCTAAATAGGATTGGCTCTGGAGAGGTGTTGGTAAATTATGGTGTGCTCACTTCTACCTTTGGGAAATGTTCATTGAATTCTTATTGTTACCACAAATCAGAAAGGTTGGCCTATAGGGCAGGTATTTTCTATAGCTTAAACAGCCCGGGTTGTGGACAATGTTCTGCTTAAAATATATTTTAAAAAAAATTAAAATGAATCAAGTAGTGTTTTACAAACCAGTTGTTCCTTGATGGCAAATTAAATTCCAGCAGGTGTGTATTGCAGGTGGGGATGATCAACTCTTTATGACAACCCTGTTTGTAATTTTCCTCTAATTTCCCTGATTGCTTATGAGTTAATTGTGTGCATAGTGAAAGAAAGACTTCAGAATGCTGCTTCATCAGTTAATTAAGAGTAAATCAACACATTTCAAAAGGTGGTAAAATAGTTTTTGACTTGTATTTATGGTTCTTGAGCTGTACCTGCTTTATGAATTTTCTTTTTTTTCTTCTGAACTCTGTGCTCTGCAAACCTGTTGTGTAATTGCAGTTGGCTACCAAATGAGAAGTTAAAAACCTGTTCACATACTAATCAAGAGCTCCCTTTGTATTTCCAAATCTCTTTGCACTGCTTGCAGAAGGAGTGCTGAGTCCAAAGGATGATTTGGTTCTAGTTTGCTAAGGAGTTTGCATGAGTATACATCTAATTGCACCTCTTTTTGCCAATTGATTTTATTACAGTGCTTAATGGTTTGTTGAATAGTTTATAGGATAATAAATGTCATTTCCTTGTATTATACTATAAATAACTTGGCAAATTTTTAATTAGGATAATCATGGTAGCTTTCTCCACTGCTGTAATCAAGCTTTGCTTTTTGCATCCAAGAAATAATGTACATCTATATCAAGTTAGAACAATCATGTTTTTCTAGAGAGTACAAGATTTTGTTGATTGTATTTTTTTATAGGCTTCCCTTTTTAAATCTTAGCTCTGCTTCTGTTGAAATGATAATTAGCTCAATTGGATTAATTTTACTTTAATATTCTGATTAGAAGAATGAATGAGACAGAACTTTTGTCCTATGTCAGATTTTGGAGTTTGGCTTTTTGTAGCACTGGAATACAATCAGGCACTTCCTAGCAAAATGTATAAAGATGGAAATTTTTTAAATTAGTAAATTAATCAGGGAAAAATCTCCAGACTTTTTATAAAGTCATAATTCTTGCCCGTATCTGGAAAGCCACACCCCTTCCACTGAAATGTCTTCCTGAAGGAGAGGCCTTAGGCTCTTTAAAGAATTCTGGAGGAGAAAGTCTAACTCCAGTTTTTCTCTTTTGAGCAAGAAGCTGTTTTCTAGCACCTACAACTTCTTAAAACATTCATAAACTTTCTGTCTTCCCCTGTTGCTGTTTTGTAAATGATGGTGGATCTGCAGAAAGGTCAACCCCTCTTTTTCACAGAACCCAAAAACTCAGACAGATTTACCATTTCCTCTGGTACTTTTTTAAATGTAGCCTAGTTTATGTTAAAGGCTGCCTGGTCTTGTGCTTCTGCTGTAGCTGACAGTGTAAATATCCATTTCATTGCTGAGATTTGGAAGCTGTTAGTGTGGCTTTCACCACATTGCAGAATGTTTCTGCAACTTTGCAGCTCCTCTGCTCGAGCTGCTTTCTCGCTGCAGTTTTGCAATTATGTAATCAAACAACAATCTAAACATATGGCCATTTCTCTAAAATACAGAGCCTGAGGAAACTGGAGAGAGCAATGATGAGCTGGAAGAAAAATCCAGTGGAAACAGAGTTAAATGTCAATGTCTGCATTGTGCCTAGTTAATATTTCACAGGAACGCCGTCAACTTGCTATAGAGCCCAGAGGATTTATACATTTTCCTGACAGATGATCATGATTCCCATCAGTACACTTAATGCCAACATCTGTAGGGCTCTACTTAATTTGGGAAACAAATATATTCTGTCCTCGTCAGAAAAGAATACTTTGTATGTTCCAGGAAATGCTCATTACCTTGGGGTCATTGCAATTAAGTGGAGGACAGAGATTTTTCAAGGGGTACCATTACACTTCCTTTTTGGCTGCTGTCTTGAAATGCAAGTTGGCAGGTGCCAGCTCCTGGTCTTGGCATTGCAGTGGAAAAATGCTTTTGATCATGGGTCTAAGGAAACAGATGAAAATAAAGTATAAGCATGGTCATTAGGAAAGTTTTGGTCATACTGTCTGAATTTTATGGGCGAGGAATTTTGAGAATGTGTTGTACACAACAGCTTTGTATCTTAATCATAATTTTCTTTAAGCTGCGCTGTATTTTTTTTTTTCTTTTATTAGTCATTGGGAAAAGTCTCAAAATTTAGGTTTTATAACTTTATATACATTAAATCATGGTTAGTCTAGATATTAAGGACAAGGACACCTGCATAAACATTTTTCTTGAGTCTCTTCTACCTTCTTCAGAGCTGATGCTCTTCCCATCAACCTCTGCTTCATTTTGCTAGATAAATAACTGTTACTTGATCTCTTCTCCTGGCGATCTTTATTCCCCAGATGGTATTTCAGCTGTCTGGAATTCTAAATTATTTATGTGGGTGTGATAACACTCAAGGAAGAAGTTATGTTTCATGTTGGTGCATGGATGAGTTTTGTTTATACAAATGCAGTTGTGTGATTCCAGTGTAGCATAACTGCAAGCAGAAATAAACATGGAGTAGGAATAGAATTCCTTCCCTGGGAAGCACACCAGAAAAGTCAGGGAAGACAGCCTGCCTGGATTAATGATGTATTTTCATGCCTAGAGCAGGAACAATCTGGCCAGGAATTATGAAAAATGACAACAGGATTTCTCATGAGTGATTAGAAAAAATAACAGAAAATGGAGAAGATGGGAAATGTTAGCTTGGGTTTGGTAAAGAAAAAGAAAAGACAACTTTTCAAAGAGCTCATTACTTCTAGGTAACTCATAAAATTATTTTCTTCTAGTTTTTGTAATTATGCAGACTTCTGCTATTCGTCACTTTTAAGTTATGTAAAGTAATTATCTGTGTTAAATGTGGTGTTGTTGAATTTTAATTTTTGCAGTACTTAAGGCAGTTACCTTCAGGGCTGGGGGGAAAAAATCAGAATTCTGTATGAAGTGATCTCTTTCATGTTGGTGTTGTTCAGCCAGACCATGCCTAGAAAAACTTGGAGGGGGGTTTAACCCTGCCACAGGATACTACTGGGACATTTTTAAAAGAAAAATAATTTTTTGGAGTGATAAATGTCCTGTTATGTACTGAACTGTCAGCCTTGAGAATATCTTGGTCCAGTGTTCCTTTGAAAAGATGAGGAAGAACAGCGGTGTCTATCAGTGAATCTGATGAGAATAAAAATGAACTTGTAAGCCAATAAAGTGAGCCTCCCCTGCTTTATTAGAAGCAGCATTGAGTTAAACAGAACAATCCTGCATTTGGGCTTGAATGATGAATAAGGCTTCACTTTCAAACATTATTTTCTCTCTCAACTTGATGCAAACTCAGTGTACCACTGATAAAAGATTCCCTTTGACTCACCTGGTCCCTCTATGGAATTGGATGTGCAGAGGTCAGTTTCTAAGTGTATGAAAGTTGTTTCACACAATGCAATAACTCCTTGATCTGCTTTTTTGTTTTGCTTTAATGCCGTAATTTTAAAATATTTTTAGTTGACTCTATTTCCATCTCCTTCTTGTCTATCTTAATATAATTTAATCTAGTTTTTGCTTCCTTAACAGCAGCCCTGTTACTGCTGTCCTTTTCCCTTTTCAGATGAGGGAGAGTTCTTTCTTCCCATCAGTTTGTCTGGGGCATTCTTAAATCCTGAAATAACATAATAAGTTGGAGAAGAGACCTTTAAAGGACATCTAGTCCAACCCCACTGCCATGGGCAGGGCAGACATCTTCAACTGCATCGGGTTGCTCAGAGCCCTTTCCAACCTGACCTTGAAAGTTTTGAGGGATGGGGCATTCACAGCATCTCTGGGCAACCTGTGCCAGGGCCTCACCACCCTCACAGGAAGAATTTCTTCCTAATATCTCATCTAACCCTGCTGTCTGTCACAGAGAAGCCATTCCCCCTCATTCTGGCACTCCAGGCCCTCGACAGGGATCTCTCTACTTTAGATCTTTTTCCAGCCTGACCAAGTCTCTCAAACCCCTCTGTCTAGCAGAGGTGTTCCAGTCACCAATCACCTGTGTGGTCTCCTCTGGGCCACACCTGAATGACAAATAGTGTCACTTGGTAGAAATGAGAAGGGAGATGGTGTCCAGTGACATTTGGGCCGGCACAGAGAAGCATGAGGATCAAACAATATCCTTGTTGAGGCCAGGCACATTCAGGGAGTGGAACCATGAAAAGTGGTTTTCATGCAAGTGTCCAATGAAAACCTTAAAGGCTTTTGTTTCACAGGTAAAATCAGCGGTGCTTAGAGGACCTCTGGAAACATGGATTTGTAACTCATTCATCTTTGTAAATTGTGAGAGCTTGGAGGGTTCCCCCTTAGTGCTCACAAATCCACAAATCTTTCTGCTGCAGGAGGTAGAGTTTGTTTGGCCTGGCAGATTAATCTCTGTGGGAGGTTAAACTGCTTACATGGGATCCAATTCTACCTCGTCACTCTTCATACTGCATTGGGCCATGTCCCTTTTTAGCTAAAATCATTCCCAGTGGGGTGTTACTGATGGAACAAAAGAAAGAGAACGTGCTGCCCCAGATGGGGGCTGGGGTAAAACGCTTTTCTGATGTGGATCTCCATCAGCACAGCAGGAGATGGAAAGAGAAAAAGCGAGCCAAGCCAGCTGAAAGATCCTTTGCTTTTGGAGCACAGTGTGGGTAGTTTGCCTGTTGGTCCATGGGTGATGGGAATGGTGTGCAAAGATCTCAGCAGAGCCTTGAATCCTGCTGGGGCTCTGAGACAGAGCTCTCCTGAGTGTCCTCAGGAGGCCTCACTCTGCCCTTTCAGGCTTAAAACACATCAGTTTTCCCAGCTGGAGATCTTGGGAAATTTATGAATGCTTAGATTTGATTTGCCATCTTTTCTGTCAAATTCTAGTAATCGTGATAAAAATATTCCTCACTCCATTTAGCAGAGTAGTTAAGAAAATGCTGTTTGGCTAGAGCATCTTATCCTGATTTTACTCTGGTTTTCACTGATCAAAAGTTTCACAGTTTTGATGCCTGTTTACAATACGACAATGTCATCTTTCTGTTTCCTCAAAAGGCACATTTCCAAAATGCTTTCAAATATCCAGCCATTTTAATGAATAGCTCAAGGGATCATTGAAATATCTTTAAACAGGTGGTGTGAGTTTAAAAAGTTTTCCCCTGTGTATCCATCTGCATTCATCACCTAAGGTCATTTTCAATATTCATGTCTTCTACCTGGAATGCTGGTTTGTCCTCAGTGATTACATGTGGTTTTCTTCAAAATTAAGCATATGGTTTATTTTTCTTGTCAAATTGCCCTTAAAATCTCTTGTATTTTTTTCCTGGTATTTGTATCTGCCAGGATTGGAAGACCTATTTTTGCTTAAACTATCTCAATATTTATGATAGTGTTCGTTACTGAGAAGTAAATGACAGGAAAAGATATTTTTTATTTGTGCAGATACACAAAGAAGCTTTCAAACTGCCTTGGTTTGTTGCCAAATATTACCTAAAATTTCCTGCCAAGTTTCCATAAATTTAGTTTCACAATGCAATCTGTGGAAATGTCTTCAAAGCCATTGCTTGGTTTTCTTGGCTGTTTGGTTCATTTTGGTCATTTCCCCCCCTTCTTTAACACCACTGCAGAAAATGGATCTAAGGGTGAAGAAAATAAACAGTTGTATTTTTGTCAGTCAGTCAAAGGTAAATGATGAAAAAGGATTCATTTATGAATTCCTAGAGCTCAGTTTAGTTAGTCTTGGTTCAATGTCAGTGTTCTGCTATGTGAACTTATTTTCTCAGTTTAACCAAACTTATTGCAATGAGAGAATTGTTGTTTATACTCATCAGCCCTCAATGGCTTAATAAGGAATAGATTTAAATATTCTACCAATAGATGGACTCAGGGCAGGGGTGGCCACAGAGGAGTTTCCTCCAGCTGTGGTGGTCTCCAGGGGCACTCAGCAGTGAAGAAATTAAATTTCACAGAATCACCAGGTTGGAAGAGACCTTCAAGATCGAGTCCAACCCAGCCCCAACACCTGTGGGTTGGGGCACCCAGTGCCACATCCAGGCTTTGTTAGACACATCCAATCTCTTTTTGAACACACAAACACATCACCAGTGTGACGTGGCTTTAGGGGCTGCTTTATGGCAAGTCCCCAAGTTCAGGTGTAATAGAGTCTCTGATTCAATCCAGGAACTAAATTTTTACCCCACTTTTTAATGAAAGCAAATACAGAGGTCATTGGGGCCATCTTAGGAATTCGTGTGCCTCACTTACCAGTGCTCAAATACATTTCATTGGGTCATAGCTATAATTCTTGATATATTTTTAATTTTTAATTTTTTTTAGATAGAAAAGAATAGGTGTCACAGTTCTGCCACAGGTGTGCTACCTGTGAGATGGAACTTTAAATCTACTTGAGTGTCATTATTGTAGAGATGCAAACAGTTTAGATCTTAATTGATATTAATAGGAATAACCCTTGATGACGTGAACTTGGCAAGCCAGAAATTGCAGCTGTTCACAGCAGTAGTGGCAGTAACAAAGATAATTAACTGTTTTTCCCTGGGAGATATATTTAGATTGTACAAACTAAATATTCCATTCCCTGAGCCCAAATTCAGGCTTGTATTTGTTCTGTAAATACAGGAAGTGCAACAAAATTTAATATTTTTTGACTGTCACACCATGATGTGAGCTATTGCAATTATTTTGGAGAAATAAAGTATTTAAAATATTTATTACATGTCTTCCAGTAATAACTTCAGCAGTTGATGTTGTGTATAATTTTGTCAGCATGAAATGAGTAATAATTTAATATTTTAATTTTTTTTTTGTTGGTATAAAAAAGCTGGTAGTTCATCTGGCCCCAGCAGTAGTGTGCAAAGGGGATCATATTGGATATTGCAGAGCACGTGTTCCTGACAGAGTTTTAGGCAAAAAGTATTCCTGAGCGAGCACAACTTCATTTGCTAAGAACTTTCAGTCAGCATTATAATCCTCCTGGATTATTAAAGAATACATCAAGGTTTAGTTTTGAAGCGCACAGGGATGTGTTAATGGCACTATAAAATGTTTATACCCATCGTGCAGGAGGCCTCTGTCTGGGTTATTGATTGCCAGGCTTTAAATTCTTCCAATTTTTGCTTAAATAAGAGTGGGAAGGAATCTTCACAGATCCTTCCCCTGTCTCAGCTGCAAGTGGGCTGAGCCACCTGGGGAGTATTTCCTTCTGGTCCTGGTTCTTGAAGCTGTAATAGACACCCCCACAAGAATGTATATTCATATGCTCTAAGTGTGTGGTTTTTATTAACACTTATTTTAATAGTGGTTGTAAAGCTCATGCATTTAAATGCAGTTCTTTAAAGCAATGGCATTTTGAGCAAGGATTTCTTTCACTGGTTATTTATTTCTACAATAGAAAGTCTCTGGCGTGGGTATAATTTTGTCTACGCTGATAACATCCACCCTGAAAATGTAACATGCATGGGATGCTCTGTTGCTCGCTACAAAAGTAATTTTCTACTACAGGTTTTAAATCTCTGATATCCTAAAAATGAGAAGCTTCCTCAGGTTGGGCTGGGCACAGACAACTGTGCTGAACAATGCAGGTGCTCATCAGCACCTCCACAAGTGCCTCCCTTCACAGTCAGGAAATGAGGCTTTATTTCCCCAGACTAATATGGCACTAAACCACCAAAGGAAACATTTACCTTTGTGATGTAAATATTTCCTAAGCTCAGCTTCTTTCAAATCCTGCAGTTGTATGTGCTGCTCAGCAAGAGACATGGACTTTGCAGCAGGAAAATGTGTTCTTTATGAACGGGATGAAGCTCTTTTCTTCACCTGCATCTCAAATACAATCTAAATGGTCCATCGTGCCCTGCACACAGCAGAAGCAATAGGTATGATGAAAGTCTGATTACATGTAATCAGTAGTGATTTGAATGTTTTGTCCTGTATCTTCCTTCAGCCTACTGCCCAGAAAAGCTACTGCTTTAGTGTGTTGAAAGAAATTACTTGAATTCATCAACTGGGTTAGTTTAGAACCCAATTTCTCTACTTCTCCTTTGGGTTTTTTGACCATTACATTGTTGGAATATCAGTTACATCAGATACTTATTAAAAATACTAAAATTGCACAATCTAGCCTGGCATTCAGCTTCTTAACAGCAGTGAGGTAAGAGAGGTAAAACTGCGTTTTTTGCCTGTGCCCTAAAGTACAGAGAACTGTTCTTAATAAACCACCAGCTGGGGGAAACTTAGAAATGGGATGCCACTAAAAAAAAAAAAACACCTAAGAAGTATTTTCATTACTGTGGCCATAGATCAGGCCAAGCCATCACTTTCTGGAGTGTGTGTACATAGATTCTGCAGGAACTGTTAAGGAATAACCAGTGCAGGAGTAAGAGAGCAGTCCCCTCAGTAATTCTCTGACTCGAGCCCACTCACAAGTGGAATCATTCTGCTCAGAGCTCTGAAGCTGTGCCTGTCTTCTGGGGAAAATTGCCTGCTTGTATGCTTCTGCATCTCTTTCTTTCCTGCTGCTAGAATATAATTAAATATGCTAGAATATAATTAAAGTTGCTAAAAATACATGCTTTCTAATATTGTTTTTTCTGTGTAGGCAGCTGCTGTTAATCTGTTCTCAGGGGAGGAGATGGTATAAAGATGAATGTCACTTAACTCTATTAAGTGGTCCATATTGCACAGGGATATAAAAGCTCCTTATTTGTGGCCTGATCCAAAGTCCCATGGAGTTTTAAAATTTATATGTATATGTACAATGGAGTCTGCTGCTTTTTTTATCTTTACAGAAGCATTTTTTCCCCTTCAGAAGACGGGAGACTTCTGAACTGAGAACTACCACTTTCATGTTAGCTGTGAGAATTTACATTCTTAGTGCTAAGGAAATTAGTAGAACAAGAAGGGCCATAATTACCATGCTTTTACAATACCGACATTGTACCTAATTAGGGTTTAGTCTACAGAGCACTCTGTTTGTTTAATAATCCCAGCAGACATAGTTTGAGTTTTTGCATCACCTGGATATAGCTGGGGACACCAGCACCACTGTGGGAAGTGACAGTTGACAAGATTTTACCTATTTTACAATATAAAGCATTGGCTCACCTTTGATATGCATGAAATCACTTAAGGGTGAGCTGGAATCAGCATTTAGAGGCAAAGCAGCTCAATGCAAAGAGAGTCTTTGTTCACTTTTTTGTGTGGTGAAACCAGGGTTTAATTTTCTCTTCAGGATCTCAGCAGCTTGCAAAGGTGGTAATAAAATCCTCAGCACCCCTGCTGATGAAGTCAGATCTGTTATTGCTAACAAAGGTTAAACATCCATCATCTTTTGACCTGCTAAAATTATTCCATCTGCAGGTTTGATTCTGAGTTTACCACCTGTCCCATGCCTTTTGGTTTCTATTTAAAGATGACCGATTTTTTCTGAATATGAAGTTCTTGAGTTCCTCTCCTGCCTCCTCAGCCATCATTTAAACTGTAATTATCTTTTCCTCACATATGGAAAGTCTCAAAAATAACTTAAAGATTTTTGGATAGTGAGGGGACAAAGAGGACCTTGAGTCTGTATTTGTGATGGATTTCCTCCAGCCTGTTTTGTGGTGAGACCTTCCCCTGTGAAACCTGGATATGTCATATTTGTTCAGGTGTCCCCCAGCTCCTTGTTCAGCACATCAGGGTTATAAGCCTTATTTCCATAACTGTGGTGGAATTTCTTAAAAGTTAGAGTTTTCTTGGCCACCCTTCAGTCCCAGACTCCTGGATAGATTGAAGAAAGCAGTTACATTAAAAATTAAATTATTGCTTCCTTGGTTTTCATGCAACTAAAACATTTACTCTGTGTGTAATCCTGCATACCATCCTATCGATTCTGTTCCTGATGCTTTCATTTTCTAATTGCCTGTTTCTCTTGATCATCCTGTGTGACACAAATAGCCTCAGGGATGGCAGGGATTTGCAAAGCAATAGCTGAGGAAAGCCTTCCCACAGAAATGCTGCCTTTGAATTAAATGTTTCCTCCATAAGGAGATGTGGGGGTCTTTCAGTTTTTGTCAACTGTCCAACATAGAAAAGTTTCTTGGCAAAAAACTTTTAAAATTATTTGGACCAGGTTGTTTGATAACATTATATCCAAAGTTGTCTTTATTTCCCTTTGTTTTCGTAGCTGTTTTTTTACAGTATGTTTTTAAAATAGTAGTCAACACTTACAAATTATAATAGAATGTCCTTAATAAATCAAAGGAATAATTATCTAAACTGATGGTTCATTGGGTTTTTGTTTGCCTTTGAAAATTTAAATGTTTATATATAGTTGTTTTTAAAGAATATTTACGTTTTAAAACATTCAATAAATAAATGTTTTATTATTTTTACTTAGTAACATTTAATAATTCTGGGCAATAGTGCTTGGTTTTCCTTGCATGATGAGCCAGTGGTTGCTGTAAAATGCAATTTAGGACAAGAGCTTGCTCCTGCAGCAAAGTTTTTAACAGAGAAATATGACACTTGTCTCCCTTTAAAATTAAAGGGTTTTGTTATCAGTCCAAACTCGAAGCTTGTAATAGTCTTCTCATCCTTTTATCAATCCAACTCCTCTCCTTAGAGTTGGGGCTTTGGCCATCTCCTCCTTGTTTTGGAGGGGTCACTCATCCTGCCCCTGGTCACTCAGCTCCTGGCAGAGAGGGTTTCACAACTTGTTTGTAGGTTGTCAAACAGATGTCACATCTGTCCTTTACTTTGCTCCTTCTTTGTAACATGGACTTTTTGGGTGAAATGCAAGCTTCCCTGCAAAATACCATTTTAAATATTTTAGCAGAAACCTTTTGCTAAATATTGCGTTTTGCTGCCTGTGAATGATCTGTTTGCCTGTTCAGAAAATCACATTAAAGACCTACTGGCAGCATCAGCTAATATCACAATATATTGCTTTCTAGTTGTGTGAAAATTATTATTCAATGTATGCATTTCTAAATTAAATTATCAGTCTTGGATCATACTATCAAGAAAGTCAGTTCTGAACTGCAGAAGATCACAATTATAACTGCTTTCCCAATGGTTATATTGCCATTAAACCTACATTAAGTGACCCTTTGGTGTACCTTTTACTTCTTACAATTTAACTTAGAACTGTTGATTGTAGTTATTTAAAATAATGGTTACAATTTCAGTAGGACCCAGAATAAATGTAGAGGCATTTTTAGGATTAGAGTCAATTTTTAAAGGTTTATATGAGAAACAGATTATTTTAGTTACAAGTTTCTAATATTACTAATATTAGTTTAGTTACAAGTTTCTAATATTACTAATATATTTTTAATATTTGGTGACATCCAACTTGAATAAAATAGTTAACCCTGGTAATGAGTTTTTCCTTTTAGCTCTTTATATAGACACTATTTAGAAAGGAATTTTATCTTGGTTTTCCCCTAGTTCTCACATCCTTTCAATAACTGAGTATAGTTCAAAGTTATCTTAGTATTTAACCCCATTTCCCTGTAGATTAATTATCCTAATATAAAACAAATGTGTATTAAACATATGCAGTTGCTTATGGAAGCAGATTTGGCTGTTCCATTTGATATAAGTCTCTTGTTGCACAAAATAAACCCATCATATTTAAGATTTCTCTGGTCATTAAAACTGAATTATGTAATAGGCTTCCATCTGCTATTGAAACCTGTTCATCATTATTTTGTGTCATTTTAAGTGGGAGCATTCTGAGAAATGCTTGGTGACAGCAGGCTTGGCTCTCCTGGCTGGGAGAGCAGGGTAGGACGCAGCCTCCTTCCTTCCTAGCTGCAAAAATGAATGCACTGTCTTCTGAGAAGGTTTTCTCCAAGAGTTTGGTTCTCAGTTCTCCAGCCTTGCAAAATCTGCAAAATCCTTTATTTCACTTATGCTGTTAAATCCAAGATGTAATTTTTGCATACGGCAAAAGGAATAAAATTTGTGCTTGAGTCCTAAAATAAACAAGCAAATAGAGCACCAATGGTACAATAACCTCAGCATCCTCCTCCAGGGAAATAAAAGAGAAAGTAAAGAAGATGGTTCATTTCAATCCAGATACTATATAGTTCCTTCCATACTGCTTTTAATTTTTTAATCATTTATGGTAGCTTATTTTCTGTTTTCTCAGTGTAACTTTGTTTTCCCAATTATGCAGTCATCTGAATTACCTAGATCTTACCTATCTATATCTGTCCCTCATAAAGTTATCTGCACTTTAAAAGAAAACTAAAAGTACTTTTATTCAAAGTGATGATAAGCAGAGCCTATTTTTTTTCCTTAATATTCCCATAATGTTCCCAGTATCTTAAAATATCTCAACAGTTTGTGCTTTTCCTTCCTTGTGTGGACAGATGTCATTCTATTAGAGTTTGAAATATTCAAGTGAAATGGCTTTATTATGTTTTACATGGTAAGAAAACTACCAAATTAAAACAATGACATAATTGATTACCCTTTGACAGATGAAATTTATCTAAATTAATTATCTTTTAGTATTTGCTAAAACATTCATATGTGAAAATTCACAATGATAGAACATCTGCTCAGCAGAGGGCTTATCAAAGGTATTTTAATAAGCTATGTAATGAATGTTTCATCTTTCAAAAGAGAAAATATTTTGTGTGGCATTTATTTAAATACTTTGTCTCGAGTTAGGATTTCCATCCCACTTGAAGAAAAAGAAACAATTTTGCCATAAAAACATTATAATGGAATTTAGAAGCTTTACAACTCAGTGAAGGAAGAAGTGTAACTTGGAAATGTCTAAATTCCATAGGAGATAGGAGATGAAAAAGATTCATTTGAAGTCCTGCTTGGAGGCACAGCGAGTGGCGCACTGCGGCGAGCCGGGTTTGAAATCGACGCCGGGTGACTTGTCCTCGGTCCCCACCCGTCTGCTCACTTCTTGTGCTCTTCAGCAGTTTGCCTGTCAGACCTTCTGGAGGTTTGATCCTGGGAGCAGCTGAAAACCTCAGTCTTTTCTCCACTGACCTTCCTGACGGAGCAGGAAATATGTCTGTGTGCGAGAAATGTGTTATTCAAGTCACGGCTCCTTTTCCATGTGAAAGTTTGTGTTGCTTATCCAAGTGTATTGGAAATGTCCTTATCTAAGAGCTCCTGTGAAGGGTCTTTCCAAGATGCTTGCCATTCCTTATAAAAACCTATTTTTGTTCCTGTATATTTATTAACTTTTTCAAGTTCTGTTTCAACCATTTCCTCCTGTCAAATGAGAAATGAAATTATAATATTATGAGCACACTACGACAATGCAGGCTAAGGTAGTGGAGAGGCTCAGAGGTTGTCACATTCCATATAAAGGCTTTTTTCAAAGTAATTTTGTTCTCTGACATGGGAAAGAAAGAAGGGTTGTTTCAGTGGCAGCCTTTGAAGGCTTTCCACGAGTGAGAACATTTTTGCTCATGTTCACCCTGGCACTGGCTGACAGCAGCTGAAAGGGCACCTCGTTGACTCTGGCACAGGGCTTGTCACTCTGCACACACAGAGGGACAAGTGATGGTCACTTTGACCCTCCACCCTGACATTTACATTTAATCCACATCAGGCTGTTTGGAAAGAAGGACCACTTCACCCTAGAGAAAATCTTTGCATGTTTCCTCCAGCTTTCAAGGAGGCAAAGGATAATTGTGAAGAAATGGTTCAGAGGGAGCTTGCTTGGCCTTCGGCCTCCTTTCTTTGTAGGGCTACTGGGAGCAGGGATTGGCAAATGGCAGGATTGCAGGAAATGTGTTTCTATTAGGGTCTCTCTATTGTGCTGGAGAAGGCACCTGGCTATTCTGTGGTATTTTTGAGCCATTAAGGAACATAGCTATCATGTCATTTTGTAGTTTGCTGAGATAACTATTATTCTGTGACCCTTTGCTGATGAGATAAAAATTGGCTCAGGAATATTTGGGTGTTTCTCATTATCTGAGTATTTCTTAAATTTCTCTCTCCATAGTTTGTGCCAAGCTGAGTTTGAATAACCTTCTCTTGTTCAAATCCAGGAGGGAATTTGATGTGCCCCCCCTTAATGGAAATATGCTTTTGGCAAACAAAGAGCCAAAAAGAACAAGGAACAAGACAGTCCCTAAACTTATCACCTGCCCACTTCCAAAAATACTCCAGGATTTTCATCAAGCAGTGGGTGTTTTTCATCTTCCTGTTAGTATTGATCTCTCTCAATATTTGCTTAATCAGATCTGGAAATGATAGTAGCACAGAGCAAGTTCAAAAAAAATTGAGGAATTCCTGCAGCTGTGTGGTGTAAATAAGGAATTTGAGCATGAATATTATGGACTGAGAATTGGGATGTCCAGTGTCCAGACTCCAAACAAGAGGCCCCATACCTTGCCGGGTGGGAGATGTGCAGCCTGAGGAAAGTTTACACATGGAATTTAAACATATGCTTTAAACTGAGCATATGGTGCTTTTACTGACAGGTACCTGTGAGTGTGCCTTGCTTATGGATAAAGCAATTAACTGATTAGTAAATGCTGAGTAAGTGATAACTATTACACCAAGAGCTGAACAAATGCACATAAAAGATGCATATTCCTGTTTAGAATGCTACATGTGAAAATACCAGCAGCTCTTTAAGCTCATTTGCATGTTGGAAGCTCAAATCCGGGTTTGGTAGATCTTGTGAGAGATTTTTGGGTTCTGTAAATAAAATTTCATGACTTTGAACACAGCATTACACTGAATCAGGTAGGACAGAAATAAGTGGTATCAAAATAATATTTTTATGGCCTGATAGCCTGAATGTAAAACTGTTTACTGTTTTGCAAGATGAATCTCAAGGATTTTGTCTGTAGTTTAGTGTGGCTAAAATGAAAATGTTTTACTCTGTACTGGGCTCTAAAAATGTAGATTTAACTCCAAAGGTATGAAAGATTTGAAAAGTATTATATAAAACTCTGAAATTCATAAGTAGGAAATGCTGTGCATGCTTTTTCTTCACATCTCCCTTTCAGTTACAGTAATTTAGGTTTTAGCATATGATGAATTCTGTCATAAATTACTACCAGAATACACTTTTCAGCTTTGGAGTAAATTTTGCTGAAATTAATATGGAAATCCTCCCATGTTTCAGTGAGAGATCAAAGAAAATCCCAAATGGAAAACATGTTTTTGAGAGGGGTGAAAAAATAGTTCTGGGTTCTTAGACTCTTGCAATGAAGATAACTCAATTAAAATCAAAGCAAAACTAATTAAGAACTTTAAAGTGCAAGTTTTTGGTTGCATAACATCCCTGAAATATGGCAGGATGGGTTTATTATCATTGCCAGAATTCCTGGTTGTGCAGACTGGTGATGCCAGTGGATCCCAATGGAAATGTACAGCTGGATTGCAGTTTTCTGACCACTCCTTTTGGCCTTTCTGCTCTTTCTTACTATTCCTGTTCTTTTGCTTATGGGAAAAAAAAAAAAAAAAAGCCTATTTTGGCATGAAATTCCTTTTCTCTGCTATGAGTTTTCTCTGGGTATGCAGCTAAGGGACAAACCTAAAGTCTAACAGTTTATCATTTTTATTCATGTGTTTAATGGTTCATTCCTTGATTTAACCACCCTCAAGTAGAAAAAGAACGATGTTCACACACGCATCCCCCTAGTCTATGTGCATCTTTTCTTTCCCTCTTCCTTGAAAATGGAGAGGGAATTTAAAATTTCAGCTTTTGTTGTTTGTTTCACTTGAAACACAGTGAAAATATTTTTTTAAGTGCCAAATTAAAACAATTAGTGAGGCATTCTTACTTCACATTGACCTTAGGCTATTGCTATAAAAGCTTTTAAATATTATGTTGTTTGATCTCTTATCCTTCAACATTCATTCCCATCGTGCTTGTATCATATCCTTCAAAAGCTTCCCTAGGAATGTGCTTTTTGGGTTAGCGCGCACATGCGGTGTTTCTGAATATTTAGTGAAAGCCTAATGAGCAGGCTCCCTGCTCTGGTGGATCAAGACGTGATGAGGCTGAGTTTTGCCCTTTGAAGAGCGTTGCCATATGGGAGGTTTGTGTTTTTCGGGCTCTCTCAGGTGCTCTTGGCAGATGGAGCTGGAAGTGCTCGGAAGATGGAGCACCAAGCAACGCCCATGAAGGTGTCTGGGGGTCACCAGGACCACAGCAGGAGCCTGGCAGATCCACAGAGCACCCAAGCAAGGCACTGCTGGGAGTGGAAAGCACAATTCTGGGATTCAGCAGCATCTCTGGACACCTGGTTCCTTCACCAAGGCAGTTCTTAATTAGATTCACAGTGAATAGTTTCCAGTCCCGTGACAGAGCTGGAGAGCACTCAATTATATAAATGTTATCTCCCATTTAGTTCAGTTCAAAAGCCCCATTGACCTGATTTTCTTCATTGCAATCCCTCAAATAGGAAAGATCCACATCCTTTGACCCTAAAGAGTGACCACAGGCAGTGATCTTCATCCCTACTTTTTTAGGAGCTGAATGCCAGTTTACAGAGCAAATGCCTTTTTAATCCAGGAGCATTCCTGGTCCAGGCAGACATCAGTCTCTGCCTCGTGTCCTTGTTGGTTAGTTTCCCTTGTTTCTCTTTTCTTTTATCATCATAATGAAATTTTGGTTTTCCAAGTTCAATGTAATTTCATACAATATAATTCTAGTTGCTTTCCTAATGAAGATTTTGAGTTTTGTCTTCTTTAAAAAACGTTCATCTTTAAAAAAGAAAAAAAAAACCAACACATTTTTGGCTGTGGGAACATTGACTTTAAACAAAGGCACCAGGTTTTCTATTTCTTTTTTTTTTAAACTTTCCTTCTAAGAGGCACTGCCAGGTGTTTGCAGCATAGGATGGGAGCAGAGGAGTAGGATCCTTAGGGAGGCAAGGCTTTCATTTACCCAGAGAGGGATGATTTCTCACCATCTGCTCTGTATCTCAGAGAACTGGGATGTTAAAAACGTGATTTTTTCCATCCACTGGGAGCTTTCCTGCACAGCTCACGTATTACAGAAAGAAAAAGATGTCATTGAAAAGAACTGTTTTACTTCTGGGCCATCATAGACGATTATTTTTCAGCAAAAAGGTTGTTGTGATTTTTTGTTGTATTTTTTTAAAGCCCGCTAATTAGTGAGTGTTCATAATTAACTGGTCAAATTCATTCTGCAAAGAAAACAGCTGAAAACAAAAATAATTTTGTGGTTATGCAAAATAAAAACATTTGAGAAAGCACTTTCAGAGCCAATAAAACCCTGAGGTAATATTAAGCTGCTTTATTCTAAACAAAATCTATTTTTTAAAGTGTTTTATAAGTTAGTGTTTTTTTCACTCTGCTAAGTTTTTCTCAAGGTAGAGAATATAAAAAGCTTAGATCTCTATAATTTATCTATTGTTGCATAAAATGGAAAGCAAAAATTTAATAGTATGGAAATAGCTTAATTTTTTCCATTTTTTAAAAAAAGATAGCAAACAAGTCTTTTTTCAAGTACAAACATTCAACTCTGAGCTCAATGTGAAATTGCTTTTTAGAACTCCTTTATAGCCAGTTACTTAGGCTATTTTCATAATCTTTGCCCAAAAGAGGAGCAAATGCAAGATTGTTTTGCGTAGACGTGTGTGACCATCTGCAGATTTGCAAGAAGCAGTTGCTCTAAGGAAGGGATAATCACCCTGCCAGGTTTTGTTTCAGACAAGATTTCTGTTCTATAGGTGCTGTACGTGTAGTTATTTGGGGAGGTTCATGTGGAACCAGACACTTGTGTGACCTTGACTGTAGAAGTGTTTTCACAACTTTACATTTCTATATTTATTCAGTAACATTTTTCACTTAGCTGTCAGTTCAGAAGCCTCTCTAAATAAATAAATAAATTTGTTACTTTTAATAATGAAAGAATTTTCAACTACTTTTTGCTCTAAGGAATAAACATTCCAGAGCTGAATAAATAAGTGGACATGTTTGGCAATGCTCTTTTTAATATTTCCAGGTCTGTTGGAAGCAGATGTGCAATACACAGAAAATTACAGTTCATCTTGTAGTAAAAGCAAAAATGTATCATGGTTTTCAATAATACTCTAAAACCAAATATTATAGAGTTTTTCTGTGTACTTCTCACTCTACTCTACATCTTTGAAATGCTAAAACTTGCCAAACTCTCTCCCTCTGCCTGACTTCCAGGATGGTCTTTCAAGATGTGTTATCAAAGCAGAGCCTTTAATCATCTCCCTGAAAGCTTTAAGCAAAACCACTCCATGTAAACTTAGACTCTTAATTATGCAGTTGCTCATTTTTGATGTTGAGGGGAAGGAATTAAGATATAACAAAAAATACTTTCATTCTTGCAGTCTTAAAAGAAGTTGTGCTATAGTTATTTTAAGAAATATGAAATATATCTACATAGTGGTACAAATTTGGCTTGTTGTAAAATTGAATTGTGTCAGTAGTTGAGAACCTGACCTTGGAAGTGAGGTCTGCACATAGGAAATTATTAAATTATTACTCTAATAAAGGATTCTTGTTGTTTTTTTCTTTAGTGATAATACATCCCATTGCTTTTGGAGGAACTAAGCCAATGGAGAGATCTATGAGTGGATTGGGTTTTGTCTCCTCCTTTATGCTTGGTTTTATGTCTTTGTGGCAGTATTGACTCCACTGAAGTTATTTCTCTCTTGTGCCAGTGCAAGAATAATGAGGAAACCTTTTCCCAGCAATCTGCAATGTAACCTTGTGGAAGACACTACTGTAATTTATATATTGATAAAATGAATATAATATATTGCACAGAGGTTTTGTGAGCTTTAATTAATATTAGAATAGTTTTACATTGAATAATGATGGAATAGTCTTGAGTTAATTAACTCTAGATCTCAAGGACATCAGCCTGTGGTGGTTGAAAGCAGCAGAGTGTGTGTGCCAAACTTCCAGAACTGCCCTCTTTTAAAAGCCATTGTTTTCAAGGTGCCCTAGTGTTGACTTTAAATTCTTTGTTTGCTAATTTGTCACGTGAAATATAAGACAATTTTAATATAAAATGAAGGAAGGATTTGGTCATTAAGATATGTCTAAGGAAATAGTTGAAAATAGATGTGTTTACTTAAGTAGAACTTAGGCTGCTTACAAAAATACATCCTTGAAAATTTGATTACTTGAAACAATTTAAAAGTATTTTCTGTGGCAGGAGAGGTGAGTCAGGAGCCTCCCTGCTGGTAACACACCATTAAAGCTTGTTGGTTTCTATCTGGTGAGCAAATTTCCTTCACGCTGAAATATTTTTAAAAAAACAGATTTACTTAAAATTTTATTCCGTTAAAGTTCATGGTGATGTTGTTCCTCTCAGGTTGGAAGGGTGATGGGCAGCTCCCACTGAACCCTCAGCTGGATGTCAGAGTTCCCTAAGTGAGGGTATCAGATACCCCTAAATTATTGCTTCATACTGTTCCTATCATTTCCTTTGATTTTTGCTTTTTGAATCATTTCATTTTCATTTTTGATTTTCATTGTGCCTTTTCTTTTTTTTTCCTTCACCTGTAACCATTTCACTCTAACCCATTCTCATTTCCAGAAGAGCATCCCTTGTGTGACGTAGGGGAGTTCCTGTGCCACGATGGCATCACTTGTGTGTCCTGGCACTGGCTGTGTGACGGGGAGCCCGACTGCCCTGATGATTCTGATGAGTCCTTAGACACGTGTAAGTAAAGGAGGAGCTGCTCTTTTATTTTATCTGCCTTTGAACTGAAACGTTTTTGGTCACACTGACTATACAACTGAAAGGGCAGATGTGGGAATCCAGGGCTTCCCTCTGGCTGCCCTGGCAGGTCTGGGACCCTGGCAGGGGTCAGGAACCCCCCTGGACAGAGCCCCCAGAGACACTGTCTGTGATCTCTGCCCATGGAAAAGAGTTTTCAATCTTACAGGATCAATTACCAGCTCTGAGTGGTTGATATAAGTAATAATTAAGTGTGGCACAGGTGAAAAAGTAAAATTTTAGGATTTTAGATTAGGGGTACAAAGGGGACAAGATGGAGGAAATTGGGTGTGCCTTGTCCTTTTTCTCCTTCTTCATGCCCTCCATGTTTCACTGTGGTGTTGGCATTTTTCTGTTGGTTCAGGCTGGGGACACGCTGTTCAACGTAGGTGACAGATATTGGCACGTTATTGTAAATCCAGCACAGGTAGTTTCTGGTATTTAATGTTTGTACCATCCCACTGAGGGCAGAGCCCCACACGCTGCCCTGCAGGACAGAGCTGCGGCAGGGCAGCAGAACATGTTAGAGATAAACAGAATAAACAACCTTGAAACCAGCACAGACTAATCATGGCTTCTGCTTTGGCAGCGGGGCTGAAAGAGACTTTCTACAATTCAGAATCATCAATGCCACAGATTCTAACAGACAGATTCCATTTTGTTTTATAAATCTCTTCCTGTTGAGGGGAGCATGTTGCATTCTTAGTGTAGGTGAGAGAAGCAATGGATGAGAGGGAAGGTGGTTTTTTTTGTGCCACTGTGCCATGAGCACTGTCACTGGAGCATGTGTGCCCTCTGCTCTCCCAGAGCTGTCCATGGCTGAGGGGGCACAGGCAAAGTCAGGCACAGGAAAATGTGCTTCTCTAAATGCATTTATGGGGAGCTGGGGTGGACGACAAGAGCGCAAACTATTTTCAATACAAATATGAAAAGCATACAAACATCAAAGGGAAGAATGAAAGACGATGTGAGAGCTGTGAAGGGGGAAATAAACAAAGGAAGATGATGGAAAGCTTTAATAAAGCATATTTAATTATTGTGAAGACCTTTTTGGGTTTTTTTAGGTTTTTAATATGGCTAAGACTTTTGAACACCAGAGTAACAACCTTACAGACTTTTGTTCTTATCAGCCTTGTAGACTACTGATGAGGTGTTATTAAATCTTAATGTTCCCTTGTTTCCTGTGTTCTGAGGAAAATGAGGGAATTTCCTGATTTTATCCCCAGGATAATCACTTAATGTAAGAGAAGAACCATGTATTTTGTATCAAAGCAATACTGACAATCAGGAAGGCTGGAAATAGAGTTTGCTGCTCAAAGAAAAGAAAATATCAAACATCAGACAGTATTAAGGAGTCTAATCTTTAAAATGAGGGACAGAAGCTCAAGATGTCTGGGAGCCATTTCTGTCTGGGCAAACACTGCAGTGCTGATTGCAGCCTTCCTGCTCCAGAGCTCCTTCTCTGCTACTGATCACAAAATTGCCTCGGGGCTCTGGGGAGGATGCTCTGATTAACCACCCTGCACACACTTTGGGATCCTCAGCCACCACATCCTGCAGTGGGAAGCGTTGGGTACAGCTGGGGTTTTGTTACTGCACTGCTGACTGATCTCCCCCTTCTCTGATGTGTTTTCAAGCACAGTGTTAATATGTGCAGGTAAAAGTTTTTCTGACTAATGAATATCGAGGTAGGAGCACACAAGTGGTCACACACAGAGTTTTTAACTTGCCTCCTGATATTCACCATGTAGTTCCAAATCCAACAGCTCACTGGATGCCCAGGGATTTTCCTCTTGAGAACTTCACATGCTTTGTAAGACCTGTGTTCAGCAGCTCCATTTAAAGTTGTGACATATTAAAAACATGGCATTTGGAGTTTGTTGATGGCTGGAGGTAATGGGAAAGAGTCTACACTTTTCTTATCATCAACCATTATGGTCCTCTTGGAAACCTTTCCCTTTGCAAATGTGAACAGTTTATGTCAGATGCTTTCCTTAGGCTGTCCTAAGCCAAAGGCAGGAGTCAGCACCGTGGCTTTTCTGGGCATAGAGAAAGAAGGTGTTTGAATCCTTGTTCTTTCCAGCTTCCAGGGCCTTTGCTGAGGAGCAAATGAGGTGCCTGAGCCACAACTGAGTGTGTGAGACAAAAATTGCCTTAGATCTGCTGCCCTCTCTCACCTCCTCAGGGTAACTCAGCCCAGGACTGAGTGAGAACCAAGAGACAGCACTGGGACATTGGGTGGAACTCTTATATAATTGCTTACAATTTTGTTTTGCACTGGATGGTTCTGTATTTATTGGTCAGCACAATTTTCTGTCAAAATGTTGAAGTTTTTGTGCCTACTTTGGCTTCATCAGGTAAGTTGTTTCTTACTAAAAATGAATATAATGCTTCTGAATTTTTTTGGTGCTCATACTTTGTACACGGTGTCTGTAGAAACTTATAAATTACATAAAAATATTCTTATGATATTTTTGATCCCTGGTGCTAATACCAGGGACACAGCATTCAGTTTTTGTGCAGTTGTGTGTCTGTTTGTTTTAGATTAATTTGTCAGCTTTTTTTTTGACTTGCATCTGATGAATTATTTGTTGTAGCCTGACAGATATTGCTAGTTGTTCCTATAGCCATAAACAAATGGATTTGGATTGATTTTCTGTGGATTTGTGCCTAGTAATAGGGTTTTCTGGGTTCTAATAATGTGCAATCATTGATCAAAGCTTTTCCTGTGAGTGGAAGCTCTTAACTTCTCTCCTGTGGGAATTTCAAACTGTACAAAAGGAGAGAAATTCTCAAGCTGCAGCTTTTCCCATGGTGAGACTATGAGAAGTCTTATTAGTCTCATTGTTCAAGCATCTATCTACAAAAAACATCCAGGAACTAAATATCTTTGTGAGCAATCTCCTGGTGGTGTTTTAACCAAGTTTTGCAACAGAACCTGAAAGTTGTTTGGCTGTACAAACACACATGATATGCCTGTATCAACTAATTGCATCAGGAACCCACCCAAAATCCTACATATCCTGACTCTGCCTGTGTGTTCTTCTCAGGCAGCAGAAAGCTTCCAGCACCAGGCTGTTCCCCTTCTACTTCCCACCTTCCTCTAAATGGTCTCACAAACAGTTGGTAAAATCATCAGTGAACCCCTTCAGCAGCTACACTTGTGTTCTCCTCCATTTCTTAGCAGCTGTAGTTCTTTCTGCTCTCTGAAGATGTTGCTTTTTACAGTACCAAGATACCTCAGTAACTTATAATGAATAATTTAGTGAACAAATTCTGTTGCTTTTCTCTTCCAGGGTTGTTCATGAGAAAATTGATTTTTGAAAAAAAAACCAAAATGTATTAATAAAACTCCTGACCAAGTAATTTTTATGCTTTCTTGGGTGGTCTCTCGGTTGTTCATGGGTTTTTTGCAAATAGTCAGGATTCAAAAATCAATTTACTCAACCTAATCAGATGATGCTAGGTTCTTCAGTAGCCTAAATCAGCAAGCTCACTCAAAATCAATAGAACGTTATCAGACAGACCAGAATCTGGCCAGACACTTTGGCTTTTACAGATAGCGAGTCTGGAGGTTGATGCAAATGTTCAGAGGAACATTTCCATTAAAAGGAAAACTAAAATGTCTGCCTGCAGACTCACCTGACACATGATGTTGGTGAGACAATTACAAAACTCAAATCCATTGTTGAAAAGCATAGAGTTTAAAAACATAACATTGACAACTATTTGTATATTTGTATCATCAGCCGACTCCACTACTGTGTGCAGTTACCACTTAGAAACATCAATGCAATACTCATTTTCTTGGGGATGGTTTTAGTGGTGTTTTTTGGGGCTTTTTGGTTATTTGTTTGATTTTTGGTATTTTGATTGGACTTTTTGGCTTATTTTACCATTCTTGCCACTAGTGTCGGTCTTAAGCTGTAAGTATTTGCATATGTCAGCAACTGTAAGTAGAGAACTTCACTAATTTTTTTGGTATCTTAAAGATCCGGTTTATAATATGTTTTTTTACCTGTGTGTTTTGTATTCCACAACTGTATCTCTCAGTAACATATTCATCCTAAGTCAGCCATGGCCAAGGAGTACTGTGGTTTCTGAAACCAGGAAAATATTTGATGTGATGTGCTATTACCTGCTTTTCTCCTCAGCCTCCTACTAACAGAGCTGAGATCTAAAAGGTGCATTGGCAAATTACTCCTTCCATTTAGTACTTAAGGCTTTTTCTGTGTTTGCAGCTTCAGAACTCATCTGGCTTGCATGTTGTTTTCAAATCTCCGCTCACCAAAGCCTCTCTGTCAGAATGTATTCTGCCAGGGTGAGGTGAAACAAAGGAGCAGGGAGGGAAGTTGCTTATTTTCTACAGCTTCTTTTTGAAGCTGTGCACACTGATTATGTGTGGGTATTGTAATGCTGGGTGCAGCAGCTCCAGCAAAGGCTGTTTGTTGTCTCTCAGCCATGGAGAAGAGAAAGGTGCTATAACAGTACCTGACAGCTGCCCTGGGAGGGACACTTGAGGTCTGGAACGAGGTTCCCCTGAGCTCCTTTCCTATCCATCTGTAGGCAGCAGAGCTCTGCAGCAGCACAGCTTCCCATTAGAACCATCTGTGACCCCAAATACTGCTTGAATGCTGTGAAATAATCCAGAGGGAATAAAACCCTACAATATCAGATCTCCCATTAACAGAGCAGCGCTCTAAAAGGAACTGCCAAGTCCAAAAGTGCTTGATGTTCATTTATTTTAGCAGCAAAAAAATCCTGAAAACCTTTCAGTCCTCAATGCCAGACTGCAACTCTTGTCTCTCCTATTGTCCTCAGCTGCCCTTTGTGATCCTGACACTGTTGCTGTGGTGTTTAAGCTTTCCTAAATGTTATCCAAATACTGTTTGCATACCTTCCACCCACACCATTTATTTGTGGCTGACTGGCCCTGCATTGAAGCAACTCTGGTTGCCATTAATAAATAATCAAGTTTGAATGGTCCTTGTCACTGGTAGTTTGGGTAGATGTATCCTTATTGTTACATGTTGAAAATATCTCTGATAATTATCTTCCTCTGGGATTTCAGGGAATGTCAGTGTCTATAATCATGATTAAACTGAAGTTGGAGGAGCAAAAGAAATGCAGCAACCAGAAGTGTCTTGTTTAAAAGCTTGAGTCTCACTTTGGTTGCTAAAAGTGTGTCTTTTATCCTCTGGATGCTAATTATGGGAGACTAGTTTCAGAAGCTTAAAAATTGTTAATTGGGTACCTCTGTTGTAGTTCTTGTACCAGCAAAGGATAAGATAATTGGATGCAATGTTGCTCTTGTGGTATGAAACAATAAAGATAAAATTTCCTAAAGCTCCTAATTCTTTTATGAGTAGATTCATTGAAATTCAATAGAAGCTGGGATCCCAAACCACTCTTTAGTAGCTTTGGAAAATCCCAGCTCAATAAATAATGTGCATACATTGAAGGTGCACTGCCATGAAGCTGCTAAAGGTAAATTAAGAAGATGCTGGACATGAGGGGAAAATGTAGTCTTTTGTTTTCACTCTCTATAATTTTGATGTGTGCAGTTACTGTTAAACAAGGAATCTGCTTTATAAAATACCTTTTTACACCTATTTTTCAGCATGATATTTAAAGTTGTTACTGGCAAGATATTAATTTAGTCTGATTTGAGATGTTGAATAGGTTTTATTTTTTCTTTGCATCAGGATTTTTCCTATCAGTAGTGTAAAACTTCTGAAGCTGTTGTAGGGAATGAACCACAGCAAAATGACAAATGTCAACAAATTTTATCCAACTGCTGCTAGTTTACATAAAATTAAGTTAAATGTTTAATGCAGCAATACAATATTGCCAGCTTTTATGTTAACTGGTGAGAAGTGTTTCTGACAGAACAAGATGAATTTTTTTGAGGAATATTAATTTTCCTGATACAATTTTTACAGACCCTGAAACAAAACACATTTCCCACTGAGGCTCTTCTTGCAGTTTACCCTGGCAAAGCTTCTGTGGTTGGTGAACACTGGTAAAGAAAAGACTTATAAAGGCATTTTTATTCTGGCTGGAACTTTTGCCATCCTGTTTTCTGGCATGTAGCCTATCAGGGCTGCTGGCTTCATCCCATCCAGGTACTTTGCTGTTGGCTGCTGGAAAACATCTTGGTGACTGTGACCTGGGCTTCAGCTTTTGACCTCTTTTTTCTCCTTTCTCCATCGTTTGGAAAACCAGAGAGTCAGCCCCTCCAGGAGATGTAGTTTTGCTGGGGTGATGGGATTGCTGATGTTCTGACAGCTAATGGGGTATCAGAGCAAACAGTCTGGAAAGGATGAGTGTCCATGGTGCTCGTGCCCTCGAAGCCCTTTGGGAAGGTGACAGAGAAGCACCCCAGTGAGACAATTCCTGCTCTGCCATCAGTGTGGAGGAGCTCAGCCTGTTCCACTGGGGTGTTTGGGGCTGCTCTTGATGATGCCCAGTTGTCATCCTAAGGGGGATCATTCTTGGAGGATGTTCTGCCTTTCTCTCCACGGATTGTGCTCCTTTTCCCTCTGGGCTCCTCATCTTTGGCTGCTGGGGAGCACTTGCCTGGGGCCAGGGGATAACTTTGATGTTTTTACATTTACTTCCCATCACAACCAGCATATAGGCAGAGTTGGTGAGGCTCCAGAGAACTTTTAGAGGTAATTCCTTTTTATAATTTCCCCGTGGGCTCTAATGCTACTTCTGAGGCATAAGCACGCTGTCCCATCACTGGGATACAAGCATTTGCCTTCCCTGCATAAATTAAGTTTATTCACTTTTTTTCAGGGGGAGTGACTTTAAATACTTGGTGGGATTAGACAGTGTCAGGTAACACTATGGGAAATAAAATTTACACCAGACAGAACAAAAGGATTTTGGAAGAGCAAGGTGTGACTCTGCAACTTGAATCAGAAATGCAGAGATTCTCATTCCTCTCAGTCAGGCACTGCTGCCTGAACTCTTAAAGGCTGGCAACAACAGCTTGGCCCCAGCAGCTTCACTAAGTAAGGGGCTAAAATTTCAGCTTTCTGAATAAAAAGCATTTTTTCTTAAGTAATTATTTTGCAAATGTCCTGCTACACTCAGGTATACATTGTTAAAGACTAAAAATGCTTAGTTAAATGATGTGCTTTTTTTTTTTTTCCTACTTTTTTTTATTCTATTGAAATAGAAAATATTGTTGATTTCCAAACTGAAAGTTTTTAACATTGTCCTTTACATAGTCCAAACATCCAAACCTGTTCCAGTCAATTATAATTACCTTAAAAATAGTTGAAGATATTGAATTCTGTTATCATTCTGAAGTTGATGTGTTACATATGCAGATATTTAGGCAGTTATTTATACCTTGCAAATATAAAATGTTACATTAATTCTTATTGTAGTGAAATTGATTTGGTAATGTGAGCTCATTTCTGGTGTGCTAGGAATGATTTTTGCCTTGCAAATATATAGCAGAAGATTTGTGTGGTGCACAAAAAGTTTAAGAAAGAAGAGTTCATTTGGTTTTTAAATGCTTTCAGTGCATAGGAAGAGAATAACCTTATACAAGATTTTCACTTCTATTCAGTAAAGTGCTAGAGTTTGTCACCCTCTGAGTACACAAAATGCAGTGTAATGCCTAAAATTAGATTTCATTTTGCCTTTGTGCATGGTGCAAAATATTAAAAATCTTTAATTTATTAATCTGGGGTTGTTGATGATGTCAAAACCACAACTTTTCTAGTTTGTGTCAAGGATGAGAACTACATGGGGAGGAATCATGGACTTGTTATTGCACAGAAACTCAGCAGCCCTGGCAAAAGGTCCAGGGTCAAATCAGTGTAATTTCCGTGGCTCTGTATTTTCCTTTGGAATAAAGTAAGCAACAAGAAGTTCAGTGTTGAAGGATGTAAAGGTCATTGTATCTCCCGGTGACACAGTTATTAGAAATACTACCTCCTCTTTTTTGCCTGTGCCTGATTATCCTGAGCATGATTTTCCAAAGTGATTTATGGGGAATTCAATTAAATGACTGCTGGCAAAATGAGCTTCTTTTGAGGTCTGTGGAAACATGGAGATGTAATCCAAGGCCAGCACAGAGCCTTTGAAGGGTGATGCCCAATACCTAAATCTCTGAAACAGCTCATTTATGGATTAATTGCTTGCTAAAATTGCAATTCCTGCACAGAAGCAGACCTAATGTGATATATACTCATAAGACGAAAAAATTAAAAGAGCAACCTTTTGAAAAACCTATAAAAGTAATTCATACTTTGAGGAAGACTTGTTTTGAAGTTTTTTTTTAACCCAAAACAATTTTATTTTCATACCTAAGCTATAAATTGCACCCCAAAAAAACCTCAAAAAAAGAACTGCCCACGGAGAGAGAAGAGATGGAAAGATAATGGCACGTTTTGTCTTTGCTGAGGTTGTGCTGCCTGTTAAACTGAGTTTAATGGCTTTAGTTTTTCTTTCTGAGGATTGACCTTCTTGACAGCATTTGGCCACAAGTAAGAGCCTTGTTTCAGCGTGGGCTGTCTGTCAGCTCTGTGCTCTGCTCTCACAGAGGGATGTGGCTCCTGCACTGGCTGCACAGGAGTTGCTCATGAGGCAAGTGAGGGAGCAGAGATGAGGTTACAGTGTGGGGTTTGTTTGGGTTTCACTTAGAAACCCCTTAGGATATGTTGGTCCCCATTTCTATGCACATTTATTTACAATCCACTTAATTTGTGTTCTGTTTAACAACAGTTTTATTTTTTCTTTTCTCCTCTTTCATATTTATGTCCTTGCACATCTCTCAAGGCCTTCTGTACATCAGTTAAGCCCTTTCACTGTAGCACTGCATTTTCACAGAGTATTTTGTTTCTCCCTAATGCTTGCTGTTGCTTTATTCATTACTTTCACACTTTTCTTGCTGTTTTTCTTAGTTCTGCTGACAAACTATTAAAACTGCTATGAAAACTATTTTTTCATTTTCCATGTTCCTTTATTTTTCCTCTCTTATCATCATCAACAGGTTCCCTTTCCCCTCTCACAGGTCTCAGCAACTTTGCTGATACCCAGACCTACTCATTCACTTTCTGTCTCAGTTTTTATCTTCCCATTAATAGTCCTTTGTGCCTTGCTGTCCTGTGATGCTGTTGTTCAAGAGTCAGCATGAGGAAAAGAGAATATTTTGGGAAATGAGGAATGCACCTTTTGCAGGATAATTCAGCCAAATCCCAGAGCTGATTGTTGATTTTTAGGCTGAGGATGTTGATTTTTAGTCTGTCATTTAGGCTTTCTCTGCCAGGAATAGCTCTGGTATAAGGGAAGTGGAGAAATTGCTGTATCACAGCAATGTCTAATCAATAGACATTGACAAAATGTGGAAACATATTTAGGAGAAAACATAAGACTATAGCATCATCAAACCCCTTCTTGGCTCTGCTGACATCAAAAGGTAATTTTGGATAACACAGGGATTTAGCAATTATAGCAATCTTGGGTATGAAATGTGTTTTTGAAAGGTTTTTATCTGAGGTGATGCTACTTCACCCATTTGCACTGAGGATCATCACAAATGTTTATAATTATAATGATGCATCTGGCCTGTAGATCCTACACTGGGAGAAATGTCATGGGCTTAAATAGAAGGCTGGATGGAATTCTTATTTTTCACTTGAAATTGCCAGGGTAATAATAATTTTTCTTCTCCTTCAAAATTAACGATGAACACAACTCTCATCAGCAAGCAGGTGAATTTCTGGAAGAAGAGTAAAATTGCTATTTTTGAAAATAGGGCTGTGATTTAAAGGAAGAGTTTGTGTACATTTGTATTGATGGCATGCACAGTAATTTTAGTCAGCAAAGAGGGCACTTTGCCATGGATGAAGAAACAGTGCAAGACCAAAACCTCTGCTCACAAAAAGTAGTGCATAAGTATCACAGAGGAGTGGAACTTAATAAAGCAGAAAAGGAAAAGATAAAAAAGAATTTCAAACAAATTGAGATTTAATAAGTATTTCAGTCCTTATGTTAACCTAGAAATGTACAGATCTAATCCAGAGAGTCCATGTTTTAGCAGCTCTCACTCATGTCCTTGCTCTGGGGGAAATTTAACTGTGCCATAGGAAACATTTTCAAGCTAAACACCTTCATGTCACATTGTTCAAAGATGCATCAGCATGCATGTGCAACCACTTTGGAGGACTGTGAGCTGTGCCTCACAAATGGGTCTTAAACTCTATGTAAAACTTGGAATGTGCCCACTATGAGGTAATTTCAAGTTAGTTTTACTCATGAGAGCAGCCATTTATAGGACTGGACCCAAGTTTGTATTTATACTTCCTCGCAGAGAATGTTAGATTAATTTTTTCCATCTGCCATCTATAATCTTGTTAAAGGCACAGGTATAGCTGGTAATGGTAGATATGCAATAACGTGAGTTACTTCAGAATGAGGATGTGGCAAACCTATTTTTCATTATTTAACTGTTGTAACAAAATCTAGGAGTGGGGGAGAAACCTATTTTTTCATAGTACAATAAAATCACCTCTGAAGTTTTTCTTTTTTCCTTCACTTGTTCAGCATTCATAAATAGGCCAGGGTTGCAAGGAGTGTCTCTTGCTGCCCTTCTGCTCAGGCTATGGAGAATATTGGGATGCCATTTTCTAACTAATTTTTTTTTTTTTTTGCTCTGCTTCTACACCAGGCTATTGATCTTTGAGGCAATTTTAAAAAATTATTTAGACTAAAGTTGTCTAAGGTGAGTCTCTTATTTTTGCAAGATGTAGCTTCATTTACACGTGTGCTGTGTAATCTGAAACCAATGAGCTCAAATACCAAAAACCAGGTACAAATAATGAATCACATAAGTGATGGATACCTGCTCTAGTCTGAAGAGAGCAGTTATATGGTGTAACACCTGTTTGGTTCAATAAAAAAATAAAACTCCCATTATTCTCTGCAGAAATCTGACTCTATTTTCATAGAAAAAAATAGCAGCTATTGTAATTTTGCCTTTCAATGGATTTGTCTCCACCTTCCTAACCCTTTTCAGTCCCCTGGCATCCCTGGCTCTGCTGTCAGTCCCTGGGAAGTCACATGCAGAGGGACGTGAGCTTGGGCCACAGTGTCAGCATCTGCTTTGTCCAGCATGTGAAATTAATAAGGAAACGTGCTCAGACACTGTGTTTCCCATAACAACAAAGGCTTTGTTCCATTGACTTATAATTCCAAGTTTAATTCCAAGTTTGAAATGAGACAATAATTAAGTTTAGTAGCAGCCTTATTTTCACATTTGGGTTTCTATTCAGTAACCAGTAGTAAGTTCTCTGTCCAAGACAGTGAATAATCTTCTCTTTCTCTTCCCTCTTTACCCAAAGCTGGGTTGTTGGATTTTTTTTTTTTTTTTTTTTTTTTTAATTTCTGCTTGCAGATGAAAGTGTACTGAAGGCTGTGGTTTGACTCATTAGGCTCCTCTAACACCAAGTCCCATTTCTTTTTGGCTGCACTGGAGATCTCTCTGAGGTCAGCCAGGTCAAAGCTGCAGATTCTGCAAGTAACCTTAAAACCTCTTTCCTGCTAACAATCCCAGGAACTGGAATGTTCCTGATGGATAAGGTCAGTTGAAATACCTTTGTATTTACAAAATTATTAATTTGCCTTGTTCTCATCTTCCTTCACGAGTTGCTCCTGGATCTGCAGTGGATTCATGCCTATCCCGACTGTGTGACTTCATGGCAGGAGGAGGAAATTACAAAAAGATCATTAAAGTGTGAAATTAAATTCCTAAAGACGACACATCTAAAATAGCTAAAACATTACCCCCAAAACAAACAGTACCATTGATCCCACTTAATTACATCCTTAATAATTTTATACCAATGTAAAGCACATTGACGATGCACTAATCCATTTCATATTCACTGCCACCACAGATTTTCTCCTCCTTATTTGCTTTGAATCTCATCATTATCATGCACATAAAACTAGTATTCTTAGAATTTTTATAGTGGTATTTCCATATGAAATGAGGAAAAGTCTAATATATGAATACTAAACAGCTCATTAACATGGTTTGTAATATATTTATTCATGATAAAAGCAGCTGAGAAATGCTGATATAAAATAGTACTTCAGTCCCAGAGTATGTCTAAGATTAGAAAAACCATGACTAGGATAATAAATACTTTAGGGAAAACAGGAAATTTTAAATACAAATAACATCAAATAAAGAGCTTTGTATGCTTAATTAAACACATTAACAGATGCATTTATTTCAGTTAAATAATTAATATATTACTAATACTAGCAGCAAGAAAATTGTTGTTCTTTAAAAAATTACCTGAAAAGTTTTTTATTTCAGGAGAAAAAAATGCTGCCTTTAAAAGACATTACAGACATTCTTATCTGGAAGTGGCACAAAGATTGTTAATGATCAAATTACACAACAAGCAAAATGCATGGAAGGAGAGCCTAATCCACCATGTCAAGAACCCTGATTTAAAATTTGTTCTATGTGAGCCAGCCACTGTCAAGCCTAAGGAGCAGGATGGGCTTAGGAACAATTTAAATGATGAAGAGTTCCTTCTCTGTCCATGTGCATTAAATGCTGGTCCTTGAAGTTATTTCCTCTGGCCTTTCAGCCCTGCTTGCTGTGCCCAGGCCAGAGGAACAGGCTGCTGTGAATTACCTGTCCAGAGCTGGCCCAAGGCTCTGTGACAGAAAATTCACTGCAAGCATTTTATAGAGACTGGAGCAGGAGTTTAGGAATATATTCTGGAGGAATAATTGATGCATTAAGAGTTTAAGTTGTTATAAATTGATAATTTGGTACGGATTTAGCGATGTGCTTATTTCCTTTCTGCAAGTGTTTTTTACTGGCCCAGAAGCTTTTTCAACTGTTTAGTTGTAGTTGGGCCATATTAATTCAGCTGAAGTTTCATAGTCCACATATCCATATTCCATAATCATATTCAGGATTCCAGCCTATAAATAAACACTGCTGATACTTCTAAAAAGAGGTCAGGGAAGGTCCTTGATCTCCACTCAGATAGCAAATGGTACAAATGATGATTAAGATCAAAAGATAACAATGTTCAGTCAATAAATAAATTTCCAGCCAATTGTTTCTACTAGAAACACATCTGGTGTTGTTGACAGGAAGTATTGTGCAGTACCTTTTCCACACTGGTGAATATCCCCTAATTGGAAAAATCCTACTGATTCTTTTTTGTTGGTTGTTGGGGAAGATGGAGTCATTTTTGAAGGAGAGAGCACAGTCCTGGTGCTGGGCTTGGGCACAGGGCTGCCTTTGGACTGTTCCTTTCCTTGTTTACCAGCACGGCTCACAGTGATGCTGCAGGTGAGCAAGAATATTAAAAGAAGCCATTTCACAGCACTATTCTTTAGTCTGCCACAGAAAGGGATGCTGGAAGAGGGACTTAGCTAATTTAATGTTTCTGTGAAGTGTGGTTCTAATTGGTTCAAGCATGTATATGGATTTCAACTTTTTTTATTTTAAAACACCGTGTATTTTCCTACACGAACTGGAAATGTGAACTAGATAAATGTTCCTTAATAAGCCAGAGGAAGGTCAGCTTTGACTTATCCAAGCTTAAAGAAAAAGAGCCTTGGTAGTTGGAGGATTTTTTTTTTTTTTTTGAGGTTGAAATGATGCATATTATATTCCTTGACCTTTCAGACCTGGTCTCTGTTTTTTTGGCACGCTGCTGTCAGGAGCAGCACCCAGAAAGATGAGAGCACACCATGGTTACATACACCTCCAGCATCCATAATGCAGCCACAGGCAGGAGGGGGAGCACAGCTGCTGCTGCAGGGATCTGCCCCTTGGAAAACCCTCCTGAGGCTCTGCAGGACAAATGGCTTAGCAAGAGCCCTTGGCCTGGCAGGGAAAGCTGGAGATGGAGGAGCTACAGGATCTGATCACTTTTCAAGTCTTCTCCCAGCCTACACAGGTCACTGTGAATGGAGCAGCCTTCACACCTGAGCCTGGATTATCGAGTGCTGCTGCCAGGCAGGGACACTTTATCTTGTCCTGTCTGCATCCTACAGTTGTGGTTTTCTGTTTCTTTTTCTTTTTTTTTTTTTTTTTTTTTAAGAATACATTTTCAAAGGGCTTAAAATAGTTTACTCTAATTGGGAGCAATCCAAGTTGAGAAAGGAAGAGAAAATTGCAGTCATCCAGACAGCCCTGTGGTTTTTCTAGGGTAAATCATAAAGCCATAAATCACTGTATGTTTATGCTGTTTTTCTGTGACTCAGCTGCATTTGTGGCTACATTTTAGCTGCCAGCAGGCTTATAATTTTGAGTGTATAAAAATTACTGTGAGATTCTTTAGGGAGATTTTACTTTTTTTCAGCTTGATTTTTGTATGACAGTAAAGAGCTGACAAACTTCATGCACCGTCAAGGGGAATGTTTCTTTTCCATTGTGGAGAAGAAAGCTAAGAGACATGGAAAATTGCACCTGAGGAATGTGCTGTGAGGAAAAGACAGTGATGCAGCACCTATAATTACCTCAAACTTCCATTTTTTAAAAAGAAATCCATGTTTCGTAAGGGCATAGAATGGTTTGTATTGGAAGAGACATTAAAAGTCATGTAATTCCAGCCTCTTGCCGTGGACAGGGACACCTTCCACAAGACCAGGTTGCTCCAAGTCCTGTCCAAGCTGGTCTTGAACATCAGCAGATTTTGACCCCTTTTGTGTATATGACCCTCACTGAAACTTTTTTTTTTACTGAAAAACTCCTAACATTTGGAAAATGAATGTGAAAAGCTACTGAGGACAGAAGGAGGTGTTGGATTTAAGGTGGATTTACCATGGTGTCTATTGGGATCTCTCTTTTGGTTTTGATCCTGCTTATGGTTTTTGGCTGTGCAGAGCAGCACTTCATTGGATGTACTTTCAGTTGTGCTTGAATTTAAAGATTTCTTTCTCTTCTAGGAACAACAATGTGTGTTCTCTTGTCATTAATGTGTGTTTGCATGTTCCTGTAACAATTCTACCTGTATAAGGAGCCCCACTCCCACTGCTGCAGACTGGAGGGGTGGGCAGGACTCCTCTCAGGCACAGCTTTATTAGTGGTACCTCTTAATGAACCTGGGGTGCTGAAGGAATTTCGCCTTATAATGCATCAGGTAGACAGTCTTTTAGCAACTGAAATTACCAGAATAAAAGAATATCTGCAAAACCCTCTGGGCCAAGTACCAAAGGTGATTCTCATCACCTGGGCACACGCACTGCCCATGTGCCCGCACTTATTTGTAATGACAGATTGGTCTTAGCAGGATGTTTTTAGCTTGTTAGAGCTGCATTAGTTAGTCTGCAGCCAGCAGTAGCATTTGGAAAGTGATCCATGCCCTCCCCAGCAGACTGCTCTCGAGGCACTGATCTTTGGTGTGGCCTCCGTGCACGCTTGTGCTGAGCTCATTAAGATGTCTCAGACTCAAAGAAGGTATCAGCTATATTAAGTAAGGAGCCCTGGCTATAAAAACAAATGCAGCATGGCATGGAAATACATTAACATCCCCTGGTTCACTGTAGCATCGTGTGTTCAGGGAAACAAAGAAAGAAGATATAATCAACTGAGCTGGCATCAGCCCAGTTACTCTGAGCAAGCAGTAATAGCTTTCACAGGGTTCAGGGTTGGGTCTTCTGCTCATTAATATTCCTCTAAAGACTTGCAGGGTCTTTGCTGCTGAAATAAGGAGTGAATAAAATACAAACTAGAAATGTCTCAGAGCTGTGCCAGGTGTGTTGCTGGGAGATGTTTAATAAAAAGCTTGGCACTGGTGTGAATGGTTTCCCTGCCGGGTGTCAGGACTCTTCCAGCCCCCACAGCATAGCCAGTCACTGATGGCACTGCAGGGCTCACCCTGTGGCTGCTGCTTATTGTAGTTGGGGACTCAGATTAGCTAAAACCAGTCTTTTCTGCATGTCTGTGTGCTCGGGGAGCCTCACTGACAGCAGCACTGCCCAAAGCACCTCCAGCTAAATGTCCTCTGCCTCGTATTTCCCAGAGAACTGGGAGGGTGTACAGAAAAATCAGGATGAATGTGGCTTGTGCAAACCAGCTTTTTCTCCCTAATCCTCGTGGCACCTCCAGTAGTCCCTGGAAAGCAGAATTCATCCTCCCCAGCAGCTCTGGCAGTCACGGCCTTGTAGCTGGTCTTGGGAAAGTTTGACATAAATGCAAAGCCTGCTCTTAGTTTGGGTTTCACGAATCCTTTGTCTGCAGAGCTCAAGTGCTCAGTTTGGTCTTTTTAAAGTCTGGTTTGTAAATCGTCCTCTGGTAACTGTTTTTTGTTGCTTTTTCTCTTCTCTCCTCCTCCAGAGAGACTTTTGGAAGGCTGTTTTAGCATGGATGCCATGAGGCTGATTATGAACTGCAGCTAATTCTGGCATCTTGTAAATATCAAAACAGCACATTTTGTTTTTACACTAATGCACTAAGGTCAAAATTGCCTTTCTATTTGAACAGATAAGCATTTCATCTTTGTTAATATCCACAACCTAAAAGCTGTAGGAGGATAACAGGAATTTTTAATAGTGATATGTTGATGTTTCGGCTTGCTCTCTGAGGAGAACTTCCAAAGACAGAAATATAACATGATGGTATAGCATTCTGCTGTGTGCCAGCTCCCTCTGAGTGCTCTGCAAGGAGCTTTATGTGCTGCTTTCTAGACATTGTACTGTGAAAGAACCAGTCACTGCTTTTCCTGGAGGTGTTCTTAGCTCTTGTTTCAGCATTGCTCCCTCTTTTGATGACATCTCTCCAGTTACCAAGATATCTTTTCAGACTGGTGTCTGCTGTCCACAGGACATTTCTGTGCAGTAGGGTTTTCATATTGCTGACTCAGTTGGCATCATTTCCCCAGTATCATTGCATCTTATTTACTTTATGTGTGCATCTGTTTAGGTCTCATGCTCCCTCAGGGCATACAAGATCACTCAGTTTTAGCTCACCACTTTCCTGCTCTTGTGGTTTGATGTGCAGTATAAATGTCATTGTTGCTTGAGCACTAATGCACGATTTAAAAATAATAAATACCCCATTTGCTGAAGGCTAATAGTCAATTCATTATGTGCTGCAATATCCCCAGTTACTTCTCTGAAGGATTCGCTCCCTCAGGAGGTTTTGTGAGCTTTGCCATGCCATGCAAAGCGATGGAATCCTGGTTCTTCCATTGCTTTTTTGGCACATTCCAGAGGCAGCCTCTGCTGTCTTTTTGTGGGTTTGGCCTGGTGGCCAGAGGGCAATCACTCAGCACAGTGCTTTGAGTTGTGGAAATGGGGGTGAAGAACAGAACCTCAGGGTATGCCTGGGGTGGACAGCCTTTGCTTTGCACATTGATTCAATGTTGTATTACCCCAGCATTTTTACCAACATTGTCTATCCATGTGAATTCTGGTCCTTAAATTTGACACCTTTTTTTTTTTGGTATTTTTATTTTTTAAAATTATTTTTTAATGTCGATTCATTCATGAGCAGTGCTCTTTTTCATTTTAGTCTTGCATTATCTTGAATCTCTTCTATGTTTTTTCCTTTCTTTGTGTGTAACCTGTAGCACAGGATAGTGGTCACTATATTTTCATATTTATGTGGACTGCAGTGGGAAGGTTTAGGTTGGACATTGGGAAGAATTTAATCACGGAAAGGGTGTTTAGACATTGGAATGGGCTGCCCAGGGAGGTTGTGGAGTTCATGGAGGTGTTTAAGGAAAGCCTGGATGTGGCACTCAGTGCCGTAGTTTGATGTTGGTCAGAGGTTACACTCAATGATTTCAGAGGTCTTCTCCAACCTTATTGATTCTATACAATTCTGTGGTTCTTGAGTTTTACAGTTTGTTTTTCTAACATGATTCACCTGGAAATTTTTTCTTGTTTCAACAGAATTTTCACCCCACGTTTTGAGGGACAGCATAGCTTGTGATAGGCTCAATTTCAGTCATTCCATTAAAAAACTCATAGAGTTACAAATGTTATTCTTTACTCACTCAGCCAGGAAGGGCCTGAAGGAAGGTAAGTTAGGTGTGTGGTCATATAAATGTGGCCAGTATATTGCAATATTTGCTTTGGCATAACATAACCAGTGCTTTCACACTCTTCCCAGAAAATTTTTACACAGATTCTCACAAGTTAAGGATGTTCTGAGAAGTTCCACAAATTGTGGGAGGATAAGAAATGTGTTAGTCCCACATTTATTGAGGATTTTTATCTGTGAAGTGTGTGGAAACATGAGTAGAAAACAAGAAAGAGAAATAACCTGTTCGATTTCAAAATGTAAAGTAGCACATAAAGAATACTGTTCTGTATAGAAATCTATAAGGGAAACATGTTTGATATTTTATTATTTTCAGGTTGTCTCTGGAAGGAAAAAAGGTTGATGTTTTTCCCTTTTTGTTTTATGTTTTGTTTAGCAGTGAGGTGGAAGAAGGAATGTCATCAGTTTTTGTGGTGAGCAGTGGTATAATCAGTTATCAGCTTGTCAGCATTTGATAAATGGAGAAGATCCTATATGAAAAGAACCTGATATAAAATAAAAAAGCATAGCTATGGAACCTCTGTGGAGTTTAGCCAGTAGATGTCAAAGATATCACATAGGAGATGTAGCTAAAAGGCAAAACATTTTAGTTTTTCTTAAAGGTAATTCGGGTGAAGATGACACACACACACGTGGACACACAAGAACCAGACCTACATACAAAAATTGTCTCTTGTGGTGGTAGCTTATTCTGGAAAAGGTTTTTGTGGTGCCTCAGGTGAAGTGTCTGAGTGTGGAGAGAGAAGCAGGGATTTTGGTATGTTGGCATAATTCTAACAGAACACCAAGAAGAAAGCATGGTGTGAAAACAGTGACATTGCTGCATGAGGGAGTCACAGGAGCTGAGCTACCACTGAGGCTCAAAGAGTTTGAGTTGATTCAGCAGACTTTTATCTTTCAGAATTACCCTCTCTCTTGGTGATGAGTTGTTTTGCAAGTAGGTCACAATCACTTAATTGTTTGAACAAATTCAATATTTGGGGGTTTCAAGAGGGATAAAATTTGATTGCCTGTACCCATAGCCTGAGCTGGCAGTGAAGCTTTTGAGAGAGAACTGAAGTCCATGAGCCAAGACAGGGAAAAGCAGCAATGAAAATGTGTCCTGGTGAGACAAAAGCTTTGTTTTCATCCCCTGCACAGGGTCCTGTACAAACAGACATTTCTCTACTGTTGCAGGACTACTCTCTAATGCAGTTTTCTGAGTTTTTTCCCCTAGAAATGTAATAAACTATATCAGTAAATCACTAGCCCAATGTTTTTCCAGTAATTTTTTTTTTATTTCATAATGTGTAAGATTGCAGTGATACTTACCTTGTAAAATAAAACAGGTTTCAAAATGATCTAAGCATATATAAAGGGAGCAAAGTATGTTGAGTGCCATAAATAGTAGGCAGAGGTAGAGTCTGTGGTGATTTCATATTTGGCCTATTTCTAGGATATTTCTGTCCTATCTACATTTCCTTCCACGTTTACACAAATATGTTGAGGGTTTTTTCACTGTTTTTCAAATGTGGGTTGATTCAGGAGCAGTAATTTGTTAGATGATGGTTTTGCAGCAGCTGCCAGGCTTCTGTCATGAGGATGACAGAATAATATGATAATTAAAATATTGTTTATACTTCTTGTCTTGTAATCATCATGTACTTCCAGACTCATAGTTTTGGGACATGGGGTTGTTAAAACTGGCAGGTAAGAACCACTGCTTGAGGCAGTGGGAGAATAGTTGCAGCTTGTAATAGGTAAAAGGTAAATTAAGCTGCCTAATAACTTGGGCACCATTTGCTCTGTATCAGGCAAAAAGTGCCTCCCAACAAAAAGTGCTCTACCTGATACATTGTGCAAAATATAATAAAAGAGTTCAGAAAGCTTTCTGTCATGATGCAGGATCAGTTCAGGTGCTCTAGAGGATGAGGGCAAGGACCATGTAATGGTAATGATTTATGTTAATGATTTAATGATAATGATTATCACTGGTGCACATAAATTGCTAATGAACCGGGAGGCACACTTGTAAGCTTTCCTGGGCTTTCTAGAAAGTCTTTAATTTCCAAGGTAGCAAATGGAGATGCATGGATTTCTTTCACTGGGCACAGCAGGGTGAAGTTGTCAGAAGAGGCTGTTGCAGGGTTTGTGGTGGCTGCAGGAAAACTGGTTCAATGAGGGGCAAGACCTGTGCCACAGTGATTTTCAGAGAGAAAAATGGGAAAAGGAGTTCTCACTTTGAAACCCACACGAGAAAAGTGTGGGAAGGGTTTAAGCTTGGGAAGGGAAAGGCAAGAGGAGATGGCAGCTTTGATGATGTCCCTTCCTTGTGGCAGTGGGAGGCTGTGTTTGGGTGTTGGGAGCGTTCCAGCTGTGCAGAGCTCACTGAATTGAATTACTGGCACATTTGTGTATTTGCCTACATTTCCTCTCACATATCATAGCAAAGGATTGCTTCCCTCTGAGTCCCAGGCTGAGGCAGCCCTGTGCTTACACGTGGCTTCCTCAGGTAGCCAGAATCCATACAGATGGATTTCAGAAAGCAAGATCATGGTTATTTAGGGCATTGCTCAGTGGTTGCAACAACACTGAGCTTTCTTTAAAGGCTTTCCTAAACCTGGAGATATTTTCAATGTAAAATACAGCTTTGCTGTTTGTTTACTTCTTAAACTATATTTTTCATGCTAAACCTTAAAGTGGCTGCCTTATCTATCTCTTGCAAAGTATCACAAGTAAAGTTGAAGACTTAATCTACAAATCCCTTTGTCATGTCCTATAATAAAATATGAGCAGAAGGTAGTTAAAACTATTTATCACAGCATACTTGGCAAGTCAGGGACTTTTTAAGTTAGATAAATTGGCAACTGCTTCATTTTTTATCTCGTAAGACAGAACTAAGCCAGAATGAAGCATTGAGCCTTCTTGTTTTAGGAAGATGCTGGAGTTTGCTGGTGTATTTTTTATTTATTAAAGTCAGATAATGTTCAAGAGAATTTAGGACACTATACTTTTGCTTCTATTTAAATCGTCTTCTATATAGTTTTTTTTTTAATAAATTATAATTTCCCTTTCAGAGTAATATTTTTTGAATATGCCTGTCAGTAAATGATTAGGTATTCCTGGTCACTTTATCCACTTACAGTGCATGCTAAACAAACTCAATAAGCATTTCATTCAGCATTAATGGGATAATTATTGTATGTGGAATACTGATTTATGATAAAAGGCACTTTTACTGGGATCTGACATTTGTTCAATTCATTACTCCTGTAAGATAGCAATTAAGCTTTACAAGGTTATTTTAAATTGATTGCTACAGAATTTTTGTAACAATAGTCTTTATATTTCATCATCTACAGCTCCAGTGCTGTGTTAACCAAACACTAATTTAAAGTCATGTGTAGATGTTCTGCTGTTAATTGTAACTACTCATTGTTTACGCTGCGTTGTAGCACACGAGGGAAGAGTATTGTTTTGTTGGTGTGATGGGTATTTTGGTCAGGAATGGTTTTGACCTAAATTCTGTTGAAACCAGGGATGCAGTTCTTTTGGATCTCTTAATTACATAGAAAATTGGATCCCAAAGCTATGTAATAGAATGGAAAATGCATCAGGAATTTCATCCCTCTGAACAACTGCTCAGACAAACACAAATCCTGCTGGTTTTTCTGAGAGGCACTTTTAGCACCTCTGGCTTTCCTCTCCTGTTCCCTTAATCTCCTGTCCTTTTTGGGAGAGGCCTTGGGGAGAAATAAATAATGGATAAAGTCCCTGTCCATCCCAAGAAAAGGCAGAGTGAGTGAGGAAAATGTCAGTGTTAACAAGGCTGTGTTAGAGACCCTGCCTTGGAACAGGGAAACCTCTCAGCATTCCCAGAGAGGGATACTGAGCTCAGACAAGGGAGGCAAATGAACAATTGTGTCTCTTGTGAGGCTCCTGAGCTGCCTGCAGCCTTCTGCCAAGGTTTGCTGTAGGGGAGCCCCTGCAGCCTGGGGGATGCCACAGGGAAGGGACAGCTCCCTGTCCCCACTGACCTCCTGGAAACTCCTGTTCCTCCAAGCCACACCAACAGCACTGATCCTGAGCAGCATTTTAGCAAATCCTAAAGCCATTCACTTCTTCCTCCTTGCCTCCTTGCTGCTTCTTTGCTTACTTATTAGCTGTTGGAATCCCACTACTGCATAGCTGCTCTTTTCCCCTTTCTTTTAAATTTTTCCCCCCCTCAAAATAAAAAGGAGGTGTAAAAGGAACAGGATGCTGAAATGGGAGGATGCTCCCAAGACTAGAAAAGAGAAAAAAGGAACCTGGCTGTGGGAGGGAGATGAAAGAAAAAAAATCTCCAGTCCAGCATTAAGTCAAGGTTATGAATTCAGAAAAGTGATATTTGCAAGCCTTTTAAGTCTGTTTCCTGCCCAAGATGCCTTCCTTACACCACAATAATTGCACTTTATTAGGCAGAAAAAGCACAAGCAGGATTTGCAGTATTTGGTGGAGGAACCAAAAATATGTTTTTTCAGGAAATGCTCCACACAGGATAACCAAATATCAGTCTGCATGGATGGATGATCTTGTATCTAAAGGAAATCACTTTTAACGTAGTTTTTATGCTGTTATTATGACTCATTAATAGCAATGGCATGAGGCTACAAATGACTGAAGGTAGAAAATAATTAGGAAAATATTACCTGTATAAAGGCACTTATATGTAATTAGTAGGATTTTTACTTTTGTGGGTTTATTTTAAAAAGGGGGAAAAAGATTTTTTTTTTCCAATAAATTGGAGGAAGATGCTCAGACACGATCCCTAAGTACATTGAGACCAGCAAATTGTAGCATACTGTGAAAGACCATATGCCTGTGGGTTAGTGTGCTTAATTATACTGAATTTCTCATAATATTAAAAGTTATTTGTCTTCTAGAATATCCCAGGATTAAAAAAAAAAATAAAATCTTTTTTCAAAGTCTGATAGTTTCTAAGAACTTCATATATTAGAAAACTTCATCTTTTCAAGCCCTTGGAAATTGGAAAAAAAAATCTTGTAGAGTGGAACTCTAATCTCTTGCTCTGATATATGTAACATATAAAATATATCCATTCTTTTTAAGCTTCCAATTAAATAAGAGATACTCCCTCATTGTTACACTCTTCCAAAGAGGAAAAAATTGAAATTATATGGAAAGAGAAGAAAACCTTCTTTAAAAGAGAGACTTCTTTCTGCTCTTCAAGTTGACATGTTGGATTTTATGTAACAGCCAGTGACTGAAACCTTAATTCAGAAATTAAAACTCCTCTGCTGTTTTGAAATGTATCATCAACTTCCCAGTCACTCCTGGTTTAACCTTTGTGTGATTCTGGAAAGAAATGAAAAGCAAAAAATATCACCAGAAGGGCCCTGTAAATTATTGTTATTTTTTTTTTTCCTCTCTGATGCCAATGGATGACTTAAATCACTTATACTGATTAAAAACACACAACATAATCAGTCTTTTATTTTTTTATACTTTTTTAATGTTTAATGGAGGAAAATGATTGATGTTACTTAAAAGTAGAGAGAGAGAACACTTTGGATACAGCAAGAAGAATCTCAGGTTTTTAGAGTTTTGGGTGAACCTGCCCCCTTGAACTTGTGCATCTGTTTCTCTCTGGTGTTAACCCCAGACTGTCATTTTCCTTTCTTCTTTTTTTCAAACACTTTTTTTACTTTTTTTTGGTCTGAAACTTCTCTTAGTTATCAATATAGAACTTTTTCTCATCATTATTTCTGCATGAGAAATATACTTCTCAGAAGTAAAACTGCGTTTTTTAGGGTTTGTGCTGCTTGAGATTGGAAACAGGTTTCTGCCCTGTACCACAAAAACGAAAAATGGGTTTATATGTTCAGTACCCTGAGTCCATGTGCTCTTAGAGAAGTAGATATTCTTAATAGAAGGTCAAAATTAATTATGAGCAGGCTTGATTAACTAAAATAAAACAGAACTGAGAAACCAGATTTAAAAAGGGCACAAATGTGCCTTTGGACTTTTTTTAAAATTTTAAGTACATTGAATAATTCTAAACATATAGCATGTTTCAGTAAAATTAAGGTAGCATTTCCTGCCTTTTTTTCCCATATTTTTAGCTTTCAAATTTTATTTCATATCTGGAGAACTTTCTAAAATAATATATGAGGATGAGTTTTTGTAGCTACAGCATATTTGATTGCATAGGTACTTTTAGAAAAATTAGACTCTTTAAGCAATTAAAAAAATGAAGCATTAGTTAAATTAAAAAAAAAAAAAAGGTCTATAATTCTGACTTTCTATTAGGCAATTCATTTATTTAACTAAGCAGAGAGAAAGAAAATGCCCCAAAGTATGTCTTTTTCAGAGGATTACTCCCACAGCGTTATTTAATTTTGTCTGTATGTATCCTACTGATATTACCTATATTCTTCATTTCTTTATTCTGTTTGTACATAAAGAATCTTATTAGCACATCAGTAATTTGAAGTCTAAGCTCCCTTGAGGGACTGTGTTTTTCCTGCACTTTTTTATGCAGGTCTCCCAGGTGTTGCTGTTCAAAGTACAATGCCAAAACCTCAGGTTCACAAAAGGAATTGTCATGTATCAGCAAGATGCTCCTTGTTTTTATATTGGAAAGTGCAAAGGGGAATGTAATTGAAAATAGAGTTATTGCAAAAATGGCTTTGCCTCCTGATCCAGTGTCCTGGCTCCAGAGGGAGCAGACTGGATTGGGAAAATCAAAGTTCAGCTTGCAGCCCTAGGCCCTAATGGGTCACAGGACCTGAGTGGTTTTACAGATTTGCCTTCAGGAACTTCACCTTCCCATTTTTAGCACGTCTCTTATGCTCTGTTAGTAAGTTTTTCATCATTCTGGTTACACAAGGTGGGAGCAATGGGGAGAGCATCCCCTCCAGACAACCCCTGTTTGCTTTGTCACTGTCCAGAATTACACCTGGAGCCACTCCTCGGCTTCCAGCAGAGATGATGCTCCAGAGTTCCTTGTGGAGATCTTCCAGCAGAGATGATGCTCCAGAGTGACTTGTGGAGACCTTCCAGCAGAGATGATGCTCGTGGAGATCTTCCAGCAGAGATGATGCTCCAGAGTTCCTTGTGGAGATCTTCCAGCAGAGATGATGCTCCAGAGTTACTTGTGGAGACATTCCAGCAGAGATGATGCTCCAGAGTGACTTGTGGAAATCTTCTAGCAGAGATGATGCTCCAGAGTCACTTGTGGAGATCTTCCAGCAGAGATGATGCTCGTGGAGATCTTCCAGCAGAGATGATGCTCCAGAGTGACTTGTGGAGATCTTCCAGCAGAGATGATGCTCCAGAGTGACTTGTGGAGATCTTCCAGCAGAGATGATGCTCCCTCTCTGCTTGCCCAGGACTCCCTTTCCCTGCTGTGTACAGGTCAGCAGCTCCAGCTGGCACAGAAATGCCCGAGAGCTCCGTGCTGGGCACGCTGTTCTTCCCCGCGCCGTCCCTCGCGCAGCGCGACGTTGACTCTGCCATTTTCCCGTCTGCCCCAGTGCCAGGCTCCACTACACAGAGTTAAGACAGATGCCTGTCACTCCAGAAGTGTAAGTCCAGGCTTCAGATCTTCGGCAGCAGCTCAGCTGCCACTCAAACTGGCAGCTTCCCCCAGCTGCTCTGGCGGGGATCGCGCTCAGCTCTGCGGACGGTGCGTGACGGATTGGGTTATGTGGGAAACGCTGGTGGCAGCTGCAGAGGAAGTGTTTGGCACTCACTGGAGCAGGACTCTGAGTGAGGCAGTCATCATTAGCTGCCTGTCCTGACTGGCTGGGTCTCCAGTGTGAGTTTTGACTCAAAATGCTCTTTGATGCCGACCCAGTGAATATTATCTGTGACGTGGAGCAGTGCCAGCGAGCAGGAGGAGAGTGCCTTGCTCAGGGATGCTGCACAGGGCAGCCTGTGGAGTGGAAGGAACAGCAGATGCACGCTCAGACCCTTCTGATGTGGCCCAGGACAGTTTTTGAAAGACAAACTTATTGCGGAGGTATGGTGTAGGGGCACCGGGATGGGAATGAAAAGCAGCAGCATGCTTTCATCTTAGTGCCACAAAGTAAAGGGCTGCATTTCATACCTGCTCTTTGTGTTTTAATTAAAGTTATGGAAAGATGAAAACTAAAAATCTTATTAATCATAAATGGCTTTTCACCTCCTTCAACATTTCGGTTTATTTTCTACTGCTCCTCTTTAGGTTATGATAGACTTAGAACCTTTTAAATTTAACTTGCGAGTCTCTTGATCCTGCCTTCCCCTTCATGCTGCCCTGTCAGGGTATGGGGATGGAAATGGGCTGAAGGAAGGTTTGAAATTCAGTTTCTGCAGAGTATTTAGGCCAGCCAAGCTTGTTTTTGAGCAGGTGAGCTGCTGTGCTGCAGAAAGCATCTCTGCTGGGGCAATTACTGACAGCACCAGTGGTGTGTGCCTTCACCCTCTGGGACTGACAGCCCAAGTTGTGCCCCTTCAATGGCTCTGGGTGACCCAATTTGCTTGTGGGGTGTTCAGGGGGAAAGAATCAGTGCATCAGTATAAAACAGCGTTTCTCAATGTAATGTAGAAACAAGAAAAGTTCACTTTGTAAACCGCAAAGTGTAATATTTCCATCCTCTGGCTTTTCCTTTCATGCATCCCTGTGGCGTATTTGTGTCCTGTAATGTGTCTGTGTCACAGATATTAAATCTTTGAAAAGGAATTGAACCTATTAAATGAAAAAATATTCAGAGTTTTACCACACTTCTTAATACCGTAGGGTCTCTGCAGACATGGTTTTATCTTTGATAAGGTTAATAATTACATTATAATTTTTTGTAACTATATGAGGGTTAATGAAGCAGGAATGTGGTTTATGGAGGAATTCCTTTTAAAGAATCGCTTTCAAAAATTTTTCAAGTGGAATAGTGTTCAGCTACATATTTTTCAGTTCAGGAAATCTGTTTCAGTGGGAATTATATTCGGTTCAGAGAAAACTTATTATTCCATTGCAACTAATGTCTTTCATTTTTAAAGTCATAGTTTGAATATTTTACCTGTGGGATGATGATACTCTTGGTGGATTTTCCATACTGATCACACTTACAGCTGTCATTTAGTAAAAAAATTTAAAAAGGAACAATGATTCAATAAAAGAAAATCCTGGCTGGGACTAATCCCATAGTTTGTTCCAAATCAGTAAAGTCTAGTTTTTATTGAAGGTGATGACTCTTCCAAAACAAACTGGCCCTATTTATCTATTACTCCTGCTTGAAGGTTGTGGAGAACAAAGTACAAGTAGTTTTAAAGTTCTCACTAAACTAGAAAGGGCACACAGTAATTTCCCTCCACCTCTGGGACTTGTACACAGACATTGTTGTGTAAAATAAGTTATGGCCTCCTGCAGAAAGGAGTTTCCAGAGTCCATCTGGAGTACAAAATTGTAAAAGCTCATCTTCTGAAGGAGAACAGGGTGGAAATAAAACATAGCAGGTTCCACTCCCTGGTCATTGTTAACTGCTGCCCACAGAGGCCTGGCAGAGCTTTAATGCTGCTTTAAATGTTTAGGTCCTAAGAGGCAAAGCAAAGCAGGGGAAGCTGGGGAGGAGCAGCAGGAAGGCTGAGGATGCTTTCATACACAGGAACTTGGTACAGTGCACGTCAGGAATGGCCTTCCTTGTGCTGTAAAGCATTCAGAACTTGGGCTTTGCTGGGGAGACAGAGGAAAGGGTGATAAGGGGTGAAATTTAAAGTGATTCTGCTGTTTCCAGAACAAGCTTGCATTTGTCCCTGTGCTCTGGGGGTGGGGAAGGGGAAATGGAGTGTGCTGCATCCCTGAGAAGCAGCAGGTGACACAGATGACAATTTGCTCAGGAGCCTCCCTAACATGGTGCCAGTTGGCAAACTGGGCTGCTGTTCAAGCATCAGTCAAGAGATTTCTGGGATGAAACTGTTTTGCAAACAGTGCCTCTTCATGTGATTCTAATGACAAGTCTGCAACATCTGGCTGTGGTTTTGGACTCAGAGCTCATACATTTGCATGCCCTGGTCCCTCCAGAAATTATTTGTCTTGGAGGGTGAATAGTCGCCTCTGTATAAACACTACACTAATTCTTTATAATATCTTCTCTTTTGATTTATTCTTAGCAGCCTAGAACAGATATTTTGAAATTACTTAAAAGCATGTGAATTTTCAGAGTTTGCTCAAAATCTCTCTATTGAATTGTCCCTGAGTTTAGTTATTTTGCTCTTATTGTTTTCCAACTCCTTCATAAGTTTCTTACTGTTTTTTCAGCCAATTCTGTTCCCTCAGAACATGAGGACTTTTTCCATGCAATCCTGAGTTGCCAAGGGCTCTGCTCTATAGAGCTGACCTGGAACATGGGCATGGGAGTTTGCATCTTGTACATCCTGAGCTCCAGACCTGCTAATTCTGATGGAACAGGGATGTTTCTGTCAAAAAAAACCCCTCAGAATATACATTCTTGTGCTCAACTACTAATTCAACTAATGTTAAATTAGTAGTAAAACCTGAATACATTTTGGAGGTGATTCAATTATCTCTGTATCACCGTTAAGGGTACTAAGTGGAAGGTGGGAATAGAAATAATTGTATTTGTTCAACAGAGACAGAAAAAAATAATCAAATTCTTTGAAATACAAAGCTGCAGAGTGTATAGATGGGAATGATTCAGGTTGGGCTGACTGTTGTGCTGTGCTGTGGTTTAATTATTTGGCTTTTCTTTTGACATTGCACTTTTTCCTGTTCTGAATTTGGATCTGAAAAATCCTTTATTGAATTTTTTTTGCTGTGACAAAAAATCAGAAAGAGATAAAACACAATGATACAGTAAAGATAATCCCCATCTATGGATGGAGCATTAATAGACATAGACCCTCCTTATTGGAAGCACTTCAGAGTGCTTCCAGTGTCACTGTATGCAGTGTCAAATACATTTCTTGTCCAGTGCAGTGTCAACTTTATTGTCAGTGGGCAGCAATAATATAGATAATATTATATTATATACAGTATTGTATTTTCAGTGGGCAATATTATTATTGCCAAAATTCTGTGTTGGGTGTATTTCCCTTCAGCAAGCTGGAGGAGTTTTTGGGGAGTGCAGTGACTGACAGTCCCATGGTGATGGCTCAATGCACCTCCAGCTGCACCACAAATTGTCACCAGAAGTGGAGTAAGAGATTAAAGGGGACTCACTGAGAGAGGCAACAAAAGCAACAAACCCATCCCCACAACGGGACTTCATTTCATTTCAGCGTGTTCAGAAAAAGCTGAGCTTGAGTCACAGTCAAATCAACTCGAGTCACTCAAATACCATTTCAGTCACAGTCTAGCAATGAATTGCTGGGGAAAATTCCTGGAGAAGCAGAAGATGGATTAAAATGCAATTACACAGGGAGAAAAGGTGTTCTGGTAGTAGGACTAGAAGTGACTAATTTTTTTTATAAGCATTCCCAGTCTAAGTCTCTGTTGACTATGGCAATGTATAGGGGGATCCAGAACAAAAACATTGCATTTAGAAGACACTGCTTGGAATAGCCCACATTTCATTAGGGGTCCCTTGTGAATCATTGTGTGCATCACACCTCTTTTACTGCATCACCTCATTGTCTCTTTGGTCATGGTAGCCAGACAGATTTTTTTCTTTGGGTATTTTATAGATTCTTTTTTTAAATCTCCACCATGAATGCCATATAATTTTTGGGTTTTACTGGAAGTTTACAGTTCTGTGATCTTTAATAAGTCAAACTACCAAGCATAAAGGCCACGTGGGGTGATCCATGATGGAGGAGTGGTTTGTGGCTGGGTTTGTAGCCCTGGCACCCCTCCCTGCCAGGAGCCCCCTGTGCCAGCCCTGGCTCCCCTGTGCCCTGGGCAGAGGCTCTGGGGCATTCCTTTGGCATTTGGCTGCCTCAGAGCTCAGTGGGAAAGGCTTCATTGATTCCAGTGGACTGGGATCAATTAGTCTTCAATTAGAGAATGACCTTGATAATCTTTCTCTAATGTTCTCCCTGTACATCAGTGCTGCTTGGCGCTGTCCTAGCTCCAGTCTGAGTAATTTTTTTTTCTTATAGATCTGCATTACTGCTTTTAGATTGGAGTAAAGTCAATTGAAGTAAATGTCTTCCTTTGCTTTATGCCTATACCAACACACGTTTACTTAATTCCACCCATTAGTTTTCTTTCTCTCTCATCTTTTAGCCATTATTTAATTACTCTTAATTTAGAAGCTCTAGATTTCCTTCAGTAATATTTCAGTTTTAGTATAGATCCTACAATAACTACTTTTTAATAAAGATATCATATTATATATACCCAGGCAAATACTTCAGTTGGTAATCACATGTAATCTGTTTTTTAACTTTTGAGAAACAGAACTACACATTTCCATAAATGCCTTAAATATTCTAGTTAATTGGGATGTGATCTTTCCTAAATGTGCCGGATCACTTTAGCCTGAGTGCCATTCAATCTTGCAAATTTTGTTTTCTGACTTTTAATCATTAGTGGTTATTCCCCTGATGAGCTTATTAGCCTTGAGTACAAATACTTCATCTACCCTAGTGAAGAACTAAAAGTCTGAGGAACTCCTTAAATATGCATGGATATCTATATCCCTTTTTTTCCCTCTTTCTTCTTAGGAAGTAAAGTGAAGTGACACTGTCATATAACATAATCTTCACTAATTTTACTGTTTTAAGGTTGAATACTCATATTTTGTAGGGATAGGCAATGTCTGTAGTTTGATATAGATAGAAAATACAAGCCTCGAACATACCAACTATCTGAAAAATCTGTATTTTATTTGTTTGCTGTGGAGTTTTACTCCAAAATTACATTAACTAATCAAGCAAGAGACACCACATTTCTGTACAGCTTCCATCCATTTGAATTCTTTGGGCTGTAGCTGTATTTTGTTCAGAGTAAGCACCGAGTGTAGTCCAAGGACACTTTTTCTTTATCAATCTATGATGACAGATGCTAATAATACATAACTAGGGAAGATATAAAAATGCTAAATTAGAACCCACAAGGACTATTTTGGTGATCATACTTTCTCTTGAAAACAGAGGTGACTGAAGCTTTTCTAACACTTTTCAGTGGTTTTCATTTTGCTCTCAAAAGTTCATCATCAGTTGGGTCTCTGCTGTGTAATCTCTGTGTGAGAATGGTTTCATCCCCTTCAGTGATGTGGGCAGTGGGACAGGGAAATTTCCTTAACAGGGATGTGACTTTTGGTTGGTGGGGTTTTTTTTCTTTTTGCTTTCATTATCAGGGTAAACATTATTTTCATGAGTTTTTTTTTGCTCTATAACACAGCAGAAAAATTCCTATGACCAATTTGAACCATCCCTCTTTCAATGGAACAGGATGTAGGAACTGGGACCAGACAAGAAAACAGCAGTAAGGATTTTTTGAAAATATTTGAGTGTAATGTCTCATCAATTTCTTGAGCTGTTCTTTTAACTGCCAATCAGTCACTTTTTCTTTAGTTTCCTGAGAATTTCTAGACACTGAAATCTCTAAGCGTACTTCAAAGTTTTAGAAACTATTATTTTCCTCACTCTTTTACTTGATTTTACACTGAGGCACAAGAAAGTAATGTGGCTTTCTCCAGTGAAAAGGAGAATAGTGGAATATTAGAAACTTGGATTTTAGCATTAAATATATGTACAGTGTGTGTTTGCACTGCTTACATGTATATTTGCAGTGCTAAAAATATATATTATTTTCCCCAACCATCTTATTTTGCTGGTCATAGATTTAGGTTTCTTTCTTTCCTTTTTTTTTTTTTTTTTTTTTTTTAACCTACTTAAACTTTCCTCAAATGTTTCCAAATAGTATGAACCATTTGTAGCTGTCCTAATTCTGGCTCATAAGCAATGCTAAAAATTCCTCCCCCAATTGACAGCTTTCTTTGCCAGATTACAATATTCCCAGCTGATTAGTTATCTTAACCGCAGGGCTTTTTCTGAAAAGTACAATTAGCAGAATTTGTTTCAAGCTCCTACTAACAGTTTGCTGTAGAATGTAATTTCATGTTTTCTGAGCAATGAATGTTATTCATGTATTTTTGAAAAATCTACTAAGAATACATTTTCATCCCTTTCCTTTCTTTCTTCTTCCTCCAATGCCAAGAAATAAAAATTGAAAATATGATTTCATCTGGAACTAAGAGAAGCCCTGGCATTTAACCAAGTGAGATTTTGGATGTGCAGCAGTTGTTACTGTTAAATTCAACTATTTTTGAGAATAACACTATGTGGAGAGGTAGCTGGGAGGAGAGGGGAAGCAGGAGGATTAGGAGCTTTCAGCAGTGGGGATTTCTGAGCCTTGGAGCAAAGAGTTCTCTGCTGGCCTGAGTTTGAAGAGGTTTCAGCTCAAAGTTGAAGCTGAGAGGAATCAGAAGTGAAGGCCTCATCCTTTGCCAGCACAGCCATTTAATTTTCATTCATTAGGGAGTTCCAGCTGTAAACTCTACAGCAGAAAGCTGCTGCTTTATCCCTATTTATCAGCACTGATGGAAAAGGCAGACAGCAAACTTGCATGTAGCTTTTGTTAAACTTTATAAAGATAAAAACCCTATAATGCATCCTTCACTTGGAGCATGGCAGCTGACACTTGCTGAATGTCTGCTGTGGGGAAAAAAGGGAAGAGTTACTGCAAGGAGCTGTTAAAAAGCATGAAAAATAAATCCAGAAGCCTGGATGTGTCTGGTTTGTGTTGTGGGCACAAGAGGGTGGTGGGAGGCAGCACAGCAGATCTGAGAGGAGGAGGGAGGATGCAAGAAGAGATTTCTGGTCCCAGATTTCCTACTGTCATGGTCTGGTTGTTCTGCTAAGGTTTTTTGGAAGCTGAACAAAAACTGGAAGAAGTGATATCAAAACCTCCCTGTCCTACTGTGCATTAAATACATCCCACATATTTATGAGTTGGAGACAGAGAGTATTGTGGTAAAAAAAGAACTATTATACCTAATAGTTCTGATTTCAGTAAACAGGGAGAAGGCTGAAGTGCTACACAGACATTTCAGAAAATGCCATCAGTTTCTCTCTTAGCTGCATAGAAAATCTATGTCCCTTTTCTAAGTAATTGTCAGTAAAGTTAAAGAATCTGAATCTATGTTTATTGTAAAATTTCCATTTTACAAATCTCTTCTACAGACTCACTGAATTTAAAGACATTAAATGAGAAGCTGGACTGGTTGTTTATAAGGCATAGGTAGAATTTTCATAGGATAGGGAAATTTCAGTTGTGCACATTCAACCATTAATGATAATTTTCACATTTAGCAGTTAGTTGAAGGTAATGTGGCTGTGTATACTCAGGATAATACTTATTTTTAGTTAAATGGTTATTTTCAAACTGAAGTCACAGGAGATTGAAGCCTGCTTCTCTGTTTCTTTCTTTTCTTGTACATTGTTTTCTTTTATAAAGAAATAAAAGACTAAAAAGATTTACACTGGCCAGAGTTTAATTTGTATTGACATTTGTATCTTACCTCTGAGGTTTTGGTAAAAAATGCAATTCAGTGAGGTCAGACACATACAAATGAGAAGATATTGCTTCGAGTTGCATGAGCATTAAAACACCTAAATCCAACTTAAATAAAAGTGAGTTGGAAATTCAGCCCAGCCTATGAAACATGGACTTTGGGGCTGCAAAACCTGTTTATGCCTTAGTGAATATTTATTGAAACCACAAAACTCTGGGTTGGAGGGATAGAATTCAGAATACCAAATAATTTTAATAACAATCTCATTGACAATGTTTATAAGGGAGAAAAATATCAGTTGATCTGCCATCTTCTGGATGGTAATGAACATGAAAACTGATCTGATTTGCAATAGTGGTGCTGCAGGTTTTGGTCATCCCACACAATTTAGAGCATGATGTGACCATGGGCATTTTATATGAGGAAATAAAGTTGGTTTTATGGGTTTATAACTTGTATATAGGACTAAAATACTGTGTAAGGAACTCGTAAGAGCATTTCCTCCTGAGTTGTTCTCCTGTTCTAAATTTATATCTTTTTCAAGGAGATGCATAAACATCCCAGCATTCCCTACTATCTACCAACTTGTGAAGTATCTTCTCAAAAGCTTTTCTTGAGAACTTGCTTTTTGCATGGACTACAGAAACATTTTTTCTTCCAATGGCCTAATGTGGACTGAAGGAAATTACAGTTGAATTTTCAGTCATAGGGAAAAATTTCAAACTCTGCATTCTGTTAAGCGTAAATTTCCTCCCTGAGTCTTTTATTCCCAAGATTGTGTTTGCACCAAGTGGGATAAATGCTCTGCTATTTGCACATTAAAACTTATGTGATACTTGGTGAAATCAGAAAGCTGCATCTTACAAATTCTGTCACAACAGTGTTGCTGACCATGTCATTAATGCAGTTATTTGTGATTAGCCACCTACCCCAGTGCAGGGGAGTCATCCTGACCCAAAGCAGCCTTGGACCTCAGCCAGAGGAGCTGCTAAAATCACCCTGTGCACGCTGTCATTGAGATGGATACTCGGAGCATTATCTGCTGACCCTGGTGGCTGAGGGGGTTTTAGGGTCACTAATGAAAGGCTGCATGTGATGATAACTCCTGGCTGAGGGGGACTTACCTGAACCTTTCAGGGCAGGTGCACTGCCTCTGTGCACCAGCTTTGTGTTGGGTGTTTTGTTGGGGAGTCTCTTGTGAGACAAAAGGGGTGCTCAGAGAGATCCTTTTAAATAACCTGGGTATCGTAAAAGGAGGTAGTTTGAAACAAATCCTTTACATTTCAGTATTCATGACCCTAAAGGTAAAATTGCTTCTTTTTTTTTCTTTTTTTTTTTTCACAAGCATCAGTACAATCAAGAGCATATCCAAAAGTGCATGGGTCTGCAGTTTCCTGCATAACCAGGGGAAAAAAACTGGGTGTAAAGCAGCATAAGGTGTGAGAATCGTCCCTCTCCCTGCTCTCAGTGATGTTTGAGAATAATAAAACGTGGCAATAGGACAGATACCTTTTGGGAGCACTTAGAGCTTTAAATGGACTCCCTGTATTACAGTACTAAATTGCAGAGTTACTACCATTAAACAAACCAAATAGATTTACATTTAAATTGTAACAGAACAAGGGAGATAATGTCACAATGAAGCTACAAAAATGGGAAAGCAAATCCCAATAAATGTCAGCTCCTTATTTTACTCTCCAGTTTGTTGGGAAGTTAGGAACTTTTGAATTTTGAGTCACTTCTTGCCAAGAAATAAATATATAAAATTTTTCCTCTGAAGCTTTTCAGCCTCATAGATAAACCCTCTTCAATGAAAGCATGGGTCAGTGCGGGGGACAGATCCAGATTGATGACTGCAACAACAGTTCCTGTCTCCCAAAGCTCTTCCCTACTCTTTTTCCCTCCACCATGGTTCAGTCTCTTTAATCTTCGTTGTTTTTCTGTTTTTAAAATTGAAGGGTTTTTTTGGGTTTGTTTTTGTTTTTTTGGGTTTTTTTTTGTTTGTTTGTTTTGTTTTGTTTTTTTTTTTTTCTTAAGTCTATGCTGGTATGGTTTTCCTCTCTTCCTTTACTTACTTTTTAATTTTTTTGTCTCATCTATGGCCTTCACACAATCTCTCTCTGTTGTTCTCTTTCACTTGATTTTATTTCTTGTTGTTATGAATGATCTAATTGCAGCCTGGCTCCTTGGGACTGTTGGTGCAGTAGTGTAAAAGTGGAAACAACAGGTTTTGGAGAATATGGCATAGAATGTATCTCTCCTTTGGTTCATAAAACCATAGTAGATTAACTCAACTAATAGTGATTTTTCTGCAGCCCATCAGTGTGACGTGGCATAAATATTCAGAAGTATCAGTGGGGCTTTTTTTTTGACAGTTACTCGATGAGTTTGACTCAGAAGTGCTTTGTGTGGATGAGTCTTCTCTTTATTCATAAACAGCTTGGGTATTAGTCAAACTTGTACAGTTAAATTCTGCTTTAGCATAAAAGCATGGCCTTCACTTGAAAAATCATTTTTTTCCACTGCCTAAATCTGGAGTTCTTCAAGGTCTGGTTAATTCACTTAGAAAACTTTTTAGCTGCCTTGTGATTTATGAATGGACAGAACTGTGCTTTTCATAGAAGAGTTTTTTTCTTACAAAGAAAACAAAATAGATGTTGAAAAGGGGACTTGCCTGTAACAGTACTTTCTGTGACTTGCATGAAATGTATTTGTCTTTATAATGACATTGATTTTTATAGCTCCTATAACTACAAAAATAATTAAGAGCATTTCACTGAGCTAAAGAGGGATGTTTCATATTGACTGGAGAGTTAATTTAAATTACAAATGAAATACAGGAGAAGTGCCCTAAAAACTGATGTGTACATTTTTGTAGCACGGTGAACAGATAGCAATTAGTGATAAGTGATTTGCCTCCAAGTTGCTTTGAATAGCAGATGAGGAAGAGCTCAATACAGAACAAATAAGCTCAGGCTCGCTGGAGAGAAGACAGAGAAGTTAATCTCCCCTCCAGGGCAATGATGTTCCAGGTGATATCCTTACAATGGATTTTGTCACATTGTGTTTTAATGCTCCCAAACAATGTATTTTCACCTTTTATTTCCTCAGGATATAATCTCATAAATGGTCTATTTAGCAAGGTTTAGGCTTCCCTTGTGTCTTCTCTTTGCAAATGAATCAACAGCATCAATTAGGATTGATTGGGAAGGTCAAGCTTGGTTTTGCACAGGAAAGATTCAAAACCAGAGGTGGTCATGGCATGAATGTGCAGGATTGACTCACCATGCTGTCGGGCTGGAGCAGGGATGGTGTTGGGAATATTGTGCTCAGCAGGAACAGGACAGTGATTGCCACCTGTGCTGGGCACTGCTGAGGCCACACCTTCAACCCCAGGGTCACTTTTGGTCCCTCAGGACAAGAAAATATTGAAGGGCTGAGGGTGTCCAGAGAAGGGAGAGGGTCTGGAGAGCCAGGAGCAGCTGAGGGGTCTCAGCCAGGAGAAATGGAGGCTCAGGAGGGACCTTCTCACTCCCAAAAACTCCCTGACAGGAGGGTGCAGCCAGGTGGGCTCTGTCCCTTCTCCTTGGTAACAAGCAATAGCAAAAGAACTGCCTTAGCTTGTACCAAGGGAGGTTTAGATTAGATATTAGAGAAAATTTCCTCACTGAGCTGGCTGTCAAGCCCCTGGCACAGCTGCCCAGGGAGGTGGTAGTCTCCCTGCCCCTGGAGGGATTTAAAAACTGTGTAGGTGTGGCACCTGGGGACATGGTTCAGTGGTGGCCTTGCCAGTGCAGGCTTGCTGGTTGCACTCGATGATCTTAAATGTTTTTTCTAACCTTAATAATTCTATGAGAATTAAAAATAATTGCTGCATCTGGAGACAGCTAGAATACACATTAAACAGAAAATGTGTGGAAAAGCCAGTAAATGGCACAGAATTCAGCCCATATTGATGCCTTGTGAAGGCTGACCTAGAACAGAGAATAGACAATTAAAGAATAAATTAGGGATTTATTAGAAGGCCTCAATGGATGCACCTTGGGCAGCACAAGAGCCCAGCCAGGGCTGACCCAAGATGAACCAAAATGGTCCCAAAATGCCTGACTGGTCATGGGGTCTCTCACTTTTATAAGTTCTGCTCCATTTGCACATTGGAGTTCATTGTCCAATTCCAGCTTTAGATTATCAAGTCCCATCCTTCTTGTTTTTCTCTCTTCAGCCCACATAGTTTGTGCTCTTGGGCCTGAGATTTGGATCATTTGTCCTTGGTCCCCAGCTAGAAAAGGAATTGTTTTGTCTCCCTGCTCTGTGCAGAGAGCTCACCGTCCCCTAATATGAAGCTCAGAAGTGCACACTAAAGCAGCACAGAATCTGAAAAATATAAAAGCTAAAACCTGAGGCATCAATATGAGTCGGAGACTTGTAAGAAAGTGTCATCTCTTGACAACTTTATATTGATGAAATTAGTAATTTTCTAATTGATAGTTTGGGAACATTGTAATGAAGTGTCAGCAATTTCTCTTCTACGATTATGTACAAATGAGTACAGTTATTTCTGATGGTAGATGTTTTTAATATTGTTTTGTCAAATTAGCAACTCTTAGGGATGAAAACTTTGAAATCTTTTAGGGATTCATATAGATGGCAAAACATCATGTAGATGCCAATGTTACTGAGCAGCCTGTCTCAATTATATTTTGTGGTAGAGAATTATTTCATATGCATAAATTTTTTCCATTGCTTAGATTTGAATCTATTTTAATTTGTACTTTTCAGCTTTTTCTGATTCTTGATTTTGGTTTTTACTATCTGATTTTCTTCCCGAAAATTTTGTAGCATAATTTGACATTGCACCACAGAAGTATGTTTAGATTTTTATTTTTTAATTATTTTTTATATTTTCTTCATTCTAGTTTGGCAGAACTGGGCAGAACAGAACTGCTGTGTGACTGTATTTCCCAGATGTGTTTACTTTCCTAATGAATATCTTGTCTGGCTGAACTGGAAAATTTCAGGACAGACATCCTGTAGCTGTGCCATAGCCGGTGCTTTGGTTAGACTGGAAAAATCCAGGTCTGCTCTTGAGCCACAGTGGGTCAACAGATCAGCACTTGTGCTCCAGAGTAAACCCAAACAACCAGGAGACACCGATTATGGGATATGCAGGTGTGTGTGCATTTCTCTTTAGGCAATCCAGGATAGGAATATGCGACTCTTAATGACACAGTAAAAATAAAAAATAGCTGGGGGCCTTAAAGGATGATTTTCTTCCAAGCCTGTCCTCAAAGCAGCTTTTATTCAGCACATGATTTATTTGTCTGATTTCTGCGGTGTATTTTTTTTGCAGAGAGAAACTGAGGGCAGTGGAGACTCCTGAAGCCACTTCAAGCTCTGTGGGGAGCAGGGGTGGCTCTGTGGTCCCTGAAATTCTGCTGCCTCCCAGGGGGGAGGATGCTCCCTGTGCTCTGCTGGCTCAGCCCCTGCTTTATTGATCCTCCTGGGATCAATGGGCAAGTGCTGTGCACAAATTAACGGCGAGGTTTGCTCCTCACACCGAGCAGTGACTCTGAACAAAAGCTTAGGAAAGTCGGAAACACAGAGTGGGGATTTCTTACAGAGCACATCCTGCTACAGAAGGTCTTACAGGAGGCTGAATAGTCACTTTTGCTGGTGCCAGCTCAGGTGCAAAGCAGCAGGACAGGTTGGAGCAATTAAAAAGCCGCTGCACCCCCTGCCAGGCCTTCCCAGGGTATTTGCTGAATGCCAGGTGCAGCCTGCCCTGCTGGAACAGAGATCGCTTGCGTTGATTTTGATGATGTTGGGCTTCATGTCAAAAGCTCAAGAAGTTGTTCTGTTGTGGATGTTGAAGAAAAGAACTTCAGAATTAAGAAATAGAGTCCATATGAAACTCCAGGAGTAAAGTGGCAATAAGAAAAGTACTGGCACCTATCCATGTGCTGCAGTCTTATTGGAATAAATGCAAATCATCTTTGGGTTGAAAGTAGCTCATGTGAAAGCTTTTAATTTTGGTAAAATGAATTACCCATCATTATCTTGTTGTTAATATGTAGAAGTAGACTACTGAAAGACATTGAATAGTCACAGTAATTTACCATTAATCAAGGGAAAAAGTCTCAAAAGATGGGTTAAAATCACATTACTGAGAAAACAGTTTGCATCTTACATGAGTAATTTGCTGTATAAAATTCAAAACAGAAATAACAGCTGTGTGTGACTCTATTGACGAGGTTTGTCTGCAGGTATCTCAGAGTAATAAGAGGCCACACAGATACTTTACCAGCATCTTTCTCTATACTTTTAGTGCACAATTTGCTTTTGTTTTACATTTCTTCCTTTCTGTAACTGTGGATTTTCTCATTTTGGTCCATACTTGGCTTGGACATGCTCACTGGGAGAGATTTGGTGCTGGTCCTTAAAGTGTTGTTTTTATTCTAATGTGTTTACTCAGGTTGACCTTGGGGTTTGAGCTATAATTATTACACAGAAGGATGAAAATTTGCAAGGAACAATGACTTTATTCTAATGAGCACACTTCTGTAAATATTCTTACTCTATTCTCATTCTTGTACTTTACAAACAAGCAAGACAAAGAGCAACCTTAGTAACTCCTACAGCTGAAATCACTATGTTTCCTTGAGAAGGCAGAACATCAGCTTTTCTGGTTTTAACCTTTCCCAAGGATGATGTGAAGTTACCTTGTCTTCACCTGTCCCTTCCCTTCTCTGTTGCTGCTGGTACCATACCAGTGAGTCCCTTGTGAGTGACTTAGTGAAGGCAGACGTGCTTCAAGCTTGTCATGTGCCAAAACAGGTTCTGAGTCAGGTTGTAAGTGAGAAAGGACTGCAGATTTAAAGCCCATGGTGATTCTAGCACTGCTGCTAGACTGTGAGTCTGAAAGGGAAGGTGTTCCCAGAACAGCTCAGCACTGCAGACGGAACCATTTCCATCATTCCAGTGGGAAGGTGTAGGCACCTAAATCATTCTGCTGCTCCTGTGGGCACTGCTGTAAGTTCAGGTAGCCCCTTCTCACTTCTCTGAAATCTGTGTGTGGTTGTGAAGCTTTGATCCCTGCATGAAGCTGACAAGTGATAAGAGTTTCTGGAGTCCTGGCCTATTCCTGTGTGGCTTATCTTGCCAAGGGAGCAGCAAAAGAACAATTAATCTGCTCACTAAGACACGTTTTGGAGGTAGGATTTGGTTATTGTAACAAATTTGGTTCAGCGATTTCCCCTTTGCAGTTTCTCAAATCCTTCCATGTGTCTCATTGTAGCATTTGCAAAACAAAAGCAGAAACATGTTTTTGAATCTGATAATGTGGAGAAATGTTTCATGAATTATAAATGAATGTCAGTGATGTATGAATGTGCATGCTAAACTGATGGAAGATTTGAAATATGCAACATGTTAGCATATAACTTCACTGAGTTTTCAATTTCTGAGTCTCCCGTAGGGAGTCACAGTAGTACTTCAAACCCAATTTAAAAATATTGTCATTAAGATAAGTTATGTTTTTATTCACTATTAGTATATGGGAGCTGTCATGTACCATATCCTGATATGGGATTTCAAAAATCTAAACTTCTGCTCTTTCATCTGGAATTTTAAATAAATTTTCTTATTGAGCTCAGGTGTTTAAAAATCTTTCGATTTTACTGTTTAACCATTGAAAAATTAACTGATGACAACTCTTTGGAAAGTGTTTTATTTTTATTGCATGCCATTGAATTAGGGAGGTGCAAGATATCCACATACAGACAAACACAGGGTGACATCCTGAGCATGGTTATCAGAACTCTGGTGATGCCAAGCTTCTTACCAGCTCAATAACATGCTCACATTTCTTCTCTCACACAGCTTTGTGTGTTTTCTTTCCTGTCCATCAAAATGAAACATTCTAAAGCTTGAGGATTTTATTAATCAAGTAAGCTCATCTAAATTAGTTTCATTTACTTGAAAGCTCTGTCAAGACATATGAATCCATGAGATCTTGTTGTTTTTAACCAGGAGCAGAGAATCTGGACTTAAATAAGACTACTCCAAATTCTGGCTAATCCTTCTCTTAAAGAACAGAACAGAAGCCTGAGTTTCTCCCTGTGGTTGCTGAATGGTATGAGGCCAGACAGCTAACATGATTCCCAGTCAAAGGAACAGAAACTATTTGGTTATTTATACTTTTCTTTTGCTTTCATCCTTCCAGTTGTATTTTTATTTTCTTCCAGCTTGGCATATTTCACCTTATAAAAATAAACTTAGTTAGTATTTATGGGTTCCCTGTACCACAGCAGGGCCTAGGAGGCCTCAAAGGGATGCAATTAATCCAAATGCTTGGAAACAGCATGCTCCCCAATCACAATAAAATTCAAGATAATCAATTTAATCTAATTTGTTTCAACTGCTTTGAAAGATAAAGTTGATTGTCAGAGCAGCTGGACCTTGAACTTCTGTTCTTTAGACATTTTTAAAGATTTATTGTGAAAAACAAACGAATGAAAGTATAAAGCTCTTATGCAGTTTAGTGTTGGGAAAATCTGTACATCAAGACTGAAAGCATTCATTGCACTTTATATTCAAAATGTTTTATTGGCAGGCATTGACTTGTGTTGCTTCTGTAGTTGACCATTCTGAGCAAACACATGGGTCAAAACTACTCTTAACCACTTTATAATTATTTTATTATTTATTGTGCCACATAGATGTTAATTTAAAATTTGTATTTCAGTTAGGTTTTATATTTGGGTGGAGGAGAGGCCATACTGAAATCCAAAAGTAGGTTTGAGAATGGGTTGGTGTGGTGGTCATCCTTTTATGCTGGCATTAAGTGTTTAGGAATATCAGGGCTGTGTATCAATTTGACTGGTTTTGAAGAATTTTCATTTTCACAAATGCAATTAATGGTGAACTATTTATTGCCTTCTCTCGGACCCTGAGTAATATGTTTTTGTGAATTAGTGAATCAGTTCACCCATTTTTCATACTACTACTAGACACTAAAGAACAGAAATAGAAACACATTACATGTTTTGGAGAGTAGTCTTCCAAAAGTCCAGTCAAATTCTCCATTTTCAAAATATCTGGAATAATTCCTCAAATATCAGCCCGAATGAGGGATATCAAAGTAGGTGGATTTCTCCATCCCTTAAATACTGCTTTTGCTCTCTTTTACTGTCCCATCTTTAGTGCCACGATTATTTGATTTAAGGTATGGCTTTAGGTGTGTTTTTATTTCTCTACACCATTCTTTTTGGTTTTGTTCTTTATTGACAATAAAATGGTATCATTTTGTCCCAGCTGAAAAAGTTACTCCCTTCAAGGCACTGCACCTGCAGGTTCATTTTATTGAAAGGCATTTTGAGATGTAGACAGTAAAATTTAACAATTCTTTTGATAGAAATTGATGTGGAAAACCACCACAAAGATAAGGAAAACAACAGGAGGGAGTGAGAAAAGGAACAGAAGAAAAAGAGGGTTTTTTTCTTAAACACTACCCTGTTCTAGAAGACTGACCTGTGTTAAAAGTAAGAAGACATTTTAGATCTTGTACTGGACTTTTTCCAGCTGTTTTTGTTCACAACATTTGATAGCTTGCAACAAATAAAAAGAAAATATTTTGAAATGTTTAAAAGTGAGAGATTTTTAGGTATCAGGAAGACATTCCCTGATCGCTTAGGGGACTTTGGGTAACCAGGTGTAGTGGAAGGTGCCCATGGCAGGGGTTTGAAATGAGATTATCTTTAAATCCCTTCCAACCCAAACCCTTCTATGAGTCCATGAATGTTCTTAGTCTGGTAATCTTTTAATGGAGTATAAATTCAATCCAATTTACTGTTTTCACTAAGCTCAAAGGGAACGCTGTTGAATTTACTGTGGGTTTATGGTGATTTACACCAAGATTTTACTGCAGCAGGTGTTCAGCCTTCAGTAACACCTAGTCTGACTAAATAAGGGGCTGCAGGTAAGCTTCTACCACTTCTTTTTGGTCTGGATTTGTTTGTTTATTTGTTTACTTTTCAGTTGTGAGCAGCACCAGCAATTTTATGTGATGTCATGAACCAAGAACTTACTGTTCCTGCTGTGATGATGGTGACTAAATGAGTTTTTAAAGCTGAGCTCCTAAAATTGACTTTGAAATAAAGAACCAGCTGCTGTAAAAAAAATGTGGCCCTAAGGTGACCTGCTCTCCCAGAGTATGGAACTTCAGCTGTCATAACTGTATTTATAGTTATTGGTAACTTAATATAGGAAATGATTCACTTATTAAATCTATTAAGTAATTTTGTTGTGAGCTACTGGCTAGCAGAGTTGTTGGCAGTAGAAAGTGTCCATTCCCTTGCTTTTGTAATGGAAGTAAAAAGGAATTTACCAAAAGCCATTTTCTTTCTCTATCCTTTGTCAGCATCTTTCTCTGGAGCCTTTTTGCTTTCCCAAAGTAGATCTTTCTGTGGAGTATTTAAAGTGAGAGGTTGGAATTCTGATCCCCTTTACAGACCATGGCATGTGCAGGTGTCTGATTTTCTCTCCATCCATGGAGAAATGCTGAAGGGATCTCAGGGATGTCAGAGAGCTGCTGCTTCCTTGCTACTGCTCTCCACATTTCCCTCTTGATGAGGGGGTGCAAAAGGCTTCGTAAAACATTTGGTATATGCAAATGAACAAACAGGTGAATTATCAAGAACTATCGGTTCAGAAGGAAAAAAAAAAGTCAATTGTCTTATCTCTCCTGGAGACATGCTATGGCCAGATAAGCAGTTCATCTTCCCAGGTATGTTCCATTAAGTATATTACCCAATCAACTAGGATATATAAAGCATATTGCAAGTCTAATCTCCCCAGGCAAGTAGTATTCAATTATCCTTACCATTTTCAAGAGAGAAATACCTTGAGCATTTAGAGTGCTTGTATTCTTGACACTCAGTCATGTTATGTGAGGGCTAATAAAGAACATTCCAACTAAGAAGGCATAAGACAGGCAGATGAAATATTGAAGAAAATATTATTATAAAAGTCCTGAGGTGAAAATGTTCACCATCTCTCAAAGTGGTTTCCTGACATCTTATCTAATGTTTTGAAATCAGGTCAAGAATGACAACGACTGAGAATTGTCATCCACTATGCCTACAGTGTGTGTTTTGTGTGTATAGTTATAATTAAAAGAGAAATTCTGTAGAATACTTTCTTTGCAAGTGCCCTTTCTGTTTTAAAAGTATTTTTTGGTGTGTGTTTTGCTATGTAAATTGCTTTTTGAATTGGCTACTGTTCAGACAGACCAATTTTCCTGTTACTCTTGTAAGCATTAGAGATGTCAGAAGTCACAGCTCCTGCGAGTGCCCTTGGAAGCAATTCCTTCTGTGCCACGGGAGATGTGGCAGGTGGCAGCTAAGTTCAGTCACAGCTTCAGAATTTGATGGTTGCCAAGAATCCAATGTAATATCTTTGGAGGGTTATGGGAACAGCTCTGCTTTGTGTCTGTTCCTGGCAGGACTCGCAGCAGGGGTTCCTGTGGGGATTGTTTGCTGCCTTCCCAGACCAAACCCTCTCTCAGGGGTTGTTTCTCTTCTGCTGAGCTTTACATGTGTTACAGAAACTTTAGTGTCTGTTATTTCAGACATTTCAGGGTATTTCAGTCTGTGAAATATGTCCAGTGTTTCAGAGAGAGAGAGATTAAGGGAAAATATTTTCTTTGTCTGATTATTACATACAAGTGGTACAGCCTTTCATGGGATGTGCTGTAAGGTTCCGTGAAGAAAGGAGGCATTTCCCAAATTCCTTTATCCCTCTATTCCTTAAGCTACCTATGAGCTTCTTATTCAAATATTAAAAGATGTTGTTAAGAGTACACATATTCTGTTCTTACTCCTGCCCATGATGTACACCTCTATCTATATTCTTCATATTCTTATTTTGCCAAGGTATAAACATCTAAAAATTCACATTTACTGTATTTTCCTACATTTTAGCATCTACTTTCTTTGCTGGTCCTTTGCTTTTTTTCCACAGGGCATGTTTCATACACCCATGAAGATAGTGCAGTGTTATTTTCCTCCCTCTTTGATTTTTGTTTCCCATTCTGACACCAGCACAGGACAGATTCCTTCATAGCTGCACACCTCTAAAGGCTTGCTTTATGTAAAGCACAGTCTCAGGTGTCAGCCCAGGGAAGGTCTGGTCTCCAGCCAGAATGGGATTCTTCACCAAACCTGATATGCATTTTGCCTATTAGACAGACAGATTTAATCTTCACACACTTTCAGTGGTGCTAGTCAGAGCTGAAACCTTGCAAAAGTAACAAATCTTGAATTAGCCCTTTGTGAGCTGGAAGTGAGCAATGCCCAAGACATAAAAAGGTATTTTTTTCACAAGACATAAAAAGGTGTTTTTTTCACAAGAATTTCAGTGTTTGCAAGGTCAGAGAGAGACTAAAATCTGTAGATGTGTTCCAGAGTGTGTGTTTGGCCCATTTTAGTCTTCTAAACTCTTGAAATACCTGTTATAACATTTATTTACAGAAGACCTAAATGTATTCAGTTAAGTAGAGAAGTAGTAAAGATATGCACTTATTAATGGGAAGGAATATATGGATTTGAGCAGAAACTGGAAGCTGACATGAGAAGAGTGATATTCCCTGCATCACTTTGTACCCCATAGTTGTTTTCTACTCAATTTATATTGTTCTCAGAGCAGTTCTAACCTAATCAAGTGGAATAACATCTATTTCCCCCTACCTTGTCCAGAGTACACAGCTGTTTGTAAATTAAGGTTTTTGGAGCCAGGCTTTTTCCCTCACTTACAGTTGTTTAGGACAAAACCAAAATGAAAGCAAATCCCCTAATGTGGTAAATAGGACTTATTACTTAGTGACAGTGCCTTCCATTTCCAGCCTCGGGTTCCCAGTGGATCCCACATTTGCCTCTCCAGCTAACTTTGCAATGAAGTGTTCATCTCTTTCTGAGAGAAATGCCTTTTCAGAAGATAAGCAGTTCAGACAGAAATAATAAAAGCCTGGGTTACAACACTTACCTTCTGGTGGCCACTTGGGAAATGCTGCCTTCTTTTACATCACTCTTTGCCTGGATTATGCAGGAGAGAAAAGTGTTTGTCCGGCTGTCCCCACAGCTTTTGCAATCTAATTCAGGCCAGTCAGAGATGTTATGCTGCATGTTTTCCCCTGAATTCCAATTTTCAGAAAAGTTCAAGAGTCCCAGCAGATCACATTAATTCGGGACTGGACCCTGAGCCAGTTTCATTATCTTCCTCATCCCTCAGTCTTTGTTCCTCTTCCTCTTCCTGAATAGTTTGCAGCAGCCAAAGGGTCAGCTGCTTTATAAATAAGCAGTGTATTCTAAAAAAAAAAAGCTTAATGGAAATAATTCTACTTTTTTTTGTTGTAGTAGCATGTGAGACTAAGAAATGTGTCATTCATGTTAATATCTCCTCATTTCAGAGAGGATTTTAGTGGTAGAATCTGTTACATCACTTATGTTGCTGCTGTTGTTCAAGTCCAGGAACTTCTGAAGGAGCAGTGAGATTATTTGAAGCAAACAGATCTGAACTGGTTCTGTCAAAAAGCCAAAGAATTTCAATTGAGCTTTCAAAACTAGATTCCCTTCCTTGTTCACAGAATAATAGCTGTAATGATGGATCTGTAAGGTGGGAATGTTGTGCAAAAACAAAGGTGCTTTTCTCTTAATTATTTCCCCCTACATTTCTATTATGTCTTCAACATAAGCAGAGTACAATAAACTCTGTTTTGTGTTGTTTTCCCTGTGGCTTTACTGACCAGAGAAGTATTTCAGATAACCTATATACTAAGCTGCAATTTGCACATTTATTAAGTGATTCCTAATACTGAACTAAAAGTCCAGCTGGTAATGAGACAGTCACATTTAAAAGAGAGCACAATTTCCACTAAAATCCATGTATCCAACATTTCAGTGCTTTGTAGTGTAAGGAATACTCCAGTCAGGAGGAGTGGAGCCAGAAAAGGTGATATCAGGAGGCCAACACAAGCTGGCAGTGAAGGACTCCAAACCCTCTGCTGTGAGACTTGGTTACTCTATCAAAAGTATCTGCCTGTCACTTCCTCAGTTAATGACTGTGCTTGCAACTGCAGAAATGGGCATTTTTCAAAGAATTATATCCCTTCATCACTTGCAGCACGGGTCTGGGGTTGTCTTTTACTGCCTCACTATAATTGGTTGTGACTAAATCTCCCATGACAAAATTTTGAAATGATTTTTCATCTTGGCGTTTCAGATGCACGCGGTGTGTGCCAAATCTTCAAACCTCCAAATTGTCTGAGGATGGCATATAGGGTCACTAAGGGCATTTTTAGACATGTCATTAAAGGTAAAAACTTTCTAGGCCTAATGAATATTTAGCCAGAAGTGCATTAATATTTTTTTTTTCCCCACCAAAGTTGACTTTTCATCATCAAAGTAGTTTGTAAGAATAAATGTTAGATAGAATGTAGAGTGCTAAACTATAGAACATTTTTTTTTTCATTGATCATAAAATTCAGGAAATATTAATGTATGAGAATACTGACTCCTGAGATGAAGGCAAAAATATTGTAGTTTCTTGCTCTATATAATTTCATACCAACAGCTGTCTTTCATTTTTTAGTGCCTAAAAATCATGTTAATCTAATACAGAATTAATGCATTAGCAGAAAGACAGAAAAAGAGAATTCAAAAGTGTAACATATGCAAAGACATTTACTCTGTGTGGATTTTTCACAGGTACTCCACAAGTGGAGGCTCTCTAACTTTCTCCCTGAGTTTCTAAGTTTCATGGAATGTATGCTGTTTTAAGAAGCAATGATGAATATTGAGGAACAAAATTTGTTCTTTTTTCCTTTCCTGTTTGAGCAGCACTTTTAATGATATATAAAATCAGCAAGCCTTTAGAAAATCTCCTTTGGTTTTTAGAGAAATAGGAAATCTTAACCTAAAGAATTCTGTGGAAATATTGCCTGGGGGATATCAAATTTATTCTGCATTTTAATGAAATCACAAATGAGTCAATTTAAAAGTAGTATACTATAAACTCTGCTTCCTTCCTACATCTGTTCATAAACATAGAAGGATGTATACCTAGGGGAAACTTGCTTCCTCTTACATGCAAAGAGGAAGAAATTCTAAGCAGGAATACAAATTTTTCCTCACTCCCTGTGGGTAACCATCACAGAAGGCAACCTAGTTAAGTTGCATTTGTGAGAGGCAGAGCTCCTGGTGGATGCTCACTGTTAATCAGGTTTGGTGCAGACAGAAGCGTGGCGCTCTGCATCCGAGCCGTGCTGCAATTTGCATCAAGCCAGTCGAGCAGAACTCCTGCCTAACAAACCATACAAACTATCATAACAAAAAAGCCCAAACAGAACCAAAGACTAAGAAAAGTCTTATTTACTAACAACTTGTTCTGCAGAAAGTTTCCTGGATTCTTAAGCAAAGAGCAACTCTCCTAAAAAGGCTGAAACTAACTTTAACAATATGTTTAGTAATTAACTATGGTCAAAATACTTATATATAATCTCTAGGTCTTCCAAATAGACATTTTTAAAAATTAGAGCTGACACATGCAGGCAGATTATTAATGAGTTCTTGTGTCACATTGTTGCTTCTGTCAAAAGTGGATCCCAATTTCTGCTGCACAAACACTTCTAAAATAGTGTTTCAGTTAAGTGACATAATCAGGCATCTGAGGTTACAGGTGACATCTCAGCTGCCACTGTGCAGTCACACAATGATTTACTGCAAAGGGTGACTGCTCATTTGTGTAAAAGGAGTGGGATGTGGGGAGGGTAATCCTTCATCCCAAAACTTGGGTTCCATATCCATGTCTCTTCTGGGAGACGTGACTGAGCATGTTTGGTGAACAGAAGGAATGTTTTCACCACTGTTAGCTTTTTTTTTTTTTTTTTTTTGTACCTGAGCAATGTTATATTTCTTCTGAATGAGCCATCCTTACCACTTCAGAGATGTAGAACTCAGAGTGAGGACTGCAGGTTTTCTATTCAGGTTAAGCAGTCAACTCTGAAACTTTGTCAATGTGAATGGAACTAAAGGTGTCCTTAATAGACACTTAGGGTGTTACCTATGCTTGATATAGGTATATCCTCCAAAAATGTCACATTTATTCTGATTGATTCAAAACTGTTGCTTTACTCTATTTTTAATGTGTTTCCTGGCTTTTGTACAGTGCAGGTCAGCACAGCATGTAGTGTATAGACTTCATGCACTAAATTGCATAAGGATGGTGCTCCATGAGCCCAGCCACAAATAAAATGGGGTTTCCATCCCACAGTGGGGTTTCCATTCCATGAGCACTCGTGTCATCCTTCAGTAGGGTAATCAGCTTTGAGCAATCCTGAATAATTCTTGAATTTATTTTTGTTTCTGATATGTTAGAAGGAGTATAATTGCCTAAGTTTAAAAGGAAGATTCAGAATCGTGTAGGAAGTTTGACATCAGTGAAAGTTTCTTTTCCCAAATGTGTAAATGGACTTTATTGGCCCATGTACAGATGCTGACACACTTTTTTTTGCAGCTTTAAGTAGCAGTAGAGAAATTCGAGGTTTGTGATCAGAAGTGTTGATCCAGTCTCCTCTCAATATGATCTTCAGGTGTTTTACAAACATTGCAATGATACACTGTTCTTATCTCCTTTAAATTAATATTTTCTTAGCATCTCTTAATTTCTGTACTGAATCAGTTTGCAATGGTCGTGGTCACAGTATTTTAACAGCTTTCTTTCTTTTAATATGACACTTCTGTTTGAGGTGAAAGTTGTGCTGTCCTCCATCTCTAATTAGTTGTGCCAGCAGCCATAGCATTTTATTATGTGATTCATAAAGCTTTTATTTGGCATGAAATAGAAGTAAGTTAGCTTTGGGGTATGAACTCTTCCAGGAGCAGAGCCTCGTATTTAATTCTCTTTAAAATCACCTTAGAAGGTATTTAAAGATTCCTTTTGGTCTTGCTCAGGTATTTCTGAGGCTTTGCTTGTTGTTCTCTTCAGAAGTCGGCAGGTGACAGCTCCAAGATCAGCGCTCCTGGTGATGTCCCTGTTGTCCTGCCCACCTGAGCATCCCCAGCCCTGTGGTGCCTGATCTCTGTCACTGCTCTGTGGTGCCAGGAGCCTCAGGATCACATTCAGGTTAACCCACACCCCAGCCCATTGTTATTCACCTTTTCTCTCTCCTCAGCTCCAGGTGTGTTGGTGTTTTGCAGTGACATTGGTCAAGGTCGAAATGCTTGTCAGGGGGAATAAACAGTAGAAGGAGAATAGCAGAACAAGCTGGATAGATCAGCTCTTCTCTTTAGCCTTTGTGTAGGGTTTAGACTCAAACCACAATGTCAGAAAGGCTAAACCTCTATGAGGACATCAAGGGAAAGCAAATGTCCCCATTACAGGGAGATAAAGAGCTTTAGGTGGCAGTCTGCTTTCTCTCCAGTGGTAGCAGGGTCATCATTAATCATTCATTATTGCACAGCACCTTCAATATTGGGTCTAATTACAATTCAGGTCATTATGTTTTTTAATAATTTCATATCTAAGATCCTAATATCCAAAATTAGAACAAATGTAGTATAATAATTTCCTTATTAGCAGCCTTTAGCTCATCAAGAAGCCATATCAGACAAACAGGGTGAAGGCCATTGTGTTCTACTGTTTGATTAGCAAAGGCTGGGTTTATTTGGTTTAAATATAACACAAAACAAGATGAAGGGGAGAAAAAAAACCCAACAATGCTATGATGGAATCACTTGGCATAGCTTCTTAAATCTCTGCCTTCTACCTATCACCACGTTAATTCAATATTAAAAAAGAAAACCCCGAGAGGGTTCAAAAAGTCGATGGTGTTAGATCACTGTAGTTGCTGAAACAGACAGAAATGGGACATAAAAGCAGTATTTTAACACTCAGAAACACTGAAATCTTAGCTCTGGTTCATGGCAGGGCAACACAAACCAGGCTTAACCTGGGACTCTGGGTTGGGAGTTTTAAGAACTTCTCTATCCTGTCCATGCTCCCGTGGCATCCAAAAGAAAAGATTCATCTTTGGCTCTCTCACAGTGACACCTATAACCAAAGAGTGATTTTATTGGAGAATAGTTACTGTTCACCCTCGTGGCTATTACATGAATATTTAACACAAGATCAAAATGCCATAACCATGTTCTTGCTTCTGATTCAAAACACACCATCAGGAGTGATTTGCTGTTAATATCAGAGAGCCTCTGGGCGACAACTGCCTCTCAAAACCCAGCCTTCCTAAAGCAGCATTCAAATGTCGTCTGATCTGCAAATACAGAATTCCCCAGGGCTTTCTATACAATAACCTCACATATCAAGTGCAGTTTTGTAGTCCCAGTAGAGTTTTTAAGAAATTATGTGCTTGAAGTTGGGTTTTTTTTTGTGTTTTGTAACTTACTGATGTAATTTTTCAAAGCAAATTCCTTAGACCATTTTTATTTTTAAGATCTATCGATTTACCAAGAAACAAGTTCAGGAAAAAAAAAAAAAAAAATCCAAACAAACGGTCCATAGTATTAGAAACTGTGTGGGGATTGAAGAAAATGTTTTGTAATTGTACTTTGAATTATGTAATTTTGTAATTGTACTTTGAATTATCCTAACACTTGCAAACTTAGGAGCTTTGAGCAAAGCATAATCTATTATATGTGTATTGAGCCTATTTCTGATCCATTTCCTAGGAAATTCTGGGAAAACCCCTCAACCTATAGACTTCCTCAAGATCTTTGTCTTTCAGCAGATTCTAAAAGGTCAATACTGTCATTCTGATATTTGTGGGGTGTCATTCAAAACTGTGAGCTGGATCTTAAGGTCATGGAATGGTTTGGGTTGGCAGGAACCTTCCAGATCCCACAGTCCCACCCCTTCCATGGCAGGGACGCCTCCCAGCAGAGCAGGCCAGCCTGTTTTCCTCTCTTTTGTGTATTTTCTCTTAAAATTTGGGACTGATTGGGAGGGTTAGGACTTACAGGATGCCATCACATCAGTGTCAGTGTCTTTGGTGTAGGGCAGCACATCTTTCTTTGCGTCCAGACAAATTATCTCTCTAACACACACGCACAGAGTGAATCCCACAAGTGGCCCATCTATTTCTCTTCAGCTTTTGCAGAGCCAAGAGGCTGAGTGACAAACACACTGAACTGCTCAGTGTTTAACCATATTCCACTGAGGATTGCATCGCGGACCAGACTGTAGAAATTGAGGAAAATTGCAACATTTGCTATCAGCACAGAGTAACTCATACTTTACTTTCTTCTGTGCACTTGATTATTTGCAGAGCTCTGAATATAGCAAAACTATTAACTCCTGGCAGAGGGGTTTATCACACTGAACAAGAATAAGAGTATTTTACATGCGTGGCAATGATTTAAGTATTTTGTAGGCAATTTACGTGCTTTTAAGCAGAACTGGTGGCAAAGCACGTTGCAGTTTGTCAGTGTGTGTGTGCTTTCATGTTTCTGCAGAGATGTCTGCTGGATGGGGTCAGTGGCCTGTGCTGAGCACAGAAAAGCTTGGACACATCCTTAAGTGTAGGTACACGGATCTGGGCTTGGCTGATTTGCCATAAATATATAGCTAAATGTAATACTAGGGAAAGATTGCTGGGATAATGATCAGGAAATGGAGCCTTTCCCAAGGAGATAATGCCCTTTGTAAGATCTTCCAGTGCATCTCTGGTTAAATCCATGGCTTTTTACAGGATAATCACCTCTGCCTCTGACTTGGGCAGAACTTGTGCCTACAGAGGCAGTGTACGTACACAGAGGTAAAATAAGGGAGAAAATCTTTCAAAGAATTATTGTAGATTGTTAAATGAACAAAAAAAATGACTGCTGGAGTTTGGGGTCTGTGTAGAGGAATATATAAAGGGGGAAAAAAAAGTTATTCCATATAAAAGTTTGATTTCTTATCCCAAAGATAAAAAATTTTTTAGTTAGAAAGTTTTCTTGTTGCACACTAATTGAAAGTTTTTAATAACAAAGTTTTATTATTTCACACTAATTGTTTACAAGGTTTAACAAGAAAACTTACCACTCTTTTGCTGTATTCCCAGAAGAAAATTAATATAATTGGATATTCCTTAGAAGGAAGGTCCTCTTTTTCTGGGAGCATCACTGAAATATTTGCTACATCTCTGTCCATGTTTAAAAGAGATTTGGACTATTTCCTTAATAATAAATAGAGTTTAACTTCTGGTCATCCCTTAAGTGGTTGGGCAGTTGAACTTGAGGGTCACTGTAGACCCTTCTAGCTTTGGATTTGACTGTATTTTATTATGTTCTTTTTATTTTGACACTTAAAACTCAGCCCAGAGAGAAACAAGAAGATCAAAGATATGCAAATAGTTCTAATGAAATGTTGGAGAACTTTTACAAAGCCTTCAGTTCAGGTAGGGAATTGGATTTGGTCAAAGGCTCTCACCGAATAATGTGTTCATACTATTATTTGCTTATATCTAAAAATAAATTTTCTAACCACTATGAGAGTGAGGTTTGTGAACTGCCTTAAATAGAAACAAAAGTTTCATAAACCCCCCAAAAACTTATTCCAAGTAATAATTAAATTATCTGTAATTAATGTTTTAGTAAGTGCACATATTTCTCACTGACAATTGGAAATAAGATTATTTTCTAATTGTACCTAGTAAAACAATTTTGCTATAATATCCTTTAGTTTTCAAAATGCATCTTGATTGCTTCCTCTGGAGTAAACAAAAAGAGGAAGAAACATCATATTTCTTGGTTTATTTTGATTTTTAAAAAGCCAACCCATTTGCATTTATATCCATGTATGCCTGGGACACTTTTAAGCAAAGCAACCTAAAACAGTCCTCCATACACGTTAGGATGTTACAATACTGCATTTCTCTTCAAATCTGCTTAAAATTTAGTGTTGGGCTATGCACATGGACATCTCAAAGTAGAATATCATTACAGCAGCTTGTGAAGGTTGTCTGAAATATTTCTATGGTCATGTGAAGTATAATTAAGCCAAATAATATTGTCAGCAGTATTGGGATTGTAATTGAAGGCAGACTGGTACTAGCACTGGTATGGTGGGACACTGAGTGTGGTGCCAGTCAAAATTATTTGTTGATATATACATTTAACCAATGATAAAAATACAGAAATAGAATTTCAGTGAAATACGAACTTAAGAGATAGATAATAAATGCACATTTCAATGTAGAGAAGTGTTATCTGTGTACTCAATCTGGAAAAAAACTTGTAACAGAGAATAAATCCCATTTTTGAGCCAGATTTGGAAGGACAAATGGGACTATGCTGGATTGTAATAGAGCACATTCTGAGGCAGGCACTGTCACCTCTGTGTTATGCCTACAAATTTTTTTTTTTTCAGCTTCTCTTATTTTTCAGCGTTTCTGACTCAACATCAATTACCTTCAGTGCAGGCCAGCAAGGGGTGCTCAGGGAAAGCAGGAGCATTTCACAATCCTTGTGTATTCTGTGGATTTGTGCTTTTATTTCACCTGACAGGAAGAAGCACAGAAGATAAAATGGGCAGCATTAGGCTTTGATTTGAGCTTTTTTCATTTTAAATGTCCTGAGACACTAACATTGTTCAGGCTGTGATATTCAGATTTCCAGCACTTTTATTTCAAGTGTCATTGCTTATCATTATGATAAAAAGACAGTGCCACTGAGAGAAAGAAGGGAATCAGCTGTGCATGCTGTCAGACCCTCCTTTGGAGTGGATATTTTCAAAGACAAGGTCCTGTTGAATTTGGAGTGCAGGGAGGTTGATTGATGCTGTAATTGATTTAAAGCTGATTTCTGTTAGAACTGTCATTGGAGGAGAGGAGGTGATAACACAGCTCTCATGATTAGCTCTGCATATGGTTTGCTGATAAGAAGTTGGAGAGGAAATACTGTATTAAAAAAATCTTCAGGATGGAAGGAAGAGAAGAGGGAAGGAAGGTGAAAGCTTTGACAGTGTTATTAACATTCCTGCTGGATGCAAATCAGCACAGAGTCCTGCAGCAGGACCAAAAGAAAGGATGCAAACTAAAGAGGTGAAATCCAAAAGAAATCAAAACTTATTTAACAAAAAATGCATATAAAACCCACAACAAAGTGACTAAATATTCTAAGGTTTGGATATTCCTCAAAAAATTGTAATAAAATCCTTAAATGTTGCTGTCCAATTCACCTTCTGCAGTCAGTTTAGCCAAGATGAATGGAACTGAAATTCTGATATACTGAATTTTATCTATATGTATATCTATGGGGCCCTGAGCAACATGGAATTGTGAAAATTGTCCCTGTCTATGGCAGTGAAGTTGGAATTAGATGATTTTTAAGGACCGTTTTTTTTAAGGTCCTTAAGGTTCTTTCTAACCTCAACCATTCTATGGTATATATGTGTATATACATATATATACATATATATATATACAAAAAAATACATGCCATCTTTCATTAGAAAAGGCATATTATTTGAGACTTTTCTCTCTAGTTTATGGAGCCTGAAAATTGCACTTTCCTCAAATTTGTGAATGCTCATGGCTCTGGAAGTTGCTCAAGTTCACTCACACCTTGAGAACAGCTTGAAAATTACCTACCAGTCTGCTCCTGAAATTTTTCTGGTACCCAAAATGGGAAAATACAGTAAAAGTAACCTAAAAAAAATCTTAACCTGATAATCGTACTATGAATGAAGTGCAAAAATCATAATTTTTATCAATTCGTGCACTCTCACATCTTAACCATGATTAAGTCTTATGCAAATGAAGGTAATGATCCGTTAACCCCTGGTGTCAAAACTATTTGCACATTCATCATTCAGCAATTTTCTGATATGGGGAAAATAAATACAATTTCATCCCCTACTCTGTTCAGCTGGTCCATTTCCTGACAGTACAATAAACCTGTAGAAGAATGATCAAAATTTAAAATGTGTGTGAAACTGAGGTTAGTGTTGACACAGAAATACACCCACTCCCAATTAAAAAAAAAAAAAAGACAAAAAACCACAACAACAAAACCCTCAAAACCAAAAAAACCCACAACTTTAAAATTTTAAATTGTTTTACTTTTGGTTTTGGCACTTGGATGTCAGAGTGTCAAGAGCAACAGTGAATCACAATTAACTGTAACAGTGATAAAAGAAAAGCTGTTGCAAGCATAGTACATCATATTAACAAACAATTAAATCAGTCTCTCTCTTTTTTTTATTTTTTTAGCAATTTTCTACCCATGTGTTTATCTTTAGAATACTTGTGACTGGAAAAGGTACCTGCATCTTCTGTTTTACCCATATGGTCTCATAGCAGCAGATGCCTGAAATGGCTTAGGAAAGGTGTGACTCATGCTATCTGCTGGATTTTTCCTGGCATTTTTTCCCTTGATTTGTCAAAATATTGCACAAAAGAATGTTCATTTATAGGATTACAGACCAAAACCTACATTTAGAAATGCTGTCATAAATGCCTGCATGCAGTCTGGCTGTCTTTCCTGCCAAGGACTGTTAATGCTTAAATTAGCCACCTGATGGTCTGGTGCCTTGTTGTTCACAAATGTCAACTGCTCGTGAAAGAAATAACAGTTTTTTTTCCATCAATTCACAGAATAACATTCTGAGTGAGCTCATAAACCCCGCTAATTGCTGGCAAAAATTTGCATGTACTTTTCTTTTGGATTGTTTAGTGCTCCACTGCACGTGGAGCTGCCACCAAGCCTGCAAGTGGGACTCTCCAAACTTTGCCTCTTGGAAAGAAAGGGTGGCTGAGTCAAGGAAAAAAAACAACAAAAAAAACCAAAACTTGATCTGAGTCTTGTTTCTGGTTATAATCATACATAATTATTAGGCAAGGAATTTAAATTACAGCTTTTTCCTCTTTCCAGAGCTTATTCAGATAAAAGGCATATTAATTTTCTATGTTTTTCTGCCACTGAAGCATCATTATTTAACATGATTTGTTTTGGTTTTTTTTCTGGTACTCTATCTCCCCTTTGCCCTCTCTTCTCCAGCTCTGAATTCTGCAAAATACAGAACCTGTATTAAAGCTCACGTGGGTTTTAAATATATATCTATAAATAAAAAAATTGTTTCTGATTTGAGGAGCAATGTTTAGGAAATGTAAAAATCTAAAAACTCTTTTCTTGAGTTATCAAAACCACCCAAAGTCAAGCTGTGACATGCTTCCTATAATGCAATCTTATTTCTAGAATCGTGTTACCAAAAGAGCCATTTAATTTGTACTTTTCAGCAATTTTCAACTAATTCTCTATTGTAGTTTCTGGAACTGTGCCTTAGAATACATTTTATTTCAGATCTATAACTACCCCCTGAAGCTCAGGCAACCTTCATCTGATGAAAATGTGATTTTTAGAGCTGTCTACCACACTATTCTGAGAACTAATGAATCAGTTTGGGTAGCTGCAAATACCTGGAATTCCCGTGGCTCAGCAGCAGTTTATTTGACAGTAGGCAAATGGAAATATTTTTGAAGAAATAGAAACTTTAATGGAAAGACTGAGAAAACAGAAAGCCCAGATGGAATTTTGTCACTGTTGATGTGTTTGTATCAGGCACAAAGACAAGGTTTGCCCCTGCAGATCTCCAGCTGCAGAGCCTCCAGAGATGTTCTTTAAATCTCTGCCTCCTCCCAAGCCTGTTCCAATTAGGCTGGTCAGGATATTCAAAATAAGAATGTTCTTAATGGTTTTGTAAAACCAAAGTTTGAATTCTTCAGATTATGGTGGGAATATATGTGTCAAAAAGAGGCAGCTGATTGACACCATTGGTTTAGTGGAACAGTCCTGGGCAATAGCAGGGATTGGTATAAGATGAGCTTTAGAGTCCTTTCCAACCCAAACCATTCCATGGTTCAGTACAGGCTGTGACTTCCACTTTCTTCAGATGAGCAAAGTGAGAAACCAGCTGTAGAGAAACGACCTTCACTTTTAAAATTTTAACAGGTTTATTAAACCTTAGCAGAAAATACAACAAAGGACTGAACAAGGAAAATTGCAGCACTGGGAGCCTCTGTGGTGTGCTCATCTCCCAAGTGGATGCTCTGCCTTTGATACCCTCACAAAGTTTTGTCTGTTAACTCTTTCTCTGCCATCCACTGGTGGATCTTGGCTGGAGGTCAGGTGCTGTTAGGCTGGACCTCCTGGTAACAAACTGGTTTTCCACAAATGCTACTGAGGCTGTTACAAGGGGAAGGGGAAATAGGATTGTGGCAGGACACATTACAATAACATCATTATACATCTTAACATACACATAGTATTCACCCCTTGTGAGAGTCAGCTGTTCTATTACTCATCTATAACACCAGCTATGTCATTATGCATTAAAATTAATAGGAAAAGCCTCCAAACTATTAAACAGAGTGTTTCCATGGAGAATTTTATGTTGTGATCTTTTGTTGTGCATTATTTATGTGTATTTGCTAAGGTGCTGAATGAAATGGAAAAAGCATTTAGGGTTTTACCACTGCATTGAGCAGTTGTGTAGAAGAGGATTCACATGTGTGTGTTGGAATTACTCCTCTGCCACTTATTCACTTCAATGCAAACTGCTCATTGTCATTGTTACATTGTGTGGATAAAAGGGTTTGGAAACAATACAAAATTTTCCTTTTTGATACACCACTGGGCATTTCTTAGAAGATGAGCAGTTCTCTTACTTTGGGAGACATGTCAGGGAGACTTCCACATCACCTCATGCTTCTTTCAGATGTTCTGAGGCAGAGCTGGGAAACAAGTTTCAAAGATGCTGTGTTCTTTGTGCCAGGGCAGAACATTATTTGATGTGGTTTAGAGTTATTATACGCTTCTGCTGCTCTTTTCAATGAATAAAAGAAATAATAAAATATTTAGGCATAGATTAGCTTAAGAACATGGTTACTTTCAGTGGGGAAGTAGAAAAGCAGTGAACAGAAACTGCTCCTCTGGGTACTGTGTACTCTGGTTTTGTAGCATTTCTGCTTCAAAAGCTTTATAGAGAGAAAAAGGAAATCTGCTGGGCACTATAGAGTTGAATGTCATAAGCAAAATAGTCCATATTTGGAAAAAAATTATAAAAGAACTATTGTAATTATGTCACTGATTTGAATGTTTTAGGGAAAACCAATTAAATATTGTGTTGGTTCAAAATGCTGTATAGTTTGTAAAAGACTGTTTATTTCTCAGGAAAAAAAAGAAGGGATATGAATATAATTAGACCAATTTTCTATACAGTGTTTTTGACCAGGATATGAACTTTTACAAGACCTAAATCTTTTATTATCTCCCAGCTGTATCACTGCTGTCTTCCCTTCAGTCAGTTTCTATAAGCTCCTCATTTTTTCTTTGACAGCGTCAAAACTTTTCATCTGAACATCTACATTATTTCATTTTTGCTTCACAATTTTGATTCTTTTATTGAGATGAATAAACTATGCTCGATCTATGCTGTAATTTATTTTTTTTTTTTAAGATGGCAAATGGGTGCATATTCTATGATCCAATATCCAGAAGTAGAAGGAAAATAAAATGACATTTCATTTGTTTCAGAACTTCCAATACTCTTAATGCTCTGGAGGGATGTTCAATTTTTATTTCAGTGTGGTCTTTAATTTTAAATAAATAAATATCTGTGTGGTTGTGTGTATATATATATATATATATATATTTATATATATTAAAAAAAATTATATATAAATGCAACTTTGCAAACCTAGTTTAAGAAATTTCAAGAGCATGTTTCACCCTGGATGTTCTTAATCAATACCTTCAGCATACTGTTTTTAATCAATAATTTCTGCCTACCAAGTCCATAGAAAACGTGCTGGCAGAAACTGATGCAGCTGCCCAATACCTGCCAGCAGAAGAGTGGGGAACCCTCCAGGGAGGTGTGGATCAGGGATGAAAATCTCCTCACCTGGAGGAGGATCTGGAGCAGGATCTCCCATGGGGAATGTTCTGGCAGCAGGAGGGACAGCAGTAGGCAAAGGGGTGCCTTTTTTTGTCTTTTTCCTGAAATAATCAAAGCTCATCAACATGATGAGCCTCACAGGTGAAAGGGCTGAATGTCATCTTGTCCTGATGGGTCTTGACCATAAACTTGAACAGTTTTGGACCTCATTGTTTTGGGTGTTAGATGTAAGATCTTAAAGGTTTTTATATCTAGATGCTCAAGGCGTATTGAAAATGTATTTTATAGTTTCATACCAAAAAAATACCAAATTAAAGTTACTTCAGCAATTGCATTTTTCTTGGTTTGTAGAATTGTTCTTTGTAATAACTAAAATAACTCATTTTGGGAAGGTACAGATACAAGCAGAAGCATCACATGCTGATATTTAGAAAGAGTCACTGCTGGTCCTGGTGATTGCTGGCCTGTTACCGAGCCTGGTATTGATCCACAGCAAAATAATGCAGTGCTTAATGCAAGGCTTGCTTAATAAAAATGTAAGGAATGTAATGTAATTAATGCCTATTAGCGTTGGCTGAGGGATAATGGATCCTATCAAGGTACCTTGGTATTGGTTTTGATGAGATTGGAGGTTGATTGATAAAACAAAGATGTTGGCTTTATTCATGAGCCTTGGAAAAAATATCTGTAGCACGAGGTACCTCAGGAACAGCAGCAACACAACACAGTGCTGGAGGTTAACAATAACCAAATGGTGTACTTTCAGTTCTGGTTTAAACAATTTTGGCACCTCAGAGGGCAAAATCCAAACCTTTTTTAGCCTTAATTATAGAGCTGACTCAACAATCTGGCTGCAGTGAAGCTCTCTGTTTCACCCTGACAGATTATCACCAGTGCTGTGTTTGTGAGGTCACTTGAGCCACTGTTCACCAAAACTTTCAAGAATTACGAACCCTGAAGCTTTGCTCAATGAGGGAATCAAAACTTCTTTCAGCCAAAATTTCCACTCACAGTAATTAATACGGGTAAATATGCAACTCTTGTCACATTTCTGTCTTCGTAGCCATGAAGTGGGAATTTCTAGCTATAGACATGCTATAAAAATCCCTGCTTAAACAGAAAGGTGAGTAAATTTTGGCTGATCTAGTGCTGCTTCTAAGCTTGGGAAAATCTTTATCAAACTAAGGAATCAACTGTCAAGAAAGAGCAATATATACCTTACTGGTATAGATATTATTTGAGAAGCCTCAAGACAGGAATGACAGTAAGTGGATTTTTGGAGGGTGAGAAAGAAAGGAAGATAGACAGAACAAGCCCATAGCCAAGTAAAGCAAGACAAATTCCCAATTTTATTTTTAGTAAGATAAAGCAGTCGTAGGGAACAGAGCAATATGCTATAAATGAAGAGTGCTGACAAAGCATATGTTGTTAAAATCTGAGAAAGGATAATGAAATACGACAGAGAAGGCTGAAATTTTGTCAGCATTTCATAATGCAAATGAAAAGAAGCCATTACAGTTGATCTTTCTTGAGGAAGTGGTCTTCACATATTCATTTGTTAAATCAAAAAGGAGTTTAAATGCTTCAGTTAAAAAAAATCTTAATTTTTTGTAAGTATCTGGTAAAACTACATTGAGAGTATGAGAGGAGATGAAATGGGGTTTTATTCTTAGTTTTGGTGTAGAATTAAGAGTGGTTCTTTTTGGTAAAGGGGAAAAAGCAGACGATCATGTAGGGAGAACTGGAGAAACTGGCATTAGGAAAGTTAGTGCTAATTTTAATATAGAGTTGACTTAGAATTTCTTTGCCAAATTCATTTTTGTCTTAAGGGCTAAATTTACTAAAATACATCTCTGAAAGGATCCTAGACAATAGTCTTAAGTCTAGATTTTCAGCACACCTAAAATTGCTTTTCTTCTCTGCTGCTACCGTTGTGAGCTCATAAAAATGAGGAGAGTTCCCTCACTGTTGATATGGTTGGATAATAAGAGGTGTAAATCAGTGCTTAGGTGTGTGCAGAGCTCATCCTCAAGGCAGCCATGCTATTGTTGTATAGGTATTTTTAACTGCCTCATTGTTTAGTGTGCATTATTCTAACTTCAGGGTAGTCAGGATAATAAAACAAGAACATGAGTAAATCCCAGATTAAAATATCTTGTAAACCTGAAGCTACTGTTGGTTCAATATTCCTGAATTCCCATATGCCTTACATAGTGATAGTGTATTTTTTTTTTTTTTTTTCAGAACTCTGGTTCATGACCACTTTTTGGGATAAGGGGAAAACTGTTAAATATAATCTAAGGCAAATTTTAATTTGTGCTTTGCTAGAAGTATGAGGAATGCTCAAAATCTTCCACTGGAAGCAGATTTCTGGCTTTCCAAATCTCCTCCCTTAATAGGAGATTCTTTTGAACATCAGAAACACGAAGGACCTTCTCATAAATTAGCCACAGGCTCAATGAACTGCATCTCCAGATGTTTATTGAATAAATATTTTGTTGAAAACAAAAGTATTTTTCAGATTTTTTTTGACATTTTTCCTTAAATTGATATAAAAATCTGGTGTAGTTCACCATCAGTGTAATTCAAACTCATCCTGCCTGTGTCTGGGATCCCAGCAGATCCTGACCCAGGCTGGCCAGCTGAACAAAAGGAAGCCTTAATTAAATGATTACATAAATTCCCTCTGGAGATGCTGAATAAAATTCATTACATGTAGGATTTCCAGCTCTGAGCAGATGTGAAAGGAAATCTGGAAGCCTCATGAACTGGCAGAGAAATCCCAAATCTAAGCTATTGAAAAATGATGGGATGAGAGGTGATTATTTTTGAAAGAAGTGCAGCCCCTTTTGAGGCACTGGTGGTATTTCTCAGCCTGGCTCGTGTCTGGGAGGTTTGTTTGGAGTTGATTAAATACTTTGTGCTCATGACTGACAGTGTGCCTGGTGCCAAAGAGGGGAGATGGAGGTTTGCTGCACATTGCACACACTTGTCAGAAGGGAAGCAGGGAAACATCTGTTTCTCTGACATGACAAGGTGCTGCTGAACAGCAAATATTACATGTAGAGCTTGTTGGCTTTGTACAGCCAAAATATTTTGCAGGGATCTGTCAGTTTGATGTTTTGGGTGAAGAGGGGAAGGGGAAGAAGGACTTCCCAAAATACTGTGTAAGAACTGTGCTGAAATGATCTAAAATGTCTGTGTTTGATTCTTCTGAACATGGAGAACAGAACCTTGGGCAGGGGCTGTGATGGGCTTTGTGCTCCTCTCAAATACCATCCTGAAAATCCATGTTAAAAGGAAGGAGTGTGAGTATAACTTTGACAATAATTTTTCAACTTGCCAGTTCTGGGTAACCATTCAAAACACTTAATTTTTCACAATTTAAACGAACCATAGGTTTTGAAATACTGAAATGCTATGGTAAAGTATTGGCACAGACTTGCATGGGTTTAATAGCTTGCCTGTGTTGGTGTTTTTTGTCTAAAAATAACTATTAAAAATGGGTTTAAGAGGTTGTTGTTCACTCTGGTGTCCCATGGACTCTCCTGATGGAAGAGCCATTTCTCCCATTTCAGGATGGGGCTCTAGAGCTCAAACTCAAACTGTGCATCCCATCCCACAGAAACATTCCAGAGGTACCATCCATGGGGAGTACCAGTGTTCCACCACATCTAACTGCCTTACAGCTGGGATTTTACAAGATCTGGTCTCCTAATAATGCAGAGTACAGAGCCTGACATGGTATTTTAACAAGAGCACATTCTCCCAGTTCTTCCTAATGCCACCACACAGGAAGCAGAACTGCTCACTGACCAATTCAATTACTTTTCTGTAGGTGGACATGTTGCTAATGATAATCCATTAGAATCTCCTTGTACTGCTGGCAGGTCTTTATTTATCCATGGGACTGAAAGCATTTTAAATCTCTCTGGAAAAAGATCTTTGTAGAGGGAAGTGAATAGATGAAATAGATGTCCTCTGAAAAGATGAGGACAACTCCTGCTTTTTCCTCTTAGTAAGGACTTTTTAATGGAAATAAGATGTTATGGAAGTATTGACTCTTGTTTTATGCTGAATAATAATGTTGACGATGATGATAAAAATAGATTGAATCAGACTATTTGCATATGGCTCCTCCAGCAGCAGTTTCTGTTGTTTCCTTCACTTCCATCACTTAAAATCTACCTATGAGCAGAGTGAGCTGATCTGTGCAGCCTGTGCTGTTCCATCATGGGATAACTCTGGTGTTGGGACTGATCTGTCTGCAGGTTGTTCTTTTCCATCAGTTGGGATTACTCTGGTGTTGGGACTGATCTGTCTGCAGGTTGTTCTTTTCCATCAGTTGGGATAACTCTGGTTTTGGGACTGATCTGTCCAGCCTGTGCTGTTCCATCATGGGATAACTCTGGGTGTTGGGAGCTGATCTGAATGCAGACTGTGATTTTCCTCCATCAGTTGGGATAACCTGGTGTTGGGACTGATCTGTCTGCAGACTGTGATTTTCCATCAGTTGGGATAACTCTGGTTTTGGGAGCTGATCTGTCTGCAGATTGTTCTTTTCCATCAGTTGGGATAACTCTGGTTTTGGGAGCTGATCTGTCTGCAGATTGTTCTTTTCCATCAGTTGGGATAACTCTGGAGTTGGGACTGATCTGTGCAGCCTGTGCTGTTCCATCATGGGATAATTTTGGCACACTCCAGCTTTCTGTGCAGTCTGGGGTGCCACAAGTGCCAGCACTGGCACAGAGGAGGAGGACAGCCAAGCCTGGGGAGCAGAGGCAGAGCAGGAACAGATATTTTAAACTGCAGTCCCAGTGTATTTTCTGAGTCCTGCATGCCTTGAACAGCAGCAATTTAGCAATTTTCTGGGTAAGTTGTTGTTTTAGAGAAAAAATTCAGATATTACTGTCCACTGACTCAGACAGAATCTCTGCCTGTTTATTTCAGTCCTTGACCTTTGCCATGGAGTTGTCTTTCAATTTCTGCAGTACAGCAAATTTTCAACCAATTTTCAGCTCTGGGTTAGCTAATAGTTCTGTGTGAGGCGGTTCACACTGGTTTAAATGTTGTCTGGCTGTTTAAATTTTTTTTTTTTTTTTTTGAAAGCTGTGAAAATGCAACCACAAAAAAAAAAAAAAAAAAAAAAAAGGAAAATAAGGAAGGGAAAAAAATGTGTGGTACTTCAAAATAAGTTTGTAATGAAATGTTATAAAGAGGTATTTCAGCAGATAACTCCTATCCAAAAATAAATAAAATAGTAGTTAAATCAAAGTTTAATTGGATCAGGTGTGCATTAACAATAAATAAGCTTAAGGATTCAGAAGCATAAAAACTTCTAAGATGGAGAATCCAACTAATTCAATAAAGTCTTTTGGAAAATGGCCAGTAGGGAAACAGAAATCACCCAAGACACAGAGAGACTTATCCAACCTTGGGATACTTCACAGATTTTAACTGATGAGTTAAGGACCAAGAAAAACCCTCCTGAGCCAGGGTTTGTACCTGCACCATCCTAACTGGTTGGCAGTGATAGACTTTGCCCTGACCTGTTTTTGAACACATTGACTTCAATCAAATTCTCAACCCTGTTGCAAAAGTATGATTTCAAATGGTAGTTTTACAAGATTCTGTTTAAATGTATCTTCTTTTGTTTATTTGAAACACATTTTATTTTTAATGTCCTCATATGATTTCGTATTTTATTTTGTCTGGTTTTGTTTCTGTTTCTTTATTGTTCTGAAAAATTTTGCACTACTTGTAGTTTTTTTTTTTCCCCCTTTCCATTACATGTTTATTTTTTCCTATTTAGAAACTTCTGTAAAGTATATATTTTTTTTTTCTTTCTTTTTTTCTTTTTTTTCATGGTTCTGCCTTAAGGCTGTCTTGAGGTGAGATGCCTGGGACTGCATGGAAAATTCCAGACGTGCATCATGAATTTACACAATGGCATGATGATGATTTTGAGATATTCTTAATAGTTTTCTATTTGCCTTTTTGAGAGCTACTGAGCATTAAGCTGATGCTTTTAGGGAACTGTCTGACACGACACTAGATGTCTTGTATGAGTGGCAATGTCTTATCTGGGGTTTATTAATGCTCTAGGTAAGGTTATTTTTACTTCTGTGCTGCCGTTTAGATGGATCTGCCATTTCATCACCAGTCTGTGTTGTCTGTGCCTTTTCCATCAAACTTATGTACAAACCTTCCAGCTTGCCACATGATTTACTTAAATGTTTACTAGCTCTGAGCCCTGATCCTTGAAATAACCTACATTTATTGAGGGGGAGGGGGGGAATAAAAATTCTGCCATAAGCTTTTAATCTTTTAGAGACTCTTTAATTCACAGGATGACCCTCTCTCTTTCCTCATGGTGGTACAGTTATTTTAAGATATTTAGGTAAGGGACACTAGTAAAAAGGGTTATCATATAGGTATAACTTATATTCATTATTCTTTTCTAGAAGCTTCTCACCTTCTTAATAGACTTATGTAAATTTGAGAGACACTTTATTTCTATTTTAATTCTATGTCCTTTTTTTTTATCTTCCTCTATGTATCTTATGAAATATCTTATCATGTGTTTGTTAGTTCTTTTTTTTTTTGATGCAATTTCCACGTTTTCTATGATTGGAAGTCTCATTTTGTCTCTACCAACTTCTGTTTTATGTAAATACAAATAACCCACTAATTGCTGTAATGCTGCTCCTACTACTAAGGGATGTGGGTATGATCTATCACATGTAGGTTGTTCATTAGACCTCAAAAAGAAAAGAAATTGAGAGAAATACTTTAATTTTTGTAGTGCATTGCATTGATTTTACTTTGGGGGATGTTTGGATTGTGGTTATTTGTTTACATAAAGAGGAAAAAAAAAGAGGTTCCTTTAGCTATTTTTTTAAATCTGGCTTTTTACTGAGCTCACATTATGATAATGACTTGCCTCTGAAGAATTGTTCTATATAAATTTAGCCTTCATGATTAAATTTAGAATATAGTGAAACAGAATTTTAACTCACTTAGAAACTCTCAATCCATCTCTAAATGAAGTTTTCCATAATCAACTTATATGGGGGGGAAAGAAAATTAAGAAAATTCAATATTTAACAGTAAAAATGTGACGTTGTGCAGACCCCAAGACAGTAGGAAGAAGAAAGTCCTGCTAGGCTTTGCTTTAAGGAATATTTCCCATTGCTGTCTAGAAGCCAATTTTCCAAACTCATTTGCAGCAGTGGAGTAGCACTGTCTTTTGAAAAGCAAAATTTGATGTTTTCTTAGTAAACTTAGTTTAAGCTAAAAAAAAAAAAAAAAAAAAAAAAAAAAGTTTTGATATATTGTCTTTCTGAGATAAATTCCCAGTAATGAGAAATTGCAAATGAGTGTCAAATCATGATTCTCTGTCACTGAAAATTGTTCTAACCCAGCAGCTCTCACAACACAAAGCTGTCTGGAATGGTGTTATGTAGAGCCGGTGTGTTTTGTGGAGCTATTTAATATACTTATTTCCACATTATTTATTCAGAAGAAATTTCTATTAACAGAGCATTGGACTCACAAGGCAATTAACTCCCTCCCCTCTCATGGATCCCTCTTCAGATACACTGACATGCTCTGCAGAACAAAGGATTTGATCTTTGGGGAAAATAATTTGCTGGAATGATTTTCTTTTTTTTTCTTTTCTTTTTTCCTCATTTGCTTATCACAGTGTTAACATGTGAGGGAAAACAATGAATTACTTTGCTGCTGTGTGTGAAGACAGTGATCAGGAGGATGCATTTACACCTACAGCCACTTCAGAATTGTTTTCCATCACTAATGTTCAGAGCATCCAGCACGATTGTCTCTTCTTCCTTTCTCTGCTTTGCCCTTGTCTCCCTGAGAAGAAGCAGAAATAGAGAACACAGCTTGTGAATTCTACATTTAGTTTGGTGCCTGATGGAGATACAAAGCACAGATGATGGCTCCTCTCAAAGACTACAAGTGTAGCTAGCTCAAGTCTCAAGTATTTCATTAACAGGAAAATTCATCCTTCTTTATTTCCATGAGGTGCAGGAGTCAGTTTTGGGGTGTGGATGCCTCTGTGCAAGATGCTTTGTTTCTACATGGCTCTATGAAATGCTGCAATGCTGAAGTAATGCACATTTTAATTATTCTAAAACATAATTTATACATTAGTTTCCATAGTAACTTGTCATTGCTGTGACATGGTTGGAGTTAGTGACATTTGTGAGTCAATTAAGCAACGATATGCAGTGTTTTATTTCTCACTAATTTTTTTTTTTTTGTTATAGCCAACTAGGTTTATATTGAAATTGTTATACATTCCATAGTTATATGCCAGCTGGAAAATTAGTCAATGAGGTAACTGTATTTTAAGCATGAAAGAAATGTAATTGAAATCTGTTTCTGCAGAAGGTTGTATTTTCAAAAATACACTACTTTGACACATGGGAATATTGTTTCTTCAGGGCTTGCTCCACTATTAAATAAAGATTTAAGTGTTTGGCTCTGAAGGAATCATCACTTTCAACCAGGGACAATTCACTGTGCCAATAAAAAGGTTGTGTACAATCAGAAAGGACCAGAAAACAATGTTCTTAGCTCTAATTAGTTTTCCTGATGTATAAGGTAATATATTTCTCTGAAGGATATAAATGATACTAGCACTTTTATTTTGACATAATAAGTCTTCTAAGGAATTACTGAGTTTAAATGAAAAATACATACACTACTAGCAACTCCTGTTTTCCATTGGTACTCCCACAGTCATAGCTGCATATATCTGTACCTGAAGGAAAATCAGGGACTAAACTGTTGTGATATTGGTGCAAACTGATTTTTTAATGGGGATCTTCAGTAGATTGTGGCCATCTGAGCAGTAGAATATGTTCACCCCCACCCCACAGTGGGTTTGTTGGTGTGGAACAGAAGCAACACACAACTTTTGTCTCAATTATTCAGATTTCAAATATTCCAGATGATATATCAGGAAGAAATTCCTAACTGTGAGCATGGCAGGGGCCCTGGCACGGGTGGAACAGTGAGGCTTGGAAGTGCCCAAGGCCAGGTTGCACAGGGCTGGGACAATCTGGGGTGGTGGAAGGTGTCCCTGCCCATGGCAGGGGGTGGCATGGGATGATCTTTGAGGTCCCTTCTAACCCAAACCATTCTGTGATGTTGGTTAGAGACTCTGACAGCTGCAAATCCACAACTGCAAATGAATGGTTTGAGAAAGGCACCACAGGTGGCTGAGGTTAGAATGCCAAATACCCATGATCTGATGGAGAAAACTTGTTTATAGATTCACTAGACTATATTCTAGAATGGGATAAAAACTTGGATATATTTAAACAGTAGCTTCATTCATGAGGGTTTTTTTTAATTTTTTCTCTTATACTGTCAGTTTTTAGAACATAGATGAGTAGGTATTTCAGAGGAAATGCTTTTCATTAGTGCAAAACACAACTTTGCAGAGATAGCAGCCATAGGTAATCCATGGGCACAAGGGTGGAGTTCCTGATCACAGCCCCAGCCCTGGGTGGCATCAAACCCTCTCAGCTGGCAGTAACAGCACCAGAGGTGCTGCCCTAGTCAAAAACTAGGGTGCCAAACTAGGGGGAACTTCATTTCAGCTCATCAGTAAATTACTACCTGAATAAGGCAGAACTGTGCCCAGCTGACAACGGGTGTTGTAAAGGTCAGGATGGGAAGTGGGATGGAGCCCAGCAGGAAACTCCTGCTCTCCTCTCCTGCCTGGCCCAGAAATGCTCATTGTCCATCACATCTGTTCTCATTCTCAGTCAATGACAGAGGAATCAGAAATACCTTTGTTCTATGAGGTCAGTTGAAATGGTGATGAAGAAATAAATTGAGATTGTTTCTCAAGAGAATGTTCTCAGGTATTTGAATAATGTTTGGCTCTTTCATTCTTCACTCCACCCAGTCAAAAGAAATGACTGGCCAATGAAAATGTTGGAGACTGATGGATTTGCACTGCCTAGAAATTCATCTGCATTTTTATATTTATTCTGAGCATTTCCAGCTACTGATGGAGACAGTAAAAGGTTGTGCATAGCATTAGAGAAGTCTGCTCCGAATAACAATTGGGGTGTGGAGGATAAAATACATTAATAAAATTGGAAAACAATAAAAGTCACATCAGTGAAGCTTCTAGAACACCTAACATGCTTTATTTTAGTAAAATTTCATAATGGTTTTACTTCCCACAATGATCTGCACACACATATATTACAATTATTGCAGTGCTAAAAAGATAATAAAAAATTGTTTAAAAAAGGCAAAGTGTGGAAGACTGACTGCTGAGGCCTGGCTCTAAATTGGAGACAGAGTGAAAACAGCAGGGGCAGATTTGAGATGAAAAATCTGAAGTTTATCTTCCACCATGGTAGTGTTATGTTCCAGTGCTTTATCTGTAAAATGAGGACAATAGGAAGTCTGTTGGGTGGGTTGGTCAGAACATGGCCACGTACACAAATTGCAATAGTTGAGGAAGTTACTACTTATCAAAGGAGCAGCAAAAATGGTATGAATATTTCATCAGTTTTGAGAGTGAAATGTGAAAGCTCAACCCATGTGCATTTTCCTTGGGAAATGAAGTGTGTTTTGCATGCACCCAGATATCCACACACACAGAGGAGTGACTGTGATGTGATAGATAAACTGTAATTTAGCTGTCATCACATGAACGTGGCCAGTGACTCGTGAGCAGAAGCAGCTTTTTCATCCATGTTTTCCAAATAAATATCCAGTGTACTAGAGGAGGAGAGCGTTTAGGCTGCAGCACACACACACTGTTGGTAGTTAGCAGGTTTCATGCATGCCTTTTTATTCAGATTTAGGAGTGCTGCTGTTAAAATTGCAGCTATTTATCTAAGGGACTGAAATGTTGTCAGTGTGGCCACTTGCTTGAGATGTGTTATTCCTTCACTCGTCTTTTGTAAACCTTGATCCTAATGGAAGCCAAATGCTTTAATGAGCTGGCATTTGGGGTGTTGTCTTCTCTTCATCTCCTGGGGGAAGGACAATGAGGATTTCTTCTAGTTTCTCATAATTTCTCATCCACAGTTGCAGTAATCTTAGTTCATGTCGAATTCTCAATTATTTAGGTTTGGAATTCTTAAAATCTGGATTATGTTTTCATTTCAGTGAGCTGCATTAACATCTGTTTCTATTACTGTACAATTTTGCTACATAACTCATCCCCATTTCTGTATAAACAAAGTGTTCATTCATTTATTTCTGAAAGGATTATCAAAAGCATCCATTTGGTGACTGAAAGACTTGGGTATTTTAGCCCTCTTTTTAGAAAATAATGAAATACAACATGTGAAATGCTACACTATATAACCCTCATGGTCACTGGGCACCTTGTAGAAATTTGCAAAATATCTCTCTTTCAGCTAATTATAGTGGTGTGAGTCTACACGGTTATCTGAAAAAAAAAAAAAAAAGAAACAGTGAAAGGGTTTTCATTTAGCAAAGTATTTATTACACTATGATCATTAAGATGAAAAGAATATTAATGCATGTTTAGATTTCCATTGCAAAACTGAGCAGCTTTGATCTGTGTGCACTGCTAGGTCTTTATCCTTTTCCATGACACCTATACACATCAAAAACATGTAGTAGTGAAAATCTGCCAATTTTCACCACATATATCTTTAGACTGCCACGTTGCTGCATCATTTTTTCACTGGGAAAAGTGGCATGTGTAATTAGAGGGAAGGCACAACTACAAATTGCATGCAATTACAGCCAAACAAGTAAACAAAATAAAACTACATTCAGTGAGCTAAGGAGTAGCTGAAAGCCTTTTAATGGGGATGCCAAAGATGAGCTTTTGCAGCTCTACAATTTGCCAGTCAAATTATTGTTATTTAGGAGAACTTCCCCACAGAAGCTCAGAGTAGAGTAAATGATTGACAAATTGTCTTTTAAAATTGAAATTGGTATATACTCTTCTGATTGGTTTCCCCCATTATTCCTTTACAAGATCTTAATATTTTCAAAGTTGAGAAATTGAGCTTTTTTTTTTTCTTTAAATCTAAACTTTTACATTCTACTTGTCTCATGAAATGTGACACATTCACTGAGGGGCACATCTCAGGAAATCAGTAACATTTTGAAGCTGTGCTCGTAATAAAAAGATTTATGAGTTTTTGAAAAGATGGCACAAAAGAGGATAAATACCGCGCCTACATTGTTCAGAAGTTTATCACTGAAATAACTCCTATCTTCAGGATCTAAATCAATAGGAGAAGTAAACAAAGCTGCAGAGATAATGTGTTGCCACTAGAGATGGGTCCTATTCTAAAGAAATTTAATTCTGGTTGTAACCAGCTGCTGAGAATCTCTCTGTTCTCCCGTGGACAGTGGAGCTGTGGTGCAATTACAGCTGTGAGGACACAAAGGTTAAACACATCTTTTCTCTTACCTCTTCTACCCCAGTAGGACTACCTCCCATAGAAGTTTTTTGGAGTTTTTTGGGGTTTGTTTCTATTTCTAAGATCAAAAGTCATTGTGAAATTTGGATAAAAGAAAGAGCTGGCATAGGGATTCCTTTAGATTCCTTTTAACAAAAAAAAAATTATAAAAAAAGTGTTCCTCAACCTATCCAGACACAAATTATTTTATGATAATGTAGAATGTGTTTGGCAGCTGCATCCTCTCGACAAACAACCCTCCCTCTCCCCCAGCAGCATACTTCAAGATAATTGGCTGAACCCTTCTTAGCTAATAATTATTTGACCAATTAACGCTGTTAGTCGGCAGAGTAATGAACTGTGAATAGTTTTAATTCCTGTGAAATCACACACTTTTGCAAATGGAGGGAAGATAAAGAGCATCTTAAAGTTGTTGAACAAATAATTTTTTTTAGAAAACATTGAAAATATGAAAAAGTTTTTTCTTTCTGCAAACACTGGTGGAAACCAAATGTTACTCAGATTGATGCTTGAGAGAAAAGAAAGATGTAAAATGAGAGATGAATACTGACAGATGCAATTTTTAGAGTTTCTTCAAGACAAGGTTTTTGAATCCTATTTGAGTTTTTTCACACAGAACCATAGAATGAATGATTATCATGTAAGTCAAGGGCCTACCTGTGAAGAATTTTCCATTTAGCCCTTTGTTCATTTTGGCTAAATTTAATATGGAATTTGTAACTGGGCAGTAATAGTCTTGAAGTATGCTCCTCAATAGAGACTGAGTGGTCAAGCTACAGCCAGGACTTGGATTAAAAATTTTTTTGTAGCAACTCAGGGGAAAAAGCTAAGAAAGAACAGGACTATGGAGAGGAAATTTGCTTGGTCATATATTAAAGAAGAAAGTAGATAACAGGAGGGGGAAAAAGCCAAAAAAACCAACAAAACTAAACAAAAACCACAAGAAAACTATGAGTAGAGGACCAAACCGGGAGAATCTGAGAAATACTGAAGGTGAAGGAATATTAGCAAAAGCAAGAGGAACTAAACACTAAAGCCAAAGTACAGGAGTGGAAAAAGTAGCTGGGAGCAGAGCATTTATCAGGCTGAAACAATGGCACTTTCACACCATTGTATTCTGAAGCAATTTGCCAGTAGGACAGAAAAATATCTTGTTTTGAAATCAGATGGAAATTTAAATGCAGAACTGTCTCCCAGGTTCTTTTTTTAGGAAAGCTTTTTGACAGCTACCAGTGTCAGAAAAAGCTTCCTGTCTTAGTGTCTCTAACTTGAATTAAGAAAAATAAGCAAGTAAGACTTTGATGAATCTTGTGTCACTGTGTGCATGGATATAAATTTGAGTTATCTATTACTTTGTGGATACTCTGCAGAGAACCTTCTTGGATTTCAATGACATGAACTGTATGAAAAAGTGGTTAAACAAATTGTGTGAGAGAGTATAGACTGAAAATCAGTGTTCACTTAAAAATATAATTATAAAATATCACCTTGTTACTTTTGGTTAGTGTCATTAAACAGATGAGGTTACATTTTTACTAAATGAAAAGAAAAAAGGGTTTATGGTGCACTTCCTAGGTAAATAAAAGAGATCTTCCGATCCCCTGGAACTTCACCATATAAGTATATTTAGCAGTTTTTTAAAACTAGTTAATTCTATTCTGGCAATTTTGGATCCTTCCCCACTGCATTCATTTAAATAGAGGGAGATTGTGTTGAACTGATACAAATGTACATAATTCCTTAATTTACTGCCATTTTGTGATTATCATACAGAAAAGATTTTACAAAATCTGGGAGGAAGGGATGGCAGTGGGGGTGCAAGGAAGATAGAGTTTTTTTTGGAGTTTATTTTGTTTTAATTTTTTCATCTCTTCTTGTTAGTCTGAATAACAGTGGACAGAATCTTGCTTCAGGCTCTGACACTGGGTGGATGTTGGGCTTCTTTCTCCACCTGTGGAGCTACTGAATGAGAAACCAAGAGCCCAGGGAAGTTTGAAGGAACTCCTCCAGCAGCACACTTTTTTTTTATTCTGATCCTGTCGGTTCTTGGAGCCTGCAGCTTTAATTACTACAAATAACCTTGGTTTGATCTTTAGTTTAAGTAAAAATGTCATGGTATATCAGCAATTAGAGCAAAGCAAATATTGCAAAAAGTTTTATGCTGGTCCAAGCTGCAAGAAAATCCATGATTTTTTTTTGTTTATTTTCTCCTTTTGCCCTTTTTTTATTTTTCCACTTTGCCACAATAAGAATATCATGCTTTTATTCACAAAATTGTGCAAAGGGAATGGCAGGAACACCCCTGTTACCTGATATTCATGGGTGGTTTGATTGAGGAGAGATCAAATCAGGGCAGGGATGTCACTGAAATTCAGGAACTAATTATGCAGCACCATGGGATGCATAAATAGTCAATGGCCAGTAAGAGGTGTGTGCTGGCATGTGCATTGCATTAATGATTAATCTGATTTTGAGTTATGGCTAAATATGCTCATTACAGCCAGATAAAAGGCTCTGTATTTCTGGGATACTTTGCTCCTGGGAAATAGTCCCCCAGTCATCCATCAACTTTTGCTACTTGAAAAGCAGCCTTAATGAGCCTCAGTTTTAATGGTGTAGGTCATCTTTACCTGCATCTATTTTATAGCCCTATAATTGCCCTGATTTCTGTCAACTTCCTCGTGATTTATGTTGCTATAAATAAATAAAGAACAAATATTAACTAATACAACCACACAATCTCCATGCAATTGTATAGATGTGAGCTGGATTAGCCTCTCAGCAACCCACTTGAAAGTCTGGAATTAAGAATATCAGGTATTTTACAGAAAGGTTAGAGAATATTAATAGCCCTAAACAGAAGAAAAAATTCAATTATGAGCCTAATAAACAAATTACCCAAAGTTGTCATTTGTGTGCTCTTAGTATGCAGTTAATTATACATGATCTAGCAGGCATTTTTTTGCTTTTCCTCTCTATTTGATTACTTGAATTTAATAATTTACATATTCTCCATCAACAAACCCTTGGGAAACCTCATCTGATGTTTCCCAAATTAAAGCCTCATTGGTTATGTTAAACGAAGCTAAATATATAATTCAGAAAAATGAGAAGGACCAACCAATATTGACAACTCCTCCTGGAATTCAGGGTCTGAAATAAAACTCGTGTTGAAATCTCCATCTGCACCTTACTGGAAGATTTTATGGAAATCAAACTTTCATTTTTTTCCATAAATATTTCTGGATGATTTGTATAATTACATGCATTTCTGGAGGGAATTACAGGGTGCCATAGTACAGTAAATATTTTATTTGGAGCAAGTGGTGACTGTGAGTATCATAAATATATTACACCATTTGTCCTTATTAGGTTAGTGTAGAAAGGTTGTGTTCCATAAGAATTAAAATAAAGTTAATTGTACCTATATTTATATGCCTTTAGTAGCAGCATTTAATTTAAAGGTAAATGTGCTGTCGTTCTGCAGGTGTTCAGCTCCAGTTTGTGGGTCCCACATGGATGTGAATGATTTGTCCAGCAGTTGTGCATGTTTTTTCAAACTGGGAAGTTGTCATTTTGAACTTTTAAATAGTTCTGAATAAGTAGAATAATTAATTAGGCCATCAGAGAGGTATTTTGTTGCTGTGTCTTCTACTTGCTACTTCACTCTGGCTTTTTTGGATATCTGATGGTATTTTTATTATTTTTTTTCTCCCAGCTCATGACTTTCATAATATGATTAAATTGCTTGTTCAGATTAAAGATTGTTTTTGCCAAGAACTCAGATCAGGTGTGTCTCTCCAAAACCATAAAAAAAATCAGGTATGAATACACGAGGAGTGGCTGAGTGATTTAGTGATAGAAAAGATTTCTCTCACTAAAAGTTGCTAGCTTTTCATTAAAGGGTCAGCAGCATAAAAGCAGCTGTTGCTCTTATATCCACTGAAACACTTATCAAACCCAGTGCTCTCAAAGCTTTTTTTCTGTTCTGGATGTAAATACTGTTCTTCAGCCTTCCTGTTCGTTCTGTCTCCTTAAAGTGATCCCACATACATTACATTCCATCTTTTTGCTGACATTTGCCTTTTCTCTTTTTGAAGCCCCTGTCAGTGTAAAATGGTATTTTCACATGTCTTCATGCCTTAACTAATGCAGAGAGAGAAAAATCAATGGTGAGTGTGCTTCTTTACCCCCTGTGCTCTCCCTTCCTTTCACAAGTAACCCAATATCCCACCTTACCTGCCTTTCTCCAGTCTTCCCACCAGTGTAACCAGTGGGGACAGGACTCATCCCATGGCCTCAAGACCACTGTGACATCTTGCTCTGCCCTGACACTTCTTATTTTGCAAGGATTAACATTTGCCTTGCTCATTTTGTGTCAGATGTACACGGGTTTTGATAAAATTGGGTTAATGAACTCAGTAAGGATCAAATCTCATGGTCCAGAACCTAGAATAATTTTAACACTGAAAGAAGTTTGATCAGATGCACTTTATCTATAGAGTTCATTTGGTTTTGTGTTGTCCTTTTTAGTTTGCTTTTATTTATCATTTGTTTTGTTGGTGAAGATGTGAAGTTTAGATGAGGGAAGGGCAAAAAGCAGTTTTCAATGGGGAGAAATTGATTTTATGCCTGCATAAAAATTTGCCTGCCTTGGCAAAACTGCCTCATGGAGAATTGAGTATTGTTTTGTCTTCCAAGTTTTGAAAATTACTTAAAACAAAAATAAGTTTTTCTGCTTTTTTTTTTTTGTTTATTTTCTGCTTGTTTGGTTTTTTTTTTGTTTCCACCCCCCCCCTACTTTTTTTATTCAGGGTTGTTTAGGCTTGAAATCAAGCCTCAAAACAGGTCAAAGCCTGATTGTTTTGCTGGCCTAAGGAATAAATGTCAGAGCTGAGGGACTTGTTCTCCTGTGCTCAGCAGCTCACTGAAGCTCTACCAAGGAGCAATTCCATCAGATCTGACAATCACTGGAGTCTCTGTGCATGTCAGCAGCTGTCCCCAAGCCAGGCCTGACAGAGACATCTCTACTGGATGGAAACTGATGTCAGGTCACTCAAGCAGTCCTCCCAGTTGTTAAACATAGATAAGCTGTAAATCACTTCAGCTGAAGAGAAAAAAAAAAACAAAAAAACAACGAAAACCACTTCTGAGAGGGTACAGGGAGATCTAGGTGAAAAAGTGAGATTGGAGCTGGAAAAGCAGCTTGTAAAGGATTCAATTCCTTCACAGCATCAGTAACTGTAAAGAAATTCATATTTCCTACTTGAATTTTTGAAGCTTGTTGTGACGAGACCTTCAAACATGAAGCCTTGCTTAAAATTTTTTCATGTAAGGGTGGAACTGGTGATTACAGCTTCACCACCAAAAAATAAAAAACAAAAAAAAAGTGGGTTTGAAGGATGGCATGCTTGGCTGAACTGGAGACACTTACACGAATCAGAAGTGATAAATCCATTTCTGGAAGACACGGGGCACTGTTGCCTTCCAGGATGAACAAGATCAAGTTTTGCCATGATGTCTGAGATTGCCCTGACTTCCCAGCACCACCACACTGCTGGATTTTGCTCCTAACAATTTCCTGTTTAAAGGAAAAACAGTAGGCAGAGGGCCTGCAGAATTGCAAGGGGAGGAAGGAGGGGTTTAATCAGCTGCAGCTTTCTACTGGGAAACTCTCAGAAGATGTAACAGGAATTGAAGAGAATTTGACTGCCAGCTGGGGGAGTGCACACACATGACTGTGCTTTGGATTTCCATCAGGTTGGGATTGGAAGAAATACCCTTTCATTAAAAAAAAAAACAAAAAACAAACAAACAAACAAAAAAAACAACAAAAAACCCACCAAACCAAAACCAAAAACAAGAAAAAAAACCCCAAAAAAACCTCCAAAAAAGAAAAGAAAAAAAAACTCAAAAAACCCCAAAACTAAATAAACACAAAAGTGAAAAACAAATAAGCACCTGAGAGAGAGCAGAAAAACTTATTTTTGTTTTAAGTAATTTTCAAAACTCGGAAGACACAACAATACTCAATTCTCCATGAGGCAGTTTTGCCAAGGCAGGCAAATTTTTATGCAGGCATAAAATCAATTTCTCCCATTGAAAACTGCTTTTCATTTCACTGAGTTGTAACGTGTCCATGAGGGGTCAGGAGCTGGAGTTGTCTGTCAAGGTTGGAATAACTCTTGGAGCATCACTTGTTCTTGGTCTGAAAGTTGCCTACCTGATAACAGCACCTGCTCGTATCAGAAATGATGGGAGATAAAAGCTTCCAAGCCCTTATGAAAATTGATTATTTGTTTCCTTAAGTTCATTTGATGCTGTACTGAAAAAAACCAAACAACACCAAACAAAGACCCTAAAAAAAACCCAAACAAACAAAAAAACCCCTCCAAACTTTATTAAAAGATGATGATTTTCTGCAAGTGATGGTAAATATGATTATAATCCAGGAAAGACTTGCAGTGTAAATAAAGCAGAGCCAAAGGATGAATTAAGCAGTAACAACCACATCTCTTTCTAAGAGTTTTATCTGTCTGTGGCGTGTGTCCAGCACCCAGCAGATGGGATCTGAAATGCTGAACAATTGAAGCTACAGGCTGAAGGAGTCTCAGCTTGCCCATTAAAAACAAAGCAAAACAAAATTATTTTAGTTACTGATCTTACCAAGGTTGTCCTAGAACTGTAGTAATGAGCCGTGAAGGCACTTTGGGTATAGTCTCACAAATATGAACTGGTGCAAGAGAGAAAATTACATTGGTGTGTTGGAATATATGGAATTTGGTGAACAGGAACTGCTGAATTTTTAAGTAGTTACGGTGCGTGGGAAATATCAGTTTTAATTAAATGTTATTGAGCAAATTATGAAATCAGAAAGCATGGAATAATCCAGTGACTGTTCATCCAAGATATGGATAACTCAAATTCATGTGTTTCTTCAGCTCCAGTTGAGACAGCTCAATTAGATTACAGCATTTTGTGGACAGTGTTCACAAAAAAAAAAATCTTTTTCCTTTTGCATTTCTACTTGGAAATAAAAAAAAAAATTATAGCAAATTACTATATACAGCTAATATATATTATATATATACAACTAATAAATTTTAGTGATAGAAAACCTAGGAAAATTCTCACTAAAAGGGGACAAGTTAAAAAATCCATACAATCGTATAAATGACAAAAGGGGGCATTCCAAAATGTGCCTACATTTTGTTACAAAAATCTCCTTTGCTTTTACTGAGCTCTGTTGGGAAATCTGCTTTTCTGGAAGATGAGGGAATGATGGTAAAATGCAGAGTCTCCCTGGAATTGCTGTGGCACAGGCACTAACTGAAGCTGGTGAAAACAAAGATGCAAAAGTGCTCAGAAAAAATGAAATCTTAGCAGTAAATAGAGTTTTAGAAGTGGGATGAAATAGGTCTGAAGAAAAATAAAAAAGGGCTATTAATAGTGTGTGGTTGGTGGACTAAGAAGACTGAGCCACCATTGTGAATACACATCAAGAGGAAAATTGTATTTAGTTAACATTTAGATTTCTTTCTTCAGTTATAAAAGGACATTAATTGTGTAATTCACAGTTCATGTTCAGAAAAGGAAGAGATTTGCTCTGAATTAAAAGTCATGCTATGAAACAGCCGGGCAGGAGCTGAACTGGCAGCTCTGCACAACAGGCCAAGCATGAATTCCATTATCCCCATGGCAGGGAAAGCAAAGCTCGCTGCACACTGCCCAAAACTGTGTCAAAGTCAAAGTGTGGAACAGGGAGGAGGATGTTCAGCACAGCAATTAGGCAGCAAGTAACATAACCCCCCAAAACAGGAGCCCAGTGAGGAATAAAAAGCTGTGTCTGTCTTGAAATCCATCTTTTAAACCAGTTCAAATCCTGGCAGTGGATGTACAGAATTCTAATAATCTGATGAACTAAATTTGAAGATGTAAAACTTAAACTTTGAATAATTTCTTGGGAACAATGGATTTTTGGGGACTCAGAATGCCTCAAGACTTTAAGTAGCTTAACAATAGGTTTCTGCTTTGAGGCACTTAAGTCTAGGGCTTTGCTCTTTTTCTCAGAAACCATGGAAATTTCTCTAAAAGCTCAACTGGGAACTAAAGAAGTTCACTTAGACCTCTGACTGAAAATCTTTCAGGTAATAGCTGGTTGTGTCTGCACACCAGTAAATACACAGGGAAACAATGTGAGTACTGACATGGTTTTGGGACTTTTATGGAGCTCTACAATTCTCCCTCTTGTTTATCTCCCAACATATAAAGGTGCCTTCATGGAAGTGAATAAATGATCCATTTATCTATTTGTGAACATACAAATACATTTGTTGAATATATAGATATGTCAGACCTTATTTTTTCAACTCATTTAAATTAGGAAAGAAACTTTTTTCCTACTCATCAATCAACACCTTTCAGCAAGCTCTGTGCACAAAAATGTTATAGCAGATGTAGATCTTGAGGAGATTGGCTTTGTTTTTATATTTTCCCCCCGCATTTCCATGTGTCTGTTGCCTAATTTGTTGTCTCTTGGTGGCATCCCTCCCCACAGCAGGAGGGTTGGAATTAAATAATCCTTAAGGTCTCTTTCAATCAAAAACATTTTGTGATTTTTCTCTGTCTCTGATCCTGGGTTATGCTTGCAGTATTTCTTTGTCTATTCAGAGTTGTTCATACTAATACCGTTTTTCATTTTATTTTCTCCTTGATGTCTGTACTGAGTGATGGATTCTGTAGCTGTTCTGCAGGCAGTGTGAGGGGGAGAAACTTTGTAAACTAATATTTACATGAGCCCCTGCCTGGGGCAAGGAGCCTCACAACTGTTGTTTTATGAAAGTAAGTGGGAAAAGCATTTATTTCTGTTTAACTGCAAAATAAAGGCCTTGAAATGGATTTGGATACTGGCTCCTAGCCTGGGAGGGTCACTTGGTATTGCTCCTCTGACAAGAGATTATTACCTTGGAGCAAACCTGACACAGGCAAAGTTGAGGAATACAATTCCAAGGAACAGATCTGAAAAGCAGGCAATACATTTGCTAGGAAAAATGGGGCAAATTCTTTGATATTGTGATCTCAGCTTCAATACTTTCCTTTTAATGTATAAAATAAATGCACCAGGGTAAAGCCTTAGGCTGCCAGGCAAAGGCATGTGAACAACAGAACACGAATCAGGACTAAAGAAATGCTTGAAAGTGGATTTTTTTAAAAAATAAAAACTCAAAAAACAAAGACCACCAGGAGGCAGAGATAACAAAAATGGGAGAAAGTCCTCCAAACTGCATATTGATTTATATATATATAACTTTTTTTTTTTCCATAAAAGCATCCAAGGGACAATAGCAGAGAGAAAGGGAAACATCACCTTTTATGTATTTGTTGTAGTTAAGAGGTCCCGAGACAGAGAGACCATTCTTCATGGTGTAGACTTCTCCTTTTTAATCATCCCTAGCATGGGAAAAAAAGGAAAAAAAAAAAAAAAAAAAAAGCATCTGTGAGAAAGGGCATGAATAAAAGATATATTTAAAATACTTCCCTCCAACTCTATTGTTTACTTAAACTCTTTATAACTGAGACATCTGGGTCAAAGATCAGGACAAAAAAATAAAGAAAAATTCCTACATTCTTTTAAAATTGAAACAAATTTCAATGGCTCTAGAATGAAACATCATTTTTGAACCAGCAAAAGGGGGATAAAATGTTATCCCAGCTACTGATCTCCTTAGAAGGACATCAGAAAAATCTCAGACAGAAGGGGTGACTCCACCATCACTAATGACAGTAAAACCAACACAATTGATTTTGGTGTCTGGTTTTAGTCAGAGGACAAATGCAGGTTTCACTGTGGAGAGGCCCTGACATTTTTCCTTTTTTTTTAAGCAAGATTAGCAAGGTAAAAATGGATATTTGGGCACAACACTGGATCCTTAGAGGCTTTTTTCTTAAAAATGAGGTATTTTCACAGATCAAGCCACTCTGGAAAAGGAGACTGGGGCAAGGCACTGCTCCATCTTCTTCAGCAAACAAAAAAGGACAAACTCTGCACTCCAGCCTCCTTAACCTGCCATTCAGGTCTTTGCCCAGCAAAAACCAAACAATATTCAGTCTCCTCTTGGAGCAATAAAAGCCAGCATTGATGTAGATCCTCAAAGCCCAGGTGATCCCAGCTAGAATTAATGATGAAGGGAAATTCATTATTTTGAAGTTAGTGTGTGGCAGCTGAGTTCTCATCTCTTCCATGATGCTCCTGTGTGTTGTGCAAACACCTCTCTTCCCAACTCTTCAAGGTGCTTCTGCACAGAAAAGTGCTTTGAATTCAAAATTAATTTCACTCACTGAGTTTAGGACACTTTTCCAGTCTTAGCACTGAATTTAGTTGTCCAAATTTTATCTATTTTCACTACACATGCTTTATGAGCTCTGGATCTACACTCAGAACTTTTTGAAGGTGTGAGAGGTAATAAAGAGACAGAAAATTAAATATTTGCAAAATATTTAACTTTTTTTAAAGCAAAATATCTGTGGGCACCATTGACTGCTTTACTTAGGAATGAAATAAAATACATTTATTTGTGAGAAGCTGTATGTTAAAAAAATGTGAATGGGTGATAACTAAAATCACATCCTGCTCTTGTGGAAGCTGCCTAAGGATAATAGGAGTTGAGCATGGATGAAAACTAAGCAGTGCTAGGAAAAGGAGCACAATTCTGTCCCTTTTTAGGTTCTAGCCCAGAAGTATAGAGCACAAAGGCAAACTTTGGAGATTGATAGGATAACATTGTCAGTGTAGCAGGCTCTAAACTGAATCCTTTAAATATATGTGCCCTACAAGTCCTTAGGAATGTATTCAGGTAAAATATGAATATTGCAGTCTTTTATTTCTGAGCTGCTTTCATCAGAATAAAGTGACTTTTGTGCTTCAGCAAATGCCAGAGCACTGCAGATAGATTCACTAACCACAAATGGAATTTCTTGAAATTATACTCACATAAATGAGTTACTTCTCCTAGAACATGTCTGTAAAGGGTGTAAACGGTCCTGGCAGCACTCAGACTCACCATGTGTCTTCTGTAGTTATCAAATATAGAATTTCTGTCATTATTTAGTCAACCATTGTACACTTAAAAAAATACCTTACCCCACCAATATCTTATATGTACTGTCACTTTTCTGGAAAATTTCTGCTTTCTATTTCAAGTGAACAATAAATGTCCCTACTCTAAAGATACTTAAATTGCAGAACTTATTCCCAGCTGCACTGAGCCTGTCCATTTTTTTAGGCACTGCTGATTCTCAGCAAGAATTACTGAATACTGGTAATACTTTGGAGCCGTGTCTTAAATTTTTTGTAGGGCTTTTCTATATATGAAATAGAAAAATAATCAGTTTGATGTCATTCATGTCATCCCTTTCCTGGAACAGGAGGACTCATTACAAAGTTGGACTTGAAAATACCAAGTTCATACCAGAAATTTCCATACCAATATGGCCCAGGTCTGTTTGCTACAGGTAAATCAGTGGGAAGGTTACTGTCTCTCTAGTCAACACTTACATATTCAACAAAAATAGAAAGGATTATATTTATTTTTAACCATCATGCAATTAAAAGGATAATTATATGCTTTTTTCTGTCTAAATCTGATTTTTTTTTAACAAATCTATATAAGAACTTTTCTTATATTTGCTAAATATAAGCCCAGGAATATTTTTTTTTTTCCATACTGAACTTTAGGTGTTGAGCCACAGCGTGCTAGCACAAGACAGTAAAAAAAAAAAAGTTTTAGACAGAAACTCCACTTTCATTTTGACAAAGTAGCATGTTCTAAGGTTGAGAATATTATATATAAAACCAACATAATATGTATCTTCTTTATAAACCATTTTGACACTTTCTTGGCTTTGATATTTGAAAACATTACAACTATTCACCTGAATATAGTTTTAAATCTCGAGTTTTGACAGTTAAAGCCCAATATTGTAGGAAATAGTCTTAACAGCAATCATCAGTCCAGCTCAGAACACTCTGTTGCAATTATCTGGAAATCTTTCTACCACCAGTCCTATTGTGAAAGAGAGGAAATACATTCCATAAAATGATTTTTATGCCTGTTAAAAATAGAAGCATATCTTCATTTCTATCTTCAACACACTAATTTTACCTCACTATTATTTTATTACCATAAACTTCTAGTTCAGGTACATAAAATACTTTCTAAAAACAGTGTATGTAGAACAAAAATGTTGTGTTTGTTCTATGTCTATGTTGGATAATTTTACTAAGTAATATAATTACCATTGTAATTACCATTTCATAGATTTATATGGAAGAGGTTTTATTTTATTTCATAATTTCATAACAAGTTTTGTTGGTTTTGTTTATTATTGTTTCTTTGGTTGGTTTTAGTGATTTAAGCGATACACGGGATTTTAATAAGGGCTTGGATTAATTAATTTTTTTTTTAATAAACAAAAAGGATATTTTTTCATCTTGGAGTATAATTTTTAAAGCTACTCATCTGCTCGAGCTTGATGAGTACCAATAAAGGCTGGAATTCTTGGTAAACACTCTCTGAAGCTCCCCATGATGGAAATGATTTCCTTAGTCAGACATGAGGAATCTCATGGCTTAACAGCACTATTTTTTGAAGAGAGAAGAGGAGAGACAGAAGATTGAGATCACAGAATAGTTTTTTTGGCATTATAAGTTGTAGAAAAGATGGTCCAGATATGGTAAAAGATGGAAAGCTGAATGTGGTCTTGGTTATTGTCTTCCAGCATTTAGGCTGTTTTCATTCATTCCCTCTGTCTCTGTCCAAGCCCCTGCACTTCTGGATTTCCTTTACTCTTGAGTCCTCTGAAGTGTGCAGCTCTTCTTGGACATGATGGAAAGCTTAAAATATCCTAGCAACAGTGAATATCTACAAACAGTAAATAAATAAACAAGCAGTGACTATCTACATGCTCAGCTCTGAGAAGCTGTTGGCGATGAGGGGGAGAATGTCTGGTGAGCAGAACTCAGCAGGCAAATAACACTTCTAACCCCAATGCATTCTCTCTGTATTTCACATGGAATTGCTCTTGCTTCTTCAGACTTAATGCCCCAGTCCTCTTCACTTGGTGAGGATTCTGCTGCAAGCCAGGCATGGCTTGCTGAAATTCCAGTGTGTGGGAATCCAGGGCTTCCCTCTGGCTGCCCTGGCAGGTCTGGGACCCTGGCAGGGGTCAGGAACCCCCCTGGACAGAGCCCCCAGAGACACTGGCTGTGATCTCTGGCCATGGAGAGGAGTTTTCAATCTTACAGGATGAATTACCAGCTCTGAGTGTTTGATAAGAGTATTAATTAAGTGTGACACGGGTGCAAAAGTAAAATTTTAGGATTCTAGATTAGGGGTTCAAAGGGGACAAGATGGAGGAAATTGGGTGTGTCTTGTCCTTTTTCTCCTTCTTCATGCCCTCCATGTTTCACTGTGGTGTTGGCATTTTTCTGTTGGTTTAGGCTGGGGACACACTGTTCAACGTAGGTGACAGATATTGGCACGTTATTGTAAATCCAGCACAGGTAGTTTGTGGTATTTAATGTTTGTAACATCCCACTGAGGGCAGAGCCCCACACGCTGCCCTGCAGGACAGAGCTGCGGCAGGGCAGCAGAACAGGTTAGAGATAAACAGAATAAACAACCTTGAAACCAGCACAGACCAATTATGGCTTCTTCTTTGGCAACGGGGCAGACAGACAGAGACTTTCTACAATCTCAGAATCACCAATACCCACAGATTCCGACACCAGTGTTCTGGAGCATTCTGTTAGTGGTGCCATACCAATTTCTGTTTCAAACGTGATCATGCAGAATTGAACAGCAGAAGACATTTTAAAGCTCAGGCACACCCTGAGCTCTCCAGCTCTTTGCAATTTGCACCTGCAGAAAGCTCCAGGAGCTGCTGGGCAGGGGGGTCAGGATCACATCTGGAGGTGCTCCTGCTCCTGGCCTTGATTCCAGCACAATCTTCTTTCAGAGGGAATGCAGCTGGATGTGCTGGAGGTGTCCCCATGAATTTCATTAATAGTTGCTCAATAATGGGGGAAGATCAGCCTTGAAAGGGCTAAAAACCACCATAGCTGTGTCTGACACAGGCTCTTTGTCTGCTGTTAGCAGGAGGCACTTTGGGTTTTGTGTAGGGGAGCTGATACAGACAGGACTGAATCACCTCCAATAATGCCTCTTCAGAATTATTCTAAGAGCACAAAAATGAGCAGGGAAGGCTGTTTAATTTTTTTTTTTTTTTTTTTTTTTGCTGGTAAACATGTGAAACTCTTTTTTTTCTCTGAGTTATAGTACCTATAACACTACAAAGCCTTTTAGAAGTCTCTAAGAATTATTAATGGAACATTTCCTGTGAGCTGCACAGCATTCTTTTGCCAGCTGTTCTAAATTTTTTGCCCATCTGAAGTGTTGTTCTCCTATTTTCACCACCAAGGAAGGGAAAACACATGGATGTTGTGAGAGACTGAAATTTTACTGTGATACAGACACAAACATATGTTATTTTTTTGTTCCAAATGAAAGAAATTCAAGGTCGCTTTATAGTTATGGGCCAATACTCAATCAAATAGGACCCTCAGTGTCTGCACAACACAAAGCCCTGCCATTTTTATCTTTTTGACACACTGTAAATGCCAACAAAGATTATTAAATCTTTTATAGTGTTTTATTTTGTATTTAGAGCAATTGAAATTGGTTCTCATCCTTTCAGTGCATGAATACATAAGAAAAAACAAGACACTTACTTTAATCGGATGCAATTTATATGTCTGTGTACAAAAAAAATGAATAGGTTTTTGATTGGAAACTGCCTAACTTGGTTTAAAAATGCATGAGAACTATTTCTAAGTTTTTGTGTTAAAGCTGAATTAAACATATAGATAATCTTTAAAATTAATAAGTAATACAGATTTTTTTTTTAAACGCTCAAATACTAAGACAGTGTTGGCCCTCAAAGCTAATTTTTCATGTGATTATAGAGCACAGAATTTTAATGGTAAATTTTTACCCCAAAATCATAAATAAAACATGCATGTTGATAGTAACATCATCTACTGAAATGTCTGAAAGTATTGCAAATGAGATGAAAACTTTGTGTTTTGCTATTTAAAATTAGGAGTTAAAGTATCAACGCATGTTCTAGTCCTGTCTTGTTTTTAAAAATGTCTTATGTTACAAATTTCATCCAACCATGTGAAATTTTGTGTAATTTAGGGCTTGAGAACTGTTTGTGTGTTTGAATTCCAGTTCTGCTGATGGAAAAGTGAACTTGGAAAATTCCTTCTCAGTCCATGGACATTTCTGAGGTTGTGTGGGAGTGAATAACTGTTCATAAGATTCAGGCTTTGGATTTCCATCAGAGAAACCCAAAGTGTGTTGGTATTGCTGTGATCCACTAAAAATCTTCTTATAAGGGGATCTTATTTGGATACAATTTCTGAGTCTAATGAAGAACTGAGCTGGAACTCGATGGCAAGAGAGGAGTGATGTGTGTAAATGTGTCACACACACATTTTACAATGTCAAATAGACTTTTTACGATGTCAAATAGACTTTTTACAATGTTTGGGGTGCTGCAGAGCTTTGGGTGGCTGCTGCATCCAACTGTTCCATTGCATGACTGCACTGCTTTATAAGGAACATTTACAAGTGACATTTATACGCTGTGGCTATGTAACCATCTATAACATGAGGGTTGATATGTTACAATCTTGCTGGTGTTGGGTATTTTAATTGTTTGGGTAATTAGCACTTTAGTTCACCTCGTGCCATTTCCTCAGTGAGGCCCCAGCAGCAGCCACTGCTGTGCCACACACAGACATCAAATCCTTACAGCAGTCCACACAAGGCAGCCTCGAGATGTGTGACACTAATTAAATCAAAATCTCCAAATTAAAAATAGGTTCCTTATAACTAATGAGGAGTGACCATCTACATGAGAATATATTCATTTTTTACTTCATTGATCATAAATTATTGCTGTGGTGTGTTGTAGTAAATCACCAAAAATCCATTAGCAAAGCTTTTTTGTCCCTGCAAGTACAAAGAATATTAATTATTTTTGCTTCCTGAGAGCATTTTTTTTTTTTTCTGCTCATCATTGACAAATGTTTGCAAAGCCATTCCTTAAAAATAACCAGGGGATATAAATTAGCAATGACTTTGCTGATGTTGGTATATACAAGGACCTCCCTTTATATTCTGATACATACTACATGCAAGAGCTTAGTAAATGTGTGGATTAGGTTTTTAATTTTTGGGGTCTGTGGCAAAGAGCACAAATTCTCTCATCTCTGGGAAGTTTTACTGCTCAAGCTGAAGCTGTGGTCATTGAACAAGGCATAAAATGCCTTGATGCATAACTGTATTATGTTGGGCCATTGTGATGGAGGATTGTAATGGCAAGAATTGTTTTATTGTTGTTTTTAATCAAAAAAAGTACTGCCACACTGAGCTTTGCAAGACTAGACAGAGATTTGATTTTTAAGAAAAATTCATGCTAGATGTGTTTTCTTGTCAGTTCTTCATTCTTGCTTCAAAGCCCCAGCCAGATTTCTCTACAGATAAATATCTTGATTAGTGTTTCCTGACTGCAAAGAGGGGTTTTTTGATGGCTTGTGTGAGATAATGCTTTATCTTCCATACTATCTAATATTGCAAGACTACATCTTTTCATTTACAGCAATTTGAAATGAAAATTCTAAGGTGAAAGGTGAAATTTAGGAATATTTAAGCCATATCAGAGGACTAAATGCTATTCAAGATGTGTTTCTTATATCTATATTCTCAATTCCAGGCTATTCTAGAATGGGGAATGGGAAAGGTGAGGTACCATATTAGCATGGTAGTAGGTCATACATGAAGCAGTAGAGAGAAGGCTTTGATTTAGAGCAAAATGGCAAAAAAATGAGGATATTTATTTTGACTTTAGTAAAGACTGAATTTTTTAACCTGTTCCATAGGAATGAAAATGCCATTTTGCATAGAGGTGCAACCCTGCTTACAGTAACAGTAGACAACCTCCTCCTTCCAACCTCATCAATTCTTTAAATGTATAATTTCACTGACATCAGAAAAAAATGCAAGCACAAGCATATTTTGTACTTTAGGTGCTTTCCAGTTCCTTTATAAAGTAAAGTTAGGTGTTTGTGTTGTTCTTTGTTTATTTCTGTAACCAGACAGGCTGCAGAGCAATGGGGTTGAGGTAAGGTTTGGTGTTGTGGCTATGGATTTCACTGATCACTCTGAATGCTGTTTCAAAAACAAAAAACAAACAAAAAAAAACCCAAAAAAAAACACCCACAAACCAACCCCAAACCTAAAAAAACCCCCCACTTTGTCACTGTATTTAATCCAGAAATGGTTACATTTAGAGAAAATGGTTCAGTGAAAATTTTAGAAAATGTTAGTTAGAAATGGTTCAGTATAAAAATACCCCAGTCTTGTTGAATGGTAGTATTAGATGGAGGTTGGCTGAGGAGGTGATATTTTCTCCCTTTGCTAGGGGAATTTTCTAGTTTGAGATAATTTGGGGATGCAAAACATCCAACTTCATTTCAGAATAGGGATGGGCTTTGCTGTTAATGAGCTGATTTTACTATTACCAATCTGAATACCTGCATGGCTTTCATAGCTTTAGTGGCAACACTGATGTTAGGTGGGAAGCACATTTAATTCAGGTCCCAATTCTGGTGGCTGTTCTTGGCTGTGCTCTGCCTCCAGCCCCACCCCAGCCTGAGACTGCCCGGAGGGATTTTTGGATAATGATTCAGTGCTGAGCTGTTTCAGAAGGGTTTCCTTCACCTCTTTTTTCCTCTCCATCAGCTTTTGTGAACCCTCAGCACAGCTTTCCCCCTGTCTCCAGTGGCCATGGGCTCCATTACAGGAGAAAGGATGAGTCCTGTGGCTCTGTTAATTATTTACATCTGTGCAGTGAAGATGAGCAAGTGTCTGACACACAGAAAGCAGTGGGCAGGAGACAGAGCCAGAGGGGAAGTGTTTGCTGAAAATGCATCTCAAACAGAGCTGACAGAGCCCTTATCGTGGCACTGTGCAAACAGGTTTGAAATGAAGTATTTAAAAAATCAAAGTTGCTGTGTAATATTAGATTTAGACTGTCTTGCTGTTTGCTTGTCTGGTGTGTTCAAATCCACACAGATGAGAAGGGGAGTGTAGAGCATTACTCTTAAAGTGTGATGCTTATAAAACCAATATCCATATGCTGTGTGCTGCACCTGTGAGTTCATTTGTGCACAATTCTGGTGCTAAGGGTGTCACAGGAGTCCAGGAATGGGAGTTTGTAAGCCACTGTGAGCCTTGTTAAGCTTTACAGCCAGATAACATCTTGAACTGTTTTGGCTGCTGTAATGCACAGAATTGGGAACCATCCTTTGGAAGGGAAATTTAATGTAGATTTTTTTTTTTTAATTTAATTTATATTATTATGTGTTATTGACTGACCAAATTATATATCACAGAATCATTTAGGTCTGAAAAGCTGTTGTGATGGAATTTGGGAATGTTTGGCTGGGGTAGCTGTTCTGATGGGATTTGGGAATTTGGCTGGGGTAGCTGCTCTGATGGGATTGGGAATGTTTGGCTGGGGTAGCTGTTCTGATGGGATTTGGAATGTTTGGCGAGGTTAGCTGTTCTGATGGGATTGGAAACATTTAGGTTAGCTGTTTTGGATTTGGAATGTTTGGCTGGGGTAGCTGTTCTGATGGAATTGGGAATTTGGCTGGGGTAGCTGTTCTGATGGAACTGGGAATTTGGCTGGGTTAGCTGTTCTCATGGGATTTGGGAATTTGGCTGGGTTAGCTGTTTTTCTGCTGCCTGTGCAGAGCAGAAGAAGCTGTTGACATCCCCCAGGTGAAGAGCAGACACTTGTCACCAGGTGTGTGACAAGTGGAGCCAGCACAGATAACACTGGTCAGACTGTGGTGACTCAAAGGCATCTTCTGATTTCTGAAGTTCTTCATTTTCTCTTTTGTTTCTGTTTGTTTTGGTATTGGTTTCTACAGTCTTAACTCCTGTCTTAGCTTTGGTCATAAGCCATGACTTTTGTGTGCTGGAGCTGCATTTGCTCACTTGCCAACTCACAAAGCCACTGATAGCCACTGGATTTATTGTTTTTTGAAGTGTTATTTTGGAGATAAAATGTTGTGTCTGTGAGGTCAGAGTTTACACTTCTGGTGCTGTTACAGCACAATACTTCTTCTTCCCTCTTTTCAGTTATATACACCCTGCTGTAAATGTTTATTATTCTCCTTACATGGGCAGCTGAATACCTGATTTGATTGAAGGTGACTTCAAATTTATATTAATTATCAGTCTGCATGGTTGAATGAAGCATGTGGATAAAAGTAACTATGGATAAGGGGTTACTTATGCAGCATAAATCCTTATTAAATATGAAATTCTTTCTTTGCATATATATAAGATGGCACAGAGTAAGGATTTTAAATAATTTTCATAAATTTATCCCAGTGTTTCGAAGTCTTGGTATTAGAAATGTGCCTCTAGTCTGTGTAAAAACTGACTTTATAAAGCAGTTTTCATACTCTTAGATACCCTATGTGTTTAATTTACACTTACATGAATTTATAAATTCAGAAATTAATACCTAGTATTTAACCTCTTGTGAGAGTTCAAATATTTAAGTTTAAAAAAAAAAAAGGAAAATAAAACCCAAAAAATAAAATAAGTTTTGTAAAAGATAAGCACTTTTGAAATCTCTGGGTTTTGATAATAAACTGGGCAGAAAATAAATCAAAAACCCCACCTGTGAGAAGACTACTCACAATTTAAATTGTATCAGATATTTTATGTTACTTTGGCTTTATGTTGCAGGTTGTTTCTTGCTGCCAAGAGTGATTTTAAATAATAAAGTTTTGAAATCAACTCTGCAGATTTAAATGTCATCTTCCACACTCTGAGTCACAGTAGAAATGGTTCACCAGCAGTGCTTTGGAAGAAAGTTAACAGAGAGCAAAAAGTCCTCACAATTTTATATTTGTGTTTGACAAGCCACATACTCTTATCTATATTATCTTATCAGTGTTTTCATTTAAACCCATATTTATCCAGAGAGATCCCAAATTTGTGTTGATTCTGCTTCTTTAAGATGGAATTGAATTCAAAGGCCGTGGAATAAGGTTTTGTTCAGGAGTAGATTCCCTCCAACAAGACACTTAGGAGGGCAGGAAGGGTGTGCAAGCCGCTGATGTACAACACCAACAGGAATTTTGAAGATGTCCCACAGTTTGGTATAATTAGCTCTCATGGCTGAGGACAGCCCAGGAATAGAACTGCTCAAAAAATGCTGGTCTTGAGGTAAATTGGATGCAGTGATGTAAAGGATGAACCACCTTCGGCTGCCTTGTCTCTTGCTTAAAATTCCAACTTCTTGCCCAAGTTGTTCAAGGAGAAAGCACTTTGTAAAAACATAGTTGAGAGAGACAAAGGTGAAAAAATAAGCACAGAAGTAGCAGCTTTGATGCTTTTTTTGGTAATAGTTGTGAAATAGAAGCATCACTTATTGATTTTCCAATAAATGGGTGTGTATGTTTTACTGTAATTCAGTAACTTCCTGTGTACCTTGTATTTGTGTTGTGCACCCAAGTGCAGATGGAAATTTGCAAATATCCTTTGCAACCCCCCCTAAACTTAGTATGTGAAGTTGTACCTTAATTTATGTTAGATTAGAGAGAATGTTTCTCCAAGAGGATGTTTTCTTCAGAAGAAGGAAATGTACATAATTAAATAATAAATAATAATTATAATTTCATAATCCATTCATAATTTTTGCTAATTAACAGTAGTATATATGGTAATAAAAATAGTAGAAGGAACCAGTTTGTAGAGCCTTAGTAGAATTTTCAGGTTTGAATGTAGAGTAGCAGACTGAGGTGAGGTAGGCAGAGTTTTCATGAAGCCCAAATTCACAGATGCCCTGTGATGAAATTCACAGATGTCTGTGGTGAAACGTCTCTGCTGGCTCTGACAGAGGCCTTTAATAGTTTCTCGTGATGCTTCTCTAGTTTGAGCCCAGAGTTTGTGATTGACTCTTTCTCTTGTCTCCTCTTGGAGGACATCACAAGGACTCCCTGACCTCTTCCCAACCCTCCTGACTTGAGGGTCCCTTCCCTGAAGGGGCTGGAGCTGGATTCCCTGTGACCTGCCCAGTTTTGCCAAAACACCATCCAGTTTCCCTCCAGTGAGAGTGACCTGGTGTGACCAAATCAGAAATGGCTTTCCTGGGTGATTTGACAGCCAAAGCAGTCTGGATCCAAAATTAATCTCTCTCCTGTTTCCAGCCTGCCTCTGGGCACAGTTTTTCTGGAGATTGAGGGAAAGCAGCAATAATCTGTGTGCCTGGAATGGAATGTGCCTGGCCTTGGCACCCACACCAATCTGACCATCACCCCTGTCCCTAGGGAAGCACCCAGTGCCCAAACACCTCCCCTAGGGCTGGGGGAGCCCCGTGGCCCTGCCTCAGCTTCTGCAGCTCAGCTCTTTCCCCATTCCTCAGCCATCTGTTCCCAGACAATTACTCACAGAAACACTTGGATATTCTGCTGCCTGAGCAGACTCTCTTGAGCTGCTTGCATCCTCTTTGCCCTCCAAGCAGCATCCCAGGATAAATGTTTGAAACATCGAGATGTTGTATTACCATAATTGCAGCCAGTAGTTTTGACTATTTTTTCCACCAACTGGCAAACCTAGGAATTATTATGTCTTTTGAAGGGAAGAAAAGGCACCATCAGTCTTTTATATTCTCAGCATTCTTGCGCTGATGTAAAATACACTGAGATTATTTTGAAGAAGAACACTTTTAAATTCCTTTTCCTGAAGTTCACTTGATAACACTGCCAGAAGTGGCTGTCTGTTAAAGGGAGAGTGAAGAGGTGTAAACAAGATAAAAAGCTACACTTCTTTATTTGCATTAGACATTTCAGAAAGTGCAGCAGCTGGGAAGGATTCAGTGGGAGAAGCAAGTGTTTCTTCAAAGGCATCACAACATGCATCTTGATTTGGCTTTTTAATTTTTTTTTTGTTTTTTTCAATAGAGGTCATAGAAATTGTAGGCAGGGAGGCCTGCTGTTCTATTCTACTGGTGTTGATGGTTGAGACTTATTACTATTTAGGTTTTTTTTTTGCAGACAAAAGAAGTCACAAAGCTTCTATAAAACAGGACTTTTTGGGACTGAAGCTCATCTTCATTTTTAAGTCACTTTGCCTTCCAAAGCATGATGCTTTGTAACAAGTCAAAGTACCAATGAATTTATCACATGAATAAAGAAATCACTTTGAATCTTGTACCAATGAAGTACCAATGAATTTATCACATGAATAAAGAAATCACTTTGAATCTTCTGCTTTCACAAGTGGTGCACAAAGTTTCTCTCAAAACCAAAACAAATCGAGTAATACTTCTTGGAATGTTTTTCAGTATCCCATCCTGTGTTCTCAATCAAAGAAATCTTAATTAGGAAGCTCCTCTATTAGTATTTTGAGTTAAAAAATATGTTGAGAATTGCACAATGTTTGTGTCCTGGAACAATCTTGTATTTTAAAAGCAAGCAGCATCAAATCAAACATGTGATAGACAGGAACGTGTCAGACTAGTCTATTAAAGGTTTAAATGTTAATCAGAGATTCCTTCTTTCACTCATTACATTTAGGATATATGTAAATATGTCTGTATAGCTTTGGTCAGATCCAAAATTTTCTGTTTGCTAAGGTATGAAAACCCTCTAGTGATCTAAAGTTTATAGTAATGCAAGTGCCATGGTTGACATACTTCACAGATCTAACTTTTTTTTTCAAAGAATGTTCTCTGTATTAGAAGAAAAAGCTTTTTCACTCCTCACATTCTATCACAGATGCTCTAACACAAAGAATAAGCAAGTTACTACTGGCAAATCAGAGAATTAGTTTGCTTTATTTATGTGTCAGGTGCTTTCAAGTACTGATGCAGCTGAGGTGGGAATCAAATGAAACTTTGTGGTTTTATATGACCTACCTGACTTTGAGCTTTGGGCTGCTTTATTTATGCTGTTCCTTGAAAGGTCTGCAGAGTCAAACCAGTCCTGGAGGAGTGCCTGGCACTGCCAGGGGCTGTAGGTACTACAGGTACATGGGATGCTGGAAGTGTCCTGCCTCCAGGGTAAAAAATGAGGAATAAAATGACTAAAACCCAAACTCTCTGGTTGTCTCTTTCTCATTACCATAGTCAGCAAATCCTGACATCTAGGATAAATGTTGATGTTCTGTTGTTAAGTTCTTCATGTATTTTACTGAAAAATGCAGGGAATCTGTTTTCTTTGTGAAACATTTTAATCCCTCGATATTTGAATGGCGTGTATTCAACCCGGAGCACGGTGAGGGTAGTTTGTGTTTCATCCTGGGAGCACACAAATCCTTTGAGACAGGGTACATTCATCCCCACAAGCACTACCTTTCCTCCCCTAGAGCCAGCACGCTGTATCCCTGTAATCAGGAATTCCTCTAGGATGTCACTGGTGTCCCTCAGGGGTGCATTGTGGAGCTGGGAGGTCAGAGGCACTGCATCCCTTTTTCTGGGCACTGTTAGGGGCTCCTGCTTTGCTTGGGGAAGGAGAGCACTGCCCTGTGCTGTTGGGGGTTTTCTAATTGGGACAAATTTTGTATCTTAATTTTTTTATTTAATGGTCTGTGCTCAGAGGCATCTCAGCACATTTGTTATAGAAGTTGTAGATTCCCCACAAATGGTTTGTCCTGCTGACTGCAGGAGACAAGACTTGAGAAAGCTGAGATTTTCCAAGTTATTAATTAGAGATTCTGTCCTTCCTGCTGGTGTTAGTGCCTTGAGGGAGGTGAAAACATCTTGCACCTGAGCACTGTGCATCCAAGGATAGATTTCCCTAAAAGACTGTTAAACGCTGCCAGAGTTCAGCACAGACCCAAGGCTCCAACACAAGAAATCCAGGAGCTTCAAGTTGTTTTCCCAAAAAATTTCCACCCCTTTGGTCTGTAAGAAGCTAATGACATACAATGTGTAAATTATGGTTCAAACTTTAACTGAGCCAAACCCTTCAGACCTTGAAATGTTCTTTGCTGTGTTAAAAATCTGTCATTATAGTGTGGAATTATGGGGGGAAATTTATCAGTCAGAACCATTTCTAAGAGATAAACAAGAGTTATTCTCAAGAGTCCCTGAACCAAACACTTCAGGGAAAAGGGGGCAGAGAGAATGGATTGCAGCTGGGGTGGTATCCCAAAGGGAGCAATCACAGCATCATTATCCTCCTCCTTCCATCCTGGACTGTGCAGCTTCTGAGGCAGTCTCCTGGGCTGGAGCAACAGTTTCTCTCATCTAATGCACCCACAAAGATGTGACATTTATATGTATTTTCATAAATATCTACAATTACCTGCATAGCACAACAGTGGAAGTAAATACTAGTACCTGTTACTCTTAATATGACTCTTGATAGGATATTCACAGGTCAATTGAAAATCTTATGGTGCTTTTTTGTGTCTGCAAAGCTTGTTTTAGCAACTGCAAAACACCTGTGTTTTAGGAAATAATCCTCTGAGTGAATTGTAATTGCACTAATTATTTCTTGATAACTTTTTGTGTGATAACAAGACCCTGAAATGTTCCAAATGAACAAATTCTTCAGAATGGACTCATGCACAGAGCGTGGCCCTTAGCTTTAAAAAGAAACAAGGTGCAGAACTTCCTTTGCGTTGTGGTGGATGTAAAAACGTGTGTATGAAATTTTCCATCTGTTCTTTAGGTCCTGAGGAATCAGATTTCAAGTGCAGCCCGAATTTCATCAGCTGCATTGGCACCAACAAATGCATCCACTTGTCCCAGCTCTGCAACGGGGTCTACGACTGCTCCGATGGCTACGACGAAGGAGTTCATTGCAGGGGTGAGTGAAAATTGCTTTAACCTCAAATTTCCACTGCATTTTCCTTTTTGAGCTCAAAGAGAACCAGAATTTACTCCTTGGGAATATATATATGTGTGTGGGAATATATAGAAAACATCCAAAAGAGAACTGATAGAAACGTATTTTAATGTATTTCAAGTTAATTTAAAAAAAAAAATAAATTGTGTGAACCAAATGCAAGTAAAAAACACACAGAGGTTTTCAGACTTTTCCTGCATTAGTTACTATGATGGAAACTCTTCTATCAAAAGAAGGATGAGGAAACTTGACTGAGGAAAAGTTGGGCAGCACAAACAATGTTTGCCATGATGAATTTTCTTTTCCTTATAACTTCTGCTTTAAAAAAAAAAAAAAAGACAAAGAAAACCACTGAAAAATATATTAAATTTGCTATGAGCATTATTTTGCATGGAAGACTTTGTTTCAGGAGGGTTTTATGCAAATAATCTACTGTTTAATAATGTAGTCACCAAATTGTAACAATGAGAAATCTTAAATAGAAATTGGTGAAGGTCAAGTATTTAATATCTCAGCTCAATTGAGACGACTTTTTGAGGTCTGCACTGGGGATAGCTTTAGGGCCAAATCTTGGATTCCTTGAATCAGTTATTTTTAATAAGAAGATTTCCAGATGAATGATTGTTGATGATGTTCATCAGATCTCATCTTCTAAACCAGAAACTCAGAGACAGGTGCTGGGACTTCTGCTGCAATGAAAAATGACAACATACAGTGAAAGATACAATTAGTGGTAGAGTTCAGAAAGTTAAATTAGAATTTAAAATTTCATGTGGACATATTTTCAGAGCTGTCAGAGTAAAATCTAAGCCCACACCAAAAATAATCCACATGGAAAAAAGAAATTAAAATTAGAAAAAAAAATGCCATCTGGAATTAATCAGTACAATACTGCTGACTTCACAAAACTACAAATAGTTATTTTTATATAACCAGGTGAGGATACAGGCTGTCATAAAATATATAAAAATTCTTATTCACAGTGATAGGAATCACTTCTTTTCTTGAAGGCTCAACTGTTTTATAGTCCTTGTTCAGTGAACATGACACAAAATCAAAATTTGTGTCAGCATATCGGGTTTAGCACTGGGCCCAGCATCCAAAGTAAACCCCAGAAGTTAAAGTGGGCAAAACACTTTATGGCCTATACTGAAACTTTCTGAAGTTGCAGGTGAGTTGCTTTTCAGAGAATAGTATTTATTGATTCATTACGTTCTGTTAAAATTTACATTCCTAAATATGTCATGGTTTTCTGTAAATTACTTTGGATTAAAAGACAGAGGATTAAAAATCTCCAGTGCTCAATAATTATTATTATTTTATATATATAAATATATATATTTATTTATATTTTTATTGCATTTTAAGTCTTTAAATCACAAGATTAGTGACATCAGAAAAAAAAATATAGACTAAAAGTGTAACCCTAGGTTAGTGGCAATGAAATATGTTTGCTTTTCTTATTGTACATGTGTTCTGTATTTTGGAATGTGATAGCACATAAAATACCCAATCTATATCAATGTCCTTTTAACTTATGCTCAAATACACTTTGTAAGGTTCATGTTGATTCCCACTCCTTTCTTTATTGTCATACATGAGTATGAAAGCTTCCCAGTGGAAAAATTAATGTCTGCTTTAATAAATCACCACAGAATTTGGTAAAACATTCTAAATAAATATTTCTGCTTGATCGCACAGAACACCTCCATAATGAAGTGTCACAGTGCCTCCTCATTTAGGAAATGGTTAACAACTCATTAATATTGATTTTTGGGGCATTTCCATATTTTTACATGCTTATTAGGGGCAGAATTGAAAATATCAGTGGACGCATTTCTGTCAACAGTGCCAAAGAATATAGAAAACCATAATTTTACATTATGATCCTTTAGTTTGTTACAAACAGCTGCAACTAAAGTGTCATTATGTAACATTCCTGTATATCAAATATTTGGTATGAGGTCCTTATAACTTTTTCTTTTATGTTTCTCACAAGAGTGTCATTATCAATTGTGCTATAATTAACAAATGTGAAATTTGTGAGCAAGGAAAGCAGCAGCAATTTTCAATATTGAATTGCAAGGAGCCCAGCTGGTCACAGAGCTGGGTTAAGATCATCTCTTGCTGGGGACACTGATAGTGCTGTGTAAATAAGTCACAGTCCAAGCACCAGGAAAATCATTTATGGTTTGAAATATGGGGGCATCACCAGGGCAAAGCCCATTTCAGGGCACAGGTTACTCCAAAGGGGTGAAATCACTAAGAACTAATGGAGTATAAGCATCCAGTAAGTGAAATTATTCTGATTTCTTTCTCTAAATTTAACATTCTCACATTAATTCATTATTAATGATCTTTTAGACTTGCATTCAGGCCTGCACCTTTCCCTGGCAAGGGAAAATATGGTCATTGCTCCAGTGTGAAATGGTAATATATGGGAAATTTCAAGGAAATAGTAGTAAATACAATGACATTCCTGTATTATCATCTTTTATTTCAGGCACATATGCATTTTTGCAGGTGAATGTAATGCATAAATTCAGGAGAGGTTGTGGCAATATGAAATAAAAAATGTTTTATTATGCATGGTTGTTTCACATTATGTGTTCCAGTGTCCTTCAGAGGAGAAAGGGGTGTATAATTCACTGGATTTGAACCTCAGAGCATATAATAGTGATAAGACATCTGTATTTGGTCATTTTGGATTCCTTTTCATTTTTTATCTAATTGAAGAATGCTTTAGAGAGGTTGAATAAGGGAGAAATCAAAATATATATTAACCCCTCCTATAAAGCTTATGCTGGGGCTGTTCAGCTTTATGAAAATTCCAACAATTCCAGCATGATCCAGCCCTGCTGAATGGGGAGTTCAAACCCATCAGCTCCTGGGAGAGTTGCTAAGGCTCAGATAAAATTTACCAGTGCCAAAACTAGAGCCAGGCTCGAGTAGTTCTAGTTGAAGATTTCTCCAGATCTGCTCTTGGCAATTAAACTTCTTTTTTTTTTTTTTGACACACCTCGTCAGGCTTCTTTGGAGAGCCAGGCCTTTATTTCAGCTGTATTTGCAGCCACTTTTACTGCTCAGCTGAGCAATGAGCTGAGAACTCTCCTGCCCCAGAGAGCTGCCAAATTATTGCAAACTGAACTTTTTAGTTCCAGGTCTTTCTTTCACAGGGTTCATCCCAGTATGGGGCTGGGGCTGGCTCTGCCTCTTCTGATTTGTTTTTATTTCCTCCTGAAAGTTTTAGGAATGACTCAGACAAATATCTGTTATGGGGGAGATACCTAGCCTTGAGTATGTAAAGCATTAAATATAATTATTAAGATAATTTCTAGAGAATTCCAGTCACAATCCCACGAATCTTAGTAAAGGTGGGGGTTATTTATAGGGCTGCAGGAGATGTAGTTTTATAAATACTTGCTTTATATATCTGTATATAAATTGAAAGTGGCATGCCAGAATTGGGATTTGGTCTGAGTTAGTGCTATAGGAAACTAAAACTTGTACAAAATATGGAGATCTTCATTTTTAATTAACTAAGTTAAGTTATTATTTAGTAGCTCCTGGAATATCTGTCTAATATTTTAGCTTTGCAGCCAGAAAATGCTGAAAGAATACTACAAAAAATACCAGTGCAAATAGAATCCTTCCAAGTCTTCAGATTATTTAGATGTTTATTTGATCTGAACTGTAATCTCTGAAGTGTCTAATCAATAAAATATTCAAAGGAAGACTGTGGATCATTTAGTATTAAAAAACTGCAGAACACACAATGAGAAGTTTTGGCCAAAAGTTGTTCTGTTTAGCAGCCTATAATCAGAGTATTGTTTTTCTGTTTAGGCTTTTTGAATGAATTGTTATCAGAAGATGAAGATAAATGCTGCTATTACTCAATCATATTTTGTTGTGGTCTTTCTACAGCTGAAGTACTGGGAAATTTTAAGTAGTATTTGCCAGAGGGAAAATACAAATTTCAGAATTTTAAGGAAAATTCAGACCTTTCAAGAATGATGCAAAGTTATAAAACTGGGAGATATGGACCTACATTTAGATCCGTGGGTTTTTTTGGGGTTTTTTTGGTGGTTTTTTTTTTGTTTTTTTGGGGTTTTTTGGGTTTTTTTTTCCCTAGTGCATTTGTGTTACAAGGTAAAAAAAATTGCCCAAAACAGTCAGGAGTTATAAATGTCCCTCCATTTTCTCATGAGAGTTTTTCTGGAAGTAATGCTCACCTGCATCAGAATTCCCTGTGAACTCATTTGATTTATCCTGACAAGCTTTAAATCACTCCTCCTTTAAGGCTGTGATGTACAAAGCCTCACATGAGGTTACTGAATCCAGGAAATCTCCCAGAGCTCCTGATGGAGCAGTGGGGCTGCTGAAACCATCAGGTAACATTTGGAATGATTCCCACTGTCACCACTCTGCATTCTGCATCAAGGTTTGCGTTTGGATTATGAGGCAGAAAAGAGAAAAAGTGGGGGCATTAAAAAGCAAACAAACAAACAAACAAAAAAACAAAACCAAAAACCTGTGTGTTTTTGCTTTGGAACAGAGCTGTAAGTAAAGAACTCTATTTGTCTGGCTGAAGGCTCAATTTGCATACTTTAGTATTATGAGATCTCCTCATTTCAGCATCCAAACATCCAATTTCTTGTATATTACTGTCTTTTCTATATTTTTGCCTCAATAGAGCATGATGTGGCTCGTTCAAATTAGCCAAGGTCATTTAGTCTATTCCACTGTCAAGACAAAGAAGTCATGGGCTTGGTGATTTAATAACTTTCCATCACAAAATCCTTTTGCAGCAAAGCAAATGAGGGGAGGCTGGTGGGGGAATGAGCAGTGGAAGACATTTGAGTGATGTGATTTCATCCTACCTTGATGGGCTGCTGCTGAGGAGTTTTTAGGCTAGAATTCACGTGGGAAAGCTGTTGTGAAAGTATCAGCATTGTCTCTGTGGCAAATTAAGTGTAGGATTTAAATGTTTGGCCAGTTATGATGATAATGTGTGACAGCAGATCATTAACTGGTTCATGTCCACAGAAGGAGCAATCTGCTCCCAACCAGTATTTCCATTTCAGTTGCAGTGTCCATTTTCCTGAGAGAAAATGCTGGCTGCTGTTCCTTGCTGCTGAAATCAAGTGTTGGTCAGGTCTGGCTTCCCTGAATACAAATTTTGGTCAGATTTTTTAGCACACACATTTAAATGCACATGCTTTCTTCAGGGCACAGAAACCCGGCTTGCAATAGCAAATGCAGCGTTGGATGGTTAATCCATGGAGTTCTACATTGTGAAAAAGAGGAGTAAAGATAGTTACTCAAATATTTCAGGTTTTCTATGATCCTGTTGCCCAATAAAATGCACAAAGTGTAGCAGAGATGTTGATCTATCATATTTGAGATGAGATGATGGTGGATAAGAGGGCCAATTAGTGGTTGTTAACTCGTTCATGGACAGGGCTGCAGAAATCCCAGGAAAGCAGCTACAGTCAGTGGCTCAGGGGATGGGAAGGAATGATCTGAGAAATCTTTATTCTACTGGCCAGGGATTTAGGTTAAAAGTTATTTATTGTTGCCTGCTGTTGTTGTTGCTTTTTGTTACTGTTTTGAGGCTGCTCTTTTTTGAGAAAACAACATTTAAACTCGTACTATGAGCATCTCCTTTTCAGTCTTACTCAAGATGTTTTATTACCTTTCTGTTGATTAGTGTGTAGAGTTACCTGTTCATTTGTCCCTGTTAATAAACAAATAATCTAATAAAACTATTTAAGGAGTAAGAAATGCAACAAGCTTTTTGTATGAATAAATCTCAAAGGATTTTTATGAAGATAAATACTCTGGGCATAATCTCTGTATCAGGAGTTCCAGTAATATTTGCATGGCAAAAAAGCCCTGACACTCCTAAACTCAGCCCGTGAGCAGAATTGTAGCTGTGTAGCTGCTGCCTGGCTGCCTTTAGATCACATCACAGAGTAAATCTTGAGTGTATTTTCAATATCCAGGCATCAGAGAGAGCTTTTCACTGAGCAGAGACTGGGACCTGACACCAACTGCTTGTGAAGCACTGGTAACCTTGAGGCGTAGGGAGAACGACAGCACGGGGTCTGTCTTCAGCTATCACCACCTATATTTGAGGAGATAGGATAACTTAGACATCCTGAAATCTTATTTAGAAGGAATAATGCCTTTTTTTTTTTTTTTTCCACTTTCCTTTTGGGCATTTTTTCCTCTTTTTTTATTCAGGATATACATAAACTATGTCATTTAGACCTCTAGTGTGAGAATTTAATTACTATTTCTTACATTAACTAATTGTAAAATTATATCTGCTGAACAAAAACACATCTGAGGCATCTGCCCATCAATAAAACATGTCATTAAATTTCCATGTACTCTTTTTCCAGTGACATTATTTGCCTATTCATTGCTTCATTCAACAGTGTTAAAATAATTGGGAACCCTGGTGTTTGAAGTGAGAAAAAAAAATAAGTGACAGGCATGTGTGCTGAAAAACGTGATTTTGGTCCTCCTAGAGCAATTTATAATGTCAGCCTAAATTTACAGGATGGTTTCAAATTGGAGACAGAGAAGAAGGAAGAAAAGAGCAAATTCTGGGGCTAACATCACATAATTTGTCAGAAGTGCAGTTGTCAGTTTTCTGCCCCGGGAGCCCTCAGCCAAGCTCCATTATAAGATTTGGTTTCAAGTTCTTCCACTCCTTGCCTGAGGGGATTTGACTTTTCCAGCTCCTGATCTTCCCAAGGTGAATAAACAAATAAGGAAACTACATCTGTTCTGTGAAGGGGGTTCTTTTGCTCCTCGGGGCTCTTTTCCAGGAGCCATAAACAGTTAAACATTTATTGTAGAGACACTTGAAGCTGCAGGAGTGTTCATTTGCATTTGCAGAGTGAGTTCTGGCCTCTCACTTGTTCCCATCTCAGCACTTGGCTGTGTGTCCTTAACCAAAGTGGGAAATTCTGGGGTAGGAGTATTCCTACCTGGAATGCAGATGCCTCTGCACAACATCCACCTGCCTGACCACCTGTACACAGAGCACAGCAAATTCTGCATTTTCACACACTGCAATTCATAGCTGAAACAAGGAGAAACCATATTTTTTTCTTCCAGACAAGGGCTTTACTTCCCTACCATTCCCCACTTGCATTTTTCAATTTTAAGCTCATGGAACTGTATAATCCAAAAGCCTAAGTCACTCTCAGACTGTGTAATATAGTTTAAAAATTAAAATTTGCCATTATTGCTGAGACTATGATAAACAAGTCAAGATGTCACCAGCAGTTTTAAGTGAGATTGATACTACTCAATGGTGTGAAGTTTGCTTTGACACATTGAGAAATTACTCTTGCTCTTCCACTCAGAAGCAAGAACATGCACGGAGCGTACAAAAACTGATTTTCAGAATTCATTATACCCTCTCAGATTCCAGTCATCTTTTCTCCACAAAATTCTGTGAAAGTGTAACTTAATCTTTAACTCACTAGAGTAATGCTCATGATTTTAGTTATATGACAAATGTGCAGATTAAAATACTGTGAGATGAAACGGAATAAGTTAAAAATTGTGGGCAACAGGGGAAAAAACACCTGGAAGCAATCAAGTGAAAACAGGAAACAGGGGGAACACAGAGCCCAGTCAATAGCAAGGTTTCAGTAAAATACTTTATTTAAGGGATTGTCAAGCAGAACTACTTTAAATCAGTATTCTCTGGAACTATGTCCATCAAAGAACAGCAACGTGTTCTGAATGCATTGACTCCAATAAGAAAATAAAGAGTTTTCCAGGAGATTCCATATCCTAAAAATACTTTATCTCTTGTGAAAATGAGTGTGCTGAAAGCACTGTTGCTGTGCATGGGTGACAGGATATGAATTGTGTACAAGAAGGAAAAAAAAGAAAATTATTTATGATGAGACCCGAGTGCTCCTGGAATGAATGGTAGCATTTCCTTGGGTTTAGGCTTCTGCATGGGGCCCATCCAAACAGACAAACAAAAAAGTGTTTTTTTGGTGTTTTTTTTTGGTTTTGTTTGTTTGTTTTTCCCATCCCTTTTAGGTGCTCCAAGCATTTACATGTGGGAAAAAAAAAAAAAAAGAAAAAAAAAAAAAAAAGAAAAAAACCTCTGGGGAAGAATAAGCCATATCTAAAGATGTGACCAGACCAACTCTCTGCAAATCAACAATATTTCCTGACACTCAGCTATTGAAAAAGGCTGCTGCAGTTGCATTGGCTTCTCTCTGAGTGTCTCTTTCTAAGGGTAGGATATCCTGGTGAAACAAATCCTATGGAATCAAACTTTCTGAGACATCAAAAAACTTTTTAGCATCATTCTAAAATATTTTCTGTCAATCTAGTCCTTCTTAAAACCAATTAACATGCAGCAAAGTACCAGAAATGCTGTTTATAAGGTATCTTGTACATGGGATGGATTACTGGAACAAATACCAGTGCCCACTTTCTCCAAGGAAGGGTTTGCCACTAGGATTGAAAATGAGGGAAAATTAGCAGCAGTCCAGATTATGATTCCAACAAAAGATTAATCTTTTCTGACTTTTCAGCTTGTTTTTCACACTCATGTCAGTGAGATTCCACCACAGCTGATGTCACATTCCCAGAGCAAGATCAGTAAGGGAGAAAATGTCTGTGTTTGCAATAAAAGAATCATTCATAGTTGTTCAAGCCCCAAAGATATTTTTTAGCCCAACTATACAGAAGGTCAAAACCTTCACTCATTAAGAACCAAATATGGTCTTTTTAACAAATGCCCTGTTTAATTACCAGCAGGCAATTCAGCACAATTAGTTGCTGTCTAAGGTACTTTTTTCTTTTTTCTAATGGTCTTGCATATTTCATAGCCTCTTTCAAAACCATCCATCAGATGAAGGACCCGCTACTTGTTTAATTGACTTTTTCCTTCACTTAATGATGTGCATCTCTTGGAATTTTAGCAGAGATGAGTCCAGCTTACAAATAAAAAAGAAAAAGAAAGTTCACAATACTGAAGTAGAAGAACATTTGGTTGCTTTTTAATAAATTGAGCTTTTTTAATCCACTGAAAGACAATGAAGCAGAACTACACAAAATATTTATGTGCAGGTAACTTTTAGGTTTCTACAGGAAAGACGTGAGTATAGTTTTACATTCTCAGACTAATGGCACACAGTGGTATCTAGAGGATAAAAAAGAATGGGAACAAGGTCTGTTCTCCAAAACGTTATAAAAATGAGCACAGTTACATTAAAACAAAATTATTCAGACATCCTGAGGACTCACATTTAACGTACATGGACACTAAAAATACTTCTGTGAGGCACAACTGTTCTGCTTTCTGCCATGATCTGACACAATTTATGTTAAAAATAATAAATTAATTTCTTATAAATTTAAGTGGACACAATTTGATGCCCATACTTCTGTTTTGTGGTAAACTTGAATGTCCTGTGTTCAAAAAAAAAAGTGAAGTGAGTCCTTCAGGAAAATCTGGGAATGCATCCTGCCCTTCCCATGGGGGTTGGATGTTTTGATTTTTAGTGAAGAGAAAAAAAAAATAACCGAAACAAACCCAAACCAAATGTATGTTGATCACAATGTGTGCTATTAAAGGATAAAACACTGTGCTCTTCAAACTATAATTTCTCTCTCTTGAGCTCAATGGAGGGGGGAAAAAACAGCTTTAAATAGCAGCGTGGCTTTTAGTGACATGGTGTGGGTTACAGTTCAGCTGGAGGAAAATGGGGATCATGGAGGGTCCCTCTCTGACTGAAAAGTTTCCTGGGTCCTACACACGTGTCCTGTTTGGGTCTCCAAAGACAAAAGGCAAAAACGATGTCCTCACATGATCCCCATCAAAATCAGCCTTTCTGCCATTTGAAAACTTTTTATTTTGAAGTCCACCAATTTTTTGATGTTGTCTGGAAACTGCAGCAAAGACATGAATCATTCCAATTAAAAAAACAGTCAAGTTTTTGGGATATAAATTTCATGTTAAATGCAGAAAATTGCAATCTTGTGATTTATATCTCTTAAAAAGGCCATTCAGGAAGTTCTTCTCCATAGATGGAGTGCAAATAACAGTAGGAATTGCTGCTGTGTTAGAATTATCTCCCAACCAAAAGTAAATACAAGTGAAATACAATTGTGGTTCAGGGTACATCTGCAGGCCTTTGCTGCTGGTTCAGCTGCAGAAGTGCTGCTCACACAGGGCTTTTTCCCCTACTGAAGGCACAGCTGTGCATTTAGGGCTCCACAAAGAGTGTGATTAGGGATTCTAGACTTCCAGAATAGTTTATCTTCAAAAAGATAAAAGAGTTGTTCAAAAAGAGTTGTTGTTAGGGACTAATTCTTGGAGAGATTTGTTATTGTCTTGTGCTGAGGGTGTTTCTGGCGGTAGGAGCATAGAAAAGCTGTGGCAGTTTAGTAAATGTTTTCATTGTCCAGAATTTATATAATGCTTCATTTGATGTTGGGGTATTGATGAGCAAGTGAGACTCTGTAAAACCAGAAAACATTAGTTCAAATAGAATTTGCTGGGTGTTTCTTTGGTTTTGGTTGGAATTTTTTTGCTATTTCTTGTCTCACCCCTGGTAGTGGCATTTGCTTCAAGGAGATGCTCAGCCATCCCGTGCTGATTCTGGGCACAGAACCTACTGTGCAGTGATCTCCTTCAGCTGTAAAGCACATTCCAGCCTGAATTTCTGCTCAGGAGCTCCCCTCCCTGCACTCAAGGAGACCATAATATGTTTGGACTATGTAAAATATGTCTGAGGTTTCCAAGGAGCTGACAATGCTGATGTTCAGCACTGTGAGTTCTGCTGGCAGGTAGCTCAGAAATGTTGATTATACTGCTAAACATTGCTTCTACTTGCATCTGGATGTAAAAAAAGGACATTTTTTTGGGGAAAAAAAATGTATGTGGAAAAAATATAATATGATAATTGATGTTTTTTTCCTTAATAGCCTTTAGACAACAAGTTGAGGAGTTTTTAATACAAATTAATCTAGATGGTTTTAATTTTGTTGTGTACAGAAGGCTAGAATATTTGTAAATTAAAAAGTCAAAGGTGAATTTTTAAAACAATTTGTTATTAGTTCTTTAGCAAACCGCCACAGACACTGCCTTATTTAATTATAAGTATAGGTTTTGTTGTGTTCCTGTGCTGATATATTTTAAGAAGACAGTTGCAGAAACCTCCACTAAATCCATGATCTACATAGAGGAGTTTACTTTAGGACAGGTCAGAAAATATATTATTGAATAACAGTTTAGAATTTTGAAAAATTAGATTTTATCGATTGTGATAAAGATGAAAATTAATTACTGGAAATTAAGAACAAACAATAAATTGTTTTTTCAAAATTTAATTTAAAATTCTAAAAGTCCCTGCATTTGGAGGAGAGCTGTATTGTCCCTCTGATATTATAATGGAAACTCTTCTGTGCAAAGCACAGATAATTGATGAAATTAGGAAAACAAGAGTTGATCAAGAACTTTCTGGATGTGGAGGAGGTGAAGGTGGTGCTGAGATGAAAGACCTGTTGATCCAGGCAGGAAAATGCCCAAGGGAGAAGGAGAGCACTGTTCTTCCTGAAATCACAGAGTTCAAATGCAGAATTTTTTCTCCTTTTGTGTGCTCTGGACAGATTTTCCAGCAGGCAGGAAATAACCTGGAGCTGGTGGATGAGCAGGGCTGGTCAGAAGCTTTGAAAGCACATCTAATGTTGCCTGGAATAGACAGCCAGGCATGAAAATTGTTTTTACCTCAATCCATATATGCTTTTTTAAAAAGGAGATGTGTGTCACCAGCTGCAGTGTAATTTACTTTCAGAACATTGTGCAAAAACTTCTCTACTCTCCTCAGAGGGTCATCTAAATATGGATGTTTTCAAGGAAAAAAAAGATGATCAATCCAAAACCTGCAGGATAAAGCTTTTATAACTGTTTTGAAGCTTTTTAGAATTCATAATGCTAACTCGCATTCTTGTCAAATTTTTTTTTTTTTTTTAATTATGTTTGTTTTTAAAATTGTGGCTACTTGATACCTTTAAACTCAGGGATGTTCTGGAAACATGGAAAGGTTTAATATGAAATGGAGTCCTTGGCACATGATGGAGTTGCCCCTTGTACTGGCCATGGTATTGGCTGTAATTTCCTAATTTCCCTTCCTAATTGCCTGTAGAGCTGTCTGCTGAAGGATTGGAGGTTTCCTGTGACAGAGCAATACCTCACTTGATAGAGGGGATCTGGTTGTGTACTTTGAACTCCTGGGCACTGAGGTAATAATGATTACCTTATAATAAATATAATTATGGCTAATCACCCCAGAGACAATTATCACACACTGAAGTGTGTGCAAAAGGGAAAAGCTGTGCTTGTTCCATGGAGCTGGGATCAAGGAGGTTGTGAGAGACTTTAGGGTGGAATGCAAACACCCTGGCTGTTAGAACACTCAACAGCCCCTTCAGTGACAAAATTCACTCCTGAGAGTAGGGGAAACGCTGCCTCCTGTGCCTCACTGAAAAACAAAATAGTTTCTAAGAGTTTTGATTGATCTGAAAAATTAAAGAAAGTTCAAGGGGGAAAACATAGCATGAAAATTTCAACAGTGCTCAGCACTTCAATGAGAAGCAGCAGAAGTAAAGGAAGAGATTTAAAAGAATGGTTTAAATGTTTGCTTTTTCTCCTTGCTTTAGCAGTTTGTGTAATAAGAATCAATGGCTATTTGCCTTTTAAGTCCCCATAATCTCTTGGTGGAATGAAAATTTGAGAATGTGTTTCCCTGGCACAGTCAAATGCTTTGTGGATTTATATTGATGAAGATCTGGAGCCTCTTTGCAGTGGTGATATGTGCTTTTAATCCATCCATCTTTCAGCAGCGACAAAAAGCGGCTGCTCTCATTTTAATCATAAAGTTAACTTCAAAAAGGAGATGTCAGTAAGTAAAATAAAGTGATTTTCATCTTTTAATATCACTACAAACCCATTTTTTTATTGATAGGTGCCAGAAAAGGTTGCAATCATTCCTCATGGCTTTAAAGCTAAAGGACTTCAGTCTGAGCACATTAAATTTGCACCAGTGCCTTTAAGAAGGTGGCAATTACCACATGGCTTTTGTTCCTCACAGCCAGGGAATGATCAAGTCCATAAGTACAGGATTCAGGTGTTTTAATCATCACCAGGAATACTTAAATCTATTAATCATTTTGTTGTTGCTTGACTAATGTTCTGTCATTGGACTTGATTTGCCAATGCATTCATTTGTTGCTTGTTATTTTGTCATTGAGTCATAATTTCATTATTCTCTGACCTTCTTTGTCCTCTGCTCCTGCAATTGCAGTGTAAGGCTGGTTGATGCCATTTGGACAGAATTAAAAACAATCCAAACTTTTGTTTTCCAATGAAGCTGCACGGAGCATAAATCCAAGTTAGGTTCAGCTGATTTTCTGCTGTGGTTGCCCCATGACTGCTGGCAAAGGACCAAACATTGAGACAATCCAACCTGGAGGGTGTCTGGGTAGGCAAGGAGCACAGTGAATTAGGCATCTCCTCCATCATAAATTCACCCAAACTGCAGTTTGGAGACTGTTGAATCTGGATTGTTTTAAAACTGATAAGCCAGATATGTTGTATATATGCATATTTTTATATTTCTAATATTGCCTCAGAAGTTATTCCCAGTAAAATGAATTTTCTTCTGTGTAACTGCAAAATGTCTGCTACACCTTTCCTCTCCTAATTTGGTGCTATAGATTGAAAATTTAAGATTACTTTTTTTTAGAGCACTTCAAAAGTAATACCATAGAACAGTTATTCATAGGGTAAGGGAGAACTTTTTATGCCCTAGTTCCCACTACATAGTGAAAAGCTGATGTAACATTTTGAAAACAGGAATTTAATGCACTTCAAAGTGTTTGAATTCCAATATTCTGAATAGTTCATGGTTACTCTGGTGCATTGATACAGTTTTCACCCACTATTCATATTTCACACTTCTGTGAAGCCAGACATACTGTAAGGTCTGCCTCAGAGGGCTTCCACTTCAGCTGCAAATTAAATATCCTGAGCATTCATATATTATCATGTGTATCTAAACCCAGACCAAACCATTCAATCCTTCTAGCCACAAGTAACATTAAAATAATGACAATTAATAAGGTAATGGATGCAACATTTGTGTGATAATCTTTTCTTTGGGATAATGGGACTGTAGTAAAAAAAAGACAAAAAGAAACATCAAAACCTTCTATCTCTGAGGGATTTTGTATCATTCCTATTGGAATCACAGGAGAGATGAGGAGAAGAGAGAGAGTGTCCTTCCCTGCCCTGATGGCTCCAAGATAACACATTTTTATGATTAGAGAAGTCACCTGTTCACCAAGGTTAATAGTGGTTTCAAACAGTGGCTTCTCTTTGGTGTGTGTCCTGCACTGCAGCAGGATAATAACCTGGTAATAAATAGTTCTGACAGCTCTGTCTGGGCTCAGTGGCTTCAAGAGAGCCTCCATGCCCAGCAGGAGCAGAGGGTTGTGCCTCTCCTGCACTGTGCCCTCACTAATGGCCAGGGCATTGACTCCATGCCTTAAAAGCTCACTACAGATCTGGATCCTGCTCCAGGCCTGCATGGAGGATGATTATTATCATTGTTAGTTAACTGCCTTCTCCATCTGTGCATCAGCTGTGGGGAGAGCCTCCCATGTGGCAACCACATTTCTCTCTCCCTCTCTCAGGATTTTTCATAGAGGTACACAGAGAGAAAAACCATTTCTATTTCTGCTCCTTGTTTTTCTCATGTGGAGTGTGCTTGGAGAATTGTTTACCTGGGGTGAGTGCTTGGTTGGATTCTGGTGAGGATTGTTTGAGCCTGATGGCCAATCCAACCCACCTGGGGCTGGACTCTCAGAGAGGGTCACGAGCTGTGTGTACTTTTAGTATCTTCCTTTATATAGTGTATTAATGTATTTTAGCATAGTTATAACAAAGAAATCATTCAGCCTTCTGAACTGAGTCAGACATCATCATTTCTTCCCACTGGGTTCACCTGCATTTACAATACTCCCAAAAAAAACCAAATCTGGCAGCTGCATGGAAATTTCAAACAGCTGTGTCCTACATAGGTAGGGGTTTTATGTGTGCTGCTGCTGAGTGCTCTGCAAAATACACCACCACTGAGACCCTCTCCTGGCTCAGGGGGCATTGGGAATCTGATCTGTTAAAGAGAAAATTAACAGCACGGTGAAAGAGGAATGTTTGCTTTTAATAGCTCTTCTTTTATCTTCTTTCCAGGGCTTGTTTTTGCTTTATTTCATTCATGTAATGGCAGAAGTAGGAATGCTGATGTGCCAAAGCAGATCCAAAAGTAGTCTAGGAACACTTCAGTTATTCATACAATAGCAGTTGAGTCAGATTCAGTGCATGTTACACAGTTTGGTTCCTAAAAGCTGTGCAGGGTGTTCTGTGCAGCATGGAGGGCAGTTTGGTACCTGGCATCAATGGCCTTGGATGTTGAAATGGCACCAAAAAGTTCCTTGATGGCAGTGGGCTAAAGGGAGAGATGATAAAGGTGAGATGCCAGGAGCAGAGAGGAATGGAGAGGGATGGTCATGCCAGAGGCCTTGGAGTGACCAGAGCTGGGCTGGCACTGCTCTGCCTGTCCCACAAGGGCTCCAAAGGTGTCCAAAACAGAACCAGAGCTCCATGGCTCAGCCTAGGGAAGCACTTGGCTCCTGTGGTGCTTTATCCCAAAGTCCCAGTGTGCTGCTTTCATTACCTTGGCTATGGAGTCCTTGTTCTGTGAGGCCTGCGCTGACTGAACTGGTATTAACTGCCCTATTTTACTTTATCCTGAGCTGCTACTGCTGGCACCAGGGCTGCTGTAACAAATTCCCTTCCTTCCATCCCAGACATGGATGCATTTCAGTTTGAGGATGACTCTCAGATAGCTCACAATTACTTTATGATCCTTTTGCATGGAAGATTATTACTGTTCAGCACTGACCTGAATATTTTTCTTATGTGTTAATACAACTGCTTGGCACTTTGAAGCGAAATTGAGGAATAAAAAAGCATAACCTCCCACACCAAGGAGCTGTAGTATGAAGTGGTTTTAGGAAACAGTTGTGAAATCCTAATGTGCTGCTCATAACTTTTGATGTTTAGGAGGCTGATGCATTGCTCCTGTGCCCAGCCATAAGATTTGTGTGGTACAGGAGCTGCTGTTCTCCTCCTGACAGCCTTTGGCACACATAGGAGGGAGAAAGGCTCAGCACAGAGAACTCTCAGGTTGCTGCACCTTCCCTTTGATGGTTTCTAAACAGTCTCTTTAGTCCTCGTGCATTTTCCCAAAACACATTTAAATCTTATGCATGGGAATCAAATAGAAAAGAAATTACTTTCATTATGTTGGTTTTATTTGTTTTCTGCCTTAGCCTAATGCTGAGGATTATTATAGCCAAAATAAATTGCACATTAGAAGCAGTACAACAAAGGTGTGTACAGTTTCAATGGAAAGAAGTTTATATCGGCAAAAGTGCATAAATATGAGAGAAGCCAAATTCTGCATATTAGGAAGACAATAAATGAGAGTAGGCCATTTTTACACAGTTTTTAAATAACATTTTTATTCATTACTGCACTGTCTGTGCTTTTGTCCCTTCTGCATTCTCCACCTACTCCTTAGTATGGATTTAGGGGAGAATAATAATAATAATCCACAAAAGAGGGATTTGTAGTTTGTGATAATAATTCACATTCTTGCCTAAAGAAACTGCACCCTTCTAGAGTCCAACTACCCCAGCCTGAAGGTGGAAACAGACTCCTTGATCTTGCACTGTGCTGAGCTGTGTAACAAAGGTAGCAGAGAGCAGCCAAGATATTGAAAACAGCCACCATCAACTCCGCATTCAGATTTCCTGACTTTTTTATTCCTTTTTTTACAGCAGTGCTCACAAATTATCAAATGTATTGTTGTAAATATCAGTGCATTATTGCCGTGGACAAGGTGTACTGACAAATCTATATTTCATGGAGTCTAAATTGTGCTGAATATCCAAAGACATTCAGTAGCTACTTCAACATTTCCTGCTGGGTTTTTTTATGTACTTCAGGGAAATCATTTGGGATGCTTGAGTCACCAAAATTTAAGGTGACATGACAACCCAGAAAAGCATTTCAGTCTCCCAGAGACACTTGTGTGCCGTCAGAAGAGCAGTTAAACAACTGAGAATCTCCATGTTGATTTTTTCAATCTTCCTGACTGTTTCCTTCCATAAAAAAGAAGTTGACAATTCCATATTTCACACTCTTTGCCCCTGAGTGACCAACGCGGTCGTGCTGTTGGCTGCGGAGCGGTGGAACCAGCAGGATGGCACCGTCTGTCCTGAGCAGGAGGGGTGACCTTGGGGCTGATTCCTGCAGCACAAAGGGGAGAACACGTGGAGAATGTGCTGCTCTGATATTCCACCCTGCACGGAATTAGAATCCATTTTAATGATGTTCCTTTTTCCTTGCGTCCACCCTGACACTCGCTCATCATATCAGATGTGCTGTCTTTAAGGGCAAGCTGCAGGGTCTTTTCTCTTACAAGTTCTGACAGTTTTTACTACAAAGCTGGAACTCTAGAAGGGGAAATCAAACCTGTTTCAGTTTTCCTTCTAAATGGAAAAAACTTGCAATCTGCTACTCATGCTCAGGGAAACTCGTGGGAGCAAGGGCACAGGATTGAAGTGCGCTATAAGAGCACTCCTTGGAACATGCCCGTGTTCTTGAACAGAGCACTCTGCTATGACCAGAGTGTCTATGCTGAGTTTGTTTAACAAAAAGAGGAGGTTTTTCCAGTCCATGACCTCTAGCCTTGAGCTGGACATGGTCCAGGTTTTGCTTTCACACTTCCAGGCAGTGCCTACTGGGTGCCAACTGTCCAGTCATTCTCATGTGGAGTTTCTTGGCCATAGTGCCAAACCTTGGTGAATAACACATTTCTTCACAAGGAAAAATACTTTGTAGAAAATAGTGGTTTATGTTTTCCTGTTGATTGCAAAGCAGATTTGCCTATTTAGACCACAAGGAAATGCCAGTCTGTCTCCTGACCATCCCTTTGATCTGTTTCTTGTCCTGTTCAAAGTGACTTGCTTGAGCCAGGAATTTGTGCATGGTAAGACGTAAATCCTATACACAGAGCTGGTTTTAAGGGGAGGTTTCAGGTTTTTTCCACAGCACTGCCCAGCATCACTTAGTATTACAAGAATCCCACAGGAATTCTGTCTGTGAAATAAATTTCTGACAATGGAAGCTGACAAGAGCCAGTAATAGCAGTAAATTAATGTAAGGAAGGCAGCAAATATGTATTTAACATAGATTTCATATTAAAAATCAGACTGGGTTTATGAACTTTGGTTGTGGATGAAAGGCTGAGACACCTACCATAATCTTCATTTAAATTTGATCTCCATTCCTCTTGTCTGTAATAAAAAAAATTACGTAGGACAGTAAGCAAAAAATAAATATCCTACATAAAAATGTTCAATTTGAGCTTCTCAGGTTTTAGCTTAGGGGGTTTTTGGGTTTTGTGTGTTTTATTTTTTGTTTTGTATGTATGGTTTTTGTGTGATTTTTTTCCCCCCTAAATGACAATTATAGGTATATAAACTAAGTCTAGTTAATTTCCCCAGCTTTAACAGATGTTACACTTTTGCCAAGTATTCCCTGGTCAAAAATTTGTGCATTTTAGTTATTTTTATGTAATTTAACTTAATTAGGATGCAAAGAAAAATAATAAAAACATTTCCTTTGAATTATAAAATAGCATTCTGTCTTCTTTCCTTTCCTTAGGCTTTATAATTTAGCTATGCATTCATTAAAAAAAAAATATATATGTAGAGGAAAACCCCATGGGACAAAAATTAAATCTGTAATGATCTCAATTATTTTTAAATTTTATCAGATTTTAAATAAAACTATTGGAAATTTGTGTAAATCAGCAGATTTGAGTGAGATGATCAGAGTTGGAGGTTCATTATATGGTCTCTATTTATTACTGTAATATTCAGTTGATTGTATTTGCCACTTTTCTTTAGACTCTTGACAGAATTTGAAATGTCGGTGGAACTATTTGTTGAAGCAAATCTAAGTTTACAAAGAAGGAAATACACTTTTTTCTCTAAAACATGTCTGCATTTAAGATGAAAAAGATAAATCAGGTTCCACAATGCAAAAGTTATGAAGATAATGCTATTTATTTACTAATTGGATACTCTAGAGACATTGACAGTGCATAAAGTCATGTTAATGTTCTGAGGATGCTGTTTAAGATTTCAAAAAGGTTTTTGCTTTATGTTTTGGCTTTGAGACTCTCAGTTTTTCCTCTCAGCAAAAAACCATAGTGACACCCTAAAACACCCAAAAGCTGATTGGATCCTTCCCAGTGGTACCAGCTCTGGGTGGACAGAGATGACAGCCAGACCACAGTTTCAAGCCACAGCTGAAAGGGCATCAGACAATACTTTTAGTTGGATTTTACAGATAAAGATGAAAACCAAAAGAGTTTTAGTGGGTTTTCATGAAGTCTTCTGCTTCACAAGGAAATAATCTGAAATTTCAAAGCACATAAAGCATGTAGATAGAGGTCCTTCCTCTTCCTTATGATCATGGCACTGTAAAAGTAGTGTATTGCTGACTTTCTCTTCAATTGGTGCCAATGAAATTAATCACTGGGTTAATTCTAACCCCAGTTTTGCTGACTTGCCCAAACTGTGCTGCCATATATTATTATAGCAATTTATACAGGCTGACAGTTTTACACTCCTGAGGTCAAAATTTAAAAAATGCAATATTATTTATACGAACGTGTTAAGTGACAAGAGAATTCACTAAATATAAAAGCATGGGCCAAAATTCCTCAGAGCTTTCCCTGCCTAAGTGACCAGCTAGTGAGATTTTATGTGTCTTTTCAGCCAGTTAGACAACTTGTCTCCATAAATCTCCTCAGCATCCAGCCAGGTGATAAAATTTGTGTCAGACACGCCTGTGCTGTTTATCATTTCATGTGCAAGTTTGTACACATCCCCACTCCTCCCCTCTGCTATTAGATCTGAGCAGACAGGTATGATCGATGTATCCTGTGCAAGAGTGCTGATCAATATATCTTCCCTTGCTACAAAATAAAGATTTCAGGTTAACAATTTGGTGGAATTCCAGTGGTCTTCATTGTTGGGAAGATTGTGAATTTCCCAAGAGGACAAAGTAAGATTCAGAGATTATCAGGATGGTTTTCCCTGCTGAATGAAGCATCAGTTAATATAAAGCATTGCCAAGAAGTTTCTGTCAAAGTATGTTTTCCTCTTTTTACAAGAGACTCCATAGACACTCCAGAAAAATGTTTTGGATTTGTACATATAAATAAAAATAGGAGGAAATCTTTGTTAAGGAATAGAGTTCTCCCTGTCTCCCCTTTCCATGGAGAATTGTAGTTTTCCCCTTCTTGACACATGGTACTGGACATCAAAACTTTGTGGATTGTTTTCAAATGGAGGGAAAAAAAGAAAAAAAAAAAAAAAGGCTCTGCATATCTAGATCTTTATGCAAAGAAAAATAATAAAAACATTTCCTTTGAATTATTAAATAGCATTCTGTCTTCTTTCCTTTCCTTAGGCTTTATAGTTTAGCTGTGCATCGATTAAAAAAATATTATGCAGAGGAAAAGTATAAAAATATATATTGTGTAATTATGTATTTTATATATGTTGGCCTTGGAAACAAAGAGGCCAGAAGCATCCCATATGGAGTTGCCTCTCATCACAGAAGTTGAGCCAGAGCTCTCAGGAGATCACTCTTTCTGTTATTGACTATAAATAGACAAATCAAGATGAAGAGAAAACAACTATTTATCAGAGATTTACCTCCAGTGTCCCTAAAGCGACACAATAGCATTTTCTTTGAGACTAAAACATTGCTTATCTTAAAAAAAAAAAAAAAAAAAAAAAAAATCAAACAAAACAAAAGAAATTGGGATGAGTGTTTATCGGTTGCATCTTGGCATGTTTAACAGTGCCATCTGGTGACCCCTGCCATAACGACAGCGGTGTCACCTGGAGCATCCTCCTCTCCAGGCTCTGCACAAACATCTGCGTGTGCCCAGCCCTGCTTAGCCACAGCCTGAGACATTTGGTATTTCTGCTCGTCTTCCTCCCCCCTGCAGCTTCCACAGCTGAGATAAGCTGGTTCATGCTTACTTCTGTCTTATGATTCAGTCTGACTTTTGTCTTAATAATGATAACACCTTTATTCCAATAAATAACACATTTTTTCTAATAAATATTGGAATAATAGCCATGCTTTAGGGTTATACATCTACCTGTAGGAAGGGAGGTGTGATTACAGCTGGGTAACCAGACACTGGCACAATTAATAGTTCCTTTCTAAAAGGTGCCTATGAACTTGCATCAACTCTCTTAAATCACTGGTGAAGACCCCATTTATAGAGATGGACCTGAACCATGACGTTTTCCCTTCTTTTCTTATCCAAATAGATTTTTAATAATATTGTTTATAGTAAAACTTGTACACTTATTTATAATAAAAGTCTTAACCTCCCCCCAGTAATACGATAGACATAATGCATATTCTTAATCCTTCCATGGATTGTGACATTTGAAACATTGCAGGACAGGACTCTAAGAATGAGTTGTGGGGATCTCATTATTGCTCTCTAGCAAGTACTTGCAGTAAAATAAGCTGTTAGAGCTATTTTTAAAAATTTTAAAATTTATTTAAAAATAAATTTGCATTCAAATTAACATTTTGAAAAAGTTTTTGTAAGAGCAGCAAAACAAAATTTTGAATGTTTTTTTTCCCCCTTCATGGCTACAATATCAGTGTAAAAATACTCCTCCCTGCAGAACAAGAAGGAAGGAAATGAAGTAGTTCATGCAGTTCAGATATTTTTTATAAATCATCTTCTAAGCATAACACAAGGAAGTTCTTCACTGACTACAGGGGTGGTGGGAGTACCTTTGGACAAACATGGAACACCCCCTGAGCTCTGGGACATGCAGCATCCATTTGTATTCACATGGAATAGATACAGGGAAATGAACAGAAAGCAGAGATTGGTAACAGACTAGGACTCAGTGAGTGGTTTTGGTGGTTTTTAATAAAAATTTCAGGTTTTACACAGTAATTTGAAAATGATGGTGAATTTTCATCACATTTTCAGAACATGGTGTCCTGAGATGCACAGAATTTTGGGAGAAGATCCCCTTCTTTACCATAAGGGTTAAAATAATTTCATCAGAAACCATTAGACACTCTGCTTGAGTCAATGTGAACTTTTCCCTGAATTTCTCAACACAGCTGACTCAACCATCATTCTGGAAAGTATTTTGAGTAGGCAGCTCTCAATCTCCATTGGTGCTGATATATCCTAAATTACTTTAATATGAGATATCCTTCAGTGACAAACTGGAGCCTAGGTTTGTATCTCTGGAGAATAAGTACTGAGTTCTAGAGAAATTATCTTTTTATCTTTTGGGTGAGACATGTATTTGACTTGTAAAGTAGGAAATCCTAGCCAAGACTTGTCCTGGTGAGATGTAATTCCAAGTCAGGCAAGTGGGATCTCTGTTTTCATCTCCCACAAAGTGGATATCAACCAAAGGAGCTGGGGAATGAAAGATTGCTTCTCCCACTTTGCAAAACTGGGGAGAAATGAGTGTAAGGCAGCAAGTTTTATTGAACAAGGATGATGGAGTTAGGTGTTTTTAGGATTAGTGGAGCAAGCTATGACTCCTCATCCTCAGAAAGGATTGTCCATGTTGGAATATTTCAGGGATCTGTAAAAGCAGGAGTGAGAGGGATAGGGATTGTTGTTGTGTGTCTTTTCAATGACAAAATTTACAGGGCATCAGTGGGAGCTGATGGGTGACAGGTGACCAATCACTACAAGTATTTCTACAGCACATTGGATAAGGAGTCTTTAAAATTCCTCTCCAAAGAATGTTGTAAATGGGAGTTTTAATGAGTGCAAGGACAAACTGGGTATGAAGAATAGGAGAAGAATTCTCAGAAGGTTTTGGGATATACAGAAATACAGAAAAATCTCTGATATTATTATATTTAGAATGTGAGAGGCTGCTAAAGGGATATATCATTCACATGGCCTCTTCTTGGTCTTCCCTGAACATCAGACAGGGCCACTCAGCAGCCAAGCCAGATCCACCATTGGCCAAATGCCTTATTAATTCTGAGCTAGAAAATAGCTGGAGAAAAGGTGGTTCTGTCAAGAATAAATAAATCAATACCTGAGAATACACATTTTTGGCTGACCCAACATTTTTGTAATTCCTTTGTTTTCAGTTTCCTCAGGGGATTTGGTGATGGAAATAAAATTAATATTATGTAGTAACAGTTGCTTCATTTAAATGTATATACAGGTTTATAGGTTTCACATGCAGATGTGTATTCATGAATAAATAAGGCATATTGTTCAGGAGAAAGATACATAATTTGAGATGTGTTTTGTTTTCAGAGTGGTCAGATAAAGAACTTTTCTTAACTGCTATAATTTCTCATTTTTTGTGGTTTTGTTTTGTTTTGTTTTTTTTTTTTTTTTCAGTTGCTGTTATTATGCTTATTTTATCCTTGGATTAGCAATGAATTGCTTTTCTAGAAAGTAAATAGACTAACATATATCAGTGCAGGAGCTCAGAGTGAAGAGATCCCCCAGCTGTGAAGCCCCCAAGGCACTGCTGCAGCTGATCCCGAGCAGGAGGAGCAATTCTCTGTGTCCCGCAGGGTCCTGTAGCCTGTGCTAACACTGATGCCTTGTTTGGTACCCAGGTCATGAATGCTCTAATGACCACAATCATGTTGCCATTTAGAGCCCAGGAGAGCACGCTGTGCTCCCCTTGCTCTTACAAGGCTCGCTGACACAAACAATCAGGTCAAAATCACAGGATATGTGAAGTTGCTTTTATCATATTGGCTCGGCTAACAAGGCAACAATAAATGTGTGTAAGCATTTCCATTATACATACACGCTTGGCATTTTGAGTCTGAGCTGTTAAAACGTTCCAGAAGATGAAACACAGCGTTTGCTAACTTACTGAAAATACAAAAAAAAATTTAAAAATCGATTGCAATAAAATTCTTCATGTTCATCAAGCATTTTTTTTAGTGAGAGAATGACAAATTTGAAATGTGCTAGGCTGCCTGGTCAGAGATTTTAAATGGTGATACACTGATTTATTTGTGCAGTAAGTTGTATTCAAACACCAAAGCAAACCTGGGGAATCAGTCAGCTCAGCTTAAGCCAGGGAGGAGCAGCAATGTCCTGTGCACAGAGTTACCTACAGAGTTCTCTGCAGGGCTGTGAAGGAGAGTGTGAAGGGCAGGGAGCTCCCTCTGTGCCTTCCAAGGGTCACTGCTCTCAGAGTGAGAATGGAGTGATTTGCACACAGATGTGTGATCTCAGCATCCTCAGGGGATGGAGTCTGGGACCAGCTCAGAGTCTGTGGGATGTCTCTGTCGGATGGAGTTTGGGACCAGCTCAGAGTCTGTGGGATGTCTCTGGGGATGGAGTCTGGACCAGCTCAGAGTCTGTGGGATGTCTCTGGGGATGGAGTCTGGGACCAGCTCAGAGTCTGTGGGATGTCTCTGGGGATGGAGTTTGGGACCAGCTCAGAGTCTGTGGGACGTCTCTGGGGGATGTCTAATCCCACCCCTGCAGCTCCCACTGGTTGTCCCAACATTCTGATATTAGGAAAGCTCCTAGACATGAATCCAACACAATACTCTGTAGTAGTTTGTAGATTGATTTATGTCTTACTCTCTTTCTTTTTTTGTCTCTATTTCCTGCAATAACTGTGTTATTTACAAAATTAGTGCAGAACTTGATGGTTGTTTCAGATTTTCTCATTGTAATGGTGTTATCCCAGCCTGGAGCACTGGGACTGTAATTCAGCAATTCCACATTCTTCCTTTTTACTCATTCAAGCAGGAGCCCACCTCTGCTAAGTGTGTAGCTGTATTAATTGCTGAGGGGATTACACAGGACTCTTGTTAACAACTTAGAAATCAGCACATATTAAAGAGGTCTGTGAACTGGTCATCATGAAGTGTCTTTTTTTAGGAAGTAACATTTATGTAAATGGAAAAGAACCCAAACAATAGCAACCACAAAAAAATGGTCTTGGAAAGCTTTGATAAAGAGCATTGCAAAACATTAATTGATGAATGCATCAAGGGTAGAACCAGGAGGGACTTCAGTGGATAAAGATATTGAAGACAGATGGGTTTTCTAAAGCAAGTCAGTGACCAAAAGGGTGCCTTCAGACAATGTGGGATTTTTTTCCGGCATTTTAATTCCAAGGAGAACAATTAAGTAACATCATAAAGTTTGCTAATGACATTAAGCAGTTGAGAGAAGCCTGTTCAAAGGAAATTTCAATGTTCCAAATTACACAGTGAGATTAAGGGAGTACACAGAGATGTAATCAAGATGCAGTAAAAATTAATTCTGAAAATAAAACAGGAACGGAACTACAGCAAGGGTACAAAGGCATCATGTAAATATCTGCATTCTGCAGCATCAAATTGGTGAGCCTGAGTGATTTGTTGTTCCTCGTGGTCCTTTAGAAACAGAACAATCCCACATGTTTAAAGCACTGAGAGAGAGACCGAAACCTGAGAGGATTACTCTAAAAATGTTCCCTTGATCCAAGACTGTTGGCTTCTTCATGCTTTTAAGCTACTGGTGAAGTGTTTCAGCTTCAGTTTTAGAATCACCCCAGGCTGAGGACCAGCCCCAAGCCAGGTATGGACTGCAAATGAAAATGCAGGAGCTGAGTCATCAGTGCTAAAGAAACTAAATACAAAAACAAACAAACAAAAAATACCTCTGTCAAAGCACATTCTAGGGAGAAACAAATCAGAGACAATTTTTTTTCCTATAAGCTATTCGTTTATCCCTATAGATGACTGCAGAAATACACAGTAGGATTTTTTTAAGAACTAGTAAAAAAAGCAAAGAATGCACAGTTTATTGTGCATAGAGAGTTTAAGAGAACTCTAATAAGTTAGATTTTTTTTCCTTTATATTTAAATATATGCATGTCATTTCCTATGAAGGAATGACCCTAAATAAATTGAATATCAGGTGCCAGCACAAGTTACTTGAATAACTGGAACACAAAGCCTTGGCTGGCTTCTGATTTTGGCAAATAAAGAATGAAGATTAATTCTTTTGCTCTGTGGTGTTCCTTAAACATCTAACAAAAAAAAACTTGCTTTGTAGTGACCACATCTGTTAGTATTTTTTTGTCCCATCATTTTTTCATCACAATCCATGGCACACATACATCAAAGATCTCACAGCTGATATATGTTCCCATCCATCTGCTGTGCCACATAAATCTCCTCAGATAGTGATATAATATTTTAACTGACAGAACCAGTTCATCCAAAATTGGTTTTGGTTAGGTTTTTTTTTTTTTTGGTTTGTTTTTGGGGTGTTTTTTGTGGTTTGTTTTGTTTTGGTTTTGGTTTTGTGGTTTTTTTTTGGTTTGGTTTGTTTTTTTGTTTTTTTCCTCTTGTGTTTTTCAGGCAATTCAGTGGAAATAAGAGTTGAATGTTTGTTGGTAGGTCAAAATATCATGTTTTTTTTAAGGGGAAAAAAGGGTGCAAGCCATCAATGACCCTGCACGTAATTCACCTTGACATTAAAATCATTGTATGTAGATATCTGTCAGTAGAAGCAATACAGAAAGGCATGCTCATAGTGCTGGAATAGAAACTGCTCAGCCTGAAACATCTCAGGGCAAACAAAATGAGAATCAAATATATTATATATATATATATATATATATATATATATATATATAATATTATATCTATGTATATATATAGTATTTTATATATATATATATATATATATATATATATAGTATTCTAGAGAGCACTGTATGATGAAGCTGAAGAGAACTTATTGCCAGCCTGAAGATTTCTGAGCTATCTGATGAAATACCAAGCCAGACCTTTGAGCAGAGAATAAGAAGCCTTGGACAGCTCCTCTCTCCACCTCTGAATGCAGAAATTTTCCAGGCTAATGACTTGACCTTTATGTTGTGTACGAGGAGCCCATAATTTTTCAGGAGTGCACAATATAAATGAAATGTGATCTTCTTTACAAAAAGCAGTATTTAGACACCAGAACTCTCTCGAGGGCTTTTCTGTATTGAAAACATATTCTAGGGGAAATACAGTTGAACTCTGCAAGTGGATGTGTATGAGGTTAAGAATTTTTTCCTTTTATTCCAGTGGAACATACCCATTGGATTTTAATGCTTTCAACAGTTAGCATTTTACCTGCTGAATTATACATGCATTGCAAGTGCTCACTGGATTTCAATTCTAGCGGGGTCCACTGTGTCCTCCTAGAGAAAAAAAAAAAAAAAAAAGTTAAATTCTGTGTTTACCAGTAAGAAATTTTCATCTGCACTATTTCTTTTTTATTTCCCCTTTTATTTGCATTTCAAATACACAACACCTTTTCCTGTTTTATTTTATGATTCCAGCATTTCTTAATTGACCTTTTCACCGTGTTTGGATTTGGCAGGTTTTTACTGCTCACACTTCTAGCAGTGCTGTGAATTTCAGTGCACTCAACCATTGCTGCCTATTTCTTAAAATTATCAAATATGGTCTTTTTGGGAAAAAAGGTTGGGAATTCATCACCTTGCTGAACAACTCATGAAAATAGTTAAAATAACTAATTTACTTGTTGTGCCACCAACCAGATGACACAGCAGCATTGCTTCCCAGTGTAAATCTACAACAGATCTTCAAATTTGATGAGATTTAGGGGAAGATAATCAGATCTTAGCTTAAATAATTCAGCTGACTTCATTGTTCAGTTAAAAACACCCAGAGAATCTGTCTTAACTGTGGAGTTTCAAAATGTTTCACTCTTGTGCTTTGATCCACTGGGAGTTTTGATTTTGAAAACAGCTTTATATAATTTCATGGCAGATTTTGTCATAATGCCAAAACTTTGCAAACTTTAAAATACAGGGTTTTTTTTCAGTGCATATAGTGAATATTTTATCTGAACCAAGAGAGCAATAAATGAACAACTTTGTTGTTGCTTTTAAGAGTAGAGTCACCCCAGTGCAGCTGGTGTCTGGCCACAGACAGTTCCACAGCATCTGTGTTTTCATTTTTTGAGAGGGAATTCTCACTCACAGCTTCAGCTCACAGGGTAGCTCAGGGTCTTGCCAAATTATTCACACATCTTTCAGACATTCCAAAGGTTTTAGCATGCAATAGGAAAGTAATCTATGGGCTAATATAACAAACAAAGTGATGAGGTAGGCCATGCACTGTCACCACCATTAGCCTGCTAAGTGTGGCCAGGTTCAAAAGCCATGACTTTAAATTTCAAGGCCTTGGCTCTCTCTGCAAGGATCTCTCCCTCTCCTTCAGATCCACTTCCAGCTGCCAATATTGTCCTTTAATGTGGGGAGGAATAAATGGTTGAACTTGCTGTTGCATCCAGGATGTTCATGACTTAAGAATCCTTTAAAAGGCTGTTCAACCTATTGAGGTTTTTAACTTTGCAGAAATTCAAGCAGAGCAATTTAGATGCTCGAGGAACGTAATTAATTAGAAGTTTTTTCTGCCTGACCTAAGTGGATCGAACTGTGGGAATGCTGATATAAACAAGTTACTGGATAAGCCACAAAGGTTATTTAAATTGTTGATCAGGGAATAAAGCAACTGTAAGAAATTATGCAAGTTAGAAATAAAGGCAGCATTGATACTGAGTGGCATAAATAGAAATGAATCACTTGGATACCAAATAATGACTAGACACCTTTTTACATCAGTAATTATAGGTCAGAAATATCAGATACATAAAATTACTAAGATCAACATGCATTGCCTACTTTCTTGGAGTGTATAATGTAGGAAGTTTGGGGTGTTCTAGTTTGGGGTGAAAACTTCTAAAACCCAAGGTTCACTCACACGTTTATTAAATTAACAATCAGCCTGAGAGATTTGTTCTGTCTACTAGACATTAAGTAGAATCTCACAGAAATATTTCTGTGGTTTTTTTTCCAGTTTCAGTGTTTGGCTGGACCAGTTAAGTTTTGATTGTTGTAGAGTACAAAGGCTGTCCCAGACTGGAAAGGCAGACTTGCTCATTTGTAAAGAATTTCCACCTTCTTGCACTCTCTTCCATCTCAAAGGCTTCTACTTCAGGCTTGCTCCAGTGTTCCCTTCTGCACCATTTTCTGCCAGTTAAAATGTTCAGCAGGCAGTGATAGGTAGGTACAACATTTCTCCTCCAGATCCACAGGAACTTTAGCAGCTAATACTCCCCTGGGCTGTCCCAGTGTGTCAGATCTGATAACTATTACATTTCAGCAAATATCTACCATTGCTGTACATAATTGCATTACTAACATTATTATTACTTTGGGGTAAGCAAAGAAAACAGAGGTGCAGAGGTAAACAGGACTTACAGGCTGCTGCCTGCCTCCAAGTTGTGCTGCTTCTTGTTCTCACAACAAAAAAGCCACTTTCAGCTCATGTTTGCTTTGTATTTGGTGCTGGGTCTGCAGTGTAACTGGATTTGTTAATAGTTATGCTGCATGGGGTTTTGTGGCTATTCCCTTCATATGTTTTATTTTCTCAGGAAATGGCTAAATTATCCCTACAATTAAAAAAAAAAAAAAGGGAAAAACAAGTAATACAAAAGATTAGTCACATTGCTGGTAGTACTATTGATCAGTAGCTAGTACACCTGGCACAGCCATCACTTGGAGATGTTCACTGGCCTCTGGCTGTCAGCTGCTGGGAAGATAAACCAGAGGAAAGATGACTCTGAACATGTCTTGTTGGTAGTATATTTTCCTAAGCATTTGCTCCTGGCAATTTTCAGGAAGAGGACACAGCCCTGATAGATTTTGTGACTGTGCCAATATGGGACTACATACATCTCCCCCAGCCACTCTCCTCTGTTTTTTCACTACTTTTTGTTTTTCTGATTTTACAAGCTGATGAAATTTGTTCAGGAGTGTCATGGAGCAGATGAGAACCCTCTATCCTATGGACATCTTGGAGATGTATTGGGAACTATTGGGAAAAGCTCTTTCCCTGCCCTGCTAGATTCTGCCTCTCCTGGTTATCACTGCAGGTTCCATGACAAATTTCAGGAGCTATAAACCAGGTCATTTCAGGTTTGTGCCAGAAGTAATTAATGTGTTATGCCAAGGAGGCAACTTTCCCAAGGTCCTCTATCAGCCTGGATAGAGTTTCTTCTTTATATCTTTCTTTACCTTTAAACTGTGCCTTACCTGTCCCTGGCAAATAACTGGAATGAAACCTTGTAAAAAGACCAGGCTCTAAACTGGGATTAATGAGTAACATTACTGATAGAAGTTTTAAGTTCTTGGCACTTTTGGTTGGTTGCTGGAACTAGAGTTGGGCTCTAGTTTTTCCTGTCAATATTCCATATATTACCAAATAGCCTCTCTGCAGTGTTTTCAGCCCTCTCCCAGGTGCTGAAGTCCTTGCTGCAGTTCTTTTCCATTAGAGTATCCTTTACCTTCCCTACCTTTTTACAATGAAAAATATTTTTGTCATTAGTAATTGCATTACTAGTCACTTTGTCCTGATTTGTCTTACCATTGCAAGACAAATGGACTTCATAATCTGTCTAGACAGTCTGGTTGTTACTTTAACAGATGTTTCATCTCCAAAAGCAAGACATCCCTCTGGTCTTTTCTAGAAACCTTTCAGACACAGCTTTAATTCATTTTTATGTGTCCAGCCTTTGTTTTAAATCATATTTTTCATTTTTTTCTGAGACATCTGCGAGCTGTGAAAGTACCTGCACTGTTTGTCCCATCATGGATCATCAGGAGGACCAGTTCCTTGCTACTTCCCTTGGAAACTGAATTCCATTGTAACATTTGCATTCCACCTTTTTCTTTGAAGTGGTTAACTGGATCCAGGATCTTTTTATTTTTTTTTTTTATTATTATTTGTGTGTGTGTGCCTGTGTGTGTTTTGGGCTTGTTGGGGTTTTTTCCTTAATTTGTATTTTGGTTTTTCCACAATCCTGCTTAGTCACAGAGAACATCCAAAGCTCTTTTCCCTCAACCAGGAATTGCACAGTTAAACTTCCCAGTTTAACTTTGTTTTGGTTTTTCTTTGTTTTTAAGGAGCTTCCAGAACCTCTTTGGCTGTGCCCAAGGTTATTTGCAGCTTTTTTTTTTTTTTTTTTTTTTTGCTCTGCTTCACCAGTCTTTCTACTTCTTTCTCAATAATAGAAAAACAATTCCAAAATAATGCTCAGTGAAACTCTTGTTCCCAAATGTCCTGTCCATGCCCTGTCAGGCTGAATAGTGGCAGCTACCAGAGTTTTAAGGAAATCTCAAATTATTTTCAGCTACCTGGTTCCAAAAAGGAGTTTTCCAGCTTTTACCAGCATTTCTAATGAATTCACAGCTAATTCTAAGACCTACTGTGCATTCAAGGACCCAAGCAGAGAAATCTCAGAACCAAAGAAGTTCACTTTTGGATTATTTGGCATTTAACTCCACTAGAAGTAGACTGCAGACAAGGAGTTCTTCAAAGAAATTAGAGAGAAAGATTCAAAAGAAGAGATTTTTTTTTTTTTTTAATGAGTTTCATTCTTGATGTATATTTACAACAGATATTTTCCCCCCTTCTAATTTTAGCTATAAGGGAAAAACAAATCTTTACCTTAGAAGAAACAAACAAAAAATTTGCTGAGGTTTCCTTTCTTAACACTGTTTATTCTCCAGAAGGATTTAACTGTTTTTTTCTCTTTGATCTCTTAGAACATCTCTTTATTTCTTGGTATTTTTCCCCATGAAAAAAATGTCCACCTCCACATTTCTTTAGCAGAAGCCGTGTACGTGAAAATCTTCCTAATTCTTTTGATGAGTGAATAGTTTTGCACAATTTCAGTTATCTAGAAATTCTATTCAAACATTCAGTTATATTCAAACTATTTTCTATTAGTAGATAAATATATTTTTTTTAGTAGTATTAGGATGAGTTCAGTATTATGGAATTTGTAATTACACAGTTTGGAAAGAAGGATGATTTCCAGGCACCATCTATTTTTTCATATTGTTATAGTTGTGCTGATTTAATAATTAAAAATAGAGTTAATTAAGTATGGGTCAAATCCATTCATTGACAGTTCATGCTGTACAATTTAAGAGCTCTGAATTTATATACATTAATATTTTCTAACCTATATATGCCTGAATAGCCATATCTTTATTTCCTTTTTGTTTTCCATGGTTTCTGGACAGACTAAAGACTTGTGAAAAATATAAAAGGAATGATGTCTGCAACAGAGAGTGGCATGTTTTATTGATAGAGAGGGCTGTTTAAGGCTGGAACTAAACCATTAAATATTCCATACATTGTTATCAGGGGATGCTGGCTTTCATTCCTTGTCAGCTCCATATCTTTTCCTGTTCTTAACACAGCTCCTTGTTCTTCCCTACCTATCCCGGCTCTGGCTTCTCACTTATTGAGATTTTCCCCTTTCTTCTTTCATTCAGACTCCAGATCTGAGCCGGGTGCTTGACTCTCTTGCCCCTGAGGCTGGAAGAGCCCCAGAATAGAAGGAAGCCTCAGTAAAATGCAGTGATGGATCTGTTTCATATCTTGCTCTCCAATGACATTGCAGAAATTGCAAACCACTCTCACACACATAATTCCAGTAGTTCAGATGAACATGGGGGTGCTCACAAGACCATCTTGAGTTTTAGCTACAAGAATGCTTATAGAAACTCACTTCTTAAAATAATAGTGAAGAATTGCTTCAGATGCACTCATTTAATATTCACATCAGGAAATAATTATAGTTTTATAGTTACTGTGTAACTATATAGTTATAGCCATGCAAAAACATGATAGAAACATAATATGGGATCTGTGGTTTCAGACAATTATCTCAGCCTGTAAGTACTGAGTAACAAATCCCCTAGAGAAACTCAAACACAACTAGAAACTGCACACAAAGAATTATTTACAGAAATAGTTCACAGGGTGTTTCCAAAGGCAAGAATAAAAAAAAAAAAAAAATTAAAACCCTCTGCAATCTTGTTATGAATAAAAATTATATCTTAAATCATCTAGTAAATCGTTAATTATTTATCCATCTCTTCTGAGGAGTTCAAGTGGGTGTAATTGGTTGGTCCCTAATGAGATTTGGTGAGGATTTACATTTTTTCCTGTGTAGTTGGTAAGAATCAAATGAGGAGAGTCTCTGATTATGTCTGTCAAAGGTGTGTATGCAGATGGACTAATTCCAGTGGTGCTGAGAAAGGTCTGGAAGGGCAGCAGGAGAGGAAAGAAAGGTTGAGAGCAGAAGGAGGAAATGAATTGGTGGAAGTTTTCTTCTCTTTTTCTGTTTTGATAAAATGCAGATTAGACACTTACTGTCTGAATTATTGTCTGCTCTCTAAGTAGACCCAGTGCCACTGATATGAGGCTTTCCAGTTTTCCAAAGTATCACCAAGAAAGAAAACCAAAACTAGATGAAATATTCTCTGTAACAGGGTGTGCAAAACTGCACTTCTGCAGAAAAATCAAATGCTACATGAGATGGAGCTCAAGTCCAAAGTCTTGCTTAAGAATTCAGTTTATTTTGGGGAATCCTTCTCCTTAGGTCCCTGTGCTTTGAGCCTGTATCAGATATCTGAGTGCTGTGCTATAGGAAAAACACCCAACCCAACCAACAACTAGGGTTTGAAGTGCCTCAGATAAATCTGCTTTTCTATTGCATTAGTATGGTTTTCATTGAAACAAAATAGTGCTGTTTTAATGAATTTTAAAAACCTAGACTTTAGTGGACTCATTGAGCTATATTCCTCACAAGTGACAGTCAATAGGGAAGTGCTATCTTGTGTTTCCTTTACGTTTTTCATTGCTTTCCTTGTCTTCAGCTCTTACAGCTCAATTCAGTGGCCATTACAGCCACAGTAATTCAGAAGTCTTCAGCAATTCTTTCCAATTTCAAGTGTGTACAGTAACCACATATTAATTCCAAATGGGGATTAAGATAAGATACATATTTCCAAACAGGCACTGCTGGAATGTGCAGTATTTGGGTTGTGCGTTGTCAGTTTAATCCCACAGACAGCTGAGGAGGGAGGGTTGGCCATGCCCTCAAAATACCTTAGAAGAGAGACATTCAGCTGTGTTCTGCACTGCTGGAAGGGCTGCTCAGAGCTGGGGCAGACTCAGCCACCTTTTAAAAAGTCCTTTTTTTGGAGCAGGGACTAGTGGCAGGGACAGGGACCTTCTGCCCCATGAGCTGCACCCAATGTAGAGCCAACAGGAAGAGCAGATCTCCTTTACCCCCACTGTAGCTGTCTTCAGCAAACTTTGAAAATACTGATAGCAACAATAACCACATCTCTGTGTTTGTAACATGGTTATTTAGATTTTAGTGCAAACAGCACAGGCTAGCTCAATTCCCTATTCTAAACCCCCAAGAATCCCATTTCTAGGGTGCGTTCCAACGTCACTTCAGGGGTTCTGATGTTTGCCTTGGGAGCTGACAGATGTAGGAAATTAAAAGATCTCTTGTGCCACTGTCAAGAATCAGATTCTTCACTCTGGAAGGCATCTGCCCCAAATGCTGGATCTCAGCACACCTGGTGAACATCTGATGAGGAGAGCTCTGGCAGGGGCTTGAGCCACGCCAGGTTGTTGTGAGCACACTCAGCTAAAAACCCGAGGGCTGCGAACAACTGCAGAAGTTATTTTTGTTACACTTCTAAAAGCTGTGCTTAAAAATTCCATTCTCAAAAGGCATTTTGAAGCATTGACAACAAACTTTGATTTCCCCATTGTTTCATGGAAATGCTTTTGGTCAGGTTATTTTGAGGTGAGAATGGTTACTATTGTATTTAAAAATGTAACTGGCACATAAAAGACTTTGACACTTACAGCTTCATTCAGGAAGCACAATGTCAAAATATAAAAGAGGAAAACATTTTTTGTTTCATTATTATGGTAGAAATCCAAAGAATTAATCTTGATTTAGATGAATGTAAATTAATATAATTTGACCCAAAGTTATTCTCTTACAATATTTGTTATTTTGTCCTTGATAAATGTATCAGAAGACATTTCTTACTATAAAAGCTCTGCTATAATTAGTGTCAACTCCAAGTAAATAAAATATTGTAGTTGACTGACAATAATGAGATTATTTAATTTGCTGTGGCCTTAAATTAATGCTGTATTGGCTACACCTTGTAGAAACACAGCAATCAGACCTGCTGCATCTGAGAAAGATCACAGTTCACCTCACACATTTCTTTTAACAAATACATAAAAACCCCAGTCATCAGAGAATAAAATAATTGGATATGGATGTGTGGAGCACTTGTCATTAAGTTTTATTCTTTAATACAAATAGTTTTTACTGGAGGTAAGAATAGAGAGCAAATGATCACGTTCCCTTCTGTATCTTCTCCTAGAACAGGGTCTTTTTCTTACATGTTTGTTGAACTAAAAATGACAACAGTTCCTTCAGCTTTGTGTAATTTGGCTGACTATACCCTTGGCTAAGAAAATCAGTTATATCTGGGTGTTTGTTAAAATGATCAATTAAAATGTCAATACATAAGGATTGAAATCCCAATGTAACTTCCTGCTTCATAGCATCTTTTCCTGCTGCTGGCTGTTACTGCACTGTGTCCTGTAGCATCAAAAGTGGTGAGAATTGAGGCTGCAGATGCTCTTAGGGAGGAATGTGTGGTAACTGCCCCAAGAATTTCATGTCAGAGTGGTCAAATCCTGCACAACAGGAGCCACTGAAAGCAACTGGAAGGGCAAAGGGGACTTTGGTGAATTTTGTGGGTGTGCTGCCAAGGCCTTTCAAAGGAGCTCTGATAGACTGAAGCTGCCTGGATGAGGTGATCTTAAACAAGAAAGGGAAATGGTTACCACATAGCTCTTTCTCATCTGGTAAAGCCAGTGAAAGGTTCACTTTTTTCCTCAATGTTCAAGAGAACTTCACTCTACCAAACAGTGAAGAAAAAAAAAAAAAAATCACTCAATTTTGTTCTATTTTTTAACAATCTAGAGTAAAAGTCCAATAGAAGATCCCTCTTACTTAGGACTTCTTTTTTATTTCTGTAAAACTACCTTACTCAGATTTTTTTTTTTTTCTAATGACAGAGCAGTTTTAATAGTCAGTATGTAAGATACTGCTTTTTAAAGTAGTAGTAAAAATATTCAGCTATGACTGTTATTACCCTGTGACTGAAAGATCCACTGCCTGTAACCTCTTTCTTCTTTCTTCCAACCAATCCCATTTTGATATCTTTATTCCCTCCTTTACTTTGGCACCTAAGGCATTTTCATCAGCTACCTTAATAGTAGAGTCAAACTAATTTTCATCAAATTATGGGGGTCTTGAAAATACTGCTGAATAGTTCATCCAATAATAGTTAATCCATATAAAAAATGTTCTTGACCCTGCTGTGCATCAGATCTGGGATGCTTAATGCTGCAGATGGGAACATTATTTCCTCACTCCTATAACTTCCATTAGAAATTCAACCCTTTGAGCTTCCAGAGACACCAGGCTACTGTCCATCTGTCAAGGCAGAAGTTTACTTAACTAAAAATGTGTAAGATCTGAGCAACCCAATCATAATTAACCTTCCCCATCAATTAACCATTTCTTTGCTCAGCTGGCCCTGCAGGCAGAGGTGATGATGGTGTCTGTGCCTGCAGCAACTTTTCCCTTGGCGTGGAAACCTCCGTGCCTCGTTGGATGCATGAGAGGAGCTCTCTCAGCTACTTGATGACAAATTTTGTGTGTAATTTTGCTAAATATGCACTCAAACATAGGCTGGAGCAGTCTGATTGCTAAATTCAAACAAAACAAAAAAGCTTCTTATCCCATTCCTTGATTGCCATACTAATGAAAGTGAGCAAAATCTGGGCTGCTTTCCTATCTCTCTGCTGTGAGCTTTTTCCAGACACTTTCTGTGGCTGGATGTAAGCCTGTACATCAGCTAGATAGATATTCAGACTACATTCAACATCTATATAACATCTCTTTTGAATAAAAGTCTTTTCTTGCTTCAGTTCAGCAGGTTTCTGCTGATCTGCATTCTGATATCTGCTATGCAGTGAAGCTGAAATCTGTAATTTTCCTGTCTGCATCAGAAGGAGATTTATGTTGGTTTGTAGTTGTTTATGAAATATCAGACATGTGGGTAATTGGGAAAGGGAAATTTGGTTGGGCACCGCCATTTGGAATGTTTTGTTATAATTTGTTACTCTGTTTCATCTTGTTACTTTATGGTTAAAACCATCATGGAAATACAAGCTGGACAAAATGCTACATGTGTAGTTTTAGCTGCCATAATTATATCCCCCACATTTAAGGCTCTGTGAGTTAATTAATACATTAATTATCAAGCCAGAAACCACTGCAGAGTCACAACACCTGGACTGTTTATTCTTCATTGCTTAAGGACCCAGAATATTGGCAATTGTAAAAGAAGAAATGTTTAAATAAGATTTGGACTAATAATAAGCACGCTGGTTTAAGTGGCAGAGGGATTATTCTGTTTGGTGATGGAAGTATAAAAAGTCTTTCGTTGATGTGGTTTTGGATGCTCAGGGTTGATCAGAAACTGTCAGCTCTGAGGGAAGGGCTGTGTTTTGAAAAGCTCCTCGGAGAGGAAAGCTGCTGGGTCTTACAGCTGGCAGTGCTGAGGCTGGATGGCCACCAGGACAGGTTTAATACATTATCACAGAGTTTAAGAGGTGATGTTACTTTTCTTTAAATACATCAGCATTCTAACAAGACCTCACCACACGGAACACCAGTGCTCACAGTGCACCATAAATCATTCCTAGCAGCACAATGAGTTTTCCTGGGGCGTCCTGATGGGTGTCAGATCTCAGCAGAAAGCTTCATACATCTGAGAGAGAAGGTCTTGACTACCAGATTCCTTGTCTGTTTGTGTCAAGTGATAAACGAAATGTAATATCACTTTGACCAGCTTCTGTTGTACAGAATTCATGTTCTGAGTTTCAGCTTAAAGGCCTAGGATTTGCATTTTAATTGTAAACAATACTTGCACTTTGTAGTCATTTCTAAGGATTTTTTTTCCTTGAAAAATTCTGATAATAATCTGTCTACACAATTACTTTTTTTCTTTTAATTGGGGTTTGGATTTCTGCAATACAACATAAGATAGGGATAAGAATTAACAACTTTAAATAGAGAAAACCAGAACCATTTGTATGAAGATTTTGTTAAAAGGGAGCTGGTAGCTGGATAATCAACTATCACAAGCAAGATATGATTATAGCTCTTTTCTAAAAGAGAATCTATGGGAGAAATTATCAACAGCTGAGAAACAGGATTTTACCATAATTGTCACTGATTTTTATGATAGCAAGGTTAATTCTTAGCATTTTATTTTCAAACATTTTGCAAGTATTAATTGCGCTTCATGTGGCAAGCACATTTCTCTCCCTCTCAGGATTTTCATAGAGGTGCACAGAGAGAAATGAAAGAGAAAACAATTTCTATTTCTGCTCCTTGTTTTTCCTATGTGGAATGTGTTTGGAGAATTGTTTACCTGGAGTGAGTGCTTGGTTGGATTCTGGTGAGGATTGTTTGAGCTGATGGCCAATCCAACCCACCTGGGGCTGGACAGAGAGAGGGTCATGAATTGTGTTAGAGATAGATAAAGTAGTATGTAGTTTTAGTATCCTCCTTTTATATAGCATATTGATGTATTATAGCATAGTTATAATAAAGAAATAATTCTGAGTTGAGTCAGACATCATCATTCCTTCCCATTGGGTTCGCCTGCATTTACAATAGCTTCATCACATCCTGCTGGAGTATGTGCAAGTTAAAGGCTTGTGTGCTAAATCTGACATTCCTGATGTCATCTGGGGCTGGGAAACAACACTTTCCCCTTCACAGCTTGTCTCTTCCTGAGAAGCACAGAGCCATTACCCTGCTACAAACTTTGCCTCACCCGTGTAGCTCCTCCAGTTTGATTTGCAGTTAATCTTTCTGCTCTGCTTCTCACGCTCATCGCTGCAGAGGCAGCCGAGTGAGGTCTGGAACCCGACAGGTGTAATGCAAACACAACAGACTGTCACTCCTTAACAGCACCAGCTCTATTACTGCAATTGCAGCAGAGCCTGTTCATAAAACAAGCTGATATTCTTTATGTGCTCATGGTTAATACTGAGATGTATGTGCTGTCAGCTGAAATACAGGTAATGTTTTTGTGCTTCTTAGTTTTTTTTTTATCATGCCACAACAATCTAGTAGCAGATATATAGATCCCTGAACAAAGGCAGCCGTCAGAGACATCAAATACACATTTGCCTTTTGGTATAGAGGAGAAATATCTGATTCTAAGCCGTTCAGGTGGAGGGGAATTGTATTCACTTGAGCACCTCAAGCCATTTGTAAAATCAGCTGAAAATTGGCTGCAGGCCGTTCAAGAAGTTTTTGATGGCAGGGAAAGTCCTGGAGGTGCCTGTAAACTGCTTTTCCACAAAGAGAGCAGGGGCTCTGTGCCTTTCATGCTACAGAGCACAGAAAGAAATGAGAATAAGACACAGTGGAAGAGGCAGGGAAATTATGGCTCTGGTCTTTGCACAAGATAGGAAAACAATAGGAATTGAAAGAGAAGATGGGGCTAGAATTCTGAAAACCAGAGAGAGAAATGTAAGATGTGAATCAAGGCACTGTAGGAGGATTGGAGGGATTAAAAGCAGGAATCAGTAAGAAGAGATGCTGCTGTTTTCAAAGGCAAGAATGCAGCAGCCTTCTGGAAAGGGCGAAAAGAAGGATTCAGCTACTGGAAACAATGCAAAGACCAAGGACATAGTGAATCATAAAGTGAAAATATCCTTAATCACCAAGAACCAAGAACAAAAAAAAAAAAAGAAAAAAAAAGAGAGACTTCTTTCATAATCATAAAATACATTAAAAAACTGAGTAGTATCTTGCATCTTCATCCTTCCCCCAGAAAAGCCATGTTGCTGTAAAGCCATGAATGTCCCTTTCCCCTTGCTAAGCTAACTCAGACATTCCTGACTCTGCTGCCATCCTTCCCTGCACAGTCTCCCTCCCTGCAGTGCCCCCAAGCTCCCCCTTGTCCCCCACAGTTCACCCCAGTGGGCAGCCCTGTGTGGGGTATCCCAAAAGCACTGCCCTGGGGTTCATTTACACTGAGTGTGAGAGGTGATTGCCAAACTGGGGCAAACCAGGGGGAGAGGTTGTTCACAGCTTCCCTGGTGATGGAGGCAGGAAATAAGTTTCTCATATGCCAAGCTCTCGATTTGCACAAATCTTTACAGAATATAATATATTTAAAAAGTCAGCCTTTTGCTTAGTTGAAATAGTCCAACAGCTTCAAGAGCTGTAAACTGTCTGCTCAAGTGGAAAAACACACTTGAAAAGTGTAGCTGTGTTCTGAAGAGCAATACTCTCCTCATTTTTAACATTATTCCTAAGTTCTTCATTACTGTGAGTGCCTAACTGCACACACAATGTGTTCCTTTCAGGTTGAATTCCCACTCTGAATTATACATGAACAAAAATGAATATCCAGTGGCTTTGCCATGAAAAGATTATCATGTCAAATCCCAGCATTTCCCTTGCATATTTTTTCTAAATGCCTCATGGTTTTGGAGCTGATGAGACACAATCAGTGCAAGATATAAAACTTGACCTCACAGTGCCCCTCTGGGCACTTCAGTGTGTGTGTGGGCATGTCTTGGAACTTTGGCTTGGTTTAGGGGTTCTGTGTGGTGGTAAAGTTTGTTTTTTTTTTTTTTTAACTTGTGCTTCTAAAGAAAAAATCTGCAATCTCTTGTTGTTTGGTCTCAAGGTAGTTTATTGTAAGTTATTTAAAAGTTTGTCTTTTCTGGCTGCTGTGGTTTGGTTAGCAGCTCAGGCAGAGGCACACACACTTCTGACACCCTCTCTGCCTGGTGTTTTCTTCTTTTTCCCCACCCAGGGTTGCTGCTATTTTTTACATGATATATTATGTGTCATATGTTTACAGGCTTTTTTCTAATATTTATTACTTATATTAAATGGTGCTTTTTCACTTTAAACTAATCTATAAGTGCTAACATCATGAAGAACATGGAGGTAAGGAAGAAGAAAGAGGAGGAATAGCACTGGCCTACATTCTTCTATCTTAAAACTTCTGACTCCTATGTACAAAGTAAAAACTGCCCTGTATAGGTGTTAAAACCCCCCTGTACAATATTAAAAAATTTTCCCCTCTACTTTGTGACTACTTCTACTATAATATCTAAACTTTTGTGACTGTCCTACCTTCAGAGTTGGTAACTTAAACTTAAAATCACACCTGTTTTCAGCTGCCTGCCAGGGTCTAAAATGCTTCTGACCAGGGCCTGAAACCTCCAAAAATATCTGAGGGGCATTTTGAGTTCCAACAAGCATGCACCAGCTCAGTCCCACCGAGCTGAGGAACACAACCAGAGCAGCAGGCTGAAGTCTGCCCAGCCTTTCTGCCCACTGATTATTTTACAGCCAGCCCCTGCATTGCCAGGGTTTGGTTCTGTGGCTCTTTCTACACCTGCTGATGGGCACAGAGGAGCTGGGTGCCAGTTGTTGTGCTGCTCCTTCCAGCACCACACCAAATGATCCCTGTGGCTCCTGCATCCTTTATCAGTGCTGCTGCTGCTTTCTCCTACGTGTCAGTGCCACCTGGTCCCGTGGCAGGGTGACAGACAGGAACAGCCTGCCTGGGAGCACAGGCAGGAGAGAGAAGGTGAATATGAAAAACTACAAGGAAAAAAAGCATAGTGAAAGGTAGACATGCATTTATTTACAGTCTTCTTTGTGTTGGATATCCCCTTCCTCTCCTCTGCTGCTGCCTGCTTCTCATGCAGTTTCCTGCATGTCTTTCAGACCTGCTAAGAAGGACAGGAACAAGGTCACTTTTTCCTTGGCCAGCAGAAAAGCTGATGCACAGAGCTTCTGGCTGTTCTGTCTCTCCTGCAGACAGAGCACTCCAAATCTGCAGTGCCTGCACTTTCCCCAGGGATGGGAACTTAACAACTGCTCTGCATTTGCAATCTGTAATACAAGGTTTTAGTGAGATACACCCAATGTGACAATTCCAGAGCCCTGAATTGCACAAAGGAGTCTCAAGTCTACATTCAGATCTGTGTGTAAATGGAATTACATACTGAACTATTGCTGCCTTCCTGTTTCCTATCACAATGAAAAAAAAAAAGTGCTGGAGTACTGCTGCTTTATCTCAGAAAACATTTTAAAACCTATTACTTTGAGTAGTCATTCCCATTCAGCTCTTACAGAAAATGGATGGGCCTGGACTTTCTTGCTGAAGGAATTATTCCCTTGGGTGTAGCTGTTGATACTGTACTTGTTGTGTGATGAGAGGAAAACAACCTCCAGCACCCAGATAAATTCTAAATTGTAAATATGCAAAAGAAAAACATGAAAATCTGCATAATTGTTGAACAAAAACATGTAAAGCTTGTGTTAATAGCATCCCTTGGAGCCTTCTGATTAAAAAGGCTCAGAAGGGTTATGGCTTCAGCCAAGATTTTGGTTGTTTATTTTTGAAGAGGTTTATCATTGGATACTTACAGTAACATTACTGTCCTAGTCAAGTGTCCTAAATGTTCTTTTGTTTTATTACTAAAAAAAAAAAAAAAAAAAAGGAAAAAAACCCAAACCAAAATAAAAGGAAAAAAAAGTAACCACAACAAAAATCAACTCTCAACTTCTCAAAGGCATTTTGGTATTGAATGTAATGGATTTTCATTTTCACTGAATGTAGCATAGGTAACATTTGGTGCAGTTGAGCATCCTGGAATAAGCAATGGAAGAGGTTTTTTTCTCAACCCTTTGGTCCTGCCATTCAAATTTCTTCTATTTTTTCCACACAACATGCTTTGTTTATTAAAAATCAATTGAACATAGCTGTTCTGTTCCTCCTAATGTCAACCCACAGCTATTTATGCATTTATGCTTATATCCTTTTTGGCTTTTATTCAGTCTTTCCAAGAACAAGCCTAATTATTCCTGCAAGGAGATAAATACAAAAAAGCAGTTTGCAAATACTAACCCCATACCCATAGTAATTATTGTCATTGGGTTTTAATCCTTAACACCATGAATTTCCTCCAGCACAGTCTGTGGTGATACTGCTGTGAATAAATTCCACACTGCTCACCAAACTGTTAGCAAAAATAGTGTTAGATGAGGCCCATTGAGCTCCACTTACTGTGGATGTGTGGTAGAATTTAAGAGACCAGAGTTAGGATAATTTTGGCTGGTTGATAAGTTATTTTAAGGGATGGCAACAACGCAGTTCACGTTCATTAGAATACAAATTTCAGCTCGCTGATGACTTTTTCAGATCATCACTAAAATATTGTTCTTCCTCTCTGCTTCTCTGTCACACAAATATAAGTTATCTCAGCCTTTAGAAGCCACCTGGGAGAATTGCTTTTAGATGAAGGAATTAAAATAACCTCATATGTTAAGGTTTATAAGCCACAAGGCTCTTGTTAGGAAATGTGCTGCCATGCCATGGTACTTGTACAGCCTGGTGCAAAAAGAAATGTGGTTCTAAATCAGGCTGTAAACGTGCCCAGAGAGCAGGAGGGGCAACCATTTGTCACCCATGTGCCATTCTGTTGTCTTCCCCACCATTTGAATTTAGCCTAAATTCTTCTCGGGCATACATTGTAAGGGCACAGCAGGGAATTCCATGCACTACCTTGGCCTGCTAGTGCAAATTATCAGGTGCAGAATAAAATATTTGGAATATAAACTGAGACTTTTGAAGCTCATTTAATGAATATAATATTAAGAAGAAAAGACATTTATCAATAAAACTAGAAGAAGTATTCTACATTCATGATACCCTAAAAACTCATGCCCAGGTGATTTTAGGATTTTTTTTCTCAAAAAATTCAGTTTACTTATGAGCAAAATATTTTCTTTTAAGTTGAAAATTTCAGAAGCATAATAGAATGCTATTAAAAGAAGCATTTTAATAGCATCTTCACATATTGCAAGTATCCTTTTTTTTTTTTTGCTGAGTGAAGGATTACTCTCCCTTTTTTTTTTTTTTAAGTGGTATGGTTGGCTTCTTTTCATCTAGCTACATCTGTTCCTTTTTATAAATAAGCCTTTTCTCCCCCTAAGGATCAAGCAGAACTTCTTCCAAGCCTTCTATTCTCAAGTGTAACTTCAGAAGAGCAGAAATAATAGCTTTAATACTTGGCCTTTATTGGCTAATTCAATAGCTGTATGTACTGTAACAGAGAAAGGTAAATGTAAGGGGGATTAGAAGGCAATGGGAGAAACTTTTCCTTTTTAATTCTGACCCCAAAATAACTTCTCTGCAAAGGTCCAGCTGGCCAAGGATCCAATCTCTGCCAGGAGTCATTGTTTGGGGAAAATATTAGAAAAAGAGCTGGTGGGGAGACAAGGAGTGTGTGCCCTTTGTTTTGGGAAGATAAGCATCTCCCACAGTGTTGCATCTGGATCTCCTTTCCCCACCTAATTTTATGAGTTTTTTTCATCCATTTTGAGAAATTTTATGTTTTTTCCTCCATGACCACAACTTTTTCCTCCATGGCCACCCCATGGCCGTGCTGTTTGTTGTCTATTAGCTCCTAGTAATGCAACCAATAATTCCAACCAGGCCAGGCACAGGAAAGATCCACAATAAATGTCCTGCACTTCTTCACAGCTGCAGAACCCACAGTCTTCATCAGACTTTGTGTTTAAGGCTTGGAGATGGACAGATGAGCTGGGGGAGTGAAGTCAAGTCTGTGCTGGTGTCATCCCTAAGCTCACGGAGGAATTGTGGAAATTCCAGAGGAGCTGGCAGCAGCTCACTCTGAGACAGAGGAAAATCCTCCTCATCCTCCTGCTCCTCCTGCTCCTCCTCGTCCTTTTCCCTTGTTGTCACTTGGTTTCCCTAGTGAAGGAGTGAATTTTGGCTCTCAGCAAGAGTTGAACTACAATGTAGTGCTGCTGCCTAATTCAGGAGATGACACAGGGTGGGCCTCATCCGTTCCAAGAAAGGAAACAGCTTTTTCGACAAACAGTTTTATGTTTTGACATATTCTTTGAGAATCTTGGCCGTAAGGAAAGTCTTCCTTCAATTAGATGTAATTTATCTTACAGAAAACGACACAGTTTATTTGTTTTTACTTTGCACTTACTAACTACTCCCAAAGGCTATAAATCTCAGCTTATTTAGTGGCACACATCTGGAGTGGATAATAGACAGCAGCATGAGTTCACTGGGGTTACACTGTGAGAAATCCTTTGGGAATGACTGCTGGTTATTATCAGTGACCTGAAGTGCATCAGGATTTCAAAAATAAAAGTGAAATCTAACAAAGCAATGATGTGCCAATAGGAGCCAATATATCCACATTCATTCCTCTCTCCAATGAGCACATTTGCTGAGTGCTGTTTATGACATCCCCATAATGTAAAAGGTTTACGGTGAGGTCAGCAAAATTCATCCATCGAGTTCAAGTCTTATTAACAGAACAAACTGAAAGATCCAAATTTTATTATTGGTTGTCAAAGTCACTTTTCTCTGACTTCAGATAAAGTAGTTCATTGAATTAAATGGTCTAAATCAGTTTTGAAAACATCTCTTTGCTTTGGAATGCTGCAGTAGTTATACTACATTTTTTTTTCATGCCCAGAAAATATCTTTTGAAATAGGAAGATAAATCAAAGAGGAAAATATTCCAAAGAAAAATTAATCTCCCACTCACTACAATTCTTTCTTTTTTTTTTTTTTCTTGTGTGAGTAATATAATCCCAGATTTGGAATGTACTGGTGGGTGGCCAAATGCACAGCACCAGTGGGAGGGAGTCCTAAACCCAAGAGTTCCTTGTCCTTTCTGGTCTTTGCTACTTTCCTTCAAGATGCTGTGAGATGATGCTGATATCAAATAGGCATGAGCTTTTGAAAGAAGGAAAATAGAAAAAAGTTTTATTTTTATCTAACAGAAACTTGTGCAATCAGAGCTGTGGCTGCAAAATGAGAGTGATTGTGACAATTATAGCCATACAGATGTGGCCCTCTTCATTGAATTCTTCTGTGCTCAAGAAGCCTCAGATCAATAAGGGAAAAATAATTCAACCACCTGTGAGTCCATTCTAAGCACAAATCCACAGATTGGGAAGTTTTTTTCTGAATCATGATATACAAAGGTTTAAAATCGAAGTCACAAAATGTTTTGAGTGAGTTTAGTTGGGTCAATGAAGACAGCACCCATCACTGTGCATTGTGTGTTCTGTGAATTGTGTAGGGCAAGGAAACCCTAAGGTGGATATTGTGCATTAAAACATATCCCTAAGGCTTTTGATCTATGATAATATGTATCTTGATCTAAAAGATATTTGAATAATTATCTTTCCTAAGTAAAATACAGCTTTGATCACTAAGGTTCAGAAAAGTCTGGCTTTTTGAGGTTGGTTTTTATACTCCAAGTGAGTTCAAAAGGTGTCCATTTTATTATAGGTTCTAAATTCTCTGCTTTGAAACTCCACATGTACGCTAAGCAACAGAAACAGCTACATACCCATATTTGCATCCTTTATTAACAGGAGCTTGATGGAATTTCAGAGTGCCAAAATAAAAATGAAGAATTAATATGCATAGAAGTTGTAAATTTAATTAGCTGGTGTTATCAATTAAGCACACTCAGTAGAACTCCAGAAGGAATTTTGATTTAGTATATCTGCCAAAGAGTTGGACACAATGCAAAATGAATATTCAATTAAAAACTGAAAATGATCAAATATTCTGGTTTGTTTTTGGGGTTTTTTTGTTGTTGTTTTTGGGTTTGTTTTTTTTTTTTTTTTCATTTTGTAATCTACTGGAACCAGTACAGAGGTAAATAAATATTTATTCACTCAAAGTGATAGTGACCATTTTTGACCAAGCAGGGTGAGATCCTTTAGCTCTCCACTAATTATTATTAAGCATAAAACTTAATTTCTGGGTTTGCATGTAAGGATAGAGAATTCTTTTACTGGCTTATTATTGCCATGGTGCTGCTGAGTTAATTTATAAAGAACTCTTAACAATTACTGTGAGCAACTCATAGAGGTGTTTATGAATTATTCTAAGAAATTAGAGTTGAAATATTTATGTTGTATCTTCTGGTCATCCCTGTTTTAGTTCAGGATTGCTCCCAGGAGTGTAAGTTTGATGAGCTTTCCACCATTTCCACTTGAAAATGAAATACCCATTAATAGTATATTTTAAACTTCCTTTAGATTGTAAAATACTGGCATAAATTCTAGCAGATGGAAAAGAGAACTTGCTGAAGTGGCTTTACTTTTCACTGCCTCTTATGTACCAAGTGAAAACCAAAATGATGTATAAATTTTTATATTTTTTAGCAAAGTAGTGATTTTTTTCAAATAAGAGACCTTTTTAAAGAGTGTCCTTAGTTCTTTTGAAATGAAATTGAAATGCCTTCAACTTGCTCATTTGTCCCAAATTTAGACAGGCTCACACCTTGGAAGTAACAAGGACCCTTTGCTTTTTTGCAATGATTTCTTTTAATGTCAGAAGAGGTTTTTGTGTGAATGAAAGAAAGAAGAGGAGAAATGTGCACTTTGTGTCCTTTCCTGATAGTTTTTCTTCTGGTTGTGCTTCTTCCTGCTTTCCTCATTCATCTTCAGGCCCAACCATTTAGAGTTTGGGCCAAACTTTTGTTCCAGGCTGCAAACACCAAACTAGAGAGGAACTTTTAATGCAAGTAACATTTCACAAAATAGAAGAAAGAAATTATAACAAATTATGTTTTTTTCACTGAGTGTAAGACACTTATTAAGCTGCTATCAGACATGAAGACAAGCAAAAGGGAAATTTTAAAGTATAGCACAATTTAATGTGGTACTGGCAAGCATGATCCAAGAATTAACTGAAAGTCATTTTCTTTATCATTATGCTGCTAGAATATTTATATTTCATTAGCATCACCTCTGTTAATTAACACTTCATACTTCAAATTTTAGTAGATCCAATATGCCTTATCATAGAGTACAAACTTCAAAAGGGAGTCTGTTATAAAATCCAAGTCTGTAAAAGAGGATTCTGATTATATGTTAAACCTGCCCCCTACCTTACATTCAATACAGTCAAGAAAAAGTACCTGCTGTTTTTTTTAATAGAGGTGCATCTCTACAATATTCTCTATTTTCAGCATAAGAAAATTTGAGTTATTCATGCATCAACAAGAAAATGGATAAATTACAGTAAAAAGGATTTCTGCCCTGAGTTACTGGCAAAAAAATAATAATTTGTATAATAAGCTTATATCTATGTTGAGTAGCCACAGGGTAGTTAGTGCACATTACACATTTTAAAATATTTACTCCACAGAATTAATTTTTTTCAAAGTGTTATTTGCCCAAAGAAAACCTAAAATTTAGAGAAATGTAGATAATAAGTTATAATATTCTTTTATGGGAAAATATATTTTGTGCTGGTGAGGCTCCTGCACAAATCACCACAGTACCTGAGCTTTTATTGCTAGGATCTCAACTTGTGGCCAGCATAAATATTGAAACTAAACCCAAAAATACCATCTCAGAACAAAGGACACTTAGTAGATGACAATTATTTTAGTGACACCAGCTGGGAAAATATCTTACTACAAAGAAAAAAATAAGGAAAATATATAGCAAAAACAATTCTAATGTGATGTGGTATAGAATAGTAAAATCACTAAGATTGGAGAATACCTCTAAGACTGTTGAGTTCAACCTTTGGAAGTATTTATTAGTGTTTTAAATAATATTTCTGTGTGGTTTTTAAACTTTGATACCAATTAAACACAAAGCTTTACAAAAAAGCTATCAACATAAAATGTTAAATAAAAATAATTTTAAATCGTATTTAGTGTTTTAGGCTTCTCGGTTTGGAATCCCATGACAAAGAGGAACTGGTAGAGGCAGCAGCATTTCCTGGTAAAAACTGGGTCACAGCATCCATCTCATCTCATCTTCGTGGGCAGGTGTTTTTATTTGTTCCAGGAATTCATGTTGTGTGAAATATGGATGTTCATATTAAAGGAAGTCTTACTCTTCAGGAAAACAAACCCAAACTAAAGAAGTTGTTATAAAAACAGGGCTTGAGTCTAGGCTAGAGCCAGTTGCACCACGAGCCAAATGAAGAAACAAAGAAACGTGCAGAAAAAACATACAGTTAGAGGCAGGAAAAGACTTGGCATTTGGTATTCCTGAAATACCAGGGAAAAAGAAACCAACAGGAGCTTGGAGTGAGGGCTGTGAGAGTTCTCATCGGGAGCAGTGACAATCCTCAGGGAGGTGCAGAGAAGAACCATTCTGCAGCAATGCTGGCTGTGGTGGAATTTGCTTTCCAGGTGAGCTCAGCACCTTTGCTGACCCTCCCAGAGGATCACAGCTGTCACACAGAGCTCTGCCACTGCCCCAGACTTCAAAATCCCAGGGATGGAGGTTCCTGAGAGGATTTTTGATGATGTGCTCAAGTTATCAGGAGGTGTGGGCAGGTATCAGCACACCACAGGTCTCTGATTGCATGTATGTATATAAACTGCCTCCTCTGCCTGCTGCATTTCTCCTGATTATTAAAATAGTCCTTTTTATCCTCTAAAGCTCCTTTCATTCCAGTCCTAATCCACCTCTATCTCAGCCTCTTTCCATAGGCTTGTCCAGCCTCTTATCTTTTAGGGTTATAAGAGTAGTCCAGCTAGATGGTCAATGTCATTTTTCCATTCCAGCCATGAAGGACGGGATGTTCTGTGAGGGGAAAAAAAAAAAAAACAACAACAAAAACAAAACCACACTCAAATATAAATCTTGATCTCCTAAAATAATATTTAAATTACAGCTGTTTTGAAAATCCAGGCAGTCTGACTTGATTTGTGAGCCTGTACCATGCAGAGCTCTCAAAATCAGTAAAAGTTCAGGAGCCTGCACACTTAGTAACAAAGGGAAGATGCTGGCTGAGAAATTGTACTTCTTAAGCCTCTGATTTAGAAACTCAGTCATACAGAGGTGTGGAAAAGCAGATTTATGCCAACAATAAACATTGCTTTAACAGTTGGTTTGCATGGGATTGGCTGAGGAGTCACCAAACAGTAGTTTTCACACTAGAACTCCATTTGTGTACCAGATCTTCCCAGACTGAGCAGTCTCTGTCTCCCTCCCTATCTCTAGTCCTATTTCAGGACCACTATTGTATCTTCAACAATAATTACTATTCTTTGTAGCCCTTACAATGTGATCTTAGAGAGAGTTCAATAAATGATGTTCAGCAAGTGAATATATTCTCCATCTTTTAAAAGGATATTGAAACTTAAGCATCAGAACTTACATTATTTCTGCAGCTGTTCTTGTTCTTCACATTGGATTTCTAGAATTAATATTTTCCTGATGTTCTTTACTGCACAGGCATTGTTTGCAGCATGACTCATGTATGAGAGCAAAAATCTATAAAACTTTAAAAAATATGGTTATATTAAGAGACTTAATCAGTATTCTTAAAGGTTTTTACAAGAGGATTATAACTATTTTTTAAAAATAAACGTGATATCATGCCGGCTGATACAATAGCTTTGGGGTTTTATTTATTTATTTATTTATTACCTCTGATCTTAAGGAATGAGTTGTTGCAAACAGTTTAGAGTTGGCAATTAAATATTGCAGCATAGCATGGAATGGGTGAGAGGTTTGGTGTTATTTTTTCCTTAAGGATGAAATATGGATTATAATAGTTCTGCTAGCAAAGTGTTAGATATAAGCAAATTATCCCTGCCCAGGTACTTTAACCCTCTCCATTTCTTTTATTTTTGTAGATACCCAGTGGTTTTCCACTCAATTACTCATTCTGTTTTATTGTCTCATTTTCTTATTTCTTTAACTTACTTAACTAGAATTTGCTAATCCAACACTCCGCTGGAATTCTTTACCACATTAATTTTGCTTTAGTTTACTTCAAATCAAAAGTAAAAGTAGATTAATTCTGTAATTACTGTTCTTATTTGCTTGACTTGTTGGCTCTTGATGCTTTGCTTTGGGATGCATAGAACATTGAGAATTGTAGAATTGTTAAGTGCAGCACATTCATTTGACAAAGTACATAAAAATACATAAAATAAATTCGTAAAGAGCTAAGAAGATATGGTACTCAAAGATACTCAAAAATTAAAGACTCAGACAAAATCACAAGCAGACACAGAAGTTTTGTTAGTAAGTGCAAAGCACTGAAGCTTAAAATGTTAAGAAAAAATTCAAGTTATTTACTGGAAAGAAAACTTTCGAAAGGAAAAAAAATTGCACAGGAGAAAGGAGTAGAAACTGGCCACAGATTTTCTTTATTAATTTTAAGGGGTGTGTCTGTGAGTTAGAAGAGACTTGACTAAGTTTTTTTGAAAGTCTTCTGGACAAAATTTGTGTCTCCTTTTTTGTGATGGAGCAGCCTGAGAACTAAATAATTCTGCTTGTGTTCCAACTGTGGATGGAGAGGATGGGTCAGGGCAGATGAAGAAGTGCAGCTGAAGGAGAGCAGGATGGCAAACAGAGTTTTCAGAGACAGAAAATGGTGTTGGTGAGGGCAGGGAGTGGGAGAGGGGCTGGACGGTGACTCTGGCATTTCTGAGACCTTCCCTGGTGACATTGAGAACAAACTGGGAGGCGTTTGGAGGTAATTCTCTGTATTGATTCTGTGCTCAGTGTGGAAATGATTATTGTGTTTGTGCAGCAGCTGCTGAACATGCTAAGCTGTTTTATCAGCATCTCCTGGTTTTAATATTCTCCATGATAACCTTTGGCCACCGCAGTCCCACACAGAGAAAGGAGTCCTAATCCCCCCTAGCACTTGAGTTGATTTTATTAACACATTTCCTCTCTGATTGACAGGCCCAGTCATTAAATTATGAAATCCAAATTAACCCCAGGCTCTGTGTTCTGTGTCATTCCTTGTCAGGATCAAGGGAATCCAGCCCAAATAATCCATTGGCTTTTTTTTTTTTTTTTTCCTTACAGATTAGAGTATTTGAAACAGGGATAGAACTACAGCTCACATCTGTTCTGAAAGAAAAATTGATGATTCATTAGAAACAACTCTAAATCGATCAAAATTCAGGTTTATTAATAATGACTGTAGAATTAGGAGTAGTGACCAATTTGAGAAGAGCCCCTGGATGGAGCCCCTGGATGTCCTCACATTCTTTCCTGCAGAAGAGGCACCAAGTTCTTCTTTTTTGCCCAGTAAACCCAATATGGCTCTGAAGAGCCACTGCAGCATTAGTCAGAATATTTTGCAGCCATTTCTATTCACAAGAGGGAATAAAAAAATCATCCAACTTCTAAATTCTCTAAATGAGGTCTACCTCCCTTTCTTTGAAAGAAAATAGAAAGCTTGTTGCCTGGTAGAGCTCAGCTGGGACCTGTTACCTCTGAGTGATTAGGAGAACACACTTTGTGCCCACTCTTCTCAGTCAGGGAGCACTTTTCTCCTTTGGGGGAAAAAAAGTAAAAAGAGAAAGATGGGACAAAGCTATTGTTACTGACCAGCATTTTTCAATCAGGTCATCTCATCTCTTTTTAAAAATCTAAAGAATATTGCAGCTGCTGCCAGTTGTTCTTATTGAAGGGCTTTTGAATGGCATTTCATTAAAGCAAGAAAAAAAGAGATTGTATCGAGGGATACAGTAATTCTTGCAAGAGATAGGAGATCGTGGAAATACATTAGCTTTTTTATTTTTCAGCTGTAATTGTCACCTTACCAGGTCTCTTAACTTGGGATTTTTGGTGTTCTACTAGTTGTTTTTTTCCAGTTTTCAGTTGCTTTTCCACAGATTTTTATCAACATCAATCTTTTATATTTGCTGTCTCTGTTTCCAAAGAATGAAATGAAATAATTTAATATGAAGGCAATTCCTTTAAATATGGAATAAATTGTAACCTTAGCTAATAAATAATTGCCTATAAATGTCTATAGGTCCATTAATTGTGGAAAATAAAAGTGGAGGTGAAGTGATTTCTGGAATCATGGGAAACATCAGTATCTTAAATATGGACTTAGACATTTATGGATTCTTTTTTCCAGTTTTGAGTCATGCTTTGGGTTTAAATAGTTTAAATATTTTTTGTAGTATGTATGATACAATAATCCATTTTATTAGTTCATTGACTGTTGGAGTCCAGGTCATCCCTCTGGCTGCCCTGGCTGTCTCGAGACCTTGGAAGGGGTCTCACAGACCTTGGCATGGAGTCAAAAAACACCTGTGGCTTTGATTTTAGCCCGTGGGAAAAACTGCCAATTCTCTATGAGGAATTACAAGCCACAAGGGTTTGAGTAGTGTAATAGGTGAATTGACACATGGTGAAAAAGTAGAATTTGGGGATTTTTAGAATGTTATTCAGGGGTACAAGACGAAGGAATTTGGGCATGTCCTGGCCTTCTTCTACTTCTTCTCTTCCTCCATATCTTGGTGTGATGGTGACACTTTTCTATTGGTTTAAGGTAGAGACAAACTGTCCATCATAGATGTTAGATATTGGCACATTGCTGTAAACAGACTATACATAACTTTTTATATAAAAGTTAAACACCACCTGAGAGGGCAGAGCAGAATGCCACAGCCTCCTTGCTAGCCAGAGGTCAGAGAAAGAATGCTATAAATAAGAAAAAATAAACAACCTTGAGAACGTGATCCGAAGCAGTCCAGACTCCTTGTTTGGCTGCGTCGGGCTAGGAAGCAAAGACTCTTTGTGATCTCGGGGTGACCTCAAGTATCTGAACCCCGAGACATCAACAACTGACCTGCCTGGCACAGCCAAACTTGTTCTGTCTTACTCCTCCAGTGCAAACAGGAATACTGAGCTCAGCGTGTCCTTCCCCACGTGGTTGTGCTTCTGCTGGTTGATTTGCTTTGTGTGTGCTGTTTGTGAGCACAGCCAGTCCCCTGCTGCTTGTGAGAGCCCTGCTTCCCCTCACCGAGCACCGCTGTCCTTGTGTCACCACGCAGGAATTTATGGGAGCTGCTCTACCCTGGCAGTTGGGAGCGAGTTCCTTGAATTTCTCCGAAACGTTTTCAAGAGCGACCACAGATTTTCCATCTGCAGAAGATAAAACAGGCAGCAGACACCCACCCCGTAACAAATGGTGCCATCAGAAAATGTGGAGTTATGGTTGTGGTGTTTTATACCGCGCGGTTTTACGCCAAGCTGGGAGCTGCAGAGGTTGGGTGGATGTGGATAGGGCTGTGCCAGGATCTTCATGGGAAGTGGTGGCACACTGAAAGCTCCTTTAAGTCATCCTCCTGCTCCACTGCAGTGGCTGAGGGAGGCTGGAATAGGCTGCAGAGACCTGGGTGGAGCACAGGAGCCATCCTGGGGTTTAACAGCAGAGCTTTCCTCTGTCAGACTGCTACGGTAAAGACAAGACATTTGCATACTCCCCATTTTCCAAACAATCTTCCTTCTCCTGGCTTTCCCCACGTGTCTGCTGCTGCACAGACCCGTGACCTCCCTGTGCCGCCTTCTGGGTGTTTGACAATCGGCTCTGAGTCCATCAGGCTGCCTCAATTGTGGAGCAGCAGCCGCCAAAGAGCAACTCGACGCAGCGGTATCAGCCTCATTAGCAGCAATAATGGGCTCTTAGTGCACTCTTGATTCTCCTATGATTTTAATGGCACAGCTTTCCCTGTAGGCTTTTTTTTGTATGGAGGAAGCATGAAGTCAGAGAACTTTTGTCACCGGTAAAATATGGAGGGGTTGCAGATACACATTTCTTATTCTCGAGGTGTCGTTCTCTTTGTTCCAATGAGAGCACCATTGTCAATAAAAAAAAAAAAAAAAAAAGTGTTTGATGGGAGATTTTCATTAGAAAACCGAATTTGAAATATTCAGGTCAGGAAGAGCACACTGTGATACTCAGCATTCGGTTTGAACTTCTGAATGTTGGAAGGGTTTTTGGAGGTGCTGCTTGAAAGGAAGTAGATCTCTGATCTTGGATAGTCTCTCAATTTATTAAAACCCTGAATGCACTAATAAAGGCACTTCAGAGAACATGATACATTGTAAAAAGTTAGGAAAAGTAATGTGGGTCCCTTAGAAGTTCTCCATACGAATTTTTGGAAATAGTTTGGATGTAGTTGTATTTTTCTTACAGCTGAGCCTGGTAGGCAACCAGGGGCTGCAGAACAATTGGATTTCTTACTGGTAGATGCATTGCTGGATTTTGCTGGTATGATTTTAATTGGGAGTCTTTTTACCACTCCTTTCATCCAAGTATAATCCCATTTTTTTTCTCATTTATATTGGAATAAAGACCTGGGTTTGCTTTTAAAAGGTGAAGTGTGAATTTTGGCACATCTCTGCTTGATACTTTAGCTCATTCTTGCAAGGAAATTTACTTTCCTTTTCATTTTTTTCCTTACTCCTAGGACCAAAATTACTATGCTAATTAACAATTTGTTTAAATATTTTAGGGTAAAACCCAGAGGTCAGCCAAGTCCTCCTTCCTTACTGGGTGGATCACAACAGTGCAGTCACAGATGGTAGTAGCAATGCAGTGTAGACGTATTTAGAGGTAGTAGTAAAGAACATGTAATTCTTTAGCCTCTATTTCCATGCCTGTGTAGCAGTCACAAGACTTGCTGTGCTTTTTGAAGACAAGAATTGCTCTGCCAAGAGGAGAGAACTGTAGGAATGTGTGCCTTTTCAGGAAAATATTGTGGGAGCCCAAACCTTACGTGTCCTTCCAGGATCCTGATGAAGGGAAAGTGGTAGAATTCTCCTGTGTTCATTTTGGGACAGGGGATAACTGATCACATCCACCCCCAGGTTTTAAAGCACATGAACCTCATATAAAAGCAGTCTGACCTCAGAGTGAGCAGGTATGGTTTTAATACCATGGCATTTCAGCAGAGTATAAAGATATATCCACTTGCACAATCAGTGGGATGTTTTCCCTCTGTCACTGCACTGCCTGCATCCCCTCAGAACAATCTGCACATCTGGTTTGCAAACCAGCCATGTCAGAAAAAAAAAAACAAAACAAAAAACACTTGATCATCTTTCATTTTATTTATCAGGATAAAGAGGATGTGTATGAATCCTACTTGTAGGATTCACATCCTTAGGTTGTAAATTTGGGTTTTTTCCCCAAAGGTAGCCTCTATTAACCACCCTAAACATACATCAGTGTAGCTGTTACATCATTTGATATAACAAACTTACATCATTTGATGTTGTCTCTTCTTTTTTTTTTAATAAATGCTTCCTATCTCAAGAAAAAAAAAAAAAAAAAAAGCCACAACAATTTTGATTGAGGCAGACTTCTAGTAGGATCATAGTTTTGTTTGAATAATGGAGCAAATTGTGTTTGAAGGAAAGTTAAAATTTCTATTTCTTGACTAATTTTTCAAGCTTTAAAAAAAGTGCTAGTTTTCATTTTAGCTGTACTAAAAACTATTAAAAATTTGTATTTCTCTCCCTGCAAAGAGGGTAGGAGGTGGGATATGCTCACACTACCTCATTTACACAATTCCTTTTTTATTAATTTAACCATTCAGGGTTGTTTTTCCCCTCGTATTTTATCGTAATGGTTGTGCATGTGAAATGAGTCTGAAGCATTGTAGTAAAACTGTAGAAATATTTCTTATACCAGCAGCTAATATCCTGCAGCTCATCTGCATCCTGTACCTGAATCACCTACTGCAGTGACAAGTAGAGCAAGTGAAAGTGGAATAAAATATAAAATAAAAGAAGCTGCTCACTGCAGTTGGAAATATGACCTAAAATTAGCATCACTTCTAGGTCCCACAACAGCCTTTATGTTACCTGAATAATAATAAGCATTTTCTATGTAAATATTCCATTGGATTTTACTGGTAGACAGATATTATTCCTCAAAATCTGAATCAGGTCTGAAGCCTCAGCCGTGCTGAGAAGGACAAGGCAATGCAAAAATAAGTGGTCCCTGTAGAGAAAAGTGAGTTTTTGGGAAATACTACAGTAAAAAACTGTGTGATGGTGTTGATGCTTTTAAAAAGTGAACACACAGATGAAAATCTTCGCACAATTACTTGTTCATTACTTGTTTCTTTTGAAGGTGTGTGTGGAATGGTTTTATTTTTGCTTCTTTTATTAAGTTATGGGGGATTTTTGGTTTTGGTTTGTTTTGGGGTTTTTTTCTTATTTTTTTCTTTTTTTTTTTCTTTTTTTTAATAGCTGCTTTCTTTGCCTTGTAAATGTACAAAGTGGTTACTTGCTCTTTGGCTTCCAGATTCCTTTTTTGGCACAAACCCACTGTTCTGCAGACATAGTCACATTCATATAATAATGAGGTTTTTCAAGCAAACCCCATGCATAACTGCATGTATTGGAAATAAGCTCCAAACCTAAAAACATCCTGTAAAATAGGAGAAGGGATATCAAATAGGAAATGGAAAATGCATGAAATGCATGTGCAGTAGCACTGTAAAGATAACTTATATATTCCTGAGCCTCTTGCTGCAACTTGTGACATCTTTTATAGAAGTGTCACCTTTAGGAGGCTATTTTTGGCAATGATGTTTCAGCATGGGATTGTAAGGGTAACAGTGGGTATTGGATATATCCTCCAGAGATCACCTTCACACTGCCTCAAATATTTCTAGGCACATGAAAAAAAGTGAGCAGTATAACTTGCTGAAGAGCTCTGCACACTTGTTTTATTCTTTCTCATAAAACCAGATTCTGTAAAAACTTGGCCTGAATCTGCTATAATTTTCATCAGGATTCAAAGCCATTACTTTCGCTGGATAAACAGCAGTTAGTACAAATCTTAAATATACATGTAGGGAAATATTCAGGCTCTGTACCATTTGTCACTTGCAGAACAGCTAAGGCAGCAGAGAGGCACAGCCTGTGCTGGGGAAAGAAAAAAATCAAAAACCCAAAAAAATCTTTATACCTAGCTAGTCTGGAATTAACCAACTGTCACTTTCCTGAGCCAGGAATAGGTGGAAGAGGAGACAGTGATGGAACTTAACTGACTCTTAGTTTTTCTTCTTTCTTCAAAGAGTGTGAGGCTGCTCCGTGGTTCAGGCAGCCGCGGGTTCCAGGGGCTCGCTGTGCATGAGCGTTTAAGGGAGCTCTCCAAACTCTGCTGGCGGAGCCTTTGACGTTTCCAGGGCTCGTGGAGAAGTCAGTCATTACAGACAGGCTGCTAAATTATGGAGGCAATTTTTATCTGCCAGTTCTTTGCTTCTATTGCTTCCTGTAAGCTTCAGGAATATTTGAGGGAAAGGTATTGGCGTACTTGGTTGGCTGAGTGGCTCCCTGAGTTACTTACAGCTTTTCATTCCCAGGTTGTTCACAGATTTCTTATGTTGGCCTGGACCCTTTTTGGCCACTCCAGCAGGTAGGCTGATCTCCAGCTCATTTTGCAGCCAGTTCTAGGAGGAAAGAAACTTTCTTTTACTATTCCTCATGTGAAATCTGTTCTGAAGATTCCTTATGGAGCTCTGCTTCTGTCTTTGCAGTGCTCCCTGTGCACAGCCTCCAGTCATGGAACAGATGAAAAATGGAGAGACAGAGAGAATTTTTAAAAAGGGGAGGCAAATACTATGACTTTCTTCTTTGCTGCTTCCTTGGTATGTTCTCTGTCAGAATTTACCTTAGTAAATAACTCTATTACTCTATATTTAGAAGGGGAAATATCTTAGCAAGCCATAAGACTCAGCACAACAAAATCTGTTTAAATGCAGCATAACTGAAATGTCAACATAGCCATGAAATGCCTCAAGGTGTTTCTTTGGTGAAGGCTGGATATGACACAGAATAGATGCCTGAATACTGTGGTGCAGAAAAAACCTGTTTGTACTCAAGTCCAGTCTCGTGCTCAACTTATGGAATGTTTGCAAATGCTTGGCTGCTGCTGTGGTTCCTGCTCTTGCCTTCTCCCAGGAAACCTGACAGTTCAGATGTGGGAATCCAGGGCTTCCCTCTGGCTGCCCTGGCAGGTCTGGGACCCTGGCAGGGGTCAGGAACCCCCCTGGACAGAGCCCCCAGAGACACTGTCTGTGATCTCTGTCCATGGAGAGGAGTTTTCAATCTTACAGGATGAATTACAAGCTCTGAGTGGTTGATATAAGTAATAATTAAGTGTGGCACGGGTGCAAAAGTAAAATTTTAGGATTCTAGATTAGGGGTTCAAAGGGGACAAGATGGAGGAAATTGGGTGTGTCTTGTCCTTTTTCTCCTTCTTCATGCCCTCCATGTTTCACTGTGGTGTTGGCATTTTTCTGTTGGTTTAGGCTGGGGACACACTGTCCAACGTAGGTGACAGATATTGGCACGTTATTGTAAATCCAGCACAGGTAGTTTGTGGTATTTAATGTTTGTAACATCCCACTGAGGGCAGAGCCCCACACGCTGCCCTGCAGGACAGAGCTGCGGCAGGGCAGCAGAACATGTTAGAGATAAACAGAATAAACAACCTTGAAACCAGCACAGACCAATTATGGCTTCTTTGGCAGCGGGGCTGAAAGACAGAGACTTTCTACAATCTCAGAATCATCAATACCCACAGATTTCAACATTCAGAGAAGGTTTTGGGCTCGGAGGAGGGAAGAGCTGTTGGTGCTCTTGAGCAGGGAGTGTTTCCTGCAGCCTCAGCCCGGAGCTCGTGCCCTGCCTGACAGGACAGACCTTGTACCTGCTCCATGATTACCCAGCACTGTGAGACGTGTTGGGAATCTTGTTTCTCCCAGGGTGAGGGCTGATTCTTCATTCAGATTCAGTTAGAGTGACTGGAAAGAAGACAGCACCATTGTACACCAGCTGCTCTCTCCCCTCCCTCCTCAAAGAAGAGCAGAGAATACAAAGTACCATTAAAATGCTTTTTTCATCTTTCAGATCTGTACAAAATTAAGCAGCGACTGTGTGCTAGCCTTTTCTTAGGCAAGTTCTCTGCTTGGTGACCCATAAATCATGCTCCTTGGAGCGAGCTGCTTTGCTGGCCCTCCCATGGAAGTGAAATCTCGTGGTGGAGGGGACTCACAAGCAGAAGTGTCCTCACAGCCTCCAGCTGCTGGTGCTGAACAAGGACGGGCTGTGGCACAGGGCCCAGTGTGGCTCTCGTTGTGCCAAGTGTCATATCTGTGTGCATCCTAGCCAGCACTCTGGCTCCAGCTTTCAGCCTGCATGGGTGGCACATCTTTTTTAGCAGCTGACAGACAGAGAAGACCAGTCCATGCGACTCTTGCTTGATGAGGCACCGCAGGTTTTCTCAAGAGGTTAAGTTCAGTTTGATCTTCAGCAGCAAACTGTGATTTCAGAAGGAAAATGAACTTGACAACTGTTTCAACGGCCTGAATGTTTATGTATATCTTCAGTTAATGCCTAAAGTCAATATTTGTTAAGTCTGATTGATAAAAATATGTGGCTTTCATCAAGGTCAAATTAATTTGAGGAAATTTGCTTTTGCTTGCCACGCTGCTTTTGCACAGAATTCCTTGTCAGGCTTTGCAAAAAAAAAAAACAACTATGCAGGCATTTTCTCATTTAAATTATGATTATCTTCACTATGAACTTCCCTGAGAACACCACCTCATTTGAATGTGTCTTTTTTTAAAGGATGCCACAGATTGGATTCCAATTCAGACAGGTGATAAATTACCTGCCTTGACCTAATTCATTAACTTTAATGGTATTTGAAGTCTTTATTTTATTCAGGATCCTCCAATAGACTTGTCTTGTAGACATCTTTATAATAATGTCCATTCATCAGCCACTTAAGGGACATCACTTGCAACTGGATGTGACTATGAGGATACAGACTTTTCTGGGTTGTGCTCTGCCTCAGGATTCCTTGGATGTTGCAGGCTACACCAGGCTGACTTTGCACGAGACACTGAGGCTTGGGAAGGAGTTCTGGAGCTGTGTGTTAAATATGTATGGCTGGATTTATGTAAATTCAACATTCATCTCATTAAAGTTGGAACTGCTGCTTTCACAGGCTGCAGCCCTGTGTGCTGCCCCACAGATCTGGAGTTACCTCTGGGGTATGGAGGAGGATAATAATGGCATCACTTTGGATCAGGGGTGGCTTTGTGGGACACAGGTGGAGAATTTTCTCCAGATATTTTAAGTATTACTTTAAGTTGTGCTATTAAAACTATAAAAGCCATGCTATGCCACAATGAGGTTAATTGTAGAAAGAAGAAAACAGCCCTCTGTGGATTTGTGCCTTATTGTAAGTGTAGGTAAATTTGGTGGGAGGAAATGATGATGTTTGACTTTGGAAGGTTCAATGATTTTTTTGTTATAACTATACAATAATACATGAATATATTATTTAAAGGAGATATTAAAAACTACATACTTTTTAAAATTACTATATCTAACTCACAATTTTTGACTTTCTCTTGAGAGTCTAGATACAGGTGGATTGGATTGGTTATTAGGCTTAAATGATTCTTACTAGAATTTAATTAATTACTTTAGGTAAACAATGCTCTAAACACACTTTACATGGGAAAAACAAGGAGTAAAAATAGAAATTGCTTTCTCTTTTTTCCTCTGTGCTCCTCTATAAAAAAATTCTTGTGAAAAAAAAAAAAAAAAGAAAAAGAATGCACTCACCACAGTGCCTAATGCAGATTCCTCTTGTGATCTCCTGAATTCTCTGCAAATGAGGGTCTCTTACCAGGTGATTCCTGGTTAAGAGGAATGATGCTTCTGAAAATGGATCAGTTTAGGAAAGGGAAAAATGACAGAGCTGAAAAAGCAAAGTAGCACCAAAACTGGAGTAGCAAACCAGCAACTTTTTCTTTTCAACCACAGAACCAATTTTCTGTCTCATGTTAAAATAAATACATGTACAACAGCTACTAACACCACATTAAAGAAACCACCACAGCTGCTTGTGAACTGACATTTAACCATTGAAGGCTGCTGGATTTGTCCTTCTCCTTCTGAGTCTGATGTGTGGAAGGACTGTGAAAAAGCTGTGTCAGGAAATGGGAATTGCTGTCTCCTCATCGCTCTGAAATGCCACTGCCACAAACACACAGGAAAAAAAAAAATCTGATTAAATTCATGAAAAAGAAAAGCTTTTTGTTTCTGATGTCCTTTATTCTGTATGCTGGACTGAGAGCAGTGAAGAAGTTTGGGAGAAGTAGAAAATGCTGCTTTTTGGAGAATAATTGAAGGTGTTCAGAATGGAGAACGTTTGGCAGTGTGGTGGAGGGAAGGACAATGAGGAGCATGGAGCAAAATTAAAAACTTGGGAGATATCGAAAAAGGCATGTCCAAACAGGGCAAATAAATAAATAAATAAATAAATAATGCTAATAGACTTTGAAGAATAAAGCAAGACTTTTTTTTTTTCTAAATTTGAGTACATTTATTATATTTTGATTGTTAGAAAAAGTGAAGGTGAAGTGTGCAAATTTAAATGTTGCTGTTGCTACAAATTCTCTCCCGATTTAAATTTCAACTTCTGTTTTCTTCATGAAGAATTTAATTATGCTGCAACCATTCTAACTCATTCCCTCTTTAACTGCTCCTTTAATTTCCCAGTAATCATCTATTCAGATTTTTTGCTTTTTCTGATATTCAGGTATTTAATGGCTTTTATTAAAACTCAGTAAATAAATAAATTATATTCTCCTTTTTTTATTTTTTCTTCTTGTGCTTTCTTGGCTATTCCAATTTCGTCTTTAACTTTGGGTATGCTTAATCTTTTGCTGGAATAACAAGAAGATAATTAAGCCCTAAATTTGTTTCAGTGATGTTCCATAAATGTATTCAGTGTGTGTCTTCACACATGAGGATGTATCTATCAAAACCATGTAAGCAGTACCATGTTCTAGGCACAAGTCCAGTAGCAATAATACAAAATATTGTAGACAAGATGTTTGCACCCTGTTTTTGTTTTAGTATCACTTTTCAGGGGAAAAAAGGGTGATTTTTTTAAACTCTGCATTTCTTGTAATGGCTGTTCCAACTCCCAGTGTGATGGAATTTTCTAGAAATGCTGAGAGTACTTCTTTCAGTGGAGAAAAAGTCTGTTTGCAGTCTGAGCATCCTCGGAGAAGTTGTGCTACCAAGTCAAGCAAGAGAGAACATCTAATCCTGGCTAAAGATTAATGACAGATTATATATGACAAAATATGACATTATATTCTATTTATTAAATATTTATTCAATGTTTAATAAATAGAATATAATGAAGATATATACATAATTAAAGGTATTTGACAATATTTGTGTCTGAAAAATTTATTGCAAATAGTTATTTAGAACTGTTAGCTGTAAACCTTGATTTTACTTATGTAAAATACAGAGATAACCATGTTGGAGTAGTCTTAGCGGCACGCTGTCACACTGAAAAAATTTATTTCCAAGTAGTCCTAATCTTGCAAAAAATCAATCTGAGATGTAAAAAATAGCCACAATTAAAGGCTAAGGTGATGAATTTGTTAATTAACTTAATAATTTGGATGTAGGTGCTTTTCCTACTTAACCCTTCATGGGTGCAGCTTTATAGCTCATTAAGGAGGAAATAATGAGGTTCTCTGCCAAAGCTGGAATGAGCCAAGAGTGACTGGAGTTGCTTCCATCTCCTGAGCTTTTGGCTGAAGAAATTGTGAGAAGCTACATTATGCTCGCAGTTTTCTGTACTACATGGAGAGAATATCTCAACGTAACATTTGAAAGAAGCAGTGATCCACACCAAAACTGTATTCACTGTCCTAAGCCAAGCCCTGGGCACAGTTGGACTGTGCTCTGAAATAATCAACAGATTTAGAAAAAGATTCTACGAAGAAGAAAAGGTAGAAAGATATGTTTATTTGTTTTGCTCTCCTTTTGCTCTTTTCTCCCTTGGGCAGCCAGGGAAGAGCCAGGTTAACTTTTTACACGCCAGAATGTAGTAGCTGACTTGAAATAACACATGAAGCCCTTGTGTAAATACCTTGGCAATTCCATATTCATTCTCAGAGCTGGAAATAGGGCTGATCTTTGTGGTGCCCTCCAGCCTCCAAAGCACATCACCTGAGTCTCTCATTTTCAGTGTTATCCTTTGCAGATGTGCCTCCCATAATCTCAGGCTCTGGAGTGCTAAAATTGGCACTGAAAGCCATCATGTTTTATTAACTTTTTTTCTCTGCCTTTTCTGCTTGTGGGCCAGAGAATGAAGCAAGGGGCAGGTTCCAGGGATTACCTTTATTTACGTTATGGCCACTAATAAAATGTGTAAATGACATCTCCTGTGAAAAACTGCATTTTTCTTTTCCTTTACATGCAAAGGTACGTGCAGCTACATAAAAATATAACTCCACTTGATCATAAAAGCTACAGTTGGTAGCTTTGATGATGGTAGCAATGATTCATCACTGGAGTTTTCTGTTCACCAGTTCTTTGATTTATAGGATGGGAAAAGGGAAGGGTTTTATTTTGGGCTCTAGAGACTTGAAATGCTTTGCAAAAAAAAAAAAAAAAAAAAAAAAAATCCAACAGCTGGAGAACTTACAATGAAAAAAAAAAATACTGTTATCCTGTATAAAATGGTGGTGACACCCATGGGTGAAAATGCTCAGGAAAACACAGCCAGCAGTGCCTTGAGAAGTGGCAATTGTGAGTGGCTTCAGGCACCAGCAGCAATGTACAACTTAAAGTCGAATTTGTCACGAATTGTTCACTTCCAATGGGACAAACACACTCCAAAAGTCTACTTGAATCCCACCCTGCTTGCTGCAGAGAAAAAATGAAATATTCACCCTCTTTAACTGACTGAACATCTGCTTGTGAGGTGGTGTATCACTTTTTGTAGCCCCTGCCAGAGTCCAGGAGTGCATATGTCTGTCTCCTTGGAATAAAAAGTCAACAACTGAGTAAGAATTTTGTTTCTCCAGCATAATTTTTCCTTGCTACCAGTTTTTAATTTTGCTTCTAACTTAAAGTCCTTTCTGTTACCCTTCACTGCACGTAAACAATGTTCACTCACTGAATCTCATGTTTGGTTCTCTGGAACCTGCTGCTATTTTTGTAATTGATTCCAAGTCCTTGGCTGAGTTTCCAGAAAGGCTCTGCCTCATGAGCCTGAGGTTTCTGCTTGGCAATTTTTTGAGGATTTTATCTGTCAAGTGTAGTTGTGTTCACGAAGAGAAGCAATTTCTGAGGTACTACTTCCATGAAGAGGCATGAAATTGGGCGTTGGAAAAAGCTATTATAGGTGTCTTTTGTGATTTCAGAATGATTTAATTATGTTTTTCCACATAACAATGAACCAAGCAAAGTAAATAAAGTTGCCAGCTGTTTCCCCTCCGTCCTTTTTTTCTTCACCTCCTTCCTCCTCAAGTATCAGTAAAAGAAAATTAATAATTTTTAAGCCTCTCTGCAATGTTTTAAAAATTCCACACCATTCCCAGCTTTGTTGCACCATTCTATCTGTAGCACTAGATGAGGCAACACAACAAAGAGAGTCTAAACTTGTTATTTACCTCTAAAAATTGTTGTTCCAGAAGAGGACTGAGACATCTTGGTGTGCCACATGAAGGGAAGGGGCATGGCCATGCTGGGGTGAGTTCACTTGAGGCACATTAGAGATTTTCAGCTGAAACTTTGGGCCACTGGACTGGGCCATGCCCAGAAATGCACAAATGAAAACACAGCGTTGGGTTTGGGTGAGCTGATGCTCATGAGGGAGTGAGATGGTTCAGTCCTTTAAAGAGGGACACTGAGCATTGATGATGCTGTACTGTGAGCTGGCTTCCCATCAATGAAGCTGGAAAACATGTATAAAACCACAGGAAATCACATTTTTTTCCACTATACATCTATAAAGATTATCATCTGTACCTAAATGAACATGTACTCAATACCATGAAAATCAGTATATTGAATGGCATTGAATACGCCTAAAACTGTAAATGGATTTATATAAACTTAAATAAATGTGTATTCTTCTCACAGTTATCCTTTTAAATTTATGTCTTGTATCCAGGTTAAGAAACAGATAAATTACTTTCTTCAGTCATGAAATCATTTACCCAGTTTGTTTTTTCCCATGTGAACTTTGCTTTAGCTTATGCTTGTGTATGGCAGCCAAGGTATAACTAAAACAGCAAAAGGTCAGGATAATGAGCCATTTCCACGGGTGAAGCCAATATTTCTCTACATGCCTCCTACCTGCTGATCTCATCTTTTAAAGTGTTGTGTGATGCTACAGTTGAAGAGCACCATATAAAACAAATTGTTTTGAAGCTGAGCCAAATATTGTAGGTCAAGATTTAGGCAGGCAGAAATTTCAATAGTACATCCTTGAGAAATAAATTTATCCATGAACTGGGTAGGGAGATACTGTTCAGTAATATTTTTAAGATAGTTATACTCTGAAAAGGACTGGTGAATGTTAGGGAAGCATATTATTTAATCTTTTTTTTTTTTTTTTTTCCTGCAACATTCCTTCTTCTCTCTGACTTTGATATGTTGAAAATGACAGTGGGGAAAAAAAAAAGGGAAAAGAAAAAAATCTGTTTTTTCTAAGTAATGTCTTGTTACTCAGAAGCAGCCTGAACTTACTCAGCAAGACATGCCCATTTTCACTGAACAATAATCACAGTGAGACGCTTCTGGTTGTGTGCAGACTGACAAGCAGATTAAACAAGATATGTAATTTTCCTGTAATCATAAAAGAGACAAACACGCTGTAATGTCTATTTAAAATAACAAATTAAGTTGTTCAGTGACTGATTGCCAACACAGAGACAGTGATGTGGGGAAAGATACAATAGAGGGTTGAGCTACCTCAGGTGAAATTGTGAAGCACAATCCACCATTCTTGCCTTGAGCTGCTCTTTTCCAAGTAAAACTTCCTGCATCACTTGTTGCTGCAGGCCAAGGTTCTCCTGCTGATGGGGCTGAGCTCTGACACAGTGCATTAAGGCCTTTTTTACAAATAAATTATAACTAACATGACAAAATGAGGTGCTCAGCCTTTACACGACAGCATTGTCCTCACAGCAGTTGTTTAGGAGGGGGTAACCACGACTGCCCAGGTGTTTTCTGAGCCTCAGGGGTGTTCAGACATCACAGCCCATCATCCTTTCCTCCACAGTTGCTGCACCAAATGTTTTCTGGTCGAATCAATACTGCTGGGAAAAAGGCTCAGTTGCCTGATGATTATAGTAATGAACAAGGATGGAAATACAGCAATCTGTTAGTACATTTTATCCAGTAAATATTTTGTGGAAAATTTAGGAGCAGCCTGTTACCCAGGACAAAGCACCATCCTCAAGCATCATTTCTCTCCCTCTCTTAAAAATATTATTTTAGCATTTTAGCCTTAGGAAGAGATTCTGCCCTCAGGAGTTTGAGCACATGGAATTACCTACCAGCAGTCCTAACTTAGACATCCCAGCAGTGTGAAGGAAAAGGCTTGCAGGCTTACCCAGGACTTGGAATTTGCTTTGGCTTGCTGTCAGAGCTCAGGATGCAGAGTTTTAACTTGTCATTCTGGAGTCTGATTACCCTGTCTGTGAATTGTACAGAAATCCTGCACTGCCTGATGGATCCTGGGGCAGGGCAGCTGGGACTGGCTGCAGACTGCAACTGTGAATGGCTGAGTCTTTAACAGATCACAATGTAGTTTTCTGGATGGATGTTTGCTTTTTTTCTCTTTTTTTTCTTTTTTTTTTTTCTTTTTTTTTTTTTTCCCTAAATGCTAATAAACCCCAACATTTAAAAATTTTTCTCCTTGTGCTTTTCTGCTGAGTTTGGCAGAGGTCACCCAAGGTCATGATCTCTGATTTTCATGTCTCCTTTTCTGCGTTGCATCTACCAGAACAGAGTTATGGGCTGAGATGTCTGACAAAGTTCATTTACAGTTGTGTTTTTTTCTTTTATGGTAAGATATTAAAAACTAATAACATGACCAACAAATATAAGATAAAAACATGCTGCATTATTTCAGTTTAGCAGTTGAATTCTATCAATCAAGCCACCCTTTTCTGCCAGAGAAGCAATCCATGGAGCTTTATATTGTCTTTCTAGCATCAACAGTAACAAACAAACAAAAAACTTACAGTAGATTACAACAAAGACTAATTTGTGAAAGGATTGTTATTCAAGAACTCAAAACATAAGCCATAAAAGAAAAATAAGGCTTATGGCATATGTGTGATAAGAATAGTCTAGACATCAGAGTATGAATATTGAATCACAAAAACCGAATAAAACAGAGATAAGATCAAGTAAATTTATAAAACACAAAGGTACTGAAAAGAACTCGAATATTTAAAAGAAAAAAAAAAAAAAAGAATGCATGGAGTTCAATTAGAAAAATAGCTGAGTAACAAGCTCCTGCAAGTTTTCCTTTGGGTATATTTCAGACCCAAGACAAAAAGGAAAAAAAAAAAATTTGCTCCATAATGAAAACTTGTGTTTTAGCAGGCTGCTTGAGGAACACAGTGAAGGAACCTCCTGGGTGACATAAATGGTTTCTGGTATTTCAGGGCCCTTTCCATATGCTGGTTTTCCTTGGTCTATCATGATCCATGTCAAAAGCAAGCACTTATTTTCTGTCCCTGCTCTTCCCGCTCTAAGAGGAGTTCCAGAACCTGATTATGGTAATAGCTAAGAACCTTCACATTTTCAGCCAGAATTTATTAATGGGCAATTTATACTCATTTGTACATCTGCCAATAGCCCTTTAGTTTAAATTGTCTCTTTCCCTGCTGTTGATCCTCTGATATATTCACAGACAGCAGTCCTAATTCCTCTTCATTTTCATCCCCTGGCACCAATCAAGATGAAAATTTCCAGTCTCCCCATCAGGTTGCAGCTCTTCATTCCCCTGCTAATCCCTCAGGCTGTGGTTCTGCTGAAAGCTGAGTTTATTCTCCTTGTACAGGGGTATCACAGCTGCCTCCTGGAAGGGAAGCACTCAGGAGCATCCTGGGCCCTGACATCAACACTTCTCCATGGGAAACACTTCTCCCAGTGCTCCCAGTGATGCATTTCCCTTTTTCCCAGGCAGCATTGCTCTGGTAGCTCCTGGTCACTCTCTGATGAACTGTGTGACAAGGATCCTTTGTTGTTTCAAATTGGGAAGTCCTGAACTGACAACAGAAGCTCTGCTTTTGTGCCCTTGGTGTATTGTCTGGTACTTTCAACATGTAAACTTCAGCCAGTTCCTTTTATTTGCACCAGCTCTGTATTTTTGATGTTTATCAACATGCAGAGTCAGTAAATTTTAATTCACAGAGTACTTAAATGTTGTCAGTGCTCTCCAGTATATATTGTCATTACAGAAGAAGCAGGCCAGGATTTATGTATTACAGAAGTACATAGGAAACATAATTGAGAGTCCATTGCAGCCAGAAAGAGGTTCAGGAATAACGGCAGCTAAATACATTTTTCTCTGTGTGTGCCTCAATTCTGCTTTCATATGGTCATGCAGAATCACAGAAAGGTTTGGGTTGGAAGAGACCTCACACACATCCCCTTCCATCCCACACCACCCTGCCAAGGCCTGGGACACCTTCCACCTGATGAGGCTGCTCAGGACCCCATCCAAGCTGGCCTTGCTTGTTTTTCCTGTCAGGAAAAACAAAGCTAACAGGGGTAGGTGCACATTTGTGCTAACTGGAAGTGGGGCTGTGGCCCATCCCCATCCCCAAAGGCACAGCTGTGAGAAGCAGGGGAGCAGCGCTGGGGGCAATGAGATGAGCTGCACTGAGCAGCCACCAAAAGGAACAGAGGGCACACAGGTGCCACGCATGAACATGAGGGTATAAAAGGTTGGGCTCAAGAAGAGAGGAGCAAGTGCTTGCAGCCTTCTGAGATGATATTTGGTCACTGTGTATGGGCAGGTTCTTGAAGCCTTCTGATGACCTGTGGTGTGACTCTGTATGGGTTGAATCCTTCTGAAATTGTATGGTGATGCTCTATGTATAGTGGCCACCTCAGCTGTGACATGTGCTGTAACAAACAGGTACATCACTAAATCTGTTGTTTTTTTTGTTTTGTTTTGTTTTTTTTGACAATCCCCAACAGCCCTCAGATAAATAAATATGGTATTAAGAAACTGTAAGCTGGGCTTCTTTCCCCCCTTGTAGAAACAGCCAATGTGAGCATGAGAACCTGGTGTGAACCCTTTGTGAACCTCATGTCAGCTCAGGAGGAACTGACAAAAAGGATAGGCAGATCAATTGCTTAAGCCTTTCATTAAAAAGCCATTCAGGAGAAGTTAGTTCCTTATAGCATTCATCTTGAATGAACTGTGATAAGCAATGTGTTTCACTGAACACAGAAGGAACAAATGAAGGCAGGATTTTATTATGGTGAATTCCTGTGGGAGCAGTTTGTCTGGGAAGCTTACAGCTCCTCTGAGTCATTGTCAAAGGTGTGTCACTTTAGGGGAGGTGAGATCAGCACCATCTTTGCCTGACTGATGCTTTCCTGTGGGACCTGGGAGTTAGAGCAGCAAGAATTTTAGGAAGCATAAGATTGGCACGGGTATCTTTGAGAAAACAGGGTGGCTTTTGTGGCAGACCTGGATTGCAGCCTCAGAGAGTTCATGGAGATGTAGGGAAGTAAAAAATGCTGCCCTTCATGTCTCCCATGGAAGAAAGAAAACACTGAACAAAATGACCTAAATCAGAGTTGGATGAATTGTCACTACTCGCTGGGTCTGGGGAAAGTAGATCATCCTAAAGACACTCACAGCTGCCTCTGCTACCTCATATTTCTGCAAATCTCACTCCTTGCTCTGCAGCTCCTTGTCTTGAGCTGTGGCTCTGCCAGAGAGCTGTAAAGCTCTCTCTTGTTGTTTCCTTCAGTGCAGCTCCTTCCTTTAAATCTTGCAGCAGAAATACCAGGCTTTGACAAATGCAGAAGTTTCTGTAGCTGTGATGAAAGTGGAAAGCTCAGTGATGCTCATTCTTCACTGCCTGTGTACTTTGTAAACCAGTTCTCACTGAGAAAGGGAGATCAAAGTGGGTGCAGAATTTTAGAAAAGACAAGAAATGACAGTCCCTGCCTTTTATCTCTTTAAATGTCCTATCTGGAGCTTTAAAAATATCAGTGTTCTGCTTCATGATTTTTCTTTGCCTCCTCACTTCCCAAGAAACCTGTTACAAATCTAACCAAGCCTTAAATGTATACACGGTCTTCCATAGCTTGTCCTTCAATATTTCAAACATTGCCAGAGGCACTCAAACTCTGTTTTCTTCCAAAGGTTTTCAGGATCAGTATTGCAGCTATTACAAACCAGCTAGTAAAGTAGAAAATACATTTGCTGTTTTAGTGTTTAATGTTTTATTTATTAAAGGTACCAGGTAGAGGCATTAATAACATGCCCTAACTCTTGGTGAGTCCTGAAGGGCTCAGGCAATGTGACCAAATGATCATTGTAGGTCCCTTTTATTTCACAGGGTTATATTCTTTTTTTATAACTTTGGTTATATTCTATCTTTTCTTACCCTCAATTGTTATTGTATTTTTTTTTTTTTTTTTTGCTTTTTCACTTATGGGTTCCCCTGGCAGGGTTAGCAGATCAGCAACAGCAAAAATTTCTGGGGTCAAAAAGTGTCTGTCACAATAAAAAAACTAAAATGTATTTGAAATTATCTGATGTATAATTTAGAGGAGGAGGGGAAAATGTCAGTCTGAAGTCAGAAACAGATGGCAGCTAACAGTGATTCTTTAATGTTTTTTAAGGAAAATGCGACCATTTTCCTGTTAGAAGCCACTCACATGATGCAGCAATAATTTAAAATTAATGAAATACAACTTTTTGTGAAAAAAAAATGTGCAGATAGACATTTGTTGTCATTGCTTGGGATATTTTTGTTGGGTTTATTTTGGTTTTGTTTTTAATTTTCCCCAAATGGACCTCACTTCCCAATTTACTGTCACTGTTCTCCAGCTTTCCTGGCTGTGTGCAGCTCTGTTCTGGTTCAAGCTGCTGCCTGTCTGCAACCATTAAGGAAAGAGTGAAAACAAACCAAGTCCTGTTTGTGACTCAAACAGTTCTCATCCAGTAGGAGCTCCTGGCTGTGCAGCATCAGACAAATATTGGAGGAAGAAAATTATAGGTGATAAAGGATGGCTGAGCCATCTTTGTATAGAAAATGAGGTGTATGTGTTGATTTTGTTGAGATAGAAATATTAAATCAACAGCTCCCCATCTCAGTGTGCAGAACCATTTTAGGGGAGTTCTCCAGTTTACCTATGTGGGACTTGTTCTTGGAAATGTGTAGCAGATTTAAGGACTGGACTAGGAACAGGAAACCTACAAAGCCAGCTACAGCCAAAAAATATTATTATCTATCTATCACAGGGGCCCAAAAAGCAGAATAATATACCAGAAACCACTGGGGAAATGGGCAGATTTAGACAGTGTGTGCTTTATGGGCCTCTGGGCAGTCTGTAGATGGTGTGGCACAGAGTTCTAGGGAATGCCCTGAGAAAATTGTGCAAAACCACTTTCTTTTTAGAATAAGTAGTGACTTTGTGTGCCAGCCACATCCACTTTTCTCCCAAAATTTCAGCTTTGTTTTGACAGTGGCAGTCGCTCCAGAATGGAAGCTCCGGGGCTCAGATGCTGATAGAGACTCTTCTTCAAATTTATTCTACTCCCAAGTAGAACTTGATGAATAATGATCAGGTGGATTAAAACTGTTCACATATTAGGATACAGATTTCTCTTTTTCCTTAGGTCATACCCAGTTACTTAAAGCCAGCCCTGTAGCAGAAATTTCTCTGTCCACTTGCAGGTTATTTTCTGACTCATCTGCATAGTTTTGAAAAATGCCCTTGGAGCACCTCCTCAAGCTGGGTTTCTCATTTTTTTTTAATTTTTTTTTTTCCTGGGGGAGGAAAGAGTTGTTCATTAAAATAGTGAGGTTTTTTTTTTTTTTTTTGATCAGCAAAATTATTGAAACACTACACACAGCTTGAGGCTGGGAAGGGTTGGAACAGTTTTTGTTTGATTTTGTGCTGTTTCATGCTCGAAAACAAGATTTCTTCAGTTTGTTTGCATCATGCTTTATGCTGTTGATGTGTGTTTAAGCAGATTCTATGAAGGATTTCTGCAGTAATGACATTTATAATCTCCACAGGTTTATCCAGCATTACATGCCATTGTTAAGTTATTGAGGCAGAATGTATCCCCATTGTTTGGTGTGAAGGTTCTTTGTACATCATTAAACTTAAACAAGCTTTTAAAAGTTTGAAAGTCAATTGGCATGAGGAAAAATAAAGACACATGTGTTGAAGCATATCTCATAATCTGAGTTTTTTATAACTATTACCATTTCAGGACTGTTTTTGTTTTGTTTTGGTTTTTTTTTCCCAATAATAGTTATGACTAACATGCAAAAAACGGATGTTTAGGCAGAGCAACAGCACACCTCAGTAATAAACTTGTGAGAAACTCTTTGATAAAAATGAAATGTTGATTTCCAATGTTTAACTTGCTGACTGCAGTTTTCATAACAAGCTCTTTACAGGCGGTGTGTGTGATATATTTCCAGCTAATGTACATGGTGTTTCCTTCCTGAGACATGCACTTAAACATATTTCAATGTTTCTAAAGTTTGAGATTTAGGAATAACACGAATATTTAGTAACATCTTGCTCTGTTACCATTCCAGAGTTGCTCCCCAGGTGCCAGCAGATGAATTGTCAGCACAGATGTGCCATCACCAGGAACGGCACCCGCTGCTACTGCAGGGATGGATACGAAACGAGCGGTGACGGGAGAAGCTGCACAGGTAAACAAGAAATTCAGTGTAACAACATCACCCAGGTGTCTCCATGGTTCCCTGCTGGCTCTCAGGGGCAGGGACAACCAGCACAGCTTCCACTGTCGCCTCCTCATCCTTCTTCAAAGGCATTGGTCAGGGGCAAGCATGGGCTTTTGGGGCAGGGAATGGGAAAGGCTGCCCCTAAAATGAGAGTCAGGGCCTCTCTCCTGACTCTAATGCTCCTGTGCCCCAGCAGCAGCTGCCCTGAAGTCACTGAAGGATCAGTGTGGTGGGGATTTTCACAAATAGAGCAGGCCTGTTGGGATATGTTCTTTGAGCTGTATTGTAGTATCGGCCTCGTTGAGTGACTGAGACAATTGGAAGATGGTAACAGCTCATGGACTGCTGTCAGCCAAGGATTTGTTTTTTGTTACAGAGTATGTTAAAAACGTTCTAGCCAATCACTAAAAGTACAGTTCTACCTGCTTCAAACAATATTTGTTTTAAGTGCCATCTTACCTCTACAGTTTCCCACAGCTCAGCTGGACTGGAGCAGTTCTGGAGCTGCAGCTCAGCTGTGAGAGCTGCTCTCTCCACACTCCCCCACCAGGAGAGCCTCTAAAACTTGCACTCTTTCACATCCCGGCCATAAAGTCACACCCAGATTAGAATTTGATAAATGAACCCTCCCAAGGTACTACAACTTAGCTGGGAACATTATTTTGGAGTCATTAATTGTAGACTGAAACTGTAGACAAATTGTAGACTGTCCTCTTCTATTTTTGAAATATATGACTTCTTCATTCTCTATCCAGGTGTTTGTTTCTTACTTTATTTTTTCTCTATTAATAATAATCTTGGAGTTCTATGGCCCTATGGATGTTCTCACTACCAATCACTCCTCTCTCCAACTAAAAGTAGTGAGCCAGATTCTTCATAAATATAATTTATTATAAATTCTTTCTCTCTATGGTTGTCATGTTTTGTGATTAAAACTATATCTCGGGAAATAATTTAAACAGAGGGTTTCTTAGAATGTCAATTTATTACTTAAACCCTCAACCACTGCTAAATAGCTTATCTTGATTTTATGGTATTATCCTTATACACCCTAGCTGAGAAAAATGTTCTTTATATTTATTAGAGAAGTATATAGTTTTTGATGTTGGATGGTGGTTTAATGGAGAAGTGGTGACAGCTCATTTAAGGAACTGTAAGACATTGCCAGCATAAATAGGTTGAGAAGAGTAATCAATTACTTGCTCTCCTGAAATGTTGCTCCATTCATCAACCCTGATAACCAGTGATCTCTATTGCTAACAAGGACCCAAATGTCTCCCTAACGTGATGTAGGCATTGGAGACTACTTGAAATAATGAAGGTTTTATCTTTCAAAATTAAGAGCTATTGAACTTGAAAACTCCTACCCTTCTTTCTGGCTATTTGAGTGATTTCAACAGCCAAACATCCCTGATAAATTAATGATTTGAGAAGGGGAAAGCATCAAGCCTCCCACCAAAATGATTCATGACTTAAACATCTCTCTTAGAATTCTCAGTTTTATTGAATTTCTTTTTTTTTTTTTTTCCTAATCCCTAAACTAGATCTTGTTCATGTTCCTTTAGATGTGAATGAATGTGACATGTATGGAAGCTGTAGCCAGATGTGTGTAAATACAGATGGATCCTACACTTGCAGCTGTGTGGAGGGTTATGTGCTTCAGCCTGATAACAAGTCCTGCAAGGCCAAAAATAGTAAGTTTTAACATCTTTTTACCTTCCTGAAAATATTTTGTGGTTTTCTCCTGGAGGATTCATGTGAAAAGACAGAGATGAACACAGGTGAGATAAACATTCCTTCACTCCACTACAAAGAGCTGCACAACAAGCTTAGAAAAAAAACCTTTTCGCTTATTAAGACAATACTCCAAGGGAAATATCAAAAGTTATTATCTGGATATTATTAATTAAAGAAAAATTCTCAATTCAGCCAAGATTAGAAGAGTTCCCAGTTTCCCTGTTCATAAATAAATCAAAGATTTTCCTCACACAAACAAAAAAGGCTATTTACTCTGGGAAGACAATGGAGACAGGGGAAATGATCAGGAGGTAATTGTACCCTTAGGATGAAAAAAGACATGAGATTGCTTTGTCCTTGCATCATCCCAAGAGGTGAATTTCCTGATATACATATTCACATGAGGCTTTTTGTTGCTTAGTGCATGTTTTCATTACTTATAGTGGATTGGGTATTTGAGGAAATTAGTCAATTGTGCTTAATGAGGCAATATAGTACACAGTGTTTTCTTATTCAGCATAATGAATTAACAATGCTTTTATATTAAAACACAAAAAAAGTTCCTTAAGGAATTCTTCAACATCCACAATACTGAAGCATTTGCAGCTGAGTATGAGGTCATGTTTATTGTATATATTTTTAAGGCTTCCTCTTTGTAACTATTTTACTATCAGGAAATAGAAAGGTCTAGTGATAGTTTTGAGGCTTCCTCACCTAAAGACCATTACTAAATGTGTCCTTCCTTGACCATCACTAAGAGTTAGTGTTTTCCTGCTTACACTGGTTTTTGAATTCTAGCTTAAAAAAAAAAAAATCAGCCCTGTTTAAATTTGAGAACACAATTTTATTGTAAAATCTCACCAAATTAAATTCTCAGACTTTGGAAAGAAAACATTTGTGAGGTACATTATGGTTAAATATCAAAAATAATGTAAAAAAATTAGACTTCTCAGTATTTTTTCAGATTTTTATACAATACATATATTGGTGACAGCAAAGTCCCTATGATTTACAATGCACACCCCAGGAAAAGGTGTTTGTAAACACTGAATTCTGGGTTTTATGCCTTTCCTATCATTGTGGTGGAAAAAATAGAAAATGTTGGCATTTCTGAGGGTTTTTTTCAGATGAGAAGAATTTTGGCAGTGCAAAACACCTTCATTTCTGATTTGTTGTGGCATCACTTATTGATCTGTATTTTAGACAAGATCAGGTAGGAGGGAAATGCAAGTCTTTCATCTTTCCCACTACTCTATCTTAAACAAAATTCAAAGGAGGATGCTTTCATTTTAGTCAAGACTGATGAATCATAAAACTTCCCCGGATTAAAGAGCTATTCACTTCTTATCTTTCCTGTAAAATGAAAAAAAAAAAAATTAAAAAAAAGAAAAACTTGTGAAAAAGATAACATGCATGAAGTCCACTTGTTTGAAAAGCTGCTGTCAGCTCACTGGAACTCACTCCACTCTGTCCACTAAAACTTTTAAACTGTGTAGAATCTGTTCTTCAGGAATGGACAAGAAGTTTTTGTGAGAGTGAGGACATGATTTTTTTAGTATCTCCTGTTTTTCATCTGCGTTATGCCATACAGTAAGTTGATGTATATATTTTCATATGAAATTTTGGTATTTTGTACAGTTTTATTATCAATATATGATATTTTTAAGATTGTAAAACCAGCCTTTATCTGAGTAACACTGAAAAAGCAGGTAATCTACCCTACTGTGCAAAACCATGATTAACTGCTTTAATCCATTGAATTATTTAATGTATTTATGATTTAAAAATACAAATTTCAAGCCCAGTAATCTAGTTTCTGTATTTTTAATGTGTAATGGTGCCTGCTGAGCAGAACCTCTTGGCAATGCCACAGGTCCTTACAGCACCTTTGTCTGCAGCCAGGTTTGATTATAGCTGCTGCTCAAGAGGTCTGAAGCGAATTCCTTTTAAGAATTCCTTTATGTCTTAGAGCCTAATACCAAAATACAGCCTTTCTCTGGAGTTTAGTGAGGTATTAAATCCTTGTTAGAGTTTTCAAGAGGTCGGTTCAAAGAAAAGATCTGGTTCTCTCTCACAGCCCTAAACCACCTGGTGGCTTTGAAACTGCAAACAGCTCCTGTGAGCTGCCTTCTCTTTGAGGCTTTAGATATTGCAGGCTGTGGAAATATCCGGCTTAACACACAGAATAAGAGCAAAAATCATAATAAAGGTCTTACCACACTGCTGGTAGCTGGGGAAAGAGGGATTGAATCCAGAAGTAGGCAATGGTGTTATTTTGTGGGGAGAGAGAAGCGGAGCACAGAGCTGTTGGATGTAAAAATAAATCCCCAGACTCAGCGGGAGGCAGATGGAAACTCTCCTTTTGTACCAGTCTGGGGTGAGTGGGTGATAGGGACAGAAGTTCCTAAATCTGCCTTTCCTCAGGGGTAGCAAAAGTTGCTAAGAACGGGGGGAAAGAGATTTACAGGCACTGACTGCAAAAGGACCTACCTGGCAGATTTCAAATGAAAATTACTTACTGAGAAACCCCCCACCACCTCATCTTTTGAAAAGGAAAAAACAAACAAAACTCAAGAACTTCACTCATGGCTTACACCACAAAGGATTGCTTTGCAAAGAAATTCAATCCCTGCAGTTCTTGGATGTCTTCTGAAATTCAAAGGGAATATAATGCTTGGATCTGACTGATGGATGGATGGAAGTGAATGTGGGGATGATGAGGACAGGCAGTAAGTTCCAAAAGTAACACTGCAGAAGTGTGGATTTACAAATGTTCATGTGGGATTTACTGGGGAGGGACAAGATGCGTAACAAGACAAAATATACATTATGGGATGAGAAAGAATAAGTAAGGAGTAAATTAAATCCAAATTCAAAAGAATATACACTGAAGCTTTATAGAAATAATTTTTTTTTACATGACAAAATAAATTTTTAAAAAAGAGAGCATCAAGATGTTAAAATAAAGCAGATATTGCCACAGAACAGAACACCTATTGCTGTGGCTTTGAGTGAGACCACTGAGCACTGTACTCACTGAAATATTTCTTCTCTTTAATCAGACCTGCTGATGAAGTACCATTTGTCAAATCCTTCTATTTATGCAATTTTTTTTCACCATTTAGACATCTGGAACTGCTTAGTGAAATTTTGAGAACTCCATTAGGTGGAATATTGATAGAAAGTGGTGCATGTCAAAGCAGTGTTCAAACATTGATGTATTCCTTTGAAAACAAGCAGTTTACATTGGGGTGAGAGCTCCTGATGTGGCAACACAATTTTTTTTCACGTTTGCCTGAAGCTGCAGAGTTTCTATCCTTTAAGGTTTCACTGCGCTGGATTTATTGCCAGGTTGGTTATAACGTTGAGCAGCATCCACTGCTCAGATTTTGTCCTGTTTTATCGACTCTTATATGAAAAGCATCTTCCAATTTCATGTGTCCTCATGAGTTCTCCAGGTCTTCTTGGCCCTAATTCTTTTTGAAATGCCAGTAATCTGGATATAGATAATTTGCATAAGTTGTATTTCATTTTATGACTTAGGCATGAAAAATGTTGCAATAATGTTACTTGGAATTAAACAGAGGCTGTGGGGCTGGGGTAATTAATTTTCTTTAATGATGTGAACAGCAGGATAAAATAGACTAATAATTGGGAATATATGATAGGTTTGAAAATAAAACCAAAACCAATTTATTACATATCTTAAAACAAGCAGGTAAGAACATTAAAAACTACATTAAAACCAAAAAAAGATAAATATGAAATATACAACCTGTTAATCCTTTAAACTCTCCTCGCTTTGTTTTCAGAGCCTGCTGATAGACCTCCTCTTCTCCTGGTTGCAAGCCCTGAAATGATTGAGGTTTTGTACCTGAATGGCAGCAGGATGTCAGCCTGGAGCCCTGGAAAGGGATCTGCAGTGGTGACCCTGGACTGCAGCCACGGGGGGGACAGCCTGTGCTGGGTTGAGTCCCGAGACCTCTCCAGCCAGCTCAAGTGCTCCAGGATCCCCAAAGCTGCCACCTCCCCAGAGGAGTGGGCAGTGAGCATCGCCCAGAACCTCCACAGTGAGTATTTGGCAGTGGTGTGGCACAGCCCTGGTGTGTGTCCTGACAAAAGGGGGCTTGAGAAAGCGTTTTTGGGCTTGCAGATGAAAAAAGTCTTTAAAATTGCAGCTCACACTGAAGGGATTTTATGGTTTTTCACTCATGTATTCAGCGTGAACTGCAGTGTTGGTATCTATGCAAAGGTTTTTAAGATGTGTGGCTTTATGGACTGACTATAACGTGTGGGAGTTACAAAATCAACAGTGCAATAGAAGAAGAAATGTAAAAGGCTTTTTTTCTCTGGCAAAATAGTGCTACGTAAAGCTCAAGAGTAATTCTTTGCTGCTGGGACAATACTAACAATGAAATTGAATCATATTTGGCACACCAACTATCATAGGTATGTTCTTAAAAATACTGAAATATTTCAGGACTTATTGGAAATAAAGTGCTGCCTCTGTTTTTTAAAATTAAGAAAATAAATTTAAAAATCCCTGAAGTCATGACACTGAATTAACCTTTGCATTACAGCATTATTCCTCAGTCAGCTTTTCAATTTGTGGGACAGTTCACTTATGAGGAAGGTGTTCATCCACACACTGATGCCTTAAGTTTTAGCTTTCATATTATCCAGATTCTTTACTGCATTAGTATAACTCTGGACCTCAGATAAAGTGTTAGTAAATTCTCTTCACAGCTTAGTTAGACAAAACAATCCTTTTCCAGCCTGAGAACCAAGGACACCATTGCAAGAAATGTCCAAAAAGTGTAAACACCAGCGAATTGAGGAGAGCAAACTGGGAGGATGGGACTGAATCACCTGGAGCTGTAATTGGACAACTGACCCCAGTATGGAAAAATGGACCAAAACTTATAAAAGTGTGAAAATTCATGACTCAGAGTCCATCTTGAGTGTAGCCTTGGCCAGGCTCTTGCATTGTCCAAGGTGTATCCTTGAAGGCCTTTTAATAAATCCTAATTTATTCCTTTAATTCTGTCCAGCCTCTGTTCCAGGTAGGCTCTCAAGGCATCAGCATTAACATGTGAACAGCCTGCAAAATGTCATGCAGGGAATGAAAAAAAAAAAGAAAAAAAAAGATATTTTCTTCCTCTCTCATAGAGGCGGTCTAAAATTTGATCTAAGCTTTTGGAAAATCCTTTTAAGGTGAGATGTGCATCAAAGAATATCTCTGAAAGGATTTCAAACCCTCTGACCATGAGCTCAGGAATATTTAAACCACAAATTTGATTGCAACTCTTAGAGGTGCAAAAGTGATAAATTTTTCATTGAGATTGTGCTTTAGACTATAAAGATAGCTGATTTTAGGTATGCAGGGTGAGGAGTTTTTCTTAACCTATATTATTGATTTTATATGTATTAGAATAGTAAATTGAATTTTAAAAAATCACTCCAAAAATAGGGTTTGGATTTTGGCTATCTTTTTATTCACCACTCATTGTGAGTATTCTACTTTTAGTGAACACTTTTATCCTAGGCATAAATATATTTTTGTGTAGGGTTTTTTTTTTCTTTGCCTTCTTGTTTCTTCTATATAGTTCTTTTTTTTTTTTTTTTTTTTTTTTTTTGGGAGGTTTTAAGTGTATTTTAGAAGCCTTTTTATACTTTAGCTATCAAAGTACTCTAAAGATCATGGTGGTAGTATTTCACTGTGCATTTTCAATTCACCTAGCCATTGATATTTTGTTTCCTTTTAGCAAGAAAAATCAAATTAACCACAGCAGAATGTGCTTTTTTTGAACTTTGTGTGTATTCTGTCATGATGTTTGCACCATCAGAGTGGACCTGAGCCTCCCACCCCTTCCCCTGTGTTCCTGTCCCTCTGTTCCCTGCATGTCCAGAGAATTTCTGGTCCTGTGCTGGCCAGATCTGCATTTGTGCATCTGTTTGCAAAATCAAGGCCCTGGCATGGGTTTGAAATGAATACAGTGCTGCAATTAATGAGCTGCTCATTTTTCATAATGCCAACACCAGCCAGCCTGTGGTCTCTAATATTCTTCTCAAACTTCATGGTAATCATTCCGATTATTTAGATGAAGAATAATAATTCCCTTGGACATGAACTCACTGTGGAGGCTTGCTTTGACTCTTTGATTTTGATTTGGGAAATAGTGCTTAGGGACTTCAATAAAACAACTTTTCTGGGAGCTCTGACTGACAGACTCTCACAGATGTAGCTGTGGGAGTGTTTTTGCCAAGCACACACATCCACAGGCACTTCTGCTGTGCTGCTCAGCAGAGCTGCATCAATCCCCATGGTCTGGGCATGTCTCCTCAGAGGAAGGAGCAGCATGAAACCTGCTTTTGTCCCCCTAATTAGGATCTTCTAGACACCCTGGAGTTATTCCTGCCAGGACATGGCAGGAATCTCATGTTGCTCTACCAGATAATCTTGTAGCTGCTGCAAAATTGAGTTTTAATTTTAAATTCTCCTTTTTCTTCGCTCCACCGTCTGTTACCTGTCAGGTCATTTCTGCTGTTTCTCTTCATCATACAGCACTACACCTGATGAGGCAAATTAATTTTGTAACTCTGTCAAGGAAAATGTTTTCCAGTGTAATTGCATTCTCTGCCAGCTCAAGCCAAATAAATGGTCAGGGCCATGGGGTGATTCACATAAAATTGTAAATTCTGTTGTTCATAGGAAGCTTTCTTTTGTGTTTGTGTGAAATTGGTTATTTCTAAAAGTACTAGGGGAAAAGAAACCCCAAACATAAAAGGTTTTCTTAGCGGTGTTTGTGGAATTTATCTTTTTTATTCTAATCTTCTAATCATTTTGTTAATGGAAAAATAATCTGCATTTGACACAAAACGTGCTAGAAAATCAGTTATACAAAGTGATTGGGACTGCTTGAAGTACATTTATTCAAAGTGTTTTCTTCAGTGAAGGCAAGTAAGTCTTGTAGTTAGGAACAAAGACTAGAGATCATCTTTAAAGATGAAAGTCCCCATCTAGGAAAGCAGAGACTATAAAAATGACTTCGTTTTCACGATGGGTCGTACAGCACCAGCTCCAGGTACTGAACATAAGCTTTGGATTCACAAAAGAAAGGAAATTATAGTCCTTTAGTTTCTGCAATTCATCCTCAGAAGAGTCCAACGTGACTCCACTTTGGGGAGGATGAGTCCCAGAGGGATGGAATCGGATCTTTGAAGCGCTGGGGAGATTGGTCAGCATCTCACTCTGCAGAGGCAGAAAGGCTGAGGGGAGGCTGATCCTGCCCTTGGGGTTTTTTTAGCTCTGGAGAACAGAGTGCATCTCCAGAGATGCCCCCTTGTGCTTAGTAATCAGGCTAATTTCACTCTTATTTATTATCTCAGGGCTTGTTTGGTAGTTTTATCCTCTCACATAAGGACAGCTTTCTGCAGGCACAGCAGTACCAGCACAGACATTTTGGTCTGGCTTATGCCATGGCCAGGTATTATCACCTTGTTCCATCTTTGTCTTTTTAAGACCAAGAAGTTTTTGGAAGAGAAGCTGGAAATTTTCCTCTTGGGAAAGATTTATGTAGGCAGTACTGGAGCCAAATGGGCTTTCAGAGGTGATTTTCCTGTAAGGAGACCTCTGTCCATAGTAACAGGGATGCTCCTTGACACCTCACAGCCCACTTCAGTGTACAGTGAGACTTCCAGAAACAATCATTTATTTTAACTGATATCTCTAGGCCCAAACTAACAAAAGTTCTTTCTAATGGCATGAATGTGGAAAATCTCTGAATTTTCTGCCCTTTCAAAGCCGTGATGTGCAATCTTACATGAATGCTTTTATGTGTGGGAGCTGAGAGGTGGCCAGAGCAGCATCCTCTGGATGCAAGAATCTCCTTCTTCCTCATTTTAGGAGGCATTTTGTGTCTTCATCATTACAAGCACCTTTCATGCTCTACAAACCAGCACTAGGCAGCACAACCTGGGTTTTAGCTGCTATTCTTCTACAGAATATAACAAAATCTCTTCTGGGATGATGCTTCAATGATGATGCATGATATTTTCTGCTCGGCTGACGTTTGATTCAGGTTTTCTTGGCACTCTGTTATCTCAGCACACCACAAGCAATGCTGCAGTGCCCGTGTTCAGCTTTGCCACCTGTGCTTTGTGCCCACAATTGATCACACCTCACCTGGGAAGGGCCACAGGCTTTTCTCTTGGCAGCTGTGTTTGGACAGGACCACTCTGGATTAAAAGAAACATCTTGTTTCTTCTGTAGTAATTCAGTTTTTACCTGCCAAGGCTGGGAGCAGAGAGTGGTTATGGAGGGGCTGGAGTCTCTAGAGGGAGAGGGATTTGCATCTCTGTTTGTAGGACCCAGAACCTTCTACTTGACCTTCTGGGCACAATCCAGGCTGGCTTTTGGGATCTCCCACTTTCTGGAGGTGAGGGCAGTAAAGAACATCAGGCAGCCAGCCCAAGGAATTTGATCACGATCCAGGAGTGTCTGTTTGGGTACATTACTGTTTCCTTCCCTGATTTTGGTCCCCCTGATGGCTCCTCCACCTCCTGACCTAAATCACTTCTCAGCAGTGATTATCCATAAGCACTTCTGATTTCCCTTGGCATTGTGGAGGCTCAGTCACTGAGGGAAACACCAAGCACTGGAGATGATGTTCCTGTCAGCAATTCCTGTGAGTTGCCATGAATATTCATGGCAAATCAGAGCAAAGTTTGGCTTACTCTGCAGGAGCAAAACTGAGAAGATCTGGGGGAAAGTGTTTATTCCTACACAATCTGCCCCAAACTTGCCTCCAGACAGGCACTAAGAGCTGTCACACTGTTGTAGAATGTGGGTTTGCTTTTCCTCCTGTGATAGACAGCCCATGTGCCTCCAAGATGCACAGAAAGGAGAAGGTTTCATCTCAAAGGTCTTTTATACCTCACATGGTTCCTTAGTCGTGTTCAGAGCACCTGAATCAGTCATGGGGCCCAAGTGGGGGTGAGAAGAGTATCACACAATACTTTTTTTGTGTGCAGACTTCTCCAGCTCTGGCTGATCTTGCATTGCTGTCCTTGCATTTCTGAGAGGACTGGTCAAATGCTGGTTTTGGGATAATGGATTTTCTTGCTTTGTCCAAAGGTGGGATTTATTGCTTTTTGGCTTTAGGTTTTAATTTTATTTTTTTTTTTTATATTGTCAACATCTCATTCTTAAGTGCTCTAGACAGAACCATGAACTTTTATTTAGTGCAGGAAATTGTGTTATCTGATATTTGTTCTTTTTCAGAGAGTTTTTCTGCCCCCTGTAAGATTCCTTTAGAGACTTAGGCCTGTACAGAAACTTCCTTTGGCCAGTGTGCTCCTTTCTTTACTCCTTGTCTTTGCTGATTATTGTTTCTGCACAGCCTTTTTGATGGTTGTCAGGGTAAGTGGAAGGATAAGGATAGGTCATATCTCTTCATTCAACCTCTCTGCTCCAGCAAGCACAATCACTTGGGAATCATCCTTCGTGCTGTGTACTGCATTTATTATCTTTTTTTTTTTTTTTTTAATGAATAATATTAATATAATCAGGTCTATACCTTAATTCTCGATAGTGTTTGCACAAAAGTTAAGATATAACCTGTATAGCTGAAACCCTAAGAGGGCCTTCCTTCTTTAGGGGGTTCTAAATATTAGTTGTGATGGATCTATCTGCTTTTGCTGCATCTTTTGGGTACAGACTTCTCCATCTGGCTTGAGAATTGCTCTACAGGTTTGAGTATTGTCACCACAACATTGTGTTGTGTCACTTTGAGGCACAAGCTCCCATGGCAGAGAGCCTGACCTGGTGGCATTTCCCTCCAAAGCTAAGTGATCTGCACTTAATCCTTTTTGACACCACAGCTCCTTATTAACTGACTGTTAATTGCCACAAATGGATTTTTTCAGCTGTTCAGAGATGTGATGTTACTATTTTTCAAGCTTTGTTACTCATCCAGCTTCTACAATTGATCTTGCATTGACATTGGTCAAAATCCCGTGTCTGTCTTCTGTTCCTAGCAAAGCTGGCATGGTATTTATCCTTCTTTATTTATTCTTCAGTAGTTATATCCTGGACAGTTACATCTCAGACCGAGCACAGGAAATAAAAAGCCTTATCTCAATGGCATTTCTCAGTGCAAGTTTTTGATTGCTTTTGTTTTGTTTTGTGTTTTTTTCCCGTTCTTTAAACTCCTAGGCTCTGCCTGGATGAGTCTCCTGAATGCTCTCTCTGCAAACAGACAACATTTTTCAGTGTTGAGTTGTCACATTCCCTTTTCCTTGTTTTCTCAATTTCTTAGCTCACCATTTTTGGACTTTCTTCTTAATTCCAGATTTGTTGTTATCCTAAAGTAGGGCATGACTGGATGATTTTATATCTTCTTTACATCCCAACCCATTCTGGGTAGAAAAGCTCTTGCACCAGGGAGGAAATACAAGAGCAAGCAAGCTCCCAGAGCAGCAGAAGGGTTTTGTAAAGAAAAAAGGACTTTCTGCCAAAGTAGCAGCAACCACGTAAATTTATCTTTATCACTCATAATTCTGAGGGACTCTTCATCACTGTCAAATTGAATTGTTATGCTTGTGGTAAAACAGTAGCACTTTGATTTTGTTAACAGGGTCTTTAAGGGTGAATAAAATAATTCTGGGGACTATAGAGATGTAATGTGTAGATAACTAGTTTTCTGCTAATGCAAATCACAGTTTTGTAGTGAATATTTTACAAAAGCACTTATATCTTCATATACAACAGTAGTAAAGTATTGGTTAAACAAAAAAATAATGCACAAGTAATTTATTTTTTCTTGAAAAGTGGCATTACATATTGCATCTTTTGTGGGATCAGACTCACATTTTTCCATAAAACTTTAAAATCCACATGCACCACGTTGGCTTTATTTTGTTTTGTACTCGGTAGCCACTGGAACTGTTCTTGGAATTATTCCACATTTCCTCAGTATTCATAGGAGCTTGTCTTCTGCCTTTCTTCCACTGGGGAGAGATGTAGGAGATAAATAAGAGACAAACACTTTTAAGCTGCACATTTCAGTAAAGTTATTTATGGACTTGAGGCTTCAAATGCACTTGTGGAGACTTTCTTAATGGCAATAAAGAAATTATTAATATTTCAGTATATTTCAATATGCTAATTACATATGCATAACTTTTTTAGCTTTCCACTGGTACTTTTCTACTGTGCCTATAAATTTCACATCTTTTATGATTTAGCCAGTGGTTGTCTCCTTGAGTGGTAAAATATATTTGTAAATGCAGCTCACATACATTGCTAACCAAGTTTGCTTCATTTAGACTAATTGACAGAAAATTTTCCGCACAGATATTTATTTATTAATGCAAATATTTAATTCAGACTTCATTATAGTCCTAAAACACTCTACTAAATTCAACTGAAGAAGTCAAGAATTCTTATTTTTGGGCTTTTTTTCTTTTTTATAATGCACTTTGGGTTGTGTCATTAAATGAGTTCTTCTGCATCCAGAAGACTTTTCCTGACCAACATTACAGGAAACTTTAAAAAGTCCGTGTCTTCTTTGAAAGTACTTTTGCCTTTATAGGAGCAAAGGGGACATAAAAACTATAAACTCCAAAATGCGGTTTGTTTGCATCCAGCATCATAACTGGAACCATGTTCAGATATAAAAAGGAAGCACTTGAGCAATTGCAGACCAAAGTCCATCCCAGAGAGAGATTTATCAGTAGCTAAAGCCATGAAGGAACAGTTATCAATGGGCTTGAGCAGGGTTAGGAATTCTCTGTGCTGCACAGAGATCTGAGTCTGCAGGGAAGTGACACAGCTGAACCACACATTCCACCTGCTGTAAATCCTGGGGAAACAGCAGGAAAAGAAAAATAAAAGAGAAAAAGGTCTGTCTGTATGTCTCATGCAATGAAAAGATTCAGAGACTAAAATCACAAATATGCAACTCCTGATCAAACTTGTAGCCTCTGGAAATTGCTGTTTTGAAACTCAGGTTTTGATCTGATGCTTTGTTCTACTGAAAGGAAAAGGGTAAATAGAGAGCATGCTTTTCAGAAAGGAATAACAATGAATAACTGCATTAATGGAAGCAAATCTGAAATAGAAGCTACATATGGGATGAAATTAAAACCAGCTGCTACAGCACCTTAAGCTCTTGCCTAATCTGCATTCTGTACTCACAGCAGCCTGGGTATTTCTGTGCTGGGCTGGAGTTTTTGGCAGAGACACACCAAAAAGTGTGTGTGTCAGAATAAATAAAGTACTTGTTCTTTCCTTATCACTTTATCAGGAGCCCTTACAAAAAGACGAATTGCATATTTTGCAATAGTGTGATTATTATTTAGATTGTGATGGACATGACAAATTAAAACCATCATCTGATTGTGGGGATTTAATATAGGATTGCTTTTTTCAGTTTTTAACTTCTTTGGCCGGCAGAAGCAATGACTGGCTCAACAAGTAACATCTCCAGACCATAGGAAATATTTGTTTTGTTCTCAATATATAAAATTGTGCATTTCTAATTGGAAAGAAGCAAATTTGATTTAGAACTTTCTTGTGACTTCAGATTTGGAGTAAACATGAAATGCTGAAAACATTATGGACTGTTTCAGCATCATGGAAATAAATAAAATGTAACAAAAAAGTTTGTCCTTTTCACAATTTGTCGGCTAAGTTTAAAAAAAAATCTTGTTTTTGCTTGTACATTTTCAATAGTTGAGTGAAGCAAATTTCTAAAACTGACAAATTACATGCAACTAATGTTCTATCTGAAGTAGATCACTTTTGCTAAAGGCAAAATCTGATTTTCTTTGTTCTGGAAAAAAAAGAAAGTGTTGAAACCATTGTAAGCAATGAAATGATAAGGACAGGATCTGCAAAGGGTCACTTTGCTTGCATAAAATTGATGCCCTGAGTGTTATCAGCATGTCACCCAGCAGCTGCCACTCAGTGTGCTGGGCCAGGCACTCACTGTGACAGTTCTGAGCTGGGGACAAGGTTTGGGTTCTCTGTGTATGTGTAATTCCATAACATTTCTGTCACATTGTGTGAGCAAAAATAATGAGCTGATTGAGGAGTGTGTGGGGATCTGTGTCACAACTGACAGTTCAGAGCTCCCTCACTCTTTTTGGCAATTTTGGACTTGTCTTGAATGTCATTTATTGCTCTTTTACTTAAATGCATTATCATATTTTTAATCAGGGAGAGTTTTTTCTACTGATATATAAGGAGATAAGTATAATGTGTTATAAAAGATTAGTGCCTTTTCTCTTAGTGCCTTTTCCCTTCTAGCTGTGCATATACTGAAAATATGTATTTTCTTTTTAAGGCTCTTCAGAGGTTATATTGTGTCACTGAGTCTGTACAACTAGTTGCAGAATTGAAATTTGTTTTAAACAGTCATAACCCCTCCATTACCTTCAGAAAGAAATCCACTGAGAAAAGGCAACTCAAGTAAGATGAAATAATAGAAAATGTATTTTATGACAGCCTGTGAATGCTTTGTGATCCACATTCTGCAGAGCAGAGCTGCTGGAGGGTCTGAGCAGCCCCTGCTGCACTCAGTGTCACAGCACAGCCTGTGCTGCTTTTGGGATCCCTCAGCACAGGACTGAGCTCACATCAGGGCAGGAAAAATTCCATGGCTAAAAATTATTGCAAGGAGGAGGACAAGGGGGACCTGGAGGAGGGTGCAGTGCAGATTCGTGTCTCTTCTCTGCAAGGTTTGGGACCATTTGCTTTTATTATTTACATGAAAGGAGAAGTAATTTAGGAAGAAAGGCAATATGCTGTGTTTTGTCTTTTCCCCTCTACATGTAGAATATGTCAAGGGAAATAGAGGTTGGAAAATTAGGATAATTAGCAAAAGGTTTTTCACAGAAAGAGTGATTAAGTTCTGAAATGGCTGCCTGAGGAGGAGGTGGAGTCACCATGCCAAGCCTGGATGTGGCACTGGGTGCCAGGGTTTATTTGAGGTGTTGGGGCTGGGTTGGACTCGATGATCTTGAAGGTCTCTTCCAAGCTGGTGATTCTGTTAATAACAGAGAATAAGAGACACTGTGGGGTTTAACACCTGAAATGCTGGGGGTAGAGAAGGTGGGAGTGATTGGCAGAAGGTACCTGGGACTTGAGGGGTTGTGAAGAGGAGGGATGATGGGCTCACATCTTCCTGGGGTGGGCAGGGGAAGGGAAGGGCTGGAATCCCTCTGAAAGCAAAGGTCAGGTTCTGACATATAAGCACATTGAGTTGGAGTCCTATTTCTGGGAGCATTGGCTGTGTGAGTGATCTATGAGACTTTTAATGGGATCTATGGTGCCATTCTGGTTTAAGATAATGCTCAGGTAGGCCAATAGCAGCACTATTGGGGTGATGAGAGAAATAAATAAACAACAACAAAAGAGCAGTGTCTTGATGTCTGGTTGAAAATAGATAGAAAAATAATTTATGTGTAAATCTAAAGCCATGTTTTATTTTTATTTCTTGCATTGCTGGAAATGAGTTAACAAGGAATTTTTTTATTATTATTTTTAAGTGCAGTAACAATGTCAATATTTTAAACCTGGGCAGTTGTCTGTTTTGTTGGTCAGGTCACATATAATGAATAAGAGTCTTCTCAAAGGTTACTATTTTGATATTTCAAATATGTAATAAATGAAGAAAAAGAAAAAGTGAAAAAAAGAAAGGGACAGAGAGGGAGAAAGGGAGGATGAGGTAATGTTTGCATGGGATGCATTTATTATTGTCTGTTGCAGCGTTGACAGGCAGGAAGGATGTTGTTTGTTTTTCTCAGATGACTTTTGTAGGTGCTGAGCAGTGGTTTCAGAGTCTGGCAGGAGTGCCAGCCTGCTGATGGCATGGTGTGATCATCCCTCTGCTAGAGGGAGAGGAAAAGATTAAGAAAAGAGATCAATGTCCTTAATATAGGAAGCAATTTTTTTTTTCTTTCCTTGGCAAGCATAAGAAAAAGGCTTTTTTTGTAGTAAAGTACATGATAGGTTTTTTTTCCAAAATACTTTGTGAAGCAATGAGGTATATGTTTGCTAACCATGTAGGTCATATTTCTTAATAGTAAGAATATTTTTATATTGTTTAAAATATTGTCTAAGTTGTAATTCTCAAGCTGGATTTAAAATGCACTCCATATGCAAACTTTAATTATAATTATTTATTATTTATTTTAGCAATAAAGTTGGGAATTTTGGGGGTTTTTTGTTCTTTTTTTTCTGTTTGTTTCTTTGTTTTCTTTTTTTTTGTGATGTGTGTTGTTTGTTTCTTTGTTGCAACTGTTATTCTCCTCTTCCTCTAATATGTTTGAGATGAAGACAAAGACTTTTTTGCCCAATGTGAATCCATCTGTTTAACAAAATTAAATATGGTCAATAAATGGTCAATTAAAACAGTATTGCCTTCTGGCTAAAACTGAGTGTAATAATGTCCTTTGGGATTGATTTACACCAGTGGGTCATGGCATGTCCTGCATTCCATATTGTCTAGACCACTTATTGCTAAGAGCAACTAGAGTGGGCTCCAGGTGAAATTATCCTGCAAAATTATGGCCTGCAAGAACCTGCAGCATATCTGGATCCTGTGAATGGGTGTTCTCAGACAAATGTTGCCTTCTACAAAAAAAAAGTACAGAGTTTCCTTTCCTGAGTTACCTAACCCATTTTTTAAGACTTATCAGACATAATTCACTTCTCAATTATTCCCCAAAAAGCATTTCTTAAGGCACTGTTGCTTACCTCTGGTGTTAAACTGTTCCAACTTTCTCTGGAAGTCATTTCCCTTAAATACTTTGCATTGTGGAAGTAATTCCATACATTTATTGGCATCCCTTTGCATTGTAATCACCTGCTGCTTAGCCTGTCTGCGGAAAAACGTTTTAAGTGGCTTTATTGTTGTGTGATGGAGGTTTATGGGGTTCATAACCCATGCAGGGGCAGTGCTGGGGAGGTGCTGAAGGAAGGGAATGTCACAGCCACGCCGTGTCCCCACAGCAGCTCTCAGGCCACGTCTTTGATGGGATGCCTGTTGCAGCTGAATTATGCTTTAATTTTAACAGTGGGTGACTTAACTGCTTTGAAGTAAATAACTGGGTTTGATTTACAGTCTCACTAGATTTATAAGAAGCTGTTGAATGTGCAGCTAAAAAGAAAAAAAAAAAAGAAGACTGTTATAGCTGTGTACCTCTATAAATCTGTCTTTATTGTTCAGCATGTACATGGGCCACTGGGACCCCATTACAGGTTTGCAATCACTGGGCAATGTGTTTGAGACTCAGCAGTGCAGAAATTAGGAATGTTATGGTTTTTAGCTATTCTTACTTATTTCTGACATGAGCTTGATGTCAGAAAATTCACCCTCTGTAAAAATCTTAACAGTCAGGATTAAAAGATAGGGCCACTCACAAGGCCCTGATTTAATTGTTTCACACTTTCTCCTTGCTCCTTTAACCCGCTGGCATTGCAGCCAGCTCTGTGATGCAGATCTGGCTCCTTCCAGAAGCTCAATGCATTTCCTGATAGAATCATTCTATAACAAAAGTAAGAGAAGAAAGATGCTTAAGAATTTAGGACCAGATTTTGCTGCCTTGCTGTAAAATTCCTGGAAAAGGCACAAACATATCTGGGGCATCATCACATTTCCACCGAGTGCTGTGTAAAGGAATTTGTTAGAGGAGGATATTGCTGGTGATTGTTGTTGTCATTATTGTTGATATTGTTTTTTTTTTTGGATTCCCAGTAGAAGAAGGAAGTTTATTAAAGCCACACTTTCACATTTCTCTCTCAGTACCTGCTCAGTATTCAGCCAGTGTAGAATCACAGAATGCTTTGGGTTAAAAGAGGCCTCTAAGATCATCTCATTTCCCTGCCAAGGGCAGGGACACCTTCCACTGTCCCAGGTTGTTCCAAGCCCTGCTCATCCTGGCCTTGGACACTTCCAGGGAAGGGGCAGCCACAATCTATTCCAGCTCCTCACCAAATACCCAGAATTTTTATATTCTGTACCTGCTGGGAAGCTGAATGCCTGAATTTCAGAGTGCCTGAATCGACCACATCTCTGAGAGACTTTGTGTCTTTCTGAGCCATCAGGATGCTTTCATTAAATATTCATAATATTTAGATTATTCTTATATTTTCAAAAATTCTTTAGCTTGGAGAAAATGCTATTGTCTCAGTGTTCACATTCATAGGTTTTTAATGCAGTATATTATGGTCCAGGGTTGAAAGAAAGCCAATGATATTTTTGTCAGTAACCACATTGATTGAAATTGAAATACTTTTACTCCACAAAGAAAAGGAAAAGCTTTCTCTTCTTTTGAGGAACTTGAATTCTAGATGCTTTAAAGTGCTTATTTAAATTTAGTGTATTTTAGGTTCTGCATTGTGCTTCTAACAAAGAGTATCTCTGAAAGCTGATTTAATTCAGAGGAATCAGGTATTTGAGGATGAGTAATTTGAAAAAGATGGATGGATATTCTTCACTTGATTTTTCAACTTATGTAATAATCACTCTGGACATGACTGTTAAAAGTTGAGACACCAGTGTGTCTGACTTATTGAATGGTGGCATCTTTAATAAAAATCATATTTTTAAGTTGCATTACAGACAGAGTTATGGCAAATTCTTGGTAGTGTAAGAAGCACAGAGAAAATCCATTCCAGCTTCACTTTCCCAAGGCACAGTGTCAGTACAAGGCTGTCTGGGCTGCTAATTAGGAACATTAATGTCAAAAGAGTGGCACAGCAAAGGCAGTGCTGCTGCAGGGTTTCACAGCTTGTCATTTATGTGTTTTAGCACTTCTTACCTGCTCTCACCATCACTGGCTATTGGAGAAAAAAAAAATCTTGGTGCTCCTTGTGTTGTTCCAAACTTAGCTTTTTACTCAGTGGAGGCAAAAAGTATCCCCAGGTGACTTTCTGCTTATCTTTGCAATAAAATTTGTTTGTTCCCTGATAAATACATAATTTTATGTGTTTTTTTCCTTTCTAACTAGATAATAAATTAAACTAAGTCTGGCTGTGCCAATTTGGATATTGCATTCAGAAAGGAGATATAGGGGTTATAGAAGAAAAATTAGTAATTTAAAATAATCAAAATAATTCTTCCTTTAAGATCAATTTTTGCAAAAGAAAAACAACAGCAACAAAATAAAGGAAAAGGCAAAACAAACAAAATCCACAAAAAACCTAAAAAACAACCCAGCATTTCTGTGTGAAGAACAAAGATTGTTTTAAGCACTTTCAAATATATATTTTAAATATATATTAATATGGGGAAAACCTAAATATTAATTCAATATCGATGTATATCTGCATATATGAGGAAGTTTTCATTGCCATAATGTCCAGACTAAGGAAAAATTAGACTATATAAGCTAAGTTCTTTCCCTTAAAATAGTGAGAAATGGTCTATCTCTTTCATCATTGACTAGAAATATATGGAGAAAAGTTTTACTCAAAAGTTTCTCAAAAATAGTTCAACAACTCAAGAATTCCACTGAGCAGTTTGCTCCAATCAGTTCATTCTTCTGCTGAAGATCTGAAGTCTTGTGCTAGTCTGGATTTGAAATGGAAATAAATGTAATAATCCATACAAGATCTGTGTTGGAAAATCAAAGTGAAAGAAGAGGGCCATTTTATTTTTCTCTTATTTCCATAAACCATAGGTTGGCCATAAGACATGTATTTCCAGGACCCTTTGAAGATTTAGCCATTCTTATGTGAAATTATTATTTTCTCTAAAGGTCTAATAATGTCTGTGTCTTTAAAAGACATAGGGAAAGTTCACTTCCAGACACACTTTTGCTGTGCCCACAGTCTACATAATGTCATTAAGTAGAGCAGAATTTAACCTATATGCTGTCTTAACTATTCTTTATGAAGTCCTTAAGAGGAAATCCTAGTTTTTAGAAAGTAATAAAGGAAAGATGATCACATTTGGCAGAAATGCTCCAAGGAAACTTTTATTAATATAGGAAAAGCTCTCAGAACTATAGAGAGGATTGCTCAGAATAAATATGTGTGTTTTCAAGGGGAAACATTTCTTTTTAGAGGCTTCTGAAACCATGCAAATGAAAGAAAAAAAGATTAATTACTTTAAAGATGCGAGTGGACCAGACATCTGCACATAGTGGGGCTTATATATGAATCCGAAACTAGGCATGAAATGAATTCAGAAACTTCTTGAGTGCAACATTTTTATATATATTTAAAAGTCCCCAGTTGAACCAGAGCCTCACCTCAGTGGTTTATAGTGTGTGATAGCTGGGGAGCCATTCACAGCAGCTTCATGCAGAGCTGCTGCCAAACCATGGAGATGAAAACCCACAATCTGCAAACGAGGGGATTTCTCATGTGGAATTTAAATTGGTGGGGGAGTGGACCTGGACAATTCCTTACAAACTTCTGCTGTGAGAAGGTGAATGTGTCCAACACAGGGGGCACAGAACAGAGACAAACCCCAGAGCAGATCAGTGATGCCTCCAACACACAAATGCCACATGAGCCCACGTGAACTGCTAAGGACAGTCATGAGCTGGTTTGGAGGGAAGAGTTCTTTGCATAGCAGGAAGAAGCATGGACAGATGGCTCTTCAACCACTTAAAGCTGAAAAGTGGTGTGTTTATTACAGCACCAGGCACGAGTGGAATAATTTCCAAAGGTATGTGCAAAGAATCACAGGCTCTGGCTCTCTATTGATCTAAAAAAGTCATATTACATATTAATATAATTCCCAAAACACCTAATACACATTCATCACCTAACCCCACCTACCCTTGTTTCATATTGAAATATATTTAAATGAGTCCAAAGTTCCTTCGGGCTTGTGCAGTCTTTCACTTCAAATGGGTCAGTGGGTTCTGAAATGGGTCAGTGGGTTCTGAGATGGGTCAGTGCGTTCTGAGATGGGTAAGTGGGTTCTGAAATGGGTCAGTGGATGCTGAGATGGGTAAGTGGGTTCTGAAATGGGTCAGTGGGTTCTGAAATGAGGGAGTGGGTTCTGAAATGGGTCGGTGGGTTCTGAAATTGGTCGATGGGTTCTGAAATGGGTCAATGCTCTTCTGAGGTCAAAGTGACCCTTTACTTTGCCTTGTTGGCAGGCTTTGGACCCCTTGGCTATAGGCCCAGGTGCAGCCACGGTCCTCTTCTTTTTCACAATTAGATCAGCATCCTATCCTGCTTCTTTAAACTCAGTGAAGACAAATACATGATTTATATCTTAGCCTTAACCATTCCATCTGCTAATAATTAACTATCCCTTATTATTTCTTCTTGCTATACTCTTAATTGTTTCTATCCCCCCCTAAGTAAATCTAGCTAAACTTTTAACTCTTTCAGTTTCTTTAAACCCTTAATTCAGGACATCTCTCTGTTCTTCTGAAGAAAATTACTGTGAATTAATGTGTTTGTTCTGGAAACTCTGTGATAAAAGTCGTGGAGCATGGCATGCTCTGGAAAGAGCAGCTTTACAAGGAATGCACTTGGAATGAGCCTAAACCTCTCCAATAGTGCTGCTGGGAGCTCCATGCCCTTCCCAAATCCTGCTGGGCATGGAATTTGGATAAATAAGTGTTCACAGCTACCAATGCTGTTTGACACAAAGTTTATGGTGTGGCATTACTTCTGGATGTCTCACTCTTCCTGGAATGTTGAGCTCAGTTTTAACTACCTAATGCAAATGGTTACTCCTTCTATGACCTTGAAGGAATTATTCTTGGTTTCCATAAAATAATCAAGCTCTTTGGTGAAATTTCTTGTGATATGTTACCAAAACCTAAGGAAAGAACAGAGCAAATAACCATTATATCTGTTTATAACTGTAAGTACTGTTATGTTAACAAATGCAATATCCTGTATGTGATGTGCCTTTCATGTATATATCACTTTTATCTCAAAATAGGTATATTTTTCACACAATAAGAAAAAAAAAACCCTCCTCCAACAGGTTGCTACTTAACCTTGTTCCTTTTCATCCACTTCCCAGTGTACAGCAATCTTCTAGAGCTCTCATTGCAGGAATTTAATTAGTAGTTTTATTTCTACAAATGTTTGATATTGGATCCCTTTTGTGCCTTTTTCCCCATTTAAACAATATTTTCTGAAATGCTTCTGTGCAACAGAATTACTTATCTGCAATTTTCAAAAGTCTTCCTGAATCAGTAAACCATACATTTTTCATTCCATGAATCTAACTTCAGAAAATGGTAAGCAGGCACATTGAAAATGCTTTGACCATTACTGATTTCTAGAGGCACAGAGTTTTCTTCTGGCATTTTTAAAAGCATGTCCTATATTTTGCTTGGAAAAAGGGAGGAGAAGAAAAAAAAAGTTTTCTTCCTATTGTCTGAAATATATCAATGCTCACATATCTGACACTGGCCTCCTCTGCAGTTTGGATATTGGGCTAAATGGAGCATTTCTTTATTCTGGCTCAGCAGATCTTGGTAATAGGACCTATCAGGCACAATATTCACTTTGAATTAAAAGGGAAATGAGTAGTGGAAGGGCAGGAATGGGAGAGACAGAAGACAGCAGTGAACTGTGTAATGGGGTGGCTGAGGTGAGATACAGTTGGTGTTCCTGGTATTCCACTGAGTAAATCTTATTTAAGTTACCTGCCCTTTGAAGGACAATAAATGAGCTTCCATGTCTGTTTTAAGTATGAGGCTCATAGGCCTTGAATTATCATCAAAAACTCAATGAATACAATTTTTTGTTCAATCAAGTTTACTCACTACTCTCCAGTGTAGTGTGGATGTGATGGGGGCAGGATTTTTTTTTTTTTTTTTGTTTGTGAAAAGCAAACCTAAAAATCCCCCATCTGAAGGATTATAAGCATACAGAACACTAGAAGTAAAAAAAAACAAAAACAAAACCAAAACAAAACAACAGCTTCTCTGTGTAATGCTATTTTATCACATCTGGGTTCTCTCACCATGACAGAATCTCAGCTTACGTTAGCACTATTTTGAAAGCACTATACTATAATAAACATATTTAAGTTTTTAAAATCAAAAATCATTTATATTTGTCATTGAAAACATTTAACAGGATGTATTTTTCTATTAATTTCAGTATTCTTTATTAAATACTAACTAATTCTGTCCTACAGAGTGTCAATACTGTCAATAAGAAGAGGAAGGAAAGAAATCTTAGTTAAATAACATTGATAATGTTACGTTCTTTGCACTTCTCTGTACTTTTGCTTACTGTAACAGTAAGATGGTGCATGGGCAGGTCAGCTGATTTATAAGAAAAATGGAGGATTTCTAAGGCACTTACAGAGTGTGGTTCCAGGATCCCACAAGGAAAAGAACAGAGTGAGCAGCTGTGTTCGGGCCCTGTGAAGCTGACACAGTGTCCTGAGAAATCTGGCAGCATCCAGATAGCCCAGAACTATGAGAAATAAGTATTTTAAATTAAAATGAATGAATAGATAGGGTGGTTTTAGACGTGCAGATCACATTGTTTTTTTTTATTTCTGTTAAGTATTTCTGGTCTGCTTTTAGCCCCCTTCAAAAATAACCAACTAACTCCTTTAGCTTATACCAATGTCCCATCCCCAGGGTCTGGCAGACATCCTAGAACACTAAATCCAGAATCTGAGTGGCCTCAGAGCTGCCTTCCCCCAGCAACCTGGTACCAGCAGTGTTTCAGCTGTCTCACGGGTGCACCATCATTCAGTGGTGCTGCTTCTGAGGAGACCATCAAAAATCACAATGGCAGACTTAGAAATATTTAACAGAGCTCAAAACAAATGTGTATCACTGTGGTTGCAATCAGATGTCTGTACTTAAAAGGAAAAAAATTCTCCCAACCCCTATTTGTGTATTGAGAATTGGATTCCTTATTAGAAACCCTTTAATATGTGCAAAGCAGCTGGAGCTCTTTAAGTGAGTGAAGCATCTGCTGGCAGAGCAGCCAGCAGTCGTTTACTTGGATTGAAACTGCACTTCTGAGCTCCTTTTTCTTTCTTTTTTCCTTTTTTTTTTCCATTTTTTTTGTCAGATGTGCAGCAAATAGCCATGGACTGGATCACGGGGAATTTTTACTTTGTGGATCACGTCAGTGGCAGGATCTTTGTCTGCAGCCAGAATGGGTCAGTGTGTGTGACCCTCATCGAGCTGGACCTGAGCAACCCCAGGGCCATAGCTGTTGATCCAACATCAGGGTAAGGCTCTTTCTTTGCACTGGGATTTATTTCACAGGAGTCTACACAGTGACTCTACATCACAGATCTGTTCCATGCAGGTGTTTTAAAAACTGTTTTTCTTTGCTGTATTAAGTTGCTTGCATAGTTGCTACACTAAAGCAATAATGTGCAATGAACTTGGAGCAAATAGTTAACTGTGTTAATTGCAATAATTATTGCAGCATGTGCCTTGTGACTTCTCAAAATGGAATCAAAACTGAGAAAGCAATCTGATCCCTACTTGTCACAACATTTGCTTCTGTGTTTGCTTTATTGTAAGTTGTGTTTCTTAGTAAAGAATGTGGGAAAGGAATTTTTGAAGGATTTTTATGCTGTATCCCCTCATTTACAGGAATATTGGAAGTGAATTTACCAAGTTTATTTACACAAAAAAAGTGGAAGACTTTTCACTGTGCTTTAGAGGGTCAGCTCTAATGGCAAAATTATCATTTTCTGTCCCATAGATAGCTACCTTCTGAGCCAATTGGGAATTAAGCCTTGCTTTGAATGCAGAGCATTAAGTGTCTTCCATTTTATAACATCTACCAGCTGGGAAAAGTTTTTAGGCAATACTGATATAAAAGAATAACTAAATAGGAGTAGGAATAGGATCAAATTAATTTATAACTAAATTTTGCTAAGGGTTTTGAACAAGGATTTTACCTTGGTTTTATTAGTCAATAAGTAGTTCAGACCAAAATCCCTGATGGAATATGTCCTAAACTGCCATAAGCCCCTTCTTAACAAATACAAAAATATTTACAGTAGAACAGCTTGTCATCCATATGTGGACTTTTGTCAGTCTTTATTTAAAGCCTGAACGAATATTAAGAAGCATTATCACAATGACTTCAATTCTGACAGGAACAGCTTGCGTGTAAAATTTACAAAGAAGTTTGATAATGTGATCTTGAGTGTAGCTGTACTCCTCTCTGCAGCAGATGGTAAGCTTGACTCGATCTGACTGCAGAGTTGTTTTAAAAGAAAAATAAAAATTCATGTAGAAATTCATTTTCTGCAAGTTCTGATCTGAGAGAATTTGAAGCTTTCAAATTTGCTGACAGCAGCTTTTTTTCTATGCTTTTACTTGTATATTCTTTGCTGGATTTACTGGATGAATCCAAAGTTTGCCATTAGCTGATCTTATCTATCAGGGATGCAGGAATTGTGCCCAAGCCTTTGGTTTTGTGAGGAGGGACAGAGAAATGAGAGACTTGAGGTGTTATCTGCTGGCTACAAACCATTCCTGCTCAGAGCCATGTCAGTGCCATGTGCAAGGTGGGGAGTGGCTGGTGTGGGGAGAGGGAAGTGCTGGCCTGCAGGAAAGGCCACAAGTGACCATGAAATGTTACACTTGATTCTTATTAAGCAATCTCCATTTATTTTGTGGTGAAAACACTGTGTGGAAAAGTTTATCAGAGTGCATGTTTTGCTGTTCAGCAGTTATTACTGGTTTTTTTTTAATTTTTATTAATTATCTGATGTATGTTGTCCTGTTAATTGGATACCTAACATACATTTTAACTGCTCAACCCCAATGTATGTATTAGTTATGTTAGTTTCTGACTGGGTTTTGATCCAGAATGCAAACAGATAACGCAGAATCATTCTTGTTATTTAAAATAATCTTCTGATCCTTTCTTTTGTCTTTTGTTGTCTGTCCTTCTTTTTTCCTTTTAACCCTTTCCTGGTAGCTGTGACTTATTTTGGTGTCAGAGTTTTAGGGCGGTACTATTTTATTTAAATAGTTTTAGGGCGGGTTTATTTTATTTAAAAAATCACAAAAGCGTCCATCCTAAAACCTAAAGTGCAAGCTGAACTCTGAATGAGCTGCTGCTCACACTGAGGGGACCATTTCCAATGCTGAGAAATCCAGAGTGTGATCCCAAGCCTTTATATCTGTGATAAACTTCCTGTAGTAGCACAGGGTCAAGCCCTGTTATTCTTGCATGTTCACATCTGTGTGTTAGGAGTTTAGATGTGTCGTGAACCAGAAATTCTGCTTTTATCCATAAAACAACCAAGGCATGGTGGAAAACTTGTTCATTCCAAATGGTTCCCTTGACTGCACTCAAGAATATCTTTTCTGAGTGTGGTTAATTTTACATCTCTGTGCCTGCAAGTTCGGTTAGATGTTTAGTGGTGATGGTTTCATATGTTCTATGAGCTTGCAACAGAACTTGAGCTACAAAGCTGCTTTTACATCACACAGGGAGTGAAAGAACTTTTCATAGAAGTTTATTCTCATAAAACTGAATTTGAAATTGAGAGAAAAAAAGATTCTGCTCTTCATACAGCTCTTGAAGAGCCACGTTTATGTTTCTCTTCCAAGCACTTTACTTTGGCAGGATTTCAGCACTTTATCAATCTGAACTGTGTTTGATGTTCTGGTTATTCCAGACTAAATCTAATGTCCAACCACCAGAAAAATACCTGCTTCCCCCAGTGAGCTAGTATCTTACCCATTTAGGGGTTTTGCAGTGCTGGTACTCATCTCTTTCATTAACTAATTATCAATTAAGAGTAGCACAGTGTGAGTATCAGACCTGTGTTGAGGAGAGCATTTCCAGGGACAGAGAATGTGTCTCACTGATTACTGGGAGCAATTCAGAGCCCAGACACAGCAGTGAAACATGGATTGAAGGAAAAGCTGGGACAAGGAGAGGAGGAAATATAGTGGCAATTGGCAACAGAGAGGGAAAATAAATTGTTTTACAATAATATATTATCTATCAAATGCCTTTGAACTAAGATGTTTGGCTCCATATGTCTGCAGTTGATAGCTCTGATAAATTTTAATACTGGACTTCTTTTCTTCAGTGGTCAAAGAACAGAAGCAATTACTTTTGCTGGTCCATGAAATTGGTGTAAAATTGATGATAGTGCTGCTGACTGTCAACATGAAACAAATACAGGCTGGGTTAGAATGGGTTTAGCTGAGATCCTCAGTTCAGGTCTGCTGTACTTGTGGGGAATGGTTTTTCAAAGTATTCCAGCCAGTATTCCATTGGCATATTCATGAGACTTTGATCACCAGACATGGATGATGGGGAAGGTAGCACATTTAAAACTCACAAGAGAGGATAGATCAGATTTCGTTTCTCTCCCAGTTCTGCCACAACCAGCTAAAAGACTCTACACAGAGTATTTTAATTCTTTTTATGGCTCTACATCTCTTTGTATTCAATAAGAAGCATAAAATGCCGATTGTTCAAGCTATGTGATATTTGAATGCATTCAAAACATTAGGAATTAATATTGTGACATGCTAACTGTGTATATATTCATATTTATTGATTATATTTATTTGTAAATATGTCTACTTGGTTGTATTCAGTGTTCAAGGTAAATTGTTGCCTTCCACTGCACAACAATGGCCATGGAGAATGTACTGCACCATTTTACAGAGCAAAAATGCCTTGGAGCAGGGGGATGTGCTTCACTTCCCTCCCAGCACTTCAGTCCTGGTCATACTGCTCAGGTATATATGGAATAATATAAATAACAGGGTGTCTTCATGTCTCCTCATACCCATTTTCTGATTTCTTTGGGAATGCCAGAAAATGGGGAAAGGACAGGAAGAGCAGATGAGGTTGGAACATTGGGGCTACTCCTGGTTCCAGGATTGTGCAGCTTGTACCAATGGCTGAGATGCCTTTTGGGTGCCAGCCATAACTTTCTACTTTATTTCCCAGGCTTGTGGGAAAAGATGAGCTTTAAGGAGGAGGTTTGAAAAGTGGAGGGTATTGATGTAGCATCCACTGACAAAACTGTTCAAACATAAGGAGATGTGTGACTAGAGGTTACTTGGGGTGACATTGCACAAAGGATGTGCAGAGCAAGGCTGGAGTGTGGAAGGATGTGTGGAACAGTGTGCAGCAGTAATGGGAGTAAGGAAATGGTTTAGACACCTCCTACATGAACCTCCATAGAATCATCACAGTATTTCAGAATAGTTTGGGTTGGAGAAGACCTTAAACTCAGCCAGTTCCACCCCCTGCCATGGCAGGGACACCTTTGCTATCCCAGGCTGGTCCCAGCCCTGTCCAACCTGGCCTTGGACACTTCCAGGGATCCAGGGGCAGCCACAGCTGCTCTGGGCACCTGTGCCAGGGCCTCATCTCCTCACAGGGACAAAATTCTTCCCCATATCCCATCTGACCCTCCTTCAGTTTGAAGCCATTCCCTGTGTCCTGTCCCTCCCGTCCCTCTCCAGCTCTCCTGGAGCCCCTTCAGGCTCTGCAAGGGGCTCTGAGGTCTCCCAGACCTTCCCACTTCCACACTGAGCACCCCCAGCTCTCCCAGCCTGGCTCCAGAGCAGAGGGGCTCCAGTCCTGGGAGCATCTTTGTGACCTCCCCAGGAGCTGCTCCAGCAGCTCCAGCTCCTTCCTGAGTTGGGGATCCCAGGGCTGGAGGCAGGTGGGGTCTCACCTTGACCTGTCCACCCTTCCTATGATGCAGCCAGGACCTGGGTGGATTTCTGGGCTGCCAGGGCACACTGGAGGCCAATAAAAGAGATGGTGGATTGAGGGGGAGAAGAGGAGGAGGAGGAAGAGAAGAACCAGAGGGATGAACAATTGAGTTATTGAAACTTGTGGCTGCCATTTAAAAGTTGTATTAGGAACAAAGGGGAGAAAAGACTTTTAAAGAGATTTGTAAAAGGAGCAAGAGATCACATTTTAATACTGCAACAGTGTGTGTCATGTAAATATTTGAATAAATCTTTTAATCGGCTTTTCTTTCTGCTATGGTGTAGAAATACAAAAAAACCCCACAAGCTCTGCTTATTTCTTCCACACAATGTTTGTGAATGCATTTAAAAAAAGAGATTGTGTCATGATGATTGAAGAACAACAGCAATTAATGTGTTATGGTGTTATGTACCATTTCTTGGTAATGTTAGTGAGTCAGGAGAAAACAACTATGCACAACAGCAAAAAGAAAAAAAAACTTTGTTACATTTTAAGTCTGTAATAGCAATCAGTTGGTACCTCTGGGATTAACAAAGGGGAACGAGGGAAACAAGTGAAGAATTAACAGCTGAAGTTGTCTATTTCATCATCTCAGCAGCTTTTTCTGAAGAAAAAATATAAAAATATTAATTTCTGAACTTCCTCTCTGATTCTGAAGATGCTAAGCACAGATTTCTTCTGTGGCCCAAATAAAAGCCACAGTATGAAAATAATAAGGATAATTAAAAACACATAGTGTCATTTTCTGAGACTCAGTAGGGAAATTTGCCTCAATCTAAAATTTCAGAAGACAGGAGGAAGCAAGAAGGTAAGAAGATATTTTGAAATTCAGCCTTCTGTAAAAGAACAGAGTTGAACAGCAGCTTTAAAACATTATATTTAAGGGATCTAGAAGAAAAATCATAAGATATAGTTAATTCTGCCTGTTGGTTTGTTTTGTTGTTGTTTTAATTTTGAATTTATTTTACCTCTGAAATCTGGTAGAGGTAAGAGGAGGAAACTGGGGTTGGTCATGTGAGCCCTGTTGTGATCAGGGTGTTTAGATGCTGTTGGAAATGTTGTTTCTCAAGCTATATGTGATCATCCTCATGGGATGTTTGCTTTTCTTGGCCAGACCAAAATGCAATGCAAGGTCCACCGAGCACTTTTCACTAAAAATTGAAGGGAGTGGGAAGTTTTACACATCATTCAATGAAAAGTTTTCCTTATTAGAGAAAATGCTCAGGAGATGGAAAAGCCATCCCAGAGGATGGAAAACAGCCCTTAATGAGTCAAAGAGATTGAAGGCATAAATAGAAAGAGTTTTTACCCTGTTTGATCTCATGGGCAGACATGTAAGGCAGTAAGAGCTGTCCTGCTTGGTGGGATTTTGGACAGAAGATGGGTGAGGTCTCTGATGGAATGTTTGATGGGACAGAGCCCAAATCCAGCCCTGAAATTCTGCGTTAGTAAATCTGCAACAGCCAGCAAAGAGCAAATCAGCTGGTGAGGGATGGAGAGAGACCTTTCTGAAACAAATTTATTAACAGTAATTTTGTTTTTATTCTCTTTCTGTACCTATGTCTTAAAAAAAAAAAAATAAACCACAAATGTAATTTGTATTAGGCAAAATGAACAGTTTGCATCCAGCTCATATTTGCCTGGAGGTATCAGTGAGGAGCTGAAAATTCTTGCAATGGAGGAAGAGTAAAAATTCAAAAAGGGAGGGAAGGTCAAAGTACACATTTCTTTCTTTATTTCCTTCATTTTTATTTAGAGAGGAGAGTATTTCAGGGTAAAAATAAAACATCTACACTTATTGTCTGCTGCCTGTTTTATTCTCTTTTTACTCTCTTGCCTTTGAGCTTTTATGGCAGCCACTAGGCTTAGGAGAGACTCTGAGTCTTAATTTTTTTTTTCCCCTATCAGATTAGTCACCATTTTCTGCTGATCAAAGAGGAGAATTCTAATCATTAAAGCTCACTTTTAAACAGCCAAATCATTAGTGGTTTAATAACATGACATTATTAAAAGAGCTCAGTTCCTTTTCTTGTCACAAAGATTTTCAAAGAGCTGTAAGATACATATAAGACCCACTCTCTTCAAAAAACTTTTAAAAATGGCCTGAAAGGGAATCTTTAAAAAAAATCATTAAAAAAACCCCAATCAAACAAACAAAAAAAAACCCTCAAACCAAAAAACACTAAAAACTTTGTAGTAACTAATCATAACTAATCATAAGATGAAAGTTTTCGTTAAGAATCCGTATTTTGTTGCTCATCCTCCCCCTCCACACCTCTTTCAGGCTGTGAACAGTTTGAGATGGTGTAATAGAGGAGCCAAAACAAGATGAGAGAAGCAAAGATACCTAATCAGACCAAAAAAACCCCAAAACCACCTTTTTAAAATTATTTCCACTTTTTTTTATCCCTTTAGCTCAAGTGCTTGCTAGAAAATTATGAAAAAATGGGGGTTTTGTCTGATCTCAGGTTTTACAAAACTGCTTCCACTTCTGTGCTATTCCAAGTTTTAATTTAACTTGTTGTAACTAAACTGAGACTGAAAACACTTTCACCTTTGCATTTCCACCTGCATCTTTTGTCCCTTGAAACTACAATTCCAGTGCAGCAGCACAGGTCTGTTCAATGGGAAGCCTTGTGGCTGCTGCTCTTGGTAAGAAAAAGAATCAAGGGGTATTGTCATGTCTGCTCTCCTTCCCAAAATAAAGTGATACAACACTTCTGCATTTGTGTGCAAACAGAAGATAGGAGAAATTATGGTTGTTTTTAACAGCAAATTATAAAATAAATAAATACAATTTGATTTTCGAACATGCAAAGATCTGAGCTTGTATAAAAAAGTTGGCTAATTCAGTGGAAAAGGACTTGTAGTCACTACAAATCTAAAGGAATTAAAATACCAAGCATGTGACCTAAGTGCATTAAAAAGGAACTCGTCAGCAATGTCAGGTTATTGGTCTGGACTGAAGAGACAAATATAATCAAAACAATAAAAACAGAATAGGTTTGAACAGATTTGGTACATGCATGTTCTCAAGTAATGATGTGAGTTTGCTATTGTGCATACTTTTTCATTAATCAAACATTGCTGAAAATAAAGATGGATGAGTATAATTAATATCCAGTCTTCTGTATATACCCTCAAGGTGGGCTGTATTTGGTGCCCAAACCAAGTTGCATTCAGAGAAAAAAAAAAAGTACTGATAGCAGTGACAAAGGATGTATTTCTTGAAAATAATCCTTTGTGAAAGAGCTGGAAAGTGAACATTGGCAATGTTATTAGAATAGTTCAGAACTGATCTTCTGAGTCTTGGTATTATAACAATACTGCCTGGAGAATAAAAAGCTAACTAGAGCAATACTGGTGAAGCATGAACTAAAGTGAGCCTGTTTTCTTATGCAGCACGTGCCCAGTAATGAATTTCATATATGGCTACTAAAAGGAGCAACATTTGAGTAGTGTCAGCAAGTATGAAAAAAAAAAAAAAATCAGTGGGAACACAAAAACATTTGTGGAATTACAAGACAGCTGTGGTTTGTAAAAAGAAAAATTTAAAAAAAACCAAAAAATAGCTTTTAAGTCATTAAAACTTTTCTTCACTTATCCCGAGCTTGGTGCAGAGGAGCTCGAAGGCACTGTGGTGCCTCTCAGGGGCTCAGGTTCTCCTGGGGAGCTGAGCTGGCAAAGCACAGCATCTTCATCACCCAAACCAGCTCTGCCCACTGCTTTTGGGCCCTGAACATCAGCAGTGGCTCAGCAAACCAGGCTGAGCACAGGAATAAATAAATTCTGAGCACAAATGGAACTCTGAGCTGCATTGCCTGGGGGCATCACAGCTGATCCAACACCTCCTCCCCTGAGCTTCACACCTCCCTGTGGGATTGGAGTCCTGCCTCTGCTGCCTGTCCTCACATCCCTCACCCTCAGCCCTGCACTAATTTAGCTGCTGCTCAAAATGTTCTTCTTTCACTAAAATTACCGTAGATCTGTGAATTTGAAGTTGTTGTTTGGGTTTTTTGTGGTTTTTCATTTTTGTTTTGTTTTTTGTGAAGGACACCCAGAAATGGACACATTATTCTCCTTGGAACAGAAGTCTTGAAGGTTTTGGTTTTTTTTTTTTTAATAAATCAGATGTCCAGGAAAAAGCTACATGATTTAAGTCACCCTATCAGTGATATTCTTCAAGTTGAAAGCAATTAAGCTGGAGAGCATTGAGGCCACTTTGCTTCTGAATGAGAATATAAATGGGAGTTTAAGGCTCCATAATGCATGGACATTATGTTCATGTCCATTTGAAGTCTCCTTTTTTTTTTTTTTTTTTTTAATTTTATAACCTGATTGTCTTCTTATCTAACCAGCTTCTGTAGGGTCATTTACTTTGAAGATAGGTTCTGATATGAACTAGAACATTGCATGAGTGGAAGAGCAGAACTGAAAATATAACTGCTTAGGACCTTTTTTTTTTTTGGTACATGTACTTGCATTATTCTAGACTAAAAAATATCCATGTCTTTATAGATAGATATTGATAGAGAATTTTTTTCCCCTCTAAAATGAAAACAGGAGCAAAAAGCTCATGTTTAACACAGATAGTGTATTATCTATAATAGTGTATTACACTATTATAGATGGTGTATAAGTTTTCCAAATCTGTTTTCCTAGTGCAGCTCACATATTTCTTGTGCTTTTTAACTGAGTCTTAGTATTGCAGTAGTGCAAAATTGTGCAAACCACGAATTTTCTAATCAGCTCTTGCCATGCCATTCTTTTCCTTCTTCCCATAAGATAAATAACTATCTGTGTATATGCCATGTTTGAAGCATAAAACCACTAAATCACAGAATATTCTGAGCTGGAAGGGACCCAAAAGGATCATTGAGTCCATCACTCTTGCTCTGGATTAACCAGAACCACCCAGAGTAACAAAAATGATGAATTCAGTCAATTCAGTTAATTCATCAGCAGTATGATGATGTCATCCTGATGGAACTGCTGTTTTCTCAGGGTTGATTACATGGATGGCCATTTTTTAAATATATATTGATTTTCCAATTTTATTTTTTTTCCTGAGTTTTCTTGCATGTCAGTGGCCTCGATGCTGTGCTCAGTAGTGTGAACATGCCTTGCTGGAACTCAGCTGCAACATGACCACTTTTGGTGGAAGATAGAGAAAATCTGGAGGAAATCTGGAGATATTGATAGGAAATGAAAAGTGTAAAAACCTCATGGCCTGTGTAAAACTTGCAGGAACTGTGATAAACTATTCTAGGAGAGAAAATCCATACTATTCCCATAAAAGGCTGGTAGAATAGCAAGGTAAATTTTAATTATTTTTGAAGAATGATAGGAATGAATACAGGAAAAATAATTTTAATTAGCAGATACAGGTAAATAGAGGAAAAAATTCAAGCCTGAGGCAACCTTAGCATTTAACTGCTGTAGAAGTTGGAGCATCTGTCACTAGGGACACTTGTGACTGTCTGGAAGGGATTCAAGGTTCAGCCTTGCTTTTCACATCAGGATGTATGTGTGTACAGGTCTGTAAGCTTATAATGTCAGAGAATGGTGTGCTAGAAGAATAAATGTCAATAATTCTATTTACTAACGTTTCAGTGCTGCTATTTCAGAAGTATGGCTGAATCATTACCAAAGTAACCCTTTGTTTTGTTTCTCCACTTGAAGGAATTTGAGAGATTATAAGGAAAATGTGTCGAAACATAAATTCTAGGAAGTTTTGTTTTTTTATTTTCAGGGATTTGCTGCAAATGAAACTGAAAATTGGGTTCGAAAGTGATTTTGATACCAAAACTTTTTCCTGGAACACATGCCTTGTTTTTTAGGAATTGCCTTGACTTGAGTGGTTAAATTGTGAGTTTAATTGTTTAGTTTTGTCTTCACAAAGCAGCACGAGCAGCTTTCTCACATGGTGGTTGAGAAGGCAAATTGCTGCCTTGGGTAGAAGGTTGTGGACACTGGGGGTGAGGAGCAGCTTTTCTTTGGAGGCGCTGACACAATTTCTTGGCTGTGTTTGATCAGCCACAGAGCTGTTAAATAAGCCAAAGTTATCTATTGAAACACAACTGTGTCAACCAACAAGTGGAAGGAGAATCAATTTCTGCTTAACCATCCTGAAAACTCCAGCAAAAGTCCTCAAAGTGTGGGAGAACTGGCTCACTCCTCGTGCTGAAATTAATTTGCTCTGTGCTAGAAACTTCTAAACCTTTTGAAGTTTGCTCATTACCAGTTAGCTTGAGTTAGTTGGTTCATTTTCACACACAAACAAAAAAACTTGGTCCAAATTTGCAGTTGGCCTCAGTCTTGGTGTTTCCAAGGAGCAGAATTTAGGACTTTGGGCAGTGTCCAGGCTGGCACTTGAAAACTTGTTTACTTTGAATCAATGGGTAATTAGCTCACTGAGGAGGCAAAACTTTAGCACAGGGAAATCTAGGAAAAGGCCATTGATTTAAAAAATAATCTCATTGACCCTGCTTCAGTTTTGTTTAGATCGTTTTTATTCGTTAGGATTTGACAGCAAATCGACAATCCCCAAACCAAAACACTCAGGGATCTTTATTCAACAGATATGAAATGAAAATACCTGATTCATAGTAGGGTATTTGAACCTCAGTGTCTTTTTTGCATGCTGAGAAACCACAGCTTGCAGTCTGGGAGCTGTTTAAGTTTTACAAATACATGGTTTTGCAGTCAGGCTTCAGCAGAGCCAGGGATTGCACAGCACCACCTCTTGGCTGCTCTCCTCCAGCAGAACAGAAATGCTCTGTGCTGTCTGCTGGCACAGCTCCTGGGGCTGAGCAGAAGGAGAGGAGAAAAAGCAAACTGCATTCCCAACAGGGATTACACTGCCTTCAACAGAAAATCAGACCTCTAACCAAAATATTTAAATTGGAACAGAACTCGGTTGACTACACCAAGCCAAGCTCTTGTTTGGATTCCTGAGTGTCTGACATGCTTTAGTGATGTGAAAACATTGCATCTTCTGAAAGTTCAAGGATTTATTTGTTTGTTTGTTTTTATGTATGAATCTCTTTGTTAAATTACTGTTCTGTTACTTGTCACGGAGAGCTTTCTGAATGCAGTAATACTTTCGTAGATCGCAATACTTTGGTGCATGCAGATGTCACTTCAGAAAACTCAATGTCTATTCTAACATTTTCAAAAGTGAAATCTTAATATTGGAATTTGCACGCGTGCTTAAACTTTCAATATGCTGGCAGCTTCACTTTGAAAGGTTTGAATGCCCACAGGTCTTTCCCAATTCAGGGAGCAGCTGAGACTGCTGAAGTGAGGCTGCTTTCACAATACATATTGTGTCTGTATGATTTCCAAGACTTTAGGAGAGGATTCCTGTCTTTTTCTGGTGAATTATTTTTACAAGATGCTTCTGCTTATGTATTTTCAATATAATTACACACATATATATATATATAAATGTGTAATATAAAAATATATAAATAATATATTTGATGAGTATATAATATTCAATATATATATAATATATTATTATATATATTATATATATTATATATAATATTTATTATATAAAAATAATATTTGGTGAGCCACCTGTGTCCTCAGGCAGAAGTCTTGGCTGTGTTGAAATGCCTGTGATGTGGGATGAGGTTTTGTAAATGTAATGTCTCAGTGTCACAGGCAGAATCAGGCTCTGCAGCGTCAAGCTTAAACTGAGCAGTCATAATTACCAGGTAGGCTTGAAATTGTGGTTTAAATTCTGTGGAAGGTTTGCTTCATTTAAGCTTGGGAGGATTTTTGTGAAGAAGAATTCATTAATGTCTGGGAAGCAGTCAGAGACAGAGGTGTGAACACTGGTAAGTGCCTGGTTGGAAATGAGCAGCTTTGCATTCTGAGCAGGAGTTGAACAAAATGCATCTCTGTGGAAGGGTGTGAGGCAGCACTTATGTAAGGAGCAGCAGTCACTCCTCAGAGCACGAGGAGGGTGTTTTGAAATAATATCCAGCATGGATGTAATCAGAGAATTCTGATTGCTCATATCACAGGAAAATTTAAGGGAATACAGGAATTGGAATGCTTGGGTTTGTACTTGGAACATTTTTATGTGCATTTTTATTTTTGTCTTGTTCTTACTTATCTCACAGCCTGGAGATAAGTTACATAGATCCACACCTGCTCTACCTTGTCCAGTGTGTATGGAAAAGGAGTAGAGATTAGAGGAAGAGGTTGAGAGGTTGCTTATTTTATCACATTCTTTGAAGGCAGAATAAATGAGCCCGTGACATTCTACAAACAGGTTTTGTTTAAATTTCATAATCCACAATATTCAGAGAGGAGATTGCATGAACTATATGTCTTTGCCTCTGTCAATTTAAGATTATTGTCTCTATCCTGTGAGCTGGCATGCAGAACAGTTTATTTGCTTCTTGCAGTGAATTTTCCGCTACTTCAGGACAACTAGCAGATACTTCTTTCAATCTAGACTAAGAAAACTCACTTCTTGCAACTTAATTTTTTTATGCATTCCCCACCACTGACACCTTTTTCATCTAAACTTTGAATTTTTTAATTCCTGCACTCTATATACTCTCTGTTTGGTCTCCATTTTCCTGGAAAACTGATGGAAGTAGGAAAGTTTATTTCCTGTTGGAACACTTGCTATTTTTCTGGAGATTTTTCCTTGGCAATGTGAAAAAATTGATGTGGGTCTAGATTCTGGTCAGGTGTTACCTTGGTAAAAGTGATTTAATGATTTGGATTTTCCTCTTCCTGCTACATGTTCTTCTGTTCCTGTTCTTTCTGTGCCCTTCCAGCTGTCACTGCCTCACCTTTTAGATCCTTTCCTGAAGAGTTCTTGTGGACCCAGGTTCTCCCTGTCTTGTATCTGTGTAGTTGAGTCACTAATCATTATAAAGAGGGGTTATAAAAGGGGGATTTTGCATGGGGAAAGCCGTTGGGATGGTTCAGCTTCTGTTGAAATCCCACTATACAGACAGCTTTTCCTATAGATCCTACTAATGTGCATCCTATTTCAGCTGGGACAGTGGGATGTCTAATTCCCTTCCCCATATTCCTTGCCATCCCTTACTTTTTAGTGCTATTCAAAGCAAGATGTGACCTTTTTTCTGTACCACAATGTTCATTATTCTAAAAGATAGTTTGCTGATACCCAGCAGAACTTCAGAAAATTATTTCTACCGTGTTTCCACTTCCATTTTTTAAAGTGACCCTGGAAGGTACAGAGGGACACAGCTGCCAGTGTGGGAGTGTGAACTCCTCTCTGTCATCACCTCAATGTTGCACGACTTAAAGGAGGTGAAGTTGGCAGCAGCTGCCTCTCAGCACAGTAATGTGTGAGCTGGTTTGTGACTCTTCTGTAAAAAAGGGAAGAAAAACCAAAAAAAGACCCAACATACAGGACAAGACTGTTGTAGCAGAAGTACAGATGCTGAGAGATCAAATGCAAAAGCTTTCTGACAGGAGATTTATTGCTGTAAATACCCACACACAGAGCACAGGGATGGATAAGGATAATCATGTCTTCCATGCCAATTACTCCTTGGATATGGCTGTGTATGATCTGCTTCCCTTTTGCCAGTTAATAACAGGAAATAGTACTTTACTAAACCCCATTCTTAGTTTTGAGAGCCATCAGCCTCAGAAACACATCCATTTAGTCCATAGCTTGTTAATCAAGTCTCTATCCATCTGTCCATACAAGCCATAAAGTTTTGCAGTGAACATATAATTGTAATTAGCATCATGGACCATTTACAGGGCATGAATTAAACCTTTTATTTCCCACATGGGAACATCTGAGACTTCGTGGCTTCCAGTCAAGGGGCAGTGCTCTGAAACAGGGAGGTGAGGATAAATATCTAGTTAAGGAACTTAAGTAGTAGTGTGAAAATAGATGGATAAAGAGACTTGAAGAAAAGGTGGGAATTTAGGGGACAAAAAAAAAAAAAAAAGTAGAGTGGGTCTTCTTTTATTCTGGTCACAGATATAAAGATAGAAAATAAAGAAATTTCAGTAGTTAAAAAAGAAGATTTACGCAAGTGGGACAATCTCAGTCTTTAGCTTTATGGTACAAGTGTTCAACACTCTTGAGAAACTGTGCTTCGTCTATTGTTAGTCTTTAAACTAGAATATTAATATTTTGATTAATATTTACTGTAACCAGTGATGGGACACTGGTTTTGTGGGAGCACCCACGGAGCCCATGCATCTTTCTCTCACAGCAAGTGCACATTCTTGAAAACTGAACTTTGCCTCCTGCATGCAAAACCCAACAGGGTCTCACCAAAAATTAAAACAAGGGTTTCTGAGCAGTGAGTGCTCTGTGCCTACTGCCAGAGCAGATCTGCCCAGGCAGGGCCCTCGGTGCCTCCTGTGCCCCTTGGCACTTTCTGGGCTCTGCCAGATGGTGCTTTGGCCTTCTGTGAGATTGTTACTGCTGAATGTTTTGGGGTATTTTATTGCCCAAAGACCAATGAGCTATATCACCTTGAAGGCATCAGCATTAACAGATGAAGGCAGCAGGTGATGCTGCAGATGAAATGTTAATATTTCAATGCAGAGTTTTGCTTGCATTCCAGGATAGCAAGAATACAATTAAAAATAGCAACAGCAAAGTGCTCACGTCCTTCCTGCAGGCACTCACAGGCAAGCTCCAATCATCTCTCACAGTGTGCTGCTCTCAAATATGCTTTTCTTCATTTCTCTGTAAACTCTGCTCAGTGGTTATATCACTTTGACAATGGAGTGGGTGCATGTTGTGGTGTTTGGTTTAAGATGTGTTACTCAGCCCTAACACCGGGTAACAGGTTGCAGGAGGGTGTAGAAGTCACAGCCCAAAGTACCACAGCTCTATTGAAGCCACTGACATCAGGGCAGTTGTCTTGTGGGGCAAAATTGCCATGGAGGCAGTGGAAATGTCTTGTGGACATTTAAATTTATCCATGTCTGACACCCCAGTGAGCAGCTGCTCCATTCCTGCAGGTCTGACTTTTAGCCTCCTGCAAAGTAAAGCTCTGAGTTCCAGAAATCCAGGTGCCATTGGCACCAGCAAGGACAAACTGGGATTTCAATCAGCTGGCAGTTTCCTTTCTTTCTCATTAGAGAAATACAGCGCTGATTTGTGTATCAACACTTCTTTTCCTTTTGCCTCAGTGGCTGCAACTTCTTAAAAAGTTGCACACAAACAAGTTTGGGCATTTTCATTCAAATAAATGTATGGAAAAGTGATTGTAGCATTGACTGCAATGCATAACAAGCTAGAGAAAGCAAAAAAGATCTCCAGAAAATTTTACTTTCAGCCCCTGCAGCTGATTGAGAAAGTTGCAGAAAAAAAGTTCCTGGATTTTATTGTTCCAAGTAGCACAAACTTGTATTTGGAAATAAATGCAACATGGATTATCCTCTAATATATTAAATGGCAAATGTTATACTGCAGAAAGATAAGGATTGAAATTCCAGACAGAATTCAAACCTATTTGCTTACAATACAAACAATTGTCCACCTCAACAGCTGTTCAGCATCTGTCCCATGAAGGTAATGAGATAAACACCTGACAAACAACATGTAAATACCTGGCAGTTAATACACCTGGAGCCATGGGCAGTGACACAAAGCTGCAATCCAGTTACTGAGGCAGGGCCACAGATAAATGACAGTATAACACTCTAAAAATAAATATGAGCTACAATCACAACAATTTTGCCTGAGTCAGTGCCTATCTGTGGGGTCTGTGATGGTTGAACTGGCTTGTTACCAGCCAGCTGTAGAAATTTTTGGATTGCATTTGAGGGTTTGTAAAAGCTGAATGGGAAGAGTAGTCTCATACATAGACTATTGTACCACACATAAATAAGATTTTGGGAGAGCTGCCTCAGAGGTGCAGTTTTCCACTGGGAGAAAAAGAATTGCACCTGGAAATAAACCCTTAGAGGTATTAGCTAAAGCATCCTTTACAGAAACACCACCCGTACTGTTCTCTTTGTATTTTCATTTTAGTAATTCCAAGGCCTAGAATAGCACACTGTTTGATTGCTGTTTGTGTAACTCCTTCCTATTTATCACTCTCACATTCAAATGCACCCTAAATGCTCAGATGAATAAATACAATGCAGATTACTGCTTGATGTATTAAATGCCAAATACTATCTTGCCAAAAGCCAGATATCTATTTATGTTTTGGCTTGCCTCCATATTCACACACACTGGGGCTTAATGATGAGTTTTTTATTCTGCCATGATATTTCTCTGCATAGGTGTTCCAGGGGAAAAAAGACCATAAAAAAAGATGTGAACTTCACAGTTACAGAGCCTTCTCTGTGATCAAGTTTAAATAGATGGGTTTGAATGTCTTGAGGCTATTGCTTCTCTCTTCAATTTCGAATCACATCGGAAAGCTGTAGAAGGGAAAGTACAATTTAGTGCTTAAAATGACTATGGACAGACATGGAAAAGACAATATGAAATGCCAGTTTGTAGAAAGGGCAGTAAAAATAATCTGAGGTCAGACAAGCAGATACAATTCAAAGTGCAAAAGGAGCAAATTGGGTGAGAGGGGATGAAAGTATGCCAAGAGTGGACAAACTTATTTGGGGAAAAAATAAGAAGAGAAAAAGGAAAGGAGGAACAAAGCTAAGAAAGCTTCGGCATGAAGAACATCATTAGGTTGTTGCAGACAGGCAGAGGCATTAGAAAAAAGAAAAGCTGTGATCCTGCACATTGCTATAAATTCCTGCAATCTGTGGATGGTTCCCAGGGCACAGGTTTGGTTTTGATTTACAGGTGTTAGGGTGAGCTGGCCGCAGTTTGAACCTTGGCTGCTCTGGAGAAGCATCTCCAGGATGGCCACTCTGCACCTCCCCGAGTGCACAATTCCATTTCTTTGTGCTTCTTTACTTGGTTTTACTCGTTAGCAGCAAAGTACCACTGTAAAATCAGATAATGAAGTCTTACAGACCTCTTAGAATAAAAAAATATGACAGCTAATAATAACCAGGGGCACCTGAGCAGTATTTTCTCCTCAGCATGTGGTGGTTTTGAGAGCTCCTATTAGGTTTGCCATGGATGAGAAAGATAATTTAGCCATTTTCTATCTGCTGAAGGAGAAATAGTGGAGACAGAAGAGCTATGACAGCAGCTTTCCTATGTTTATGAAGTTGTAGGTTCTGTCTTACTGTCAGGTAAGTAATTATGTGCAGTTACAAAATGTGCATGTATTAAATAATCCTAGGTAACATTTTCTGTCTTCCAAGCAGCTCAAAAGCAACTCTGATGCTATTTAAATGACATTTTTACTCAATGTCTTCCTACATACAGTCACACAGACAGATTATGTGTTCCTAAAGGTGCACCTATCCGAACAGCCAAAGGAAAATGAAAGGAATATATTTTTGTGGTGGGAAAATAACTGCTCTAGTGCTGTGATACAAATCTCCATTTGTTAACTGTCTATGGCTGAGTTACATTTTAATTTAAGCAACCTGCTTTTGTTTAGGTAAAAAGAAAATAGGAGCCATGAATGGGCCCCTTCACATAGAGCAGAATTACACAAATTGTAGAAGCTTTGATTTTCCTTTACTCTTGGATGGGACCCAATTTTTTCTTGATGAGACAAACTCTACCATTTCACATCTGGTGTCCTGCTGGTGCTTTATTTTGCTGTTGTGGTACTGCAGAGAAATAGAGCTCTTAATTTGCAGTTTGAAATCCACAGGTGTTGATAGGAAGCTTTTGCCACTGCAGTGTAGTATGGATTTCTGCAAATGGTAAGAAAACCCTGAGATGAAGATTGCAGAATCTATCTTTTCTAAGCAGAGATCTTACAGGTTTTGGAGATGATACTGTTTTTCAGCATTAGGAGTAATGACTGTCACTGTCAGTGCCAAACCTCTGGGGAAAGATGTTTCGATTTGGGCTGGGAGGGATGCGAAGGAAAGAAATTGCGCTTAACTCTTCTCAGTCACTGCTTGTTTGCAACCAAAATGAGTAAAATGAGAACTGCCCTGTTGTCTTTATGAAAGACAACCAGGAGCCTGGTTCAGATAAGGCAGCACGGCGGCCTGGTCTCGTCCAAGCCACTCGGGCTAATCAACACACGCATACACCAATATGGCGGACGGTTGAAAAGCCTTTATTATCCTATTTCGTGGGTTTATATAGGTTTAGGAGTCTTTGCTACGTCAGAGGGGGGTTTGGGGTCTCGGAGGATAGTGGGTAGTGGAATTTTACCAGGACAGGTGTGGCTACATTCTTTTCTGACTCCTGGGGTAGCAGATAAGCAGGGGAGAGAGAAGGGGGGAAGGGGCCTATCTTTCCGTGACATTCCGGTAATCTTCCGCTTCGCCTGTCCCTATCTTACCACATCTCCCCCCTCCTTATCACATACAAAATGAGGTAGTTGTAGATAGAGACATTGGAGTGAGGTACAGACTTGTAACTTGTTAAGGAAAGGGTGGTTTAGTAGATCAGGGTAGATTTTTTAAGGCAGGTGCTGAGGGCTTTAGCTACTGACTGTGTTTGCAGTTTTTTGGTTTATAGCATTTGTTGGTGGCCTACGAACAGAATGTTTGCCCTTTCCAGACGGGCTTGAACAAACGAGACTAGTTTGTTCAGCAGGCATGGTCCTATGGTAATAGCCAAAAGCAGTATTGCCAGTGGACCTACCAGGGCAGAAATTAAAGTGGTGAGCCAAGGTGATTGATTGAACCAGGATTCAAACCAGCTCTGCTGGGTCTCCCTGTCTCTCTTTCTCTGAGCCAGTCTGTCTCGGAGTTCTGCCATGGAGTCTTTAACGACTCCTGTATGATCTGCATAAAAGCAGCATTCCTCCTTCAAAGCTGCACACAATCCTCCCTGCTGCATAAATAAAAGGTCAAGTCCCCGCCTATTTTGTAAAACTACTTCTGAAAGTGAAGAGACTGACTTCTCCAGATAGGAGATGGATTTCTCGATCCTCTGCAGGTCCTCGTCGATGGTCATTTGCAGCTGGGAGAGTCCGTGCTGTTGGGTTGCGATGGCTGAGACACCCGTGGCCGTGCCAGCTGCTCCCAGGCCGAGCAGCATCGCGATAGTTATACCTGTGATTATTTCCCTTTTGTGGAGTCTGTTAGGTTCCTCGAGAAGATGGTATATTTCTTCGTCTGAGTGGTACAAAACCCTGGGGACAATCAGAACTTGGACACAGAAATCAGTAGAATCATTGAATTTGTCAAGGAACACACAAGGACTCACTCCGGACCTTTGGCAAACCCACATCCCAGACGCAGATGGGATCACCCACTTGCTAGTTTTTCTGTTAGGTTTGACAACTTTAGTGCAGAAGTTGCCTTTCTGCTTCGCTAAGGTTGCACTCCCAAAGCATCTGCCCTGTCCTGTGATTTGACTCAGGGTGATTCCTCTGCGGGGAGTGTCCCATCTGCACTGGTGGGGGGCGCTGGCCGAGGAGTAACTGAAGGGGGTGTCCAAAGCAATGCCTTCATAAAAAGGGGGTTTGATATCATAGCAAAGCCAACAGGGGTTAGTTAGGTTCGGTTTGGTTTCGTTTAGGGTTAAAAAGGTAGCTTCTAGCATACGAAAGATTGGGTTTGGGTCTGACTCAGCCATGCGGCCTATCTGGGGGGTATCTGCAAGGCCGGTCGGGGTGTCAGTGGCTTTTGGGGTCAGGGTTTTGGGGTGGGTTGTGTTTTTCCCTCCCAGCACATTCCTGATAATTTTGTTGGGTCCCACTGGTCGAGGCGTTGGCGGCTGGAGCCTGATAATTCTCACATTCACCCACCTCCTTGGTCCTTTGAGGACCACTGTCCATGTTCTACCCGTGGCCCAGCTAGGGTGATCTGGCTGTAGGACAGTCATGTTATAACTTACGCATGCCCGTTGTCTAGGCTGTGCAGTGTGGTCTCCGCAGCCAAAGGGTGCCCAGGTGAGCTGTAAGAATTTGTCGGGCTCCTGTGGTTGCCACCCGTCTGCCCATGGTCTGGCATCTGTAACAATGGTTTCGCAACCCCAATACCCACAATGTCCCCATCCCGGGTAGTCACAGTACCTTTTCCCTGGGTTGGACGCTGGGCACCAATAGGATATGTACATGAGTACGATACGTGGGTTTATGGGCCGTGTTTTCGGTTGCCCTGGAAACAGATCGGCTATGTGGAATACGAAGGATGGAGCGTTTGCGGTGGTGACCTCTTTGAACACCTTGTCGCTTGAGAGATGTTGCATGACCCATCTGAACGGCTGGTGAGGGTAGTGGCCTGGGTCGGCTTGCCCCCCGGCCACAAACCCCATCAGCAGGATTGCACAGAGACACTGTGCGAGTCTGGGTCTCACCGCCGTGGGACGCTCAGGCTCTGTCTGGTGGCTTGGTGGTCCGTTGTCTCCCTCTGGAGCAGGTGTGTGTGTGTCGCGGGGACGGTCCACGAGCGTGTCCTGCGAACGAAAACTCACAGTTTTCCATTAGTTTCATTCTTAAGGTCAGGTTTGATCGACCTGAGTGGACACCACCTGATCTTGCCCTCCTTTTTAACTGCCGCGTACCCCCGTCCCGTAAGCACCAGTCTCCAGCCCCGTTCCCACTCGCCTAGCTCGTTCTTGACCATGACCTGTGGGCCCTCTTCTAGTGTCTGGGTGGCCCAGTGTTTTCGAATGGGACTGTTTGCTTCATCTCCCCTAGGGAATTGGTTCAGTGCTAGCAGCGCGGTTGCTAGCATGCGTGTCTGGTCTCCTGAGGGGATGGAATTGGCAAAGCCCTCTGCCTTTGCCAACACTTCTAATTTGGCTTTTAGGGTCTGATTTGCTCGCTCGACAATGGCCTGTCCGGTGCTGTTATATGGGATTCCCTGTGCTAAGGTGATACCCCACACTGAGGCGAATTCTCGCACTGATTTAGAGATAAAATTGGAAGCATTGTCAGTTTTAATTTGCTTGGGGATACCAAGCCATGCCATAACTGTCAGCCAGTGCTGGATCGTGGCCTTCGAGTTGGGTTTGAGGTGCTGTGTCGCTATGATCACTCCGCTGTAGGTGTCCACTGTCACTGCAAGCCATGCTCGGGGCTTCAGCAGTTCGCAGAGGGTGAAGTCTGACTGCCAGATTTCTGATGCCTTGAGGCCTCTCGGGTTGACTCCACCGGTCCATAGGGGTGACTTCTGGCAGTGAGGGCAGGTGGCCACTACGTGTCTCGCGTCTGCTGTCGAGATCCCGCATCTTTTTGCCAGTGCTTTGGCCCCTATGTGGAGTGACTCGTGTAGCTGACGAGCTTCCTGCAGTGTCCACACTCCCTTCGCTGCGGCATCTGCTTTGTCGTTGCCAGTCTGGAAGAAGCCCTTGACTGGGTTATGGCTGTTGACGTGGATGACGGACACGGTGCCCTGGCGTGAGGAGAGTGCCTCTTCAAGCATGAAGGCCGTCGTGGATGTTGACACACCTGGTCTTGACATGGCTAGGCAGAGCTTTGCCACGAATATAGAGTCTGTCACGATGTTGAGGTGTTCGTCCTGGAAAAGTCCGCATGCCAAGACCACTGCTGCTGCTTCCAGCTGTTGCACTGACAGCGTGGGGTCACACGTTTTGACACAATGCCATGTTTCTCCTGCTTGCCACACTGCTGCTGCAGTAGAAGTCATGGAGGAGGCGTCTGTAAAGACCGTTGGTCCTGGTTGCGGTCGGTCCATGACCTTCGGTGGCACATCTATGTCGACGATGGTCAGTAGCTGGGTCCAGGGTGGTTTGGTGGCGTAGGAAATTTCTCCTCCGAAGCCGGTGAGAGCGAGGGCCAGGTGTTCCGATATTGCAGTTGACTCCGTGGTCGGTCGCTTGCGAAAGGGGAGGTGGATCCTTGCCGGCTCGGTTCCCAGGTGTCTCAGGGCGAGTCTCCTGCCTTTCGTGATGAGGTTAGCAATGCACTCAACTCCTGGGGAGAATGCGTGAGTCGGTCTTCCGAGGACCACCCACTGGATCGGCTGGGATTTCTCGGAAGGTCCTTGGGCAAGTGCTCCCACTCCTCCCTTCTGCGTGAAGTGGACGTATAAGTCCAGTGGTACGCCCGGGTTCCACCTGGCAAGCAGGCTGGTGGACATCTGACGTTCGATGAAGTCGAGGGACTTCGTTGCTTGTGGCGTCAGCTCCTTGGGGTCCCACGGGTGTTTTCCTTTCAGGAGGTCATACAGGGGGTCCATGACCTCTGGCGGAACTAGGATGATGTTGCGGAGCCACTGCAGAGATCCTACGAGTCGCTGCATGTCGTGGAGGGTCTTGATGTCTCGGCGGACCTTTATCCTGGGTGGGGTCACGTAGGAGTTTGTGATCCCCACTCCCAGGAAGGTCACGCACGGTCCTCTCTTGATCTTCGTGTTCGCGATCTCGAAGCCGTTGGCCTGGAGGGTTTCCGTGATCGTGGACACTAGGTGATCCACTTGGCCTGCCGATGGTGCGGCGACGAGGATGTCGTCCATGTACTGAATGATGGTCGCAGCAGGGTGGGAGTGTCGGACTGGCATCAGTGCCCTGTCCACGGTGATCTGGCATATGGTCGGGCTGTCCACAAGGCCTTGAGGTAGCACCTTCCATTGGAAGCGGAGGTTAGGTCGCTCGCCGTTCGGGAACACGATGGAGAAGGCGAACCGTTCTTTGTCCTCGACATGCAGGGGTATTGAAAAGAAGCAGTCTTTGATGTCCAGCACTGCGCACGGCTGCCCTTCGGGGATGGCTGAGTTCGTGGGCAGCAGTGTCTGAACTGGACCCATGGGCTGAATTGTTTTGTTTACCTCCCTCAGGTCGTGGACGAGGCGGTAGCCTTCTCCTGATCTCTTGGGGATTACAAACACAGGGGTGTTCCACGGGCTGGTGGAGGGTTCGATGTGGCCCTTTTGTAGCTCGCGGTCGACCAGTTCCAGCAAGGCTGTCATTCGAGGCTTTGACAGGGGCCACTGCTCAACCCATACGGGGTCTGGTGATTTCCAAGTGAGTTTGATTGGCAGCAGTGGGTGCACAGCAGTGGCCCTCATCATAAATTTGTAATCCTGACTCCTAGCATGGCGAGAACGTCCCTTCCTATCAGGGGTGGGGAGTTTTGCAAGATATAGGGGTGGATTGCTACTGTTTGTTCTGGTCCTTTCTTTGTATGGAGCGTTATAGCTACCAATTGGGTGCTTTTCCAAGCCCGGGACAGCCCCCTCACCCCGTTCACTGGGGATACTTCCTTGTACGGCCAGTGTCGGGGCCACAGGGCTTGGGGTAGGATTGTGCAGTCTGCTCCTGTGTCTGCCCAAAACTGAAGTCCTATTACATGAGGGTCCTGACTGTCATAAAGGCGGCATGTCCCCCAGATTTTCGGGGGTTCCCTCCCTATTTTTAGGGCCAGGGCCACCCAGGGGTTGTCCTGTTCTGAGGCGCCCCCTGCTGACCCTGTGGCACAGGCGCTGCTTGCGGTGGCGGTGGGTACGAAGGCGCCGCAGGCTGTGCCGTGATACTCGCTGGCAGGGGTATGAAGTTGGCTGCTTCCTGTGGGAGAATGGGGTACGAGGGCTCCCCGCCCCATTGGGGGTTGGCATGGATGGGCCGCCTCATATTCGCAGCGGGAGGGGGCTGGGTGCGGCCCGCTGGCCCTCTCCCCTTTCCGTTTCCCTGGAGCCGGGACCTGCATTCCCTAGCCAGATGTCCCTTCCTCCCGCAGCCCCAGCAGGATCCCCGCGGGCGCGTTTGGGGCGGAGGCGCTGCGGCGGGCCGCCGTGCCGGCTGTGGGCAGCTCACCGCGATGTGACCCGCCTCCCCGCACTTGAAACACGCCATGGCATTGGTCAGGGTGTGGACAGCTGCCTGAATGGGCGTCAGGTGTTCCTCCCTCACTACATGTCTGATCATGTCCGCCAGGCTAGCCCCGGCTGGCAGGGAACGTAAGATATCCTTAGTGACGGAGTTGCACTGCTGACGCAGGCAGTCGGCCACCACGGGGCCCCTTGCCTCCGCCGGCAGGGTAGAGGAATCTATCGCTGCCTGCAGGCGATCCACAAACTGTGTGAAGCTTTCGCTCTCTGCCTGCCTCACGGTGGACCATGGTGCCGGCTTAGCCACGACTCGGGAGGCGGCACGAATTGCCTCTCTAGCAGCCCGAGTGGTCGCTCTGACCTCCTCAGCCTGCATCTGTGCGGCTTGCTGCTGTGGCGTGATCATATCATCATGCTTTCCTATCAGTCTGGATAAGCTCGACCTCTGTAGGGGCTGCCGCGCGCCGGACGCCTGGGCTAGCTGCTTTCTGCAATTATCCTCCCACTCCTGCCTAAAAACGATCATTCCCGCTCCGTCTAATAACATCCGCCCTATCCGTTCAATATCAAAGGGAAGCAAGTCATCATTGCTAAAAAGACCATCTATTAACGTAGTAACTATAGCCGAGTTGATCCCCTTTTCCGCAATGGCTTTGACAATTGACTGTATATCTTTTGGGTTTATCGGGGTATAGACCCTTTGTTGGTTCCCTTCCGGACCGGTAAGCCGGACTGGGAAAGCTTGTATGGCGGCCGCCGGGGACCATTCCGCACAAGCTATCTTTATTTTCCCCCAGTCAGTAAACTGGGCTGATTCGTATTGTATTTGTTTTTCGGCGCGGCTTAGAGCTTTACCCGGCTTTGTTTCAAGCCGTGCCGGTTCCGTTTCGTCTGAATCGGAGCCATCGCTAGCTTCCGTCAGCTCCTCTGAGCTGCTGGAGCTGTTACTGCTCTCTGAGCCGGAAGACGAGTGCCAGTGCACTTCCGGGGCTCCGTGCCGTTTTGTTCGGCCCCGGGCTCGCTCCCCCCCTCGGGGGAGGGGCCGTTCCCGCCCCCCCGGCTCGCCGCGCCCCTCGCGGGGGGTGGTTTTTCCCTTATACGGTGGCGGCTCCCGGCGCAGCTGCCGATCGGTTCTGTGTCCCGCGCCGCCCTCCGCCCCCTTCTCCCGCGCGCGCGCATTCCCGAGATCGCGCTCCCCCCGGGTGTTCGCGCCGGGACCGCCCGAGCCCCGCCCCTCTCCCTCGCTCCCGGCGCCATTTTCAAAGGCATAGGGGGGCGGCGTGGCCATGCCGTCTTCCCAAACCGCCGTTTCGGCGGCTCTGGCTTCTTTTAGCAGCCCTTGCCAGAAGCGCTCCGCGTGCTCTTGCGTCTCCGGTATCGGATCGCGGGCGGGCGGCGGCGGCGGCTCGGAGGAATTTGCGGTCTCTCGGGGGGTTTGCGCGGGGGGGGGTTTTTGGGGATTTTCGGCGGCGGGGGTGTCGCGGGGGGTTCCTGCGGGGGGGGGTGGGCTCTGATCTGGGGGAGCGGGTGTCGCGCTGAGCCCCCCTGGGTCCCCGCTGCCGAGCGAATCGCTCTCAGGGACAGTCTGCGTCCCCGCCCCCACCCCGAGTTTTGGAGTAACTAATAAACACGTGCGCGCCGCGCTCCATGTCTCCTGCTCCTCTATCGCTTTGCGTAGGGCTTTTTCTACTTTGCCCCACGCTTTAAGATATCTGCCGCTGCCGGAAGATTTTGTGTCTTCGGCTAGCGCGGCAGTGCATTTGTCCCATATTTCCGGATGTAATACGTCCACGGGACGCTCGATTGCCCCTAGCTCAAGCAATCTCGCCATGGCAAGATGAAAATCCTTGAGCTTACACCCAATACCCCACTGTGAATAAATAGCACTCACGATCCTTGCCATTGCGTCCATGACGCCCGCGGATCCTAGGGGGACGTCTCCCCTTACGCCTGGGTACGGTCCCGCCGTCCTGGCCGCTGCTTCTGTCCAGGTGAAACCCGTCCACCGGGCAAATTTTTCTTCTTTTGTCCCGGGTTTCGGCACCAGTATGTTGTCTTTATGAAAGACAACCAGGAGCCTGGTTCAGATAAGGCAGCACGGCGGCCTGGTCTCGTCCAAGCCACTCGGGCTAATCAACACACGCATACACCAATATGGCGGACGGTTGAAAAGCCTTTATTATCCTATTTCGTGGGTTTAAATAGGTTTAGGAGTCTTTGCTACGTCAGAGGGGGGTTTGGGGTCTCGGAGGATAGTGGGTAGTGGAATTTTACCAGGACAGGTGTGGCTACATTCTTTTCTGACTCCTGGGGTAGCAGATAAGCAGGGGAGAGAGAAGGGGGGAAGGGGCCTATCTTTCCGTGACATTCCGGTAATCTTCCGCTTCGCCTGTCCCTATCTTACCACACTGCCCCAGCCCTTTTTACACCAATACACCTCACTCCTGAAAGCAGCACTATCCTGGAGCAGATATTTTCGGGTAAGCTGCATGCAGGGAAGTGGAATGCCATTCCCTGTGAATTCTGGAAGAGAAGGGAAGGTGAATTGGCTCTCAGGGTGCTCAGCAGCCCCTTTAGCCAGGGTGGTGATGGCACCCAGTCCAGCCTTAATGTTTTTTTCTGTGCAGTGCTGAGCTCAGCCTGGTGCTTTCCATATTTTTCCCTATTTTTAATATTTTTATAAAATATGTATAATATTTTCAATTTTTAATATTTTTCCATATTTTTTCCATCTCTATGAAAGTAAAGATGATCATTTAAACCCAGTACCATCAGGTCCAAGCCACTCAAGTGCTGAATAGGCTCACACTGGGGATGCTGAGCTCACCCTCAAGCTTTGGGGGATGTCCATGGTCTGGATTTTCTGCTCCCCCATTACCTAAACTGATTATCAGGCAAACTGGTCTCTAAATTCCAGGTTCTCTGAAGAACTTGGTGTTGGAAGGTACTTTGACAGGCATTCTGCTATAAAATTGGGGTAAATAAGGAAAGGTGCTGAAGGGAGGTGAATCTGGGAAGTGAATCTGACTGACCATTCTGATTTCCTGCAGATACATATTTTACCTTGTGTGTGGATATATATTATTTTCCTAAGTAGAATGTCTCATGAAAAATTAGACAACTGGAATTACTTCATTCCTTCAATTGCAAAAAAAACCCCAAACAAACAAACAAAAAACAAACAACAAAAAAACCACAAAAAACCCACAAAAACAAACAACCCCCCAAAAACAAAACAAACAAACAAAAAAAACCCAAGAAACAAACCCAAAACAAAAGAAAAGCAAAAAAGAAAACAAGCAAAAAAAAACTTAAAAAAACCTGTGAAAATTCCCTTCCCGTGTTGCTGCTGATTTTAGACATGGCTTAGAAGGTTATACCAGTTCTGATTTATGTGATTTTTAACTCCTATTTTCTGTTTCTCACACCATTCCCCCCTCATGATAAATAAAGCAAAGGCCATGCCACAGCTCTGTTGGCACCAGGAGATTTTTGCAGAGCACCTGTCAGAGGTCACTGGCTGCCCATGGCCTGCCCGCTGCAGGTGAAGTTGTCTGTGTTGCATATTTGCACATGTGGTACAGTTTAAAGGAAATAAAAAAAAAAAAGGAAAAAAAATATCATCACACAGAATTAGTTTTAAGTCTTCCCTAATTGTATTTTTAATCATATGATTGGTGACATTTACCTTTCATGGTGTCATTTTATTTCTTATTTTGCGCTTCAAGCGAGTGTTCCCCAAACTCAGTGCTGCTTCAAAATGTTTAATCAAATGAAAATGCTTATTTTCCATCACTGGGTTTATAGCTCCAATCATGATAGATTAAAGAAAAAAAAAATCAAACAGTTTTGTGACAGCAATGAAGAACTATTTCAAGTCATTATATGCATTTTAAAATTCATTCTGTGCTTTAAATATAGTGTATTTATCTATGTGCACCATGAGCTCTTTTCAAGGATATTCAATTACTCTTTATTTCCAAAATCTAAGATCTCAAAAACAAGCTGGATGAATTAAACCTTTTATTTTCCAGATGGGGACATCTGAGACTGCTCAGCCTTCGTGGCTTCCAGTCAAGGGGCAGTGCTCTGAAACAGGGAGGTGAGGATAAATATCTAGTTAAGGAACTAAGTAGTAGTGTGAAAATAGATGGATAGAGAGACTTGAAGAAAAGGTGGGAATTTAGGGGACAAAAAAAAAAAAAAAGTAGAATTGTCTTCTTTTATTCTGGTCATAGATATAAAAAAAGAAAATAAAGAATTTTCAACATTTAAAAAAGAAACTTTTGCAAGTGGGACAATCTCAGTTTTTAACTTTGTTGTACAACTGTTCAGCACTCTTGAGAAACTGTGCTCCACCTATTATTAGTATTCAAACTGGAATATTAATCTTTTGATTGGAAAATTTACTGTAACCAGTGATGGGACTGTGTTTTTGTGGGAGAACACACAGAGCCCATGCATCTTTCTCTCATAGCAAGTGCACGTTCTTGAAAACTGAACTTTGCCTCCTGCATGCAAAACCCAACAGGATCTCACCAAAAATTAAAAGAAGGGCTTCTGAGCACAAGGCTGTTCAGCTGTCAAGTCTAAGTCCCTTGGAGAGAATCCTTTGTACTGAAATGTCTCTGGGAAAAGGTGAAACCTGGGAAACTGCATCAATATTTGGTGAAATCAAGCATCTTGCCTTAATTACAGCAGCTGCCACTGTGGCTCAGTGCTATTGCCTGTGGCAGGCAAACTCCTAAAACCTTGACCAGAAATGTAGATGAGGCTTTCATAAAACCTTACCAAAAACACAGTTTTTATCAAGTTTTCTAGACATGTGTTTAGAAGAAGGCAGAACTGAGCGCTTTATGTTTCTAAATTCTTGGGGTGTGTCACAGGCACAGAGAGTCCTTCTCTTCTTCTGCAGCACATCAGCTTAATTCTGCGTGAGCCAAATGAGCTTATTTTGAGGTTTATACTCAATAGAGTTATAAATTATTTGATGTCAATGCAGGGCTTGTGAAATGAAAGCAAATATTTGCTGTACCTGGCAAACAAGGAGGTGCCAATCCATCTCTGTCTCCTGTGATGTGTTTAAGCTCCAGGCACGCTGCCTGCTCAGTGCTCAGTAAAGACCCAGCTAGAAACAGCTGGGGAAGGCACAGGTGTGAGAGCTAAAAAAAAACCTCTTTTTTCTTCCTGTTTTTATACTTGTCAGTTCTGTGAGCTCACTGCTCTACATTTCAACCTCCCCACCCCTAAAATACCATCCTGTTGCTGAGTGCTTTGAGAAGGATGACAATTAATGAGTATTTGTTACGAATGACTGATTAGTGACTGGATTTCTATTAGGAAAACCTGAAAAGAGGCTTAATAATATCATCCTTTTCAGTCTTTTTACCCTGTGAATTTCTTAGCTCTCTTGGATCACTGACTTTGTTATGTGGCATTAGAGAAAGCATTTGAAAAACAGCTGCTAATAAAGCACGTGTGTATTCTGCTCTTATGGCTTCCATTTCTGTGGAAATATTCATATTCTTCAAACAGAATATGTTCTCATTCAAATTGAAACACAGATTAATGAACATCTCATGATGTCCAGTGATGTCTTATGACAATGGAAGAGATTCATGTCCAGTTATTTATTGCTATAAACAGCTGGAGTTTTCACAAAGTGTGCAGTTTAAAACATTCTGAGCATTGATTTGAAGCAGCTTATCTGTTTCTGGATATGAGGATAGCTGGATATCCTTAATAGATTAGGAAAACACAAAATAAACACAACAGCTACTGCCCTTCTGAGCTGCTTCCTTCAGTTTAGGCTACTCCTGAGTATGAAGAGAGCATTTTCTGCAAGGAATAACCTGATATCTGGGATTTCTAGCATCAAAATTGATTGGTTTTTTTTTTGTCTTCGTTTACAAAGAAAGCTGAATCATTTTTATCTCTTAATATTTCAGAAGCTGAGGTGATAGGGAGATCTTTTTCTGTCCTGCAAAAGATTTTCTGTTCAGTTTTGAGGTGAACCTGGGAACTTTCACAGTTACCATGGAAAGGGAAATGGCCACAGGAGACCCTCATATAATGTCTGGTACTTCCAAATTCAAGTATCTCCACTGCTCCAACACACCAGACAAGTGTTTAGCCACCAAATATTATCTATTTGAACCTCCTTTTCATTGTGTAAATAAATAATTGTCATTAGAGAAGTGAACTATTTTGTCTCACTCATACCTGTTTTATTGACTTTGCTCTCTCTTCTCTTTTAAATAGTAATAGAAGAGTTTCAGAAGGAAATGTTGGGCTGGGTTCTCTGATGTAGAAGTACATGGAGATTTGAAGAACTCATCAAGTCAGCCACAGATTTTTCCCAGCCCTTGGGGTATCTGGTGAACTCTGCTTCATCTGGTATACCCCTCAGAAAACTTCATGTGATGCTGAAATCACTGTGCTTGATAAAATATTAAAGCAAAGTCCTTAATGCAGAGTAACTAACCAATAAATCAAAGAAACGCCCCACTCTCTCCAGTAAACACTTCTTTTTGATTGAATTTTTCCTCACCTTTGGAATTTTCCCTTACATTTTCAGCTGTTATTTAGATACTGAGGAGAGTGATGCCTTTTCCTAGACATGTTCAATAGCATGATATAGCAATTTATTTCCTCTTTACAGCTGTCTGATGCTTGTAGATTAGATATTCCAGCCCGGGCTTTGAGTGGCAGAGTTTTGGGAGCATATGTTGAACATACCCCGACTTATTTAATTGAGTTCAGCTCATAGCACAGCCTCAATTACTAGTTTAATTAGGAAGAAGAAAATAAAAAAAAAAAAAGAAAAAAAACCCCAAATAATAGCAGGATGAAGTTTTGAATTATAATTGAGTGGTGCTTCTGTGTTCAGAGTTCTTGGGGTTCATCACTTGTGTGGTGAGACCTTCACAGGGATGGGGACTGGATCTCAGTGACTTGGGAAGCCATTAAGATTTCCAAAAAGAACTGAATCCCAGGGGTTTGGCTTTTTTATTGGTGTAGGTTTCACAGGGATTTGGGCACCATCTGATCTGCTGTGCTGATTGTCCCTGCTGCTGTGTCCCCATTATGCTTTGACAAGTAAGCACCTCCCTAGCCAGGTACCATCAAGAGCAGGTTGAATCAAGCAATTACTGCTTGCTGAACACAGGAACTGCTCTTAAGGAATATAAAGTAGTGTCCTTGCTGCTCTTCAGTCTTCCCTCTTTTGGAATCAGATGTGAAAAGACCAGGAGCAGATCTTTTAATAAGGCAGGGAAGGAAATGACTGCTCTGCAGCAGGTGGTGGCTGTGTCCCAGCCCCAGCTATCTGCTGCCTCTTCCCAGAGCACAGAGAGGGTGGGAGTGATTATAAAGTGCTGGAGGTTGTGAGGGGATTCACTGGGGGTGTGTCAGAGGAGGACAATTATGTTGAAGCAAATGGAGGGGAAGAAAACCCCAAGTTAATCTGTGCTCCTTTCACCTCAGGCTGATTAGAGTAAATTCACTTATATTGCAGGTAATATGCAAAGTAGGTATTAATTATATTGCTGGCATCAGAGAAAAATAATGTGAAAAATATGTTTCATTAGTGGTGCCTGTAGATTATTGCTTTTATCTTGTAATCAAGCAAGCAAACAGGCAGTGTCCTGCTCCCCTCTAAATCCCACCAGGCTGTTTGCTGATCCACTCTCACTCATGTCAGTGTATATCAGTTTTGTCTTAAAATAAAGAAGTAAAGCCTTCCTGACAGGTAGGCACACTGTGATCTGCTTTCAGGCTGTCTGCTGCAGAGGGAATCTTCTCCTCAGACTGCATCAGCTGCTGTAATAAAAGTTTTTCCATCAATGCCTCTTGGGCTGCACATGCAGCTGCCTTCCTTGTGTAGCTTCACCTCCTCTCCTGCTGTCCCTCAGCACATGAGATATCAGGTACTCAGCATTTGCATGGGGGTAGATATTGTTTCTTCTTCTCCTAAAATGAGATAATTAGTAAATTAATAAAACAAATAAGTTAAGCAGCTGTAAAATGCAGCTGTACTCACCACTGTGTGCCTGGTGGCCTGGAGACTTGGGGAGAAGTGCTGCTTTGAGCAAGGAAAAAGTGATTTACTGATGTAACCAAAAGCCTCTGAGACTGCGTGGCATGAATCATAAATATGTTAGAATTCCATTTTTCATATAGTATTAATGACATCAGCCATAACTTACTTCTTTGAGTTCTGAAATTGTCTTAGAATTGATAATAAAATCGGTGAGGTAGTGTGGATGGCTCAGCTATCAGTTCATGCTGGCATAACCTAACTGCTTTGCACATTAATTTAGTCCTATACTTGGCCAGAAAAGTATTTTTATTTTATTTTTCCTGCAAGTCTTTCTTCAATTTTTTCCATTTTAGTAATTTTCAGAAATTGTCTTCCTGGCTAATTCTGTGTGAGGTAGGTTGGCATTTGAAACATTATTACAGAGATGCTGTGTGCAGCCATCACTGGGGTGTAAAATCCCTCCTTTTTCTCCTCATTCTGCTTGGAACCAGGGCTGCTAATACATCTCTACATTTCTGGTGTTGCAGAAGAATAATCAGGAAGTAGATTTGTTTGCTGGCTTCAAAATTGCTTGTGAAATTCCTTCCCTGAATAAGGAAATGGAAAAAAAAAAAAAAAGAAAAAATCCAGGAATGGGTTTGTTGCATGTTGCAGAGGAAAATGTGGGGTGGGGTGGTGCTGTATGTCCCATTCCTGGAAACATGGACAGCCCAGGGCAGAGGGGAGCAGGGCAGCAGGGGAAGTGCTAAAGTGACTTTTATTTTTCTGTTCTGTTAAAAATTTATGATTTGTGACTTTCTGGAATTCGTTCCATGCTGAACCATGCTATAGCTCCATGCTTTTATCCCCAGAGAACAAGGAGGAGTCAAAATCTCCTAGCAGAAAATGTCTGATTGATACGAATAGATAGATAGATAACCCAATAATCCCCTGAAATAATATTTATTTTGTTTTTGAATATCTTGATCAAGTTTCCCCGTGGTTTTACGGATTCTCTGGGAGGAGGCAGGGAATTTATTTTATTTCTATCTCTGTTTGATTTCAGCTAATCCTTTCATCATTTTTGTAAACAAAGCATAATTTTTTGCTACCACATTTTGCCAACTACTACTAAAAAAAAAAAATATATATATATATATATATATATATATATATATATTTGGAGCAGAAGTGGATGCTGTGCCTCTGGATCAGCTGACAGCCTCTTTAATCCCACAATTCCCACGTTGCTTCTTGCAGCCTCTTTTTTAATTCATTACTTATGTTCACAACTCTGTAACAAGCACAGCGAGTGTATTACACATATGGCTTTTCTATAAAGTACTTTGTCATGCCAGCACAGGTTGTCACTGCTCTTCAAATGACACAGCTTCGTGTGGAAAGTAGCACAGCAGATAGTTCAGTAAATAGGGATTATTAGAATGATCCGCTCGAATGAAAAGGGAAATTTCAAACCAGTGGCTGAAATAAATAAATATATGCATATTTATCACTTTGAGCATCAAAATACAGAACCTCCAGCAATTTACTGTAACACTCCAGTCAGTATGTCCATATCATTACATACCACCACATACTGAAATTTTTTGTCTTTGTATTCTTTTTGGCACGCAGTAAATCTTTCAGGAAAAGTCTGTGAAAATGTTTCCCAGCTAGATCCAAAAGCAGGAACTCCTTTTGACATTATTTGTATAACTTTTTTGCCAAAGCAGAAAGTTTTTAAATAATGTGGCAGATCGTCAATGGGCTTCAGTTGGGGGAAACTTTGGAAGTCAAAATATTTCTCTTGTTTATATATTTGTGTTACAAATCAGCACTCGTTGACTTAAAATCCTGAATATATGCACAGCTTTCTAGCAGCTTCATATTAGTTCTAGTAATTAGGCACTAATTACTAGTGGTGTCATAAATAATTCTGCCTTCCCACTAGGCCTTGCTGCTGTAAATTAAAGGTTAACAGATCAAGAATAAATTAACAACAGTAAAAGCACAAGAGCCTTCTCCGTGGTGGAATAAAACCAATTTTGTTGACGCTGAACTGAAATTAAGTTCTCTTTTGTAGTGCCTTAAGAAAAAATATCATGAAGATTTAAAGAGTGTGTGATCTCAGAAGAGATACAATAATGCAAATACAATACTTCCAACTTAATTTCAAATATTACAGTTCTGTAAAAATCCTGTCTTGCTTTTTCTTTTTTACTAACTTTATAATTTGTTGCATATGATCTTTGTTTTAGACAAGATTTCTGTTTGGGTTTTTTTTTTTTTTAATATAATTTAAATTTGCAATCACATTTTTGGGGAGAAAATGAGTAATTTAATCAGTAGTTACTGAGGAAGCAAAACTGCCTATTTTTACTTACTGTCAAATGCCAGGATGAGACATGGGATCAGGTAATTCACTTGTTGCTGACATTAAATAATTCTCCATGTAGGAATTTGTAGTGGGAATATTTGTAGCTCTGAGTCCTGCACAGAGATGTTCCATCACTGAGCCTGGTGTGGAGCAGCAGCATCCAAACCAACCTCTGTAGCAGAAAATGTTTGAAATTCAGAAATATATTTGAATATTGAAATATTTCAAACATTGAAAAATATTTGAAACATCAGAAATTAAAGATGTAAGTTCTAATATTCACTTCAGAACTTAGTGCTTTGCAAAAAAACCCCACAAACATTAAAGAACAGAGATTCCTAAAGAGGTGCATTGAAGTTCTGGATGAGAAACTTGGTTTATTTCATTTTGTATAGTTATAATTTGGCTAGATACTTTTTTTTCTTTGTGAGCCCTGAGTATTTCTCATTGCTGTTCACCATTGGAATCATCAATTGAATTGGAATAATTCAATTAATAATAATTCTGCAAAGTTTACTGCATCACCCCAAAGGAAAGCCAGGATACAGATCAGTTCTGTCCATTGCTGCCAAGCACAGGCTGTCTATTTTCTGTTCTACACTGTGATAAATAACCACTGGCACAATTTAAACCAGCTCAAGGATTTATTGTGTTAGTAGTGTTTGGTTGTGGAGAACAAATATTAAATGGTTTTGCTCCTCTTTGGCATAAGGTAAGATCATTAACATGCATAAACTTAATTTGAAGTAATTTTTTACACAAATTAGAATTTATAAAATGTATTTGAAATATAAATTTCAGATTTTTTTTTGTCAGAATAGATTTTTTACAGCTTTGCCTGTTTCTTTATCCACAACCATCTTCAGCTTTGATGACACTGATGATATTTAATGACTTAAATTTAACCTGAGACATCATTGCATTTAACAGACGCTGATACAGCTTTGCTTGAATTTGCTGGAAAGGAAAAAAAAAAAAAAAACAAAAACAGGATCTCCATCCCTTTTTTTGACAGCTAACATATCATAACTTAAAATCATCAGTTTTCAGGGCCTGAAACCTTTGGGATCTAAAGTCTCCATGTAATCCTGGCCTTTCTGCAGGGCTGCCTGGGAAGGAGCCCTGAGATTCCTAAAGCTTGCAAACTGTGGATTTTTGATTAATTTAATGTAATCCTACATAATGATGATGATTGTAGCATTTTCTGCATAAGATGGATGAGACAGGTTCTCAAATGCCAGCTATTACTGACATTTAATCTGGTATAGGTCATCAAATACCATGGTGGAAGAACTGTTTTAATTTATTTTTTCTCATTAATAATACATTTAAAAGAAATTAATATTGCAAAAAAAAACGTTTCCTTTTTCATTGCTTGTCACTAAGTGGAAAAAAAAAGTTGGTTGACAGAAATCACAGAGTTGAAGACAAAGCATCCTGTACTGTGATTGATGCTGGTGGTGTGGAAAACACGATTTGAAATCCCTGACACACGGGGTGGGCCCATTTTCCACATTTCTTAGTGCCAAATGCTCCGTGCAACCATCATTTCTCAGGCTGGGTTGAAAAGGCCACGTCTCAAATCTGGGAAGGAAAAGGCCCTGCAGAAGTGGGGTTGTGTTTGGGAAATTATGGCCTCCTGTGTCTACACAGTCATTTTTAAACAAGGACTTGCTGCTGGTGCTTTGAGCCTGAGCTTAAGCTCTAGAACCAAATTTAAACTCTCCAAACTCCACACTGCTTTAGCCTGAAGCTCCTCAGGCTGCAAGTCAAACACAATTTCAAGGATCATCTTCTTTTCTGCCTTTATTGCCCAACAATCACTGAACAATTAATGAAAACTTCCTCCCTCCCTCCCCAAAAACTCCTATTTTCAAAGTAATTTTTAATATTGTCACTTTTCAACTAAGGGAAAAGGTTATTTATTAAGTGGAAAAAGCAATAGTCTGACTGAACGTAATAATATCTTGTGGAAATTAAATACCTTCAGGGAAAGTGCTGCATTTATTTCTTCTGTGAAAGAGCTTTGGTACAATAGTAAGGAAATCTGAAAATCAGAGTATGAATGTGTGTATTCTGCTCTGTACATAAAAGAGTGCATGTAAAGAGTATAAAAGGTCACATGGCACCATTTTGATGCTCCAGAAATCATTCAAAGCAGAATGATCGAAAATTGCACATTAAAATACATATCTCAAGTTGAGTTTCAAGGATAACAAATATATCAGAGCCTGAGTTGCCAATAAAGAAAGAGAATTTTAATTTTCTATGGCAAAATTATTTCCCTGCATCTTGTACATCTGGTAAAGGAGTGGAAATGAACCATCTTACCCTCAAAAAGAAATACTCAGGATAATCCAAGAACTATTCATCATCATGTTGCAGATTTCAGTATCTCTAGCATCAGTGTGTGGCTTGAATGTAAGCATATATTTCATAGCTATATAAAGTCTGCTAAATATTTTCTTTATTTTAGGGAGGGTTTATATCTACTTTTTAAAAATATGGTGGAGACTTCATGGTATTGTTTAGATGTCACATTTAAAGTCTACTTAAATGTTGATATAAAGCCATGTAACATGGCACTTTTGTTTATAAAATGAATTTTTTCAGTGGATCAGCACATTGATTTGGCACAGCTGGTTTGTGATCAAATGTGAATAATCAATGTTTCTTCATTTCTATTCTAATTGATGAGCTTGTAGTTACACATGGGGAAGCACATTTAGTCTGGAAGGACTCTTTAATTCCAACTTTCTGCATCTGATTTAAGTCTCAATCCTTACATTTTCAGATAAAGGGCAATAATCTGACAAATAAATACTGATGTTCAGGACCCTTAATGAATCCAGGAATACATCTGCAATGTGTCTTTCATTTCAAACTGACAGTTATTAAAACTTGGTATCTAGTTACGGAAAAAAAATGTGGCTGAAAAGGTAATATTTGATTTACTTACTAAAATTTTATATTGGGAATAAATTTTGAAAATTCAGAGAGCATGCTTTTTATTCAGAAAATTACTTTGTGCACAAATTAATCAAGGTAATTAGATAATTTTAATTAAAAGATATGGAATTGTATGTAGACAAAAAGCAGGTTTAAGCAAGTATAAATTTGATATATTCTAAGGGATGCACTTTTCCAAGAGTGTATCCCATTGCTGTAGTCTTGATATGGAAAAAAAGAAGAAGCAGACAACTCTTGTGCTGAGAGTGTAGGACAAACTTTCTGTGCAATTTTATCCACAAGCAAAACCTGGGAGCTGAACTTCCATTTCTCTGTGTGTTTGATTTATTGATGTTATAGTCCAGATGTGCTTTTTTGAGCGTGTACAGCCACAACTACTCATAAATGGAGCAAGAAATAGGATTGATATGGGTTTATTGCATATTTACATAGTTTACATATTCCTCTGCATAGGCTGGAGTAGAGCTTGTGTGAGAAAATTGCAACTGTGACAAAACATCGTTAGAGAGAATCTCAGGTGTGCATAATTCTGTCCTACATCATTCCTGCTCGACCCAGAGATGGTAGATGAGTGCACAGGACAGACATCTGCACTCTCACCCTGCAGAAAAAGCATATTTGGGTGGGAAAAGGAGGGGCAAACACTTTAAAGGATTATTATGAACTTTATGTATATTTGATTGGCATCCCTAAGACAAAGCAAAGGCTTTTAAACCCTCTGGAGTGGAAGGGATCAAACTTGAATAACATGCAGGGATGCTAAAACAATTGTGGTGCACAGTCATAACAATATAATAAACAACCATCCTGAATTAGCAAATGACATTCACTATATAACACCTGAAAATTCACATTTCTGTGTCTGTAAGGAAATGGGGGGCTGGGGGACCTGTTGATGGCAAACCAATTTAGCTTTCTAACAGGCATGATTTTATAGATGGATGATGGACAGTTTAAATAGAAACAAACAAGCAAACAAATATGACAACTTGTGTTTTTAGCAGTGAACCAGATTGGCTCTGTTTTTAATCCACCCTCAAATTCTCAGCTACTTTCCCTATTTGCTGCTCAGGCCTCCACCACTGTGTCTTCAAATAAGAAAATTTTTGTTTGAATTGGCGACTTCCCTGCAAAGAGAAGTGTATTTCATCACAAATGTCCCCCCTGGGGGCTGAGTTTTGCTGATTTTTGCCTGTTGTTGTGCAGCAAGCAGTGAGTGGAGCTGGGCTCTGTGTGGTGAGAATGAGTTGTCTGACTGGGTTTTACTTTAATCTGCAGCTCGACCCTGTGCTGCTTCCTGCCTGCCACTAAATTTGCAGCTCTCCAGGAGAAGAAACCATTATTATTTTACTCACAGGCACTCAGAGCTAGATTTCCAAAATGCCAGGAACATTTGGAACATATGTCCCCCTTTATACTGCAGAAATCACAGAGGAACTTTAATAGAATTTCACTCCCATGCAGCACAAAAACATCCACTCGGTATTTCCTTCCAATATCAGTTTAAAAAAAAAAAAAAAAAAAAAAAAAAAAAGGCACTTTTCTGGAGAGCCAGAGTTTCTAACCACCCAAAATAGTGTGGGAAATGAAGCTCCAGGTGATGGATGCTGCATTGTGCTGGAAAGAAGAAGGAAGAGGAAGGAGAAACCCAAATACCCAAATCCAGTGGTATTTCAGTTCCTCCTCTGGGGAAAAATTTCACTTTGCCCCAAACCTGAGAATTGCTTTCAATGTGTGTGTGTGTGTGTTCTAGCAAACAGTGCTCTTCAAGTTCCTAAAATCTGTCTGGGACACTCAGGGCCATGGATGATTTATTGCCAAAAATGGGCCAAATCTGAGGGTGGCCGATTTATTTTGCTTTAGATGTGGATGAAAATGAAAATGGCTGAACCCAGAAACCAACCTAAACAACATCAAAGTTAAAAATGCTCCTAGACCATGCTATAAAGCTTATTATTAATTAAATGTGATGTAAACTAAATCGAATCACATTCAATTTTTTAAAAAAATGTAATAGAAATCAGATACAGGACTGTGTGGCAGTCCCTTCTGAGAATCCAGTCAGTGGATTCTCTAGGAGAACCCCAGGGGTGTTTCCACAGTCCTTTTAATTAGCTGTTTTGATCACCTCCTCTGAAGAAAGTTCCTTGTTCACCACAGTCCCCACAATTTTAGTTATTTTATTTGTCCTACAGTAAATTGATGGTGCCGCTCAATGCCAGTGCTGTTCTCATTATGTTTGAAACCAATTACATTTCTCTTAATTCCAATTCAAACTTCTTTCCCACAGCATAATCCTGCTCCTAAATTGGTAAAAAAGCCTCTAACTTTTTGTGACTTGTTCATTTTGCTAAGATAAACTGAATATCTTTAGTTGCCTTCTGTCTTGAAAATGACCCTCTCGGTGTAATTTCTGAAAATTAAACCCTGTCCTTTCTACTCATAGCTCCTGTTGAGATGTGCTAGGAATTATTTTACTTTATTCTAGTTAGGTCTTGTCCATAGCAATAACTTTGCCTAAGAAAGAATCCTTTTTTTCCAGATATACTTTACTAACTTTCTTTCTATAATATTACATTGTTTTTTGTCAACGAGATCCAGAATTTTGTATTTTTGTCCCCTAAACTCTGATTTTGCTGTACAGTGTTTGGCATCATAGGTGCATTAGAAATTAGCAGTTTTCAGTTATGCAAGTGCCCAAATGTAGCTTTACATGGAAAACAATTCTTTCTCAGCTAATTAAATAGGTGGATTATGAACGAGGTGACTGAAAGCTTGGAAAACAAAAGGAAGTGAGGAGAGAAAAGGTTCTGGACAAAACCAGTGGTGATAAGGGATTTGGCTGAGCTAAGGCAGTAACTATCCTACAGATGTCTCTGTAAAGAAAGAAAAACAGCCCTTTTGAGGCCATCCTTACTTATTTTTGAGGCTTAATAATGGAAATATGAATCTGTGACCCCTGGTGTGAGAGCAGGGACTGGGAAGTTCACTGTCACTTCTGTCTCTTGGCAGCATTCTTTTCATCTGGAATTAGTGCTATTTGCTAACATTTATTGCTATTTTTAGTCAGTGGGTTTGTCAGGGAGGATTATTTTAAAAGGCTGGGCAGTGTCACTGCTCAGATATGGACAGCATAGTGCCTGTGTATTCCTAGCTGGAACCAAACTGGAAAAGTTACTTTTTAAGACTAAATTGTTAGGCTGAGGAGGGTGTGTGGAATAGAGGGAGAGTTTATATCAGCTGTGTAATAGAGCTGTGAAAATAGCAAATGTCATCCAGGGGGGCTGAATCTCCAGCTGGGGCAGGGAGGTTGCTGGGATGTTGTGCAGACCCTGGTGAACTCTGTCTGGAGCAGCAAACCCAGTGCTGGCCATGCTTGTTCAATCACTGACCTAAAATTGGAATAACTGCACAGGAGGGCATCAGAAAGAGCCTGTCTTATGAGAGGAGGAAGTCTGCCTTGCCTTGCTTATCTCCAGCTGCTAGGCAGAGGGAAAGAATTTGATTTCCATCTAGAAATTGCTCTGGAGAGGAGGACAGGTGAAAATAAGCCAAATAAGCTGCTGCAGAAATCAGTCTGTGTAATTCAGCCTGCAAGATATCACCATTAGTTATTAGATGTAGATTCCTAACTGCTGGAACCACAGTGAAATCATTTTGGAAGAGTCAAAACAACTGAATACTTTTGATTTTAAATGCCTGGAGTTGATGAAGAGTTCATCAACCAGGAGTTGATGAAGAGTTCCCCTTTTTGTTGTTGTTTAACTCGAGGCAAAATTCAGAATTTCCACACACAAAGTCTATAGCTTTCAAAAGATAACATGCCTTAATAAAAATCAGTGTAGTGCCAACATTTTTACTGTTGCAGCAGCCACAATTAGCAATCAATTAGCCTCGTTGGCAGTGTCAGGAAATGAAGGCTGTGATGGACTCAGCTCTCTGCCAGCCCCAGTGCCCTGAGCTGGGCTCTGCAGGGACCTGCCCTCGCTCAGTTTTCCTCCCAAATTTGCTCTGGGAATGGATAAAAGATTTCATTGCCCTTTGCTGAAAATGGAGAGGCAAACCCAGCACCATTTGTGAGCACAAAAATTAGCCTTGAGCTGAAATAAATGCTGTACAGTGCATCCTTTAGAGCTCCCAAGGCAAAGGCAATTCAGTGTAATTGTGGGTCAACTTCCTGTGTTAGAAATGCAGTTCTGCTTTAAACCTCTCTCTAAAAATCTGTATTAGTCATTAAATACAGAATTGCATTTAAAGATTACACAGTAAAGCATTTAATTTTCTTAATTTAATTTTCAGAGCACTTTGATCATGCAACAGCACTTAGGGAACTACTTTCTTGTTCTGTCTTTTGCCTCTTCCTTTAATTATAAAGTTTCATTGTTGTCAGTCTCAGGGAGAATAATGACTTTTAGAGTAAAAAGAGTGTCATTTACACATGAAGTCATGATAACTTGCACAAATTATTTCATTATAAGACAGATTTTGAGGAAAAAGAGAAATAACCCCATATTCCACAAAGGTGGAGCAACCTCTTAAATTCTTAAATATTCTTAATTCTTAGATATTACTTACTGGATCTGGTATTTACATACAAACATTTTATTTCTTGTCCAATCTAAATAGATAATCTTGTTGTAAAAGTCTAATAGTTATTTTTTAAACTTTTCTTTTAATCTGTAGAAATGTTAAATTATTATTAAACCTGAACACTGTGCAGTAGAGCCAGTGTGAAATCAAACTTCAGGTGTTTGTAACTGCTGTGCTGTGTCTGGATGTGTATTTACATACATCTGTGTGTTTATATATTTATTTATATGTGAATATCTGATCACAGCAAACCCAGTTGGTTCTATGATTCCAAAGTGAGCTTAATTTGAATTATTGAATCTTGAGGCACAAAGTTGCATTAAATAACATAAATCAAATCCCCAGAAGTACAGATTGTTGTCTGGAGTACATGTAACGTTTTAACAACTTATTTTAAATATATATAGGTGTTGGCCTTGTTATTTCTGATTATATGAATACATACATAAATAAGTGTATATACTGCTATATAAACACTTTTTTTCCTTTCTGTTTTCATTACAAATTACTTTTGCTTTTCAGGCATGATTTTTACTTTGCAAATATTCTGTGCTATGGATGTTTTGATTTGTATAGAACTGAATGTTAAGTCTGTGTTTTTAAATATACTCTTAGAGTACAGCTGGGATAAAGAATGACAATGAAAGACAGGACAGGAATTCAGAATTATTTTGATTAATAGAAATCCCTGTCAGGAATGGAGTTATCCCTCAGGAATATTATAGGTAAAGTTTATTCTGCCTTATGGCCTGGTGATGGACTACATGACCTTTCAAATCTTCCTCCAGCCCTATTTTACGATTCTGAGATCAATTCATTTTGGCATTTGACAGCTCCTGCACATAGACTATAGATTATTCTAATGCCTTTCCTTTTTTAAAAAGTTGTTGTGCTGTTGGCTTTTTTTAAATTTTATTTTTAAGTTTTGCACTTGAAACACTTTGCCTCTAAAATATATTCTTATTTTTTGAAGACTGAAAATAAAGGATATGGGTTTCATTCTGCTGTTCAGCAAATAGCCTAAAACTGGGTTTTTATGAGAGGTTATAAATTACTATAAATTACTACTATAAATTACTGCTCTGTCACAGAAAGATATCGGAAGTTTTATATGCTATTGATCCAAAGTTATTCCCATAAGTGGTAATAAATAGGAGATAATTCACTTCATTTGGATAATGAAATCCTGGTTCTCACAGTGGTTTTAGTAACATTCAGCTTGGAATCACATTATTTTTTACAGCATGTTAAAGTCATGGCAGGGTGGTCTTCAGCCTGCAAGTGTAATTTGTTCTCACAAATAGGTAATCCTGTTAAAATATTGTCAGGTTAATCAAAATTGATTTGCTAAACCCAGTGGATGCTAATCAAGCATTGGGTTAGGGAGTTTAGCAGCAGTTGTAAGTCTTTGATGGTTTCCCATTTTTCCTGAATGGAATGACTCACTGGATTTGTGGAAGCATTTTGAAGCCTGAACACCTTTCCAAGGGTGGAGACAAATGTACTACAGACTAAAGGAACTCCTTCAGAAATAGATGTTAGAATATCTGACAGTGGGGATCCCTGTATTTGTTATAGCTTGTGTGCAATAACTGTTCTCCAGACAACCTGTGTGTTTTGTGCCTTTGTCACAGTTACCTGTAACTATTTTCTAGAAATAATGGTTAAAAATTAATTTAAGATTGTAATTTTAGAGTGTTGCATGGTGCATCTGTTTTGTTAGGAAATGCATTTAGAGCTTCTGTGCTTTACATTTGAAAGATAATCCTGTGTAATTGTTAATTTGTTAGAAGATATGGTGAATTTAAAAAAATAATTATGTACTTATCAGTATGGGATATATAGTAAATTGAAATTACAAAGAATGAAAACTTCCTTTTTCCAGAGCCAGCACCAGCTTTGCACTCTGCTCACACTCTTTAAAACTTACAACATCTTATTTTCTTTCAACAGCAAGCTTTTCTTTACAGACTACGGGAATGCTGCCAAGGTGGAGAGATGTGACATGGATGGAACGAACAGGACGTGGATAGTAGACTCCAAAATTGAACAGCCAACTGCTCTGGCACTAGACCTCATCAATAAATATGTGTACTGGCTTGACGTATACCTGGAGACTGTGGAAGTTGTTGACTATCAGGGGAGAAGGAGGCAAACAATAACTAAAGGCAGACAAGTAGGTATTTATTTGCAAATCAGTAAAAAGTAATGATATCAATAAATGAATGCACATAGTGCTAGCAGCTACAGGAATTTCATAATTTTTTACCTTTTTAGTTCTCATGTGTTAGAATTTAAAAGATCCATCTACATGCTTTGGTTAATCTGCAATTTAGCAATTTTGCAATCCATGAATATTTCCATGCAGTGTCTCATTAACAATGCACACTGTAAGTCACAGTTGTTGAAGACTTCAGGAGGGAAAATCTGAGGTGGAAAGGTGCAGGGAGATAAATCATTAATGACAAGATGTCCTTACCCACTCAGGAAAGAGAGACTAACAGGCACAATAATGTGAAATAGAATAGCAAAAGCTGTTCACCCATTCAGACTAATCTGGATGCCCTTAAATCTTAATTTTGTTCTTGGCAATGATGCTTTTCACAGCTGATCCCGATAAATACAAACTCTGAGACTGAGTATTAGAGCAGGAACATTTCAGTCCATTAGCCTGGAGAGTGGAAGAGTTGTCTGGCACTTGTGAGTTTTATGTAAATCCAGGGAAAACCAGCAGAGACCAAACTGTTCTGGTCACTCCCTGAACTGCCAGGTGTGGGCACAAAGTTTGTATATATTTCTGCCTGAGCTTAAACAGGGGGACATAAAAATGTGCAAGCAGAATAAACATTTTACCTGTTCTTCTGTCATTCATTGCTTCCAAGTAATCAGTGTTTAGCAAGATGCAGCTGGTTAGACTAACTAAAATTAGGCAGAAAATGTGACAAAAAACAGTTTAAGCAGTGGTTTGCCAAAAAAACCTTTTATTTTTGCCAATCCATCCCCTGCCTTTAACCAGTTCTGGAACAAGAGATCTTGAAAACTTTGGGGTTATTTGTTGTTTTTGTTTTTATAAGTACCATTTTGGAGTAGATATTTAAAAAGCTAAAATCATTTCCAGAAGCCATGAACAAATACCTTTAACAGGCTCCTGACTGAGCTGTACCTGTGTCATAGGAGAGATGCTTGTTCTTCCTCTTCTTTCTGAAATGTAGATGAAAAAGAGGATACTTTATCAAGTTAGGAGGGATTCTTCTCCTAACTAGCTAAAAAATGAGATCTCTGATTTTTGATCTGGGTGAAGGGGATTAAAAAGTTTGACCTCTCACTATTGTAACAAAGGTACTGATTGTCTTTCTACTCAAATGAAGAATTGGTAGTTTCAGTATGTTTTGTGCTGCATATGCCATGACCTAGAATGACTGTTTCTTCAAATTACTCCTCATTAATCCAAGGAAACAGCAGACCACAAAACTGTTCCCAAAAATTATTAGGGACTAAAGTTTATTGTGTAAGTACAAACATGTCAAAGATTTGATTTCCAAACAAAACTGGATTCTGTGATTGACAACCTGGGTGGCTTTAAAAGGAAAAGCCAGTAATGTTTCCACTCATGCACAGGATTGCTGGAAAGCTTAATGAGATGTAGAAAACCTAACAAATTAAGAAATAAATACAAATAATTAAATTATAAAAAGCATTGCAAAATGAGCCACATACCTTTAATAGTTTTAATAAAGAAAATCTCTCATGGAAGTTACATGATAAAGATTTAAACTGAGGGGAAATGGAAACAGGGAAGAAAGAATTTTAATTCAGGGAAGAATTCCACAGTTTGGTACAGATGTGGCTTTATCTTCAAAGCTGTTTTCTTTTCCATCTCACTATAATTGCATTGAATTTTTATTGGGTCTAAATCAAATGCTTGCAATGATGTCAATTATTATTCTTTTTTCTGGGTGAGGACAGAATACAATGGCAAGACTTGGGCAGCTGTGGTATAATTTCCAGAATGACTGAATTACTTGATGCATAACAAGTTTTTTTTGTTTGGGTTGGTTTTTGGTTGACGTATGTCTGAATTTGGGAGTGAATGAGATAAGTAAATACTTTTTGGTGAGCAATTGAATGATTAAAGTAATAAGATATTCAGCCTGTGACTATCTGAATATCTGCCAAAAAAATTTTCTTTTATTTGTTCAGTTTTCAAAATTGCCAGTGAGATATTTTACATTTTCTAAATCTATAAATCAAGCTCAGCCTCTAAATTATTGACATTCTGTGTTTGAGCTGTGATTGTCTAACTACCAGCTATTATGTAATTTTTAATCAATGTACACAGACCCATCAGAGATTATCACAATTTTAGAATTCACTTTGTCATAAACAAGCACTAACAAGTGGCCACTACTATATTTGGAGATACAAAGGGAACACAACAGAGCTGAGAGAATTTGTTTATTTCTCATGTACTCAAGAAAATATTCAGCAGGTATATCTTGCACCATTTGCCCTGATTTGATCATAAAATAATGGTAAAAAGTGGATTGATTCCACCTATGAACTGTGTTTTAAATTTCTGAGATTGCTGTATTTATTAGTTAATAATAGTTAATTTATCTTAGTTACTGTTAATTAATGATCATTAGTTAATACTAATGTAGCTGTTGGACTTCATTAATGTAGATTTTAATTTAAAAAACAGAGAAACTGGGGAATTGGTAGAGTAAAGGAATTTAGATTGCTAAATAACTTGAATTTTCTACCTTTCTTGTAAAAGCTTTTCTAATTATAAATTTCAGACTACAAGAATGTGAACTATACTTTTAGTGTATTTTGTGATTATTATTTACAAATACTCAGAAAGGCTTTTGTGCAGTTTATCACATACAATCCACAGTAGTGTTTGACATTTACAACCCATAGATACGCCTCAAATATTGAGCTAAAATAATGATACCATTTGTTTCTTTTCCAGATTAGGCATCTTAGTGGTTTGGCAGTGTTTGAAAACTATTTATATACAATTAATTCAGACAACCTCAGCATTTTACGAATAGACAGATACAATGGCACTGATGTTCAGGCTCTTGCTAGGCTGGACAATGCTAAAGAGATCCGTGTGTACCAGAAGAGAACTCAAGCAGCAGGTAAGATCAAATTTCCTCTCTCTAGAAAGCACAAAACCAGATAGTGAGTGGTTGTGCAGTTCGAAGGGTCCTACCAGAAAAAAGTATCTGAAGATGGAATTAAAATTTGTCCTTTTGACGCATCTTTCCATTCCTTGAGGTTTGTGTGGTTGTTCCACTTTTCCCATGTCTCTAAGCTCCAACTCAACCCTTTCCAAGAATTCAGTTCAGAGAACTGCCCAAAGCCCTGCTCTGCACGTTCTGACACTCAGCATTCGGAGAATTTAACACCTTCAGGCTTGTTCCAGTTTTGTCCACATGCTTTTGGTCTCAGACCTCAGAGATTCATTCCCGATATCTCTGGGTCTGCTTTTCACACAGAACCCACATCTCAGGTGAGCTCCTGTCTTTGGGACTGCCAAAAAGGCACAGAGGTGTGGGCAGCTGAGCCACCAGCACAGCCCTGGTGAGAGGGAAATGCTGACAGGGTGTCCTTGCTTTGTGTGAATATCAGCTTTGCCATCTGTGAAAGAAACCTTCATTCTCATCTAGAATGAAAGAACTCTTTTTTATCTCAGGATTTTTTGGGAAACATCAATTTCTGAGGTCTGTATGACTGTAATCTGTTCACATCCTTTTTGCATGCAGAACATCAGTGGGAGTTCTGGGAACTTAGTGCAAAGATAGCAAGATCCAAAATATTTACCATGATGCTTTATGAGAATGTTTTTGGCATGGCTGATAACAATAAATCATTGCCATGACTGCTTAGACAGAAAAGCCAACACATCAGTTCTCAATGTCGATGTTTCTAAACAGAATGGCTGCTTCTGAAGAAGTTTCTGAAGTGGGAACAAACTCTAAATTGATGTAGAGTGGGTGAACTAATTTTCACCCTGGAGCTGAGGACATTGATTTGCAGATGTCAATGTCTGAAGGAGGCTGTAAAGACTCTTTCTTTGCTATTATCATCCCTCTCGTACTCCTGAGGGAGTCAGAGAGGTTGAGTACAGTGTAATCTTTTATTACATCCTGTGATTACTCCACTACTCCTTTAGTTTTGAATGGACATGTTTGCTCCTTGTCAAGATTCTCTGTAACAGCTGTCTCAGCTTGGTGGAGTTTCTGTATTACCTTTAACCTTATCGACCCTACACCACTTGATTGCTTTAATTTAAAAGAAACAAACCTGAAAAGCTTGAGGTAAAGTAAGAAGAATGGAACATTTTTTGAACTAGAATACTCTTCTCTTCTGGTTTAAGTCAGCTTAGAAAATGTAAGATAGCCTGGTAGATTTTTTTTCCTCAGCATATTGCCTCAGACAGTTAAAAAATAATAATAAAATTAGGCTGCTAATATAGAGCCATGCATTTGGAAATATGCAATCAAGGATAAGGAATTATTTGACTTCAGATGGATTTATATCCCAACTGTACAAATCTGCACCCCATCCGGGGAAGTGTTCAAGGCAAGGTTGGATGGGCTTGGAACATCCTGCCAATGGCAGGGGTTTGGAATAAAATGGGCTCTAAGGCCCCTTCCCACCCAAACCATTCTGTGATTCTATAAATATGGAAAAATTCTGCAAGGCTTGTTCTATTCCTTAGTTTCAGCACATGTGTCTGCCTGGAAAGGTGCTGTGTTACTTTGATTTTTAAGATTTTTTTAAGCCTTCTGAGTTTATATTCTGTTAGAAAACTTTCTCACACAACTTTCTATAAACAACCTATTGTTTTGCATTCCTTCATAGAGGTGGAGAAACTTGATGTACTAGTAGTTTGTCCAATATCATTGGAGAGGTAGCACCTTCACTCCCCAATCCATTGTCACCTTTGAAAAAATATAAATACTGAAGTCAAAAAGTAAACTCTCCCCTTTTCACCTTACAACAGCAGCGGCTTGCATCGTGCTTTCACGTATCCTACAGTGGCAGTGCTGTCTAATGGAGCAGGAGGAATAGCAGACTGTGTGGGCATGGGATGCACCCTGTCCTCACAAAACCCCAACCAACCACATGAACCCAAGCAACAAATGCAAAAGGGGAGAAGTGTCAGCTGTGCAGGAGCTCACTCACAGAGGGGTGATTGCACACAGCCACGGGCCATTATTAGCCTGGCTTGGCCATCATTTTTAAAAAACACCTTCCTTAGCAGTAATATTCCAGAGAAAGATTCCTCATGACACAAATCCCCTTCCTTTGTATTTCCCTCTGTCTGCCCTGTGTCCATGCTGGTGTCACTATCCTGCTGTCAATGATCTGAGCTGTTTTCCCTGGCTGCAGCCAGAAGCCACGCGTGTGAGCCGGACCCATCGGGGACGCCGGGGGGATGCTCCCACATCTGCCTGCTGGGCAGCAGCCACAAAGCGAGGACCTGTCGCTGCAGGACTGGCTTCATCCTGGCCACCGACGGCAGGTCATGCAAAAGTACGTGATGGAATCACCCAGGGCATGGTTCTGGCTGTTGTCTAATCATATGGGCTGCTTTGGGGGAAGTTTGTTTAAAATTAAATGTGTGAGGCAGTATTTTTTGTTTAAATTCAAATGTTTATTAAATATTATCTCTATTATTGTCTCACAAACTGTGATTTTTACGATACTCTAACCAATTAAAAATAGAGCTTTATTTTTTAATAAAATTTTTTAAAGACAAACTGTCTAAGTAAAAAATAACACAATTTTTTTTTGCTTTTAACCTAATAATTACTTATATTATATAACTATATAATATTATAGATATTATATCTATATATAATATCTATATATTATATATGTCTATTATATCTATATTATTATATATATTATACCTATATATAGATATATATTAGACCTATATATAGATATATATTATACCTATATATTATATCTATATATAATATTTATATATCTATATTATATCTATATATAATATAGATATTATATATGTCTATTATATCTATATTATTATATATATTATACCTATATATAGATATATATTATACCTATATATTATATCTATATATAATATCTATATATCTATATCTCTATACATCTATATCTCTATATATTATATATATTATATAACTATAATAGAGACCTTCTATTTAATTGCAATTATTAATTGTAATTTTTATTATAATTTAATTATAATTTAATAACTACAATACTACTTAAACTCATTTAAAAAAAAAAATCAAAAAACCCCTAAAGAATTTCCTAAAACTTCTATCTTATTTTATATCTATTATATCTATTGCTTAACCTTAAACTCTAAGTTTTCCACTATATAATATTACTTTTAACATGTACCTGATGCTTTGTTCACAAACTCCTTTCATTCCCTTAATGTTATTTGATTTGGCTTAGTTCGCAGGAGTGGCAGGTTAAACCTGGGATGCTCAAAGAATGTTAAAATTATCACAAGTTTTACACTAATCAGCCTCACTCTTTGTTTATATGCCATGGATTTTCACAGCACACAGGTACTGGTACAATTTCCACCCATACAATCAACTTGGAGCACAAAAGCAGAACATTCATGTGAACAAGGCAAGGTTTTTCTCAAATACCATGTGAAAGTTAATATGATTTGTGCAGCTTTGGTTATACCTAACGTTACATGTACACAATCTGCTGGTCACCTACAGCCAGCAGGACCTTTGGGGAATGCCTGGTTTTTGCCTGGCTTTTCAGTCAGTGTTGATTTAATTCAGATATAAAAGACATGCAGTTAGATACTCTGATGGATGCTGGGAGATGGATTCATTTGACCTCAGTCAAACCTGATGCAGTTTTCACTGACAATTCCATCAAAAAGCTCTGAGAGCCAGCAGGAAAAATATATTGAGAATTTCAAGAGGTATATTGATAGCATGAAGGCCCTAAGGATACGTATCTTTAAAAAAAGAAAATCACTTTGCTAAGCGTCAGTTGTTTGTAATCACCTTAATTATTTAAATTGTAAAAATCTTAGAAATATGAACTTTTGATATCTGTGTTTTCTACCTCATCTGGAAAGAACAAAGTACGTTGATTTGTTTTATTCCTTTCAATCTTAAATAAATTTAATCTTTTTTGTTGTTTGATTCTGAGAAAATTTAGGTGGAAAAAAGGCATTTTGTATATGCTGGCATTCATAGTGTTGTTAGATTTTTGAGACTACTTCAATTGTGGTCTGTATTACCTTGATAGATCCTAATGAATTGTAAAATTAAATGTCTACAGAGCTATGTATGTCCACTTCACAGCAGATGCAAAGTTATTCCATAATTGACAACTGCTTTTTCAGGGTGAACTTTTACACAAAAAATAATTAGACGTAAGCAGCTCACTGAAGTAACTTGTGTTTTGAATAAGATAATGTGATTAGCTATTTTTTCTTGGTTTTTTGTTTGTTTTTTAATCTAGATACCTCAGAATATATGGAAGTTTAATTTTTGGTGTCAAGTAAGGCTCCTGCTCCCCACTAATTATGCCAGTTAATTAAACAGGGATATTATGCACTGTGAAGAAGATTAAGCAGCATCAATTGTTTATGTTTGTAATCTTTCTTTTGCAGGACCAAAGAATGAATTGTTTCTTTTTTATGGGAAGGGACGGCCGGGAATAATCCGGGGAATGGACCTGAATACTAAAATGTCTGATGAGTACATGATCCCCATAGAGAACCTGGTCAATCCTCGTGCTCTGGACTTCCACGCTGAAAGCAATTACATTTACTTTGCTGACACCACCAGTTTCCTGATTGGACGGCAGAAAATTGATGGCACAGAGCGAGAAACAATCCTCAAAGACGGTGGGTGATGCTCAGTGGTGGTGACATTCAGAGATGCTCACTACCGAGAAGTTGAACTGACATTTGCAGATAATTTAAAGGTTTTTTTGGATCTCCCATAGAAAACAGACACAAATTTGACCTTGAACAGAATTGGAGATAGTTTTTTACAGCTTCCTGTTTGTTGGTTTGGTTTTTTTTTCCTGAGGGCAGAAATGTAAACTTTGGTTAAGTCACTCTGCTGTGAATTCTTACTTTGTCCATTCAAGCTCACCACTGGTGAATAATTCCTATTCCGCCACTTTTTCCTTCCAGTAGCTGGATATTTGTTGAGCCATCCCAAATCCTTGTGGACTTTATAGGATTCCTTTGCTCCAGCCTGCATCACGCTGTGGATTCTGGAGTTTATTCAACTAGCTTGGCAGAATGAGACTGTCTGTAGTGCTTGAAAACTCATTAGGAAAAAAGCATTGTCTTTCCTGATGCATTTTCTATTGTGAATGTGGAAGCAACAGTTAGACCTAAACATTTATTAGAACCTTAATTAAGATGCTTGTAACATTTATTATAGCAACAAAGAAAATGCCAGCAAGTCTCTCGTTTCCACATCTCCCACTACACTGAATCTCCCTGGTCTAGAATCATATCTCATCACACCAAATGTTGTTGTGATGAAAAAAACTTCCAGTTTGTCAATCAATATTTCGTTTTCTTTTATGGACCCTTCTCTGAAATACTGCTTCAGAGGAGGTAGGAACTGCCTCAGCTGAAATTCATTCTACAGTAATTATTTTCTGGTCCTCAGTCCAAGAAGAATAAATTTTCATCTTAGTCTTCAGAGAGCTTAATATCTTTACTTGTGAATGGAAGCTCAGGACAGTGAAAGTCTCTAAAATACCATTGTTTCAGCAGGGGGATGTTCACTCCCTGTCATTCATAAGGCATGTTTTAATCCACACTTCTGAGCAGCCATCTCCTCTGTGCAGTGATATGATGCTCTTCTAGTGTAAGGTCTCTCCTCAGAGTCTGCACAAAGATGTCTTCAGCTGCAAGGAATAGCGACAGGCTTTTTACCCTGCTCTGGTGAATGGTTAATAAAGGGCATTTGTCTCAGAAAATAACAAATACTCAGCTGTCAGTCTGGTAATTCTTCATTTCACTGCCAGCACGGGAATGGATAATGTGCATCTCACATCTTCCACTGCTGACTTTCCTTTCCTAACTGTGCATTTCATTTGACAACTTAGTAGTTCAAATGTGGAGTAGAGGAAAGAGCAGGAAATATGTAAATTAAAACATTATAAAGGAGCAGCAGGAAGCATCCTGGCTGAAAGGTGTCAGACAGGTTGGGGTCAGAGGCTGGGGTCACACAGGTTGGGATTGATCTACTCAAACATGAATAAACTTTGTATACAAAACAGAAAATTGGTGATATTCCTGTAAATAATGTTTAGGGGCAGTGTCTATTCTTTATAAGTACAACATAGCAAAAATATTAATGTTATACTGAAAGAGCTGTGGATTATCTGATGATTTATTATTGGTTATTCTATTATTTGCAAAGACAAAAAATATGTAACTGTCATTGTCCCCTCCCTTCTTCCCCAGGAGCTTACATTGTTAGTTCTGACTTGGTGTAGTTTCAAAACTTTAAAAGTATATTTAAAGAACATTTGTTAATGTATTTTTCATGATTTAAAAAATTAATATGGCCCCCAGCCATAACACCTCAGCTCTTATTCTTGTTAACTCTCACAAACTCAGCAGGGACAGATTAAATCATTCCTTGGTGGAAGGCTACTACAGAAAATCAGGTGTGTCAGGAGGTGGTTTAATATTTGCTCTGAACAGCGTGCTGCTAAGGGCTTCTAGCTGTGGTAGGTGCCACTTCTCAGATTATAAGTTGCCTTTTTTTGGTAACTATCAGGTTTTTTGAGAATGTATACACTTGTTCAGGCAGCATTGCAGCTCAGATAATTAGAGTTTGCCTACATGAGAGCCTGATCCTACAGCTGTTGACTGGGAACTGAGATCACTGAGCACCTCACACTGCAGGAGTTTGATTTCCCATATAGTTTCAGCTGTGATTTCTGCTTCTTCACTTTAGGAAGCAAACTGCTGGGTAGTGTTGATAACAATTTGACAGCCCCCCAGCACAGCCTGGCTTAGAGCTGGTGGCACAGCTGCAGCAGTACTGTACTTCCACCAGCAACAAGAATTATAATTAACCTTTCAAACTTGCATTTAAAATCAGTCTTTTACTTTAAAAATTGGGGAAAAAAATACAGACAATTTTAATGTCTGTATTTTTAAAAACCACATACATTTTTAAATAGATCTAACCACCGCTCAGTGAACGTAACATGAACACAAGCTCAGGGGTTTTTTACTTCCCTAATGTTTTTTTGGGGTATTGCTGTGACCTTAAAATTCTTATAATTTTACTTGTAAATATTATTCAAGATACTCAACCTGTTGCTTAAACAAGGCCACAGTAAGTCTTTAAAGCTCTTTGGAAGCTGTTTAGGTGGTTGGTATATGGAAGAATTATTTTCCCACCAGGTTTTATGTTCATCTAGCATTTGAGGCACTATTTATTAGACATGACATTGGTGAACTTGGCCATTCTGTACCAAATTACATGTTGTGCCTGTTCTCTGTTTCATTCTGAAAAGCAATGTGCCAAACTGTTGCCTCTAGAACTGTTTTTGAAAAGCTCCCATTTACATTCAGTGTGTTTGGAGCTCTCATATTAGTGATGGTAGTAAAATTCTAGTGGAAATTCCAGAATTATAAATGTTAACTTTTCCATTAGCAGATGGAGAATGATCACAAGGGTTTTTTATTGCCTCATCCCTTTCATGCTGAAAAAGCTTTACTGCAGAAGGACGGAATTACTGTAGTCAAATCAAGACAAGAAAGGCAGAATGACCATTGTTTTCTTCCTGTTTACTACTTGATGTGAAAAATAATTAATGTATATAAATCTTTCAGTGAAAAAAAAGTGAATTTTTAATTATAACTCCACAAAACTGATTAAAGTTATCTCTGTAGGGTCGTGCTCTAGAATTCTCCTTAAAAAAAGCCCCCAACTTTCTGAGGTATTTAGTATCTAGTTACCATGAGGGGTTTTTGGACTTAGATTGTATTTAGTTTAGAATCACATTTGCCCCAAAATTCCTGCAGAAGGCAAGGTAGCTCAGGGACAGTATTATATGATGCTGAATAGATGTGGAGCAAAAGTCTTGTAAATTTTAAGAGGTGTCCAGCATTGTAATCTAACAGTTTTGCTGCTGATACAAGTACAGCCCATATTTGGACTGTTTTGACTCCCAAAGAAGCAAAAAAAAAAAAAATCATCAAAATAGTTTTCTTAAAGAGATTATATTAATATAAAAATCTGAGATTATAGTATAAAAACTGTGTTTAGCTCAAATTTGCCTATGTCAGACAGGATAAAAATAGAATGGGTCTTGAACAAATCAGTCCTTGTCCTCAAGCTTGATATTACCCATGCCAATGGTTTCTTGACAAACAAAATCTGCTGAGTCCTCTCAGAGCTCTATAGGACGTTTCTTGCACAGCTCAAGTTTCTCTGTGTTGCCCGTTCTGTTCAGCAATTTTGTGTTTTTTTTATTTTCCCTGGGCCTTGGGCTCCAGGTCCTTGGTTAAATTCTCTCTTCTTTTCTCTTCCATTCTTAGCACTTTTCTCAACCTCCTTGACCACTCCAAGACCAAAGGCCACTCTCCTCTTTCAGGAACTTTCAGCTGCCTCTGACATTGTCTTTGCAAAAGAATGTAGAAAGGCATTGAGAGATGAAAAATAAAACTGGCAGTGTCCATCAGCCTGGAGAATGTGGTTGAGCTGCTCTCAGACACTGCCTGAGCCACAGTTCTTCTGTGCTTTGGGTGATTCTTGTCAGACCAGGCGGTTGCTGGGTTAGAAATGTCATCATTCTGTTCTTTCATGTCCCAGAGAGCTCATTCTGACACCTTTGCTTCCCTCCAGCTTCTTAAACCACAAGGAAAAATGGGTTCCCAAAAGTGCAGTGGTGTTCAGGTGTATCAGAAATACAGATAAAAATGTTAAAACACATTTTGCAAGACTCCTCAGCTCATACCACTTTTTTTTTTTTTTAATAACTTTCTCATATTTTGTCTCACAGGATGTACTGTCACCTCTACATCTGTGATTGGTTTACAATATTTAAGTTAAGTGAAAAAGGTTTAGTTGGTACTTTTGTTGGTACCAAATATCTGTAATTTGCTTTGGACCTTCAGTAGATAAGGGAAAAAAGCAATTTTAAAAATATGACATGGGTATCACATAATAAATAGTGACCATAAATATATATAGAACATAAATAATATTAATCTCTAATTACAGTTCTCTCTCTCTCAACAGACCTTGATAATGTGGAAGGCATAGCAGTGGACTGGATTGGAAATAATCTCTATTGGACCAACGATGGCCACAGGAAAACCATTGCTGTTGCCAGGCTGGAAAAAGCTGCTCAGAGTAGGAAAACGTTGTTGGAGGGAGACATGTCCCACCCCAGAGGAATTGTTGTCGATCCTGTCAATGGGTACGGAGCAAACTGATTTTTCTGTAATGGTTGTCTCTGTGGCATGAATACAGGATTCAGTTTGCTCAGGATGAGGTTTGTAGAGTCATGGAGTGATCTGTAACATCTCTAATTCCTGCCCAGCATGCTTGCCCTGAAGCCTTCAGAATAATTTGTATGCCTGTCACTGTTGCCTGTCTGTCCTGTTAATCTGAATGTGACTCACCTTTTTCTCAAACAAATTGAAGGTGTAAGTCCTGTATGAATTTTTAATATCAAGTGAATTTTAAGATGCTCTCCTGTGTTTCTCTCCCTGTAATCTCAATTTCTGGGGCCAATTATGACCATATCTTTGTGCACATTAGTTTAAAAAACTGAGACAGGTACTCTTCATTACTTATTAGCTTAAATTAATTTTAGTAGGCTGCATAATAAAGAAAACAACAATATTACTGTGGTATAATGGTCATTTACTTAGAAAATCACTGCAGAATGATGTAGGTAGGTACATCATTCAGTGTGGCTGGATTGCTATTTCCCTATTATAGAAAATATTTACACTTTTAGGTTTTCCCTTTTGAGTCTGTCCTTTGAGGGGTGGAAGTGGCTGTGCAAAGGCTACAATTATTAAGGTCAGATAGTGAGGGTATAAAATGAGACCATGGGCCATAACCACACCTGCAATTACTTTGTTAAATTTTCCAGCTCAGTAAATGCATGGCACAGGAAGCAGTGTCTGAAGATGTATTGCCTGAAAAAGGCCATTATATAAAACACTTCTCTAATAAAATAGCGTGTCCTTCATGATTATACTTCTCATGGAAGCTCTTCCTGAGGGATAGCATTTATTATGGCTTTTTAATTGTGTTTCCAAAATTTTAGTCTTGATTTAAGCGGTGTTGGAGCATTAACTGCATTTTGAGATACAATTAAAGCACCCTGACATAAATGCCTGTCACTGTGAGCAGTTTTTAGCTTATGACAGGATAAATGGAATAAGGACAGACAAAAAGTTAATGGGGAAAAGCTCAGTAATTGCTGTTGAGAAGTCATGTAACTATTTGTAAAACATATTTTGTCTCCCAATAAAATATGTGCTATATTGACCTGAGCCTCAGGGCATGTGCAGGGTTTATAATTCTGTGATTAAACCCAGTGCTGTTAGAGTCAAACATGCAATGGAGTTTGTAAGGCTTGTGGATCACAAATAGACTGATGTTCTTTACACATGTTTCCAAAAACATTAAAGAACCCAAAACAACCTTATAGTGGGTGATTGGAGAGAAATGAAAAATAAACAAGCTGCATATGCATATCTGCAAACTTGTGTAATGCAATTTTTCTTTTCTTTTCTAGTTTCTAATAAATATAAAATTATGCTTATATAAAAAAGTACATATGAATACATTTTTGATCAGTAAATTTGATATAATTTACACAGATGTGATAATAAAATAATTTTTCACTTCGGTGTATCATTCCTTCGTAAGTTCAGTATTTAAATTCCAGGAATTTACTCTTCAAAGTACATGCCAATTAAATGGTTACTGGGTTAGGATCACAGAAGTTATTTCAGAACCATAGATCTAGCAAAAGGAAAAGTGAGGTACATTAATAGCAATTAAATCGTGATGAACAAATAGGATTTAAGATAGGCATGATGTTTTTTTCTCTTTAATGCTTATTAATTGAAGTCCTAGGTTGAGTAAAAGTAACATCTGCTGTCTGGCAAATGTTTTCATTTATGAGCTGATGTGACTGTAGGTGATACAGTCTGAGATGATTCACAGAGTGCTTACAGGCTTCTTTCTTCCCAATAACTCATTTTCTTAGGGAAAAACAGATTAGAAAAAAGAAAAAAAAATGTTGTGTTTCTTGGCATATTTGATATCCTCTGTTTTTGTACAAGTTCAAGTTGTGCATTTTAAATGATCAAAATCACTGTTTTAAAGGGCATATTCTGTAATAGAATATGATATTCAGAATAATTCAATAAGGAAAACTTTATTCTGTAGTTTCCAGCAGAGGATGGCTCATAGAATTCCTCTGAGCTAATAATTTTAGAGGAGTTAATAGATTTTTTTAAACTTTTCCAATGTAATATTGAAAAGTCTTTCAGACTTTGTTGTTTTATTTTTATTTTATTTTTTATTGTTATTTTATTTTTATTTATTTATTTTTTTAAATCTATAATGCTGCACTATAAGCCGTAAAACTATGTTCAAATTGCCTACTGGCTTTTTTTCAACTGATTTCCTCAGCAACTGTTTCTAAACATTTTTGTGATGGACAAAGTGCACCTTACAGTTTTCTGAGAGGTTTAACTGTGTTAATGAAGTTCACAGAACTTATCCTTTAGCTCTAAAACCAGAGTGAAAATAATTATTGTGTTGCAACTTATTTGATAGAATTAGGTGTAATAAAAAGGAGATTTACATCATAAAGGCAAATTGGACCTTGCCAGAATCAGCTCACTGTAAAAATGTGAGGTTTTTCGACAAAGTCAATACAGGTAATGGTTTAAAAAAACAACAAATGAAGAAACCCCGTAATTCTGGTGGGAATAAATAAGATCTTAATTATTTTACTTTTTTTGTCTGTTGGTTCTCTGGTATTCATGTAATTTATCACAATATGAGCAAAATAATATAAGTGTCACTTCAGCAGCATCCAGTGGTCAGGGACAGTAAACAGAGCTGCAGAAACAGCAATGGAAAGAAACATGAAAAAGTCAAAATTACTCTGGCTTGGACGAGCTGCTGCTGAAAGCCTGTGATACAATGCACCTGATTAAAATGGGATGTGACTGCTCGTTTCTGTAATTCCCTAGATGGATGTATTGGACAGACTGGGAGGAAGATGAAATAGATGCCAGCGTGGGGAGGATTGAGAAGGCCTGGATGGATGGCTACAGCCGGCAGGTTTTTGTCACATCAAAGATGCTCTGGCCAAATGGTTTAACTCTGGACTACCGTGCCAACGTGCTCTACTGGTGTGATGCCTATTATGATCACATTGAAAGGATCTATTTGAATGGGACTGACAGAAAGGTAAAAGAGAAATGCTGCTGGTTTGCCACAGGCGTGTTCTGTCTCTGGATTTTATTGTGTTAGATTAAAAATGCTTCCCAAGGAGTTTAAAGTCTGGAACCCGCGGTGTGTCCGTGTCACCTCTGCTGGAACGATGGTGGCAGTCTCGAGTGAGAGGCTGAAACACAGCTTAGCTGTTCTTCTATCCTAAGTGTCACCAAACCTATTTTTATTTTTTTTTATTAATCTATTTTTTCTTATTTGGCAGTGAGTTATATTTTGATTGAGCCATGAAGCTGCAAAGAGCTTTTTGGTAGGAAAACACGGGTTTTCTGGCTTTGCCAAAGACAGGTTTTTCCTTCAGCTTCACTGGATGGGTTTTTCTGAATCTCTGTGCCTCATTTGAGCATTTGTAGAAATATTCAGAGGGACAGCACTCAGCAAATACTGTAAAAATGGAGAGAGATTGCTTTGGCTGTTACTAATGCCTGTACTAGCTGGATACAAGTCTGTGCAGACATTCTGTGTGGGTTTGCAGAGGCAACAAGCACAGAGTAAGAGACTTTGAGAAAGGCTAAGGCTCAAAATTGAGTCTGATAATTTGGGGAAGTTTTACCATCTGCTTCATAAAATTAGTGACTGGTGAATAATAAGAAGCACGTGTCTACAGGTCTTATTTTGAAGTGTGTCACAGAATGTTTTTTTTTTTTTTTTTTAAGTGTGTTTTCTATAATCCTGAGATGTACAAAAATGCATCACTACTTGAATTTATGTAGCTGAAAATAATTATAAGATACATGCTTTTGATGCTTAACCATTGGTATTTAATTATAGGTTATTTTGGTCAAAATTTAACAGGATCAATCACATCTATAATTCTTTATTACAGTAAAGATTTTGGGGGATATGGAGGTCCTTAATTCCACTAATGATCTCAGTTTTCCTATTTCCTGTTTTACTTTCTCTGAAAAATTAAAGGTTCTTTTAACCTTGCTGACGCTCACCTACCACTAATTAATTGCAGGTAGTCTACAATGGAAAAGATTTGAATCACCCTTTTGGACTGTCACATCATGGAAATTATATATACTGGACAGATTACATGAATGGGTCAATTTTCCAGTTGGATTTGGTAACAAGGAATGTGACACTGTTGAGAAGTGAGAGGCCGCCTTTGTTTGGGCTCCAGATTTATGATCCACGCAAACAGCAAGGTACTTATACAGTTTCTCCAGAGGTCTGTTGTAAAAGGATGTTTTCCCTTAGAGTCTCCAAGCATTTTGAAGTGACTGGATGAACAAAAATAGAAAAACAAATATGGGTTGTGGCACGAGAAAGTTACTCTCCAGAGTTTCAGTCCATTTAAGTAGAAATTGATTCTCTCATAAATACTAAAAAGTGAATCACAGCACTATTCCCATCTGAATCCCTTCTGTGCATTCACACTGCCTTTATTTCCCTTTTTCCTTGTGTGACCAAGAGGTGCTGTGCAAGTATCAATTACAGAGGGTAACATATCTGCATTGGCTCATAGACATAAAATACATGATTACATTTGCCTTTTCTTAAATTATATCATACATCCTGCCTGTATTTTTGGTTTTTTGTTTGTTTGTTTTTAATTTGCTCCCCCATCTTGGTCTACAATCAACACTGATGCTGCACAGGATAAAAGTAGTTTGAGAGTAGTGGAAAAATCCATGGTTGTTGCTACTTGTATCAGTAGAGAAATGAGATAAAAGCCATAGGTTTGCATGGATGGAATTTAGAAAATAAAATTGCTACTCTGCATGTAAACATAAAAATGTGCTTTACTGAAGAAAACTGCATTTCATCTCCTACATGCAGCATTCCTATGAGCTGTTGATTATTTATTTGCTCACTTTAGTTAAAACATATTTCTAATTACCAGATTGTTTGTTTGGTCTGCCACCAAACATAAAAATGAGCATCAGGAATTAATACAGATAAAATGCTGTTTAAAAGATTATTTTTTTTTACTGGTTATATTTTCTTTTTTCTGATACTGTAGCATCTACGTTTCCTTTCCCTAAACCAAGCTAGTCTGTGTGTCACTGTGCTAAGTCAGGGTTGCTGCAACAGTGTTCCTCTTAACACAGCTGCTTTTCAGGGACTCTCTCTGACATTCAAAGACATGTAAAAGTATAGTTTGTTTGGGGTTTTTCTTGTATTTAGTGTGGGTTTTGTTTTTAAGGCAAAATCTGGGCCCAAATCTACCCTCAAGGTGGCCAAATTTCAGAATGCTGTGCCTGCTAATAGAAGGTACAGTGTTTGCTTTCTATATGACTGCTGCTTTATTTGGTACTCAGAAAATTCCTTTATTTTTCAGAAAAAAGGGACATTTGATGCAGTTGCTGTTAGCTTCCAAATAAGCTGACACCAGAGAGAGAAAGTATTGCCTTTTAGACAGTTTTGCTGAATGAGCTAAAGTCTTAAGGGAGGGAATTTTGGCTTGTTAATATATTCTTTGTTTGAAATTGTAATTGGGATTTTGTAAGCTAACCGCAGCCTTTAGGAACTTCCTTTTTTGTCATGCTCAGTGAGGCTGATCTTGCCATTGCTCCCAAAGGAGCATAAAAATTTCTTTTAAAGAAACTATTTGTGAGTGTGTGCATGTTTTCCTTGTAAAAGAGCAGGCTCAAGGCTGAATAGTTGTACAGAGAAAACCACAGGAAACCACTTTATAGACGAGTTGTATATTAAAGATTAAGAACACATCCCTCAGAAACTTTTGGCTGTGATCTTTTGAGGTGACTGCTCTGATGCTGCTGGTATTGTCACACAAGCAGAAACTGTCACACAAGCAGAAAATGTCATTTCATTTAGGCATTGTTCAGTTCAGACTGGCATTTTTATCAGGGGGGATTTTCCAGGATACTGTTCCAGTCCTGCTTTGCTTTGTGCATTGGGTAGGGACATGAAGATTTTGGGATCTCCTTAAGAAGAGGTGTTTTTCATTGTCTCTCTCTCATGAGGCATGACCCCCTTGAGGAGGAATGCACTTTTTAAAAAAATATTTTTATTTTTATTTTTCCCCTTGCTTTCAGAGCTTAGAACTCACCTTACTTTCTTAGGCTGAGTCTTTGGGTCTCTGTGCATCATAAAATACAGGAAGGTGAAGCATATTAATCATAGGAGTTGGATTTACACTCAGAATATGACCCTGCAGGTATTTCCACTTCATTGAAAGGCTGGATTGCTACTTCCATGTAAATAATTCCGGACTAAGTGCATTTACAGCAGTTAAAGTAGCCTCTTTTGAAATCAGCTACTGTTTTAACTCCTCAGATTGCAAAGAGCTTGAGCACCAGGCTGCTGCTCCTCATGTGTGGAGGATGATCCTAAGAGTGGGCTTACCCAATTTAACAGTACTTGAGGTCAGGTTCCTAAGCTGCAAATGCAATAAATACTTCAGTGTATCTCTTAAATGAAAAGATTAAACAAATGTGCATGGTTTCCATTTTTTTTCTGAGAACAATGACTGAAATGCAATTATGTTTTTGGTTTAGTTCTGGACTAAATTTTTAGCTAATTAAAATGGAATTGGCCTCATTTATTCACATGCAATCGACATGGCAGCAACTGTTTTAAAAGCTGTCAAAATATGAAAAATATGATAATAGCTTTGAAAGTATTTTAAAAGCTTGGGACTGTTTTAAGAACAACCATATAAAATAGCTGTTAGGAACTGTAGTCAAGGAAATTTAATTCCCCCAATACTTGACAGCTTTACAGGTTCTACCTTGTTCAACGAAGAGGCTTAACCTACTTGAATTGTGTTTTGGGAGACATTTAAGCCTAGGAGTCTCTTCAGCAAGACTAATGGGACTGAAGGTCTCATTGCACCTTCAGGTTGAAGACTGCACTTTATAAACCTTTTTATCTTGCATCTTTTTGCTTTAACTCTTGGTACTTCTAGTTTCCTTGTCATCATCCCCTCTTTTATCACTCAGCACATAACCCACTGTGCAGGAGTTTGTCATCCCAATTATGAGGTTAAGTAGGAACTTTTCATCTTCAAGATGGACCATTCGACTTTGATCTAGTGATTTAATTTTTGATAGTATTTATTTTCAGCTTTCATTGGGCTTCAGAATCACCATGTGTTTTCTATATTTGGCTGAAATAGTCTTTTATTCTGTAAGTTTATTCTCTTTCAGTGAGCTGACAAACTCATGTACATGAGTTTCATTTTAATTAAATCACTCCAAATGTTTTGACTTGTGCCATGTAATTTTGGAGTCACTTTTGAAGATTGTATTTTGGTTTGTTTATTTCGGCAGCTTCTGAGAACTTTTAAAATCTTTGTGCTACTGACATCCTTTTATTTATACAATGATGGACCTGTAAAGATGGAGAGACTTTCAAGGCTACTTTTTCTGAGGCTTTGTTTTACCTGAGGTTTTCCAAAATTTAGACCCAAATACATTTCTTACATTTTTGATGTTTTGTTCATAATATTTCAGTTTTGGTGAGCATAGATGTAACAGTTGATTTTTTTTTTAGCGGTTTAGGTCATAATCTCAGACTTGAAGCCAGGGTCTAATAATGTGTATTAAGTGTCCAGTTTAAGCTCTTTCTAAAATTGTTATCAAGCCCTCAGACTTCTCAGAGAATTCCCATTTTCCCTGGTTATACAGCTGTGTTCTTGTCATCTCACTCACACCCTGTCCAGTGAAAGTACAAGTACCACAATGGCCTTTCACATCATTCTCTATTAATCATTTTGCACAATTTTATTTAAAAGTTCAGTGGGGCTTTAATGGGCTGTTGACACATTTTCTTCTAAGAAATGTTGTGTATGGTGGATCATAAAAAGTATAGAAAAAGGTTATTAAACGCTGATCAAAATTGTAAGACATATTAAGGTACATCTTAAAATATAAGAATTTTCAAAATCTAAAATTATTTGTTCATTATCTGATTTTAATTTGACAATTTAAAGAGATTTCCTGCAGGACTGGCTTTGATGGGACAGTTTAATATCCATGTTCGTAGCTCCATGAGAATTGAATATTATATATTCTATGAAAAGTGAAGTGAGGAGCTTTGAGGAGACGGAAGCTGATAAATATATTCTACACCTTTAAAAGGAGGAGCTGCTTTTTACTAGAACAGGAAGATGAAAAAAGCATAGTTTTAATTTAAAGGTTCAAGCACACATGGAGTTTTCTATCTTGCTTGATCATAATCACTTCTCAGCAGCAGCTGAAATCAGCAGAGCTTTGCTCATGGGAAGCTGGTTGTCCCCAGCAGTGCAGATTTAAGCAATCAGGGCATGACCAAAGTGACACAACAGAAATTGGGACATTTTTGGGATCTCATTGACTAAAGTCTGGTTGCCTCAGGAATGAGACAGTGAGGATGCAGCAGCTCTTGGTGGATGGTAACACACCTGACAGCTGTCAGTGTTTTCATGGGAACAGCTTGGGGAAGGAACAATAACATGGAAAAGCAAAGCACAGCAATGGCAGATGTGCTTAGAAAAGAGTAGTGGAATATTTGCCTGTATTCCATCTGCCATAAATCGCTTTATACTTTTGTTTTTTCTCTCTTTTTTTCCTAATCTGCATTTGTAGCCACATTGTTTTAATGTGTACAGACATCTATTAACTTCAGAACATTCCTTTATCTGCTGTTTGATTCCTTGAAGCCACTGCGTGCATGTAGCCGTGCCAAATATTTTGCAGTATTTTTTCCCTTCATAAAACAGGCAGATAAAATGCTGTGAGCTGATGGTGTAGCTTTTTGTAGTATTATTACTATTAGTATTATTTTATTATTATTAGAGAGTACTGGAACCTGTAACTAATTATGTTTAAATATTATAACCTACAGTAACCAAAATATGAGAGTAATGTGCTCCTAACACAAGAGGAAAGTAATTGCAAAAAAAATCTTTATCTGTTTATGTTCCCAAAGGAAAAAAAAAAAAAAAGGCAACTAAACCCCCCATTGTTTAGTCCTAGCGTGGCTGTTAGTTTTAAAGTTGTTTTTATTTCTTTTCCCAGGTGATAATGCCTGTCGTGTTAATAATGGAGGCTGCAGCACTCTTTGTTTGGCCATTCCTGGAGGCAGAGTTTGTGCCTGTGCTGATAATCAGCTTTTGGAGGAAAACAGTACAACCTGCACGAGTAAGATTCTTACAGAATATCTGAGTTGATGCTGCTGTTAAGGGATCAAGTCAGACCTGAAAATAAAACCAGAAAGTGTGGCCTCCTAGAGCGTCTATAAGACAAAGAAATATTACTTGAGTAAATATTCTAGTTTACAGAATATAAAAGCTTTTCCAAAGAAAACAGAATATTAAGTACACTATTTAAGGATAAAATGCATTGGAAAATATTTCGGCATATCTGATATGACAAAGTACTTAAATAGTTCGCTGAAATAATTAAAAATGGATCCATAAAATTAGTGTATTAAATACATATGGAAAGTTTTCAGATTATTCCACTAAGTATCTTAAGAGGAAATCTGATATTGAAATGTTCATGATTAAGCTGTTCATAAAACACATCAAGCAGATGTATTTATGTATGATAGCTTCTGACACAGACTGTGCAAATATTGCTGTCTTTCATCTTTTCTTTATATATCTTCATTCAAACAAGGATAAAGTTGTTCTAATAAAAGGTGGGGATTTCAATTAAAATAATAACTTGCAAGGTACTACAGGTATCTCTTTTTAAAAATGTTTAGACTTGTTGTTTGTAACTTTCTAAAAATTTTCTCTGGCTTTTTTAAGTCTCATTGATGTATTTCTTGAAATTAATTGTAACATTTTACATAAGTATCCAGTAATAAGTTTAGTAGAGATAAGTAAAACATAGGATGATGAACATTACGGAGCCTGCAATGACCAGGCAGAGCCATCATTTTGTTTAAAAAAAAAAAAAAACTATATTTTTTTTTTTAGCAGAAGTACCTGGAATGGGGACTCCTCATTGGTGAGATGGAATGTAGGCATTAGGAAGAGAGGTTAGAGACTTTGAGTTTGGAATGGGGCAGCTTTCCTGATTTTTTTCCCAGCACACATCACTGCCTGGCTCTTTCCAAGGACTCTGGTATTCCTTAGAGGGTCCTGGACTCACGTGTGGCATTTACACATGAAACATTCTGAACCTGATATTGAGGAGAACATCTGCCTGGACTTATTATTAAGCTTCTAGCTTGCTACTTAACTCTACCCCAGCAGAATTTTATCCTTTCTTCTCTGCTGAGTCTGTACCAAGGCATAATGCAGGTGTTTGAGTTGTTGCTTGGATACAAGAATCAGCTTTTTAGTAATCATTTCCTATCTCTAAATGTGCACCAGAATTTGGCAAGTGTCTGTCAGAATATTTCCTGCTTGCTGTTGGTGAGGTATTGCAATATTTAAACTGGTATTTTACACTGTAATCGAAACACCAATTCAAAAACCAGTTTGAGTGCCATTCTGTTCAGAGTTTATCCATTTATTAAAAGTTCATTCCTTCAACCATACACTCAGATATGTGTGCCACTAAAGGCTTCAGGTGGAATTACCTCAGATACGCTGAGTTTACGTAAAAACATTCTGAGGTACAAGAACAAGAATTGATATTTCCCTCAGTTTGGGAAGGATGTTGAGTTGCTGGCGTGCACCCAGAGCAGGCAACAAGGGTGGTGAGGGGCTGGGAACACAAGTCCTGTGAGGAACGGCTGAGGGAGCTGGAGGTGTTCAGCCTGGGGAAAAGGAGATTAAGGGGTGATCTTGTCACTCTCCACAGCTCCTGAAAGGTGGCTGTGCTCAGGTGGGGTTGGGCTCTTCCTCCAAGCAGCACTGACAGAACAACAGGACACAGCCTCAAGCTGTGCCAAGAGAAATAGAGGTTGGATATTAGGAAAAAGTTTTTCATGGAAAGAGTTATAAAGTTCTGGAATGGACTCCCCAGGGAGATGGTGGAGTCACCATCCTTGGATGTGTTTAACAAAGCCTGGATGTGGCACTGTGTGCCAGGATTTAGTTGAGGTCTTGGAGCTGGGCTGGATTCAATGATCCTGAAGGTCTCTTCCAACCTGGTGATTCTGTGAATTCCGTGAACTCTGTGATATGCATTTATGTAGGGGCAGTATTGCATTCTGGGTGTGTCAAGCAGATAAAGAGATGTTCTTGTTGGATGTTTTCCCCAGTTAAAGAGGGAGAGGTGCTGCCCCAGCTGTGCAAGGCAGAGCAGTTCCAGTGCAGCAACAAGCGCTGCATCCAGGAGCGCTGGCGCTGCGACGGCGACGACGACTGCCTGGACGGCAGCGACGAGCACTCGGAGATCTGCTGTACGTAGGCACTTTCCTTTTACCCCACAATCCATGCTTGACTTCAAGGATTGCAAACTAAACCATGCAGCCAAACTAAAGCGATCACCCTGCAGCCGTTCCTGCAAATCTGTAATTTCCTTCTTTTCCTGCGTGCAGTAATGACAGCCCTTTCAAATCTTGCTGGTGCACTCGTTTGGTAGCACAGTGCCAGAGCAGTCATCTTTTGGGGCTGGCATTGTCATTCCTGATTCGTTAAATATTGGTGGTTTTTGCTTTTTTTTCCCACTATTTCTTACACGGGTCACAGGATAGCACCCAATGAGAGAGAATGGAAAAAGGGAGCCAGGCTTTTCTTAGTAGTGTCACTAGCAGGACTAGAGCTAATGGGCACAAACTGAAAAGCATTAATTTTATCTGAAAATCTAAAAGATAACACTTTTTTACTGTCAGACATTGGAATACATTGCTCAAACTGGTTGTGGAGTTTCTATCTGTGGAGATGCTTGAAACTTCTGTGGACATGGTCCTGAAGAACTTGTTCTATCTGGCCCTGCTCAAGTGGGGGATTACACCAGGTGATTTAAACAGGTCCCTTCCAACTATGAAAATTTCTGAGATTGTATAATGCACTCCTTAAAAATACACCCAAAAAATCCTCAAGAAAAAAAGGAAAAAAAAATCAAACAAAACCAAAAAACCCACAAGTAATCAAACCAACAAAGTGAATAAACTCCCTCCTCCCCAAAACTCCCCAAGAAAACCAAACCAGCAACAAAACCAAAACTCAAGTCCCTACATGACTTGGAGTATTGAATTAATGTACGTTGTCTTCAAAATTACAGTTTTACAAGAGATATATTTTTTAGCTGTAGGGGAGTTCCACTGTTGAAAAGAAAAATAACAGAAAACCTACCAATGATGTCCCTGTTATTTCTGGAAGATTCTTAAGTTGTCTACTTTAAAATTAGTGTTGCAGCACTGAGAATTCTCTTCCTTACTCTGTTTGTCACAATTCTTTCTATTTCTGTCCTTAGATCATTTCTATAAACCAAATCTCCTTTACTGAAATCTTTACTGAAATGAAAGTACAATGTTTCTCCCAATCACTTGTAGACATGAACACTCTTCTGCTGTGCAGTATTGTTCTATGTGTCTGAAAACTCTTTTCCTAGTCTCTCTTTCTTATCTCTTTGAAACCAAACAACTCTAAACTGTTCTGGGTTTTTGTTAGTTTTTTGTTAGGTTTTTGTTGTTGTGTTTTGGGGTTTTTTTTAATTTTTTTCCCCCTAGTGGGTTATGGCAGGCTTTTTGGATTTCACTGTTTTTTTCTGAAGTGATTCTAGGGATTGGATGTCCAAAATTGGATGTGTGTATTTCTGCTGAGGCCCTTGTGAAGCTGGTTAGGCTGAAGGAATGTTTTTATGAAGGGTGATTGTTTATTCATCCTTGGGTAAATCTTGCCTGCTTCTGCTGATACAAACTGATCTTGTGATCCTCTCTAATGCCTAGACCTCTTGCCATATGGCTATTAAATTGTCAAATTTGGATTTGTTTTGTTTCATTGTGGGTTTTTTTACAGCATTTATGTATTTTGGTAGCTCCATGTGGTAGTCATTGCTGACTTCAGTAATATTTTAAAAAATATTTTTCTAGCTCTGACTTGTAGTTCTTACTATCATTTGTTTTGAAACCAGCATTTCCTGCACTTCATTAAGGAGCTCAGCTAATAAAGACAGTGAGAAGGAAAATCTTTCAGCAGATTTGACTCGATTGTCTTTTAAATTAGTGTAAGGAAGACTAGTTCATTGATCAAAGCTTGTAATTCTCTGAGGATTTATGCAAATATAAACTGAATAATAACCTGGTCTTAAACCTGAATATGATATATAGTTTACATGGCCAGTGTGATAACATTGATCTCTTCTCTTCAGTTGCCATAGTAACTCCAATAGTTCTTTATGAGTTTGAAATATTTGCAATTATGAGTAGAATACACGTAAGTAAATATATATGAGCAAAAGCTTAACGACCATTTAAAGAAATATCTTTGTCAAGTATTAAAGTCAAATTAAAAAAAAAAAAAATCCTTCAACTTGTGGTTTTATTACTTGGATGCTCCCAGTTTTGTTCTCCAGTCACATTGCAAACTTTGGAAGTACAATATTTAGGACACCTTTCTGCTCATATTATTAATTAATAACCACTTCCTGTGCTTCTGCACCCTGCACACTTACCAGGGTTCATGTGCTTTTGATATCACCCTCACTCTGTGTCATCTTCAATTGCAAAAATAGGCAGAAAGGTCAAAGAAAAAAGCTACTGAAATGTCAAGGATAAGCCTGCAAGACATCCTTTCATTTTAAATACCCTTTGTTTCCAGATGTATGTTAAACTTTAAAAAAGAGCCTGTGAATGGCTGAGTAGGTGGAAAATAGCTGGAGATTATTTTTAACCAGCGTTTGGAATGGTGTGCAGTTTACTGTTCTTGTCTAGATCGAGATGAGCAAGACCTGCTAATAATAGATGTTATTAGCATGAAAGAAGCCGAACATAAACCCTTACTACAGTTGCAAGAGCAGGCCAATAGTATTTACATAAATCCTGTGCATTCAGCTTCATTCTTTCCATGAGAATTGGTAGCCAGCAAAATCATGTTTGAGAGATACCTTGCTCACTCCTGAATACCAGATTTTTTTTTGTTAGTTTTACACCGTGTTGCATATTTCACTTTTTGACACCTACAATTTCATGGTGAGTAAACAGCAGATCTATATGTGGCCATTGACAGTAATGTGCCTCATTTTAGAAGCATTTTATGACCTGCCCAAATCCCTGCTCACTGTGGTATCATATTTTGGATCTGCACTTAGCAGCTTGCAGCTGTTCCCTTTGGTGTTTTCCTTTGTTTATATGCACTTTAGTTTGCAAACCTCATCACACTGCCCAAATGTGATTAAGAACATGTTTCTTTAAGGAAACAACTCTATAAAATGCTGCTATCCTCTGACACCTAATAGAAGAGGATCCCCACATTGGCATCTTTACTCGATACTATTTAATTTATGATTGAAGTGCTGCAATATTTGTAATTGACTGGTTTGTTGAACAATCTTTATGTCATGGTAGTTATACATGCAGGATAACCACACTAACTGCATCACTAGGGAACAGCATTTAGTGTGTTCTTTTCACAGATTTCACAGCTGTTTTTCTCAGGTTATCTTCTTAGGGGAAAAAAAAAAACCTCTCTGTTTTTTTCTCCACAGTCAATCACAGCTGTCCTGATGATCAGTTTAAGTGCCAAAATAATCGCTGCATTCCCAAGAGGTGGCTTTGTGATGGAGCTAATGATTGTGGTAATAACGAAGACGAATCAAATAAAACTTGTGCAGGTAAAAATTTTACTAGGCTGTGCAAACAGATTCTCTAACTTCAGTTCCATGAGCAGTCCAGGACTGATTTGAACTGAACTGAACCAAGCTGGTACTTATAATCTCATTATTGGTGTTTCAAATTAATTCAGATTTTGATGCCAACAAGGCTGGAATGCAAATTATATTTTACTTAATCCATGTGCTTGGCTGTGCTTTCCAAAGTTATTCAGCTCTTAATCTCTCCATATGGGTCGACTGTCAAACCAATGCTCAGGTACAAACTCTGAGGTACAAATCTTTTTTGTCAGTTAGAACATTTTTATTAACATGCTGTGATGGGTGCCACGTCACCAGTAAATTTTATTTTATGCTGATTTAGTTTATGCATAATTAGTTTTTCAGTTTCTACTTGGTGACTTGAACTTCTTTTCATTTCTGTTATTAACTGGTGAGTGGATTTTTAAGCAAAAAGCAAGATGAGGATTGTTTCCTGATTGCACTGTAGTAAATAATGGAATTCCCAAATCTGTCCTTTGCTTGTGTGGAAGTGATGTTTAATGCTTGATGTCAGAGTACTCTAAACAAGCATTAAATCTCAAATATGCAACATTCCAGCCATCAATAAGCTGATGAGTATTTTGAACTGAACTGCAGTGCAAGACAACACACATTGTGTATGAAACTATTCCCTGTTGCCTTACTGCCTTGATATTCTTTGATATCCAGCTATCTGCTTGCAGGGTGAGAGTCTAATTTGAGGACCATATTTTTTTAAATCCTGTGTCGGTTGGCAATGGATTGATTTTTGTATTCTAGTTTTTCCATTTATTCCTGCAGTGGCAAACACAGTTAATGTTAAAAAAATTAATTTGAAATATTTTAAACTTAGATTCCTCTTTTGTGTTTTGGGCTACTTCTCTGAAGAAAAAGGAAAATGGTAGTTGAAAATAACAAGTTAAGAAATATTCTTTCAGCCACTGGGGTTTTTGACATATCTGACATTTTTTTAAAGGGTAGAATAACATGGAGATGAACTCTAAAAGCTTAAATTTGGAATCAAAATCTGTGTTGCTATCTCTGGCATTGTTATGGGTTCAAATTTTAAATAAACAAAAATATACATAATGACAGTTTTCTATGTTAGCTTTTTAGTGACATTTTACAATTCATCATCTTTCAAAGTAATTTCTGTAACTACATAGCAAAAATTCTTTTAGTGATCCTTATTTGTCCAGAAGAAAGTCATGCATTGATTCCTTTAATGGATGATTGCAGTCAAGTGTTTACAAAGGGTTATAAGAACAGTGAAACCAGGCTCATCACACACAAGCTAATTCCCATTTTCCTTTGTAAATACAAAATTCACAAGATCATTGTTCATGGTGTGGAATACAGGTTGTTAATATCCCAAATTTTGGGCATTTTTATGACCTGATCTTTGTTTACTTCAAGCATTAGTGCATATGAATTCTCTTCTTACCACCTGGTTTTGCACAGTTATAGTTAGAATTTCATGTTATTTTCTGAGGAAGAAACCACAAAGAATTCCACAGAGCAGAGGTAGAACCCAGCCCTGCAGACGACCTCGGTTTTCTCTGCAATCAAAGGAGGTGAATGATGTTTAGTCAGAGCAGGGGAAAGGTGCAGCAGGCCAGGAGGTGCCCTCCAACCCTGCAGCTTCTAAAATCAGACACCCACCAAGAAACCTAATGGATCTAGTCCATTTCCCTTGTATTTTTGGAGTGTTTTGTCTTGACAGCAAGAACTTGTCAGGTTAATCAGTTTTCTTGCGGGAATGGACGGTGTATTCCAACGTCGTGGCTGTGTGACAGGGAGGATGACTGTGGAGATGGAACTGATGAAATGACATCCTGTGGTAAGTGGAATTTTGTTATGGGGGGGAAAGGAAAATTCTTCTGTAACATATAAAACATATAGGGATCTCGTGTCAAATGAAATAATAATACAATTTTTGAAATGGCAAATAGAATTTGTTTGGTTGATAAATAAACCCAAAGCAAATGCAGCATTTTCTATTTAATGAGTTTTTAACTACAATACCAAATATGCAGATCAATCAAGACTTTTTTAATTTACAGCCCATTATCAAATGCTGTCACCCTCAAAAATTGTTCTTTATCTCTGCCACATACCTCTCCACATGGGCCTCCTCTGCAAATTCTAGATGTCAATAAAATCAGCCTGTTTCAAGCCTCAACAGAAGTATATTTGATCTTGTATTTTTTCATTAAAAAAAAAAAAATCTTAGCTCTATAATGAGAGAGTATCAGCAGCTGTGCTGACTGCTGCTTGGCTGAGATACTGCAGAGAGAGGTGTGCTCTCTCTAATCAGCTGCTTCCAAACAATTAAGGATTTTAATAGTCACTTGTTTTGCAGGGCACTGGTAACTGCTGTGAGTCTGAGAGCACAAGGGTCAATGAGCTGTCTGCAGATGCAGAACCACAGAACATGATTATTGCAGTGTAGAATCACAGGGTGGTTGGGGTTGGAAAGAACCTTAAAGATAATTTTTCTCCAACCCTTTGCCATGGGCAGGGATGCCTCCCACCAGGCCAGAGCTCCATCCAAACTGGCATTGGGCACTTGCAGGGATGGGGCAAAAAAATGAACTCTTTACATGAATAAAAATATTAGTAAGGTAGACGTCTAATGGCCTTGCTTCAAATCAGATAAGTTCAGTTGTGTACAGCAGTAGGATGAGTGACCAGGGGATTTGTATTTTGCATTCTCTAAAATTCTAAGTCTCAGTTTAATGGCACAGCATTGACTCTCAATGTTATAACAGTTTCTCTGCCTCTACCTCGTGTTCTCAGGCACATCAGCAACGCACAAATGTTACTGGCACCTTTGGAAACTCTTCCTGTGAGCTTTGTTCAGTATCCTCTCAGCTGACCTGGGATATTTCTTCAGATCTTTTAATCAGGATTTATGTCACTGATTGTTTTATTGTGTAGCCAAACTTGATATGTTTCATATTTTAGCACCTTGTTTTGTTATCTTCAACACTGTGGCTGTGCAAATATGGTCAAATATTTCATTTTTCATCCTGCTCTATAACTTGGTCACTAATGGGCATGCTAATGGCATTTATTTACATGTTCTCTTTAGTGGGACATATTTCCTTCTGTGAAACTGTTTAAAATTCTTGTATCCATAAGGACACAAGAGAGAAATGAGATTGGTGTTGCTCTGGTTTGAAAACAAAACTAGTGAGAGACTCCAAGGAAAAATGAAAAAGAAAACAAAATACATGCAATAATGCAAAAGAAGAACCATTGACAGAGTCAGAACACAACCTGACACCCTTTTTGTCAGGGTGTTGGTAGCAGTCCAAATTGGAATGACTGTAGTCCTCCTGGAAATCCAGCAGAAAAACTGAGTCTGGTGTCCCCAAAACCCAGATTATATCCAGGTGGGAATGCTTGGCTCCTCCCTCTGGGCGGAGCATCTCACAATGGGATGTTATTGTTCTTATCAGTCACCAGTGACATTCAATAGCCCATTATCAGCAGATGTCTCCCTGGAGGGAGGATTGGTTGTGGAAGAGATAAGGAAAACTGCTCACTTAACAGAAGACAACTGCCATACACTTGGGAAATGGAATACATCTTGTCCTGCCATGTGGGACAGGTGTCTGCACTGTGGAGAGACCTCACAGGGAGCTGGAGTCACCTTTCCTCATTTCTGTGTCTGCAGGGCACTCAGGACAGGGCGAGGTGTGGGTCACTGCAGGATGTGCATCTCTGTTCTGTGAAGTAGGAAAGGACCACGGGGACAATGAGAGGAAGTGCTGGGTTTCCTCTGGGATGTGAGCAGGAGCTGTGGCTAATGAGGGCTGGGCTAAACTCTGGAGATGCTACAAAACATTATTGGAAAGGCTGTGATGGGCTGGGGGTGATGAGCTAGCTGCCGCTGGTGGTGGTGAGGGTAATCATAATTAATTTTAATCCGTTTTTATCCCTTTGTACATGTGAACATAAAGAAAATTAAGTCATGGAGGCATTCATGTATGGAAAATAGGAAAAAATAAATTTAATGAATGAGCTAAATTTGTGGAAAAATTATTTCAAAAAGCAAAATTAAAAGCTGGTTCCAGATTTGAAGCACATGGGGCATATATTGTGGCTAAACACTCCTGCAGTTGCACACTTCCATTTTTTTTTTCTTGGAACAGTTTTTTTTTGGCATTGTAATGTTTATGTTTAGCAAAAACCCAAACAAAAACCCCAAATCACCAAAACCCCTATGCCAACAAACCCAAAACAAACAAATAAACAAAACTCAAAACCAACCAAACAAAAAAGCAAGAGCTTTCTAGAAGTAACTGACAAAGTGTTGTCATCAATGGTAGCTTTTTCTCTTATGCTTTTCACTTTTGAAACAGGATAATCACCTCAGTTCAATTAAGTTCTTGATGTTCTCTATGTATTTTTTAAATAATTTTTTTTTGTTTTAAATCTGTTATTAAATGCAGCAGTTTTGGTTTAGTGTTTCTTCAGAGTGTGACTTTTTTTGAGCCAAAACATTGGGAGGTTCAGTAAAAACAAAGTGATTTCAGTTCTTGTCCTAAGAAAGTCTTATATTTGTGTGGCATGGTTTAAAAAACTGGAAAAAACTCCTCAGTATTTCTCAGTGAGTTTAGCAGGTTAATAATAAATTCACACATCTACCTCTGTCACTGGCTTTAGAAGAAAAAGAAGTCTGAAAAAATTCAGACTCTATTGAAGTTACTCAATTCAGAAGCATATTAGATAATTATGGAAACAAATATGTGTGATCAATACAGATAATTCTTTGTGAGTAGTAATTTCTCAGATTTCTACTGCTTTACTGGAATGCTGGGAGGAACTGCTTGTGAAGGCTGACATTTTAATTTTGTATTTTATTATGCCAGTGTAGAGTAACTTTATTTCTTGGCTGTTCTTTAGCTTGGTACTTAACCTTCCCATTTTATAGTGCTCCATTTCCTGCCTCTTCCTGGCAGTGCTGCTGCAATTGGAGATCCCCTCTGCAAATAAGCACATGGAAAATAGAGTTTGTATCAGTCATCAAGCTGTGGTTAGTCTTAAATATTGGCATAGTGGGAAAACCAGCCTTGGTCTGATGGGATTATAGGACTACATCATTTATCACAGAGGAATGAATTTCATGTTGATGAAAAGTAGGGTTTGGACAGTACTTACAGTTTGAAGCCATTTTATCTTTTCTTTTTGGTATCTCACCTTTTTCTCTTCTCCAGATCAAATACCTGGAAGGTGCAAATGTTTGCTACACACACTTGTGTATTTTATGCATGTAGGAAGGTGACAGAATGCTACTGAAGAGGATGTTATGTTAAATAGTTTTTATTTCTTTTTGAACACTTTTCACAGAATTCCCAACTTGTGAGCCACTAACTCAGTTTATCTGCAGAAATGGAAGATGCATTAGCAGCAAATGGCTCTGTGATTCAGGCAAGTGTCAAGTCCTCTATATCTGAAATGAGTATGAGGGATATCACATAAATACTGCTTTGATGGTTTTTTCTTTCTGAGACTCATATTGACCTGTAAGTGGTCAGAGAATAAATAAAGCATTTCAGAATTACTGATATGACCTAGAAATCTGCAACACTGAAGGTTCAGATAAAGAATGAGGCATTGGGTACTGTAATAGGTACAAATATTATATTATGTGGAATGAAGTATGATGATTCATTACAAAAAAAAAAAAAAAAAAAAGGGAAGCAAAGCTATTGCTTATGAAAGTATTTTCTGTTCGTAGAAAACAACATGATTTTGGTGACCATTGTATCTGATTTTTTGCTTTTTGAGGACAAGTTCAATTAAATAAATAGCATCCTTGAAGAGTGAAGGCCAGCAAAACTTTACAATGTGTTTAGTTCTTTTGGCTGGAAGAGTACATATTTAAATGTTAAACTGAACCTCAGAGCTTGTGGTGTGGGAGTGATGTTGCTCCAGTCCTAATAATATTGGGTTGGTCCAAAGCGTTCTATAATTTTATTTGTCTGACAGGAATTTTTATCTGTAAATGGACAAATTCCTGAAATTATCGCTGTGTGCTGATGAATTTCTGTGCATGGAGACCCTTTAGAGTGTACCTAACATATTTATCTCCTTCCTCCCTTGATGAGCATGATCAAATTATGGGAATTGCTTAAGACTGCTGTAATGACTACAACATTAGAGTAATGAGACACTGCAGTCCATGATTATTTATGTGCTTTCTCCACTTTGCACTCTTGTAAACACATGGAAACAAAGTTTAATAATATTGAAATTTGTTAGATTTTCACTTTGGTTTATATGAAGCTGCTTGTGTCTGTGATTATCTCAGGTTATCACAGAGATGAACTGTGTTTGAAAGCTTGTGTAGTCACACACAGCTAAAGAAATTAAGAAAATCTACAGGCTTCTCATGCTTGCTGGTGTCTCTGATTGAATAACTGAGTAAGGGGTTGGACTATCCAAAATTACTGAGTTGAGTGCTGTTGGTAAATAAGATTTATGGTATTATGTGCATTAGAAGTAATTTGATGCCTGTGGGCAGAAAACATGCTACTTTATTTCATGGATTTTTTTTTTTTCTCCTGCCTTTTTCAAAATGATTTTCCCTCCGTATGTATTTTGTTCAGAAATTTTATATTTTAAAATATTCTAAAATGTTGTTTGCAGATGATGACTGTGGTGATGGCAGTGATGAGCTGGGCTGTGTTCACTCGTGTTCTGCTGATCAGTTCAGGTGTCAGAATGGCAGATGTATCCCAGGTCACTGGGCATGTGATGGTGACAACGACTGTGGAGATTTCAGTGATGAAACCAAAACAAACTGCAGCAGGGAAGGTTAGATTTTATTCCATTTTATTCTTTTATTCCAAGTTTTTAATAGTTATAAACAAAGAGAATAATTTGTTATAAATACCTGACCTTCAGCCAATGCAAAAAGAGGAGATGCTTTTAACCTTCATAAAGGCTGGAATGGGAAATATGTCAAGTGCAATGTGATAACACAGAAGTGTATCATGAAGAGGAATGCATTTGAAAACAGAACAGGTATTACAGAGAGATAAGTTTTACAGTTTTACTTCAGTGAATTATGCTGGATGTGGTGTTTGTCTTATTGCAGAGATGTGTGCTGTGTAGGTGAAGAGACAGTATGAAGCGTTCTTTAAGTTGTTAATATTTTGTGTGATGCAAGTCTTTGAGTTTGTGGGGGTTTTTTTTAACACAAAAGCATTTTAACAAACTACAGCCCTATTTAAATTCCATATGTTGTATTTATTTGACTGGGGAGAGAAAGGAAGGATGCTTATGGCAAAGGATAAAGAATAATCAGATTAGAATGAGGGAATATCTTTCTTATTTTCTTCCTAATGTTTTTTCTGCAACAAAGTAATTGTACACAATGTTATTGGTCCCTTTTCATTACTTTATATTTTAAATCTAATTGGATACCTCATAAAAATATATGAATTATCAGAATGCCATATTAATTTTATATAATCACAAAAGTAATTTTTATCCATCTCTATCAAAATTATCAGTCTGGAACTGAACAACCCACTTTTACCCCTGTTCATTTCCATTTTAAAATTAAAGCCTTGTTATAACTTTTTACAATAGAATACAAGAATGTTGATTATGTAAGGAAAAAACCCATAAAGCAATGTTAAATAAAATAAAATGTATATTTATAAACAGTGCTATAAGAATGAATTCAAATAATGCTTCTTGGTACAAGCAGGAAAGTATAAGTATGTCATTACTTTAAAGATTGTGTTATTGTTAATATGTTATTAAATAATAGAAATACAGTTGTAATAGCTTGGCAAAAGAAAAGCAAGAATAAAATTGAAATGGCCATAAGCTAAGAAAATGCTTAGAGAATTATGTATGTGATGAATAATTAAAATCTCCCAGTAATTATTGTTTGAAGCAGTCAGCACTGATTCCAGGGCTGCACTGAGTGAAACCCCTTTGCTGTGGAATTTGGGAACAGCTCCAGCTGCAGTGACAGCACAAACCAGGCAGGTTTGGGGGCCCTGCTAGAGCACAGGTGGGACCTTTCCAGTTCTGTGAATTAGGAGATGGACCTTGTTGGGTAAAAGAAGGAGAATAGGAAGGATGAGGGAAAGCAGCTTGAGGATTAAGCACAGGCTTTATGCAACACCGTGGAAATTTCATTGGCCTTGTTCCTCCTCCTTATACCTCCAAACTTCTTCCTGTCTGACAGATGTGACAAAAGGAAATAAAAATCAGTATTGTGCATGTGCTGGAGGGGGAGTGAAGGAAGTGAGGAGGCTAAGAAAGAGTTTGTCTGAAGCTTGTGTTGGAGTGATGAGTTACAGGATGGAACAAGGCATTTTGAGTGTTATACTTGTGAACTCTGATTTAGGAAGAGTATTCTAAGCCAGTGTAGACTTGGAATGGAAAAAAAAATTTCACGCAAGCAAATTCTTCAATGTAATTCTTATTTTTCTAAGAAACTCCCTCTCCTGGAAGGTGCAGTGGGAGGGAATTTCAGTGCAGCCCTGACGGGAGCTGCGTCCCTGAGCTGTGGCGCTGCGATGGAGAGAAGGACTGTGAGGATGGCAGCGATGAGAAGGGCTGCAATGGAACTCTGCGGGCGTGTGACGAGAAAACAAAGTTCTCCTGCAAGAGCACAGGTAGGGGCTTGCAGATGCATCATCCTCTCGCTTCTCTGTGTGTGTCTGTGTGAGTTTGTGTTGTTTCATCACATATCTACTCTTTAGCTAATGCTTAATACTAATCAGGTGTAGTTACCCATTGTATGCCTTCCAGGAAAATAATATTGATTTACACATCCTGTTTTCTGATTTACAGTATGAAATGGATGAGTTTTGGGATTACTTAAAGCTGAAACCACTCTCTATGATAGTACATCACACCAAATACTTAAATAGAGCATTTAATAGTACTCCAAAGTTAAGGTATTTTCTTTTATTTCCCCTTTCTGGCCCTAGAAATAAATTGAATGAAATGGTATTAAGTACCTTGAATACTGTGAAGAATTACAACCACACTGGAAATTTGAAGTGCAGTATTGGAAGAAAAATACATTCTTTGACTGTGTTTGAAATCAGTTTTTTTTTTTCTTCTCTCAGTATACCGCACTAAAAGGTGGGATAAGAAGGTGGCAATCATTGAATGAGGCTATGCAATGATATAAACAATAACGTTTAGATTAAACCTTTTTTTAGGGGAAAGTCCAGTTAAAGAAGAAATTAATATATGTCAGCACAGTATTAATATTTTTGTGATTTCTGTGAAAGCTTTGTGTAATATTAGGGTTAAAACAACTTTCCTAACAATATTTAAAAGCTGTAAGAAGTAGGAATATTGTTGCCATTGGGCTACTACAAATATTGAAGGAAGGGAGAGCCCATTCTGATGCCTGTGTTGCAGCTAAGCACAATAAATGTATCAGGGTTGTGTAATCTCTGTCCAAAAGTATCTTGCTGTTACTTGGATTTAAAGTTATAAACATCATGATGTCTTGAAAAAGAAATATAGAATACTGAATTGTGTAAAAAAAAAAAATTCCTTTTGTGTTCTTACCATTTCCCTAAAGATGTGTAGAATAAATAGCTGTTAAATGAAACACTTTCTATAAGTAAAAATGGATTATTCACTTCAAACAGAGTGGTTTGTTTCCTGGAAGTGAGTGATGGAAACCCTGATAGAGGAAATAACCAGCATGAGGAGCAAGTGTATTTCCTAGTGCCTAAATGGGGAAAAGCTAACACCAGTCCAGGTAGCCAAAGAAGAATTATTAGAGGCAAGAAAGGTGAATGAATCATAATAGATGAGGTTTATTTTCATCAGCTGCATTTGGAAAGCTAATGAGACAAGATATTATTACTTTAGTTAAGAGAAAGCAGAGCTAGGTTAGATGCAGTGTGGAATACAAGGTGAAATGCAGATTTTAATTATTAGGCTTTACTCTTTTCAGAAAAGCTCATTTTTTAGGCTGGGCTTTGGTTTCTTACTTGTCTTGAATGATTTTAGCTACAGAGAATGGAAATCTCTTTCTGGTAGTAAGCTAAGATTTTCCAAATACAGCTGCCATAATAACAGGAAATAGCAAGGATTTAAATTCAGCATAATAGTCTGAATGAGTTATTTCTGCAGAGAACTAGAACCCCATTTCAAAGTCCCCAATCCAAGCTGCCTCATTATGTACTTCCCTATTTTTGTAATCAGGTTAAAGGAGGGCACTGTCTCAGTTCACAGGGTCAAAGGTGACTTCTCTGGTGGTCACATAGAAATACAGCAAAACCAAAAATTTTCATCAAAAACGTGCTAACTTCAAAGGTATGTGGCTTTGATTTGAAGGAAAATGCAATCATGCTTGTTTGTTGTGTGGAAACACCACTGGAGCAAGCAGTTATGAGAGTCATCATTTTCTCTTTTGCAATATTCCTTCCTCCTGAAGGGGCAAAACTGATGTTCTGGAAGAGGCAATGTAGCAAAAAACAGCAAAAGCAAATTTTTGTTTAGCTACTTTTCCATTTGTTCCATGTGGTTTGGACAAAGGAGTAATATGAGTTTATGAGAAATAGTTACTGGAATGTTTCAGAAGTGTAATTTTCTCTGTGCATGATAGTAAAGAAATAATGCTGTCTGGCTTGGGCATTTGTGGCAGCTGCTCTGGCGAGGAGGCACTGGCTAATTGTCCCCTCAGAGATTGCTGGGTGGTGACATCTGATACAGAATGTGGTGGCTCTGTGTGTGTGGAGGGAGCTGAAACAGCCAATACTCCAGGAGGGAAGGGGCAGTTGGTGAGAAGAGTAATAGTGAGATGGTACTGCCCATTTTTTGCTTATTTCTTTTCATTTTCTGTCTGTAATTAGTAGCTGCAGGGTCTTTCCTTACTGTGGCTTTTGTGGCTTTGGTTGATGTGTCACAATGTCACAGGCATGAGTGCCAACCTACAAAACCAGGATTTGTCAGCATTCAGCCAAAAGGGATTTTTCTGCTTACAGAGATGGTGATCTCAAGAACCATCACATCCAGCTCCTTTTCCAATATGCAGTTAAGGATCTATGGTAGAGTGTATTCTAAAACTTATAGAGATGGCCTTTTGTCATTTGCCTCTAGTAGTTGAACATTTTATTCCTGACAAGTCATCTGACTCCTTTGGATATTGAATGACTTATGGGTCCCTAAAAACATTATTTGTTGAATAAACAAATACTTTTCTTCTTCCCTTGCATATCTTCCATTTCTGTTTTATGTTTTTATACCTTTATTATTTTGCTTGGTCTTGCTGGAACTGTCCAGCCTGGGCAGTCCTTGAGCTTCTGTGTCCAAAGTCAGCCAAAATGCTACAGGGTACTTGAGCTACCAGTAATCCTGATTGTTTTTCTATTTTTTTTTTCAAAACCATCCCATGTTTACTTGTAGTGATCTGTGATGAAAAATATACTAGAGGTTGCATAGCAGTAGGATGTGAGAGGCAGTCATTACCTGATTGAGATTGACTACTCTTGGGCTGCTGCTAGCCAATTATTTTCTGGTTTTAAATTAGATTAGGCTTCTTTTAAATTAGACTAGATTAATTTCAATTGTACAAAGGTCCAACTTTCTATTTTAAATTCTGATTCTGTCCTCAAAAAATTATTACAGGCATGTATTTCAGCTCAATTTTATGTACTACATATATTTATGCTTTTTATTCCATCTCCCTACTTTTCAACTAGTAGTGCTGCACCAAGAGCAGAATCTGTGCAATCTCACTTAAAATGTCATCTAATTACTCTAGTGATCATAATAAAGTGCTTCTGTGAAGAAAAATGTGAAAGAGCCATGAATGTTTCAGTTTAGTAAGCAGTACATCTGAGCTGTAACACTTATTTGTCATACTGTTCTTTTTATTTTCTCAAGTAGCAGTTGATGGTATTCTACCATTTTTGATGCTACTCTGTGGACTATTTTTTTATACTTTCCCTGTTTTTTTTTTTTCTCCCTTAAATGTAATAATATATTAAAGGAAAAAAAAATATTTTGAGGAAAGAAGTAGAATTGGTTTGGAATGGAAAATAAGGAATGTACAGGGAGGAAATCAAATCAATGGGTGCAGATCACAGTGATGCCGGAATATAACAAAAGCAGCACTGGTGCTGTCTGGATGGAGATTGTCAGAGTCCAGATTAGATTTGTGACCAAAGAGCCTGATGCTGAGGAAAACTGGGAAGGAAAAGTTGTCCAGAAATTTAATGAGGAAATTGGTAGTATTTTTATCATTAATTCATGGCCACATTGTTTTCTGTGTTATCAGCTCTCTTCTTCTTTAGGCCTGTTTTTTTTGGCTTTTTTTTTTCCCCTCCTATCTCATCCAGGAGTCATTTATAAACATCTGCTTTGTACTAAAATCTTTAAATTGAGAAATGAAATGACCACATTTTTGAAGCAATGTGATTCAGTCTAAGTCCCATGTGTATTCTACCAGACAAGTGAGATCACTAATCATCAAAACACTAAAATGTGTCAGGTTGGAACATTCTGTAATGTTGATGGGATCAAGACTGAGTCTCCATGCTATAATTTAGGAAGGTGTTACATTACAGCTTTAGGCAGTAAGAATTACCTCTAGGAGGAAACAGTGCAATTAATGCTCCACCAAAGTAGGTTTTCTATAGTTGAAGATGTATTCAGCCAAAAAACCTCCTGGATTCAGTATCCTGAGGAAGACTGAAGGGGTTTATAAATAGTTAATTCTGTTGATAATATTTGTAGGAAATAAAAAACATTGGAGAAGCATTTGGATCAGGCTTTCCCACAAAGCTGCTGTTCAGGCCTTCTGTTTGACTGTGTTACACAAAAGAGCTTTGGAAAAGGGCAGATAGAGCTATTGAAGCAATTAATTTATGATGGACTTTCACTAAAAAGGTTTCTGAAAACCAGAAGTGTGAGTTTCACTAAGGGGCAATAAAGGAAAAATACTTCAGTGAATTTTAAGTAATGATTTCAAGACAGTCATAATATTTCATTAAGTCCATCTCTTAAGAATCTTGGCAAAGATTAATTCCTTGAAAGTATATTCTACTTAAGGACATGTCATATCTATCATAATGAAAGATGAGTCTTTCTTTATAAAACATATCTTCACTAAGGTACAAGAAAGGCAGGGAAACTGATTTTCTCTGTAAACATTTGAATGCATTAAAGATTAAAATAACAGATTAGGAGCACTACTGGAAGCGACTTCAATTTACTTTGGGTTATGGTTGGTTTGGTTCATGTTGGTATTTTCCATTAGCTTGCATTCTACTGCTGTGTTATAGTAATATATAAAATCAATGATCATTCAGGATAATAAAGAATAGGAACACTTTTTGGAACACTTGTGATTGTATGCAATGATAAGCTGCATACATTTCATGCATACATTTTTGTTTCCTTGTGTCTGTGCAGTTCTGTCTTCATATTTGGGACTTTGGCCACTAAAGAAAATGGTGGAAGCTTTTTATTCTAATTACCACTCCTCCCTGTTCGTTTTAAAGCTGATTTTGCACTGGCAAAATGACGTTCTGTTGTTTAAACCTCACATTCAGTGTAGTATGATCCTGAAGTTTCACTTCTTGCTTTTATTTACCAAAAGTGAAAACAGTCTCACATTTGCCTCGTGAGTGCTGCAGAATAATGTTTTTTTTTCAGTCTTCTTGTTTCACTGTCTTTTATCCACTTGACTTTCTGTGAGGACATCAGCATTTTTTGCATGAAAAAACAAAGACTAAAATGTCAAACCAAGTGCATTAAACCAATCTTCAACAAATGTGTCCTAAAACTGAAATCTGTTATTGTATAAGCTGGGAAGGGTGAACAGAAAGTTGTGTCAGTTCCTGCTGAGCAGGTTTGAACTTAGGAGTCTCAGGCTTTGCCAGTCAGTGCCTGGGCATCCACCAGAATTGCTGTTAATGGAACTAAACATTCCCAGGATCTTCCTTCCCATTCCAATTGATTTTTTCTCTTCATAATTAATTCATGGGGAAAAAAGAATTCTAGATCAGCTTCATTACCTGTGGTTCTCTCTGTTCTCTGTTTATTAATTGGGAAATAAAGTGCATGACATTTCTGTTCAGGCTCAGTGTTATCAAAATATACAGTGAAACCCTCGTGGTTGTAGGTAGTGAGTAGAAAAATAGGTTGGGACAGGAGCACACACACCCCTGTAAGTGTCAGCATGCACAGTCTTGGCTCTTTTCATTTAAATCCCTCCTTTTGTTGATTCTAATTTAATACCTCCATGATTTTAAAGATTAAAGCCCTTTTTCTAATCAAGAGGTTTTCTTGCCTCTTTAACACTGATGGTCATCAAAAATTCTTTTTCTCCCTTTTGAGACATGATCTGAACACTGATTTGACAAAAATGAAGTAATTTAAGAAATTTCGTCTGCTGTAGTTATTTTGCCTAAAAGCTGATAATTTATCTGACATCACTGGGGAATGGGTTGTGTCTACGTCCTAGAAAGATTTTGCTTTGCAAACCCATGCTAATTAGAAGTCATATATTGAAACATTGCTTCCATGAAGAGTTGTTGCACTAGAAGATAAAAGAAGAGAGATTAAGAAAAGCAAAATTTAAAAATAATTAGAAAATTTTAATATCATTTGGTGTATTTAACAGATTTTGGGGTTGTGTTCTGCCTATATGCCCTGTTGTGAAGCACACAAATAAGTAGGGCTGGTGTTGTTTGGAAAATTAGATTGTCAAAAGTGCTGTGAACGATGCTTCAGAGTATAAGTGCAAGTTGGTTTCTTTCTGCTCATCAAAGTGGAAAAACATATTAACAGAAAAAAATAATAACACTAAAAAAAAGAGAAATCTGTACATTGTTTTCAAGGTTTTTTTTTTCCCTCCTAAAGTTTGCTTCCAGTCTGATTTCCTGTGTTTATTGTCTCTTTTCCCCAAGGGAGATGCATTAGCAAAGCGTGGCTGTGTGATGGCGATATTGATTGTGAGGATCAGTCTGATGAGGATAATTGCGAGGGCTATTTGTGTGGACCACCAAAATACCCTTGTGCTAATGATACCTCCATCTGCCTACAGCCTGAGAAGCTCTGCAATGGGAGAAGAGATTGTCCTGATGGATCTGATGAAGGCGATCTTTGTGGTACTTTTTAGACACCTTTTTCTGATTGCTCATGATACTGGTTGTTGCGATACCTCCTGTTGAGAAAAAGGTTCTCGTACTGAAATTTTAGCACTGGAGCCTCTGTGAGGATTTTAGTTTAGTTTAAAGTCACACTGAGTTTATGCTTGAAGTTTTAGTTTTCTTCAAATAAGTCAAAGGAGACAAGTCTTTTGTTTTCAAGCCCCTTGAAACATTGCTGGAGGTAAACAATTTAAAGGCCATCGATGTGTAGGAAAGGACTTCAGCTCATTTTCAGTTCTCCCCAACTACAGGAGCTTGAGTTCCCACCATAGAATGGTTTGGCTTGGAAGGCACCTTAAATGTCATCTTGTTCCAACCTCCTGCCCAGGCAGGGATACTTCTGTTAGACCAGCCTACTCCAAGTCCCTTTTAACCTGGCTTTGGACATTTCCAGGAATGGGGCAGCCACATCTTCTCTGGGCACCCTTTGTCAGCACTTCATCACTCTCAAAGTCCAATATTTCTTCCCAGGGTCAAATCTAACTTGTCCTCTGGCAGTTTGAAGCCACTCCTCCTTGTCCTGTCACTGCAGGCCCTTGTCCAAAGTCCCTCTCCAGCACTCTTAGAGCCACTTTAAACCCTGGAAAGGACTTTAAGGCCTCCCTGGAGCCTTCTCTTCTCCAGGCTGAGCACTCCCAGCTCTCCGCCTGTTTACAGAGCAGAGCTGCTCCAGCCCTCAGGGCACTTTCATGGCTTTCCTTGCACTTCCCCCAAAATGTCCCCATCCTCCTCATGCTGGGGGCCCCAGAGCTGGATTCAGTCCTTCAGGTGGGATTCAGTCCTCTCACAAGAACAGAGGGGAAGAATCTCCTCCTTTTGAGGTACAGCTTTATTTGGTGTGGTCCAGGACACATGTGGCTTTCCGGGCTGCAGGCTGACATTTCCAGGCCATGATGTGCTTCTCATCCACTAACACCTCCACTTGTTCCCCCTCAGGGCTGCTCCCAAGCCATTATTTTCCCAGCCTGTATTTGTGCTTGTGATCGCCCTGACTCAGTGCAGCTCTGGGTATTTGGCCTGGTTGAACACCAACATTCAGGTGGCACAGGCCCCACCTTTGGAGCCTGGCAAGGTCCTTCTGGATGGCATTTTTCCCTGCTGCATCACTCACACAACCCTGTCTGATCAGAAACTTGCTGAGGGTGCCCTCAATCCCCCTGTGCATGTCACTGATAAAGGTGTTCAACAGTGTCAATCCCAACACTGACTCCTGATCACCACTTGGACATGGAGCTATGCTAAAACCTTGAAGGGTTCACTAAAGCTACCAGATGAATGGTTGCTCATCAGATAACTTCATAAACAACTACAGAAACTTGTTTTACAAATATAAAATTTTGTTTGCCCATCTTGGAGGCTTTTGTAGGTGTTTTAATTGACTTTTCAATATACAACCTAACTTGACAGCTTTTGCAGCCTTTAATTATTGTTTTTCCATGTTGTTTCAGACGAATGTTCACTTAACAATGGTGGATGTAGCCATCAGTGTTCTGTGGTTCCTGGAGGAAGAATTGTGTGCTCCTGCCCTGCAGGATTCAATCTTACTGCAGACAACAAAACTTGTGAGATTATGGATTACTGCACCAAGCACCTCAAGTGTAGCCAAGTTTGTGAACAGCATAAAAATACTGTCAAGTGCTCATGTTACGAAGGCTGGAAGCTCAGTAAGGATGGAGAGAGTTGTGTTAGTACTGGTAAGCTGAAATTTGGTGCATATTCAATATTCAGGATGTTAATAGCTGTGATGGCAATTTACTGAGAGCTTCTTTCACTTTTTTTTTTTTTAATATATGAAATACATGCTGGGGTTGTCCAAATGTGGGGTTGATTGCAATCTAAGGATTAAAGGAATAAGTTAAGGATTAAAACTGTCCCTATCCTTGATGTACAAAGGGGTATTGAAATATTAGGCTATTGCTAATCTAAGAATGCTAATACCAGATGTTTCTGGGAATGTTAATATGGTGTAATTCTGAAACTGGTTGAAGTTGTGTGCAGTTTTTCATGTGCAATAAATATATACATATATATGTATCAACAAAATTTTGCATTCTAGGTGGGGAATTTACTATGTATTTTTAAGAAATGGATTGATCGATCAGAATTGGTTAAGGGTTCAGAAGGTTAATTTTGAATGTGCAATTATATGAATGTGCCTCTTAGCATTCAATATTCAAGATGCTTTTTCCCCTTAGGCATTCTGGCACCTTTTTTTGGACAGCAGTAAGAACCTGCTCGGCTCACTAGTCGAAGTGAAAACCAACATGAGCCAAAACAGGCGAGAGGAATGTATTCCCCTCATTGGTCACTCTTAATAAGTACTGAGGCATCCTTTGGAAACTGTGTTAGGAGTGTGTTTTTCAGGTGCAGTGTTGTGTGTAAAACAGAAACATGCATGTGCAATATAAACTGTTACACACCTTTACCTCCGTGGTAGAGATTTAGAAATAGTCTTGAGTTTGCATTTTAGATGTTCATAATTCAGTTTTCTTTGATAATTTTAGTCTATATTATCTCTACTCTTTTACAGAGTTTTAGCTCTGAACAGAAATATCTTCCACATTCTGTTTTGCTTATTTGGATATTTCCCAATTCTTTAAATATGATTAGGATATTCTTTATTTACTCTTACTCTGCAGTGATTGCTGTTAAAGTTCTTGCTTTATGTCAGTGCTTTGGTCTGATTCTCAATGATTTTTGATCAATCTGATTTACTACATTGTGGACACTTCCAGTAACTGGAAAAAAAGTGCATTCTTATTGGGTTAGAGAAAGGAGAGGATTAAAGGAATTTAAGACAGTGTTAGTAACTCATATGAGAAAAGCTTGAAACAAACTTTAAACTAAATCAGGTAGAAATGACCAAAATTTGGAAACTAAATGGGGAAAAAAGTGAAGTATGCTCACTTGTGGTATAAAATAAGAAAAGTGAGACTCCAGTTTCTCAAGTTTCTTAAGCCCATGGGATATTTCTGCTTAATGTTTACTGGTGTTGGTGAGAATCTGAAGTTACAAATTGATTTCTCCAGATTTTTTTCAAAGAATGTAATACTAAATATATGATCTGAGACCTGTGATGTCAGCTGATACAAAGAAAAATGATCCTGTACAAACTGTAATGATGCTACCCTAATGCCATCAAAGCTGTGATAAAATTATTCCATATTAAATATGGCATATGCTTTTAGAGGCACAAATCATCCTGGCTCTTTTCAGTTTATTTAATTCAAAAGGCATGGGAAGTTCTCTGGAGGACAGATCCTCTGACACTTCAGTCGCTGACTGTGTGAGGGGCATTTTAGGAAAGCGAGAACAATTTTGGTTTCTCTTGTGGATCTGTGAGACTCAAAATGTCTGCATCACCTAAGTCTTTGAGCATGAGATCTTGAATGAACTTAGAGTGAAGAAAAAACTTTTATATTACACTATTACAAATAAAGTGCAAAGTGACCATATGAAGGCAAGCTGTCCCCCAAATGCCAAACTACCATTTCAACAATTTCAATTGTTATAAAGTCATTCTTAGAATAGCCATAGTGATTTGAGGTGCCTTGAACAATATGTGTATTCTGTTAGAACAGTAACTTGTAGTCTGTTTTCCAGAAGAAAAAATAAATTACTTAGAAGAAAATGAGAACATTGCACTTTACCCCTTTTTTTTCTCTATCTGAAATAGCATTTTCCTATGTATAAGAAAAATTTCACAAGCACACAGCAATTACATGTAAAGTTAGTATGCAACACATTTTTAGAATATGGTAAAATTGGTTTATTTGTGAGCCCATTAGAAGGGGACTATGAGTGCTGAAAATGCAGGAATTATACGATTCTAACTTTTCTTCCTGATTTCATCTCAGTATCAAAAGTGTGCTTGTCAGGGGAATCTAATGAATTGCCAGTGAAATAAAATGAATTACAGAATAATAAGTATATAGAACTGAAATGCTTGAATTGAGTAGTTCTTCTCTTCCAGTTTGTTTTTCCAAGCCTTTCTTAGTTTCCTCTGTTGTGTCTCATTTCTGCTTATGCTGTTACTTCTTGAGGGTTTTAAATGTTTTCTTTTTTCTCCTCCAGAGTTTCTGCACTTTCCATGTCTCTTGTTTTCATCTCGTTTGCTTGTTGCTGTTCTGGCATTGTGACATTAGTGACTTCCCAAACTTTAAATGTTTCCTTTAGATTTAAATTTGTATTGATTGAACTGAGTGTGTTACAGAGCTCCATTATTCAGATGGAAAGTCAATACAAATTTTATGTTTTCATACTCGTGTTCCTGGTTTCTCTTAAAACACATTTCAAAGTGAACTGTGCTGAAACATTGCGCTTACTCTTTTAAGTGATAATAAGCATTCAGAAAAGAAACCCCAGCTGTTCTTAAAATATATTTAAATTTCATGTTTATATTCAACCTTTCAGGCTTTGGTATAATAAATGTTAGATGAGCTCAGAAACACTTGGTTTAAAATTGATTGTCAGCCTTTCCTAAGCAGTGGAAACTGTTATATCACTTAATATATATATATATATATATATTAATAGTAGATGGTGTGTCTGTCTGTTTGATCTGTTTTGGCTGGTTTGAAACTCAATTTTGTTATAATTTCCAGATACCTTTAAATACTAAAATGGAGAGGGGAATAGTCCAATCTTCTCTGAGCTTAGCCAAGCTTTTAATTAAGGTTTCTTTTCAGCATCTTTATTGAGTTAGTGTTTTTCTTTGAGATAATTTTCATAAAAGCACAGTGTAAATTGTTTGCTGTGTTGTTATTGTTACAGTGAGCTTCAATCAAACAATTAGGTACAATTAGAAGTTTTTCTAAGAAAGAATTTTAAATTTAACCCACTGAAAAATGTTAGGCATTATTCTTTATAGAGTCTTTTTTGATGGCACTGTGTGGGCAGTTTTCTTCTACCAGAGATGGTTTTTTTACAGCTTTTCATGTAGCTTATACTTTGTTTGCCTCATATATTTTATATCCTAACCTTTGTGGTAAAAGAGAATTGAGGCGTTTATGAAATCACAGAGTGCAAAAATGTATGATTTTTCTTAACAAATTAATAAGTTATTTTTCCTGAAAATTTTAGGGAATGTAATCAATAACCATTGTATTGATTTAAATAAATCCTTTTAATCAATTAGCATAATAAAAAGTATTTGCTCTCAATTTCGAGATGATGAATCAGGAAAATAACATCAAATTTTTGGTTTATCAGGTGATAGAAGCATATTTTTTAAAAATTTATTTGATTGAGCCTGAAAATCCCAATTCCCTGTAATGTAGCTGGTTTTATAGAGCCATGGAATGATCAGGTTGGAAGGAAGATCAAAGCCCAGCTAATGCTGCTGCTGTTTATCTGCTTTCCAAGACCTTCAGGACACCTTCAGTGCTACACTCCAAGTTTCCCAGGGGTGAAATGTTTTGTTGACTCACTCTCCTGAAGACTTTTGTTTTTCTGGTCTTTGAGTGTTCCTGGTCCAGTTTAAGCCTTTAATCCTTGCCCTACTTGTTATTTATACAGAAAACGGGATTTTTTCTGTTTCAATTCACAAGCCTTTTATGACTTAAAGGAATTTTATATGCTTCCACTCATCTTCCTATTCCATTTTTTTAGACTAAGCAGTTCCAGATTGTTCATTCTTCCCTTGCAGGCCATGATTTCTAGACCTCTTGGAACAGCTTCTCATTTCCTCTTGTGTTTCTGTACTGATTCACACTCTTCAAGAGCTGTGCTCAGAGGAGGATACAGTTTTGCAGGCTGTTGTCAGCCAAGTTTAGGGTTTTGTCATGTTTATTTCAATTGTAAATCCTGTCAAGATCCCATTGAACTTTAATCCTTTTCATAAAGATAATTTGCACTGTAAGTCATTTATCTTAAACTGTACCTCCTCTACTTTGAATGAAAAAAAACCAATCTAACATAGCACAGATTTATTTTCTTTTTCTCCCACTGTGGTGTTAATTGCTGAGAAATAAAAAAAAATTAAAAAAAAAATAAAAAAAGCTGCTAGTGAGGTCCTATGCTTTGGAATTGCCAAAAAACCCACAGATCAGTAAATTCCTGCGTAACAGCTGCCAATTTATCAGAATTTGGGAAGTGCCATTGAAGTGTGTTTCAAGTTCAGATAACTGGTGCTTGTGAAACAGCTCCTAATGTCAGTGATCCTGTTCTGCACTAAATTATTTAACCATTGCAGAGCTTTGAAAAATTTAGTTTGCAGAAAGTCATGCATTGCTTTAACAGATAGGAGGGTCATTTGGAAATTTGAGGCAGGTTGTGAACAAGTGCTTCAGGAGCAGAAACACCACTCTGCTGGGGTGCTTGATTAGCCTAAATTATCACAGATAATTTGATATGTGTGTGCCATGGGCATCAGGAGAAGAGGGAGCTGCAGGAGGAAGTGAGCAGTGAAGTGTTGAAGTAAATGAGAAGAGAGAAACTGGGTATTTTCAGGAGCCTTGAGAAGCAGGAGTATTGTCTATTGCCATTAACTGACAATAATCTTTTACATAAATAAGTTTAATTGTACTGAAAGCAAACATCCCAGTATAATCTGTGTTTCACTCTAGGAGAAGGAACTCGGAGTCTTTTGTGGAAAGCAGCATCTTCCCCACAGAAAAGGCTTGCTGTGAAAAAATATCTGTAGCAAAGTGGATATACTGAGTTGATTCGACAGTTCATAGAATCCAATTTTTTGTCTTCCTTGTTTGCTTTATTAACACAGCTACTTACTTGAAAAGTCTTTCCTAATCTATGTAAGAACTATAGTAAAAGAAAAAAACTGTTTAATAGTATGGTTGACCAATGCTGATCATATTTGCAGACATTTTTATGCAACTTTATATCGACTCACTGGCACAAATCATGTAGCATTAATTCATTAACAGTGGAAGGAGAAAGTCATTGGTAGCTGGATTTGTGATGACATGACATCAAATGTTCATTTTCCTGATTCTTAGTTTGACATGAGGGGTTCTTTATGCACTTCAATTGAAAACACAAGGTACACTGTATATTCAAAAGGTGCTTTATCTATTAGTACATGGTTTCAGCTGATTGGCTATTAAAACAATGTATATTTTAGTGTTTTCATTTTTCTGAACCTTTTGAGAAGCAGATTTTAAATTTGATAATGTGAATTTTTAAAGCTCTAATTATGGGCTCATAATGCTAGAGCTACAAAATACAGTTCAACAGTTGAGTCTGATATTCCAAAATTTAATGTCTGATATCTCTAGTTGGGATCAAAGATAATGTTTGAAGGGAGAATTAAGAAGTCTGTTGGACTGAAAAAGTAATTGAAAGACTCCTTATCAAAAGATGAATTGTTTTAATCATCTCTTTCTCACGATAAAGATTCTGTTGTTCACCTTCCACTTGTCATTTATATCAATTTGTAGCAATATCTTTTTTTATTATTCCTTTGAAATGTTTAATCTTCGTCTTCCAGATCCATTTGAGGCTTTCATAATTTTTTCTATTCGACACGAGATCAGAAAAATTGATCTTCACAAGCGTGACTACAGCCTCTTAGTGCCTGGTTTAAGAAACACAATAGCCCTGGATTTTCATTTCAGTCAGAGTTTACTGTACTGGACAGATGTGGTGGAGGACAAAATTTACAGAGGCAAGCTCTCTGATACTGGAGGTAAGGGTTGAATCTTTATTTCCTTAACAGTGAGAACACCTGCAGTTACAGGGTGTGAGACCTGGTCAGTCGTAACTGAGCTGCCATCCACAGAAACAGAATTTATGATGGCATTCTGCCTTTCACAAGGGCTATATCAAGGCTGTACTTCATTTCCAGGCAGATAAAAGACTTTTGTTATCAAAGTTTCCTTTTGCAGTATGCTCTAAAGGGAGGAAATGGCAAATGCAAAGAACTGGTGTTTCTCCTTGGTTCAATGAGTGCAATATTGATTTCTTTTTTTTTTTTTTTCTTTTTTTCTTTGAAGTTTATCTTCACCTTATTAAAAAATTGTAAGAATTTGTCAGATGTCTGATAAATTATCTCCTCTCACTAGGTGAAAGATTCTGCTTCAAAATTTTATAGCATCCAGAAAGACTTTTTCTTTCCTCTGGTGACATAATGATGGTCTATATCTCAACATAATCTCATAATACATACAAAAGAGATTCTACAAAATGTTCATTGTTGAAGTGTATGTTCCAGTGCTTTCATCTAAAAGGCAAACCCCATATATACCAAAATTCACTTTAAAAGCATCTGATGAACTTGTATGTCCATGTTCATTCTACCAGTCTCTATATCAGTTCTTTAAGAATCTATTTTGCTCTCTTTTTTTTTTTTTTTTTTTTTCCTTGTTTCTTACTTTTTCTTTTTTCTGTCAGGTGTTAGTGCCATTGAGGTTGTGGTGCAGCATGGCCTGGCCACTCCTGAAGGTCTGACTGTGGATTGGATAGCAGGAAACATTTACTGGATAGACAGCAATTTGGACCAAATTGAAGTAGCAAAACTCGATGGCACTTTGAGGACAACGTTAATAGCTGGAGCTATGGAGCACCCAAGGGCTATTGCTTTGGATCCCAGATATGGGTAATTATAAATTACAAAAATCGTTTTTCCTTGTTGCAAAGTATTGTAAAAATGTTCAAAAGTGATTTTTGTTTCATTTCCTTTTTTGCTGTGAGTTATAGTTTTTAACTTATCTTTGATAGTTCTTGAAAGTCTATTTGGAATGACAAAGAATTATTAGTGTGCTTTTTCTAAGTGAAAAGGATTAAAAAACAGAGGACACTGGGATCTTTTGTATTGGCAAATATACCTTGCCACGTTGTTGTTTCATTTCTTTTTTTTTTCCAATGTGGATGATAACTGGAATGTTTGGTCTAACATTTCTGCGTGGTTAATGGACAGATTTAGGTTATTCTTCTCACTTAGAGACCAGGTGGGTTTTGTTTGTTTGTTTGTTTTTGGTTTTTTTTACTTTTTGTGTTTGGGGATCCTTTTTTTTTGGTTTGTTTTTTTTTTTTTTTTTTTGTGGGGCTATAAAAATACAGCTTAGATGTTACTGGAAGTCTAATGGCTGAATGAGGTAAATGCCACCTTTTGTGTTTGGTTTTCATCTCTAAAGTGGAGATAATGCTTGCCAACTCCTGTCAGTATTTTTTATACTTATTCATTAGGGGTATGCTGAAAACCAGAATATTGTGTATATTCAATAGCTCCATCCTCTTCTCAATATTATTGCTCTTTTAGAGAGGGGAAAAAACCCAAAACAAACAAAAACATTCAGAAAAACACAGCAAAAGTGACAAGCCACCAACCACAAATAAAATGTGGCCAAATATAACACAACTGATCTGTTTTCAAAGTAATGATATTTAATTTTGTTTAGGAATTGGCTGCAGTCTGTGTCTTCACTGAATATTTCTCTCAGAAGCAAAGCTGTGAATAAAAAAATAAAGATTGATAAAGGTTCCAAATTCTGGGCTCCAAAGTGTGAATTAGGATGTACATGCCTTAATGATTAAGGCTTTTTCCCTCTCAACTGAGCTGTTAGAAAGCTTATTTACAGAGTGCATTGCTTATCTATAAAGATCTTTAAAAAGAGGCATCCTGTTGGCAGAAAAATTTGCAGAGAAGTTGCTCAAATTAAATGGTTGGGATGGGAAAAAAAATCAAATCACCACTCTTCTTGAAACTGAAGGTTAATCTGTCTTTTGAAGAGCTAGAAGCAATTGATGCTAAATTATGTTAGAAGTCAGGAAAGAAAAAAATCTTTAAACGCAGATAGGAATATCTCCTCAATCCTTTCACAAATAAATATGAATAAACACTGGTAATTCAAGGAAAAGGGTTGTGTTAGGAGTGCACAAATCCCATTTCTTAGTGGAGGCAGAGCTGCACTCCAGCCTGCAGTGGGGCTGTGCAGGTGTTCTCAGTCCACACCCATACAGATGTGTGCAGATAAATATAACAAAATAACCATCTGTAGATAAACACATCCCCTGTGAACCTCCCTGGCAGCTCAGGTTGAAGGTCTTTTAGTGGGAAATACTTGTCAGAAGTTCTGTTGCAGTCTGGCTCTTTGCAATTAACTCTTTACAACTAACCACAAGTTTTCCTATCAAAAGTATAATTTTCCTTTAACCAGTCTGTGCGTTGTTGAAAATGCAGTAATTTAAGAACAGAGTTTATTTCTGTCTTCTTGGCGATGCTGCTTCTGTTATTTAACAAGACACTTCTTTGGTTATAACAATGAAAATTCTCTTTATTAGAAAAACATTAGAGATGGTATAAAACTGAGAGACAATAATAAAACCTGTCTTTGAAGTTTTCTTAGGTTAATCTGTATAAAATTCATTAGTGACATACCAAAATCCAGAGGTTTTCATTAAAACACTCTTAAGAGTAGCTGAAAATCTCTTGTTTAGCCTGTTCCTCGATCCCTGCTACCTCAAATCACCTTTCTTCCCATTCTCCCCTCCCCATCCTTCTTATCCTTGGATTGCTTTCAAAGGCTCTCATTATAATTTCTGTTAATGAGCTGGGTTTCTAATTATAGAGGGAAGACAAGGCAAGCTGCCACGATATAAATGGACATAGAAAAGGGAATGCTACTAAACCCCTAGGTTTTTTCTTTAAAAGTTCTTTATTTTCATAGTGGCTCTAACTAATAAGGAAATATTGCCTCCATGTTACCCTTAAGAATTTATATGGAGACCCAAATTGATCTGTGTTTAATCCTTTCATTTAAAGTATGTAAACGGTTGAACCTTTTTTCCAACTGTTTTCTCATAAACCATTTCAGATTTTTTTCTTCATGCTTTAATATTTTCTTCTATCCCCCTTTCTTTTTCCTTTTCCTCTCACCAGAATTCTGTTTTGGACAGACTGGGATGCCAATTTCCCTCGCATTGAGTCTGCTTCCATGAGTGGAGCAGAGAGGAAAATCATCTACAAGGACATGGACACTGGAGCCTGGCCCAACGGCCTCACTGTGGATCACTTTGAGAAAAGGATAGTGTGGACAGATGCCAGGTAAAGTGCTCACAGCATCCTTATTGTCACTGAGAAATCCTCGTTCCTCCATGCAGAAATGTGAACTGCAGGCTGAGTGGAATGTAGTTATGGACATTAATTCTGGACACGAAGAGCCCTGGGCAGGCACATGTACAATATGTACATTGATTTAATTGCCCTGCCAGCTGTGGGATCACCCACAGTCCTGGCTCCCTGTGCCTTTCCATGTGTCCTTCCCGACACTCATCCATGCAAGGCCAAGTTAGTTCATTATTTTTTAAAGTTCATGTGAAAGAAAAATGAATTTTCTGTTGTATTTCTCGCAGCATTGAGGTAAATTAAAGCATTATACAAACATTTCATATGTCTGAGTTAATTAATAATATGAATTTAATAATCTACAAAGTTAATGATTGCACTGCAAAAATTCTTTGGTTTTACCACTCTTACAAAGTAAGGTTTTTTTTGTCCAATGTCATAATGGTTGTGTGATATTTATTTTATTTTTACATAATCTTAAATTTGGGGTTGTCTTGTAGATCGGATGCCATTTATTCTGCATTGTATGATGGAACCAGCATGATAGAGATTATACGGGGTCACGAGTATCTTTCTCACCCTTTTGCTGTTTCTTTGTATGGGAGTGAAGTTTATTGGACAGATTGGAGGACCAATACCCTCGCCAAAGCCAATAAATGGACTGGCCAAAATGTCAGTGTAATACAAAAAACAAGTGCTCAGCCATTTGATCTCCAGATTTATCATCCAAGTCGTCAGCCTCAAGGTGAATATTTATAGAATAATTTATTACTGAGGGGGAAAATAAGTATTCTTTTTATACATAAATATCTGTGTATTATTTTGTCTTGACCTGTTGTATTCGGCACTAGATAAAGTCAAAAGTACACAACCCATGTGGCAGAAATTTTTATTGGGTACAAATATATATCCATATATATATGTGTAGGTTACAAAATAGCAATGCTTAAAAAAAAAAGTATGAATTTTTGTTGTGAGATATAACAAAAGACAGCAAATGTTTTATAGGTAAATATTGGAAAGTGAAAAATACCACTAGAGGATGACCACCAATTATTTACAGAATCTTCCATGTTCTCTGGATAAATTTCACCTTTCCTGGCAAGAAGTTGATGTTAATACAATACTATTTTAGAATTTATCTCATTAATACTTGTTGTTGTTCTTTCTTTTTAATACTGAGAAATGATATTTTGTTTTTCTCCTTATCCAGAGTTTGTAGTTCTCAGTAAGGAACTTAGACTTCTATGTTAGTAGGTTGTGAGCAATCTTCATTTGAAAACTTTAAATCCTGACAATTTTGGATGTCTGTAAATGTATTGGAGCCCAGTCCTGCATTAGTTATACGCAGGAAACTATGGTTAAAACTCTAATGTAAATTAGTATCAGCAAGGAAAATTCTACTATACACTAGAAGGCAAAAGATTTGAGGAATGGTCTCACATGGAATAAAGGACGAGCAATGAATGCCACTCGTTGATGGGAAGTGTCCAAGAGTGGTGACAACTGTGGCCTCTCAATATGTGACAGAAATTGTCAGGATTCATTTTTCTTTTATTTTAAAATAAAATAAATTATGCTTTTATTCTAAAATAATAAAGAATGTATATTGAAGATATATGTTACAGGTTTTCAGTGGATTTCAAATCTCTTGGACTTAATCACTCTGAAATAAGCCACTTATTTCCCTTATTCTTCAGAATTTGCTTTTTGGGGCAGAGTAATTTCTTAAAAGCTGTCTGATTTCTGGAAAAGAATATGTGTGCTCAGGCATTTAAAATAGGGGTGGAGTAAATATTCATCTCTGCACACACCTTTCAAATAAGTTTTTTTTTCTTGTTTCTTTTTTCCTTTTGTTTCAGGTTTTTGGATGCTTTTGTTTGGGTGTTTTTGACAAGTTTCTTTTAACTTTAATTTGCAATTTTTTTTCTTTTGATTTAATGGCTCATAACTTTGGGATTTGAGGAACTGTATGAACTGTATTCCATATTTGACGTGTTTAGAGTAGCAGTAAAGTTGGTATTTATCTTTTCTTGCTCTCAGAAAAAGAACTCATTTCTGTTTGGAGTGGGGCCAGACAGCATCTTCAGAGGGATTCTGTAGCCCAGGGAGACATCAGGCAGTATTCCACAGTCACAGATATCTTGGCCCTCAAGCAAATTAAAGCTGTAGAAAGGTCTTCAGTTATTTTTTGCCAAAATCAAGAAGTTCAAGGATCATGTTGTGTAATTGCAGCTTTTAATTTATGATGTAGAAAGCACTGGATTCTGATTTATGTTTGGCATTCTTAGTTTGCTCTAAATTATTGTCTTCCAGCAGGAGCAATTTTTTTCTTCAAATCTGCAGTACCTTTTTAGTTGAGCTAAAGAAATTATGATACTGCCTGATTACTTGTTAAATTTTCCTTTAAATTTGTAGCTATTTTGCAATAAATGAACAAGACAGTGTGCAGGTTAGAACCCTAAAATAAAATTAGGAGTAGATTTACACTGCAAATTGACAATATGAGTAGAGCACTGCATGATGAACATTTTGCATTTTCGTCTCCATCTGGGTCATCTACGTGGGTGAAAGTTTATTAGCTTTTAATACATATATCAAGGAAGTTATTTTGATTGAAATGAAGTAGAGCAGAGCTAAATAAACTCTCCTAGCCTAAAGCAATTTTATTTGAGTCAGTCTAGGACAGATGCTAATTTAAGGTAGCAAAGTTAAAGTGAGATGTTTGTATGGATGATAAGTTCAGCTGTCAGCAAACCATGGGTGATTTTTGGGGAAACTTCTCTCCTAATGCAGAATATTCTCAGGAATGTGAGATTGAGCCCCACTTGTCTTCCCAGAATCAAAGTTGTGTGTCAGGAGTGCTGTTAAATGGCAAACAGGGTTTCTAGGAAGATTTTAAAAAATTTTTCAACTATTGACTATCTTTTAAAAATCCACCTGCTGCAAAGAACAAAGTTTATCTTAGAAGTTGTAGCAGTGCACTACTGAGGATGGTGATAAGAGGGGTAAATACAGAGCATTGAAAGGATCACATCTTGAAAACACAAAGCTGTGAGTTTCTCACACTTTTCCTTTTTTTTTTTTTTTTTCTTCATTTTTCCAAGGCATTAATTTGAATTAAAATGAAAAACCAGACATGGCTATGACATTATTTTTCTTTCTGCAGATTAATTTTTTATCTTGAAATCAGGACAAACAGTACAATAATAAACATAGTATATTGGCACCACTGGGCTCTTTCATAATTATGTAACTTAAGATGAGAAGAACTAAAAAAAACTTATTACTTTGAGATCTTATGTCAACCTTGTATATGTTCTTTTTACTTCAAAACTAGCAGAAAGTTTGGTATGTGTATTATAAATAATGCAAAATATATATACAAAAAATGTATATTATTATTTTACTTATATTTATAGTATATATGTTTTATAGATATATAATAACATATGTTTTTCTGAGCTTTTTCAAGAATTGTGATTTGTTCTTAGAGTATTCCTGTTTGTTTAGTTTTGTGGTGAATATGAACTGACTAATTTTTGAAATGAATGTTTAAAAACTGAAACAGAGTGATTAGAGGAAATAAATATATAGTTTAGAACTTGCACATCTGATCAGTCCTAATCTGTAAATTTTAAAGATTAAAATAAGCAGATATAATCAGGCAGTATAAAGATTTAACTTGGCTGAGTACTTTGGTCTTAGGAAAAGCAATTCTATTGGAAGTATTGACAGTGAGCAGAGGATTTGATCTGTAACTGGTTTTAAATATGAGTGGGAATCGATTGTCAGCAATTTGAAAGCACCTTTTGATGTGACTGTAGTGCAGATATTTGAAGGTTTAGGCAGAATTCAAACATTTTTTGCTCTGTTAAAGTGCAAGATCAAACTTTGTCTTGCTGAAATCTGGTGCCACAAAGGGACAAGCTCAGCATGAAGATAATGCAGGGGATAAGTTGGCCATAGGAAATGCATATTGAGAGGTTGTCAGAGTAAGTTTTCGTTTGTCAGCTGGTGATGGAATGTCTGAGGGGGTTGTTTTTAAGGGTTACTGGTCAAGAAAAATAAGCATTTTGTTTAAATGAAGTTTTAGAGAGCAGCCAGGAAGCAATGTGACAACCCTGACGTGTGTACACCTGTGCACAGCACTGTGAGACAAACAGACTGACAAGCAATCAGCACTGCAAATCAATCAAATAATGAAAAAGGCTGGCCAGTCAGGGAAAATGCCAGATCTGTGGCTTGCTGTGATCAAAAGGGAAATAGATTGGTGGAAATGATTAGGAAAGGAATAAAGCAGCACAGGTAGTGAACTGTGGTGCTGTATAAATCCATATCACTCCCACAGCTGGAATAATGTATACAGATCATATCCAGCACATCAATAAAGCCTGACTAGCTGATCAAGAGTATGGGACAGGTTTTGCTCTGGGGACAGGTTGGCTGATGCTGCTGGAAATTCCATTTATAGACAGGCTTCTGTATGGTGGCAGCCTGTGAAATCATAAATGGCACGGAAAAGGTGAGTAACAAATGCTTATGAGGTTATTCAAAATAGAAATAGAAGTGTTAGAATGAGCACAAGAAATAAAAAAAGCCAAATGTTTGAAAGTCAGAGCAATAACAATGTGCCCTTAGGAGAATTAGTTTTTATTAGGAAATAAAGAGCAGGCTTAGCTGTTATTCCATGAAATCAGTATGAATATGAAAGGAATATATAAATATGTGCTGCTAGAAGTAATGTTTAGATCATGGTACTTTGCTCCTAGAGTGGTGCATTCATGTGGAAACAAACACATCTGCTTTATAACATTTATTTTCCTACCAATTTTGTGCTCTGTGCAATATGGAGGGAGTTGTGATGTGAACAGTACACAAATTGCACTGGGTGCTTGGAGCACACTTGAACTACAACACTTTCTTTAAAATCATTAACAAACATGCCTTTTATTTTTTTCTTCTGTCTGTTCCTCTTTTTTAAATTCCATATATTCCATTCCATAAAGCCCTATTTGCCTGGAAAGACAATGCAGGGATTAATTATTCTTAGGCCCAAAGTAAATCCTTGTCAGAGATAGTTGTATGCATACAGAAAGGTTGAGATTCCACAGAAATTAATGCTCTGTATTGGCAAATAAAGGAAAGGAAATGCTTCTCTGCAAAACACAAGACTAGATTTTTACTGTCTTGCAGCACCTGTGAAAAAAATTTGCCAAAAAATTGCAGGAGGTTGAATCTCTAGCTGGTCTCCTGATATCCCTTTACAGCATAAATGATTCTATGATCTCCTTCACAATATTTTCAAAACTCCAAGTTGTTCTTTGTTCCTGATGTGTACTTCATAGGGATAGATGACTTCTCTCTACTAATAGTTTATTAATAATTGGAAAGGCTCCCTGAGCCTTGATAACTTCAAGGTTTTTTCTTCAACTTTTTTCTTTTTCTTCCACATGAAGTTGTGACCTTCTTACAAGAGATCTCCCCAGATTTTCTCTGGGTTCCTATTGATACAAGAACAGTGATGTTAAATAAACATTCCTCTTTTTTAGTCCCTGGGAAAGGCTGAGTGGCTTCCAGTGCTGCCAGTGCTTAAAAGGGGCAAATGGGATGATTTTATAGAAAAATATTAAAAGCCTGGGTTGTTTCTTTTTTTTTTGGGGTGGCGGGGGAGTTTGTTTTTGGTTTTGTTTTTTTTTTAAATAGAATAATGGCTACAATTGTAATTATCCTGTTTATGCAAGATTTTGAAAGCTTCTTTCTTCCCACAGTATGGGTTAGACAAGTAAGTAGTTAAAGGATTCAGGAACTCCTGGATAAATTTGAGGAAGCATGCACTGGTGGAAAAAAAATGGTTCATGAAGAAAAGTTGGTATTCAAATTTTAGTGATTGAACTTGAGGCAAATTTATTTTTTAAGGAAATTCATACATTAGATTGCTGTGGTTATCTAGTTGCTTGTACTGCAGACTAGCACAATATTAGAGGAATATATTCTACACTAATTGGTTTTTTTAATTATAAGTTTGTCTTTGAGTCAGTCAATCTCACTTCCCTTGTCATCAGTGTTAATTTTCAAAGGGTTTTTTCTTACAAAAGGAAGAGTCAACATTACTTTCTGTTTTTGCTTGAAATGTCTCTTCAGCAGTGCTCTGGAGCTTTGGGGTTTATAACAAGGAATGAAGATGATAAGAACCATTTCCAGGTTTTGTAAGGCTAAGAGGGTCCTCCCTGGTCAGCTTTCTTCCTGCTCTTTAAAGCAGTTTTAGCACATCTTATTCTATCACTGAGCTATAGGAAGCAACTTCTGAAAACCTACACTTAGGAGAATTTTACTTTGAAAAAAGCAGAAATACTTTCCTGTGTTTTTTTGGTTTGTTGTGGTTTTTTTTCCCCTTTCAGATTCTATTTCTGTGCTAGATTTCCAACTAATATTCCAGTAATGAAATCAAATTGAGAAGAAAATTGAATTTACCATAGTCCATCTCATAATCTAAGCTTTGCCAAATGTTTTCACACAATTAAATCTGTTTTTCAGGTCCACATCATATTGACTTTTTTTTTTTTTCCGCGTGTCTTGATTAGGCGTGTAAGTTTTAAATCTTATGGAAAGGTTGCAAAATTAATATTGCCGTGGGAAAATTATATCCAGTGGCTTCCTAAAGTTACAGTTATAAACTGTGGCTGTATTAACAAAACAAAAAATTAAATATATGTATTATATATATATGTATATGTATATAAATAAATATATATATATATTCTTGCACTAGAGTTGAATATTAGCCTGTAAAAATTATTAGAGAACAAGCTGAGCTAATCACTTAGGCTGTTTGTCTTCAGACAGAATTTTTCCCCTCTCCCAGCTGTTTGACAAGCCTTGGTTTGAACAAGTGTTTTTACATGTTGTGTGTTTCAATGGTTTTGTTCCAGCTCCCAACCCATGTTCTGCTAACGAGGGCAGGGGTCCCTGCTCTCACATGTGTCTGATCAATCACAACAGAAGTGCTGCCTGTGCCTGTCCACACCTGATGAAACTGTCTTCAGACAAAAAGACATGTTATGGTAAGTTTTCCTCCAACAGCCTGGCAATTGCATTGATTTTAGAATCAATGAGCAAATGAATGTTAAAAATAAAATCTCAACAGTGCTTTTTAATGGTGAATTTTAAAGGAGAAGCTGCTTTTTGAGAATCGATGACTTATTTTAATAGTTGAGGTCTGTGGGGCTTTGATATTTGCTGCCACAGCTGTTCCTTTGTGCTGCTGGGGTGTGTGTGATGTGTTCATAAAATTTATCTCTGCAAAACAGAAAGCTTTATACTGAAAAGTGCATCATCCCAGCATTCCCAGTCAGGTAAGCTGAATAACAAAAAGATGCTTAATAGCTTAAATCCCTACCTGCTCTAGAGTTGTCTTAGTTTCATTTTCAAGGATTAAAAAACAAAGAGTAAATATTAGAAGTGCATCCTTGCAGGGGAGTTTTATAAAAAAAACTGCAATACACACTTTTAAGCTCTAAAAGCCCTTGAAATGTCAAATAACCGTGTGTATTATCTATAAAACCTTGTACTAAATAATCCTTTTTACTGTTGATTTATAACATTCAAGAAATAGAAAAGAAAGTAATATTTTGGCATGTCACGGATATTGCAGTAAAAGTTACTTTTACTGTTCATTTACAGGTGGTTGCTCCAACTATTCAGAGTTTTGAGATTAAAAAGAGAGCTCTGCTTTGCCTTTAATTCATCATCCTTTTTCCCTAGTGAAGGTGTGAATTAGAATAACCAATTTGCCCTCTTTGCTTTTCACACACAGACATTTGCTGTTGGCATCACTTCCCTTTTACAGAGAATCTGATACCCTGAGATACCAAATGTTAATATCTGTTACAATGTGCAGGTGAAACAGGATTTGTTTGAGTGGACTAAAGGGGGTGAAATGTTTAAAATAACAATTTCAACATTTTTTTTCTTTTACACTCATAAGACCATATTGATTTAGAGGCATGACAATAATGTCCAATATACAGAATTCTTATATTTTTTCTGTGATTTTTATGCTCTATAACATTCTGTCTCAAGTGTCACTAGGCTGCAGGTTTTCTGGTGCTGTTTAATCACATATATAAATGTCATCTACACATTTGTAAAGTGCTCTCAAATGAATTACTTTGATTTCTGTTAGAGATGTTACGAAGAGGATGAGGAATGACGTTTTCCCTTTTTCTAACAGAAAGAAAGAAGTTTCTTCTTTATGCAAGGCGTTCAGAAATAAGAGGGGTGGACATAGAAAACCCATATTTCAACTTCATCACTGCCTTCACAGTTCCTGACATTGATGATGTGACAGTCATAGATTTTGATGCTGTTGAGGAACGTTTGTACTGGACTGATGTGAAAACACAGACCATCAAACGTGCCTTCATCAACGGGACTGGCTTAGAAACCATTATTTCAAGAGGTAAACAGCACAGCATTGAAGTAAAAATAATTCCTTCTAGGGAAACGAGCATGCTAAAATAGGAGCATGCAGGTTCTTGGTATGCGTACCTTGCCCTGGTATTGGATAATTGATCTAAACAATAAGCAAGCAGAATTTGCTTTAGGATACTGGTTCACTTTATTGATTGATAATTCAATTTTATGTAAACAAATTGAGATGTAATTTTGCATTGATTTTGTACAAGATTGAAATGTGTAGTAAAAAAAAAAAAAAAAAGGAAATTAATGACTTGAAGGTAAAAAGAATAAAGAAAAAAAGCAGAAGCACAGTATCCTGACATAGCTTTGCACTGAGGAATTTCCTGTGTCCTTTGGCTACCTATGTTGAGCTAGAAATGAAATTGGCTCTTTCAGGGTTCTTTTCTTTTTCTAGTCCATGTAAATCTCTCAGCTTTGGGACCATTGGTGAATCCACAACATGGCAGACTGGTAATTTTGGTTTGGGTTTTTTGGTTTTGTTTTTTTTTTTTTCTGTACAGAATATGTACATAAGTATAGAAACTTAATGAATATAAAGTCTATATCTGATTGCTTCAACAGAAAGTTCAAGTAGCCCTGGTACTGAAGTTAAAACCATTTTTTGTCCTTGGTTACATTTGTTTTTTGTTTCCAACCACTGTCAATTCCCCTCCTTGAAGCACTCATTGTTCTACTTTGTAATGTACCTACCTGCTTGAAAATCGGAAAAACCGATTATGTGAAAGCAAATTTTGCTAACTCTGGTTCCCCAAGAGCTAAGGAATGTTTGGTGGGGAAGAAGAGAAAAGAAATAGCTGAGTTATTTAAGATCAGACCTTTTCTGACTTGGAGAACAAATAAACCATACACTTGATTCTTGATTATCTGGGGGCTTCAGAAAATAAATAGTTCAAGCTCTGCCCCTTGTGTCATTTTAGAAGAAATTACTTCTGTGTTAACACATTTTGGGAAATGTTTGGACAAAAATGGCAATTTCCCCATTTTCTAGACTGTGAATTCATTTATTTTTGTGTGGCTACTTTTTCTTTTCCCCTGCTATTTCCGAGAAAACTTTATTAACTATCAGATATGTTTTTCAGTCCCAGTAAAGAGAACAAGGCTTAGAATGCCTCCTAGAGATCTTTATATCAGGAATTCAGGTGCCCAACAGAGGGACTTGTTGCTGGCTTTTTTTCAAAAAGTAGTAGAATAAAAATGTTGTTTATTATTGAAAAACCACTGAACTTGTCAAGGAACTTAATGAAACCAAAAGAAATCTACTATTCTTTCATATTCCTTTTATTATATGGTAGCTTCTGTGGTAGTTTTCTGTGGCTTGGTTTGTTTTGTTTTGATTTCTTTTTTGTTTTTTTTTTTTTTTTTTTGTTCCAGATGTAACATTCATATAATAAGTTTGAGAAAATTACAATGTTCTGGTATATCAAAATGGTGTAAAGACTATTTATTATGTATAAACTATCTCATTTGCTTACAGTTATATTTTTATACTTCTTATAAGAATATAAGAAACTTTGTAATAATGGGATTCTCGTTGGGTGAAGTCTTATGCCAGTGTCACAAAGATGCCAAGTCATGCTTTAATCTTTCTAAGAGTATAAAATTATTATTTCCTAGATTCTACAAGAAAAAAAAATAAAAACAAACAAACAAACAAACAAAAAACAAACCAAAAAACCCACAAAAAAACAGAAACAACCCACAAAAAAACAGAAAGGCAGGGGAGCAATTTAAAATGGGTCAAGGACTGTGTGTTTGGTGTCCTTCATGCATTCTGTGAGGTTGGCAAACTTCCTAATGCCCAATCACTGCTCAGCCTTTTGGACCTGCAAACCAGTCCTCAGCCACTTCCATGTCAGTTTGTCAAGGGCAATAATCCTGTCAGGGCAAATTACCATGTTGAGTTGACAGGAGATGTGTATAAATGATGAATTATAATGAATCACTGAATCACCCTTGGCCTGCTTCCTTCTCCACAAAGATGCCAACCAGTGTTAACTCAGGGCAAAGGGGTGTGTTGGGACCTAGAGATGGAGCAGTGACTTTACACCCAGTATTTCAGGCAGATTTTAACACAGATTGACATTTCTTTAAATACCTTGCTAAGGAAGACCATCAAGTTACCAAATCACTCACATCATACTCCTGTTTTGCTGCCTCAGGTAATTCTGGTGCTGTGACCCTCAGCCCCCCACAGCTGCTCCTTCATGGGGAAGGGAACCAGAAGGGAAAAGTGAACAAAGTCTTGTATATCTTATAAAAAACAACCACTTAATATGAAAAGTAAAAGCTGTGAACACCAGGAAAACAAAATAAAGAATGCTTCCCATTGGCTGACAGATGTTTTGCCATATCGAAGAAGGCTCCTGCCTTTATTCCTTTTTTACTTTTGAAGCCTTCAAAAGTAAAACCAGTAAACCTCTCGAGTGACACGGGTACTTAAAAGCTACAGGACTATGCTATAGACCAGTGCTTTTAATCCAGATCCTTTGTACTGAGCCTTTGTGGAGCTGAAGAAGGAAGGAAGCTTTTAAATTTCAGCATAGCATTGTTTTAGAATGCCACTGAGCAGTAAATGCTTTCTGAAGTAGAAAAACACAATGCAGAAGTTCAGCATCTCTGATTAATTTTTTGGGACAATAGGTTTCATGCTGTGAATATTCAGTGTGATTTTCATGTTCTTAGTGTATCAGGCTCAGGAAGAAAAATTAAAATTTTTAGTTCTTGCCAACTAGTTAATAAATACATCTGAACAGAATATTGCGTATTGTTAACACACTGTAGAATATTTTTTTTAACCCTAACACTGACAACAATCTAGAAAGAAAATCAAACAACCTGCTTTCTCTTTCTGCAGATATTCAGAGTATCAGAGGTCTTGCAGTGGATTGGATATCCCGTAATTTATATTGGATTAGCTCAGAATTTGATGAAACACAAATTAACGTGGCACATTTGGATGGTTCCTTGAAAACCTCAATCATCCATGGAATTGACAAACCCCAGTGTCTTGCAGTTCACCCAGTAAAAGGGTAATGTATCCATGGCTGTGATAAACAAACTGCAGTAAAGCTCATCAGAAGATGGCTCTTCACTTATATTTTAAGTTTGGCCATTCTGCTTTCTTTCCAACCTAAAAGCATGAATTTTAAAAATTTTACTGAAAATATCTTGACTGAATGCTTCCTTTAGAAAGCTGCTGATTAAATCATGTGGCTATTAGTTGTGCACTTTGTCTCCTAAGCTGGTGAATGTTTTCACTGCTGACTCATTAGAAACACTGTGTGCACAACGCAATATTGTAAATATGTAAATTCTCTTCTTCAGGAAGCTGTACTGGACGGATGGCAACACAATCAACATGGCAAACATGGATGGCAGCAACAGTAAAATACTCTTTCAGAATCAAAAAGATCCTGTTGGTAAATACCTTTTTTCCTGTTTCTTTTTTAATGGAGAGTGATCTGTTATGGACATTATCTTGAATTTCTATTTAAATGTACAATGATGTTTTTCATGTACAGTGATAAGAACAGACATAAAGATATGAACAACACTCGTGTTACTGTTGTGTTTCACAATTTAAGTTGGTTTTGGCCTGTTCTAACTGAAATCCACTGATTTAGTGGAGTATTATTGACTTCTAAGACTATAGTAGACTGAAGGAGAGCCCATCCCTATTTCCCCATATTTGTATCATGGTTACAAAAATGTGGAGGTCAGGGTTTGAATAAGTCATGGATATATGTGAGAGGATGCTTTGTGTACAAATGTGGATCCTTCCTCTCCAGATTCTCAGCTGCATAATCAAAATATAAACTGGCCTTCACCTTTTCACACAGAGAAAAAAGCCGCAGTTTAAGCATGCATTTCATATTATGACAGCCTCAGTATTAGCATTTGGGGATTCACATAGCCTGATGATAAATTATGGCACTAGGGAAAAAAAAGGAAAAAAGTTATTTCTATGTATATTTTTTCGTTTTATTCAAGTCTCTTTTGGTAGATAATTTCATTCTTTAGAGACTTAAAGTAGTTCTGTCAATTATTGCTGCCTTGTTAATGGACCACCAATAAAGTGATTTTAAAACATTTATTTTTTTAAAACGGAATGCAAGCAAGTGAAGTGAAAGTGATGTAAAGAATTCAATAAATTTGGCATAAGAGACGCATTACATGCATTTTACACCCTAAATTCAATTAATTTTTTGTAGATTACTTGATAACTGTTTTATTGTTGATAAGATTATCTGTCTATCCACTTGAAGAGACAATTAACTATTTTACATTTTTATCTAGAGAGAAAAGAGTGGCAAACCCACTAATTTTAAGGTGAAGAACAAGCACTTTTAAGACCATAAGAACAATATTAAGGACAGCTGTGTGCAAAACTTTGCTCTGAATATTTTGTGTTCGGAGATCTCAAGGTCCTAAATCACAATGCTTAGAGTTTCCAATATCAAACTGAATTAAAATATATGCAAAATGCTAGTTTCAATGGTTTAAATGTTTTTTTTACCATTAACATAAGACAGTCCCATGCTAAGAACAACAAAACCTTTAAGGTTTAGAAAGTAGCAGTTATAAAACCTTAATTTAATATGTCATTTGTGCACTGAGAAAATTATCTTTTTCTATAAGTGGAGCTCTAATTCATGCAGTGCTAATTTTGAATGTTTGGGGAGTTCTCAGGTAGATTACTGAAAAAGACAAATATCCATTTTATTAGAGTTGGATATCCGGGTAACTGATTTAATTTTCTTGATGCAAAATTTCAGAATTTGAAAAATAAGGGAATTTTCCAATCTGTGACCTGAATTAAAACTGATGGATTTATTTTTCCTATTTGAGTTCCATCAAAACAAGGAGACAATTTTTCAAATACAGTATTTTCTATTACCAAGAGTATTTTTAGTTTGGAAATTTTGGGAACTCATAGTTTTAGGAAGATAGATGGTGTCATTTATGTTTATCTTAACTGGTACAAACTACTTATGGTTTGCTGGTCCATTCTGCAGTTCTAAAAGTCTCCAGTGCTAACACATATATTTATTGATACAAAAACTGGCCATTGTAGTGCCAGCAATCTGTCTTCTTAGGAATTCAGAATTCATGCTTAATTTTGTACTTTGTTGGGCAAATCATTTGCCCATTTGAATTCCCTGAGAGCAATATTGTCCAATCCTGATGCTCGGATTCACTTTAGCTGCTCATAAAGTTTAAGCCAGTCACCTACACTTGAATTCATCATGAATATCTGTGATGCTTATTGCATATAAACCACTTGTTTTCATTAGTAAAGCAGGGCAATTCCTGAAAAAAATCTAATTTAACATGTTCTACCTACATTGGAAATAACATAGTTTTGCAAAGCTTGGTAATAGATGGAAAGTATTTGGGGGAGAACAATGAGCTAGACTTGTGCAGAGGGAGACAGGAACGTTTTTCATGTCAGTTGCTGCTGTGTAGTTGGAGTGCCTGTGTGAAGAAACACCAGCTGGATATCTGAAGTATAAAAGCAGTCAGGACAGGACAGTAATTGCTGCTCAGCTGGCATTGGCAGTGCCTCACAAACAGATCCCACCCAGGTGCAATCTGTGGGCAGCTGCTCGTGGGCAGGAGCTGGGCAGGTCCCAAAGCTGCACATCTCGGAGCAGGGGACACCTTCCTGCTGGTGTATTCCCTGTTAACCCACACTGATCTTCCCAGGGAATTCCCTGTGCTGGGAATTCCCTGTGCTGTGCCTGTCTCCAGGATTCCCTGTGCTCTCTGCTGGTTGTACAACGTGAGGATGTGACGCTGTGAGATGAGACTCCTGAAGGCACTTCTCCACATCCTCTCCCCAGCGTGTGATGTTTCCTCCTGGGTGAAACCCTTGCAGAGAGGTGGAAGGGAAGATCAGTCCCTGCAAAGGTGTGGGAATCCAGGGCTTCCCTCTGGCTGCCCTGGCAGGTCTGGGACCCTGGCAGGGGTCAGGAACCCCCCTGGACAGAGCCCCCAGACACACTGTCTGTGATCTCTGTCCATGGAAAAGAGTTTTCAATCTTACAGGATGAATTACAAGCTCTGAGTGTTTGATATGAGTAATAAATAAGTGTGACATGGGTGCAAAAGTAAAATTTTAGGATTCTAGATTAGGGGTCCAAAGGGGACAAGACGGAGGAAATTGGGTGTGTCTTGTCCTTTTTCTCCTTCTTCATGCCCTCCATGTTTCACTGTGGTGTTGGCATTTTTCTGTTGGTTCAGGCTGGGGACACACTGTCCAACGTAGGTGACAGATATTGGCACATTATTGTAAATCCAGCACAGGTAGTTTGTGGTATTTAATGTTTGTAACATCCCACTGAGGGCAGAGCCCCACACGCTGCCCTGCAGGACAGAGCTGCGGCAGGGCAGCAGAACATGTTAGAGATAAACAGAATAAACAGCCTTGAAACTAGCACAGACCAATAATGGCTTCTGCTTTGGCAATGGGGCTGAAAGACAGAGACTTTCTGCAATCTCGGAATTATCAATACCACAGATTCCGATACAAAGGGACTGGGAAGGTGTTTTTCAGAAGCTCAGAAAGCAGACACTTTTTGGCCTGCCATGTCCAACGTGCATGAAGAAATAGTGACACGATGGCAGCTGTGAGGGCTGCAGCTCATGGCACTGCTCTCTCCTGTCAGGGTTTGCAAAACAGCTTTCCACAGGATGAAAAAGACTACAGTGCAATATCCAGAGCTTGACCCATGCAGTGAAATACACTAATTTTTTGGCAACTTGTTGCTGGGTACTTAGCATGAGTTCTGGGAAAGCTGGAGCAGCAAAGCAAATTGTTATGGCGGGTATTGTTACCATGCCAAGAATATTTCACTGTGGAAAATCTCCTGCTACCACTTCTTGAACATTTTTAAAGGATTACAGAAGTCTGAAATGCATTATCTCCTAGTTCTTTACCCTTACTTTCAGAAAATGCTATACTTTATTCATTTAGTAGCTTATTTTGCAAGTATCTTTATGTTGACAGTTCTCTTGCTTCAAACTCCAAAGAACTGATTATGAGGTCAGTTCACTATGAATCAAAATGAAAAGTAATACTATAAATTTATCAGGAGTTTGGATTAGATTTTGGTATTTCATCATCCTAAGCAGGGAGGGAACAGACTTTTTATAGTTCTGAATCACAAATAGTACGTTGTTTACCAAGTCTCTGTGTATTCATAATTTTAAAATATAAATGATGGATTCTGGTTTGCATTTACAAGTTGCTAATAACCTTGCTTAGGACCTCAGCTTATTCAAGTAATTCTTCATTGTCAGACAATGGTCTTTCATCAGTCAGTCATTGATTTTGGTAACTGCTGAAAGAAATAAAAGGCACTAATCTTTCCAAAAGCCCTTTTTTTTTTTTTGTTGGAAATGACCAAGTTCAGTTTTCTCTTTTTCTTTTTTTTTTTTAAGTGTAATTAGATGAGTGACTAGATAACATAATTGTGTGTGTATATATTTCTAAAATGCACTTTCATAATGAAAACAGCTTAACAATAAATGCATATCATCCATTAAAGCCACAGTTAAAGTTGAATGCATTAATTACAGGTTTATCAATAGATTATGGGGAGAACAAGCTTTACTGGATCAGTTCAGGAAATGGAACCATAAGTAGATGCAATTTGGATGGTGGTAATCTTGAAATAATTGAATCAATGAAAGAAGAGTTAACAAAAGCCACAGCTTTAACCATTATGGGTAAGTCCAGTGATAATATTTTTTTAATTATTCAAAGCTAATTAATAATGAAATATAAAAAGCTTAGGGAAGTTATTGTTGGTGTTATGTAAATAATACATTCACAAGTCAGACTGTGTTGCCCATGAAGTTCTTTATGTTCAGTTGAACAGTTTGCAATCTCTATTACAAGGATATTTCTAAATGTAGACTTGCATATATATATATATACATATATATATGGAATGAAGGTAACAAATTGATTGCTTATATTTACTACAGTCACATGTAAAGAATTTTAAAAGGGGAAGGACCTGTCATGCTGTTTATTACACAGAATTATCCATGATGTGTTTCCTCTTCTCAATCCCTCCAATTTAGTTCAGAATATTCCTGCTTTCTTGGATTGCCTGGCACTTTGAGAAGACTTTTTGGGTTATGAATTGATAATTGAGGATTTGGATTTTCAGATGTCTGCTCATATTCCATGTATTAAATTGATTTAAAAAAAAATATTCTATTTGTTACACTACATAAATATGAGATTTTTAGGATGTTCAAAAACATCAGAAAAATCAAAAGAACAGTAGCATAAGGAAAAATGAAAAAAAAATCAGCTAATTGTAGATAACTGAATATTATTAAAATATTGCTTCATTGACTTTTTCTCATATGCATCTTTAGCTCTTGGTTCTTGCTGTATCTGGGACAGAGTGTAGTAAGAAATTCCAGTTTGACTCAGAATTTATGCTTATGCTTCTGCATTTTTAGAGATGACAGAGCTTTCCATGTTTCCTACAAATTACTGACTATTCTGGTTCATTTAAAAATCATTTATATTTATCTTGGATATTAAAAAAAAAGTTCAATTGATAAACAGACTTTTGTGGGGATGAGTGAGATATCAACAGCCAGTCTTTTTATGAAATATTTTTATATTATTAATTTTTATATTTAGTATATTTTTAAATGTTTTCATATTCTCTTATTATTGTTATAATTTTCTTATTTTTAATATTTTATTATTTTTCTGTTATTATTAAATATTTTATTTGATTTACTAATCAAATAATAATTATGTACATATAGATGGTGTGCTAGTGAAACTGAAACAAGATTTAATGATTTTTTTGCACATGGTGTAAATGATGTCATATTTAAAGTGGTAATTACTAAATTGGATTTCTTATACACCATGTGGCCAGTACTGAACTCTAAATGCTGTCAGTATCTGTTGGAGGTGTTTTATATGTGCATTCCTAAAGACGAGCAGGTTTGGTGTCAAACGGAATCATGAATGTTCATTTGGACAAATTGTTTTTCATTGATTGGATTGTGACTGGAAGTAGACTGAATAAATGACCCTTACTCTGGGGAGCTGTTGGAAGTCTTTACCAGGAGGTGTAAAGGGTTTTTGTTCATGCTGCCACTGAGCTGGTGGTGGTGTCAGATCTTCCCCTGCCATTCCTCTGGGACAGGAAATAAAGAGTTTATAGCTGCCATGTAAAGAAGGGTGCATGAAATTAGTTGAATTTTTGCACATCTGCAGATGGAAGAATATCTGCTGTGTAGGTTTTATCACATGTACCTCTAATATTCATAGTTTGGGATGCTTGGTTTTTATGGGTGATGACAATTCTTTCTAGTCAAAAATGGAGAACAAACCTTACAAAGAGTTTGAGGCTGCTGGAGAAAAAGTACAAGCAGATACGATTTTATCACAGTATTGTATGTGCTGACTGAAAAACATGAAAAGTTCCTGCATTCATTTCTTCTGTAAGTTTCCATACTGGGGAACATACTGTGGTAGTATAAATGGCATTTATTTTCCTAAAGAGTGAGTGGATGTGCATCAGCTTCTTACAAGCAGGCTTTTGTGCATGTAAAGTGGGTCAGAACAGAAAATCCAATGCCATCTGAAGCAAGATAATAGAACTTTAATTGATAAATGGTCATAACTAATAATATATAATTAAAGAAGAATGACTAATTTGTTCCAATGAAAGATTTAATGTGATAGTGTATGAAAATGTAATACCCCTGCTGATCTGCTTGTCTACAAGTTTAATCAGAGGTTTTAGCAGGTGAATCACAATAATTGTAATGTTTATTGCATAATTTTTGCTCCTATTCCTAAATTTTCTTGACTGCTTGTATCTAAAAACACAGTAAACACGATAACGAATGGATGAAGTATTTCTCCTCTGTGAATATACTGAGATACCTTTTTTTGTACCATTTGAATTCATCAGTGACTGGAGAGATGATACCTGTGCCTAAACCCTTAACTGCTTTGTAGAATTTAATTTCTGCTCACTGCTGGAGAGTTCTGTAATCTTCAACTTTCTTTTGCGTTATTCTGTCTTTTTAATTTAGTGTCTTCCCATCTAAAAGCAGTGTTTTGCACAGCTAACTTTCTTTATTGGTACATTTTATTGTATGATCTTGTCATGTTGTTGGGTTATGTTTCCACTGAGCAGAAAAAGGAGTTGGAGTTTGGTATTTTGAAACTCCCTTTGCACAGTTGTGTCACCGGGTCACAGAGTTGGTCACTCGTTGATCACCAGGACCTTTACTGCACTGAGGAGCTGAAACAAGGGAACAGCGGAGGGCACCTCAGCAGATTGAGGGCATGGGTAATGTGGTCTGAGACAGCCCTGGTTGCCATGCACCCATTCCCTGCCAAGGCTAGGTGCACTGGAGGAGAAAGAAATTCAGGAATTTTTCTGAGGATCCTAATAAATTTGCTACACCAGTGATGTCTCTTCAAGCACCTCAGCTGTTGATTTTGAAAATTTCTTTAGCTGTTTGGGAAGCATCTTCCCATGCCATCAATCTCCTTGTGAGAAAGTGTGACCTCAGAGACACCCAAAGAGCATTCCTCAGCCTGTGTCAAGAGCTAAGGCCATGCACCCCATGTCTGGAGAGAATTTTGTACAGAAAACTCACAGATCTGACAGTTCCCAGAGGGTTTTGCTGTATCTTGCCCTCCACATTCCAGAAGATTTTTCAGGGCTATAAAAAAGGTGATGACTGGGAGAGGCTTGGCCCAACCAAGAGTTCTTTAGTTTGCCTTGATAATATCTGTGCTGTTCTGATAGATGGAGTTTCTTGATCTCTGATTCTGTTAGTTTCAGTATTGGAAAAGAGAAGCAGTTAGGCATTCCGTGGTTTTGTTCTATGATTTGAACTCAATAGACACTACTAGTGAAGTCAGTATTTGGTTTGCTTTGTAATACAATTTATGGAGTGGTTCAGAGCTTCACCAGCAATGAGGCTTCTCCTTTAGCATGACCCCTCAATCTCCAGATTGTTTTTATTGCTTTCAATTCATCTATTTTAGTATTGGAGTTCAGCTGTTGGAAACCATTTGGAGGTTATCACTTCTGTTTTCAGATGTTTGCTGTTGTTTAGTCATTTCCAGGCTCTGTTTAACATTTTCCTACTATTGCATTCTTTAGTGGAAGCTTATAGAATGTAATAAGACATAAAAAATAATGTTAGCAAACAAGCTGGTGTCAAGGTAACTGTCAGATTTATCCTGAAGGGAATGGGAACAATATATAATTCACATCTTTCTGAATTTTGGGTCGTTCATTTATTGGTTTTCTACTCAGCAGTGTCAGTCATCTTTCTTTTTCAATATGCTGAGCAAAATTCCTAGTCTTTTTGGTGCCTGCTTTTGCTAAATCTTTGTGAGCATGATATAGATGGGATGAAAATAATATTCCATTTGATCTGTACAAAATGGCTATTTTTTCCATGCCTTTAAGCATACGAAAAAAAAAATGCTGTTGCTAAGCCATTCTGTATTACAAAAAAATTGCTGTAAATCTATGAAGTCCTACATGCTTTCCTACTCTTACCACTTTGTCTTTAAATCCATATTCACTCTGCAAGATGTCAATTCATGCAACATGAACCATTTTTAATTACTCTATCAGTCAAAACCACATGAATGCTTTGTCTAGTACCTCCCACTGGTTGTTGTCTTGCATTTGGTCATAGCAATTATCTTCTGTTACTATGTAAACTTGCCATTTTATTTCCTTCAAAGACCTCTGCTGGTTTTCCTAGTATTTTAGAAGTTTATCTGATTAACAGCACCCTGTGCCCTGCTTAATTTTCAACACCTGCCGCTGGCACAATTTATAAGTTGATAACAAATAGATCCCCCGTTCTGATATTCAGCATGCTCCATGTGAAAGAACCTCTGAATGTCTTATACAGTACAGCAAAATTCTTTTCAACATTAATAAAATACTTCCTATATTTGTCTTAAGGTTTGAGTTTAATTTACCATTCAATATCTGATTTTAGCCATTTTCCTGGTAGCCAGTGTTTTGAGTGGGATCAAATAATAAAGATATATTTGGAATTCTGCATGAAGTCTCATTTCCTGCTTTGAAAGTTACGTAATAAAAATGGTTCCTTGACTGGTATTGAAACTGGTTAGAAATTTTCCTTTGATGTGAGAGCTGTATTTCTGGATTGGTGAGCATAGTCATTATTTCACATCATCTGAGTTGCAGAGGAGCTCGCAGCAATATCTGATGTGTTTCCAAACTGGAGTGTTGTTTCTTGAATGACAAATGACTCTGAATGAGAAACTAGAAAAGTATTGATTAGTAACTGTGAGTCTGTAGCTGAGAAGAAAGGCACACCGAAGGCTTCTGTCAGCAGTTTTGGTGGAGGCATTTGGTTGGATTTTGTATCGTGTCCTCGCAGAAATACAATTTACACAAAACCACAAAATTCAGCTCATGTCTCTACAAAATAGGAATATAATGTAGATTGTATAATGGGGATACAATTTGTTGTGCATTTGGTCTTTTTTAGTATAAAATAGACTAACTCCACGTAGTGAATGATTTTATGTGTAAGCGCTGTTTCTGTTCAAGTTCATAGTAAAAAAACTCAATCAGCAATACAACAAAATCAAATATGCATAATAGCTTTTCAATGGGCATGCAGATATTGGAAGAACATCTTTTGAACAAAAACTGTATATAAATATAGCCATCAAGTTTTATTATCAAGCCATCAAAACAGAAAGTAACAATTATAGTATTTCATTTTAGACTGAAAATGTAGGTTAATATTACCAAAATATATTTATGCTCCTGTTTACTTTCATTGTGCATTAGATGATATATTGGTTATTTGATTTTTGTTTCATCCTAAATAAAGTTTCAAAACTAGACAAACACCAGAATGCTTTCCTAGTAGCTCAGAAGGCTGTGACTTTGCTAGATGTGTTTGCAAAGTGAAAGGGGCTGCTCAGATCAGGGAACTTCAAACACATACACCTTAATTTTCCAAGTCATCAGTCTTCTAATTGCCATAACACCATTCATTACGTTAGCATTAATACATGAAATATATCTAGGCAATTTGCCCGGTTCTAAGTGCAGTACATAGTTGTCTTCCATAAATACTCAAACCACCATTAATGAAAACTAATGGCCCATCAAAATGTGCATTCAGAGTACTACTTGAAGTCTCCAAAGGACTGTCCACAAACCTAGGGTAGCAATTTTTGGCATTTGAAGTTGCTCTTTCCCAATATGTTGCAGTGCTTAATGTTAATTACCCAACAGAATGGAAAAATACAACAATTTTAATATATATTATAACACTGTTTCAGCAACAAGATTGTAATTAGTGATCAAGAAACATTCTTGTTAGCATAACCAAGCAAATAAATCACTTTAGTTTGATGTTTAAAGGTCCAAAACAGCATTTTTTCTTCCCTAGTGTGTGAAAGCAAGTTATCTTTACGCTGAAGTGGGTTTTTTGTAAAATCACCTACTATATTTTGAAATTAGTATAGAAATAATTAATCTGGTATACTCGACATCATAGATGAGTTAGCTGCTAACAGAATATCAGTAATGCAGAGACAAATATTCCAAATTTAACTTTGAATTACGATTAAAAATAGATGTGTAATTGTTTGGGGTTTTTTTTGGTTTTTTTTTAATTTGCAATTGCAGTGGTAATTATTGGTCATCTAGCAGTTTCTGAAGAATTGAAAGATTTATTTCTCTAGGTTTTATGACATAACTGGCAAGTTTTTGGCCAGGTAGTCATAAGAGGTTTGACCTCAATGTGTCTGAACTTCAGAATTTTTGTAATTTTTTTGGGGGGGCATTTTGGTATGGATTTTTAGATTGATGGGGTTTTTTTTTTGTATTTTTTATTGTATTTTATTGTATTTTTTACCTTTATTTTTAACTATACTAGGTCAGGATTTGTATGACCTTCCTCATTTAAATCTCCCTACTTTTATTTGTCGCCTTCAAAAATCTTAGTGTGCCATTCCATGTAAGAGAAGAATAAACACTAGTTCAGTTAGATTTTGTAAGTTACACTTTTATTTAAAGGTTTATCCAGGTTTCACATCAACAAGAACGAAAGCAGAAGGTAAAAGAATCATTTTGAAGAGTGTTGTTGATACTTCACTTGTGAATTGTTGTTATTTGTCCTTTATATTGGTGTAGGGGATGTAGGAGGCTCCTCAACCTCTGCAGTCACAGTCAAGTACATTAGGATTAGTAATGAGTTTATGAAGTGTTATTTTTGTCACCAGAGGAGAACAACACCAAGATCTCAGGTGTCTGACACCACTGGTGGGAATTGTTTAGACGCTCTAAACTCTGCATGGAAGCAGAAGTGGTCTCGTTGAATAGCTCAGAAACCAAAAGAGGTACCTGGTGGAACATTCAGCTGCTGATGTAAAAATGGGTTTGGATCTGGACTTATTACCAAAAGGGAGAAAAGAAAATATTTGTGGTGTAGATTATCACTCGTAATTAAACTTCTTGATTAAGTACGTGCCATGTGTTCATCTCTTGGTAAAACAAGTTGGTTATTTCAAATTTTTGTTTCTTTCCTTTCCTATGGAGACAGGCAGGTCAGCCAAAGACAGGTTTGGGGAGGTTGTTGAAATCATAGCCAAAGTTGAGATTTCTCACAAAATCTCAAAGAAAGGTTAAACCATTTAATTACTTGAACTAAAGGATGAAATCGCCAAAACCATATGTAATTTGCTTTCTTCCTGTACCCCAGTCTTAAAACACAACTCATTTTTTATAAATGGGTTTGGATATGTAAAACAGTAAGTTCATGTTACTATGCACAAAACACCTGTCATCATTTAAATTGGTTAATTTAATTAAATTAACCAAAATTATTTAATGGCCTTTTCTGAATTGTGGTCACATAGAGGATGTGAAGAATAAAAGCTCTTCCTCACAATCAAACATTTCATTGAAAAAGTTCACCTAACCTTTAGGATTGTGGGTCATTATCTAACAGGGAAAAAACCAACTCCAATTCCCAATATTTCATATATGGCTTAATTTTAGACTGACTAGTCAATGCATAAAATTACAGGATTTCTTTAAATCTTATCCAAGTTTAAATAGAGAGTTCCATTTGTGTTGCCAAATCTTGATATTTAGAATATTTTTCATTATACAGATTCTGGTTTTACCATATACTTGTGGAGACTATGCCTTGGATTTTTCCTAGATATTTTATTTTGTGCTGTAACTTTTTACAGTTACCACAGTGGAAATTATTTTTTAGATCTGCACTTTCTATCACAAATTACTCAACTCTGTGGCTCTATAAATTTGTTATTTAAATATTAAAACTGCAGGATAGGCAATAATTCTTTTAGCTGAAAAGAGAATGAAGTTAATGAACGATATTTGTTGGGAAGGCAGTGTTCCTGAGGTTTAAAGGTTTTCAGCTGAAGGGTTTACTTTTGGTTCCTCTACAGTAATTATCTTTTCTGGCTGAAATGAAGAACCCTGAGCCCATCTCATCATTCATCTGTGTGGACTTAAGGACTGAGGACTCATGACAGGGATAATCAGATTGGATAGAGTCTTCAGCCATTAGTTACTGAAGTTTGAGCTTGAAATCAAAGCTGTTAAATTTGTAATTCTGAAACTTTGGTAGGCAATGCCTGCTTTTCAAATTTTTCAGGCTTTCTTAATAACTGATTATAACTTTTTTTAATAAACTACTTCGTTTAATATTTCAAGCAATTTTGTTTGCTTGCGAAAATGAATTTCTTCCCTAGGGTAACACTAGAATTTCCACATATATATGAAAAATGAGGCAGTTTTCTACGCAGGTAGCCTTAAATCAGCAGTTGTCTCAGCAAAAGTAAAACTGGTGAAAACTGCTTTCTTGTCTGCAGAATCTTAATAGCACAATTCCTTCAGATTTTCTCCATAACCTCTTTAGGTGATTTCCCTTAAAACTGATCTCAGAATTAACTTCAAAAGCTTTTTCCCACCTTAGGTCTCAACCACATACAGTTTGATAGTGATCCTCCTAATTCCTGAAACTAAATTTTACAGATAAAAAGCTTTGGTGGGCAGACCAGAACTTGGCTCAGATTGGCACCTGTAATAAAAAAGATGGAAGAAACCCAACTGTCCTGCGAAACAAAACTGCTGGTGTTGTTCATATGAAAGTGTATGATAAAGCAGCACAGCAGGGTAAGTCACATGTGAAGGATGTTTAACCAGATTTTAGAGTGCACAGTATCTTTTCTCACGTGGTTCTCCCAATGTGAAGAAAATAATAACTTGTAATCAATTAATTCCTTAACTGTCTTAGTGAATTTAAGTTTTTCTTCATGAAGGTTCAAATTTTTGAGATGTGTTTTGTTTACTGTGTATAATGCCTATTATAAATATTAAAATATATTCATCTATTACTTAAATGTTTTAATAATTAGGCAGTTAGGAGTGTGAATTTGTGAGATCACTTTGGAGTATGTCTTAAATATACTAAAATGGTTTGTTCATGAAGATGACAAAGCTAATATAATATTTGATGAATGAATAGGATATAACCAATGATTTGTTCATGGTCTAGATTAAGATACACTAATGTCAGTGATATTTCATCATTAACTCAACATAGAATGTTCAGGTTTACTTTAAAACAGGCAGATTTTTCAGAAAACAGAATTATTTATGTTCTGAGGAGAAATCTGGGGTTGAAATGAATATACAAAAGTGAATGCATGAGTGAAGCATGGAAAGGTATATGAATTGATGAAATCTTTTATGCATATCTCAATTTTTAGAATAGGATATCTGAACAAAAAAAATGGAAATAATAATATATTGACAACAACACTTACTTTTTAACCCGGGTTGCATTGCTCAAGTTTTGATTTCGCTTGTCTCTTCTCCTGTCTTGCCATAGGCAGCAATTCCTGTCAGTTAAACAATGGGGGATGCTCCCAGCTTTGTTTGCCAACATCAGAGACCACCAGAACTTGTGTCTGCACAGTAGGCTACAACCTCCAAAAAAACCGTATGGCCTGCAAAGGTAAAATGGCTTTAGCATTTATTTTAACCAGCTTGAGGTCCAGGGGAACTTTACAATAAGTAAATAAACTTCCTTTCGTCATTTTCAGTTAATATGCTTCATTGAAGCAGTAACAATAAAATGTATCTTGTGGTTAGGACAGAATTAAATTTAGCTTTTCATTAATTTATTTGAATAAATAAATGTCTGTGGTAACTGATTTTTTTTTTTATGTGGTCAGAAAAGCAGACCATATGAAACATCATTCGTAAATATGTATTCAAGGTTATATAACTTATCTTTAAGTTACAGGTTACAAGTATCTGAATGGTTGGGTATCTCATCCTGTTGTATTGCTCTTAATATAAAATAAAATCAATTTTTTTCCTTGAATCTTTTTCTTTTTTAAGTTGGCAGAAGTCAGAACATAGCTCACAGTGAAAGTCTTACCCTTTGCCTGAATAATGAAAAACAACCTTATGGTCAAGGTGTCTTATAGTTTTATAAATTCAATATTATTTATAACTTAACTAGGACTAAGTAATTCCTGAGAATTACTATATAAGAAGAAGTCTACATGGTAGAATTTATTCCTACTTAGCAGAAATAGTTGCATTTGGAATTTGATTAATCTAACAGAAAAGTAGACATTTAAAATGCATCACTAAAACTATGTAATTCTCTCTCTCTGCAAAGGAAATGTGCATAACTGAAGTAAGATGAAACCTGTACCTCAAAAGACAATTTACGTTCATGTTTTCCACAAGCTCTTTAAAATGATCTCTTTCTGAATATGTTCAGAAAGCACAAGTGTGCACTGAAAATATTCTTAAATTTCTCATAATTCGAACCAATTTTTTTCTTAAATTTTAATTTTAATTTCTGCTAATTATCTGATTATAAGGTGGTGTTTGACATGGGCTGTGATTCCCTTCTCTTGACAGGACCACATTTGTAATTTAATTAGAAATGCACTGTAATGACTCACAGAAATCTTTTCAAAGAGCTAAAGTTGTCACACTGAAAACCTGTGGAGCATTTGTGGAAAATGTTTTCTAATGTATGTTAGCTCCTCTAATCTTGGTTATTTGGAAAGTTCCCACTTGGCTCTCATTGGCTGCTTTATCTTTCCCTTAGGTATTGAATCATTTCTCATGTACTCTGTTCATGAGGGAATTAGAGGAATTCCTCTTGATCCGAATGATAAAATGGATGCTTTAATGCCTATATCTGGAGCTTCATTTGCTGTGGGCATAGACTTCCATGCAGGTAAATATAACATAAAATTTGTTGTATGTATGGTTAAAATTGTAAATTCTTCTCATAAATGAAGTAATCCCTTGTTCTCAAGCCTTCTAAGAAGTTACAGCTGTGTTTAAAGGAACTGGAAACGCATCATGTTACAGAGTTAAGCACTACCTTTAATATTTACAGTAAATAGGAAATATTGTGCACATGCTAATTGTTCTGGCAGCAGCAGCTGCTCTCTTTTGTGGAGTCATCGTTGAGAACTTGAGTAGGAAACTGGTGGTTTTAGCGAAAGTGTAAAAAGGCTATGACACTTTTTCCATGGAATTTTCTTAGTCCTGGGTGGTGCTGTACCTAAGGTGGCTTTGAGAGCTGAGTGTAGGGAGGGTTTTCTCCCTGTCCAGCCCAGCTCAGCCACGTTCCTGCAAGGCTCAAGCCAATTCTAGATCTGTCTCTTCCTTCTGGAAGGAGCTCTGACTGCCTGAAGAGCATGCATTTCCACCTGGAGTACACTGTATATACAGAAATAGTTTTTAATTTACACAGATTCACAAATTTCTTATGAAACTAGGAGGTTTTAGCTTTGCATGCATGTGAAAAAAGCTAGGGGAAAATTGCAGATCAGATTTTAAAAGTGATTGGATACATCGCCCACTGGTTGTTGGATATCTTCGAACATGTTAGCAAGTTTTGATTAGTTTTTGGAAAATAAATAATCTGTGACCAAGTAGTGACCTGAAAAATATCCTGTCTCTGTATTTTTAACTCATCAGCCTTCCTTCAAGACTCATTTTGTTACTCATCGAGTTTACAAACTGGCAGCCTAGAAATAAAATCCTAAGTTACCTTTGTATATAAATACAGACAGTACCTTCTTGCAACATACAATTATTTTGTCATACTCTGTTGTTTTTATTTTGACATAAATTCTACCTGGGAATTCAGCATTGAGAGATCCTAATTTTTTTAACTGTATGTTAATATTTACCTTAGTATTGAAATCAGACCTATTTCTGTTGACCCTGTTGGACTACTTCATCACCCAAATATCACTAAACTTTTTTTATCTGGTTGGAAGTTAAATTCATTAGATCTTCACTAGATTCTTCATTAGATCTTCATTATATTTTTTGACCTGCTTCTTCACTGATGCTCTTTCATCTCTGCCTAGCAAAATTTCAAGTTCTCTCAACATTTTACAGCACCCTCATATTTGCATATTTTGCTTTCAATTCAGAGCTGATGTTCAGAGCTTTTCTCACATTATCGGTATTGTTCAGTTATAGTCTCCAGAGACATAAAAATCACTTAAAAGCCAGTGCCTTTGAGCACACAGCTGAGATGGGAAAGACTGTTACAGAGATTTAATCTGTTCCTGGAAAGAGACAGGACAGAGAGAAGTGACCACACATATTCATGACAGAGACTACTAAGGCAATGCAATCAGGTTTTCTGGAAATTTAAAATTTTTTTTTCTAATTTAAATAATGGAAAACTTTACAAAATTCTTACATCTAACACTGAAGACTAAAATTTGACCTTTTCAATTTTAAGTAACAATAGTTTATTGACTTTTATTGGTTTTATTAGCTATTTTGCGTCTCATGTTTTTTGGTTTGGGAATTTATTTATCATAGTTGTAAGATATGCTAGCTTTATAGAGGTTTATATGGATTTAGCTAATAAATATCAAATGAATATTTTGGAAGAATGAGATTTTTGACTTTTTGCAAAAATGAAATTTGAGGCTGGATGAAATTGAGATTCTCCAACTTGGCTTGATGAAGGCACAGCTCAGGGAACATGACCAGAATTGGCAGTGACAAATGCATTGCAAAGATAAATGTAAATGGTGTGCAGCAGTGAAATCACAAGGGGATAGAGTGTTATAAAAAGGTTACAGCTTTCAACTGCATTTCAGCTTCCAAAACATCTGTTTTTCTTATTTTGGTACCTTACATTCAATTGTATAAATCCATTTCTAAACCTTACACATTTCAAATATGACTGAGAAAGCAAGTGGAGGTAATTTCAGATTTCATATTGTTTTTTTGTTTTCCATTTAGTGAGTGGTGCTTTCATTTCACTCTTAATTGAGAAGGATTCCCAGATTTTGCTGTTATCTCAGTAACTTAGGTATGCAAAATAGATAAAATGTATTTAAATATGCTAGTAGAATGGCATATCATAATTAAAAGCCTAATGACAATGTTTTTGCAGAGATGAACAATCTAGAAGATGCATACACCTTTTTTCTCCCTGTGTTTTCATACTTCTAACTAAATTCTAATTAGCAAATAAGTAGCAAAATGCATGGCTCTCATATTTGTTTTGACTACTTGAAGTCAGAATTGTCATTTGTTTAATTGGTGGTGGGGTAAGATTCTTGAGCATGCCAATATTGTTTGGTCGCAAATAACAACCTTATTTTACAAACAAATCTATAAATCTACACAAATATTCACACACAAATACATATATATAGATACATGTGTATATATGTAGATATGAAATATTTATATCTATTTATATAGGTAAAATTTCTATGCTGTATATAGAAATATGTATTCTACAAATACGCTCACACTGTTATGGAATTAAAAACAGATTTACAAAGCATGAAAAAAATAATGAAGGAGCAAATGTTATTTAATATCTCTCTGCAAAGCATCTTACTCAGGGGTCATCATCAGCTCATTACTTTGCAAACAGGATGTTGGTTGTAGCTTATTTGCAGAACCCTGTCAGTAAAAATAGAGACAATTCTGCTTGAGGGGCGTTCTCACTTTGTTTGCCCCACCTCTTTTTTGAGGTTATTTTGTGCCACTGAGGGAAGTTTGTATCTATGCTTGGGCCACTTCAAGTTCTCCATCTGGCTGTTGAGTTTAAATGGTCAAGTTGTCCCTTTTTTCCACTTTATGGACAATCACTGCAGCAGAAAGCCTGGAAAGACAGCTGAGATGTCTTGAAATACCAAACAAAAAAACTGTTAGTAGGAGCTTGTCAGGACAATTAAAATAAAAACTGACTTGTGGACGGAATATATTTTTTATTCTTTTGTCAGCATGTCACTCTCAAATGTCAATTTTTATTTCTCTAGTTATTTTTTTCCTCACACTGTTAAAATTCAATGTGTCTGATTACTGAAAGAAAATCTGTATAAGCATTTTTACACTGTAGCTTTTCAGACTCCTCAATACTTTGGAATGGTGACAGACAAAATAGTAGGTTTTTGAGGCATTTATTCCATTAGGGAAAAGGTAATTTGTTGTGATTTTAACAGAGGTAGTAGCTTCCTGTCATAGCCCTATTATGCTATATGTGCTAAACAAATTAGAATTCTGATAGAATTATTTTAAATAAAACTTAAGAAAAGGCAGAGGAATGAGGAATTAAAGCTGATAATTTTGGTTCTTAATACACGTTAAAGCTATAAGTGGCAATATTTACAGTGCTAATGCAGAAACTTGGACTGAAATAAGTTAATGAATCTGAGAATCATTGTCATGTGTTTTTATAGGAAATGATACAATCTATTGGACAGACATGGGTTTCAACAAGATCAGCAGAGCTAAGCGAGACCAAACCTGGAAAGAAGACATTGTCACAAATGGTCTGGGGCGAGTTGAAGGCATTGCAGTGGACTGGATAGCAGGTGGGTCTGAGCCTGCTCCAGGATGTGTCTGCATGGGCAATAAACCACATGGGACTGCATTTTCTTCATGGTGGAAAAAGGCCTCTTTATTCACATAACTTCTTTCTATACAGTTTTGCAGTTTTGTGTGGGACCCCAACTGGTCAGTAGTTTTCTTGCTAATTACTTTTACTGGTTAGTAACAAGTTATTCTGTATTGAGTGGTCACTCAAACTCTCACTGTATACCTGCAGGGAAGTTGTTTGTGAAAGATGGTTTTCATTTTTCTAAGGGTACAAAAACAGTTTATACAGGTGCAAGATGTTTTTTACCCAGGAATAGATTGTTATACTAACAAATTGCTCACAACAGAATTGCTTTCACATAGGAACTTGCCAAATGCTAGCTTTCACAAGGCCAGCCACTGATTCCAGGAGAGCAGGCTTGATTTTATGAGGCCTTTCTCTGATTTTTCTACCTTACTGCAACACGTGTCATCATTTCTGAGAGTACAGGCTTGCCTCTTCAGCCCAAGGTTAAATAACTTTGATTCCTTTCAGCTCTAATTACTAGTATTGTAAATGTCTAGAAATTACTTATATATATATAAAATATTAATATATAGATATATAATTATTATTATATATATAGAGGATGTTACTTTCTAGATGAACAGTTTCAATACCAGTTTATGCTATAAAAAGGCTGGCTAGGACTATAAATTACAAATATAACACCTATGCAAATGAAAATATAGCAGTTAGTTTCTGGTTCTGACTGAAACACTTTTCAAGCAGCCTCTCCTTCCTGCAGTGACTTCAGGGTGTTTTTTCCAGGGAACATATACTGGACAGACCATGGCTTCAACCTGATCGAGGTGGCGCGGCTGAACGGCTCCTTCCGCTACGTGGTGATCTCCCAGGGGCTGGACCAGCCACGCTCAATCGCGGTACACCCAGAGAAAGGGTAACATGTTATTCCTAATGTACACAGAGCTTTTGCCTTGCTCTCTGCATTCATAGCATTCTGTAAGTTCTCTGCAAAACAGTTCTGGTTTCCTAAGCAAGCCGTTTCACCTGAAGGTTAAGCGTTGCTTGGAAGTACACCTCTAATCTGAAATGTCCAGCAAATCCAAGGAAGCCACATCAGCTGATGAGGGAGTTCCTGATGAAATCACAGAGAAGTGTAATCCTTGGTAGTTATAAACTCCAGGATCGTGTAACATCCCTCTGCAACAACCAAGGAGAGTGGCCAGGGTAGCTGAAAGTCACATGAGATGCAGGTTGTTGATTGGACAGTAGCAGTTGGCAAAAGCAACATCTGTGTTCAGTTTTGAGGGCAAGGACTACCCTGCATCATTGACAGAAATAGGGATTGCACCATCCATCCCTTCCACCTCCAGAACTCCTTGTAGAATCCCCATCCCTGGAATTGTTACAGGCCAGGCTGAGCAGGGCTCTGAGTAACCTGGCCTAGTAGAAGGTCTCCTTCCCCATGGCATGAGGGTTGTTTAGGAAACTTAAGGAGAATTAGATGAGCACAGACTACTGTTTTACATGTCTGGTAGAACAGTATATCTTCTACAATGGAAGGAAATAGTTTTATTATATTGTGATAACTTGAGATGTCTCCACTTAGTTCCTCCAGGAGAAGCACAGCTTTTTGCTAGGCAAGTACAGGGCTGCTTTTCTGTGCAAAGATTAAGGTCCTTTTGCCCTTTGCATTATTGTAAAATCTCATCCCCTTTTTGAGGTAAAACTTTCAAAGGTGTTCTTCCCTCCCCTTGCCCTGACTTCACATTCTGCATTTGTCTGGAAGCTGGAGTTGACAGCTGTAAGAATAGAGAAGAAAATAACAGTTATTAGAGCTCGTTGAATCTGCCAGTTATGCCAAGACGGAAAGCAAGCAGCATTCAGCTGGTTGGGGACATTATTTATTGTCACTGAGGAAAAGGTGAGGAACATGTAGCCCTACAAAAGGGTGTCTTTGTCCCCTGTCAGGTATATTTATTCATATAATATTTTTTGGCACCTGTTTATGATTTTCTTTGGAGGATTTTAGATTCATTTAACCTGCTAAGTATGGGTTGGTTTAAGGAATGTTTGAGTATACAACGTTTTCCAATTATCAACATTTAGTTCATGTCCTGTATTAAGAAAGTCTCAAATCACTCTCTGACCTCTGACCAGACATCTGAAAGTAATTTCAGTTCTGTTTTGAGGTGCAGTTAATGATCTGATTAAAATTGCATTAAACTTATGCAGTGATTGTTAAAATTCAGCTGATTAATACTGCCTATTTTGGCATTCCTCAACATATTTTTAATTTAACTCATGTTGCGGTTCTGTTTCCTAGTCTGCATGTGTTTATCATTGGTATAAATGGTTAAAATGATTGGTTAAATGGTATAAATTTGTTATATCAAGAGTTATGAGAACAGATTCCTTTTTCCTGAAGCCAGGAAACTCCACAATGAGAGCCAAAGTGGGTTGTTTCAGAAGCTGAACTTGATGAGCAAATTATAGGATTAATATTTTTTTTACCCTTATCACATTATTATTCCTCATTATTTGACATTTCTGTAGTCATCCAGTCAAATACAGCTGCTTAACCACAGACTCCTGTAATGATGTCACCAGACACAGGGGAGAACTGTTCAGTAGTGCCCAGAAGATTTCGTAGTCTTTAAGGTTACTGTTCATAAAGGAAGTGCTCTGTGTAGATTTTTTGGCCTCATTTTGTTAGCAACAGACTGAGAAGTTTATCAAGGTAGAAATTTGTTAAAGCATCTTGTCCCAAATTAATGATGCAATGGTGGCAATGAGTATGCAGGAACATGAGATTAGGTAAGTAAGATTCAGATTGTTCCCATTGAAGCATTTAGCAGAATTTGAAAAATATTTTCTTCTCAAATAAGGTCCCATTTCTCTACCATTTCTCACAGTGTTTCTCACTACTTCATATCTAAAACATTTTTAAATTAGGTATTCCTTGTATTATCCCAGCATTTGTTAGTGATTAGATGCAAGAGCCTCTGTTCTAGAATTTATTTTTATTTTTTAGCTTGCTTTTTTTTTTTCTCAAGCACAAAGCTGAATTCTTTAAGAAACAGAATTGCACATGGACTCGTGGAGTACAGTTTTAAGAATTTCTTCATATATATATATTGTTTGTAAACAATATCCTAACAAAGTGTCCAATAAACATTATGATACATTTAACTTCCTAAGACTATTTAGAGACATGAGTACCATATGGTTTTCTTTTGGTATCCATTTAATGGTAATAGTGCATTTTGTTTGCAATTTTAATTGGTGATTTCTACAACATTCTAGGTATTTATTTTGGACAGAGTGGGGACAGAGCCCTTGCATAGGCAGAGCTCACTTGGATGGCTCTGAGAAGGTCGTCCTTGTGAGCCTGGGGATTGCATGGCCTAATGGGATTTCCATCGATTATGAGGTTGGTTCTTCTGTCTTCCAGCATACCTTAAAACATGCAGTATTTGTTATGTTTCATTAAAGCCAACTGGTGTTCCACCTTGATGTAATCTTAATAACTCTTAATTAAATGCTTGGACAAGCCTGTTGACATTTCCTTTGAAATTAATCTTTAGGAAAATAAATTGTATTGGTGTGATGCTCGTACCGACAAGATAGAAAGAATTGACCTTGAGAGTGGAGGGAGTCGGGAGATTGTGCTGTCAGGGAGCAATGTGGATATGTTTTCAGTTGCTGTGTTCGGAGCTTACATCTACTGGTCTGACAGGTAATTTATTTTTCATAAGTATTTTAAATCTCAAAACGTTGTTTCGGTGCCAGGTGCCTCACCTTTGTAGGATTAGCCGTTCCTTAGCAAGGTCGCAGGCGGGATCGCGGAATCCTGCGCAGTTTCCAAGGAGAGGGAGTTCTGAAAGATGAAAAGTGCCTCAGTGCCATAGATAAGAACAGGCTTCTCCACCTCCTGTTAAGTGAACTCTCCACTGCTCTTCAGTCATTTGTTTGGTGTGAATTAGTTGAGGATTGTTGATGAGACATCTTCAACTTTTTTGGCAGAGCACATGCAAATGGCTCTATTAGAAGAGGCCACAAGAATGAGGCCACGGATGCTGTGACCATGAGGACTGGCCTTGGAATAAACCTGAAGGAAGTGAAAATCTTTAATAGAGCACGAGAGAAAGGTTGGCTGTTCTTAAGGATGCTATTGATTGTTTTAATATCACCTGCTACTTTTTCTGTATATTAAAACATACCAAAAATTAAGTAATCAATGATTTTATCACCACTTTTTACTCTTGAAGTATTTTTTTTTTAAACTAAAATTAATTTACTAAAGAAAACATATAGTAAAAATCCTATTAAAATTCTCCAGTGTTTCAAAGAGAAAGCCTAAAACCAAAACACTTCCTATCATTCCAGGTTTGATGGTTTTTGTTTTGTTTTTCTTAAAAGACAGTCTTAGCATTGAGAGAAGTTGAACTCTTAAGATTGAGAGACCTTGACATGTGCTTCACAGAGCAGTAATTTCAGGAGTTTCAGATTTCTATTGGAAAGCAAACCAGAATTTATTTTTATTAGAAATTCCCATCCTCTGTGTCTCAATATTTTTTTGCTGACATTACTTGGGTTTGAGTCTCTTTTTTTCTTTTTTTTTTTTTTGTTCCTTCTGTAGAAAGAGACCTTGTAAATAATCAGATTTTCTTTATATTCAATTAGTTTAGCAAACTCAAGAGACAAAAGTTATTATAAACTCACTGTGATTTATAGTATTGATGGTTAAACTTTATTCTCCACTACCTGACTAAGAATAATCTTGCTATTTAACTTTCTTTCTACTTCTAAAATTCTGGTTTTGACAAGACCTTGAAAAATTGGTTTTACTGAGGAAAACTTGTTAGATATCTACCAAAAATAATGATGATTTCCTCAGAAAAAAACTACTACCAGGAAATCCAAACAAAATTTTCTAGAAATTTACTCAAAAAGAGAGGAAAAAAATAATATTAAGACCATTATATATAAAGTTTTTAATACAAATATATTTCTAGTGTTGGTAGCACTCAAAATTTGCTTTAACTGCAGCATTATATATCCAAAGATTATGTTTCTTCTATGTAAATCTCTCCAAATAACTGCATTAAATATGACATGCTAAATCAATCTGCATTTTGAAAGGAAACATATTTACAAATTAATAAAATTCTTTAAAAAATTAAATATTTTTGAGAAAAAATAATTTGCAAACATATATGTGTAATCATTTTACTAATAATTTCTGCATGCCATTTCAGAGCATCATATTATGTGGATAAAAATAAATCCACACCAAAATCCGTTTCTTTCAACTAGGCTAGAAATTGTTAATGTCTGCTGGCTTGGAAGGGCTTTATATTATAGAATTAGGAAAATAGAAGAGTGGGATAAAACAATGCTTCTTTATGTGTAATTTTGATTGATGGATTTATAGACTTGATCACATAAGGAACAGGAGAAATGGTTACTGAGGCTAAAAATCTACTGATGTTAGTTTGAAAAACATACCTGAATGATTTTTTTAATACATTTCTCAAATTTTACTAGGGTACAAATGATTAATGTCATTGGGAGGGGATGTCAGTGAGCCAGAAGGACAAAAGGGAAAAAACAGGTGAAAAATATTTTTGGAATGTTTTTCTCTCTCACACTATTATATATACTTTTTTTTAAAGTTTATTGAATTAGAACTAGTTAAGTATTTAGAAAAACCAATGTAATTAGTTTCCTGACTTTTGTTATTAAAACAACCCCCAAACAAAAGAAAAAAAAAAAAAAAAGAAAAAAAGAAAAAAAGAAAAAAGCCAAACAAAATAACCCAAACGCCCTGATGAGCTGTGCTGATTGTGATTGATGCTTTTTTTTCAAACACCTGTTTTACCCTTTCTGATGAATCCGTCCTGCAGTGGGACTTGCAAAGATTCCCACCCTTCAGTGCAATTTTACAGGTGTGCAAGGACATGGCCTGACTACCCTGGCTTCAGAACTGGCCATTTAAAAAGATGCTTACAGCTGGTGAACCATGGAAGCATTGAAGTTTTCCAAGAGATTTCAGAAGCTTGAGGATCTATTTTATATATTTTCTTTTTTTCTTCTCAACCTCTCATCCTTCCAAACAGATATTAACTTTTCTAGCCTAATAAAACTTTTAAAGTACCTTTTAAGCAAATGGAATCTCCCCATGTTTTACATAACTTCAGAGGACTTGCTCATGGAATTTTTCCTAGGAGAACAAAATTAAATATTTCCTCTTTAAAAAGATCAAGTTATCTCTCATTTGCCATGACTTTTTCTTAAAAGGATTTTCAGCTTGAAATGTATCAGTTAAAGAATTCAATCAGGAGCACTTTCAGATACTACGTCTTCCCAACAATTACAGTTTTGAACATCAAAACGTTCTATTAAAATGTTTTATTCACCTTCATTATGCAGAAAACTTTCAGAAATGGGAAAATTACTATACTAAAAAAGCTGAGTAGTTAGGTGGAAAGGGCTGTCAGAAACAGAAACTGAATTATCTCAGCTAGCTATAATAGTAGTTCATAGATAATCCAAAATAAAAAAGAAAGACAAATAGCTCCCAATTATTGATGATTATTGTTATTTTAAATATTACTTGCAACAAGTGTGGTTACTAATTTGACAGTGATTTCTTAATGGTGTGCAATTGTCAGGGAGTAAGTTTTGAAGTCAGGTTTGGAATTAAATTAGAACAAAGTGTTGGGAAATGTCTTCATTAAAAACAAGGAACTGGATACACACAGTTTGTAACCAGTCAATACAGGCATATTTAACTTGGTAGATAATATCTTAAAGCAATACTGTATTCTGATGGTAGCTAAATTTGACTTTTTGCCAGTAACAGGTGTTTTAAAAAAAAAAATTAAAGCTCAAAGGACTTGAAACATTTTCTAAGTCTTCAGCTGGTTTTGGAGGAATAACCCACCTTATCTTTTTCTATTCATAAAATAACCCACGTTATCTTTTTCTATTCATAAAATATGTGCTGTTGTGAATTGAAAAGGACATTAACTGTATTTCCTCATAAACTTTATTTGCTCATTAATTGTAGTTTTTAAAATTATCTTTCGGTGTGATTAAAGTTGCATTATTTTCTCTGTTGGCCTTTTGTTTTCCTCGTCAACATAGCCCAACATAATTTTTAAGAGGAGAGTTCAAAAATTCATTTCTATTTAAGTTAACCAAGTATATTTTTATTTATGACAGGCTGTATTATGCTTTTTGCCAGGTACCAACGTCTGTGCCAAGAACAACGGCGGATGCCACCAGCTCTGCCTTTACCGCGGCAACGCGCGGAGAACTTGCGCCTGCGCCCACGGGTACCTGGCAGAGGACGGGATCAGCTGCCTCAGGCACGAGGGTTACCTGCTCTACTCGGGAAGGACAATATTAAAAAGCATCCACCTTTCAGATGAGTCCAACCTGAATTCTCCAGTGATGCCCTACGAAAACCCAGAGTACTTCAAAAACGTGATAGCGCTGGCCTTCGACTACAGCCTGAAGGGAAGGGGCACCAATCGCATTTTCTTCAGTGATGCTCACTATGGAAACATCCAAGTTATTAAAGACAACTGGGCAGGCAGGAAAGTCCTAATTGAAAGTAAGTAAAAAATAACCACCGTATTTCCCAATATGCCTGTTTTATTTCAATAAACTTTATTGGATGAAAAGTTGGTGATCACTTGGCTTTATAGAGTAAAAAATTCAATGAAATTTTGCCATAATTAATTCTTATATTTCATCCCTGTAAGATATATTTAAACATTAACCACTTCAAAATAATTTGATTTAAAATGGGCTTATAAGATGTGAAGCATATTACTGGGAAACAGAAGTGATGCTGGTAATGCTTAATTGATATTACTGTGATTTTAGGAGGTTTACTGTTGAAACAAAACCTCACTGTGCATTGCTTGGAAATGACAACATTTGGTTGTTTATTTTTCTAGTTAGTGAAGGTGAAGTCTCTGTTGTAGCCATTTCTCGGTATAAAATATTAAGACTTTGGTCAGTGTGTTCAGTTGATTCACCCTTCTTGAAGTGAAGCCCAAGAAAGGGATTTGTGCTCATTGATATTCAGAGGCAAATTCCAATCTAGACTTTCTAGCCTTTGAAACTTGAAGCTCAGCACTATTATCAAGAAATTTCTGCCAGCATCTTCACCTAAATCTTCAGGATTAGACAAACCATATTTTACATCTGAGGTCACAATAAAATCTCAATATCTGGCGATAAAATGTTTATCAACCAAGTCTGGCACAACAGTAATATGCGGTGTATGTAAGAAGGTACCAGGTTTGTAATAGGAAAACCTGAATTTGAGGAAAATCTGAATGTGAATACATAAGCAATACATCCTTAATGCTAAGGATCATAAATATACATGACCAAAGTGTTAAGTGTAAACACTTCTGCTCTCTTTCATTTCTGTTCTACTTAGTTTTTTCTAAAATATGCAACAAACTGCATTCATTTGTAGCCATTCATTTAGCAGCCTGGGATAGTGAAAGGTGTCTCTGCCCATGGCAGAGGGTGGAAGGAGATGATCTTTTAAGGTCTCTTCCAGCACACACCATTCTGTGGTTATATATGATACAAGGTATTTAGGTTTTTTTCCATTGATTTCCTATGTGTGGATATCTTAGAGGAATTTATGACATCTGTATTGAGATATGTTAAAGATAAACTAAGCAATATTGTCAGGGTGTTCCCATTACTCCCAGAAAAGCACCAAGGGATTCAGAGTTGAGCTTAGCTGCATGAGAGACAGAAATGTGCAGTGATGACATGGAAGCACAATTTTAACTCTTGTTTTATAAGAGGACATTAAAAGTATTATATGAAAAGTCACTGGAATTTTCAACATTTAAAACAGACAAAGAGGAGAAATAAATACTGGTGAAGCACTAATGCAGATAGAAATTGGTTTTTAAAAGAACAATAAAGTATTCCTCATTACTTCATAATAGGTCGCTCTACAAGAGCTAAAGACATTCCATAAAGCATAGCTGGGAATTATAATTTTAAGAAATTGTTAGGAAGTGTTTCTACTTGTAGCTTAATATGCCAGATTTCATTTTTTATTAGCAGAGTCAGCACTCTGAATAACTGAATGTCAGAAGACATTTTGTATCCTTGTAAAAGCCTTCACTGTACATGCTTGGGATGTGCATGTGAACTATGGCGTTTTGTAGAAATACTTCTGTAGAAATGCTTCTTTCTAAGTGAGAAGGGATATAACATACATGAATATGTTTATTGCTCTCTTTTTATGTGTTTTAAACCTCTTCAGTTTGAGTCATTCTTTTTCAGCTGGTATTTTTATAGCCTTCCATCCCACAGTCTGCATGTGGTTTTTCTCTCACTGTACATAGCAGACAGTTCATGAAGCTGCTTGATATAGTGGAGGTATTTGTTCAATCTCCATCTGTAAGGAGAAAAGCAGTGGTAAGATTGGTTGACACCAGTAACTCCAGTCACTAGAAGATGAAAAATTCTAAAATTGTTGTATTTCCACGTTAAGACTCTCTGATCTAAAAAGCATTAAATTGAATCCTGCTGAGAGATTTTAGTAACAATTTTTCATTTCAGGATTGAAAAATAACTTATTTGACATTAATTTTGCTATTTTTCCCTCTAAATTTACTTGAATAGATCTGTAGGAAGTTTTCCTTTATTCAAAATCCCATTGGAAACACCTAGTGTGGTTATATCACTTCTGCACTCTTTTTCTGCTTCATTAAGTTGAAGACTACAAATAGTGCAAACCTTTACTCAGTAATTGACTTTAGTAGAGAAAATAGATCATGATACATCCAAGACACTGTTTTCCCAGATTTTTCATTCCCTGAATGTAAATCTGCTCATAAAGAATCTATTTGCAGATGGATCTCTCCCTCCCTGAAATCAGATGTGCTGCTCAAATCTAATAGATCCATGAACTTTTCTGCACACTAAAACCACTTAAGACTCATAGAGCTCTTTGTAAAACAGGTTTCCAGCTCACTAAAAACAGATTTACAACTCATGAGCAACCCATTATCTAACATGTTTTTAGCTCACTGAGAACAGATTTACTACCCAGAAACAACCCATTATCTAACATGTTTCCAGTTCACTGAAAACAGATTTACAACCCATACACAACCTATTATCTAACATAGTTCCGACTCACTGAATATTGATTTAGAATTCATAAACAAGCCATTATCTGACAAATTTTCACCTCACTGAACAGATTTGCAACTCATAAACAACCCATTAGCTAACAGGTTTTCAGCTCAGGGAACGTAGATTTACAGCGTATAAACAACTTTATCTAACTTGTTCTGGTTCACTAAAAACAGATTCAAAACTCACAAAGATTCCTTTACCTGGTGGGGTCCTGTCTTCAGCAGGAAGAAACAATGACAACAACAACAATAAAGCAGTCCAGGATGTGCACAGTGCCATGCCCTAACAATTGCATTATTGGTGCAATGTAGGGGTTTTTTTGAGGGGATTCTTTCATATCTCCAAACTCCTTGTGTTAATCAGCAGTGGCTTTCTCTTTCTTTTTTTTTTTTTTTTTTTTTTTTTTTCCCTAAGTAACTTTATCAGGTTCATCTCTCTTATTCCCACTTTTTAAAAGCAAGAACAAGGTTCTTGCCTCTGGTTTGCCACAAATGATCTTTTGGCTGATATATGTTGTTTCAAAGCTTATGTTTATACAAAGAAGCCTTTTTAGAAGTTAAAGTTTCATTTTCTAGTCTATTAGTGTTTTTTAAAATTTATTTATTTATCACAGGGAGAAGTTTGAAGTAATATATTCACTAACCAAAGCCTGCCTCAGTGTATCTGTAGAAAAGCAGAGTTCCAGTAGGTTTATACAGGGACAATATAAACAGTAGACAAGAGACCAACGAACAAGTTAAAAATTACAGAAAAAATGTGGAGGTAAGGAAAAACAAAAAAAATCAAATGAGAAAGAAAGAAAAGTATTAAGATGACATACAGTCAGTGAGCTGTTTTTTCTCCTGCCTGTGTAAACAATGGCACTGAGACATTTTGCCAGTGTAGTGTCTTTCACAGAACAAAAAGGAAATGTTTTGTGAAAAAAACGCTCCTGTTTTGAACCTGAGGCGCTCATGTCCAAGGAAGGTAAAAATCTTTTCACTGCTAACGTAAAGTGTCAGGTCCTGTGATGTATTTTAAGGCTTTTTACAGTCTGAATCTTTTAAAGATGTTCCAATGTGTGCTGCTATTCTTCCCAACTAAATGGGTCCAATTTAACTGTCAAAAAGGCATTTATGTTCCCATTTCTCTTACAGAGCTTTATATTTTGTACATTGTATGAGATCCCTTTAGTTTTGGAGCTTTCTTCTCCAGGAAAGAACTTTTTAATCTGTTAAAAATAAATACTTGAATATTGCTGTTTTTCATTTCATAAGTGAATGGGATTCATTATAACAGTGTTTGCTGGAATAGAGGTCTAGTTATTTTTCATTTTTAAAGGAGGGAAAGTGAGAGGCGGTTGTTAATCTGAGATATTTAAATAGTGAAAGATAATATTTATTATTACAATGCAAACGTTGTTAGAGAAAAACAGTGTCTGGTTTGTCAATGTAATATTTTTATGTATGTTGCTGCATATTAGAGAATCAGACAATGATATAATGTTTTGTTTGGAAAGGACCTTTAAGATCATCTTGTTCCAAGACACAGCCAGGGCAGGGATATCTCCCACTCAACTAAGATCATTGGGTAAAATCTATGGTTGCTGTTATAGGTAAATGAAGTTGACTAATTTTATAATAAATATTTTTTAATTTTATTTTAGAAATGTCTATTCCTGCACTTTTCATATTTAGTTTAGGTGTTCCTGGTGTGAAACTCTGAAATATATTCATGATGGGAGCTGACTCACACTTGGTATGTCCTGAGCATCGCCAGCCTCATAACTCAGGAATGGTTCTCCTGCCTATTACATTTAAAGATGTTCTTGCTTCTTGCACTTAAGATTGTTCATAAGGAATTAACAATGTTTGTGACTTATTCAACTTTACGCATTGCCCTTAAATTTATATTGATGTACACATTTCCTATTTTTTTTCCATTAGCAGATGTGATTTAGTTGCATAAAATGTAAAACTTTGGTGAATTGGCAGGAAAAACTGCAGAGGAACATCCCTTTAATTTTATTGGGTTTTTTGTCTAAAAGGTAATGGGATCTAGCAAATATTATTAGATCATGAGGCTTTACTAGGCTATTCTGTCATTAATGCCTCAAATATCTCTTTTTCAACAGCAACAATAAAAGTATGTGATTATACATATTTATTAGAAAACTTATTAGGATAGTTGTGATATTGTTCTGAAGGTGGTAAGGGTGAAGAGTTTGGGGATTTTTATTTAGAGTGCACATGTAATGCATAAAAAGATAATGTGAGCGCCTGTAATTAGGAAAAAAATTTCTTCCATGAAACTTGTTGAGATTTTTAATAATCTAGTAAAACACTTCCATCTTTGTGTTAACTTTCCATTCCCGATCTCTTTCTGCTTTTAAATCTTCTTTTATATGGATATGTTTAACTACACTCAAGGTATGATATCATAACACTTGCTAACTAGTAATGGTTTGTTGCAACATTCTTGGACAGTTCCAAAATACAATTTGCTTCCTAAATTGTTGAGTTCCCTGCATTTTCTTAAGTTTTTGATGTATCATTATTCTTTTGCTACATTGTTCCTGCTGACCCTAAGACAATCCCTAAATTTAGTAAAGGAGTAAGTTATATCTCAGATAACAAAGCACAGAGTATTGCAGGTTTGCATGTCTCTTGTGGTTTTCCTTGGTAAATAATCAGGGAACATTTGTGGGAAAGCTATATCCCTTGTCTGGAAAAAAATAATTGGAGGTGGGTATAGATTTTGTCATAAAAATCTGTTGAGTTGTTTTGGCAGACACCAAATATTTTGCTAGATATGAGATTTCAGTATTACACTTTCCACAAAAAACAAACAAACAAGAAACAATAAAATGAGTGAGGGAATTTTCTGCTTTTAGAATGGTCTTATATTTCTTTAAATCATTCCCACCAAATGGTCATTCTTTCCAATATTGTCTCAGGAAGTGTGAAGGAGTAATAGGGTCTCATCCATGGAGATGTTTGTAGTATCTTGGACTTAAGCTACGTGTTACCTTGAAGAACCCAAAGCCTTTGTTCATGCTGTCTTATTGCATTTAAAAATCTTTTACGTGGGGTAGCTTATAGCATGGGTTTATTTTTTCAAGACAGAGAAAGATGGTACAGATATTTGCTCATTTTTGGTATAATTTTAGCAAACTTTATGTCTACTCTGAAGCTAAATTATATTCTCAGGCTAAATAGAAGAATGTCATAATTGGTTATTGCGGTTTATAATAAACTTAGTTCTGTCTTAGAACTATTGTTTAGCAAAAGGCTTTCTGGTACTCGAGGAGCAAAGTGAGGGTGAGAATTATGTGAAGTTCTGATTGTGCAGTCAGGGAGAGATGTGAAAATAAACACTTTCCTTCAGGTGCCTTGTTGCTCCCGAGGCTTTGCTTTCACCCCAGATCAAACAGTGGCCACCTGTTACATGTCACCATAACCCTACACAAACAGAGTGACAGAAACCACGGCCCCCTCCTGCAACCAGCCTGCTGGAACAATCCACAGCCTGAACCCTGAAAGGGAAATTGCAAAACTGAGTCAGAGAATGAATACTGATTGTTAAAGCCATGGCCAATGTTCTGATAGCAAAGTGCTGTTTACGCTCAATTTTATTACTTTGATGGCTTTTCAGTGTTAAGAAATTGATGATGTTGACAGTTGTTCTTGCTTTGCATCATTGTTAAATAAAAGGAGTTGATTGAAAGGAAATTAAAGGAACAAGGTAATTGAAGTGGTGCGACTGGAAAAGTTTTGACTGTAAACTTTCTAGATGGTTTCAAAACAGAAGATAAGAGGTAAAAAATCTAGCAAATGGAGAACTAGTGTGTGTGTATATGTATATATATATAAGCAAACTCAACTATTATTGGGTAATTTAAACTTTGCCCTTTAGTATTTTTATATTCTGGTTGCATTAATAGGGGAGCATATTCTAAGTTCTTCAGTTATTGATTTGTTGCTTGTCTGTTCCCCTAGAAAGTCAGATGAAGATCAGCATGGCAGTATTTATAGGCTGCATCTCATCTGTGGGATGCAATCCATCTTCGTTAACTTCAGTAAAAGTGATAGATGGCATTTGGCAACGTAATGATGTGATCACTCTGCCATTGCCTTTGTAAATCATAGGCTGTTGCATTCTCTTGTGTAGATATTTAATCAGTTATACACCCCATTACTGATTTAATTCAGAACGTCAGTGGTAGGTGAATAATGTGAGTATTTGTATATTAATATCATATTGTATTAATGTTCTTTTCATTTAAGTATGCTATTCATGTGAAAATCAAAAACTGTTGCTTCATGGCTAGAATAAATTTAATCAGTGCTGTAGGCATCTAATGCCATCAGTGTTTTAATTCAATATGTCAGTGAAACAAATGGGATTCTTTTCATTTCCAGTTTCTTTATGCTTTACCAATTCAGAATATTATATGATGCTACAGAAATATGAAGCTTAGAGTAAACAAATTGCTAATTTTCAACCTTGGGACTAAATCCCCCAACTGTAGCACCAGAGAGGATGAGTACATATTTCTGATGTATTTTCTAGTAGCTGAGTATATAATGATAAATTAAATTTAAGGAAAAAATTGCTCTAGAATATTCTTTAAAGGAGTATGAAATAAGTAAATATAAAAGAATATCCATGCAAATCTGATATGACACTGCTTAGGAATCTTCTCCAGTGTCCTGTCTTTAAAAATATAAGTTGCTGAAATGTTTTAAGGAGCAGCCTAAAGTCTAGAGGGCCATTTCTAGGATAAAACTGTCCTTGGTAACTGTTTTATCACTGATAAAAAGATTTACAGGAATTTGGAGAGTCATCGACAACTAAACAAACAAACAAAAACAAAACAAAAACCAAAAACCCAATAAACAAACAAATTGAATCTAGAAAGATATAAATTAGGAAAAAAGTGCACTGCTGGCATATCCAGCTCACACCACATGCTGGCAAGAACAGTTACTTGTGTTATCCATTGCAAGAATTTATCTAAAAGTTGTATCACTCTCTAAATCTTCTGCCCTTGACTTTAAAGCCACCTTATTTATAGATTTCTAAAGCTAATAAATGAGTCACTTCTATAGGGGTTGAGTTGTCAATTCCATAAGTACAGAACATGATAAAACTAAGTTTATTAGCAAATAAAAGACTGCCTGATGTAAATCCTTCAGAATGAATGCTCTTGGTGGAGTTTAGAAAATGAACTTAGTGTGTGTTTGCAGCAGTTAGTTTTCTTTTAAATTATTTTTTTTCTTATCTTGTAGCAATTGAATTCTTGTGATTCCTTTTTTTTTTCGTAAGAGCATATTTTTTACTCTGAGTTTTTCTTTTTCAATTATGTATTAAACAATTTGTAGGGCAAAGGTTTTTTTTGCAATACTGAACATTTTAGATAATTTATTAACAGATTTTTCATCTGTGTGCTAAATGTTTGCTTGTCTCCATACATGCTATAACTTTCCATTTAGTTGTTATCTAAAAATTTAGAAATTACCATTTTATAAACGTTTTATAAACTTAAAATGAAACCACCTTCTGTCACCATTCCCAGGCCTAAACATGGAAATGCAGTATGATGTAAGAAGGGGGAACTTTGCTTTCTGATACCCGTGGGAAAATTGAGTTTTACCTCTTTAGTACAGAAATTACTCATAAAACAAGAAATCCGGTATTGAAGAGCACTTTCATCCCTGTAGCTGTGTTTTAGTTGATTACATCTCGCTGTGACAGGAACAACATCATTACTTTTTGTCTGCTAGAGAAAAGTTTTGGACTATATTCTGTAATCAGTTTGCTCTCAAATTTCTTGACAGACTCAGACCAGAAACAAACCTAAAATTGATAGAAATTCAAGAGGTTACACCAGGAATTTTTTTTTTTTATTTTTCTGTCATCTTAGAAATGAAGAGCAATAAATGGTTTGATGGCTTGTTCATTATAAATGCAGCATAGAAGTGGTCAGAAAATGTCAATACCTCTGTCATTTTTTAATAGACTTACAGAATATCCAAGTTGGAAGGGACCCATAAGGACTATTAAGACCAAGTTATGATTCCACACAGAGAAACCTAATACTTAAATTATATATCTAAGAACATTTATTTTCGTTTAGGGAATTGTATGTAGTTTTGAATTTGGATTCAGCATATAATTTTAATGGAAATCTCTGTTACGATATTTGAAAGAACTGATTGTCTTTGAATTTCAGTGGAGTGATTTCTAAAACCTTCACTATATTTCAGTATTTTGAGTTACTTGTAGATGAGCTGAAAGTACATGGGGTTTGTTTCATAAATTATGTTTCATAAGTGGGCAAATTATTTTTTCCACCTATTCATCTCTCTTTAAGAGTTGTATCTCATTTATTTTTTCTGTTGTTTCTTCTTGAACACAAGTCATTGTTACTTCTCCACAAATATGTCACAAAATGTGACACCAGAAGATGGCCAAATGCTTTAATAAGAAAAATACTAAAAACTGATGCATCATTATTGGCCTCATAGTTTTGATTTATTTGCCTTGAAATTTGATTCAGTATTTACCCTTTCAAAATGATCGACCTCTTGTTGGGACTTTTTGTTCTGTATATATGAACTGCATAGTAAAAATTGCATCTTTCAGCAAGCTGAATGTAAATTGTAATAGCCAACATAATATAATGCTAATATTTCTAGATTTTTGCCTTCTGTAGCTCATTAATAAGCTGCATGAACCTTCTGGTCTAAAAACATTTGTTGCTGGCAAAATAATAAGTGAAGTTATCAACATACATATTTCTGTAGTAATTCACAAATACTGGTAGGAAATAATTATTCCTATTTCTCATAGTCTGTCACTTTTATATATTGGGATTAAATACAATTTATCTTTTCAGAGCATTAAATATATGTTTTAGTTGCTTATTAATATATTTTTTTTCCTAGCTTACAGGTTTTTTCTGTTGAATGAATGAGTGTGGTGTCATGGCTTATTAAAATTATATATTGATGCCGAGGCCTTCAGAGTTGGTATTTTTCCAGTAATTTTCAGGTGTTTAGCAAAAGCCAATACAGTTGTTAACAACAGGGTACTTTGATCCCTATTAGTGCAGCATGTCTGTGCTACAAAATACATTGAGAGATGCTACTAAATAATACAAGTAACTATTGAAAAAATGCCAAGACCTGGTTTAAATGATATTTGAAGATGAGACTTAATAATTACTGTCTTGAATAAATGTCTGTTATTGCTGAAGTGTTATCTGGGGATACTGTAGTGGTAATACATGTTTAAAAATGTAGTGGTTTAATGATTGTTAGAATTGATAAATATAGTAAAGTGTTATTAACAGTAGTCTTGCTCTCTGTTGTTTTAATTTAAATTCATGATAATTATAAGATTTTGATTACAATAAAAACAAACAGAAGAAATGATAAAAATAATAATAAGCTGAAATAACGGAACCCTGCGAGTCTGCAGGATCAGCTCTGAGGAAAAACAAAACCAACCCGTTAGCAGGAGTTTGATTTGCTCTGTCTGTCACCGTATCTTGCAGATGTCGGGTCGGTGGAGGGCCTGGCTTATCACAGAGCTTGGGACACTCTGTACTGGACCAGCTCCACCACGTCCTCCATCACCAGGCACAGCGTGGACCAGCGGCGCCGCGGGGCGTTCAACCGCGAGGCCGTCATCACCATGGCTGAGGACGACCATCCCCACGTGCTGGCCCTGGATGAGTGCCAAAAGTAGGTGTTACATCTCTCCTGCAAATCCTAATTCTTGCCTGGTGTCAAGCAACACTTCTTTCTTTTAGTCAGCCAATGTTGCTGAAACCTACAAAGGTTGATTAGATTGCTCCGTTTAAGAGGCAAATGTTAACATGTTTTATTGTTGGTGTGTTTTGTTGTCTTGCTCTTATAAAGAAGCTGCAGAAGCAAGATTCAATATTTTATATGTTCTTATGCTTCAGATCAAATAATCATTGCATTTTCATGGAATGTAAAAAATGTTCAAGCTGCTTTTCTTAAAAGTGAGCTAAATACGAATTATTGAGTGGTCGTTTTCTCAGATGTGTCACAGATGCCTCAGGTTTTAGCTTTTATGTTTTTCAGATTCTGTGCTGCTTTTTGTGTAGTTCTGTGCTTTATTTTGAGGGATGGGAAGCTCTCTGCACAGCGTAGGTAGACAAAACAATTCTTTCTCTAGCTGGGGGGACCAAGGACACATGATCCAAATCTCAGGCCCAAGAGCACAAACAATGTGGACTGATGAGAGAAAAACAAGAAGGATTGGCCTTGATAATCTAAAGCTGGAATTGGGCAATTAACTTTCATATGCAAATGAACCAGAACTCATAAAAGTGGGAGACCCCGTGACCGGTCAGGCATTTTGTGACCATTTTGGTTCATCTTGGGTATAGCTCTGGCTGGGCTCTTGTGCTGCCCAAGGTGGATCCATTGAGGCCTCCTAATAAATTCCTAGTTTATTTTTTAGCTCAGCCTTTTAGGCTTAGGTCAGGCCTAGGTCAGCATTCACAAGGCAGCATCACTCTTACTGCTTAAGTTTAAAAGAAAATCCAAAATTAATTTAAGCACTTACAAAAAGAAGTCTGAGTTTCTTGTGTGCAGCATAGAGGCCCATGTGTTTATCACAGAAATCAGTGCTGTATAAAAATATGTAACAATGGAGAAAATCATGCAAAGAAGTTTAGTTCCTAATTTAGTTCCTTCCCGCCACTCTCAAAAATACTGTGTGAGAAGATTTTTATTTTTACTTCAGTGTCTTACACATCTGAGGTACTTTAAATCTCTCTGTTAATTCTAGGAGAAAGGCAAACTGCTTTTTCTGCTTCTTGTAACTGTCTCTGTCTTTTGGGGAAGTTGGGGAACATTTCTGCCATATTAAATTCTATTTTTAAGTTGTGTTAGCTGAATGTAAAAAGCTGCGTGAATACTGGAGCATATTTCCATGTGTGGTTTCATGTCCTGTTAATGCAATCAAGAATTTATGCTGCATTGTAAAATGCAATTATCAAGGTACCACCAACAAACCCCAAAGCTCTGATGAAGATTGCAGTGAGAGGAGGGGCAGGTTCTGTCAGTCCATGAATTAGAATTCCATCAGCAGCCCGGTCCATAACATTTTCTGTCACTGTTAACAGCAACAAGGGGCTGGCTGAGCCTCCTGCAGAGAACATTAAGGTCCTTTTCTTCCCATTATCAACTCTCTGCACACCAGTCCTTGGGTCTCTATTACAGCTCTAACATGGGAGAAGCTGCAGATTAATTTCACTGTTAAATATTACTAATACACACATTAGCTGAATTAAGTTTATATCATTACACAGCTTGTATCTCTCTCTAATGGTAAATTAGTATGGAACAGGATTGAACAGATCTGTAAGAGAAGAAAATTGTACTCCTATACAAATTAATGTACTCCTATACAAATTAATGAACTACAAAACTGCTATAATTTATATATATAATTTATTTATAGGCTGTTGCATTTTCTTATTTACTATTGATTATCACAATTATTTATAGATGCCATTCAGAGTTGTTTATGAATGCGTTTGGGGTTTTTTTCTCTGTTGCTCATTTCATAGAGAATCAAATTATAAAATGTATCTTATGGTTTTATGGTTTTGTTTGTTATTTTGATTTTAATACAGCTTAATGTTTTGGACTAACTGGAATGAGCAGCTCCCAAGCATCATGAGATCCACCCTCTCAGGCAAAAATGCCCATGTTATCATTAGCACTGATATCCTGACACCAAATGGACTCACCATTGATCACAGGGCAGAGAAACTTTACTTTTCAGATGGCAGCTTGGGAAAAATTGAGAGGTGTGAATACGATGGATCACAAAGATATGTAAGTAAAACAAAAATCCTGTGCATACTCATTGTAGGTTTGTTTACATTCATTAGCATCTTCAAAGTTAAATTGTTACAGAAAGATTAATAATTGCCTAATTTTCTTCTAATATTAGTTGTATAGTAGAATTTTAACACTATTGAAATACAAATAATGCTCAGTTTGCCCAAAATTTCTTTTGTGTAATGATTGAGTGTTAGTCAAATCTTATTTCTGTTTTATTTCAATGTTTTATTTATTATTCTTATTTCAATATTTTCTAACTATACATTTTCAGATATTGAATTGCTCTCCTATTCTCCTAGTCTCTCCTAGATGCTGACTCTCTCTAGTCTTTCATCAGAATATAATTTGGTCCTTGAAAACTCTCTTTGTTTCAGTTCAAGCAGATCTTTTACTAGGAATGTGCTGAAGACAGTTATCTGTGCTTGCGGATTTGTAACATCTTTAGCCCTACATTTCTTGTATTTCATGAAATCTTCATTTCAGGGATTTTGTACCTCCCAAAGTTCAGGATATAATGAATGAAGGGCATGTTCTGGCTTGTATTCAATTCCCAGCTTTACAAGAGAGTGTGCATCATCTCCCTTTGATAACTATTAACTTTTTAAAACTGCTTCATATGCAATATATGAGCTTTGAAATATTTTTTTCCATCTTAAATGAAAATTATATGGCTGTTTGGAATCTTTTCCAGAAGTTCCCCACACAATTTTTCGACAATCTTTTTCAGAATGAAATAGGAGAGCCAAGTTTGTAAGAGCAGAACTGAAGTACAGTCAGTATGGATAGACATGTTCTTTTCCTTTTTCCTTTTCTTTCTATAAAAAATTACCACAGCTAACTAATGTTTTCAGATGCAGAAACTGTATCAGAAACTTGGCAAACCAGCCAAATGGATTCTGAAGTTTTCACTCTCTGACTATATACATATTAACACAGAACAGAAGTGCAAGGTAATTAGAAAGTTGTGATTAAATAGTTTTACTTCATTTTTGCATAAGGCATCACAAAATAGGCATCACAGACATGAAGTAGGACATGATGCCACTTAGTTACAGAAACCATTACTAAAATACTGTTTTTTTAATCAGGTCTTGGCTTTCACTTTGCAGCAGCAAGAAGAAAAGGATCATTGAGTTTTCTCAGTGATTTTTCAACATTGAAACTTCCAGTTTTTCTGAGTACCTTGCCTCTTGGTTTGGCTTTCTGACAATTTACCTCTTCTTCTCCATTCCAATAAATAAAAAAAAAAAAAAACAGCCTTCTGAACACAATGATCTGAGTCCAGCACGCTCTTCTGAAGGGTTTTTGGGAGCTCTGGTGCATGACACCAATACCTGTTGTGGGATAATCAGCTGATTGTGTTGTCAAAAGCACTGATGTGGGCTCTCACTCTTCCTGCATTACTTAGATGAGGATTGTTATGGCAGAAGGAAAAGCCCAGCAGGCTGCTTGGCCTCTAGCAGCACTTGAGCAGAGTGGCTGACCACACTGTAGATGCATTTTTACTGACACAAGCAATGCCAGAATCCAGCCTGTAAACTCTATTATTAACCCAGTGAAAAATAATATTTCTAGGGCAGCTGATTTACTTTGCTTATGTGCTGTCCAGCTGGATGAGATCCTGGATTTCTCTGATATCAATGCAAGAAATGATTGGTCCACTCTTCTGGTAATCTCAGATTCTTTGGGGTGTTTCAGGCCTCAACCACCTGTCAGAAATTGTTTAGACAGATTTCCCTTTCCCCAGTGTCTCTGCTTCATTGCTCTCTGCTTTCAGATAGGTTAACAAGGGTAGAAATTGGGTAGCAGAACATGAAAGGCTAATGGTAATGTAATGAATTTCCTTCTAGATACCAGTTTCTTTCTTCATTCTGCTCACCACAATAATCTAATGCAATGAATTAGTAGAAAATCATTTAGCAATATTGAACTGACTCTTTAAAGTGGATTGTAAAGGCTTATTGATTTTTCTGTTGAGCTGATATTTTGATACCAGTATTTGGTTTCAGGAATTCTCTTTCAAGTTTGGAAGATTTTTTTGTTACTATTGTTCCTTCTTATTGCTTAGAAGATATGAAGTTTTTTGGGGGTTGGATTTTTAACTTTTTTTTATTCTTTTCTGTGAGATCTTCTGTTTTAAAAAACAGAAATTTTTTTTTTTTAATTATTATTATTATTATTTCCCATTTTCTTCCATTTTATCTCCTGCCCATATTTGGGTTTAATATTATGGCCACACCTGGTTTTAGCTGCTTAGTGCTTTAATAACAACATTTTTTTGTTATGAACACAGAAATGGAGCCAACAGCAAATATAGCTGATTTCAAGTTTTGGACTTATTTTTCTAATAAATCATGAGCTACTTTGATTTATTTTTCCTTTTCTTCTTCAGTGTGAAGAAACATTATTAACTTCCTGTAAACAGATATTTTTTTAACATCCAGGTTGGAATGTTTTGTTCTCAATTATAATTTTGTAAGCCTATAGGTGATTATTAATATCAATATGGGTTTAGAGGTGTTTCTGGTAATTATAACCTTCATGTAAATGCAACCTGCCAGTAATTGTAACTTCCAGTTTCTAGGGTGTTTGTTTTTATTCTGTTGAATTTCTGTATTAACACAATTCAAGAAGTTCCACAGTTGGTGTTTCAACTTCTGTTTTATTCAATTAAATTTTATCAGACATCTTCAGTCTACAGCAGAAGTGCAGGCTTTAGGTTTGGCTGTGCATTTATGAAAAACCAGAGAAATCAGAGAAAAATTTTCATCTGTTACTTGGAGCTTGAAATATCTTCTGTAACTGAACTTTGGTATCATTTAGTATTAAAACATGGAATGTGCTCTTGGACGTGTCTGACTTCCCCTCTTACAGGTGGAAGGGATGGTAGGGATGTCTTTTCATGATTCCTTAAAGTTTTAAAATCGTACTTGGGTTGTTGCAAGTTTTAGTATAAATTTAGCCTTTAAAAAATAGAAATAAAAAAAATAGAAATAGAAATAAAAAATGGTCACAACTTTAGTGTTATTATATAAGTTAGAATTTCAAAGGGCTGTAAAGGTGGCCAAAAGCTGATAGAAATGTGAAGTCTTTATTCTGGTTGTTTGAATAAAACCAATGTCCTTGGATAGGGCTGTGGCATAATACAGTGACTCCAGGAAATTAGATACAATGAGCAATAGTGAAAAAAACACTTGGTTTTGTGACACTGCATTTGGATCTAGGCTCTCCCAAGGCCAAACAGCAATGATCAGCTCTGTGGTGAATTTACAGTCTATTGTTACAATCTGAGATAAATTAGGACAGTGCTCCCCAGCACAAAAAGCTGAGCAGGGCAGTGCATTTGTCCTGGTTTTAACAATAGAATTGTTCCAACTGGGACAGTTTCACACTATCACAGAGAAGAAGATGGGGCTGCAAAATCTGCATGGCCAGATTTCATAAAGATCTTTGAGAAACATACATTATTTTAAATTTTTTTTCCCCCTGAAATGTCTGGATATGAATACGGAAAGGTTTTAAGAGTGTATTATGAAAAGTGGAAAAGTGTCTTAGTGGAAATGTGCACAATTAGACAGGAAATCCTTTGCCATTAATTTATTCTCATTTATCTTTTAATACTTTTTGCTCTGGAAAAATGTTGGGTAGAGAAAAGTTGGGGTTTTTTGGGATATTTATCATGGGGAAAAAATCTTTCCTGGGTAAAATGGTTTGCTGTCCAACTCTCTTTAAAATATGAAGAAATACATGATGTGCATAATGAAGCAGAATTTGCTATAATTATCTGATTAATGTAAACAATTTTGACATTCTGTCTGTATAAGTGAATTTAAACATGGACAGGAATGCTCCTGTGCACAGGACTAGAATTATTTATGTTAGCAGTTTGTTGAGGTACCCTGAACTGGCACAGGTGGGAACAAACTTGGAGCATCCCTTGGTATTGCATCCTGCAGAATTGGGGCACATTCTTAGTCTCCAAGGCACAGTATCAAAACTGGGGGCTTTTGTTTCACAAAATGAAATTTGGATGTCCTGTATAGTAGGTGCATTTGTTATATGGAAAGACTTCCTACACATCCACAATGAAATTTTTAATAATTAAATATGGGATTGACTATTACTATTCCATTCTCATTCCAGCCTTTTTTAAAGAGCTGTCACACAGCATCCCCTTGCAAGCACAAAGTATTGCTGATTCATGGAGATTTTCATGAAATCTCATTGTTGCTATAAACTCCCTCTGGGAAAGGGGATAAAGCACACAAAGCAGATGGAAAACCATGATGATCTAAGTAGATATGTTAAAAGATATTATTTTTCTAGTTTTGTCCCAATTTCCCTATGATAAGTAGCACATAGACACAGGGTTTTTATTTTTTTCACAACCTGGGTGAGAACTGTTTCCACTTTATATTTATACATAACTTACTATTTTTTCACATAGAAACCTAGAACACAATTCAATAAAAATAGTAAGAGTGTTATTTATGTCCATTATCTAATAGAGAAATGTTAACCCCCTTCCAGTAATTCTGTTCATCCAAAATAAAACTTTCAACTAAAAAAACTGGTATAAATTCTTCAGATACTTCAGAAGAGAAACTGGTCATGTGAAATTTTTAATTCTGATATATGGAAAGAAATATCATATGCAAATATTTTAAAGGAGCCATGGTTTGGATTAGGATCAAATTAATTGTATTTCTAGAATTTTTTTTCAAACCTTATTGTATAGTGACCCTCAATTCATTTTTCCTTCTAGGTTTTAAATTAGTTATTACCGTGGTGAGATTTTTTTTGTCCTAAATTGGGAAACATGAAATATTTATTGTCTAGGGTCAAGTTTCTAATGTGATGATGTGGTGAGTGCTCTTCAGATCTAAAGCTCTTCAGTTCCTAAAGAATGAAAAACTTTGGTTCCTAAAGATTGAATTTTTAGACTTTGAGCCATGCTGAAAGAAGATCTCTTTTCTGTTGGAGCTATTAAGCAGGTAAAGTGTTGAGTAGGTATTTTTGCAGGTACATTTAGATAAACTGTGATTTTTTAAATTAAGGAACAGATGTCTTGTTTTCTGAAATTTGGATGCCTGTGGCATCCTTTTAACACATTTTAAGTGCTGTTATCTCATTTCCCCAGGTGCTGCAGGTATAAAATATTAAGTGTTTTGCCTAATGTGATGGTAGTCACAGTTTGCACTTTAAAATCCTCTCATTCAGTGACAGCACTTCCTCTCTTGTTCCTTTTCTGCACTTTTGCATTTTAGGTCATTGTCAAGTCTGGCCCAGGCACCTTCCTCAGCCTGGCTGTGTATGACGAGTACATCTTCTGGTCAGATGGAGTGAGGAGAGCTATCCTGCGTTCCAGCAAATACACGGGAGGAGACACCAAAGTTCTCCGCTCCGACATCCCGCACCAGCCCATGGGAATCATCGCTGTTGCCAACGACACCAACAGCTGTAAGCTACAAAGCAATTTTCTTAATGGCAATATCATTCATTTCAGGGATTTTACTTCGTTTTAGCTGAGTAAAAAGTTTATGTGGTGTTTCTCTTTAAATAAAAGATGGGGTACAACCTTTTCCCAAGTGTCTTCATTTGAAAAGACAGGTGTCTGCTAAAGAAGACAGAAGCCTTCCTTGAAATGGAAAATGTGAACCTCCTCCCTCCAAATTATTATAATTTTGAAATTAAGAGGCTCTCAGGCAAAGATATGGGAATAGGAATAACAGTTCTTTACTAGGAAAATTTAAATACAAATGCAATAGTAGAAACAAAAAAAGAACAAACAAAAAAAAAAAAAAACCCACCACTGATAGAGTCAGAATACGACCTGACACCCTGTGGGTCAGGGTGGTGGCAGCAGTGCCATTCCATGGTGGCTGCAGCCCTCCTGCTATGGCTCTGTTGCAGCAGGGATCCTGGAGAAGAGTGGTTTTCCTCTGAAGCTCCAGGGGTGATGTAGATGGGCCTGGTCTTCCTCTGGGAATCCAGTAAAATAAAGCTGCTCCTCTGGGAATGCAGTGGGAAAAGACTGCTGTGGTGTTCCAGACCTCAGATTGTATCCATGTAGGAATGCTTGGCTCCTCCCCTGAGTGGAGCATCTCCCAGTGGGATGATGTAATTTTATCACCTCATGCAGGGACACTCACTGGCCATGAACAGAAGATAATTAATAATTAATGGCCCATGAACAGAAGATATCTCCTGGAGAGAAGATTGATTGTGGAAGAGATAAAGAAAACTGCCCAATGAGCAGAAGAGAACTGCCCCACCTCTAACAGATAGCAAATAGAATACATGCATATCTTACAACCCCGGACACCAAATAAATAAACATTATTCATAATGTCTTGCTATGGGCACTGAGCTCAGGGGATAGCAGTTAAATACTTCCCTGTCAAATTTCTGGAGTTTTGAAAGCTGAAGGTTTTTAAAATTATTATTTTCCAGGTGTTTGTTTATCTTTAGCATGCCAGCATCTGAGGGATGCTGACATTTTCATCTGACTGATAAAACCCAAATCAATTGCCCATGAATCTGAGATATGGTGACTTCTGCTCTCTCAAAGACATTGGCCATTGAAGCAAATTTAATAAAATAAGAGGTCATCTCTTGTTGTTTGTCTTCCAGGTGAGTTATCTCCCTGTGCACAAATGAATGGAGGCTGCCATGATTTGTGCCTTCTGACGCCTGACGGAAGAGTGAACTGCTCGTGCAGAGGGGACAGAGTCCTGATAGATGATAACAGATGTGTGAGTAAGTAATGGTGGCTGACACAATGCTCTTCTGTGCTGTGATGCACTTGGCTTTCATAGGACAGTTGGCCCAAGCCATTAATTTTATTTCTTCTGTATACTGAAAAAATTGATCTGGCAATTCAGTATAAACCAGGTTTTTAACTCTTTTGCCTTGTAAGTCTTTTGGGGATTAAAAAGTGTTCATACTCTCCTTAAACTTCTGTTATGGTAGTGGGATACTGTTTCTTATTAATAGGATATTTATGTATTTATCACAATTACTGCTGAGATAAAATTATCTGTATGTATCCTTCCCTAGGGTTATGTGGGATAAGCTACTGAAGTTGAACCTTAATTAAAGTACTTTCTCACCTATCTCTATGTTGTCAAACCAGTGATTGGCAGTGGAAGTGAGAGAGGTTCAGCAGATTAATTCACATGCCTAACAATTTATTTTATGGCATTTATTTTATATGGCATTTCTATTTTCCAAATGCATCACAACTCTTAAAATTGTTCTGAGGTAAAACCATGTTTAAATTGTCATCTATGACATGAAATAAGATTTAATCTTCTAAAATGTTCTGTAGAGTTTTTGCAGGAAATGTTGATCTGAGCAATCAGGAAAAAAAAAGACATTAAATGATGGGGTAGAGTAGCACAGAAAGGATGGAAACAAGACAGAGTAGAGTTTAGCTTTGAGATCAAAAGTTCCTTTCTTCATAACAGAATTGCAAGTGATACTCAATAAAATTGAAAGTTAGCAATTCCAGCTGAGAAAAGGAATTAACTGTCCTTTCACAGTGTAATTAGGCTGTATAACTTAGTGCCAGTCAAGAGTCTTGAGACAAAGCTTCAGTGAAATTCTAAGAGGGAGTGATGATGATAGGGGTAATGACTACTCTGACTACTTACTTGTCATCAAAGAAACCATTTGAAAGGCATTAAAAATTCTTTGTTTCTGCAAGATGGATTTTGAAGCAATCTCTACAAGGGTGTCCAGTTAAACTCAAACTGTGGGCAGGTTATACTATATATACTTTTATTCTTTTCATTTTTTTCTAAAGATTGTAGTCTAAGATGCTGAACTAGATGAATTAAAAATGTAATTGGTAATTATTCTCCATAAGTTCTTACAATGCTAGAAAATGGAAGGAAAAGAGATAAAAATTCTTCAAATATAAAGGACTAAATAAATCATATTCAAGACCAGATCTCACCTTGTTCAGAATCTGTATTCAGCACATTTTCTACATGTATCAATCAAATCAAGAAATACTTTCAATTTATATTGGCTTGGCTATTGCATATAGCAGACATGGGTTCTTCCTGAATTTGTGCTGAAGTGATTATAATGGAAACAAGAAAGAAGCATAACAACTGGATATCATTTCCCCATTGTTCTTCTTCTTGAGTTGTCCTAAATGCTCCCCATTTCTCTTCACTTTGATATTTTGGTTAGAACCATGCTCATGAAGCAGATGTGTGACTTATCCTGAAGTTCATGACCAAATTTTTGTGTCTAATTTGTGAAATGCTATTGTTTCTTAAGTAAAAGACAAAAATTTTAAATGTGAACCTGGTTGTCTTCTAAAATAATATATAAAACATCTACTAGGTGAGAAGGGGAGGGTTTTTGTGAATAAAAGAAAAAAGTAAAATGGAAGCAGCAGGTTTTCTGCCTTGGGGTTTACACTGTATAATTCAAGCTGGAGGTTGGGAAGGCACAGGTGAGTAGAAGGAAGCTGAGCACAGTAGTTCCACGGTTCTTATCTTATCAGAATTAGTTCTTGTGAATAGTTTCACAACATGTTCCTTCATGGATATTTGTCATTGTATTTTCTTTTACAGGTTCTCTTTGTAGAAGCTTTAAAGTTCTGATGCCATGGTGTGTTTTACTGTTTTGTACCCAAAACCGTAAATTCAAAATTCATGTAGGTCAAAATTGAAATGCAGCCAGCATGTTTTCTCATTTTCACTAGTTGTAAAAGCTTTTAAAAATTACATGTTAACATGGTTTATTTTTAGGTAAAAATTCTACTTGCAACATCTATTCAGAGTTTGAATGTGGGAATGGTGAATGCATTGATTATCAGCTGACTTGTGATGGCATTGCTCACTGTAAGGACAAGTCTGATGAGAAACTTTTCTACTGTGGTGGGTATTTCCAGATCTTCCACCTTCCTGTTGTAATTTTGGTGTTATACATGCTTTGATTCTTCCTCCTGTTCATACCAACTGCTCGGCCACGATGCCCAGGAAGAAAATGCCAACACACATTGAGAAAACCTTGACATGACATGGAAAAAATTACCATGGAAAAAAGTCTTTTCCTTCCAATCTTCATATATCAACTGACATATTTAACAAAAAGTATCTAAAATGTTCTCATGTTTCTGTCTAGAACTAAAATAAAGAAAAACATGGCTAACTACTTTTTAAAGATGGAAGATACCCTGTTGTACAGTAATGTAAAATATATAAATGCTAGTTATTAAATTTATAGATTGATAAATACAAAATTTGTTACCCAGAGCAGCCTGGGATAGTGAAAGGTGTGGGGTGGGGTGGAAGGAGATGATTTTTAAGGTCCCTTCAAACCCAGTACATGATTCTGTGATTCTGAGAACCAGCAATTTGTCTTTCCATGGATTTGCCACATAATTTTATGAAGGACATTCTTTTAATTTGCATTGTGACAATGAACACCTTGCCTCATTTAAATCAACTGTCCCAAATATTTTTCTACCCATTGGAGAAAAAAACAGAAAGAACTGGGGTCCTTTCATGCACTAGGTCATATACAGGGTGTTGCTTTCTGAATCTGATAAAGAACATTTTGATTAGTTAATCAAAATAATGGAATCATTATTTTGATTAACAAATGCAGTGAACATTATTATTGTGACTTCTGCAATAATTAGTGCTTTAGTAAATCAGACCTGAATTTTCAAACATATCATTATATGTAAAATTCATACATTCTTCGATAGTGTTATTGAGCAGAACGCTGTTGTTATTGGTGTTCAGAAATCCTAAAACCTCTCTGCTAATATTTGTTGTTATTTTGTTCTCCATTTATTCCTGTTTTGGTTTAGGCCAAATTTGGTATACTTCAGTCTCTGTGATGCCACATGCAAACATTCTCCCCAAACAAGTGTGTCAAAACAAATGCATTTAAAGTACATGGGCATTTTGTACCAAGGTAATGAAAGCTGGGAATTAGGCCACCCTTTTTCTTTTTTTTCTGGTCATTCTTTCTCATCATTCTTTCATTTATTGCTCTTTATCCCTTTGTCAGTCCAAGTTATGCTGCATAATAGATAAACAATTTATGAAGTTTTTTTTTTCCCTATAGCTTGGAATGCATCATCAATTAAAATATTGTTCTGGAACGTTTGTTTAGATTGAGGGTAAGGCTGTTTTCATGAGGTGTCAATCCAATCATGAGCTGGTATTTAACTTCCCAGAAAACAGAGGCTGTCGGAAGGGCTTCAAGCCATGCTCCAATCGCCGCTGTGTTCCCAGTGACAAAGTCTGTGATGGTGCCAATGACTGTGGTGACAACTCTGATGAATTTGACTGCAAAGGTAAATGGCATTTTATTTCCAAGGCGATTTCGGAATATTGCTTTGTAAATACTCATTATGCAAATAGGAGTAGCTGGAAAATAACGTTTGATTTAATCATATGATGGGATTGATGCAAAGGCTGATTTTGGTTTGCACCTACAGTCTTCTAGAAGGAGAGTGGTTTTGGCTATAAAATATAAAATATACATATGCATTATGCATATAATATTTAATGTTTTATATGTATAAAATATAAAATACAGGTGCTGTATCTTCTGTGAAGTAATGAGAGAGTAACAGTACCGCAGACATATTGAAAGATGATGATTTCTCCTCCGCATGTGCTTCTTCTCTGAAGGAGGAAATGCTCTATTTCTCTGCTTCTCAGATGCATGGTAGTGGGCATGGCCTTTGAAAAGCTTCCTAGAATTGTTCTCCTCTTCATATCAGAATTGTGTTTTGATTTATATCTTTTAACATGAATATATTTATCCATGCAACAGCCAGTGCATATAGACCAGCAAGCCAACCACACAAATCCTTAGTTACAATTCAGAAAGGTTGGCGGGGATATTATTCCACAAGATTTATAACTAAAAGCTAAATACCTGTAGCAACAAGCATTTTTTTAAGTTACCAAATTATTTTTAACCATTTATCTAAATATAAGTAGAGGGAAAAACAATAGGCAAGAACCCCAAGCTGGACTTAGAAGAAATAAATCTGAGACATTCATGGACTATCCTGAAAATGCTTCTTCCTCCTTCAAATGATGATGTGGAAGTTTCAGTTTGAAACCAGGAGGAAACACCAATTTCATGTAGTGGTTTGGTTCGCTAATTTGAGATTTTGCCACTTTTGAGATTTTCAGCCAACCAATGAGTGTGGTGGGTTCAGTGCTGGCCAATCACCAATGCACTCATTTCCTGCTGTGAGGTAGGGTTAGAAGAAAGGCAAATCACGCTCAAAAGTTTAAAAAGGTATAAAGAAAAAGAATATTAATAGTTACTAAAAGAAAGAGTAATAAGAATCAGAACAGAACCTTCAGAACACTTCTCCTCCCCCCACAACCTTTTCTTTCCCACTGGCAATGTAAAGAAACAAAACCTAAAATTTCAGTAAGTTTACGACTTCTAGAAAAGTCTTTCTTCAGTTCATTTAGGGAGAGAAGTCACTCTAGTTAACATTATGGAGACTTCTCCACAAGAAAAAAAAACAGTTCTCTTGTAGCTCTCAGTTTTTTCACAAATAGCAGCCACCAAGGGAAATCTGCAATTGTGCAAAACCGGGACGATTGATAATCCCAAAATGAATCAAGTTACCTAGACACATTCTTAGGCTAAAAAAATAAATTAAAAAATTAGCAACTTAGAAGGTGTAATAAACTCCAAATCATATGTCTGCTGGAAGGTACAGTGTGTTCTGAATGCCTCATTCCAAAAGGCAGAGGGCTTAAGCATCATCATGTGTCTGATGTGCATCTGAAGAGTGTGTTTAGCACACAAATTTACATCCTTTATAACCATATGTTGCAGACTCGGCGTGCGCCCCAGCAGAATTCCGCTGTGCAGATGGGCTTTGCGTCGGGAAATCAGCGCAGTGCAACCAGATCATTGACTGTGCAGATGCCTCGGATGAAAAGAACTGCAGTGAGTTTGTGTTTGTGCTCCCTCCCAGCAGCTGCTCCCTGATTATTCCTTGTTATGGAGTAGTTCGTTCCTGGGTGTTGCTGCTTGGGATTCCAACACCTGCGTGGGCTCCTCGAGCCCAACGTGAAAATTAAATGTTGAGGCTCTCAGGCTGTGTCAGGTGTGTGGTAATTTTCTGTCTCTTTCCAGATAATACAAACTGTGCTTACTTCTATAAACTTGGGATAAAATCTTCAGGATTTATCAGCTGTAATTCAACTTCCCTCTGTATACTGCCAGAATGGATTTGTGATGGGTCTAATGACTGCGGAGATTATACAGATGAATTAAAATGCCCAGGTAACTGTAAAAAAATTTAAAAACCAAACTCAAAACATTATTTTGCCTTTTAAACGAAGAAAAAAAGTCCTATATGGGGAGGGAGAGTGTTTCTTATTGTGTTGCAAAATTTTTATTTGGTCAATACTGATTTATTTAACATGGAGATTATTGCAATGCTGAATGCAGTTTATTCACCTTTATTTTCTGTTTCCTGGGATTATGCAAATTATTACAATGAATACTGACTTTTTTTTTTTCCTGGAGCAAACTGTAATGTCTAGCTTTCTCTTTCCTCCAGGTTAGGCCTGCCATTTATCATTTTTATTTAAGTAAAACACGAGTCGTTAAATTGTCAAGCACATCAAACATTGACATAACCACTCAGGAACTTATATTAGCTACTGCTTTAGTGGGTGGTATTTCTTTTCTTGCTGACTCATTTTACTTTCTCTTTTATTTGGTGGAGGTCCTTGGAATAGGCTGCAAGGGTAAAATCCAGGGTTATTACTTTTGTGATAGCAGCCAGGAGAAAGGGATCATGACAACTTGAGCCCCGGACACAGGACTGGGGTTCTATTTAATGTTAACCAATGAATTATTCATAATATTCAATTTTTAACTAATGAAGGAGGGAATTTAGGTGTTTCCTCCATTTTTATCCAGAACCCCTCATTTGAGTTTGATAATACTAAGAACAAAATGAAAACTTAAAATTTCTATTTCTTTTTTTTTTAATTTATTAATTCTATAGGGAAATTAACCTCCTGTTGACCAGTAACTCTCCTTCCTCTAAGAATTAGAGTTAAATAAAAGTAAATATTTATTAAATAATACATTTTATTCATTTGTAAAATTAAAACTTCTCATTCTATCTTGTTCCATGCCATCCAATTTTTGCATAGTAGTGGACAAAATATGATTATTTCCATTTAATATTCTCTTTTTCTATGTAATAATCCTGTTGTGTCACCAGAAGTCTCTATTAGAATTCTCATAGCCATTGTGCCAAATTTATTGACAAAAATATTACCAGGATCCAGAGGAATCTGGGACTTCAGCAGTACTGTCAGCCAACCTGTCATTAAGATCTTCTATCAGTCCTATAAAATAGTTGCATATTAACTTAGAGTTTCCATTCTATTCTCTACATTCTCTAGATTTTCCCTTAATTATGTAGAATTTATTGTTTATAACACTACTTTAAGGTCAAAATGGCTTAACTTGCTGTATTTTTAGACAAAGAAAGGGATCTTTTTCCATAACAAGGAAAATGTTGAGAGCAGTGTGCTACAGCTTCGGTAAACTAATGTTGCATAAGTACACTAATGTGCATTTTATTCCATTGTCCATTTATTTGTATTACTTCTTTCTGAATTCCAAATGAGTGCCAAAATGTTCCATCATTTTAATGTGTGACTAATTGCCTGGATCATTCCTCCCTTTACTTGGAAGCAATACCATTCCCACTCAGCCTACATGTGATTTCCTTTGCCATTTCATTCAAAACTGACCAGCTCTGGCACATTAAGTTTTTGAGTATTGTTTCTGTTATGAATATTGCAATTCCCATTAGCAGTTTGGTTCAGTGTCACTGTTCTTACTGAAAATTACAGCAAAATATTCATGGTAGGTAGCTATGTTTAGGGAATCCTTAATATCTACCAAGTCATCACAGATGTTCCACTTTCTTTAGTCTTTATTGGTTTTTTTTCATTCATACAGCTGTAGAAGCCATAAATGTTTACTTTACCTCTCCTTTCAAAAGAGAAGAGGCTGAAAACAAATCCAGTGCACTGAAAAAATAATGAAAACCATGGCAGAGAGTTTCAGTGGTCTCCAGTGCTTGGAATTCCATCCTGGGTTTTCCCAGGACCTTGCTTAAGATTTTGAAATTAAGCTGTGATTAGACTAATATTTCTGCTTGCATCATGAAACTCTACATATGGCATGTTTTCTTTCCTCACACCTCGTTTCTTAATCATTCATAAAACTCAAATTTTAAATTACTTTCTGACTCAACAAAATTAAAAAGACAGAGGAAAACTTTAATTTCTGACCAAGTCTAAACCTCTGGCTCCAGCATCACTGGTGTAGCTCCTGTTAGTCAGTGAATGCATGAGATTTGTGGCTTCTCCTGGTGACAAAAATACTGCCACAATTAAATTATCTTGTAAATGACAGCAGAAAGTTCAGAAGGGCAATTTCTTCAGCTGGTGTAAAACAACAAGCAATGCTGACCTGCCTGACCTCAAAACCTGTAAACTGAACTACTTTCCTCTCTAAACCTTTTGATTTAGTTTGAAGCTGTGCTCTGATTCTTCTCTAAAAAAATAAAAAATAACTATTTTTGCTCACTAAACTACCTATTCATTAAACTACTTATCTATCACTTTTTTTTTTTTATAATCACAAATTATTTTTTTCCATTTTTAGACATAAACACTTTGTCCATCAGTATTCAGAAATTTAGCAGAAATGTATTAGGCTCCTAATCATACTAGTAGAGACCATTTTACATTACATTCTTTATTTTATCACAGTTCAAAACAAACCCACATGTGAAGAAAATTATTTTGGTTGTCCTAGTGGAAGATGTATTCTGACCACCTGGCTTTGTGATGGGCAGAAAGACTGTGAGGACGGAGTAGATGAATTGCACTGTGGTGAGCATTTTGTCTTATTTGTATCCCTCTAGTCACTAATGCACTTTGGAAACAAAGGAGTGTGCATTTACATCTCAGAGATTCTATAAAAATGTCTTTAATGCTATGTTTTAAGATTCAACTCTAAAACTTCATACTGCCAATACCTTAAATTCTATTTCATGCCTGAATGAAAGCCCTTTAATTTATTTTTTCTCTCTTAAGGATATATTTATATACAGGGTTTTCTATTACTTTAATATTTAATAATTCTACTAATTCTTCACATCTCCTCATTAGAAGAGTTTTACATATATACTGAATTTTAGTCAGTATGTGGAGCCCAGCAGGAAATACCCAAACCTCAAAGAAGGCATTGCTTTGCATCAGAGGCCACACAGATATAATTGTTTAAAGTAATGACAAAAGCGATGTAAATAAAATAGAACATGAGCTGTGTACTGGGTTAAGGGTCTGTTCTGTCTCAGATCTTTTCAGATTCTTAATTTTTACCTAACTGAGACACAAAGCAGGTTGGTTTTACTCCTAGTGAGAGCTGGAATTTTCAATTTGTATGGATTACCTGAATGGATTATTTTTGTATTGAAATTGTACCAGAAAGCAGTGTCACATTTTTCTATTCCCCTTTTAAATAAAACCTGAATTTTGGGGTTTTTTTTCAGTTTTTTGTGGTTTTTTTTCTTTACTTCTTACCATGACTGAACATTTTAAATTACTCTGTTCATGACCCAGTTCCCACTGACATGCTTCCATATTTGATTTGCAGTTTACATTGTATATTTTATCTCATAACTTTGAAATTAGGAAGTGCTGTGCACTGTGGCAATCAGAATCTTTTATGTTGGCCACATTTCTCAAGCATAAATTGGTGCTTACATTTCCAGGTGTTATGTACACTTGTGTACAATAATGTAAACTTAATTAGCTGATTTTTGAGGGCAAAAAGGAAGGGGTCAAGAGGGCAAAAAGTCAATGCTTTTTCCCTATTAATTGCTCTTCCCCATTTTGAGATACCTGTTACAATGTTCTCCTTTAAATTCAGATTTCTTACCTAAAATTCTTTTTTAATGTTAATATTAAAATTTGTTGTCATCAAAATCAGTTGCAACAAAAATAAACTTTATTCTTAAAGAAAGAACCCTGGGAAAAATGCAAGACCTGATTTTTTTCAGGAAAGAATAGCATTGATTTAGGACAGTTTTGCAGTCTGATTTTGAATGTAGAAGCTCTTATTTTCAATTGATAGAAAAGTGTAAATAGAATAAAGCAAACACACAGACATTTTTCTTGTGAGAAAAAAAGAACTCCATCTTTAAAAGACATCATATTAACTTCTGGAATATCAGGAGGAAGGCTGGGTTGGAAAATTTGAGCTGTGCCCTCTCTGTCTTACTACCCAAATAGAGCAGCTCACTGTAGTTGTAGCATCTGTTAAATATGCAAACTAGGCTTGAGTTTTTTAAAGTGTTTATCCTCATCCCACTTACAAAATATTTGAAAACACTGGAATGTCTTTTGGAATATGTCACTGTTTATTTTTTGTAATGTGTTGGTGAATGAAAACCCTTGGACAAATTGATAAAATACTGAATAACAGTATTGGGATTGTACAGAGTTGGAGTGTTTTAACACATGGAAACTGGGAGGAGAGAAAGGAGCAGTGCAAAAAATCCTGAACTGTGGTTGAAACAGCAGGGAATGCAGTGATGGTGTGAACCTAACAAATGCAGGGCCTGGTGTCATCCCCAGATTCGTCCTGCTCCTGGAATCAGTTTGCTTGCTCTGCGAACAAGTGCATCTCCAAGCAGTGGACCTGTGATGGCGAGGACGACTGCGGAGATGGTTTAGATGAGAGCGATGCCGTCTGTGGTGAGTTGGACCTTTTCAGCTCTGCGTTGGGTCAGATCATGCTTAATGAGGGTGATCACTGTTGCCCTGATTCTTAAGATTTTCTAAAACCTTCTGAGTTTACATTCTTGTAGAGAACTTTCTCACACAACTTTCTGTAAACAATCTATTGTTTACCATTCCTCCATAGAGGCGGAGAAATTTGATGTACTAGTAGTTTGTCCAATGTCGTTGGAGAGGTGGCACATTCACCCTCCAATCCACTGTCACTTTTGGAAAAGTATAAATGCTGGAGTCAGAAAATAAACTTCCTCTTTTTCACCTTTGCAATAGCAGCGGCTCACATTGTGTTTTCACGTGTCCTATAGTGACAGATCACATGCTCCAAAGGAGAGACTGGGCAGGGAACAAGGACAGAATCTCCAAAGGGTGTGGGGGGTCTCCTCTCTCAGGCCTCTCCAACCAGCAGATAGGTTAATTTTTATGGGAACTATAAGATTTGTCTAAATCTCTTGATGCCTAAAGAGGCTGACCTGGAGGAGAGGCTCGACAGAGTTAAAATAATGAAGTAGGCCTTCAAAGGATACACCTTGGGCAGTGCAAGAGCCTGGCCAAGGCTCTACCCAAAATGGTTACAAAAGTGGACGACCAATCACGAGTTTTCACACTTTTATAAGTTTTGACATATTAGGGTCAATTGTCCAATTACAGCTCCAGGTGATTCAGTCCCATCCTCCCAGTTTGCTCTCCTCAATTCGCTGGTGTTTACACTTTTTGGGCCTGAAGCTGCAATGGTGTTCTTGGTTCTCAGGCTGGAATGTAAAACCCCATTTTAGTTTTACATTTGAGTACCAGGTGCTCAAAGACGCTAAAGTTATTGCATTTTTGTTTTAGTTTTTTTTTTTTCCTATGCCGTAAGCTTATACTGGATGATATTCCTCTCAAATTCCCAAACTCTTCAAGGTGCATAAGGAATTGAAAATGTTGTGTTTATTCGAGGGCTTAATGGACTGGAAATGTGTTACTGAATTTTTTTCCAAAGAAAATCACATTGTGTCAAGTCACGCTGTCACAATTTGATGATATTTATAAATCAGTTCCGTCGTTGTCAGTATTTTAAGTTTCTTTTTAAAATTTCAGCTTTTACCATTTAAAGATATATTCCTTTTCAAAAATCCTTTTACTTAAAGTTCATTCAACAAACAATATTTATTCCATATTTCCAGACTGTTTAATCACATTAAAATATTGTTGATAACCAGAAGTGTTAAATAGACAGAGAAAAAATGTGGTTTGTTGAAGTAGTTTCTTAATCAAAAATGACATGTCAGCAAATGAAAGGGGTGGAGATAAAACTTATACTGTCCTAATATGGTAAAATATGAATTATTTAGGACACTTACCTTCTCTCAAAGAGGGAAAATCTGCGCTGGGTATGACGAAGGGAGAGTTAAGGCTGTATTTCTTCTTAGGAACAGTAGTCAGATCTGAATTGCAAGGAGAAAAGAGATCAAAATGACTTCAGATTTTTCAGTCTTAAAAAAATCAGTATTTTTTTAACTTGAAGTTCAATTCCAGAAATATCAAAAAGTGTCAAATGAGTTTAAATAAGCAAATGTTGCCTCTTTTGCATAAGATATATTTTAAAAAAAAAAATAATATATTATTAAATTCGAATTAAAGCTAGTATAAAATGCACTGTCTCCTTTTTAGTGAAGTATTTTTAAGTTATCTAAGAGAATACATTAAGTGATAGATTGCGCAAAATTTTGCTTCCAAATGGAGGAAGTTTAATCCTTGAGTATAACATATAAAAAATAGCCAAAAAAAGAGATTAGTCAGGTAAATAATATGTTGAGTTAGTTGGATCAGAGCTGTCAGGTATTTTTTACTCCCACTAATGTTGTACTTGATGCAGATTTTTTTATTCTCTGTGGGACTGATTAACAAAAGTTTGGAGTGCCTTTGGATTGCTGGCACAGAGTTGGGTGATGCAGGGACCATGTGGTTTGATCAGTTCCTGTGTCCAGTCAGTCCAACCATGCAGCCTAAGTTACTGACCAAAACTGGTTTAAAAAGTTATTCTGCTGGAGAGTTTCCATGAAGCATGGGAAATTTAAGAGAATGAATTAATGAAAAGAATGGAAGAAAGAGCAGACAGTCAAAAGTTGGGGGTGTTCAGCCTGGAGAAAGGAGACTCAAGGGTGACATCACTCGAGAACTCCCTGAAAGGTGGCTGTGCTCAGGTGGGGTTGGGCTCTTTCTCCAGGCAGCACTGACAGAACCAAAGGACACAGCCTCAAGCTGTGCCAAGGGAAATAGAGGTTGGATATTAGGAAGGAGTTTTTCACAGAAAGGGTGATAAAGTTCTGGAATGGCCTGCCCGGGGAGGTGGTGGAGTCACCATCCCTGGACGTCTTAAAAAAAAACTGGATGTGGCACTGGGTGCCAGGATTTAGTTGAAGTGTTGGGGATGGGTTGGACTCAATGATCTTGAAGGTCTCTTCCAACCTAATGATTCTGTAAATTCTGTGAAAATTTGACTGTAAAACAATCCCAGCCAGTAGATTTATCATAATGTGCAGAACAAAATAATTGCTGAGATTTTAAAATAAGCCCCTCTAACCATTACCAGTCAGCATACAAACATGTGCTAGGGTATTCCAGCGGGGGATTTGGGATGGTTCAGTGCTGAGGGCTCCCTTGCCATGTGTCCCCAGGCTCAGTGACGTGTGCTGCAGACACCTTCAGCTGCCTGGGCTCCCACGCCTGCGTGCCCCAGCACTGGCTCTGCGACGGGGAGCGCGACTGTCCCAACGGGAGCGACGAGCTCTCCACAGCGGGCTGTGGTAGGTTTGCATGTCAAAAAAAAAAAAAGTTATTCTCATGCTATTTCATGTTATTTTCATGTCCACTTTGCTGGTGAAGAGTGCTGACCCACCTGTGAACACGTGGAGAGGATCCTTCACAGCTTTTCTCAGGCTGACATGCTGAGGCAGCCAGCTGAAGATCAGGATGTGTTGCATGTCACAGGCTTTTTGCAGTGTTTACTGGTGAAAATTTCCACAGTGTTTACTGGTGAAAATCCACACCTCAGTGACTCTGCAGTTTTATTGCTCTTCCTGAAGAAAATGCTGCTGCTCATGTCAAGGAGGTTATGGGTCAAGAAGGGAGATGCAACTTTTGTCTTCAGTTTATTCTGGCTAATTGTTCAGATACTGACATCTCTTGCCCTATAAAATGTTACTTCCAGTCTACCTGAGACACGTTTCCATGAACAGCGTCAGAAGTTCAGTAATAGTTTCATTGGAGGCTTTTTATTTTAATATACAAAAATGGTATATAAGTATATTCTATATATTTTGAGTGTTTGTGGACTTCAAAGAGAATTTGTTCAGGAGCAGACCAATATAAGGACATCTCTTTTTCCCAAATGTTCTTTTCTTCAGAACCAGACCTAAGTTTAGTCATAGACAGTATCGACTTTTGAAGCTTTTCTTTCTTGGATTACAGAAGATTTTAGCTATCTTTACTTCTGTAGCTTTCTTTGTGATGAGTAGCTTTTTCTGGTATTGAATTGTGTGATGCTTCTTATCTGACTAAAAAGTTATGGTTATTTCCATCGAATTCCCTCAAATTCACTTCTCATTTCATCTTTGTGTAAGAAAATCGGCTGTTTATCTGATTGTTCTCAATTTCTTTCTTTTTTTTTTTTTTTATGTGCTGTATTTTCCTTAGCTCCCAATAACACTTGTGATGAGAATGCTTTCATGTGCCATAACAAAGTCTGCATTCCCAAACAGTTTGTTTGTGACCACGATGATGACTGTGGAGATGGATCGGATGAATCCCTGGAATGTGGCAAGTATAAAAAACATAGAGTAAATAATATAATTTCACACTGCTAACTGTAAAGCATTCTTCAGAGTCTGCTACTCTAAGGCATTACTGAAAAATAAAGCTCTTCTTTTTTTTATTGTTTTAATTCTGACTTTTAAATTATGCTTTAATTAATAAAGCTTGGAATCAACTTGGATCGGGGACTACAGTGACAAATTATTTTCCATAGAGTCTTAGAGTTGATTGCTAATAATATTTAGGAGACTTTTAAAAATATGCCCTAGAATTTCTTGTTTAGTAAGTTTATCTTTATTATATGTATTTTTGTCATTGTCTCCATATATGTTTTTTCCTATCAAAGAATCAAACACATCTGTCATGGTTATCACTGCATTTAGATTATATAAACTATAACCATATGTGAATATTTAATTTTCAGCATTCACATGAATTTAGGGTTTGTTATATTTTATATATATATATATATATATATATATATATTCTGAGTGTCTGCTCAACATATCTGGGCCATACTCACAAACGTTAATCTATATAAATAATATTTATGGAAAATACAGAGCAAATATCCCCTTCAACATGACAAATTGGTGATTATCATGTCTAGTTTTGTGCTGTTACAATCTATATCGGTTATTTACTCTTAAATTTGCTCCAGAAATGAGAACCACAACAGAAAATAGCTAGAAAATATCTGTATATTACAGATTTCTTTATGCTGATTTCTCTCTTTGCTGGTGTATGAGCACAACACTCTGCATCTCTAAATGGAGCAAAACATAATTTTTGTTGTGTTGCTTCAAAAATGCAGAGTTTTGTGTTGAAACTGTGGGAGCAAACATGAGGTGAGTGGTTGCTGTTTCTGTAGGGTATCGTCGCTGTCGTCCTGGGGAGTTCACCTGTGCTGATGGGCGCTGCCTGCTGAATTCCCAGTGGCAATGTGACGGGGACTTTGACTGCCCAGACCACTCTGATGAAGCACCTATCAATGCCAAGTGCAAAAGTTCAGGTTTGTGATTTTTTGAACACGACCTTTCTTTTTTGAGAGCGATGGTTTAGAGTCCTAAGTCAGAAAAACCTCATAGCTTAAATTTCCAGTCCGTTCGTGGTGATTTTGCTCATGTCTTGAAAGGAGGAAGTGTTCTGAGCATCCCAAACTTCACAAAGTCCAAGCCACCAGTTCCTATGGAATAAAACAGCAGACACTTCCTTAATTCATAACTCCTGCTGATGCTAAAAGAAGATGATATTAATATTGTAATTTCCAAAGTTTCTAGCTTGTGCTTACAATGGTTACTTTGTCCCAGATATTCATCACACAGAAGGCGTTCATATAAAAGGAGATGTAAAGTTGCTCCCACTAAAAATAATAAACACTGCTTTAAATTTTTTAGTAAATTATTGACTGAATACTATTGGTCTTATTGATATTTCCTGCTTACATTGATAAATTTGATGAAGTCTGACTGATTTTTGAGAGGGAAATTAGTCCTTGTCTGCATTTGTTGTTCTATTCTGTGGCTTTCTGAAAGACCAATTCTTCTGTCTAGACCTTAGCATTTCATTGCACTGTAGCCTAGTTCTTTATTCCAATTTTGATAGAAAACATTCATCTGCTGTGAGGTGAGGCAGCACACCTACCTTATATTTATTTAAATGTTCTAGTTGTTATTTGAAGGATCTGAACGTAGCTGAAATGATGTACTGAAGTTTTGCCAAACAGGGAAGAACATATTTGCAGGTCATTAGACAAGGAATGCTTTGGAATTCAGCCAGTTGTGTTCCTAAACCCCTCAGCATCCACAGAGGGTGGCACCCATGGGTTTTTTTTTAACTTTTGGAAACATGAACTGTATTTTGTGCAGAGATTATATAGAGGGTTCTCCATTATATGAAAACAAATATGTAGGAGGGATTAATAAGTTGATGCCTTCACTCATTTTTCCAGGAGAGGAATAATCTTCAAAGACACTGAAAAGTTATTATAAAGCTATCAATAAATAACAAATATTCAATTTTTACACAATATTTTTCCTTTTGCATGCACACAGCAGATGATCCATGAGAAAACTAATTCCAAATATTAAGAGATGACACCAAGTTGTGTGTTATTTTTTGTTTTCCAGAGCAGTCATGTAACAGCTCTTTTTTTATGTGCAAAAATGGCAAGTGCATTCCTCAAAGTGAGGTTTGTGATAACAAAGAAGATTGCAGTGATGGGTCTGATGAGAAAAGCTGCCACATTAATGAATGCCTCAGTAAGAAAGTCAGTGGCTGTTCCCAAGATTGTCAGGACCTTCCTGTTGGATACAAGGTGAATAATTGCAAAATATGGTTTGATATAATGTGAGTTTTTATCTCTTAAGTGTTTAATGATTATAAAAAAGCCCCACTGTGTGGTATCTCTTTGTAGTGAAGTAGGTTATGCATCAAAATAAGAACATTCTAATTTTCATTTCCTGTAAGCCAAGAATTGCCAATTGTATTTTATAAATGTTCATATTTTTAAAGCTATGGAAAGGACCATTCAGTGCTTTAAATACCACAAATCGTACTGGTGTATGCAGAGTACTGAAAATCAATGAGTAAAAATTTTACAATGCATAGGAATGAATAGCAGAAATACTGGTTTTTTGTTTTGGTTTGGTTTTTTTTCTTTCCCCAAGACAGAGACTCTTACAGAAATATTTAAACAAAATTATATCACCTTAGTAACAGAATAAAACTGTTCATTGTCTGCATGTGAGGGTGTTTTTGGAATCTGCTCTTTGGCCTTGACAAGTAGAGAGGAACAGCCTGTAAATAGCAGCTAAAAATAGAAGAAAGACTTTTTCCAGGGTTTTAACTCTGAAGTAACCTAACTGCACTCCCAAAGTTTCATCTTTTCAGCTGAACATTGGCCCACTGAGAACTAAATAAAATCTGTGCAGCTTGGCTTAGATCTGCAGGAATTCAACCCTCTGGAAGTGTGAGGGTTGAGACAGAGACTCAAGGGCTGTTGAGTTCAACAGAAACCTTGTTGGAGTGGTGGAGAAAGCACGCCCTGGATCTCTGCAGAGAGAAACAGATAATGTAGGAGGGAACATGAGAGGAAATCTTCTGTAGATAAAATTTATACCCCTTTTTTCAGAACCCCTCTGCCCAGTTGTATTGTGCACCTTTCCCATTGCATGTGATAAACTTGCCAGGATCAGAGAATATTTTGAGTTAGAAGAGACCCACAAGAATTGTTCATATCCATCTTCTGATTGGCCTCAAGAGTTCTCATTCACATTCCTGTGTTGGTTACATAGATTGCTAGGTGGTATCAATGATTCCTGGGAAAATAGTTAAAAACTGTCTATCTTTACCAAAAAACAGATGTATAATTGAAAATGAAGAACTCCAAAGGTCCATCCATCATTATTTTCAAGAAAAAATCCTTTATATATTTTTGAAAAGGTGTGCTTTACGTTTCCTTCAGTTAAAGTAGAAAGAATAATTACTCATTCCACAGGGTTTTGTTTGGTGTTTTCTGTTTTTTTGTTTTTTTTTTTTGAAATGGTGCTTAGGATCACATCAGCAATATTTGAAAAGAAAATAAGATATGCCTCCTGTAAACCATACAAGCAGCAAAGTAATTAAGATGTTACTTGAAAAAATGAGATGCATAAAAAGTTTATGATGCTAACATATTCAGAAGTAAGTACACACAGGTGATAAACAGAATTAGAAATTAATGTATTTGGTTTTCTTTCCCAGTGCAAATGCTGGCCTGGATTTCTCCTGAAAGATGATGGCAAAACGTGTGTAGATATTGATGAATGTTCATCTGGATTTCCCTGTAGCCAGCAATGCATCAATACTTATGGAACCTACAAATGCTTGTGTGCAGAAGGGTATGAAACACAGCCTGATAACCCAAATGGCTGCAAATCCCTTTCAGGTATTACTGTTTAATGCTTTTATAATCCTCAGCTGTATTTAAATAATCTGTGGAAAAAAAATTAGCCCCAGGGTCTGTGTTGCCTTTATATGCAAGATAAAAACAGAGTTACTTTGAATCTGCGTCTTTTTCAATATAAAATAGCAATGTGACTGTGTCTGAATGCAATAATAAGTTATATTTTTAGTCTGTATTTTGCTCAGCTCATTTGTAATAAATAGATGCAGTGGTTTTTGAAAGTGTGAATAATTAACTTTATTAGAAAAAGTATTAAAAAAGTTAAAATACATCACTTCTGCTTCTGAGTCAGATGATAATAGCCTGGTTAGGATAAGATTTCATCACCTTTAGAATATTAGAATATACATCAAACTTCCTCATTGAAAAAGAGGAGCAGGAAAAAATAGAAAATGCAAACTCTGTTATAAAATACAAATGTGTTCAGTACAGGAGCAGAGTAGGCTGGACAACACATTACATTCTAAAGTGCAAGAGCAGTAGATACAAAGCCTTTAATACATTTTTAATTATCAATGGTGATCTTTTTTTTTTTTGTAATTTTAGTTGAGGTGTCTCTCAATAGAGATAAAATAAACACAGCCTTAAAAAATACTTTTAGAATTATGTATGTCAGTGTCAGAGATGTTTCAGTAATGTCATGAATGAGTATCTGAAAGTAAATATTTTTTTATAAACCAGAAAGCCAGGGTTACACAAATCTGGCTTCAGTTCAAACTCAAAAAAATCAAGGTTTTTATGAGTAGCTGTTTCTTTCTTGCTGTATCATTCAGACTAGTGAAACCTCAAAAAGCAATGGTCAAAACAAGCTTGGTTTGCAACCGTAATTAGTAGTCAGTCTTAAATTGAAAGGAAATGTTGAAATTAAAACATATGGAATGAAATATATTTCCCATTTAATCTCTGACATTAAATTAGGATAAAATACAGTATTGTTCCCATATTACAAAGGCAAAAGAATTAAATTGCATTAAAAGATATACTAATTGATTGCTTTGTTCATTTTTATACTGCATCATTGATCTTTCTTGGAGCATTTGAATGTTTTAAATATTTCTTTCATCCATAACATTGATCAGAGCATGTAACATTTATTTTTCAAGCCATCTGTATTTCAGCATTGTATTCCTGATTTTCCATAAATTAACGTAAAAGCTAGTCTAATATATTCTTTCTCCCGGGGTTTAGATGAGGAACCTTTCTTAATTCTGGCTGATCATCATGAAATAAGAAAAATTAGCACTGATGGATCCAACTACACTTTGTTGAAACAGGTATAACCATAGTACCATGCTCTAAGTTTAACTCAATACTTTTATTATTTTCTAAAGTTTTCAACTGACAGAAACATCATCCTATAATTGGCATTGTGTGCACCACAGAACAACTGCAGTACCTTCAGAGTTATTATAATACTTTTAATTGACTATTTTTTCTGGATTTGACATGATTAAAGCTCAGGCAGTTGTTTTGTCAGTCATTCTGATGTACTAAAAAATTATGTTATTTGTGATCCTCTTCCATCACAATATGTTTTGTGCAATTTGTCTATTTCAGTTAAAAAAAAAAAAAATCCCCACCTATTTAACCATGTACTATTGGGGCCGCTTACTGCCATAATCTAAATCTATTTTCAGACAGGCAATCCCAATATTTATGGTATTAAAAAAGGTGAACTCTTATCTTTGTGTAAAGCTAATTTTAAAGTAATTACTCTAAAATATTATGACAGAGAAAAGAAAAAGTGAAAAACCACAAAAATAGCATGTCACCCAGTAAATACAGAGCTGCCATTTTTAGCAGTCTGCTGTCCTTCTGTGCTTCACCTAAGTGTAGTTATTTGCCATAGATTAGATTTACAAAATGTTTTAATAAAAAGATTGATTTCCTTGAATACTAATGGATCAATTGTAGTAAGACTAGGAAATTATTTACTCCCCATCAATATAATCAGGCTTTTTGTAACTTCTTGTGTCACTATGCTATGCACCTAAATGTCACAAGAGAGGTGCCCAGGTCTTCACAACAGTAATTATTAAATTAACCATCTTGAATGAAACATTGCCTTTATTTAAGCTTAGACATTGTGAAAGCCTGTCTGTTCTCCTGAAATCCTTCTGGTTCCCTCTCATTTGCATCTCACTGCCTCTCTCCTCTTTTGCTGGTGTAGCTGTTCATAGATGCCTGTGAAAAGAGGGGAGCCACAGGAGATTTTCTTCGTGGTTGGTGCTGACGGGTCCTGAATTCAATGGACATTAGAACCCAAGCAGCCCCAGCCACTGAACAAAATATGTGTTTTCCATGTTCCATTCATGCACTGGGCTGATAAACACCTCTGCTCTTGAACCCACTGGTCTTTGCTCCTGCAAAGGCAGCATTTGATGTCAAAGCCTGTTCTTCTTTACAAGCAGAACAGGGGGGCTGTGTCCCTCATAAGGACATCCTTGTGTCCATGATGGATTTGGCTTTTTGCTGCACATCTATCAGGTGATGGCAAACACCAGAGTGGCTCTGGCAGACGAGCAAACCCACCCTTCTCTCTGTGTGTTTGGTCTGTGATTACCATTCTAATAGTTGTTCATATAAACTCAGAATAAAGGAGCTCAAAGTAGGAGCTCCTCCAGTCTTCTCTGAGTATGTGCCAGCTTTTTCCTCTATTTTCTTTTTCTTTATTTTCTATTTTTTTTTCCAATTCACATAAACCGTACAACTGTTTGAATTGTGTCTCATGTATTCTCTTTGCTTTCCATTTCCTTTACTCCTAGTCATCAAAATCCTCAGGGTTTCAATAAGTAGAGTAGATAATCTTCCTCCTCATTATTTGTGATTTTTATCTCCATGTTTTTAAGTGGGGCACCAAGGGAACACAAATCACAGCCAAGGATATATTGTGTGCTGTGTTTAACAGAAACAAACCCACAGGTTTATGATGAGAGACTAAGGCAGCTGATGCCATTTGAAATCTTCCCTATTCCTTCTAAAAAGCAAATTTCTTGTGAAATGATAAAAAATTATGATAGGAGGGCTTAAGTGAGATATGTATATGATAAAGAGGAAATTATGTCTGGACAGAAAACTCTGTTACAGACATACATAATTCTTTACCTGCAGTTGATGTTCTGATAAAAATTGAAATTAAACTCACCCAAAATAAAACATTGAAACCAAAGATATTCAGGCAGTCAATTCTCTGTATTAGTCTTGATCCTTAGGAAACTTTTACAGTGTTGTGGAATATTTAGAGATAAGGCCATATTTTTTACAAATTGCCAACTTTGATTTATAAAATGTTATAAAATTGTGTTAAATAATACTTTGTTTTCATTGACCTGTTGTCTCCTAGGTTAAGAATTTTGGGTGGGGGTTTCTCTGTAGATGCAATTATACTAATGGGAGGAAAAGAGACAGGAACAGTGTTTTGCAGCCCAGTTACAGAGCTGCAGCTGGTTTTGTGAAAAATGTCTGTATGTATGTGATATTTTTGAAAAATGAGAGTGGTCTTCCTACACTGAATTGTTTCAGGCTTTTTTTCATGATGATTTGTGCAGCCTAACTAGTCTTTTCCTCTACATTTTGATCAAAAGGTAGATTTACAGTAATTACACAGCAGTAGATGGTGGATAAGCCATGTATCAGTTTCTGTACGATTAAATATTAAATATTGTTGTGCTTAGTTGTTTACTTTGGAGCTGGCTGGTCCAGCACACCCCTTCCCAGCAATGAATTCCACTAAACAGGGAGGCTGCTGATCTACCTGAGAGCAGGATGCCATGGGGCTGATAAGGGAATTGATTAACTGACCTTGAATTTATAGCGGGAATACAGACCGCATCCGTTCCTTTCACCGCTGCTGCTCCGTGTTTCATTGATAACAACAACCTGGCATATTAAGAATAATTGTGATTTCACTACATATCAGAACATTCAGCAGGTTATGGAGCAGATAAGGAAATAAGAGGCATCATCTGAATGCAACCTCCTTCTTCCTTATCTGCCATTTGGGATGAAAAGCCATTATTGTATGATTGCTCCTCCCAGTGTGTTGGAGTACCTCAGATACAATCACCACTCTCTTTTAAATGTGTTGGCTTTGTACTTGGAGCCACAGGAGATTCCCAGGTGCCTGCTGGATCTCCACCTTTCACAATTTTTGTATCCACACACACACATATCTATAAATACATATATGTAGAGTACCTATAATATAGCATCTAAGTCAAAACCTCCTCATTCAGGAATTAACATAAATGTCTTTTTGCACCACCACCATTTTGAATTCCTGATTAATTTATATTACTGAGGTAAATTTTTTCATTACTTAAATGTCATAAACATTATACTGTTTCTGATTCTCCCATCTAGTTTGCCAAAGAAAGGCCAAAGGTAGTAATCAGCAGCAAAACTGAGCAAAAGTTAGAAGTATTTACTGCTGAACTTCATTTAAATAAGAGTATAGGAAAACACAGGAGCCTCACTTAGTTTCATGTATCACCTGCATTTTTTGAAGTGACTCAATTTGTCACCATATTTATTTCTGTTACAGTCTTTGTCTTTGTTTACAAGTAATGTATGGAAAAGAGAGGGAAGTGCTTCAGAAATATGCAGACAGTAAAATAAAGCATTAGGAATATTAAATATGTTGTGCATTCTGAATGCTATCCAGCAGTTTGTGTTCAAACATTTTAATAAATAGACTTTTTTTTTCCTGTTTTTAGGGGCTGAACAATGTGATTGCAATAGACTTTGACTACAGAGAAGAGTTCATTTATTGGATTGATTCCAGCAGACCAAATGGCAGTCGCATAAACAGAATGTCTTTAAATGGAAGTGACATCAAGGTAATTGAGGATTAATAATGTCACCACTAGAATTAAGTTTTTTGAGTGCTTTGGGAAATGCTCCTTCATACGTTTAACCCAGATTGTGAGGCTTTGGTGTCTGAATACAAACACAGCATGAGCTAGCAAGTCCTAGTAAAATTTAATTGCATTTGTATCTTATTTGAAGTAAAGATAGTGGCAAGGAGAACTGTATTTAGGAGCTAAATTCCTTATGACTTACCTGACAGTTTACTGAATTGGCAGTTCCATGTGGCTTCCAGGATGCCAAAGAAAAGAGCTATAATTAGGTGTAAGCTGTGTAAATACACTGGTGCCTTATTTCTTCCTATATAACATTTCCTGTGATCTTCAGTTTGTTTTTGTTTCACCTCCACTACACTGATAATTAAAATAACTCAGTGTCTTTGCTGTGAAGGGTAAAAGTGCACTCCTATTTCTGCACAGCCTGTCTGTTCTGCCTCTGTAGTGGATTAAGTTCACAAATCCACTATTAAGCACATTTGTTGACTTTTGTGAACATTTTCCCAGAACTGGTGATAAGTAGTAAGGAATTCTTTGTTTATTCTATTATGTCTGGCCTTCTGAAACAGGGAATTAAATGAGCAGCAACATACCCTATGAATTTTGTTGCCTCTCAGCACACCAACAAACATGCAGAGAGAAAAGATTTGTGTTTTTCCTTCTCAGCTTGGTGCGTGGACTGACACATCCTCAGAGCTTTGCTCCTTATGTGAGTCAGGGTTTGAAACTCACTGGCTTCAGTGAACCTTGTTTGCCTCCTTCACACCAAAATAATTGTTCTTAAAAAGAAAAAAAAAGCAAGTGATGAGCACTTCTGGCAATCTGATTGCATTGGGGTGAAAGTAAAACCAGAAGTTTTACTTGTGTGGGGAAAAAAATAGAAGATTGGCAAGTTGGGGTTCAAAATCCATTAAATCCTTGAATCATATTTATTGTCTTTAAAAAGTGTGGGGTTCAAAATCCATTAAATCCTTGAATCATATTTATTGTCTTTAAACAGTTTCCAAAGCATCCTCCTCAGCTTCTGTCCCTTCTGGATGATTCAGTATTATATGAGGGCTGGAGATTACTCAGACTCTTTATTTCTAATCTTCTCTATTTCAAGAATAAGGAATTTTTCCCAGTTAAAAGTGTTCTAATAGCCAGGTAGAACACTATTTTAAAAAAAAAAAAAATCTTTCTACTGATTCATTAATAATTTTATTTTTTAAGAAAAATATCAAAAAGTTGAACAACCACTAGAAGAAAATTAGGATGAGGACATTTGGTTTAGGATGAGGATATTTCATTTTTCAATCAGTTTGCAATTTATACAAGTATCATGTCGATTACAATTTTGCTCATATAGGATGCTATAGTCAAAGCAATAATCAAAAAAATAAGTCCATTTAAATTTCATACAAAAGCATGTTTTCTCTGAAAAACTTGGCCCAGATTTGGCCTCTAAAAGCTAAAAGTAAGGTGAAAAAAATTAGCAAGAATTATATATTATAATTCTTTAATAGTCTGTAAGTAACCTTTTATGCAGAGCCAAATTTTTGTGATTCTTTGACTTTTTTATTAGCATGCCGTAGGACGTACTTAATAGCTGACATAATTAACAATTATTTGAAATGAAATTATTATAATTATTTCTTTATTTAAATGCTGGGGTTTTTATTTGTTATCTAGCAAACCTGCATACATATTTTAATGGGGTTGTTTTTACACAAGAGATAGTTTTTATGTTTTTTCCCCCTGATTAATCTCTTATTTCAATATCTTCCCACTGTTGTGTTATTCTTTGCTATAAATAGATCTGCTCTCAGTGTAAATGACGCTATTTGATGTATTGCCTCGGATTCCCCTTGCAGGAGATGGCATTTCTTCAGCACACCAGCTCTGGGAAGCCTGATGGCATCTCATTTTTCTTCTGCCTCTGCTCATGGAGGAGATACTTACAAAATTGAAATGACAGCTTTTTCACATGGCTGTGTTCAGCTGTTAACACAGTGTTTTATGGAGAGTTTAGATTCCCAAATGTTAGTGGGACATGAAGCCAAAAGCTGGACCATGCACAGAAGTGCCACACTGGTGATCTCAGTGACTGGGACAGGTTGAAGTGACTCTCCCAAGGAAAAGTCATCAGAAAGAGAGACTGATTAATTTGGTTGATGCTCTAGTCTGGTGTTTAGGCAGCTAAACCACTACCTAAATTTCCAGAGTTTTCCATTTCTGCATGAAATGTCCCTTGTGCCAGCGCAGCAGTTGCTGCAATTACACATTTATAAACTGGTGAAGCTGGTAGTGTGGAGGCTTTAGAAAATAAAACCTCTTATTCCCATTAAAAAGGTGGTGTATCCGGGAATTTAACTTTCTAAAAAGAATTTATAAGGTGATAAATTATGTAACAACCTGAGAAGGTGCTTTTATATATTCATAACTGCAAAGTTGATTTAAAGCATCTCAGCATATCCCTGCTTATCTTGAAGGCTTTTCCATGTCCTCAGATGGTAAATAAATTTAAAACTAGCACATTCAGTTATATATAATACAGGTTTATACATGAAGTTTATACTCTGGTGCACATGCTGTTAGTGATGAAGATAACAGTAAATTAGAATGTTCACCACAGTAATAAACCCATTATTAGTGCTTAAGAAATCTCATAAATTTTCAAGTATTGCTTTCTGATTTGTGGGGCTTTTTTCCTGAAGTTCTAGCTGCACAGACCTAATCAGAACTTAATCAGGAGTAGACATCAGGTCAGGATAGATCTTCTCAGGAATCAAGTTTTCAAGCCTAGGAGAAACTGGACTGAAATTGTGAATATTCAAATATTACTGAACACTTGACATGAAGTACTCACAGACAAGCTAGACTGACTCATGCTGTCATGATGAGATTTGTAACCACATATATCTAGAAGAATTTGTTCAAGTTCCAGAATTATCCAAGTCATCAAAACCCCTGAGAATAACACATCCCTGTCAGTAGTCTGTAGGCTTTCCAGTAGTTGGCTAAACTACTTAGGTCTCTTAACAATATCATCCTTTTGAAATGTAACAAATTCTTGGGAAGTTCCTCATTCTTCTGGCACATGAATGTTGGAAATAAGAGCCCAATATTTCCTTTCCAGCCAGTAACTCTGAGTGCTCTCATTGTCTCTCTGTCACGATGACATATGGCACTCCTGTGACATTAGAATGAAGGAGACACTGATGGGGTCTGCTGAGAGAAATGGGGAGATGAGAAGCAGATGTGCTCAAGGGCATGCTGTGGGGAGAGCAGCCACATCTCCACTCCGTCCTGTGCAACAAAAGATAGAATAGTGAAAGGGAGAAAAGTTTGGTTTTGTTTGATATTTTTTGTCTTTTTACATTAAGAGAAAACTAGCTATTTAAGATGAAAAATCTTAAATAGTTTTTAAATCAAGAGTTTTTAAAAGTTCATGCATAATGCAGAGAAGTTGGTAATTTCCTCTTTACAATATCATAGCATGCTCCATTCTCCCTCACTAGGAGAAAAGGGTCACATTGTTGTAGCTACTTAAGAAGTGTCATTACCTGAGAAGTGTCAGTGTTTAGCAGTGAATAATACCCAATTTTTACATGCTTTATGAAATATCCAGTCTCTCAATATCCTGGCATCAGTAGCTCTCAGCTTATTGTTCCTTTTCCCAGTTATTTAGATAAATAACTAATATAATTTTTGCTTTTCCAGGTAGTTCACAATACAGCTGTTCCCAATGCCCTGGCTGTCGACTGGATTGGGAAGAATCTCTACTGGTCTGACACTGAAAAGAGAATTATTGAGGTGTCTAAACTCAATGGCTTGTACCCAACTGTCCTTGTGAGCAAGAGAGTGAAGTTTCCCAGAGATCTGTCCTTAGATCCTCAAGCTGGGTAAGAAGCAGCTTCAATTTTCAGTACTTCCTACTTAATCCTGACTTGATATTAAAATATTTTTTATTCAAAAAATAGAAAATAATACTTTGTTGTTTATTGGGGTTTTTTTGTTTTGTTTTTTTTTTTTGTTTGTTTGTTTTTTTTTTATCTAATATTCGGTGATAGGAGAAAGTTGTGTTTATCTGGACTCTAAACTAAACAAAAAAACACAGTGTTTTTCTTTGTATAAAAAATATAACCTATCCAGTTTACTAGTTTTTTACAGATAAAATATATTTTCTACTATTTCTTAGAATTAGAATTTGATTTTCTTGTAACTGTACCCTTTCTTCACTGTAAAATTGGGAAGGTAGGATGAAGACCTTTGTTTAATGTTTTCAAGGGATGAATACATGCGATCTTTCAGTGGTTGCCTGGGCATCCCTGACTATACAAAAATCACTCTACAAAGTTGGCACAGAGAGCCCCACTCTTTCAGGAAGGCTTAGATATATAAATAAATAGGTATAAAAACTTACTGGCTTTTTGTTTTTTTTTTTTTGGTGTGTATAGACAGCTTTCCAAAGCTGTTTTTTACAATTTTTATTGCTGAATATAAGCTTTATTCAGCATATCATAAATATAATAAATATAATTTCTTTTAATACAGAATTTTACTGGAAATAAAACCTCAAATTCAGAGTTATAATTTGAAACAGTGTTGCTTGTATCTTGGGGCTTTTTTTCCCCCTCACAAATGAGAAATGCTTAGTGAATTATCCTGCTGCTGCCATGCAGTTTGTTTCCAAAGAAAACATTTTCTGTTGGAGAGAGTGGAGAAAGTTCCCTCTCTCTGCTGCTCGTGTGGAGCAGGCTGGGTGCCAGCATATTGCACCTGTGTGTTGTAGGATACCTGTAACTGTTCTCAGGGCCACCATTTCCTCCTGCACACAAATTCTGTTCCAGGTGGTTATTAAGAATATGAGCTGCATCTGGGTTTTGGAAGGCCTGTCCAAAGCCTGTAGAGCAGGATCAGCTTTCCAGCTGGAAAGATCTGTCCTGAGGTTCTGAGTAATGGCACACAACAGCAGCCACATGAATCCATGTACTAAATAATGGAATTTTTCTTTATTTATGGCTAACACGCTCTGAATTGTGGTTAAATAGCATGTCAAGGGGAAAATTGCTGCTCAGCTTTCCGACAGTCTCTCTCAGTGTTTCACCCATTTTTAAACCCTCTGTGTAAGAAACTGTTTTAATGTTTTGGAGCCAGTACTTCTTGAAGCAATTCAATTTGCATTATGTGGTTGCGTAACAGCAAAAAAAAAGTTCTGTAATATGTATCAAAAAAAAAAAGAAGTAGATGTAATACCATATTTCTAATAAATTAATTAATGATGCCATTTACGCAGGATGTGAGCTTCACAAAGTCCAGTTTGGGTGATGCTTCAAATTCTAAGGTATCAAGACTAAGCCAATTAAATGCACATTTTGCTAGTCCATGATCAATTTAATAAAACCACACCTAGCATGAGGATTCCTATTCAAACCCTTTACATTCAGCACACCTATTTACAGACAGGTCCAGAAAAATGCAAAGATTTATCTGGATGGGGAAAATTTGTAGAGTAATTACTGATTTATTCTTGAGATCCACTAAATAAATTAAGCATTGAGTCACAGATTGGTTTGGTTTAGAAGAGACCTAAAGATCATCCAGTTTCAAACCCCCAAGATGGGCAGGGATGCCATTGACTATCCCAGGTTGCTCAAAGCCCCATCAAACCTGGTCTTGGACACTTCCAGGGATGGAGCAGCCAGAATTTATCTGGTCAATTATTGCTGTTGATGCCTTGTGAAGGCTGACATAGAACAGAGACTAGACAGAGCTAAAGAATAAAGTAGGGATTTATTAGGTGGGTTCAATAGATCTACTTTGGGTAGGACAAGAGCTGAGCCCCCAGATGAACCCAAAATTGTCACAATGTTGGATGGCCAGTCACGAGTTTATAAGTTTTGATCCATTTACATATTGGAGTTAATTGTCCAGTTATAGATTTAGGTTATGAAGTCCCATCCTTCTTGGTTTTCACTCTTCAGTCTACAGTATTTATGATCTTGGACCTGAAATTTGGATCATTTTTCCTTGGTCCCCAGCTAGAGAAGGAATTGTTTTGTCCCCCTACTTTGTGAAGAGAGCTCACCATCCCCTTATATGAAGCCCAGACCCACACAGGTAGCACAGAATTTGAAAAATATAAAAGCTAAAAGCTGAGGCATCACTGTTACTCAGCTGCTGTGTTTTGTTTCACAGATACCTGTACTGGATCGATTGCTGTGAGTCCCCTCACATTGGCCGTGTCGGGATGGATGGATCCAGGCAAGCTGTGGTTATAGAAACTCAAATATCCAGACCCATGGCTCTCACCATAGACTATGTCAACCACAGACTGTACTGGGCTGATGAGAATCACATTGAGTTTTCTGACATGGATGGATCTCATAGGCATAAAGGTTGGTCAACTCTTCAGTTTTTATTTTTTTCCATTTTGATGCTTTCCATGTTATGCATAGTTATGTAAAAACTGTCCTTTAAAACCTTTTTCCAAACTTTTTTGAGATTTTTTTTTTCCTTTTATCAATATTTTAATATCTGCTTTTCATTTTTGTTCTCTGTTATGGATATGAGTAGCTTTTAAACATGCAGTACTATGTATTTGTGGGAAAAATGTCAAATAGAAAAAGAAGATCTAGGAACACACACAGTAATCTGAGGCAGCCTTTATACTCTGGCATATATAGACATCTTCTTGATTAAGTTACAAAGTGAGTAAAAGTAGAAGGGAGTGAACCTGTGTGCCATGTGTCAGAATAGGGGGATAAAATCAGCCTTTTCTCCCACTTTAGAAAGCCTGGAAAAGCCATTAGTCTGCTCAGCATGAGACCAGTATTTCAAATCTAATTTGGAGTTTTCCTGGTAGATGGGTGTAATTATAACTTTTGAAATACTTATGTAATGAACTAATCTTTATCCCTGTGTTTTGCTTCTCACCTGACAGATAATTAAAAAGCTTGTGTCACTTATCTGTAAAGTATTCAAAAAACAAAAATTCTGCACTATGATGAATTGTTCTCATATTTCAAATTGTGTAATTAAAGATCTTTCATTTTAATGCAAATATATGAAATAGTATCGGTCTACTAAAACTTTTTGGGAGTTTTATTTGAGATGAAATTGTTACCTGAACTCCTTCCTCAAGCTTTATCCAAACCTCTGCACTGCTGTACTGCTGGTAAAACTTCATGGATTTTGGCTCTTTTAGGCTTTTATCTAGTACTGGGTGCCTCCAGGTGTTCTCCAAACCACAACTGATGTAATAACTACTTTCTTTTCAGATCAAAGCTTCACTATGAAATAAAAAAGAAAAAAAAAAAGGGAGAGCAAAACAAGTTTTATAGCCCTTGTATTCATGAATTGTAGGTTATAAATACATCGTGAATAATTCAGTGGCAGTTGTCTGAGATGGTAGATTGGAGAGACTCTAGCAGTAGCTACAAGAGCTGTAAACATTCCCATTAATCTCAGCATAATGTCCATGTGTTATTTTTGGGATGAACACCAGTCAGTTGTAACCTGCTCACCTAAGCAGCCCTCGCTCAGACATAGCCCTGAGCTGGATTCCTGCTGACAATCTGCTCTTCTGACAGAGGAAGCAAAGCTCCCTACTCCTCTTGATGTCATTCTCTGTGCTGCTATCCCGCTTTTTGTTCTCATACAATTATCCTCTTACTCTTCTTTCTGGAACTTCCAAAGGAAAGTAAATAGTAGCCAATGTGTCACTCTTGGACCTAAACTGACTGCAGTGGTCAAACTTTCCAGAGTCTTCCCTTTCAGCCTGAGAGTTTGAGAATTTTTCTTTCCCCAGAAATGAACTCCTGTCACTAAATTCAGGAGATAGCTGCAAAAGTCCAGCCAGAGCATCTTTAGTGTCCATTGCCTTGGTCTCCAACCTGTGGAGTTCCTGCACTACTGGGTAAAATCAGTTTCAACTGCTTTATATCTGCAGAGTTAATGTCTTCTTCTGATGCCTGATCCTGGAGAAGAAGGAAATTTGTCACAGCAAATTTATCCAAATTTGGTACCAGTGAAGTATCTGAGGCAAGCTCCAAAAGCAATAGTGACTTTGTGTAAAGCTGGTATCGTGCTGCTTTTGAGGACATGTCTCTTTGAAGTCCAGATGGTGTATAAATATTCAAGCCATAAGAATTGAGCTTTGGGAGAAAGATCCTGAGGTATTTAAATAATGTGAAAGAAGATTTTTTCCTCAGTCAATCATCGTAAAGGATGAGGTTGGAAGACACCTCACGGATCACCTAGTCCAACCTCATGGATCACTTAGTCCAATCTTTTCTGGGAAAAGCATGGTCTAGATGACCCACAGCCATGTCCAGCTGCATCTTATGGATGGTCCAATGGTCCAATCCACCATTTCCTTGGGACAGTATTCCAATATTTACATTGTGAAAATTTTCCCTCATCTCCAGGTGGAATCTTCCCAAGAGTAACCTGTTCCCATCACCCCTCGCCTTTTCCATGTAAAAAGGGAGTCTCCATTTCTTTGCAGCCTCTTTAAAGGCTGGAATGTGGTGATGAGGGTCTCTTCTAAAGAGTGAACAAACCCAGTTCTCCCAGACTTTGCTCTCATGGCAGCTTCCCAAACCTTGGATCATCTTTGTGGCCTTGTCTGGATTCTCTCCTGCCTGCCCACACCTAATGCCTCTTGTCGCTTTCTGCTGTCAGGAGTTTCACTTAAAACATCATTAACAAATCAAAATGAAGTTGTAGAAAAGTTTCTGTGGATTTAACAAAACAGGGATAGAATTCTTGGTGTCTGAAACAGATGAAACAGCCCCATGGGTGCTCCAAGGGGAGCTTTGAGAGTTTTGCAGAGTTCACACATAATGATCAATTTGCCTTTAATCAGTCTTTTCCCTTTCTCCCTGCTTTTTCCTGGAAAAAACAACAAAAAAAAATTTTTTTAATTTCTTTGTGATTCAGCACAAGAATGGAAATATTCTGGATAATGAAAATTAGCCATTGTAAAATAATAATTTTAATATGAGAAGCTCAGTGTTCAAATTCAGTATTTGGAACTGTCATTCCCCTTGGCCTTCTGATATCTGTAATCCACAGTGATAAGCACTTAAATGGAAAAGATTAGGTTGTCTCTCTTGTGATAACTGTGTTCCTTTAAGGCATGTTTTTCACATGGATTTCATGGTCTGTTTTCCTTTGTCATTTTGGACATTTTTTATTGTCAAAGTTAACTAAGGGGGAGATGGTTGAGTTTGCTCTTATCCTTTGTGTTTTGGAATGGAGAAGGATAAAGGCACAGATGTGGTGACCACAAAATACATTTTCATAGTGATGCAATCTGAAATGCTCCTAATAGCAAACTAATCATTTTCTCACCTGTTTCTGTGACCTCTGAGGATAAGGCTGTCTTGCTCTGAAGTTTTTTCCGGAGACTATGATTTTTTTGATTTTAAATTTTTTGTTATGAAATGTATCAGAAAATGGCACAGAGATTTCAAAAGACCCAGAAAATTAGTAACTCATCAGAATTAGTGGATTTCATACCATTAAGGGATGGTGTGAGATGGTGTGCAGTGTTCTGTGGTCCACATCAGATAATTTAGGGTAAACACAATAATCTTAGTCTAATTATTGACACCAGAGAGTGTTCATTACATGCAATGAGAGTTTACATGTATTTAGATATTGGTGTTAACATTTCTTCAGCAAGTATGGGGTTTTTAAATTAGTTTGTTTCTTCTGAACCTTAAAACTTTTTTGAGGAGAACATTTGCTGCTTTTCTCTTGTAAAGTTCCTCTGCGTTTCAATAAAATTGTCTTTTATAATTGCCAAGAGACTTCTAGTAAAAATTTTGAAAACATGCTAACTAGGCCAGAAATCTTAGAGTGCTTGGGAGCTCTTCTTGGCGCTGGGGCAGCGATGACCTTGCTGAGCTGTTTGAAGTTTAATGCTTGGTTATATAAACTGTCTTTAGAGCTTAGCCAATTCAGCACTGCAGCATTCACAAATGTTATACATTGTAAATGATTAAGCAAGTATTGAAGCATTAATCTGGCTAAGCACTAAGCTGGTTTACTTATACAAGCTTTAAAAAAAAATAAATAAAAAATTTAAGAATTTGTCAAGACTTAACTGCTTTCTGTTCCCACTTCCCAGAAGAGATGCAGGCTTCACAGTTCCCTGGGTATCTGGTTGCTCCATGCACGTTTTCCCAACCTTCAGGGCTCCTAACTCCCAGAGCTGCCTGCATTCCCCCATTTCTCTTTGAAGATGAGCATTTCAGTATAATGAAACTATAAAAGGGAAATCTGACAGTCCAATTTAGGAAGTACAGAAACTTCTCAGAGATTAGGCCTTAAACTGTGTCAAATTGTTAGTTTATACAGTAAAAACGAAAAGTTGAGCACTCCATTCCTTCATCTGACAGGGGCATGGAAATTAGCAATGGAAAAGTGTTGCACTTTAACTAAATTATTATTATTAAATTACTTTTTTATGCATAATATTAACAGAGAATAACTTTCCTGGAGTAACTCAATTTGAAAAAACACCCTGTTCTTGAGACAGCTTCTGTCTGAATGTTTGCAATTCTCAGAATTGGAGAGACTGCAAGTTTTGAAGTAACAAGAACAAGGGGTTTGGAGATTACAACACTTTCATTTTTAGTGCCTGTGATTTCAAAAGCTGCTCATTGTAACGAATTTGTAGGTAGAAAATGAATATTTGTGTCTAATTCTGAAGTCTGCCACAGAGTTTTAAAAGAGAATATACACAATTGTTTATAAAATTGCCCTATTGTAGAAGTGATCTAAAAGATTAGAGTAACCAATTCCTTCTAGATTTATACTGGAAGTCCTCATAGCTTAAAACTTAGATAAGTCTGAAAGAGGGTTTGTTTCTCAGAGCAGATGAGAAGTAGCTCTGATATGGCAACAGTTTTTTCCCAACTTTAGAAGAGTCTATAGAATTATTTGTTGTAGCCACATCTGATGGCACAAACTGATAACTGCTTCCTCTCCATTATTGACTTCTGGATTCACTTTTAATAATTGTTCCTATAAAATTCTCCAATCCATATGTCTTCCCAAATCTAATTATTTTATTGTGCTCCTTCTCTTTTAAAGAGTAATATTCAGGAACAATTGTTCAGATTCACCTATATTAAAGGCAGTTCAAACAGTTACTTTACTCTAAGGTTGCTCAGTCTCCATTTATGAAGGTGGCTCCCTGTGAAGGCTGACCTAGAACAGAGGCTAGACAGAGTTAAAGAATAAATTAGGGATATATTAGAAGGCCTCAATGGATCCACCTTGGGCAGCACAAGAGCCCAGCCAGGGCTATACCCAAGATGACCCAAAATGGTCACAAAATGCACAACTGGACACGGGGTCTCTCATTTTTATAAGTTCTGCTCCATTTGCATATTGAAGTTAATTCTCCACTTACAGCTTTAGGTTATGAAGTCTCATCGTTCTTGTTTTTCTCTTCAGCCCACGTTGTTTATGCTCTTAGGCCTGAGATTTGGACAATTTGTCCTTGTCCCAGTTAGAGAAGGAATTGATTTGTCTTCCTATGCTGTGAAGAGAGCTTACTATCCTCTTATATGAAGCCCAGACCCACACACTAAAGAAGCACAGAATCTGAAAAATATAAAAGCTAAAACCTAAGGCATCAAAGGTTGCCAACAGTTTGGTTTCTGTATATTCTCCTGTTTTTGTGAAATATGCTCAAATTAGGTTTTAAACTTCTGAAAGTAGTTCACTATACTTGAAACTTCTCCATGAGCTGGACTTGTGCTATCACAAATTTTATAGGATGGGCATTGCTTTCCATGCAGCTGTCCCTGTCAGGGGGCAATCAGGATAGAGAACATAAACCACAGTTTTTTTTGTTTTCTCCCTGCTCCAATCAACACAATGGAAAAGGGGAGGATTTTGATCAAGGCAGCTGCAGTGCTGAGCAGCTCCTATGGTTTCAGTAGAAGATAAATGAGATAAACCAAAGTATCCCAGTGGTTTATGTCCTTACAGTTGGATGGTGGCAGGAGAGGGAAAGATAAAAGAAGGAATAGCTTGGGGGTCACTGGGAATGGATATGAAAACCAGCAAGACAGGAGTCTAAGGTGAGGGGCAGGCAGACAGATAAAGGGTCTCTGTAAATCTGAAATATAATTAAAAAACCTTTAAAACTCACTAGCACACACAGTTGTTCTACTCAAATAGTGACTTGTGTATATTTGAGAGTAATTTATTGCTGCTCTGTACTGCTGTGGGGTAACTGGCATATAAACAACTGCTCACAGTGAATTAAAAAAGGTAATAAAACATTTTAAAGTGGGACAATAAAATATTTCATTCCTAGTTTTTGTCAATTGGTTTTATGGGCAGATTTTGAAAAAATTATGCATCTATTCCCATGGTGTTGTTATATCTAATCATGAACTTTAATATCTCAAACACATTAGTACTTTAAGATGTTTAGATTTAAGGCTAAATTTCCTGCTTCTTCAGTGATAGCAGTTCAGGGATGTATAACAAGTTTTGTGTGAGCTTGTTGTATTGAAATATTCTCAGTTTTCATTGTTACAGCTACATTTTTATGCTGGCAAAATATCCCACCACTGAATGCTGGGACTTTTATCTTCCATACTTAACCCAATCTGGATGTGTAATGTATATATTAATTTTGCAGAAAGAAATATTTATGAATGGACATGTTAATAAAGATATGAGTAATAGCATCCCAAAACTATATATTATATATAGAGAGATAGATGTGTATAACTATATATATTTTTATCTATTAAAAACAATATATATTATATATATATAGTTTTTTTTATATAAGGCTAATCTATATAATGCATTAATTTTTTTTTCATTGTTCATTGAGTTTGACAGGTTTAGGTTTCTAAACCAAGTGTCAATTTCATAAATGTAATAGTGATTGTAAAATATCTTGAAAATACAGTATTTTAATGTAATATATAATGTAATGTAATATACTTAAATTTAATTATATCTGTCAGAATGATGCACTTTGTCACAAGCTTAATAGAGATAATCTTATTGTCATTATTCATTATTAATTTTATGGACTAAGCACTTCAAATTCTTTATCAAAGAAAGCAAGAGTCGGGAATAAGTAGTATAGGAAATAAAAAAGTATTGACTGTGTCTCAAATGTAAAATGAGACAGAAAGAGCTACAAGGGAGTTCACTTGGCAAAAGGACAGTGGGGGCCAGGAACTGCTGCAGAAGGGATCAGCAATCCCCAGGTTTATTTGGTTTTGTAGGTTTAATTGCTATTTTCTTATTAAGTGTTGTTCTTCCTTGATGCAATTTGTCTTTGGAGGGTTTGTAACCCCTCCTAGGAGATTACCACTGGTTCCATTTAGATCCAGATGTCAGTAGGCTTTTTATTTCTGTTTTATTGCTGTTCAGAAAATCAAGTTTCTGAACTCGATTTTCAGGGAATGGAATCCAAAATAGTGTAGCCTGCTTTTTCAGGTTTGGTCACCCATGTAAATTTTCTGTGTTTGGATGCCAAAATTCTAAAACAAACTGCTCTAATGCCACAGGGAGCTAGAAAGTAATTTAAATTGTTGCTTAACAACAATTAATTACTTTTAGCAATTGCTTCCCAGCACTGGAATTCTAACAGGGTGAATTCTTGGGAAGAGCCTAACAGGAATCTTTCACCTCTTCTGTTTGTGTAGATTTTGCACAAGAGCAGGGCAAGGTTGCAGTGGCCTGTTTTTGAAAAGGGAAAGGACACATCCTCTGGACATAATATGGCACTGATAGTTTTGGTTTTGTTTTTCTCTTAGAAGGTGTCAACATTTGTCCTTTAGAGGACACTTTTTCATGGTACATTGATTTTGCCACCTGCCAATGACACCATTTTTATTACTATTTGAGTCATTGTATTTGCTCTTACTTTTGGAAAAACTTGTGTTTCAATAAGAGCCAAGGGAGCTGGGCTCCACTTCTGTATGCCTTCAGGAATCCTAGATGGAATGATTTTCATTCCTAAAATAAAATGAACATTGTTTTATGTTTAAGTAAATGTACTCAGAAAATATAAGGGATGCAGAGTTCACTTTTCAGAGAAAAGTAAACATTTGTTTCACAAATATGACTTACAGCCTATGAATTTATATTCTTGGATCAAAATTCATACAACATCTGTAAGTAGGGGAGAGAGAGACACAGATATATGTCTGTCATGGTTTTCATGTGTCAACATAATCACATAAATCACATAATCTCCTGTGGCTTTTCTCTAAAGTTCATGCAGCACTTTCTCTCCCTTATGTTATATATTGTCATTTTAGTCTTCAAGTATCCAATAATTTTTATTTCCCACCATTTCTGATCTGTTACAAGCCTCCTCATTTCCCCCTTTTATTACCTGCCTGAGTTTTTTCTTCCTTTTTTCTGCAGCTTCCTGAAAGGCCTGTGCACTCCTTCTCCTTTCTGCCTCCTTTCTTTGCCCCTTTTCTCATCTACCTCATTGGTCAAGCACTGTTTGGGATTAGCATTCAGTGTCAGAAAATCCATGATTTATGGGTAAAATGAAACACCACCAGAGAATCAGAGTTGGCAGCAGGTGTGTAAGGAGAGGAGGAATTGCAAGGAACTTGCCCAGCTCTGACAGGAGGAGGTTGTGGTGGAGAAAGGAATCACAAAAGTACATTTTTTAGCTTTAACAGAATATATTTCTTTCTTACTAATGGGTTTGCAATGAGATGAAATGCTTTCAAATAGCTGATGTAGAGGAAACAGAGGTGCTTTCTTATCACTAACCTGCCTTTACTTTAAATTCATACAAAATAATCTGGTTTTGCAGTGCTTGCCAAGGGAAGAGGAGCAATGAGTCTTCCTCTCCTGTTTAAAATTGATTCACACCACAGAATTTGCTGTAGGGTTAATAAGTAGTATTGAATAGGGTTAATAATTAGTATTAGACATACAGTATTAGAACTGTATGTCACTTATGATGAGATCAATCAGCTAAAACATTTTTTGCAGGAAAGAGTGAAAAAAGGAAGTGGGTATTTCTACTACTCCATACATTTCTAAAAAAAATTAATATTCACTACCTGCAATTTTGGAAAGTGTGAAACACTGATATCCTCAAAGGCAAAGAATAAAGAGCATTATGGAGCATTTTACTGCTCCATGAGATAATCAGATGGAAAAATGACCTGTTTTCTGTTCATTTTTGTTTGGTTGATGGGAACTATAAATTCTAGGACCTCTTACATATCAACAGTTCTGATGTTTCCTTGCTTATAACATGCTAAAAGGCAAAAAAAAAAAAAAATTGTATTAATCTATGATAGAACTATTCCTTAAACAGCAATGTAAGTCAGAATTGGTAGCCACTCAATGCCTGTTTTCAGAAAACTCTCAAAGGCTTTACAGGTTTATTTTCTACAAGAAAATACAATGAGTTTTATGGTCAGCTTACAATAAATATTATAAGTTTTTCTGTTATGTAATTAATTCTTCTTTTATAAGAATTTTATCTTTTTATGGTCAGTGTGGAATTTTTGTAAGAAATATTTTCCAGTGATTCTGTAGTTATATTCTGTTTTACTTTAAATGGATTTTCATTTGCATATATCTGTACTATTCATTGCTTTCTTAATTGATTTTTTAATAACTTTCTCTATGTTTCACAACAGAATACATTTAGCTTTTACAGCTTTTAATGGTGCAAGTTTGTGTTGATTATGACCTAATGAAAAGTTAATGCAGAAGCCCATTAAAATGACAGAGTTACTCAGAAATAAAAATAGTGACAGGACAAACTGCAACGTGGATCTGTGAGTGTTATGCCATTGACAGTCCAAATTTATAAATGGTAATAATAGGAAACCCAGTTTTTAGAAATAAATATATTTTGTCATTCTTCTTTTAAAGAACATAAAAAGAAGAGGGTCTAATATTTGTTGCATTGTTCCTGATAAGGTGGGTTTATTTTAAGAAGTTTGAAAGAGTTTAGCTTTTAAACCTGGTAGTTGCAGAATTCGTTTTTCTTTTAAATAAAAGAAAATTGTACTTGAATCAATGAACAATTTTCTTCTATGCAGTGGTCTAACTGTAATATTTAATATTTTGTGCCACACACTTCACTTGGCTTCCCTGTTAATGCAGTGTGATGGGCCAATTCAGGCAGTGTATGGTAATCTCCTGAATCTTCTTTAGCTCATGAATATAAAGTTTCATCTGGATTTTGATGTATGTCTAATCCAATGAAGGCAGGATAAATTGTCTGGCCACCCACAAACATCCACAAAACCAAAGAATAAGCGTTTATTCATATATCTATGCTGAGGCTATGGGGTTTGCTTTCTGGATATCCAAAATAAAGATGACAATTAGGTGAATTTTTCATTGATGGGGAATAATAAAGATGATGAAATCAAAATAGTTTTTTTCTATGTAAATCTCTTCATGTATGTTAATGATTTTATATGCCCTTTTATTCTGATTTTAATCTTAACTTTGATCAGAAAAAGAGAAAACTGACAGATAAAATAGGGCATTTTTTGTCTTTAGAGAGATTGGAGTGGGACTTCTGACATCTTTAATTTGGTGTCAGAAGTAGAAGCAAGGATCATAAGGTATATGAACCAATACTGTCTCAGAACTGAAAAATAAAATAATTAGTTTTATGGAAAGTTTTGGGGCATCATTCAGGGCAGCAGCTTTTGATGTCCCATCCTGCTTGTCCTGTCAGCCTGGTTTGTATTTCTCATTGGGAACATTACACAGTGGGACTCTACAAATCACAGAAATTATAAGAGCACTTTTTGTACTGTGCCCTGTATGGAACTGTGGCAAAGTTGCCTCTGTAATGATGATTAAGATTAAAATTGCCAGGATTTCTTTGGACTTTGACTGATTTCTTGGAAATGCTATGAAACTCTTTCAAAAATATCATATTCTTATTTCAGTGTGATAGATGTGGTTCGTGGAGACATATAAAAAGGGAAAATAATTTCAGGTCCAAGCAGCCTGAAGGTCTCCTTGACCAGAGGGCAACATGCCCTACACTGGAGTTCAGTACAGGGAGGACTACTGGATAGAAAATGGAATTTTCTAAGTTGTTGTTCCATATACTCAGTACCAGTCATCAGATCTCAATGAGCTATGAAATTTTCCAACGGGAATTTGAGATTTGCCTACTCTATGTCAATAGTTTTCAGGTAAAAAAGATGCAGAAAACAGGGTAAAGGTGTTAAAGATGTGCTGGTTAAACATGACAGTCAGCTGCTGTGCTCTGCATTTTCAGCTCTAACAGTAATTAGGTGATTCAGAACAAAAGATTATAATTTATAAATAAATTACTGTGGTCAGATGTTCTCCTGTGACATCTATGATTACTACTATTGATGTTTAAAGGAGGCAAAAAGAAAGGTGGCATTCAGTTACTGTTTACTGGGAACAAATACTTCAGGTTAAGGAATATACTGAAGGATAAAGAATGCTCCAAAGCTTTTTCTCCATTTTGTCCTTACATCCTTTTCCAAATAATGTTGGCTCATAATTTTGTGATACTGTAGCTATGGACTTATTTTTTTTTTATATTGTGTGATTGGCGATGCTAGAAATTATCAATATTTCCTTTTACTGCAATGGGTTTTTTAATACCATTTTTTTTTAAATTTTTCCTGTCTTTTTTGTCAGTGTATTTTGATGAAATAAAATGCTATTAATTGTATGAAAGGGTATTAAACAGAGAACATCAGGAGATGTATATGTTATGTTCTGGATGGTTTCTAATAACTTTTATTTTATTAATATTTCTATAACTTTTATTACATTTATAACCAATTTATATTGCTTATGCAAAGAGTAGGGAAAGTTATATTTTTGCTTACTACTTTAAAGTTTGACGTGCCTTTAATTTAAAATCTGGAGGTGGTTTTTTGACCAGAAATTGTTTTATTTCCTTAACACTGACTGGGCCAACCAATTCTAAGCAAGTAAAACTTGTCCTCCATCCACCTTCATTGTAACTGGTAATAAAGGACCCTCTGGTGCTGGTGTGTTGTCACCATAATTATCCTCAGGACATTCCATAGCAGTTGTTCTGCCAGCCTGTGCAGTCGGGAATATTTTAACTGTTTCCTAAGGGTGAACATTAATCTGAGCATCTCTCCTTCCAGTCCCTAATCAAGACATCCCAGGGGTGATTGCACTGACATTGTTTGAAGATTACATCTACTGGACAGACGGGAAAACCAAATCCCTCAGCCGTGCCCACAAAACCTCTGGCTCGGACAGGCTCTCCCTGATAAACTCGTGGCACACCATCACAGACATCCAGGTGTATCATTCTTACAGGCAGCCTGATGGTAATTATCCTGCTTCTGCTTTCCAAGCAGCACATGCATGCGTTGGGCTGAGCAGCCATGTGCTGCATGCTCCTTCATCTGCAATGCTTGTTTCTGTTCTGTTTCAGATTTTGGAAGTTTTCACATGGTCATTTCTAAACATAAATCTGTGATTAATGTTTTAAGCACATCCAGTATTAAATACAAGTAACAAAACTTGCTCAGTAGAGAGATAATTTATGTGATTAAAAATTAACCTAAATAATGAATGAAAGTAAAGAACTGTTAAGTGGCATTACAGCACAAGTTACCATTTTTTAAGAGGGGAACAGTGTGTTATGAAAACTTCTAACCCAGTTCTTTGAAAAGTGTTAATATTGCAGAAGAATACTGCTAGACGAGGGAATGTCAGAGAATGTGAGTGGTATAATTCTGTCTTATCTGCTGATATCACTGTATTTGAATTGTAACTGAATGCTATTTGGCAATTGACCTAGATAAGCTAATTTTTCTCACATTATAAAAAAAAAAGAGGTTTTTTTCTTCCTCTCATTCTTTCAGTATTGAACTTACAACCACAGTAATAATTCATTTTTGCATACAACAGAGAATAGCTTAAAGGCAGCAGGAAGAGTTTGCCTCTGTGGGTTTTTGATCCGAGACATTGCACTGTGAAGACAGAACATGGCACACAATTTTTCTTCCTCTATAAAGCAGATACCCCGAAGCGTGCTGAGATAAGAGGCTCTGATCTCCCTCCCCTCTTCTGTCCACAGTGTCCAGACATGTGTGCACGCTGAACAACGGTGGCTGCAGCCACCTGTGCCTGCTGGCCCCTGACCTGCTGCACTCCTGCGCCTGCCCCACCAACTTCTACCTGGCCGCCGACAACAGGACGTGCCTGTCCAACTGCACCGCCAGCCAGGTACAGCCTGGATCGATTGCTCTGCTCCTGCTGGGACAGGGAATGCTGCCTTCACCCAGGCAATGGGGGAGATCAACACTCAGAGGGGCACTTGGGGCATTATGAGCTTGGAAGCTCACGGTGATCTCCCTGCTGGGAGGAGCTGGCTAATGGAAGAGGAACGGGAGCGATGGATCTAGCCTGGAAAATAAAAACTTTAAGGAAAGGAACAAATGGGGTTCAGGGAACAGAGCTAGATTCCAAAAACCCCTTGGGCAGCCAGGTATAAGGTCCAGTCAGGAGGGTGAGCTCAGAACATGACCTAATAAGAAAAAAGTCCTGAACCAAGGGAGAGGGAGAACTGACCAAATATAGGATGGTTCTATTAGCACACTATTAATTCCCATGAGCCCACTCTTCCCACCATGGCCTGGTCAGGGGTCCCCTCCCCTCAGTGCCCTGCCTGCCATGGTTTGTGGCCAAAGCCCTCTGCAAATGCATCTCAAGCAGGAATCCCAGTTGGACGAGATTCTGCAGAGCATTTTGTCAACAAGGCTGTTAGAGGGAAACACTTGCAAGTGGCTTTTTCTCCAGAGAATGCAGAACTTGTTCACTTTCAAATGTTGGTGCTCCTGCCAGTCACCAGAACAAATACAGCTGCTAAACCCGTAAAAATAGCCTTGAAAAAAAAAATTTGTGTGAAATACCAAATACAGAGTGTGTATAACAGTGATTTGGGATGCATGAATGAATTTTGCATTAAAAAAAAGACAAGCTCAGTCTAGTTAGAAAGATTTGAAAATGATAGACTTGTGTTGAAAATAATCCAATATGAAAAATGGAAAAAATTTCATCTATTAAAGCACCAAACTGTATTATTCCCTGTTACTTAAAAGAAACATTTATTACTTTTTTTTTTTTTTTAATGTAAGGTGAATAAGTAGAATACACTAATTTTCATACAAGAGAACCACTTTGATAAAAGCCTTTGGATTGTTCTAACCAGACAATTAAATGGTTGATTGTTATAGTACATATGGCTTTTAAAATATTTTTAGTAGTCTGATTTTCTAATAGTTCTTTTTTATTAGAGGTGTGCTAATGACTTGTTACAATGTTCTATGCCATGATGCATGAAAATGATTTCCAGCATTAAGGAAAACAGTTTTACTCCTAATTTTTAGGAAGCAGTGGCCATCTTAATAGAAGAGGTATAGTTTCACTCAAATAATAATCTCATTTAAGAGACTTGACTTTCTCTGTTTTCTTAAAATGTAAATCACTTCTAAAATTGGGAATTTTTTAACAAGTTTGCCCAATATTTAGTTTCTCAAATTTAGCTTAAAAAAATAGACACTTAAAAAAATTCCTTTAAGTGACACTAGAAGCTTATTCCACAATGAATTTATATACTAATAGTTGCCTGAATGGTTCCATTCCAGTCTAATTAATTCAGTGGTAATACGAATTGAAGAAATAGCATCACATCTTGGACACTAAAGGAGCAATATTTTATCACTTGTGGAATCCACAGTGGAGAGTAGAATTATGTGAAATAGGCAGCTTCAGACAGGTAGTTAGAGGTTGGCATTGGTTATTCATAATTTTTGTCCAGGTTTGCAATCTGTTTACACTTTGATAACTCATCAGTCTGATGGCAACAGATGCAGAGATCAGTGGCAAAATTTTGTCTCTCCTTAAGATTTTCAGATCATGCTGTCAGATCAGAGCTGCTCCTGTGATGTCACAATTTTTGACAGCACAGCCACCTTTGGGCATTTCTGATGGGAAGGAGCTGGATGGTCAGAGGCAAACTGACCTTGCCTCTCCAGACCACCCTGCGATGGCCAATCTGGCATGAGAACTTTTTAATACAAATCCCATTAAACCCTTGAACACCAAAAATTCATCCATTTAAGACCCATATGACCTTGATCCCTGATTTTGCAGGGTTTTGCAGGTCTCATCAGATTAGAAGGGAATGCAAGTTATTTTCATAACAACATCTCAGAAGTGAGTGCCTATTTCCTGGAAATAACTTTGTGATGCCATTTTGGCAGCCTGAAGTCCCTTGTGGTGAGCAGAGCAAGTGGAGAAGACAAAGAATGGCAATTGTCTGAGTTTCTGTTTGCCTCCTGCTGACCCCTCTAAGCTGCAGATCCATGTGGGGCAGTAATAGCTGCCCCTCAGCCCAGCCCGTTACACAGCAGGTCCCTCAAGGTGCTACGGGAATGATGTAGCTCCAGCTATAGGTTCTATATCATAAATGCCTTTGAAATCTTAATTTTTCTTGGCAGAAAGAAAAATAAACTGAGCTAAGGCGCTAAATTTAATATATCATTTAAATACAGATTTATTGAATGATCAGTGATTTTTCAAATGTGAAAAAAAGCTGCCCAGAGACAGAAAATTAAATATCTTGCCTTTCTAAATCCTTTGGTTTCCTTCCTTTCTGTGTTCACAGATACACCAGGTAGGAAAACCAACATTTCTTAAAAGCTGGCTGATAATCTACCCAGATTTTTGTCCCTGAAATGAGCCTCATAATGTACTCAGTTTTTAGGTTTAGCCCTAGAAAATTACATCAGTTTTTACCATTTGTTTTGTTTGCATTCCTCTTTCAGTCAGAACAAAGTACTCTACTCACCTGAGTAGAGTGTAAATGCACAGCCTTCCTAGAAAAGATTTTTCTTTTTTTTTTTCTACAGATGTTTTATCCTTTTGAAAGTCTGGAAGGCTTTACATTTGATTTTTTCATTTAACTCAAACAATGTAAGCAATACTGTGCACAGCACCACACATTAAGACTCTTTTCAACTGTGAGTGTTTGGGTTTATCTGGAAAAATGTTGTCTGCTTCAACAGTCTGCAAAAAGTGAGAATTGAAGTGTTTGCTTCGATTAAGACCTTCAAGAATGAAATCACAGAATGCAGCAAAATGTAATGAGCAGTTTGTGTTGGGGCATTGTAAGCCAGCATAACACAGTCATTGAAACTACAGTGATTTTTATCACTTTGGCAACCTCAGTGCAAAACATCTCCAAATTAAAAAAAAATAAAAATTAAAACACAAGTTTTGTAAAATTAACAGCAAATTATTGATGCATCAATGCCTCAAGCAGCTGATTTGCTGAAAAAAACACTCCACAACTTGTAAAAGTTGTAAAATTAGTATGATTTATTTTAGTATTGGACGCATGTTTGATAGCTTCCTTTAAAGGACGCGTGCACCTCCGAAAATTCCTGACTCTATTTTATCTCTCTAGCCTGTTGCATAGGCATAAAAGACATATGTGTATGGATTAAACTGTCTTATCAATTTTTATGAGCCTGCATAGTTCTTCAGTCACTCAGCTGTAATGTGGTGCTTGTAATCCAGATTCAGTTTTTCTGTCTGCTTTAGCCCCAGTGTTGGTCAGGCCCCTCTTGATCTCTCTTCAGCTTGGATGCTTGTATAGAATCTCTTTGTCTCTCTTTTACAAGCACAAGAAGTTAACAGACTAAACAAGTTTAAACAGCAGACTCCAACTCAATCCAAAATTGGTTTTTACCTTGAGTTAAATTTCGAAGCCCCTGTCTCACAGCAGAGCTGATTTTCATAAACCGCGCCATTCCTGCTTATAAATAACTAAGTAAACAAATTAATTAATGTCAACATGAAATCTTTTATTCCTGCTGGCCTTTCCCCTTTGCAGTTCCGTTGCAAAACCGACAAGTGCATCCCGTTCTGGTGGAAGTGTGACACGGTGGATGACTGCGGGGACGGCTCCGACGAGCCCGCCGAGTGCCGTGAGTGCGCGCCGGCTCTGCCAGCAGGGCCCAAACCCAATACAGCACTTTATAAATCACTTTAGGAAGAGGATTTTTGTGGGCATTTCTGTTTGCAGCACAACTTTATGCTCCTTGGTCTCTGAGTCTATTAGGGTGTTTGGAAAATCATACATATTTTTCATCTTTCAAACCTTTACTTCGTCTTGGTTACGTTTTCACTAAAGATTTTAATTTTGAAGCTGTTGCTTTGAGGTTGTGGAAATCTTTGTGTGAATACATACTTCTGACAGGTTTATTTGGGTTTTTTTTTTCCCTGTGTAATAAAAATGTGGGATTCTAATCTCATTTGCTTGTGTTTGGTTGGAATTGTAGACATTTAGATACACATTATTTATTCTTCATTGCAGTTTTCTGAGCAACAACAATGTTTTCCCTGTGATCCTTGCTTCCCTCCCTTAAGCTTATATTTGAAAAAAATGTTCAATGTGTTCTATAATCTTCTGGTTAATTAACAGTTAATTTGATTTCTTTTGTATTGAAATCCCTCACCTTTAGTTTTACAATTTGATAATTAGTTCTCTTCTCCTGCTAAAGAGGCCTCTGAAGCAAATTTTACCATATGTAATCATTACACATAAGTTTTTATTTTAAGCTACTCTATACTTATATGTAATATTACTATAGAGGTACATAATTGCTCATTATTTCTAATGACAGTGGCTGGAGAAGGAACAATTCCTTCATTGGGAAATAAAATTATAGTGGGATAGGGGGCTTCTTAAAAGCAGACTTGAACTCAAGTGTTTAGATCCAAAATTGCACGTCTCAGTTGAGCCTTTGGTAAGCTTCAACCTGCAGGGGGTTTTCATTTGGTGTCATTAGCACTGTAAGTAGAGCTGCACAAATTAAAGATATCAGACTTTGAAATTAGTCTTGCAATCATATCTGTAGCCTTTAATGACTAATATATACTCAGACTGAGATTATAAAGGAAATACAAGTTTATAGGTATATTGGATTAGTCCATGGGATAAGAACAGCAATAGTGAGACTTTAACCATTGCTCTGGTAGTATTCATAAGCAGTTTTATTTTTTCCCAGCTGAATTCAGATGTCAGCCAGGGCGTTTCCAGTGTGGAACTGGGCTTTGTGCTCTCCCAGCCTTTATCTGTGATGGAGAGAACGACTGTGGGGACAACTCTGATGAACTGAACTGTGGTAGGTGCTTGTGTACATTGCAGGCTTCAGAAACAGGCCAAACTGCTTTAAATGTCATGTTTCACATGCTGCTTCATCTACCTTTGAAGTTTTGAATCTTTTCAACTTTTAATCGTTTTAACTTGCTCCTTTAATTTTCTTTTTATTTACAGACACACATGTATGTCTGTCAGGGCAATTCAAGTGCACAAAGAACCAGAAGTGTATCCCAATAAACCTGAGATGCAATGGCCAGGATGACTGTGGTGATGAAGAGGATGAAAGAGACTGTCGTAAGTTATGCTTAGAGAATTTTTCTCTGTAGCTGGTTTTAAACAGGGAACTGGAGTAAAAACACTGTAAATGTCCTCTGTTTAAAACAATTTGAGAACATGCAAACAGTTAATTCACAGGACTGGTGTGCAGTTCTTCATATACAACAGAGCAAACTAAAATGTAATTTATTAACGGCAATTTTAAAGTCATTGCAGAGAAGACAGGGGTATAAACAATTTCAGGCATTTAATTGGGTTTTTGACTGAGGTTGAAACACATATTTGACTCTGAACCACCTCAAAAATGACTCATATTCCTGAGCTTTCATCTGCTGTGCCTTGCAGCAATACATTTCAATGGAAAAAGATGTTTTTCAGTCTTTTGTAGGAAAAGCTGTGAATCCAAAGCTCCTTTACATTCTTGTTGTTTCATTGATTATTTTTACCTTTTCTGTTGCCTCTTCTCTGGGGATTTCATTCATTTATCTATGTAACTGGATTTCCATTAACTGCAACTCAGTTTTTAGTGCAACTTACTTTTCACACATTTGTTTTCACTTTACATTTCTTAGCTATAAGTGGAGAAAATGTTTTTAGATTTATAATGGAAATCTGTTGAATAAGTTTGTGCCTGATCATTTTGTAACAAAGATGATGGGGCTGCCTTGAAATGTAGCTCTGTGTTTTACTGATTTCACTGCTCAGATCTGCTGCTGATCTGAGCTGCTTGTTCTGGATCAGCTTTCTCAAGGTTTGCATGTGCTGCACTTTTGCAAAGAACTTCTGCAAGGGGAGAGGGGTTGCTAAGGATAGAAAGGCTTTGTGGATGGTCATGTTTGATGGCTGCCTTCCAAACTACTCGGGAGAGATGTAAATACAAGTTTTGCAGAAAGCATTTTGTGTTGGTTTGCATGTTGGCTTTCTTTAAAAAATGATTAAGAGGGATCAGGAAAGCTCCTGTGAAAGATAAGGGAGATTACTTTTTTTCCCCTTGGAAAGAACTTCACATGGTACATGGAAGGCTCCCAAAAACCTTGAGGTGAGCTGTCAGAAGTTAAATCAGAGCAGCAGAGTCTACAGCTCAGGGACTGTGAGTTCACATTGACTTGGGCTCCTTGCACAAGACAGGTAACAGGTGAGATTCTCTCTCACTCTAATGTCACCAGTCTGGGATCCATAAAATACTTTTTTTTCTTTTAGATCTTCCACTGTTCTCTTTTGCTTACCAGGTGACTTTTTCAAAGTCACATTTCATACTGAAGTCTTTCCATATGTACAATGAAGGTCATTGTGCTGGTGTTTGTTTTAAAGCACTGTGAAATCCCCTGGTGATGGGTCCTAGCTGAGGATCAGAATTATTTGTTGTGGTACAGTTAGAAACATGACTCAAGTCTATGGAGATGTGACACTGAAAGAAATAATACACCAACTTTTAGCAAAGCTAAAATTTTTCATCTTGGCAAACCCAGAAAACAAGAATGGTAATATCAGGGAGCAAACTGCTTTTCAACATGGGTAGGAAAGATTTTAAAGGCACTACAGAATTCCTTAGGTAGAGGTGGGGCATACAGTCATGTGGGAAAACCTTATCAAATGTTTCCTGTTTTTGTCCTATGGGCAATTCAGTTTAAATTTATTTGGAGTATGTATCTCTAAAGAACATCTAGAATCATGTGTGCACTGAGGATCTGTTTTGTTTTTAAATGGCTGTTCTGAGGTTAATGCGTTTAAACTCTTAACTTAAACCATCCTTAAAGAATAGGACTGAAAGCTCAGCTGCATCTTTGCATCTTTTTCTTGCTGCAGGATTCATTCAAAAATTGTTATTCTAGACTGCTAAAGTGAAATATTTGTCAAACTTCTCTCAACATTTGCCCAGTTTAACAGAGCACAGAATTTCACAAAAATCATACATAATTTTAATTCTGTTTTTTGATCAAAGCATCCAGAGCTGCTTTAGTCTTATAAACTGACTCTCAGAATTTATAACTGGCATTTTAGAAAGGTAAGGTAAAAAGCTTGTCTGATTTTTGCTAAAGTGATTTGATTCTATCCATGGTAAGTCTATTTGCTGTTAAGAGAATATTCACAATATACACTTTGTTCATTATATTTCTTTTGCCTTAATGTTTATATAAAATAATATATAAGAAAATGAAAAAACTAGAAACAGTATAAACCTGAATTTTTTTTTCTTACAGATATTATATAAATTATGCTAGAGATACCAAATTTCTGATTCTTGAATCCTTAATATTTTTTTATTTAAAACACATATTTTAAATATTAGCAGAAATTTCTAATTTTGATCTGGAATTCTTTTATTTAAAGCTGAAAACAGTTGTTCTCCAGACCACTTCCAGTGTAAAACAACCAAACACTGCATTTCCAAGCTGTGGGTGTGTGATGAAGACCCAGATTGTGCAGATGGGTCAGATGAAGCAAACTGTGGTGAGTATGCCAGTGATCCTGCATCTATTGCTGTGGCTTGACATTTTTTTAGCAAAAGGAAATAATCTTCCCACTTTTTACATCCTCTTTCAGTGTTTGATAATACCTGTCTGGAACCTCTCTGACTCATCCAGTTCTTCCTGAATGGCAATCTTTGTATGAGTAGTTCATAAAATTCCTATTGTGCAACTTCTTTATTGGCAGGAGCTGCAAATGAGGCTCTCATTTGGCATTTAGAGTCGTGGAAGTGGCACAGAATGTAGTGGCTGTCATAGGATAAGGTGACATTCTTTATTTTTAGATATAGTTATCCAGTTTCTATCAGTTTAGTCTCCACGTAATTGCTGTTGAAGTTCATAAATAGTGAAAATACAATAATTTGAAAATCCTGGTAGTTAAGACTGATGGTATAGATAGGTTCAGAGAAGTTGACATGGCCAACTTCTCTCTGTGAGCTCCAGGGAGTTATGAGTCAGCTCTTACTGTTGTAATTAGAGAAAATAATAAATACAAATATTCTGCTTGGGAAATGGATTACAGACAATCAGAGGCAGAGCAAGTGGATCAGTACTGCTGGAAATTCCCTGAAGATGGATGTCAATGCAAGACACACACTAACCATGTGCAGAAACACTGTGAAACTTCCAAGACTGGTCTATAAAGGAAAATACAGAAAAATGGTCTGAGGTGGAGGAGAACAAGACAAATATGGAACATTCAAAGCTCTCACCATTATTCATCCACACATCAGTGAATGGTTTGATGAAACACCTGTGCCTGGACAGGTTTATCTCTGGGACAACAGAGTACACAACCACAGGCTACAGTCAAGGACAAAGCACTGAGCTGCTTTTCCATGGATGTGTTTCAAATAATTGACACATGAGCACATAAAAAATGCTGAAGGTGGCAAATATGCCTGGGAAAATGAACTTTCTCAGCACTGAAAATCCAAGACCATCTTTTGCATGGCCAGGATGGGGAAAATAATTACTCCTGTCAAGTGGTGAGAAGTTTACAGTGCAAGGAATAATTTGTCTTGAAGAAACAGTGAATTCAAAGAAGATGGAAACTCCATCTCCATTTCTGGGCTGTTGTTGAAGCAGCCCTGCACTGCTCACTTTCTGATCTATGTCACAGCTACTTTCTCCTCCACCATTCCACATCACCTGGATCTCCAACATGCTGTGGCTTTCCAACTGGGACAGCATTCCAAGTTTCCAAACCGTGGATTCACATTTTGCCTGGCCTGTGCACACCCAACTGATGTGGCATAAATGGTTGTCAGATATTTCCTCTAGTAATATCCTCAAGTCACACTTTTTTTTTTTTCTTTTTTTAAGAAATAATACTGACAGTAAATATGAAAAATTGTGTTTAGAATAAATACTTCACTCTGAGCCATCATTTTACAATAGACAGAATAAAAATTACTCAAATGGCTAAAAAGTATAGAGAAGCAATGCGTGCAGTCCCAAGCTCAAAAGGTTCTTAAAATCACCACATATCCAGCTGGAGGTGTTGGTTCATATCTGAGACCCAGCTTGACTTTTGTCCTGTTTCTAGGCAGGAATATTTGAGCAAAGCAGGCCCACACTGAGCCTTCCCTGGGATACCTTTCCATCCTCTAACAACTTTTAAAAATTTAAATCAAAGTGCAAAATTTCCTGTCCAAAATTATTATGTCAGACTAACTGGAGAATCAGAGATATTGTCAGTCAAATATGTCTCTGTACACCATAATTCATCATTTGCCTTTGTGAAGTTTTCACAACATGCTGCAGCGAGGTCTCCCACAGCTTCACCACGCACTTCCCTGATAAAACACCCACATCTTTATTTTTAATCTCCTGGCTGCATACATTCCTCTTGTTTTTTTTGTGTTGGAGGAGACAGAATAATTTATCCATAGTCACAATTTCTGTGCCAAACATGGTTGAGTACACATGGAACAGCTAAGCCTTGACAAGAACAGGGTGTGTTTAATCATATTTTGAAGTTTTCCATATTTTTAACATTTGAAATATGGTTAAGTGACCCTACAATGGCAGTAGTTTCAACACAGTTTGGTCTTCTGCATTTTATTTTTCAAGTTAAAGATTGTTATTTTTATGTGCAAAGTTTGATAGAATTAAATTCTATGAAATATATGAATGAGTATAAACAGGATCTACATATGTTGATGTAACACTAATTTGTTATTGTTTGGAGTTCATTTCTAAAATGTCTGCAGTTCAAAACTTGTGTAAAAGAATCTCTTTTTGCTTGAGTGCTGCATGGCCATATGTATTTTGCTTAGTCAACTTCTGCTGCTGTGTGTTATTGGAGATATTACACTGAGTACATTTCTAGAAGCAGTGTAAATGCATTTATTCTTCTGTGGTTGCTTTCCAACTCAGACAGTCAGGGTAGAATCAGGAAATGTGGGTTTCTTTGGGAGTGTCTGATGTTTCTCAGAGAACAAGAGATAGAGTTCCTTAGTGCTAAAAGTCCAGGCAATTAAAGAAAGGTTATGCTAGTCCTTGCTCTTTTGAGGCACTTGAAGGATGCACTACATAATCTTAAACTTCCTTCAACAGGTTTATAATTTCCTGCAGCCAGCATGGGTGCCAGGCTGCCAAAATCTAGGACAGCCAACTGATCCTGGATCAAAACCAAATTCCTTTTAATTTTGGGTTTTATCCCACTCAGACACACACACAAATGCACACACGTGAAAATGTATGGACTGAAAATCCCCAAAGAGCAATGCATACAATTAGTGATTTCATTCACAGGGATTGATATTTGAATCAAAATGTGTTTAGGGTGCAAATAAGCTTTTTAGCCTTGTTTTGGTTTTTTTTCTCCATTTAAGCCTTCATCCTGTTTTCCTCATGCTCATTTAGAAGTATTTCTAAAATAAAATCCGATTCAGCTCAGCACCATTCGCAGCTCCCTCTGATCACACAAATTTCTAAGGAAGGGCTGTGCCTTTACAGCAGGTCAGGGAATTTCTTAATAACAACAGACAAAATGCAACTTTTGGCCCCTAGCATCAAATGAACACCTCTAATTTGTGGTTCAGCAGCAGAGGAATGGGTTGATTGGAGCTGCTGTTTGTCAGTCATTAGCAGCCCTGGGGTTGCCATGAGATCAGAGTGAAGCTGCTCTGACATGTTTTGACTTTTCCTAACGAAAATTTAAACATTTTCTAACGCAATATCACAGTGACATGTAATTTTAAATATGTCATTGAAGCTTTTACAAAGCAAACTTGCTTTTTTTTCCCCCTCCCCAGTGAAAATGTCACTGATAACTTTTTAATTTACTTCATTTCTTCTCAGCCCTTAGAAGCTGAAGAAGTTATTCAAGAGCTGCTCACAGAAAACACAGAGGCAGCTCCTACCTGCTGGAGGAGTTCAGGGTGTTCATGTATCTCTAAGAGGCTTCCAATGCTCCTCTGTAAATAGAAAAGCTCATTGAAAATATAGAACCTGAAGAACATTTCCCTCAGTTCAGCACGATAGGCTTTCTAATGTTTTACCTCATATGAGTAACATCCAGTCCATCAGTAGGTAAAAATTTAAATCAAAGTGCAAAATTTCCTGTCCTAAATTATTATGTCAAAGTAACTTTTGAGAAATATATATTTTGTACATTTTTCAAATCAACATTTTAGTGGTTTACTGTGACTTTATCTTTTTTAGGGCAATCTTAAAGATAAATACAAGGAAAAGTGAATTCAGTTCTTAAGATTCAGTGTACTAAAGTGTGACCCCTTCTGAATTTCATTTTTTTTAAACTTTATATGATAGTTTATGCACTGCATATTTTAGTTTCATCAAATTTAAGATTAGGGTATGAATTTATAGAAGGGTATTAGGGTATGAATAAATAGAAATTTAAAGACTGTTATTAAAAATAAATTATTCCTGAAAGTAAAACTTCAAGTATTATGGTTGCTCATCATTATATGTATACAGTAACTTTATAATGCATTTAGTGGGAGACTTTCTCATTTTTACTCTTTGTTTGCAATGATGTAAATATTACTCACCCTAATTACAGATAAAAAAACTTGTGGACCTCATGAGTTCCAGTGCAAAAACAACAACTGCATTCCAGATCACTGGAGATGTGACAGCCAGAATGATTGTGGAGATAATTCTGATGAAGAAAACTGTAGTAAGTAACTTTTACCTTGGTCCATATTAGAACAGAGTCAGGTTGGCAATGTGCAAGAGAAAACTTTTGAATTTTTGTAAAACACATGTATTTTCATTCAGCACCCTCTGATCTGCTGAAAATCAGCTGACCAAAATTGAAAATGTCCCTTGCTGTAATTCTCAAATTCTGGTCAAATTCTGCTTATAAAGAGTTGTATCAGCTATGAAAAAATGCCTGACCTCCAACTGTCAATAATCTGGTGAATTAAGAATAAATATTGCAATTAGTTTAGCTTTAACAGTTAGTTACATATCAAATTTCTTATCTTCAAAAGAGAACCATAAACACTGTTCAGAAGTGAAGTGATAAGCATTTGTTAACAAGGAATTTTGATCAAACATTACCTGCTCGTTATAGTCATTGTATTCTTGAGGTGATTTGCCTTGTTTCATATTGAGAAGTCAATTTCTTTAGTATTTAATTGCATTGAGAAGTAGATGTGGTTATTCAAAATAGCTTAGTTACCCAGTTCTCTCCTACCCATGAGGAACCCAAAGGCCTGATAAATCTCTGCAATTTCACTTTGAGGGAGTTAATTTCCATCTGGGTCTCAGGAAGAAATGAAAAATTTTTAATGCTTTTATCTAATAATTACTGTCTTTAAAAAATATTTCAAGAGGGACATTCCCTAAGTAGTTCTGAAGTGCCTTCTCTTGACAATTGCTGTGGTTTTTTGTTCCTTTTTACTCAGAAATGCACAAAGTTAAACTTTTTCTCGCACATAATCTTGAATACACATTCCTGATTGTATACCATGAGTGTATATTTAGTATCTTCAAGGTGATGATGTAAAAAGATTAATAAATTAGGCATTTTTGTGCTGAGTGAATGCTGCTGCCCGTTTCTGCAGTCCAAGATGTGGTGTCCCTAGGTATTCAGCTTGGGAGGTTAAAGTGGATTTGTCTGCCTGGTAATTACTCCCTGCACTTGAAAATGTTGTGAGTTTAATTACTGCAACCAGTAGTGCTGTGGTTTTCATATGCAAGTGTTGCATAAAAAAAGGAAAATGTAGCTCAATAATCACTCAGAGCCCTTTGTTGTTGCACCCCAGGGGGGTTGGCACACAAAAGCTTTCTTAGCTTTGTGGGAGATTTTACTTAGGGATTGATTATTAGTGTCAGTTTTCTGTACTACCAGTAGCAAGAAATTATTTTATGTTTTTATTGTCATGTAGAAATCAAATAGAGAGTGATAGTTTTGCTGTGATGGTGTTAATCTACAGGACTGGGCAGTTTGTTGAAAATTTGGGAAAAAAAGGAAAAAACAAAAGTTTCCACAAAATTATGTTGTACAGCTCTTTGAAATAGTTGTATAAATTTTTTATAGACCATCAAGCCACTTACAGAATAAAGTGTAATGAAACAAATAGATATGAAATTAGAACTTTAAAAGCATTTGACAAAATAAGTTACATTGCACAGTGAGATAAATTGTTCATGGCATCCATGAATATAATATACAAAAGGCTGTCAGGGAACTATATCAGAAAATGAGTTGTTTCTCAAGAATGAAGAATGAATTCAGTGAATTATAGAAATTCAGCTCAAGCATTTACACTTTTCTCTATAGTTTCTTCACATGCAAGAACTTTACTCTTCTGGTCATATCATAACAAAGTCTTAATGGGCACAATGATGTAGCACTAATAATTTTTCACACCCATTCAGGTTTTATTTCTTTTAACATGTAATGAGGAGGTAGTATTTGATCAAAATTCTTTGTTAATAAATGCTTATCCCTTTAGCTCTGAACAGTGTTTATGATTCTTTTTCAGAGGTAAGAAATCTAATACGTAACTAACTGATAAAGGTAAAGTAATTGTAATATTTTTTCTTAATGCACCAGATTTCTGAGCAGTTGGAAGTCAAGCATTTTTCATAGCAGATACAACTCTATATAAAAGCTTTTGTCATTATTTGTCTTACAGTCTATTGTTTTTTAACTATTTTTGGACACTGTGAAATAAGAGTTATTAGCTTGGATAGTGGTACATAATGGGTCCACAATAAGAAATGTAGGATACATTTTTAATTCTTCTAAGGTACTATCTGTCTGGAGTGAGAATTTGCTTTCAGAGTTTATTTGGTCTTTTAAAAACTAATTACCACAAAAATAAAGTTTTCTCTTTCAGAAAACTCCAAAAAAGGAAAATTCAATAGGAATTAATATTATTCTATCTGTCTAATGTAAAAAGAAAGCACCAGCATTTTTTTTTTAATTTAATGTGATTAAAGAAAATCAAAACTATTGAAGCAAAGCAAACACAATAATGTTGTAGGAAGACATGAATTCAATCAGTGTAAAAATATTCGTGCTGCTACAAGTTCTTCCTAATGCCCTTTTGTTGCTTCTACAAGTTGCCAAGAAAACAAATTAGTTAATTTTGTCCTGGGATAAGTTCATATCCCAAATGGTTTTCTTGGGAAAGAGTTTCATGTTTTGGTAAAGCAGAAGCTAAGGAATGTTGTCCTTCATGGGTTGTACAGAAGTCCATTAATGCTTGTTCCTTTAATATTGTTTTGTATTAATACTCATTCCTTTCTAACAATCTGAGCACTGATGGAAAAGTACTTTTCTGTGTACATATGTAAATCACAGAGCTGGATCCCAGCAGCAGAAGAAATATTTCTTGCAAACAGAGAATTGAGTACTTAGCTCTTTGTGTACATTTTTTCCAGTATCAAATCTCTGCTTATAAATAATTTATTAACACTAGAGCAAAAGTATTGCTTATATTTTTCCAATCAATATAGAAACATGTCAAATCAGTTTTTTGCATGCGATTTATTTTCCCACTGATTATTTCCTTTCTATATTTTATCATATAATGAAATTCTCCTTCTTGGCTTGTTGAAAACAGAAAGAATCAAATGTCAGGTATTTACTAAAGCTTACATTTTGAAAGAAAATTTGAGGTAGTGTGCATATATAATCTGAGTCCACATAAATGCCAACCTTTGATATGCTGAAATATACTATTTCTGGAGAATTGATGCAATTGCTGTAGATGTGCTTTAAAAATTACTTTCCTACAATTTCAAATTAAAACTTGCTCCTACCAAAAAAGTGAAATTTCTCTTAAAAAAATTCAAACAGAGTAATTTTGAATCTTTTTATGAAGTAAAGAGTGAAAAAGGCAGTGGAAAAGTTGATCAAAACTATTCTTTTCTTGTAACAGTTTTTGATTTTTATAAATCCTGGGGAAAAAAAAATAACAAAAACCAAAGAAACAGAAAAAAACAACCCCCAAAACACATGAAGTCAAGTTTGTTACATCCATGTAACTTCTTTGTGGTATTATTTTCATGCTGGTATTTACCAAATTTTTCTCAGTTTGAGTCCTCTACTTTTGTGTTTGCTTTTCTTCATCACTGTGGTGCATTTTACAAAAGCATTCGTGCTTGCACCTTCCATAACTCACCCTTCAGCATTTCTCAATTTATTGCTGTCCATTCCTGCTGTCCATTGCTGCTGTCTGCTCTGTGTCCTCTTTTTTTTTTTCATCCTTCTTCCTTTCATTCAGTCACTGTCGTTTGTTGTTTCCCATCTCTCTGCTGAAAAGATTTTACCCATTAATCCTTATTCTTGATTTTACATCATTTACATAATACATTGTTTCCTGTGGTGGAAGTAATCCCACAAATAATCCTTGTTTGCCTTTTAAGTCCTTTTTTTCCCCAAGCCCTCTGACTGGCAGATCTAAATTGCATATAGAGACTTGTTTGACTCCTCCTAAATCCCCAATACCTTCTACCTTTGTTTAGTCTAATGCTCCAGCATTCAGAAAATGTCTTTTGGAGTGGTCCTCATTTTCAGGAGGAAAGCACATGATGTTCTCCTGTGGGACTCTCCCCCAGAGATCCCCCTTGCCAATGTTTCTGTGTCAGCAGTAGTGAAAAATTTTATTTTATTTGAAACACCAAATTTTGTGTTCCATTTGCCACTCCCCTGAATGCTGAGCACGGGGGAAGCTGACTCTTGGCACACACACTCTAAAAGATATGTGATAAATGATGTGCTACTGCATGATGGAAGGTCAGAAATCTGCTTAGTTCTAATTTCATTGGATATTGACATGTAAAATATATTTCTGCTCTCTGGTGCATATCACACAAACCCTCTAATGACATACATGTGTTCAAATTTATAAAATATATATACTCAACATCATGTTATTTTGCAAAGAAATTTGGTAGAACCCAAATGTATGAAAGTAATTAAAGTATTTTCATTACTGTCTTACTATATGTAAGTGAAATTTAGTTAAAAGATGTGGAATAAAATCCCACTTAAAACCACTCCTTATCATTTGCAAGCTAATTGTTTTGAGTTTTTCATATTTATTAATTGATTGATTGGGGGGTGTTATGTGTAAAAATATTTAAAGGAAATAATAATAAACTGAGGGTTGTTTCTTTTCTTTCTTCAGAGCCTCAAACGTGCACTTTGAAAGATTTTCCTTGTGCAAACGGAGACTGTGTTTCAGCAAGGTTCTGGTGTGATGGAGACTATGACTGTGCAGATGGCTCAGATGAGGTAGGCATCTTCCAGAAAAAGCATTCCTTTAGAGAATTAGTAAATTAAATTGTTGTAGAATGGATTCCTGAATAGAAATTTTCTGAAAGGCAACAGTGGAACTCCACACAGGAATCCCTGTATGCAAATATCATTACTAAATTAAAACCAAACCTCCTGGTGTAATTAGTCTAAAAAGAGAACATACAAATAAATCAAGTAAAGTTGAAGAGTATTCTACATTTTCTTGTCCCAGCAGTGATCTCAAACTTTTCCCATCTTGTGTTCTGCTTGGCAAACCATTTTTTTTACACACAGGATTGGTTTCGTTTGTGAGATTTTTTTGAGATAACAATGAAGACTGTTTGTTGTGTATCAGAAGCTCATTGGATAATACTTTGCTGGTTTTCTGTTCTTTTTTTTCTTTTTTAATCCCCTTTTTTACCTTCTCTTTTTCTGTCAATGCTGGATCTCAGGTGTTTCCCAAGTATTTAGAGGGTGTGAGCCATCATTTTGTATCATATCCACAAATATATTTCATTTCACAAGACTTTAATTACTACATATTTCACAACATGGAGGATTATGAGCTGTAGCTTCTGTCACCAGCTGCATATTTACCAATGTTTATATTAAATTCTTGATCTTGTTTATTGGTTGTTTGTTTGGTACCAGAGGTATTGTGAAACAGGCTGCTCTAGGGATCAGTTCCAGTGCTCCAATGGCCAGTGCATCTCGGCAAAATGGAAATGTGATGGCCACGAGGACTGCAAGCTTGGGGATGATGAGAAAAATTGTGAGCCAGGTATTGTTTTAACTAATTCTGAATTATAAAATGGAGCCAGGAATGAATCAGAGTGAAGGAAGAATATAAATCATCAAATCATGATTTCTTGGGCACTAGTAGCAACAAGAAAATGCAAAAAAAAAAAAAAAAACCTGAAATACTTCACCTTTTGACTTTGCATCATTGTGTCTTCCTACTGGTGTTTCAAAAATCCTACTTATATACAGGCCTGCAGTGTGAAGCTTCTTGGGGCATAGATATTTAATTCAATTATTTTTAATTGTAGTTTGTTAATAAATTCTCAACCTATAAAATTCTGCTCTGAAAATATCAGCAAATCTTGGCATGTCCTGAAGTGTTTTGCTTTGATCTTCATTCAAAGTTTAGTAGTCCTTATGCAAAGATTTTTGTCTACTAAATTATCGTTATTTTTATTTTAATTTATTTTTGCTTTCTTGGAAAATACAGTTGTTTATTTTTACAGGAACTTTGCTAATTTTTATTTGTAAGATAAATGTAAGTGATAAAAGCCTATGACAAAACTCTCCTGATTTATAGTGCAACAAAAAATATCCACCTTTATATTAAAATATCCTGCTTAGTATTTATGTGTTTTAATTGCAATAATGTATACTTTCCAATGAGATGGTTTTCCTAAAAATTTAGCTTATTCAATTACAAATTAGTTACATATAGCTAAAGTCTAAGCCCATTTTAAGGAATGCAATTTTTAAAATATACTCCTTCTATGAATATATGCATTTGTGTAATTGCCTTTGTTACCAAGCATAAAGAGAAAATTAAATTAAATTTCTAAGTGAAAAACACAAATATCTTTTCAGTATACTTATAAAATTTATGTAGAATGCCACAATTCAGATTTGTCAAATATCTTATTGTAGTTTACCAAAGTGCTTAAGCACAAGTTGACTTACTATTAACCAGAGGGAAACTTAAGATTAAAAATCAATTTATTCATAAACTATATTTTTCTTAATGCTAAAATATGTGTTTGTAACCAGCATCTCCAACCTGCTCTTCAAGTGAGTACGTGTGTGCAAGTGGAGGCTGCATTTCAGCATCCTTGAAATGCAACGGGGAGTTGGACTGTGCCGATGGATCTGATGAGGTACCTGACACATTTCTGGTGATTTGTTTCTTTTTCTGTTTTTTTTTTTATAAATTTTTTAGGTCTCGAAATTATTGAAAGGGCAAATATGGGTTTTCTTGCATCCTTTGAGTGCTGTCAGATAACTTAGCCCCGTGACTGTGTGTTTCTGTGCTCTGTGGACAGGTTTTGGAGTGCAGAAATTTGTTTTCTCAAAGTCAACCCCCAAATGTGGTTCTGGGGTGGTTTCCATCAGGGTCTGCTCCATCCTGGCAGAGTGGACAAGCTGTTGCTGCTCTCAGCCATTAATCCATAGCTGAATTATGAAACATGAATATACATGTCTGTGTTCCCACAGATGGATTGTGTAGCAGAATGTAAAGAAGATCAGTTTCGGTGCAGAAACAAGGCCTATTGTATCCCTGTGCGATGGCTTTGTGATGGGATCCATGACTGTGTGGATGGCAGTGATGAAGAAAACTGTGACCAAGGCAAGAGACACTTCTCCAAAATGTTTACTGGGCTTTTTATGAACACGCACTTTGCAAGTTAGTGGTACCTTGGCCATTATGAGTGGAGAAAGGAAAGTTCTGTGACCTCTTCTGACGAAGACAGTGCAGCAGCTTAACAAGTGATCTGTAGGAATAAGCAAAACTTAGGTTGTTTATGACTTGTTCCTCCTTTCTGTTTCCCTCCTCAGTTATGAAAAGGTCATGTTCTTACTGGAAGTATATTCTTTTTCATCAAGGAAATCAGCAGTAAATCTGGTTAATTTAAGCTTTTATAGGCCACAGTAAATTACAAAGCCATGCACAATAAATCACACAGCTGTGCAATATAATGAAAATTTGCTAAATAAGTCGTCTTAAGAGCCCAGGTTTCTGTTTCATTTCAGAGAATCACAGAACACTTTGGATTGGAAGAGACCTTAAAATTCATCCAGTTCCAGCCCTCTGCCATAGGCAGGAACACCTTCCACTGTCCCAGGCTGCTCCAAACCCCATCCAACCTGGCCTTGGACACTTCCAGGGCATCCAGAACTTCTCTGAGCAACCTGTGCCAGTGCTTCACCTTCTTTTTTGTGTTTTTCCATGAGCAACTTGTTCATCCACAGAGTCCTTCTGGCACAGTTTGACTTCCTCTTTGTTGAGACACATCACTCCTGGGCTGGGATGAGGTGATGCTTGGATACCAACCAGGCTCTCCTGGGTCTCTCTTCCCTCCAGGGCTTTCCCAAGCACATCCTGGAGAAGCCCACGTGTGCTGTCCTGGAGCCCTGGAGTGTAGGGAGCTTTCTCTGCACCCTCCTTGCAGCCTGAAGGGTTTTAAACTCCCCCATTCCGTGGCCACTGCAGCCCAGGCTGCCCATTCCTCAGCAGCTCCTCCTCTTAATCAAATTAAAGGAGTTTTTTCCTAAAGAATAATTTTAATTGGCATTTTGTCATCTTTTTGGAGTTTTTTCCTGGGTTTTTCTTTTCTTTTTCTTTAAAGTGGAAAATTCTGTGGGTTAGCCACCTACAGTCACATGTTCTGTGCATAAATTCAAAGCATAATGGAGTACAGTTATATGTGATAATAATCAGATACAAAGTAAATGTAATAAATTATCTTTTCCTTGTTTTAAGTTTTTACACAATACTTAAGACTAAAGGGAAGAGAAGAAAAAATGACATTGTGTGGGGATTATTAAGTTTGAAAGAAAGACCAGGAAATCCAGAGAATGTGCAGAATACTCCAGAGGTGTTTAGGTGAAAGAAGACAGATAACAAAGTCAAATAAATAAATAAATAAACAACAGCCAATTAGTCTGTTTTAAAACTGCTTTTAAAATATCTGGACTGTATCTCTTTAAAACTCAATGAAGTGGAAGTAAATAGTAACACATTTATTTTATCTGATGTCCACGTTATTCTTTGGGTAGCATAATGGAGCTTCTGTGAACTGCAAATTGTTTACATTACAATAAGAAGCCTATTCCAAGTTGGTTATTGCTATCATACTTTGTATTTATGTCACAATTATGATTCTGTTGCAGAAATCTATTTTATAAAAGAATTATGACAGGCAGAGCAATCACATGAAAAAAATGCCAGTTTATTTTACTGATAACTAATTTTTTCATCTTTGGAAATACAGCAAACACAAATGGAGTTTTATTCTACAGCATTCTAAAATAATATCCATAATATTTATCTGTGGCCCACTGTGCATGTTTACAAAAATAACTCTCTTCAATCTTATTAAACAACTAGAATGATGGTTATATTGTGATTGCACACACTATTATTTGGATTCATGCCTTTCATCATGAAGAGTACTTGAATTTTATATATTTTCCTTGGATAATTATACAGGATATTTCTGTTAATGCTTGTAAGTTATATTTGCCATGGGAGTGAATAATACCTGGTAGCAGTGTGAGAGTTCAAACATCCTTTTATGCAATGGGCATTTCATGGAAATTAGTTTTTTGGGGAAAAAAGTTCAGCCATTCTGAACCTTTACAGCAAGAGAAAGCCTTCTATTGATTTTAATGAGGTGTGAACAGGGCATTGAATGAATGAGTAAAATGCCACTGAAGCCTGATTTAGCTCTTAGAGTGGGTGTAATGCATTGAGGTAAGCCACATTGAGAGTTTTGGCATTATCATATAAAATTTCATTGTTTCCTGCTCTGCAGGTATACAGCTTTATTTATATACTGCTCTCAGGAAACAGAAAATCTAGTTACCAAAAAAAATGTGTTTCATAGTAAATTAATTGCAAGAACTTTCCATAACTTTGTTGATTGGTAGTGATAAAATTTAGTCATAACTGAGAAACAAATTCTTTCTTATCACAACGTACATTAAAACTGAATCTATCTTGAACTAATTTTTAAAGCCTGAGAGCACTCTGCCCTAAACCATTTTCCCTTACCCTAGGTTCCCTTTTATTAGATGATTCAGAACACATGGAAGATTTTATTCTTGCTGCTTTCTGTGTTTAATAAATATCCCGATGAGGCATTTCAGAAGTTGCAGAAAGGAAGATCCTGTCAGAGGTCACTTAATTATATCTGTTCTGTGCCCACATGGCTGGACCTTTCCCAGATACAGCATTTAGAGGTGGTGGGGATTTTACAGACCTGGCCAAGCCTGTTGCTCCTCAGGAGAAGGTGCTGCCTCGTGGCTGATGGGCTGCAATCACTTTGTTTCCAAAATGTGACTCAAAGAGTGGAGTGGGAGTAGGTGGAGGATCAGACATTGGTGTGAACCAAACCTGGACTTGTCGGAACTCAAAATGTCCCTCAGACATTTTTGGATGTTCCAGGTCCAGGTCAGAAGCATTTGAGACCCTGGCAGGCAGCTGGAAACAGCTGTGATTTTGGGTTTGAACCATGGAATGATTTACCAACCTTGCAGGAAGAACAAGAAGTGACAAAAGTTTAGATATTATAGTAGAAGTAGTCACAAAGTAGAGGGAAGAGTTTTTGAGTGTTGTACTGGGGGGTTTTGGTTTTGTACATGGGGGTCAGAAGTTTTAAGATGGAGGATTTGGGCCTACTCTGTCCTCCTTCTTTCTTCTTCCTTACCTCCATGTTCTTGGTGATGTCGGCACTCACAGATTGGTTTAGAGTAGAAAAGCACCATTTAATATAGGTAATAGGCATTGGGGAAAAACGATAAACATTTAACATGTAATGTAACATATAAAAGAGAGCAAAGCCCTGGGTGGGGAGAGAAGAAGCAGTCGGGAGTCAGAGAGGATGTCAGGGTGTGTGTGTGCCTCTGCCTGAGCTGTGAGCAAACCACAGCAGCCAGAGAAGGAAATCTTTTAGATAACTTGCAATAAATAACCATGAGACCGAACAACAGAAGACTTCTGAGATTTTTTTTTGAAAGCACAGGTTGGAGGAGAGACTTTTCCACCACACGGGGCCACCCCCAACCAAGGGTGAGTTCCGGCAGGACTGAAGTGGCTTTTCACATATTTGGCCCTAATTCTCTGGTAGCCCAAATTCCTGATGTACCAGCCAGGCCTTTGCTGAGAGGCTGCAGCACCAGGGAGAGTTGCAGACAGGGAGTTTGAACATCTCCTGGCTAAATGCAAATGGAACATGCCCAGCTGGTCACTGGCTTGGTAATTCCCAGCTGGCAGTCAGGGACAGGAGCTGTTTGGTCAAGGAAGAGATTTTTGAATGAGTATTCCACTCCCTCTCCAGCCTGTTCCTTTGGGATCTGTAAATTTAGTTATGCTACCTCTGTTACTCTCTGCAAATAGTGTGTGATAAATGGTTGTGATGGTTTTATCAAAAACTTACATTCTTCCATCTTTTTGTTTTCCTGCCTTTTTCTTTTTCTGTTGTCTTTTCATCTTCCCAGGGGGAAATATATGTAGAGCTGATGAATTTTTGTGCAACAACTCCCTCTGCAAACTACATTTTTGGGTTTGTGATGGTGAGGATGACTGTGGAGATAACTCTGATGAAGTTGCTGAAATGTGTGGTATGGCATTATATTTTTCAGAGTTTTTTTTGTATAATAAAGCAAGAATGACATTTAAGACACACAAAGGCACATGTGTCTTAAATTTTGTTTTGCTTTTAGAAGATAAGCTTGAAATATGGGGATATAGTTTTCTTTTGTTATTGCTTTTCATGTAATTTCAGATATTTGATATTTTCTATTTTTGAGAAATGAAACTTTTCTGTAGGAAACCCACAGGGGGAACAAAAACTTACTTGTATGATGTGATATTGAGCATCATCATACTTCATCCTTCTTTTGCTATTTTTCTGCCATATTTACTAGTTCTCAAAAAAAAAAAAAGAAAAGTTATAAATCGCCCTTATCACACAAAATCTCTAAATGAAGAACTTAGAATGCCAACACATATGTGGCTTTGATGTGTCATTAAAAATATATTAATAGCTGGGTAAGAGCTGCTTCTTTTCTTTGCTGTGCAGTAAAGTTTCCCTGCCCTCCAACGAGGCCCTACAGGTGTAGAAACAACAGGGTTTGTCTGCGGCCTGAGCAGATTTGCAACGAGGTCGATGACTGTGGAGATAACTCGGATGAAGATCACTGTGGTAGGTGATATTACCTTTCAAGGCATTCAGATCAGAGAAAACACCTTGAAGGCAAATTTTGTTACACAGATCTGCTTGTCCTTCAGTGAGGCATAACTTTAGCAGAGCAGAATTTGAAACCAAAAGAATTTAAGCTTGAAATAATTTCCAGTTGCTTAATGCTTGGCGGTGATTCCCACTTGTATGTGTCTAAAATAACTTGAGAATCCTAAATATTGATTTATTTTTTCTCTTATTAATCTGTAATTATGTAGATAAAATCACGTATAAAGCCAGGCCGTGTAAAAAAGATGAGTTTGCTTGCAATGACAAGAAGTGCATTCCCATGGAGCTGCAGTGTGACTGGTTTGATGACTGTGGAGATGGCTCAGATGAGCAAGACTGCAAAATAAGTGAGTTGGGCTGGCAAGATCTGTTCTCTTGATTGTAGCAGAAAAGAAACAATTTACCAAGACTTTTATCTGTGCAAGACCTATTAAACAATACAGAACTCAGCTTAACCTAGTTCCTTCTTTTAGTTGAAATTGAATGTTATTCTGTACCACAGCAGCAAGGCAAATTTGATAGCAATTCAAGTTGTAGAGCTTTTTTGGTGTAGTTATGAGTTCTTTACAAAATTTAAATACAAGTTGGTTGTATTGCTACATATTTGCAACAAGAAAATATTTATTATTAAATTCTTGATGGGAAATGTGTCTCAGTTACATACAGTCATTGCATAAAATATAATGCATTAAATCATGCAGCTGTAGATAAACACTCTAAAGTCATTTATTTGTTAAAAATTTACCTGATGCTTTTTAAACAAAAAGATGGATTTGTTATTTGTTGTTGTTCCATTGGATATAATTTTTAACACTTTTTACAAAGCATTAAATCAGGGATTTTTTAGACATTTTGTTTATGTTTAGGCATTGCTGAATATACATGTGAAGATAATGTGAATCCTTGTGGAGATGATGCATTCTGCAATCAAACAAAATCATCCCTTTTGTGTCAGTGTAAACCTGGATTTCAGAGAAACAGGAGGAATAGACAATGTGAAGGTACAGATATTTTCCATCTTCCCTTGTTGTGAAGTATTAAAAGTCAATTCTGTAGTCAATTTTCTGTGCTGGAGAAGGAGATACATATCATGTTTAGGGTTTTTCTTTTTCCACAGAGTAAAAGCTGTTTGATAGCTATGGGATTAAGAAATTTTCAAAACAAACAAAAAACCCAAAACAAAAAACAACAACAAAAATATCAACAACAAACAAAACAAAAAAACCCACCAGAAAGTATTTACAAAGTGTAGATTCATACATTTTACCTGGAGAGGTTATCAAAGATTTAAAATTAGTTGTTAAGAACAACTGATTTAACATAGGTGGTTAGAATGTCAAAAGGTTCAACTCAGGCTATTAAATAATTTAAGGACTAAATGGATTTTTAAAAATCCATTTAAAAAGTCTAGTAGATTATTTGGCGTTGGTGTTGAGGTTGGTATATGAGAATATTTTGAGATGGTTAAATAATGAAGATGCATAATAAAAAAATTTAAATCGAGGTAAACAAATAGAAACTGAAATTCCTTAGAAAATGTAGTCTTAATATGTATGTGCCACAATGGTCAGCAGGAAAATGTTTATGAGTTCCCTTTGTTCATCTGCTTTGTTCCATGGTTGTATGAACATGTTAAATACAAGTGTATTAAACTACAGGCATATAAATTACAATTTTTTTTTTCATAGATATCAATGAATGCATGGTATTTGGTACCTGCTCCCAACACTGCCATAATTTAAAGGGCTCTTACAGATGTGCATGTGAGAAAAATTATAAGGAGAAGAACAACAGTTGCATAGCAAAAGGTAAGGCTGTAAAAATCAAAAGAGACAGTGCTGTCATTTCTTAAATCGATTGTCCATATTTTTTGAAGCAAATTTGCCATGGGAAGATCATATTAATGAGTATTTCACACATAACGTGGACTCCCTCAGGGTTTGGCATCATTGCCTGTTACTAAAAAAATCAGATTATGACATGGGAACAAATAGGGTTACTAATTGAAGATAATGGTTTGTTATTATAGGAACACAGACATAATTCTGAGGGCTTATGATATAAAAATCTGTGAATCATTATCCTAAAGCTGAATTGTCCACAAGCTTCATTTTCATTGTAATACAGTTCATGCCTCCTTCTTTCCTCCCTGATATTTGCTTTAACCAACCTCCTCTTTGTTCTTGCATTTATCAGGAGGAAAGGAACAAATTATGTTTGATATTTCATTCTCATAAGGAGGAAGTGTGTTGGACAGATATTTTAAATTGATACTCTGTGGATAAATACAATATGAATGGGGAAATAAAAATAATCCAAATGCATTCTAAATTATCAAGCAGATTTTAACTGTCTCAAAACACAATGAATTGATATCAGAGAACATTTTCTTTTGAATAGTATGCTTTACAACATCTGGGTCAAGATGGTATCTGGCTATCGGAAATGAGGAGATGTAAGACAGGTTCTGTTGCAGTCAAAACTTCACAGCCTTCACTAAAGATAAAATCATTCCACTCCTAATTTCCAATTGAGCAATTTAAAACCATGTTTGTTGACAGATCTATGTTTGTTTAATATATTCATTTAGGACCCTCTTAAGACAGCATGCATATAAAAATATGGGATTCATATGGGCTGAATGCATAATATCCTGTATTTTTGTATACTGCTTTAAAATATTTAAATTCTAATATTACATACACCCTAAAATGTAGTCTCACTGTGTACTTGGTGAGCACTGAAGTTTATATGTTGATATCAGAATAACAAGAGTTGCATTTATTGCCCAGAGTGAAGGGGTTTCTGCAGTCTTCAACAACCAGAAAATAATTTTAACCTCAGAAATTATATCAGCTGAGCACCAAAAAGCTACTTGAGTAAAACACACTGATTTTGCATTAGTTGACATTTACCTTATTTTTGTTTCATTATAATAATCCCTAGGCTCTGAAGATCAAGTTCTCTATGTTGCTAATGACACTGACATCCTGGGTTTTGCATATCCATTCAACTACAGTGATGCTCATCAGCAAATATCACATATTGAACACAATTCAAGGATAACTGGAATGGATGCATATTTTCAAGGGGATATGATTGTTTGGAGCACTCAATTTAATCCAGGAGGGATTTTCTACAGAAAACTTCACGACAGAGAGAGAAGGCAGAGTAACAGTGGCTTGATAGTAAGTGATCAAAATCAAAGATTAAATCACACAAATTTAATTCAATTTACTTTTTCTGTGCTGACTCTTCTATAATAGCATGGGCTGATTCAGTAAATTAAAATGTCTATCTGAGAATGATTTTATTTCAGTGATATATATGGCTACTAAAGCTTTTCTTTTCAAGACTGACAGATTTGGTAGAGTCTCCAAGACAACAAAATTGTAGGATTTAAAAAACTTTCCTGCAGAGAAGTAATCACTGTATTAGAACATTGAGAAGGCTGTATACCATCACGATTTTTTTATTTCAACAAAGAAAAGGGAAGTTTTATTATATAGAAGAAGAAAGCCATGAATTTCAGTTCTTTGGAAGATAGAAAAAGGAGATTAAACACAATTTAATTTAATTTCTACAGAGATCATATAAACAATAATATTGGCAAAGTTATGACATATATTCAAAAGTTAGAACAATTGGTATTTACTCTCATTTTTGTTGAATTTCACAGTATCTTATTTTGGATAAGCATAAATAGAGGTTTAGGCTTTGCAACAGAAATGCGGATTTTCCTAAACTTGGGTAATTTTAAGTGGTGTTTACTTGAAAATTAAATACATGCAGGTTGCCATTCATTTTGCCTAAAATACTTCTACAAAATACTCCTGGAAGTGATATTGCTGAACTGAAGATAACAATGTGTTCTTTGCATTGGTGTTTCTATAATGCTTTAAGTTGAGATTTTGGGTTTTTTAGTCTTCATTCAATTTGATAGCAGAGTTTTCAATTTTTTTTTTTTTTTGGCCAGTTAGAAAAAAACACCTGTCTGGCTGTTTCATGTTTCCTTAAACTTAGGAGAAGTAACAGTGATGACCTCCCATCACATGCCTGCTTTTATAAACCCAGAATAAACAGGAGTAGCAACAGTAGCCCAATCTTTCATCTATAATTCATACACTTCTGAAACCACTTCTGAGTACATTCCACCCAAGGATATTTCCTCTCCAAAGGCGTGACATTCCTGACCTTTCACACCAGCAGGGCAAAAAGCATCCTGATGTAGGCACCAATGGACCCTGAAGATACCTGCAGTCTGTTGTTGCATCTTTATAAGAGTGGTTTCAAACCAACACTTCCACCTGCCCAGCAGAAGTGTCTAGATTTTGTTCAGAAAAGTGTATGGAATGTACATCTGAAGTACAAAATAATGCCTAGAATATCTAACAGGTCAGCTCTGTCATTTGAGTTTTGCAGGAGGATACCTGCATTGAAAATGTGGAGTAGTTCTGCTGTGGAGTTTTTCTCATTTAAATGTGGTGTACATTTCTGTTTGAAAAATCCTGATAAACAGTTCTCTATACTGAGTTATTCATTAGGAAATAATGAAAATGTAAAGCCTTGTGAATTTAGTGTTGAGAAGGTGGTGTTGTTATTTTTATTCTTTTTTTCTGTTTGGGGGTAATCTGCAGGTGCATTCCACAGCAAGAGCAGTTTACTGAGGTCTAAAAGATACAACCTTAGAGGTCCATAAAATGGAGCATAAGCTTCCTTCAGACATCTTCATAGTCCAGGAACTGAAATGTTCACAACTCGTTTGTCACCGTCTCCCTGTTTAAACTAACAGAGATAGAATATTGTTAGAATTAATATTTTCCTAACCTACTGAAATAGTTTTCACTTTTGCTATCCCTTTTCACTGTTATCCAAGAATATCTTTTAGTCAATTCCTTTTTGATTCAAAGATATTGAAAAAATGATGGTTTTCTTTATACTCCATGTTCCCCTGTCTCTTCAGTGCACGTAGGTACTTGTGACAATATTTGATCCAACAAACAAATTCAGATTACAAATCTGAATGTGGAAAATGCACAGACTTTGAATATATCTTGGACACTTCTCATTTATATTTGTGAAACATTTGCTTCTCACTGTGCTTAACTATTCAGTTAGTTTCCCAGTGTTTTCTCATTAATATTCTAATATTGTTGCCTTATTTGCAGTTGATCAATAGGTTAATTGGTTTTATAGTGTTGCTTTAATATTGTCACTGAAATTTGGTTTTAAGAAGCTTGAAAATGCCTTAATTTTAACACAAGTTTTTTTTTTTTTTTTTAATGGATAAGTTTTCAAAGGTTAAATTATAACTTTTATATCTAGACTTTGATATGTAAATCAGGACAGTAAACTTGAACAAAGTCACCTGCATTTTCAGGTAATTACATTAATGCAAAAATCCATCTCAACCAAAATTGCTCCACAGAATTAGCATATCAAGAGCCTTCCTCAGAGAATAGCTTTAAGTAGCTCTCCTGATTTTCCGTGAAAAGGGGTTTAAGACTGGTACAAATTCAAGCATTAAAGGAAATAGTAAATATCAGCTCTTCAGAGTTTATTGACAGATGCAGAAGAGGATTTCAGTCAGAGTGAATTGGTGATAACTGGAGCAGCTGTTTGCTGCCTAATCCTTGGAGAGAGCTGCAGAAGTTATCTGAGGTGAACAATGAACACGGAGCCACTTCAGCTCAAGTGCTTTATTTTATGGAAGAGGACAAAAAGATGAGCATTAAAATGATGACACCATCTAACAGGAAGAGAAGCACAGGTTTTGTAGTGTATCCAGTCAGTTTAGGGGCAGCCTGCTCCAGCCCCAGAGTTCTGAGAGCTTCACAAGAACCCTTAACCACCCTTGGGATGAGTCCACTTGTGTTTCCCAACCCCAGTGAATGCAAACTGCTTCCAGCCCATTTTCTCTAAATACTCTAAATATTAAAATATTAATGAGAAAACACTGGGAAAATAACAATATTATTTAAGCAAATGTTTCACAAATATAAATGAGAAGTGTCCAAGATATATTGAAAGTCTGTGCATTTTCCACATTCAGATTTGTAATCTGAATTTGTTTGTGGGATCAAATATTGTCACAAGGACTTACGTGCACTGAAGAGACAGGGGAACATGGGGTATAGAGAGCAGGAGTTTATGGTTTTTCCTTAGAGCTACAGCTCTGTCTGGATGAAGTTTACATACTTAGAAGGCTCTTTCTGGAATCAGCTGGTTGGGGTTTATAAGTGATCCTACTTTATGTAATACACGTGGTGTTTTGGTGAATTACTGCAGCCACTGGAATGCTCATCTAGCAACAAAAATGTGTTTCAGTGGGCAAAATTCTAAACATTTTGTTGTTTTTAATTTCTTTTTACTCTACTAGTAATATAACATTAGATAATATATTATTTTTTAATGAAGATATCTTAGACAAAATAAAACATTCCTTTACTGTTTCACAGCAATTCCATACCCAAAATCTCTGCAAAATAAATAAGATAAAATACTGCTTCATATGTGCTTATGATACAAATTAGATTTTTCATCTATTCTTCCTGTTAAACATTGCAAAGGGATGCATTCCTACTGCACGTGCAACATATTTTCCTCATTCAAAGTCAACTTTAGGGGCTGAAAATCTCTAATCTGCCATTATATGAAAAAGGCTTCCAGATCCAAGTTGCTACTGAATTTTTTTGTGTGTGTGTTTGTTGTTTTTTTGTTTTGTTTTTTTGTTTGTTTGTTTTTTTGTTTTGGTTTTTTATTAATTCTTTACCTTGAAAACAGAATTTACAAAAGACAGCAGTTCTAATAAAAACTCATTGAGCTGACGTGGTCTGTAGCTGTACAGAGACTTCCAAACTGTGAAAGGCAATTAGCTTTCCAACTTCAATTTTTCTAATAAGTTGTAGTATGTTATAATTAGCATCAAAGTGGGCTAAAATCACTGTAGAAAACATTAATGTGATTTTCTTCCTGTATTTTCATCCTTATTTTGTATGCAGATTTATTCTTCAAAATTAACATAATCCAAATAAGCTATTAGGCAACAGCTCATTTCCAGTTAGTAATTTTGCTAGGCAGTGTGAGAAGATGCAGGAGACCTCAGAAATATGATGTAGCTGCAACTTAATGAACACAACTGGAAATTACACAGCCACAGCATCAGCTAGTGTTTCTTTTTTTTTTTTCCTCTTTTTTTAAAATCTCTTAAACCAGATGTCTCCTTGACATTTCTTCTGTTCATCTCCTTCTTCATTTGATCTTTAATATTCCCCCAGCAGTGCTGGAGTTTCACTTTTCCAGGGTCAGTATTCCTCAACAACGCCATCCTCATTCCCCAGTTTCTGTAGGATGTCTCTTTTAGGATGCCTCATCTCCCTCTAGAACCACCTTTTTTTTGGGAACCGTCTCTCAGTCTGCTTGGCAACTCCCATCTTGGTCTTTCCAGGCTCTCAAAAAAGAGTCTTATTGTAAACTGTGGGTTTGAACCGTCAAAAAAAAAAAAAAAAAAAAAAAAAAAAAAAAAAAAAAGATGAGAGTTTTTTCTGGCCATGACAGCTGCTTTCCTTTTAAGAGAATATTTGGTTCCAGCATTGTAAGCCATTAATTAATCCTTGTAGTATCCAAAGAGATCTCCAGGTATGAGAGGTTTCTTGATTCAGGTGCCTGAATATTGCCCAGAACTAAAAGGAGTTTGGACTAAAAATATAGTTAGTCTTATCTGAAAATACCTCTTTTTTTTGGGATCTGGTCCTTTCTGTGAATGTTGCTTGGAGAGTAACAAAGAAAAAAGTTTGTTATATGTAAGTGCTACACTTACAAAAAGAATTCTGTTATTTGTGGAAGCATATGCCACCACTGTCATTATCTCATACCAAAGAATTATGGTACAATATTTCATTTAAATTTAAAAATCAACTGTGACCCTGTTTTTGAAGAAATCTGTTTTGTAAATGCAGTGATTGATTTTGCTGCTTTACTATTCCTCTAAATAGAAAATCAAGGTTCTACATATCTATAAAGCATATCTTCTATGAAATTTTTGCAGAATTAAAAGTTTATGAGAAATGAACTCTCTAAATTCATAATAGGACCTTGTGGTCTTATTATGGACCTAGAGAATGAAATGACCTTTATTTTATGATGAAAATAGTCTACAAATGTCTTGTGGTATTAGGGAACTCTGACACTTAAGGGAAAACAAGTTATTTTAGGATTTTCTTTCCTGGTTTTCAGTTACGTGTCTTAGTAGCATTTCATTGTTTCATTTTTTAAGGAATGTATGTTTTTTGTTCATAATTTAATTTGATATAGTTATAAGTAAATAGGCAAACAACTGTATGTGTATTTATAGCTTATGCTGGTCTTGAGGTTTTTTATGATAAACTGCATTCATGTTAGAAAGAATTGGGCAATCCTATTTTACAGTAATACTCATTTCTGCAGGAATTCCAGTAAACTTCAGAGTTGTTCTTATAGATCTCCTGTTTGCAACATGAACTCCTGTCCTTAGGACCATCATTGAGCTAAGCCTTAATCATGATAAAAAAAAAATATCGATAGAGATCCTGCAGTTGATAAATTTAATGTTATAATCAGTCAAGCATCTTTTATGTGTAAAGATGAATATTCATGAATACAGAGGGAATTTTATGCAGTTTTATAATGCAGATTTTCTCTACCCAGTCCTCAGGATGAGCTCACCCTGTTTTCACTGAGGGCTTTGGGATGGAACACCATGGAATAAAATAGCTGCATAATCTTAAAACTTCCTTTTCCTTCAATTTTTAATTACAGTCCAAAACACTTATTTGCTTCAGTATCAATAGTTCAAGTAGTTGATGTCAAAGTGACTTTTCCCTGATGTGGGTAGCCTTAAACTTGAGAGAACAGACCCAAAACATTGACTTGCTCCTCTGCATGGAATAGAGGTGTCAGCAGATCCCTCAGAGCTGAACTCCTGCGAGTTTAAATCTTTCCAATGCAGCGTTTCTGAAAAAGTGACAGGAATCTGTGGCTGTGCAGCTGCTGTGGAAGGCCATTTCCACAAATCTGACTGCAACATCTGTTCCTTTTAGTGTCCAGAGTTCAAAAGGCCCAGGGGCATCGCTGTGGACTGGGTGGCTGGGAATATTTACTGGACTGATCATTCCCGGATGCATTGGTTCAGCTACTACACAACCCACTGGACCAGCCTCAGGTACTCCATCAATGTGGGGCAGCTGAAGGGACCCAACTGCACCAGGCTCCTCACCAGCATTGCAGGAGAGCCATATGCAATTGCTGTCAATCCTAAAAAGGGGTATGTATCCTTCAACACCACTCTGATTCGGTAATTCAAATAAAATTGCAAAACGCAGCAAGGGAAAGGAAATTCTGCAATTGTCTAAACTTTTCTGAGTTGTTTACTTAACTTCTTGCTCAGCTTGCCTAAATGTAAACCAACACCTTCACTCTGCCAGGAATGTGGAAAGGCTCGCAACAACTGAGCATCAGTGAAGTGTTTTGGGGCTCTGTGCAGTCATTCAGGGGATTTTTTGTGTTTAACACTTTCAGGATGATGTACTGGACAGTTATTGGGGATCGGTCTCACATAGAGGAATCATCTATGGATGGTACTCTGAGAAGGATACTGGTTCAAAAGAACCTGCAAAGACCTACAGGTAAACACCTGATTTTTCCCAAATACCTGGTACTCACTAACTCAGGAGGATTTCAGTTTCTCAGTTAAAAAAAAAACAAAACAAAAAAAAAAAAGCCAACCTGACAAAACACCCAAGAAACAGGCATTTTCCTGTGTTTACTGCCTGAAAATACTTTAGTAACATCCTTCTGTGTTTTCTTCCTTGACTTTATGGTAGAAAAATGTTCATGAAGTTTTAAAATTTTTTGTCAGATATTTAACACAGGCCCATATAGAGCGAATGCAAAGACAAAGTTCAAACCTTTAATATTTCCTCCCAATGGGACTTTATTGATTTTGTTTACAATGTTCTTAAATTTATTACCACATATGGCTTTCCTATTTCAAATAAGAGGGAATGAGAATTTGATCATTTGGGCTTGACTTCATAGGATTCACACAGAAATCGCTATCACATGAGTGTTATATGTATAAAACAAATAGAAGTACTTCTTTGAGATCATGAAAGATACATTGAGAATGCTAGTTATGTATTAATTTGTATTTAAATCTTCTCATTAAAATGCAAAGAATAATTTAAATGTGGAGAGTGGGGACTGCTTCTAAAGCATGCCCCTTACAGGTGCCATGTATCACACAGAACTGACACATTGTGATTGCCTTTTGCCAGAAATTATTCTCTTTAGCCATATCCCTGAATGCCAGTGTTTCTTTAAAATAGGGGTTTTTTTTAAATGGAATTTTAAATGTAAACATATTTCACTGCTCTGTGAGTCAGATTTTCTTCACTTCCTTTCATCTATCTGTAGCTGATTAATTTATGACCTTAAGAGGAGTATTTTCACTGTTACGTATAATTTCTTTTGATGCAATTTTTCTGACTTACCTACTTACATAAATAGGAAGAAAAATACCTTTTCCCATTCTTATTAAAGATGCACTGCAACTTCAAAAGCTCAGAATTAAATTATTTTATGGTTTCAATATTTTCTTCAGGCTGAAGTTTTTAACATGACCTAAAATGGCATATTAACCATTTAATCTTCCTCTGTGAAGCATGGACTACTTGTTTTAACTATTTAATTATTGCCTAGCGGCTGGGTATTTATCATGTCATTGATATTTTATTCTCTTTTGTTTTCTTTTCAGATACAGATAAATATATATGTATATAGCTATACATCTGCCGATATTGCTGTTTAAGTCTTGCAGCAGTACTGTAGTTAAAATAATCTGATTTTTAATTCTGCAAGACTGCATGGGAAGTATTGGTGGTAAAAATGAGAACAGAATTAAATATGTGTGGAAGCAGGGTGCAAAGACTCCATGAATTCTGAATGCCTAGTTTTTAACATGGGATCACACTGGTGCAATTGGCATCTTAGATTTTGGTTGGGAGGACAGGTTAGAGGACTTGACTCTATATTTAATTCCCACCTGATATTTCTATCCGTATCTGCTGAGGAGAATGGGTTAGAAAAGGTGCTGACCTTGGGCAGAGGAAGGTAAAGAAGATAAAAAACCATGGTTGCCCCAAGGGAAAGATTTAAGTGAGAGCTGTAATATTTTATTCACTTAGTTTTCCAGTCAAATCTTTTCATTGCTGCAATATTTTGTGTACATAAGAATATGAATGACATAAAAATGTAGAGTTATAGAAAAATATTGATTTTTTTTTCAGGTTTTATGTTCCTATTTGAACTTTATCTCCTTTGTAGGTCTCGTAGTTGATCAGTTCAGCCAGCGCCTGTTCTGGGCTGACTTTGAGTTATCTGTTATTGGCAGTGTTCTTTTTGATGGGTCCGACTCAGTTGTGTCTGTGAGCACAAAACAAGGTATGGAGAGCCTTGGTATAACATGATTCCTATTTTATTTTATCTTATTTGGCTGAAGTTCCACTCTTCATAGGAACTATGTAAGCAGAAAGCAGTGATTATTGAGTAATATTTTGTGCTTTTGTTAGACAATGCTTCAAAAATTATCTAAGCAAGTGTTTTAGATAAGATAAAGGTAATTTCAGCTTTAAGATAATCTAATAAATTTACCTTAGGGGAACAAAGATTCAAAGATATGTGTGCAGTTCTCCAAGTTTAGGTACTATTGAGTAACATTGTGATTAATATTTAGGCTCAATCTCACTTGGACTTAGAGCTGCATGCATTGAATTGGAGTTTTAGGGGCTGTAGAACAGTTGATCTGAATCAGTTCTGGGAGAATAATGGGCTTGGCTTTCAGGTCAGGGAGTAATCACAGAATTCTGCTAACAGAATGCAAATGAAAGTTCCTTTTGATAAAAAAAGGAGATTCTGGTGAAGCAAACTGTTTTCAATTGCACAATGGCTTTTTAACAATTTGTTAAGTAAGAAATTTATGACATTTAAATAGCAAATAAAAGGGACACATTAAAAAAAAAAAGATATGAAAGCAGCCTTTTGGGGAGGATTGCTTAGTGGGCAGCTGGTTCTGGAGAATTTCAGGGTGTTATTATACCTGGTGCTACTGAGTGTTTTAACCCAGAATTCACCAGGATATTCTGGAATATACCAGGAGGAATTTCCCATAATCCCAATTGGACAGAACAAGTTTGAAATCATCTTATTTTGATTTAAAAGTATTTTATTCCACAATTTGTATCAATATACATGAAGATAATCATCTGAATAGTGTAGGGGTCTGACCACAAACTCCTCTAGCACTGGACCAAAGGAAAATTGTGGGAGCTTAGAAATTGCTTTGAGACTAAACCTTCAACCCATTGAATTAAATAAGCCTTAAAGAATTAATAAAAATTCATACATATTTTTTTTGAAAATGAAATACTGAGTACCAAGCACTGAGAGCATGAAAGAACAATAGGAAGAAATAAAGGCTGACTGATGAAATTAAGAAAATACAAGGGAAATACACCAGGAAATCCAACTGATGGCCTAATAGGCCCTCAGAGCTCTTAAAAATGAGGAGTTGGTAGAGTTAACAATTTCTTTTGCATTAGTTTACTATAATTATGAATTAAAACAAGTGCAGGACAAAACCTAGCATTTCAAACATGTTAGGAAGGAGCTGAAGAAATTTTTGTCAGAATAATTTCTTTGATGTTAAGCAAAATGACCTCTTTCTTCCTTGTCACATACATCTAGTTAAAGTGTTGGACCTAAGGTACAACAAGTAGAACAAGTCTATTCTAATTAGTGAGTTGTTACTATGGAGTTTCTGGGGTTTTTTTTCCAATGATCGGCCAATTTCTGAGGCTCAGTTTTGTGGAAAACTGATAAAAATCTTGACATTTAAGCTGCCTGCAAAATGGGAAGAGTTCCTTTGAGAAAGATTGCTTTATTAAAGATAATTTTTGTGAGGACCAAACAAGCTGTCTGAAAAATAATGTCCTTAGGTGTTAATCACAGTAATGAATTAAAGTTTTTATTTTTAAAATTGTTTATTATTTGAATATGAATATGTATTTGCATTTGCTATCCATTTTTACTCAAGGTTTACTGCATCCACATAGAATTGACATTTTTGAGGATTACATATATGGAGCAGGCCCTAAAAATGGTGCATTTAGAGTGCACAAGTTTGGCAAGAGCCTTGTAGAATATCTCGGTGTGGATGTTGATAAAGCAAAAAGTGCCTTGATTTTGCACCGCTACAAACAAACGGACTGTGAGTAAGCATAATTACTTTAAATTCAACATCACCTCAGGGTGGGGGAAAAAGTAACCAAGTTGTGTAAACATAAACCAGAGCCTGATTGTACAAACTGAAAATAGATTTCGTCATATTTCTTGATATAATTTTGATGCATTTGCACCCATTTGAAAGGACGCTGGACAAATTTGTACAGAAATGCCTTTGGTACCTGCACTGTAACTGAGGTAAAAAAAAAAAATTAGAAGAAAGATGAATAACAATTCCTCTAGCCAGAAGCAGATTAAATTTTTTACTCCATGTAGCCAGTACATTTTTTGGTAATGGAATAAATTCTGTCCTTCTGTGGGTCTTGCATTGCTTTTTGAGGGAGTGGATTCACAGACTTGAGGATGTCCTGGGAAGTGGAAGTGTATCAGAATTTTTGTATCTGATTATTTGTCTTTTCTTGGCTTTAGAACATAGCTGTGAATGTATTAAACAAAAAAAAAAAATCAATATTTCTAATATTTTGTCTTTTTAAACAGTGCCTAACCCCTGCTTGGACCTGACATGTGAATTCATTTGTTTACTCAACCCTTCTGGTGCAACATGTGCTTGTCCAGAAGGAAAAGCATTGATGAATGGAACATGCATTGATCAGAGCCTCCTAGGTAGGTACTGAAAGCTGCAGGAAAACCAGAAAATAAACAGCTGGTCAGTTTTGGTCATTGCAAAAAGCCAGGCTGGCTGTTAGTGCAGAGTTTGTGGTGTTCAGTACACACATTAATTAGCTGCAACTGAAAGGTGAAGAAACAAAATCGCTGATTCAAAAAAAATATTTCCCCTGCTAATATTCATCAAAATGAAAAATGAGCTTTCAGCTTAACTGATACAAGATGATACTTAAAAGTGAGTGGGTATAAATACTGGCCAAGAGAAGTTTGAAAAGCACTGAGGTGTTTTGGATCCCAAATTAAACGTGAGTCATTCAGGAGAAAAAAACACTGCAGCAATGGTGAAAAGGCAGTGAGAGCAACATAGCAAATAATAATGACTTTGAAGTAACAGTCAAAGAAAGAAAAAAAATCTGCAGCATTTTTATCTAAAGTTATATATTCTGGGAACCTCTGTAATGACTAATACTGAGACACAGGAAACCAGAATTCATGAGAAAAGAGCCTCTAAGTTTTTGCTGTGTTTTAGGGATGGGGAGGGAATTTTTTCCACAGAAGATTATTAAGTACTTTAAAATGTCCTTAATTTAGGCCAAACCTAGCTTGATCACACTGCTGGAATGATTTCTTAGCCACCTTGAATTTGTAAATATTTCAGAAATCACAGAATAGCATTTCTTGTGTGTATTATGTGTATTAGGATGTTTTCCTGATGTTTAATTCCAGGCTCAGAAGTGCAAGTGATGGATATTTTGGTGAGATCCTTTGTGCTTAAATTGCTCAGTTTATCAATTAAATTAATTTACCTGAAATGTCATAATTCTCTGTAGAAAATCTCATTGATCTATATGCCTAGTCTTTAAATATTGAATTAACAAGACTGTGTTATAGTGGCTCATGCTTTGGTATTAATAACATTGTCCAACTCTGGACACAAATCAGTCTGAACACCCTCCCTGCCAAGTGTCAGCTCTTTGTCCATCTCAGGAGGACACGTGTCAACAATTTCTGCTGTTACAGAACCACCTAAAAATTATTTCAAATTACCCATAGTTACTACTTAGGTGTTGAAGAATGGACAAATACAATAAATTTGTTTTCACTGCTGACTTGTACCAGTTTGAACTCATAATTTCAGTAGTGCTCCATTTTCACTAGTGGGCAAAGGATTATGCTGTGGTAATGTTTTCAGGAGTGTGTGTTTTTATTAAAGAGAGATCTGAAGAGGTTTTTAAATGACTTGTGATAAATTTTTATGGGTAGACAGAAAATGCCTAGAGAAGCACTTTTAATATATTGATAATTTTCTGTACCTTCCCATGGCTGCAATATCTGTTATGACTTTTTTACAGGCTACTGAATAAGTGTTTCCTTAGTTTTTGTTTAGAATTATATTTCAAGTAATGCTTAATGTAGGCTTTTTCTTAGTTTTTCTTTCATCTGTGTTAATAAAAGGTGTGTATTGTGTAAATGGGGGAGAGGAATGGAATATCAAAAAATTGAACAAGTGAAAGAAAAAAATGCCAGTAGAGTTCACAAAGCTTTGATTTGCTGTTTTATCAGTGTTTCTTTGTAAGATTTTCCTTTTGCTTCCAGAAAAAGGGAAGAGTCAAAGATGAAGCTGATAAGACAAAGTCTATTAACGTTTGTGTCAAGCACTTTTACTGTGAAGAAAATCATAAGAGAAATGTCAAAACAAAATTCTTTGATTATTTATTAAAGACATTAAGATTGAAATCAGCAAAACAAGGCAGCTGAAGACTAAATATCCAGATTAGGGGAGAATATATAAAATTATATGATGTATAACCCTTTCTTTCATGTTAGAGATTCTCTAGCTAGACTAGAGGTAGGATAACAAGTGAAATGATATACCTCTGTAATTTCAGAAGTGAAAAGAAAAGCTGAGAGGTCTTTGAGTTTAGCAAGCTCAGAGCAGCACTGAAGACGAGTTAGAAACTTTTCTGGTTTTGTCTTTTTAACAAGTTTTTTCCAAGGGTGGGCACTTGCTAGACTTGTTCCCACTTCTTCTTTCTGAGGTATTTATTCAGTAATTCCAATTAACTGCATTCAGCTTTTTCTACTAATTCTTCTGTATTTTTCTCCTGTATTCCTTTTCTTCCTGTCTTTTCCTATGGAATTGTTCTGCTCATGTCTCCCACACAAAGGCAGGCATGTCATCCCCTTTTGTACTCAGCTGATGTGAATCAGTGTAATTTGTTTCTTGTATTTACCTCCAGACAACAAAGCAGCAGCATTAAACCCCATATATTGTTCAAGTTTAATACACTATTTTAAAACTGCCTTTTCCATTGCATCTTTCAATCTTCTTTCTCAGCTTATTGAAAGTCCAAAATTGCTGTATTACCATTTCTCTGTTTCATATTAGAGTTGTACTGAAAGTCTTGAATTCAAAATGTTTCACAGAGAACAAAATCATTAGTAATTTCCATATTTTCTGCCTAATTTTATATCTTAATTATGTGGAATTGCTCTAAAAGAGAAATAGAATATGTTTTTAATGCATTATCAGAAAGGTTCATAAATATGAGCAGTTGTCTGTACTTCACTGTTATTTATTCTGTGTTTGCCAAGTTCTGCTCCATAAACTCATGAGTAATGATAAGTAAAACAGATAAGATAAGCAAAACAAAAATAGACCTTCTCTCCAATAAGATATGCTACATTATCCATTCAAACAACTTCTATAATGAGTAACCGAGGAATGGTTCATGGAACATCAAAGGATTTAATGAACCACCCAAATTAATAAAACACTGAAGCATCCTCAAACTCCCAAATACAAAGTAGCTTTCTTACAGAAATTGCATATATACAGGTGGATACCAAAAAATCAAGTGGAAACAGGATTTCATATTTTTATTGTAAAACTCGGGAAATAATGAGGTGCCACTCAGTCCATCACGGAAAATTTAGTTGCAGCTTAATTTTAGAAAGTTACAATTTTCTGAAGGATGACAGTTTCCAGAAGTTTTGTTTAAATAGGTTTGATCCCAGGTTTTGTGTCTGCAGCATCTCAGCGCTGGCTGTGAAAAGAGGCGCAGACCTTGCTGAGAAGGGGTTCACACAGGCAGGAAAGAGAGACTTGGGAGCATCCAAACAAAGGGCTCTGCACAAGCACAGTTGTGTTCCTGGGTTTTACAGAGTTCTTTCTGGAGAGAACTGGTTAGGTAGAGAACATCCAACACTGCTAAGCTCTGCACTTGCAACACAAATTTAAATTTCATTAAACCCCAAAGGAGGTGCTGTGCCTGTGCCATGCCAATCAGTGTTAGACCTCAACCAGAAAGGGACAAATTGGAACTTGGACTCTTTTTCATTAATTGTTTGACTAAAGAAGATGAATTCAGCAACACTGCTGCAGCTGGTGGATGTATTATTGAAAAGTTCTCAGTACTTGTGGCATCTCTCTTGGCTAAATTCCTGGATTAGTTAGGAAGTTGTCTGGCTTCACAGAATTGTTTTGCTACGTGACAAATGAAGTCTCGTTGCTCAAAGTATGATTTGGGCTGGAAAGGTGCTTTCCTGCTTCTTTCTGATTACAGTTGTTTGTATGTTTGAGCATTATATGTGTGCTCATCTATAATTAATTTGCTGTTGTTATCATTGAGTGATTTTGTACCTTGTTCATTGAAATTAATACAGGTTTACTGTTCAAAGTGTTTCTAAGAGAGGCACAACTCTAATTACACAAGAGCTTTACATGAGGACTGAATCTGGCCTGATCAAAGTTTGTGTCCCTTTATACCTCATCACTAAGAGGTTGGCACTGCTGCCATAAGAAATAGAATTGCAGAGCAGTAGGCAGCTTCCCTTCTCAGGGATTTTACAGTCTGAGCAGAAAAAAAATAAATTAGCAGAAAATATGGCTTAGGAGAAACAGGTTTGTATGCAAATACCAATTTTGGAAGAGGATTTAAAGGCTAAATAATTTCCTTTTAAATAATTTGGATGGGGCTTAGTTAAGAAGGCTGTTAGTTAGCAGAGAATATGGAAGAGAAATCCAAAAAGGGCTAATTAAAAAGGGCTGAAGTCACGAGAAAATGACTGAGAAGTTTTCTGAGGTCTTCAAGATGAAGCCAGCATTCAGTTTTCCAAGTCTCAAACTTGGAATTATAATTTCAAACAAGAATTCATACCATCATTACTCACTTAGATCCTAGGGAGGCCAGCCTCCCTGTGACATGCAAGAGCTCCCACCAGCTCCTGGGAGCTTTTCCAGGGTTTATGGTCCCCAAATTTTGGGTGTTTTTCTGTCACTGTGGAAAGAGAAGGCATAGTTACTTTCTCCTTTCTGCAAAGTGATATTCTGCCCCTCGCTGACAGAGATCCATGGCTGTGCTTTATGCAGGGGTCTGTTTTGCCATTTCCTGGAGCTGGTTGTTGAAGCTGTGTGTGTTCTTGCTGCAGATGACAGCTGTAAATTAACCTGTGAGAATGGAGGGAAGTGCATTATCAATGAGAAGGGGGATGCCCGGTGCCACTGCTGGCCAAGTTACTCTGGTGAAAGGTGTGAAACCAATCACTGCTACAACTACTGCCAGAATGGGGGAACCTGTGGGGCTTCTCTCCTTGGTAAGTATTTCTGAACACCTCTACCTTGCTGTTATACCTGCATTAAACATGCTTGAATTTGTTCCTTTAATTTTTTTAAAATTTTTCTCTTTATTTGCTTTGTCTGTACTTAAACAATATGCAAAAAATAGCAGCAGATTCCACACATATTCTTTGTAATCAGTAGGGCTTTACATTCACTTATCTGGGTGTTTCAGCACAATTAAACTGTATACCAGAAAAGGGAGAATATAAAGAATATAAATATTCAGTGTAAAGACTCAAGTGTTGTGGTGTAGCAGTGGAATAGTAAAGCACAATGTCCAGTCAAACTAACACTACAAAAAAATCAGATTTTGTGTTCTGTAAATTTATATCAATTCACTCCCTAAATTTATATGTGCATACACAGAAATATTTGCTTAAATACCTGACCTCAATCTTTTACCTTTGTCTTACTGGGTTTCACCAGATAGGAATTTTACTCACCTAATTCTCAGGAAGACTTTGTTGATGAGAACTCAGATCCTTCATTTTCCTGAAGGAATTTGAAATTGCATCTCCTGGGTTCAGGGGCTTTATCCTGTTAAAAAGCAGGCATTTGAGAATTGATCTTTGTCCCTAACACATAAGCTTTTGTGTCTTGTATAATGTCTGGGCTAGAGAGGAAAAGTGTAAAAACAAGTACTCTAAAATATAGCAATTCTGTAAGAAAGGAGAAGTAGAACTCTATTTTCTGCTTCAGTGAATATTTAAATATTTGATTCAAAATACAAGAGCTGGAGAAGAGTTTGCTACCTCCTTCTGAGAAGCTTTCATCTGCTTAAGATGCTGTGAATCATTTTCTCCCATGTGATGAAGTGGCTACCACCCTCTGAAAAAAGTCCAGGCACCTGACATTGAGAAGTTTTTGACTGCTCATCAGAGTTTCCTCCTTGTAATGCAGAATTCTGTATCTGAGTTTCCATGGCAGAGAAGGCTTAGACTGTAAAGATTTCCATGACATTCCTTACTAATTAATGTTAGCCTATGTAATTTGCTAATTTAGCCCCACTTGCTGGCTTCTCTGGAGCCTCCTCCCATTGACTGAGGCATGGTGGCAAAATTCCAAGGGAATGCAAGTCTAGTAATTTATTCTTTCAGTTCTGAGTCGTTGAGGGTTAATAATGTTGTTCATAATAATGACTAAATATCAGAAAATGAGAATTACTTCTACTGGAAGTTGATTAATTAGACTTTAAACTGCTCCTAACAGCTGATGGAACTACTGGCACAAGTGATAAGCAGAGATTTTTATCAATGTGTTGAGATCAATAAATGCTAAGTAAGGACATGCAAGTGAGTGGAAGTGATGGTTTAAATGGTGTGCAGAGCTTCCTCATCATCTGAAGAGAGGATGTTTATTCCCACATTTTTACATGTCTGGCATCTAATTGATTCTTTTGTGGGGTTAAAAGGCGTAATAAAATTAATAACTTGGCTCCTGGAACTCAGCTCTGTTGTGAGTCCTGCAGAGACCCCAGGGATTTATTTAATCCTTTTTTTTTGGCAGTAGCCACAGGGCTCACTCACCTCCAGCAGTTTGTTTTCCCTCTCCCAGGCAGCTCACACTTGCTGTGCTCACACAGCTATGCTATCGCATGGATATTTTTAATTTTCCTGCTAAATCCAGCCTCTGAAATCCCTCAGCCTTGCTAAACAATTAGTGCAGTAGGTTTGCCACCGGTGGGTTTAGGCAAGATATGAGCAGGGTCTACAATGCACTTTGTTGAATTCTTAACACGGGCCTGGGGAGGGCAGGAATCAGCCAGAGAAGGGCAGGAATCAGCCTGATGCTTGGTCCCAAATAGAATGACATGTCTGCACTAAAGTGCACCAGGAGAGCTTCATCTGGGGGGAATCTGAACCTTTAACAGCAGCTGAAGTTTATTGTACCACACATGAGCAAAAGTGTGCCTTTAAAAGCTGAGACCAACATAGAGCTGGTTCTGTGGTACCTGTGCTCACCCACTGATAGGAGTATTCTTCTACTGTGCTGGCTCCCTTTAGTTTCATCAAATTTTTAACAGCCATATTTCAAGTTAACCAGATGTCCTACCTGCCATTTCCAATTCATGAGGGTAGCCTTGCCTTGAAGCCCACACCATAACTTTCATGCGCTGGAAATGTGGAAAAAAGACCTTGTATCTTTCTAAATCACAGTGACTCCATCCAGTATTCCAGATAAAATGTTCAAGTTGATGTGCATCTCATCTTCCTTGCATGCCTAGCCTCTGGACCTGGTAAATATTCTATTAAGAGGAAATCTCTATTTCTTATCAGGCTGTATTTCTTATCTCTATCAGTCCATAAATCGTGTGTTACTGAAACAAACTAGCATGCCAGGGCAATGCCCCTTATCACAGTTTAATCCAGCCCATGATGTACTAAGGCTGTTACATGTTTTAAAGAGAGAAGTTACACTGGACTCCCCAAAAGCATTGAAAAATGTAATTAAACTGAGATAGCTTAATTCCTCAAGTATTTTTGCAGCACCATTTTGCCTTTCCAGTCGGTTACACAGCCCTTGAATAGGGCAGGACACTTTTAGCTGCAGGGGATGGACAAGCCCTTTGCAGTTGGACTCAGGGTGTGAAATCCAGACCAGCCTTCTCCTTGTCTCACCCTCCCAGGCAGAGCTGATCTGCTGTGCCAGGCTCATGTGACAGTTCTTAGTCTTTAGTTACTTTATTCTTGCACATTTCTACATGTAGGAATAAAAACTTTCTTTATTACCAGGAATTCCTCAGTTTCTCATTAATGGTTTTAGAACTTCAGCATTATATTTTGTCTAGATTTGTAGTCTGTGTTACCAGGTTGGTCTGTCTGACAGCAATAGAATCATAGAATCTTTAAGACTGGAAAAGAGCTCTGAGGTTGAGTCCAGCCCTCAATCCACTAAACCAGGTCTGCAAGTGACACACCCTTTAAATTCCAGTGTTCCAATAGGTATATTGCAAACTGATTTTGGTAAGGAACTCAATCTCTGTGAAGTATAAGATTACTATTTTAAAATTAAATCATCTCAGTATCATTTGACTTTGATCTGCTGTCTGTGCTCACAAACACCTCCTCAACAAGCAGCAGTCATCCTTCTGATCCATTATACATCTGACTCATCAAACTGACCTGCTAAACTCATGCAATCAAGTTCTACATGTTTTTACCAACCTTGCCTTTTCTTAAAGTGTATTTTTGTTCAAAATGATGACAATTTTTCCACTGGAAGTTGCAGAAACCATACGTGTACCAGTGCCAATCTAAACCCATCTGCAAAATACAAATGTCCTGTGATCATTTGAGCTTGCTTGACCCTCTCTTCCTTGCAGGCTTGAATTGCCCTTGTCAATTCTGACATATTATTCTAACAGCTTTGATAGAGTCAATCTCACAAGTGTCATTTTATGCACGTGGCCTCTGGAGAGCTGAGGGGCTGCCAGCAATTTCAGCCTCGTGAGATGATGCTTCCAAAGGGTTCCCACGGCTGGAAGCTTCCCCAGGAGTCAGGGAATTTCCTTACTGATCATTTCTGGCTCAAAAAATGAGGAGATTTCCTGGGAATTAATCTTGCTTCATATTCTGATCCAAATAAAATGATGCAGCATACAAAATACTCTTCTGGTGGATGTGTGTGTTCTAGTGAATGTGTAAATCCTCTTCTCGTTCCCCACCTAATATAGAATGGTAATGTGATAACTAATTAAGTAAATTGCAGAGTATTACTAATTTTTAAAACATGATTGTGCTAAGTCTTTGCTGGATGTGTTAAGTTGTAGAAGCTCATTATCTGCACACAAATGTTAATTTGTTAAACAAATCCCACTGGCAATTCAGGGATTATTCACTGTTGGCTTACTTAATGCTAAGCCTTTTGGCAAATTCCTATGTGAATGTTATATAGCCTGAGATTGGAGCAGCTTTAATTAAAATTTATAAGTTTACGACAGTTGTATTGAACTACAATAATTGAACAAAGCAAATGTCATCAGTTAATTAAAAGTACACATCTGAGACATGTAATTAAAAGTTTGGGTGTAATAATGAACACCTTCCAGTAAGCCAAATTAATGGGAATTTGGACAAAAAAAAGTCACTGTTACCATAAAAACACACTTTGTTTCTCCATGTAATTGAAAGCAAAAATATTGCAGCAATAGATTGCTGAATGTCTCAAACACATTAACTAAACTCATTCACAAAATCAGAGAAATCACTTTGTGCTATATAAAAGGTGTGTCTAATCATACAGAATAGTGATGTTTTTACCAAAATGAGTGAAAAAAAATTATGTCTTTCCTCTGAGAATATATGAAATATTCTGAAAGAATCATTGTGTATGAAGCAGATGTTATTTTGTATTCTATTTTATGAGCAAAACAAGGTGATTTGGTGCCTACTGAAAACGCTGTCAGTGAAGAACTCGTTTTGCTGATGCCACATGAGTCCCAGGAGTTTCCCAAGGCACTGGCAGCAGGACAGGCACCGTGGGCAGCAGGAGGGTCGTGTTTCCCTGGAGCTGATCCCAGGTCCCAGCAGAACCACCAGCACCAGCTCGGCAAGAGCAGTCCCTGAGACTGCTCAGAGATACTTAGAAATTGTTCTTTTCTCCTTTTCAATAGCACAGAGAGGCTCTGTATCTGTTGGGATAGATCCCAATCAGCTCACCTACTAATTATCTTCAATAATGCAGCTTCTCTCCCCTCCTATTGTTTCAGTAAAGCTAATTATGGTTCATCAACCACACAGAAATGAATTACTGTGGTTCCCACAGACTGCTGATAACAGCTCTGAAGGGCAAGATACTGCTTACAGACAGCTCGTGTAGAACCACCTCCATTTCTTTAATTGTGACAGCAAGTTAAATATTGAAATTAATTGTACGTATTCACACATAACTTCAAAGCACACATTGCTGATAGTGAATTTACCAGCGACTGGAAGAAATAAATAATGTAGTTTTTCATGAAGACATTCATCTGGATGGTGTCATTTTTCAAAACTTGCAGAAAGCTTACAAAAATAATGCTACTGACCTAGGTTTTTATTATTTTTAATTTTTTTTAAACTTTATTTTGTTATTGAAAATTCAGAATATTTCTCTGTTGCTTAGGCAATATCATCAATAAAAATTTATCTCCTTAGAATTCTAGCCCTTGAAAAATATATATAAATATAAGCTTAAGATATATGAATGAATTCCCAAAAGAAGTCACCCACATATTACAGAGAAAGTAAACCAAGATATTTATGAGCAATTTTTGAAGTTTATTTGAAAAGTTATTATATAGACAATAGTTATTATATAGCAAATTAAACTGGCAAACCAGGAGTAACTGCAGCCTCTTCATCCAAATATAATTGAATATTGAAAGATTTAATTCCGAGGTATCTTTTTATTTTTCTTTTTGAATGATTTATTTTTTGTAAGAAAGGGCAAAACTACATTTCTATGTCAAAAATTTCATCTGTTTTTTCATATCCTGCTGAAAATAACTAATGTCTTAGAGTCCCCAGAATGTATTCTCCTTTATTCTACTAAATTCTGTTCTGCATTTATTCCATGAACCACTTTCCAAGTGAATATTTTTCTACATGCTAATGTGTTGTGAATCTTTCTGCGGTGGTGAGGGTCAAGAATTCAGAGGGAGTTTTAATTCTGTGTCTGTAGAGTTCTAACCCTGAGATTTCATGACCAGAGAAGGTGCTGGAGCTCTCTGTGCATGAGCTCATCTTGCAATTTCTGCCATCAGGGTTATGTGACGTCTTGGTTACATGACTTTTTCCTTTGCAAACATAAATCTATGTTCTGATTCTATGATACAAAAACTTATGGCATTGTTTGGCATTGTTTAATGCTGCAGTTTTGTTAAACTGTCCCTGGAACCAATTTTTTTTTTTTTGTATCAGAAATAATTTATAAGAATAAGGCAAATGAAAATGTCATTATTAGTATTATTTCTGGTTCAGTCTGTGTATAAATAGGCAATGAACTGTTAGAATTACTGAAAGTCATGTTAAATTGAGTGACAAAAATGGGTTTTAGGCTATACTATATTAAATTTTCATTTAGCTGTCAGCAGTTTGGCATATTTATAAGTCTACTTTTTAAAGAATAGAATAATATTTTCTACAAACTTGAAAAATATCATTGGCTTATCATTTTAACAGATAGAGGAGTATTTATAATGAAAACTGATTTCAGACCTCCAGATCTATGTTCTATCACTATTTTATGGAGATTTTTTTACTGAAACACAGCTTCAGATGAAGGATTATGTGAAACCTTCTGTCTTGGGGGCAGAAATTTAAATACAACTGTATACATGGGGAAAAACAAGTGGAATCTGTGCTAACATCTGAGTTCAACATCTTTGATTTAGTGTTTAGATCACAGGGGACAGATATGAATAACCAGGCTGATGCATATTAAAGGAGTTGGAGCTATTTTTAGGTCAATGGTTTTTTTCCTGCTGTACTCATTAGTGAAAGAGACTAACTGATCTCATGGCCCTTAGGATGATTTGCAAAACACTTTAAATTAGCATAGCTTAAAATAGAAAATACAGCAAAGAATTACATGAAGTGTGTCATGTTAGAAGGGTAAGAAGTGAAGGAAAATGATTGAATAAATCATTCTGCATGAGTCAGAGAGATGAGACAAAATGAGGGTGCTTCACTTGCATTGAAAAATTCTCCAAAGAATTTAATATTAAATGATTACACAGGATTAAAAGAAAGGCAGACCAGAAGAAAAATCAGATTGTGGCATTTGTGGAATACACAGTTTAATCTTAATTACTCAATAATAGATCCAGCTCAGTGGAGAAGAAAGACCAGCAAGGTAAGCAGGGTTGCACACCTCAGAGTTTCAGATGCAGCTGTGGTGAACATCAGGAGGCAAGTGGATAAGTAAGTGTGGATATATTGGGTGGTCAATGGTAAAATCTGAAAGGTTATTTTTCCTGTTCATGCCTCTAATTCCAGTCCAGTGATTCTGTATCACACACGCAGTACATGATGTAGTTAACTTGATAAACACCAAGTCATGAAATGTTTTGGGTTGGAGGGAACTTTAATGCTCATCTTATTCCAACCCATCCTGTCTGTCCTTTTATTTCAGAAGGGTCCTCAGGTCCTGCTTCATCTTCATCTCTTTCCTTTCTGGGAAGCCAGGAAAAATAAAAGTGTTGAACGTTGTTCTCCATACATTTAGGAAAATCCTTAAAGCTGAATGAAAGCAAAGAGGAGGGTGGGGGAAAAATAATGTATTGCAAGTGATAATCAAGAATGAGAACAGTTTATTAGAAAGTGAGAAAGGAGATGGCTGGCTGGACACATTGGGTCATTTACCTGAAGATTATAAATGAGATAAAAAAATAAAGTCAGAAGATGGAAAAGTTTTAATGAGATCTAGAAATTTGTTTTAAAGAAGATAAGCCTTAAGAAAATAAGACGGGAAAGTGGAAGGGTTTAATAAAACAGTGGAATTGTAACAAAGCTATAAATCCTTTAGACATGAATTTAGATAAGGAAAAAAAAGGGAAAACTACAATAGGGAATGATCATAGAAGGAAAATGCATTGGGTTTTAAAGACTGTTTTAAAATCCTTTGAAAAGAAGTTGTAGACTAGGAGTTCATTGTGTGCAAATGTTCATCCCCAAGTGTTAACTGCTTTCCAGACATTGAATATTGATGTTTCAGTCATCTTTGGTCTGATGCCAGACAGCAATTTTTGTGTAACAGTCTTCATTATCTGAGAGGGGTGGCACAACAAAACAGGCACAGATACTTGTGGTATATTAAAATTTGTTCTGTAAAGTGTAGCTATTAGTGCATTAGTAAATATTTGGTTTTTTCATGTGATTGTATATCAAGGTTTGTAGATTTCAATATAATGTAGTGCACCCTGAAGAGACACCAATAGTGACCACACAGCTGTCTTCTGCAACAGGAGGAACTCATCATGGCAGGATGACTTGAACAGCTCAGTTGTATCTTAAATTCCTGCTTAGGACCACCTTTGAAATGATTGTACATTTTAAATAAAGACTTTTTTCTCATAAAAGAGTCAATGACTGCACATGCACAAGTTTAAAAATGCACAGATGCAATTTTTGAGTGCCCATATCTCCCAGAGACTTTTTTTGTTTTTCAAAAGTTCTGCATTCAAGAAATGTTTGCAAAGGCACGTTCTCTCAGCATCCAGGGAAACGCAGTTGGGCTGGAACATCGAAACTTCCTACTCTTACAATAAATCTGCATGGAGAAAGTGCTGATTATTGTTTCAATTTGTATTTATTTTGATGATAAAATGGCTTTCTCTGTTTTGGACAGGCCGGCCGACCTGCAGCTGCGCTCTGGGTTTTACGGGGCCGCGCTGCAACCAGACGGTGTGCGAGCGCTTCTGCCAGAACGGGGGCACCTGCAGTGTCACTGCTGGCAACCAGCCCTTCTGTGCCTGCCTGCCCGAGTACACAGGAGACAGGTGCCAGTACTGTAAGTGATCTCCACAAATTATTCCATCTGGGTTCCTAGGAAAAGCTCCACGCAATGGAAGTTTAAAGCCCGTGTGGGTGACCTTTTTTTTTGTTTTTTTTTACGGCATGGTGTGTTCAGGTGATCTTCGAGCATATTTCTCCCCTTCTACATGGCTGAAGAAAGAGCTTTTTTAAGAATTATTTGTTGTTATTTTCATGAATAAACCATAGAGTGGAGCAGTACAAGACAGATGACTTTGTCAGTAGCTGTGAGATAATTGTGTTAAAATCTTCTACTACAACTTGTCATGTGTTTTGTTATGCTGGTAATGAATTGACATAGTTGGTTAAAGAACCTTCTGGTGTCCCTAATCTTTGCAGACAAAAAAGTCTTTTAAACTGCTCCTTTACCTTCGTTTTCAATTTCAAACCCCAGCAAGCAGCACTTTGAGGATAGCTTTGAGTTTCACAATGCTGTATTCCTTCAGCTTGCTCAAAGATCACCCTGAGTATGGTTTCTGCCCCATCCTGGTGTTGGAATTGTAAAGGATTTCTGAATGTTACTCTTGTTTAATTCTCAGGACTTAGCTTCTGTCATTGTATATGATTTTCTGCCTGTTTTTTGATTCCACTGACCCATCAGTCTCTTCTCATCGAGATAGTTTTCTGAAGGCTTCCATGCCCTTAGAAAGGCTCTTCTCATTTTCTACAATGTCATCTAATTTTTCACTTCTTTACAGAGGAGTAAGAAAAGTAGATTATCAACCAATAAGTATTTTTCTCTTACTTCATTTATATTTCTTTTCTTGCCATGCTTTTGTATTTTTTCACCCATATCTCTTTTTAGTAACTCAAGAAATTTGAACATAATCTTCTATTTCTTCTTTTGGTCACTCATTTACAAATGACAGTTTGTCTTCCCCATGTCTTTTCAAAAATGATAACTAACAAGCAACCTTCCTTAAATTCTTTTACTGAGATCTGATTGATTTTTTTTCATTATCTCCTGCTTTTTTTTTGATTGTAACATTCTAAAGGCAAGGACTGTCATAGCCTTGTTAGACTGTCGTAGTGCTTGTCATAGAACATTAAATGTGAAAGCCATCATCTCTTATATACATTCAGTGAATTTGCTGAAGAAGGCCTGATTGAAGAAAAAAAGGGATGGGAAATTAGCTGTTATAAAGGTCTGGTTTAGAATTATCTACAATATAAAAGGATATTTAGTTTTAGAGAAAGGTCTGTCAGACAAGGAAAGGGATAGTGTGTATCTTAAATAGGATTTGTACTGAAGTAAACTGAATATATTTCCAGTTGGGAGACTATGAAATAAATTGAAACCTTCGAATGGAAAACCAGCAGTAATTGTGATTCTCTCCCCCTTGGTATTAAACAAACTGCATGAATCCACAAATAAGTATCTGCAAACACAATTGGGTATTTGAAAATAGTATAGCACATAAATCATGCACAGACAGACACACAGATTAAGGAAAAATATTTACTTGAGGCTTACCCAAAACCAAACAAATTGTTTCTAGTTGAATGCTTCTGCAAACATTTTTTTTTTTTTTTTAAAGAGAATTAATTTAAATGTAAATTCAGGAATTTAGGGGTACTTTTTAAACAGTGCTTATTATCAGATTTGGATTGTCTGGGAAACTGCCACAATACAGAGACTCAAAGACATTATAAAATACAAAATAAAATTTAGCTTTTGCTGATTTATAACTTTAGTCTTTGGGGGAAAAAAGAAAGTCTTACAATCTCCTAGAGTATTTTTTGCTGGCCAATAAGTTTTGTGAAATTATACCTGTCTACAGTTAATAATGTGTATATAAAGTCACAGCTGTAATTTTTTTGCTTTATTCACACATGTGCATGATCTTTTGCTTTATGAATTACCCTCACTTTATATGCCAGTTGGAATACATTAAATGGCATTATTGCAAAGATTGGTTGCCTCCCAGATGTTTTTTTTTCAGTCTGTCTTTGCTGTGATTGAAGGTAGTTCATATGCAAAGGATGACACATGAATGTGTGTAGGTATTTTACTCCTGCTCCCAAGCTTAAAATATTATTAGTAGGGTTTTATGGCAGGGAGAAGACATTTTCTTGCAGTATTACCATCTTGCAAAGACCTCATTTTCCCCACACTTATTGTCTCCAATTACCCAATGCAGAGTTTCTCCTGTGATTAGTTCACATAAGGGCTAATAACCTAAATGAGTGCTCCGTGTCAAGGCACTGGCATGGCTGAAATAAATTTAAGTGACTGAATTTACATAGAATTCTACTAACACTGTGCATGTTATTAAATACACATAAATCTGATGTATTTGAATGTAGCTCCCTGTTTTAAATTCCAGAAAAAGACACACAGAGTAGCTAAAGTTCATTTCTTGTATCATTTAAGGCCCAAACTACCTAAAAAATTGGAAATATTTTCATGCAGTTACAATCACTCAAAGTGGATATGGTGATCCCACAAGCTGTGACTTTGAAACTGAAATCCCTTTTTTAGGAGAAAAAAGAAATAATTTTGTGTTATTTCAGCCCAAATGTAGCATAAACATTTTAGATACTGCAGATGACTATAGGTGCTTGTGACTGCAATCAATCCTAAAAACTAATAATTGTTTTGGCATATGACCTTACTATTCCTATGTATTTGTGTTTTTGGGGTTTTTTTTGTTTTGTTTTTTTGGGTTTTTTTAATTTTTATGTACATGTAAACATATACCCCTTGCACTGTTTTTACATAAAATCACTTTCAGTATTAGCTTTCAAACTGCAGTAGTTTTTGTTCCAGAAACAGCTCCCCTGCTGCAAATTGCCATTCCATACCTGGAACTGGGGAACAAGAAACAATGAACAACTTAATTTAACATCTTTTAAGATGCTTGGTTGCTGATTCCTTAAGCAGCTGAGCCTACAGCCTGCACAGACAGTGGAGACATAAAATGAATATTCAAACAGAAATAACTCCTCCAACAGCCATGCTCTGCCCCTCAGCAGAACTCTTCCAGCAGTTCTCACTCCTTGGAGAGGAGGAAAAGCAGCACAGAGTAGCATTAGCAAAATGTGCTTCTGACTTTGAGATCCCCTCACAAGTGATGCCCAGAGAAGCTGTGGCTGCCCCATCCTTGGAAGGTTTCAGGGCCAGGTTGGATGAGGCTTGGAGAAACCTGGGATAGTGGAAGGTGTCCCTGCCCATTGAGGAGCTTAAATGATGACTTTAAAGATTAAAACGAACCACAAAATAAAGCTGTCGCTACCACATAAATAAAAATTAATCAAAATGTTAAGATACCAGTATTTTGTAGCCCTTGGAAGCTTCTTCAGTTAGGCAATTTGATTTTTTAAAAGGGATAAAAACTGAGACACTTACTGGTGGTTCTGAAGAGTTAAAGATTTCACTACTTGAAATCTCAGTCCTACTGGCATTCAAACAGTTAAATACCATAATAGGGTCTTGAACAGTCTGTGAAGCTTATGTATGTATGTGGTACTTTGTAGAACTTATGGACTATGTCTTTATACATTATTATTAGAACTTCATGAAATTTTAATATGTGGATAAATGAAAATAAAACTTAATTATTTCAAAATATCGTTTCAATTTCAGTTTAGCATAACGCTGTTAATGGTAATGTGAATGTATCAGAAGATTTTTATTCAGCCAACGTCCCATTAAATACATTAACATTGCTCTGCTTTTCTCATCAGGAGTCTTTATATTATGTGGAACGATGCCATAAATGGTTAGACAACTAGAAAAGAAAAAAAAAAACGCTCTTATGAGTTTATACTTTGATTTCACTTCCTAAGATTACATTGTTAATACATTATATATCTGTTTATGGGGTATTCTTGATTCCTGTGGGTGCCAGTGAGTCACCGCCTTCAGTTTCCATTTTGTTTTTATTACAGTATCTTTTAAAACATGAAAGCAATGTATTATTTATTTCTATAATCCTCCTTAACGTCGTTTAGCAGTTAGGCCTGGTGTTGTTTCAGATGTTTGCCACCACTACTGCGTGAACTCCGAGTCGTGCACCATTTCCGAGGACGGCCGCGTGGAATGCGTCTGCCCCGCGCGCTTCGAGGGCCCCAAGTGCGAGGTGGACAAGTGCACGCGGTGCCACGGGGGACACTGCATCACCAGCAAGGACAGCAGCGACGTGGTGTGCAAGTGAGTGTGTGTGTGGGGGAAGTCTTCTTCCAGATCCTGCGTTTAGCGGCAGTTCTGCTGCGTTGTCCTTTACGTCTCTCATGCCGTGGCTTGTCCCTGGAGTGCTCACATCGCATCAGTTCCTCTGTGTGGCTCCTGCCCGTGCAAATCCAGCTGGCTCCTGCCTTTCAGCACCAACTTGTGGAGCACTCCTCACTGGAGGAAGCACAATACAGCAGGAAACTGAATGGGTTTTCATTTGGAAATGTTGAAATTAATCAAGTTAACAATGGAGTTCTTCTATACTGTTGAAATTTCTTCATTGTGCTGTTGAAAATTCTGCATTAGCTGTGACAGTAGAGGGGGGCAACGAGGCTGGTGAGGGGCTTGGAACACAAGCCCTATGAGGAACGTTTGAAGGAGTTGGGGTTGTTTAGCCTGGAGAAGAGGAGGCTCAGAGGTGACCTCATTGCTCTCTACAACTTCCTGAGGGGAGGTTGCAGACAGGTGGGGGTCGATCTCTTCCACCGGGCAGCAACTGGCAGAACAAGAGGACACAGCCTCAGCTACGTCAGGGAAGGTTATGTTGGATATTAGGAAAAAATTTTTCAATGAAAGAATAATAAAATACTGGAATTGTCTTCCTAGGAAGGTGGTGGAATCACCATCTCTGGATATGTTTAAAAAAAGACTGGACTTGGCACTTGGCGCTATAGTCTAGTGAGGGGTTCGGGTATGGGTTGGACTGGATGATCTTAGAGGTCTCTTCCAACCTCATTATTCTGTTGGTTCTGTGATTCTGTAATAGAGACATCCTAAATACTGTTGGAGTCATAGGTAACATGTGCTGCTCTATTTCTGAGTGATTGTTTTGTATTATAATAGTTCATTTTCATTAAAAGGAAGATTAAATATATACTGTGCAATAATTTCATTGCCTGTGCTAACTTTGCAAACCAGAAAACTAGAATTCTTTCAATCAGTAGATCTTATAATAGTACATTAAAATATTGATTTTACAATGAAATGCTCAGATTAATGAAATACTGATTACGCTTTGCTTTTTTTTTTTTTTTTTTTTTTTTTGTTTGAACCATGACAGTTGCACTAATGGAAAGATTGCCTCTACCTGTCAGCTGTGTGATGGCTACTGCTACAATGGTGGCACCTGCCAGCTGGACCCAGAGACAAATATACCTGTCTGTATGTGAGTATCATTAAAATGCCTGTGTGACAACAAATATTAAAATTATTGTGCATGTGTCTGCATTTTTGGTCTCTCTAGGATGAATAATGTGCTGGTTGCAGTTTCAACTTACAGTAGTTGTTTTTCTAGCTATTTGTGTAGCCTCATACTTTGCATACCTTTTTGCAAAATGTGTGTTGAAATTTAGAACTGTATATTCTATATTGTGAATGCATATAGATACAAAGATATATCTTTGGAGACTTATAGTAATTTTAGGTCTGTTCAGGCATTTTTTTCTGGAATGGAAAATCGAGATTGTCTTGCTTCTCAGAGGTGGATTAAGTCTTTTTTCCTAAAGAGATGGTCAGATTTGGAGTCAAAACCCTCCTACTGATGGCTGGAGAATAGGAAAAATCATGTTAGCGTTATTTCTCCTCTGGAGATATTCTCATGTATTTCACATTTCTGCCCTAACCTTCCCACTGCTCAGAGTATTGTGGCTGTTACGGGGTGAGATTGTGATCTCTCTCCTGTGCCATGGTCAAGAGAGTAATTCAGGGTGCTTTTCTTAAGCTCAGACAGAAAATGCCGAAGAAATTCTGATTTTGCAGCCTAGAAGAGAAGTAGTGCTGCAAACAGAAAAGCCTACATTCTACTTTGTTCTTGAGAGCTATGGTGTGTCTTCTTTTTCAGATGCTCAATATAAAATACTTAAGTAGTCACTGTAGAAAGAAATTAATTTCTTTCCTGCTCTCAGTTACTCTGAGCTACCTAGTTACACTCTTTTCAATTTTTTTTTTAATTTTTAAATTTATTTCTTTAAAATATTAATTTCACAATGGTCTTCCACTTCTCCAAACAACCTGGAGCTCAGAGCATCCTCCAGGCTAGAAGGGAGAGTTGTTGGAAGACAGAATTGGACATAAGTGTCTCATTTCCTGAGTGATATGAGCAAATTGTTGCCCAAAGGGATTTGGCACCACAACTTTGTGAAAAAAGATACAGCCATTTCTTCATTTTGTTGATGCAGTTTAACTTGAAAGAGAGTTCTGTTCAGTCTCTCAAAGGAGTTTCATAAATGCCTAGATTTTGTTAGTCTGACCAGTGGAAGAGATGTGCCAAGGGTTCCTCCCTGTGAGAGATGAAGCACTTCTGCAAGAGAAAAAGGATACACAATTGTAGTGGCACTGCCACTGAAAAATTGTCAATGTTTGCAGGTTTGGGGCTGAAGACAACGTCATTTAGTTTTGCATGGTAGCCCTTATTTATTTGGAAATATTTTTGGGTCTTATTTTTCTCTTTCATTATTATTTTTTCCTGTTTTTCCCATTTTGCCTGTTATTTGTGCCTCCTCAAAAGTTTTTAGTTGAGGACTAGAGACTGATAAATCCTGACAAAAGGAGAATATCGTAGCTATGATATGTAAGGCCCAAATATGCTGACTAAGCCTGGGGATTCATTTGCTTAAACACCTAGAATGGCTATTTTGGAAGCTTGTGACTTTTCATTAATTTTTTTCTTCTAAAACACTCATATTCTTTTTCAATTCACATGGAGCACCATAGCATCTCAAGGGAAAAAAAAAAAAAAAAGGTTTTGTGCTTTAATTTGTGTGTGGAATTACAATACATAAATGCTGCAGCTTACACCAACACCACTAACAATGCTGAGAAAATGGTAATGAACATTTTTAAGGCCATTGCAATCTGGATCAATCGATAGAAATGTACATCTGACAACAATACTCTGAGATCCCTCAGGCAGTATAGGCCCATTGTTTAAAAAACTACTTGATCATCAGTCACGAGCAAACTTTTCAGTGTTGTCAGATGGACCTTCCATGAAAAGAAAATATTGATTTTGTCTTCTGTGGGTGTGTGCCCGTGTCTGTGTGCGTGTCTTGCCGTGGTTGTATATAATGCGTTTTGAGATCTGTCCAGCACAAGGCAGAATATTTATGTAGGTCTATTTTACTGAAATTCTGCAGATGCTCTGTGGGGTTTAAAAGTCAGCGCTGTGACCAGAAAGTGAACCCTTGTGATTACTACTGTCAGAATGAGGGAATTTGCACTTTAACCACGTTTAATGAACCGAGATGCAAGTAGGTTTAACCTTCCACTTAATGCTGCACATTCTGTGACATCATTCCAGGCCACAGTTCATTGGTTCAAGTCATGCACATTCACATACATTTCACAATATATACCTAATCTGGGGGACCATTTCTATAATACACACTTACCCTTTGAGAGTTGCACTGATGAGTATATTTAAAAATACATTTGGAGTGTGTGTATCATCAGAGGAAGAAATAAAAGGCTTTATTTTTACTAAGTAAATTGGAGAAAAATTGAAACGCCGCTCGGCCTCTATTGCTCATGTTTTGAGATATTTTACCAAGTTAATCCCACACTGCATAAAGTTTAGTGAACAGTGATATTGCACATGTTCTGTAGTCTGACTTCCTATTTCTTATCTGAACAGGGAAAGGAACAGAACAGCTATTTAGGTGCTAATTCAGGAGTGAAGCTTGTATTTATAAGTCTTTTTGTTAATTTTATAAATATAATGCTGTAAAACAGAAACCGTTAAACAAAAGTATGTGAGCTACATCATAACCTTGACTTCTTTGGTTAAAAAAGAAAATTATATTTGTATTCTCTACTTCTCTAAAGGATTTTAGGTCTATTTCTTAAAGTGAAAATTTTAATCTTCATCAGGAAAAGAAACAACCTTAGGTTTTGAAAATCCTGTAAGGCAGATGTAGAGAGAGATACAAAACACCTGGCAGATGACCATAGCTTCCCTCAGTGGTTGTGAGGCAAAAGTCAGTAGTGAAATCATGAGCCAAAGACCTAGACTTGGGAGAAAATGTGAAATTCACATAGATTTAAACTTCTGTTAGTGAATGGTTTATGAAAACACAGAATGCTGTGGGGATGTGATGTGGGTGTCTGGTGGGTACCAAAGACAGTGACTGCTTAGGATGCATAATCTAATTTTTTTTTTTTTAAACGTGATCTCAGTTGCTTTGTCAATGTTCTCATGCAATGAAACTCCCTGGCTTGAGGTACTATAAATCAGTTGGAAACAAGATTAATGCCCTAACTACCACTTCTTGGACTTGGAAGAGTATGGAGTGGTCAGCAGTGTGTTGGGACTTTTTGTATCTCCATGAATCATGCTTGTGTTTTCAGGATCATGCAGCCCTAAGAACAACATACAGCTGCCTACAAAGTCACATATTGGATGTACCTTTCCTGCTTTTTCTCTCAAATGCTCCAGGAGCCACTTCTCCAAGGGCTAATGTTTTTCTAAACCAGTCTTTAATTGGGGAGTGGGTGATTTTTAGAAGAAATAGGAGATGTTTGGGTTTATTGTCATTCAGCAGGAGCTCTGCTCTCTCTCACAGTCAGCATCAGTTGAGAGTGCAAACTTACACATAATCATGCCCTTATTATCATTCAGTAAAGACAATAGAGAATAAGATTTAGCTGTTCCAAAGGGCAATCCTAAAGCCATAATTATAGAGCAGCTCTAAGCCTGTAAGAACAGACTCTCCTTTCAACAGCCTGTACTGCTAGCACACATTTTTATTTTATCTTCCTTTCTCAAGGTGTCTTTTTAATGTTGAATGCACTAAATGACCTAAATATCAGTTGCACTGTGGAAGGAGGAGTTGTGGTTTTCACCCAACCATTTTAGGAATGATTTAAGGCCTTACTGTGGCTTCATATAAGCCACCAAAAAAAAAAAAAGGTTTTATGAAGGATGTTGCCAGTTTCAGTGAAAGCTCTGTCAGGATTTAAAAAATGCAGAATAGGCTGTGATTTCTCTTTGGACTTCTATGCAATCTAGAATACTAATTTTTCACATTATTATTGGATTGTGATGATTATTATTCCCCCTCCCCCCCCCCCCCCCATTATTGTTCTTGCTCAGTTACAAAGGTTGTGAGAGAATTTCAGGATGTTAAAATCTGGGGTAACAAACTTTTCTGAAAAGTGTTCCACTTAGGGTGTCTTAAAGTAGCATAAGTTACTGTCATTTTAGTGTTCCCATACTATATTTTCAAGGATCTCTTTAGTACTGCTCACTAATGGGTGGGGTTTGTGTGTCATGTGCATAACAGGAGAAGCATGTGAAATATGCCTGAATTGCACCAGTAAATTCACAAATCAGTTGAAAATAAATGATCAGGAGATCATATTCATATGGGAAATAATCAAGAAATGCTTTTTCTGTGAATTTCACAAACTGTTCATTCCATCTGTTCTATCAGTCTGTCTTTAAATAAATACCTTTATTTATGTCTCTGTTTCCTTCTCACTAATTACCCACCTGTATATACATTCCTGCAAGAGAAGCAGGGTTTAGAGAGAGATTAAACCTTGTATGATACCAGTGAAGAGAACTGGAAAGAATTGAAATTTTCAAGTATTCAGGAGTGGCTCTGGTTGTTCGAAGGGCAGGGCTTTCATTACAGAATCTTAAGCACAGAATATTGCTCTCTCTCAGCTTTGTTTCTTTTATACCTTCATCATAACTATATGTTGCTAGAACTCCATCTTTTTTTTTTGTATTACTATTGGTATTTGTACCTGCAGATGGATGTGTTCTATTATTATTACTATCTGAAAATAAATGTGATCAAATCATAACCACCTTACACAACCCCTTAGGCATCCTAGAAATATAAAAATCAGAAGACAAAGTACAGCATTACATTAGTTACCTGTGGCTGGATGTGCTAACTGTTCAGAGATTCAAGTGTGTGTTGTATTTCAATATTAGAACAAACCTCAGTTCCTCTGTAGTGAAGAACAAGTCATCCTGGAGAGTTAATGAGAAGGCACAGACCATGCAGGAGCTTGGAAGAAAGCCTGAATTTGGTAACAGAGGAAACTGAAAAGTGAAGGATGGAGAAAGCATAAATAACTTCATTTCTTAATGGAGAATCTTAATCAAGTAGCAGGTTAGGAACCATGAACAACTGGGGAGAGAACAAATTGTGGAATTGCTTAAAACTGATAACAAAGTTTGAACCTGGAAGTTCAGACATGCATAAATTAGGAAAAGTAGCTCCTGCAGGAATGAAATAAGCAGGAGAGCTGTTCTTACAGAATCCTTGGATGCTTTTGGTTGGAGGGAACCCGTGCTTTCAAAAAAACACTCAGAAGTCTTCTGTTGTCCGGTCTCAAGGCAGTTTATTGCAAGTTATCTAAAAGATTTTCTCCTCAGGCTGCTGTGGTTTGCTCACAGCTCAGGCAGAGGCACACACACACCCTGACATCCTCTCTGACTCCCGACTGCTTCTTCTCTCCCCGCCCAGGGCTGTGCTGTCTTTTACATTACGTGTTAAATGCTTATAGTTTTTCCCCAATGCCTATTACCTATATTAAATGGTACTTTTCTACTCTAAACCAATCTGTGAGTGCCAACGTCACCAAGAACATGGAGGTAAGGAAGGAGAAAGAGGGAGGACAGGGCAGGCCCAAATCCCTCCATCTTAAAACCTCTGACCCCCATGTACAAAACTAAAACCCCCCAGTACAGCACTCAAAAATTCTTCCCCCTACTTTGTGACTACTTCTACTATAATATCTAAACTTTTGTGACTTCTTGTTCTTCCTGCAAGGTTGGTAAATCGTTCCATGGTTCAAACCCAAAATCACAGCTGTTTCCAGCTGCCTGCCAGGGTCTCAAATGCTTCTGACCTGGGCCCAGAACATCCAAAAATGTCTGAAGGACATTTTGAGTTCCAACACATTGTGTGTGCAGATGTTTGTGTGTGTGTGTTTAGGTCCCAGAATTCAGGAATAAAAACATGTATTCCTCTTTATGGAGGAGCTCCCCTGCAGCTCAAGTGCCTGTGATGCTGTACCTTCCTCCTGACTTTCCTTTCCTGTTGAAAAAATCTTCAAATATGAACAGTTTTTATTAAGGTGCACATGCAGCTGTACAAGTGCTACATTTACGTGCAGGTTTATAATAAATAAACTCATCACTAAACCAAACCTCTGCTCAAAAAAAAAAGTTTCAGGTACATCCATGGTCCAGTTGTGGACAAATAAGGGAGCATAGCCTGCAGTCCCTGACTGGCAGTTTCTGGAGGCTGAGTAGAAAAGCCTCTGTGGTGTAGAAAAGTCACAGGATTGAAAAGCCTGACTAAGAGAAAGCCCTGGTGACCCTGAGAAGCAGCACAAACCAGGAAATTTTATCACGTATCCTACAATAAATGCTTTCCATATGATTTCCTAGGGTATATTTAATGAGCTCCCCGTTGCAATTACAACAGGAATGTCACAGCATTCTGCCAGTCCTTTGAGAGCTCTCTTTTTCAACTAAAAATATTTTTGTTATAAATATCCTGAAATTGAATATAATCCGCAGGTTGTACCTTTGTATGATAAAAGATCTTTTATCCACTTTGTACCACAAACTAGTAGTAGTTCAAGAACCAAATGAAAACAGGTGTTTGAAGAGTGGTTGTCAGAGGAGGAAATTTTAAGGTATTGGAAAAGAGGAATATGTATCTTTTTCATGGAGCATTTACTAACTAGGCTGTAATGCAGATATCCTTTGTCCATGAGTTTAAAATTGTTCAGCTAAAACTTGTATAATATTTCCTGCTGTATATAACTGCTTGGGAAAAACTTGCTTGGGTTTTTATCTACCTACTTGCCCAGTCTTTTCTCATCTTTTCTTTTTAGTTTTACCATTTCAACCTCTTTTCCTTCTGTTTTATTGCTCACTGTAATTTCAGTAACGGTAGTAGTCACCTGGACATGCTTTTATATATTTTTTCTGTTATTATTTTTAGTGCTTGCATAGCCTCAGTACTGTACACATATTGCTAATTGCATGGTGGTTAATGACTCTCAGATTCTTCTTTTTCTTACCTTGGGATGGATGAGATTGATTTGCACATGGAAGTTGTTCCATACAGTAAACATCATGCAGCTGTGAATAATGATTTGTACATAGTAATCTCATGCCCAAATTGAAATTAATTTTTAAAGTAACTTCTTTTTTTAATGTATATTTTGACTAAATTTCTGGGAGTTTTTTGGCATTCCTGAAAAGAAGTTTTTTATTGTTTTGCCTGCTTTTGAATGATGTAATTATCCTATTCTGAATGTATTGGATTGCAAGGTAATTTGTATTTCATTTTAAGGTAACAAGTATAAATTTTGTATCCCTTAGCTTCTACATTATTTTCCTTTTGTGATGTTGAGGGATGCTCATTAGACAAAACTACTGAAATGTGGTTTATTGATGTAGAAAATGATCATGGAAAAGTTATTACTTGAAAATAATGAAACCCTACAATAGAGGGGAAGCTGCAGAATGTGGAATTATTGATCAGCCCTGGATTGGGATTTTTGGTCTTTGTTATGAAAGTGCTTTACTTTAGAGAGTTTATCAGTGGGTTTAACTCTGTTATATCAGCTCCCTGTATGAACAGTGCACATCTGCAGAGGTAATCCTAAATTTATTATAAGGAATAGTTTAATTATTTGGTTTAGTGCAAAGCTTTTGTCATCCTCTGGCATCCTGCAGGGTTTTGGGGAAAAAGGGAATTTTGATTTTTATCTTTCAATGCAATTTAATGTAGATAGTAAATAACTGTAATCTAGATGTTCTCTTGATTCACAAACAGTTGCAATATTAATGATAAGAAAAGTTCCAGTGACATTTTAATGTTAAGTGCTCTTAAAATAGTGAGGCTAGATACTTTTATTAGGATGTTTTAGTGTATATTGCTATATAAGGAAAAGCAAAAGTTAAAAGGAAAAAGCAAAAGGAAAAGCAAAGTTAAAAAATTACTTTGTATAATGAAGAAATATCATTTATAGCTCAGAAACATTTTCAGTTCCCCTTCCACCTTTGTGTTGTAAGGACTGTTCCACAGTTTCCATTACTCCACAATCTTTCAATGTTGTTGTCATTTTTGGATCTGCACTGGTATATTGAGTTTGAAAACAGTTTTCTACAAAAGTACTTTTAACTGCATGTTATGCCTTCTATATTATATTTTAATGACAATGCCTGTGGCACAAAGAGGGAGAAAAAAGGAGAAACAAATTTTTTTTTTAAATTGCACATTGCCACCAAATTGGCTCTTTTAAAACTTTTTTTTCCTATTTATTCAGTCATTTCATAGCCAAATGGTCAAGTACCTGAATAATTGGGTTTAGAAAGTGTGATCATACTGACATGTAAGGGTTATGCAGAAATAGAGGAGAGACACTTTGACATGAATACACTGTGTAACAGCAGCATGATTGGAAATGTAAATATCTTCATGCTAAACATTCCTCACTCCAACTGCAACACCTTCATAACCTCAACTGAAAGTTTTTTAAAACGTCTCTCTTTCCAACGCTATTTCCTCAAAACAGATAATTGCACTGGCACAGGCATTCAGTGCCTGAGGAGGCACTTCCCAAGCACTCATCTCTTTATAAATGTGCAACTGGATTGTTACAGTGAGAGCTGTAGCAGTTTTATTAATGACCTTGGCAGCAGAACGTGTGCAACCTTTATTTATTACATTCACTCTCAGTTTTCATCTGGGCGTCCCCTGTGGTACTGCTGCTCTTTGATCTTTCTCTGGTTCTGCTGGGAGCTGGAGATTTGCACCTGAGATGTTCTCTGCAGCACCTTGCACCACACAGCTGACTCCAGCCTGTCCTTCACTGTCAGCTTCCCCACCTCTTTCCATCTGTATTTGTCTGGGAGTGACTCAATTCAGGCATTTCCACCGTTCTTTCTCCTGACTTTGTGATGCTGTGAACATCTTTGGTGAAACATAGTGGCTTTATGTGGTTCTGCTTCGTTAATGCCTTTTTGTCTGCCTGTACTGCAAATGTCCTGTCTGACCATACAGCCCCTGAAACTGGCACAGAGCAACAGCTCCTGGTACCAAAGAGTTTGGAAAAGGACAAAACATTGCACATCAAACTCAACCAGGAGTCAGCTCCCATGCTGAGAACTGAGAAGTCTGAATTTAAATGTCCTGACACCAGAAAATGCTGTTATTAAGGGCAATTTCTCCCTGCAGACAATTAAAACTGCCTAAGATCTGCTCCTTTCCCGTGTTCCTGCATGAGCAGTTCTCCATGTCCCAGCCCCATCATTATCCATGTGCCTGCTCATGGCTGATTTTCTGTGTCAAATTCCCTTGCAGAAAACATCCCTTTCCCCTGGGCTTTATTCCTGTTTCTCCTCTGAGCCTTTAGTACCTGGCTGGACCATCAACTTCACCCCAAAGTGCAGAAGGAAATGATTGCCATCCTTCCAGCTTCAGTCTCTTTAACATTTATTAAAGAAAGCAAACATTTGGGAAAAAAATTAAAATGTAGTGGCAACTGACAATGTTTTTATGAGACTTCTAGCAAATGCCTCAGGTGTTTCAATATTGCTGATTTTTGCAATCAGATTGACAAGATAGGTAAAGAACTTTTAATATGTTTGCCTTATTTTTTCCTCTGTTTACTGCATATCTAGCTGTGGGATTTTTTTTCTTCACCGGCTGTTTTAATATCACGTCTGCTAAAAGGTTTTGAAGAACGTAATTGTACATTATACAATCTCATGAGCTTGTACTTGAATGCTTCATGGTGATCCTTTTGCTAGTCTCACTGCCTTATCTTCTCTAAACTGTTTTTATGACAGATTTATCATAATGATTTGATATACAGTGGAAGCATTTGAAACATTTAATATAAGAATTTAGTTGCAAAGTTAGATTTGTCTAACTCTAAATTTTTTTCCCCCTTCAGTAGTATAGTATTAAATGCAAATTGCCTGTCATCACAAGTTTTAATTACATGAGCTGAATCCTGAGCAGGAATGATGCAAAATATAAGTAAGAAATATAAAGACATTGTTTCATGTTTGTCATGTGCCAACAGCTTAGTAGAATATTCTAAGTATAAAGATATATAGTATTTCTCTACAAGAATGGAGACACTTATTTTGCAGCTGTATATTGAAAATTGATATTTTGAAAAAGCAAATTCCTTGAACAGTATCTTAGCAAGGTAAGCTGTCAGTGGAAGCTTATTTTTATCTTACATAATTGCTAAAAAGAGATCTGGAAAGAAAAAGGAACAGATGCATCTTTTGAAAGATTAAAGTTGTGTTCCCTGTGACTTGCAGTGTGCTGAAGTGATAGCAAGCAGGTGGAAAAGTCAGTTGGGTTCAGTTATAAAATATATCATTGTGAAACATGTATAATTAGGAATTGGGGGTTCTTTGCAGGTGAGGAAACCTAACTGTGTATTTGCCATATTTATTTAAATAACCTTATTTCAATGAACATGAAAAACTTCTAAATTATAATGCAATTTAGCTAGTGTGTGACAATATATGAATCAACTAGCAATAATAATCAATATATTTTAAAAAATCAATAGTGCTTCTAAAGACCTTATGTAGAGCTTAAGCAATTTCATAGTGTATCCTACCAAAAATTAAATTAACTTCCCAAAAGAAGTTCAAGCTAAAAATGAAACCAAGTAAAGAGGTTTATCTGAATGTCAGGTTGTGCTGGAATGGGTTTAGGATCAGGAGAAAAATGAGCCAGTCTTCTGCAGTGATCTGCAAAGACAAGAGAGCCCAAAATATCACCAGCAACTCTGCCTAGGGCTCCTCTCTGAGAATGGCATTGTTTTTGTCTAGAATATTTGGTGTCTTTCCAAAACTTCTTTTATTATAGAACAACACCAGTTGTTAAGCATAACCAGCTCTAAACTTTGCAATTTATTAAATCCTTAGGAAGGCATCAGATAGAAGTAGTTCTTGGAACTGTATGAGGGTAACGCTCTATTGCACCTCCCCAAAGATAACTGATGTTGAAATTCATAAATAATTCAAAAATACTTAGAAAAAACATGATTCATTGCACATTATGCAGCAGAGACAGATGAAAAGTGACTACTTCCTGGTGTTTCCACAAGGAGAGTTTGAGGGTCTGTAGTAAACTTAATCATATTTACAGCAGGTTGAATAAGCAATTGAATTTCATTCAGGTATTTGTTGCTGTTTTTGATGGATTTGCTGAGTCTGCTTCCATGGACTCCTTGTGTTTCCTTGTATGCTTGGGGAGTGTTCTGAATCCCAACTGAAGAACTATTTGCATATTGGTATACACAAAAGAAAATTATAGCAGAATAGCTGAAATATAGCAGAATAGCAGAATCCAGGCACCTGGCTCCTGGAACACATATTCTGAATATAAATAGTATTTAGGGCTTTCTGAGGCCAGTAGATGCTCTTGTCCCTTTAGGACAACTCTTTATTCTTTGACTCTCATGCCTGTTTACACACACACACACGTGGCTGTATTTTTGCAAATAAATATCTGGTTATAAAGTTAAAGGTTTCAAAAGTTAAAATGTTAATATACCTTTGATCAAACTTGGTTTATTATTTGAGAAATTAGAAAAGAACTCTAGAATTGAGGTTGCAGTGATAATAACAGCAAGCAAACACACAAAGGTGCAGGTTGGAACTAAATCCCCACTCTGAGTGTTGCCAGTGCTGTGTGGCAGAGTCCTGCTGACTCCTTCCATGGAGGATTCATGTTGATTCTGTAGAGGCACTGCTGTTGTTCATGTAGCTCTTGAGAAGATGCTGGTGGTCTCTTTCATGGGTTGCTGTGTTAATAGCTGACATTTATTAACTTTCCCATCGTAATTGGATCCTTTCAGATGTTCAGCCAACTGGTCAGGCACGCAGTGTGAGAGGCCAGCTCCCAAAAGCAGCAAGTCTGACAACATTAGTACCAGTAAGTACTTCCAACCACTGCTGTCACTCGACAAATTTGGCTCACTTTAGAAATCTAAGCCTTGTGCTATCTTAAAATGGGAGTTTATGTCATGAAAAATGCTCATTACCGGTATCTTTTTCTTTTAAAAAAAACAAAATGTAGATATTTCTAAACTTTTAGATTGCCATTTGGTGTTGCATGAGGCTGTTCTTAGGCCTTGCAATCCCTGCTCCAAGGGCTAGATGCACTTTTTTTAAGAAAAGAATCTCCAGTGACAAGCATTTGGCCATATCAGCCCTGTGCAGGGAACTAGCGAGAGACCTCTGACCACTTAAATCCTTCTGAAAGCATCAAAAATAGAGCTATAAGTATTACATAACTTTTTTATTGGCCATCTGCAGAGGGGTGAGTTTTACCTACTGTGAAAATCATCCTGAAAGTAAGAATAGCTCCTGCTGCATGTTTTTAAACACATCTGAGAGCATAAAAGGATGGCATTGCTGCAGAATTGGCAGCTGAAACTGGCCCAGGCTGCCTGCAGAGTGCTGCTGGTGCCCTGCTGTACCTGCCCTGCTCACATTTAGCCCAAGTGGAGCAGCACAATGAGCTGCCTGCTATTCAGGCCAGCTTGGTGGTTAGGTGAAAACTTCCCTGTGGGAATCCAGGGCTTCCCTCTGGCTGCCCTGGCAGGTCTGGGACCCTGGCAGGGGGTCAGGAACCCCCCTGGACAGAGCCCCCAGAGACACTGTCTGTGATCCCTGTCCATGGAAAAGAGTTTTCAATCTTACAGGATGAATTACCAGCTCTGAGTGTTTGATATAAGCAATAATTAAGTGTGGCACGTGTGCAAAAGTAAAATTTTAGGATTCTAGATTAGGGGACAAGGGGACAAGATAGAGAAAATTGGGTGTGTCTTGTCCTTTTTCTCCTTCTTCATGCCCTCCATGTTTCACTGGGGTGTTAGCATTTTTCTGTTGGTTTAGGCTGGGGACACACTGTTCAACGTAGGTGACAGATATTGGCACATTATTGTAAATCCAGCACAGGTAGTTTGTGGTATTTAATGTTTGTAACATCCCACTGAGGGCAGAGCCCCACACGCTGCCCTGCAGGACAGAGCTGCGGCAGGGCTCTGTTAGAGATAAACAGAATAAACAACCTTGAAACAGCACAGACGAATTATGGCTTCTTCTTTGGCAGTGGGGCTGAAAGACAGAGACTTTCTACAATCTTGGGATCATCAATACCTCAGATTCCGACACTTCCCAGCCACTCACATGAGTGAGAGAACACTCACAAGCTGGAAATAGGCAAAAAGGCAGGCAGAACTTGGGTCACTGTTTCATTGCAAGGGAATAAGAGCTACAGTTTGGGGAAGGGGCTTCTCTTAGACCCAGGCTGCACCACATGGTAACTCATGCCTGGTGGGATGTTTTTCAGGGTTTTTTTTCTGAGTTTGTACATGCCAAGACAAAATTAACATCTTTTTTTTTTATTTTTTGGCACCTAAGTGGAACTTAACAGAGTCATTTATCAAGTATTTTCTTAAAAGAGCCTTGTTGTAATACCCTTTACATGATGAATCCTCAGAAGCTGAAGTGAACTCAGGATGCTTCAAGTTTTTATTCAGTACTTCATTTCGTGTCTCTGACAACCTGACTTGGCTTTCAAGCAGAAAGGCCTTCAGGCAGAATTCAAAGCAGATTTCAATTCTTTATTTAGACTGTGTTTAATGTAGAGCAGACACTGCCAGCAGCTAATTTTTTTTAATAAATCAATAAATGTTGTCAGTGAAACAACCAGCAATATTTTTGGTTTCCACCGGTTAAGGATTGTGATATTAAAGAAAATACATGCCTCTCCACCCTGGCTTTATCCTGGATTCCTGCTTTCATAAGTCCTGTATTTATAACATAAAATTATTTGTTGCATGTATTTCTTTAGAAGCAGATACTTAAAGTAAGGCTCAGAAATAAGGGTACAGTTACTGACCTTATTTTTGCAGATAGCCTCATTTCAGTGAAATTATCTGCCAAAATAATGTGAAGCCCATTTTGTTGTTCTTCCCTGTTCCCTCCTCTCCTTGAACACTGCTGTCTGATCTGTGCACTGTTTTTCTGCTGCATTAAACATTATTGTAGCTTTTGTGATTGCCTATATCAACATAACAAAATTGTTGGCTCTCGAGTACAATGCAGTAAAATGCAGCAAAATGCAGGAATGCACCAATCATCTACAAATGAAGATGCTGCTTTTTATTTTCCCACAAATAAAGATAATTAGGTACCTACAAATACTGATTAATTCTTCAACCAGAGCTGAGCCTACTGGATATTTTAAATTAATAACTGCATGACCTAAACTGCTGAAGATCCTGATTGTGCCACTCCAGTCCAAATTGTTCAGCAATTCCGGATTTTCATGACTGTTGCTGCAAATGAGGGCAGGGAATTAATCCAAATTATATTGGTATCCAAAAAGAGGAAACTCCTGATTTGTTCATAAAAGTACTTGTGTGTACGCTATTAACTGTAATGAAGTTGGGTTTTTTATTGATCAGCATTAAAATCTCAAATTGATGAGTGAAGCTCATCACATGAAATTGCATTGTTGGTGTGGGAAATTATTCTCTTTTAATTAATTTAACTGTTTTACAGCTGTGAAGCCATGATTATTCAATGATATTTCCTTCTGTTTTAGGAAGCATAGCAATCATTGTTCCTCTTGTTCTACTGGTGACTTTGATCACTACTCTTGTAATTGGACTATTTCTTTGCAAAAGAAAACGAAGGTAAGTCATTTGATATTGATTTATGAAGTAAAAATATAAGTAAATATTTAAAGTATTTTCATCTTCCCAATATACAAAAAAAAAAAAAATCATTTTATGTGAGGAAAAAAAATGCAACAAATGACCCAAGACTTGTTTCTGGAGGCAGCAAATCAGTTACATTTTGGTTCTTGCTGGAACAACCACATCTGTTATTGAAACTTAAGTTCCTCATGCAGTAGATAAAAAATTGTAGTTCTTACCCACTTTGCTCAATCCTGTATAAGTGTTAATAACTTCATCCAAGACTTAGAGAGAACTCAGCAGAATAAATGTATTTCATTGACACCACATACTCAAATTTTGAGTATTGTTTACATCTTCAAGGTTTATTGAAAATGTAAACAATACTCAAAATATTTACTGTAGAGTCCCAAACTTTTTCCTCATTACTGTCATCCCTTAGTATCTTGCACAGGAAGAAAAATTCCAGCCCTGAGCAGGGAATATTTTGTTCTCTTTAATTTAGCTGCCTTAGAGCTGATAATGAGCTTGAGTTTGGCTTTTTGACTTTGGGCATTTCTTCCAAGGCCATGTTTGGTGGCCAGGAGAGGCAGGAGAGTTTCTGCTGTATGAGACACCTGAGAGAGCTGCTACCCTTCTCATGTTCAAAGAACATCATGTTGGTGGTGATGCAGATTTAGCAAAAGATTCCTGGTAAAAAGGACATGGCCCACTAGGGAAGGTGGAGTGGGAATCAGACAGCAAACCTTCACTTCAGGCCTGTAGCTGTCCTGCTTGGTGGCCTTGAGCAGCTGTCTTCCTTTCTCCTGGGGCTTGTTACCCCACGTCTGAAACCAAGATAATGTCTCTTTGTGAACTCCTTTAGAAATAAGTGATGAATCTGCTGTTTCTGCAAACACAGCCATTTACGAGGCTATTTCAGTGCTCCAGGCTAAAAGAATCTTTTAAGTTACTGTGATCTGGCATCACATGCAGCATCTCTCTCCCCTGCAAACTCTGGTGTAAACTAGTGAGCATCAATTTTTAAAACCTTTTTTGTAAAGCCAATAAGATAAATACATTTCCTGACCATGCTGTTAGTAATGCTGACCCTGCCAGACTCCATGGATGTCATAATGTGCTGCTGCACCTAAAATGCCAAGTTTAGTGATAGCCAAATACTGAAACCAGTTGCTGCTCTGTAAATTATTTAGGTTACTGAGAATCACTTGTTAAATAATAGATGTTCAGTGGAGAAATAAAAACTAGCCTCAATAAAGGGCTTTCTTCTTAAAATTATATTTGAAAGTGTATTTTAGAGTTATTTTATCTCTTCAGAGAAGATTGTTAAGTATTAAACCAGGTGTAGCTGTTCAACACTTGCATGCTACTGTTAAGTGCCTATTTTAGGAAATATTTTTTCAATGACATTTCTGAAAAATACAGATCATTTAGTATATTGGATTTCAGACTCTGACTGCATCTTATTCAGCCAACAAGAGGACTTGACTGTTATCATCCTGACTGTGACCTCCCTATTATTCCCTTGTAATTCTAGAGAACATAATGCACTGGGTAAAAATTACCCTCTTGAGATTATTTCAATTGCTTGGGCTGAAATCACCTCCTTAGCTAAAAGAAATGAATTCAGCAACAGAAACAATTCAACTCAATCACTTATCTTTACTGATACCTAATTCAAGGTTAAAAATAAGACTGTCTTTTATTTAAAGCTTGAAGGAAAATTCAAGTTGAACTTCAGTGTTCCAATCACCACTGGCAGGGAATACAAACTGGAACAATGAGAAGTTCATACATTTTTAATGCACAGTGATAGAACCATTTGCTTGTCCTCAGCTTACAGCTGACTTTGGGCAGCTGGTTGGAAATAGAAGTGAAATGAATGAGCAAGGGGACATGACACATGTTCTCTCTGTCTTCATTCCTGCAGGGAATCTGCGATGACTTTGCTTTCCTTGGAAGTGAGGGAAATCTGGAAATAGCTGGAGGAAGTCAGGGTTGTAGACAGCGAGTTAGCACTTTGTATGGATTCATACCACTATAGCTAAACTGAGAAAAACAGTAAAATTCTGTTTCCAGCTTCTGTGAGATCTATACGTAGACTCAGATTGCTACTTTGCTTGGAAAATGGAAGGATTTTATGACTGTCTCTGCAGGAAATGCTTTTTCATCCTGTTGACCTTAGAGATTAAAGAGAAACAAAATACCCAACAGCTTGCTTAAAAGTTTACTATCTTTTTTTTTTTTTAATATGTTTATGCGCTACAGGACAAAAACTATCAGAAGACAACCCATGATAAATGGAGGAATCAATGTAGAAATTGGCAATCCATCATATAACATGTATGAGGTGGGCCATGACCACAGCGAAGGTGGTCTTTTAGCCTCAGATTTTACTCTAAATGCAGAAAAGGTAATTTCTTTTCTCTTTCTAGTGGCAAAGCCATTTTATGTCTTGCAAAGATTTTGTCTTTAAATGTAACGAATAGAAGTGTAGAACAATGACATTTAGATTTAGTTAATGAATATAAAACCAAGTTAGATTTCATTAAAATAAATGTCATGTATATATTAACAGCTGTTTTGTAGTCTGATGCTGTCTGATGGTCATTTTTCCTGGTGCCCGTATTTTATCAAAATAGAGCTAGAAATTAACTACAAAATGATTGGGTTTTTTTTGTCAAGGCAGACGTGTCTATGAGCTGCAAACCACAATCCAGTGGCAAATATTTAGAATTTAAAACATATTATTGTCCAGCCCCTGTCTGAAGCACGAAAGAATGCACGCATACATACGAGACTAACTTATTTCACACGTGAAAACTTGCCAAGGCGCAAGGAACTGGGGTTGCTGCTGACAGGGCAGACAGATTAAATGTTTGCACAAAGCTAGTAAGTATTATCATTTCCTTGTAAGAGATGCTGTCAGTCCTGCAGCAGCACTCCAGTGATTGAAGTGCCTGAGTGATGTGACACGGGATGAGCGGGGTAATGCCGCGCTATCTCTCCCGGAGCTCCGTAATCAGACACACACCAAAGGGCAGCCGTGGCTCCGTGGCATTTCTGACAAAGCAATAACGGGATTACTGATAGCTCTAGGAATGTCATCACTGCATCACACAGGCAGTGTGCTCAGTGCAGGAGGTAAGCTGAAAATGGAGTTACTCACTGGAGGCAGAGTGGCTGAGCCAACACTTATTGTCAAGTCTGGCCCTAATCCTTAGTGGAAAATGGTTGGAAAATGCTGGATTTTATTCTCGTGTTGAATGTAAGAATTTTTCACGCTGAGGAGTGCCTGGAAGGAGGTTTTCATAAATGTAGATCACTCAAATGTTTTTAGTTGGTGCACTGTTTATTTAACAGTGTTGATAAGTACACATGGAAAATGCTCTATTAGCACAGAAACTGAAATTTTCTGTTTATACAGGCCAGATACATAGGGGGAGGGTCCACTGCATTCAAGCTCCCCCACACAGCTCCATCAATCTACCTAAACTCTGACTTGAAAGGACCACTATCAACAGGGGTGAGAAATGATGATCCAAGTCCATTCCATTCCACCACAGCCCCTTTCTAAAGAAAGTTTGTCTGTCATTTTGAGTTGAGGCATTTTTTGTTTGTTTTTAATTTTGTTTTTCTTCTTTTAATGGAATGAAGAATGACAGTAAATAAATACATTTTCAATTTGAAATAAAGGGTCTCCCTCTGCATACAAAATTTCATCTGCACCCATCATCATAATATGATCTAAAACTGCAAATGTCTTTGAAAAGGAATAAAAACCAGTAAGAAATGTGATGCTTTGCCAAAATATTATATGAGTTTAGCATGGCCTTCACAGCTATGTATCCTGATATATTTGAAATTTGTATGTAATTACAGGCATTTAGTGAAGTTTATCAAACTGAAAGATAGTCTAAATAATGGAAACAAGTGCCTTTATTGTAGTGGAATTTGATGCACATAAAAATTAACAATTTCCTTCAATATTTGCAAAGCATGTTATAATTGTTCGGATTTCAATGGATTTGTATCACAAAAAGAGTTCCTTCTAAAACATTGGATTTACTACAACTTAGTATGAGGTTTGCAAACATGAAGATTTAAGATACAAAAAGGACATCAATATGACATTCATTCGTGTGCCTCAATATATATCCATCTTTTGTGCCATTCACGTTCTTGCATGATTGTAATTTGTTGTATTTGGAAATGTAATAATTTGTATGGGGTGTGATTTTTCTGATAGGGCACAGAACCATAGATGATGAAAGCCAGAATATTCACCCATCTTTAAGTTTTTCTCTTAAATTCTGGTCACTCCAGCTTCTTTCTGTACCTCACTGTATTGCCTTGTGAAATCAATCCTACTCAAAGAGGGATCATGAGGCAGACTCTACTATTTTGCATAATTTTAATAACTTAATAGGGCACTGCAAAGATGCAAAGGATCCCTGTTCTGTTGTGGTTATCATCCTTAATAATGGGAGTCAATGGAGTAAATAAGTCCTGACAATTGAAATAAAACTAAATTTCTGATTATAATCATAGCCATAAAAGTAAGGATCTATGAGGACAGACAGGTAGAATTGAAAGTAGCTTTTTCTAAATTTTTTAATTTTTTTTTTTATTAAATAAATGTGCTCACTTCCATTCCAGGAAAGTCTGGACCATGAGGCAATCACTTTTTCATCTGTAATAGATGGAATGGGCAGCTTTTAACTCATTAACTGAGCAGCTACTGTAGCTGAGGAATATGTGAATCCTGGGCTCAGAAACAGAGTTGAGCAACAAGGAAAGGAAGAGCTAAGACTTAAAGTCATTTTTCATTCCTTGTTTCTCAGGGTGTACTCGGGATATTTGCAAGTCAGGAAAACCTACCCACTTCTAGTTTGGCCAATTCAAAGTTTAGCCACTTCATATTACACCAAGCAAATTATTTTCCTTTTTTAGAGCTTGTGGGTGTTCCACTCAGTATCTGTGCAAGCAGAGCAGTGCTGATAAATTAGTTATGAAAAGAGGAAGATTTTGACACAAGGTGCCCTTTCCTGTTTTCATGGGTAAAAGCTGAACTCTTATTGGATAGCAAAGTTCTCCTAGAGAATAAAGGCACAAAGTATAAAGGCAGTGGAGACTCACACAATGAAGGGCTTTGCAGCATTAAAAATGGACTTGTCCTATGCTGAAGTGCCACTCATTTCAACAGATGTTTTTCATTGCAGTCCAAACTTGCAAACCAAAATTGCTGATAAAAGACTTCTCAATTTGTAACTACTATGATATATTAACAGTTATGCTGGTTTATTATTAAAGTTTAATTTACATGACGAAAGTCTTGAATTTTTTGGTCAAATCATGTTGTGTATTTGGGCCACAGAATTCGAAAACATGGTCAGCTATTGATGGGATGCTGATGTCTTAGAACAGGTAATATATGGAAACTGTTGGCTGCAGTTTTCTACTGTTAAACTTGTCACATGGTCTCACAGTGCACCTTCCCTATAAACTCCTTCATACCTATTCTGAAATCTTCCAGTGTAATAAGGTGGACAAGTCAACCTCAGAGACATTTTTTCAAGGTTTTAAATTTAATTTTTGTCAACGTTTTTATGGTTTTAATATCATAATATGCTGCATGTCATGTCATTGGTTGCTTTAATAGCATGTCTCATCATGAATTTAATTTTCAACTAAATAATTAACTCATCATCAGGTTTGCAGATGTCCAGGTATCTATTCAATATGTCCTGTTGTATTTTATGTGTACTTGTTCTTACTTTAACAATGCCATTTCCATCTCCATAAATGCTAATTTTGATTCAATCTGACTGGTCTAACATTTATTTAATTTCTCTGCAGCCAACAAATTACGCCAATCCAGTATATGCAAAGTTATACGTGGATGGACAAAACTGTCGAAACTCCTTAGCAAGTGTTGATGAAAGAAGAGAACTTCTTCCAAAGAAAATAGATATTGGGATAAGGGAGACTGTGGCATAATCTGCTGTTACCTTTTATACTCTGTATAAATGTATAAAATATAAGGATTACTTTTCTATGTACCAACAGTATTATAATTGTTTTGGCATCAGCATTACCTCTGTTTTTTGTTTGGTTGATTGTTTTCTGGGTTTTTCTTTTGCTGATGACTTTTGACTGACCATTTGTAAGGTATTTTTATGAAAAAGAAACTGCACTACGGTACAATTTACAACAATGCTGCTGAAATAACACACCTTTAAATTTGTTAAAATGGCAAACAACTTATTCGTTTGTAGCGTGAAAATGAGCAATCTATTTTCTATGAACTTTTTTGGTTCTACTTAATCGATGAAGATGGTATCTGCACTTTTTCATTATGTAGTCTGGAAGCTGTAGTACAGTGTGTAATTTTGTTTATTTTAAATGGTGAAAGAATGATTGAATGGTCTACTCTCTTCTTTGTGCCCATTAGACTTCTCTTCAGATCCTGATGAAGCTAGATAACTTTTCACAAACAAACATAACTTGCTTTTAAATTAGCTTTAGGTTGCCAAGAAGTAAACAAGACTATAGAGGTGAAACATCTAATGATCTGCATGAACACAATGATTATGTTTCAGAAATTCAGTGACTGTACATGATATACTAAACATATATACCATGTAAACAAGCTTTGTATTTATTAAAACCTTATAGAACATAGCAATGATATATCTTGGAAGCTGAAACCTTACTTGCTGTGGGACGAAGCATACGAACTCCAACAGTCCTGTAGGACAGTAGCCACCCTAGAGCACAAGAGGGCATTGCCTACACATGCTTTACATGTTTATTCACTTAATCACATGCAATTCTTATGGATTAATAACTCCTCAACTCACACCCAGCAGTAGAGAAAAAGCCAGACCCCAAACCTTAAGCACACTCAGATGATCACAGCATTTGGTTTTGACAATCATAAATAAAACCCCTCACACCCATTTAGTGATATTAAAGGATTCCAAACACAGCAGTTTCTTTAAATTAAGATAAACTGTGGTATTGTGGAGGTAAAGGAAGCCAAGCTGCATCTTAGTAAAACCTTAGCAAAGCCTAAGTTTCAGTAGTCTGGGTTCAATATCCAAGTGCAAGTATCAAAAGTGAAAAGCATCAGTATCAGTTTCCAGCACTTCTCTGACCTGGCCTGTTTTCTGTTGTTGCTAAGAGGCAAAATCCAACTCATCTTTTTTTTAATTTTGAGGGAAATAAAGAATACAATTGCTTTCAGGTTTGAACTGAATCAAAATATTTTATACATAACTTTAAAGGCACAAAAGACGTATTCACACATATATTGTGGAGGACTCTTGCTTCCTCTGCTAGACATGACTGACTTTTAGCTATCATAATATATTAACCTAACAGATTAAATATGTTTGTGGTTGCTCTTTATTCCCTTTGTACAAGCATTACAAAAATAACTGCTGTTTTATAAGAGATTTTTGTTGTACTATTGTGCATGCATACTACCTATTTCTAAACTTTGCCATATTGGGGCCTTTATAAAACTCTTGATTTATGTAATACTAGTGCAATTTTGCTTGAACAATGTTATGCATATCATAAACTTTTTCAGGTTCTTGTTTAAGTACATTTTTTTAAATTGAACAGTATTTTTCATTTTGGTTATAATAGTCATTTTGCCTATGTTTCTACAATGAAGTGTTAAATACTTTATAAAAAAATTGTTGACTGATTTATTTAAATGAAAATCTACATACTTAATTCAGTGTGTTGACTAATTTTTAAATTTAACTTATAAAATGAAAGCTAAAGAGAGCAAATTGAAGCAAAAGAACATTACTTTGTACAAATGGCTAAATCCATTTTCTTAATGAAAATTTTTGCTTTTTATACAAATTCTATTTGAATGTTTTTGCAGCTCTGCACGTGTTTGGATGACTTAGGTGTATAGCTGTATATTAATGTCAATAGAATTTTAAAGCTATTATTTTTTCTATAAAAATACTGTATTAAATAGTTTCATACCACACAGCTACGATTCCACAGGTTCTGCCTTTGTTCTGCTGACACCATCAGAGATGGATTAGGCCCTCTTTTATTTTTTTTTCCCCACAATTACAGTTGTTATGAGGCCTAAGTAGTTGGATATTTCAGAAACTTTACCATTAATTTTCTGGCAGAGAATTTTTTATCTTCAAAACTCAGGTAGATCTAAATTTTATATTGTGCTAATAGAAGTAACATGAGTTTTAAACCATGAATTCTTACACAGGCCTGAGGAATTTTGCTTATTGTGATGTCTCAGTTTCCCTTCACTGAGATATTTTATTTACTTTATACCTGCTTGGGAGTTAATTACTTCATAAATAATTATTTATTTCCTTATTAATACACAGTTGATGTTAGTGGAGCTATTAAATATTTGGTATTAGATCATAAATATGTAGGCAGATTTTTGATGGAGATACTGAGCTCTACCACTGCCATACGTAATAATCTTTAAATTGCACATAGGTGTAACAATCCACAATGGGTTTTGTTTGTTTGTTTTTTCACTTTCCCAAGGTTCTCCACAGGAACTCTTTCCACAATCCTTCCACAGCCCAGAATTCCCAGGTTCTGTAGGTGGGCAGAACACACAAGGAGCTGAAGGGTGAAAAATTGAAGACCTGATCAATTACTTATACATGCATCCTCATAAGTTCAGTAAAATGGTTTCAGGCAGGAAATTCTATAAAATTTTAAAAGGAACAAGAAAAACTTTTAACTTTTGACATTCCTGGAGCTTCTTTGCTGTTATTTAGAGCACAGATTCATGTGTGTTGTAAGCTGACACAAGCTTAGAAGTAAAAAAAAAATTGGCTACATCACAGATAGAAGCATCTGTCTCTTCAGAGTGTAATTGCAAGGCTTTTCCTGGTTGTTTTCCTGTGAAAGCATTCATTGGACGTTGAGGTGAAATGCCAGTTCTGTACTATTCCACAGAATTCATCAGGATAAATTTTTTTCTCCCACAGTACTAATGATTTTGCTTGGCAATGGGAAGCTGTCTGTGGGTTGCACAAATAGCAGGAGCTAAAATTATTTCCAGAAATGGAACTGTTCATTGACTTTGCGCTCTTAGGCTAAGGAATACCCACGTTTTCATTCAGTAGACAACTAAAATAAGGCTAAGTTTAAAGGGGGACATGTGATGTGCTCCATCACAAACTAGGTTCTAAAATTCTTTGCTGAATGGAGAATCTCTATGCAAAACATGAAAAAAAAAAAAAGGGATGTGTTGAAAATTTTATAGTTCTGTCTAATGGATTTTTTATTTCCTCACAGCAGTTATTCTAGTTTATTGACATAATAGTGCAGTGGAGTAGTTGAGTCCCTGCTTTGTAATTGGCCTCTTGGTCTATACAAGAGTTTGCATAAACTCTGAATGATGACAACAAAATTCTAAATGACAAATTGAGGTGGGTGATGCTCCTGAAATTCTGATTAGTCACTCCACATAAGTGAGATTGGCAACATCAATGCAGTCCTGTTGATGAACACACTAGGAAGCAGATTTGAGAATATTTATTCTGCTGTGCATATTCTAATTGTTTCTTTCTCATTTCTAAGACAGTCATGGTGTTTGATGTTTGCAGAAGGAAAGCTCTGTAGTGGAATGCCTTTAAAATTCCTACTTCAGTCTATTACCTGGCAGTGAGATTGCTGAGAAACTCCTAATGTAGGAGTTAAAAACAATTGCTGCAATTGTTTATTTTTATCAGAATCAGTGAAGTCACATACATTAGCTGAATTTTTTTGTAAAAATTTCAGAAAATTAGTCAAAGTTGCTCAAGTATCAGAATAGAAACAATGCATCCCCTTTTTGGAGGATGAGAAGATGACAGAGGGAAGCAATGTCAGTGATGATAAAAGGTCCTCGAGGTTGTCAGCCTTAAAAGTGAAGACATTTTTCATGTGGAACAAGCAGACCAAAAATTAATTTTGTCTGTCCAGCCCTGGACATCTCTGCAAAGGTACTGAGGCATTTAGAATTTTTCAAGTCTTAGCTGGACAGAAGGATGGCTGATGGAGGGAAGGATAATTTATCATCCTAGGTCGCTAATTTATTGTGCTTACCATCTCCACATGTGAAATACAGATCTCATGGAGACAAGGGTTTCTCATTCAGTGCCCATAAGGAAGAAAAAAGCATAAAGAATCTTTTTGCTTCCCTCTGTGCCAGCTGCACATCCCTTGGTACGTGTTGTGCCTCTCATGACCTCTGACAGTGATGTTCAAAGCCCAACATGTGTAGAGGGAATTGTCTGCTGGCCTCAAAGGATGTTCAATGAATTTTCCCTGGAATGAAGATGATGATACTGCTGACCTCCATTACTGCCACTAAGCCTACTACTAATGATCCATTTTTTGTAAAAAAAATAACTTTAAAATACCATGATACGTACAAATACAAAATGTATAAGGTGAATAGTATAGTATCAGAACCCATCTGTAGTTACTTTGAGTAAAAAATAATTTTCACAGTTGAATAGAAAGGAAGAGCTGAAACTACCATGGAAGCTCGAATGAAATACTTATTTAGGATTACTGCTAAAGCTCTTCTAAAGTATCTGTTCATGCTGGAGAGGAAAAAAATTATTATAGAAACTGGCCACTGATATTTTTTTAAATATTTCTTAAATAAACAATTTTGAATGTTACAAGAGTTGGCACTTCAGAAGATTTCAGGAAATGAGCTATGTAGTCCAATAGTTTCTCACTGTTTATAATGCACAGGCAGCATTCTGTCACAGGAGTTGGTGTTTGATGATTCATTAGTGATAAAGAGAATAAGGTAAGTGTGTGCAGATTCATGAGAGCACTTGCTGAAGAGATGACCTGCTCCTGAATAGCTCCAGGATTGCATCTGAGCCTTGGGGAATGGGTTTCCACCTGATGGTGTTTAAATCTGGTGCCCTGTGTGTGTGAGCAGCTCACTCTGTGACAGACCAACACCTAAACCAGGGCAGGAGCCACGGTGGACCTGCTCCATCCAAAGCAGGTCCATCGTTAGGGCAAAGTTTTAATTCCATTGAGGACTCTGAGCTTTGGGGTATCCCAAAGCTGGTAGAAAAACAGGAATGAAGCTCTGAAGAGCACAGGGTTGCTGGGTGTGAGAGCAGTGACACCTCACTGCAGCAGGGAGCTCAGGAGGAGCTCACACACTGCCTTTCCTTCACATCCAGAGAGTGGCCAGCTATCCCCAGAGCTGCCCAACAAAAATTCTGCACACCTTGTGAAATATAAGATTAACTACTTGGTAAATCAGGAGGTGATTACTGAAATGTAAGTATAGCAGCTATAGTTGTGCTGTTACTTTGAGGTGTTAGAGGTCCATAAAAATTTTTTATTTAAAAAAAAAAAGGATTTTTTTCATTTTAAAAGGAAAAAAGAAATGTTCAAGTAATATTCCCACATACTGGGAGGTGGTCTGCCATGTCTTATAGTAATACATCAGGAGAGATGTCCTTCAGGAAGAATAAACCAAGATGGGATGAGTGCTCTGGTTTATGTGTAAGTTGCTCTTCTCCAGGTAAGTCTGTAATTCTGGAATGTCACTTTTCTCCTACTTGGCACAAAAATGGAATATGTGCATATCCTGCATTTTTCTGTACACTTGTAAACATTCAACTTCAAAGTCTGGTGTTATCTGCTGCTTTTCAGAGCAGGAGGAGTGCATTGGGGTTAGAACTGGGTAAAGGTGTCCAGTGCATTCTCCAGCGATCAGATTTGTTGGACTAGCAATGTCTGTCCTTACTTCAGGAGTCACAATATTCCAATTTGAGCCTGGCAATCACTGAAACTTCTTCTATGTTGTAAGACTGTACCAGGGCTCTTTGTACAGCAGAATCAGAGTCACTGTGCAGTAAAAGCTGTGTGTGAGCTCCCCAAGGCTGGTGTGCAGCCCCTGCTCCCCCAGGCTGGAGATCCCATGGACTTTTGGTGTCCTTTTCACTGGCTGTGGTGAGCAAACAAAACCCATCTAACCTGCAGGGCTCTGTAGCTCAACAGGCAGTTGGAAAACTGGTCTGTCATAAAGAGAGAGACCTTCTTCGGGATTTGTGTGCGTGATTTGGTTCAGACCTTGCTCTGCCCTGATGTGTCTTATCTGACACTTTTCAGAAGATGTTAAGCTTTAGAGGAAGATGTGTGATGATTTTCTGCATATATTCAGCTATTTTAATCATCTTGAAATTCCTGAAATCCTAGTAGTTCATTGCCCTGAAAAGTAATTTAATGTAAATTTTTCTAGTTTTAGCTCTAGTTCATTTTTTTCTAATTTGTTTCCTACAATGCAGAATCAGATATATTTCTCCCCTATTCTTAATGAACATGAATAAAATAAAACAAAATGCCTAATTTGAGAATGCCATTGTGTAGACATACTACCACAGTTGTGTCTGACAGGATTAAGTTGTGCTTTTTTCTGCTTAAATTAAAACATTAATGCAGCTTTCAGTGATAGGTACTAAAACATCTTCATAAATATTTGAAAAGATGCTGTTCAATGAACTGTGCAAGACAGGAGGCTGACCTCGCACAACTAATTAATTACCACAATCAGAGGAACTCCAGACAAAGTACATTCTCCAGCAATTTGAAAGGTAATTAACATTCATGTCTCGCAAAAGTCACTTGACTTCCAATTATGATTAAATATGCAAGGGCACGGGGACACAGCACTGGAAGAGCTGAGAGTAATCCCCGAGTGCCGTGGCAGCAGCTGGAAAGGCATTCCAGGCATGGAAGGACTGGGAGGGAAACAGGGAAATAGGGGTTACACATCCTTGTGTCCCACTGAAGGACTCATGGGCTGAAGGACCAGCACCACCACTGGGTTTGGCCCCACTTCTTTAGCCCAACAAAATCCTTAGCTGGTTATTTCCCAGACTGAGTCATGCTAGACTGTTTCAGTTGTCCATAATCCTAACCCAAATATTATCCACCCAGATTTAAGAATATCTGGCAAACTACATGACAAGTCTCATGAGTTTTGATATAAAATTAATAAGTCTTGAAGGATTGAACAGCATCTCTTGTCACTGAAAAAGTCCTAATTAAGCATATTTGAATATCAAAATTGAAAGAAACCATATTAAATTACTTTTAAGGGTCTATAATCAGAAGGACAAACCTCTGCTTTGTAGTAAAAAGTTAATACATCCATCACAACTTGTGTCTGCTGCTGTAAGTGTTTAAATATGTAGCTAGCATTTCAATATTTGAAAATACCTTAAAGGAATTTTGCTCTCACATATCTTTTTAAAATAGACCTTCAGAAAGATGCTTTGTTAAATTAACATTTTAATGAAGGAATAAAATAATTTAGGTTAACAAGCACATTAGCAGTAAATGAAACAGCAAATCAATTACCAAAATTAAAATTGAAAAGCAGTAATCATATTGTCTGTTTAAATAGCCATATCCCATAAATACAGTATGACAACCTGGATCTTGTCACATATACTGTATCACATCCTATTTTTGTCGACATCATTAATATCAGAACAATTGCTACAGTCCACCAAGGAGAAGAATGCTGAGGTCAGTCATCCCGGGGTGGTTAATTGCTTCCATGTCAGCCAGGAGCAGGCAATAACCTGTGAACATTGAAACTCCATTGCTCTGCTGGGTCAGGTGTGTTTGTTTGTACAGCTCGATGTAAAATATGGAAGTTCATTGAAAAGGACATGTCACCCTGAGACGAGCTCAGTGGCTCTGGAGGGAGGGGACAGAAGTGTTACCTGCCCTGGGACAAGGAGCACTTCATCAGTCCATCAGGAGAGGAGATGTTTGTTGACCTAACAAAGCAACAGCTGTGTCTCAGAGGAAGGGAAATGAGGCCCTTTTTAGTTAAAAAAACACCTACACAGTCTTGTAATGGCAAGAGAGCGAGATCAGATCTGGGATGAGCCTTTGGGGAGCTCACAAAATCTGCCTGGCTCCATGAACGAGTGCTGGGAGAGGGAACTCTCTCCAGAGGTGTGGAGCAAAATGATGAAGATTCCAAGAAGTACATGGAAAGCTACATGTAAGTTACTCAAAATTTAAAAAAGAGAAATAATGAGACTTAGGATTATTTTTTTTTTCTGGGGGGGTTGTTAATTTTAAACTATGTTGTGTATTTTAAATGCGGATATTATGAAGTAATTCTGTTTAAATTTTCTCTTAGCTGGCTGATGGGACTTTGAGGGGTGTCAAAGTTCAGGATAATAACTCCTCACAGGAAGTTATGGAAAATTAGTCTATCTAGTAAAACAGCTTATATATCTGATAGGATCCTTTTAATTCTTGTGTTCAAGTATTTCAGAGAGTAACTGTCTCTATAGATACTATGTGTATCCAAAGTCTATAGGATTCAGTTACTGGAAGCCTCTTATTTCTTAAAATTGTTTTCAATCCTTCCTTATTCCTATTCTAAAGTACTCAGATGCTATTCTACTTCTTTAATATTTTCATAGGTGTTTTTAATTCCTACTCCCTGGCAGGTTGAAAAAAGTCAGGGAAAATTAACTGGATTTTCATAGGTACAGATAATATGAAATTGAGTTCTTTGTACAGAGCTGTTCCTTTAATTTATACTTCCTGTAATTTCGGAGTTCGAATTGCAGTTTAAAAACTTGTGGTGTTTTAGGAGAGCTGAATGACAGAAAAACAAATCATACTCATTACAGATGACAGAAACCCTGTGGACAGCACCAAGGGAGGGAACTACTTAATTAAGAATAAGAAAAACAGAATCACAGGACTTGACAGTACCTTGGGGTTCTTCTTGCCCTCTCCACATTTCCATAACAGCATCAGCTATGGCTCAGGCAGCCTCCATAGGCATTTCTCCAGAACTTCTGAAGAGTGACAGCAATGTCCCTGAACAGCCAATTTCAAGAGTGACAGCAATATCCTTAAACAGCCAATTTCAGCACTTGCTGTCCTTACTTTTTAATTTATTTTTTTCTTTATGCATATGTCTCAGTTTCCACTGGTGAAGTTTCAAGCTGCTTATCCCATCCATCCTGGACACACTACCCTACTCTTTACAGCCCTTCAGAAAGTGAGGAGTTAAAACGAGGCAGAGATGACCCTGCTGTGGTGGGACCTGCTCTACACCTCAGGAGCAGGGAATGTCACCTGCTGGAATGTCACCTCCAGCCAGGCTGTGGGGCAGCACAAGGGCCACAGGGGTCTGGTTGTCCTCTTGCTGCACCCCATGGTCTGTGTGGGATATCTGAGGGGGTGTCGGAATCTGTGGTATTGATGATTCTGAATTGTAGAAAGTCTCTGTCTTTCTGCCCCGTTTCCAAAGCAGAAGCCATAATTCGTCTGTGTTGTTTCAAGGTTGTTTATTCTGTTTATCTCTAACATGTTCTGCTGCCCTGCCGCAGCTCTGTCCTGCAGGGCAGCGTGTGGGGCTCTGCCCCCAGTGGGATGTTACAAACATTAAATACCACAAACTACCTGTGCTGGATTTACAATAACGTGCCAATATCTGTCACCTACGCTGAACAGTGTGTCCCCAGCCTAAACCAACAGAAAAATGCCAACACCACAGTGAAACATGGAGGGCATGAAGAAGGAGAAAAAGGACAAGACACACCCAATTTCCTCCATCTTGTCCCCTTTGGATCCCTTATCTAGAATCCTAAAATTTTACTTTTGCACCCGTGCCACACTTAATTATTACTTATATCAAACACTCAGAGCTGGTAATTCATCCTGTAAGATTGAAAACTCCTCTCCATGGACAGAGATCACAGACAGTGTCTCTGGGGGCTCTGTCCAGGGGGGTTCCTGACCCCCTGCCAGGGTCCCAGACCTTCCAGGGCAGCCAGAGGGATGCCCTGGATTCCCACAAGGGGGGAAGGACTCATGGAGACTCTTTTTGTCTCCTCCTTACTGCACCCCAAGTGGCCACAGAACTCTGAATTGTCACTTCATTGCCTGTCAGTCTTGCTCTGTAAGTGGAGACATGCATTGATCCCTTGCTGATGCCAGCATGATCTGTAAGGAGCTAACTCCCAAACTGAGTTGGCACTGTGAGCAGATATCTTCATATTCCAGCAGAGAAAAACTCCAAACAAACAAGGCTGCATCCATGCCTCTGCAAAATTCTGGGCATCAGAGACCCATGCAGATAGTATTTAATGTATCTAAGAAGTTGGGCTCGATGCCTGTGGGTAACTTTGAACCCTGGATGTTCTGTGATTCCATGATAATGTAGCTAATTTCATTATGTCTATAAGAGCAAGATCTGTGCCTATATTCTGAATCATTTAGAATGTCAAAATCACTTTTGTAAGTAATTTTTGTGTCAGTGTGAGATATGGTGATACTGATTTTTAGGGGGTTTTAGGAACTTTTAGGAATTTTAGATGATTTGAGACTATTGTGCTGCAGAAACACACGGATGTCTTCTAAAGTCCAGGTACATGGGCAGGAAGAGAATTTCTGATTTTCATAGCATGGTATCACATAATTAAGTTTCTACTTGGAAATGGATATTTGCATAACCTGCTCTTTAAGATTGCTCTGAATTCCAAGTTTGCCAGGAACAGAGCATTTCTTGTGATGTGACACGTATTCAGTGCCCATTGCTTTCCTTAGATGATGGCAAGAAAAGTGCCACTCTCATAGGGCCTAAACAGCTTTACTCATGAAGCATTAAAACTGTTGGATTTTAATCTAATCTATTTAACTGTTTTATCAACATGCTTTAAGCTGATTAAATCAGTTTCTTTATACTCTAGAATTTAAAATCCCTTCTCTGGATGTTTCCTGTGAGAGCTTGCAGTTCATCCAGTGTGTGTGTGTGAATGTACAGTGGAAATTAAAGGCTGTTCAAAATTCTGTATAGCAAATCTGCCTCTTAATGACAGGATTTTTTTTTAGGTTCACTGTGCAGTCTGGGCATATGAGTTTATTTTTTTTCCTGAACCAAGTTTACAGCTGAAGGTAGCAATGTAGTTCACACTAGAGCATAAATCTGCAGGCTGAAACGCTTGTAAGAACACACAGTATTGCTACTGAGAGTACTCAAGTGAAAAATTTGAAAAATTGTGTATTTTAAAGTGCTTGTAAAACCCTGTTGCCCTATGGATACGACCAGGCCCCTTGTTTACTTTCATTTTTCAACAACAATAACAATCATGTCACTGCAATGAGCATTGTTTGGATACTGCTGATGGGCACCAGGATGTGAAATGATGGTCACATGCCAAAGGCCAAAAAGAAATAAGAGCCATCACTCTGTCAGAGCAGCACCATCTTCTCCACATAGCCTGGAGAAAACCTTGTTTTCCCAATGTAAAGCTCAGGACATTCCATGATTTAACCCTGCCAGTAACAGTTTGGCCATTTCCTGGTCCCATGGGCTCTTTCATGCATTGATGGAGCTTTTTTTTTTTTTGATTTTGGTTTTGGTTTTTTGTTTTTTTTTTTTTTTTCTATGAAAGTATTGGCCAGAGGAAAGGGCTGTCACTTGGACAGGGGAACTGCTACACATTTATCAGAATTTCAAAGAAAATATTTACAAACTGTTTCATATGGTCCCTACTTTCCAAGCTTCATTCTCAATAGCTCTTGCTCATGAGAATGTTTTATAAATTCAAAATGTATTCAGAATATCTCACTAGGAAAACACCTTGATCTAAAGTGAACACTTAGATTTTAGCCAAGCCCACAATATACAGAGTATATCTGCTGGAAGAAGGAGAAATCCAGTTCTTGGGAGAGAGAGACAATGTCTCTCGAGTTACATCACTTACTGCTGTATTCATGGACCCAAATTCAATTCTCTTTGACATCCCTTTTAAAAAATCCATTGCTATGAAAAGTAAAGTGTAGCTTCACTACTGAAACTCATTTTGAGCTCCTGATTTTCCCTGCACTTTAAAGTTCAGTACAGAATGGACAGGGAGCCCTGCTTGGCTCCTGAGCCTGGAGAATTTGGGCTGAAAGCAGCACAGGGTCACTGATCTGTGTCCCTTCCTTGGAATCCATCCCATCCCTTGGCTCCTCCTGGCATACCCTGATGGTTTTATCTTCCTTCAGCATTCAGGATCCTGTACAAGTTATAATTTTTTATATATGTTATCCATTCATGAGAAATAATTAGCACTGTCAATTAGCCCCTGTATCCAGCATCTTCTCTTTCTTTGCTGTCAGCTGACACCTGTATGCACCTTGCATTGAATTACATTGCACTACAATATTATATTAATTACATTATATACAGTTCTCAGCTGATATTTCAAGTAGAATTCCTCTGATTTAATTTCCTACACTGGTTATCATGTAGATACATCTGGGAAACATGGTGCTGCCCCTTAACAGAAAAGTGAATTTCACAACAAACATTTTGCCTCACCACCTTACCCTTTTTCCTCTGGGCTCTGTTTGCCCTATTCATGCAAATATTCTGCAAGTGTGGGACTCCCCATGCCCAACATGAACTCTGCTCACAAATTCTGGGCTGCTGGTGGGTGTGGCATAGCAGAGGGCAGAGCAGTGGGAAGGCACAGCTGGTGGCACATCCAAGTACAGGGTTAATTGTGCTTGATGAGCCAGTGAGGTGGGAAGCAAAATATTCACTCACTCCCACCTTTAGCTCTCTGTGGGTCTGCTAAATTGTTTTGTGAAACTTTGCTCAGCAGTAAAGGCTGCAGGAGGCTGTGTTTGATGGCAGGGCATTGTGGAACTCAAATAATGTGCCTCTGGCTTTGCTATTGTTCTTCCTTTGTCTATGAAAATAAGTTGGGGTGAGGCACTTTGCTGCTGTGTGTGTATCCTGGGTGTCACAGGCATGTCAGGCTGCTGCTGCTGGGGGTGGCTGCAAGCTGCAGGAGCCAGGTGCTCTCACAGTGAGAGCAATTTCCAGCTCTGGAAGGGCTTCTGCGTGTCTAAAAACCAACAGGGGCATTCATGAAATGGAAAAGATAAACTGCAACAAAATGAATTCTGTTATCAAGCATTTTACCAACATTTGGAGGCCCAGCTCATCTCTGCTCCACTCAGCAGCCTCTCCCCAACCTCCCTCATGAGCACAGCCACCTTTGCTGGGAAGGAAATCCATCTGCCTGTGCCCATGCACTTGCTGCTCCTGCTCTGGGAAAGGGAAGCTGAGCAAACCATCCTTTCTGGAGCATTAATACCTGTGACTCTGAGGTGTGCTTACAGTAAATATCTCCTGTGCCAATTTAAAACCTCAGTCTTCACTGTTCAATCAACTGCAAAAGCTGTTTATTGCTTCCTATACGTGAGTGTCTCAACGCTGTGCTTTAATTAACTGTGTTGGCCTTGGCTGTCTTTTGACACAGCTTTTATTGGAGGAGATGTTCAATCCTGTCTTTCATAACTGTGTCTTGAACACATCTGTACTGAACTCTTTTAGGCAGTGATTCGTTTCCATCAGCTGTCTCTTATTCTTTTCACATTTGCCCACAGGCAGCCTCATTAAAGCCCAGCACAACTTTCCTTCCCAGCTCCTTGGGCAGAGTGGGGAAGCTGTGGCCCAAATTTATTTGTTTTTCTCCTGGAGGGCACTCCTGGGGCTGATCTTCACCAGCCCAAACTTCTCCTGGGGTTAGTGCAGCTCTCTGGAAGTCACCTCTTGCTGGGGAGCTCCAGCAGTGATTCCCACAGCAGTGTCAGCCCTGAGCGCACCTGGGAGGTTGCAAATTTCTACAAAACTCTTTTGGTCTTGCCATTTTTTTTCTCCTTGCCCTTCCTGAAGATCTATAACCACGTCCTTCAGTCCTTTTTCTCTTCCCTTTGAGCATGCCCAAGGCAAGGATGCTCTGCCCAAGCCTGCAGGTTGCTGCAGCACCCCAGGCAAGCAGCCTGTGAGAGCTCCACTCTCCTCCCTCCCACTGCTGTGCCCTCCTGGCTGCACTTCATCACATGGGATGGCATTTCCCTGGCCTTCCTGCCTGATTTAACCAACTGCTTCCCCACCAGTGCAATATTTTTTTATTCCTCTTTTATATCCTTCTTTATAAATGTTAGGTTAGAGCTTTCTAATTTTACTGTTGTGGATCCTTGGAGAGTTTTTGGAAGGGAAGGGGATATATTTCTCTGTTGCTTTAGCCAGAAGCAGCTAGAAATCTGGAGGTGACATATCTGAGCTGCTCTCCTCCCCTTCACCTTGTCCTGGGAACAGGTAGTGCTTGGTCTCTAAACACCATCACCCTTCAAACCCACAGCACAATCCCAGGAAGGCTCCAGTCTCACCTCCCATGCAGAACAAAGTTACCAACTTATCCACTGACAGAGGTGCTTTCATATCACCATTACCCCTGTGTCTGTGTTTCTTTATTTTCCCCTTCCTCTTGTCATTTTAGGCACTGCTATTTGCCAGCTCACACAGCCCAGCTCTTTATAGGTAAAACAAGGTGGCCACTTTTCATGGCTATTAGTTAAATATTTAAGAGAATTTAGGTACCAACCCAAAGCTTTTCTATAGATCACTTCCAAATATGTGTTGTTTTCTTTAGCACACGGACCCAAACCTCTCCCACCTGAGCATCCCACCCCACCACACTGCCCAAAGTGTGCACACAGGGGCACACAGCTAACAGGGTAGGAGGAAACTAAAGTTAAAAAAAAAAAAACAAAACAAACCCCAAAAAAACAAACCTAAACAATAACAAACAAAAAAACCTAAACAAATACTTTATGTCCAACCCAAAACTGCTGCAGATCCTGGGCTGTTTTGCTCCTTGGTGAGGCTGAGTGGAGGAACACACCTGTGAATGCTCTCCAGGGACTTTGTCTCTGTGAATTTGGGCTTTGGGTTGCCTTGCCATTGCAGATCTCTAAATAGAGGATTGGACATTATTGGAATAAATTTACCCCCACAGGAGAGACCCGGATGGAAAGTCGTAAGGAGAATATTTAGTGTGCAGAAATGTGCATTCCTATGCACCCTGATGCTATTGCTCTTGTGACTGTGTCTGAAGTTTTCCCATCACTTTTAGTTCCTTTTGGGGGATGCTGTGAGACTCATCTTTCTCTATAATGCTATTTATTGATGAAGCTGGCTTGAGCTACCTTGAAAGGGTCATGCATTTACATTTAACAATTGTTGCTATTTTCTCAGCCTTTTGGAGAATGCTGTTTTAATATTCCTGTGATACCCACTGTGAACTTAGATATTATCGCTTGTAATAGGAAAAACAAACAACAAAAAGAAAAAAATCAGTCTTTCCTTTTTGTCTTTATTGTTCTAGAAGTGACCAAACCCACCAAGCTTTCAGCTGTTTGTGCTTAGGAGCCTTAAAACCAAACTGCCCCAAAGAGCTCACAGAGAAAGATGGTCCAGAAGCTGTCAAAATGGCTCATTTAGTGAGGAGATGAACTGCTTGTGGGAAAACCTTGCCACTAAATGGTTTCCTGTAAAATCCTAATGGCAGATGTGTGGATATTTGGCCCCACTCCAAGGGCCACACGTCCTAAAGTCGAGATTGGGCGTATTTTGAGGCAAGACATTAATGCCAGTGGGAGGGTAGGGTTGATACATTTTATAGCCTTTCTGGAAAAGAAAATTCTCTAGCCTAGGTGTAGGCTACTATTAAGAAAGGAAAAAGGATTTTTCTTCTTCTTTATATTTATGTAGGGTGTCTGTCCTGAGCAAAATTTGCAGGTGCCAGCTGTAGGAGCTGGTGGAGGTGCAGCCAGCCCCACTGCTGCCACCACATCCCCCAGGCAGGTGTGCCCTGAGAAAAGTGCCAGCTCTGAGCCCTGTCCTCTCTCTCCCTCAGATAAAATACATCAGCTTTGTGAGCTCATCCTCCCTTGCCAGCATCCATCGTGCTTCCTTCCCCCACACTTACACTTCAGTGATGCCATCAATAATGTCCTCCTTCTCCCATGTACTTGTGGTTTTCATTTCTTCTGCTTCATTCCTGGCACTTGCTCCTTATTCACCTCCCTCCAGCCCGAGCAAAACCCATATAATCAGTAGGTCTCTGCTGTGTTTCCAAATTAAATTGGGATGTGAGGGGGCTGGGGAGTGCTGCCCTGCAGATTGGCTCTTCCCTGAATGCTGCCTTTGCCCTGCTGTCCCCTGGCCCTGCCTCAAGAGAAATTCCCCCTCCCTGCCCTCCCTTTCCCCCTCTGTGGGTCCTGCAAAGGGGCAAAACATTGTAAAGGGATGCCTCCCCCAGCCAGGCATCCCTTCACTTGCACGTCCTGGTCTCCATCCAACAGCAGGAAGCTCTTAAAGGACAAAATATTGGGGGAAAAAGGGAAGCAGTTTGGTTGTTAATGGAAACAGCTTGTCTCTCCATCAGCTGGAAAGTGCAGAGAGAGACATGGTGAACCTCCTAGCAGTTAAAGGTGGGGGAAAAGCATTACTGCTTTTCCATAAAGCTTTAGCTGTATCCCAGGGGCAGGAAAAGGGGTTTGTCACACAAATGTATCCTTGTCAGAATCTGTGAGTATTGGTGATTCTGAGATTGTAGAAAGTCTCTGTCTTTCTGCCCCATTGCCAAAGAAGAAGCCATAATTCATCTGTGCTGTTTCAAGGTTGTTTATTCTGTTTATCTCTAACATGTTCTGCTGCCCTGCCGCAGCTCTGTCCTGCAGGGCAGCGTGTGGGGCTCTGCCCTCAGTGGGATGTTACAAACATTAAATACCACAAACTACCTGTGCTGGATTTACAATAACGTGCCAATATCTGTCACCTACATTGAACAGTGTGTCCCCAGCCTAAACCAACAGAAAAATGCCAACACTGCAGTGAAACATGGAGGGCATGAAGAAGGAGAAAAAGGACAAGACACACCCAATTTCCTTCATCTTGTCCCCTTTGAACCTCTAATATAGAATCCTAAAATTTTACTTTTGCACCCGTGTCACACTTAATTATTACTCTTATCAAACACTCAAAGCTTGTAATTCATCCTGTAAGATTGAAAACTCTTTTCCATGGACAGAGATCACAGCCAGTGTCTCTGGGGGCTCTGTCCAGGGGGGTTCCTGACCCCTGCCAGGGTCCCAGACCTTCCAGGGCAGCCAGAGGGAAGCCCTGGATTCCCACATATCCCAGCAATGGGCATTGGGGTGCTTGGCAGATGTCAAAGCTGCACATCTGCCAAGTGCATGGGGTTTCACAGCCACCTCTGCCTTCCAGCCTGGACTTTTCCTCTCATTTCTACCCCAATCTCATGACAAAAGTGCAAAAGTAGGCCCCCACTTGTACTCACAGCACTGTTTTTTGATGCTGCACAGCACCAGAGCCCAGCTCCTCCTGACACCTGCAGCAAAGCCAGAAATGAGCTGCCCCACACCGAGTCTTGTTGTCCAGCTTGGGCAAACCAAATGGGTTTTTAATTAGGGAAGGCAGGAGCTGGTGGCTGGAGCCAAGAGCTCTCAGGAAACCTCTGCTGCTGCCTGGGACAGAGCCCATTGCTCCTCCTGCAGCAGCCACAGCAGCCCTGGCCCATGCTGGGCTCAGCCTCTCGCTGCTGCTGCTGCTGCTCCACCACCATGCTGGGGCTGTTTCTGGTTATTTATTGGATGCTTTTCCTGCAGCAGCCTCATCCAGCCAGCTGGAGATGTAAGATAACACCCAGAATTATCCAGCCCTGCTCACAATGCAGCTCCTGCTCCAGGAGCTCGTCAAGGGGAGGTGTGAGGATGGGAGACTGGAGTGTCAGGGAGCTGACAGCCCAGGCGGGCATGGGAAGAGTTATGGCCATTCAACAGACATTAAAAGGACAATAACACACTGGCTTATGGCTATTTATTTTTTATGAGTGACTTTGGCAGTATTTTGTTTGAAGTTTTGATGGCCATATGTTTTCCAGGGAGGCACAGCGCTTTCCTCTGTTTGTAAACTGTGCTATAATTGAAATTGAATTTTTATGAAATCTATGTGAAATATGATAACACATTAAAACACTCTCCTTTGGAGAGTTTCCTCATTGATTTTTGTTGCATTAAATCTGTTTACACTTCAAAGGGAAATACTGCATTCTGTCTGTCTTCATTTCAGTCACACCCTTCCTTTTGTTTCCCAGAGACCACACATGGCAAAGCAAAATCCTCTCTGCTGAGAGCTCTCCCAGCCTGGACACTTCTCTTGGTGAAATGATGCTTTACACTATAATTTGCCTTCTTTCTCCCATCTGCTTAGGAAACCAGGAACTTTATGATGTCTTTTTCTTCCTTCATCTTTTCAGACACTCGACTATGTTTATACAACGGAACCAATCCTTCCCTGCTGAAAATTCAAGGGATTTGATGGCTGACTTTGTGTCCATCAAGATCAATCTGATAAGGACAAACTCTGTAGCTGGAGTACAAAACGTCATGGCTCAGCTCACTTCAGAGGAGCTGTGCAGATTTATCTGAGAATCTGTCCCCAAATAAGGTTTTTTGGGGTTTTTTGGGGTTTTTTTTTAATAACAGAAATAATTTGAAATTCAACCAGCATGTCTTATCTCTAGCTTCTCAACTATTTTGTGCATGTGTGTGTGTAAAGCTCATGAATTAGTGTCCTAGAAAAAGCTTGTAGGGTGGCAAGGTAAATTGATACTTATATTGAAATCAATATATTCTGAAAGCATAAATTTTAACCTAATGCTCTCCACGATTAGCCTGCTGCAGAGGCTTCTTCTCCCTCCTCCTCCTGCCTGCATGGCAGTGTGTCTGAGGTGAGAAAATTCAGTTTCTGGGGGTCCCAAATATGGTGATATTTGTTGCAAAGCCTGATGATGTGCTGCCAGACTGCTGGTCCAGAGTGGGCAACCTTCCTGCATGCCAGTGAGGGGAAGTGCATGGATGATTGTCCTACACATAAAAAGAAAAGGTGAGGTCCTTTATGCCAAATTTTCTGCTTGGAGAAGTGGAAATAGGAATGGTTTATAGCTAAATCCTATCTTCACTAAGGACAAGGTGTGACACAGTGCCCCAGCAGGTGCCTAAACATGTGAAAGCTTGAGGTATTGATATCCCTAACCTTTATAGGCATAAAAAAAAAAAAGGCCCAACAAAAACCTAACAAACAAAAATCTAAAATTATTTTCTGATCTTACAAAACTGAATGTCTTCTCCTGCCTGGAGTGCTCTGCAGGGAGCCAGCCCTGCCCATTCCTGTCTGTGTCTCCCAGGGCAGATGTGATGGGACCCCAAACCAGTCAGAGGTGGTCTGCACTTGCCTCCTCTTGGCTTCGTGATCTCAAGAAGCAGCAGTGTTTTAAATTTAAAGAAAAAAAAAGACAGAAAAAACACCTAAAAAATATTTTTTTCAGTTCACTTTTGCCTAATATTTGCCATCCAAAACAAACAGCAATCTTCAAAGGAATGAGCTGAGCAGCGACAGAACATCAGCAAAAAAGAGTTTCCTGTGCATCTCCTCCTGTCTCCCCTGCCACACTTGCAGGTCTGTGATGACTTGTGGGATTTTCTTTGGTTAATTCTCTTTCTGAGCTGCAGCAAACTGTGCCCTCCTCTCTCTCATCTCTGGGCAGGTTCATTTTCTCTGCTCCTCTGAGCCCAGGCTGTTGGCTCCCCATCTTCCCTGCAGCCTCTCTCCTTGAGCTCCGTGCTCCCCATCTGTAATTTTGCTTTTCATGCCCCTGCACCGTGTGGCACAAGGGGCAGGTGGCTGCCCCCGTGCACCTGGGGCCACTTGCTCCTCTTCCTCCTTTACAGGCTTCCAAATAAAATGGAAAACAAACAAATCCAAGCTGCTCCCTGGCAGAGTAGGTAGAGTGAAATAGTGTGTTAAAGCTAACGAGGTGTTTTAGGTAAAAGGGAAAGGAGATAAAAGTGAGAGAATGAAAAGCTAAAAAGTTGGAAAGTGGTGGAGAAGGGCAGAGAAAACATATAAATCAGAATAGAATGACATCACAGAGTATGGAGTGGTTTGGGTTGGAAGGACCATGCAGTTCCAACCCCCTGCCATGGGCAGAGACACCACCCACCACAAACTCATCCAGAAGTTGTGGTGCCCCAGCTGATGTGAGCCCAGGTGGGATGGGAAATCACAACTGGCGTCTGCTGCCAGCAGATCCTTTAAAGAGCTCACCATATTGAAGCAGTGTGAGCATTTTGCATTCAAAATTAATCATAGCACCTCCTCCTGTGCCAAATTATTAAATAAAACATTAGGAGTTGCTGGGGCTGGATATACAGAGTGCCACTTCCCTGTTCCATATGTCAAGGGATGTTGGTGAGAGAGCAGTCTCCAGACCCATCCCTTAAATCAGTGCCCTGGGTGGGGAATCAGGGATTGTCAGTGCCCTGGGTGTGGGAATCAGGGATGGTCAGTGCCCTGGGTGTGGGAATCAGGGATTGTCAGTGCCCTGGGTGTGGGAATCAGGGATGGTCAGTGCCCTGGCTGTGGGAATCAGGGATGGTCAGTGCCCTGGGTGTGGGAATCAGGGATGGTCAGTGCCCTGGCTGTGGGAATCAGGGATGGTCAGTGCCCTGGCTGTGGGAATCAGGGATTCTCCTCACAGGGACACGCTCCATACCAGCAGCAGCACAGGCTCCTTGCCTCTTTCTTCCTCAAAGTGTGGCCATGCCCTGCAGAAATAAGGCTGATCTGAACTTCTGACAGGGATGGGAGGGGAGGACAGAGCAGAGGCTGGAGGCTTTTCTTCCATACAGATTGTGTGTGTGTGTACATGTAGACAGCTCTGCATCTATGTGCAAATATATGTCATATATTGTATCCTTATTAAAAAATGTGTATAGATTTTGAATTAACTGCATTCAAGTGTCCTTGCCCATGGCATGGGAGCTGGAACTAGCTTAAGGGTAGTTGAGATTAGTTTAAGATCCCTTAACCTTAACTAAAGGTTAAGATCCCTTAATTAGTTAAAAGGACCTTTATGGTCCCTTCTAACCCAAACCATTCTATGTCTCTATGAAATGTAAAAACAAGCATCCTATTTACAAAAAGTGATGCTTATTATTTCAGGGCCAACCCCACAGCACTCATTCCCAGGACAGCAACCCCAGGAAAGACTTTTCCTGCATGTTTTTCTGGGCTGCCCAGGTTCCAGCACACTGCCCTGGCTGCTCTGCCTGCCCTGTGCTCACCTGGAAGTCAGGTAAGCCCTTGGAGTCCCTTTCTGCTTATTGAGTATTGGTCTTATTAGATGCATAAAGCATTTTGTTCATGTTTATGGTGAAAAATTTCACTTGATGGTGTTCTGGCACCTAATTCCTGATGAACCTCAGTGAAATCAGTGGGTCTGAGGTACTATAGGGGAGACTATGGCATTAGAAATGTCAATTTTAAGGAATAACAACTTGTTTAATCAATTATAGCTGTTTATAAGTTTAAATCACATTTTGAACTACCAGCACCAGGTGTGTGGGCATCAGGGCAAGCATTTGGATGGGAATGGGAGCCCATCCTGTGGGTCAGATGGGATGCAGCCCGCACTGGAGCAGAGCCAGGGCTGAGGATGGACAGAATCCAGTGCAATTCCTGCAGGAAACGTGCCTTCCCTTAATTATGAAGTGGTGTTAGAGCAAAGAGCCATAGAATGAAGACAGCAGCAGACAGTTTAGGAAACAGTATTTCACAAGTTGGTTAATTAGCCAGTCACCTTGTGGTTGATAGTAAATATATGGCTGGTTAGTTCTGCCATGATAAAAAGTAAATGTAGACACTAATAAACAGTTATGCATTTCTGCCAAAACTTAGATGTTAATTGTAGATTTTGTTAAATGTGACCTACAAGACTTGAGTTGTTTTTTCTCTTAATTAAACATAGCACACAAAGTATTTCTTATATCTCTATTTATAAGAGATTACTATGAAATAGCTGGCCAAAATGTTCCCTTGTTTTAAGTAAAGACTGAAACAATGGTCTTTTCAGTTAATGCATTTTCAAAATTAATTTTTTTAAACACTTGTTCTTGTTTTCTTTCTTAGTATCTCTTAAGCTTTCTAATCTTTCTAGAACCATGTTCAAAATAATATTTAGCATAGAGGGAGCACTAAATATTTCATGGTATAATTAAATCTTATTAATGCAATTGTCTGCATAGTTAATATTAAAAATTTACAAGAACTTTTTTCCTTTTCACTAAGAGTTATATTTTCTTATGAATTTCCATAAATATTTTGAGCTTAACCTAACTAAATTGTGGGATGCATCAGAAGTTTTCTCGTGATTTGATGTTGAATCTAAGTTGCTTTACTTGCATTTTTCTTAGCCCAGCCAGAGATTCTTTGTCATGGATTTATTACTTATGTAATTGAAGTGCAAAAATGTTAAGTATTTGCTTTACCATTCGTGGATCTAGCTGCTGGTATTTAATGTTTTCCAACTTTTAGCATTCTCTTTTCTGTTGAAAAGCTCTTTCATGAGCGGATTTTTTAACACTTAATTTCTTCTATTTCAGCGCTGTGCTACATTCAAGGCATGTACAGAACAATATTCCATTTTAACTTTAAAAGGCATCTTTCTGTACAGCCAAGTTTTTATCAGCTGAGTAATTCCACACCAGTCCATTCTACTACTCACTTGTAACACCACAGAAGCTGTAATGTGGCCTGTGCATGCAGAGGAACAGCATGTGGTTGTGGTTCATCCCAGCTCGGTGCTTTCCCTACTGATATTCTGGAAAGTTTCCTTCTCCACCTCAAGCCCCCTGCCCCAACTCTCCCTCCTGCTGCAGACTGAATCAATATTCCAGGCTGTCCCTGAAGGCTGACAGGTCTACAGCTGTACAGACTCCATGCTCACTATTCATTCTCTTAAAAAAAATTATATTTTTGGGTGAAAAAAACCACCACAACTCCCTTTAAGCAGCAGGAAGGAAACATGTTTTAGTCATTCTCTAATTTCCAAGAACTTTATGATAAAATTTAAATCTTTTGAAGTTCTCCTGAATCCATCAAATATTCATCCAAGTGGTTCTGTTTGTTGGCATTCCCACAGTAGCAATTTGGCCTGCTCAGATTCACTTTCGTCTGCCTGGTGCTCCACATCCAGCAGACTTCGCTCAGACACCACTACCATTAAAATAAGCTTTTCCACTTGAACTTGCTTTCATTTCAGTCACTGCTAACGTAAAAAGGAGCTCATTTAGTGATGCTTTTTCACCTTTATGTTAACTCTGAATGCATCATTAGCAGGGAGATGTTGACTAATTTGGAAGGAGTTTAGCGAAAAGCTCTAAAAATGGTTCACAGGTCGGCAAAGCAGGCACTGTGTGGAAAGATAAAATGAGCTATCAATGTCTAGACTGGCAGGAAAACCATTAGAAATTCTTAAAGGATGTAAAAATGGGTAATACATAGGTACAGAAGTAATGTGAGCACATAGCACAAAGAAAATCCCTCTTTAGATATCAATGGTGGCCAGCTGGGGTTGGTTGGAAGGGAGACAGACCAAAGGATTGCAGCAGCTCTTGCCTAGTGCAAAAGTGTGTGTTTTAGTAGTCAAGAGGGGAGAAAATGCCACAAAACTAGAGAAAAAGAATGAACACAAGAAGCACAGAATCACCACTTATTTGTGGCAACGTTTTTTCCGGCAAGACATTTATCAAGTTATGGAAATCTCCCTTCCAAACTTCTGGGGGGTTTAGCATGCACAGCTTTTGAAATCAGAAAATAGTAATATGAAATGGAGACCATTCTGGCATTTCAGGGACTTTTGACCCAAATCCCCACCATGGGGCAGCTCTAATAGCAACTGCCACCACTTGACTGAGTTGTTGCAACATTGCTCCATCACAGAGCCTCTGGGTGGTCTGAGACAGCATTCACTTGCAATTTATTTCCTATTTTATTTTGATTTGACTCACAGCTGTGCAAGTCAGGGCCTCTGGATTTGCAATTTCAGTATCACTGCAGAGTGATGCACGTCACACAGGCTTTTGGTTGTGCCCAGTTTGCTTCATCTGCTCTTCATCCTCAAAGAGAGCAGGCTATAAACCAGGGGAAAAATCAGGTGTCAGAATCCCACACAGGAGCTGCTTTGCACAGTCACAAAATATTGCTTAATTTGTGGATAGACTGCAGGAACACTGGATGATGGAGTTTATAAAAGAAATTAAGTTGGGAAGAATTCAAATGAAATATCTTCTTTGGAGAGTAAACTCATTTGTATTCCAAAATGCAATTATAAAGTGGCCTCAGGAAACTCCTGAGCTCCTTCTGGTCAGCAGCCCTGGCAATATCTTTGCACAAGATCATGGACAGCTTTAATTTCCAAAGAAGAAACTCAGCAAGAGGAACACAAAAACCACTGTACAGGTAAACATTTCATAAGCTGGCTGACAACTGTGCTAGAAATATTAAACAAGTTTAGAAAGCGTTACTGAGTTCACCTACAAATTTTAATGTGATTGCAGAGAAAAATGCTGCCTGGCTGCATCTGAGGATCCAGTGATTAGGAACTGAATGAGACCTAAAGACCACATATTTCAGCAATCTGTCTCTGTCAGTGGTGAGATGCCTGAAAAAAAAAAATGTAAAAAGTAAACTCTTCCTCTAAGTTCAGGATGCAAAGATACAAAATGCAATCCAGCCCACTAAAATCTGAAATATAAATGTTTGAGCTTCCTTCCAGCTTCTTCAGGAGCTGCTAATTATGTCTCTGGATACCTTGGCTGTCCATAGGATTATCTACTCCCTTTGAAAATTCTTGTCCTGTGGCAAATTTAATCTACAAGTCAGGCTGTAGTGTAGGAACTGCTCCTGCTCAGGGATTAAGTTCTTGTTTGACTCAAGCAGGGATGTACTTTAAGCTCTCCTGCTTGTTTGCTTATAACTAAAATTCTGTGTAAGCTTTCACAGCTTGGAGGCAAAACATGTGACAATCCTTGTGGATCCTCATCCCTGGCAGTGTCCATGGCCATGGTGGATGGGGCTTGGAGCAACCTGGTCCAGTGAGAGGTGTCACATGGAAAGGGGTGGAATGGGAGGATCTCTAAGGCCCTGTCCAACTCAAACCTTTCTACGATTCTATGATGTTAAAAAGGCAAAAACAACCACAACCAACAAAAAAAACCACCAAAAAATAAACAAAAAACCCCTAACCAAACAAAATAAACAAAACACACAAAAACCACCAAAGAAAAAGCAAACAAAAAGAGCAGATCAAAGAGGTTGAGAGGAGGATCTGCCTTGATCACAGTGTCTACTGATCCAAACCAAAACCAGGCAGCTTCACCCAGGTGATCTTTAAAAAGTAATAAAGTGAAGTTGCTTTGCCCACTCCAATGGCTTCTTCTGTGTCTATCTGTGGTTTATTAGGTTATTTTCTGGGACCACTGTATTGCTAAGGAAAATTTCCACAATATAGTGGGTTTTGCAGCAAATCCACCCCACACACCACTGCTCCCATGGGTGCTGCAAGTGACATTTGCCCCAAAGGCCAAATATTCCCTCATTCAACAGCAGAAAAAATCTGCATATTCCCATATAAATAAATAAATAAATAGCACATATTTCCAAGGGAGTGATGTGTGCAGGGTGGGGAGCACAGGGAACATCCTCTCCTGCTGGCTGGGCTGACTCTGCTCCGAGATGGCAACACAGAGGTTGTTCCTTGTGCTTAAAAAGCTGGTGAAGCATGAGTTTAGCTGGAGGGAAATGCTGATGCAAAGATACTCCAGGAGAAAAATGAGGGTAGAAAAAGTAATTTATCTTGCTCTTCCATCCTAATAGTTGTAAGGGGAAGAAAAAAGGCAAACCCAACACCGCCTCCTCATCACCTGAAAAGTCTCCAAAAGACCAGTCAAAGGAACAAAACAGAAGTAAAAATGTAAGAGAAGGAAAGACCTACTCAACAGAAGTAAGTAACTCCTTGTGTTTTAAATATTAATTGAAGAAATTGCATTAAAAAGGGGTGTTTTTTTATTGTGTTAAGATGTTGATGTTTTATAGCAATACTCGTGTTGTATATAGTTGTGTTGAAACTCAGACTTTTTTTCTTATTTCTAATATCTTTTGAAAAAATCAATTGGAAAAAAATGCACTTTTTTATTACTCAAATCAGTCCCTAACATGATGTGTTCAGCATTTTCTGTAAAACACATAAATTGAGATTAACCAAAATTACTGAAAATTAAACTGTCTATTTCCACTTCACTGAACTTCAGTGAAATCTAATGGATGAATATGCTATGCCAAGGGTAAAAAAAAATTGCTATTTCACTATTAAAAGCCTGAAGTATTATCACTTAAAAAGGCTAGAAGATAAGACATCTTTATTCTTTTCAGTGCTTATAGCTCTCTGCATTCAGCAACACACATTACCATAATTTGTTTTTATTTAAAGTTCAATATGGGCATACTCCTGCAAGCAAATTTAACCCCATTTATTAAATCTGCTTGAAAATTCTTGTTTGGGAGTCAACAGAAATATATTACAAATGTGTGATATGCGCCTGTGTAAGGTGAGCCTAGAACTGAGTGGGTCTCAAACCTGCACCCTCCATTCCAGCTCCTGATCCCCACCCTTTGTTTGCCTTCAGGTAACACCAGAAATGAGCAATTTCACAGCCCCAATTAGTGAATTTCCTGGCAGCCCCAAGAGGAGGAATGCAAAACTCTTCCTTTCTCTTAAAAGGCTTTTGAAATGTGACAGTGCTGGGATCTAAACACGCCCTGTATCTTCCCTGAGCACCTCAGAATGAGACATTCAGCTTTGTTTCATCCAAAGTGCTTTATAGGGGATCACAGCATCCCCCATGGGCGTGGATCCAGGTGTCCCACAGCAACAACACAGCTCACATGAAAGGAAGGAGGAAAAACAACTTCATTTTTGTAGAAAGCAGTGAGGGATTTAGATGATGTCTGCTTGCTGGGAGCTGGCTGTGCTAACTTGAAGTGGAAAACCTTTATTTCAGAGCTTTGCTTGGATTAGATGATGTGCCTGTGAAACAGGGGAAGATGGAAGGAGCTGAGGGTTGCTGTGCCATGGCCAAGGCACTCCCACTGCCTGACAGAGCTCATATTATTAAAATTATATTATAGTATTAAAGACAATGATGTTATCAGCAGCTCTCTTTTTTCTTTCAGGGAAATTTTCATTTATTATTATTTACTGTGAGGCTGGTGAAGCCCTGGGACTGTTCACCCACAGAAGTGGTGGATGCTCCATCCCTTGAAGTGTTCAAGACCAGGTTGGATGGAGCTCAGACCAACTGGTCTAGTGGAAGGAGCCCCTGTCCATAGCAGGCAGTCAGAAGGAGATGAGCTTTAAAGTCCTTCTCAATCCAAACCATTCTATAATTTTATTATTTAGTTGCTCTACTATTATAGTACTGCCAATTTAAAGGCTTACATAATATAGGATTAACATCTGTTCTGCAAAGTTAACCAGCATATGATTTAGCAACAGAATGATTAAGATGAAAAATTCGGTTAAAAAAAAATCAAACATTAAAAATCCCTTCTTCAGGTATGATGCCTCACACAAAAGGGATGGTGGCTGGATGGAAGAGCATTTGACCACAAAGACTACATGTCCCAGAAATCCTCTGTGCTGAGGGCTGCTGCTCCCAAAGTAACTTCTCTAAGGAACTCCTCTTGAGAGCTCAGTACATCATCATGTAGGCAACACTCAAAGCTGCTAATGTTATTAATAAGGATATTGTGACTTTTGCCAAGGCTAAACCAAAATATCAATGAACCCAGCTAATGTTTGAAACTAAATATAGTTCACATTAAATTTTAAAGCTTTGAATTGCATGAAGAGCTTCACAAGTTCTAGTTCAATCAACAGCAATTTCAATTCGCCCTCAGCTACTGTGTCTCCGTGTTATTTTTCCTTGTTGGTGTGGGAGATAACGAATGTGTGAATGACATTTCAGGCTGGTAATTGGGCCATTTATAGCTCCTTGTTAGTTCCTGCTGGATAAGGGCTCTGGTGCTGATTTTACATAAGGATCAAGCACCTCATTAAAAGCCCTGCTGAAATCACGCCTGCGATACTTGACTGCCAGACAAGTGTTGCCGTGTAATACACGAGAAATAAGTGACTTTGCGCTTGCCATTTTCATTAAAAGATGGCACTTCTGACAGCCAAAGTGATCCCTTAGTCTTTTTCCCCGCTGACCTCCCTGTTAGGGAAGGCTGTGTTGGTTGGAGTGCTGTTCCCTCCTCCTTGCCCTGTTTCTGCAGGAGCTGAGCAGGGATGGATGCTCCCATGCCAGCCCTGCTCCTGCTGCCTGCTGGGGACCAGGCTGGTGGGAGGCTCCAGGAGATGCTGGAGGTTCCTCTGAGCTGCATCCAAAGCTGGGTGTGCTCATGGGCACAGAGACTGCCCAGGGCATCGTCCTCCTGCGTCCTCTGTGCTGATCCCACCGTGGCACCTGTGGGGTTCGGGGGATTTCCCTGTTCAGGGCCAGCAGTTGGACCCAAAGGACCCTCATGGGTCTCTTCCAACACAGAATATTCTATGATTCTCTGTCTATTCCTCTTTATGTGTTGCCCACTTCCAGAGGTAGGTAAGCCAGGGCAGAGAACTGCAGTCTTGTTTTTCTCCCCATATTTTTTTTTTTTTACAATTTTCACCCCAAAGGCCATGAAGAAGCTCTGAGTGTCTCTTTAGAGTAATATTTTTACTGTCTTTGGCAATGTCAGAGACGGTGAGGGTTGGAGGATTCCCTGACATAGGTGGTGTAAATGAGTTATAAATGGTTGTAGGAAGAAAATTGCTCTCAGTAGAGGGGGAAAAACACCAAACCCCAATAGATGATTTTAGATACAAAACCTTTACCAGAGACAGAGATTCATCACTCTTCCAGCTATGTTTTAATAAAAGGTATTTCCTCCTTTCCTGAAAACCTCATCTCTCTTATATTCCAGTTCTTACAATGCTACTATCATAACATTAGCAGGAAAAGGTAAGCATCTATTCATCTGCAAACCATTCCCTGATACCATCAAGGACTATGATTTTTTTTAATTTGGATACATAAAACCAACATTTTCAAGTTATGAATATTATTTCTGTAGGAAAAGAAAAAGGTATTTCCCCACACTCCCCACTGAGGGTTTGTAACACCATTTTATGTTTGGTTTTGGCTGCACTGCTGTACTGTGGAGGCTGCTGGAAATTTTCAGTGGCAAAATGGTAGGAATTTAGTGAACACGTGGGAGAAAAAGCCTGTCTAGACTTGTCAAGATTGTCACTTAGGGAAAAAAGGATGAGAAATACAGGTTGCATTTAACACTACACTAGCACTGACTTGGAACGTTTCTCGTTATTAAATTCCTGGTATTCACAGTGCTCAAAAGTGAGTGCAAAATGTGCCTGACTTCTCTAATGGGTTTTGGAATCAGAAAAATATGTAAATGCCTTAAGATATTTCCAGTGATGTTGTCATCACCCATCTGCATTGCATTTTTGCTTCAAACTAGAAGATTCCTTCACAATGAATAGGATGCTTAAAGGGAAGGCTTCTATTGCCTCTTTTATTGATTATTAATGAAATCACAGTGCTCTCAGTCTGTTACAGCTGCAGCCCTAAAATAAGCCTTTGCAGTGATAATTGCTTCTCTTAAATCATGGAAGTATTAAGGAAGGGAGCTTTTCTGGAATAGTTTATGATTTGTGAAAAGTGTTTAATAATTGTTGCCTGATTTGCTGGGAATTTGGAGAAATACTTGAAACTTTTTAGGAGAAACCAGTATATTTCATGTTTTTTGAATTTCCAGGCATTGGGTCAGGAGAAAGAATTGGAAAAACCCAACAGTTAACAACAAAAAATGTGACAACATTCTTCATAAAAGAACAGTATAGAAAGCTGTAGCCTGGCTTAGTATCCAAGAGAGCAGAAAGTGTTTATAAATAAATAATACATGTGTTTTTATTGGTTTGTGAAGACAGATATTGTACCAAATAGCAACTAAATTTTCCACCTGGAACATGGATTCATCAAGAAGAATTCCATACCCAGGTTGTAAAAGCAGAGCAGGCCACTGGTGGATCTGCCCTGGAGCAGGGATGTGTCCTTAGGGACATAAAGCCAAAATGTCTTGTGTGCTAGAGCATCTTATCCTGATGTCACAAGGAAAACTGGATTTGCTTATAAAGGTGCAGAAGAACTTCATGCAATAATTCAGGAACTATGCTTGATGTACTAAACCATTTTAAATAATCTGGTTTAGAACTGGTCAAAGCTGAATTTTCAATTAAATCTTGTCAGAACAGTGAAAATATTGAAAATAAGAGTTCTTGGAAGAAGTGTTTGTGCTCACCTGGCACCACCACGTATCACACAGCACGAGACATCACCTGTGCCAGGCACTGGCTGCTAAAAATCCTCATTCCTTTAACTTTTTTATTTTGCACAGTGTTTCCATGGAATTGCCATGCCAGCAGGATCAGGCCATCCCTGGTTAATATGCCACCACATGTGCAGGTTGAGTTATAATTTTTCCTGACCTCAATGGCTGTGTCTCCTTTGTATGGGCAGAAATTACTGAGCATTGTAAAAGTTTCCATTTTATTCTTTCATGCAGGACATTCCTTGAGCTACACCTTTAAGTTTCTGAGGGGTTGAAAATGAGCCAAAATGCTGCTTCAGGTCAGTTCATTCTTATTTCAACAAAGACAGACTTCCAGCTCCAAGCATGCCTGCTTAAATTCAGTTCTCACAAAGGCTTTGCATGGAGTGATCACCAAAGCAGGTATTGTCTCTTTTTAAGTATCTTTGTAGGGATATTTCTTTTTAGTTTTGACAAGGAAATTGCTTAAAAATTTCCAGATAATGACTGCCTAAAGAATTTTGACTTTATAGTCAGTTGAAGGAAAATCAAAAAGACACAAAAATGTAATTTTCTGTGTTATCATTTTAAAAAGTTTTGTAATTTTGATTGCAGAAAAATACAAAATACCTGAAAATAGCCCCCTCAGAAGAGCATATCATCTGGGGTCTGTTAAGAAATGTATGTAATTTTTCACCTTTAAGCAGACAGATGTATTTGCACTAAGAAACTTTTTCTATAAAACATTTCTCAGTAGCAAATGTTCTTAGCATTTGAAGAATTAAGATTTTAGAGTGTTTCAAAAAAGAATTAATTTGTATTTAAGTTATTCAAGCCCACACAAAGGCTTCTAGAAATTACACCTTTTCCTACAAGCAGGGATAAGAGCTGTGGATGTGCCAGTTTGGGGTTTGCTGTCCTGCTGCTGGAGCAGGAAAATCACCTGGTGGCAAAGCTGGGGGGTGAGAAGACACTGAGATAAGACCAGGGTAGATGAGGAGCTGTGAAAGAACACCTGCTTTGCATGGCATAGATAGAGCCTGATATTTCATGATGGAAATATGGGAAATAATGAAGTGTGCGAGTCAGAGACTCTCTTCACTCTACAACTTTACATCTGCTCTTCTCTGAGAAAGCAACATCATCATTAGCCTACTCAGCCAGGGGCAGGAGCATCTCTCACACAGATCTATTTGGATTTTATACTCGTGGGTATATTAAGCAGGTTTTGGCTTGGGTTGTCTCGGTGGTTTGTTGGTTGCTTTGGTTTTTTTTGAACCATCTCCTGAAAGTTTCCCACCAGGAGACCAAGTCTGTCAAGTGAAGAATGATTTTACAGATCCATTTTAAATCCAAACCCAATGGAAATTCCATCAAGTAAAAGTAAAAGCAAAACAAAAAAAGAACAGTCCCCAAAGCCACAACTAGTTATTTTTCTGTCTTTGACTTTCAGATGAGGAGCCCTACCTGTGTGTCTCCTCACCATCATCTCCCACCTCCTCCCCCTCAAAACCTCCCAGGATTTCTGACCATGCCCATGTGTCAGGACCCCCAGACTGACAGAGCGTAGCTCCCCAAGCCAGGATTTTGTCTCTTTCTGGTTTTATTGCCCTCTCTTTTCCCTCACTTTATCAATAATTCTGCATGTGTCTAATCACCCTCTGACCTCCCCCAGTTCTTTCTGTCCCTGTTGTCCCAGTCCTGGTGGCCCCAAAGGCCACCTGGGGCTTGCCTGCATAACTGTGAGCCCTTCCAAAAACTGGGGTAGAATTTTACTTATAAAGTGTTAAAGATTTATTGCTGGGATTGCCCAATCTTTTATAATTTGGCTGCTAGCACGTGGAGTATTCTAAGAGTATCATCTTGCAATATTTGTTTTGCATATGTAGTGCATATGGCACCCTTTAAATGGGATTTTTACAAAGATATGCGCAGTTTAATGTTCTTATAGGTAATCACAGTCTCCTGGTGTGTTTGTTAAAGATTGCCATCATTTAATTTAAGTGCATAGGTTTCTTTTTCTGAAGCAAAGCAAGATTTTCTAATTGATAAAAATGACATATACATCCGTGCATTCCTTATATTTTACATTATCTTTCAGTAATAGTCTTTTACATTATCTTTCAGTAATAGTTATCACAATCAAATATAAGTGTCACAGATGCTGCCTGAGTCATACAGACTGTGATTTAGTAAGTACTAAGTTAGTCACGTTTCCAACTCTGAGAACCAAATCTTTCAGTTTCTCTTGAAAATTTCTGGCCTTAAAACTTAGAATGAGTTTTTTTGTCAGAGCAAAGTTAATGCTTCATCTTTTCTAGGTTATTAAGTTTTAGCCTTCCACCACCCGTAAGAGCAGCAGTAGGTACACAGAGAGGGCAATTGACTGTCTCAAAAGGTTAACTGCCTTCTGGCTGAAAATGAGCACAATTACTCACCAAAAAGCAAATGACTAAAACCCTCATCTGAGGAGTTTTCAAATGCACCCAGAATAGACATGTTCAGCTGGGGAAGGATGGAATTCATCGAAAGAAATCAAAAAATATCTCAAGAAAGGAAAGATTAAAGTGATTCATGGTAGTGTTCCAAAACAAATGTAGATTATTTGGGGGTTTGGAAGAGAACACACCATTTACTGTTCTTCCTGAACTTGGTTGCCTTGAAGTTGTATTAATTTGTTCAGCTGCGTGGTGGAAGGCAGGGGAATGAGAGGAGGACACGGGTCACTGCATGGGTCAGTCCATCTTTGTTTCCAGCATTGTGAGGAGAGATTATTGACCAAATTGAACAGAGCATTAGATATTGTTCATTTCAGGCCAAGCCTGGCTCTGTTCAAACCATTGAAAGGTTTCCTATTCCAAAAGCAGCAACAGGACATCAATGCTTGGGATTGTGTGGGAGCAAGAGAAGGAAAGTCCAAATAATGTAAAATATTTACAAGATAGAAACACACCATAATTTGAAAAAGAAAGACTGTTTAATTCAACCTAATGTGGCAAGTCTTGCAGCATTTTCAAGTTCTGATATTTTTACTATTTGGTCATTGTTTTTGGCTGTGTGATGCATAGAAATTTTGAGTGCTTGTAGATGCAGCTAATGGCAATAGGAGAGGTGCACTGCACATACCTCATGTCACATAATGCTGACACTCAAAAATTCACCACCCAGAGGTCCCAGGCTGGACATTCAAAACTAGCAAACTGTTTTGACCTCCATCTCTTGGTGCTTCAGTTTCCCACAATAAATGAGCAGGTTCCTGCCCTGTCCTTGTGGTGTCGGTGTGGGGATCAAGCAGCTGCTCTGCAGAAAAGCAGGGGGATAATGAATGTGGTTTGAAAGCCAGTGGGGAGCCTGGCAGGTCAGTCCTCAGCACCGTGTTTAAACAGGGCTGGTAAATGCGATGCAGCCACACAATTAACAGCGGGGCTGAAATAAAATATTGACGAGCTGTGCTCATTAGAGGAGCCGTGGCTGAGCCGTGCACCAAACGAGTCGAGGGTCCTGCAGAAATAATGACAAGTCTTGCTGTAATTACAGAACTCATCAATACAGTGCACAAGAGAGCAAAAGAGGAGGTTGCCCAGACAACCCAGCTTATGACTGTTTGACTTTGCAATATTAATGACAAATGGTAATGAATTATTAACATTTCTATATTGTGTGTGGTGGGTACGAAATGCAACAGCTTATCTAACCTTTCTGTCAGGCGCAGTTTGGTGAGACAGACCACGTTCAGCAGCTCAGACACGTGCAAGAATCATTGACACAGGCTGTCCTAGGACCTGAACGACCTCATTTCAACTCTTACTAGGCCCTTAGCTCTGAAACAAAACTGTGCTTTTAGTTCTCTCAAGCAGCAATTGTCTGCAGGTGCAATGTCCATCATTTTCTGCTGAATTTGATTGAATTCTGCTGATTGATTTCTGCTGAATGAATCAATTCACTTATTTAGGCACAAACTACAGCAGGTAGCTCTGGTGTAGACCAGCTTCAGGTCCCTGAGATATCCCCAGCCTATCCTGCCCACCAGGGGCAGCTGGGGCATCATCTGGCTGAGCCAATGAGGCAGCTCATTTGGAGAAAAGCCTTTATATCTTCTGGCTTTTAAAAATAAAACGAGTTATGACTCTTCGCTATCTTTTTCCCTTTTACGTTTGACTGACCTTAACTGACCCACAGTTTTTAATATGAAATTCAAGCTTTTTTGCCTTTCTGAGCTGCAGCAGCTTTCTTGTTGTTGCCTAAACTCGTTAACAGCTCCATCTGTTTCACAGTCTTCATTTCCCAACATCATAAGGTATTCAGGAATAATAAAAGGTCGTTTAGGCCTTGTAGCTTTGCTCTCTTTAACTCTGAAAGTTTTGTACCCAGCCATCTCACATTCTGTCTGGTCTCTTGGGCAATATATTTTAATAAGCCTCAAATGCAGAACTTAATTATCTGGGAGTGAAAATTCAAGTTCCTAAGCATCCTTCCCCCCCAATCCCTTCTTAAGAAAGCCTCAAAAATACAGAGAAGCACATAATTTACTTAATTACATTTTGTTTTCTTTTGGCCATTAGGTGAACTTTAGTAATGTGTTTAGAAGCAAATGATTTTTTATTTATGTGATCTGTGTTAATTACTGCCAGGCATTGCTGCCTGCCCAGCACTGGGTGTTTTTTTGCTGTGGGATGTGACTGCCCTCTCCTACCAGAGGCTCTGGAGTGGCCAGGGTTGGAACTGCCTGCTGAGAGGCCTCTGTGTATAGAGAAAACTCAGAATATAAGCCAGAAAACTGTCTGTGATGGACTAGGCTGTGGAGTCATCCTGTTCAGGGTTTCATCTCTGGCAGTGGCTGTCAGGAAATGCCTGAGGAAGGAGAGCACACCTGCAGCCTGGCTTCCCTGCTCTCACCCACACAGCATCCACATCATTGTAGATTGGCCCCAGAAGTGTGTTTCTTCCCTCTATTAGTTTAATTGCCTTTGAACCTCTTTATGATTGTGGCACCCTGTAATTACCAGTTCCACAATTTAATTGTGAATGCATGAAAAAAAAGCTGCCCTTTGCCTCTTCTTAAATTACACAAATTAATTTAGTGCACTGTCCCAAACCCTTCTGTGTTGGGAAGTAGCAGATAATTACTCCCTATTAACTTTTTCTGTGTTGTTCATAAGTTTCCTCTGCAACATCCCACCTGAGCCATCTCTCTCCCAAACAGATTGCACACCAGCCCATTTAATCTCTCCCTATTCAGAGGCCGTGTCTACACCTACACAGATCCAGCAGCCTTTTCCTCTCCTGTGTGCCTCTCCTGGCACTGCCATGTGTCTCACATTTAATACCTCCCTACCTGGGTTCTAGTCTGAGTTGTAACAGTTGAATTGTATAAAGTCAACTCCGTGTAATACATGTAAGGAAAACTGTTCTAAAATCACGCTTTGATGTTACTTCAGAGGTATCTTTAGACTGGAGATCAAACCAAGGCACTAAATAGGTTCCCAGTGTGAATACATGCATTTCCATGGAGCAGTACTTAGGTGTCTTTTACAGGAGACAGTTCCACAATTCCTGTTTCAGATAAATCCGAGGCACACGAGGCGCGAATGAAACAAGAGCAGGACCCTTGAATTCTGTATTTTTTCCCTTTGTATGAGAAAATATCAGACTTTTCCTTCATTCACTGCTCATTATCGTGGATTAGGAGCAGACCTTGACGTTGCAAGGTCAGGCAAACCAGGATCTGTGTAACCAGGAGCAAGTTACAGGATTGTCCACGATGCAGGAATGGGGACACCTAAATTGCTCTTGCAGGAACTAATTTTCAAGGTAGGCTTATGAGGATTTGCAGTAATTATATTTGAAACATTTGCTTATGCCTAAAGATAGTCGATATTCTGATCATATAAACCAACTGTCCCTTGGCACACACATTTTAATTTAAGGAGGGTTTACACCTCTTATGCTGCTCACTGAGAAGATGCTCTCAGTTTTTCCTGTGCTATTGTGGAACAACACTGTAAGAAATGCTTCCTACAGGCACGAGTGTTTGCAGACCCAACACAGAAAATAGGTGGATTTTGTCTGTGTATGTGGTTAAAGGCTCAGCCCCACACATATATGAGGGACCCAGGGCACAAATGTGTCATGTGGGATGTTGAGGGATGAAACCAAAGTTGACAAAAATCCTAATTCAGAACTCTCTCAGATTTCATGTTTCTGTTGCATTTATTCATGAGTAAAGACAATTCAGTCTGAAGATGCACTAGGAGTTAGGTCAGGTCTACTGAATTCATACAGCTTTGATGGAATTGTCTGTGATGTATCAGCTGGCCCAGATACCAAAAATATATTTAAACTGCAAGGAAGGAGTTTTTCTTTGCCTTTGTTTCTCTCAGTCTATAGCTGTGTGCTTAAATGTAGAAACCAGCATCTCTCCAGCCCCTCTCTGCATCAGCTGCCCAGCCAGCCTGCTTTAGAGGAATGATCAGGCTTGCTGAGATTATGTCAAAGATATGATAAGTAGATTACAAGCTACACTTTACCTTTTATTTTTTACCAAATGAGAAGCCTGCAACTGAGTGGTAATTGCCACACAAACGACAGTTTTTGCTGCCTTAAAGGTGGTTAAATAATATGTTGTCTTTTCTTGCAGATAATAGGAACATTTTGTACAGCATTATTCCTTCACCTGAAGATCTGTCTCGTGGGAATCACTAGTGAAAGCTGTACTTTATGGTGGAGGTCTGGCTGGATAGGACAACAGCCACCAGTGCTAATGGTTCTCTGCTGAGAAAATCACTCAGAAAATGTAAATGCGAGAGAAGATGCATTTTAGATAATCTTAGAAAATGAGGGAGGAATAAACAAGGCAGCTGGGACTCGGTGGCATTTTCTGATTTGTGTAGGTCCTGTCCCCCTCTTGTTACCAGCATGTGTGCAAACTGTGGCCATGCATTTAGTGCTGATTAGCCTGACGCTTTGAAAGATTAGCTTGGTTTGACGTGGAACGGAGGACGCAATTAGGAAAATAGGACCATATGTTATAAGGACCTTAGCTGGATAATGAGAATGGAGGGAGATGAAAAGTGTGTTCCAAAGTCTCAGTGAAGCGATTCGCTTAACAAACAGAGGCTGTCAAATCTCGGCTGACTAGACAGAAGGGCTGCTGCATGTAGTTATTACTGCAGAGGATTTGCAGAACATGATGAGCAAATGGCAGATAATTTCACAAAGCAAAGACAAATAAGTTAACAAAGACAAAGTCATCAAGAGTGTGCTTGAACTGAAAACAGCATTGTCATGGGCACTGGTTCTCCTTAGCTACAACACTTAGAGTTATAAATAACACATTTAAGGAGAGTGAAAACCTGCAAGATGAAGCTAATTTATAAATTGTTTGGAAAATGAAGATCAAACTGATCTGAACTTTGCACAGCAGTTTTTCTAGTGGGTTCAAATCTTTCTTATTCGGGATGTGTGATCCTGCTTGTCAGACACACAAAGAAGGCTTCTTCCCTTCTCTTTTCTTGACAATATTTTTTGAGAAGTGCAAAAAAACTGCCGAGGAACCCAAGAGCAACGTGGTCAGGCATAGTTAGAAAAACTTGTCTTCAGAATCCATCTGATCTCAAGTATTTTTGCCCTTGTCTTTATCTATGAAATCCCTGTGTCACCTTGTCATACAGTACCATGTCTTTTCTTTCCCCAAAATCAGGGATGGCAGCTGTATGTGGGTGCCTATGTGAACTGCACATGGTGTGAACCTCTGGTCATACCTCCTGCACTTCTCAGACACTTTTGGTTGAGCTCCACAACTTCTTTTGGTTTACAGCACCCATAACTGGGTGCTTTTCGCCATTCTGTAGTTGTACAGACGATTGTTCCCGTTTAAGCACAAAATTAGTTCCTGCTGATTTTTTCCTCCTTTATTTTTCTTTACAGATCAACTCCACCACTTAAAATCAACTGCTTCATACTCCATATTGTTTTCATATTCCAATGTGTTTGCAGTTCCCTTCTGCTTCATGTTAGGTGTCAATTGTATAAGTCTGTTGCTCTGACCTTCCCTGGTCACTGATAAAGCCTGTCCTTACAGGAACCTGAGGATGCTGCAGCTGTCTCAGGTCTGATCTTCAGTTCTGACACTCCAGTCCCTCCTGCCTTCCCTCTCAGTGTGTGTTTGCTGGCAGTTTTTCACTCTCCATCCTAACAAGCTCATTTAAGTTGTGGTAGTGTAAGAAAAGCACATGTAAGTAGCACAAGTCTTTTACTGTGATACAGGAAAATAGCTGACACAACTGACAATGAAGAAATTTGTCACAATCATGTCACAGTTCTCAATGAACTTGTGTTGGTTGTTACCCATTTCCCTAATGTCTTCTGGGTACTTGCAAAGACTTCATTTAACTATTTGTTCTACTTTTTTATTCTTGGTAAGAGAGGTTAAATTGACTGGTCTGTAAATCTCTGACTCTACTTTTGTGCTTTGGTTTGGTTTGGTTTAGGTTTTTATCTCCCATGGGACTTGTGGGTTTTTATGTTATAAAGGTCTCTGACATTTTCCAGTTTTCCTTTTCCTCACCCATTTGCAATGCATTTTAGCTGACAGACTTGAAGTCAGACAGAGCCACTCATCATAAAAGATTATGTTGTAAAACATTTTCCAAGCATGTACAATAGATTTACAAATGTTTCTCAAAATCTACATGCTTCATTTTTCAAAACATCAACAAAAAACCCCACTGGGAGCAGAGAAATACAAACACTTGAGAGAACAGATGAAACTCACAGAAAATACTGGTTCATTGCAGTATTAACCTGCTTATCTTACCAAAGGTTATCAAACACTTTAAAGAGACCTTTTCCCTTGTGTGAGAGATTGTATTTTTTTTTTACCTGTGATGCTTTCATTCCTCTTACACACAAACAAGTCAGGATTTTTTTCTAATTGTTGCCTAATTAAAAACAAAACAAAATAATTACCCCTAATAAAATAATGACTTCTACTTGAGGCCATCAGCTCTCTCAGTTAATCATTAATCCCAAGGAAATGAGACAGGCTTGATTGTTATTACTAAAATATATTCTCATCCTCCTGGTCCACCCAAGAAATTGTGCAAGAATTTATCCACATACAAATTAAAATATTAAATTTAGGGTGTGAGTTAATAATTAATAATTAAAAGTTAATAATTAAATATTAACAAATTTAGGGTGTTAGTCAGAAAAGTAAAATAGTCAGAATTTAAACCAGCAATGGAAATAGCAAATTTAATTTAAAGATATGGTTGGGGCCATAAAAAACCATTTTTTCTAAACAGAATGGCTGTTCAGAGAGGGAGACAAGTTTAGAAAGCACCATGGTGAAGCCTTCTACCTGTACCACCTCAGCTTCCCCTTGTGTTTTTTCATGTGTCTGAGAGTTTGTAAGCAGATCCTCTCAATTTTGTATAATTTAAATTTTTTTTTCATTATGTTGATCATAATTGCTAAATCATGTTAATGTAGATAGTTTTAAAAAGTAGTTCTATAATGGTATTGAGAATGGTTAATTCTATAATTAATTGGAGCACTTATCCATCATTACTGAGATGCAGAGAGAATTTAATCACAATCAATGAGGGTCCTTATATATGAATGGCTGTTGAACTTGGAGGGTTTGGTCTATGGTAAAATAAGAAATAATTCAGAAAAACATACATGTCAACCAGAAATATCAGAAATTTTGTCAATGCTTTAGAGGTGGTAGAGACTTCTAAATTTCTTATCATTTGCAGAGGAGAGTACTAATAGTATTCTGGAAAGACAAGAACACCAAAACTTCCTCTTTCTTATATTATGACACCACATTGAACTCTGAATTTTTTTGAGACCTGATAAGTTTTTTAGTTTGAAATTCTGCAAGAGAAAAGCAGACAATGCTGTCTCCAGTTTCACTTAAAATCATTTAAACACTCCATGAGTAACTGAGACTAAAACATGCTGTAAAAATGACAAAAAAGATACAGCAAACCATGATATGGAAATGTTTTATTTCAGCCTTCTGAGTGATTAGAAGATGCCTCTGTCTTCTTAGAGCTTTATTTTGTCAAGCTGGCAATAAATCTAAAGTGATAAGAATTTAACAGATGGGTTGTGAAATTGCTAATGTATGAACTGTACCTCTGGTGGACTCTCTGCCCTTTCCTTCATGACTGTCACCTCTTAAATATATTTGACAGCAATAACCCTGAGTTTGGCCTGTGTTTTGCAGCTGGAAGTGCTGTGCTAAGAACAAACTTCAGAGCTTGGTGGAAGCCCTGACCTTGCTGTCATCCATGGTTACGTGCTCAGTGACTTCACTCTTAGACAGAATCCAAAGGGAAAAAAAAAAAAAAGGTAAATTACTGAAAACCTCTCAAACCACTTTTTTGGTCTCTGGACAGCAATTTCCAGGGCAGTCTCATGGAAGGCATCCCTGCACATGGCAGGGGGCTGGGCTGGGTGACCTTTGAAAGGTCCCTTCAGCCCAACCCCTTCCATGATTCCATGGTTTATGTTCTCCAGGTGCAGCAATAGTGCCCTGGTGTCCTTTTACTGCCACCCCAGGACAATGCTGAATTTCCAGTGCAGCCCACAGGTGACCAACAGCACAGCACGACTGTCCCAGACCTCACCCTGTCCAGGGCAAAGGTTTAACCTCCATCTGTTTAGCTCCAAAAGTTGCACTTTTCTCTCAGCAGTGTGTTTACACTGGCATAATTGCCTCCATAAACAACAGAGCTGTGTCGACAAGGTCCAAGGATTCCCACAAAAATTGGTTTTGCTGCATCCTCGGTGCATTTCATATGCTGTACTTCTTTTATTATTTTTCTTCTCTCCAAAGTGATAGCTTTTGGGTTTTTATGAGAGACATTTGATGATGTTGGCTGATTAATTTGAGCTTCTGTGGCTGACGTTGCCGTGGATGTGCAGTGGAGCTGATGCCTCCCCTGTGCTCTTCCTCCACAAACAGCAACGATGTTTGACTACCAAGCCACCAAATGAGGGAAGGAAAGTGTCAGCCAGGATAAACTTCATATTGCAAAAGGAATATTGTGAATATCAAATAATATCACAGTTGAATGGAAAAGGCTTGCTGGTGATTAGCAATCGGGAAATAAGGAAAACACCTGGTTTTGTGCAAAAATCGAAGTTTTAGTCTCAAGCAAAGCATGAATGATCATTGCTAAGCTGTCTTAAATCAGTATTTCTTGTGTATTTTAGAGAAGTAACTCTAAAAAGTGTTGCTGTGTCTGTGATCTCACAGGGCGGGAGGAGCAGCTGTGCTCCCTTGGTGTGAACACCCCTGCAGCAGAATTTCCACTTCGTTGCTGTTTCTCATGAGCCCCTCTGCAAAATTCTGACCCAAACCACTCTGAAGTTAAAGGAAATCATTCTGTGGGCTTCACTTTACTTTGCTGCTGAGCCTAGCAGAAAACCAGGAAAGTTTGGCACAGAGGAAGGATGTGGGGGTTTTGGTACATTAAAGCTTACATCATTATATTTGGTTTAGGTTTTGGTTTTGTTTTGTTTTGGGTTTTTTTGCCTTGAAGATGAGGTTAGAAAGTGGTAAGTCACACTGTCTGCAGGGTCCCAGTGAAAACACCTCAGAGAAATTTTGTTTTGATGGACAGATTAATTGCTGAATGCTTCAGGCTACTGAAGTACCCACACCTAGATCGGTGTGAGGCAGGGGATCTTTGCACAGCACAGTCCCATTTGTAATTAGCCGGTGATGGGGCATTGTTTGCAGCCTTTCTCCAGCATACACAGCCATTTCTGCCTCGCTGATGACTGTAAACATCATTCTAAGTACTGTTTTATGATCCCTGTAGGAATAACAATGTAAACAGCGTAATTATGTTCACCTTTGAGGCATATCTAGAAACTTTGTTCTTCCAGAAGAGTGATAACAGAAATGAGTGCTGTTGACAAGGTAAACAGAGAGCCACCACAACCTGCTTGTTAGAGACAGCTAATGCTTGAGGGAACTACACATTCAACACCATAAAAAAATAAATTAAAAAAAAAAAAAAAAGTAGTGTTATATGGTTATCTAGAGATTGAAAGCAATATATTTTGAGATCTTTCTTCTTCTGAAAGAAGCATGAATACTTACTACAAGTCAACCGTATTTCTCTGGGTAATTATTATGAGTTCCATAGATGATATGCATATTTGTGTCTATTTTTACCCATATTTTCCCAGCACTGGCAGGGTTCCTCCAGGGTCGATCTGTACTTGAAAGACACTCACTATCTTCAGACTTCAGCCTTGCTTTGTTTGAGCAGTGTGTAGCAAAGCATCCTGCTTTAGACTCCCAGGTTGTTAGCTCTTCACAGCGAGGAAACCTCAGGAATATTTCCTATCTCTTGGACTCTTCAGTGTAACACAATTAGGTACTTTTATTCACTGCAGGTATTTCCGTGGGGTTTTGATACTGAAGATAAACCTGCAGCTGTGATTAGGAGTCACAGAGCATAATTTAACCATTTGCTTCAGATTTACCTACTATATAACATACGATCTGGGGTGGGAGGGTGGGGGGGAATATCTACAATTCTGAGACAATTCTCTACAGAGTCCTCAGTTTCTATACCAAGACTGAACATTTTTTGGAGTTCTATCTGGAGACATTGGAAGGCTCCTGAGTCCTTGCACACAGCTTTTGTTCTATTGCTCACTTCCCTCCTCCACAGCTCATCTGAACAGCAGAAACTGCAAAAGTCAGTTCCTTCCTCCAGCTCAAGCCTCCTGCAAGGTGCTGGATTTTGAAGCTGTCCTCTTCTCTGACTTTTGGGAGAAAAGCCAGAACCTGTTGCCTGACACACGAGTCTACCCCACCCTGCAAACTCAGGTTCTACAAAATACAAATATTGTATGGACTGGTTTCCTGATGTTTTGCAGCAAGGTACCATCCTGGCTTGGATGGAGATCCTCATCTCTTCAAGACCCTCCATTTGTGTATTAATTTGGGTTAATTGCAGAGGTGGCATGTTCCTGTTGACAGGCCTGAGAATGAATGCTGGATGCTAAGCACACACAGGCATTCATGATATGCGAGTTTCACAGCACTGAAGACACTTTCATAACTTAAGACAAATCCTACAAATAGATGCACCTGCTTATCTGCAGATGGAGAATATAAAGTGTGTTATTACTGTTAAACTCCTGAATGCAATTTATGTGTTTGCCTCACTCATAAATTATGCTCACAGGTTTAGAATAAACATCTCCAGCTTCACACTGCAGAGAAAATGATTCTCAGCTTTTAAATACTGCTTTTCTGCAGATTAGTCCTGCCTGTAAGACATCATAAAGTAATAAAGGTACATTTTCCACCTAACTGCATTTGGGGATGGAAAATACCTAATGATAACAATAACAACAATTCTTGGCATTATTATAACAGCGTTGATCCAAAGATCATCAAATGCTTTCCAATAAGTAATTAATTAGGCCTCACCAGCACCCTGGAGAGTTAATTACAAATTATCAAGCATAATCACAAACTGCTTCCATTGAATCTATTCTTGTACTCTTTCCAGAGGAAAACAAAATATGCTGGCTATAATGCTGTGACCTTTCTCTCCCCTGCTTCATTTTGAAACTGTAATTAGATGAGAATTTGGATATATCCTGTTTTAAGGAAAGCTAATGTGATCACTGCTGACCACAAAACTCATTACAATTTTCAGTTTCTCCAGCGAGACAATACTTTTTAATCTTGCTCTGTTCCATAAATCAACAGCAACAACAACAACAAAAGAAACACTGCTAAGTATTCCAGTGGAATTCCAGAGAGATTCTAAATTGTGCTTGTCCATCTGTTGTTCTTTCACAAGGGTGGTGTTTTTGAGGATGTTTGATCCAGGGTTTATTTCGTACACAGGAAGAAGGGGAGGACAGGTCTGTGCTGCCTCCATTCCTCCTGGGATGCAGCAAGCTCTGCTAATCCAAATAGGATAATTTGGGTCTGAGAACATATTTGTCGGAGTGTGTTGAGTCCCAGGCAATATCAGGAGAGAATATCAGTATTTTATCTCATGCTTTTAAAGTGCCCCACAGCATATGAACTCAAACACTCATAGAGGATGAGCTGCTCTAACCTGGCCTTCTGAAGAAATTAAACTTGGGGTCTTGGTAAAACAGGAGTAAAAATGGGAGGAAGCAAGAGGAGAAAAAGACTGAAGCTAAAACAGTGGCCCCAAACAGCATAAGCAGAAACATCCTGAATTTCCACAAATGACAAGATGAGATACAGCTTTTGCCCATCAGAGACCTGTAATTTAACTTCATCTCATATAATCATAGGAGTAATTAAACCCCCTTTTATTTATGCTAGGTTATGTCTCTTGTTGCACCATAGTTATTGGCTTGCTTTTGATAACAAGATGAAACCAGCTTACTTGAATAATTATCTGAGGGCAGAGTTCTCTCTTTTTTCATGTACCAACTTTTGAAAATAAATGAAAGAAGGAACTCATAATGCTCTTGTTTGCAAGAATAAATCTCATGGACAATTTGCCATCTGAAAAAGTCCCAATATTTTAGCAGTGAAAATATGGTAGATATTTACAGGAAATATGTACAAAAACCATACAGAAATTTCAAAGGATACTCTGCTTAATATGTGAAATTAACAGTGAAGATCATTTTTTTTGTCCCTCTAGCATAAAAGTTTAAAAGCAGTGATGAAAGAAACCCTGGAACTGTAGAACCTGATTGAAAGTTTCTCTTCCCTATTTGCTGTTGGAATGGGACCACATGTGTAAGCAGTAAGTATTTAAATATGTATATGGCACCAGAGCAGTACAGTGCATGACCTACCTTTCCTCCCTTTTTTTTTTTTTTTTTTCCCTTAAATTCTAGAGGGAAGTCATTAATAACACAATAACAGGTTTATGAAATTTCATAAGGGCTACCAGAGGGAATTACCCTCCTGGTAAATTTGCAGACAATAAAAGTAAACGTTAGGAAAATAATTGAGGACTCTGTGTTGTAAATACATGTTTATGGTTGATTTTGTGCCACTGCTTTATCCCAGCAGAGAAGAGAGCTAATTTTCTGAAAGTATTAATTTATTAAGTATCCATTGGTCTCATTGTACTCTGTTTTCGTATCTGCACGTGCAATCCCAGTGAAGTCAACAGCTTCATCCAGATGTGAAAGTTAATTTGATCCCAGAAGTGATTCCAAAACATAATAGAAATTAAATCATTCCAAAGCATAACAGAAGTACTGCTATTTGTACAGTTTTTAAAATGTAACCAAATTATTGAGAAAGCATGCAGAGTCAAAATTCAGTTTGATTAAAGCTCTAAACACTGATTAGGTCCAGAAGATAATTTAGAGGCAAGCACAGAGAATTTTAGTGCTGGTGAAGGCACAATGAGAAGGAGAAGAAAGCCCCAGGAAAAAGCTAGACTGGTATAATTACATAAGGGAACAGGGTTGATGATATGTGCTGTAAAATGCCTGTATGCAAATAAGCACAGTGACTGCTCAAGCATTCTGTTCTTCAAACAAAAGAAGGTACACAGTACAAAATGAGGATTTGTAGTTGCACTGTGGGGCAGAACTGGAGTGAGGAATCTCCTTTCAAACACAAGAAGCCCTGGCTGTAAGCAGCCCTTACCATCATTCATCCATCTCCTGGAAATGGGTCCGTGGTTGGCAGCCCTTCCCCTTGGAAGTTTTGTTTTTATTTATTGAGTGAGGAAAATCTATCTGCTCACCTCTTTGTTCAACTCTGCAAAAGCTGCACGGGGAGAAGGAGGCTGATTTTATCCCCTGTTCTGGGACACAGCAGCTCTGTCTTGATTTCAATGCATGGGGCAATTAGAGCACCTTGAACAAAGGTTTCTCTGGTTTATGTTTACCATGACTTTTTGTAAGAGTGATATTTTTCTATTTCAGAGATTGGCTGAGGCTTTTTATATTAAGGACAAGCTTAGGTAGGTGATGAATTCTCCTCTAATAATCATCTTTAAAAAAACAATAAGGTGAGTCAATATGGTGTTAATATTTTGACAGCAAATTTCCTATTTTCCTTGTAGAATTTAAGTCACTCTTCTTCATTTCCCTGTAATTTATCAGACAAAATGGGGCAATTATGAATAATAATGCAATGCAGATTCAATACAAGGAAAAAGATCTACTATGGGAATTTGAAAGGGAAGGCAAAATCTCATAGTGCACTTTCTTGTAATTTAATGAAAAAAAAATTGCATATCCATTCATGAAGAAATAAAAATTATGTTAATCAAATAACACTTTTACTTTGTTTTAAAAATATCCATCAGCATGCTATCCATCATTAAAAGGCTGAACTTAAATCCAAATGGAATCCACCTCTCTTTTAGCTGCTCCAGATCTGAACATCCACATCTCATTCAGAACACACAGGCAGCTGGCCGAGGGGAATCTGGGCAGGTCCCCAAGGTGGGAATGCCAAAACAACAGAGGGAGCTGTGGGATGGCTGAAAAATGAACACCCATTTCCAAAGAAGGGTCCCAAAAGATCTTTTTGTGGGACTGTAGGCACAGAGTAAAGCAATACCTGTTTAAGGTAAAAAAATCTCAGCTCCAGTGACGCAGAGGGTAAAAGTAAAAGTCAATGAACTGATTTAATTTGGGTCATGGTAATTTTTGATTTTCTTAATCATTTAACAATGAAACCACAGATCCATGGAAAACATGTTTCTTCAACCAAATCTATCTAAATCTAGACTTATTCTTCAGTCTTTTTATTTTTTCTGCACTCCTATGTTTTTGTGTTATTTTTTTTTTCTATGGGGATGGGAATGCTGGGTATTTCTGCTATTTCTATTTGTTGGTGGTAGTTGAAACCTGTGAAATATTGCTCTTTTCTCCCAATGATTCTTTCCCAAATACTTCACATGGTCAAAGATACATGGAAAAAAGGAAGTTGGCCTTGCTGTTAATGTAATTATATGAGAAGAAAGGTAATCAGCTGTTTTCATGCACTCTGATAATGAGCTACAAGCTGTGAGAAATCTACTTGCATAATAATAAGAAAGATGCACAATAAACACTAAGTGTGATTAATTACCCAAGTACATTTGTATCCAATTTAGCATCAAAGAGTGACACGATCAGAATATTTGGTCTGTCTGGAGCCTGGAACAGAAGCATGAATGAAAGAAACTCAAGTGCATTCTGGCAAATGTTACACTTAATGTATTTGGTTTAGAATATAAAGCCTTGGAGGTAATTAGTAAATGAAGTCCTGATAGCAATATGTGCATGACTGCCATTATTGTTAATGCTGAACATGTGCTTAACACCCTGAGCTCTCTACCAAAACTTTATTGAAGTAGTAGCAAAAAGATGTCCAAAATGCTGCAGAGCCTGGAGTAAAACAGACTGCTAATGTCAACTAACGTGTGCAATAAAGCCAGCACACTGATTAGGTGATGCTTTTCTGCATCTCATCTTTGGAGAATAATTGAAGACTCAGTCAGCAGACTATACAGAGCACAACCTGCTCTGTGGTATAATAGCTAAATAAAATACCTTCTTACGAGTCAGACTCCTACAGCCATAAAGCTGGTGAGAGAACAGGCTTCAGTCATTGCTCAGAGCAGCAGCATATTGATGCATTGTTGTCTCTCTACTTTACATGCAATTAAAGTCTAAAATTCATCATCCTTTGATTGCTGCTTAGTGCTGTGGACAAATCTTTTAAAAATCTAGGCATATTGTTGAAGAAGGGCAAAACTAAGAAGTGACAGAGCTCAGAGTAAGAATTTTGACATCTCAGGGGAAGGTCAAGAAAGTTTTGCCATTATAAATAACCATAGGATGAGACATATCACATACCTGTGTTAATTTGCCTGGCTTTAAAATTATGTGGGTTTTTTTTTAAGACTTCTGTTGTCATTTCTTGTTGAAGAATAAATTATGATTGTCACTGTTTAGACAGTGGCAATTAATCTGTAATTTATTCTGCCACCTTAGGAGTCTCCAAGCTGCTTCCCTGTCCTGCCAGGGGCTCACTCCCTCAGCCCAGATCCCCACTGTCCAAAGTTCTGCAGCTCTCTGAACCTCAATGTGGTAACCATGGGGAACAGGCACCTGAGGCAAGTTACAGCCATTATTCTGTATCCTTGAAAACAAAACCCTGGAGAAACTATTTATTAAGTTTTACTGAAAATAGCAAGCAGCAGAAAGAAGTTGGGATAAGGGAAGAATTATAACCAGAATGGCTTTCATAATGGAGCATTCAATACTTGGGAGCATGGGTAAAAAAAACCCTGGTGGCTGTTTCTATTTACTTTCCCAGAACTTACTATTTCAGAGTTATTCCTTGGGATCAATACCAGCTGCAAGATCCACAGAGTAAATCCAGATGACTGGAGCTCAAAGTCTTGTTAAATGGCTAGGTGGTGTTTTTTTTCTGGCTGTTCCTCAGCACACAAGCCAGGTTCTGCAGGAGCTGCAGCAGGGAGAGGAATGATAAATGCAGAGAAAGGCTGAGGCTTTGCACACTGCTGAATGGGAGAAAGACAAAGGGAAAGCACAGGGACAGGAGTTTGTGCATGGGTGCAATGATTATGTGCCACAAAGTTGTAGTTAAATTAAGGACTCTTTAGCCAAGGAATAAAGGCATGGAATGTATCTTCACAGAATAAATAATTTGCATTAAGTTCAGATCTCTGTGAAAATCTGCTTGGTGCTCCTGTGCAGCAATGTGCACAGAGAGCAGAATGCAGTTTGTGGATGCTCCCAGGTCTCTCTGTTAGGTCTCTGAAAAGAGATGCTCTCATGGAACAGGCTGCATGCCCACCCCATGCCAGGCTACCTAGAAGTTGCCTGAAGTAACATAATTCAGTCAAGACATTTCCAGATTACAAACATGAAGTTTGCTCTAAATGCAAACCTTCTAACTCAGCTATGGAATCAGCAGCCTCTTTATGCACAAGAGTAGGAAGTAGTTCTGAGCAAGACAAAGCTCTACAAGGTGCTTAACAACTGTTCATTGTCACTACAGGTGATGTGATTATAGAAATGTAAATAGTGCCAGAAAATACTCATCTGAAGCACCCCCACACAATGCACACAGACTGAGCTCACAAAGGAAAATATTTACTGAAAGCACAGAGACTCCTTAACTCACAGGAGTTCAGCATGTTGTTATTCAAAGAAAAGGTGTTTATTTTAGTTGGGGAGATGAATATTTTAAAAATGAAGATTCACCCGATACTTATTTGACACTTCTGTGCATGTACCTTATTATTCATGGTTTATTAAACTGGTTAAAGTGGTCAACAGGCACTGCAAATGCCTTCATTTTAATGTTTCATGTTACATTAGAAATGGCTGGATAAACTTATCTAAGACATTTAGCAGTGTGAAGTGCAACCCTAAAATTCAAGTAAATGGGTTTTTAATAGTGGTTGATGTGTTATGACCATGTTGTACCATAAATGTTATGCATACTATTTTTGAGGTATTTACACATTGCTAAATTCCACCAATAGTACTGATGTGTTTATTAAATTATTTAAACAAACATTAAAATAAATGTAACAGTCAAGTGTAAAGTGTCCCCCTCAGATCTGCACAGCAGAAACCAGTTTGGATATTCCAGAGCTGTTCAGTTTCCAGGGCTCTCACTGAAAGCAGTAAGATCAAAACTACAGCTCAAAGGAGCACTCAGGGTGTTGGGATGTTTATCTGAGTTCTGTTGATATGGAAATCCAGAATTGCAGGTTTGCTTGTTTCCCTACATTCTCAGTGAAATTCAAATAAGGTAGAACTTCAAAGTGGCCAGTTTTTGATGGATGCAGAATTCCTTGTGATGGGACATTTCAGTAGATCTAAGCCTGTTTATAAACAATATGGGAGCCATATCTATAGTGAGAATTCTATGTTTAAGCTACAGTTGCCTAACAGTTCCCATAATCAACCTCTAATTTTCAGTTGTTTATAACTACCCACACTTATGTTTCCTTCTGGCTACATAATTTTAGCCACATTACTTTGATTTAACCTCCAGCTATGAGAGCTTATTATTTGTCAGCAGATCCTCCTGTACCAGAGGTGCTTTTTGCTGACCTTGCAATCAAAACTTCCCTGAAGGGGAAATGTTTGCAAACCTCTGCATGTGTCCCCAGCTTTGCAGAGAGCTGGTGCAGAGCTTTGCATGAGGCATGCAGGGTCCATACTTGCACTGCTCCTACTGAGAGGTGACAGCCTGCCCATATTTCTAGTGGAAGGTGTCCCTGCCCATGGCAGGGGTTTGGAACTCGATGATCTTTAAGGTCCCTTCCAATTCTGTGACTCTATTTGGGTCTCCAGCTGCTGGAGCAGTCAAATCTCTCAGCATTTGGGGGTTTCTGTCACAACCAGGCTCGAGCTGACAACAAAATGCTGCCTCATCCTTGATTTCAGCTCTGCAGGTGCCAGAGGCAGGCAGGGGATCACAAAATATATCTGAATCAAATTATGAAAGGTAGGGACAGAGGAAGATGAAAAGGAGGGAAATGAAGGAAAAGTGATAGGAAATGGACTGTAGTCCATTGGGAAATGGAAAGGGGTGGGATGTGAGCTGAAAGTAAAAGTAAGGAAGCTGATGAGAACATTAGGAGCCATAAAGATAAAGGGATAGGAGTGATGATGGTGCTAAAGGGGGGCTGGAGTCAATGCCAGGGCAGTTCTTTGAGCAGCAGTGGGGCAGAGAAATAGCAGGAACCAGAAGGAGCTGGGGAAAAGAGAACTGAAAATGAGGAGTTGGATTCACACAATAACCTGAGCCAGCTGAGCCATGTTCATCAAACAGATCCTTTGCTGCCCTGAGCACTGGTAGTGAGGGCCCTTCTGGGGAAATGTGGAGCTATGGGTTGTGTCCAGCTGTGCTTGCTGTGGGCTGTAGAGCAGGTGCTCAAAGAAAATACTGCAGCTCATGACTCCTTTAGGGCTCAGCAGTCACTCAGAAGATGCTCTGGAGACACACAGGAATGCTCCTGGAGAAGGGCACTCCCAGGATGTGTGTCCCAGTGGCTGTGTGCCTGTGCTTTATGTGCTTGCAGTGAACCTGAGAAATTCAGCTCTGGGATGGATGTGCTGGGAAAAGGAGCCTCTCTGTGTGAGCCTGCAGGGAGCCCTGCCAGGATGCCACTGCTGGGGAAGCAGTTTGGGACAAAGGAAAGGAACCCCCAGGTATCAACACCTGTTTGCCCCATGGCTCGTGGGGGGAAGGAGGGATGTGGGTCAGCAGTGTTTGGAAGCTTCCCCCTCTCTCATTTCCATCCCAGCAGGGACTGGGGGATGCTGAAATACCAGAATCACCAGTGTGTACATGGGGTGCTGTGTTGTGCATCAGGTGGCTGAGAGGGAGAGGGTTTATGCCTCAGACTGGGAGTGTCCAAATTGCTCATGCATAAATGAAAAAAAAACGAGAAAATAATTTTCATGCTTTTATATACTGTAAAACCTCTTATGGCATCGACTAAAGTCTGACCTTCCTTAAATGAAAATTTCATCTCAACAGCTCATAGTATTTCCAACCTGGGAGGAGATCCATTGAGAAATTAATATTAGATCATTTCAACACCAGCCACAGCACTGTTTAGCTCCAAATTATATGATTCTTGAATTAGCTACTGTCTGTTTTCAGGAGTTTTTCATTACAAAGGGTCAGGAACCAGAGGAAATAGTTTTCTAAACCAGAAAGGAATATTAAATGACACAGTTGATAAGTATGAACAGTGGTGCAGAAGATTTATTGAGTAATGTGTTAGGTTGATAAATGATAACATTTATTTGCAATTTGAGGATGTGACCCAAATGACACTCATTAGCTCAGCTTGTGTAGAACCGATTAGTTTTGTAAATGTATTATTTGTCTGGTGCTATTGGAAGGAGAGTCTGCTTTAATTGATTGGAAATCTGTTTTATTTCAGTGAATATTATGTATTCTGATTTTAATTGTATTCTGTTTTTTTCCTCCTGAATGTCAGGGATATTACAGTCTATTACTTGAGCAGTGGAGTGCTAGAAGGCTGCAGTGTGTGCATTAATCCATACAGAGAGGGGCTGTAATAAAGCACAATTTCTGTTACCCACTGGGATTCTTAGGAGTGCACTGGGAGGGAAATGAGGATGCAGCTGGTTGCCCTATCCTTCTTGAACAATATATGTTCAGCTTCCCAAAAAGGGTTATGGATTTCAAAGCATGATTCCAGTTGCATGGAGCTTTTTGCCTGTGCCCATCAGCAGTGCCAGGTGAGGACACTGAGACCCCAGCTGTAAAGTGGAGGGGTTTGGAGAACCTGAGAATAAAGGTTTCACCCTTTGATGCAAAGCTCCAGTGAATATTAAACAATTACAATTTTCCATAGGTCTTTCTGTCCCAGAAAATGGAACAGCAACTCGTGTCTTTGTTTTAGGAAAGCTCAAAAAGCCTAATGAAAGCAATAAGATGCCTGGAGCTGTGCCTGTGTAAGATTCTGAATTAGGTAAGAGTCTTGAAAGGTGTTTTGAGAAGAAGCAGGAAAATGTTTGTTTCCACAAAGATATTGATGTGAAACTCTTCAGAGAGAAAAGCTTGCATGTTATTGAAGTATTTCATTCCAACCCTTGCTAAACCCACTTACATGCCTTCTGAAGTCTGGAAATGAGTTTTGTTTTGATACTTGCTCTCCCTTACTGCAGTGTAAACATAGGAAAATCAAAACTGAAATGAAACCTGAGAAAAATAAGTTTTGGTGAAAACATGGGAAGTCCACCAGCCTCACAGCCTCTTTGTAATGGAGAGTGAGATCTCAGCCCTCACCCATTCCAGGCAGCCACAAACTGAAAAAATTCGGGTGAAACCAGTAAACTATTTCCTGCCTGGTTGTCACAAACCTTTATCATGGATAGTTGTTTCATTTAGTTTCAGCTAATTCCTGCTTCTTTCAAATAAACTGTTATTTACTAGAGAGAAGAGACAAAAATGAAAACTGTCCAGTTGCTCCAATAGGTGCTTTGTTTGTTATACCACTAGGGTAGATGGTAATATTTCCTAAATCTCAAAAAAAAAAAAAAAAAAAAAAAAAAGCTCCCAAAAAAAGGCTAGTATTTTTTTTCCTGGTGCCCAGGTTTTCTAGGACACCACAAACTACTTTTAGAGTGAGGAAATTCTGCAAACACACATGGCACAAGAAATAAGTGATTAGAGTCAGTGGCTCCTGAGAACTTGTGGTGAAAGGTGGAAATGCAGCGCTGGCTGGCTGTTGTTCTAGAACAAGCACATCCTTCCTAAGAGAGACAATTTCCCTCATGAGAAGAATTTTCTCTGCCTAGGAAGTATTGAGATTTGAATAATTTTCCCGGGCAGAAGTGACATCTGTTTGCAAGTGTAGGATGCACACTGATGTCCTCCTGCTGCCATTTCCCTATCTTCCAAGAACATCCCTCACCATGAGGTTGTGCAGACAAGAGGCTTTAGGATTCCATTGTTTGGATAAAGGGATAAAGGACCTTTCCTTGTACATCCCTGTTTTCCTCTCCTGGGTATCAGTGTGCTGGCTCCTTCAAGGAAGGCATTTTTCATCCTGAAAAGAACCTCCAGCTAAAAAGTACTTCCTGACATATTTCATTGTTCAGACAGTGTTTTCTACCAAAAAATGGTTCAGCTATGATAAATTATTCTCCACTGATGGCAATTCATCAAAGAAATTCCCGAGTGTGGTGGGTACCAGCCCATGTGTTTGTTTGTGCAGCTGGCACTCGGGGCTGGGTGACAGCAGTTGAGCTGCTCGAGGCAGGACAGAAAAGTCCTGCTGTGACCAAAGGAGCCTGGACATGGCTCCTGCATCCTTCTCATGTGCCACAAATACAGGAGCAGCCTGTTTTATCACAGAAATACCTTTCTAGAACTCCCCCATAATTTTCTTTGGCTGTTTGTTTGCTTCAAAATCCATCCTGGGCTGAGATATTAACATTTTTTTGTCTCTTCATATTTTCAGGGTTATTTTAGATCTTCTTTTCCTGGGTGCGACTTTTATTTCCTTCAACAAACACATCTTTATTCATGTAGTTTTGAGCTACTGAAACCTTGGAGCTCATGAGCAGACCAGTGCTGCAGAAGGCAGCTCAGTGGAGCCCTGTGGGCTTTCCACACTTATTGATAGAAATCCTGGCACCAGAGTTTGTGCCAAAGCTTTGCTCAAGTAAAGCATGAGAGCACAAAACACCCAGAATCTCAGGAAACCTGGCCAGTGCTGCCATCTCCAGGGAGGGCTGCCTAAACTGCATCTCTTGTTTTTGCTCCTGAAGCAAAGAGAAAATAAGTCCATCTCTGCCCTGGCAATTTTCATTGGTGTGGGAGATCTGTGTGAAAAGCACAGCATCAGATGATCCTTAAATGATATTTTAATAATCAGCATAGAAATGTGTTTAATCTGGATTTAAATCTCCTGGAACTATTTTTTATTTATTTTGTTTTTTGTCTGCTCTTTTAACCAAAGACATGGTGCAGACAGATCTTTGGAGCAGAAAATGAGAGGATGAGAAAATAAACCTGCTCACAAGTACAGAGCTGCTACTTGTGCCTCCATAATGACATTATCCCTTTTGTTGCTTACACATTATCATGTGCAGTGCAAAATAAATATGCATGGTAGAGCTGTTAATGAACACCACTTGGATGCAGTTTCAGGAATAGATCTCAGGCATGCTTTGGAGCAAGTGTAGCTCTGTGCTCATATGATCAGCCAGACTCAAGCAAATCAAGCCTATCATGGCATTTCTTTTTCTTGATTATTATAATTTTAATCTAGTCTCATAATATATATATATAAATATTTGGTTGTGGTGCTTTGCCTGTTACATGGTCCTTTTCAGATGAGAAACTTTCCCATCTTTATGGAAACACCCGAGCAGGATATGCAGCCTCCAAGCAAAGCAGAATGCACAGAATTCCAGCTGGAAACAAATATTTTAAAGTGATGCACAGTGCATGTCTGTGAGCTAGTCATGCAGGAAGGGATGGCAATACAGGCATCAGCCCACCATCCTTCCTGCACTTGTGGGACTTTCTTTGTCCCTGATGCTCCCTGTCCTGGCTGCTGAGCATCAGCTCCAGCACTCTTATACCTGTCTGACAATTCCAATCACATCTGCCTCCAAATTCAACATCAAAATGGTCTTATTTATACAACAATTGTAAATACCACCCCCAATTACTTTTTTCATTTCTTGTAAGCAGAACAAATGATTGTCTTTCCTTGGTACAAGCCAAGCTGGCCCCATGAGACTGAAGACAGTACTAAAAAATAAATGCAGCATTTCCTCTGAATTTTCAGCTTACTCTTGCCAAATAACTCAGGGACGTAGGAATTAATATTGCTAAACACTAAGAGAAAGAGTCATTTCATTGCTAGCCCACAGACAGAACAAGAAGAACTTGTAATTATTTAGTGCTGCAGAAAAATCCATGCCTTCATCATTTCAGTTTCTTCTCATTAATAAGTCCAGAAGAAAAAATTCCTTTTATAAGAGAGCAGTATGCACATTCCTGAGCAGAACTTGAGTTGTTTTCCTGAGAATTTACTCAATTCTCTACACAGCTCTGTTACCTGTGTGGTTTATAATAATGGAACAAGAAAGTCTTGTGCCTTTGTCCTTCTTTCCAAGCCAGGGGCAGGATGCTGGTAAGAGTAACCCATGGAACAGCCAGAATTTGGGAAACAGCAGTGGGAAGGGAAGGGAAGGGAAGGGAAGGGAAGGGAAGGGAAGGGAAGGGAAGGGAAGGGAAGGGAAGGGAAGGGAAGGGAAGGGAAGGGAAGGGAAGGGAAGGGAAGGGAAGGGAAGGGAAGGGAAGGGAGGGAAGGGAAGGGAAGGGAAGGGAAGGGAAGGGAAGGGAAGGGAAGGGAAGGGAAGGGAAGGGAAGGGAAGGGAAGGGAAGGGAAGGGAAGGGAAGGGAAGGGAAGGGAAGGGAAGGGAAGGAAGGGAAGGGAAGGGAAGGGAAGGGAAGGGAAGGGAAGGGAAGGGAAGGGAAGGGAAGGGAAGGGAAGGGAAGGGAAGGGAAGGGAAGGGAAGGGAAGGGAAGGGAAGGGAAGGGAAGGAAAGGAAAGGAAAGGAAAGGAAAGGAAAGGAAAGGAAAGGAAAGGAAAGGAAAGGAAAGGAAAGGAAAGGAAAGGAAAGGAAAGGAAAGGAAAGGAAAGGAAAGGAAAGGAAAGGAAAGGAAAGGAAAGGAAAGGAAAGGAAAGGAAAGGAAAGGAAAGGAAAGAGCTGGACCCATCAAATTTTAAAATCATGTACCAACTCAAAAAATTGAAAAGCCACCCAGAGCTTTGGCATTTCAGTGCATTTTTACAGCAGTGTGGTAAAGGTAAGGAGTTAAATTTATGCCATGGATGAGAAAGGGACTCAGGAAGTGTAGCATATTTAGCCTGAACAAAAAAGCACACTGGATGATGATCTCATTACTGTGTCTAAATATATAAAAAGATTATAGAAGAATCTGGTCATGACCTACCTGGCTGGACTTTGTGAAAATTAGGGAAAGATTTATTAGCCATGACGGACAATGATATCGGCACAGAAATGAAATGGGTAAAGTTTTAATAATAAAGCCTTTTGAGCTGGTCTGGAGCACAAAGTCTGGAAGTAGAAAATATATATGAGAGACTTTCATAGATAGCCCAAGCTGAGGTGTAAAGAATAGAGATGCATATGAATAGAGATACATGTGAACATTGTATTTTTATTACTGTTTCTCAAAGTTTTTAATATTCCAAGAACTGAAAAAAATTATCAAGACAGTCAAGAGGAACATTTTTGCAGAAGCTGCATTCATAGTTGACGGAGTAGAGGATGATGGTTGAAACACACAGACCATAGAATAGGGGAAGAGAAGAGTAGGTTGAGAAGGAACTTGCCAAAACCAGCAGCTTGAGTCAGGGCTGTGTTTAACTGGCTCAAACCCAACCCTCCTTGAGTCCCTGCTCCAGGTACAGTATAGATATGTATAGTTTAAAAACTCTTTCCAAACTTACATCTGTCAAAAAAACATGAAAAAAAGCTGTCCATGGGTGTTTCAGTAAATGAACTTCTATTAAAAACCAAAAAAAAAACAAAACAAAAAAAAACCAAAAACCAACCAAACAAAAGAAAACAACACTCTCCAAGCTTTTTAACTACTGAAAAAACCAAATATACATAAATAGAATGCTCTTATTGGTGCAGAATTGAATAACTTGGACAGACAGCCACAAACCCTCAAAATTAGGAAATTAAGACCAATGAGAGAATTCACTCAGGCAGTGCTTTTTACTCAGGATAGAAAATACAAAGAGTAAGTTATCAAGAAAGGTCATAAAAGGCAATGAAATAAATGAATTTAAGAGACAGCTAGACATTTTTATGGAGAGAAGGGATTGAAGAATTCAGAGCCAGTGACAAATCAGAGAGATGAGGTTGAGATAAAATTAACGAGGACAGGCTTGCTTGTGGCCAGAGGCATTTACTGTCCAGCAATACCTTATGTCCTCTGTCATTACATCCTAATCTAACGCTGACATCTGAAGATAGCATGAAATCTTTTACACCTCTTAGTATATTAAAAAGAAAAAAATGCTTTCAGTGTTTTCCCCCATGGGGAAAAACATAAAGTTGTTTTTTCACTTTTCAACACATGCACGTCATTGCCAGGGCTGCTGAAAGGACTCAATCTCTGACAGTACAGCGTGGCCTGATTACAAACTCACAGTGTGCTCCCTTGGCTGCTGTAAAAGCCTCCACAGAAGTGTTTCAATCATATTTGTAAGCAAAATCTTGTTTATTTCTCTGCAGTTACTTTTTTTAAATCACGGAGACCAAGTGGAGACTCTCACAGAGGTGTCCTGCTACTCCAGTGGTGGGTTCACTCCTCTTGCAGTGCCATCACCTCTGCCTGCTGATGGGTGGGCAGAACCTCTTGGGGCTGTGGCAGATTTTGGCACTGTCCTTGGGCCTCCATCAGCCAGCCACTGTCTCCAGAAGTGTCCCACTGCTGGTGAGCCATCAGAGTTCCAACATCCCACGACCTTTTTAGTCCCCAGACATCAAGGGCTTGGTGCAAAACCACAACCTTGAACAGGAGGAAGAGCAGCTCATGCTGTTAATTTACCTGGGATTGGAAGAGAGGGCTGTGTGCCAGTCAGGGAACTGTATGTGTCCCAGACTCTTCAGGAGTTAATGCTCATGAAGGGAAGATTGAAGGAAATGGGCCTTGACGTTTTGGAGGATGTAGATTTACATTAGTTCAGGCTTAAAAGTATAGAGGGCAAGTAGAAGGCATGGACAAGGACATCTGGGATAACAGGGCAACTTCACATGTTAGCGTTCTGGAACACATATTATCACAGGATATGAATTTATGCAGGTGCTTTTATTGAGAGCTCTGGGAATCAGGGGTACAGACCCAAATCTGACTCAGACATGGCTTTCGAGCTGAACGTATTTTATATTCTATTGTTATATAACTTACATATAACTTACATAACTTATATATTGTTATATAACTTACATAACTAACCCTAACCCTAACCCTAACCCTAACCCTAACCCTAACCCTAACCCTAACCCTAACCCTAAACTTATATTGTTCTATTGTATACAATTGACATGAGTTTCTCATGATCTTTCTTAGGTCCTTGACCACAGTTTCTCATGATTATTCTTATGATTAAACAGTAATTATATTTAATTACTAAACAATCATCACATCTAACAATTCTATCATTTATCATGTACTAGCTACACAGGTGCAGTTCTAGTGAGGTACAAAGTCTTCATGTGCTTAGGGTATTTATTTTTCTTTTCAGGGCCTACTAAGCTTAATTTTCATTTTAACCCTAAATCCCCATTATTTTAAAACCCTTTTACTATCACACAGGCGGACATGAGAGCTTTTCCAGGCAGTAGATAAAGCTCAGGTAGCTCTTTCTCAGGTAACCCTTCTGAGAGAGTGCTGGGCACCTCTGGAGCACTAGATCTGCCTGGCAGCCCACACCATTCCCTGGGTCCAGGAGAGCTTTCCAAGACCAGAGAGGCCAAGCAGCAAAAAACGTGTATTCCACCCTCAAAAATTCACGCAGGTCTCATGTAGCTGTGCTTTGAGGGAAATTAATGTCTGTGTTTCTACTTCTTCCCTGTGAGGAGGTGAGGCCCTGGCACAGGGTGCCCAGAGCAGCCGTGGCTGCCCCATCCCTGGAAGTGTTCAAGACCAGGTTGGACAGGGCTTGGAGCAACCTGGGACAGTGAAAATTGTCCCTGGCCATGGCAGAGACTTGCAAAGATATCTTTAAGGTTCCTTTCAACCCAAACCATCTGCCCCTGAACCCAGACTCTGGGGCAATGTCAGGCTTGGTGAGCTTTACAATGTGCATGTTCTAAAGAAAATACCCATCTACAGAACATTTCTGTCATGCTGACAAGTGCAGAGATGCTCTCTTATTAACAGAATCTTTTTCCTTCATGTTGATAGCTTCACATTACTAATATGAATTGAATTCACACAAAAGCATCTGTGGTTTTTTAGTTGTAATCTTTTCCATGGATCTCTATAAATATGCAATCCTGAAGCATGTCCCTGTTTCTGTAGGGTTTACTGTAACCAACTGTTCAATCTAAACTGCACTAATGAAGGCTAAACACAAATAATGCTAATTTGAAAAAAAAAAAATGCCTGATGTGATTAGACTTTCATTGAACACAACAGCAAGACTAGAACATATTTTCCTTCCTTTTTAGCTGCTTCTGCCCTAATCTGAATACCAACATCTTAAATCCATCATGAGCCCAGCAGGCAGCCCACCTTTATGGAGAATTTTACCTTTAAAAATAGAATGAAAACAGCTCTTATGGGCCATCAGAGGATGGGCAGCCCCACTGGCTCAGTGTGTTGAGCTAATATGGAACAGGAGGAGGTGCAAGTTCTTGGATTTATTTTTGTTTTAAACAGCCCCTCTGCTTCGCAAGGAGCTGTATTGACGGACTCCGAAGGAAAGCTGAGGTCAACTCTTTGTCTTGGTGAGTTAGTGGAGAAATATTTAACTGAGACCTTATGGAAACTACTTAACTGTAATAATAGCATCAAATTGCTGCTGAATGTGTTTCAGGAGCTGTCATTAACCACATAGCTATACAACCTAACTCTATTTGTTTAAATAAAGATCTCCCGAGGTCACATTATTCCAGTATAAATTTGAAAGGCTTGGCTGCTGCAAACAGAAAGCTGGAGACAGAAAGCAGGGTTTGGATGAGGTCCAAGCTTTATCATATCCATTCTTTGGTGTGGGCGTGTGGGGACAGAGATCTCACTAGGACTTTATGGGCTTCCCAAGCAGCAACACCATGCAATTCCTTTTTGCCATTCTGGGATGCAGCTGCAATATGAAATCAGCAGCTCCATCTTATCATGGGGGTCCTGGCAGGAAATATTTATGATGGCTTGGGGGAAATTGTCCATTTCTCTGTTTTTTCCCTGTTGACCAGAGTATCACTTAGCAGTGAAGACAGGCTGTTAACCAAAGACAGGCAAAGATAGGATGAGGGGTCGTTAGTGCAATTGTTGCTTAAGACTGAACTCAGTAAAAGGGACAGAATAGATTATCTTCACTTAGATTAGACCTACCACAATAATGTAATCCAACTGAAAGAAGAAAAAACAAAAAAGTCCTAATTTTTTCAAAAAGTGGATTACAGTTCTTTGCATTCTAACCTTTCTCTTAAGTATCTGGGACAGAAAACTGTCCAGTGAGGAGACACTCTCAATGATTAAGATCTTTAACTGCACAATTTAGGACACATCCACTTAAAATAAGTGTAAGATATTAAAGAGGAAAGTCCTTTGCATGCTGTCCTCACTGCAGCACAGGTTTCCCACCTGGGGCTTCCCAGACCTGTCCACATCCAGGTGCATCTCACCTGAAAGGACTGAATGAAGAAAAGCATCACCTGCCAGCATTTGAACAGCTGATGGAGGCTCATGTAAGAACAGCATCTTTGGCTAAATGTGGAGTAGAACTCCTAAAAGGGAGGTGGTTTGGCATTTCTTATTAGTAGGCTGACTTTAGTCCAGTAGTCTTGGAATGAGGCTAAATCCTTCTCAGCCAGGGGTGAGATCCATTTTCTGTGTCTTTCTCAGCAGTTTTATGTGAGGATGCAGTCAATACTACTCCCTTTGACAGTATTCCACATTTCAGAAGTGATATGAGATTCATTCCAGGAAAATAGAACATACAGCCCAAAAAAGCAGGGCCAGGTGCAAAAGAATCACTGCTAAGAGGAGTCAGCAGAGCAACTTTATAAAGAAACACAAAAAGGGCTGGTAGGGATGGTCTAATTGTAAAGTGAGTATACAAAAGTCTCATTGATAAAAGGGTAAAAAGGTCAGAAGTGTCTTGAGCACCCACTTCCAGCTGAGAGGGGCTGCAGTGTCCCTCAGATGCTCTGCAAGAAACATTTTAGACCTCCAAAAAGTATTTTCATAGCACCACTGAGAGAAGATAAAAATGGTAAATATTGTAGTTATTACCTGGAATAATATATTTGATGTGGAGAAATGAAAACCCAAAGGATGTAAAAGAACTGTCAGGATCCAATGAAATGCTTAGAAAGGAAAATATTTCTTTCCAGTCTGGAACTTGTATTAGCCAGTGAAACTGCAGATGAAACTGGGAAAGGGCATTCTTAGGCATGGTTAAACATATTTTTATTTGTGGATTATTGCTTTAAGTAAATAACCTATTCATTTTCTAAATTCCTTATCCTTTCACTTTGCACTCAGAATCAGAGGATATTGCAGGAGGCTGATGGTCCCTGAGACTCCTCTCAGAGCAGGACTGATCCATATGAGCAGTTCTTTGAGCAGGCAATGAGGCATTGCCCAAAAACCTGCCAGAGCTCAATGTGGTCAAGATCTGATTTGATTTGAACCAGTCCTGAAATAAAAAAATACTACAGTGACTTTATCCAAAAGAAGAATTTGGTCTAAAATCTTCATTACATGCAAATTCCACCAGGATATTGCATAGTTAAGGTCTCTGCATACATTTGAAATAATCCTCTTTTCCTTTATGTAATGAATAGAAAAGATGGAATTGCTTCCCCAGACTTTCTGAGGAAATTGAAGTGATGTGCTAAAGATTTAACAGCTTTTATTTCTCTTTTCAGATCTTAACCAAATATGAAATATTAAAGTACTAATATATTTAATGAAACCAGAAGTTGCTGTTATAATTAATTTCCTTTCCGAGAAAAAGTATTGCCAGCTTCTTTTGGAAAGAATGTGAGTAATCCTTTAAAAGAAAACTAGAGCAAATGTATGAAAACCTTTCTCTTCCTTAAATCTCAACGATAAAGCCTTTTATTAATCAACTGAAGAGCACAGAATGTCTTCATGAAGCAGAGCTGGTGGTAATCCATGTGTATGTCTTCATTACCAGCACAGACACACCAAATGGTTCCTGTCCTCTTCCTGCCTGGAGACAAAGCAAAAAGGAGTCTTGCCAAGTACCTGAAATAGATTTTTTCTTTTTTATCATCAATATTGTAAACAGCCATTTTTCTATCCTCTAAGTTTATTTGTGGATTATTCTATAGAAGACTATAATGCATAAAAAAATATTCTGATAGCTGCTGCTGATAGAAAGAGCTGAACAGATGAACCAGTTACCTCAGAAACTCTTACATAAAACCTGTGAACAAGGAAGAGGGAAAAGAAAAAGTCATAGCTACGCAATAGAAATATTTTTAATAGAAATATTTTTAATAGAAATATTTTTACATATCTTTCCCTACAGGTTTCTCCTCCTTACAGATGCCCCTGGAGCAATGGACACCTCAATGGGCACAGCCAATATTCCTGGATGAAGGTCATGGCTTGGGGTGGTTCTGCACCAACACAGCCTCGCTGTCCTCGGTGCACAGACACCCAGCAGGATGGAGAGGCAGAAGAAAATGCTCTCCAGACCAGTGGATCCACACTTGCCATCAGCCACGAGAAGGTTATTGCTCCAGAGGGTTGTTTTGTTTTGGTGGGTTGGGGCGTTGTTTGCTTTTTATTTTTTGCGGTGTAACATTCTGGAGTAAAAAATAAATCCCAAAGAACAAGACTCTCCTTTATGCATGCAACATATGAAGGGATTTAAAATTATTATAATTTTCTAGTTTGCTTGTTTATTCAAAAAGTCAATGGAGACATCTGGTGCTTTTGCAGCTAGATGAGCATGCCAAAAATACAGTAATAATAAAAAAGCCAATGAACAAAACCTTCCTCAGGGCCACAGCTGGGAGCAAAATGATGTCTGACATAAAAGTGACTAACCCTGTCACCTGTTTTCATTTGCCCTTTAGTATGCTGCAAAACAAGCATATGAAAAAGGTAAAACCATCTAGCAAAAAACAATATAACTGGAAGGGATTGGTTAGCTTATTTTTTTTCCTCTCTCTTGTTCAACTTCATCAATGATTCATTTAAAATACTAATGTTTTTCAGCCTATTATTTGAAGTTAAAAGAAGCATATGGTGCTCTGAGACAAAAGATAATTAGATTTCTTGTCTGCCTTCAGTATTATAGTTTGTTAATTCACTTTAATGGCATTTACAAACAGAATAGGCAGAATAAATGATAGACTAGATTAAGATGTTTAAACTGATGAGTGTTGATTTTCTGAGTTTGTTCCTTGGAATATCACAACTGTCCTATGGTCCAGCCACTGCAGCATCCTTTGCTCTTTAGGCACTGTTTGATAAGAATAAGAAAATCCAATAATCCTGGTGGTGATGGAAAGACCCAGTCACAGCAGCGTTTTCCTCCTAAGCACTGCAGTTCTTGTTATGGCCTGAAGCAAACGCCTCACAGCCGTTCATTGTGTCCTTATTTGATGCTCAGTCAGCCTCCTGTCCATCCACACCCATGGCTCATCATTCATTTGAATCCTTCTAAACTCCTTCCCTGGTACCATCTGACAGCAATCAGTGCAACACATTGCAGATGCATGGTCCAAAGCCCAGTTTTTTCCTTTTTGATGCCAACCAAAATAAGAACTCAAGAGTCTTTAGAATCTTAAATAATCCATTGAGACAAAACTTAACCCAAACACTGCCTAGACATTTTGATGTAGCCTTTACAACTCCTACAAGGAGGAAAAGAAAGGTTTGAGGCACAATGTGAAACCACAGCTGTACAGTGGGCTCACCTCTATCTGCCCTCAGAATGAAAAGAATACATATGAGGTAATAAAGAAAAATGCTCTGTAGATTTACTATCTCTCTATCATCATGATTTTTTTAGACATGATTTGTTTCGGGAGAAAAAAAAAAAAAGAAAATGAAAAGTGAAATAATATTTTGGGGGTTGAGCTTCCGCAGCACATCTGATATGTTTCAAGATGGAAAATTATTACTTCAGGTAGAGAAGCTGGTGATGAAGTCATCAGTTTGACACCTGAGAAAATAAATATAAGATATCATATTCAGCTGCATGCTGCTTACAAACTTCTCTGAGGGGCTGTAATTGCAGGTTCTTTCCAGTGAAGATAATTAAGTATTTACGTGTCTTAATGAATAAGACTCTGAAGTGTGCTGCTGCACACCTTGACTGTTATCCCTCTTCAGATATGGTGAATCCAGACCAGAATTGCTACAGGAGAGATAAAGTATCTCAGAGGAGAACTTGTTTACAAAATCAGACTTTTTTTCTGCTCAAACATTGAGATATGATTGCCCTTGATAATTGAATTTGCTGAGGTCACTACTGGTGTAACCTCTTCAAACAACCCAAACTCAACAATACCTGGGTCACAGTGACAAGGTTTGCACTGAAGAGGAGCAGTTTCATTTCCTACTAAAATGGCAGTGGGAGATAACATTCCTGTGTGGCACGTGTACTGCTGAGGTGTAGGAGTCAGATGAACTGCAGTCCTCTTGACAGGAAGGGAAAATATAGTCCTGCCTGTATAATGTCTTCCCTTAATGCAACATGACCCCAGCCAAAATTGATTTAATCATTCAAATAGTATTGTTCCATTTCCCTTATTTCTTGTCTAATTTAATTTTATGCTGAGGGGCTTGCGTGCAATAATTATTTTTGCATTGACATACCTCTCAAAGGCAGCTTTTCTTATTTCTTAAAATAAATTTATGAGATAAAACATTAGACCTCTGCCCTCCTTGGCTAACAGGACACAGGCAAAGTAGTTTTTTACACTTATGTGTTAATTTAGAATATTAAAAAGACATTGACTATAAAGTTTTATGTGTCTTCTTTTTTGTATGCAGACCTGCAGCTGATACTTTTACATTGCAGCATATTCTGGGTTATTTGATATTATTCTCCTATAACATAACATGAAAGATACGGATGACTCTTCTTTTTGCTCACTAAAGTTTGCATAAATGGTTGCTACAGGGTGTGTGATTTCTAGTCATTAATGAATCCCAAGGTCTGGTTATGAGGCAGTAAAAGTAAACAGCCACTCATAAATGATATAACTGCAGGATTTCATCCCTTCCTTGGAGAACAAGCATAATTTCAAGGCTGTCTGTGATCCATCTTGTCCATCTGGTTTTCCTCATTTAGTATGAAAAATAACAAGATTGGTCTAAAATCCTTCAGAAACGGGTACAATGAGAAACCAACTGAGAAGCAACTAATAATAACATTGCACTTGAGCTTCAAACTAGTACAAGCATCAACAGTAAAAGTTGCTGCTCTTGGTGAGACCTGAACAATCAATTTAAAATGAGCTGTCCAGAGCAGGTGTGTGGCTACATCTATTCAGTATTGTTATTTTCCTATACAATAATGTTAACATTATCTAGGATTTTGATTTTCTAGTGTTTACACAAATATTTTCATTGAGTATTTTGACTGCTAGTCCCTACCAACTCCCCAAATTTTAAGTCCTTCCCAGACATTGACTCTCCAGCAGAAGGGTAGACACGAGCACAGGACAATGACTGTCTGACTCCCTCAGAGTGAAGGCCTCAAATTCCCCCTGAGAAAACAAAGAAGAAACCAGAAGTTGGCTTGAAATGGCTTGTTTAGAAACCTGGCAACAAGGACCTTTTAAAACTTGTTTAAAAAAAAAAAAAAAAAGCAGCAGAAAAGGAATAGAAGCATCTCTTGCCAGCTTGGCAGCATGGAGGCCAGATTTGTTTAAGCTGAGGAATGGGCATGTTTGCCTTCAACTCTTTTGAAACAGGTGACAGATATTGTGCCAGAAATAATTTACTGACACAATTATTGTTTCTTCAAGTCAATGTTTGACCTAGACCTAGGGCCAAGTGTGTTTCTTTTCCTAACATAATCTCAAGACATTTCTTCCCTGAAGGTGAGGAAGTTTAGAGTGAAGAAAAGAATGAATGTGTACAGGCACACAGAAAGTTTACTAGTTGGTGGCAATCCAAAGTTAAAAATATTTGAAACACTGTGCAAGCACATGCACATACCTACTTGAGAGTCAGAGCCTGTTTGTACAGCCAAAATCTCATGTCCAGCTTCCTTCTGCTTCAGCTCCTTTCCAGCTGACAGGCTGCAGAGAAATGTACCCTGGCTGCCAAAACAGATCATGGTCTTTGACAACAGTTGACATTGAGGAAATAAATACTGTGCTTACATATTTTGGTAATATCTTTTGAAATTGTGGAAGGAAGATGTGAGGATTTGGAGACCTATAGGAAAGCACATGTTGATTTCAGGATTTACCAAACAGCAAATATATCTTTGCTCTGAAAAAGTCTCTCAGGGAAGGTCTTTACCTCTGCAAACCATTCCAGAATTTGCAGGAGAAGCTACCAAATATCCCAGTCTCTCTCTTTTTACCAGTTTAACTTTTCTTTCTCACCCTCTCTTCCTTCTGTTTGCTAGCTGTCCCTTCTTTTCCTACATACCTATAAAACATCTGACCTTCTTATATCCACCATCTAGAGAAGGTGCTTGAAAAGTGTTCAGAAGCCTTTAAATTGGAGTAATAATTGTGAATGATGCATACTCTCAAGGGGAAGGATCAGTGTCATTATTTGCACGTGAGCAATGTTAAATCTTCTCCTAATCTCTTATGATTTTATTTGGTATTCATTTCAAATATAACTTGCAGCTTGGTTTCTGTTAGTTTACATCATATTGAAGGATGTGTACTAAATGTGCTGGTTCTTCTTTGTATTATTGCCATTGTTGCCTCCTTTTTCCCCTCTCCTTTGCTGACTCTTTTCTCTCCCCAGTGCATCAAAAGGGATGCACTCATGCATCCTTTTAGAAGACAGGGCTCTGAGCAGCCTGATCTGATTGAAGATGCCCCTTCTCATTGCAGGGGTAGCACTAGGTGACCTTTAAATGTTCCTTCCAGGAGAAATCATTCCAAACACTTGCAAGCCACCTTTTTGATGCCAGGATGAACTCTAACATATTTTGCTCTAATTGTTTTTGGCTTCTGTGAAGAATCTTTCTTGTAGTAGAAGTAGCAGCTTCAGCTCAGTTAGATCAAAATTTACTCCAAGAATTTCCCTGTGTCTGCTTGTTTCCTTCCAGCACTCTTGAGATAATTGCAGGAGTCTGATGAATAACTAGAGTGGATGCAGATTAGATGTACTCCTCCGGATACTCTGAAGTGCACTGGAGCAGCCAGACCTTTGGTCAGAAACACATTTACATTATGACTCAGCCTTCTGACAATTGCTTCATTAGTAGATATTTAAAAATGAAAGAATAAAGATTCCCATCTGACCCACTCATTTATATTCCTCTGAGCAAGCAAGGCAAGAATGTGCAGAGCTTTTGCACTCAGAAAATGTTTGGTTTGCACAGTCACATTGTTAAATTCTCAGCCATGCAAAAAAATTATTAAAATTAAATTTCAAAAAAATTTTAAAAATTTTAATTAAAATATTATTTTATACTTTAAAACTTTTGTTTTACTTTACATATATTACTATATTCTAAAAATTTAAACTAAGTTTTATACTACATAATATTACATAATTTTGTTTAAACTATACACCTGTAATCTTAGATGTATTATTCAATTTCAAAGACCTTCTCTACAACCTAAAGTCAAATATAATATTCTTTTAAAAATCAAAACCTGTCAACACCAAAAATACAAAATTCTCAAAAACCAAAATCCCAACATAAGGATTTCTCCATAATACAGACATGTCCAAATTCCTTGAAATTGTGGCAGTGAAATGTAAACAAAAACAAATTAAAAACTGCAGAGTTTTCTTTCGAAGTAGTCGGGAAAACCTGAGCCCATCATATCTAAAAGAGTAATTAAAATATTGCTCCTTAGTGAGGAACAATACACAGATTTTCTGATGAGATGCAGTGAAAGATGGGATGACACATTGAGCAACCTGCTCTGGTGGAAGGTGCCCCTGCCCATGGCTGGGGGTTGGACCCAGATGATTTTTAAGGTCCTTTTCCACCCAAACTGTTCTGTTATTCTGTGATACTGCTGTAGCAGCAGAGGGATAGCCCCAAGGATTCATAATCACAAAACTTGTACTGAAGTGTCACTTGCAGGGATGGACTGGTTTGTTGTGGGATTTGTCTTCTGGGAACAGCCCTTGCTGGGCACTGTGACATTGCTCTGTCACAGGTGGGTCAAGAGCCTGGGCAACATTTAATATGGAGGAAATCTGTGAACATTTTTTGAAAATGTGTCAACGCTGGTGATTTTGCAAAGCCCAGCTTGTCTCAGACAAGCAGGAATGATTCCTTGATACAGAGAAGCTGAGCCACAAATCCCACTGTAGTCAATTATAGCGGGCTGAGATTCAAGCCTTGACTTCTTGGGTGTCAGGGGGAATATTCTGAGGGCCTGAGTTAGTGGCAGCAACCTCAACTCAACCATCTTGATGTGATGTAGAGCTGGAAGTGTTTAATGCTTCTATGTATTTTGTTTTCCAGAAGGTGAGGACAGAGAGTATTTTATGGGACAGGGAAACTTCCAGAAATCTCTGGAAAATCATAGCTGGAGTCTTACACTTGTGAGACCTGCCAGTTTCAGAGGTAAAGCCAAATGATGCAAAGAGGTTTTTGAGACCTGTATGGAACAGGGACTTTTATTCTTCTCTTTAAGTGTCTGATGTTAAACAGAAAACAAAAGAGAGGATTCAGACTACAATGAGGCAGATTGTGCCTGCGCCAAAGCAGGATCAAAGGAAGCAGTGTATTAGCTTGGAAAGCTTTAGGTCTGGCAGTTGAATAAAGTAGATGTTCTACAAATAATTTCTTGTGAGAAAAATTAAAAATGCAGAATTTGAGCTTTATCTCATATGTGACCCAAGAATGTAGGTCTTTTATTTCTTATTCTAGATGAAATCCTGTTATACGGTTGCCTTTTGAAGGTTATAATTGCTCCAAGGAATCGTGCTTATACAGCATTCTTCACCTCGTAAAATCAGTCTTAGTTTAGCAGTGCAGCCCTTTGATGGGAATATTTCATGGCCTGTGTAAAGTGGGTTAGGACTTTGCTCATTCCCTTGTCAACACATATGAATCCTGGCCAAAATAAATGTCATGTCTTACTGGCAGGGACCACTAAAGAAATCTTAGCCTTATTGAGAGGATTGTGAATGTAGGACTTTTCCAGCTCCAGCATTTATTTCAAAGATTGCAGTATTTTGGAGCAAAATGTGAAGATCACAAAAACACTTTGCTGCTGCCTATATTACGATTTTTGGGGGAAGAAATAATAGCTCTAAAGCTCTACTTTGTGAATAAGAGAAGAGTTGTCCTCTGCATTGGTGGATGATTAAAAGATCAGAGAGAGAAAGGTGTTCATAATATCCATGAAAAATAAGCTGAAGGTTTCTGAAGGCTCACAGAGGTAAAAATGATAAAGCAGGACAAAAGAAAATGTGTGTTGTGTTTTCAAGGTCTTTATTTACAGAGTACCACTTTTTTTCACAGTGTGCTTGTGTTTATCCACTGAGGGATTTTATTTTGTACTATGGACTTCAGTGGAACTAAGATCAAACTAAAAAATTTGCCAATATATAGGAAAACACAAAAACAGGAACTGGCATGGGTTTATATCACTATTAATTATTATTTTCAAAGTAAAAAAAAATTACTTAGGTTTACTCTAAGTGTTTCTGAAAAAACTATACTTTTTCCTGCAATGGTTGAGAAGTGATTCCACTTGCAGATCAGCCTGAAATGTAGGAAACAAATGTCAGCATCCAATTTTGTAAATTAACATTTTGAAAACATTCTATATTTCTTATCAACAAAGTTTGACTCCATTATTTTGGTTTGCTTTGTAAGACAAAGGTACTTTGTTATTTACTGTGAATTTATTTTCTGTTGAGTAAATTCAGATAGTTCATTCTCAAACTGTCATTGAAATAAAGACTCAGTCATTACAATATCCATAATCTGAATACAATCATCCATGAAGCAAATGAAGAATAAGCAGAATTACAGAGATATGGTGAATTCTTTCTCTGGAAATCAAACTCTGCCAAAAAGATCCTTTTTTTTTTTTTTTTCCCATTAAAAAAATACATGTCTTTTTAGTTCCATAGAAGTAGCTGCATGACTCACAAATACACTTTGATATCGTTGTTTTTATGTTTTCAGGATGCCATGAAGGAGTGTTTATGATATTTATGATTTAGTGACTGTAGAGACCAGCACTTCCTGCTGATTAATTGTATCAGACAATGGCGTCAGCAGAGGTGAGAAAGCTGCTGCCAAGAAAAACACAATATAGCAACAAGAAATACAAAAGTAATAAATACCTAAGGATGCACTGATGCACCTAAAATCACATAGATGCCAATATATTTAATATTGATGCCAATTTCAATGAGAAAGCATCAAAAGAGGTAGCACAATTTTGCATATAACAATTTGTTATAACAAATGGGCATATATAATGCTGGGCATTGTTAATGTGCTTAAATGTTTTTTTATCATCTTAGGCAAGATTCTGTCTTCCCACAAATGCATACTGAATCCTATTTCTACTTTGAAGATTTATTTTTGTCTTACTAAAGATGTGACATTATCTGCTACTTTATTTGTTTATTTAACTTACATAAAAAATTGCACTTACCCACAGATATTCACAGTTGACTTTACAAGGACAGCTCCAGGAATCTGTTTGTGCTGAATTTATGAATTTTGGGTGGAAATCTAAAATTGTTCCTTAATTTGATGCTTTGATATATCTGAGTTCTGTGCAGTTTTCTGTTAGCATAATTTTGGCTAGAAATGATGGGAAGTTGTTTAAGTTTGACGACCATTCAGGCACGTGGACCACCACCAGACCTGAAATAATCACCATTGTGGCCAACATTGCAGTGGGGCATGAGTGAAAGAAGGGAACTCATGGGGCAGGTGGATTCCTGCTTGGCAGGAGAGAAATGGGGTACAGGAAGGAGTTTAGGGTCAAGGTCTATGTGTAAAGGTAGGAGAATAAATACCTACAGGATTTCACTATCAAATCCAGACTGATGCCTTTGTTACCCTAGCCAAAGAACAACTAATGAGCATCTCAAGCCAAATGTCTGCTGCTTTTGCAGTGCTGTGGGTCCAGCCATTCATTTTAGAGAAGTTATTCTATATTAAAAAAAAAAAAAAAAAACCAAAAAACACCAAACCCACCTGGTTTAAACCATCCTCCTAAAAAAAGACACCAATGCAAAGAATGTTCCCCTGCTCAGATCCTGGGAATGGTGCCATGCTGCATCCTGGTCTCCAAGGATGAGGGATCAAGAGCAAGAGATATAGACAAGCTTGAAAGCATTCACATTTGATGGGCTGAGACACACATATTGAAGATTCGAGATTTTCTATTTGTTTGAGTCCTACAAGTCCAAAACTTCCAGAAGAATTCCTTCTGAGCAGGACAAGAGGGACAATGACCTCCTAAGCTTCCTGCTAATGCTTTGTACATTAATGTTATTATAACTGTTGTTGGTATTATTAAACAGAGCTTTAAACTACACAGAATCTCATAATAATAAATGACACTTTTGCTATATTACCTGTTTAATACTCAGCAATTGCTTGTAATTAGATATATCTAATAAAAAGGCTTCTTGCCAACTTTATCTTCTTAATTAAGTGCTTCATGGCTTCTAGTAAAAGTAAAATATGTTCTGTTGGTGTTATATTAGCTTGGGACATCTGCCCTGATGATGTACTTTTTCTTACTTTTCTCAAAGTTATCATTTTGTTCCTCACAAGACCTAAAGGCTACTGATGTCCCTTTCTTTGAATATTTGCACTGACTACTTTTACTTTAGATGTAATCATTCAGATTTTGATGCTCTGCTTGTTCCCCTTTTTTTGATCCTTCTAAGGATATTCTCCAAAGGAGCTTAGCATTCAACCAAGTGGCTCCCACCAATTTTATGAGCAGCAATGTCAGATCCTGAGGTTCAGAACTTTGTCAAATATCAGTACCTCCCTGAGCAAGGCTTTATTTCATGACCTTCCTAACATTTCTGAGGAGAATTTTGAAGAGCAGTCGTTCCTGCCTCATTTCAACACTGTCAGTTTTTATTCTCTTGCTCTGTGTCTGCAACCACTGATGATAGATTTTTGGGCCTGAACAACGAGAAAATGTCAGTCACTGTCTGTTAGGAGCCTCCCATCTCCTCCCATGGCCCATCCTGATCCAGAGGTGTGATCCTGCCTACAGCAAAACCACCCATAAACCACATAACCCAACCAAAGCCCCTAAAACCTAATTCCTTGTGTATATTAGTGTGTCCTTGTATTGGGATGGGGAATTATGATTTTTTGTCAAGCAAAAGAAATCAGGATGGCAGCTCACCAAAAGTAAACTATAGGAGATGTCAGCAGGAGGAGATGCTGCCCAGGGAGCTCGTTAGAGTACCTGGGCTAATCAATCATTGGAATTCTTCCTTAGCTTGGGTGTTTGATCAAAACTTGTGGATGTTCAGTGATTGCAAAGGAGCTGCAGGTTGAGTTTCAGCCCATTTCTTATATTTATTTTGATTGTGTTGATTTTTCCAAGCTAAAAGGAATGAGCAAATGTCTCCCCATCTGAAGCAGGAAAAAAACATTTCAAGTACACACATATCTTCTGAAAACTGCTTTTCTCTCAGTTCTTAGGCCACAGCTTTCAGTTCCACAAATGATTCATTTCAAAGTTAGGTTGACACGGAAAGCTGAGCAGAATATTGTTTACAGAAGGGAAAAGACCAATCATAATAGAAATACTTGATTTTTCCAGGGTCACTTTATATATATTTACAGTAGAATTTCAGCCTCATGCTGGCCAACAGAGACTCCTTCAGGGAGATATTTAGAACATTTGTGAGAGAAAGGGGGCAAAATATGTAATAGAATTACTCTTGCAATTATACACTATTTATTATTTTTAGCTCCAGAATGGCAGTAAATATGGTTTTCTGTGCTTGCTTGGGGCAAACAAACTAACTGTAGAAATGCAAAGTTGTGGAATTTCCATTTCATTTCTTGCCTCATTAATTTCATTAACTTACAAATAGATGAATACATAAAATTAAAAAGTAATTTCCTTTAAATATTTTTAAATTACTCTCTCCAAGTTTTCAAACCTTTTAATCTGTTCTTTTAAGGTCTCCATCTAATTGCTCTTACAGAGGTATAATTGGGCTTTTGTGAATCAGATATCAGTGTGATGGATTATAAGGAAGATAATCAGAGGGTGCCATTCACAAGATAAATGCAATTGTTTCTAAAATATTTCCTTGTAGTCTGTGGCATTTCACTAACTCGGCAGCATGTATGAAATGATGTGTGGGTGGGATGTGTGAAGGTGTGGATTTATGTGGGGAAATCAAATCTAGCCATGGAGGAAATGCTATTTCTTCTCTTTTTTTTTTTTTTTTTTTTTTTACTTTTTTTTTCTTTATTTTGTTCCTTATACAAGGACAAATTGCATGGGAATTATAGTGTTTCCCATTTAATAGAAGTAGCCTTCATGCTGATGTTTTTTACAACAGTGACAAATGGCAGCTAAAAAGAAAGGGAGAGAATGTAATCAATCTTTATACCTTTAAAAATAGTTGAAAACTAAGATGAAAACTAAACCAGTTGAAGAGCAAAAGAAATAGTTGGAAGCAAACAATTATCTGGAAGAGAAGGGAAGTGCAGAAGACGATTTGGGACTCAGTGCTGGGTCTTGGAGGAGGCAAAAACTCCAGTTCTGCTTTTCTTTCTTCTTTGGAACTCCAGTTTCCATGGCCACAGCACTGTAACACACATGTCCAGAAAGGAGAATATTCCCCCAAAAGGCCACAGAGTCTGAAAGCTGAAAATGAGTAAGGGAGAAATTAGGAAGAAAAATTGAACTCTCCTCCAATTCCCAGGGATTGATGACTGTTAAACAGCAACAGCTGAAGGTGTAATTCAGATCAGAAATCATCCAGGTATTTAATGCTAATATTTTAGCTATGCACTAACACAATATTTGTTAATATTACTGGAAAAGGCATAAAAATGTGATTTTAAAATTAAGTAAAATATCTGAGATTTCACATAGATCAGAAGAAACAGTAAAAACACATAATGTAAAAACTGCTATACCTTCTGAACCCATTCTAAAAGCTCATGTAACAGACAAAAGATTAAATAGGGAGTCTTGAACATTTTGCTGAACACAAAGGAAATTAACTCCTGGAAGGATTAGATCAGACTCTGCTAGGTGTGTTCTGGATGATGGAAGATTTGGAAGGGAAAACTCGGCACTTCTCAAATTACAGGAGTTGAGAAATGAGCTGGTCAGTCAGAAAATGGCCCCCTATTTATTCTGTTATTCAAATGTCCCTCCTGCAGCTGTAGGTCTCAGCTGGATTTCCAGACTTTATATAAAGCATCTGCGTCAAGTTTGTGTTTTGTGTGTTTAGAACCTGCCAACCAAATGTTTTCTCCAATAGAAAATGTTACTGCAATGCATTTTTATTGGGAAAAAGAGATGTACAGAGGCTGTAGCCTCCAGACTTTTACAAAACTTTCCATTCTTCCTCTTTAAATCAAGTATTGATTTGGCCTGGGTTCAATGTGTGCTTTAAACTAATGCACCATAATGAAAAGTCGTGGCACAATTACTTAGGGATAAGTTTTTTAGATTTAGCTGAACTGCACTGTTTTCATAATTATAATGAAGACACTTAAGGGGATATTTTTCATTAAATGCCTGGCAATAATCCAATGTCATTCCCATTAAAATCACCTGGTCAGAAATTAAGCTCCTGGTGTTTGAAAACTGTAATTTTCAAGTAACAAATTATTTTCTCTTTAGTGAAATTAAAAAAAAAAATATTTCTATATTTTGCATTTATTATATGATAACTGAATGCCATTCTTTAAGCAGGTGGTGGAAGAGGACAGAAAAAATTTATTTTTAATTTTTAACATAGCTGCAATGGACAAATTGTAACTGTAATTTTTGGATAACCGCAGAAAGCATTTATGAGATCTAAAATAGACATTGATCTTAAAGGACTAGTTTTTATAATACTACTAGTTTTTATAATACAGTGAGTATTTTTTTCCTGTGGATGATTTTTCACAGCCAAGGCTTTCTTCACATCCAGACAATTATTGATTACTTATAACTCCCTTTTCACAATAATCTCCTAGTACAATTTTTAGTACTTTCCTGAGATCCTTTTTTATATTACCTTAATATACCTGTCTAACCCAGGTTTCCACTTCCCCACAAGGAGCTTATAAGGCTTCTCCTTACATTCTGCTGCCTGACTGGGTGAGAAGGGCTAATTTTTGCACTGTGTCTGAGCTGTCTCTTCTCTTCCTGCCTTTACCTCTGGACTTACCAAGACTTCAAAAGACCCATTTTTAGGAGAACTGTGCCACTAACTGAGACTTGTATTGGTGCCTTCATCATTTTGTGCTTGCAGATGGTTGGAACATGACAGGGTTTGGCAGCAGATTTTCCTTCTGTTGCACCCAGAGGAACTGTGGAAGCTGAGTTCTCTTTATTTTCCCCGTGGGAAGTATGGATGAGCTGCTCTCATTTCAGCTCCCAATACCCATTTTACTCTGAGATTTGAAAACCCATTAATGTCTAACCACCCTCACTAACATCTAAATATAGATGAAAATAAATCTAAATATAGATCTAAATATGGCCCATCTCTGACCACTCTTCTGTGTGTATCCTTGTCTGGCAACTTTCTGTCACACATTTCAAGCATGACGCTTGTCTAACACAGACTTCCCAAACTCATCATGCTCCTCTGCTCCTGACATCTTAATTTACTGCTCTGCCTCTTTCACCCACTTCTTACTCTGTGCTTTTTCTCTGCTCTTGCACAGACTATTCAAAAGGAGATAAAACCTAGAGTTGCTCATCTTGGTGTTTCTTCTCCTTGCCCTTTCCCCAGGAGATCCTTCACAGGTTGATTTCCTCGAAGAACCTGTGAGTCCTCAACAGAGATTGGGGTGGTCAGTAGCAGAGGTTCAAATATCAAGGGACAATCTCTTTTAAAGAGTGGAAACACCTTCAGAAATCTGACTTGCTTCAGGTGGTTCATGAGAAAATAGGAGCAGAGAGCCAATGACCAAGTCTGGAGGACAGATTGTCCTTCTCTGGAGCCTGACCTGGCACTGTGAGCTCAGAAAGGCAGAAACCACACACGGGGAGTGCACAGGGCTACACTGGCAGCCAGAAAGTGTCTGCAAGCAAGATGCAAACTCAGTTTGCTGGAAACATCTTTGTCAACATCAAGATTCCCTAAATAAAGTTAGAGTTCAGGGAGGGTCAGGGAGAAAAAGCAGCAAAATGCCAGCAAAACTGGGAAATGCTATCAAAGCATCTGACAAGCTCAGCAAATACCAGAATTGCCTCTCCAGTGAAGTTTAATTAAAAAGTCTATTGTTTCCATTATTGCTTAATGATTCCTCCAAAAGTAGAACAAAAGTTTATTTTAGAGGTTAATTATTCCTGGAATTTTAAAGGGATATAAGAGTATTTTCCTCTATCTCATTTGGCAACTGAACCATTAAGGAGAGTGAAGCAAATGGTGGTGTAAGAATTGGTGAAAACAATTTGGTCTCAGAAGAAAGCTCCTCATGTCAGATATCATGGTGTTTTTGCACAAAAAACCAATCTCCTAGCAAATTAAGTTAACTTTCTGTGCTGGAAAAAACTTATCAACAACTTCTCCCCATTTGCTCCTGAATTCTAACTGAGACTCAGCATGAGGAAATGGTGCAGTTGTTTCTGCAAGCAAAGGAGAAAATGGACCCATCAGGGCATAGCACTCACTGTGCTGCCAAGAAAGCTTGATTCTGCTCCCTCACACTTGTCTGTGCTAATTGCCATGCTGGGTTTTGTCATCTATCCAATAAGCCATGCATCAAAACTCAGGATTCAACATTAAAACTTCATGCTAGTGGGAAAAACAAAAAAAACAAAAAAAAAAAAAAAAAAAGGCCAAACCAAAAATAATCATAAATTAAATATTTTTCAATATGGTGAATTGTTGCATGTGGGGAGTGCATATTATTATACTTTAGGAAAAGAGCTGAAGAGGTATTGTTATGTGCAGGTTCCTATATCAGCTTAATTTTCTACCAACTGCATGACTTTCAGAAGTGCTTTAATCAATATACTAACATCTGACATGTGAAATTTATTTTTCTTTTCCTGCCCCAAACAGTTAAGTGGCAACAATAATAAATGTCATGAAAGGCAGAATTTCCAAAAGCACCAAAATAGGGGTCAGTACAATCCCTGTTTCCCGGTCATGTAGATGCAGATATTTAAATATTATCAGGGACCTTACTCCCTTCTTTGCACTGCCCACACTGAGGCAGCTCACACACATTATCCAGGTTATGTGAGTCAAGAACAGACTGAAAATTTCTCTGAGATAATAAAGGTGATCCTGTAATAATTTCGCCAAAAGTCAATCACAGCAGTACAGAAAAATGTAGAAATTCCAGTCTCTTGAAAAGACAATATTATTACCTGCTCCACAAGTAGAGGTATTTTGAAAGTTTCCAATAATGTAAACTTTGAATGGAAGAGAAAGGGCCCATTTTAAATTTCCTAGCATTTCCTGTAAGGAAAACATTTTAAGAGGGTACTTGTGCAGGTGCTTTTCATCTGTATGCTCAGTGGCATATCTGGAAGGTGCTGATATTTCTTAGGCTAGTGTTTTTGATAGAAAACCTCTGTTAATTATCTCTTCTCCAGCTGAAGTTCAAATGAGGGTTAAAAGTTTTGGTGATTGTGTCCTGAAGTGTGAGGTGCAATTGAAGTTTTGGGGAGTGACCTTTCAGTATATATTATTGTGGAAAATGGAAAAAATATAACAATATGTTCCTATCACCAATTTTTATTTTATTTGATTGCATTTAGCTATCTATTCACTTTTGGTGATTAACTTCAGAAACATGCATCAATATCACAAATCTATTTTTATTTATCATTATCACCACTTTCTACATTTTGTTGTTATTATGAGCAGTGTTCATTTTCCCATTCAACTTTTAACTCCTTTAATTTCTGGGACAGTGTGGCCATGTTGACCATTAGAAGCAGGAGCATACATGAAATGTTTTAACTCAATTTTTCTGTAGTTTTCAAAGTGCATTCAAATCTCACTGAAAATTTTAGCAGGTATTGCTGTGTATTCGTTTTTTCCATTTAAGTACACTGAGAGGACAAGGAAACTCTTGTAGCCTTGGGCTCTCAGTAACTTCAGTCCTTTAACCTTGCTTAATCTTGGAACTTTTGCAAGGGTTTGAACCGAGGAGCTGATGGTGAAAGATCACTTTCCATCAGGAACGTTTGTCTTTCTGATCAGCCTTTGCAGCTCTGCTCTCCGTGGCATTTTCTCTTGCTCGGGCCCATCTGTGTGTGTGTGGAGGTTAACTGCAGGAATCACTCACTGCCTTCTCTCCTCTTGTTAGTGTGAACCATCGGTGCCCAGCAATGATTTTTGAAACAGCAGCGTCTTCATTCGTTCATTTGCCGGCGGCGAGGAAATTGATCTCCTCAGAGAAGAGGACAGCACCTGAGCTGCTGGAAAACAGAGATTTAATGTTCTGGGAACCAGAGCAGGGAGCCTGAGAGCTGCACACAATTGGGTGCATCCTTCACCAGGACCTGTCAAAACCAATCATGTCTTTCCTAAACAGGAGAAATTGTCAGTATTGATAACTGGGTGAAAAAGAGGCAACTCCTTCTTACAGTGTAGTCCACAGAAGCTGAAAGAAAATGGCTTCTATTTTTTTCCTCTTTTATGTCACAAGTGAATCTCTTTTTGGAACTTCAGAAATAAGTGGAAGAGAGGAGGTGTCCCAAGGAAATACTAAAGCAACATAATTTTTTTACTAAGTCTTTCCCTAGTGGAAGACAAACAGAGCTATTCTTTTCTAGTTAAAATGTACATATCAAGCATCTTGCTGAAAAACAAATATTAAACTCTGTTTTATGCTAATTATACAATATTTATGTTTTGAAGGAATGGATTTATTTTCTTTCCAGTTAAAACTTCAATGATCAGAAGTGCGAGAACTAGTGATAAAAGAAATAGTCTTGTAGGTGAGCCTGAAAATCTCAATAATTTGGTTTATTCAGGAACTCAGGTGTGATTTATTATTTGTAATCTAAAAATCTTCATGCTTAATCTAAACCCTTTAATTTTCTCTATAATGTAAATCTCCCTGAAAATGAACAGCTTAGAAGCTGCAGAAGACTTAGAAGCTGCAGACGTGATAGAGGACGATCAGTCTTCAGCAGTGCCAAAAGCTCTCTGTATCAGCCTCTTAAAATGTCTTTAAGGTTTTCTTGAAATGGAAATTTTTTTCAATGGGCATCAGTAATTTTGGAGGCTTCATACTGCCTTATTGGTATTTATTATGTTTATTATGTTTGCGAGATCAGTGATGTTGTGAGGAACTAGTCTGTGTATATCAAAATATTCCTCTGCCCTGATAATGGCAGAAAACAAAAACTATTTTATGTATGAATGTTGCAGCATTCTAGGTTGTCTTCTGTAGAAAATCCTGGGGGTGGGATGACATTCAGCTCTGTCTGGCAAGATGTGTTATTTCACAAAGCTTGGCATCAGTTGGAAAAGCGAGAAAGGCGAGATGTGCATGTGTTTCTTTACTGCAAATTATTCAACAGCAGCTTTTCTGCTTCTAGCCACAGTTTTCTTGTGTTTTGCTTAACCAAATTGGGCGGATGTAGAGATTCTGAAGTACTTTTTTTTTTGGGGGGGGGGAGGTTGGTAAGATTTGGGGATAAAATGAACCAATGATTTCTGCTTTACTTGCCTTATTTGTTTTATAATTGTTTTTCTAATGTAGACAATTTCATTCCCAACTGTTTCTCATGCTAAATTATGTAAGCTTAAAAAAAAAAAAAAAAGAGATATATAAATGACAGAGAGAGAGACAGCAACAGGCTAAACCACTCTAAAGAAAAATTATTTAAATCTACTCAAGACTTTTGCTGTAGGGTTACATACTCTGTATTTGATGTAGAAATGATTGGTGTGATCATTGCTGGTAAGAGGCCGAGTAAGGGCTAGTTTATAAAATCAGACATTTCCTGTCTGATGCCATTGGTGTTGAGGGTGATACCAATGTAAACTCTGTTTTGCAGTCTCAGCAAAGGAAACCCAGCTACAGATAACTGATTTTCACCTGCCTAATTTCCTGTTTTATCTTGTTGTCAGAAGGCTGATGCCAAAGGGCTTTGGTATCTAAAACCCCTGGGAGACATCCTTGCGTTTTTACAAAATACTATTCAACAGCTAACAGGCAATAATATTCCACTGGGGTCATGTTACATTCTTGAGACCTAAATATAATTATTCACAGTCATAGCTCAAACACGCTTTTAGAACTTTTTCATTACAGAAATCAACAAGAGTGGCTTTCACACGTTTTCCCTATGTCATCTTAAGGTTTTCTAGAAATAATGAAAATAAGAAAAAGCACTGAAAAATTATGAAAAGGGGATAGAATACACATGTGAGGCAGAAGAAAGCAAGGAAGAGAGAAAAAGAAATAACTGAGAAATAATGAAAGGATAAAAGGAAAAAGAAGAAACAAGAAAAGGTCCAAAGAAATAAACTTGCACTCTTGTGTTTGATAACTATAATTGCTGTGCTCTATACAAAGGCTTCTATTTTTGATTAGAGACTTAGAGATAGGTACTACTGAAAACAGTATTTAAAATTCATTATTTTTCTTCTTTTCCTTTGAATTCTTCATTATGTAAAACATGTACTCCAGTGCTCTTAGAATCTTTTGTTCTTTTCATTGAGTTGCTCCATTTTTATTTTAATTTTACTGCCCTTGTAGACTGGATAGTGTCTGAAAATGCTGCCTATCTGCTCCTACAGTGCCTGTGTTCCATTTTGTCTTTAAAATTCCTTTTCTAAGTGAAAATGTAGTTTTGTTTGTCTGCTTTTTTTTTTTAAATACCTGCCTGCTTTTGTTTCTTGCACTGGCAGAGTGCCCATGGGTCAGATCCACACTCACTTTTCTTTCCCGAAGGCAATTTAACCAAATTTAACCAAAGACAACGGCAGTATGGGATTAGTAGGTACCACCAATGCAAAATTTAGTATTATTAAAATCATTAATAAATTATTTGATAAAATAAAAATAATTATAATAAAAATATTTATTTTATAAATATTAATTGTATGCCTTTTCCTGAAGATCTAAAAGGGACCACTTAGAGGGACGTTAGTAAACTTCAGTCCTGTTCATATTTATGAAATGCCAGATTGTTTTGTTCCATAGGCAGAGAGTTGGAAAATGTTTTGGGTTGGAATGGAACCTTAAAGCTCATCCAGTTCCAGCCCTGCCATGGGCAGGGACACCTTCCACTGTCCCAGGTTGCTCCAAACCCTGTCCAACCTGGCCTTAGACACTTCCAGGGATGGAACATCCCCAGATTCTATGGGCACCCTGTGCCTCACTACCTTCATAGCCACTAATTTCTTCCTAATACCTAATCTAAATCTCTCGTATTTTGGATTAAAATTATTCCCTCTTGTCCTGGCCCATCTGCCCATGTAAAAAGTCCTTGTCCTTTTTTATAACCCCTCTCTCAGTACTGAAAAGCCTCAATGTGTTCTCTTCAGAACCTTCTCTTCTCCAGGCTAAGAAAATAATATACAGGTACAAGTTCCCACATCAATTTATCCACCTTTGAGCATCTTTAAGATGGCAGAGGAAATAAAGCCAGGCAAGCCGCTTATCCCACTGAAACTTGTGCCTTTTTAACTCCTTTCTGCTCCCCAAAATCCATCAAGCAAATGGCTATTTAGTCAGACATGGTGCTTTCATATAGGCTTATAGGTCCCCGTGCAAAGAAACATTTTTATTGAGGGAGAACAGCCTCATGATGGTACTTGTTTTTACTGTGGGCTTCAGCATTTCAAGAGTTATGGACACCATCCAAGCAATGCTAATGTGCAGAGGCAGTATCAGGCTGATATACTGAGCATCATTACTTACTGTGGACTTTTTAAGAAGTTGGGAATTGAAGGCTGAATTCTCAAGACAGTCCTCTCAGCAGTTCAAGGACTTGGGCTTAGAGTTATCCATAAATTTTGTTTATGTTTATCCAATAAGGACTAAGTCAGTGAATGCTGTGAAGAATCATTTACTTAAACATAAATGGAAATTAATTAGCCCACCAAATGAAGGCAAAGGGAATTCTAAGGCAAGGACGCACTCATAGGCACAGTAACACATCATCACTTTGCTTGATAGGCCTAAAATTTCTTTTAGGGGTGGCTGTGAAATAATCTTTCTTTTGTTTATCAGCCAGTTTACACAAATACCTCACTTGAAATGGGAAAACTTTCCTATGGCAGCCATTTTAGCAGCTGATTTCTCATTGGAAAAAAAAATTCCTCTGAAAAATACATTTTGCTGTTTATTGATTAATGATTATTTTTACCTGAGCTGTGTGCAAAGACGCAGCATTAGGTACATTTCCAACCTCCCAGCCCCCTGTTCAATGCATCAATTGGTGCAGGCTTCAGTTTGCCAGTCCTGCACTAAAAGAAATTAATGGACTATCCTACTTCATTTCATGGCATCCAGGTGATGGAGTACAGAAACTGCTATAAACATGGGGTTCAGTGGGATTGCTGGCATGAGCAAGGTGTACAATATTTGGCCAGCATTCACATCATCATTAACCAGGCAGAGTTAAAATTATCACAACAGCCTGTCTGGAGTGGAAGCAGAAAAGTGGTGCAGGCTGTGCAACCTCCTGACTATTAAATTGACCCATTGTGGCTTTTATTTGTTCCTTTACTTAATTTTGTGCTATACTGAAATAAATGAGACCACTTACAATGTAAGAGGAAGGACCAATTAATCTGGCCAATACAGCATATTAAAATTATATGTGTTCCACAGTTTATAATCAAATATGATACTCTTCCTGAAATAAGCACTCTCTGTATGTAATGATACTCACTAATGGGTCTGCTGGGTACCCAAGCACAGTAAATTCAAATGGCAACTGTATGGGGATGCTGTAGATTTTTCCTTGCTTTTGTATTATTTTAATAGAGAGAAGAGTCAGGAAAATAAAGGGAAATTTCCTCTAAGGTAAACCAACAAAAATCTCATTTAATTATATCTTATAAATCTCATGCTAGTTTATGTTCTTCTAAAGCATCATCACTTAGAACCACATTTTTTTAAAGCTATATTTCCCAGAACTGGAAAAATGACAATCACATTCTTTAAAATTGTATTTCCCTGAATGGAAAAAATGACAGTCTTCATAGACAGGAAGAAAGTCATGAAAATGACAGTTGAAGATGAAAAAGCAGATGGAAAACACAAATAGAAGTAAAACCTTTGCTGCTGAAGCCGGGCTCATGAAGTCAGAACATTTTGTCACTGCTGGTGTATAGCTCCTATAACTGGTGATGCTCCTCAGGATCCTCGTGGCCATGAGGGAGGAGAGGACAGGGTGGGAACAAGAATTCTCTTGCATGACAGATATATTTTTAGAGATACTGGGTGCTGACAGGGTAATTCGTGGCAAGCCTAAGGACAGACATAAATGCTTTTCTTTGCCCTTTCAGATGAAGCAAATGCAGCAGATCAGGGAATGTTGCACTGCAGAAAGGGTGTGATTCAGCATTATGACTTATTTATAGTCCACACCTTGTAAAAAGGAAAAACAGAGGGACAGGGGTGGAATCACAGGCTGAGCGAGGTCAGCAGAATAATGTCCTTAAAGCTTCATGCCAAAATTCACCAGCAGACAGATTCCCAAGGCTTCCCAGTCCTTGATCATCAATAGCTTTGTTAATTCAGTGGAACTTCCAGGTGAGCACTCGATATTTTGAAACTTCCTTGGCATATTTTCCTTCCTGTGCTATTTCCCTCTGCTTTTTATTCCTCTGTTGATTTTAATGGACTACAGTTACAGTATCTTGTTTCTGAATCTTTAGAGCTTTGTTTATATGGAGCTTTGTTTATTAGATCACTAGAATAATTTTTTCTCCTCTCAGACTTCTTAACCACTATTTTTCACACTGATCTATTATTTTAATTGAGCCAACTTTAGAAACATTCAGATAACTTTCAAATCACCTGCAATTTCACTGCTGTTTAATGCGTTTTTCTTTATGGATATCATGTGATATTTAACAATTGCGTAGTACTGTGTGTGTCATCTAACTCTGATGTTCTGAAAGCTCAGGACTGCTTCAATCTGTAGTTTAGTCAAAAAGTAAATTCACAAACCATTCCATCATTATCTACCATTCTACCATTAGCAAATGGTAAGAGAGTTTTAGAGGGGGAGAATTTTATTCCCCATTCATAAATTTAAATCACTTCTCACCCTCATATTTTATGTTTATGGAAATGTAGCTTGAATTTTAAGTTTAGCAGCTCTGAGTACTGAAGTGGGAACAGCCAACTCCTCCCCTCATCTTTCCAACCCCTGCAAACCTTCTGTACCCACTGCTAATGAGACAAAATATTAATTATGTACAAATAAAACCCTGCAAATACTCATGCACTATTGCATTTTTGGGGTATAATTACAACACTATTGCAATCACTGTCAGTAACCAAAAATCTTCAAAAGTGGACATTTTAATTCAGATTTATGTTCTCTCCAATTTGCCACACTTTCAATGTTATTCTAATAAGTTATGTACATTTAAATGCTTAGCATTGCCCGTAGAGAATAGCTCAGGGGGAAGAAACCAGTGAAGCAGAGTCTGGTTTAACTTACAGTTTAACTATAGACTGAGTTTAACTTTGTGCATAGCCACACCAGTCCCATCAGAGGAAAAGGGCATATTCAGGCAAACCACAACCCAGCCTTCTGAAAACTTCAGTCCATGAATCACAGTTCAGTTCCCAGGAAGCTGCTCTGTCCTAGAAATTTCCTTGAAAGATAGGTAATAAAATTCAAAAACTAGTTCTCCACTATCTGACAATTTCTCTCAAAGGGACACTGTTTAGGAGAACAGAGAACAATCCTGTGCTTTTCTAGAGAAAAATTCTGATTTACCTTCTCTCCGAATAAAATAACTTCAAGGCTGTTATCAACAAAATTGCCTGGTGACTCCTGCCACAACAGGATTAATCAGCAGTGCTTTTTCCAAGAAATGACTGATTTCTATAACCAAATTCCTGCTAAGTAGGTGAAATCTTCTCCCTGACGTTAATATCCAGTTAAAGCTGGGTAACATGTTCTTCATTATAGCCCAAATGACTCAAACAGTTTGACATACACAGAATATTTTTCTCCTCTCAAAGAACTCAATTTCCTTTTGGTAAATTACCTGTGTAGGAAAATGTCCCAAATAAATTTTAACCATGTGCTCTTTGAGTTGGAAACTCATCCAGCAAAAACCATTTTGAAGTGCAATGCCAGCCTGTGATTAAACTTCAGCTTCCTTAATCTGTCCCTGTCCAATGGCTGGGAAAAGTTTTAACCTGAGACTAGGTAAGCTTTAAATGATGCTAAAGAAAACAAACCCCTAGTCTAAAGAAGTATCTAATGTTGCTCAGCCTTGCTTTTTGGAGGTTCACTGCATCAGCTCACTTTGGCAGATGTGAAGCTCTTGCAGACCACCTGCCTTGACACCACCTCTTCCCTTCCAGCAAGGCAAAGGTAACTTCTAAAATTCAGCCTTTTAGCAATAGTATTTCCTTTTAGTATTTCCTGGAGCAATGCCCCACATCTTTATTCATGATATGAACACAATGATAGGAGTGGTAATAATGAAACGGGGTCATAAGGGTTTCCCAGCGTGAACTAGTATTAATGTAATTTCCTACAGGGTGTTGTTTATCTAAGTCAGGAATAACCAAGCAGTTCAAAATAATTTGGCAAGTCTCTGCTGAAAGGAAGCCTGGGAGGAGCAAAGGGCTGCTGGAGAATGCTAAATTGCATTCACTCAGCTTTTCTAAGGCCAAGCTGGTTCTGGCAGGGTTTTGCCAGGATCTATCCAGTGAAAATTTTCATATTACTATTTTTATGAATATTAAGAGCCATCAACATTTAAAATAAAAATCCAACAATGAGGATTCAGGACTTTCATTCATAATAACAACAAATTTTCCACTCTCAAAAATTTGCGTAAATGCAAAAAAGTCTGTGGGAAGTTTTAATTAAATAATAAAATTTAGTAGTGCTAATGTAGGTCCTTTACACAACCCCTCCAAGTGTACCAAAAGGCATGAGCTACCCACTCTCCCATTAACATACTTCTAGGCTGTCAACAACATAGCTTTTTTCTGCAACTCCATTTCTGTTGTGAGTGCAATTTGCCTGCCTTGCCCTGCCGTTCACAAGCTGTCTGTAGAGATGTGGACACTTTGAAATATGGGGAGCTCAGCATTTCATTTCCATAAAGGAAACTTGAGCTTTTCCCAGAGAAGGACAAATCTGTACTGCTGTCATTTCTGTTCCTAGCAAATTTTTTTCCCTAGCTATTCATCCACTGAGATTGCTTAACTTCTCCGGTTAATTAAGTGAATATCAGGTTTTGGGTGGTAGTGGTGGAGCAGACACCTGCCTGGCCTTGTGGGCAGTGCCAGTCCTTGTCACACCAGCAAAGATGTGGCTGGAGAGTCTCTGGGAACCAGAGCTTCCAGTTGAGAAACAATTCCCTAAATCACAGTGAGGGAATGTCGCACACGATGTAGAAAATGGCTCGGTTGAATTAACATATCTGACAGCCAAGCAATTTAACTAACATTCAACCTCATACTTAATGAATAGTCCATATGTCCAGAGAAGCAGGTAATTTATAGTCTAACATTTTCTTTTGGTCTGTCGTTTGCTCTTTCTCCGTAGAATTAAATCACTTCTCAATGCACAAGGGAAGGAGGCGAAGGGAAGAAGTCTTTTTATTTTTAATTAGAATGTGCTAAATGGTAATAAAGTAATGGGAATACAGCAGAGGCCTCTTAAATCCATAATAGTAAATCTATTGCTGCAACAGGTTCATCCTTTATCTGGTGCTCATTTAAGAAGCCTTTACCTGACGTGCCACACTGACATGAACTGATGCTAATGGAGTAATATATTTAAAGAATTCAATAAAGCATCTGTTGTAGATTGTGATATGCCTTGTAATTTTATTGACAGAGGTTTGTTTTGTCCTGAGACATATAAAATGCTTGGTTAAATGGCTTTGATTATATAGTACTTTTAAAATATATTCACTTGACTGGTGTCTTGTACTGAGCAGCTTGTCAGTGATTAATCAAGACGATATTTAAAATGCAAATAATTGGATTGGCTGTTAAAAATTAGGATTTCATTCCCTTGGGAAGTAATTCTAATGTGTGTGGCAGAAGCACTGATCTGAAAATGACGTTTCCTTGTATGCAAGTATTAAGGTATTAGGTGAAACAACACAGAAGGATGGTTTAAAAACATCTATGTAGAATGGGAAAGGCATAATTTCAGAAATAAAAATGTGACTAAATTTTTTTTTCTTTATTCATTAAGTAAAATACACAGGAATTTAGACATATTGCCATGATGCCTTTTTTTCTTTTTTCATATATGTAGACAGCTTGCTTCTGCTAGAATAAAAGTGGATTTTGGCTATAACAGTAAACTTTTTTCACCTGAAAGTTATTATTCCCACTTTGGGTATGCAATCACCTATTCCCCCAATCCTTTCTGATCCCAGAAGCTGAAAAAGGCTCTGGAAACACGAGGTGTTTTCTGTTCCATCCACATCTCTGGCTAAGGGGCCACGAGCGCAGTTTGGACACGGCGCAGATGAGTTTGGGAAGATTTCTTGATTTCCAGATTAGCAGGGGGCTTTTGTGTTTTTTGAAGCACCACTAATTTGTGTTAGATATGATAGGTGTCTTATTTGAAATGGGTCTTTTTTCCTAAAACAACCATCTTCCCTGCTTCTTTCATAGGCATTTGATCCCAAGCCAAGGCCTCCAGCAGCGCTCCCCTGCCCAGGCTCAAGGCACAATGCTCTGGGTTTTGTTACCCACTCCTTCCCTGTTGCTCCCACTTTTTAGGACAGGTACGTTTTCCTCTTTTCAGCAGGAGAATTCGTGGCTTTGTGTTTCAGCACGTTTTGTGGCAAGGAAAGTAAATCACTTCTTGGAGGGATTGTTGGTCCTTGAGGATGGGGCTTTGAGGTGCCTGTGGGATGTGTGTGTGGACAGATTGTGGAGCTCTTCTACTCAGTGCCTTGATTTCATTACTGTCGGTGCACTTTGCTGCTTTATTTTTAATGGATATATTTTGGGAGACATTGCTGCTTTTTGCTTTGCTAGAAACAAGGGTGATTGCACACATCGTAAGCTTTTGTACCACAGCTTTTTGCTTTAATTTTAAATGACAGCTACATCTGTTGGAAGTTTGTTCCCATCTTCTGTTTAGTTGGTTTGGGGTTTTTTCTGATTTTTTTTTTAAACTCCCCAGGTTGAAGGAGCCTTTAAATGACAGTTTTGCAAGGCTCAGAGAGTTTTTGAGATGCTCTTCCCAGACTGTAAGGTGCTCCACACTGCTTTTGTTCTTTGGTAAAAATTCCAAGTGACTCCAGAGCTTTGATACCTGCAACATGTTTTCCTGGTTGAAAGGCAGAAGCAGACACTTATTTAATTTACACCAGTTCTGTGTTTTGCAGGCTGGGTGGTTTGTTAGGTTTTTTGGTTGATTTTGGTTTGTTTTTTTGTTTTTGTTTTTTTTTTTTTGTGACACTGAGGTTAAACTTGGGGGACACACACATGGATTTAGATGGTGGATTATAATCAAAGCTTGTCACAATTTTAGTAGGAGCTTCAGTTCCATTTTCCTTCTCCTGGAGTCGGGTTTTGCTTCACTGTTGTAATTTGATGTCAGGGTTTCCTTGATTCGTTTAGCATTTCATGTGTTTTCTGCACTGCATATCTCAATATTTCTATCATGGCATTTTCATTTGCTATTAGTTTAGTCAACTGAAGGCTGCAGTAGAAGCTACTTGTCCAATTATTTTGAATTTTTCTAGGTTTATTCATGTGTTGACACATTCATGTTTAGTGCAACACTCCTGATGAAATAACTGAGATGTTGCCCAGTGTTTACATTAAGCAGCAGAGAATTCCAACACTAAAAAATATGTGTGTGCAAACAGTCTAAATAAAGAAAATTGAGAGAGTGCTCTAGCTAGGGAAAAAAAAATAATCTTTAGCTCAAAATGATAAAAAAAATCAGTTCTATCTTCTTTTCTCTGGAACTTGGTGTGGCCAAACTGGTGCTCTATTGCCCACAATCATTACAGATTTTCCCCCAGCCAAAGCATTTCCCTCCCAGCTTGCAGTGTTGATCTAACAAGTTTTAGTTAAGATATTTCTTCCCTCTTCACTGCTCTAGATGTCCCAAGTGCACTCCCTGCTCACCAGAAGGTGTTCACAAGAAAGGATGTCAGGGTTTGCACACCCACAGCACAGGTCAGAGAGCTCTCCTGAAACTGTGCAAGCCTAAAGACTCTATTTCTGCCCCTTTTGCTTTTTATAATTCCAAAATACTTTCACATGATACATGTAAAAATCAAAATGTTATTGCAGTAACTGCATCAAAATGTTGTTACATTACAATGAATGTGGGCTGGGCTTTCAGCTAGAATTTTAATTATTTTGGGTTGTTGCACGATCTCTGGTCACCAGCTCTAGATGGGGAACATCCAATTTCTCTAAAGCTTCTGCTCTTAGGACTCAGCAAAGTCATTAAAATTAGGCCTTAAAAAAATAAAAAATGCAGAACAGCTCCATAGATGCAATTTCCAGCCTTATTTAATTATTAGCTATGATTATTCTAATTGTACAACTTCATTAGTTTTTCTTTTCCCCACTTGAAGGCAATACAGGATCTTTAGGCAATTACAGCAAATAATTAGCCTTCAAGCAGTAACACTAAGCCACTGAAAACATGGAATCATAGAATGGTTTGGGGTGGAAGTGAACTTAAAGCTCATCTCCTTCTGACTTCCCTGCCATGAGCCTTCCACTGCCCCAGGCTGCTCCAAGCCCCATCCAACCTGGCCTTGGACACTCCCAGGGATGGAGCAGACACAATTTTAAAATTTAAAACAGCCTAAATGCAATCTGAAGTGGTTAAGTGTGTGAAATCAGCAGCAAATACTACCACTAAAATATTATTTTAGTGAAAATTGTTACAAAAGGTGCTGTGATATTAACCTATTTAAAGTGTAGTTATTTTGGGTAAATGTCAATCTTGTTGCACTGAGTATTTCTTCACGCCCTACTTGCAATGTGTGTTTTCTCTAAATCAATGAATTTTACACTTTTAGTTGCTTCTGTATTAAAAATTACCTGAGCAACTTTGTTAACAGCTGCAGATGTTGCTAGTTGTATTTGACTTGAGACTACTCATTCCTTAAACACAAAATGCTTTTGGGAATATCCATACGAATATTTATATCTATAATGGTATCAATATCCACATCTGTTTCTCTCTACAAATGTAGATATTGATATATGTATATTATAATATATATATATATATGGATATAGTATTATAGATTTATTATTATTATTATTACATATTTAGTAATATATAATATATTATTATTTACATACTCACATGTAATATACAAAAAAGTATAATAATATATTTTGCAATTAAAATAAATACAGTTTTGTTTGTAGTCCATCTTTGCAAAGTATTTTATGAACTAAAGCAAACACAGCAATACATCACTAGAAAATAAGCCACAGTCATGGATGACTGCCAAATGACATTATATCTGTGCGCTGATCCCCAAGTCAATACAGTTTTTATTTTCCAGTGAAAAAGCAACTTAAACAAATTTGCACCCACCTACCTTCTTCCCAGAGCACGTAGTTACTTAAGGCATAGGAAGAATGATAACATTTCTTAGTCTGAGTTGTTGGAATGAGTGCATTTGTGGCTGAAACCACAGAAGAGGCCACTAATTTTGCTTATGCTCCTTGACCTGTCCCATGACTCCAGTTTTCATGGGACTCCAGCTCCTGACATTAATCTCTCCCAAGATGGAGCACCAAAGCAGGAGAGATTCAGGGATTTTAATTATTCCTGGCAAACAGAGAGCTTGGCCAGATCTGGTCAGAGAGAAGATGTAGGGAAAATCACAAGATTTTTTAAATGAACAATACATTTGTATTATATTTCATTTTTCAAAGACAATTGACACAAACTTGCATATGTTTAATTAAGTACATTAAAAAAAATATGCTGTTTTATTTGACTCTGCCTAACACAGCATTCTGCCATTTAATCAAATTAAATGTGGCACAGAAGATGGTGATGCCCTTCAGTGAAAGTGCCAGCGTGAAATCCTTGAACATAAGAGGAGCAGCAATAGCCTGACTATTTTCACAAGATGGTTTGGAGAAGAAGATGACCAGATGGAGGAGAGGAGAGGCAAACGCTCCACTGCTGGCAAGCACCCAAAGCTTCTTGAACCCCATGTACTCTTCCCTAATAAATATGTCATTTCAATACCAGCCATGGTATGCAGTGATAACAGCAGGAGAATAACCCTCCTTATAATTGTGTGAGACATCCAGATATATTCCCCTGTCTCCCTGACTAATGTTTCCAACATGACTTGTTAACTTCTGCAATGATCAAGCAGCTATTAAAGATAAAACTGTGTTAACCTTTTCAAAAATTAGAAGTGCATGACTGTAACTGGAACTACAGTGGCTTCCCGGAGTCCAGAGCCAGAGGGTGAAAGATCATCCTGCTGAGACATTAGGAAGGGATGTATTATTTATTTAGTATGTCTGAACCCCATATGGAGGATGTGGCCCCGTGCAAATGCCTCCTCCTTGCTGTGTGACTGCTCTAACCCATGTAGGCAGGTAAGCAGAAAGGTCCTGGATCAGCTTTTACAAGAGGTAAATTATTTCTCTATTTAGCTTCCCTCCCTGGAGCAGAGTCCAGCAGATTGATCATGGAAAAAGAACTCTTGAAGCTCAGAAATCAACCACATTTTTCTTCTTTTTAGGTTGGACCCCAAACCATGTTAATCATAAGGAATTTGTGAGAACCAACCCACTCTTCACAGTTTGCTCACATTTGCACCTTCAGTCACAGATCCATGAGTGTGACACTAACATAAATAAATTTATTAAACATAAATTTATACTTCATATAAAAACCCCTCAAGGATGGCAGCAGGGGTGTCATGTCATGCCATGAGCTGACAAACTAGAGGTGTTGGATATTCAGAAATTAACCTGTCTGTTGATGCAGGTGAATGCAAAATCATCCTTGACATACATAAGCTGTAATAAAAAAAAAAAACAGCTCTTTGTTTATTGATAAGTATAATCTGTTGACTACAAGTGACAAACAAGCAATAAATCCCAACTGGAAATAAGAATGACTGGCAGTCCAAAAATTCCCTAGCAGTCTACAATGAAAACCTTTCTGGATTTGTTTTTCTAAATAAACTTTTTACTGAAGTTATCAGCGCTGCTGATGGAATAAAGCTCATAATAAAAATAGATAATAGCAGAAAGAAAATTGCAGAAATGTAATATACAATCCCAGGCACATGGAATATTTATAAGGTCTGACTTCTATTAAGGTAGCACCTCAGTCGCATTTTTGAGATTTTAATATCTGCAAGTAATTCTCTGTCTTCCCACAAGGACTGGTAAAAAGATCATCTAAATGAGCACATCTGAATTAACTGTTTCCCTCTCTCAAGGTTAGCAAACACAGCAAACCATTCCTTTGGGAAACTGGGTCTGCTGCCTGCTTTTGTACAAAAAAAGTGGCAAGAAGCAAAATCCATAAGGAAATACACGAAGGGCTAAGCTGCCCTGTGTGAAAATGTTTCATGATTTTGGAGCTGCTGTTCTCTTGGCAGAGCTAAAATACAGCCCATAAAAATTCAGGCAACAAAAGAGTGGGATGGGCAGGGATGAAAAGTGCCTGACTTAGAGGTAAAAGAGAGATTTCTTCCTGAACTTGGATTTTGGTGGTCATGTCCACCAAGAGGAATTCACCCTAAATGGGCAGGGAATCTCACGGAGGATCCTCCAGTGACACAGAGCAGGAAACAAGCAGTGCAGGTAATTTTTCACCATTTCTCAGTTTATTCTGTTCATTTTATTAAGAAGCAGAACAAGCCTAAACTGTTAAACAAAAGCATTTTGAGATCTCGCCAAAAGTTCATTTTGTTGTAGCATCTTCTCACTTCAGCTGTGAGAAAAATAAATGTACATCTACCATGTTACATTTCTCATCTTGCATCTCAGTCAAGGCTTCAAAACTGCAGGACAAAACAGGCTTCTCCCATACCAGTGTGAACAAGGTATCTTATATTTTACATATGTTCTCTGATACTGGAGTATTAGAGTCCCATCTGCTCAATAAAATATTTGCCTATGAAAAGAAATGGCAAAATAATTAACTAGAAAAATCTATTTAGTACTGTGCATATATATTTTTTTTCAAACATAAATTTGTTAAGTCAGAGATATTAAGATGAAAAAAATCTATAAATCTCTCTGATAATAAGCAATGAAATTAAAATCCAGACAATATCAAATTTGAAATTATTAATCTTCCTTTTCATATTTTGATGACAACTATAAACATAATAAAATTTCATGAATTTGCAGCTTTAAAATGCAAACTGATACCCCACAATAGTGCAAATTTAGTCACGAAGAAATAAGTACTTTTTATTCTAATGTCCCTACAGATAAATTTCTCGGTAGTAATAAAATGGCTTTGAACTTCTCAACTACCATTTAAAAAAACAGTAAGTAATCTATAACTGAAGCTCTGTTGTGTTTAAAATAGCAGCACATTGATAGTAGTTGCCTATCATCAAAATATATGTCCCAGATACCTAAAAGCAAAGTTTGGAGGATTCTTCTCCATAACCATTTTGTAAAATTCCATGGCTTAAACTGCCTTTTTTTTTTTCCCAGTCCTCTGAGATATAAGCACTTTATTGGCAATAACCTTGTTAAGCGTTTTGAAAAATCATGAAACAGCCTACAAGGACTCTGAGTTCACTGGAGGGTAGAAGAAAAGGGAAATCCTGGTGGTCCAGTTGGAATATGTGTCCTGGAGCAAACTGTGGGGAGTTGCAGGGCAGAAATTAGGAATATCTTTCATTATTAGGTTTGCATACTGCACACACCACCCAAACCACAGGCACACACACACAAGTGGAAAAAAAAAAAGGAAAACTACAAAAGGAGCAGGAGAATTGTGAGAGGAAGTTCAATGTGAAGGAGGTGCTCAGACACTTCATGGAACTTGAACTGAAAGTCAAGTGGCAAGGGACAATCCATGCTCTTTTCCTCAGTGCCATGACCGCAGTCACAATACCAGAGCTTTTCACAGTAAGATTGAATTTTCCCTTGCTCAATGAAAACAGGAGTTCTTTATAAATAATAATGGAAATTATGTCCCCACCTGTTTTCTCATGGAGAAGCTGTGCTAAGTTTCCCCTAGCTGTTGTTTTCTCTTTGGATTTCCTCTACAGAACATTTAGGGAAAATGGACACTTTGTCTCTCCGTGTCTACTCTGTCTCGAATTTTTTTTCAAATTCTAATTATACTTAGTGAACCTCGACGATCAGATCTCCACATTTCCAAAGTCCTTCCCAAGAATTCCTTCCCAATGGAATGCAATCCCAATTTTTAACAGCCAATCCAGTTATTTGCATTTTAAATATCATCTTGATTAATTACTGACAAGCTGCTCAGTTCAAGACACCAGTCAAGAGAATATATTTTAAAAGTACTATATAATCAAGCCATTTAACCAAACATTTTATATGTCTGAAGTCAGACTTCTCTGCTATTATTAGATAAAATGCAAATAAAATAGACCTAAATTTTCCCATATGTGTTTGTCCTATCTGCAGAATGTTATGCTAAAAGGACTTTTTCAATTTATCTTCCTCAGTGGGTGTTTTTTGGGGTTTTGATTTTTTTTTTGGAGGGGGGGGAGAGATGTTCAGAAATCAGTTCTCACAGAGAAAAGATGTGCAAAATAATCCACTGTTACAAATAAGCACCCAAACAACCAGGAGTGAACAATATCATGTTGTTACTTTAGAAGTGACACAGTCACACTTCAGACTAACACATTTCAGGAAACTCTTTAGGGGATTTCAGAATTTATCTCCCTGCCGCCACTGAAATTAGAGCAAAACCTGTATTAACTTTTTGGGAAGGGGTCTGGCCGAGTGGGTGTGACAAGGAGAGGGGGGGAGACATCTCAGATGGAGCTACCAAGGGCAGGAGTCAGAGCTTTGGTTCTGCCAATTTTTTCTGTTCATGCATTGATTCTTGGTAGCAAATGAGGGATTTTGCTGCACCTTGTGAAGAGGGGAAATGGATTGGAACAGGAGAGTCTTTGAGTGGTGAGCCCAGCTCCCCAGGGCAGGAATCAGAGGTGGGACGATGCAGAAGATTTTGGCTTGATCCAAGAGTGCTGGGTCCCAGCTGGAGTTTCCCTTTGAACCGTGGAATCACAGAATGCTTTGTGTTGGAAGGGACCATAATTATCCAGTTATAATTATCCCTGCTTCCACGGGCAGGGGCACCTCAGATTGTCCTGTTCAAATTGGCACTGAATGCTTTTAGAGATGGAGCATCTACAGCTTCTGTGGGCAGCCTGTGCCAGGCCTCACCGCCCTCCCAGGGATGAATTCTTCCTAACATCCCATCCAACCCTGTCCTCCTTCAGCCTAAGGCTATTCCCCCTTCTCCTGTCACTCCATGTCCTTGTGCAAAGCCCCTCTCCAGCTCTCTGGGAGCCCCTCGAGGCACTGGAAGGGTCTCTTTGGTCTCCCCAGAGCCTTCTCCAGTTTTTGGCACTTGCCTTGCAGCCAGCCTTGCCAGTCCGGGGCTCCCCCATCAGTACTCAGATTTTCAAAGTAATCAACACATCCCATGTCTTACTGAGGAGAAACATATGCAATACTCACCACTGACATCCATACAAAAATATTTTTAAATATAGAATTATACAGCCATTAAATACTTAGTATTAAGTAACCGGTGGGAATTCTAATGTATTCTACTTGAAGTAAATACATAAAATTATGATAAAGAGGTGAAAAGAAGTGCAAAAGCTGGTTCATCTGAAAGCACGTAGCAGTTTTCAATTGTATTTTATATATGAACCCATGAAATGTATACAGAAGAAATTAAATGTATAAAATGATTTATAGGTGGATTAAAAAGGCTTGCAATTATTTTAGTTTCATACATCTTCAGGGAAACAGTTATAAATCTCTGTAACTTAAATTGCTTATCCAAATTCTACAGAAACAGCATAAACAGAGCAAGCAATTATCTGTAATAAACTTTTTCTTTAATATTGTGGCATTCATGTTTTGGTAAAACTACATATCATAATTTATTTTGTGCTGTATTAGATTCTATTTGCTAGGCTCATGTATTTTTTGCAGTTCTGCAGAAACTGTCATCTTCCTGGTAGGGTGATCCAGTCATTAAGTGTTAATAAAATAATAATGCAACATAATCTGTGCTTCTGGAAATTAATTTATATGCATAAAACATTGGGGGTTTTTTTCTCTCTTACCCCACAGAATTATAAAAGCTCCAGAAAAATCCCTTTGTAAATGTGGTTTTGGAGTGGTTAGAAATTCAGTTTTCATTATAGCCAGTGCTGACATTTGAAATGGTGATTTGAGCAATGTTTCCTGGGGTTCAGGCACCGACTGTTACACTCAACAGAAGAGTCTGATGTTTTCTATGACAGCCATCTAAAAATGTTTGGTTTGAAGTGGTGTCAGCTTTGTTGAAGAATAGCTCCATGATGGTGGAAGATGTGGGATTTTCCAGAAAAACAGCCTTTTGCCTCAATCTACATCCTGAAACACAAGGAAAGTGTTATCATTTGCTCGGAGAAGTGCCTGGCAATAGGAATCACGGCTCTGTGAAGCACAGAACAAATCTGAGCAGAGGTGATCCAGGAGCAGGATGAGATCAGTGCTTTGGAGAGCAAAACCACTGGAATTGATCACAAGATACAGAGTATATTGTGTAAAAAAAAACTCATAGTCTGCTCTGAATGAAGAAAAAGACAGTCTGTAGAGATTATTTCAATATCCAGGGTGTCACACTGTATGAGGGTTTCAGTGGAGGGGACATTTCCAGGTGGGATGGAGATGTGCCAGCATTGTGGTTCAAGACATGGATTTTACAGCCCTGCTTCTCACCTAAGGAAATTAAAGCCAGAAATGCAATTTCCATTCAGCATCATGTTCCTCTGGATTGTTAATCTGTGCAGTGCCATCTCTACACAGTGTTTGCTTGTTTTGCTCCAGGGCCTGAGCTCTGTTAAACTTTGTGCAAATTGCTCTAAATTTGAGGTTGAGGGAGAAGGTTTTGCCTTGAGCAAACGAAGCCTCGAGTCAGCAGCTCCATGGACACACACAAGGTCACTGCTGGCATGGGAGGAGGAATTCTCCTTCGGGAAACCTCCATGGCAGGAGGCTGGTTTTACCCAGAGCCCTGGGCTCTCTCCTTCACCTTCATTGTCCATGACACAGGAGTGTCTACCTGTCACCATCCCAGTGTGCATGTGCAGCAAAGAAAAGAAAAAAATCTCACTACTTAAAACTAATGGAGAAGTCTTTTAAATGCAAAGATCCCACTGGCTGAGTTAATTCCTGCGTTCAACCCATGCTGAGAAGCCTCAGAGCAGTGGTAAGTTTTCCAGGTGTCCTGAAAGCAGAAGAATCAACTCACCTCTCAACCCAATTCATTTTTATCATTCTAAGGTTGTTTTTGGTTTGTTTTTTTTTTTAAGTGCAAACATTTTTATTGCAAACATTTTCCATGCCTACTTACCTTTAGATTAAATCTTTCATATTCTACTATTAGCAACAAGATTCAAATAACAAGCTGATCTCTCTGAAGAAAACTGCTTCTGTCTTGTGCAGCCTCTATGAATTCCAGGGATGAATAATATTTTGGTAAGCCCTATTTTCAAACAGTGAAATAATTAAACTTAGGGTGACTGCATTGGTAAGGCAGATGGTTAAAGCTTCTTATCTTGGTGCTCTGTTTCACCACCTCTAAAGGCTGATCCAACCCATCTTAAAAATACATCTGAAACATCAGGAGTAGCTTAGGATGGATAACCCCGATGGTTTCCATCCCTGGGGGGATCCCTCAGTCATTGCCCTTTGTAGGATGCTGTTGATGACAGGACAGCTATTGAATTACCAGAGTTTTCTGTCAAATACATTATGCTAATCCAGTAGCAGCCTCTCCTGAAGGTGGGTGATGTGAATTTTTCTCTGGAGGAGTGTTTTTTCACATAACTGCTTGGGTGATGGCTCTCCTATACAAATTAGCTAAATTTCAGTGATGTAAATCCCACCCTGAGTCTGTGTACAAGGGAAATTTCCAGGGGTAAAAGACAGTGAACAGTCCTGTTAGAAAGCAGATATGCCATTTATCTCAATTCTGTTCTGCCAGTGAAGAGCATTTCCTCCAAGCACATGCTCCATCTTTAATTTCTCAGAGTTGATCCTCAGGAAAGGAAAACACCATAAAAATAACTTCAAAAGACAAGACAGGAACTAAATCTTAGAAGGTGACTGGTGAATAAAAATCCACAAAATCTCTGCTTTTGCAGTACATTACTATCTTCCTCTCACCCACTCTGCAACACTGAGCACCTTCATATTACTCCCAAACTAAGGTCATGGTCCCTTTTCCCCTGCTATCAGCCCTCCCTGCACTGATGCACACAAAGTGATTAACACAATTAGCTTGAATTATGAGCTCTTGTGTCTAGCCTACATTAAGCTGAATTTTGTTCTTCTTGTCAGACTAACAAAGCGACTCTGGCTTTAAAGTTGCTCTGTTTTCTAATTATGTTAGTTTAATAATGGATAGTACCTTTCCTTACAAAAGATATTTCTCTTATAATATTAAGTAATGCATTCACTCACAGAAACATGTTGGTATTTCATTAGCTCAGTTCCCCCAGACTAAGAGAAAGGCACATGGAAAAATGTCATTTTGATATCATTTCCCTCACTCTTCTTCCTTGGCTGGGCTAGGTCCTTGCTTTGGTGCCAGTGAATATGATAATGTCAGAGTTTGGGTGCAACCAGCCTGGCTGATTTCTGCTCTGTGTGCCAGGGCTGCCCTCCCTGGGGCTCCTGGCCCAGCTCTGAAGGAGCAAGTCACCTTCCGAGCTTGAGCTGGTTCATCTCTGCTCTCCTGTTACCCCAATTTTTAAAAGTGTTAAGTTTTCTTTTATAGTTCTTTTGAAACTTCTCATAAAACTTCTTTAGCCCTCTGATAATCTTTACATATTCCTGCTGGAGTTCTGACACACTGTTCATGTAAATAATGATTGTTTTGCATTCTTCTTTGTGAGAGGTGAGAATTGATGGACTGTTGGTTTGACCAGTGAGGTTGGAGAGGTGGTAATTTCATCCTCCAATCCATTGCCACTTTTGGAATTCTATCTATTACAAAGTTAGAAATAAAATTGGGTCTTTTTCTCTCTTGAACTCAAACTCACCAAGCTTCTGTGTACTCATTTTGTGTCCAGTAACAGCACTCTCCTCCTGCACAGGAGCTTTGCTGTGCACCTCAGTGAGGTGCAGGTTCCCACCAAAGCATCCTTCCCCCAGCACAGGAGCAGAGAAAGATGTCCTTGACGTGAAACAGCAGAATCTCTTCTCACTGCACTCCTCAGTCTATTCTGACTCCTGCTAGGCAGGGCGAGCGCTGCTGTTTCACTGCAAATGCTCTGTACAGAAAGCACAGGTACATTAAACCATTCCTGTGACCATGTTTGACTTCCCCTCTGCAAATAAATGGGAATAGATAGCTCCAATCCCTCAGGAGCTGCTGAAAACTGAGAGAGGCTGGGATGTGCAGATGAAACATCCCTTTCTCCACAGCAAGATGTGAAAGCTGAGAGCTCCTTACCCTTCCTTGGTTCAGGCAAGGGGCTTGGACACTCACAGAGCAAAGGGGAAGATATGTGATCAGATAACTCCCAAACTTCAGAGGCATTTCCATTTCAAATTCTGATTTCCTGCCATGCACATATTCTTCTGTAAGCAGACTCCAAGGCAATTTATTAACAGCTTTGCAGAATCTGTTTTTCAGCTTTTGACAGCTGAGCAGGGCTAATGTTACTGTTTTGGAGTGTAGAGCAATATATATTCTGTATATTCAATGAAGTGTCCTCTGAGGGTGTAAATGAAACAGCTTATCTGAGGCAAAAAAGCTAAAAAACACATGCTAATATTTTAGATCATTTATCAGCACATAGGAAAAAAAATCTGAGGGAAAAAAAAAAAAGTAGAGTATATTTTCCAAATACTTTTTAACCACAATCAACTGGAAGTTTCAACCTGTGTTTCTTTCTGTCTCTGCTTAAGTAAATATTTTCAGTAAAATGCATTACAACGCATACACACACACAAATCTAAGTTAAGCACTTGAAGTAGTTTAATTTCTTAAAATAAAAATTTAAAAAAACAACAGCAAAGATGCTTTTACAGCCTTGAAAGCTTAAAAAAAACTTCTCAAACAGACCTAAGCTCTGAAATGAGGGGTTTTAAAGAAATGTTCTATGTATGACATAACGAAAAGTTATAGAGGTACTCCAGGAAGAAATAAAGGGATTTTTGATCACATTAGGGATTTAAAATGAATCATTGAAGTCTTAACATTGTTCTTGAACTTTCTCAGAACAGAGGTCTTCCTTTGGATGAATGTTACAAGGAGGGTGAAAGCAGAAGTTAGAGCAAAGTAGGATTGACATGCATGATGAATTACAGTTCATTAATCCAATTAATGAGTAATTCCAGAAGCTTTAATCCCAGATAAAGCTCTTTATCATAGCTCTGGTGGCTAGTGCTGCACCAAATAAGAGCCTGTCAGCAAATCCATTGCAAGCCTCTATTCTATGAAGCCTGCCATGCACTGCCAGAGCTTTTTTTTGGAAATATTTTGTCCTAAGCAATAACAAGAATTACAGAGAAAGAAGCAGTCTCTACACTTATTTGACTGGATTCACATTACAAAAGATTGTAAAGACATTTAAAAAGTCCAAGTGAAAGTAATATCAAATATTGATAAGAGCTCTTGGGTTAGAAAGCAAAAGTCTGCTCCTGTTTCTGATGTAATCTGTGTGCAGGATTTCCTCGTGCACGTCCTGTTGACTGGTGGGAGCCAGTGGAGCATGATGAGGTGTTTTGAAAACAATCTCTGTTCCATTTTTGCTCTCTTTAATTCTTTTGGTAGCACTACCTAAAAGTGTGATGATCTCTGCACAGTTCAGAAATACAATCCCTCCTCAACTCTCACTCGCAAAGAGGGACAAAAAAAGGAATAAAGAGTGGGAATAATATGAGTTTACACACTGGTTACCCTCATTCTCTGCAGACAGCCCAGCAGAACAGAGCTCATAAGAGGGAGTTAAGTGTGAGATAAGCATCTGAGCTTCTAGTGGGTGTCTAAGAGGGTCAAACAATGGATTAAAATTTACACAGCAGAAAAAAAGAGTGCATCAGGACTTCTCAGAAAACCAGGAACAGTTCCTGTTTAAGAAGCCTCTTCAGATTCCTACCTAATGTTCCTGTCAGAGCAGCCTCTCTCCCTCCCAGCAGCTGGCCAGCTCCAATATTTATTCACCCACTGTGATGGGACTGAGAACAGCTGGGTCTTCACTGAGACCCCTTCAAAACTCTCCTGTTGCCAGCTCTGGATACTGCTGTGCAGTGATTTTGATTAGGGGAGAACTTGGCTACCCAACCCTAGGACCATAAATTCATTTATTTTAATGCCAGAGAAGACTTGCCCACGAGAGCCTGTGCAGCAGGCTCAAGGTTTGCCCCAAGCTGCTTTGAGCAGCAATGCCAAATTATTTTCTGCATTCTCAGTTAGTAAAAGCTGCATGAGCAAGACACAGAATCCTGCTATGATGACTATTTCAGCAAAAGTGCATCCCTTCTGATGCTGCCAAAGTGCCAGTTGTGGGATGAAGACAGTTCACACCCAATTACACACAGTGATGGATTCATATTTCTTGATCAATGACTTTGAAGCCTTCTGAAACAACACTGCACAATGATCCCTCATCTTAAAGCCCAAATAAGATGAAAAGTGACATGCAGAAGTAGGAGTCAGAATTTCAGGCATGCCAGAGCTGGTTCTGACCAGCCTGCCTGTAGCAGTGCTGCTGAACTGGAAGGAGCTGCAATCACTCCAGCACAGAGGAAGGGTTTGATGGAAACAAGCAGCTACAGAGATTACTGGAACAGGAACACAGTTGTCTCAAAAGCACTCCCATTTAGCAGAAGAAACATCACAATTTGAAATCTAAGGCTGAATGCTTGTGCTGGCAGTTGGTAGAACTTCAGATTTCGGGAGCTTTGAAACACAGTGGAAAACGGGAGCTTTGATGAGGACTCAATACACTCCAGTGTGGCAAGGCATATTGTTACAGCTGATTGCTCCTTCCTTACATGTGTGAACCACAGTCACAAAAGTGTGTTGGTATTTAAAATGGTCTTTGACCCTATTAAAGCCTTCCTGGTCTCTTCATTAAACCCCTAAACGTTGTTCTAGATCATCCAAAGGGACTGTTTCATCCTTCCAAAGACACAGCAGCCTCTAGAAAGGAAACAATTTTTTCGACAAGTTTTGGTCTTCTATAACTATAATCACGAGTGTGTGATGCCTACCCAGGAGAAACAGCACGTGGGTCAACATATGACTAAAGAAAAGGGAGGAAGAAGAGGAGGAACCCACCTCTGCAAATCCATGAGGAAGAACAGATGTTCCCTGGGAGCATTTCTGTGTGGCAGGAGTTGCAGCTGGTGCCAGCAGATTTTCTGGATCTCACCTTTCAACCTCTTGCTGGAGGTGCCTGGGAAGAAATCAAACTTCAGACTAAAAAAACCTAAAAAGGATAAAGGCACAAGATTAAGACAGAAATAGAAAGAAGAAAAATCACCAAGATGATGGGAATAAAACCATCATGCTATTAGTCTTCCTAATGCTTTTAAAGCTAAATAGACATTTAGCTTTATTTTCTTGCACTTTTGAAAGTGGCAAAAGCTGCAAACAGTTAACCTGAAAGAAGCACAACAAATCCACCCTGTTCAGATCTTCTGATACGCTACTGCTTGCAAGCTCCCTTAAAAAATGCTTTTTGCAACTAAAAAAGCATGCCACATGTTTGTAAATGGGAAATTAAAGATAAGAAATCCTGAATAAAGTCAGGCTACTGGATATTTACATTCAAAGTGCTTTGCAACTATCAGTCAATTACCTCAGCTGTTTTCTGGCTCTCTCCAATCTGGCTGAAAAATGCAAGCTCACGACTTCTCTGTGAGATAGGTGTTATTAACCTGTTTTTCAGAGCTGGAAGCTGAGACAGAGAAGTGGGTGGCTCACCCTGTGTGCTGCTGGTGGCAGAGCTGGAAATGGAACAGTTTGTTTTAACACGTTTCCACCTTGGGATTTTGTAATCTCCATCACAGAGGTGAAGTTTTGGTATCACAGGACAAAATATGCCTCCTGCTGCTCACATAACTCATTTTTCTTCTTGGGCTAATTATAATATAACTATTTCTTCATCATGAAATCCTACTTTTATCTCAGTGCTGGCTCCCTACTGCTTCAGGACAGGAATCTCTGTATTCTTATAACTAGACTCCATATTTATATATATTTCTTTTTTTAGGTAAGATTAGGATGAGCAGGTGGAGGACAGAGGTATGGGCTGGTGGCATTTCTCAGTATCAGTTGTCAGCATACAAGGCAAAATAGGTTGTACATAACCAGACTTCTCTTTTTGCCTTGCTGGCAGATTGTATGATGCTTTTTTATTGCCTTTATAATCTTTTGGTTTTTTCCCTTAAAAAGAAACAACCAACCTTCAGTTCCTCAGGGAAGGACTGGTAGTGGTTTTTACATCCAATAAGGAATCCATTCTGGAATACTCATTTTTAGTCTGATGCTGGTCATAACAACAGCTTTTATCTTCAGTCTGCTCTTGCTATTAAAGCATTGCATTTGTTCTTTGTTGTATATAGATAAATCATAATTTATTTATGATTTTTTTTCCAATGACAGCTCACTTTGAGCCCAGGTGTTTTGGAGTCAGAGGAAGATTGGCTGTTCTGCATTCATTATCAGAGGAAATTACTACACTTTTTCCTCCCCACCATCCGAGGAATTTTTGGATCCCCTGTCCAAACTCCAGGCAAGGCTCCTCTAATGGAAGGTTTTAAATAGTTAATAAAATAGGTTTAGATTTTTCGCTCATTAGAGTAGCTCCTAATACATGACACACCATTTTTTCTTGAACACCATGGTGATGTGAATCTCCCGTTAAAGCCTAAAGATGAAATAATTGAAAATGGATAAGTGACCTTGAAAAGTCATGTCTTTCTGAGAATCAATAGGGGCTGTGCACATTAATTAGTGTTTTTCAGATTCTACTCTTAATATTTACCAAAGCAGAAAAGCTTTCCCTCAGTCAGTCAAGGGCAGGACTGCATAGCCCGTGACTGTTGACATATTTGCCTTTATCGTGCTTTCCTTCATGTTTTATTTAATTTGCAAAAATGTATTTAATATTTTGTTAAAGGAAGCTCCATTGAAAATATTTCTTTATTACAGCTTCATCTGAAAGCACGCCTATGAATAAGAGATTTGATCACAAGCATTATAGGGCAACTTCTTATCAATGACAGAAATGTGATTAAAAGAACACAAAAATATGATTCATCAGACAGGGTAACTCGGAGGTTGTAAATGCAACTTGTTACATTTTATCAATCATGATCATAACCAAATCCTAATTTTAGTATGACTTAAAAAAAAAAAACCACTTTGTTTTCATTGCATTTAATTAAAAAAAAAAAAAAGCAAGCAGTGCCGAAAAGAAAAGATTGGTTAAGGTTTATAATTAGCCACTTTTTCTTAATTAGAAAAGAGAGAAATGTCTGACAAATGCCAATATATATCAAAGAGAAAATTTTAACAGCACTATCTATTTTATTGCTAAAGTATTTCAGAAGTCTCATAGGAACACTGGAGACTAGTCTAGACAGGACACAAAAGGCAAAACAATCCTGTGTTAATAGAAAAGTGAACAGGATGAATGTTTTCCATTTTCTTTAGTGGTTTTCTGCTTTGCCTGTAAGTTATTGCAATCAAAGGACAGATAAAATTTCTTGTTGAGATCTTGCTGGCTCTTTCAATAAAATTTTATTAAATGATGGTGCGATTACACTTTTATGAATGATAAAGTAAATAATTTTAAATAAGGGACTGTAATATTTTTGTTCTTTACCTAGACAAAGGGTGATCATACTGTATTTGTTGACTTTGAAGACAAATATCCTTGTCAGGGGATGCCTAATTGCCAGCCATTACCATATGTGCTTGCAGCGTTTGAAATATGCACTTGTGCTCATAAAGGTAACTCAAGCCAGAGTCAACTCTCCACACGCAGCCAAATTTTGATTTTCTGGTAGAATTTGCCTGCCTGCCTCTTCTGGGAGCTTGGATTGCTGCTTGGATGAAGTGCACTGAGCTCAGTCCCAGCAGATGAAATGGGAATTCCAGCTGAGAAGTCTCCTGCCGTGCAGCCAGCTCCCAGCACAGCTGACTCGGATATTTTCCCCACTCAGGGCCCAACATTTTAGGGGACACAGATTCTCCTTCAAGTAGAGGTTAAGCAAGGAATGACTTCTTTTTTTTTTTTGCTTCCACCCTACAGAAGATGTTGGGTAGAATGTGCTGAAGTGGCAGATGGGCCATACCAGAGCAGTGTGTTGCAGTGCTTTACAATTCATCCAGGACAGATAAAACTTGTTTATGAATTTACTCGAGCTTGGGACAATGCTTTCTGCTGCCTCTCTTGATCACCCCTGAAATTCAATGTCTTTTCACTAGAAACCCAAATTGAAGAGGAATACACAATATTGTGTGAGTAAAAGTATTTTCAGTGAATATTTTTAAAACACAGTAGATAATTTTTAATTATACATTCCTGTATATTACAAGTGTTGCACCACAAAGCCAGTCCAAAGACCAGTTAGAAGTAAATGCTATTTCATCCTCTCATTATTTAAGCCAGTCGATAATTTCTAAAGATTTTAAATGGGCCACAACAGGAGGAGTTTATCAGTCATGATGTTGATTAAATTTATGGATGTAAAGAGCAGTTACACTGGGACTGCATGAAAACAAACAGGTAAGATCAAGCACAAGCATTTACTTACCCTTTTCTGTGCACAAATTTGCTTTAATCTTGACAGCTCCTAACAGCATTAAGTTAAGGATGACCATTTTGTAAGGGGGCAGGCTCTCAAAATGCCATCAGGAAATAAAAATCCTCACCCTTGCTTCAAACTGCTTTCCTACTACAGTAGTAGTATTCAAGCCATGCCTTGTAATTGCTCATTTCTTTGGTGTCACACACATACTCATGGCATTATTGATATTTCCATAAAATATCTTAGTTATTCCCACTCTGACATATTTATTTGCTGTACTGGATTTTTTAAAATATTTACTTATATAGCTGTGAATTAAGTAGCTACATACAGACTATAAATCAAATCATGTTGATCCAACACAGGTAGATTTCAGTGCTAATATTATCCTACTGCTGACAACAGGAGGAGTTTTAGCAGAAAGGAAGAAGAAAACTGCTCTCAGGTTGCTACTCTGGAATTGTCAGCAGCTTAGGAACTGTTATGTGAAACAGAGAATTTTGTTTAAAAGGCAACTATCAGCTGGAAAATGTATTTTATGGCGCCTTTTTTGTTTGTTTTCTGGTTTTTTGGGGGGTTTTGTTTGTTTGGGTGGGGTTTTTTTGGGTTTTTTGTTTGTTTGGGTGGTTTTTTTGGTTTTTTTTGTTGGTTTGGTTTGGTTTTTTGTTTTTTGGGTTGTTTTTTTTTTTTTTTTTTTTAGGGGAGGGGTTATGTTTTTTTAAATAAGCATCTTCTACCATCTCCCATTTACATCAGTTGCAGGTTTGGGATCAAAGGCACTTAGGGGGCGTAAAAGTAAGACCCAGATCCAGATTTGCACCCACAGAAGAGTTCCCAGGAAAACATAAATCAAAAAGAACTCTTGAGGAGTTCAAGGTTCCCAAGATAACCTCTTAAAAAGTCCAGTAAGGCACCTCAGGCCCTGCAGTGTCCCCTGCTCACAGATGATGCCATCCAGGCTGATTTTGTACCCCTGAGCAGCACGGCCAAGGGAATCCAGAATTGTCTGTTGAGGAACATCTGGAGGTCATTTACTCCAGCCTGGATGGAGCAGGATGGTCAGCAAGACCAGAAATAACAGAAATGTGCAGGATGATCACCCAGATCAGGTATGGCCAAGAACAGGAATGACTCTGTGCCCTCCTGGCCAGACTGTGCACTCAACACTGGATTGCAGAGATCAAGGATGCAGAAGAGAGAAAAAGAAAATGTTTCCAGGCTCCTTCCTTCTCATGTTACAGCTTAGAGCTTAAGCCTCTTGCAATGAGCTAAGAGCAGCCTTTATATAAATCGTGTCTTTTGCCCACTAATCAGCTGCATTAAAATTCATAAAATGTAAAGAGAAGATCTAGATTAATTAGCAATTGAGTATGGACTATACTTTTATTATCTATAGATTTTAGGCACCTGCAAGAAGATCTCTTTAGTGCGTAGCACACAGCCAAAAAGTAAAGACAGGCATCTATAAATCTCATAAATTTATATTGCACTCTGTATATATAGAATTGCTGCTTGCATGTAGCACACACATTATTACAGTCCTGAACAAAGCTGCTGTTCCAAAATTATGCTTTGCAAGTCACCTTGCTAGAAAACACTGCCATAAGCAATGTCCAGTTTTCACTCTGGGTCTGTGTAGCCTCTAATTTTCCAGTTTGCTTGAATGAAAGGGAAGAAGGGTCCAAAATTGTAGAGCCCCTCCCAGGCTCAGCTGGGTACCAGGGCTGGCTCACACCCCACAATTTCCCTGCACCACACAGCATCCCACAGGGCAATGGCAGAAGAGGATAATGAGATTGCCAGTTATTTTTCTCCGTCAAATAAAGTGAGATTGCCAGTTATTTTTCTCTATGATGTAGTATTTCTTATATTTTAGTTTTAATTTAGAAACCTTCTAAGCTGAGGCTGCTACAGAGGCTTGAGAGAGGAAATACCACAGAAGTACTCAAATAAACAGCACCCAGCCCTTTATCATGACCTGCTTGTCACAGCTACATTTGTTTTGTATCTGATCTGAATTTGTGATGTTGACTTGGATGAAGCACTACAGAAGGGATTTTGTAAGTAAAGGATGGAGAGCTGGAGTCTGTTCCCACAAAATCAGCAGTAAAATTGACTTCAATGAGTTCAGGGTGAGGCTGGGAATGACTCCATGCAGCAGTGCACCACTGCTTCCAGTGACCTGCTTCAGTGGGCTTGAAAGCCACTTTTGGAGGCAGACAGACTCCATCCTGCTTTGCCATCACACTCACAGCCAGTGCAGGCTGCAGGATCTGACACTGAGAACATCGAAATCCCTTTGTAGGCTGATCACATTTTCCAAATGCAAACATTGAGGCGCTTTGGAAATGAATTGCATATGAGAAATTTAAATAAATTAAGAGCTGTAGCTTACTGGTATCCCAGCATTTTTTAATATAATTAATATCATATCAAATGGATTGCTCCTCTAAGATAGGTGAATTATCAGAGAGATGGCTCTTATCTACTACAAATACTCTTTTGTTATGTGCTGGGTTTTCTGAAGGTCAGCCATGCTGTGATGTGAGTGACTGTTGCAAATATCACAGAGTTCTGTCTTGCACTGTTCCTGCTATTATTGCAAGAATTGTATAAACACTCAACCCTTGACTCTTAGTTTTGACAAAAATCATGGTGTGTCCCCAAAAAAGCAACTGCTGCATGGGGAAAACCAAAGTGGGTTGGTGTTTTTTTTCCATTTATTGAAACTATAGGGTGAGATGACAGTTTGAGAGGTTTAAGCCCAGTCTGAGGCGCAAGTCAAGCTAAACAAGGAAAATTTTGCTTTGATGAGTCCGATTTAAGAATGTTGCTGTAATGAAGGATAATTATGATGATGAAAATTAAGGACAGAATTATGTTAATTGAAAACTCAGTTGTGGCAGATATTAAAAGACCCTGGAGTTCTGGAGCTGTTAAAAATTGCCATTAAAACCCTGGTAATTAGAAATACTTGACAAAGGATGGGTGAACATTTAGTAGAACAAAATCTTGGGTAATACTTTCTGATAATCCTGTTAAATTGCACACTGTATTACATGTTTCTGTCTTCTGTGACTGAGACTGCTTGATGGCAGTGCTGCTTTCCAGCATCTAAACCTTCCATCTTACTACTTTGGAAATAGATTAAACTGAGAAAAAAAAAAAAAAAAAGAGAGAAGAGAATATACTAGAAAACTTCTTGCACTTCATCCCACTGCTCTAATCAAGCACAGACAAGATAAATAAAGATCTAATTCCCATGAAAGCCAGCTTGTGACCCCATTCTTGGTAATGTACAACTGGAATGTCCCAGTTCCTCTACAGCTGTCTAAAGTTCATTTCAAGGATGTAGGGTATGCATTATTCCACTCTCTTTGGTGAATTTTATTGCCTGCTTTTTCTGTCAGTAAGAGAACTGCTTCTATTTTCTGCTTTGAGAGATCTCAATTTATTTATTTTTGGGTTACAAGGAAATCTGATATCTGTGTAGAGATCAAGTGCAGTGAAAGGCCATCTAAAAGACCAGGGGGATGCAAGATTCAAAGGTAATACTCATAATATTCATAACCAGGATGGTTAGGTAAGACTTGATTTGTTTATTAATTATGTTAATTGTTTGAAAATGAAGTGCTTTGGGGCCGGGAACACAAAGAAGAGAGAAATTGCTAGACTATTCCTATTTGAGCCAATTTAGAAGAATTTATTGCTTGACCAGCAACTACTTCCTATTACTGTAGGGTCCAATTCTACAAACCCACAGTCCTGGCAGCAGCCCCAGTGGAGAGTCCTGGTGCCCACAGCAAAATTCTGAAGTGTGAAGTATTTCTGCACCTCCAAGCTCCCATCCTGGCCCTGCAGGGGACAGGGATCAGCTGTGCATGACTGATCCTGTTCCTGTCACCACTATTTTAACTCCACATTACAAACCTTGTTTCCCCCACAAAGAACACCTCCTCTCTGAGTGACATGTTTTTAATACACTGTTTTATCATTGTCAGATACAGGATTTTTATTGCTGAATTTTGAATATTGCATTTAAGGCACTTTTTTTCAGATCGCAGACATTTTACATATAAATTGCCTTATATTACAAAAATTATACTCTGTAGTGCTCATGAGCAGTCTCCTTCTCATGTCTCTCACATTTTGATACCTTACAGTGCATGGCTGATTGGATGGGATAACTGCAACCCAGGCAACCCAGGCTAGAAATCTGCAGTGCCAACATGGCCTGTGCTGTTTGAGGAAACACACTTGAAACAGAATTTTGGGTCCCACCCTCAAATTTCAGCTGTATTTGCACTGTGGGTGCCTCAAAATTCTGATTTTTTTCTGAGAGTTCCCACCAGGGCCAGAATTCCAGAGGCTGGAATATTCTGCTAGTTCTGTGCAACCTGGCTGCAGGTTAAGTGATAGAGTTTGAGGAAAGCTGCAGATGAGCAATATTAAAAAAAAAAAAAAAATAAAGTTTGGTCCTAAATATTTTTTACATAATATTCAATATTCATAATCATTTATTGCTTTCTTAGCACTCTAATATAGAGTCACAAGACCTAAATAGGTATGACAAATTTCTGCTCCTTCTGGCATCAGGAAAATTATCTGCACCATGTTCCAGACTTTGGGTTCATATAAAGTATCCATGAAGATCCACAGCAGCTAAATAAATATGTGCAGCAGCTCATGAAGTCTGCACTGAGACATGTCATTCCTCACTCTTCTGGAAAGCCTCCAGATATTGGTCAGGTCACAACTTATTTAATATTATCAATTATTATTGAGTATTATTCAACAAAGACATTTTTCCAACTGCCTTTGGATGATCATTCCCAGTTTGGGATTGACTATGTCAGGCTTCAATGGCTTTTAATAAAGTAAGCAAAAGATTAAGTACAATTTAAGAGAGTAGAGAGAGGCTCCACCCTAAAAATGCTATTTCTCCTCTCTAGCTCCCACCCAAAGGCACAAACACCATCAGATCTGTGCTCACTTCTCCCTTGGGGAATCTTGCTCCGTGACAGCCAAGCAGCCAGGAGAGGAGCTGATGTTTGTAGATGTGGCAGCAGCTCAGAGGGAAAAGGACAAAACACAGACTGTAAAAAGGAGATGGAAGAGACTCAGCAAATCTAATGAAGTGTCTGCTCAGGAGGGGGGAAATGCAGAGCAGAATAAAATGTTACAAGAACTGAAAAAGAAAGAAACTGCTTATTGCTGGTAAAGATGATGAGTAATTGGGTTATCCCACATAAGCTGTGGAAAAGGCTGGAACTGCCAGGAGGTAATGACACCACAAGGCCATGGCTCAAATGCTGCTTGTAGCTGATTAAAAGTTCTAGCAAAGAGATCTTTCAAAGAATTATTTCTTCCTGATAGTGAGAAGGGGATCTCCCTCATGTCACCAGCATTTTATGCAAGACAACTGGAAAAAGGTTTAGCTTAATAGATCATAGAATCTTGTTCCAATCCCTCTGCCATGGGCAGGGACACCTTCCTCTAGACCAGGTCGCTTAAAACCTCATCCAACCTGGCCTTGAACACTCCCAGGGATGGGGCAGCCACAGCTTCTCTGGGCAACCTGTACCAGGGACTCACCTCCTCATAGGGAAGAATTTCTTCCTAATATCCCATCTAACCCTGCCCTCTGTCAGTCTGAAGCCATTCCCCCTTGTCCTGTCACTCTCTTCCCTTGAAAAAAGTCCCTCTTCACCCTTCTTGTAAGTCCCCATTGGCTGCCAGGAGGCTGATATTTATCAGTAACATTTATTTCTACAAGGAGGAATATCAGGATGCTGCAGGAAATAATCTGTAAAGGCAATAGTGTGAGCTGTGAAATCCTGAACCGACTTTTCCGATGCTGTTCCGTGCAGCCTGGCTGCTTCCCAGGGAGCTTAGAGCAGAGTAGTTGAAATAATACCACCATCTGCTGGGCAGCTGGATAATTCAGGGAGCAGAGAGCTCCTTGGGAGATGAGAGTGTGTGAGACAGCTTCTCTGGTACACACTAGAGCATGCCTGGTAAGCCCTCATCACGTAATTCATAATTATTTCTATTATTGATACCAACTGATGCTTTCCCAGGCTGCTGGCTGTGTAAGAATTACCTAAACAGATACCTAACAAAACATGTCTGCCTTGCCTGACACGAGGGGAACATTTTTCACAGCGTTTCCATGTGGGGAGCAGCACCCCTACAGCAGCTGTGCCCTGTAAAATATATATATGACTTTAATTCCCATCAGGACTGATAGCATTTGCTCTCCCAGATCTGTTGCTAGGTCAGATGCAGCTGCTTCCATCCAGCCTGGGAAGCAGGAACCCAGAAATAGCAACGTCCATCACAGGTTGAGATGCTTGCCACGGCCAGATGTGGGGACCAGCACATCTCAAAGAGCCAGGGATGATTCCTGCAGGAATTATCAATGCAGCAGGATTGCTGCTGGATGTGTCAGACTTTCTGTAGCCTCATTTTTGGCACAAATATTTCCCAGGCCCCTGTGACAGAGGTGGAATTCAGCAGCAATGAGCTGAGAAGGCACAAGGCTGCCAGCTCAGCTAACGTGGGCAAGGCTCATCATCTTCTGTAGCCTAAGGCACCAACGGGGATGATGTGCCTGGGATTGTGTCAAGCTTTTCCCCACCTACCAAATGACCAGAGACTTGCTAACAGTTGGATCAAAAGAAGAAAAAGAAAAAGAAAAAGGAAAAGAAAAAGAAAAAGGAAAAGGAAAAGGAAAAGAAAAAGAAAAAGGAAAAGGAAAAGAAAAAGGAAATGAAAAAGAAAAAGAAAGGAAAAGGAAAAGAAAAGGAAAAGGAAAAGAAGAAAAATAAAAAGAAGAAAAAGAAAGAAAAGAAAAGAAAAGAAAAGAAAAGAAAAGAAAAGAAAAGAAAAGAAAAGAAAAGAAAAGAAAAGAAAAGAAAAGAAAAGAAAAGAAAAGAAAAGAAAAGAAAAGAAAAGAAAAGAAAAGAAAAGAAAAGAAAAGAAAAGAAAAGAAAAGAAAAGAAAAGAAAAGAGGAAAAAAAAATCCTTCCACCATATTTATTCACTTATATTTACTTATAAATGAAAAGTAATAGCATCAGATAGCCAAGGTGCAACTTTTCCATCAGGAGCAGGAGCAGCAGCAGGTCCTGTGCCTTTATAATGATTAAACCCCACTGGTGTCTGTCACACATGGATGAAGCTGTACCACGAGCTGACTTTTCCAGAAAGGACCTGGATGACCTTTTTTTATGTGTTTTTTTACACCCAGTACCTATCCCCCAGCTATCCTCTGGTTCATGACAGGATATCACTACATGAGATGCACATGCTTCAGCCTAGCTTCTAGAACAATGCAGAGAACATGGTCAGAAAGGTTGAATTAAAATTAAGAGTTCATCACAACTATCAAGGAATTATTTTCCTTGAGCCAGCTAAGACCAATCACATTATTTAATATCACAATGTCAAATTATGGGAGAGATTATTGTAATGTTGCCAAAATACTTACCAAATAAAGTGGGGAGAGCATATTTTCACTTCAGCTGTGGAATGACCACATCTGAAGAATCCTGTGAGTAATTTTGACCTGAATGACCTTCAGGCTGTGACCTTCAGACTCTGCCTATTATATTAGTAAATAAAGTCCTGCCTTTACTGCTTCTCCTGGAGCAACTGCTTCAGAGAACACCACGTGGAGGAAGGAAATATATTTAAATGCAGTATTACAGCTACATCATCTGAGACAGTTCTGTGTGCTTTGCAATACCTTTTTTGCAAATATCAAGTGCCAGAAGTTTTTTCCCATATTTGCCTTCTCCAGTTTCTTGATTTAAAGTATCCTGTTTATTTTTGAAGTGTCACTTTAGCTGAGCTATGTGTTATCATCAAGGCATGCTGCTGTAGTTAGCCCAGGAAAATACTGTTTTCTGGGAAAACAGTATTAAAACTATTGGTGCAATAAATTATTTTCTTTTGTAGGGAGATCAAGTAATTCAGTGCTTACTTGAGAAAAGACAATACAACATATATTGTGAGTCCATTAACAGCAACAACAAATCTTTTCTGGCTCTAGAGGCAGAATTAATTATTTACATGTTTCTCATTAACTTTTTACCTACTGTTAACAGTAGGTTTTTAAAAGAATCCCTTTCTCTCTGCCATCAAAGCTTTCAACAAGCATCATATTTAGCCATTTTAAATCATTTGCAGTCTGTCACCAAATGACATTAGCAATTTGTAGGCACTGCTGAAATGCTGCAGGTATTCCAGATATTCCAGAAATGAGATGCCAATGCTTTTATCCACTGCCCTTGTGCCAGTGTTAAAATACAACCTATATCTTGTCTTTACCTTACAAAAAAATAACAATAAACCTCATGAGAGACTGGAAGCTGCCTGTAGAGCCTAAATCCATGGGTCTGGGGGTCATGTGTTTCCCTGGAGTTTAATCTCTGCTTTAGCAATTCCTGGTAGAGCAGGTAGTGTAATCTTGGCCAACAGAAAATGGGTTCATACTGCCATTTTAGGGGAAAAAATTGCAAGTTTTTTTCCAGCTACACCTGGAGTCAGTTTTGGTAAGACAGTCTCAGAGAAACTGGTGATAAAATGGTCTTCATAATTCACCTGGAAATCTTACAGAATCATTGAAATTATCAGTAATTTTAGCCAAAAAAAAAAAAAAAAAGGACCAAATTGTATTTTGTTTTGGTACCATTTTGACTCAGATCCTAAAGCACAGAGAAGCCAGCACTTACTAAAAATATTTCCATTTATTCTTTGATTTGATGAACCACTTAGACCCTCATGTCTCTGTAAGCTTGTGCGACTGAATCTTTTACTAACTGATTTGCCTTGAAAACAATTCCAATAAATCAAAACCAAAACACAACAACAGAGAACGTTGGTATAATGGGATATAAGTAGTCTATTATCAAATTTACTGATTCATACTAGAAAAGGAAGCATGCCTTTCCAAAAACTGGCTGCTGAGATTCCTTTGCACCACTGAAGTGCCTCATTGCCCAAATCCTCATCTCCAGTGCCAAGCTCTGCAGGGCCAGGGGGGTCCTGACTCAGGGGCACTGAGGTGGGCTTGATCCAAAAGCTGAAAATGTGGCTCCTGCTCCATGAAACATCCAACCTCTGCTCTGTGACCCACTCCAAACTCAAGGAAGCATTTGTGATGTGACAAGCCAGAGTCTTCATTTCATCAGGCATTGCCCAGCACCAGCTGCTCCTGAGGAAAGTTCAGCAAACTTGATAATGAGCACTGGGGGAATAACAGAAGTTTCCTCTTCAGCTGAGCAGTAGTTGGCTCATATCTTAAATATTTTATGTCCGCTATACACTCAAAAATGCTGTGAAAGGTCTGTGTAAGCTCGTGGTTTTCATATTGGTGTTTAGCCTACCCAGAGAAAATTCAGTGTTAAACACACAGAGAAAATTCAGTGTTGTGTAATGCTATTGAATATCACAGATGTAAGATTTATTACCAAAGGAAATTGCACTGAAAGAACTTACTGGAAACAAAACAAAACCAGTGACTTGGTGATGGATGACTTTGTTCTCTAGTCTTACACCAATTATTTAACAAAGCATTTGTTACATTTGACTTTAGGCCAAGCAACGATGTGAGCTGACATTTCCTAGAATATTTTAAAGAATTGACAATTTGCAATACATTAGCAAGCCCAAAAAAGAGCAAAGCACATTAAGATGGAGTTATAAAATCAGATACCTTGATAACTTAGCCAATGGTATTTAGTCATAATTTAGCCATTGGTATTGAGTCAGTCCTACTAAGTGTGTAACAAAATGCTGTAACAAAATGAATCATAAGCTCCATGTCCCTTAATGCAACTTATTGAGTTAGCTCTTAGCAAGATGCCATTACCTGCAGTGATTACACGTTCACAGCATGGGAGGCAGAAGCAAATCTAGCAGGTGCAAACATCTGCTTCTTTTTTTACAGCTGCAGAGGAGTGTCCTGTAGCCCAGTGTGCTTCAACTTGGACTAGAATTTTATGAAGCTCTGGGTGTGCTGGGGAAATTAAAAAAAAAAAAACTTCCCTTTCTCCTGTGCAATTTTCTGAGGACTTATTTAGCTTCATCCAGGTTCTCTAGCTGGAAAAAAGGGTTTGGCTGAATTTTTGAAAGCAGTTCTGCAGACCATTGTTTTAGGCTAATAAAATTTAAATATATATAATATAATATATAATATATTATATTATATATATAATATATAATATATAATAAATAATACATAAGATATAAGATATAAAACATTTTATATAATACATTATGTATTATATATAATAAATTGTATATTATATTATATCATATCTGTATATAATACATAATACATAATGTATAATATATAATATAATATATAACATATTATATATTATATATTATATATTATATATTATATATTATATATTATATATTATATTATATATATTATATTATATATATTATATTATATATTATATTATATATATTATATTATATATATTATATATTAATTCTATATTATATATATAAAATTAATATGTGCTAACAGGAAAAATGCTGATCTGAGTGTTTTATTGTGGAAAACACACACAGAGCAGGTCTGTCTTATTTGCAATGTGAGATAATTCTGAAAATGAGCTTTAAGCTGCTCTGGCACCAAGCTTGAACCAAAAGGGTCTGGTCAGCCCCTTCAGAGCACTCAGCCAAAGGTGAGGGAGAGAGTTGGTTGGGATGAAACAAAAATCACCTTTCCTACACAGCTATTAGAGAAATAACTGCTTTAATGGCCTTTCAACCATTAAAAGGCAGAATTAGAGGCTGAATTGGAGTATTCAATTAACAAGCACTCAGCTGTGTAAAACCCATCATGTGACACTAGACTGTAAAATCCAAACAGGTAAATATTATTAAAGCCCCTAATAAAGTATTTTTTTTTCCTTGGGTTTATATGAATAAACCCCAGAATGCTTTCATAAGACTTGCTCTGATACACCACTAATTTCATGTGCCCTGCATTGCACTGGTTTGAGGCCCAATAAAAACTAAAGCTGAAAACAGAGAAATTATCTCTGCTGCACTTGTATTGTTTTCATGGACCTTCAGAAGCAGCAACTGCAGAATTTTTGGGTGGCTCATAGCAAATCTCATGTTGCCAATCAAACTGAAAGGACAGAAAATTAGCTGGAGAAGGAAACAACAGGAATAACTGGCTGAGGGCAAGATTTGAATTTTATGAATATTAGAAACTAAGGGCTATTGCACTGAAGGTGAAATGTCCCTTAAAAAGGTGGCTGGAACAGCTAATCCAAAATGAGGTCATAAAAATGTCAAAATGGACAACAACAAAAAAAGTTGGGCAGGAAGAAAGGAATCATTGAAAAACTAGCCCGAGGGAGGCCTGTGTGCAGTGGGAGATAGGAAGGCAATTATTTAAGAGCAGCCCATTATCTACTGCCCAAAAAGCCACACAGGTTTGTAACACAGAGTTATGATTCCAATTTATGTGATATTTGAAATGAATACTTACCTTGGTGAAAAAAACCCACATGAAATAAAACCTATTCTGGCCCCTTCATTGCCTCTAAAATGCTACTGGTCTATAACAATAAATATTATTCCATTAGTTTTATATTACTGGGTTTTCAAAGGCAGGTGAATTAGATGAGATCTCTTTACAAGAGATGAATTTAAGAGACAACTGTTATTTATAAGAGCTGAAATAATGTGTTTGGAGTGCCTCAGTTTTTATTTAACACCTGTTTTTTTCCCTGCACACAATTTTCTTCAGAAAAATTCAGTAATGAATTGATTTTTACCTGTCTCAAAAGATGAAAATCTGGATTTTGCAAAATGTGTGGTGGAGAATACTGAACAGGGGAAGCCTTGTGGAAAATAAATTATTGGGCTGGCTAGAAATTGACCCTTAGCTCCCATGAGGTCTTTCTGAGCTCTGTTGGAAACTTGCTTTTCCTGTGGGGTGATGTGTATAAATCAGATTAACTTCACTGAGAGCAATGAAGTAAATATATCTGAGAGAATACAGCACTGTATTCCCAACATTTCTATGGTTTTTGGTGTTTCCAAGGTGGCCACTTGGAGGTTTATGACAGTATGAGCAGTAAAAGAGTGGAGATTTTGAAAAAGTGTCTGTGAGAGGTGGAGAAGAGTCTAGAGTTTATTTCAGCAGCTCCTGTTCTACTTTCCAAGGCAGCACTAACCACCAAATCACGTATTCCTAATAATTCTAATTATTTATAATTTAATAATTTTTGTTTCATACATAAACCAGAGGTTTATGAGATATTCCACCACCCTTTTCTTCTCAAAATCGATGTATTCTGTAAAATCCCTAAAGAAGCTTTAGGAAAAAAAGCAAAATAAAAGCAGGGAGCAGCAGGTCCCTGTGGATGAGAGTTGAGGTGCCATGGCTGATTTATAGGCCTGGAAAATATTTGTAATGCCCGTATAATTCTTGTTCTGGGGATAAAGAGAGGATTTAATTCACTAGTGTTATCAATCTGTTACCTTTCAAGGCAGTAAATTCACTAAATTCAGTTTAAAAAGCAATGGAGCTTCATGGAGTTGTTGTTATAATATATCATTTAACATTTACTGTATGTAAGTACCAATAGCACAAACATTTAAAATCATCAAAAGAACTATAAAAAGATGAAACAAAAATGTTTCAGAATAAATCTCTGCCTTTTCCAAAGCAATCTAGTCTGTGATAAGGCTGTAGAGTGAAACATATGTCACTGGGAGCTTGACATAAAATTCTTATTTGTAATTGCAAATGTTTCAACAAAATTGTTAAACTTCATTTCCTATTTGTGTATGACACAGACTGGAAGAAGAGGAGGAGTTTTAAAAACACACCTGGTTTCCTCTACAGTGATGCAGTGAGGATTCTCCAGGGGATTTCTCGGGGATCCTGAAACAATAAATTGTGGTGAGCATCCTATGGAGGAGCCTGTCCTCCTAAATCTGCTGGAAAACCTGTCTCCTAGGGCTTTAGAGTTAATCTGATAGTGATGAATACTCCCATTAATACTTATATTAACCCATCATCTCTGAAAAGAAATTATATTTGCAGCATTTTTCTGTCTTGAATGAATGTGGAAAGGCAATTGAATCAAATTAGGGGAGTGATCTCCACTGCAATATTCGCATTTCTCTGCCACTTCTTTTCATTCACCCAATAGCTTTGCCATATTTTACATCTCAAACCATTTATATAATATTGGTGGTACAGCTCTGATGGTTTTTTATTTACTCCTGGCATCCCTGGCCTGTTTGAAAGCTCAGAAGAGGCAACATCTGTTGATGACAGGTGACAGATATGTGGACAGGCAGTTCCAGGGCTGGTTCTAGTCTGTTTTCAGTCCAAGCTGGTGGTTCTGCTCTCACTCTCATTATCACCCCTGGCTGGAACACCTGGGTGGGGATTGCCCTTGAGAGTTTTGATTTCTTCCAAAAAGAAAAGGAAAAGGATGAATGAGGTGGTTCAAGGGATGGGCAACACCTTTCCACTTCATGCCTTTCCACTGCAAATACTGATGAAAACCTCCTGTGGAATGTCTTTCTGCTGCCTTTTCAAAGGAAATTCATTCCTAAATGGAAAGTTCACTCAGTGGGAAAATTCAGTCAGAAAATTTCCTGAGCAATAGTGACTGCATGAAGGCTGTGAGAAGCCATTTCTCTTACTCTTTCTTTTACTATTGAGACAAAATAAGTCAAGACTTAGGGAGGAGAGGCAAAGTGTTTCAATAACACTTCCATAGTCATTAATATTAATTTTGCAGAAGAAGGATCAAAATGTAGTTTGTTTGGTTATTTAATCATGTATCTATTTCACTTTAGTTGCACAATAAATGATGTTTGCAGAGGCTGAAGCAGTCCCTGGTAGAAGGAATTCAGACAGCCAGAGCAGTTCACAAAAGTGAAATAAATACTGAGCTGATCTAGGAGGAAGAAGAAAAAAAGATTTCTAAAAAATGAAATGAAAGATTTCTCTCTCATACAGATTTTGTGGAAATCATGTACTTTTCTGAAAATGGATTCTGATGGGAAATCACCAGCTAGTTCCAATATACATAATTTATACATGAGTGTCCTCTTTATGTATATTTGGTAATTGCCAATCTCTTCACTTAGAATAATCATTTTTGGGTTTGAGCTGCTGAGCAACAACAACCATTCTCAGACATGTCTTGGGGCACTCTGGAGCAGAGGCAAATTACAATGTGATTTATTTTGACACCTCTGCAACAATTTGGGGTTTTCCATTAAATAAGGAGCTGATATGAATAATTCACACACCAGTCCTGGCTGTGCCCTGGCACCTGGCAGTGGTGCCATCCAAGAAGGGCACTGAGGGGACACTCTGCAGATTTAATCAAGGCAGCCTGTGCCCAGCTAAAGTTCAGGTGGTCAGAGCAGCAAAATGGTGAGGAGAGAGAAGCAGAAACTCTGCCAGAGCTGGGAGGCTCCAGGCCAGGTCAGCACATCCTTCCTTGATCCATGCCATGGGGCACTGCAGGTACACAGAGCTGATTTATTGCCTCTAATAGGTGCACTTATGCTGTCTCAGAACCCAGGCACTCATGCTCTTGCTACCCTGAAAAAAACTGGAAATGATCATGAGGTTCCTGCATTTTGTCTCTGCTTTGGAGTTTGAAGTCCTGTATTTTCCTTCACTGGTTAATGAGGAGTGATTCTCCAAAAGAGTTCTCCCTCTCACAAGGGCATTAGGAGCTGAAAGATAAACAAATGATCTAATGTAGAAATCATTCTCTACAATCCCAGAGCTCTGAAAAGGAGAATATGCTTATGTGTAATGAATTATTACCCTAAAAATCACAACTAGTTCTCACTTCAACGAAGAGCTTGTCCTCTAAATTACATACAGTACTAATTGCAGTATTTTTGAACTACCAGCAATGCTCTCTTCCATGCACGAGGACACAAAACAGAAGAAAACACAAGCTCTAATCACTGTATGCCCACTGTGTATTTCCCCAGAGTGGACATAAGCTGAGATGAATTTCTTCCCATTCCATGTCATCTGTGCAGTCCTAAAGTAAGAGATAAGGAGCAGTTTTTTGGGCTAATAAGAGGTTTGAGTACTGAACAAGGTGATCCTAAGATTTTTGGCAGCTCTCTAAAATATATGGACAAAGGTGGCTAAAAGAAATAGGGAGAGAGAATCCCAGAACTGATCCTCTTCTCATCCTTGTTAGGAAAATCCTTTGGTGGGAGGGGTGCTGGGACTCAGTCAAAACCCATTGTGCCAAATTTTCCTCCTGCTCAGGGGCTGCAGAAAGGAGTGGAAGAACCAGAGGACCCAGCCAGCCCATACCAACAGAGAGGGGACTGCCCTGGGGGCACGGAGAGTTTATTTCTTGTCATTGGACTTGGCAGGTATTTTCAGTCAGATGAAAAAAAAGCAAACAAAAATGGACAGAGGAGGGTTTTATCAAGTGAAATGTGTAAATTCAGACTAGCAAAAAAAAAAAACAAAAACAACTTTATAGTGAAGACATCTTTTCCCTCTGAAGGACACTGTCCTACAGGAAAGTGTGTGTTCAGGTAGGGTCATGCCCTCTATGTCACCTGTGAATAACAAATCTCTTCTCTGCCTAGAAAGCCACCCCAGGGACAGCCTCATGTTAAGGGTATTCCTCACAGGAAGCAGAAGGAAATAAAGGATTGTACAGCTCCCTGCTGGCTCGAGTGCAAAAGCAAACTGCTAGCCACACTTTTTGGGAAGCAGAACATGGAACACCCTTCTCCTTTCCTTCCTGGGGGTACCCAAGTGGAATGATGCTTCTACCTGACCTTCAGAAAATATAAGAGATGGAAAAATATGTGAGGGATGGGATTAATTTCTCAACATTCCTCTGTAACCCAGGTCTTTTGTGGGCCACTCAAATCTCCTACACTGACTCTGGAGCCTGAGCATTTCACACTTGGAGCAAAGTGTCAAATAGCCACATCTTTGGAGGCTTTTGTGTATTTGCATTTTTATCATTGTGTTATCATTCAGTTCCATCCTGACACTCAGTCCTGCATCTGAAGAAAAAGGCCAAGGTTGTTGCTCTCAATACTCTTCCTCCAGCCTTCCTCCCCCTCTGCTGGTCCCCCAGGCTGCTCCATCCTCCAGCCCATCTCCTGCAGCCCTCCCCACTCTGCCATGCCAGGAGGGATGTTCAGGCAAACACTGTCTCCTTACAGAGTGAAGACATTTGAGTACCCAACATGTGTGTCCATCAGGCAATTTTTGGCTGAGTCTGAAATGCTGCTGGCAGCTCCCAGCTGTGACTTTTGGCTGGTTTTATCTCCCTGCATCCATCCCCACCATTGAAAATTCATTTAATACTAGAAGGACTGGTGTCAGGGGTTCACTGTTGTGTTGTTCACAGTGGAGAGAATTGTTCCAAACATCCCCTACCCACATTTGACTACACCAGCATTCTGTGGAGTCTCAGGTTCTCCTCTTATTCAGGTTAATAACTGTGGAACTGTGATAATATTTTCTGCTATTTTTATGCAGGTTCTCCATGGGTTTTTTTCACTTTTCTTTCTTTTTTTTTTTTTTTTTTTTTTTAATTTTTTCAGGGGAAAAGGAGAAGTCAATGCCATTCTTTTTTTTCTGAATTCTGTAAGGTCTTGTCTTGGATGGGGAGAATGAGAAATACCTCATTGTCTGACCTGTCATTGTTTTGTCTTCCTGAAATGAAGGGAGCCATATTCAGCCCAGGGAAAATTCCTACTTGAGACAATGGGAAGCTTCAATTCCATCTTTATCACCCTCAAAGGCTCCCTTTGATAAAAACCTGTTTAGAATAAGCAAATAAGGGATAATTAGGATAACAAACAAGCAATAAGCAAATCTCCAAAACTTTCCCTTTTCTCCTATTGCCCTGAATACCTTCCACTTAATTTTTTTTTTTTTTTCAGACAATTTAAAAAGGCTGGGCTGATTTTGGAAAACTCTCTTTGTTGGAAATTGGTTTTGATTACCAATATTTTGGCAAGGATAAATCTCACCCTTCAACAGATTTCAGAGCTGTGCCTTTTAGGCCAAAACTTAGAGTAAAAATCCACACTGGACCCCTACCAGCGCACAGAAACTGCCACAAATAAATTCAAACATTAGCATAGAAAGCCATAAAAAAGTAAAAATTTTCTACTGTTAAAAACATTTTTTTTTCCATTTCTAGGAAGCAAGCAGAGATCTCAGAAATACTGGACTTGGAGTCTTAGTGATCTTGAAGGAATATAATCTAAACATCAGTGAAATCAATGGAAAAACTTCCAAAGATTCCCAAAGGGCTACAAGTCAGGCCTGTAAAATGGCTAATTCAATGGGAGTGGTAAAACCAGTGATTTTGCAGCAGGAAAATCCAAAATCAAAATTAGGAACAAAGATTTAGAAGTTTCTTCTTAAATAACCTATTTTTTTCCTCAAGAAATCCAAGAATAAAACTCCTTGAGCAATGTAGTTAAGCCAGATGAACAATTTTTGAAACCCCTTGGCTATACTGCAAAATATTTGTAATAGCTTGGTGTGTGCTTTTCCATGAAATGCTCCTCACAGTGATTTGTCTGGAATGTTTATAGACTTGCATAATATTCTCTTAGCAGATAATACACAATACCTTCACTTAAACAAGATATTTAAACTTGACAAGTCAAAGAAGAGGAGTGCTGGCAGATATGGAAAACATTGAACAGGGGGTGGGGATGCAATATTTTCTAAATAAAACACTATGAGTGTAAATATCAGAGTATGGGATGTGATTCAACAGAAAATTCATCTTGTTTTGCATTAAGGAGGCAACATGCATTGTCACACAATAAACTCTGTTCACACTGAGTAAAAGCAGGAACCATGTGGCAGCAACAGGACACCTTGAGAGACCAACCTTCAGAAAAATGTGATAATGCTGATGCCTTTTTGGGGCTACCTAAAACAGAGGCCAGACAAAATTAAGGGAATAAAAAGCAGTTATATTTATTGGAGGGCCTACAGGTACATTTTGGGCAGACGAAGCCCCCACCAGAGGCTACACCAAAAAAGGACCATGTGTCACAGGTTTTATAAGGTCACACTTTTATAAGTTTGGTCCTTTTGCATACTGGGGCTTAATCTTCCAATTACAGCTTCAGGTAATGAAGTCATTTAGCCCCAGTTTGCTCCCCCCCAACTCACTTTTGTTTCCATCTCTCGACAGAAAAGTGTCCTTGATTCTCAAGTCTAGAGAGGAGTTGTTGTGTCTGACCAAAATGTGAAGACAGCAGCTAATACTCTGTATGGAGTTTAGAGCTATGCACAAAGGAATTACAGGATTACAAATACATGAAAGATATAAAAGCTAAAATCCTAAGGCATCAGAGCCACCTGAGTGATGGAATTCTTTGCCTCTGTGCTCTATTCTGTCACTCTGGCAAGCACCTCTCACTTCTCAGGCCCCTCAGATGTGACCACAGAGATCTCCAGGCAGTGCTGGCTGCCTCAAACCCTGAGGAGCAGCACGTTCCCAGCCCCAGCTCCTTTGGGATCAGCTCCCATGGGAGCACAGATTGTCCTGGAGCACAGGAGGGAAAATCCAGGCAGCTGTGGCTGCAACAGCTGCAGGGACACGTGTGCTGTGTGTGCTCTGTGTGTGCTGTGTGTGTGCTGTGTGTGCTGTGTGTGCTCTGTGTGTGCTGTGTGTGTGTTCTGTGTATGTGTTCTGTGTGTTCTGTGTGTGCTGTGTGTGCTGTGTGTGCTGTGTGTGCTCTGGGTGTGCTGTGTGTGCTCTGTGTGTGTGCTCTGTGTGTGTGTTCTGTGTGTGCTGTGTGTGCTCTGTGTGTGCTGTGTGTGTGTTCTGTGTATGTGTTCTGTGTGTTCTGTGTGTGCTGTGTGTGCTGTGTGTGCTGTGTGTGCTCTGTGTGTGCTGTGTGTGCTCTGTGTGTGTGTTCTGTGTGTGCTGTGTGTGCTCTGTGTGTGTGTTCTGTGTGTGCTGTGTGCCCTGTGTGTGCTCTGTGTGTGCTCTGTGTGCACCCTGTGTGTGCTGTGTGTGCTCTGTGTGTGTGTTCTGTGTGTGCTGTGTGTGCTCTGTGTGTGTGTTCTGTGTGTGCTGTGTGTGCTGTGTGTGTGCTGTGTGTGCTGTGTGTGTGCTGTGTGTGCTGTGTGTGCTCTGTGTGTGCTGTGTGTGTGCTGTGTGTGTGCTGTGTGTGTGCTGTGTGTGCTCTGTGTGCACCCTGTGTGTGCCCTGTGTGTGCTCTGAGTGTGTACCTTGTGTGTGTTCTGTGTGCCCTGTGTGTGTGCCCTGTGTGTGCTCTGTGTGTGCTCTGTGTGCGTGGCTGGAGCTCTTCCCTCTTGGAAATTCTGGGATTAATGACACATTAAGCCCTCTCCAAGAGAGTGCATTGAAAAGAACGAAAGAAAGGCGTGGGGGGAAAAAAAATTTGAAACAGGCAGGCGGGCTGATGGCTTTTCCTGCAAAGTTCAGGACTTCAAAAGTGAACTTGTAAGCAAGTGCAGATGCAGGGATAAAAGCTGCCCTGGACAAGATGCAGCAGCCCCTTCCCTCCCATCAGCATCTCCAGCTTGTTGCCTACCTCTGCTGGATTCCCTTGCTGGCCATTAGCACTGAGTCAGCGACATTAGGTAAGGATTTTGTGCTTTTTAATCACTTGATGGTCGTTTTGGGGATGGAGTTCATGTGTATTTGCAACTGAGATGATCTTGTTTACGTTTAATTTTGAATGTGGGTTAGAGTGACAGAGGGCTATTATTAGAGTATCTCTGAATAGGATGGAAGTAAGGTTAAAATAAACAACTAAAGTAATGAGGAAGGTCACAGTGAAAGCCAAGCACACTTTCAGCACATGATGTATATTGATCATTACAAGATATTCCCTTTCCTTTGCTACACTTTTTTAACAAAAAAAAAAAAATTAAAACCTGTGAAAATTCTTACTTCCCGCTAGAAAAAAAAGTCAGGTTATTTAAGGAGTATACATAACATTTTCCCCTAACTGGAATTAATGAAACAAACCATAAAAGAAAAAAAAGGCTTTAACATAATATTCTATTCCTCTAGGAAAGAATTATATACACCATATATCAGAGGAACATTATAGATTAGTTAATTACACATATAATAATCATACACAGCTCTACAGCCTCTGGCAATAAAAAGTTCTTGAGTAATTTCTCTACTACTGTACACACTAAATGTAAGTCTTGTTCCACTCTAGCAGAGAGTTTGAAGGGGACATAGATTTCACATATGTGGCTTGTTTATACAGCTTTATTAATTGAACACAAAAATACATCGAGAATCATGTTAGACATTATTCAGCTAGTGAAAAGTGAGTTAGTAAAAGAAACTGAGAAAGGCAAAGAGCGCAGTGCTGTGAGTGATTATGGATACAGCTTTGGCAAACTCTGCAGAGGCACTCCCCCTTAATGAAAATGTGTTGTATTATTTTGCAAAATTAAATTCTAGTAGAGTCCCAACTGGTCTTAACAGTGACTGTCAGCCAACACTCATTAGCTCTATGAAGATAAAACAATTTAGAGCCCTCCTCACTCGAATATGAAAGGGTCACCCAGAAAGTTTTGCAGGACTAAACTCAAAGCAAATGACCTTATCGCCTTTATCTTCAAACAATGCCTTTAATTTCTGAAACCTTTTGAAGGGTTGCCAGTTTTATGGAGTGTAGCAGCAACTATCTGATAGAAAAGGCTTTTCACCAGGGGGAAACGACCTTTTAACTCCTAGTAACTAATAAAAAATAACTGTATTTGCCACTGTACTTTTCCTACTGCAGGTAATACATATCTACATATTTATTAAACTGGGAACACAAAAGAATTAAGTATTGTGCTGTCTCTTAGGTGATGCAGAAGGATTCATCAGGCTTGTTGTGTGGTTTTGTTGGTTTTTGGGGTTATTTTTGCATAAAATGAAGTAAATTAAACCACTCAAAAAAAGTTTACATTCTGACAGATTGGATTGTGACATTAGAAGGATATTAGCATATTAACAGAGCCATATGCTGTTTACTTTTGTACTCTAATAAACCTACTAATCCCATAAGAGTTTAATGGTGAATAAGAAAGATCTTATTCAAGATACCAAAGAGCACTTTGCAGATGCTTCATTAAAAAAAGAAGATTATAAAGTAATTTAAAGACCAAGAAAGGACTTCATCATCTTCTGCATTCTTATTTTGGGTAATGAATCTCCCTGTTACTGAGGGAATTTTCAATACCTGGGTTTTTTACATTATTTCCCATGACTGAGAAACACAAAAAGGTTACCAACAGCACCTGTAGCTGCTCTGTATTACAGGGCTAAACATCAGGGACAAAAGCAACTCAGTGAATCATAGATGTGGGAGGGCTGACACAGCACAGCTTTTCAGACTTTTCTGAGATGAAATTCTGTAAATAAGTCAAGAGAAAAAGACAATAGATTTTTTTTTTTTTTTTTACAATGGTATCTTACAGAAAAACATTTATCTTAAAATAGTTTCTTGTAAAATCACCAGCAAAAAAAGAATTTCTTCCCATCCCTCTGGAGCCTTTTTATAATGTACAGCTGAGAAAGTTTTTAATTTGGATATGAGTTTCCTGCAAAGGTACCCTTGAAGCTCCCAAAATCCACTGGGGCTTCACTGCAAGGTGTTACATATGTAGTGAACTCAACTGCAATTAATTGTTTGCAAGTTTACTCCTGTGGGTTTCCCTCAACTCAGAAACACGTAAGAAGAAATTTGAACATATCCAGAGGTGGAGAAAGAGAAGAGAGAGGATGGTGTCAGGGGAAGGGGAGGTGCCTACAGCCAGCATGGAAAGATGGTGTGTTTCCAGTGACCCAAGTGGTCTAATTTGATTTAAGAAAGTAAATGGAAATAGTCAAAATATGGAAAATAGCCAAAATACGGAAAATAGTCAAAATGGGAATAGGCAAAAACTACTCAGTATATCTTGCAATTATATGAGACCTGGTCTTGCTTTGTACAGAATGAAGTGAAAATCAGAATATCTAACTTGCTTTGTGCTCTACCCACAAGCAACCCATGATTCCTCTGAGCTTCTGCTGTAAAACCTGAGAGCCTGGAAACAAAAATCTGCTGGAGCTGGGAAGGCATTTCCCCATTAATATTTCAAAAGGAACCAATCAAACTTTTCAGGATTTTCCCCACCTGCTCCAAGTATCTGCCACAGGTGACAAACTCTCCCATCCCTTGGTCAGGCTCAAACATTCCACACAGGGCTCCAGCAGCACCCTGGAGCCACAAGGTTTCTTCCACCCTCGGGTTCCCTGAGCAAAGAGGGGTCTGACCACCCCAGGGGATCCCCAGGATCCCTGGAAACAGCTCACAGGGATCAAGCTCTCAGGCCATGAGTGGGTTTGGTCAGACCATTCCTGTGCCTCTGGAAATAACCCTGGGATTAATCTGGCTCTGTGGCTTTGCTCTGTGGAAAGCACAGCAGACATTTACAAACAAACAATAACCCACTGAATGCTTTCCTTTGGAAGTAGAGCCAAGACTCCTGGCCATGCCAAAAAAATAGTAACAAATCCTAAAGGGAGAGGAACAATCTTTAACTTATGTTTCTCTCTCAACACAATTTTTAATCATCAAAAGTTGTTTACATATTAATAATATGTTGTTTACATATTAATATTTTATTTCCCTCTCATTACATTTGGTCAATATCAAATACCACTATAGCCTCACTGTGTGGAATTATCATGGAGTTCCAGAAGAGTTTGGGTTGGAAGGGACCTTAAAGATCACCAAGTTCCAACTCTTCTTCCATGGGAAGGGTTACCACCCACAAGACCAGGCCACTGGCCCAAATTAAGCCAGTTTGTATTTTTTAAATTAAGATTGAAATCTGAATTTATCTGACTTTGTGCTGTCAAAGGGAAGCAGAGGCTGCACAATAATTTCTGCTTGCTGATAACTTTTTTGTTCCACTCCTTTTTACCTGAAGATCAAGGGCTGTGCCACTTCAGGGAAAGTTCATTCATAAGGAAGGCAAAATTGGGCACTGTTGCAGTCTAGAGGTGAGGGAACCTCTGTCACTTTAGTTTTGACTCTCCTGGCGTGTACTGGTGTGCCCCTATTGAATTTTAGAACTGAAATTTTCGGGGAAATAATTTTTTGCTCACGCATTTGCTTTTTAATCATCTGATAAAAATTGATTATTGTCTTCAAAGTTCTACAGGGTTAAAGATATATTTGGTGTGAAAGGGCTGCCTTTCAGCTGCATGTCCCAAGGATTTGCCTATTTCCCATTGGCCTGCCAAACGTGTAAGCTGTTTAAACTCCTTAGCAACTATTTACTACTCTGCACTGTGCTAAAATTGAGAATCAATTTATTAGACACTGCTCATAACAGTTTAGGACATTCACGGCCAAAATGTTTCCTTTAATGGTCCAGTTCCTCAAAGTTATTTTGTCTCAGAATGCCAAAGTGGAAGAAATATTGTGCACATCCAACTTCCCTGGCAATCGATAGGAGCTGAGACAAATCAGTGTTTGCTCCTGACCTGCCAAGACAGATCACTGCAGAGAGGGAGCATCATCCCTCTGCCTTCCTGATGGCACAGGGACCTGGAGTGCCTCAAGGGCATGAGGAACACCCTCTGCTGAGGCTGAGATGGGTCCCAGGAGTCACAACCCAGCCCCATCAGCTCTGGCACGGCTCAGAACTGGCACAAAAGCCAAGGCAGTAAATTGGAGGGCAATAAAAACTGCTCAGCCCCTCGCCATCCTCCCTGGGAAGTCTGAAATCAAATGGCCACATACAAACCCAAGAGAACACCAAGTATTTCTGGTAGGTTTTAGTCTGCTTAATGTGTTTTAGGTGGCCAGTACTTGAAATTTCCCCAAAATTTGCTTTGTTTTCAATGACAATGATCCATTTGCCTTCCAAAATGCTTGATAGGTTCTTTCTCATACAAATATAGTAGGAGAGCAGAAAGAAAAGTTAATCCTGAATTAGCTTCATTCGAGACAGAATTTCTTTTCCAATTGTTCCTGCTTCTTCTTAGACCACTTCTGTAGCCCATTAATAAAATTTGAGCTTTGGAAATGGCTCTTTCCTACAGATACTTTTCCTCCCCTTTTCTTGTGCCATTGGCTTGCTGCCTCAAAAGGCTGGGAACATTGTGGAAGTACCATTTTGTTGATTTTGGACTGGGTTTGTACTGCATCCCTTTGAATTTTTTTTTTGCTGGGATAAGTCCTCAAGGCAGCCAGATTACTGATTTTGTCTAAAAATTTGTTTCCCTGGAAGATTTGTACTGACTTTTTTGCTACTTACTAGCTGGGTGAAGTGTCTTGTCACATAACAGATGGAAGTCTGGTGTTGGATATTGCCAGTCTACTACAGAAATGGATATTTTCTTTAATATAGTTTGCAGCACGTTGCTTGTTTAATGATTTTGAAGTTTTTTTCCAAGTGGTATATTTTACCTTCAGTTATGACCTTTATTAATGTCACTGTGGCAGCTACATTATGTGTTTTGCCTCAGGTAGAGATTATTTAGGGTGAAATCTGAAACTGTGTGGATTAGATTGAAGAATATTTTTATCTGCCTTTGAAACAGCAATACAGACACGTGTTAGTGCAGGCAATTGTTTGTACAGCTTTTCTGGGAAGAGTTTTCTACGTTAAGCTCTTAGGAGATTTACTTAATGAGAGTATGTACTCATTTGCTTCTTTCTGACACATCTTATTTTGATTATTCTGACGCCTATTGCTTTGATTGCTGTGTTCACACTGCATGGCATCCATGGGGAGCCACGAGGGAATATTCTACATATTGAAAGGGAAAAAAAAAATGATTGCCTAATATAGCTGAGGGATTGTAGTAGTCTGCTCTGCTCCTTTTGCTGGCTTTATATTAATTTATCGATTGAGAACAAGTTTGCTTATTCCCCTATTTTTTTTTTTTTTCTACAAAGCAGCTTCCCAAGGCTGGATAGCAAATTATCTGCCTACCACAATAATGTAATGCATCTCCTGTGGTAGCTGAAGTGTTTTACAACTCAACTGTCCCTTGGCAGCTTTGTGAGCTGTTTCAGTAAATGCCCCCTCCTGCAGTATTTGCTAATTCAGTAGCCACTGCACTTCCCCCAAACTGGAGGCTGCCCCAACTTTTCCTCCTCCTCATTCTAATAGGAAGAGGCAAAATATCCCCCAGCCTTACTTTCTCTCCATTTTTAAAATGGCTGATCAATTGATGTTCAATTTGTCTCAGAAGGCAAAAGTCTGTGGAACAAAAATAAATCTAGAAGATGATTCAAAGACAAGAGGGTTCTCAGAAGTTCCTGAATAGGTCTCTAATGAGTTTAATGGTAAATATGAAAAATTACTTGGGATCTAAACAAGACAGTTCCTTTACAGAAAGGAGCCTGTCTTATGTCAACACTTTCTTCCTTCTCATCTCCATTTGAGATGGTAATTTGCTGATGTTTGACCATCATGCAAACTTTTCATGGAGTTTCATCTCACTGATATCCTGCACGTCTGTATGAAGAGCAAAGGAAGGTAAAATTCAGTCAATGGCTTATTTAACACCTAAGCTAATGTCTTAATAACTTAATAAGTAAAAATTTCTTTAGAATTAGCATTATTAGACTGCGTTGCTGATTTGGTCCAGGTACCAGATCACAAAGATGATTCAGAGATTACTTTAATCTTCTTTGAACCTTTCCCCCAATTATTTACTTTACAATCAACCATGGGCTTGTATAAAACTCCTTGTCTGTGACCCAGCCTCCCTCAACAGCACAGCACAGATGCTTTGATTCACTCAGGCTACCTTATATTCAGCTCTGTTCTTAATGGACTAGAGGAAAAAAAATATATAAAAATTCACAAAGCCATTTGCTCTGTTTTTCTATTAGATGTTAAGATTAAAGCTGGCAACAAAGACATAAACAGGATGAAATGTAATTAAATTGTTGGTTTTCTTTTGCAAGAAATAGAAGGAAAATGAAGAGAAGGCTATTTCCTACCCCACAGTACATACAACTCCCTTTTCAAATGCTAAAATACATGGACATTTGATTTTCTGAACATGTATAAAGCAGAATAAAGGTCAAAGAAATCTATTCTTTTCCCTTAGCTAGCCCAGAACCATCCCAGAAGTTTTTGCATCCAACAGAGTCCTGTGAGTGTCAGACACCTTCCTGAAACATTTGGGCTTCTTTTCTCCCATATTACCCTTTAAAAGTCTCACTCACAACTATTAAATATACAAACCCTGCAGTTTCAGATAATTTTCAGTCTTTTGCCAGGTTTAGTTTTCTCAATTGCTCAAGGAACAGAAATTCACTGGGAGAGCTGGAGCACCTCACAGCATTCCCAGCCTGGAGCAAAGATGCACTTGGCTCCCCTCCCGTCCCTGGGTGAGGGCTCAGGGGCAGGACATGCTGTGCCATCACCTGTGGGCTCAGCATCTGCCCACACAGGACTGATCTGTGCCCCTCCAAGGAAGAAAGCTTTGGCAGTCCCTTGAGGAAGCACATGGAAGGTCGTTCTTGGATGTGGGAGGGTGAGGTTTGGCTTAACCCCTGTCCCTGGTGAGTGCTGCACTGGGCTCACAGCACTGATGGGCTCAGGACAGCTGGACTGGGGCTGCAGGCAATCCCAGCACAACCCAGGCATCTCCCAGAGGAATTGCACAACTCTTTCTTCCTCCTGACATGACTGCTGCCTTACAGTACAAACAGCTCTGACACAAATCATAAATCCACTTACTGCCTGCCCCAGTCCCTCGCTGCTTCTCTGCCTTTCCCCAGTAACTGATATCTTAATCAGGAAAATCCCCCACAGTTATTCCTGCTGCTTCCCAACGTCTGTTAGCCACGAAGATTTCTTGTTCTGTTTGCTATTACCTCTCCTCTGCATGGGTGTGGAGACACATCCTCTCATTAATACACCTCTGACAATGTTATTCATCTGCTTTTCCCAAACAACTTCATCTGCTCTCGTAGATCTGAGCTTGCAGCTTTCCTCCTGAGGATACCAAGCAGGATGTGAGGGGACATGGAGAGCTCTCCTTGGTCACCCCCACACTGCTCCCAAGGCACAGAAACCCTCACAAGGGAAAAAACTGTGTTGGAATGTTGGAATCTGTGCTATTGATGATACTGAGATTGCAGAAAGTCTCTGTCTTTCTGCCCTCAGTGGGATGTTACAAACATTAAATACCACAAACTACCTATGCTGGATTTACAATAACGTGCCAATATCTGTCACCTATGTTGAACAGTGTGTCCCCAGCCTAAACCAACAGAAAAATGCCAACACTGCAGTGAAACATGGAGGGCATGAAGAAGGAGAAAAAGGACAAGACACACCCAATTTCCTACATCTTGTCCCCTTTGGACCCCTTATCTAGAATCCTAAAATTTTACTTTTGCACCCATGCCACACTTAATTATTACTTATATCAAACACTCAGCATGTAAAATAAACAACACTTAAAATTCCTGACCAGCTCTAACCAGAGCATAGTTTTTTTTTTTTTTTTTTTAAGAATGAACAAGCTGAATAAAAGGGGCAATAAATTTCAATTTTAGTAATGATACTTGTTTGTGAGTCGTCAGCAATGCAGAAAGGAGTGATTTATGTTCATTTGTGCTTGGGAAGCAATGTTTTAACCAATTTTCAACTTCTTTTTCTAATCAGAGGTTATTTTATGCCAAAAGAAAGTCTTGGACTATCCTGCATCCCCTATTGTTTTATATTTAAGAGAAGGCATAAGGCAACTAGATATTTTGCATAGAGAAAAAGGGATAAAAAGAACCTAATTTCTACTTTACAAACAGCATAATTTTGCTTAAGGCACAGAACTCCTTAATTTGGGAGGTTCTGGAGCTGGGGCAGCAGGTTCCCAGTGGCACAGAGCAGGCAGGGATATATTGGAGCAATTTCTGTGTGAAGGGCTGGGAGCTCTTGGCTTATTTGTGACATGAACTGAAACCTGACATCTTAAGAGCCCTCATAACTTAAATAATATTTCAGCCTATAAGATATTCTTGGGAACACCCATTTTCTAATATCAGAGGCTCTGAGCAAGGGGCTGGAAATATATTCCCTGCATCCAGAGTGGGCAGTGATCTTGCTCTTTATTCATTTCCAATAACTTCTTCAAGGCCACGAGCTTATTCCTGCTCTTTAAAGCCACCTTCATTTCCTAAAGTGTTGCCTAGCACTAAAGTGCTCTGTTAAGCTGCTGCCATGTTTTTCCATTCTGGTAGAAATTATTGTTCTATATAGTTTGATTTTAAGAGTGCCTTCTGGCATCCATTTGGGGAAAAGGCACTACATAAAAGCAAAATCAATACAAGGGACAGTTATAGTTCCTGAGCTTTTTCATTAGCTGTAAAATATATACATTTGAGGAGGGAGGAGGAAAGAATGTCATTTCTACCCAAACTGAAGGAGGACAAGACAAAGCGTGGGAGATCTTGCATAAATGTTCACTGATGGCAGCACAGACTGTGCACAGGCAGATCTTTGTTCTCAGCACACCCAAACACCCCTACAAACACTGGTCTCTCCTGTGACAATGCAGAAATAGATGTATTTTAAAAAGAGATTGATCCCTTGGCTTGTTTTAATGTTTGTTAAAGCCAAACTGATCATTGGCTGAATATTCACATGTAAACTTTGCCTTTGTTCAGCACTAAGAATTTGGCTTGGCATCATTTTATTGTTCTTTTCTCCATTCTTTCTCAAATCCCCACTGAACTCCACCCATGTTATCTTTGCTCTTTTCTCCCAAAATATCATCTGAAATAATCATCTTTCCACCTGAGCAGACTGTCCTTGGATGAAGTCCTCATCACCTCACATGATATATTTTCTAAGATTTGCAAGCAAAGAGCTGGAACAAATTCTGAAAAGCTGTAATCTGTATTTCTACAATGTTGAACTTAAAGAAATTGTAGAAAGTTTTTATCAGAATCAAATCATTGCTGTTTTGTTAAAGCCCAGCTGAAAAATTAAAATTCAGACTGCTAAATTAGCCAATATTCTGACACAGGTTACCAAACCATAAAGGCAAACATCTTATTTTAGCTTGGAGTAAAATTTGAAATTGCAGTGTCCATTCAGTATCAGCATGCAATTATGGGAGTGAGGAATTGCATGCAAGCCTCTTTTTTTTTTTAATACAGGCCTTCTATAATAGAATTTTCATTAGCAGGAAATACCTGTTGTCTGTAGAAAAATAAATTTGTCTTGCTTTTTGAAGACTAAATTACCTTCTCTAAAAGATTAGCTGAAAAGCACTGTATAAATTCATAGGCATTCCAGATTAAATAACAAAGTTTCCCTTCTTTCTGGTGACCCCTAGTGATGCATTTTGTGAGAGAGTTCAAGAGTAAACCCAGCATGTTATTTATTTCTGAAACGCAGATAAGGCATCTGGAAGATTTTATCTGTGCGATTTTGCCACTAGCCCATAATTCAGGGAACTGGAAAATAAAGGCCCAGCAAACTTATCAGTGTGTGAGTGTTGATTTGAAACCCAAGTGGAGCTGTGGAGGAGCATGAGCTGGCAGTGACAGGCAGCACCAGGCAGCAGAGCAGAGTCTGCAGGACAGCCACTGCCTAAAATCAGCCTCTTGGCTTTAAGGTACCACTTTCATGACATGCTTATCATCAAGAATTTTTACACAGCTCTCCCCATATTTGCCTCATGATCTCAGTGTTGTTGTTTAAATAAACTGTTTTGGCTCCTCTAAGGGCTCTCAGTGAGGTAAGATGGTGAAGCAAACAAGAACTGGGCAGCAAAATGGGAGAAAAAGCAGCCATTGAGTAGAATTTCCTTTTCATTTTCACTGATATCTGACATTGAGATCAAAACTTATTTCAAACCCATTTCATGAAGGATGAAATGGATCACCAGATCCATTTCAGCTCCATCCAAGGATGAAGGATCACCAGATGGAGGCAGAGCTTGCTGGGCAGTGAATCCAGCAGGAGAGAGCTCCTTGCTGCATTCCAGGGAAGGGCTGGGTGGGAGAGCACGAGCCTCCAGCCAGCCCTGCCCTGCTCCTGCAGTCTCACACTCTGGCCCATACAAATAGAATTCATAGAATTCACAGAATCACCAGGTTGGAAGAGCTCCTAGATCGAGTCCAACCCAGCCCCAACACCTCAAATAAACCCTGGTACCCAGTGCCACATCCAGGATTTGTTAAACACACCCAGGGATGGTGACTCAACCACCTCCCCAGGCAGATCATTCAGTGCTTGATCAGAGACATTTGTGTGCCCAAGTCACTCTGTTAAGCCAAGGGTTGTGAGAGGAGCTTTAGCAGAAAGTTTTGGTGCTGTTGTGCCTCCTGTCCCTGTCCAGGGACTCTGCTTCCTTCCTGCCCTGCCCAGAGCCTTCCTCATCCCACCTGATGCTCTCCAGCTCCTGCTTGACCATTTCCTTGGACATTTTGTCTCTCCCAGCACCCTTGTTCTGGGAAAAGGGTAGGAAAGCATTTCTTGTTTCATCTCCAATCACATAATCACCAGGTTGGAAGAGACCTTCAAGATCATCGAGTCCAACCCAGCCCCAACTCCTCAACTCAACCCTGGCACTCAGTGCCACATCCAGGCTTTGTTAAACACACCCAGGGATGGTGACTCCCCCAGGCAGACCATTCCAGAACTTTATCACCCTTTCTGTAAAAAACTTAATCATAGCAACGAGGTAGAACTTTACGTTTTTAGCAGTTCTTTTGCATGTCTCTGTACCCTGCTCAAACAATTGAGTCTTGGTTTGATATCATGTAAAAATAGAAGAGTGTGTGTCTAGTTTTAAACTCGTGTTATTTGACATGCAATATCACCTGAAATTCAAGGCTGTTGGTCCTGTCCAGCTCCACTGATTTTCACTAGGAACAGAACAGCCATACAGTGAACAGAGTTTGGCTCATTTTTTCATTGTAACAGCTGTCCTCAAACTCATTTTCATTAAAAAACCATTGAGATCAGCCTTACATGTCACAGATTCCCCTTTGCATAGTTTTGCATTTTTTTCTCCTCAATCAAACTATTGAAAAAATAACATTCATCGTCTTGATATTTGTATTATTAACACAAAGGAAGGCAAGAAAATTCCCCTTCTGTTTTTATAGCAGAAAATTTATTGCAGGTTGCCAGAATCTGGAGTGATTAAGTCATATTAAAGACATTTCTGTCTTCTGAAATTTTATATTTGGTTAAAGAACATGTTTTGATTTTGTATGTGACAATATTTCTTCACTGTAATACAAATATTTCTATCCTTCCCCAGTGGGTCACAATGAAGTCAATAAAATATGCACAGAAGAAATGCAAGCAGCATTTGGCTCAATATAAAGATTGATAATGTAACCACCTAAAAAAAGTACTTTTTATCATCATAAGTCTCTCCTGGTTTTTTATAGTTTTCAGTGAGCAAAACAATCTATCATACTTGAACTTCATACACATTCCTGGAGACAACATTTAGTACAAGTCAATTTTTAATTATGATGTTTTTATAAAACCTACAATTTATTTCCTGACTTTGTAAAACACTTTAAACAGCCAGTCATGGATATAAATTATGCAAATCTCAAGGGACCCCAAATTCATTAATCTGACTGGATTTCACAGCAAAGCAGAACACAGCACAATTGCCTGGCTCTCCCTCTGACACCCCAGAGCAGCAAAGATGGGAACAGCAGTGAGGCACAGTGGGAAATCACCACTTTGCTTTATTACAGCAGTGTGATTTTTAACCTTTTGACTAAAGTGCCCATTATGCCCAGAATACCTGTTGCACTCTCACTTTTAGGGCTAAAGGAAAATGGGTCTTTTACCTTTGAAAGGAGTACAAAGGTTCTCACCCACAGTACTGCACAAATAGCAGTGAAGCCCTGCTCCAAAACACTGAGCTTTGCAGTCAGCCTGTCCATGGACCTGTCCCATCCCTACAGACACCCACAGCCAGTCCTGCTGCCAGCAGAAGGAAATCTGCCCAGGAGGGCTCAGAGCTCAGCCTTGTGCTGCTTTCCCCCAACTTTCTGCTTTGAAAGGAAACCAAAAATGTCTCTTGTACCAAACCCCTTCCCCATGACCTTTTATTGCTAAAGCCCAGAGGCTGCAGAGCTGCTAGAATGGTCTTTCCCCCAACCTGTGTGAAGCACAAACTCTTTTCTCCTCCCCATCTCCCTTTCTGCTCTTTCCCAAGGCCTCCCCAGCCCGTGAGATCCAGACCCAGCACCTGCTCCTCTCACTTAAGCCAGCTTGTCTGTGCCTCCTTTAAAATCTTTTTTGTTGTTCTTTTCCAGCTGTTCTCCCTTTTGGTGGCCACCCCAGTCCTCTCCAGCTGCTGCCTCTTCAGGCACAGCTGTGCTGGCTCCATCCCCATCCCTTCCTTTGTGTGCAGGGACATGGCCTGCATCCTTCTGCATTCATATGGCAAGGACAAGAGCACAGCTCAGGGATGAATGAGGATCATTTTTGCTCAGGCACAGCAGAGAGAATCACACAGGATTTAGCCTGTGTTCTTTAATAAAAAGAATATTTTGTGTGTCTCTATTTTTTTTTCTTTTTCTTTTCAAAGTAGGATGGGGTTATTGTCTGGGTCTCAGGCTGCATGAACTAACATCACCCAAGGTCCTGCAGACCAAAGAGAAGAGGAACCACTGGAAAGCAAAGAGTCCTGGCTGTTAATCCTTTCCAGCTTCTCTTGCTCTCAGAGCCTTTTCTTTCACCTTCTGAAGGTCTGTGCAGGAGACCAGCAGGTGAGAGGAATCAACTGCAGCATCTGAGGCTGTCTGCTAAAATTTAGTTGGTGAGCAGAGCATGATGCCTTAAAAAAAAAAAATTTTAAAAAAATCCAATGGCTTTTTACCTTTCCTAGGGAACAATTCCCACACACTCCATTCTTTTTCTCAGCACTTGAAACAGTTTCTCTTCCTATTTACAGTGTAAGATATAAAGTCTGTGCTTCAGTTCATATTTTCTGAACTTCAGATGCTCTTCTCCATATTCAAATATCTCACACGCAAATGCATATCCTTATTTATACTTCTTATATTAACCCAGTTACATGGTGACTATAAAATTCCATAATAAGAAATAAGAGCTCTCATTGCACATTCACAAAGCCCTCCAAAGAACAGAGGAAGAACAGGCCATAAGCCTCATAAATCCAACTTAATTTATTCATAGAAAGAGTGTAAAAATCAGATATTTTTATATTCTGGGATATTTATGATAAGATGGTGAATGTATAAACCTCCCCCAACAATAATTCAATAATTGATGATAAATTAACAAAATAGATAACAGGTTTCAAAATTCTTGTGTCAGAAGAGTGAAATATTGTAAACAATAACACAGTTTGTAAGCATTCCATCAAATCTGCAGTGGGTGAGGGCAAGAATGTATTTTTAAAACTTTCAGAGCTTGATCCCCTTGATCCCCTGATCAAGAATCTTCCAGCTTCACTGCTTCAGTGTCTGCAGTTATATGCAGGCATTTTCATTTTATTAAATATACCCAAGTAACCTGGGGGGGCAGAGATTCTTGCCTCATGCTCATTTTTGGTCTCCAGAAAGTTTTCCAGGCATTATATCCACGAGAGAAAGGGGGTGGTAGGAGAGATCCATCTGCCCAGTCAGCTTGGCTGGGGGGATATCTGGCTTTTTGCCCGCACCCAGAGGACTTGTTCTGGTCACACCCACGTTCTGGGCAGAGAGAAAAGAGAGGATTTGGCCAATGCCACCACAGAGAGCTCCTTCGGTGACAGGACAGAAGCCCCTCCTGAACCAACCATGCCATGGCTCTTGCTCAGTTCAACTCCCTTGCTAGAGAGGCAAGGGGCAAATCCATCTTGGAAAATTTGCTCAAATCTTTACCTCTCAAAAGAAAGAAATTCTCTATTTTCCACCTCAAATATGTTGACAGATGTTGCTCTTAAGGCAGATGTTTTCACCACATTCTCCCTTACCCCAAGTTCCCCTCCCTGCTATGCTCATATCAGCAACACAAAATGCATCCTCGTTTTTCCTTTTGCTAGGCTAAGCAAATTAATTTCAACCTATACTTTAAAAGCAAGCTCTTCATTCTCCTGATTATCCTAATAGCCTTTCCCACTGCTTGTGCAAATCAGAACAAGCAGGCAGGGATCCAAATGAGCTCTGTACAGTGGCACTAATTTAACTGTTGCTCTACTGCATTTCCAGCACTGAAAGCAGCTTTTTCACATTGCAGTGGAAACAGTCACCTTGTGATCAGATAGGATATCCTTTTTCCACTGACCCAGTTCTATTGTTAATTCTCAGGCTTGCTAATGTACTGCTCTGCCCTGGGAGTGTTCAAGGCTGATTTGTATGTGAACAGGACTTAAAAAGGTTTTTGGAGATGATTCTGGGTAACTGTGTATATGACATGTGCCTGCTCAATTCAATGGTATTTGCTAGAGGAAGGAGGAAAATGAATGTGCAGCAACAAAGGAAATCCTGTGACTCAGCTAGAAAGGCAAAAAGGAGGAATACAGTAAATATCAGTCTTTAGGATAATAGCTTTCACTGTTCAGCTATTCACAGGTTCCTTATCTACAGCCTCTGTGGCACTCGCTGAGGAGAGAGAATCCAACCCAGGGAGCCTCACAGGAGAAGAGGATGCACACTCTGGGCCCACTTCTCAACCACTCAACAATTATGAGTGCTTTTTCTTGATCATTTAGATTAGAAATCAAGCAAACAGGACTTTCCTACCTGGGAGCAAGGTTCTGATTTACAGTATTTCTGCCTATAGAACCTGTTTCTCCCCTTTAAGATGGTTCAAGTGTATGTCAAGGTCGGTTCTGTCAGGGGCCAACAATGCAAAACTTGTGCTTACGTGATTTTGTGTGATTATGGAATCCTCTTGCTGCTCTCAGAAACTGCAGCACAAGCAATCATTCCTGCTTTGTTCTTCCCCATTTAAATGCCTGTGAAACACTCCACGAAATGCAAATGAAGATCCTCCTACTCCTTGCCTGACAGCAGCTTACAAAACTGATGGAGAATCTCTTCACAGCTCTGCTTTGTTCTATTTCCCACCCCCTCCCAAGCATCCAGGTGAGTCTATCTTTCTCTAGGAAAGATAAGAACTCCTGCCTGCCTTGTTAAAATTCAGCTTAGGGAGCAACACCCAGCACCATCAAAGCCCCTGCAGTTTGCCTGCCTCCACCTCATGCCATCCACATGTCTAGGGGGGACCTATCCCACTCTTCTTTCCATAGTCAAAGAGGGGTTTTGTGACAGCAGGAGGAGCTTGAAGCAGCAGAACAACAATCCCATAGCCTGGATGGCCTTGTAGACCACCACAGTCCCTTATCCCTTGCTGTGTATAGAATACAGGAAAGTCAGACAAAAATATAGACATGTTGAAATAAACCATCTCTTTCTAGAGTGAATTAGATAATAATTTTATCCAAGATCTGAAGGGGAAAATTACTTATTGCTGTCTGGTGTCTGCAGAGAGCCACAGTTTCATTTTAATGATGCTCTGGCATTCACTCTTCAGTCCTCAGCAAGAACTCACAATTAACATTAAAAGGGTCCTACTTATGCACTAGTTTCTGTATTTGACTTGAAGAGGCAGATGAATAAAAGTAAATAAATGTGAACTGTTAAACCATGGGACTTAATATGGTTTTGGAAACAGGAGATGGAAGTTTTAATTGCAGACAGAAAGATTTTGAGATCACTTCCATCCAACACTAATGGCTGTGGTTTCCCAAATCAAACCCCGGAATTTACAGCCAGGCTCAGCACCCACTCTGCTTAGATCCTTTTCTACAAGCAGTAATGACCACTAATGAAACAGCCAAAAGCCCAGGTGGCTCTCCTGCAAATGTACATTTCAGAGCCCCGAGACCTGATCCTGCAGCTGCCAGCTTCACCCTGGGAAAACCATTAGCAGCTGGCTTCACGTCTAGGAAAAGAAAATGAAATATGTTGCATTTTCACAGCCACCAATCAGCAGATGCAGTGCCAGGAAAGCTTCATAATGATGTAGATATCACCAACTGACTTTGCAAAAAAAGAAAGAAAAGTATTTTTCGGGGGAAAAATGCCAAAAAAAACCACAACAACAGATGATCTGAGTGCACACTTGTGTGTGGTGTGATCCCTTCCCTGCTCATACAGGAGACGGTGGAGGTAAGGAGGCACCTGCCCAGCCAGAGGGTCAGTGCAGGGCTGCTCCCCAAGGATGGACCTCACTGGAGCCATGGCAGGGGGCTCAGCCCCAGCCCCACATGGTTTAAGGAGTGTCTTTCCCCGCCCTGCTGAGCTTTCTGTTATTCTGTGGAGAAGAGAGTTCTGAGTTTTTTTCTTAAAATGAAAAGAAATTGAATTTTAGATTTACACAATGATGCAAGTAAGCCCAGAAGTAAATTTAAAAAAAAAAAAAAATCAATGAATAAAATGTCACTTTTGTCATTTGATTGGGTTTTCTTTTTCTTAATGTTCTGCAAAATGGCTGAAAATTATCAGCAGCATCACTGCTCCTAAGTGTTGCATTTCCAAATGTTTTTTATGCTTTTACCCCTTTTTATTATCTTTACTGTTTTCCTGAGAGAGACACCAAATGCCTGGCATGACTCATGCTGTGAGCAATCCCTCTGTGAGAACTGAATGAAAACAGGCTGATAACAAGGGTGATTTCATTAAAAAGAGCTCAGCCCGGGGACTGGTTACATGGGATGTTATTGAAATTATGCATGCAGAACTCCAGCTCTGTCATATTGGCTTAGCTCATGTTTTCCGTGGCACAGGAGAAAGTACCTTTGTCAGTTCAGTGGAGAAAGGTTGGAGATGATTGAGGTAAAACAGCAGGAGGAGACCAATATGATGAAGTCACACGGCCAACTGCCCATGTATAACACAATAATGGAGGGGAAAGTAGAGGGCAAACTAAAATTAAGTCAAAAGGACACAGGAGACAAGAGGCTACACATACAGGACATGGAGAGGATGTACAGTGAGCTGATCTGTACAGCAGGCAGAGTGCAGAGTTTCCATGCCCTGTACTCAGATATTTCCTGTTAATATTGATGGGAACTCTGTACTAACAAATGCTGGAATGGACAGTCTGTTTAGTGAATGTGCATGGAGAGAGGCATGTTTAATTAATTTTACAGTCATGGGCAGAGAGGTCAGATGACAGCCTGTGAGGAAAATCCCCAACAGCCAGATTGGACAAGAGAATAAAAAAAAATAGTACAAGGGAAAGAAAAAGTATTTGAGAGGAAAGCAAGGTCAACTCTGGACTCACTCTGGTGCTTGTTCACACCTCTCCAGCAGAAAATAAGGTCTTAATTTTGCTGCAGGGCACCAGGTAAGACCAGCCTTATTGCAGGAAATATTGGTCACTTCAGAGACAGCACAGTCCACTTTAATTGTTCCCTCTGGGCAGAACAGTGCAGATGCAAGTCACAAAACAGATGCTCACATGAGACACGGGCAAGCAGGATGCCAGCACTGGAGAGAGAAGCACTGCCTGGCACAATCAGACACCCACCACAGCAGTGGAAACGGCTACAAATCCACGTGTTCACTGAGAATATATTTATTATTCTGTCCTTTCCCAGTGGAGAAGCATGGAACAGTAACAGATGAAGGTACAATCCCAGGCAGGAGGGAAAGCCCAGCTCCTTCCAAGGCAAGGAAGCACTCAGTGCCCTGAAGAAGCTGACAGGGCACTACCAGGGCACCAGTTGGCCATTCCTCATGGCCACAGATGGTGGAGAAAGAGGGAGAGCAGCCCGAGCAGGGCTGGAATAGGGGCAGCCATGATTTAAGTGGTGAGACACCTTGTCTGGGAGATCATTGTCCACAAAACTCCCTTCAGCCTGAAGAACCTGACAGAACACCAGCAGAGCAGAGCAAAGATTTCCTCTTCCATCTATCAACACCCCAAGTCACAGTGGGAAGTTCTCCCCGACCAGGAAACCCCAAAGCTGCAGCTCTTTGCCCCTCTGCAATTTGCTCCTGGTGCCTGTAAATGGGGATCCAGCCCCTGTGGCATCACCATGCCCTGATTTCCTGGAGGATTGGTGCTTCCTGCAGCTCCCAGGGCAGAGGACACCTCGCTGCAGAGCAGGGAGCCAGGATTTCCTGTCACTCTTACTGTGAGCACATGGCTTTAATGCATGCGTTACTCAAAGTAGCAAAACCCATCCTGGAAATACCCTTTATTTCTAGACAGGCTTTTTTATTCTTTATTATACTAACTGGGTACCTAATTTGCAGTCATTAATTTACTTTCATAGCCTTTGTAGGGTGAAGGCAAAACAATATCAGTGTTAAAGGCAAAGGAAAGTAGTGCAGATCCATTAACAGGGAAAAAGAGCAGGTAATATAAAGGGAACATAAATGCATTCAAAATCTTTTTTTGCTTCGTTTTTCTCAGAGACATTTCATTACAATCAGATATTTAGCAGTTCATTTCAAGACCTTAATAAGAACACAAGGCTCGGAAAAAAGAGCTAAAAATTGATATACCACCATGAGTAGAAACCAAATCATTAGAAACAAAAGTTGCCTTCAAAAATGAACACAGAACTTCTGACATCCAAAGGGCAAAAACAGAGGCGAAAATTCAGTGCTTAACAAGAAAAAGCAAAAAAAGGTTGGCTTGAGATACTACAAACCAGCCAGACTGCCTTCCATGCAGGTTCCTAATGATTTGCAACTTGCAGAGTTATTAGGAAAAATTAAGAATGGAACTTGTTACTGAGCACAGTGCTCATAAAACACAGCAACTCATTAGACCTGTGCACATGGATTTGAGAGGCCACAGCTGGATTACTGTGACTAATTTTGATCATCCTACTGAAAATAAAGCTGGACAAATTGAATGCAGTTCAGAAAGCAAGCTGCAATGGCAACAAGGAACCTGAAAGGAAAGCAAAAATGAAATAGGCTTACCTCAGAGAAGGGAGCGCTGGAAGTGGGTGTGATTATGCTTCTTACATGTGAAGCAGAGAGGCACCAGCTGGCCATTCCTCATGGCCACAGATGGTGGAGAAAGAGAGAGAACAGCCCGAGCAGGGCTGGAATAGGGTTAGCCATGATTTAAGTGGTGAGACACCTTGTCTGGGACATCATAGCTCACAAAACTCCCTTCACCCAGAGCTAGAAGGGGGCAGGCAAAGCCCAGAGGTGCATGGCTTAGCAACCTTAAATCCTGCCTCAGAAAACAGGAAAACAGGGGGAAAGCTGGTGTGGATTATTGAGAGCCAATTGCACCATGTGAGCCAACTCTCTTTTCTTACAGCATTGCTGCTCTAGTAAAAGGCAAGTATGAGGTGTGGCATATCCTGCCTTCACCAGCATCTGCAGGACAAGAAGTTAATTGTTTTTATTAATTTGTAAATTGTTAATTCCCTGTAGAGACAGGGAAATGGGGCTGAGTGTGTCCCATCTGCTGAGGTCCTGAACCCAGAGCTGCTCGAAGCAGAGCTGGGCTCAGTGATGTTCTTCCCTGTAATGAAAAGCTCAGAGACTTTTTGCCACTCTTTCACACTGAAATGAAACAATGAAATGTTTAGTAAAAGCACATAGGAAGAGAGGGAAAAGGAGAAAGATCCTTTTCTCCTCCCCTTTCCCCACACCCACAACCCCCTAGTAGCTATCAGCCCAGTAGATAGTGACATTAATTTGGGAAGTTTTGCTCAGGCAGACACAGAGCAGAGCCCAAACCCCTCATTTTGTGTTTTCTCATGTGCTTTGATTATGCCAAAGTGCAGAGTTTTCTCCCTTTTCTTCTTGCCCTCCAGCAATTCTGTACTAAAAATCACACAACAAGAACTTCAATGGAGAAACACACTCTGTGAAAATCTCAGCTGTGGCAAGTCAACATTTTCCAATAGAAAAAAAAAAAAAAAAAAAATTTCATCAGAAAGCTCACAGCACCAAGATTTCGGAGGCAGCTGAGCTTTAAGTGCCTCGTATTTCTGCATATCAGGGTCGTCAGTCAGGCACCAGAAAACAAGGAGCACAGGAGTAATGATCACCTCTGACATGGCTGGAGTGACTTATCCAGCATGACACGGGCCCCCGTGGCAGCCCTATCCATCACCTCCTCGGGCCAGCATTCCTGGAGTCATTTTTTTCCTCCAAAACATCAATACTAGCTAACATTTTTTAAACACTGTCATCCATTTCAGTCAATCTTATTCTTCATAATTTCAGTCTCTTTCTGTTGGAAAATTGGAGTGTATTTCACAGTGTGAAGTGTCAGGAGAACAACTGCGTCAAAGAACAACATCCTTTCCCTTGCCACTTATATTTGTTTGCTCTAGCAAAATGCACACAGTCACCCCAGCAAGAGATTAACTGTTCTGATGCACCACCACAGCCTGGGCATCTCGCAGACATACTAAAAACCTCAATATCCAAAACCTCTGCATGAGCAGAAATCAGATTTTTAGGTAGTTGAATCTTGCTACCCAGCCTTCTGCTGCTTTTTTTTTTCTTCCTTCATGACATGGGATCATTTAGATAAAATCTTAGTGGTGAAGCTGCTACTTGGCTAGGTTCTCCGTGCCATTGCCTTAGCCTATTTATATGCAATAATCTCCCCAAGAGCTTATATTTTCACTTTTATCAGCCAAAAAGCATGCTGGAATTAACATGTACTATCTCACTCTATTTACATGCTACTGAATCCAAATACTCAGGGGCAAGCTGTTAGCAAGGAGAGAGTAAAACAAGCACAGAAAATCCATGCCAAGCCCTAAACAGACAAGGGTGTGAAGAATCCCCCTTGTAGAGCAGCAGGGGACTCCTTGGAGTCCTCTCCTCAGAGGGACCTGCAGATATTCCCCCAGGGCAGCACCGGGTAAATGGATTTGCAACGTGTTTTTGGGAATTTCTGGGTGCTGTTCAGGGAGATAAATGTTTCACCAAAACAACCCAAAATAACCCAAAACAAGGCTCTCTGCTAGGAGCACACACCCAGCAATTCGGCATCCCTAAAGTTCACAGAGGTTATCTGGTGTGTGACAATCCCTGGGGGGTGGTGTTGGATGCAGGGACATTAAATTACTTTTCCCAGCCCTTTCCTGCCCTGTTTGCTTTGCCCTCCCATTGCAGTGCCCGGGTGTCCTGTGGTTCCTTGCTGCTGGATTGGCTTGGCTTGGAGCTCAGGACAGCAGGGACAGGAATTCTGTCCCCAGAGCATCCCTCTCTTTCTCCTTCTAACAAGGTTTTGCCTTGTGGACAGGGATTTTCCCCCCTCCTCAGTGAAAGAGGTGCAAACTCAGCTGTGGTGTTAATTTTACTCGGGCCAGAAGAAGTGATTAATTGGTCTGTTTATTCTTTTTAATCTTGACATTGTTTGTAACAGGTCCAACTTCTGCTTGATCTGGCAGAAAAATATCAACTCTTATTTTGGTTACTATAAATATATAACTATATAATATAGTTATATCTTTTTTAAAGGGTGAAAAACAGTCTCTTCTGCGTATTTCATGTGCACACACATATGATGACATGTCAGTTCTTTACATCCCACTCTCAGGGAAAGGAGATTTAGCTTAATGACTATTTGCAGAGGCTTTTGCAAAGAGCTGGGCTGTCATTTCTCATGTAATCCCAGCCAAAATAACCTGCTGTTGTAAGAAATCTTGGAAAGGACTTTGGTGATGTGAAAATACTGCAAATGATTATTGCAAATAAGATTTAATCTGTATAAAAATCTATGTCACTCTTGGCATGTACCCACAAAGTCTATCTTGTAAGAAAAAGTTTGCCTTGAAAGAGGAAAGGTAATTTGTCCTGCCTTAGAAGAGGATTTTAAATGATGGGACACATTCCAAGAATAGGTCTGAGAAGAAAATATGGAGACTGCAATCCTGTGATCAGAGTGATAATGTTTTTGGTCCCTGATTAAAGAGAAAAACTCCACTTTGATGTGCTCTCTGCAGTCAGGACTCATGATGAATAAGCAACAAATACCAAGAAATGAGCTTGAGAGAAGCACAGAAATTAACTGGTTCTTGTGGCCACTGGAGCCAGACCTGCCCTGCCCTACCCCTGGCAGTGACTGAGACCCCAGTGGCAGGGCAGGCTGGCTGCCAACACCGACAAATTTTCATTGGGACCATGAAGAACTGCAACCCAAAAGGTCCAAAATGGTAGTAAGGCCAGCTGTCTCTCAGGATGGATGAAGACTGTCATGCTGTTGAAGAAATATGTAAAATTCTTGCAGGAGTATCTAGGGGAGGTATTCAGGTATTCATTTAGTTGCTTGTACTGTATGGAAGATAAATTAGAATTAGACATCTTTGCTTGAGGTGATTTGCATTTTGGACCTGGGCTGTCCCACAGCCAGAATTAACAACAAAAAAAATTTAAAAAATTAGAAAAAAAAAAACCACAAAAAACAGGGCTCATCCTACAAAGCAGTTGATGGGAATGAAGGAAATGGACATAAGGAAAGCAAAAACACAGGGATGATGCTCCTTGGAGCAAACCCAACACTTTGAGCACTCTTGGGAGAGTGTTTTGGGTTAACAGGGGGTTCAAATGGCACCAGTGAACACTTTTCCCCACGTCAGTAAGAGCTACCACAATTTCATTTGGAATCAGACAAGCTATTTAGCCTAGAGAAAAAGAGCTATATTTTTATGGGAGTTTTTTTTTTTTTCCTTTCAATGTCTTTGCAAACAAAATGCCTCAATGCCTCCTGCTTCCAGGATGTTTAATTTTAGGCTGAAGAGGAGTTTAGCTTGAATTTCAATATTATCAAACATTCTTTGTTATTTTAAAGATTTTATTTCTCTGGGAAAATTGAAAGATTTTATTTTAGATTTAAAAAAGTAATTTTTCCTCAACAGACCAGTGAATTGCAAATCATCTGCGCACTAAATCTTCTGTATGCTGGCAACATCTGTTCAACAGTTGCCTTTTTTCAAAATTTACAGCAGCACACCACGATAGCCATGTCTTTCTGTCCCTCCTACATGCAATCTTTCACTTTCTGCTTTGCTCTGGGAGTTGTCTGTGCTTATATTATTGCAGCAGAAAAATGTAGAACATTAGCATCTGTTAATCCTTTTATACCTCCAGCCTTCACATGTTTGTCCAACTCTGCTTTTCATTGTGCCTTCATGTCTCTGGAACAGCCTCAAAATTCCAGATACAGCAAAATAACCCATGAGTGTATCCTGGCCCTGTGGAGCTGCTGGAGGGCTATTTTAGAATTAAGATAATTCAGTGGTTTGAGTGTGTTTGCTGGATCCCTAGGAGCAAACTTTTACCCCACTTTGCAGGGATTTAGCCATTCAGATGTTATTAATATCAAGCCATGCTGCTGAATCTACATGTTCTGTAAGGGAATAACCTAGATTTGAGTGCCTTGCTTTGCACCAGACATTTATTTCAGCATATAATAGAAAGGATGAAATGGAACTTGACTTTAGCCCGCAGTGTTACTGTGGCACGACAGAGGAGGAATGAGAGGCTAAGGAATATCTAGCAGAGATCTTCACAGTAAATTTGGACCCTGGATTTCCTTCCACACCACATTTTAAAGCCTTTGTGAGTTAAAAATAGAATCCTAGAGTAGCCTGAATTGGAAGGGACCCACAAGGATCGTAGAGGGAGAGCTGAGTGATCATCACAGAGGGCTGCAGTCTGTGGCAAAAGGGAAAACTTGCTTAAGTGATCTGGGGTGAGAGCTTGCAAGGAGGCAGCAGGGCATTTTGGTATTAGACCTGTAGGTTTTCTTCAAGAAAATATGCACTTTATAAAGAAAATTGAATATGCATCAGTGAAAAGAAAAATTCAACGAAAAGAAAAATTCAAAGAAGGGAATCAGCATCGGAAGTTGGCAAAGATAGAGTGTTCTTATTTATATTGAACAGTTAACAAAATTATAGGAAAGAGGGTTTCAGTGGGAGGGGATCTGCCATGAAACAGCCAAATGCTCAGGGCATTGCCCCAGCACATGGCAGTCATGGTTTGAAGTCAGGGAAAATCAGCCAGCTCCAAATCTGCCCATGAAGCTCAAACCCAGCAGAAAACGTCCCCAAGTCACCCTGCTCCTCTCACCTGGCTTTTTGCCTTCTGCTGGGCCTGTTCTGCTGCCTGTGCTCCAAACACACCCAGTGCCTCTCAGAGCATCCCTGCTGCTTGCAGAAAACACTTATACAACTCAGTTCCTCATCAGGGCCCAGGTGGGGTGCTCATTTCTGAACGCAAAAATAGAGCATTGTGGGGGATAATGGAAGTGAAGGTGAAGCCACCTGTGGGTAAATGTGAAAGGTGTAAGGGCTGCACCACCACTCCTCAGTCTGTCACAGGAAAACCCCTCCTTGTTCACTTATCCAAACTGAGTTATCCAAACCCCAGGGTCAAAAGCATCATCACAGCTTTGTGCTACCCCACCCACACTGAGTGGGGTGGGAGAAGCAGCAGCCACTCCTGAACGTGGAACCACAGCTGCCTCCTGCACTGTTGGCAGCTGCAGGTCCACCCTGCGGCTTTCAAAGTGGCATTTGGTGATTTAGGGGTAACTAAACCTTCTCTGAACCGGGTTAGTTGTAGAAAACTACAGAAATATTGCTGCCAGGACTTCCAGGCTGAGACTCAGCTATGTGTGCTTGTGCAGGAGATCAGCAGATGCCAGACAGGTCTGCCTATACAAACCCTCTGCTCTCCAACCTGCTCCCAGAATAGAACCACAGAATCACAGGTTGGAAAAAGCTCTAAGACCATCAAGCCCAACCTCTGGCCAAACACCACCTTTTCAACTAGACCAGAGCACTGTGTGCCACATCCATTCAATTCCTGAACACCTCCAGGGATGGTGACTCCACCACTTCCCTGGGCAGTCCATTCCAATGCTTAACAACCTTTCCAGTGAATAATTTTTTCTGATTTCCAACCTGAACCTCCCCTGGTGCAGCTTGAGGTTACATCCTCTTGTCATAAAACAACTCATAAAACACAACACAGAAATGACCAAAGCTTGACACTCACCAGGTTTCACATAATCAAATTTTACAAGCTTCAAAAGCAACTCAGCAATGACTGCAAAATGTTAAAGAATAAAGTAGCAAATGATAAATTGATTGCCTGCTGGTTTTTTGTGCATTAATTTGTGTTATGGCTTTCCAATCTGAAATCGCTTGACTAGATTTTTGCTGATTGTTTTTATTTTTAGCTCAAATTGCACAAGAAATGACTGTGGTAACCTGAATGCATCAAGTGTAATGAAGGATTGATCAGTTGTCATATTGTAGGGCTTTTCTGAGCACTGGTTACTGGTCTATCTTCTCAGGATGAAAATTACAGTTATTAGCCAATTACCAACTAAGAATGCAAAACTGAGTCTTGTTTTGATGACAGAAAGATGGAAGAAAACCTGAAATGCTGCCTGTCTGCCTGTCATCACCTTGTTTACCTAGGGATGGAGATGCATAGATAACATTTTCAGTTGAATTCTTCCCTAGCAAAAGAACTGAGATCTGGTAGCTTCCTCCTTCAGTTCAGTAATGCTATTTTTTAAAGCATGTTTTTCACTAAAAGGTATAACTTTATTTAACGATCTAAAAGCTTGCTCTGGCTGCTATCAGGCAAGAAGGAAGTAGAAGAGTAGAATGAAAAGCTCAGCATGGAAATGGCTCCACAGAAATAAAAAATTGCTAGGAATCATCTCATCCGGTGAGAAGAAACTGTACTGCATTGTCAGTGTCTGAGGAGCAGAGTGGTTCCCATTGAGAATACTCCATCTGGCAATCTGCTTCTCTTTTCTTTCTAAAGAACAGAAAGTGCCAGCACTATACCTCCTGTAAGAAACACCTTGCAGACCATGGTGGAAGAAATCCCCATCCCATTCCAACCCATCCTTGCATGGGAAACCCTCCCACAGCCCCATCAGCCACTGAGGGACAGGGCTCATTTCTACTCATTTCCTCTCTTCTGAGGACATAAACCTCCCCAGCACATTTTTAAGCCAGCAGAAGCTTTAAAACACACAGACCTGCACTGTGATCAAAGTTAATTCAGTGTAAATGAGAAGAAATCAGTAGGTTTGCCTTCTGCACTGCTGATCCTGATCGAAGTACAGCTGCCAATAATGTGCCCCATATGGGGCAACAATTGTCTCCTGTTTGTTCCTGTGCCTCCCTAATCCCCCTGTCCCCTGCAGATCTGTGCCTGCAGCTCTGGCTGGATGGCCACAGAAAGGTGTTGGGCTTTATATATATATATATATAATTATGGAGATGGTTTGTCTTGTTATGGTAACCATACCCTACAAGGCTGCACAGGTAGCAGCTGTAAATGTGGTGAAGACTCAGCTGATACCAGCTGAGCTGCATTTTCTTTTACATCAAAAGCAACTGAAGGCTTAAAGGTTCCTGAAACCTTGCTAATTTTATTGATGGTCCTACTACTCCTGGTAAATAAGCAGAGATCTGTGGAGCAACCAAAGCAGAGATGACCCTAAACAGAAAAGGAAAATCAGTGCCTGTTAGAAGTGGAAACTGAGAACTAAATTCAGCTAAATAAAAATAAGAAATACATTTATCTGGATGTTTTGGGCCTAGGAACTGAAAGCCTTGCTGTTGCATGGTGTGAATAAGCATTACCAGACCTCTCTCAGGTGCCAGACACAGAAGCAGGTGTGTGAGATTCCCTGGGATTCCATCGTGGCTCAGGGAAAATGCTGGCTGGAACTGATACAATCCTGTTTCTGTGGAAGGCACTGATCTCTTTTAGGTTTGAAGATACCATGACTATATGTACAGAATCTGTGCCTTTGAAAGTTGAAGAAACAAATAGTGAGGATTGCTGATAAATTTGGATTTTAGAAATCTATTAGGCTTAATGTTGCAATTCCACGGTTGGGAGTACACAGCTTTATCTTATCACAGTGGCCAGGCAGGCTGCTTCCTATTTCTAGCTCATGACCTTTTATTTCAATATTTTTTAAATCCATCCAGAGTGCTATAATGCATGAGAAGAACCTTTTGCATCCACAGCAGGAGCTGCTATGTGCTCGAGACTGTTTCATATCAACTCTCTCCAAGTTTCACACAGCAGACAGCCCACAAGGGGACGAAGGACAGGGTCAAAGAAAACCTAGATTTTGGTAGAAAAATGCTTCCAGGTTAGTGCAGCTGTGGGAAGTGGAGCATGTCTGTGTGCATTACTGCAGCACTGTAACAAATAAAGCCTTACTCCAAAGGCAAGAGGGAACCCAGCCATTCATCCTAAATGTCAGAGCCCTGACAGAAAAGCCCATTATAAACACGTGAGGAGCTGAAGCCACCCTTGTGCCTGTGAATGGGATGAAGAACAGCAATGAATAATAGCAAAACAATGGCAGGAAAAATTGCCTGGTCACCCTGCATCCAGTAGGAGCTAAATCACACCCAGGACACACGTGCAGAACTGGAATTTGGCTGCCTGCACTCAGAGTCCCCTTATCTGCTCACCAGCCTCTGCTGCAGCCTGGAAGCACTGACAGCAAGGGAGTGGTGACACTTTCCCCAGCATAATATCACCCACATCCAGCACTGCATTGAAGAAGTGCAGGAAAACGTGGCCAAAATTCAGCATTTTCCATGGGGGCAGTCTGGAAAAATGTGTGGCTCGCAAATGGTAATTAGCCAGTGTCCTGGCTGAGGTGTAGAAACACCTCCAGCTCTCCATGGAAATCAAATTTCCATCTGAATAGAGCCCAGTGGCTTCTAAAATCAAAACCTGTGAGTTTGTTTTTGTTGCTTCTATTTAGGAAAGCTACATTTGTGACTGTATGCTCAGCTGAGATTAGGAGGTAAGAAAGAGCCTTTTCCTTTGATTTCACTTTTTCATTCTGAGAGATGAGAGCAAAATAGACCAATCAATAACAATAATTATCATTTTCTTTTTATTGATTTTTATTAAGAAGCCCTTAAAGGCATCATGATTAACTTAGAGATAACTTGAGGAAATTGATGAGGTTTTGAATGCTGTTGTGACACAGCAATAATAAGTGATTTCTATATTCAGATTCTCAATCTTCCTGGCTCTGTGGCTGAGCCAGAATGAGTAAGGAGGAGAATCCACCAAATATAATAGAGCTATTGACACAACCTGGCTTTGCTGTTTTCTCACTGACACATTTAATACATGAAGCTGCATTTTGCAAAGCAGGTGCATTGACTTCACCTGACCTGTACAATTGCCCATTGCTTTTTATCCATGTAATGTTTCCTGTCCTTTCTGTGTCCACCACATTATCCATGAGCAATTTGCACGTTGATGAGAGATGCCAGGCGGTGATTCTTGGAGATTGAAACATTTTAAAGGAAAACAATTTAGCTGGACACTTCTTGGCTCATTTACTTCAGTTGGCCACACATTCATTGTCCCTGAAAATAAAAAGTTTCTTCCTATGCTCTATTTATAGAACACTGAAGAAAGTGCTGTCCATCCTTTCTGCTGTGACATTTCTCCAAAATTCACTGTGACCTGCCAGGAAGATCCTCAGACTTTGCTCACACTCTCCAGAGGGACCCCTTGTTTTCACCTATTTGATCACTTCCTCTGGCCCCACACAAAATGCTTCTCTGCCTGTCCCTCCATCCTCCTGTGTGAGCTGTATGCAGCTCATTATTCTGCAAATCATTCAGGGGATACACAAACTAGAAGAAAATCTCACATAATCAATTCCTCCTTTCTAAAGCACAAGTTAAAAATAGAAATGCAAGGCAAGATAAGAGATAGGAGCGTGAATAAATAATTGTTTGCTCTGCAGCTGAGTGTTGGCCCTTGGTTTGTCAATAGTTTATTGCTTTACTCCGTAGAAGACGAGGATGACAAGTGACCTTGTTCCCAGACAAATGAAATTCAGATGCATTAAAAAGCAACACCTTCAGATTGTAGGAGGGTTTTTTTCCCTCAGATCTGCCTGTTATTCAGTACAAATAACATGTATTAAATGTCACATTCTTTTCATCAGGTGCTCAGCCTCTTGCCTCTTCCTGGGTCAAAATTTCTATAATTACTTTTATTTTGCACAATAGCTCATTTATCTCTATCAATTTTGCCTTACGAATGCTTTTTGACTTGTTCAAGACCTGTCCATTACAAGTGTGAGGTGTTTGTACAATGGGCTTCCTTATCAATTCAGTAGGAGGTTCCTCTGCTTCTGAAATCTCTGAAAATAGCTTTATTTTTATTAGCTATCAAGGTTTTTTAATATAGTTATTATATTTTACCTACCAGAGGAGCACTCATGGTTCAAGCATTTTAATATAGCGATCACTGTCACATTCACAACAAATTTCTGCCTCTGAATATCATTAAGAACGAAAATTTTTGTCATCAGCAGGCAGAATAATTGAAGCAAAATCTTTAAAGTATTGGTGGAATAAGGGCAGAACACACTGTCAGGTGCTCCTTAGCTACAAATATTTACTAATAGATGTTTGTTCACCTGGAACGTGCAACCACCAAAAGGAATTTTTAAATGTTGCCAGATGGGTTGGATTCTACTATTATTTTGAACACATCCATTAAGAGCTTGGAAAGAATTTCCCTTTCTCAACATCTGCCTTTCCTTCTCTACACAAACTCTCTTTCAATGTGTGGTAAATGACAATATGGGGAAGTGATGGCACTGACATACTGCCAGCTTCAGAAACTCTTACCTGAGCTTTTCTACGTCACTGAAATCCAGCCCCTGAGCATGGAAGTGGCTGGTGATTAAAAAGTTTCCTTCTGTTTCTAAAACAGAAATGGAAGAAAGAGAACACATCCTTTGTCTGCAATTAATTTGGAGTTATGGCTTATTAGCCTCAGTATTTCAGAACTCTTTCTCCAAACGAAAATATTTCATCATTTTCCCATGAAGAGAAAATCAAACATGACGGAAAAGGTTCTGTCTCACTGTGGACTATAAGAAACAAAAAGCAGGAATGTGAAACTCTGCCATAGAGGGACGGACTTCAAAAATTTACTGTATGTCATACAAATGTCAAAAATACTCGTACATAATTTGGAATATATATTTTTAAGATATATATATATGTGTGTACATACATATGCCTACATGTATTTCTGGGGCAAACTCCAGATTGAGTTCCCACAGTATGGGAGATGATGGCCAGAAGGAAATCTGCCTGTGGGGACACATCATTTCTGGTCACAGAGCAATCACAGCTCATCACCAAATGCTGCTGTTGGTTAGCAATGCCTGTGTCAGTCACTGGCTTTTCAATCACCCTCCACACCAAAGTTATTTTACAATTTGCCAGCTATTTCCCAGGGCTTTAGAATGCCCTTTAGATATATTGTGTGGCTTTGCCCAAAGCAAACATGCACCTCAGGCTTGTGGACTATATTTCTTTCAGGGTTTCCTGGCTGCCATCACCTATTGATATTATTTGATTTGCAGCCGCTATTCAAAGCAAACAAACAAAATCTCACAACTTCTTAAACCTTCCTCCACATAAGCCACTGATATTTACTGGGAGCAGGAGGGACAGGTAAAGATCTATTACACTTGTACTCACCCGTCTTTAGAAACGAAAGCAAAGGGTTTAGCAAGTTATTTCCTTATGATTTTTCAGCCTGCCACTCTTAAGTTTCCTGGCTTTATCTCTGTTATGGGTGATGCTTCTTCCCATGGCCATGAGCAGGAGGGACAGACTCAAAGCAAAAAGACTCAAAGCAGCATTTTTCCCACCAATACTTCTGCCCAAAAAGTGTACAGGTAACTCATCTGTTTGCAAAGCATCCAGCTACCATCTTGTTTGAGACTCCAGTGTGTGTTTTAGGTGTTAAATATGTGGGTGGGGAGGGTATCCCAAAGCAGGGATGATGCTCTGTGTTCACCTTTCCTGGCACCTGGAGCCTCACTGCCACCTGGTACAATATTGGCCAGCACAGAATGGGCTTCCAGACTGTCCCCAGACCTGCTGACACAAATATCTTCCTCCAGCTGTGGTCTCATCGATGTTTCCTTTAGCTGAGAGCTCACAGCAGTGTATTCAGTTCAGATATCCACCTCCTGCTCCTTTTCCATGGGATATTTCTGGATGCTTCTGCCTTCTGCAGGAAGCTCTCCTCTCCCCAGCGAGCCCACACATTTACAGGTGGCTCCCAACATCCAGGCATTAACAGCAGCATTCCTCATGGCTTCGATGGAGACAGGCTTTTCCCCAAGGAACCTGCTCTATCACACCACCAAAGTTACTCCAATGTCATTTTCACTTAGCAGATAAAGCAGGCATTATTATTTGTTTGCTTTCAGTGTCAAAAAGGAGCTACTCAGTGTTGCTTTGCCACAACTTTGTGACAAAAAATTGTTACATTAAAAATAAAATAAAAGCTTTGGAGTCTATGTTAAAGCAAACAAATCCTCATGTGTTAGCAACAGCTCCTTGCCTATATTGAGTTGATGGTAGTTCAAGAAGCAGCTCTTTGCAGGAGATTAAAGCACCAGGTACATCCAGCATTTAATTCCAGCAGCTCTGGATAGAGAGCCACAAAAATCTCACTGCAGTGTTTAATTTCTTCCTGAAGGAAAGCAGAATGATCACAGTGACCAGCTCCCTAAAAAGCCAGTTTGTTTTGTTTTGGTTTGGTTTGGTTTGGTTTGGTTTGGTTTGGTTTTTTCTCATGGGCCCCTTAAATAGAGTAGTAGCAATAGTGCTGGATTAAATTAAATTTGTTCTCTTAATAAAAACAAATATTTCCTTTTTAAGACAACCTAATCTGCATAGCCCAGAGTAGCAGGGGTTCCATAGTAGACATGAATGTGGACATGAAGGGGGACATCTGGGATGTTGAGCACTTCATGGCTGTCCATAAGCTTGACACCTGCACCTGAATTAAAAATTAACAGGAAAGTTTCATCTGACTTGAATGCAGCTGCAGCCACCATAAGGTACAAGTGGGCATTTCTCAGATGAAGACCCAACAGGGCTCAGCTGTGACTTCTTGTTGTTTTCTTTTAAATAACATTTTTATAATAAAGTCTGATTACATTGATGCCTTTATTCATTTATTTCTGCAGGAAAGCCAGTGGTAATTAACTCGCACCACAGCCTGCAATTTGCATGTTAAAGTTTACAATCATCCTGTCACAGGGCCATAATAAGCACCATTTTACAGGGGGAACTCAGTAATTGAGGGTTTGCTTTGCTCATGGCTCGCTGCAAAACCTGGGTGAGGCTTTTTGTGCCACCAGCTCCGTGTGCCTGGGTCTGCCCTGAGTCAGGCAGGGAACAAAATCCATCAGGCTGGCTCCAGGGGAGTGACAGCAGATCAATTTGCCATCCTGCCTCCTCAGTGACAGCCTGCCAGCACAACTAAACCCAGGCACAGGTTCATAAACACACTCTGGCAGAGAATTCGGGGTATTTTACCCTTCAGAGGTGGCTGTTTGAGCCAGGGCTCCTTTGGGACTAAACACATGGCTTTTTGTCCTGCATCCTGTTAAATTTACTGGGTGAACACCCCTCTCCTTAGGGACCTTGGGGGTCTCCCCCTTGTGCTCCTCCAAGTGCCTCCCTGGCCTTGCCAGGCCCATCTGCAGCATTCAGCTCCTCTGGTGGTGCTGTGAGAAAGCCTTTTCCAAACTACTGCAAACAAAACCATGCAAAGGATGAAAAATAATTAGCCATGTGTCAGTGTCTGATATATTTGCATTGTTTGGACAGAGTAGTTAATCACTGGTAAGACCACAACACGTGGTGTGAATTTGGATTATAACTAATACATATCAAGCAGAAGGCTATTAGTTACATCTAAAGCCACTATTTGATATTTTATTATTGAGAAAGTGAATGCAATTAATTATATTGCAATGTCCTTGCAAGATTCCTGTGGCAATACCTTGCAAAGAGCCGTTTGCTTTTAGATTCTTTTTCCTTTTGTTCAGATAGGAGCTAATTCAGGCAAGCAAAAGGCATCAGGAGCCAAGATTCTGTTCCCATTAACACTCCTGAAGCCTTGAGTGGTACTGGAGGGGTCAGCAAGAGTCTGCATTTTTTAAGGGGTTTTAAATATAGGGTAAACTTTTCATTTTTGTAAAATAGTTGGTCTGCTGAAATGTCACTTCTTCCCTTGGGCTGGGAGTTAGCAAAGGACAGTCTCCATGTGGTCTCCAGAAAGGACTTCTGAGGGAAGGAATTTGATCCCAGATTTAATTAGAGGGGCAATATTTCCAAGTGTTCCCTCTCTGAAATGTCTCTTACCTACAGGAAAGAAAAGCTTAGGGCGCTTCTTTTTTATTTAAAAAGGCAATTGTATTAATTCAGCAAAATGTTGCATTGGAATTGCAATGGCTTTGACAGTTTAGTTCCCTGAAAATTGCAATAAAGCCTTCGTTACGCTACATTTTGTCCCCATTTGTCTTGTATACCATTGCCTTGCCTTTGGCACAATCAAAATAATCTTTAAAAATACTGCCATAAATGGATTGACTTTGACCTTCTGAGTATCTTGTCAATAAAATAAAAATGATAAATGTGTTTCAGAGTGCCACTGGCGCAATATTAAAGCAGAGTTACAATCTGAAAAGTGACATTTGAAAAATTAAGTTATGGGGAGGGGTCTCTGTCAACAGTGCCACATAAATAAGCTCTATTTACAGTGAAAAGAGGTGATTTTGCTAACTGCCAGTTTGTGCAATTTCTATGATGTGGCCTCTGCCTCTTACATCATCATTAGCAATTAAAGATTACTGCAGCAAGAAATTAGCTGAGCCTTCTGTCGCTGAGGCACAGAGCAGAGCAGCTCCACCTCAGTCCCCTCCTGTGCCCACTCTGCAGCGCTGGCATGGAGAAAAGGGACCTGGCCTCATCAAGAAATGGCTCAGACAACCAGAAAAGGCCATTTTTGCTACATGATCAGCTCTTTGGAGATAAACAACTTCTAACAGAATTACCTCAAGGCTTTTTTTTTATTATTAGATGAGAAGAAAAGAAATGAATATTCTGTAAAAAAGTCAAGAGATGTATGAAAATAAACAGGGCAGGCAAGTAAACAAACACGTCCCAAGGGGCAGCAGGCTTGACTCAGACTTTGAGATGCACACACACAAGCCCTGATGTGTTTGGCTTTGTGCCAAGCTCAAGTGAGTCTGACCTGTGGCTTCACTGTTTGCAGGCCTAACCAGAGCTGATTTCTCAAAACTCTTTACTGTTGTTTTTACACCATTTCTCTTTTTTTTTCTCTTTTCAACATTTCTTTTTCTGAATCTTCTCAGTGCATATTTAAAAGCACGTGAAGTGCACTTTATACTCGAGCATCAATTTATATCATGATTAAATCGTTCATGCATGTAATAAATTAAAATAAAAGCCCACGTACTTTCAAAGGTCAAAACGCTTTGGAACCTCAAAACACTACTGGATTTCTGAGGAGGAGAGACTCAGATGTTAATCCCTGAAATTAGGCTGAAATCACATTAAAAGGTGAAGAGGGTTTGTCCTGATTCAGTTATGATGAAAATCTAGACAACTAAAATCTTTACGTTACTAAGCTTACACCTTTATATATTTAAATCTGGATTTGTTTGCCTTGAAAATTATCCCAATCCTAAAACGAATTGGAACATAATATAGGATTTTCTTGGTTTAAAAAGACAGGTGTCTGCTAAGGAAGGCAGGAGCCTTCCTTGAAATGGAAAATTTTGTAAACCCCCTCCCTCCAAATTATTATAATTTTGAAATTAAGGGGCTCTAAGGCAAAGATATGGGAATAGGAATAACAGTTCTTTACTAGGAGAATTAGAAAGAAAAATGTAATATTACAAACTAAAAAGCAAACCACTGCCAGAGTCAGAATAGGACGTGTCAGGCTGTGGGTCAGGGAGGTGGCAGCAGTCCCATCCCAGGGTGGCTCAGCCCTCCTGCAGTGCCAGCTGTGCTTCTGCTGGAGCAGGATCCTGCACAAGGGGGGAGTTTTCCTCTGGAGCTCCAGGGCTGGGGGAGATGGGCCTGGGCTCCTCTGGGAATGCAGCGGGGAAGAAAGCTGCTCCTCTGGGAATGCAGTGGGGAAGAAAGCTGCTCCTCTGGGAATGCAGTGGGGAAGAAAGCTGCTCCTCTGGGAATGCAGTGGGCAAAGGCTGCTGTGCTGTTCCAGACCTCAGATTGTATCCAGGTAGGAATGCTTGGCTCCTCCCCCTGGGTGGAGCATCTCCCCGTGGGATGATGGAATTTTCTCAGACATGCAGGAACACTCAGTGGCCATGAACAGAAGATAATTAATAATTAATGGCCCATTAAAAGAGATCTCCTGGAGGGAGGATTGGTTTGTAGAAGAGATAAAGTAAACAGCCCAATGAACAGGAGATAACTGCCCCACCTCTTACAGAGAGGAGCAGAATACACACCCTCAATTTCCAACCTCAGACAAGGATTTAAGCAGCCATTAGCAGCGTCCAGTGGAATTAAAGTGATGAACTAATTACTCTTACCCTCTCCACCTTCCCCAGCTCCCGAGTGCTGGCCGGGGGGACACCGCATCCTCCGCAACCCCCGCAGGAGCACCAGCTTCGACTCCCTGGAGCTGCAGCGAGTGTCCAGCCAGGACCTGGTGTGTGACCACTCCTTGCCACCGGCGTGGTACCGCCTCATGCTCGGCCAGCGGCCCGTGGAAATGCCCACCAGATGTGTCGAGGTCAGCAGAACCTGAGCACTCCCCATGGGAGCTGGAATAAACCCTTGGGGGGGGGGGTTTCCTCCCCATCACTCTCTGTGCTGCCCTAGACTGTGTGGATTAGGTGGGGGGTAATGGGAAAACCACTTGAATAATGAATGATGATGATAATAATAATAATAATAATAATTGTTGTCTTGATTTTTAAAAGTGTTATGTTTTCTTTTATAGTTCTTTGAAAGTTTTAAAGTTCAGATGTCGCTATTGAACATAAAATGAGTACACAGAAGCTTGGTGAGTTTAAGAGAGAAAAAGACCCAATTTTATTTCTGACCTCGCAATATATAGAATTTCAAAAGTGACAGTGGATTGGAGGATGAAACTGTTACTTCTCCAACCACACTGGTCAAACCAACAATCTATCAATTCTCTCTTCTTACAAAGAAGAATGCAAAACAATCATTATTTACATGAACAGTGTGTGAGAACTCCAGTACAAATTTGTAAATATTATCAGAAGGCTAAAGAAATTTTATGAGAACTTTCAAAAGAACTATAAAAGAAAACTTTACACTTTTAAAAATTGGGGCAACAAATAATAATTAAAAGAATAACAGCAACAACAACAAAACCAACAGCAACAAAACCACCACCACCACCATCGAAACCAATACCACTGTCACATGCAAAGGCATCAGTCAGACACCAGAATCCCTATGGAACAGCCAATATTCAACCAGGCTAGGAAATATTCCAACATAAAGCCAGGTGTTTTGCAACTCTACAGAAATTTTTAGTAAACTCTGTATGTCACTTCAGGCTGTGCTTTTTCCAAGCAACTGTATGGCTTTAAGAATGGATTCTGCTACCTGACATTTCTCCCTATAAATTATTATGAGTTAGGGATTTCTTCTGCTGATGAAATCAGAAAAAATAATATTTAAAGCAATCTTTGAGGAAACCAAAGGAAAAGCTAAAGTTGAATCTCTTTCTGCATTGAATCAATTCTTGCATTCTTTAGTTTCATAAGTATGCTAATGGCTTTGTGGAGCAAAAAACCCTTCATCACTCTCTATAAAAGAGACAAAACAATAATTATCTGGTTTTATCTGTGTTTAATATGTATGACAATAATGTTTAACTTGCAATTATTGTTGCCAGAGCAACTTGAGCCCCTCACTAAAGTCACTGCCACCTCAAATATCCCAACTGCAGAAGGTTAGCGTAATTTCAAACATAAAGTTAAACAAAATTATTCAGAAAAGAATAAACTAATTACCATAAAATGCTTAAAAGATGAAATATTCAACCTAGAGTGCCAGGGTGTTTGGTATGGGGTGATTCTACTCTAGCTGGAGAGCCCTCTCAAAATTAGCAAGCACATTTTCTATCCATTCAAACAGGACCTATGAACTCATCACAACTGAAGTTTATCTTAATAATTTAACATTTAGTTAAATGTTAAGAGATAGTTGTTATTTCTGTAGAATTTTTAACACTTTGCATACATAAACTATAAATCTTATTGACATTAATAAATTGGTGGGATTATTTTTGAAACATTATTTTCATGGCATCCTTAAATATCTCAACACACTATGAAGTTTTCCAGGTTGCTCTATAAGTATACATATATATTCTATAATATTATTTAATTTTTCATTATATTTCAGCAATTCTGAGTGTGTAGCAATGCTCAGCTGTATGAGATTGCTTTCTAACAATGCATGCTTTGTTTCTTTTAATCTCTTCTCTGGAGTTTTTCATTCAGGTTTGTGAAGGTATATTCATTAGTTTAGTTTCTTATCTTGTAACATAATTCTTGCCATTGGTTTCTTCATTATCCTCTGAATGACAGTAAATCTCTGCTTTGCCATGCTGATGAAGGATTACATCTGTTAGATGTCAAAACTGAAAGAATACGCTTCTTTTAGATCTTCACCTTCTAAATCTGCCTCTACATTCTATCTCTTCCACTTAATTAAATCATTGTTTGATTTGGTTTTCCATTTAATTTCAGCAAAACCTCTGGAACAAAATAATTTAAATTAATAACTGTGCAGCTTCCACTCCTTAATAAGCAGTTATTATTGGACATTCCAGTCTGGCTGGAGCGAGCTGATTTTAATTAAAAAAGTCAAAGACAAAACCCTGAACAGATAGAAGAGAAAAAAAGACCAAATAAAGCCTGACAATACAGCTGCAGAATTAAGAAGTACATTACGCCAGCACCTTGTAAAATATATACCCAGTGTTGATACTGGCCAGATACAATTAGCTGCTTATCAATGGATGAGATTAACTTTTTAATTCAGAGTGCTGGTACGTAAAGATTCCTGTCACCCAGCTGAGCTCAGGAGGGATTTAAGCCAGAATGGAGATTTGGAGCACGGGGGAGAAGTGTGGGAGGACAAATGGCACATGCTGGGGGACACGAGGGAGGGGAGCTCCCACAGCCTGACTCCTCCAGACAGCCTCTCAGTGCCTGTGCTCTGAATCCTGCCACGAAATAAACCTCCACAATAAAAATATAAAATATATATAAATATAAATATATAAAAATATCTCCCTGTCTGCATGCTGTTACATAACCACAGGGAGTGTTAGATTCAACAGAGAGGAGAAGCAGGTCACACACGGGGGCTGTGAGAGCCCCAGAATGCAACCCTGCCACAGCTCAGGGGCACAGCAAACTTTCCAATGAAAAATGAGCAGCAGCTCTTAAGGAGCTGCTTCTCATCCACTCATTTAATAAAAAAAAAAAGGGCGGAGGGGGGAAGGGAGAAAAGACAGAAGAAAACCCCACAAGCTACAAAGCAGAAAAAAAAGACAGAAGAAAAACCCAAAAGCTTTTATGTCAGAGAAAGTGAAAATATTAATTGCATTCCTGGAATTGCCATCCCTTGAATCCAACTGCTGTCCATAAACTTATTCCTCCAGTGGCAAAATGTTTTTGATTGAAAGAGCTTTCCAATTTAGGCTTTGCCTGCTGAATTTCTCAGGGCAGGTAACAAATGATCCTGACCTTCCTCCCTCCATTTCTTCCTTGCCTTTCTTCTCGTGCTCCCAAAGGAGGCACAGCAATTACCAGATCCTGAACATGCAATCCTGGCCACAACCACTTCCCTATCCAAAAATATATTGTAGTAGAAGTCCAATAAAATTTTGCAAATTTTGGATCCTCAGGTGTTGAGGGTTGCTGCACAGATCAAGGTTTGTTCTTAAGAACTGCTTTTCTGTGAAAGACAAAAACAGTGAATGAAAAAAAGTATAGTGAAACTTTTACTAAGATTAAGCCAGTATATTAAGAAGCAAGAAACAATGCACAGACATGCCAGACCATAGTAAAATGACCTTCAGAGGAAGAACAAAAGATGGAAAAATTAAAGCTCAACAGAAAATCTTTTGAAAATACAGAGAAGTACTTAACAGCCAATATGGGAAAACATACATCAATTACAGAAATTCCAGCTCCTGAACTAAAATAATACAGGGTATACACCTGCATACATGTAAATAGGGGCAAGCCCCATGGGAGGCACAAACACTAAAAAGAAATGTGAGGGAACATCACAGACTAGTGTTATTGGAGATTTGGATCTCCACAGTCAGATAAAAGATCAATCTGGATTACAGCAGAGCAGTGCATGCTGCTGCCTGTAATGCAAATTTAAATGCCACACCACACTCACAGCAAAGCCAGAAATGGGCTGAAAATTCTCTTCTTCCTGTGGAGAAGTTCCACTGGCCCCAGGTGCTTGTCCTCACCAGCAGCTGAATGTCTTTTTCTGGAGGGAATGGTAGGAAAGGGGAATAATTTCACTTTTGCACATTAACAATCTCCAGCAACCCCTGGTTCAGAGACTTCTGGGTTCAGACATGAGTTGTTCAATTTTCTTGTGAGGGCAAGAGGAGGGGCAGGCACTGATCTCTTCTTTGTGGTGACAGTGACAGGACCTGAGGGAATGGGAAATTGTGTCAGGTGAGGTTTAGGTTGGATATTAGGAAAAGGTTCTTTCCCCAGAGGTGTTTGGGCACTGAACAGGCTCCCCAGGGAAGTGGTCACAGCTCCAAAAACTTCAAGGAAGTGATCCACAGATCTCGACAGAGCTCAGAAATATTTGAACAAAGCTCTCAGGCACTTGATGTGACTCTTGGTGTTGTCCTGTGCAGGGCTAAGATTTGGACTTGATGACCCTTGTGGGACCCTTCCACCCTAACAGATTCTGTGATTTAAATTAATTTCTCTCCCATTATCCAGCCCCATAATTGCAATTTTTTGGCACACACAATTCTGTAGCAAGTTTTTCTACAGGTTACTTATGGATTTGAGACTCTGGGAAATGTCCAGTAATACCTGCCTGTGATGGGGTATCAAGATAACTTCCTATACTTTTCTTCAGAAATTTCATCCTCTAAATGAGCAAAACCCTCTCCAAATCTGAGCGTGGTGTAAATTCACGTACAACTGTAAATATGCTTGTGTAAATGGAGGACGTGTTACGCAGTAAGGGTTGGTATTTTCTCAATAGTTTCATTTTTAGCAATGTAGGTTTACTTTTTTGCATGTCTACTAGGATCAAACACAGGTTTAAATGCTAATCTTTGGTGTATAAAACAAGGTCATGTTAAAGCGTTTCAAATCTAACCTGCTCATGATGCTTAATATGTCAGTCCCTAGAGGAGCAGATTTATTTTTCCAAACATATTTTCATTCCCTCCTCTTTAACCTCTTCTAGAACATTTTATACTCACAATCAAAACACAGTACCTCAGCTGCATGCCATTAATTTATTATTTTGTTTCAATTATTATTTTGCTCTGAATCCAGCCCCACATTGATTTGCAATTGTTCTATGAATTTAAAAGCAAATGACATTTTCAAGGTATTATTTAATCTGTAATTCTTTCTTGAACACTTACATGAATATTCCAAATCATAATGTTAGGTATGAAGAGCCTTTGTTTTTCTTGCTTGTTTTTCAGACATGCAAAAACCCTTCTGTAGAAATTACAATTATAGCTTTTATTGTTCAGAGGCATGTGCTTAAAAGAAAAACAAGACAAGCACCAGTTTAATTGCTACTACAGATATTCCTGGCATAAACTGATTTCTGTGGAGTTTGGCCCCAGATTGAAATAAGAAAAACCCCAAACTTATTTACTTTAACTAACTACAAAGAAATAATAATAATAAAAAAAAAAGCTAAAGTTTTGAGTGGATAACAGATGCAAAATCATAATGCTTTAACTGCCAACCAGCAGCACACCAAAAAGCCTTCCATCTCCATCCAACTAAAACAATGCATTCCTCACATATGGTGCTACTTATTTTTAACAGTATAATTCCAGCAATACCCAAGTGACAGGAACAATTGAGCTTGATTTCTTTGTGCAATTATGAAGAACCACAGTGTCCAATCAATCAAACTGGTTGATACTCCAAACCCCAAGCAAATGGAGACATCATTGGATTCAACAATAATGGCTTGTTCTCTTGTTTTGGCAAAGGGAGAAAACTTTTCTTTTTGTTGTTTAGGTTTTCTAAATTGGATTATTTAAATTATTATCTTGTGCCTAATCAGGAATCAAAAATACTTAACGAATATTTACCTGCCACGTAGAGGTGTTACAAAGATTAATTGGGTAAGGTTTATAAAATGCTTTGAAGATTGAAAACACCACTAATTACAACTGGATAAAGTAAGGAAAGATACTAAAGAAGGCTGCCAACAACCTGAAGTGTCCCTCCTGTGCTGGAGAAGTTCTCCTTTGTGCAAGCTGTGTCACTGGATGCCTGAACCTGTGGAGTTTGCTCTCCTGTAGAGGCAGCTGTGTAATTCCTCCTTCCTTTTGGAAATGCTGCTGAGTGGGGGTGTGAGACTCCCACATCTCCCCAATACCCTTAGAGCAGCAGTGACTGCAGGCATTGCAGGTAAATGCTCTGTTTTAAATGCCAATCATTTGCTACTTCTGAATTCAACTTTCTGGTTACTCTCCCAAATGACAGCTACAAAATTCAATGCAAATCATGCCACAGTGGGGGCTTGAAAATTGTGGCTCTTTGGAGCCTCTTCTCCTAGATTGTTCTTCTAAGTTTCTTTGCTTTTTTGTTTTGTTTGGGTTTTTTGTTGGGTTTTTTTGGGGTTTTTTTTTTTTTGTTTTGTTTTGTTTTATTCTTATCTCTACTGCTGGTTGAACACATGCATATACATTTTCCTTGCCTTCCCATGTCTGTCTTTTAATTCACAGAAGCTTCATGCAGCAAATCCTTTTGGCTAGTGTGTGGCAACTTGCCTGACTCAGAAGGACCACATGCAGCTCATAACAGAAAATAAATTCATGTGTGTCATAGAGCTGCCAGGAAAACAGAAATACTTGATTTATACCAAAATCCTTCCTTGGCTAGCCTGTAATCCTGTGTTACTGTTTGTTGCAATGACTTGCTGTCTCACAGTCTGATTTTTTTTCCCTCGTAAGGGTTGATCATTGCTTGTAATTTTGCATGTTACATAACAAACTGCCTCACTCAAGTGGTTTCAGTGCAAGACTGGCCAGGGCAAATGCAGGAGGTCCTTGTGAGGGTTTATCAGAAAGCTGCACTCTGATGTCAGCGATGCCAATCCACACTTTCTCCAGCACTGAAATGGCTCACGGACTTCTGGTGAGGATAAAAACAGAGGGGGGAAATCACCATCCTCTTATTCTAGCATTTCAGTTTTTCCTCTGTGTTAACAAGAGATCCGGGCCCAGTTGGATCCAGTATGGATCATTTTCTGCCTTTTTTCACAGCCAAAATGCATTCACACCTATTTATCTACATGGCTGCAGAGAGATGAGTGTCTCATTAATGAATTATCTTCCCAGCACTGCTGCAAGGCACCAGAGGCTGTTACCATCCCAGCCACCTCCACCTCTGGTTGAGAGATAAGAAAGTGAGCTACACAGAGTCAGTGATTTGTTATTTGCCCAAGGTCAAGCAGCCAGAGAAACTGAGGCACTGTGTGTGCCTGGCCAGAGGCAGCCAAGCAGCTGCACTCCCAGTGCAGCACCACTGACGTGTTGGCACCAGTTACATTGGTAAAGGCAGCACCAGATGGATGCTATATGTCATTTCAAGCAACAGAAGTTCTTTTACAGAGAATTGTAAGAGTATTTTTTCAGTTGGGATGGGTAAGTTGTGCTGTGCCTCCTCACCACACCATTTCCTACAAGACTCTCTGAGTTTGCACACATCCATTGAAACCCAGTGCTCACTCATCCCTGCTGCTCTGCTCCCCATAATTAATTCTTCTGGCTTGTGTGGGTCCAAACACCTCCAAGGTGAACTCACTAATACCTGCATTTTACTGCAATTTCAGAAGGAATGTTCCAGTCCAGCAGTCTTTACTCACACATGCAGAGGCACTGAAGTTTGTGGTTTCCTTGTGTAAAAGGAAATTCAGGCTGCAGGTGTCACATCCAATGAGTATGAAGAGACCACAGAATTTCAGTTTCCATCCTTCTCTCTTCTCCCATGCTGCTTCTCTGGATGTTGTTTTTTCCCCCCTCCCAGGTCATTACAAGTGCATGCTCATGAGCATGCTTTGGAAACATGCTTCTTCACACCACTCCTTGCACTCTAGGTCAGAAGTTCACCAGGATGCAATATTCCCATCATCTGTATTTTTACCAGCACAGAAAACACCCATGTCCCTTAAAGCTGTAAATAAACAAACAGAAAAAAACCTCTAAACTTACACCCAGCATGGCTTTTAAAGAAAGCAAAGGAATGGATTGGTCTGAAATTCCACCTAGAAGAATTTTTATGTTGGCCCTTCTTCTCCTTTGCTTGCACAGTGCTGGAAGGCTGCTCCTCCCCAGCGAGCTGCTGCATTGTGTGGCTCCAGTGGCACCTGCAAGACCACCAGGACACCAAAGAGGGAAGGCAGGGTCAGCCTCTCTGCTCAGCTGCTGCCACTTTTCAGGAGGAAAAAAAAAACCCCAACAACCTTGGACAATTTCAGTGGTGTCTCTCTGGAATCCTTGTTTTCAGAAGCCTGACAATAACTAGCTCCAAATGGAAATCAGATTGTGTCGTGCCACACTGTTGATTGTTTTTCAACTACCCTTGCTTTCCTGGGTGTGCAGCCCTCCTCCCCTGCCCCTGCTTCCTGGCTTGAATAGCTCCCAGGTACAACTCAAACTGCAGGAGGGCACTGGTGCATGACTTAATAAATTTATCCTTTGACTTTCACCGCTTCCCCTGCTGTCACAAATAACTTTCGATCTTGAAAGCAAAGCAGCAAACCTAGGCCAATGGGAAAAAATGCTGGGGCTTGTTTTGCTGGTTTTTTTTTTTCCCCCATGTGATTTATAGCCAAACACTCACTCTGGGAGGAATCACGTTCCCTGAGCTGGACTAGTAGAGATGGTTCACCGTCAGTGGCTGAAAAAATGCAAAGTGACAGCAGCAGTCACGCTCTGCTGAATATGACTGATATCTGAGAGCAAATTATTGTCAGTATTCGGTAATAATTTCCAAACTTTAGCTCAAATATCCCTGTGCTTTGCATATTGGCAAATGCTAGGTAATGGTGCAGAAAAATGAGTCAATGTAATTGGCTTTGTATATTTAATAAGACCCTGATTACACCTAATCTCCTCACCGAGGTGCTTAAATTAAAGACATCTTTAGAGAACCATGTTCCTTTAGTCAGAGGAGAGAGCCTGACAGGTACAGAGGGCAGCTCAGACCTGAGAGTCTTGAACACACATCCCTACGCTGGGAAATGGAAATCAGTCTCTCCTGGCCATGACTCAACATGCTGTCATTTAAACCATTTAAGACCAATGCCTTCTGCTTTGGGATTTTCTGTATTCATGGAATTTGTTAATAGATAAAAGCCTGAAAGCAAAAATAAAATTTAAAAAAATTTAGAATGTTAAGTCATGCATATCCTGGACATATATTTTGTCCATCCTCCATATGTGTGTCTGCTCCAGCGTGAGGGAGAGGTACAGCCCCACAAACATGTCCAGTGTGTGCTGGAAGGGCAGGGGCTGTCAGGAGCAGGGCAGCTGCTTTGGAGACAGGTGATCTAGCCTGCTTTCATGCTTTCATCTTCTTCATACAAACCAACCAAAACAAGAGGAAAATACTTTGGAATCCTGTTATTGTGTCCTTTAAGCGTTTTATCTGTGTAAAGCCACCTCTCAAAACTGAGCAAGACATTTTTATCCCCACCTACACAGCTTTTTCACTGATCCTCCAGGTTCACCACACACAGGCTCTTGGGTTTTAGTAATCTCCACTTTCAGGAAAGGGAATGAAATCTTGTGATTTCAATGAGGATTATTTGGGCAAGCCTCAGTCCATTTCCCTGCACTGCTGATCCCATTCACTGTTATTATTTTCATTTGGTACCAGAATTTTTCTTTTTCTTGTTTAACATTTCTTTAGGTTCTTCTCCTTTCTCTTTGTTTACACTTCTCTGATTTCAGGATTTTAATTGGAATAATTTTGGCAAGTTTTGGTCATTTGCACTGCCCTTTATTTCATCTCAGTCCATTTGGTTGTAGTCACTCCATTTTTAAATTTTCTGGTTTTTTTCAATTGCATTGTTTTTAATTGTATCTCCTTTCCGGGCATTTGTTGGACTTTGTTCTCTGATTTCAAGATTTCAGTGGAGATTATTTGGGCAAGCTTCAGTCCATTTCCCTGCACTTCCTGTCATCCCATTCACTTTTCTTACTTTCATTTGGTACCAGAATATTTTTCCTTTTTCTTTTTTTAAACATTTCATTTCTTCAAATTCTTCTCCTGTCTTTCTGTTTAATTTTCTTCCCTGATTTCAGGATTTTAATTGGGGTACTTTTGGCAAGTTTTGGTCATTTGCACTCATTTGCCGCACATTTCATTTGGTCATTTACCCCTCATTTCATCTCAGTCCATTTCGTTGTAGTCACTCCATTTCCAAATTTTCTGGGGTTTTTTCCAATTACATTTTATTTGATCATATCAAATGATATCAATTTGATCATATCAAATTATATCAATTTGATCATATCAAACACTTCTTTCCTGAGTGTTTGTTAGACTTTGTTCTCTGGTTCCAAGATCCTCTTCCCTTTCCTGAAAGAATCTGACCACGCTTGCTGTTAACAGCTCATTTTGTGTGTACCCTCAGATGAACAAATGTGGGACACAAGCTCCGGTGTGGCTGTCACTGAAGTCTGAATCCCTGCCAGCTCCTGGGGAGAGCAAGAGGCTGACGGGCTGTGCCACCTGGCAGGTTTTTGGGGGCACCAGGGACTGCTGCCTGTTCCGCATCCCCATCGCCGTCAGGAACTGCGGCGCGTTCTTTGTGTATCTCCTGCAGCCCACCCCAGGATGCATGGGCTACTGTGCAGAAGGTGAGGACCAGTAAAGTATTTCTCAATAAGGTTGCTTGTGCCTCTCAGGCTGGGTGTTCAAAGGCCCCGGTGTTGCCGTGCACATCTCGGTGACCTTGCGAGTCAAGCGCCACTCCCGCTAAGGCGCGGAGCGTGTAGGAAATAAATCAGTGGCACTCCAAGGTGTTCCTGAAGAATAGCTCCTATTACCAGTGCAAAATGTAATCTGGTGTGTATTGCTGGAGCGTTCTTTGCTTGGTTACAGCTCACGTGTAACCTTTCCCACTGTCTTTGGCTCCACTTTGGCTTGAAGTTGCAAAACGAGTGAGCAGAGGCATCTCAGGCGCTGTATCCAGGAGACTGTCTCTAAGGCCTCTCCTTATCTTTAATAATGCAGTATCCCCCCTCAAAAAAGGTAATTCTGAAACTCTGCAAGGAGAAAAAAAAAAAAACCCAAACTGAATTGATAACATCTTTTTCATGACATTTATATAATTGTTCTCGTCAGAAATAATTTCCAGCCTACTACGAGAGATGTAACCCTTGTTCGGTAGCTAGGAAACAAAGGGAAAGCAGAAAGCAATTGCTCATTCAGTTAAACCCCCTGAACTTTGGAGCATGGCCAGGTGCATATAGATTTCATCAGAAAACATGCTTCTTTCTCAAAATGAAAAAATTACCTTTATTCTTTCCTTTTAGTGATTTTGGACAGAAACATGACACTGAGAAAGTGGGATTATCAATTTTTCAATTGGGCAAAATCCAAGCTTAAATAAATTTTAAAAAGAAATATAACTATTTTCTTATCTTTATCAATATTTTAACATTCCTACTTGAAGAAGAAGAAGGAAGAAAGGCTCAAAGAAAATGACATTAATTCACTATTTGAAATAAAAAAAAATCCATTAAAATAAATGAAACTGATTCTTACTCAGAAATTACTTTTTAACTGAATAGTCATTTTTCAGTTTAAGCTTAGCTTTTTTACAAACTCTAAGATTTCAACTACTCTTGTTCAAAGAATTTTTTTTCCCAATACATTTTGGGTGAATAATTTTGTCCTATTTGATGATTCATACCTGTTCAGTGATTTAAAGCTGCCTACATTTCTAAGAAAAGAATGCTTATCCCTTCCCAATCTCATTCTCAGTGAGGTCCAGTCCTTCAGAGTATTTAATTTCTTGCCTTTAGGATGTTTTTGCAGTCTTATGCATTGGATGAGAAAAAAAAACCAAACCTGGAGTTTTTCTTACTGGGGATTTTTACCTCACTGGCTTAAATTCAGCTGTAAATATTGCACCACAGGAGGCTCAGCTGGGTCCAGCTGCCATGGCTTTGTGTCAGGGTCAATTCCCCAACCCCTTCTGCTGGAGGTTCAGGAGCAGGACAGCAATCAGCACTTCTGAGCTGCAAAACAAACTGAATTTAAAACTCCATAACTTGGCGGAAAGGATACAGCTGGGAAAAGCAGTGTTCGTGCTCGCAATTCCACTCACATCCTCCCCGGAGCTGATCACCTAACTCTGTCCTTCTGGGATAATTTCCTGCACACAGTCATGATGTGAGGCACGGTTTGAGGCAGCTTCTCTAAGAAACAAAATACAAAAAGGTATAAACAACAGGTTTATATTCATCTTTTAAGTAACTTGTTTCTTACCTCTTGCTGTTTGCCCTGGACAGATGTTAACACATTGGTTCTCTGTTCTGCTGGAACAGCTTCATATTTTATTCTCTTGGGTACCCATATATTATATTTTCTACACTTGTCCGAAAAAGTTACTTAATTTATCCTTTCAAAGCATCTGAACCAGCTTCATATTTTGGTTGAGTCTGGGTCTCTAGAGATGAAAAACATCCCCTTACACTATTATAGCTCTCTTTGTTTCGACTTTCTAGGGGAGTTTAAGAGGAAGAAAGGTTTCAGACTTCATTACTTGAAGCCTGCAGAAAGCAAGCTGTATTTTTAGAGCAAGGGCATTATTCTGGGCAGAGGGAGACTATACTGAGCAGCCCTAGCCTAGATGCATGCTAAAACAGCCTGGAAAGGATGCTCACAGTAAGGCAATAGAGGCTGGGAGTCAGTTTACCTCTGCCACGTAGTGACTTCTCGTATCTCTCCTGTGCTTATTGCAAAACTTGGATCAAAAGGCTGTGCTCCAGGGAAATGCAAAGCTGAGGACCTTTGCCAGAGTAATTAATTTGTATTAATCTGAGCGTTTCATTTCAATAGTGTTTCTCTCACTGCAAAATTTAAAAAAAAACAAACCAAAACACATTCAAAACCCGCAGGTCAGATGACATAACAGCAATAGGTAGTCAGGACACAATTAGCAATTTTTGCATTTCTTATGAAACACACCTTCTTTCTTGCATGGTTATTGATTAAGTCACAGGAAGATAAAATGTAGTGCTTCTCCCGTGTTTAATTACATTGACATCCCTCTTTGGTTTTCCCTTCCCAGACAAGCCCACGAGCCTGGCTTTGCAACCGGCGATCACTCCCGAGCTCGTGCAAGGCCGAGTCCACCTGAAGTGCAGCTACAGCCCCGCTCCCCCTGAGCCCCCAGCCCACTTCAGGGTGCTCTGGTCTCGCCTCTCCAGCCCTGGCAAGAGGGAACAGATCCACCAGGAGACAACCCCACAACTGTTCTCCTACGTGGAGATGGACGGCGCCAATCTCCGCCTGGGAGACACGGTAACGCCACCCGCCTCCAGCGGGTCACACATCCACAGATGATCAAAGCTTCCTCCTAAACCTCTGTTGTGTTTTTATTCGTGCTGCTCCTCCTCCTCATGCTTACAGCTACTGCCCAAAAGAGATCTGAAACGGTTCCACAGCACGATTATTTAATAATGTTAACCAGGTTCAAGACCTGTAACACTCCTTTGAACTGCAGTGAGTACTTGGAAGGTATTTTACCACATTCTAAAGGCAAATTGAATATTTGCAGTTACATTACACCCTGAATGCTGTGAGGTTTGTATAAGTGGTGGGTACATGTGCCTGAGCCAATTTTTGCTCAGTACTTTTTGTATCTTGCGGCAGAGGCAGGCTCAGCTGTGTGCACTCAGTAATTTTTATATCCACAGACCAGAGACACAATAACATCTTTTCACAGGAAAAATAAAATATTATACATTTTAAAATAGAGGGAGATTCATTTTATGGGTTTTTTTTCATGTTGTTCTGCCTCTCTGATTCCAAACTCCTGGTTCAATAGTGTACTGAAAGATAGAGTTCATTACAAAGCAATCTTTAAGAAGTGTATTTGATGGCTTACACAGCAACAATGATCTGCTCTCAACAACAAAACAGAAAACAATACAGATGTGAAAAAATTGACTGGTGTATGAATTCATGGCCTTTTACAGTACAGAAACAAGACTTTTAAATTTAAATTAGGTTCATAACTTTTATGGGCAGAGGGACATTAGTGATGCTACAGCAAACAGAATAAATAGGGATAACGTCCTGGTGTTAAAAGTAGGTTGGAAATAATCTTCACATTTTGCACCTCTTTTTTGAGATCATGGAATCATAAAATACGAGCCCAAACAAAGGGTTCAAGGTTCATCTGGTCTACGTTTTCTTGGCAAAAGCATAGTTTAGACAAGACAGCCCAGTACCCTTTCCTGCTGAACCTGAAGTGTCTGATGTTGGGAAATCCACAACTGCTGAGATGATTCCAACGCATATCTGTTCTCAGTGTGAAAAAAAATATTTTTGTGTTGAATCTGAATTTTTCCTCATTTTTTCCATGTTACTATTTGTAAAAAGGGACCCTCCATCTTCTTTGTATCCACTCTTTAAAAGCTGAACATGGTGATGAGCTTTCCCCTAAGCCTCCTTTTATCAAGGCTGAATGAACCCTGTTCTCTCAACCTTTCATCACATGGCAGCTTCCCAGGCCTTGGCTCATCTTTGTGGCTCTTCTCTGCACCCTCTCCAGCCTGCCCACAATTTTCCAGATGTGGCCTGAGAAATGCTGACTGAGATAATGATTTCTTTAGCCCAGTTCAGAATCTGACTGATGATGCCCTCACATGTTACGAGGCAGATAATTCTGCCAGTTTAAGATAAATTTGTGCTATGAAGAGATATTCTCATCCAAATTCTTTCACTTGCAATCACATCAAATCTTGTTTTAACAGTCCTGAGGTACTCAGAGAAAATATGGTTCTGTTAACAAGTAGCATTGCCAAATCTTTATAAGACTATTTTTATTGTATTAAGTTTCCAGAAAGCCCTTTTTTGTCTTCTGCTGAAACTACATGTTTAATTTAGTGGGATTAGTGAGACTAAAGTATTCTCTTCCTTGTTAGACTTCTTTAAAGGTCTTCATGTCCTATTAGACTAATTATAATTATCCATAAATCATCACGGGTGAAAACCAAGCAATAAAGCTGCAGCTGAGAATTCAGTTTTACAAAATAATAATTTTAAAAAACCATTTCACTGTTTGCCATCCCAGGCTTGGTGTCTAACAGGAGTCAAAAGGGAGAAGACTCTCATCTCCTGTGGTGTAAATCTGAAGAAGTTTAGCATTTGTAGGGCTACCTTAGAGGAAAGTTGATGCCACTAAAAGGGGAATCAAACCCTGGCACCAAACTCCACCACACAGAGACAATGGGTAACTCTCACCTGCCCAAGGAAGATGCAGATGGAAGAATATTCTCTCAGGCAGCAGCAAAGGGAGGTTGATTCACACTGATAAAAGCTGTATGAGAGAGGAGACAATAAATCAGGAGGACTTTCCAGTACTTTTCCCCTTCTCCATGCAGAGCCCAGTGGCAGCTTCCCCAAGCATCACTGCCAGGGTGCACAAGGGGCATTCAAGGCAGAATTTGTCCCCCAGGACAGAGAATTTGCAGCATTTTGAAAACAACTTGCCTTTTGTGAACTTTTTTAACTCATTATCTCTACCTGCACAATAACCTGCATTTGGTTCCACACATTCAGGGCCTGAAATCAGCATCTTCTCTGTTCCTTTCTTGACAAAAAAAAACACAGTCAGGCAAGACAATTTTGGTTTACATCATTTTTTGGGTGGTTGATGTCAATGCTATTCTTTGTAAAAATGTCTCCAGGTAATAGGTCAGTCACATAATGGAATAGCTATTGATATATTTTAATACGCAGTCAAACCTTAGAGAAGAGTTGAGATTTACCAGCCAACATTCCTCAACTTGTATTGACTAAACAGCCAGTTATTTTTAATAACCATCATGTGTCCTTTCTTCCCCCATCTTTAGGTTCCAATTTTGTTATTTCAGACAGTAATGCTGGAAGCATAATGTTCATGTAGCTATTGCAGTCTTAAATAAATCTATAACATGCCACTATTTCTCTATAAGCTCTGAAAGAAGCCTACTCCATCTGATATGAAAATCCTGGCATTCCTAAGCCTTATTTATGTGATAGTGACAGAGGTCATTTCATTCCTCGAGGCACAGCCATCTATAAATTATAGCAGCACACTGTGAGTAATGAGTTATGCTAAGAAAGAAAGGTGTTTAGAAGAAAACTGTGCAGATTTTGCTCAGCACAGCAATCCAAAAGTTCACATGGTGAGGAGAAATTGTCACCCTACATAAACCATGGGGCTTGTTGTAAAATAAGAATGTTTAAGCAAAACCAGCCTTTCTGAGCTCTGTGAGAGAAGTGGCTGCTTTGCATGGCACTCTACAACAAAAGGAGATTATGCCAAAGCCAAAAAGATAGAAAATTATTGCCTCAATATATAAAATAACTACTTTTCTCTCACAAAGGAAAAAGCATGAAATTTCATAGAGTGGTTTGGATTGGAAGAGAACCCAAAGATCATCCAGTTCCAACCCCCCTCGAAGGGCAGGGACACCTTCTGTTGGGCCAAGGTGCTCCATACCCCATCCCAGCTGGCCTAAAATACATCCAGCAATGAGAAAATAGATATTACAGTCCTGTTGTTTTTGGTGCTGAAGAAAGCCAGACCTTGCAGAGCACTTACACTTCATCTCTCAAGGAAACAGGAATTTGTCTTGTTGCCAGCACTTCTAAGAGATGTCCCAGTTCAGCCCAGGGGAGAGAAGCAGCTCATTCCAGATGATGGATTCACTACATTTATTGCACTTAGACAGAAAATCCTGGGCATATGGGCTCATAAATGTTAAATCATGTGAAGTCTGTACCCGTGGAAATACTCAAGCACTTAGGAGGCAGTCTTGAGGGTTTGCCCCTTCTCCTCTCCCAGATATAGCAAGGTTTCATCCTACAGACCCCCAGTCAGCACTGGCCCCAGCATCTCCCCTTTGGGGTCACTTTGTGCCCTTGGCTCAGCTCTCACTGGCTCAGACTCGGTCACTGCCCAGTTCAGAGGGCTGCACCAGCATCTGGACTCCAAAGTGACAAAGTGGCATTTCCCCTGCTTAAGTACTAATCCCCTCCCAGCCACTGGATTTGTCAAAATCAACAACAGGAATAGAAGACCTGCCTGTTTGTAGGTCACAGCTGAGTTTACAATTTCTCCCTCAACCTTCAGGTAGAAAATGAGAAGCATCCCTGCAGAAACAGAACTCTAAGTGAACTTGAACAGAGATTTTTAAAGCAGAAAGGGTCAGAGAGTTGATGAGCAAAACTCTGCCGATGATAAAACACCTTACTATTACCCTGGGAAAATTTCCTTCCTTAGCAGAATGATGACCCAGAGTCAGCTTGCACACCCTGCCTGGCTGTTTGACAACTGGGAAGAGCTGCCTCCTCCCTGCACAGCCAGCAGCAGAGTGAGCAGAGCTGGACTGCCCGCAGTGCCAGGTCACACAGCTGCACCTGCTCCCTCCTGTCCACAGCCAACAGCCCTCACAGGCACTGATTTGTGTTCTAAAGCTGCAAGGTCTAGTTCATTAATTAAATCAAAGACACATTCTCCCTACTTTCCCCTTCCTGCTAACCCTCCTGGAAAGCCTTCCCAGAGACTTTGCTCCTGCCCCTTTCTGTAAATACCTTCAGCCAGATCATTTTCCCAAGCTAATGAGAACTATTTTTCTTTTCTTCCAGCTCCCCTAGAAATGTCATCCCTCAGTCCTCCTCATCCTTTGCTTTTTTCATCAAGGCTGTAAACCACAGCTCCCTCCCAGCAGAGTGGTGATTCCAGGTTTTTCTAACAACTGATTTGGAGGAAACTTGAATTCTGAAAGCTATAGGGGAAAATACCCACATTTTAATGTGCAAGTTATTAAGGAGAAATTTTCTGGGGATGGTGACAGGCCCTAGGATTAAAATATTCTCCTAAATTGTTTCACAGAACTCACCAAATTAATGACTGACTTCTGCTTTTAGCTAAAGAAGCTGCTCATGTCAAAATTTTTACAATTCTGTTTGAGCCCATGGAAGTGGGGAAATCTGCTCCAACATACATGAAGGAAGACATTTCTTACCTAAAAGAGCGTTTTTTTTGTAAGAGTTTTGTGCCTAGAAGAAGCTTTCTGCACTGTGCGAAGTTTCTCCAGCACACAGGGAAAACAAAGCATCCCATTTTAAGAATCAATGCAGTCATCCTGTCCAAGGGCACCCTTTAAAAGAGATGATGAAAAAATAGAATTTGACTTTTTTTTTTTTTAACAGATCCAATGAGTTTGTGGAAAAATACTTCCTAAGTTGTCACGGCCATCAGCATACTGCTGTCAGTGGTGCTTTTATCTGTTTGCTTTAAAAAGGCTGCATCCTGAGATGGTTGTAGGGGGGGAAGAGAAAAAGAGAAAGAAAAAGTTGATTACTGAAGTGCAGAAAAAAAGAGTTAGTATTTAGCTGAAGGAAAAAAAAAAAATCCCTCTTCCTTGGGATGACTATCATAATTATGTGACAAACTGTCAACCTGTAGCTCAGTATCTGATGAACATATCTGCTGATTGTGAGGTGTGCACCCAACAAGGGTGGGAATTATAAAAGACGGAAATAAAATGTAAATTGTAATTGCTGTCAGTATATTTTGAATTTTTAAAGTTTGTGCTGACCTCCAAAAGCACTGAAAATTGAGCTGGGATGCACTGATAGTCTACAGATATCTCTGTGTATCATTAGGGAGTAAATTTTTATTTTAGTGTTTGGTGCTTTATCAATAAGATACAGCTCTAAAATACATATGAGAGGAAATACAACGAGGCTGGGTTCTGGTATTTGCCCAAATCTCACTTTGGGAAGATCCCCAGGCCATGCCTCTGTCAGTGCTGGGCATCCCTGTGCCTGTCCCTGGCAGCTGCAGCTCCCTCCCTGGCGCAAACATTCCTTGGGCTGGGCTCAGAGGGAATCTCATTGTGAACATTTTTTGGTTAAAAGCACTAAAGCCAAAAGTGCAAACAGCCCAGTGAGTGCAAATCCCTCATCTGCAATGCAGGTGCATGTGATCTGCTCAGTGAGCTCTGCAAGGGGTCAGTGCTCTTTGGTTTTGGTAGGGGAATATGCATTATCTAAACCCTTTCTCTGTTGTCACCGCCTTGCCAGATCCTGATTTTGCAGACTCTCCCAGTGGCAGCAGCAGGAGAAGCTGCAGGGGTGTGATCAACACTCACTTTCTGTCTTCCCAGCCGAAGAACTGTTTTGAAAAGTCTGTAAGCTGAACACGACCCTGTAGGGAAGGATTTGAGATAATAAATATCTAATGATAACAGGGGCTTATTACCTTGAGGAAACAACAACTTGCTCTCCTTCAGAGGCAAGCTGGATAACTATGAAATATCTGAGGAATTTTAACTGTAAAGTGTCTCTGTGAGGTGAGATCTGTGTCTGTTTTTCCCCCAGTACACCCAGTATGACCTCAAGGCTTCCATCTTGTTAATGTAACAAATGACACCATTTTCACTGGGCCAAACTGTCTGGAGCTGTCTGCAAGAGAGTGAGAAAAATTGTGAAGGTAAAAACATCCCAAAAGGCACATAAGCCTGGGACTGAGCTGAACTTGAAATAATCCACTTGAAGAGCACGGAAAACACTTGTTTTTCCCCACAGCCCTACAAACGACCCTGTGTTGCTGGTGGGGAATTTCTGCTGTGCACAAATGAGGTAGGAAAGAGAATTCTTCAGTTTGCAGGAAATTCATGACTTGATGGTAATGAGGAGAGATTTTGAGGGTGCTAAAAGAAATATTGCAGGCTGTTATGACCACATGGATCTGTGAATATCCTGGTGTAGAACCTGCTTTGCAAATAGTGGTCATGAGGGTCATGCAGGTGAGAGCTACAAGCATCAGCATGGCCAGTGAGTGATGCTGGAAAATCTATCCAAAAGCATTTGTTATAATGGAAAATAAATTGGATTGGTCCAGTTCTTCCTTGTGGGTTACTTGAAGCTTAAAAAAGGCAGATATAAATATGTCATCTGAGTATCTGGAATTTGATTTAATATGTCACAATCTGTTATTCCTTTTCCAAGAAGACTAAAAAAAATATTCAGAACTACAGTTTTAGAGTCTATTGTCATTTGCTTTAAGGAAAATTTCTGTATTTTACTCTTATGATCCTAGAAATGATTTTTGCAATTTGGTTTTTCTGAAACCAATGAAACATTAAGTTGGCAGATGGTGTGCAGGCTCAGCAGAGATAAAAGTTGTGTGGCTGTGCTATGAATACAACATAAGTGTCCTGGTACATTGTGTTTGGATGAGTTTTTATTTGGGTGAATTTTCTTACTTTTCTTAATACAATATAAACCCTGTAGGCACATCTGCATCATCTTTTATAAAACAATAAGGGGAAAAAATAGAAGTTTCTCTTATTGCTGACAAAGTTTCTGAGACTGGATGACTGTTAAACAAATTTACATTTTAAAATAAAAGGCTTGAAAACATGATACAGAGAGAAGATATTTGATCCGGTGGATGGGCTGGAGTCTGGGATCCCAAGAGCACATGTCTGAATTCTGACAGTGACATCTATGAACAATATCATTCTTCCTTAGCAAAAGGAGTCAAAATCACAAACCAAGGTGTTTAAAAACTGCAGAAGAAAACACATTGTAAGCATAAAGTGTTATTAATTCTTGAGACAAAAGCCATACTTCTTTGCTTATTAAATGCATCAAAAATTCTTCCAAATCTCAAAATTTATACATGAACATTCCCAAAGCCCAAATCCCCAAAATATATCTCAGCAGGAGAATGAAAGCTTAAAAACTCTGAGCAACAGGAAGATGAATAATTATACAAATGTTATTCAAGAAATGCTCTAGCACGTGCTGTTTATTTATTTATTACAGGTCTTTTGCACCGTCACAGCTTTTAGGAGGGGCACTCCTGAGCAGCAGTCACTGCCTGAGGACAGCAAAGGTTTCTATGCTGGGATTAAGGTAACGCCCATGGCCCGGAGTCACTGACTAGGGAATATTTGAAAACCATGATGAAGAAGCATTAGTCCTGATCATCACAAGCAGTGCTGTTCACTTTGAGAAAATGGCTTTCAGTTTGTCTGTGAAACACCCTGAAGCACCACTGGCACCATGTGCACATGTGGACAATGATGTGCCACAAAGTATGAGCAAATTGCTAGTAAATGTACCCTGAACATTTCTGGGGGTTTTGTGTGATGGGAACACACACCTACAAACCTGCAAGGATGCACAATTCTGTTGTAACTAAACCAGAGCAAAGTGAAGACAAAATATGAATTTTTCTCCATCATCTTGTTACGGTCAGGCATTACAAAACAGAAGTTGCTGAAGATAAATTCACACTGAGAGCAAGGACCAGGTCTAATCCCACTCAAGGATTAGGCTGTCAGCCTGGCAGCCCGTGAGATTTTGGGATCTTCTGAGTGTCATGCCTCCATGAAAGGGGTTTCAAACATCTGGCAGCCCATTCTGAAGAACAGCTTCTGAGGAATTTTTCTAAATGTCAGAATCCTCCAGGGAGTGGAAATTCCCATTTCCAACTAGCCCTGAACGCTATCTCTGCTCTTTTCCCAGGACAATGGGCAGACAGAAAAGGCACAATCCCAGCTCTGCCCCTGGGCATAGGGGCCTCCAAACCTGTAATATTCTATGTGCAGAGAAATTCTTCCTGCCATAGCAGGGAAGGGGAATTGGTGAAAAATTGGGATTATTCTGCACCTGGTGCAGACTACAAACATGAAGTCCATGACCATGAGGTTATGCCAGACTTTATGACATGGTATTTTCCTACTTCACTGGAGTAGGAGCTCCTTTAAACCAGGGATATTAAAAATTAAATAAATTCTACAGTATTATTCTCAGGTTTAATAAAAGCTGGCTTTCTGATTTGGAGATGAGAAGCAATTACACATTATATATGGAACTGCAAACATTTTCTTAATTGCCAAAAATGTATGTTAAAGTATGTTAACAGCAATTTTACCTTACAAAGCTGAAGATCACTATTGCAAAATTTATTATTATTAAGAAGATTATGATAAAGATTATTATTATTTTGCAAGTAATCATATATCTTAATAATTGGTGAAAACCACTTCAGACTTCATAGATGTCTACATTGCCTGATTAATCTGTCATCATTCCTGCTTGTCAAAATGATCTTAGAGTTGTTTTCTTATTTCCAGTTTTTACCAGAATCACTAGAAATTGCAGAGGATGGCAAGGAGCATGTTTTGACTGTCCTGAGCACGGTACCCATTGCCTGTCCTGGGCAGGATGATTCCTGTAAAATGACTTTGCAACTAAGTACTGAGGACTTGGGTAAGAGCTTTACATATTGACATCAAATCAATGTGATCACTTTTTCCAATATTAAAATTACAATGAATTCTAATAGAAAATATTATATATAAATAATACCAAAGGGCAGAAGCCAAAAAAAATCAGCAAACTAGGCCATATTTTTATCTGCAAAATAAAACAGCTGATTATATCTGACAGATTTTTGAGAAAAAAAAAACTCTAAAGCCATAAATCTAACTAGCAATAACCTGAACAGTAGTCTGTTGAGATTTATGGATTAAATAACTGAGAGTAGAAGAACTTATTTTAAATTCCAGGAGTGTAAATTCAAATTTTAAGGTTTTTTTGTAGCAGGAATGTTCTTAGGTAGAATAATTTCATTAATTATCAATAAAAATCTCCCCTGCTGATTTATTATTCAGTAAATGCATAGTGAAGCCTTTTTTCTTTCTTTTGCTGGCTTATAGTTTTTGTCTTAATACAGAAGGAAAAAATCATTCTTGTGCTTATGTATTATTCTCTTTCTAAACATTTAGGATTTTTTTTTATTTTATTAACTTTAAAACCTTGACAATGTCACTGAGAAAACTCTTGTCCTTTTACCTAGTAAATGCTGTCTTCGAGTCAGTCAGGTGGAATACCCTTCCTGCCTAAAGGTGGCACGTAAATATTTACTTTCCATTTGCACTAAATAAAACACCCAACCTTTTTTCTAACAAGTCACTTCTTTCTCTTCCTTAAGTGACTCAATGAGAAAATTATTTAGAGGTAGGATTACAGCTGCAGTTTCTCTACCCACAGAAAGACAGCTCTAAAAAATGTTGGCAAAACCCAGATAGGTCCTGATATTTTTCTCTTTTTAATTCCCTTTCCTAGCTCTCCTCACCATCAGCCAAGTGCTTAGACAGAAGAAAGAAAAATAATTTAAATGGTATCATAACACAATGAACTTAAACTGAGCAGCACCTTATGGTTCCAGCAGCTGTGCTGGCTCTTGTACATGAAGTACTTTGCATTTCTCCATGGCTCAGTGCTGCTCTGTTCTACACACTGCTCTTGGCTTGGAGTCTGGGCTGCTCCATCAGGAAAACATCCTCTGAGCTCATGGGAATGGATTTCCTTGTGTAGCCAGGTGGAGGAAAGGCTGTCTCACACTGAGGGACTGGGATGTGTGCTGGAACATCCCCACAGACCCCAAGCAGCTCAGACACTGTGGATCAGACAGGAATTAGTCCCAGTCAAGGCCATTCGTTTAACTCATGTTTTCTTAGGCATCCATCAAGGCTTTCAGAATCTGACACTGAGAGCATTGACCAGGAGCTCTCAGGTGGGGAAACTGAGCTCAGCACACTGGACTGAGACTGACCCCTCACCAAGGTCTCCTCCAGTCCCACAGTGTGCACTTGACTGGAAGAAAGAGAGGATACAGGACTTGCAGAAGCAGCTCTATTTTTAAGCTGTGAATGGGCTTGATGTGTTGGTGCCAAGAGGTGTCAGGAGGAAAGCACAGCTCGTCCAATTAACTCGTGTTTGAAGGAAGTTGTCACTGAAGTGGAAAATTTCTGTTAGTCTCAATCAACTCATTTCTGCAGCTTAAACTAAACCCAGCTCTAGCCCTTGGTTGCTCCATCCTGAGGCTGTTTCCTGGGATGACACTCGGGCTGTTATCTATTGAGCTATCTATATGTACTTAAGGCTGGGGATCTGCTCTGAGCCTTTATTGTCTTTAGGGTCCATTAGTTTATCTGAAGGAACACTGCGGGCTTCTGAAAAATGTGTGCTGGCCACAGTGCTGGAAATTAAAAATAAAAACCATTTTAGCTGTGATTTGTTTATACAGAATAAATTAACTGACAAGCTCCTTGTCTGACTGAATCCATATAACTACACTGTTGTGCTAATTATGTAGGGAATAAGTGATAAGAAAGCTAATTACGAGCACAGAAATATCTCTCCAAGTTCAGACAATATCATAATGAATGCCAAGGCACAGCAGAGCCACTGGAGTTCAGCTTCTGTTAAGTTTATCGCTACTATTTTGACAAGATGATTTTCTTTGATTTTACACTTTTGCTCTGGGTTTTGAGCACAGATCATGGGGCTGTCCGTAATGGCAATAACTATTCCTCATGGAAACCTCCAATTTAATTGAATCAAGAACCTTGAAAATGAGCCAGGACTTTTCTATAGGATGTGAGGTGAGGCAGCCTTTAAGGATTTGATATGAGAGATAATATGTCATTAATATTGTAGATTTTAGTTCAGTTCCCATAGTACTGTACAGGGTTAATTTGAATTATATTTCATGAGATTTTCCCGTAAGGAATAAGACAGTGATTATTTGATTGTGTTAGAAATGCTATCTTAAAATACTTTATTGCTATCTCTAGAAATTATTAAGCAATTCAACAAATGGGAAGAATAGTATAAAAATCACTTATTTTAATATCAGAAAATCATTTATTTTCATCTCAGATTAAATTTATGGCCACCATTTCTAGAACTTTATTCTTATCTGGTGACAATTGGTGGTCTGGGACAGAAAACTAAGTATTCCTCAAGAAACACTGTAAGTCATGAAATCAGCACTTAGATTCTGACTGGCTTCAGTGCGACCACAGTTTCATTTCCTATCAACAAAAGGATTCATGAAAGCTTGAGTGGCTTCTTGAGAAGAAAATGCACACAGTGCAGACCAGATGGCTCAGAAATAACTGCTATCATAATTCAGTGTGTGTAAGGGAAAACACACCTATGGAAATAAAAATCCAGGTTTACCTGAGACCTCAGCAGAAAGAGTCAGGATCTGAGAGAAGTGGATGCTGCCATTCTGGCTGTGTGTAGAGGTCTCTTTAGAAAAGATACAGTGCAGTGCCATTGTCGCACTGATTTTGTCACCACACATCATTTCTCTACCCACCGCAGATGCTGACGTAGCCAGTATCTCCATAGCTTATTATTTTTCCTCATTTTTAGTGAATTTATCAGCACAATACTTCTGTGAAGGATACAAATAAAACTATCATCATTTTACAGACTGGGAAGCAAAACACCATAACATAACTAAGCCAAAAAATACAAATACAGACCTGCTGCATTTGTCTTGCTGTTGTGGATCCATAGTCCACCAAAAACTTACTAAGGAACCCTCCCTTTTAACACCAAAACACCTGTTTATTTTAAATTAAATAACTCCCAGCAGATAACTCCTTATACTCCAGACAGTGTAAGAGCATTGTTTTCCAGAAACACAGATTCATCTCTTTCTTTGTCATGAGAACAACTTGTCTTCATTCAGTGGGCATGGACCCACCATTGTCCCAGAAATATTAGCACCTGTGGAAAAATAGACACCACTGAGTTTTTAGTAAACTTTGGAGATAAAAAAGCAGCACAGTGAAGACTGAAGAGGGATGCCAGATTCAGTCACAAATGTCTTCATGCAAAGCCCATCTGGTTCCAAGTTGTCTTGGTTTGAAAAGACAGGTGCCTGCTAAGGAAGGCAGGAGCCTTCCTTGAAATGGAAAATTTGGTAAACCCCCTCCCTCCAAATTATTATAATTTTGAAATTAAAGGGGCTCTCAGGCAAAGATATGGGGATAGGAATAACAGTTCTTTACTAGGAGAATTTAAAAAAATAAAATTCAATAGTAAAAAAAAAAAAAGCAAACCACTTCCAGAGTCAGAATACGACCCAACACCCTGTGGGTCAGGGAGGTGGCAGCAGTCCCATCCCATGGGGTACAGCCCTCCTGCAGTGCCAGCTGTGCTTCTGCTGGAGCAGGATCCTGCACAAGGGGGGAGTTTTCCTCTGGAGCTCCAGGGCTGGTATGGATGGGCCTGGGCTTCCTCTGGGAATGCAGTGGGGAAGAAAGCTGCTCCTCTGGGAATGCAGTGGGGAAGAAAGCTGCTCCTCTGGGAATGCAATGGGAAGAAAGCTGCTCCTCTGGGAATGCAGTGGGCAAAGGCTGCTGTGGTGTCCCAAAAGTCAGATTGTATCCAGGTAGGAATGCTTGGCTCCTCCCCTGGGTGGAGCATCTCCCAATGGGATGATGTAACCTCATGCAGTGACACTCACTGGCCCATTAACAGCAGATATCTCTGGGAGGGAGGATTGGCTGTGGAAAAGATAAAGAAAACTGCCCAATGACCAGAAGAGAACTGCCCCACCTCTAGCAGATGACAAATAGAATACATACCCCAGCTAAATCTTTCAACCTAAGACCCAAGGCATGAGTGTCCTGGAACAAGAAGTGTTTGTGTTGAACAGAACACGGGGCGCGGGCGGCACTTTGGGTGACTCTTGTCAGACTCAGTGCTGGTGTTCTCTCCAGGCAGGCAAGTCCCAGGGCCCCCAGACATCGCCCTCTCGGCCTGCCAGGTAGATCTGCTGCCGGAGCCCTGCTCGGGGAGCAGCTGTGCATCAGCCACGGTGACGGTGACAGCCGTGACGGACTTCGCGCAGGACGGGGACCGCGTCAGCCGCATCAGCGCCCGCCCAGCCGCACCAACGGATTCTCTCTGGAGGGATTACATACCCAGGGATGTGAAGGTTAGGTCCTGAAGTCAGTTGGAAAATGTGGCAAATCTAAATGAGAGTCTTTTATTTTTTTCTTTCCTTTTTTTTTTTTTTAATTTTTTTCCTTCTTTTCCAGACAATAAAATTTTAGGATGATTGTTATAATGGTTTAGTTGGAAGGGACCTTAAAGATAATCCAGTTCCACCCCCTGCCATGGGTAGGGACACCTTCCACTATCCCAGGTTGCTCCAAGCCTCATCCAACCTGGCTTTGGACACTTCCAGGGAAGGGGCAGCCACAGCTTCTCTGGGCTCCCTGTGCCAGGGCCTCCCCATCCTCACAATAAAGAATTTTTTTCCTAATATCTGATCTCACCCTGCCCTCTGTCAGCAGAGTAAAGCAAAACAGTCACTTCACACACCAAGAAAATTAACATGGAATTCCCTGTGATTTGACAGATTTAGGTTTGATTATTAGTCAGCCCATCAGTAAGGCCAAGAGCTGGAACACAGAGGTCACCAGGAGTGCTTCTGTCCACTTGAAAAGGGGAGAGGGAAAACATGGGTTAGGGAACAAGCACCTTTTTGAGAAGGAGGAATGGGGAAATGGAGGGTTTGGAGAACATTTTCTAAAAAAGCAGAGGAAAGGCAGAGCCTCAGAAAGGAGAGAGGAGAAGGGGATTCAGCAGTGCCATGTTCAGTTTGTGACTGTGCCATGAATTGCCAGGACACTTTCAATGACACATGGGGCTGCTCCATCTCTTCACTTATACCACTACAAAATGTCCAAAATAATAATAAAAAAAAGCAATCAGGAAGGCAAGCCACACTTTCCCTGTAGAAAGCCTGGCTGAGTGATGTGGTGAGCAAGGACCAGCCCTTTCTCCATGAAGTTAAGGGAGGTTTGAGAGCTGTAATCCCACCGCTCCAAAAAATTAACCAGAGCACAGATTTGGCTGAGCTAAATTTCTCAGAGCAGGGGCACATCCAAGCTGGCATATCTTAAGTAACTGAAAGCAACCCCCCAGTGAAATCCACAGATTCCCTGCCCTAATTTTTGTGGATTTTGTCATGAAAGAATAAGATTAAACTGGACCAAAAAAAAGTTTGTCTTCAATGGTAAAATGCCTAGCATGGATGTATAACATTTTATCTCCAGAACTGGCTTCTTTTTAAGATTCTTAAAACAGAAATTACAGCTAATTCAGCATCATGCACTCATACGCTCATATTTTTTTCTTGAAATTACGAATTCTTTCATTAAAATATGAAGATGTATCAAGTGTGAAATTGAATAAATCAAATTTAATAATAAATTTCATTTATCTCTGTTAAAACCTGATCTATGGAAATATAATAGACAATACTTCCCTCCCCCCCATTTTCCCATTGCTGCTTTGTAGTTAATTAGAGGCCTTAATGTAACATAGTTCTTGCAAGATAGCAAGAAAAACTCCATGTATTGAAATCCACATAGTCTTTAATCCTTCTGACTTGTTCAGATAATTTTGATTTATCTGAAAATTGAACAGAAATGGTGGGCAGAACATTCTGATACCTGTAAACAGCATTTCCTCATTAAACTACTCCTGCCTCCAACCAGGAATTGTGTCTTCTGCTGACATCATGCAAGAAGGAGCAGAGTAGGAAGGGCCACGTGGATTTGTTTGTGCTAAATTTTTACTTAGGAAGTGTGAGGCTGTGGAGAAAATGGGAAAATTCTGAGACTCTTCATATCACAGTAAATCCAAATGATACAGCTGACTCCAGATCAAAAAGTTGTTCAAAGAGGGATTCATTTTTTCAGTCCTCAAGACCATCATTCTAAAAGTTTGGTGTGCCAGACACAGGTGAGCATTTAAGTCATGCTTAACCTGTGTTATGGTTAAGGGGCATTTTGAAATACAGATGATGTATTGCTGCAGGTGAGGAATGCTGTCAGGAACCGAAGTTCTATCTTCTCCCTCTAATTCATTTATTTCATTTCACTCCTGTTCCCAAAAGCCAAGTTCTGCTTTGTCACTGAAAGACTGCACAGGGATATAGCAGCCATCCTTCTTCCCTGCTCCATGGATCCTGGTAGAACTAACTGAAGTGCACCTCTGGACTCCTCATGGGCAAGGAGGGAGCAAAGAATTAACAGCCCTGGCCAAGAAATCAGTCTGTCAGGATGGATAATGGAAAACCATAACACTCCATCACTCCCACCAGTATGACTGGGAGCTCTTCATATCACAAATCACTACACAACCCAGTCCTGTGTTTTTGGGAGCTGGTCAGCAGAGCACTCAGCCATTCAAAAACCACCCTTGTGTGGGCCCAGCACTGTCTGAGATTCAGGTGTTACAGCTGCAGGACCTGCCTCTGGCTTCTGCAGCCACATCTGCTCCCTGCCCCTCACAGCTCCTCTGTGACCCAGCTGGTGCCCAAGCAGTCAAGGGCTGATGCAGATGAAGATCTCTGTAGCTGTAATAGATCCTTTCCTGTTTCACCCACATACTTGAAGCAGCGTGGTTTGGATCCTCCTCATCAATATCTGATCAATAGCCACATCAAATAGATAAATCAGCCATTCAGATGCTGTAATGGGAAATCTGAGGTCAAATTAGGGGACAAGCAGCTACTACTAAAACATGCTAATGTTACTTAACTACAGCATACCTTTTTACCATACTTCAGGCATTAAAATTAGTACAATTTAATAAGCACTCTATTCTCTGGTAATTTCAGTGAATGATCTGCTCTTTAGCAAAAAGTTTTAATAAAACAACTTCAGCTTTTACCAAATAAAGGAAGACATTACATCAGATGAACAGGAACACTTTGAACTCCCTCACTGGCTATGATTAAACTCTGCTGTTTGAAATTGAAACCTATTTTGTCCCCATCTGCAATCATGTTTCAGAAGTCAGATTGTAGTTTGTACTTAACCCATGAATCTGTCCCTAATGTTTTGTGAGGAACAGTAATGAAGGAAAACTGCTGTGTAGACTGTATTCATTACACATTTCATTCTAACTAGGTCACAGTTCGAGACCTCCCAACAGGGAACTGCTACTCTTTCACTGATCCACATATTATCACATTTGATGGATGGTGAGTATTTTACTTTGAAATAATTTGGCTCAATTACTGCAGTTATCAGTTTCTGGATGTAGCATGCATTTGAGTTTACATTAGAATATCAAAAAAACATTGAAGAGGTTTGCTTACAATGAGGAATGTACTCCTTCAACAGTACAAGTGGTTTCCTTCCAGCCATGTACTCCTTTTAACAAAAGGACTAGAAATAGATTAATCTTTGAGAAGCAATGGGTTTGAGTCTGAATAATTTTTACAAGACAAAGGTCAGGTTCTTCAAATCACATCACTAGTGTTTTGTGAGGATGTCTACACCACAAGTTATTGTGTTAGTGACACCCCAGTGCCACCCAAGTGACATGTTATGTCACCAGGGCAGCACAGCACACCCAGGAGTTCAGCAACATCCGCTGCAAAGGCACTCATCAGAAGGACGCTCTTGATTTCTTCTGTTTCCAGAGGTGATTTATGTCCAACTGGAGTTGACAATCAAACATCATTGAAAAACCCCAAAAAGATAGCTGTACTGTCTCAGATAAAAAAAGTGCAGAAATTATAAGTGTCAAATGTCAGGAGGAGAATGCAAAAATAAAGTTGTACACCCTCCTGTAGTGTCCAAATGTCCTCCTGATTTACCCAGCAATAAGCTGCTTAAAGACTTACTGAGCCAAAGTGGTGCCTTTGTGTTTGACAGCCTGTACTGTATAGAACTTTTCCACATTTAACTCTCCTAATCGTTCATGAATCTGTTTATCCCAGCTAATTGGCATCACTGAAAATTTTTTAAATTTGCACCTGGCCTATTTGATCCAATGTTGCAAATATTTCAGATGACATTCCAATTTTGTCATTCTGCCATTAACCTCCTGATGGCACAGACAATGACTTTGGGTGCACAGCATCCACAAGGGCTTGGCAGGTGTGAATTTCTGCTATCCTGATATCCCAATTTCAGTCCAACATGCTCTGGAGGTGGCGTCTGAAATGATGTCAAAGCTGGAGCAATCTGCTGATGAACTGTGAGTAAGAAAGGCAGTGACTCCATTAAAGGTTACACTTCTGCTTCTAACAGAGATTTCACATAAATTGGGCAGTCTGAGAGGAGATTAACTCTGCTTATCCGTGGTTTCCCAGTCCCACTTCTGCTTTGCTGAGTAGCATTTAAATGTGGCCAGGAACTTGTTTCATATAAGTTTGGGTGCTTTTCTTGCTTAGGAAGCTTCATTAGAGCTGCAAGAGGTTCAAAGATATTCCCATACCTCATGTAGCTGCAATTATTTCCACTCTGGGATATTAAACTAGATCAGAGTATTATTTCAAACCTCTCTACACATTTATATTCTAAAATACTCCCTTTTGATTTAGGGCTGGGAAGAGGCAGTGATCTGTCAGATTCTTGGGTTTAGGGAGTTATAAAAAGCTGAAAAATACCTCTTGGAATGGGGACACCCTTCCAGCCATGAAGCACATTTTTACATTTCTTCCATGGGGGAAAAATAGTTTAAAACCAAATAAAGCAATTTTACTTGAATAACTCATTTTTTAATCCTATTGTTGATATCACACAGAAATGCTTCTAAGCAATTTATGCTCTGTTCTGACCCAGGGAGTTTGGAAAAGCCCATCTGTCTGTGTCATTCTGCCTCAGAGACACACAGACTCAAAAGAGGAAAAACCCAGGATCAGCTTGGCCCCTCAAAAGCTGCACTTTGTTCCTTGTGGACAAACATTCACCACTGCTCTGTCCAGTGCAGCTTTAAATGAGCCACACTGATAAGACTTCTTCCATCTCAATAACTTGGTTATTTCCCTAAGATGTATCAATTCTTGATATTCAGCCAAGTTTCTTACCCATCATTTCACAGTCCCATTACTCCTACTTATATTCCCATTTATTATTGTAAATAATTTCTCCTTCAATTATTATAATGATTAGGCTACCTTATTGCACATCAGTTAAGCAACTTCTCTGATTGCCTGTCCAAAAAAATTGTTACCACGTTAGCAAATTATTTTAAAGCTCTGTCTTTAAGGAGTGAGGAAAGAAATTCCTGCTTCTGTCCTGGTACAAAACTATAATCTGAAGGCAAAGGCTGACACAGAAGTCTGGAAGTGAAGCATTCCCCTTTTTTCATGGAAGGGAATCTGATGGAAAAATGTGTTTGAAATGAGAACCTTCTTGTGGTTTCAAAATTTAAACTAAAATAATTAAAAAAATAAACTTTAACTTCAATAAAAATATTTATTTGAATAAATTTGGAAAATTGAAAAATGGTACAAAAAATAAAAGACTGAAAGTGTTTTGCTTATTGGCAGTACAATTTTCTTACTGAAATGGCCACTTCCAATGTAATTTTAACTTCTATTGTAATGTTTCCAATGGTTTTAATCTGACATAGTGAGCTCACATTACATCTGAGGTAGTTAGCTATTCATTAGACAGCTGAAATACCCAACTCCCACTCCTTAATAACACTCCCCTTTCCTGTGCCTCCTGCTAATATATGTCTGTAGGAATATTTATCTTGCAATCTTTTCATTCTTTTCACCAAAGGCAGTGACTGAAAATCAAAGAAGAAAGTGTCATATTTTACAGCATAAGCACAATCAATTTGTGTATATTGGAGCGTAGATGTGAAATAATGTTAATTATACCAGCTAAAATCCAGAGAGAGCACTTCCTTTTATAGCAAAGTACCTTCTAAATTAAACAAATGTGAAAGCCTGGTAAAGCAAAAGTATAGCCCTCATTACTGGTTATGGCACATTATAAATATAAAAGCTTTTCACGCCATAAATCGCAGATTCTTAAATATGAAGTACTAGCTTAAAACTAAATATGCAGAAAATCCTTTTAGGGCAAAATAAAAAGGATTTTTTTTTTTTTTTTTGATTGGGGAACTATATACATCATTTATGTTATTTTGCATTTTATCTAACAAAAAAAAAAAAAAAGGTTAAAAGATTTTTCAGACTTCTCAAAAATTTACACTAATCTATATTATCCCAGCAATATCATCACCAAGGAAATGGCACCATTTGCCTGTTGGCTTTAATGACTTTCATCACAGGAGCCCACAGCTAAGTCTTGGGCATGAGTAGCCCTGCCAGGTGCTGGTGTTTTGATAGTCTTCAGCAGTTTGGTTGTCCCCAGGCATCCAGTGCCTGCTGAATACAACCCAACATCTGCTCTGAGAACAACGTGATGGGATGAACACTCTGAAAGCAGAGAATGTCCTTCAGTGTCACCCAGCTCTTCATAGGGTCAAGCCTACCACAAAATAGTTCCTAGTAGCAAAGAAAGAAGGAGCCTGGAGCGTCATGCCAACAAATCAAATCATTTGGTGGCAAAGCTGTGGTGGAAAACCTTCAGGAAAGGCCACAAAAAACACTGAATTAATACAAAGGTAAAGTGCAGGATGTGAGCTAATTGAACACTACTAGGAAGTAGTTGTTTACATATGTCTGTACCCCCTTCTGTCCCTCTCTTATGATTTACCAACAGAAATTATTCCTAGAGAAGCTCATTGCCATCACCAATCACTCAGGAGTGTTTTATAATTACTGGATAAAGAGCATAACCCGAGCCATGACTTTGTGCCAGGACAAGAACTTGCTTCCCCCCTTGGAAAACAAGGACATAGAGGGGGAGGGAGGGAAACCCTTTTCATCCAGTCTACCCACTGCTGCAGACTATCAGGGAAGCAGGATGGGGAGATTTAGACACAAACAGTGGTGCCTGGTTCACAAGGAACATGCAGAACTCCCTCGTGCAAGAGTTGCTCTAAGCCTCCTTCAGGCATTTAGTACTACAGGCAACTCCAAGGTTGTCCAAAGAATCATTATCACAATTACAGTTGTATAAACATCACAGAAGTTTACCTGACTACATCCAATTATCCATTCAACTGATTCGAAGGTGCCTGAAAGCTCTGATTTAGGCACAGTGCAGGTTCATTATGTGCTATGCAATCTATGCCATGACTTAATTGAAGGACTCAGAGTGACTTCCAGGAGGGCTGGATTGGATCCACTGTCAGTGATTATTAAGCAATAAATAGCTCCCCTGACTGCAATGACATTTATATGCATATGCAAAAAGAGCCTTCTTTAACAGACAGATGATTAGTCTGGGTGCAGCCAGCCTGATGCCTGATTTCCCATCAGCCTCCTTAAACACCTCTCCTTCTAGGCTGATTCTGGAGAGGGAACCTGTGGAAGGTGCTCTCACAAAATATCCTCTTTCTCCCCCACAAAGATATCCAAATGGAGTGAGTACCAGAGGTTTAAAGAGATTATCTATTTTTTACGTTGTCCTTAGTTCTGATCAATCTTAGCAGCAGCATCTATGCAGTGTAATACAGGATTTATGTATCTGATTAGAAAATAGGATGAGACAGAACCATTCAATGTCTTATCACTTTATGGCCAACCTAAGTTTTTCAAGATGAAAGATAAAGTCAGATGTTTTTTCTATCAGAGAAAAGGAGCTGGAGTTTAAATTTTTACTGTGTTTTAAACTACAAAGTTATCTATAGCTTTTTTTTCTGAAGAGGAGCAAAACACAGAAATATACATGTGAAAAAGTCACAGTTTGCAAGACATTTGTTCCTCTGCATAAGAAACATTAATGGCCTGAAACAGTGTGGATGTTTGTATCGAACTGTTTAAAAAATAATCCTGTTACTTAGCAGAAACATTTTATACACTCCTTTTAATGTTTTTTTATTGTAGAAAATAATAAAGCTTATTATTATAAGCTTATAGTTTAGTTTCCATTTTAGTTAATTTCATAAAAATTTAGTTTAGACTAAATCACAGTGCCTTAAAAGAACGCAGAACAATCTATTGTTTTTAAAGATGGAAGTTGTTGGCTTATAGGGAGAAAACATCAACAACAAATATTAAGTATATGGCTACTATATCTTTTTATATAACAGCATAAAAGAGAGTGAGAATGAGACTAGTTTATGGAGTGAGAGCACAAAGAACAAGCAGAAGAGGGTCCTTTCACAGGCCTCTGTTGTGGAAACCCCAGAGGTTCCAGATGGTTCATGCAGAGGCCAAACACTTGCAAAGTTATTAAATTTACCTTATCCTGCTCTTGCCTCGCCCAGATGGACCAGGGACATTCCTTATATGAAAGAATGAAAGTCCTAAATTGTTCTCCACACTGGCTTGTGTTGATTGCTGATCCATTGAGTGTGAAAATTGTGCTTAGGGGCAAGTCATTGAGGGGGAGGAACAAACTTCATTTTAGCTGGCTTTCAGCAGAATCCCAGATTTGCATTGGAAGCCTTTACCTAGCCACAGCCAGACTTGTAAAATTTGGTGATTAGTCACAGAAGAGGTTATTTGAGCACTGATTTCCCTTTGAAGAACATTGTGCTCTAAAAGCAACCAGTTAGAACCAAAATATATTTATTAAGACCTGGAGGCAGGAAACTTCTTCCCATTTGTTTTATATCAAATGTTTACCTTTTTTATCTATGCCCATTGCCATGGCAGCAGCTGGGACACAACTCCTGCTTTTCACAGGAATCCTTAGGCACTTCCAGCTAGCAACTGCCGCGGCGTTCCCTTGGATACAGAGCCAGAGAAACTCTACCCCATGTGTGCATGGTTCCCTCCTCCAAGGCCAGCCAGCACTCTGCTCTAATTATGGAGTAAGAATGCCAACAAGCACTCAACACAGGTGTGGCAGCAGCTCTCTGGCCACAGAGAGCAGGCACAGACTTTCCCAGGCATTTTCCTGGGGAAGGCTGTGAGAAAATCAGAGAAAAGAATGAGACACAATTCTTATCTCCACTTGTTGCAGCTGCTGTTGTGCGCATGTAGAATGTGTCATGGAGATTTATGTACCAAAAAGTGATTTCTTAATTAGACACTGGATGGTGTTTGGATTGATTGACCAATTAGGTCAAAGACGTATCAGAAGGGCTGTAAGGGTTACTGAGTTTTTTAATAAGTATAGTATAATATAGTACAGGATGATTTAATAAAGCAATTGATCAGCCTTCCGCAATCATGGAGTCAATGCTAATTATTACCCAGCTGGGGCCTGCGGTGACACACAGGTACATGCTGAGGGTGTCTAACCCTGTCTTTATTTCTTTGTGGCTGTTCAGGCGCTACGACAGCCATAAAATCGGGACGTTCCTGCTGTGCCGCAGCGAGTCGCGGGCGTTCCAGGTGCACGTCCGGCAGTGGGACTGCGGCGGCCACCGCTCCGCCACCGCCTGCAACTGCGGGGTAGCTGCACGAGAAGGGGGTGACACCGTGGTGCTGGACACTTGTAATGGCCACTTTCAGGACAGCAGGCCCCAGCTGACCATCAAAAGCACCGAAGCATCGCCACAAGTCAAAATCCTGAAGTCGTACGGAGGCAGGAAAATAACAGTACGTGCGTGGATGGTTGAGCGCTCTTGTGGTGATTGTGCTTTGAGAACACGCGTTTAATATTTCTGAGTTATCAATGAAGTTGCTACAAAAATATCTGAAGCCATCAGAGTGCCTCCAGCCAAATGTACTGCAAAACAGCAGGCAGGGAAGTAGCTGGTTGAAGTGTTGGTTTAGCAAAGTGTAAAACAAAACAAAACAAATACCTCTGGAAATTTCTTGGCGACACAGCGGAGCTCTGATAGCACTGCTTACTCTCTGCAGCATGGCAGCCCACTCTGTGTTTGCTTATGCCAGGCACTACCCAACCACATCACATAAAACAAATTTCTTTGCAGAGCTCAAGATATAAATATGCAAGGAAAGATCACAGGTAGTGGAGTAATGGAGTTTTTGAGTGGAGCAGTAAGACACTATTAGTCAGATCCAGAGAGCCCCCAGAAGCTCTGAAAATGGGCTGTAAATGTGCAACATTTGCTGTAACATAAAGCATTTGCCTAAACAAATATATGGCCACAACTTACTTTGCATAAGTATTGCTTATCCACACTAATATACTGAAATCACTAGAAAAATAAGAGCAGGCTGCACCAGGGATTTAGGTAAGGAAAAGAGCTGCAAATTATGGCCAAGAAGCTAATTTTATCCTACAGTTGTAGCATCAAGATTTATTGCCATGAAATGTTTTGGATAAAGATTGGTCCACAGCAGAGCCAGAATGATACAGGAAGTGCCTGTGCTTGGCTCTCCTTGTGATCTCACTTGGAATAGACCTCAGGAAGGTAGTAATTGAAAGTCTGATAATTATAGAATAGAGAAAAAGCAGGAATCAAGCTGTCATTTCATTTTGCAACTGAATGCAATATAATTACTGTTTTATTACTAGGATAATCTTAGCAAGGAATCCGTAATCTCATTTACACCTGAGGTAAAACTCAGAGAAACAAATCAGGGCAGACTGGGAACACAATATGAATCCTGCTGTGATGTGAGTGGGGATCTACAGGAACTCTGCAGCAGTGAACAAGATCCATGAGCACACCACCAAGCAGGGTGCACTCCAATTCTCCCAGCACTTGTCCATCATTATCCTCATGCAGCTCAGGAACTGGCTCCCACAATGTTCAAGGAGGATTGGAATGGGTTTGGGACATGCAAAGTGGCAGCTTCCACCAGGCAGTCACTAAATAACTCTGCAAACTCAGTTCTCAAAAAACCTTCTTTGAAGCCTCAATTAGCAGCATTAAATCCAGGTGGGATGCATTGCCCCGGGCAGCAGGAAGGGAAAGGGTTAGAGCCCTCCAAACTCCCAAAATAAATACACACCTGGAAATATTAATCTGGACAGCACAGAAGACTGAGCAGCTCATGCAGTTCTGATTGCAAGTCCTCTAGAAAAAGCCTGAAGTAATGGAGAACTAAAATGGGCAGAATTATAATTTAGTGAAGCCAAACTCTGAGTAAACTCTGGATTCAAGCACAAGAATAAATATATGAGTTTGTTACACCTTCACAGATATGACTATATTTGATGGGGAGGAATTTCAAAGGGACAAGAAAATCCCCACCCAAAATAAAGGAAAACAAAGGACATTATTTGAATGAATAAATTATATTTAGGCAGGAGCCACTTAAAAAAGGAAAATAGTTATTTTGAAATTATTATAATGAGATGTTTGCAACTCTAATGTATTTTTTAAGATTAACTGAAAATGTTTCATTTTGGATAAAAACAAAGTATTAATACTACTTATCAGAATAGTGTATTTCTCCTCCCTCTCCAGGCCCAGATAATTTTCAAATAGTTTTTTTAACCTGTAAAAATACAGCAAATAAAAAAAATCAGTTGAATAGATATTTTCTTTTTGCCTTTTTTTTTTTTTCTTTTTATTATTTGGTTAGTAAACCAATCTGAAAAATCCATTATCCACACAGTTACTTCTTGTTTTTAACCCTGCCAGGTTGGTTTTTTTTCCTTTTAAAGGTCAGTGTAAGCCTACCACTAGTCCTTTAATGAGAAAATTGCTTTATCCACTTTAAAACACAATCATTTTCTGAATAATCCAGCCTTGGAAGATGAAACAATTGTTCAGAAGGAAGAAAGTTTTTTCAATCTTGACAATTTCTCTAAAAAAATTATTATTATGAAATTATTAATATAAAAGACACAAGGGTGGCCTTATTGTCATGGAAGTCACTTCAAAAATTATCTGGTAACTTACCACTGTGAAAACTTCAATGGATGCAAATATTAATTTAAGAAAAAAGTACTCATGCAGTTATATATTTATGTAATGCTATCAGATATTAATGCCATGGAATCTGAAAGCAAGCTAAATAATAGCACAAATAAATATTTATGGTGTTTCTAAGTGATCTTAAATTACCTCCGCCATCGCTAACGTCCTGCTTTGAAATTTTCGTTTATGGAAAGAGACGTTTTTTATTGCATAAAAAGCTTGGTAAGAGCTTCAATTCACTGGGGTTGTTTTTTTTCCCCTGCTTCTTCAGATCCTGTTCCCTTCAGGAGCATTTGTTCGAGCAGACCTGAGCGAGTGGGGAATGGGTGTGACAGTGAGGACACCGGGCAGGGACTTCAACAACACGCGGGGCTTGTGCGGCCTCTTTGATGGGATGGCTCAAAACGATCTCAACAACGTGCCCGAGGAAGACTTCATAGAGGAGTGGAGGTACAAAGCCACAGAGATCCCACCCAGGAGATGCTCCCAGCAGTGTTCCACGTGGCCTTGATGGGTTTATTTCATTACAGATTCCCCCAATGGCCTGACAGAGAGATCTCCTTAAGCTAAGGGAGAAGTCTGAAGACCCATCTCCATCCCAGCAGCACAGGGGCTTAATTTTCTGTCAGCACAAAACACATTACCAAGAGAGAAGTTTTATATTCACAAGTGATGTCATGTTAACAGCTGTGTTAAGATCCCTCTCAGCTGTTAAAAAAATGCAGTTCTCACCCACACTTGAAAATGTAGGTAGCTGACAATAGGGATTAATTAAAGGTTTCGTATTTCTCTTGTTCTTTTATTCCTGAATGCTAATTACAATATGTGAGTATAGATTAAATGTTACACTTTGACAAAGGCTGGTAATATATGTATCATGCTAAAACCTAATATCAACTCTCCTAATGATGACAGTGAGCTCTGAAAACTTGTACTTTCTGGGACAGATGGTTTGGAAACAGAGCCAGGAGTCTAATTCTGACATCTCCCTGTCTCAGTCCCTGTCCCTATCCCTACTCCTGTCTCTATTCCTATCCCACATTTTAATTTCTGTTGCTGAACTTCAAACATGCCTAATAGGTGTTCCTAAAACCAAAATTGAATAGCCTGGTTTGTGAAGTAAGGAAAAAGAAGGCAAAACACTGCAACATTCCACTTCATCTGTACATGGGTGCCCAGCACAATCTATAGGAACACTGAATTTTTAGATTTCTTATACTTCAGAAAATAAACAAGCACCTCTGACATATTCTAGTTCTATTCAGTGGGCCTAAGTAATGTCTATGGGTTATTTAATGTCTATTTTGTCCTGTCATTATAAATTCTACTATTTTGAATTCAACAGCCATCATCAGCATCCTAATAATGGGGTAATCAGTCAGAGATTGCTTCTGGGAAGGCAAATGGAGAAATAGCTTGGTGCAAGAACCAGCCATTAACTCACTACCCCAAAAAAGGGCTAAAAGGTCCTTAGGAGAACTTGCTCAAAGCAATTTTGTTGTAAAAGCTGAAGCCAAAGCGCAGTGCAAAGGAATTTAGTTATGAGGAGTTTTCTAGAGCTGTGTGATGGGGATTCTTCAGGGAAGGCAGAAGCTCCTGCTAAGTGAGAAAGGCAAGAGGGGTAGTAAGTTTCATCTTGCACTGCTCCCAAGGATGGATTCTCAAGAACCCCTCAGAACCTGGTTAGAAACCAAACAAATAGAGAAATTAAGGTCACCTCCAGAGGAGACTGGATCATTCTCTGATCCGCTCACCGAGAAACAGCCCAGTAAAAAACAAAAGCTGCTGTTTTTAATTTCATTTTAAATAACCCTGAAATTGTTCTAGCTTTTCTCCAGCACCTGAAGCTAGTTTGAGTGCCCACCATCTGGCAGTTCAGAGCTTTCCCTGGCTCCCACCTCTCTCAAGCAGCTGCAGGGCCCTGCATGCACAGATCAGTTTTACACACCAGCTTTCCAACACAACTTTTAAACAATAAAACAACATCAGAGCTTCCCAGCCATTAAATAGCAACCAGAGAAGGGGTGAATTTTCCAACATGTGATTTAAGTAGGCAAAATAAAATCTTCAAACATTTAAAAATATACCAAGAAACCAGCAGAAATGCTGTTAAATTCTGGACACTTTCTCTATAATAGCATCCAACTCAATTAGATGAAAAAAAACTTTTTTATTTTAGTTTTTCCTGGATTATAGTGGGTGGCTTAAAGGAATTATGGTTTGGTTATCTCATGCAGGGGACAGAAGGCACATCTGAGCTTGCTGAGGAGCTGCTGTTATGTGCCTGGCTGTGAGGAAGGATGAGGTTTCCATTCTTTCCACACCATACACCTATGTTCCATGGACAGGGGCTGACCAAAAGAAGTAATTGGTTTAATGTGGGAAAAACAGAGGATTTTGTTTCAGTAAAATATCAAGGCAAAAGAGTTTCATCTTAGTGAAATTTTCATTGGTGCATTGTTTCTGTCCTGATTCTGGACCAGTTTATGTGGTTGATTTATTTTTTTTATTAAACAAATAATATTTAAAGTAGTTTATGTAGTATTATATCAAAGGAGGATCTTGTTCTGCTGCCTTAGTCTAGGTTTAAATTTACTTGATGCTGAATCAGGGAAGCTTCAGAGGCAGATAACCCCTTTATTAGAACCAGAGGAATGGAATGTGTAGGACACTCATTCAGATACTAAAATGTTTTGTCCAAAGGACAAGTGTCTCAATCATGAAAAATGTTTGATTTTCCTGGACTACAGGGAAGTGCAGAACAGCTTGTGCATGTCCATGAGCATGAAAACCACCCTTTTATCTCGTACTGTCTCCTGCTGAGCCCACACTTTGGGCAAAACAGGTCCGAAAATGTTTGTGCTCATGTTTCAGGAGGATAAATAGGTTCATTTTTCCAGTGTCACTTAGATGTTCTATTTAAAAGTTATGATTGTGTCAGTGTTCAAAATAGTAATATCAAATATGCCATTTAAAATGCATTTCTAACAAATTGGATAAAGGCAATTACAGTTTCCAACAACAGTATCTAGTGTTTGGCTCAAATATGTTGGCAAATGCTTTCACTTTCCTGAAACCCCAACATTTTGGCTGCAAGACAAAATTAATTCCAAAATTATTTTAATTTTTGGTGCTATTTCAAATTTGTCTGGTAATGACATGCTGCCAAATGTTGGGACAAGAAACATATCCTTTCCCATGAAGCTCTAGAATTCCTCTTGTGCTGCACAAATAAGATCAATAAGATATACGAGATTTCTGAAGAAACTTGAATCATGGCTCTTTACTCAAACTCAAGTCTCTAGGATTTTCTCCATCATTAAAGGCTAAATTTAAATGGGGGAAGAGAATCATCTCAGTATATATGATAGCCTGGCCCTGTGATCAACAGAGAACTGCTTTGTGTTGAATGAAAAAATCAAACAAAACTCAAGTAGAAGGAAAGAATTAAATAAAGTATGCAAAAAAAATGGAGGGGGGGGGGGAAAGACATTTAAAATAAAAAATTAGCAATATAAATCTTAGAGGGCAGATCAGGCACACAGATAAAGATGATTTTCATAATATAGGATTTGAAACAAATACGACTTTTTTGTCATTCTCCAAGAGTTAGCTGTGTCACCCAGGGACAAATGCAAGGCCTTATTTCATGTATAATACACAAAAGGCAACGTGCACTTCAGAAAAAGTCCTGCAAAGAGAAGTCAAGCAGTTAGGCAATGCTCCAGCAAACCACTTAAACATCCGGTATGAAAAGTCTCCATGAAGTGCTAGAAAACACACAGAACAACTCAAGAAGGGCAGTGCAAAAGTGACTAAAGAAAACAGAGGTTAAACTTAAGAGTTTTCTCAAGTACTTTTGTAGATTGGGAATTTATGCTTATCCTACCCTCAGTGAAAGTTTCCTTGTACGACAGACTAATTTGTCAAAAGTTTTCTCCTTCTAATCCCTTCCTATTTCTAAATCAGAATTCCTCCAGGGAAGAGTTTATTTGACAAGACTCCAGCACCCTCTGAGAGGAAGCAAAGGAAAAGTTTCTGCAGATGCCAGAAGGGGAGCACCAAGCCTGTCCCCATGGTAAACACAAAAAATGCCTTTCAGACGCCTTCCTCTGAGCCCTCTGGTTGCCATGATGAACACGTGGACCACAGCTTTGCAATCCCACATCTGGATGTTACATCTGAGTTTGTCACTCACACAGTAACAGAGTCAACTTTGAGAAAAGATGCCGAACCACCGCTCAAGACTTTTGGTCAAAGATATTTTCCTAAATCAGTCCAAAAGCGCAGAAGCCCCGAGGTCCCACTAAAGCCTCTCCCACACAACGTTTCCATGAATAGCAACAGTTCCATCAACTCTACCAAGCCAACAGGAGACCTAAGGAAAGCAAAGAGGCAAGACAAGTATTTTAAATACTCATCCTTTCACCCACTGCATGGCCCTGCCCAGAGACACTCAGAGAGCTTTGCATATTTTTTCCCCGAGGACTACTTTGAAGGAGTTCGGATGAAATTTCCACTGTCATGGCCCACGCCCAACGGCCTGACTGCCACCAAAGCTCAGGAGATTTGCCACCAAATTCTTGCACATTCCACCATTGGCTTGGCATGTAAAGGCCTCCTGGCAAAACACCTGGATGAGGCAATTGATATTTGCCTACTGGACCTGCAGCTCAAAGATGACGTGGCTTGGGTGAGGGCACTGATAGCCCTTTTGGAAAATGAGTGTGAAAGGAGAGTGCTGGGGAGCAGGAAGGGAGAGTTCCCTGTTGGAAACCAGCCATCTGCTTCCTGGGAGGAGATCCTGGCTGCTCTCCGGTGTCCCGCGCTCTGCAGCGGCCGCGGGCGCTGCACAGAGCTGGGCTGCCGGTGCCTTGGAGGGCACAGCTCCTACGACTGCAGCATTGCCCAAAGTGAGTAAAGCACTCTTTCCATATTGGCATTATTAGGTAGAACATCTGCACAGAGTTGTTTGTTCTTCAAGCAGCGCTACCAGTAAGGTATTTGATGAATTAGTAATCAGGTTTTGACCTTGAAGAGCCAATCAAAATATCTGGTTGGCTGGTCCTTCATGGGGTTTTTTTGCCTCAGTAACTTTTTAAAAATGGATTTTACAAGCCCCTTAGCAAATTGGTTTTGCAGAAGTGATTTTCTTTACATCTGATCTATCACTGGCATGCTGACAAGCAGGCTTCTCACAAAAAAAGAGGAGCGTCCTGCTCACCTTGTGGTCAATATTCGTGTAAACAGTGTAGAGATATGTCTTTCTTTTTTTTTTCCTGACCAAGAGAAAATAAAATTTGAACATTAATTTCAAGCACTATACTAGTAACAAAACAAAATTAAAAGTGACAAAATGAACAAGTAACCCTTCCAAAGTCAGCAAATAGGGTCAGTCTAGGGTCAGTCACCATGGCTTAGCAGAGACATCCAAATCTCCAGCCAGCCCCAGGAGCCCAGTAGCACATCTGACACCCCAATGTATTTATTATCAGGGATGGGATCATCCATATTCTTCACATTAAACATAACTTTAGTGCATGTGTTTAAAGCAGTTAAAATAGATCCTGACATCCTTTTTTTTTTTTTTTTTTTTTTTTTTGTTAATGACAGGCTAAAATTTGCAGAATAACTATGGAATAATTAATTCTCTTTCACACAGAGAATAACTGACACCAGGGACTGAAAAGTGACTTGAACAATTTTGAAGCAATTGACCAACATACAGTTCAATGTTTAACTTATTTCTCTGTGATACAGAGGGGTTAGGGGAGCCAAATTTTAAAATTTTATTTTGCTATGACTGAAATCTCTCAGATTAAAGGAAAATAGCTTCAATTTGACCTTTCAAGTAAAAGCTGATAGCACCTTGTCTTCTTGCTGTGACATCAGATATAAACAAGGACAGAGAACAGAGCTCAGCCTGCACAGGGAGGTGAGAACTGGAAAATAAACACACATCAGCTGCAGCAAACACCCCCAAAGTCACTGCCTTCCTCTGCCCTGACTGCTTTTTCTCTCTCTTGCTGCCCTTGCCTTGTTCATTTTCAATGTTCAGCTGGGCCGTCTTGTCTAGACAATGCTTCTTCCTGAGTTAAAGAAAAATTGAGAATTAAAAAAGCCAGAAAATTAAAACCATGGTAACAACTGGCTTGCTTAGTTTTCAGGATGTTCTCCCTTGTCTTTGGCATAAATGCAGAGAAGTTAGGAGAAAACTTCACACATTAAATTCATTTCAACATTAACTGTGGAGAGGAAAAAGTACTGACACTGTCTAGAGTGAATCAATGGAATGAGCTGCAATGAGGTCCATTATTAAAGATTATTTAATAATCCATTTATTAGTGATTTAGGATATTTTTATGTAAACAAAAATAGATAAACTGTTTATATATATATATATATATATATATATATATATATATATATATATATACATATATTTATATTTAAATACCCAATCTTGTGAATGAAATATAAAGCAGATCTATACATACAGCCAGAGGTCAGATCCCCTACAAGGAGAAATAAAATCTTATTTCTGGCATGCCAATCACCCTAACATTATAATACTAAGAAAAGGTCATCGAGATAATTTGTTAGAGTCAATCAAGACAAGCCTCCATGGGAGCTTCACCTTTAGCTCTTCTTGAATTTTGAATTTCATTCAGAATATGTTAAAGGATATTTGCTTGTTTTCACATTTCACATGCAGAAATTTTCTACACAATCAGCATGGGATCATTTAGATTGGAAAGGATCTGGGAGATCATGGAATCCAACCCTTAACCCAGCACTGCCATCTTCACCACTAAACCATGTCCCCAAGTGAAACATCTGAGGTGGTTTTTTGAACACTTACAGGCATAGTGACTCCACCACTTCCTTGGGCTGCCTGTTCCAATGCCTGACCACCTTTCCAGTGAATTTATTTTCCTTAATATTCAATTTAAACCTCTCTTGGTGATGACAGCAGCAAGATCCTCTTGCCCTATTGCTTTTTACCCAGGAGAAGAGACCAATCCCCACTAGGTATAATCTCCTTTCAGGTAGTGCTTAGAGCAATAAAATCCCCCCGAGCCTCCTTTTGTCCAGGCTAAACCCCCCAGGGCTGTTCCCCTACGTGTCCCAAGGTACACATGTGGTGGGACACCTCTTTCCAGGGAAAAGCCCAGCAGCACCACACAGCAACAACAAAGCTCTGCAATGTCACTCCAGAGGACTGGAGGTGCTCAGAACCAAGCTCCTGCTGATGTCACTAAAGCCTGGCTTTAACCAGAATAAGTTACAGGAGATGAAGATTAGGATCAATCTCAGAAATAAAGCTGTGTGCTCCGACCAGAACAGCCTGAGCCCCATTCCTGGGAGCTCAGGAGTCCTGGCCTGGCTGGCAGAGCCCAGGAAATCAGCACAGGCAGGATAAGCCCCTGGGCTTTGTGACTAATGAGCAGAGGTTCTGTAGGAAGGGAAAGAACGAGGAGAAATTAAGAATTGAATTAGTTTCCTGCAGGACATATAAAAGTGCTGTGTCTTTCACTTTCTTTTCAAAAAGTCAGGACAGAAGAATCAGGAGAGTTAGTGTTGATCACAGAAATGCTGAGTTTTAAGTGCTAGTGCTAGGGAAAAGTTATTTTCCAGGAGAAGCTGCATGACTAATGAAAGATAAGGTAACTCCTTTTGCTGGCTATATATTTTCCCATCAGTTCCAGAACAAATCTCTGTCTAATTTTCTCAGGCTGGAATTATAGATGTGAATTAAAACTCCCCCAAGATCAAGGAGGCTATCAACAAAATTCAAATACATTTTCCAAGGTCACCCAACCTCAGCTATGCTGCTAATACAGAACAATATATTTTGCCACTGGTTTTGGCCAGCAAACACACACAAAAAGATGGTCCTGCGGTATTTTTAGGATTCTGAATACAGGCCATGATATATTTGAAGTGATTTTAAATGAAAACAGAAATAAAGAGAGAAGATATGGAGTGTGGCCTGCAGATGAGCTCACTCCTCTGCTCTGCCTGACTCCAACAGGAGCAGTCCAGGTGGCCAGAGCTATAATTATCCTCACATGAAAATCGCTATTTGGAGTTGAAAGGCACCTCTGAAACTTGGCAGCACTCCAGAAGCTTAGAATTTCTTAGTGTTGCTTAACATTTCATAACCCCCACCTCCTCCAACACCTGTATAAGGTGCTTAAAATGTCATTACCACCTGTAATTAAAGGCAGAATCCAATTACAGCAGATAGCAAATCAGGTTGGTGCTTACCATTTGTATATATTGACCGTGTTGCTTATTAAAAAAAATCAGGACTAGTAAAGCACACATAGAGTAATGTAATATGCAGATTGTATGAAGCTCTAAAGAGCAATTACAAGATAAAAGGTAATGAGGAATAATAGCGACAAATTAGTTTCAGTGAGGTAATGACACTTCAAGTTTAAATTTCTGCGTGGAAAGTTCTGGGGAGAGAAAAAAATTAACCAGCAAAGAAATCAAAGTGAACAAAAAATGATGGTGGGAAGGTGAGAAAGGGACACTCACCTACCACACTTACAGATATCCCATTTTTATATTAAGACATTTCATTGGTGATATTAAGAGGGACTGTGAACCCAAGTGCATTTTCAGAGCTGTGAGCCACAACCACACAGACCCCCAGACCCATCTGCCACAGCAGCAACGTCGATTACACCCTGTTATTTTTAGAGTGGTTACACCGACCTTCCTGAATTCAGCAGTCTGCTTTGGGTCCTGCTCATCTGCTGTAATTTAATAATATCAATTAAAGCATGCAATATTTTAAAAATATATTTACATTAATATATTTATCATGAGCAAAAGTATGAGGTCAGCTATTTCAGTTCCTCAGACTGGATCTTCCAATGGAAAATGTCTCTCCTCCTTGATCCCATCCCTGATATAAGAATAAGCTCAGAGTTTTGATCAGACCAGGAATGTAAGGTCAGTTACATATTATAGAAATCTCACTGTTTATGTAATTGTGATTTATTTTTGAGCTTAATTCTCATTTTCAAAGACAAAGCACAAGGAAGACATTGAAAGAAAATACTTAATTTTTTTTCAGGATCCCCAGGTGAAAGGGGACAGAGTATTTCAGTTGTCTGTATCAAATTCCAATCTGCTTTGGAGACTTTGTATGGGAGTATACTGACTGACTTTTCTCCCACTTGAATCAAGCCAATGATCTTAAAATTCCAGATCATAATGACTATGTAAGGCTGTTAGGAAGTCAAGTAAATGAATACTTTTTAGCATTTTCAATATGTGTTTTGCTGATGTGATAAAGAGGGAGTCATCAGGGTGTATTGGCTCAATAGATGCTGTTTTTGCATAAATTAAAATAAATAAATTAAAATATTATACAAAGTAAGATTGCATCTTAGACTTTGCAAATTAAATATAATCCATTTCCTAAATGCCCAAGATATCTACAATGAAAAATATTGCTCATTGTGTGTAAGGCTGCTGTTCTCTGTGGCTGGGACCAACTTGTGGTGACCAGACCTTCAAGGGAGAATTCCATTTAATAGCACCACAAGGGACCCAGAAACAGTTACCAGAAACAGTGACCCTTTCCACAGGAATTGATCATTTTTTTTTCAAATCACTTGGGCTTGTAAAAAAACAACCAAGCTTCTGGCTAATATGGCAAAACATGTTCTATGGCAGAGGATGCAGTACACTTAAGCAATTCCATTGATTTTTTCAAAATTGAATTTCATACGAAGATTCAAATGTGCTTGTGAGAACAGCAAAAACCATGCTTACTGTTTTAAACTTTTCTAATCAAACAGAGTACTATTGCTATAAAAAATGTTAAAATGCATCATTCCTTAAAAAGCCCTTCTTCTTTTCAAATAGTAAGTCATTGGACTTAATTCTACTCTTCATTACAACAATTCCATTGACATTGGTAGACATAGTATTAACAAAATCACAGTTCCTGTCACTTTGATGAAGTCACACTATCAAGACAAAAATCAGGTCTCTTATTCACATATGTTATTTTGTTTTTCCCTTTTTCTCATACTAATTCTTGACTTTTACATTACACAATGTTGAATTTTTTTGTCTAGCCAGCTGAGGGAGGTTTGAAACTTTCCACTGCCTGCAGCCTCCCCATTCCCTCTCATGTTTAAGGGTTCACTTGGCAGCTGATGGGTGTGAGGCAGTGTTCTTGTACTAAAGTTTAGAAGCTGGGGCGTCTGTTTCTGTGAAATACATTTTTCTTCAGCAATGAATCCTGTAAGGCAGGGAATATTTCAAGCAGATCCCTATGAAGCATTGCAGCATAAACCACATTTTACACACAGCTCCCCTCCCACTGGGACTGTGCTCTTTACACTGGGCTTAAAGATATTAAGGATATATTCTTATTACCTTTAAGCTGACATTAAAGAAGTCTCACTAAGATATCAATACTCCATAAAAGAGGTTCTATAAAGCTTGAAAATGAAAACTTTTCTTTTGAGACTTGTTATCTCCACTTACTATGAATTTTTACCAATACTGGAAAGTAGATAAAGAATAAATATGAAGATACATATTATGCAATTTAAGATTACATTGTGTTCAGCTAGTCAGCTTTTTCCTAGTTAAAACAATTTATGATTTAGTACTGAAAGAAAACTGGGGAAAATATCTTTTAAATATTTATGTGCAAAACACACCTTCCTTCTCCCAGCCATCTGCATAGGAGTGGTCCTTATCATCACAGGGGCTCTGGCACAGGTTGCCCAAAAAAACTGTGGCTCTCCTATCCCTGGAAGGGTTCAGGGCCAGTTTGGATGAAACTTGTAGCATCCTATATGAAGAAAATTATTCTATGGTGTCTTCAGGTCTGGGCCATAAAAATTTACACAAATACATTATTTTCAGGCTAAAAGCAGTATTAACAGACATAATTTTAAAAGGTATAATGATTAAATATCAAGCTTTGAGATTACTTGTCAAAACATTGATTTTTGAACAGAGGACTTGTCACCTTTTGAAAATAGCACTCTTGTTCTTTTAGGGGAATGAACACCTCCAACCACAAAAGTTTAATAAGAACTACAAAATTTGAAAAAGAAAACCAGCTTAGAATCAAAAGAGGAAAAAAAGCACAAACTTTAACTACCACAGATGCATCCTGACTGACACCCACATACTCTGCCCAGAGAAACATTTTTCTCAGTCACATCAAACATCTTTGTAGGCAATTCTCAGGGACTGGGAGCTCCTTGCTAGTTTTGAAGCATTTCTTCTTTTCACAGCTGTTTTGCTTTAGTTTTTCCTGGTGCAGATGCAATAAAAAAGCATCTGAAATGGCAAACATCAATACCAGCTTTAATTTACTGTTTTAAGTCCCAGTTCTTTCCATTTGAGGCACAGACCTGGCTGAGCAGGAGGAAGACTATTAGCTTTATAGTTACTAAGTCAATAGAAAATGAATTTTAAAAGGATATCAAATCTTGGTGATAAGGGACATGAAAGGTTGCATGCTCAGTTATCCATTCTATTCCCTGCAAACCAGGTCAGGGAAATCAGTCTTTTCTACAGATTAGTTTATTTGTTTTAATGCAAAATGAAAACAGTGAAAACAGTCCAATGAAACATGTAGCTAAACAAAACCATTTTCCAAAGAACACAGAATTAAATTGCTAGAGAAGTTTAAAAAATTACAGGTCTCATTCAAACTGACCAAAGCCAGACACCCCAGAAGCACACCTATAACTTCTTTATTTATCAGGCTGTTTACAGGTACCACAGGAAATTTCAACCTTAAATCTTGTTAAAACCAAAAGAAAACAAAAAGCCCTGAAAAAACAACCTCTTTCTCCAAATACTCACAGTGCACATACAAGATAAATAACAAATTCACAACAGTTTATAAACTAAAACTAAAACTTGCAAACCATTCAAAGGTCTGATTTAAGCTGACCAAAACCAAAAATTCAGAGCAAACCTTTAAGGCCTTGACATCATGTTTTATGTTGCATAAAGACCCCACAATCCACCAGAACATTCAACCAATTGTGAACAAAACCCCGAGTGTAATAACCAGATTTAATGTAATTCAGTAACTTTAAACATGAGAAAATTACTAAAAACAACTAATTTGGCACTAGAGTGGACATAAGGACCAAGATGATACCACGATGACCCAAATCCTTTTCGTGGCATCACTGCACTCACTCTTAGGAGGCCTCAAGATGCTGCCAAGGGTTCTTCCCTAAAGTGGCATTGAGGGACAAAAACTGAGACCTGCTTTGCTGTGCCAGTGAGCACCATGAATGCACAACCAGAACCTTACATGAGGTCACCTCTCCAGGCCATCTGGAAAAGAAGAAATATTCTTTAGCCAACAGCCCAATCCTCTTCTTTTCTATAGCTGAAGTACATTGCTAATAAGCCTTTTAAAAATAGAAGGATTAAATAAACTTAAAATGTCATAGTGAGATTTCTAAAGCAAAAAATAATCTACCATATTGTTGCAGCACATGGATGCTTTCAGTGAGAAATTGAACCAGGCCATTTCTCATGCAAGGGAGTTCTTGCAGAATTCTTTTTCCCCACACTCTCTCAGGGCTCATTTCTGCAATCCATACTGGATACCAGAGACACTCAATGCAGAAAACAAGATTCACTCTTTGCCAGCTAAAGGTCACAGATCTAGAGTTTGGTACTATGGAAACAGAGTTGTTTAGGTTGGAAAAAATTCCTAAGGTCTGTGAGTCCAACTGTTAATCCAGCACTGCCAAGCCCAGCACTAAACCATGTCCCCAAGTGCCACATCTACACAGCTTTTAAATACCCCAGGGATGGTGACTCTGCCACTTCCCTGAGAAGCCCATTCCAGTGCTTGACCACCCTTTCAGTGCAGAAAGTTTCCATAATATCCCATCTAACATCCCCTGTGTGATATTCACATTCTCTGGACAGACAGACATAATTCTGTCTCTCAGGAGAAGCACAGAGAGAAGAAGAGAAAATCTTTACCTCTGCTCCTTTGTTTTCCCCATGTGGAATGTGGTGTGGGGATTGTTCACCTGAAGTGATGGCTGGGTTGGATTCTGGTGAAGGTTGTTTGGGGTCAGTGACCAGTGGATCCAGCTGTGGCTCAGATTCTCAGCAGAGAGTCATGAGTTTGAGTTAGATGGGTAAGTAAGAAATAAGTATGTAGAATAGTATAGTATCTCTTTAAATAGTATATTAATGTAATATAGTATCATTTTAATAAAATGACCCTTCAATCTTCTGATCAGGAGCCAGACATCATCATTTCTTCCCTGGATCTGGAGATTGCTGTGTTTTACTGTACCTCTGCTGCAATTTGAGTCCATTTTCTCTTGCCCTGTCACTTGCTAGTTGGGAAAAGAGACCAAGGCACATTTTGCCATACCCTGCTTTCTGGGAGTTGTAGAAAGAGGGTCCCCATGAGCCTTCTTTTCTCCAGACTAGACACCCTCAGCTCCTTCAGCTGCTCTGGTCCTCTGAGACCTGGGTTTGGAAGCAGGAAAAAACACAGTTTTCATTTAGAAGCCAGGGTGTCACTGATGTGCATGACTTCTGGCAAAGAGCATATGGCTGCTGATAGTTTTTTCTTAGGGAGGATTGTCAAATGAGCTTTGGGTCATGGATAGCACAAGTTCCAGTATAATGCATGCCATGATTGTGTCTATGATTAGCAAACAACATTATATACAAAAGAAATACAATATTTGTGCAAACATTTGAATGGAGGCAGACTCAGACTTGCTCTGTCCAAGCTGTAGAGAAAATTGAGCATCAGTTTGCTCTGATACAGAACCCTCATACCTAGGGTAGCTGGAGGTCCACATCCACACCATCAAGCTCTGTCATGGAAAATTGTTCAATCAGCTACCTGATTCAAAGGCAGGGACATCTGGGCATCTTTACTTTCTCACTTCAGTAAAGATTTAACCCAACCCAGCACTTATGATCTGCTTCTTGATTTGCTTTTCATGTCTTAGATTGCTTCTTTATCATCCCCTTTAAGAAAAGCAGGGTAGTTCCTTTCCTTCTCTTTATTCAAACAAAATTTCTGCTGGTTTAAATTTCAGGTCTGCTGGTCTAAATTTCAGGTCTGCTGGTCCAGCCCAAAGCCTCATGTGTAGTTTTCAAACATTGCAGAGGGAAGTTTATTTGTGCTGGGATACTTTTCTAATCAAATAGTAAATCCAACATGAACCATTTCTATCTGTCAGTAAGACTTCAATAAGTGTAGTTTTGCAATATTCTTGATTTTTGCAATATTCTTGACACAAAATCAAGTCTTCATTTTCCTTCTACAACTGTGCATATTATTTACATAATACACTGCAAACAATACCTGTAAACACAACCATGTATTTATGTGGGGGGGTTTCAGTCTATTATTTAGCCTGTGATCCTTGTCAGGTTTGATTCATGTAAATGATTACAGAATGAAACTGCACCATCAGCAGCTCTGAATTTACTGTTATTTCCTGGAAATTCCTGCTGGAGATGGGAGGAGAAGGAAGGGAAGGCAGGGGAGGTGTGCCTTGAGGACAAGCATTGCAAACCAAAGAGGACAGAGCCTTTATTCTGTCTGGAGGCCTTTGAGATTTCCACCTTCAACAACAGACCCTTCTCTCCATTTTATCTAAAGAGAATTTCATTAAAACACAAGATTATCTTTATTTTTTTCCCCCAACATTTCCTGCTGTTCACACTGTCCTTATGCAATGCTCTGCCAGATGACAGTTCCTTTTTTTTTTTGTGTTTACTTGCTGTGGGTACAGAGTGAGCACTGGAAATGCAGAGGGATGCCCATGCCTGAGCCAGTGGATGTGAACACACAGCTCCTTAAATCCTCTCCAGAACTGCTGCAGCCTGTCACACATCTGAGCTCCAGGTGCCACCCTGAGCTTCAGTTTTTAATCTACTAGTAAAAGTCAAAGCACATTTTTGCCCTATAGGCCATACAGAGAAAAGGAGAATGTTCTGTCCTGGATTTAGTTGTATTTTGGCATTCACACTCCCTAACCATAAAATATTAATGCTAAAATATATCATACTTTTTACAAGCACCTTCCAGGACTGCCTGATTACCTACAGATTTCTCTCCTCTCTAACTTGCCCCTCTACAGACATCAGACATCCATGCCAGGTGTTCACAACCTCAGCTTGCTCTGCACTTTTGCCCTCGCTCTCACCTTTGTGATGTTTCCCAGCTATTTTTATTGCTCCCGTCCTTCCTCCCTCCAGTCTTTAGCTGAACTACTTGCAGCTCTTTTGCTGAGGTTTCTCAGGCTCTCCAATATTTCCTTCTGATGTCAGCACCTCTCTGGACTTCCAACTACCCCTCCATGAACCACATCTTGATCCCTGTACCCAGCAAGAACAGGGTTTGGATGTTTGAGTGCCCAGCTGCCAAGAGACTTTTCCAAAGCCAATGGAAGGGAGAATTCCTCTCCCTTTTTTTTGGTTGAAACTGGCTAAAATGCAACAACATTAGAAGGCAGAGGGGAACCTCATTAAAACCAAATGGCTGAAATTCCTACATCCATTACATGTGACATTATTTTTTAAAAAAGATAAAAGTAACAACCCTTGTCAATATTTATGTACTTCCTATACTGAGGTCCAAAGGTTGAACTCTAGTGTCCATTTCTTTAAAAAAGAAACATTGTAATTACTTTTATTTTCCATCAGATTTAAAGCTGGTAAGACACTGATGTTTGTAGCTGTTGCCAAGTAGTGTTTGTATTAAGGAAAGGCTTTTCCATGTTCTCATGCCCTGCCAGCAAGTCTGGGGATGCACAGAGAGCTGGGAGGGGACACCAACAGGACAGCTGATCCCCACTGACCACAGGGATATCCCATTCCGTGTGGCATTACTCTCAGTGCATAAACTGAGGGGAAAGCTGGGCAGGGATCACTGCTCAGGTACTGCCTGGGCAAATCTTGGCAAGTGGTGAGCAATTGCATTGTGCATCACTTGTATAAATTCTAAATATTTTATCATTATTACTATCATGACTGTATTTTCTTCCTTCTTACTCCCATTAAACTGCCCTTAAACCAGCTCACACATTTTCTCACTCTCTCCCTTTTGATTATGTCCCTGATCGGGCCAGGAGGGGCAGTGAGCAAGTGCCTGTGTGATATTCAGTTCCTGGCTGGGGTTAAGCCCTGACAAGTGTGCACAGAATGGTTTGAGTGAAATAAATACAAAATGCTGAGCTGATACTGTAAGTCACTGGGTAAAGCACTGGGGCTGGGTAAACTTGCCCTGGCTCTGACACGGGAGTGTGGCCATAAAGATGTAAGGAAACCCTTGGGGAAGTGCAGGGGTTTAATCAACAGAGCTGAGAGAGCTTTTGTGGAACAGGAAGGGCTGCAGGAGCACATTCCTGTGCCACACTCCTTCCCAGGCTCTGAGACTCTGCTTCACCCAGAGAAGCCTGAAAATCTGCAGTGATAATGAAAACATTAATGCAATCCAAGCTACCTCAGTACTAGTGGGGCTAACTATTAAAATCTCATGAAAAACATAATGAAGCATTTTTATTTTTTAATTTTCATGCACTAACCACAGAAGAAGGCAATTTATCAAAACCAGTCACCACATCTGACTAATAGTTTTGTACATTACAGGAATCCACCAGTAAAACTGATGGAAGCTGATAAGCTGTAAACGATTTCTCTTCTTGTAAATATTGCAAAGTGTCCAGCAGTGTTGATAATACTGCTGCAATAAAATCAATTAAAAAAAAAAAAAGAAACAAAAGCTAAAAGCACTTCAAAAGTGCAGGGGGAAAAAAAAGTATTTTCATTTTTTTCATGTTTATGTTGTTTTCCTTCCTTTTTTCTCTGGGAAAAAAACACAAGTCATGTGGCTCTGTTGTTGCAGGCTGCAGTCTGGTGGGATGGCAGTGTTTCAACAGCATTTTCCTAATGGCAGCCTAAATGGCAGAGCCCTAAAGGAACAGCGAGGTGCTGGGGAAGGTTATCAGCTCCACTCAGGGCATTTTGCCCTTTGAATCAGAGCTGAACTAAGGTACCATTAAAATATTAGGTAGTGGAGAGCTGCTGTTTTAGCCATGCTACAGCTCAGAGAAAACTGATGGGTGATATTACTTTGCCAGAGCTGTTGTGATGGGGCTGGGAAAAGGAAGCTAAGCAGGGATAACAAGTGGGACTCCACTCTGCTGGTGAGCAACATCCCTCCCAGGGCTGCTGGTCATGCCCCTGCTATTAAGTGTTGTTCAGGAGACAAGAAGAAATTGTTCTGCTTTGTGTTACTTGTCATCATAGTCGTTTCTCCCAGCCACTAGATCTACAAATAGTATAAATGAAAATATGCAGCCATGCTCCCAACTGACTGCTATTATTGATGTATGATATTGGAGCCATTCTGAGTCTTGTGCTACTCAAGGGCTGGTGCAAATATCTACCTATCAAATATAATTTTTCTTAATTAAGGGTGTGAATTCTGATATCCAATGGACTTGCATTTTTCCTCTGTTGAAATAACCCCAATGTGAAAGCAATGAGCAATTTTAAAAGGTGAATCCCCAAAGTACAACAGAACCCAAATGAAACTTTACCTGAGAACCGTAAAACATTTTTTACACAGTAATGGGTGGAAGTCAGCCTTATTAGGGGGCCAGCACAGGCTGTACATAACTTAAGCTCTACTTAAGGTCTTAATGTTGGATTTAAGTGAAACTTAGCTAGTGTATGACCTTTGTGCTGACACAGTGCACAGCTGAGTGCTACCATTAATGATTTAACCCTCATAAGAAAGCTTTACTTTAAGGACCATTTTTCTGCTGCCAAAACTTTAGGGGAAAAAACAACCAACAAAACAAAAACATCGGGCTGGCTTTTCCCCTGGTTTTTAACACTCCAGGGATCCTGGTGACATGGTCATCTCTTGTTCCCATGTGTCTCTCTGCTATGGGATGAGGCTTTATCCTCTCAGTTGTGCTCCCATCCTGGTGACTGGGTCAGGGATGTATTACTGGGTCAGCAAATGTATTGCCACTGGATACTTAGGTCAACAGAAGTTTTAGCCCTAGAGACCTTTTAAGACAAAGCCTCAGCTTCAGAAAATTGATTCAGGAGCCATGGCACTCACTAATACATCTTGCAGCACTGGGTGCACAGGACAATATTTAATGGAGGTTTGCTGCTTCCCCTTTTGACAACTGCTGTTTCTCTGTTCAAGAGAAATCCCCAGGGAGGCAAGGAAGACCCTAAGGAAAAGTATTAAACTGCAACAACCAGGAACAACTACACCAAAATCTCTGATGAAGCAGAAGAGAACAGCGTGTAAGTGGTGCTCTCTAAAGCTTTGTATCCATCTCACCCTGCAGAGCAAGCTTTGGAAATCACAGCCCTGGAGAACGGGGGCCTCTGCGACGTCCGAGCCTCGGACTGCAGCAGGATCCGGGCGTTTGGCCTCGGGTTCGAGGAGTCTCCCAGCCTGCACTGCCAGGTCACCCGGCTAATCGTAAGCAGCCTCCTAAAATATGGGTGATACAGTCAAATGTTGATGTGTTTATACAGAAATCCTTTACTCTGGTCTGTGCTATCTTCCCTCAATGCTTCAGCAGGTTACGAGTACCCACCAAGCCCACTGCAAAGTGTTTGCTACAAGTGAGGGGAGCTGAAGAGGCTCAGAACTTTCCAGGACTTGTTCCCTGGAAATGCACAGTAATGAGTTCTTGCTCATTATCTCTGTGGAGTTTTGTTTGATTCCTGTTTGGTTCAGCTGCTCTGTAGTCCATTGAAGCCTGAAATCACAATATTATTTCTCATTTTGTACATCTGGAATCACTACACTTAGTTGTTTTCCTAAACACATTTAAATGTTAAGTTTTGTGGTTGAATATAGGGTTTCCTCACCACAGTTACAGAGGCTGTTATTTGAATTTTCTTAGTCATACTTCAACACCAAATCAGAGGTTTTGATGAGCATCAAACCCATCTCTTATGCAAGCACTGTAATTTTATCATAAACAACTATACACAGGCAATGCTGCAACTGAGTTATTTGGCGGATCAGCATCCTCAGATATGAAATGTTTGATTAAACTCATAAATCCACCTCAGAACAGACACTCAGTCTGACTCCCAGTCAGTGCTGGCATGCTCACGAGGCACAGCTGAGATTTGCTGAGCCCCCTTAGGGCTCCATAGGCTCTCACCAGTTGGAATGTTTTGTGCAGCTGATCTGGAGGAGTAGCTGACATCACCTTCAAGAAGCCAGGAGCCAGCTGCTGAGCTCCAGGAGGAAACACAAAGTCACTCCATTACATCACCCCATCTCATCCCAGCTGCTCATCCCAAGTGCAGACCACAGCACTTCCTAAATCAATAGACCAACTGCATGCCTAGCTAAGCATGGCTTCCCCTTTGCTGTAGCTATAGTAACAACATGTTTCCTTTTAAATAAACCTAGGAATGCCTTATATTATTGATTAGAAATATAAACATACACTGACAACTGGAATCTCTTTATGAGACTTCATTTTCTTCACTCTCCCTCTGCTTTACTGTAGCATCTCAATGGAGAATGGATGTCAAGAGAAGAAGAAAGCACAAAAGCAGATTTTCTGAGCTCTGAGGCTGTTGACTGCCAGATCCCCCTCCTGAACATCACAGAGGCTGTGCACTTCGTGGCTGGTGACGAGCCATTGGCAAGATGGCAAGTGAAAGTAGGAATTTTATCAAGTTTCTAAGAAGCGTTTTAGAAAGAGAAAAATCAGTTGTCATGGTGAATTAAAATGCAAAGCACAATTTGCTTCCTTTCAGAAATGAAATGCCTGTAGAAATTCTCACACTAATGTCACATAGAGAAAAAAACACCCCACCAACCAAAACAATGAGCTAAACCTAGGTGTCTCTCTAGCCAATCCAAAAGGGCAAATTACAACCACTTCTAGAGGTAATACTTGAGTTTGATGCAGTTGTGTTAATCAATTGTTAATCATTAGTATTCCATTTCTGAAAACCCCAGCTCAAACTCCTGATTAGACAGCAAGACTCGAGAGCTTTGACTCCCTGGGTACATGAGCAGGCTGGCTCCTGGGCAGGCTTGAGCTGGGATGTCACTGTCACAGTCATGGTCTGAATGGCTGCAGGAAGAAGCCTGTGCAGTATCTGCTTCTTCTGGGTTCTCTGCTGCAGTTTTAGCCCCATTTTTTTTCACTAAATGGTACCTATTTTTCTAAATATCCCCAGGAAACAAGTGCCTTCCTAACCCTGCACGCCTGCTGCCCTTGGACTCGCTCTAGGCCTAGATGGTTATTTTCTGCACATCAGTTGTTTTTTACAAGACTGAGATCTTTTAAAGGCTCTGAAGCTGAAGAGAATATATTGCCATTGTAGGGAGACTACAGATGTGCTCTGAAAATTGCAGCATGCCAAATGAAACACGTAAAACACTCCCCTCACCACTGCCTGTCCTGCACCCAGCTGAGGACACGTGCTGCCACGTGGCCTGGGGGAAACAGAAGGATGTTTGGCAGGGCACATCTTCTATCAGTCATTTATTTTGAAAAGATAAGGATTTGGGAGTTTAGGACATTAGGGTAAAACCCTGTGGGTACAGAGGCTGTTTGCTGCTGGGGTGGAGCTTGGACCTTCTTTGTGTCACAGACCAGGATTGAGCCAGGAGGGGAGGTGCTCTGCTCAGGGCTCCAAAACTTCTCCAAAAAGGTATTGAACTCTGCCAGCTGGGAGATGAAATGCTGCCTCATGGTAGAAGGACCTGAGAGGGAAACCCTCTGGGTGTTCCTGGCCAAGCCAGCTAAAATCATGCTATGGACACAGGAAGGTTTCTCCAGTGCTCCAGGACATTGTCCTCACAGCACAGGTCCCTTACAACTCTGATTGTGTTCAAGCGCTTCCTTTCAGCCCTGAGGAGGTCTGTACAATTTTTCTCATTCTTTTCCCTCAAAAACAGCTACAAAAACTCTTTCCAGGCACTAAAGCTCCAGAAACCCTCTGCACCTGGAAGCTTTCTGCCCTTTCCCTCTCCTTCAAACCCTGCAGAGGAACCAGGCTGACGGCTACGCAGCGAATGCTCAATTAAATCGTCTCCATCTGCACGTGAGCCTGGAACTCCTGTGGATCTTTAGATGAACAAATTGGGAAGGCAGAGCCTAGTGCTCAGTTTCAAAGACAGCTGGCCTTACATGGCAGCACAGAGAACAAAATCATGGAGCTTTTCAAGATAAAAAATTACTTTCAACTAATTCCACAGGTGTTCAAAAATTCAGGAAATTCCTCTTAAGACTTATTGCAGCTCATAAGACTTATTGATGATCTGGGTATCCACGTATCTACTTTTTAAAACATAGCTAAAGGATTTTTCAGAACCAAAAGTCAACACAATTATTTCTGGAAATGTCACTGTTCAATATTTTCAGAATCTCTCCCCTTTCCCATATCAAATCTCAAAGGAATCAGAAAAATTTCACTACAGCTTTTCTCACTACCAGTACTGGGGGAGCAGAAGCTCTTCTCAGCACTCTTTCATTTAATCTCCTGTTGTAGTCATGTTTCAGATTTTGCCCATTGTTCCCAAAACATGCTGCTGAACGCAGATAAGAAAGTACATGTGGCTACACCAGAGTATTTGGCATAATTAATTGAGATATCAAAATACAAACCCATGCTTGGGCAGCAGATGACTTGAGCTGTCCAGGCAGATGCCTGGGTGAAGAGGTGAAAGAGTTTGGCAGGCATTTATCTAATTTGGAAAGCAGCTCTCATCCTTTTCATTAAGTTGTTGCTGTATTTGTCTAGAATAGGGAAAAAAAAAATCACAAAAAATTCAGTGAAACAAAAACTGAATTTGAATTCAGAAGAGTTTTACACCTTTCAATTTTTTTTTTAAACTTTCTTACAAAGTCTATGTAGAGTGATGCCAATATCCAAGATCATTTCATAATGGGCGAAAAACCTGAGGCAGAAGCAACAGAGTTCCTGATCATCCTTTGCATTTATGCAGAAGCAGCTCTCTCTTTCCAGATGATACCAAGCAAACAAGGCCCAACTCTAAGTGGGTTTTTGCTTCTTAAGGTCTAAACATATTAAAGATTTGCTCAGCTCAGTTCTCATCAAAGTGTTTGTTCCACATCACTAAGATGATTAATGAAAAAGCAATTAAAAGAGCTATAAACCAGCCCAATTCTAAAAAGAGACCAAAATAGATGTTTATAATAGAATGTAGAAAAAAGATACAGATTAAAAAATAATCGAATTATAGGAGTTACATCTCACTCACAATGCTCACTTCAGACAGAACAATTAGTGCAATTTTACAGCTTTTTATATTTTTCCCTGTCTAGCCATTTTTTCACCCATTATTAGTGCACCTGTATTGAGACAATATTGGACACTCTGGTAAAATAATTAATTCAAATTAAGTTTAAATTGCATCAGGAATAACAAATTCTTAATGGAAATCTTGCTGCCAGAGTCTTTCAGTAAAGAGCAGGTCTACAGCGGGGTTGTCTGTTTGAATTTTTTGTCAAACTGCAGGAGAAATCCTTTATTTCTTTTAGAAGCATCTTTAACTGTAGTGCAACACACTAGAGTCTAATATGTCAATAGCCCAATATTTTCCTTAAAATGACGAATTTTACTAGATCAATGAATTTTACTGAATTTTTGGACCAATTTATATTAGTCCAAAGAAGTTATTTCACTTCCACAAGTTGAAATTGTGAATATCCATGAATGCTGCCTGTTCCTGCCCTTGTGGTGGTTTCTGCAGACACAAACACTCAGCTCAGAGTGCAGAACCATCCCATAAGTCATTGTAGGAGAATCTGCTCTATTATCTTCCATGAACTCTCAACCAATTTGTGATATTCCTGTTTTTCATGAAACTTACCAAGTATTTTTTGCTCTCTGTACTTCTGTTTATCTTCATTCAATTTAACTTAACATTCTTTCTGGGAACTGGAAGAGTTTATTGATTGATCAAAAACTTTATGGCCTCAGCCTTGTAAAAATCCCCTGCAAAGGGACTAAGGATGTTTCAGCTTTGTGGTCTCAGGAGAGGTGGAGGAGACCTGAGGATTGGTTTTTAATAGCAAGAAAACACAGGGGTACCTGATGAATCCAAAGCAAACCCTGTTAGATTTGCTAAACAGCAGCTTTATTTTGACTGTGAGAGGACAAAACCTGAAAAATATCTGAAAAAAGGGCTTTGCTTTCTTTCTGGTTCTCACCAGTGTCTAAAGCATGGCCTTCCCCAGGGTTTTGGGGTGCTCTTTAAGGCTCACACCACTCAAGACATCTCACAAAGCACTCTCAAAAGCAATCCACTTATCCACTCTTCTCTGGTATCTTTTCACTTTTACTGTGGAAAAATTAAAATATAAATTCACTCAACTCTTTGGTATTGTGTAAGCATTCTTATCTAAAAAAGGCCATGTTTAAAGCTTTCTGAATTATCCATTATGAGCTGGGATAGGTGGCTGTTCTAATGAACCTTCCTACAGAAATGAAACTGTTTCTATCTCATATTGTCCTCCCTTGCATCTTTTATAAAGTTAATTTCAAATAAACCTATATAATACATATTCTTTTTTTTTTTTCAGGCCAAGGATTTTACTTATTTATTTGCTATTAGTAAAAATGTGGTTCTGAGTCCCAGCCAAAAATGTTAATTGTGTTTCACAACTCCTTGAAATCGCCCTCTTATTACTTGAGTACATCTTCCATAAGGGTATCAGAAAAAAACCAAAAAAAACACCTTCAGGATAAAACCTAATAGCAATCAGAAAGCTGAATGCCAGCTGAGCCAAAAGATCTTTGGTTATTAATGAAGAATTTCCAGTTTGGAGCATTAAGCAATTTGTTAGCTCGCAGAGCCACTCACAAGCGGTTTAATTTATCTTGCTGGCACGCATCCAGCTCAAGGGGCCAGTGCTATGTGCTCCACAACGAGCAGACAGTCTCCATATGGAACATTATTACTTCTAAAGATGATTTTTGTATCATTTAGATCACTAACGATGGCTTGCAGTACAGCAATTCCCGAGTGCTGACCCTGTACGACGCGGTCTGCCAGGTCTGCCAATTCCACCCCGCCGGACTTTGTAAATTAAAGGTAATTTAAAGATCATAAAGGTTTAATACGGATCGTTCATCTCTTCCTTAGCCCTCTCCCTCTCTCTGATGTGCTGTGTGTAATAACTGCTCTGGAAAGGGAAAACCTATTTCACAGATCAGCTGCACAGCCCGACACTTTGCTTTTCTCTTTCACAGCCTCGTGTCTGCGATATTTTATTTCTTTTTCATATTTACGTGGGGAATGAACACCTGATAGAGCGTGCTTTATGGTGGACCTTTCTCACACAAACACCTCAGGAAAGCTCCTGGCTGCCAATATTTATCCCTTGCAGCTGTTGGTGGGAGTAAATAAGAGTGAGGAGCCTGCCCTGAGAGGCTTAACTCCACTTCTGAAGTGTCTCTACCATTTTCCCTCTCCCACCCTCTTTGGTGAGGGTATATCATTTCTATTCCCATTCTCTGCCTTAGCAAGAGGCACACAAAGATGCATGTTACACAGTTTTTTGTCATGTGAGAGCACCCTTGAGACAACATAAACCATGCCTGCCTGCATTAAACACTGCTAAGTACAAACATAGAGCATTCTGACAGTTTCAAAACCATAACCAAAAGTCTAGAGCTACATTTTAAACTGCCAACACGTTAGAAACTGCCTGCAGAGCACTATAATCCTCTGTTTTCCTGTGGAATTATTGCTGTAGCATCCCTTAAAAAGATCTTCCCTTCTCTTTTTTTCCAGAGGCCTGCATTAAGCAAATTAGCTGGTTTGCAGTGGGGCTTCAAAAAAATTTTGGAGGGTATTAGGTGGGATATTTGAATGTGCTTATCCTGCTTTCCTGCCCTGAGGCAAGTATGAATTAATAGGAGGCCACCAGTCTGCTTTTTTATAAAATGAAGATTAATCAGGTACATCTTAACTCATTTGCCTCACTATTGCCATTAATGCTAATGAGAAAATACAGTTTTAAAACCTGCACTGATTGCAAGTACATACCAGTCACCAAAATTTTAAAAAAGTTCACTTTTTTCCCAAGTAAGTGAGTGAATAGAAGTTACTTTATAGGCCTGTGTGGTAGTCTGACCCTGACTGGATGTCTCAAAGTCCCTCTGTCACTGCCCTCAGAGAGAAAAGGGCAGGGAAACCCAGCACAGCCCAACTGAGGACAAAACCACCTTAGTTTTAGATTAAAAATAATTGTTAGAATCATTTCACTTAAATCTAAAGTGAGGATTTTTGTCAAAGGCTTTCCTTATTCTTAAGTTTTTGAAACTCAGAAATGTATATGGTCTCTCAATATGGTGTTCTCTAGGGATTATAGTAATTTCTATTCTAAAATGCTTCAAGGGAATATTTGATCTAGGCTTCCAATTGCATCAGACCACAGTCTAATTATACCCCTTCTACATTACTCTGGAACACCTAAATTGCTTCCAGAAAAGGTGTTTCAATTAGGGGACATTTTATATCAGCCCATTTCACATTCTGTACCACACTGTATCACATCAGAAGAAAAAAAAAACACTTTTTTTTTTTTTTTTAATCAGACCATCAAGCCCTTGAAAACAACAATGTAATAAAATCTAATTAACATCCAGGTTTTAATGCTGAAGATCTGTCATGTTCTATCATGTTGTGGTCATTATGAGAATGCTTTTTGTTTCTCTACCTTACCCATTACCCTAAAGTGGCATTATTGACTAATGCAGTTTGCAAAAGTTTGGGGCACCAGTAGAGCATTAGGCAGAAAACACAGGAACAGGAACAGGACACATATCAGTCTCAGAAAAACAAAGGAAGGAAAGGGGAAAATGTGTTTGGTAGCTTTTCCATCCTGCTGTCCCACTGTGGCAAAGACATCCCCATTGTTCCCAGAAGTATTCCAGGTTTTTCTGGGAATCTGCATGGTCAGATAAAGTCCCACATGGCCAACACAGGCTAACTCCTCCACAGGATCTTCCCATGGGGCAGATCTTTAACTCCATCTGTTAATTATGTCCCTGTGTTCCCTTCTTAGATACCCAAGTGCCTTCAACCCATGTGGGACCCAGAGAGCCCCCCTGGTCCTGCTGGGAGAGGAGCAGCTCAGCCCAAAGGCTGCTGTGCCCACAGAGCATCCCCTCACAGGTGTCTTTTGGGATGTTCTGCCCCACCATGGCACCGTGGATATGCTCAGCTGTTCTCTACAAATCCCTCTAGGAGCCTAAATTCTAATGCACTTCTTTATTCTGCTTTTATAGCATTGCTTCTGCAAATGTTTATAAAGAGCAGTAATGCAATATTTCAAATGGAGCTCTTGTCTGGTCTCAGGCTTTGGGAGTCCCATGGAGCTGACCTTTCATGGATACCTGACACTCACCAAATTGACAGCTGGGAATAATGACCACACACACCACATGAGCGTGGTAAAAAATGGGAAAAGAGTCACATTCTGTTGCATCCATCATCCATTTATGACAAAGCACCACCCCATTGCCAAACATTCAAAGCTACAAGGATCCCAAGCTGGAACTGGAAAACTTCCATAGTTTACTTGCTGTAAGCAGAAAGCACCAACATTTAAATTGCTGCTGTTTCCTTGTTTCAAGAGACAAGTGAATTTCTGCTTATATCCAGAAATTAATAATTGCTAATTTCTTATCTTTCTTATTCCTTTTTTTTCATTGACCTTCACCTCCAACCCATTTTTTATTTCCCTTTTTTGTTTTGGCAGGAAAATACATGCAATATAGATGGACTTTGCTATGGTGAAGGAGAGTCAAGCCCTACAAGCCCTTGTCTTCTCTGTGAACCTGTCATTTCTAAGTTCACCTGGTCTGTTAATGAAAGTAAGACAGGGGTTTCTTTTCTAGAACATAGAAGTGCTTATCTGGGAATTTATGACTCATTTTATTAAATATATTCCTCCATTTAGCTAACCTGAATCTATCCTGTCCACTGCACATGGACTGTTTGCAGTGGGAATAATTGGGTACATCAGAAATGCAGACTCCACTGCTTGCACAATGTACCTTGTTCTGTCTGAAACCTGATAAATTTCAGATTAATAAATGAAAAAATGCCTGAAAATTAGAATTTGATATACCAGTGCCTCATGCAGTGCCCAAGTCTCTCAGCTCAAGGCAATGAACCCCAAATATCTCTGTCAGCATCTCGCAGGTACCAATCTTTAAGGAGGCAATTTGGGGAAAATACTGTTTTTAAAACACCAGCATGTATTTTTGGTGGCTGGAAGAATTGCTTCCTTTCACTGAGCCAAATCCTATGGAATTTCTCATAGCAGAGCTTGGCCTGGCAGGGAGTCCCAGTGCTCAGGCACTCATTACCTGCACTGCCACAGAACCCAGGGGCTCATTCTGCAGCCCCTTGAGGCAGGGGTCACAGAGAAGGCTGACTTTTGAAGCATCTCCTGAAGGATGAAGACTAAATTGTAGTTTTTTCATGGCTACCTGCCCAGTGTAAACAACAACCATTGCTCACCCCACTCTTTTACAGACAGTCCGTGCTCCCAGCAGCTTTATCCTCACAGCCCATCTCCTCCCTTACGTGAGCATGTTTGCATCTGGTCAATATAAAGATTATACTACTGCTTTTATGTAAGTCCCTGTGGTGCTTCCACAAGGAGTTTCTCTGCATTTTAGGCTTTGTAAACCCAAACACATTACAGAAAGGTGTGTGAGTCACAGAACCAGTCTGCTTCAGTTGTTCGGGGTTTTATTACATTCCAAAAGTTGGCCCACTAAAAATCCATTTGGATATCACTTGGATGAGTCGTTAAAATGCCTAAGGGTGAGTCAGATGTGAAAGAGAGTCTGTACACTTGAAGGCTGTTTTTTCCCCAGAAAAATACTTAATCCAATGAGGGATATTATGTGTGACTCACAAACCTTGCCTCCTTTCTGTCACAGAGTGCTAGAAAGTTTTGGGGGGGTTCCACTAGACCAGGTTGCTCAGAGCCACATCCAACCTGTCCTTATATTCTGCTGGCCAGAGCAGCAGCATCCCTAGGCATGAGCTGGTGCTGGGTGTTACACAGACAGACTCATTACTAATACCAAAACAGCTCGATTTTCAAATTCGGGAAATGGTTTTAAAAGTAAAAACTGCATTTGTTTTGAACTTTATAAAACTAGAAGTGATCTGGGAAGTCTGAAAGTGAACTCATGGTTCACTTTTAAATGTCAAAATCTAAAAATATTTAGAAGAAAAGTTTTGTCAGTCTTTTTTCCAAAAGTGTGAAAACTTCTCTAAAAGTTCTGCAGTAATAGGGAGAGTGTATATATATTTACTGGATGGCAAGCAGATCTCTGTAGCATTAGAAACATTCCACAGACTCCTTTCAGAACATCTGATTTTATGTTATTTTGTGCCTAGCACTTCCACTTACCATCCATTCAGTTAACACCTTTGTGTTTATCCCTAAATGCATACCCTGCATCAATATTTCATTGATTACTTTGGGCACAACTTTTATGGGCTCCATGGCTTTAGTGTTTGGGAAATAAAAGGTAAATGAATAGATGGAAGCTTTCAACACTTATGCCAGGACAATCTGCTGGACAAGCATTTTAGAAAGCTCTCATAGCACAGAAGCAATAAAGGAGACACATATTTAAATAATTGCATCATCTAAGCTGTGCTATGGAAAGCAAAGTTGGATAAAAATTATATGCACCACAAAAAAAACCCTAATGATAATTTCCCATGAACATAGTGCAAGGAGTCCTTATGAGAACACATATATAGTTCATAATGTTAGAGCATGGCTTGAAATTAATCCTGGGTATTAGAAATGTGCTTTAAGTTAAACAAAACTACTGTCAAATTACGCTGTGAGAAGATTCCTTTAAATATCAATACCTGTCAATTTATACTAGTGGCTAAAGAGGAGAGATGTCTTGAGACTGAGGAGGCTTAGGACATGGAGATGAAATTCTTGGCCCTGAAAAGAGCTGCTGTCACCTCAGGGTACTCATCTGATCTTTTCCTTGGTTTCTAATTATAAAATGTAATCATTTTCTCTACCTTGCCCTCCTTACCTATGTGCATTGAAAGTGTCTTCGGGTAGCATTTATCTTCTGCTGTTAAATAGCCTTGTAAAATTAGAGGGGTTGTCTTCATTAAGGAAATGCTGAATGTAAACAGCAACCCTAGAAATAACAGTGCCAATGGTGACAATGTACACACCACTGTCACTGGGGATGGGCAGTCTCAGCATCACTGATGGATCTCTGCTGGCACTGGAAAAACCTTTGTTCCTGATGAATGTCCAACTGAATTCCCTCAAACTGCTCCTTTAATTACTCCTCATGGGTAAAGGCAGGAGAGCCTACTCAATGGAAGAGTTACAATTTATTTTTCCTTCTGAGCTGCCCACCCAGTTCATTTGTCATTCAGCATTTTGAGATTTATTTTATTTATGTTTAAATGGATGGATGATAGGTAGATTAAATATGTATGTAAGTATAAGAAATATAACTGACTACAGATTTAGGAAGAATTGGGACTAGGGGGAGGTTATAGAAATCATGCATTATTTACTCCCATATATCAGATAGCACATCAAAATTAATCAAAGTGCAGGATGGGACAAAAATAGGGCACAAAAAAAGAGGGGGAGGAAAAAGGTGTTCTTTTGGTAAAGCTATTTGCTGCTTCTAACACACAAATCTCTTCCTCCATCAGCCTCTGGGCATGCTCTGCATGTTTTCTTTGAGAGCATTCCTTCAAAGACCCACTCTGAGAACCTTTACGTGGGAGAAAGAGGAGTTTATGTAATCATGGTTTCATTTTTGCTGTTTAGACAACCTGCCTCCTGTGTTCCAGGCCCCCTCCAGCCAGCTGCTGACATTTATTGGTGAGAATTTTGTTTACCAGCTAATAGCAGTGGATCCAGAAGGGTCAGCTGTGCTATTCATCTTGGAGGCTGGGCCACGGGGCGCCCGGCTCTCTCCTGCTGGCCTGCTGCTCTGGAAGGTTGAGTCAGAAGAAATGCAGACCTTTGAATTCACTGTGTCAGATGAGTGCAATGCACAGAGCAGGTACTCTGTTGAGGTAAGGGAAAGAACACTTTAAAGGAAAAACAAAACAAACCCGTTTGTCATGTCAATGCAATTGTGCAATTGTCATCATAGCTAATAATTTGTTACTGTCTTGAAAAACAAGGCTTCAGCTATTTTCTCCTCATAAGTGCATAATATCCAGCACAGCAATAATGATCAATTAATGGAATAAATATCTCTGAGAACATAGAAACTATATATACAGGGAACAAGAGAGAGTGCTATTGATTGCTGTTTGAAAGAACATTCTCGCAGAGCCTTTTAATGGTTCATTAATCTGCTTTAAAATTCACATTTTGCATCTGGATTGCACAAAAAAAGCATATAACATAAAAGACCAGGCTTTAGCTATAAAAGGGAGATTATAACTCATTCTCAATGATATTTTTAGAGGAAGTCTTGCTCTTATGTCTTTACTCCACACTCTAAGTTTCTTGGCAGAGCTTGTGCATGGCTTTGTCTTTATTGTATGGGCTAACATTAATCCTCTGATCAGATGAGCTAATAAAGCAGGATGCAGACTCTTGACATAAGAACAGTTTTGTGAAGAAAAGATTTTTATTCCCAGAGATTTCTATTTTTGCTCATTCAAACCACAGAATACCAATCTGCTGAACCCACACAGCAAAGGGGAAACTGGAGCCTAGATATGGCTTTAATGGAAATATTTCAAGCTAGACCTGTGTTATCTGGGGGAGATAATGCAGAGCTTTGAATCTGTAGAAATGCATTACTTGTACATACGTAAAATAGAGCCATGGATCTCCCTTCCCTGAAGAGAGACACCAGATAAGGAATGCCACAGTCGTGTTCCTGCCTGGGAGACATTTGCAAAGTGAAAGAGGAAGGTGGGCAGGCAGGCAAAGAGAAAAGATTTTTCCTTTCTTCTTTGAAGAATAAGGAACAAATTCTGCCCTCAGATACAATGTGAAATCTGCTGTTACAGCAAATAAGATTGGGGTTTTTTTTTCCTTATAAGGAGTCAGAATGTGCCCCTAAATGATGAAAAAATAAATCCCTTTGAAGTGGAGCTCTCAGTCAAATAAATAAGTGCAGTGAGTATAAGACCATCTATCTAGACAAAGGAAATTGGTTAGAAATGTTTCCATAATAATAGCTAACAAGTCTGTAGTGAAATCTCTCCCTTCCTAAAGGGGAACAATACACATCCCAGCTGTGGTTATTCAGAGGAACCTTACCAGAATCCCCTTTTGCCTTTTCCAGGTTGGAGTGAAGCCCTGCAGCTGCCTCAATGGTGGCACATGTGTCACCAACATTAAATACCCTCCAGGCCTTGGTGAATACCTGTGCTTGTGTCCAAATGGATTTGATGGAGAATTCTGCCAGGAAGACATCAGGGACTGCAAATCAAACCCCTGTGGCAGCGGAACCTGCGTGGACAGTGTGGGGAGCTACTTTTGTAAATGCCCCCCTGGTTTGGGAGGTAACACCTCTCTGTTTGCATCTCTGCTTTAATCACACACGTACTGAGCTAGAGGATTCTTTGAGTGTAGCATGACCACTGTCAGAATCTGTGGTATTGGTGATTCTGAGATTGTAGAAAGTCTCTGTCTTTCTGCCCTGCTGCCAAAGAAGAAGCCATAATTCATCTCTGCTGTTTTCAAGGTTGTTTATTCTGTTTATCTCTAACATGTTCTGCTGCCCTGCCGCAGCTCTGTCCTGCAGGGCAGCGTGTGGGGCTCTGCCCTCTGTGGGATGTTACAAACATTAAATACCAGAAACTACCTGTGCTGGATTTACAATAACGTGCCAATATCTGTCACCTACGTTGAACAGTGTGTCCCCAGCCTAAACCAACAGAAAAATGCCAACACCACAGTGAAACATGGAGGGCATGAAGAAGGAGAAAAAGGACAAGACACACCCAATTTCCTCCATCTTGTCCCCTTTGGACCCCTAATCTAGAATCCTAAAATTTTACTTTTGCACCCGTGCCACACTTAATTATTACTCTTATCAAACACACAAAGCTTGTAATTCATCCTGTAAGATTGAAAACTCTTTTCCATGGACAGAGATCACAGACAGTGTCTCTGGGGGCTCTGTCCAGGGGGGTTCCTGACCCCTGCCAGGGTCCCAGACCTGCCAGGGCAGACAGAGGGAAGCCCTGGATTCCCACAGGCCACAGCATCTCCAAATGGACTGCAAACAAAATCCTGCTCTTCTACTGCCCTGGCTTAGCCTTAGACATAGAGAGATGATATTTCTCTATCTAATAATGAGGAAAAATGACCTAAAGCTCTGTTATCCTGAAATGATCACTCGAGGAAGACGTGAACCTCCCAGATCTCTGTTGCTTCCTGCTCATTTCCCATGGATTTGTCCCTCCATGAGATGAGCTAGGAGAACACTGAGTGAAAGAGAGAAAGGCAAAAATCCAGGGCCTCTTTGCACTTAATTTCATTTAACTAAGTTGAGGAAAGAACTAGGATTAAATGAGGTTTCTTAAGTCTAGGAAGAAGAAAATATGGAAAACATTGAAAAATAAATTGTCCTCTAGTCCTTCGTGAAACTTCAATAAATTTAAGCATTAGAAAATCCCAATCCCAGTGAGTTGTCAGACATGATGATGAAACAAAATCTAACCCCTGAAATGCTTCAAGGCTTGTGTCTTGGTTTCAAAATTCTATCCAAGCCAAAATCAGAAGAGCTGGCCAAAATGTGATTTTAAGAAATTAAGGGAAGAAAGATGATCACTTTTCTCTGTTCTGTTCACATTCTTGAGCCCTATGAGGTTGGCTGCTGCCAGTGTTACAGGTTTGAAAAATAAAGTAGAAGTAACAGCAAATGCACATAATTATTACTGCTATATTGTGCATATATACAGAAAAACACTCATTTTTAAACAAAAGCAGCGAAAAGATTTTACTCCGTGGGCAAGGTACCTTTCCTGCCTGTCAGCAGCTTTATTGCTTTGGTCATGTGGGACTGCAAGCCCAGATTTCATTTCTATAAAATTCCAGCAGAAACATAAAAGAAAAATCTCTCAGAAGTCTATAAAAATGACCTAAAAGATCTGTGACACCTAATCTGTGTTGACTCCAGGTAATGCTCCCTAATGGTCAAAGCCTGCTGCTGTCCAAAATCTTTACAACAGAGACTCGACTGAGGCAAGAACACACAAACCTAAGCAGGGAGAATAAAGTTCTAACATAGAAGCTTGATAAAAATATAAAAATCCCTAAGCCAACCAAACATATGCAGAATGTTTATAATCCCCTGGAAAAAACATTCCTATGAGCACAGGAAAATTTGGGAATTTTTTATGGTGTAATTTATGGAGCTATACAATGAGAAAAGGCTTTGATTGCCCGTAAGGAGTTTGATTAAATGATTAAAAATCAATATAATTCCATGAGTTAATAACTTCAGTGGACCTGCTGACTGGAGAGACAAAGGCACACAGAACCTTGATGGCCAGAGAAAAACCAGGTTTGCCTTCATCTTTAGATCTTGCAAGTTAAATAACAGTGCAAGGGTTTTGCTGTTTTTCCTGCTTCTTCCCAAAATGCCAAAACACAAGCAACAAAAGAAAATAAAATATGATTGAGTGAAAAAGGAATACATTGCAAAGTTTTAATAGCAGGTGAAAAATTATAAACAAATGGAGCTGCGAGCCAGCTGGGAAGCAGGTGATTTTACTTCAGGGCAGGTTCGTGACAACAATAAAAGCTCATTCTTGATGCTGTGTTTATGCCTCAATTCCCCAGAAAACCATCAATAATCTAATGAGAAGGCAATGCTTTGCAGCTCAAGTGACAGCACCACTTCACCATCAAATCTTTACAAATGACAGCAAACAGACAGCAGAAACAAGAAGTGAACTTGTGAGAGCTTCCCCTGCGAGGGAAGCAGCAACTCAGGTGCATCATTGTGAGGGTAAAATGTGAGAATGGCAGGGAGAAAAGCCAGTAGGAAATCTGAGAGAAGGCCAACTCCAGAATTATTGCCGGGTCTCTGAGTGTTCAAAGCTCATTGATTTTTCATCTGCATTGTCAACAAGATAACAAAGCTTCCTGCTGTTTATTCTTTTGGCCACAGAATGCAAGAGCATCACCCACCTGAGAACTCCTCCTTGATAACTATCCCAACCACAAAATCATTATTTCTTTCCCCATATACCAGGGATGAGTACAAAGTTGGGTGTGGGATAGCAAGCAAGATGGAGCCATAATTTCATTTTATATTTCAGGAAACTGAAGAAACTCCCAGGATTTGTTACTGGTTTCTAATAACCATAGAGAATCTAAATAGGATTTTTCTGTTCCTTTAGACTCAATGTGAGCACAATCAAAAAAACTTTCTTTGCATCTGTAGGTGGTCAGCTCCTGTCAAGGCAAGAAAGGACTTTATTTCCTCAAACAACTTCCCATGCAGGGATGGAGAAATACAGCTGGCACACAAACAGATGGTTCAGCCTTGGAACTTGATGAACTTCTATTCCTATTATTTTTATTTGTACTGTAGCAGTGCCAAGACAGTTGAGACTCCCCTGTGCTACAGTGCACAGGAGGTCATGTAAACAGAATAATTGACACTTCTTGGTGCAATTTCGTATGCATTTCTGCTGCTTCTTCAGCATCATGCAGCCAAGTTTCAGTCTTTGTAAACATTTTTTCCTTGGATTCAGCAGGTTTGTCATTATGCCCAAGTTGGTCAGACACTGTTTAAAATCAAATATCTCTGTGTGAAAAGCAGTGCTTACATAGTTTCACCTTTACATCACAAAAATCAGCCAAGGAGCTGAATTTTAGCTTGTTACTTATGGTGTTCCTTGATTTCTGTAATTCCCTTGTCTTTGAGATATGAAAGACAGCCCTTTATGAAAATAGAGTATTGAAAGGTGAGAAGGAAAGTATGAGAGGGACCAAGGGAGAAGTGACTGTTGTTACTGAAACTGGGAACTTTGATCCTCCTCTCGTTGTTTATGGTAGCATGTTTAGTCTTTGTGTGATACTCAGAGAAAGAAAGTAATTAGTAATCTCATCAGAGTGCTCCTCATTCAATATTTTCCATGTGATGTCTAATAATTTCCCAATGCATAACCAGAAATCAGCATCAGAGAAAAGCAGCCTGATGCCAGGAATGTGATAATTGAATTATGAAATATAAATACTCAGCCAAAATTTCACAAGGGAAGGAAAAAGGTAAGCCTGGCCCTGCAACACTGTGTGATGTGATTTCAATAAATGAAGCAAGAAGCATGAAAACCATAACAGATTATGTTAAGATGGCACAGAAAAAGGGATGTGGCTTTCATGCTGCTGTTCTTTTTTTCCTTGAGAAGAAGCAGGCATGGGAAGGCGATGGCACTGACTTTTTCGGCTCAAACTATAAAGAGACTTCATTTTAGTTTTCTACATTGAGATACTATTTTAACATGAAAGGACAAGTGGAAGCTGTCTGCAATGCTGAAGCAATGAGAGATTATGTTGTAGGAGATGAATAATAATGTTCTGTTTTTATTATCCTGCAATTCATTGCTCTGTGACAAATTTCTTTTTGAAGAAAAAAAAAAAAAAAGATTATTTTATCCTTAGACCTTTTGTCACAATAAATCTGGATATCTGATATGGACCAAACCTTTCTGTACCTGGTGCTATGTCTTGAGGCATGTCCCTGGGTTCTCCAGAAGCTGTCCCAATCTCCTTGTTTATTCCTGCAGGGACAAAGGGGATGCCTTAATCAAAGTGCTCTGGGCTGGTTTGTGGCTGCCCATCCTGTGACCAGCAGCAGCCAAGCAAGTTTGCCCAAATGCACAGAGACAGCAGCACCTGAGGCCTGGAGGAGTTTTAAACAACATTATATCTGATTCCTCATTGCTGTTCAGATAGTAATTCTATCTTTTGGGTCACTCTCCCTTAATTTGATTCATTAAATCACTCAAAGTTGTGAATTTTAAAATCAGTTGTTCTAAGGGATTTTTAAAACCTTCTTTCTAAAATCAGCAATAGTCAAGAGATATTGTTTTGGATTCAGATCCTGTGGCAGCCTGTCCTCTGAAAATCACTGAGCCAGTACTGTGGCTACTGTTCCTTCAAATTTTGATTTTAAATAGAAAAATTTGAGTTGTTTTTAATAATATAATAATTTTGTAGGGTTTATTTTCAACCAGACTCTATCAGGCTAGGTCACAGTTACGTGAGGTTCACATAGAAACAGAAAGTACAACAGATGTCAGTACATGGCTCCTCTTATTCTAAAGCCAAAATGGGGTTTAAATGAAAGAATGAAGAACCCCAATTCATGGGGGTCTTCAATACATGACAATGATCTCACATTAATAAGACAACAAAAACAGCAGCAAAGACATGAAATGCAGGGGGAATATTAATTTCATTTATGTGCATTTTTATTTAACATACACAGCTTTCCATGAGCAGTAGTCTCAAATTCAGCACTTCTGGTGCCAATAATGACAGTAATAAACAGTGTGATAAAAGCAGGTTTAAGTGAGACAGTGGGGAATTTGGCTGGAACATGAGTGACATACCCTGTAATGAGTTTGTAGCTGAGGAGTGAGCCTTTGTCTGCTTCAACATTTGAGCTGAACTATAAACAGGGAGCCTTTCCTGATTATTAACTTCCCCTTTGCTTTGCCACAGGGCTTACTTGTCAGGAGGACAAGAACGAATGTGAAGAGAGCCTTTGTTTTCCTGGAGTGTCTTGTATGAATACCTTTGGATCTTATGCATGTGGAATTTGCCCCACTGGGATGGAGGGAAATGGTAAAACTTGCAAATGTAAGTGTTTTACATGAATTATTGTAAGAGACTGGGGGAGGGAGGGAATGGGTTCAATTCTACTGCTATTATCCCTAATTGAGTATTTTGCCACTCATTTAAAGTACAGACCCTTAAATGTAAAAAAAAAAAAAAAGGACTACTATCATGTTATATTAATGTGAATATTTGCAAATTGCTCTGCTATTTTTCATTTTGGTAGAGAACGAGCACCACAGCCTACAAAAAAGTATTTCACAGACAGATAATTTGCCAAGGACACTCTGCACATTCTGCACTATTTCACTCCCAAATGTACACCCATGAGTGAATATTTGGTGAGCATCTCCAGGCTGATTTTGCTTTGGGTGACAGCTGCTAGGAGAGGAAGAGAAAGGTCAATGTGCCAAACATTTCCATCCTTTCACCTCAGTTTCCAAGGTGTGTTTTCATTAAAGGACACAGCCCAGGGGATGCTTGTTGTGGAGTCATTCCTCAGATCCAACTAGTGAAGGAAAGGGCCATGAACAGTTTTAAATCTGCTCAGTATTTGCTTTTAGAGCAACAGACTCTTTATTGGGGAGCCTATGGTGATTTTGTTCTCTGAGACCTTCCCAGTGCACTTGATGTGACCCACACACACTCTGTATCAGTCAAATAGGTAAAAGCCTTCTCCAATTTTTTTTTTTTTTTTTTAACCAGAAGGAGATAAATCCACATTGAAGAGTTTTTACTTGTTTCTTGGTATTTCCAAAGAAATCTAGAAATGAAAGATGCAGATATTTCCTGTGCAGCCATTAACATTTCCTCACACTGACTACAGAAAGGAAAAAAATATCCATTGTAAACAGACTGAGTAGTAGCTGCAGGACCCTGGCTCCAGCAGCACAGCTTCTGCCAGATTTACCAAACATTCCTTCAATTATATTGCCAAACACCTGTATATAAATTTTTCTGTGATGTATCTTTTGGCCACATTGGTTATTTCAAAGTGATTTTACATCTGTTTCATAAATGCATATTTTAACTTTCCCCATAAAGGAAGGATATACCAAATAATGTGCTTTTGAAAAATGTAACATTTCTTACTTTGCATTTTTTAATTACAAAAAAAAAAAATCTGTTTCTGAAATGAACATTTATTAGAAGGAATAAACCTGAGGGCTTATTTGCTTACCTAGGATAGGACAGAAATCATTATTTTTAGCTCTGATTCAGAAACTTAACATTCCTGTTCATACCTCCCTTGCTTAAGTGAGTATAAAGGGAAGGAGGACTGAAGTTGTTCTGTACAATGAGCAACAGCTCATTGTATTGTTTTATATATATATATAAAGAGTCAGAATTTCAGGGTCTATTAAGAGCAGAGAATACTCAAGAGACCCAAGACAATAACTGTTTGACTTACAGCGCTATCCACATAGACTTTACCCCTAGTTCATTACCTTAAAGTTACGCAGAAAATCACATTTTTCAGAGTTTCCTCATTGCATTCACGTGCAGTTTTCACAAGTATGTCAATCCACACAGAGCTGGCAGCTGAACTGACTGAACCAACACACTCACCAGCGTTTCAGAGAGAAGGAGAGATTTCAATGGGGCAAAACTCAGCCAGAGCACAGCTGCCAGGGTGAGGAGCAGCATCCCCATCCAAGGAGCAGTGCTGTCAGACACTGCTTGACCTGCACATTATACTCCCAGACAAGCAAAATTCAGAAAATTTAGGCATAATAAATTTTCCTATACTTGGCTGAAGCTTTGCTGCGTGCCAGCAGCTGGACCCACCTGATCTGCCTTTATTTGCTTGTTGGCTTCCAGAGTAAACTTGTGTCAGCTTACCTGATTTGCTGTTGTTGTGGCTTTTTATCATCAATCACGGCTCAGCTCTAACACCTTATTTTTGTCTCTGTGATATTTTCCACAGCTGTGCTTGCTGCTGACGTTACAGAAGCTTTAAGCAGTGGCAAAGGTGAATTGAACAGGACTGAGGTTAAGCAGCCACTGCAATCCTCAGAGACAAAGGATTCTCCTGTAATTAAGAATTTTAACATAAGTGATAGACACGGTAGGTATACAAGGATATGAATTCTTTTTCATTTGGGAAAGATTATGGATTCAGAAATCGTTAATTTTAGCAACTTAACAGTAAACACAAACTAGCTAATTAAAACACAAGAAAATTTGAGTTAGGAAAAAAACACTCAGTGCATCAGAATGGGGATTGCTGCTAAACAATTTGACATGGAAGGGAGGGATTACAGCAATAACAGTCAGAGTGGTCAGGCTTAATTAGACATCACCACTCCTGAAGTAGGACAAAACCACCCCAAATTGTAGTGATCAATGCAAAGCAAGTTGATTAAAGTGGCAGCTTATGCCAGCTTGCCATGACCAAGTGATGCTGGTGTTTTATTTCAGGATTCAATAAGCAACCACTGAATTGCTACTGAGTTTTAATCATAAGATCAACTCGAGGATGAACTTGCCTGTGGCAGTAGCTTTTCCCAGAGCTGCAGCCCTCTCTGACATGGGTGTGCTCCTGCACAATGATTGTGTTGGTGCTGCTCTAATGAGTGTTGCATTTTAATTGATTTTCCAGTGAAAGCAGGCGGCAAAAAATTGAGATTGGTCATATCCGTTGTAGAGACAACAGATAAATAACATATTTTATATGTAAAAATAACATATATGTATATAGTATATATATTACATATGTATATATTATATACATATATTACATGTAAAAATAACATATTTTATATGTAAAATAAAAGGGGGTTTTTTTCTTACCCTTTTTTTTTTTTAAATATCTGTACCAGGCCAGCCAATCCCTAAGCAGAACCTGCCTCCTGCAGGTATCCTGTATCATGATACTGTAGGTAAAGTGCAAGAATAATGCAGAAAATACATGAGAATCATGATGGACACCTCACTGGAAGCAATTAAAAAGGATCTACAACCATAATTAAGATTGTGTTCATCATCTGTTCTCTGTCTTGACTATTATGTACTTCACAGGAAGTTCATATACACTTGCTATTCAGTGACATCATAAGTGGTAAAATATTATATACTACCAGAGTGTTAAATTTTGCATATAGTCCTAAGATAATTAAAGCAGTTTTCTGTAATACAAGATTTGACACATTAAGGATGATTTCCAGATCAGAAACATATGTACTTCACAGTGTAGTTTCAAAAGCACAGTATAGGTGCTGTAAGGTTTGATAATCACCTTCCAATTATAAAAGACCAAAAAGATGTCAATAATACCTTTTCTCACTCAGTTAATCTTTCACTTATGCTGAAAATTACAGTTTCTATATTTTACATGATAAATGCCAGACAACTCCGAGTAATAAACTTGAAAACATGTAATTAGAGGACTAATAAATCTTGCTTTAATGAGAAACATCTGTTCTGTTACACTGTGCCTACAGGACATTCTCCTGTTTGGCTCAAGGTTTGGGTACCATTTTGCATTAATTAGACTTTAAAAGAATAAAAGCAGTTTTAAAGCTTTAGCTGGGCTAAATTTTAGCTATGTATTTCATCTGATAAATGATAACTAAATGCTTGCCCTGCCTTGTTTTGGCTGTGCAGGAGCTGTGGCACACAGCTGTGCCAGCCGGCCGTGCTTCCCCGGAGCGCCGTGCTTCGACCGCAAGCCGCCCTACGTTGGGTACCTCTGTGGCCGCTGCCCTGCTGGCTTTTTTGGAAATGGTCGGAGCTGTGCCAAAGTCCCCAGAGCAGGTACTTTCTGGGTTTTATTTAGAATTTTTAAAAGGTTTTGCACAGGAAGGCTGTGAGGCAGTGTGAGCTGGTGTGGCGTTACAGCGCACTGTACTCCGGGATCAAGCGCTGGTGGCTGGGTTGTGTCACTCACACCTCAGGAGCAGCTGGTAAGAATTATTTCAGGAATACCTGGCTCCATCAGTTGAAATCCAGTAGATTAACCACCTCATTTGCTGCTAGGGGGAATTCAGGGCTTGTTCAATGGTATGAATCACCACATCTGTATTTCAGCCACAGCACTGGCACAGGAACGCAGGATTTGTTTCCTCCTCAGTGAGATCAGAACATGACACATGCCAGTGTCACTCAGCTCTCCTTCTTTCCTAATTCTTCTGCTGCAAGGCATCTGTTCTGCAAGGTGACCTGTGAAGACGATAATAAACAAAGTGTCATGTAAGAAGAACTATACCAACAACCGAAGGCAACAGATAAAGAATTTCTGTAGTATTCATAGCCTGAGCAATAATCTTCCTTGGGGAGTTCTGAAAATCAGCTGCTCCCATTAGTCTCTGAGGACTGAAGAGAAGGTCTCTTTAAAAGAGGTCTGTGGTGAAAGAAAAGCTGGGTGCTGACCTCAGGCACAAAGTGGCAATGGCCCAGCAACCGCTGTCCTCTGATCCTTCTCTCTGTCAATGATATTCCCACAACTCAATGTGTGGTTCTATAGGGACAGTCTGGATGATTGTCCCCTTTTTACTGCCAGGAGTACTCGTGTCTATTCCTTAATTACAATAGTTGCCAGGTTAGATTCCTTGAAATCTTTTTCCTAAGTATTCAAGACTGAGTGGCTTGAAACCTGTCAAATTGTTCCCTGACCTCCTACACTTGACTGACCCCCCTTCACTTCCCATTCTGTTTCCAAATCAATGATTTTTATCTTGATGTTGTATTTTAACACACTCCACCAAAGTGGAAGCAATTTTGCTGCTTAGTGTAGGTATCATCCCATCTCTTGGAACTATAAATTGATTTTAGCCAGTTCTCAGAATCTAAAGGTCACAAAAATAAACTCAACATTTTTCTCGCCCTAGCAATGAGTATGTACAGAGTGTTACTTTGTCTGCCAGCATCACTAAGCCAGCTATTGACTCTTCTATAACGTGGGGAAGCTGTAAAAGTTGTTGAGGAAGAAAAAAAATCATTGTGCATATAAATAACTTTTCTGTTATTGCCCAAAGCTGCACCTTGTCATTAATGGGATAATGGCATACACATTGTGCACCCCAAAGGTCCTTTAAATGCTTTTGAGTGGAGCAGACATTCTATAGTTGCAGGTATTGGTACAGTAAATCAGGCACACTTACACTGTGCTTACATAAACATTAACCAATAAATTTGTCTGTGTTCTAGAAAGGGAATGCCGAGGGAAGCTGCCATTTGCTGTGATTCATACCTGTCATATACAACCCCAGGCAAAGATTTAAGCAATATCCCAGGTATCAGGACCTAAAACAAGTACATGCTTTCTTCAAAAGAGAGCTGTATATCAGAGGCAGGGGGATTGTTTTACATTTTTCTCTTGAATATGCAAACTGAGCCAGGACTTCATGATGCAAATGATGCCAGCTTGAACACTTCAGGAAAGGAATGAAGAGGAATTATTTTTTTCATTCCAACAGAAGCTTATATTCACTCCTGTGAATTATATCACAACACAAGCAAAGATAATCTTGTGCCTCAAGGTTAAATGAGAGTAGTCATTTGTTTTAATACCTAGAAATGGAAGCAATTGTTGCAGCTTTATGAGTGTCCTAATTTATGGCCAAAATGATGGGTTTAACTTTGCTTCCCAAGCGCTTTCCCGGTAGAAGCAGAAGTATTGTATAGCATTGATGAATAAAAGATATCAGACAAAAAAGAATTAACTCTCAATTAAATTTATGTACAGTTGTGGATTATGATTATTGTGAAATCCTCCCTGTTGTAATAATAGCTTCTCTCCCTTGTAACTTATGCCATCAGTCTTCAAATGAAACAGAACAAATCCTCTTCAGCTTGCTACAGTGCTCGTGAAGGTACTGAGATTATGTGCCACTTCTTTCCAACTCAAGTAATTTTAATCTAAAAATACTCCTGCTAATCCCTATTTTGTACTTTTACTGGCTGCTTTTGACGTGAAATTATACTCAATTGCAGTGATTTAAGGATTAAAGGATAAGTATTTCTTCATACTGAAACCACAAAAATTACCCAACTGCCTTTGTAGGCTGCTGAGGAGAAAAATATTCCAGAGGAAAATGGTTTCCTAAGTCAGTGTTTGATGAGCTGCACCCAAAAAGACCTTCAATTTTGATTTATAATCAACAAAGTACCGTTTCCTCAGCATTGATATGTGATGGGTATTCATCTCTTGAAGTACTTGACTTACTGCAAACTATGTAACTCTAAAAATAAGTTTCTGAGCTACATTTATCTGTTCTAAAAATGCCGGGCCTCATTCTGTTCTCACTTACATATTTTACCTGGCCTATATCTGTAGTTTGTATCACTTTAAACCGACCAAACTTGGTTGCAATTTTTCCTGAAATACATCAGAACAGTCTTAAGGAAAAGCCAGTATGGAACTTCACATATAAAGGGAAGTAATTTTTTTTTTTTTAAACAGATTCTCCTATCAGAAACAAAAAGCTATTCCTGTCCCTTTCAGACCCATAAAGCAGGTATCCTACATTTATTTAAAAATTTACTCGTAGGGTCAAAAGTCCCTTAAATCTGCTGGCATTGCAATAAAGAGGAAAGCCTGAGGAATTTAAATCTGTCCAGGCGTCCCTGGGCACATTTCACTTTTGTATAAAATATCTGTTGCTTTTTTGCTAGAAGAGGCAGATCCATTAAATCAAACCACCTAGCATCATTGCTCATATTCTTGGCACAAAGAAAATGAATGTACCCTAATGGGGGTGCTGGTGATGCTCCTGCACGCTGCAATATCAGTTCTCGTCAGGAGCTGTGGGTATTTCTCCAGACTGGTTTCATCACTCACAGTCACACAGATACCCATCTGTTTGCACTTTCTTTAGCAGGTTAGAGAGGTTGGTGTCATCACAAAAGGATTTATTTTTTAACTATTAGTAAATCAGCAATTTTACTGGACAAAGCAGTGCCACATCCATCAGCCATAAAAGATTGTTTGTTCAGAGCCTGCTCATTCTGCCTCTCCTCGTTTAGGCAGCTGAAGATCAAGGGAGGGGGTGGTTTTGTGATCTCTGCTATCGAGTTCTGCTTTCCCTTTCAGAACACCACTGCAAGATCTCCTGTCATAGCAGTTAATTCACAGTATTGTAGACATCTGGCACTTGCTATACTTTTGCACGTGCAGCTATTTGTTATGTTTACGTGCTCTGTGCTCCACACTCCTCCAGTGTCGGCACTGTGCATCTGAATTCACTTTGATTTTACATCAGAGACACCTCTGTCACCTTCTCATTTGCACCACTGTCAGATCAACATCAAGGTGTGGATTTAAAAGGAGAATAAAACATTTTGAAGTAAAAGAAGGTGTGTTCTTTAAACACTTAGTGCTCAGTCAAAAACCAGAGGAACATGTTAACCTTAAGTTTTGCATTCTTACATTTTAACTTGGAAATCACTTCTGTCATTATTAGCACTCATCATTAATAGTGATTAATCCATGAAAAATAAATATCTCCAGTAAGAGCTTTGGTCACTAACCCAAAGTTTCATGTCTGGAGATAACTGCAGGAGTAGGGACTTCTTACTGCCTGGAACCAATCAAAAGATTTTGTTTCAAGGGATGGCTAAAGAATGTAATAGATTCCTTTCATCTTTTAACTAACAGAATTGATGAATTTGCATTAAAAAGATCAAGGCCCAGATTCCAGTCTTACTTACCCCAGTGTAAATCATCATAAGTGACTCCACTGAACAAGCAACTTTCCCTAATGGACTGAGCTGAGCACAGCTCCTGGAAGACACAAAAAGCCCCTCTTAAGGCAGGCACATCACACACAGGACTTTTAAATCCGAGATCTGTATGTACCAATAGGTGTAGATAAAAGGCAAGCACTGTTCAGCATTCAGAGAGGGCTTTGCAAAGAGTAACTAACCCATCCTGACATGGTTTATACAGCGAGTTACACGGCCCACGTGAAGGCAGGGATGGAGATGCTGCAGCCATCAGCTCTGAAGTGCCTGAGATCCTTTAAACACAAAACAGAAACACTAAAAACACAGCAAAGGATACTCTGATCTGCCTCTGTGTGGTAAGAGCTCTCAGCTCTGCCTGTGGGCTCCAAAATTGGGAAGCATTGAATGTCAATGGCTTCCAGCTCCTTGCTCTGACTCAGGCCATGGAAACTGCCCACAATTCATCCTCAGAATGCATGGTGGGTGCTGCTGCTCCCTTTCAGAAACACAGTTTCAGTGTTTCTACCTGGGTTGTGTTTCAGGACCAAAATGTACATTTTTTTTTTTCAGATGGACCAGTTATGGTGTCAAGATGTGTCCTTCAAGGGGTATGTGATGAAATGGCAACTGGAGTGGGGTTAGAAATGCCACACAAAGACATTCCATATAAATTTGGTCTTATGAAAGAGTCAATTTTGTAAATGGCATACCAATAATCTTCAAATGAGGCCTGGATCAGCCTGGCATTTTGGACATAAGCTCTGACCCTTTCCTGCCCTCTGAGTCTGTAATTGCCACTGGAAATCCACCCCTGTACTTGTCAAGACAGAAAGGGAATCAGAGAGAGTCTTTCTGATGTCTTTCTCCTCCTTAAGGATGCCTCATAAAATATTAAGTATTTTCAGCAAAATATCAAGAGACCTGTACAGTGTATGCCGTGACCCAAACATGACAACCAAAGTAGACACAGTGGGAAGAATATGTTTAGATAATTTAAAAGATAAATGGTCTCCAGCTTCACTGATCCATACACTCTGTCAATCCAGAACTTGTTAAGTGCTTCCAATACAGATGATATATTTAGGAAATGATGTAGCTCAGCAATAGAAGACCAATGAAGCCCAAGCCATAAAACCACTAGGGAAGAGGACTCAGCTATATGCCATGAATAATATTTACATTCAATCAGAATATCAAGTACAGATTACATTTCTCTCCTACCAAGAATGTGCCACCTTTTGCTTAAGCAATCACTGGGCCATCATGACTTTTAAGTGATAATAACAACTCAGTCTCCAACAAATAATCTACACAGGATACAGGCTCAGTAGTTTTTTACATTGACAGAGCAGAGCAAGATTATCTTCTCTTAGAATTTCCAGGCTCATTTAATCATCCAGCTATAATAGCACACAGCTTTTAAAGGGAGCCAACCCTGTTTGCACAAATTTGACAAGATTGCTGTTTTGTTAAAGGCACTTAAAGGCCTCTTTGGAACTGGAAGTAACTCAAACTGGACCAATATCCTGGCCCCATTAAAGCAACACAAGAGTCTTTCCACTAAGGGATAAAGCAAATAAGGATTTGAAGAGAAAGGACTCGGAAGCAACACAAAACACAACACAGTACAGGGTTTAAACAAAAATAGGTGTGAAACATACACACTTACCATGGTCAGAACAAATTTTACCACCAGTTCCTAAACATCTTGCTGGTTTTGAACAGGTATATAAGGGTATAGTAGGACTTCACAGGATTTTCTTGCAAAACCAGGGGATGTCCACTGCCAAATCGTGAATTTTACCCCAAATATTACACACCACATGAATAGGTTTGGTTCATTCCTGAAGGGATACAGCAACAGCCTATTGCCAACTCAAGGCAACTGATCCTCTGGGATGGAGGAGAAAATCATTGCCCATGCTGATAATATGTTAGATTTAGAATTTCAGAGAATCAGAATAACGATGTTGGAAGGGACCTCAAAGATATCTGGTGCAACCTTTGTTTTCTCAAAGAGAACTAGCTAAGTTCTTCTGTGCCATACCATCTGAAATCTTATTAATGTAATTCCTTGCCTTTTGCTTATTAAGTTGGGAAGAAAGTATAGGTACTTGTCAACCTACTTAGTTGAAATTGTGGAGAATTCCATAAAAGCATGATTTCACTGAGAGTATTTATACATGCTTACATGATTTTTAAATAGATTCATTACTGGTTCCCAGTAAGGCATAGTTCACTTTGTGTCTTGGCTTTCCTATGTAAAATAACTCAATTTTTATATGTTTACAGCCCAAAACAACATAATTATTGTTTTAGACCATTTATTTCTTGAGTTGAATAAAGGAATTTTAGTAATTTATTCTTTGCTATTTCTTTGCTGAAATACTTTGAAGTATTTCAGCTATTTTTTTCTTTGAAGAAATATTATGGCTTTTCTTTTGAAGAAATGAACTTTCTTTATAATCTATTATTACTCTTCTAAAGGGTTCTACATAGATATATCAGAGCATTAGACACTGATGCTTCAGAAATTATCTGCCTTAATTTAGCCTATTTTGTATATATCTATCAACCTGTTCATGCCATGAGAAAGTCTGAAGACCCATGAGGCATCATCAGATAGGAACACATTTTCTATTAATTTTTCCATCTATCTCAGTTCTGAGAAGTAAAATATACTGTCAATTCTTGAATAGAAAATATAATTTGGTTCCATGAACTCTCTCTTAACACCACCTTTGTAGCTGCTGGAATAATGCAGCTCCAAGCTCCAATAATTGGAGGAGGCAGAACACAAAAGAGGAGGAGTAAAAGTTCAGACCTGAAAGATGGAGAAGGGACAAAGAAAGGAAGGGTGATAAATCAGCTACGAGGGCATTAAGTGGGAGATCCAGGGTGTGTTTTGAAATGCAGCCACACTTCTTCTCTTCCTGTTTTCTCGGCTGGGAATTCAGAGAAAAGCACAGGAAGAGCACTTCTGAAAGCAGCAGCAGAGAAGGGGTTAGACCCAAGGAATAAAAAGAGCACGGAAGGAGATCTGGCAACAAAGCAGAGAGAGGAGCACGGCTCCTGTGCCAGGGGTGAGAGCACACCAAACCTTCTGAGTTTTTCCAACACACATGAGGGAAGTTTTCAATTAAATCTTGAAATAAAATGGAAGGTAAAAGAGGTGTTTCAGAAAATATTGTTTGTAAAAACGTAACAGGTTTATAAACCTCCATAGGCAATCCAAAAAATAAAAAGAAAATCTGTAAGAAATCTGGCTTTAATGAATACAAACTAAGGCAGTATTAGTGCCCAAACTCTTTGTTCTTCTTAGTTTTTTCTGTCATGTAATCTTCATAATTACTCTTTAATTAATCTCCACAATCTCTTAAACATCATGAAAGGGTTTTTTTTTTGTTTCTTAAACTCTAAATAACGATGATTTCTATTGAAAGAGTTTTACAAATAGAAAAATATTCCATTAAAAAAGAGCTATACCTTAGCAAAATCTTTCTAACAATTGTTTTGTATTTGTTCAGTATGAAAGGGATAATCTTTATGTATTCCTTGGCGCATCTTGTTTAAGACTGAAAACTTTGTCAAGCAGTCAGTAATATCATTTGTATCTTCATTAACTCTTTCTTTCCTGTGCAGTCATCTCAGAATCCCCATTTTCTTTAAAGACAGCAGCTAATGAATTGAGATGTCAATTACATTGTTTTGAAAACCCTGAAGAAAATGAGCTGCACAGAGATGCAAAAATGATAAATGACTTTTAATGTGACATAAGCAAACTCACTACGTCACACTCAGGTAATATTTTCTTGTATACTCACATAGGTTTGCAGCATCTCCAAACTGGAAAAGAACCCCCCTGATAGCAGAGTCTAGACCCCCTTGCATTTGTGGGAATCATTTACTCTGGACACAGAAAGACTCCTAAACAAGGTTTACTGGGTGAGCTGGCTGAAGATCCCAGGTTTTCTCCTCCCCAGAAGTGTTGTGCTAAAACAGAATAATTTTGTACTTCATTGACACAAGACAAATTTGCCTTGCAAATGAATGGTGCTAGAGAACTGTGTATGTGCAGCTGCAGCCACGTTGGCAAACAGAGTCTGGAGCAGAGGAGTTATAATCAGAAGTGGCTGAGTGATGCAGAGTCCACAAACTATTCCCTGCTGCTCATGATTTTGGTAGGTGAAAGGGAAGAAAATTGCTCACCAGACAGCAACATCAGCGACACAATCTCATTTTCTATCAGGCTGAAAGAGCTCAGGGATAGTGAACTAGATGTTCACCTTTTAATTTCATCATTAAAGCATCAAGTGAGTAAATTTGCCCATCACAGAAGTGGTGGTTTGAGACAAGGACTGAATAATCCTGTACAGATGAAGAGAGAGTTGTGTGACTGCTCTGCTCTGTGCTGAGCTGTGTGGATGTGAGGCACATCACATTAGACTTTCCACTTTTTTACATTAAAAAATACGTAAAGAAGCATTTGGTCAAAAATTAAGCTCCTGTCTAAAATTACATTCATATCCCAATCAAAATGAACCTTTGAAATGCTTTTGTTGCTAAAAAAGAAAAAAAAAAAAATCCTGGAAGTAACTCTTTGTAGACTTGGGAGGTTGAAGCTGTATTTCACTTAAAGGTGGTGAGGAATTTATTCTGGTAGTTACTGCTCGTGATTGTAGAAGAGATAGAGTGACTGGGAATTCCACACAGCATCTAATATGGGGAACTTCTGGATGCTTAAGAGGAAGGAAGGGAGAATCAAAACTATGTAACTGAATATTTAGGAGAGAGAAGACATTAGAGTATCACTGGATAGCAACACAAGAGATGTAGGAATTAAATACACTCTAAGTAGAAAATAAAGTAATGCCAGAACATAATAATATAAAAAAGAAAACTAAGAGTTGATGAAAAAAACAGAATTTCCCTGGAGCATCCTATTGACAGCTGCTCTTGTTTCCCTTTTCTCACTCAGTAAATACAGAAACAAATATTAACAGGGAAGCATACAGAGGGAAATGGGAATATCCTTAGCACTCTAGTAACAAGACTTCTTAGACCAGTGTAATTTTTCTGTTCTCTCTTGACATTTTAAATAAGATTTATGTGCTGGTAGATGTCTCAAATTTTAAATGATGACCCACACAGTGTAATATGTCAAAAGAGCATTTCTCTGCCAACATTTTCTGAATGAGAAATGGGCTGGACAGCAGGTACTACTAAATGTTAATAGCTCTAAAACTACACAAATTGTAAATTTATTGAATTGTGTTAATAATGAATCCTTAAACTGTTCACAGAATTCCAAAGTAGTTGTAGCTCGAGCAGAATTAAAGGTGCCCATAACCCTCTGAAGTGACAGGCAGAAGTGGCCACAGCCAGAGGAATTTAAGGAGAAGGAACCAGTCTCCACCTGAAGAGCAGACTGTTTGGGGCATTTTATTAGATTAAAAGAGAGAGAAGCAGTTGAGATTTCATGGTGATGCTCAAGTCATTACATAAGTAAAAGGTTACACTCATATTTAAAACCCAAAAGGAAAGTTTTTAACCCTAAAAGCTACAAAGAGAAGCGTGGCAATGGAAAGGTGATAAATACTGATATCTGCAGGCAGTTAAGTGTTTGAAGTGTTAGCTGCCAGTTTCGGTCAGGATGGGGCTGTCTCCAAGCACGTGCCTTGGGAAGAACAGTGTCAAGTCAAAGCCCAGCAAAGATGTGAGGGAACAGCACCAGGGAATGTGGCAACCAACCTGGTGTACCCTGTTCTGGGCAGGGTGTGAAATGTGTGCTGCTTCACTGGCAGCAGAAATAGTTGGGGTCAGAAAAGGATATGGCTTCTCTTATTTCAAGCCTAGATCTGGTCTTTTTTTGAAAGACTGTAAATGTAAAAAAAAAAAAAAACAAAAAAACAAACCACCTCCAAACAAGCAAACCATAAACTCAGAAAAGAAAAATATACTGTATTTCTTTTCTGTTTCAGAATGTTGATATCTCACCCTGGGTTTAAGACATGTCAAGTACCTTCTCTGTGAATGGCTGTTTTCACCAGCTGAAGTGGTCATTTTTATTCCCTTTGGACTGATCTGGATCCTACAGATTTGCTGTGCCTTAGCAACACCGTGATGGCACTGGGGAACCAGGGACAGCCTGTGACAGCTCTGATTTGTGAAATCCCAGTGTGAGTCCCTGGGAGAACCAGAGGCTGGAGGGTCACAGGCTGGGGGACTCCTGCACCACCTGGGTGGGAAGTTCCCTGGTGTCCATTTGGATGAGGGATGTTAAACCTGGGTCTCAGAAATTTGCTCTCTGTCACTCTTGCTGTAATGTTTCCCAGAGGGGGACAGCAGAGGAATCTGTGTTTTTGGGACCTGATCCATACAGGAATGATGCTCACTTACAGTACATAAATAAGAGCAGAGGTCCTGCCATGCCCAGCTGGAACAGAGCAGCAACATGTCAGTCTCTCATCTACTTCTGTGAAAAATAAACTCAGTTGTTCCACTGCTGCCCATTTCCCTGTTTGTATGGGCAGAAATACTAACAGGTAGTGAAAATGTGGGTTTGTTCCATCATGTAACCTTGAGCACTTCACCTTGTGGGGTTTTCGTGGTGATTTCACCCAGTCCAATATGCAATCACATGCTGGCATAGCAGGGAAAAACAGATTCACACACTCACAGTTTGCATTGATAATGGCTTACACATTTGAAGATATTGATCAACAGCAAGGAAAATAAATTGAAGTAATGCAGGATTTGAGAAAGCTGCTGACTACAGACAACTGAGTCTGCATTCTTTTGGTTTGCTTTCTTTGTTTTAGCTTATTTAGATACTTGGAAGCCTGTAGAAATAAATTTTCAGGTATTCCAGAAAAAATCTATCATGTTCTTATGTAAACTAAATTGCACACCATCAATACAAGCAAAAATCTGAAAAAATGAAAGCTGAGAGGACACTCTGGTCAACACCCTTGAATGACCCCAACATCTTCTGAAGTGTAGTCGCCTCTGCAGAGTGGCTGAGGGACCTTTATCAGTACATATCATAATGAATGACCAACAAAAATGTGTCACTACTCGTCAGTGGTAGCATTTGAGATGTAAAAATTTATCACAGAAATACTCAAAAAATATGCTCCCCCATACAGGGAAAGATGAAGTTTATTTGAACGATGGGTATCTCACCTCTATTGTCTGCTAAAGAAATAAAAGATTTCTCTTTCTCAGGTAGTCAGTCTGATCCCCTTACTAGTTACTCAAATTTAATTGGGAGGAAAACCCATTTAATTATGACACAGTGGAAGGAGCTCAAAGCTATAATCAGAGCTCATTTTGGAAATTTGTCAGAGAGGTCATTCAGCCCTTCACTGTCATTCCTGTTGATTTCTGGTCCCTGAATCAAATTTTCTAAGGGCTATAATGATCATCTATTACTGATAATTTTCTGTGGAGATATTTCTTTCATCTTTCTCTCATTCATACATTTTTAAAAATCCTTTGACTTCTCCTATTCTCACATGCTCTTTTTGCTGATGTCCTCCTGCTTCATCATCTTTGTTCTTCCATTCTGTGTCCCTCCTCATTCAGCAGCCTTACTTTGGATACTGAAATCCACATATTTGCCTTCTGCTCCACTAAATACCACGTATTTACCTGCTGATGGCCACAGCTCGATCCAGCACCATTGTAAATCTCCAAAACATTGTGCTTCAGGGCAATAGCAACTCATCAGCTGCCAGCAGAATGACACTATTTATCAGCCAAATAAACACTGCTTTGGCTGCCAGGATTTGTTTTGGTCCAGTCAATGCCCTAACTTTCATCTGACCCTAGCCAAGCATCTGAATCTCTTTCTTTGCTAACTATGGTTAAGATCTCCATCAAAGGGAGTTTTTAGAAAGTGATTAATATTTATATTAAAAAGAAAGAGGTGCATCCTGCATGGGGTTAACCCCAGAACCAAGCAAGGATTGTTGTTCAGGATCCAATATATTCCATATCCTACAGAGTGAGCATGCCAGAACTGGTTAAAAATAGCCTCTTCCATTCATTAGCGTCAGCAGATGGCCATTAATCTTCCTGAAAGTATTGATTCAAACTACTCGTCTCCACTTTCAAGGCCCTTCACAGAGTCCCCTCTGCCCATCTATCATCCCTCCTTACACAGCTGAAAAGGTGGCTGGCTTTGGGACAAGTGGGTGACAGAAACAAACCGGCCGCTCCCTCGCACGCTGCCCCTGACGCCTGCAGGGAGCTGCACGCAGCACCAACAAAGCTCCAACATTTGTCTCCTTTAAAAGCTTTCCTAAAACTTCCCTTTAGGAAGCATTCCAGAGTCACCCACTGGTGTGATGGCACTGGAGCCTCTCCAAGGCACGCTCTTGCCAAGGGCCATGTTGGCACTGTGTGTTTCTCCACCTCCAGCGTCTGTCCGTGCCAAGCTGTGGTGTTCTGTCTCCTTGACTCGAAGAGCTGGAATGCAAACTCTCTGAGTTTCGCCCTCAGAGCATTTGCCAGCACAGCATTGCGCTACAGGCAGATAATAAGAAGCAAATCCTGGCTCAGGAGGTCAAGAACTGGAAGATTCACCAAAAAAAAAAAAGTGCACAGTACCAAAACCTCCTGGACTAGTGTAAGCCAAAATTAGTAAAGCAGCACGGCAAGTTTTTGCTTGGCTGCAATTTAACCCGTGCTTGAAACCAGGGTCCTCATAAGACACGAAAGCTGGACAGGACAGAATGCACGTCAAACCAATATGATTAATCCAACGTTCTCTGTTTATTAGAGAGAAGATGGCAGTTTATATACACTTCTATACAGTTTACAGTTTACAAAGGCACTCTTATTGGCAAGCAAACATTGTTTGTCTTTGTCTTAAGGTGGCCTAAACCTCACACTATAAACTATACCCAGACAGCCCAGTGCTTCCCATCACACATTAATACAATTTCTAACTGCGTTACAAACTCTTAATTTCTAACTGCATCACAGGCTTAGAGGGCCTCACAAGGCCCAAATCTGAGGCCTAGACCGGAGTAGCTCAAATCTCATTCCAGACATAAATCATGCCCTCTCTCTCTCAGAAATTCTGCAACACGTGTATTTCAGCCCAGTGCTGCAACTCAAATAATGCCTGGCCTTCCCTGAGTCTTGCTACCAAAATATATTTCATGTGGTTCATGAATGCCAGCCTTGAGTGTCATCAGTGCTGATGTCACCCACAGCAGACAGCCCCATGTAATTTCTAAGCCAGTTGGCATAAACCTACCTGAATTATCTGATAATTAACTCTTTTACTTCTAGAATTGATGTTCTGTTCTTTGCTCCAAACCCAAAGGTTCACTGTGGTTCCTTTCAATTCTAGACCAGCAAATTTAGCTAATATTTATCTTCCTTCTGCCCTAGTTTCAAGATCTTTCCAAAGCCATGTGGACTTTCCTGGAAGAAACATTGAAGATGCTAGAGGCTCTCACCAAGAAGATGCATCTAAGATATCAAGAAATGCATTTCCCCTTCTTTCTCAACCCCAAATTCCAAGACAAGATATTACATTCCTTTTGGAAAGAAACCCCACAGCCATTCACACTCCATCCCTTACAATGGAAAGGGAGACTTCCCAAGCTCAGATGTCACCAGAAAAACAACCTGACATGGAGTTCACAGCACCTGAGAAACATCTTTTTCTTGAGAAAAGTGGCACACCCCTTCTGCATGAGGAGCCAGAGCCCAGAGCCCCAGGTGTCATTGTGACCTCCCACCCCGCTCTCCGTGTTAGGCAGCACAAAGAAACTTCAGCACGGACTGTTCCTCCTCATCCCAACACAAACTCAGATTCATTCCCTGCAAGCTCACAGACTCATTCCAGGCATGGTTATTCTCCCAGGAGATGGCCCAGTCGAGTCTCAGTCTTGAGGAACAAACCACCCCAGGGTTTCCCAGCAGAGCAGCCCAGAGCATCTCCTGTGGGCACGCATCGGCTGGGCCCTTCCCGGGATGCTGCATCCCTGTGTGCTGACCTGCCATGTTTCACCGGAGTGCAGTGCGAGCCAGCTGGAGATGGGGAGTTTCAATGTGGTCCTTGTCCCCCTGGGTACAGTGGTGATGGAATTACATGTGAAGGTAAGGCAGAAAGTCCTCTTTAAAATGCTCTAATAGCTCCAAGTCTAATAATTCTCCAAAGTAAAAATTGTTTTTTATTATAAATTTGGATATTTTTGTGGTTGGGACCATTCAGTTTTCAAAACCAATTATATTTCAAAATAATAAATAAAACCTATAGCTTTTAAGCTGCTCTTTCTGCTTACAAAAATGACATATTTATTTGATACCATCTAATCTATTAAACCCAAGGACTGATTGTGATCTTGCTTAATACCAGATTGATTCTACTAAAGTCATCACATTCAAAACCATATAAAATTTCTGTGAGAAAAACTGATTCTGCTTCTCTATACAGCACACTCTAGGAAAAATTAATTTTTTTATATCTTAAAAATTACCTGTAAATATCCATTTAATATCTCAAATATGAAACTGAACTTGTCATCTGAAATGTATAGCACCAGAAGGTTTTACAATATATTGAGTTATTTATTAGGCACCTGAGAATCCCTCCCTAAAACCATAGGATTACGTACTTTGCTGAAGCAATGAATTCCCTGACTTTGCTATCATTAATCACACCTTTTCCTGACATCCCTCTGAGAAGTTGATATCTTAACTGGCCTTCCACCACACAAAGCAAAAGTATTTGTAGCATTCATTAACATTCATTCCCCCCTTTCTCGTCTGGTCTCTCATTCCTCATGCACAGAGCAGGGGGGTCTCATCCATGATGTACTGGGAAGGACCTTGCAGGGATTCCTTGCTGTAAGCCAGGCTTTGTAGGGGTGTGAAGCCCCCAGCACTGCTGCAGCTCTCTGAGCTCAGAGCACTGTTGGAGATACAGTACAAGATGTACAAGAAAAGGTTTCTGTAATCCTGAGCACTTCATTTTTTTTTCTTTTCCTTTCTGCACATTTCTGAAATGCCGCTCCTAAAGAATCCTTTAGAGTTACTTGGCACAAAGGAGGTTGTCTTTAACTTCTGTTTTATACCTAGAGATGGAAAAGCACCAAACAGGTTCTGGTATTGGGAAGCTCAAAGCAAGTCTGGCCACAGAGAGCCCTCTCCTCAAAGACCACTCCTATGTACATATGAATATTTACAGTCTGGACACAAGGCTGCTGTGTGTTTAGCAGACCCATCAGTATAGTCCTTAAAACATAAATCTACCTTAAAATGTAAATCTGTCTCTGCCTTTTACTTGTGAGATGTTTCCCTCAGTTATTGGTATTACTGAAAATCTCCCTGGAGAGTCCTTAGGATTAAATACTTTATTACCAACAGCATTCTGCATCTTGGGCCTTGATGACACGATGCACAAACTTTTTGTCTCCTGTCACTGACCACGACACCTGACTCAATAATTAACCTGTCCCTTCCCTTCTCGTCTCCATCCTGAGCCCCCTGCACACCTGCACCTGGAGCAGAGCCAGTGCTGTGAACAGCACCCATTGTACCTCCAGCCTTGAATGTCTCTTCCCATGTCAGATGAAAGTGATTCATCATGACAAACAAGGTTGAAAAATGAGGGTAATTTCTTGGATTAAGGCCTGTCACAACCTCAGCCATCAGCACCTTGAGATGCCCACCCTACACCAACTCTCCTCAAGACAGCAGTGTCCTCTGCGAATGCGAGGCACAGTATTGGAAAAAAAAAAAAAATCAAAGCTTAGATGAGTCTAACATTTGCAAAATCTCCAGGCTTCAACATAACATCCTTGGCAAGCAAGCAAAAATGTCAAGAGACTCAGACTCTATTGATAGTTGTCACCATCTTATTTCATATCAAAATTCAACAATATAAAAGAACCAGCCCGCTGATAGCAAGTTTTAATACCTTTGGATCTTGAGGGGATGTGACCTTTGTTTAATAAGAATTTCTGAAAATAATCTAAAATAAGAATTACTTCACCAATTGGTATGTATGCTGTGATAGAATACAATTCATTTTTTTCTAAATGTGCAGATTCAAAACCAGGTTTGGAGGACTAGTAGGAAAAAAACAGCAGCATCCTGAAAACTAATTTCTTTCCTAAAGTATACCATAACACATTTTATATCTTTAATATTATTATCCCTCTGGACAAGCCCCTCAGTGTCCCTGTCACAGTTCAGTTGGAATTCCTCTCCCTCTGCACTGGGGGTCACAGACACACAGGACCACAAGATGGAAGAGACCCCTGGGGACCATCAGGTGTAACCTCCTACCCTCTCTTGGAAGAACGCAGCTAAATGTCAGTGTGTTTAGCTCATATTCAGACATCTGAGATATTTTCAGACTATTTCAGCAGTTTCCATTTGGATCACTCCCTTCACTGCTGACATCTGCGTTGCCTGTAAGAAGCAGAGCTCTGCTTTTGCTCCTCCTGCTTTGGTGTAATAAGAATTACAGATTATTTTCCTTCTGTCAGCATCTACATACTCTGCAGGTGAAGGGAGATGAAACATTTCTTCAAGGCTCTGCAGCTCTTTCCCCTTCCTGCACAAAGGCAATAGGACTTTTTTTTCAGTAGCCAAATATTAAGACTTCAAAGCCAAACAGGCCAGCTTTAAATCTTCATTTTAGAGCAGTGTTTTGGAGACAGTCAGCATCACCTACACAAAAATAAAAAATAAGTAGGGGAGAAAAGGCCTGCTGTAGCCCACTGGATTCTCCCACATTTTCTCTAGCAGAAGATGCTCTCTGGCATTTCTGGAGTAAGCTTAGCCAAGCATTCCTCTGGTGATGAGGGAGGTTGCTAAATACCTAATTTTCACTCTGAGTGCTGCTTCCAAGGATATCTGCAATAAAAACCAAAGCACTGGTACAGTCTCCTTCTAGCAGTTTTTGGGACAGCACGAATCACCTGCCAAGGAGCACTGCAGGAGCATCAGAGCACAAACGGGGCTTTACACATTTCAGCTCCATGTGCCAGTTGAACAAAAACCTGGCGCTGTAATAATGCAGAAAGAGCCCAAACAGGATTGATATCAGATATCAGCCTTTCTGACATTTTGTCTGATCTGTTACAGTGGCATGTGTGCTGCAGTGATTTGTAACACTTGGAGCTAACACTCTGAAATATTTGTTAGTCTTGGTAGTCACCCTAGAGCAGTTCCTTGTCATCCTGCCTTTGTTCCCACTCTACCAAGGTGCACAGGTTGAGTACAACTTGCAAAGCTGTTGCATCTACTGGACAAGGAAAAGGGAAAAGTGCTGTCCTTTCCCTGGGCTCAGCTCATTCCCCAGGGTCTGTGCATATGGCACTGCCTGAGAGCAGCTCTTGTACTCCTGGAGCTCCTTAGGGTGCCCTAAGGTGGAACATTGCCTTTCCATTTGAGAACAGAATTGAACTGAATGAAAAATTCTGCTTTGGGTATCATTGTTGGGCTTCTTTCTGAGAGACCTAGACCTGAAAACTGATGAACATAAGAATTTAAACCAAATTTCTCATCATCCTTTTTTTGTTGCTGCTGTTGTTTCCCTGACTCCAAGCTCCTTTGATAGGGAGTTTCTGGTCACTAAAACTGCACTATTAAAAAGTCAGCCTCCATTTCATAGAATACATTAAAATCATTTTGGATTAGGTTGACAGTTAAGGAGTGGTATCCTTCTGGTATTTCAGCTGTCATAAAAGACTCTCAGCACTCCTGTCAAAGATAAAGTTATATTTTAGAAAAATATTCTTAAGAAGGTGAACTCAGTAAAAATCTGGAATATTTAATTGGCTTTGTACAATGTTTTCAAAGAGAAGGAGAAGTCTGGAACAATGGGAAGTCTAGAACAGTGGGACTGATGTTTACTGCTCAAGAGTTAAGAACACAGCATTGCCTTGACATTACAAAACCACTTTTCAAACCAAATAATTTTCAAAACAACAGAAGAGATGGAGTAGTTGGGAAAGCATTGTGACTTCACCATGTACAGCTGCATGAAATGAGAAAAAAATTTGTGTGGATCATATTATTTTTTTTTTTTACATTTTGCACCCAAAAAGATCTACCATATCAAACCAAAATTCTTTTCCCTATCTCCAATAGCTGCCAACTGCATTTGTCTGGCAATATGTGGGAAAGATAGAGGGATACTGTCTGGAACAGCTTCTCAGAAATTATGGATCATGTGCTCCAAAACACCAAGGTGATGCCTTGGAACTTTATCCTGTTCACTCTTTCCAGGCCACATCTGATTTCACAGTTTTCTATCCTAAAGTCATATTTTTCTGAAGGACCTCATTATTCACTTGTTCTTTGCACAGAAGCTCTTCTATAATTTTGTTTATTTATCCCTGCATCTTTTTCTGCATCTTTTCGGCTTCTACTGTAGGTTTTCTGAGCTGAGGGCTCAGACCTGCCCCTGGTATTTAACATGGAGCTCACCATGGATACAGGTCACAAGGAAGTCTGGCATGGTGTGCTCTGCTCCTTTCTTAACAATTCCTACCACTTTATTTGGTTTTTTTTGGCTTCAGATGAGCACTCAGCTGACATTTCACAAAGCAAAATGCATTTGTACAACTTAGCCAGCGCTGGTGCCTGCATTTGTATTCCCAGTTTATTCAGTCAAGTTTCTCTTGTTAATATTCCAGTTGCTATGACGGATATTTCTCTCACAACAGGGCTCCCAGACTGCTGGACTATTTAAATGTGCAATGACTTAATTTAATTGCAGTAACACATGCTTTAATCCTATGCTTCATTTCATTTATCTGTGTATCTTACATGCAAAAGAAACACTTCGATGCACAGCATTCCAAAAGAAAAAACAACAACTGAGGAACTTTCCTTTCCCTTTTTCCACTTCACCCTTGTGCTGAAAGCATTAAAACTTCATCTGCACATTTAGGAAGTTAGGTTAATGTATCTTTGAAAGGAAATGAATAATGTAGAATGAAACAAGGTGGACTATGCTCCCTCCAGTGAAGTCTGTCCTGATCTGACTTTGGTGCAAAATTCTAAGCAGGCAATGCTCTCACAGCTCCAAGCCTGGCTTTATTTGCACAGACCCAGGGCCTCAGGTGGGGATGGCACAGGGAGTTACTCACTGTGGAGATGCCAAGCAATAACTCTGTCCTGGAAGACATTTGCTGATTAGGCTATGGAAAATAAGGGAAAAAACAGAGCATCTGGTATTCCTGAGTGCCCCTGAAGTTATTGCAGAGAAACTTATAAAAACTGTACGATCTCATTTTAATGGAAAATAGAAGTTTGGGGATATTTCCCAAAAAGCCTTTTCAAAGGAAATAATAATGCACTTCTCCATTTTCACCTCCAGATTTTAAATTGTAAACATAAACATACGTACACTTGACAGTAAGATTGACCATTTGCAGCAATGTTTTCCTCTTTGCTGTTATTTTTCCCAAATCACTTTATTTTGTCCAAAACCACTTAGTATAAAAACACCGCAATACCTTTCTACAATTTAGCAAATGCTCTTGGAAAAAAGTATTCATTTCAGAAGATGAAAGATAGAAGTTTGGGAAAATAATTTGACATAAGCAGTATATTTCTATTACAGTGGGAAATGTCTTTTAAGTGAATATTACTCTTACTCTCACAGAGGAGCCAGTGTTCAGTTTTTATCTTTTGCTATTCACCAGTAATAGAACAGTTTTAAACATTTTACTATTAAATGTCACCGTAAGAGCTAAATGTTTTAATATCCAAAATACCATGTTCTTTTCTGACAGTTCAGATGCATCTCAGAATGTGCAAAGGCCAGATGGAAAGTGTTCCATTCACATGGACACATTTGCTTTAAGTGCTACATGAACCACACCGAAATAAAGCGTAACACGCCTGAATGTCACCGTGCTTGGCACAGCACTTAGGCACCTGGAGGCTTTATGCAACCATCATCCTGCAGGAAAGGCAATCACATTTAATGTACTTTAAAAAGAGTGGTACATTTTTCTCCAGGTTTTATACTCCCCTTACAAAGGGGGGCAAAGAAATCACAAATCCAGGTTGCTCCAAGCCCCATCCAACATGGCCTTGGACATTTCCAAGGATGGAACAGCCACAACTTCTCTGGGCAACCTGTGCCCATGCCCCATAATCTTCACAGCTAATAATTTCTTCCTAATACCTTATCTAAATCTATTTAATTGTCCAGACAAAGATGATTTGGGTTTATCTCTTCTTCTTTTTTTTTTTTTTCCCCACAGATATATATTTGGAATTTCAGCTAAGCACACGTTGATTTGCAAATGCTCAACCTTATCCAATCAAAATTAAATTTAGCTTAATGACATTCTCAGCATATACAGTATGAATCTAAAATACACCTTGTAAGTTTTCTATTTTCAGGAAGGCCAAATCCTAAAGTTATATCATGCAGCATTGAAAATTTCATCATTAAATACCAAATACATTTCTCAATGCTATTTGTGTCAAAGTGGTTTATTTAACAGCACTTATCACCTTCTTGGAGTTTGTCTTTTTTAATACAATTAGAAAATATGTGAGGGCTTTCATTATTTTTTTGGATGGCAAAGTTCATATTCTATGGCCTGGTGACAATCACAAGAGGTAACGAGGTCTTCAACACAATAACTGCATTTAAATTATGTGACTCCCCAAGAATTAGTCCTTCATTTAGCTTTCCATTTCCATAGCCCATTTTCCAGCTTTAAGAACAAAATGTGGTTCATTAAGGTTCTCTTCCCTCGTAACAATACTTAAAATGAAAGATGCTTAGTTTCAGGTCTCGTTAGCTTCACTTTGCTTTTTCCTTGGAATAACCTTGCTTAGCCTCATATCCTTCATAAAAGGCAAAACTCTGCCAGTGAAGTGAGCCAAAGTACAACATTTTTCACTGTATTCACTTCCCACACACAAGGGAAGATATTTTTCATTCTGCTATGTGAGGTGCCTTTCTTTTTCCAGTAGCATGAGGTGCCTCTGGAACACATTTCTTGCTCTGCTCCCGCCACAGAGTTTCTGCTTTGAGTGTCATCCTGTCCCTTCTGTGATGATTTTTCCCTTCAGTGATCATCCTGTCCCTTCAGTGATCTTCCTCCTCCTCTTTTGAGTTTGCCATAAGCAATTACCAAAAGAATTCTCAGGTACCTGCCTTAGATCTTAGATTTAAGGGTCCAAAATTTCCAGGCTCCTGTGCAATAAAGTTTTTAGATTCAAAATTATCAACATTTGAAAAACAAGCATGCCTTCAGCAAATAGCCTCTTTTAGGAGCTGCAGTCCTTTCTACACTTTTCCTCCCACAGAATTACATTGCATACTGCAATAAGTCAAGAACTCTTTATCTAATTTGCTGCTTTGTCTGCAGAGCTCATGCTACTCATTAAATATTAACTTTTTTTGCTTAAATGTTTGCCATTTTGCTGACAAGTCCACACACAACTCTTTTCTATAAGAAGCACTTAATCTCTCCCTTATTGTGAGTTCTGACACCTGTTAAGGCTTCCTGATCATCCACAAGGCAAATTTGTAGAGAGGGATGGGCAAGGTCTTGAGTTGTAACTACATTTGTACTTCATCCATCACTAGCCTTCAAAACATGTACTTTAAAATGTGCCTGCTCAGAAGTTAAATATGATTATGTTAAAATTATTCCCTTGCAGACTTCACACAGCTGCTCATTAGTGCTGTATTGCTAATGGGATAGCTACTGCTATCCTGCAGTGTTTCCCTCAGCCAAATTACTCACTGGATTAATAAAATGGGATGGGGAAAAGAGTAACCTGTGCTGTGCTCACAACCACAGAGAATGTCGTGTTTGAAGTGTATTTTTTTTCCTCATGTTTCACTCTTGCAGCGCAGTGTGAGCCCCCGTGTGAGCATGGAGGAACTTGCCTGCCTCACAACGCCTGTTCTTGTGCTTATGGATTTGTAGGGCCTCGGTGTGAAACAAGTATGTATGAACTCACTCAGGCTTTCTTCAGCACATGTTTCAATTAGCAGAAAATTACAAGAGAAAAAACAAAAAAAAAACACCAAAAAACCTTTTTTTTCTATTTTTTCCCCTCTATTTCCCCTTAAAATAATTATTGAATACAAAGGATTCAAGTAATACAGTAGCTATTTCAGAGCATATATTTACCAGCAGCATTGTTGTATTATGGAAAAATATGCACATCTAAATCAACATTTTCTACGTAAAATTGCTTCCGGAGAAAACAAACAAAAGAAAGAATGAAAAAAAAGTGCATGTTATCTATAGTAATATTTATGAAATTTAAGATTGTGAGTGAACGCAGTAATGCTAATTTTGAGAACACAGAAAACCCGCCATACCTATTAGGAGTTATGCTACTCTGCAATATGACTTTGAAAGGAGGTTCAATACAGAAAATATCTGAAAATCAGCCTTCAAACCCTCCTATATCAGCAAAACACATGTACTTCCATCATTACAGACCTCGCTGCTTATTTAAATATCAGGTAGCCCCTGAGAGGAATATAATTTTATCTATGAAACTGAATAGCCAGAATACTTAAAAAGCAGCGAATTTTAAGTGTATGGCTTCTAATAGAGAGAGCAGATCAAGGAAAGGGCCGGTTTCCACCCTCAGTTTACCTCCTGGACTAATGCTATCAGTTATAGGCTGTAATAGGACAACTTTAGGCTCTGCAGTGGGGTTAGTGATGAGAGATTTTGATTTTTTTGTGTGTTTTGCAGTGGTGTGCAGCAGGCACTGTCACAATGGGGGGGTGTGTGTGTCACCAGATGAGTGCCAGTGCAGGCACGGGTGGAGCAGCCCCTCTTGTGAGACAGGTGAGTGCTTGGCAGTGCCTGATCCTGTGCCCAAAAGTGCCCAAAATCCCTCAGGTTCCCCCACAGCTCAGTGCTCAGACTGGGAATTGCTGCTTAAAGAGCTAAAACCTAAGAAGAGGTGACCAAGAAAGAATTAAAACTTAGAAGAGGACACCAAGTACAGGGCAAAACCTCAGAAAGTCTTAACTGTTCATAAATTTAGATGTTTATGTAGCTGTTCTTAGGTTTAGATTTTTACCTAAATCTCAGAGTTTTATAGAGGGAATCTACAAACAAAATCCTTTCACAGCTTTTTTAGGTTAGTGTGATTCTGGAGCTAGTTCTGACCATGCTGTGCTGCCAGAATTCACACTGCTCCTCCTGCCTGCATCTCTCACTTGCAGAGCACCTACAGGAAACATCCACAGGAGTGTGGGAGCTCAGGAAAAAGCCACCTCCACCCATCAGTACAAAATGACAAGGTGTGGACTGGAAATAGGTACTTATTTCTAGCCAGGGCTCAAAGTTTTAAACAGACACAGCTCAGACCCCCCCTCTCAGGATCAAAGTCCTAAAAGCTGGGGTGGATATTTTCTCCAAAGGCACAGAAACTACAGCACTCACCTGGGACAAGGCATGTAAAATAGTGAAATATTAAAAGATGAGAACTACCTGAATCAGTGCCAGACCTGAAGGCTCCAGAGGCAGTCTGCCTCTGCCATGGTGAATATTAAATGTCTGAGACACCTTCAGCCTACATTACCTTTCCTGGAAGGTGAGAAATGTCATTTTAACCTCCATCTCCTGGAGATTGCTCTTCCTGTAAGTGTTAAAATGACAGCTCTACTGAGGAAACATAAATTAGCCCAGCTATGACCCACAGGAAATGGCTGGGATTGTCACTGCTATTCTGGTTCCCACTAGATCTGCTTATTCTTCTCAAGGAGTTCTGCAATTTTATTTTGGGGTGGCTTTAAACGGAATCCTTCCAAGAGAAGGACAGACAACAAGCATCAGTAGCAGTAACTTCCAGACCAGAATAACAGCAGCAGGATTTTTTGTCTGCTGACAGCTTTGGTGAAAGGCTGCCAGACTCACCTCTCTGGCACAGTTTTGAGTGCACTGCACAGAATATTTTGTGGGCATTTCTGGTGTTTCCCACCACAAGTGTTATGATAGGAATGTCAGGAAGAATACAGGTATAAAAATGAACGAAAAAGAGATGACTTTACCACTGGAAATATAAACACTGACAGACTGACAAGATTATGGACTTCTATGAACTAGCCAGGACAATGACATGACTAAACCAAATTCCCCTTGAGCAATTAATTAAATCCATTTTGACTTCATAAGTGACTGCTCCTTAGTCAGAAAAACCTCTCATCTAGACTACAATTTCACTTTCTTTTTCTTATTCCAAATTGACATTTTATTCCTTTTTCAGTTCATCTGAAACATTTTAGTGACCCTTAATTTATTTAAGCTTAAATGCATTTATTTTTTTTTTAATGGGCTATCCTGTAAGATACTGAAAGACAAAGGGAAGAGAAGGGAAAAGGCTGGTTTAAAGTGCCACTCTGCTTTACAATGAAAACTTTATCAGTTTCCTTATTCTTCACACACTGGCTTCCCATCTAAATCAATTTGAAATTCTAACAGTTTTATTTTTAACAGTCTGGTACTTGCCACATAGAAATATGCAAGACAGCTTTTAATTCCTAATGCCTGTTGTATCATCTAGAGTAATAACAGATACATAAAGAGGCAAAGGGAGCTCAGCCAGTGGCTTTGTTGGTGATGAATGAGCCAATGTGTTGTGGGAACTGGCATTTAAATGAGGCAGAACAAACAGGTTTTTTGGTGCACACCTATTCAAGTCCATGGAAATGCCACAATGCTCTGCTGAACGCAGACAAAGCAGCAAACAATTAATATCTCATCTCCAGGTTATCCAGGGTGTATTTTATTTGACTACATTTACTACCTTGGGATCGTGCTTGGTGCGAATACTGGAATGGAAATAAATGAACTGTGCGAATCAAAAGAATACATCCGAAATAAATTAAATTACTACATTAAATTATAGTCTATTTCATCTCCCAAGCTATGCTAAAACAAGTGAAATGCTCCCACTGTGCTGACCATGAATAAGTGCTGCAGCATGAGTGATCTGCAAGGGCTGCATTAAACTTTTCACAGTATCACTAGAAATAATAATTCTAATGACATGTGCAGCATTAAAAGAGAGCCTACTCTGAAAAGTTCAACATTATCAGAGATCCATGAAGTTATCTTATATTCCCATCCAGCTGTGTGCAATCCTGTGTGCCTGAATGGAGGAGTCTGTGTACGGCCAAACACGTGCTCATGTCCTTCTGGTTTCTATGGGCCACAGTGCCAGAGAGGTAAGAAAGTTCTATTTATCATCCTGATAAAGGGCCCAGGCTCAAAATATAAATATCACCTCTAACATTACCTACCCCCACATGAAATATATCCAGAGTCTCTCCTTGTCATAACTATGTGGGCTCCTTTGTTGTTATAGTCTGTCATAAATCCACTTTTTATTGTTCCTGATGGTATTGGAAAGAAGTAAAAACTTATTGGTGATGCCATTAGTGGTAACTAAATAATTATTCTAAAACTACTTGAGTCAGTGATATCATTAATTAGCAATTATTCAATAAAATGATAAAGCATGGCAGTATTTTATTTTGGTACCCTGTGGTGTGTACTATACTGGTTTCAGATATTTTACCTTCAAATGGGGCTCACAGTGTCACTTACCTGACCATCCTAAAGTGTCGTGGATGGGAGACTTCTGTAGGAGCTCACCAGATCCTTGCTTAAAAATCTGATCCAGTATTGCCCTGCTTGAGCAGCAGCTGATTTTGAATTCCTGTCCTAGCTCTAAACTGAGGCTAACAGTATCCTGGCTTCTCACTCACACTGTGCTGCAGGAGACAAATTAATGAATCCTTTAATAACCCAGTATCTCATTTAAGAAAGAGAACTTAGGGCCCAAGAAGCTGGAACATCCCTGTGCTAACACCACTCACTTCTTTTTTCAATATGGATCTAGTAACTCCTCCTGAATCTGGGAATATAAATACACCCAAAACGACTTCAAAATTAAAAGTTCTTTGCTCTTACTCTCTTTTGTTTCCCACATTCCTAGATGAATGTGGTCTGATGTGTATTTTTGCACGTGAATGATTCACACAGAAAAATCTAATTGCAAATAGAGCTTGCTGGAAACTTTTTTTTTTTAATGATGTTGGGGATGAAGGAGAGAGTGAAAATGTTAGACTGTAACTTGATGATCTTGCTCTCGAACACAGAAAGTGATTTTCAACATTGAGGTGATCTGAAATTTTTGCTCTCAAGTGTCCTGGTTTAGACACTGGATTGGAAATAAGTATGCACATTCATGGGATCTGAAATTGCTGGGAGGATATAATGGATGGATGCAAAGCCCTTCCTTCTGCTTCTTTGCGAAAGGGAGAAGGAACAGCACCAAGGCCAATTAGCAAAGTCCAACACTGATCTGTATTTCATGGGGAGAAGCCCTTGAAGAAGCCCTTTGACAGAGACTTAAAAACCTGACCCCACTGGGAATATTCTGACCACTTAACTGCAAGTATCTAGGAGACCCTCAGGTGCCAGGAGTCATGTCCCACATTTTTTCCACAAACAACACAGAATTGGGGTCTCCACCCAGGCAAGAACCCAAATCATTTTCTGGGGAGACACCTTCCCAAAAAATACCTCTGTGAGCTGCTCTGCCACCAGAGGCACCTAGAGAAGGAGCCTGTGCTTTGGCAATGCTGATCCCTCCATGAGTTTGGTGCACAGAACTTTTCCTCTCCTCTCCCCAGCTCTTTGCATTCCCCCCTGTAAGAATGGTGGTCACTGTGTCCGGACCAATGTCTGCTCCTGTGCCGAGGGCTACACTGGAAGAAGGTGCCAGAAAAGTGAGTTAAACATTTCCCTTTGTTTTCCAACAATTTTCTGACTCCTAAACAGCTTTTCTCCTTTTTGTGCATGTTCCACAGAATATTTAGCCTGTGTTTCTGCTGCAATCACCTATATTTCTATCAGAGCCCATAAAGGTCTGTTATACCCAAAACCAACTTGTTAATTAGAATAAGTCAAGTGCAAGTTGGGAGAGAACATTTTGTTGGAATCCTCTCTAAATATTTCATGAGTTCAAAATGAGTAACATTCATATTCGGAGATTAATTAATTATTTTGCATGAAAGATATTTTGGGGGAAAAAATTAAAGCCAAAGGCTGAGAAGCTAAGATCCTTAAAAATATTAGAAAGTCATAGTTCCAGCTTAATTAAGGTAATTGGTTAACAGCACTTTATCCTTGAATTTGTTCTTGTCACTGAAAACTCACTTTTTTCACGTTACCATCAGTATTAATATTTGATTCTTCGATTCTTCTGGGTTATTTTGGCACTTTTACAGACTCAATTGCTCAACAATATCTGTCAGCCAGGGAGTTTAGGATATATATGTGAAAACTTCTTTTTTTTTTTTTTATTATTTCTTAATCAGTTTGAAATTGGCAAGAGGGGAGCTGTGAAAACAACCATTCTTGGCAGGAAGAATCTGTACATTTCCAGAGCATTTTATGTCTCTCACACACAGAGGAAAAAAAAAGCCAGTAAAAAATTCCCTGCAGCAACAAAACCCCTCTCATTCCCCACACTCCTTCAGCAGAGAGGGTCGTGACGCACAGTGCACAATTGAATAGTCTGTTCTGGCAGGAATGTGCTGGAGGGAGAAAAAAGGAGGAAAAAAACCTTATGTTTGGCATCCTGTTTTTGAGGTTAGGGAACATTAGAGAAGTGCTGTTTCCAGCTTTAAACAGCCTGCCACATCTCCAGGCAGATCAAAGGGAAGCGTGCTGATGATGATTGCAGTCTAGCAAAGCACTCCCTGGGATCCTCCAAACTCCACCAACTCACAGCAGGTTTTTTTCCTCTTTCCAAAAGTTTCTGAGGTTTTGTTGTCCATCTTGGGATGATCTTTTGCAAAAATGTTTTTCGAGGTGATGAAAACAATTTTGTTCTGTCTGATCCAAGCCTTCATTCTACTTCAATAACTGCTATTTAGTCTGGTTTATTTAGCCTAGTGTTATAAAAACTTGAATAAAGGGCCTGTGAATGTGATGAATGAAGAGAAACATAATTAAGTGGAAGGAAAGCACTACTTTTTGCTGATTCTTACTGGCTATTAACTGCTAATTAGTGAAAAATGTTGAATAATATTTCTTCTTTCTTGCCTAAAATCAAGAGCACATGGGACAAGTGTCAAGATCCATCAAAAGAAGAAGTTAATTCACAAGACTTTACAACAAGCAGTTTGTCTTAGAGCTGTATGTCTTCTTATTTTTATATAAAATAACTCTCTCTCCTCTAGCAAAGGTTCCAGACTTTGCTGCTCCTCTGGAGCAGAAGCCTGCAGGGCACAGCAGAAGTCAGTCTCAAGCTGAACTTTGCAAACTTTCCTCCCCAGAAAATGGGGAAAATCAGTGTTCCCAGCAGTTGGAGGCTGCTCTCTGTCCCATAAACCTCTCAGAGTTCAAATGCAGAACACATCTCACCCTTTTTTAGGCATGATTTCATATCATTTTTCATCAGGCATAGACTAAATTGGGGGATTAGATAGAATATGTGGCACACGCTAAAAGGCTAAAATGTGAACACAGGCACATGTTCCTAACTCACACACAGACAAATGAAAAAGTGGAGAATAAGTCCCTAGTATGAAGAATTCCCACTACCCAGCCTCTCCTTTCCTTAAATAAAACATGTAAAAGCTACCATAATATCCATTTGAAATTCCTAATAGAGCTGAGTATCATGCTGCTCATTCTGCTGTGTCACTAGCAGTAAACATATCTGTATTTATACATTTACAAATTTTGTTAGTTTTGATAATCCTGAGGCCAGCTGGGGCAGCTGGCTGTGCAGAGGTGAGACAACCCCACGTTTTCTGTGATTTCTGTGCCTGGGTGCTCAGAAATACAGCTGGGAGACTTTTTGTGCAGTGCTTCTGCTGGCCTTCCAGGGAAGGGTATGGCAAGAAGGAATCAGGAAAAAACAGAAGGTTTCAGCTTTACAAAGGGTTTTTTTTCAGGATTTGAGTATCTTTTCTGTCAGGCTTTAAGGGCTCCAAGTAAGGTAGCTGAGCCCTGAGTTGCACAGGACACTTCAGCTTGCACAGAGTTGTAAAACCCTCACAGAGAGTGAGGAAAAAATGCACATATCATGATAGCAAAGCTGTGATCAGATGTGAAGTTTGCTGGAAGTTTAACACTGCATCATCTCCCGTTTCCAAATCACCAGGACAATGTCAGGGAGACTGCTACAGGTGAACCTGTGGCCCAAATCACAGCTCAGTGGTGTCCCCTGTTGCTGCCAGGTGACCTCACACTGAGAAATGTATGGGCAGCTTAGCCACAATGATGAATGTGACAATTCTGAGAAAAAAAATTCCTTCTGAAGGATTTTAGCATTATTTTATTTGTTCTTTGCACTCTGAACATAAAATTGCTGTATCCTTATGCACATTTACACTTCTAGTATAGTTTCAAACACTTCTGACAGCAAAACAGCTTTATTATGTACTTACACTGAGTCTATAATCTTAGAAATTTGGGGTGGATTATTATCTAATAAAACCTATCAAGATATGAGTAAACTTAATACTAAGGCAGACAAATTGGAAGTTAATTCAATGATATCATTGTTTGATACACTGATACTGTTTTCACTGCTTTTAGACATTTCTCTTTCCTTCCTGATATCTCACCTGCAGGGACAGAGGGAAAAAAAAGCTTCTATTTAATTTTGGCAGCTTCAGATTCTCAATTGAAGGAGATAATAAAAACTAAAAGCCACACAACCCATCAAAGAGGTTATTTTCGAACTGAACAAAAACAGGCTATTGGTTTATTTTAAACACATAGAACCATGGCTTAGGGTTATCACTTTCATCCTTGTACAGTTTGGAATTTCTAATACTGTCTGCAGGACAGCCAAAAACGTGATGGCACCACGTCTTTTCTATTCAGGCTCGCTCTCCTTTGCTTCCTGAGTATGTGGAGAAAAGCACTCAGCCTGCAAGTTGGTGTTTTGTATCTAAATAAACATCACTCCAAAACCCCAAAAAGTGTAAATCAGTGAGGTCTGATTGGCTGGCAGCTGCAGTAAGAGCCTGGTGATTAAAAAGCAGACACCCACAGCCTGGGCACGGGTGGCAGCGCTGACAGGGAAATGTGTGCCTGTGCCTCAGCAATCTACAGCCTCCTATCCTCACTTGAGAAGGATTGTTTCCAGTGTAATCACTCTTGTTGAGAGGGGAGAGGCAAATGCTGGCAGCACCTCAAAATAAAATATGTTTCTGGATCAACTTTGCATCCGACAAACACACTCAGGCACTAGAGAAAAACTGTTTGTGCAGTGGTCTAGATTCCTTTCTGAAAAACACAGCTTTAACAATCCTGGGTGTCACTGCTTTTCAGGAGGCTTTAAAGCAGGGTGCTGACTGATATCTACTGCATCCTTACAAAAAGTATAAACAAAGACAGCACAGAAGTTTTTTTCATTTACTATGTGTATTTTCATAGGGCTGCTCTATAAGAACCTTTAAAAATGAAAGCCCATTAAAGCTGAGTTTTCTTATGGAAGGTTGGAATGAAGAGAAGGGGAGAAGAAGAGGGATTCCCGGGACCACACATTTATCCTTCCCTCTGCTGTCTGCTTCTTGTGGGCGCATCTCTGAGCGAGAAAAGGCGAGCCACAGCTCCCTCTGGAGCTCATCAGCAAGCAGAGGTCAGGGGAAGCCAGCATCCTCCTCCTGCCTGTGCCAGCACACCAGGCACCCCTGGAGCCTGACCTCAGCCCCTCTTCTGGCACCACCTCATGGCCATGCAACCCAGCCAGGGACTCGGGGTTTGCTCCCCATGTGAAACAGAACAAGTGTCTGTGTGCATCTGTTTCACTGGGGCTCAGTCCTGGTGACTTTGTAGCACATAAATCATCCCCCTGCCACTGGGGCTTTGCAGATTGGATCTCAGAGTTAGGAGATAACTATTTCTCCATCTCAGTAATTCCTGCAGCCAGGATTTATAGCCAATTCACAGTGTGCAATATAACTCACAGTCTTTCCTCCAGCTCTGCTTGCTCCTCTTCCCTCCTCCTTTCTTTTCCCTCCCTGGTAGCATGAGGACTTTCCTTGCATGAGAGCTAGAGGCAAACTAATTGGAAATGTGAACACTGGGTTTCAAAGGCAGCTTTTTGCTAAGCAATGTCATATTGTGAAAGTCACTGATTTCCCACATTCCAGCCTTCCCATGTAATGTTTCTGTACATTACTGCCTCGCCAGCTGCATAAGCAGGAAGTTTTACTGCTCAACAAATCAGACTCCCACCGAGTTGTCATCTTGACACTGTGTGATGTATTCTCTGCAATGTCTTCACTGAGTAGCCAGATTGACTAAAGCTATCAAAAATCAGCCAGTTTGCAAGCCAAAGGTCCAGCAAACCCTCCCACACAAACAAGCAGGGAACAAACCACATATCTCATCCAAATGGATGAAGGAATCATTTACATCAGACTTGCTTTTCATACAGCAAGGATGTGCTTAAAAGCAACAAGTGTTTGTCTAAAATTCCTGGACAGCAAATATGTTTGAACAGTGGGTGTTTGGAAGGAAATGAGCAGCTGCTTATAGCAAATAGACCTGTAACTTCCTGTTCAAAGCAACAAAGGTACAAAGGTTTGTGGGCTGGCTTGTCCTTTAGTTGGTGCCCAGTCTGGAGACACAGTAGTCTCAGTTTTTACTTGATTTTCCAGTCTATGTAACAGAATAGGTTCATATTAGATGTCATCTTCCCCTCCTGGGCAGGAAATACAACAGAAGATGAACCAAAAAAAAAAAAAACCAAAAAAAAAAAAACACAACAAAAAAACCCACCAAAAAACAAAAAAACAAACATAAATAAATAAATAAAACTAAAAGTAAAAAAAAAAATCAGGCTACTGCTGTCTTTCCTATTCAGCTGAACAAAACATGATCTGTGCATCTTGCCTGGGGGGGACAGGGACAGGTGAGGCTTCCCAACAGGAGACAGTGACTCACAGCACAACCTGGTTTTTGGTGTGCTCTCACAGCACTGCTCACCCTTAGGAAGGATTTGTGACAAAACCATTAGTCGGCCTTTCTTAAAAACTAAATTTTTTCATGTATATGTATCTGATGCATTTATTTTAATAGGGGGTTTGAGCACATGCATCTGTCTAAATTTATTTTTCAGGAAGGGAACAAGAATAAATCTGGGTAAGAACTGAATATATTTCCTAAATAAGCCCAAAAGCATTATTAAATTTTTTATTCATTCCATAAGTGGAACATTCGCAGACTACAGCATGAATTTTACTAGAGTAGAATATCTAAATTTTAATATTCTTTACCTGTATCTTAAATGCACTGAATAAATGTGCCAGATCTGCTGCTGTATGTAAAAGCATGCCTAAAGCAAAAGAAAAGAGATTCCTGAATTACTGCATCTGTCTTTGCAGTGGGCTTCTGTGTGACAAAAAGTGCTTTTTGCCCACTAATTGACTTAAGAAAAAATATTTTGGGGATCTGTTTTTTAATTAAAATATTTTTTAAACATCTCTTTAAAAAGGAGCAATGGCTCTATCACTTGAAAAGCCCAGAGGACAGATGGTCATGGAGATTAATGTTGTCTGTTTATCCACAAAAAGACACAGGCAAGACAATCCTCTCCAGCACTGATTTCCATCTAAGCTCAAGCTTATTTCTGAGGCAGATAATGATGGGGTGATGAACAGATCAGTGCAGTGCCAGTGCAGGCAGCAGTCCTATTCCAAACTTCCTGACCTGGCCCTCACTTTTTGGCTGGGTTATCAGCCAAACCACTGCAGCTTGGGGCTGCTCTCCTTGTTTTGAGACTTGAATCTCCCTTTTCTTTTGCACAGATGAAAAAGAACCAAATGGCACCAGGCACAGGAAGTGCCTTAGCCCGCTCAGGGCAAAGAGAATGTGCCCAAAGGGCCTAAATTGCCTAAATTGCAGGGCATCCTCCAGCACAGAGCTGCAAAAACAATCACCAGAGGAGAAACTGAGTGTATGAGTCCTCTTTCACTTCTCATTCAGGCATGACAAGAAAGCTGCTCAGCAGAACAATTTATATGCAGGCTGGAACGGTTCACTGACCTAATAAAACACAGAGCATTCTTCAATGAAGAGAAAATGCTACCAAACTCAAGCCCCTAACAAGTTGGGAATATGACCTGTGCTGAGAGTATACTTTACAATTCCCCACATTAATTATACACTAACAGTTGCAAAGATGAGAATAAAGTAGAGCTACGGTCTTTTTTGAATTAATAGTGCTGCAATCAGACTAAAACCAGTCCGTAAATGAGAAAAAGCATTTTCTAATGGTTTCAAAATCTCACAGTTCCTAGCAGAATATTCCCCAAACATCCAAATGTGCACCAACATGTGCTGATTTTGTTTATGGTGGCTTCATTCTGCGAGATGCTGAAGTATTCCACAGCTATCCCAGCATGACACTATTGCATGTCCAGAGTTGTAGACAATAGGCAAAATGAAGATCATGAGACCAAGAGGGAGAGACTTTCAGTCCAAGGGGAGAGGGACTGCCTGTATTGCAATGACAATCCCCCCCTGGTTTCCTGAGGTTTAGGAGTTTTGCCTACCACTCACTCCCAGGGAATGTTTTGGAGGGGCAGATGGAGAGATGAGGATCCTCCTTAGCTGGCAGGAAATGTTATCAGCTGAGAGCAAGGTGACAGCAAACAGGATTGCAGTGCACCACACACTGACTCCAGGAGTGCAGTCTAGCAGCTCAGTAGTTTTCCCACATAGCAGTAATTATTTTTCTCATTTTTTACTGAACTAATAACTAAATTAGATTTATTTCCTGCTTTAATATCTCTAAAGGGCCCCATAAGTATATCAGAGTACACATCAGAATGAAGACCCAGACATAATTAGGCAAAGCACTGACATTGCACTGCTATCTATATGGTTTGCAATTTTTCTGACCATTTTTTTCTTCTGAAATGTGTGCTAGGTCATGCAAACTAACTCTTATTGTTGGAGCTCTGTGCTAAAGTGAATATATTAGAAATGCAAACTGTCACCACAACCATCACAATTACATTTACAGCTCCCTCTGTGTCTTGTAGTAATTTGTTCTCCCGTGCTGCATCCCTCTGAGGTTTCTACCAGATTATTTTTTATTATTCAGAAAGGTAATTTATTGAAGAAGTGCTTTGCATCTCTGTCTGAGGTATGTGAAGCGAGAAATAGGGTGAGCAAACCTCAAAATGATTGGTAGCTTGATATGGATAAGGATCCAAATTTTAGAGCATTGCACAAAATTTGGAATTTTATTACATGACAAATATTCTTTCTCCTTAAAATTTAATCAGTGGCTATAATTACTGGCATTCAGTGGATCACACATCTGAGGTTACTCAGACAGAGCTTGCAGAGAAAGTTATATCTTTATTTACAAACCCAAATCAACACAGATGAGAAATTTCAGATAAAATCAAGCTGTGGGAAAACATATGTGCCTAAAACTCAGCGTGGGCAAAACTATTTCCTCGCTGCCCTTGGAAGCAGAAAAAAGGGGACTGGAAATTGCTGGTGTCCCGAATCCATAACATGTTTTTCAGAGCTGTGTGCATTTGGGACCTTCACAGCAGCAGATATATTGGTACATCCATCTCACTAATGATCTGTTGAGCATCAGTTGTACCCTCTAAAGGGGTGAATGACATTTTTTTACCTCCACTAGTTTCTGCCAGCAGAATCCAAACAATGGTGTCCTTTGTTAGAAAAATCTTTTTTTGGCCAGAACGCACCCACTTGGGATTATTTTTATTTTTTATTTTAAAATATTGAAAATCACTCATCAAGATCAAATCTTTATTTGGAGCTTAGTTGTTTCTTCTCTGCAGCCAGGATAATGTTTCATCTGAGCAGTGCTGCTTGGGTGCATAATGCACCCAGAGAGATGGAGAACCTTCCTGCAGTGGATCAATTGAACTGTGCCATTTGGTGAAACTGCTGGTCTGACCTTCCAGTTTGTGTCCTGTGAAAAGGACCAGCAACATCCCTACAGTGTCATGATCTGACATGATTCCTGGCACAGAGCTTCTCCACGTTCATTGTGTTTAATCAATAGGTGATAAATTTTGCCTACAAACACTTGAAAGGGCGAGCAGTGCCAGCTTTAACACAAAATCCACTTCTTTCACATTTACTGGCTTCATTTTTGTCCACAGCTCAACTTCTGCCAGCTGTATTCTCCTGACAAGAGCAGTCAGTGATATTTTAAAATCTGTCCCATGCTCTGTGTCCGTACTGGGCTGTATCTCCCCAGCTACAGCCCTTTGCTTTTGAGAATGTCACACCAAATCAAGGCAACCACTAAGCAGCAAGGAGGAAACAAGCATTAAAACAACATGTAGCCATAGAAAAAAACCAAACCTGAGCCTGATCAAGCTCCCTGCTCCACAGAAGAGCAATAGGACGAGTTGAAATATTCACTGGACCCACAGAGAAGTCATCAGTTCAAAACCAACAGCAGCCAGAAATAAAAGCAGTGCCTGTGAATCAGCCAGAAATGTCAGCACAGGGATGGTGACTGAAGGGATAAGTTGAAGTATGTATCTACCAGTAGGTGTTCTTTTGGCTGCATTTCTGTGTTCTTTGTCAGCAAGATACAGCCTGATGCATTGCCTTAGCTGGCCCACACAGATGTTACTGCTTGAGGCTATTTTCTCTCTTTCATCCAAAGGCAGGATGCACCCAGAAGCAGGTCAATTTACTCAGCTTCCACAGGAGGAAAAAAATAAAAAAAAAAAAAAAAGAGAGAGAAACTGAAAGAAAAGCTATTTTGAAAACTACATCTTCTAATCAGCACTGCAGCCTGATTCAGTGTCTCCTCATCAGAGCCTTGGCTCAGGGTACCTGATGACAGGTAATTTAAATTCAGAAAGAAATAATCTCTGCAGTCTCATGGCCGGGAAAGGACAAGGATGTTTCAGTTCCTGAAACATTGCAGAGGATCCCTTTCTCCGAAGATTTCAGTATCATGGTGTAATTTTCCATCTCTTTTTCTTTTGATTTTATGAGGGTGGTGATATGTCATATTTCAACAAAATTAAAAGCTTTTCACTACTTATTATCTCCTTCTAGTGAGAGAAGGTGTAATGAGGTCCTTTTGTGTAAAGGTGGCTTAGGTTAAGCTAGGAAAGTTTTTGATAATCCACACAGGCAGTGAGGTCTGGAGGACACGTCTGGCTGTTTGTAATCTGGTCAGCAGATCCTGCTGGCTAATAGTGTGAGCCTTCATCCAGCAAAGCATGTCCAGTGCTTAACTCTGCCCCCAGTCCCTTCAGGCTTTGCATAACAGATAATTTGCTTAATACTGTTTATATTTTAGTAGGAATACTGCTGCAGATTAATGGGAACAAAGGCAGGCAGCAGAAGTCATAGAAATTCTGAGTGACCATGGCTGGTGCTACTCACAGCAGGAGAAGAGGGTTCACTTCAAACACAACATTTCAGGTGCTGGGGGGTTTTAGCAATCCACAGAAATATTTATTTTTCTGGCAAATACCTCTCTTTGGCTGACAAAGCAGAAGGTGTGACTGCCTTAGAGATTTTAGGGCTGAAGGGTTTGGTATGGAGCATCATGGAGGTTGATAAAAGAGTTTCAAAAAGCACTTCGCTGGGTCAAGTGAGCCTAGAGGGTCACAGGAAATTTTAAGTGATTGTAAGGTCAAAACACATTAAAGCCATCAAAGAGAAATAGCTGCTGCATTAAACAGCAAACTCAGCAAGTAGTGAATGCCTTCCAGTGCATGGGAGGACTGTGCCTATTTTATGTGGTGCTCTTTGCAACACCTGTGTTTTATCTTAACACCTGCAGCTGCTTGTCACTTATCCAAATCCCCCCTCATCTGAAATACAGCACAGAGCCATGCTGCTTCTCCAGCCTGCATCATCACCTTCAGCACAGGCTGACCTTACCTACCCCACCAGCTCAGGGCGCCAGGAGATCATGGAGGTGGTTCTGAGCTGTGAATCGTGGCTTTACAGAACTGTGGCACGATACAGGCTCGAGAAACACCACTGCATATCAAATTCTATGCTTTGGTTCTTGCTGAAGAGCATGGAAATGCCAGCACTGGCAGCAAGGATGAAGGCTCTAGTGATGCTCACTGACTGCCAGCAAGTTTGCACCCAGGGCCTGAGGACAGCACAGGACTCCCCCTACTCCCAGTGCTATCTCCTGCCTGACTGCAACAAAGGGAACACACAAATGTGTTCATATCCATGGCATCAGGACTAGTCCCCAAGAGAGATGGAAAACTTATCAAGCCACTGCTGTCTCTGGTTAACTCTCTGGGCTTTCTTAAGAGGAAGGCAAAAAAAAAAAAAAAAAAAAAAAAAAAAAAAAAAAAAAAAGTGAGTCGTTTCAAAGTCATGCCAATACCTGGGAGGATTGCAATAATTTGATTTGCTCTCCTAGTGTCTGATAATTTATTTAGTTTTCCTGTGAGAGGCTCTGGCATTTTTGTTTGCTATTTTGAAATTGGAACTCCTCCACAGAGGCCAAGGAGTGGGACCAGAAAGGATCCAAACTAGTTATCATTAACAAATGTTGAAGTCTGCCTGATGGGTATTGAGATGGAGCTGTATTTAAGAAAGTTAAAGAAAGGGAGGACAAGGTGGAGATGTCAGGAAGGAAAAGGGGAGAGATAACACTGCATTCGTTTACCTAAAGGTGCTTGTGAATTCCCTGGCAATAAGAGAATTTCTTCCCCACAGGGCAGGGAGGCAAAAGTGCTCCTCCTGTTCAGAACAGGTTTGGTACTGACTTGAACCCTTAAGTTCACTTTGAACTGAACTCCTTTGGATTTATCACTGAAGTCAGAGATGCCATAAGTAATAAAGGCAGTTCATGCTATATTTTCATAGCTACTTGGTCATTTGTAAGGCAACTGAACAAAAAAAAGGGAGAAATGGAAAGCTGAAAGTCAGTTTGAACTTGTGTTTTATTCAGATCAAGACTGGACCTCACCTGTTGCTGAAACCATTGGTGAATTACTAATTTGAGTCCCTGCAGCTGAGCCTGCTGTCAGTACAAAAGGAAAAAAAAAGATAAAAAACAACAAGAATGTGATTGTGTAACGTCAAAAACATACAGAAAATGTAAACAACAAAAGAAAGAAAAAAAAGCTGAAATATCCATCTGAACAATTACCTTTTCTTGAGTTTACTTTCTAAGAGGTGGTGGGAAGACACTGTCCAAGTTTCATATGATCTCAAAATGAAGTTTATAGATTTTCAAGTGATTTTAGGAGAGCAGGTTAGTGCTGAGGACATTATGGTCCATGAATATCAAAAAGCACAAAGTGATTTTAAATCTAGAACCAAACTTCATGGTTTGGGCTCATCTTTTCTAAATTCTGAATGTCTGAGCTGTTTTATAACTGCAACAGGAATTGATCCAAGATTGTGGATCAAAAATCTTTTACTGAAGATGTGAGATCAAAGGGGAGAGAAAAAGGAAGAGGGAAAATAAGAGATTAAATTATTTCAGAGTTATGGAGGCCATGACCCCTTGAACTCATGTAGGTTTTAACCAGTGGTTGCAGCATTTTTTAACAGCTCAGCAAGAGCTGTGGATCCCTGTTAGCCTGAGGAAGCAGAGCCAAGATTACAGCATGGATCAGGAGAGGTGGAGAGAGAAGGAAATGGAGGATGACAGTTTGAGGGCTGGGGTCCAAGCAGCCCCTACAATCCTGGCCATGTCTGCCCTGCCTAAGGGCAGGTCATGATGCTGAGGGATCCAGGAGCCTTGGCACAGAACAAAATGCAAATGTAGGAGCCAAGCAAGAGCAGCAATACAGCTCTAAAAGCTGCCAGTGCAGCAGCATCTGGGCTGAAGGGAGAGACCAGCACACAAAGTGCCACAAAAGCAATATTTCACTACATCACAGGAATAATTAGGGAACCTAAATCTATCTACTTAAAAATGCCTGGTCATCCCTGAGAGAGGAACAAAAGGTTATTCTCCCATCAAATAAAAGTTGCTGCATTTTTGCTTGCTGTCTTTTGGTAATCATCCCTATTTTGAGGCTCTATCAGGATCCCACCTCCTACAGCAGAGGTCTGAGGGGGGACTGTGGTCATTCAGAGCCCTGCATGCAGTGACAACTCACAGGCAGGACTGCTGCAGCATTAACACTCACACCTTTGCTGCCAAACTCCTCCTGACTTGGCTCTCTCACCCCAGTCCAGCCACTTGCTGTGTTACACGGCTTTTTGTACTCCACCCAATTATCCAATGCCTTCTTCCATGTAAAATGCAAATCATTCCCACTGCCACCATACTGGCACTGCCATGTTTCTGAATTACCCAGCCTCTGATGGGTGCTTCCCACACTTGGCTATTAAGGCAAGGAGAGACAGGACAGGAGGAATTTGGGTACCTGTCTATGGCATCTCCCTACATCAAACCAGGTTGGGATTGCAGATGTGTGACCTCCCAGTAACGTGAGATTTTAATGGTAGATGTTATAAAATAGCATTGATAAATACAGCTTAATCAGAGGGACCAAAACCAGCTATTCGATTTTTAGTGAAGTCAACAAAAAACCCATCTGGCTTCTTGTGTTTGAAAGAACAACTCAGCTCTCACATCTTATTTGTGCAAAAGAATAAAGTAAAAAGGTAAATATTTTAATAAGTAATGGTTCAAAAGGGCAGTGGAAGAATAGAACTTTAGGATTTATGCTTGGCTGAATGCAAAATCATACCCAAAATTGTGTGAAAACAATCCATCCTCATCAAGGCTTTTCTTATCCAAATTAACATTTGAGAACATGAAGAAGGAATTTTCCCACATGGAAGTGAAAGCTCTAACAATCTTGGCCTGTCCTCTTGCTTTTCTGAGAATATTTGTCACCAGCCTCTCTGCTCTGGTGAGGCGGCTCTTACCAGAGCTTCCACCAAAGAGTTTCCACACATGACACAGCATCTCCCATAAGGATGGGATTTCAGATTCTCAATTCCAAACCACTTTTCTGGTTTTTAATTACAAGCCAACTGACCCTCTGCAAGGAAGCAAATGAGCCTCTGTCGGAATCTGTGGTATTGATGATCCAGAGATTGTAGAAAGTCTCTGTCTTTCAGCCCCTCTGCCAAAGAAGAAGCCATAATTTGTGCTGGTTTCAAGGTTGTTTATTCTGTTTATCTCTAACATGTTCTGCTGCCCTGCCGCATCTCTGTCCTGCAGGGCAGCGTGTGGGGCTCTGCCCTCAGTGGGATGTTATAAACATTAAATACCAGAAACTACCTGTGCTGGATTTACAATAACGTGCCAATATCTGTCACCTACGTTGAACAGTGTGTCCCCAGCCTAAACCAACAGAAAAATGCCAACACTACAGTGAAACATGGAGGGCATGAAGAAGAAGAAAAAGGACAAGATACACCCAATTCCTCCATCTTGTCCCCTTTGAACCCCTAATCTAGAATCCTAAAATTTTACTTTTGCACCAGTGCCACACTTAATTATTCCTTATATCAAACACTCAGAGCTGGTAATTCATCCCGTAAGATTGGAAACTCTTTTCCATGGACAGAGATCACAGACAGTGTCTCTGGGGGCTCTGTCCAGGGGGGTTCCTGACCCCTGCCAGGGTCCCAGACCTGCCAGGGCAGCCAAGGGGATGCCCTGGACTCCCACAAGCCTTCACTGAAGTCTTCCCTCATTTCCCAGCTCCCATGTCCTTTGTTGTGTTCCTGCAGGTGTCTGTGAGCCCACGTGCATGAACGGGGGGAGATGTGTGCACCCCAATGTCTGTGACTGCCCGTCTGGCTGGAGGGGAAAGCACTGCAGCAAACGTAAGCACCTCTACTCCCATTCAAAGTTTCTATTCATTAGTCCAGTCAACAGCAGTTTACAACCTTCTAATACTAAAAACCAGCCCAGAATCTGTTCTGCTGTTTCAGCAGTTTGAAGAAATAACAGTTTTAAGCACAGGTAATACAGAATGCTGTAAACACTCGGTGCTTGCAGAGGGGAAAAAGCTGTGTAGGGGAACCCTGGTTCTGCTTCATGCAGCTCTGTTATACATCTTGTTATGGAAATTCATTTTTACAGTATTAAACTTGAAGCATTGATTTTATGTTTTAACAGCTTCACATATTTTGTTATATTCTAGAGAGAAATGTCATGTATTTCAAAGTACAGAACTATCTAAAGCCTGCTATAAAGCTTTCCAAACTGATGTACTCTCAAGGTCATCGGTGCATAATTTGGAGAATGACGTGTTCTTACTCTGTAACTCTGACTACAGTTACATAAAAATGTAATTAAAAGAAAAACCTCTCACCCTGAAATATTTTCAAGGAATAGTTTTCTGTACATGGTTATTCATTACCACAAAGTTGACAGATAAACTGAACAAATTTATAATCAAGATGACATACTGTATGTAAAGCAGATTAAAATATTGGCTTTTTACCCTTTAGGTCCTGCTAGTAAATATGATTTCAGAAATAGTGGCTTGATTTTATAATATAAATAATTTATTCAGAAATGCTGAAGGAAGGGTCTCTGATATACACCAGATCATGCACTCGCTCTTTCAGGATCTCTGAACAAAAAATATATGCAATAAACATATCAAACTTTTCTATGAAAACATTTTTTTTTTTACATGGAATATCTAGTGCATGAATGCATCATGGAGAGATTATTCTTAGCTGATGATGAGCCAAGCATTAGAAATGCCAAGCCTCCCAGCAGACAGCTATCAAAGATAAATTTCTTAAGAAGAAAATATCAAAGAATGCTGATCACCATGCTGATGACGTGGCCTTTGGAAGTCAGCCACATGGAATAGAGCCTAGCAGGTCACCTCTCAGGCAGCCCTTGAGCACACAGACACATGTGTCCATCCTCTCACGTGTCCCATGTCCCCTGCCCAGCTGTGTGCCTGCAGAGGTGCCTCAATGGAGGGGAGTGTGTCGCCCCCAACGCCTGCCAGTGCCCCGGAGGATGGGTGGGAACGCTGTGCCAGACCCGTGAGTACTCCCCCAATTCCTGCAGCTTTGTAAAAACCACCTCAGGTTTTTGCACATGTCATTTGCTCCTGTGTGTGTGTTGTGTCAGGTTTGTGCCTGAAGTCAATCATCTTAAAGGTCTTTTCCAAGCTAAAAGATTCCATGATTCTATTACGTGTACAAGTCAACCATAACACGATTAGCACCTAAAGTCTTCCTCTTATTTGTCAGAATTGTCCTACCAGCAAAACTGGTACTTTGAAAAACATTTCTATACTCAACATAAGAGGCCTGACTCATCTGTTTTCTCACATGGATGTTGAGATCAACCTGTCAGACAAAATAAGTACTTTTCAAATTAAATAACTTTAAATGCAAGGTAAAACGAAGAGGTCAAGGAGAAAAGGAAATGGAGTACCCATTCTCTATACCCAAGTGGCATTAAGCACAGAAACTCTGTGTGTCTGCTGACCTGAGAGCCTGACCCTGTAAATTCTACTTGTTCAGACTCACCAAGGTGGCTGGAAGTATTTGCATTTGCAGGGGTTGGAAGACCTGGAATGGGAATAGATCTGTTATTGCCAATTACATCCAGGGTCACTTCAGTTTGTGTCTGCCATTAGCTTTACAGCAAAAGGGTATGAGGAAAATATCAAAGCATTATCCCCTGTAAAGGGCATTATCTCCTTTATCTTCCTTTCCCTCACACTCACAGAGCATAATTACTTATGGAAATCTTCTGTCAGCTAACTCCCAATGGCTGTGTAATTGTTTCTTTGTGCCAGCTGTCTTCTAGTTCAAACATAGGAATGTTTAAAGTTATTGATGGCATATTCTTGACTCAGTTTATAAAATAAATAAACAAATTGTGCTTGCTCCTATGAAAGGCAATTAACAATTTCTGCTGTCCTATCCAGGCACACAAGCCAGGTAATTTTTTTATAGATTTATCTAGCCTTTGAAACTGCTCCAAATCCCTTCATTTGCTAGTCACTGTGGTTTTACTACTTCTGCCTATAGTGGGAGGTTAAATCTTTTTTTTTTTTTTTTTTTTTTTTTTTTTTTTTTTTTTGTCCAAAAGGGGCTGGCTGAAACTCCCAGATCCCACAGCAACCCCAAATTTCAGATTTTTTAAAGAGAAGGAGAGAAGACTATTGTCAGAGAGCAGATGGTGAGGTCTTACAATGCTGCTCCAGGGTATTCATGGCAAGGCAGGGGAACAGGATCATCCTCACAGATGTTAGGTCTGAAGTGTAACTCTGAAACCAAGTCATGTTTCATGTTTTAATGGGAGGCTATTCCCTCAAACCCTGGACTCAGTGGAACAGATGCATTTATCTGTCTAAACATGAGAAGCCTCCTGACTGCCTCCCTTGCTCACCTTCTCCTCAGCTCTGGCAGAGGCTGCAGCAGCACAGAGGGCTGAGCCCAGCCCCTGGGCACAGTTTTTGCTGCCCTTGCCCTGCTCTGGCCTCTGTCCCACCTCCCAGCAGCACAGGGACACTGGGCCAAACCCACAGGCTCTGCCAGAACCCATCAGCTTCTGGCAAGGAGCTCTTTGGTTCATCACTCCTCTCCCCTGTGCAAAACTGCTTGGTCACATTTCAGCTCCTGAGGTTTCCCTGAGCTCAGCAGCCCTGTCTTGTTTGGATATGTATTACCAAATTCTGGGTTCCACCATGGCATCAGCAAGGCTGAATTCAACCTAGATTTGCACCACTTTAACCACAGACTTTGGCTATTAAACTCAACAATAGATCAAAACATTCACATTGTAAAATAAGAAAGTAGTAGCTGCCACATGATATGAAAATAATATTTCATATCTATATTTATTTATTCTATAACATTAAATTAATGTACCGTTTTTATACTATATTTGAATATTTTGATTAATACTATGTATTAATTCTATGTTTTTAAATTATTAATCTCAATCATTTCCATTTCATAATGCAAATATGCTATCTCACTCTACAAGTAACAATTCAGAGGATAGGTTTTTTCAACAATCACTCTGTAATCCAGAATCCATCAGGGCAGGATTGTTTCTTGGAGGCTGTTTCAAGGGTAGGAGATGATTAGATAATCCCAGCTTCATTCTTTGTTTTCAGCCTGTGAATTCACTTGACCACCCTGATCAGGATGGTGGTGATGGAAATGCAGATACAAGTTTCATCTACACCCTGAACCTCATTTTTTCCTCCCTGTTTCCTAACACATTGAGGGGGGTGACTAAACCACAGGATACACAGAGACTTCCACTGCTATTTTCTGAACATTTCCCAGATGGAACAGATTGTTGAGGTCCTTTATACTGAGATAGCCAGAGTAGGTCCTTGAGCCAACGAGAGGGACAATGGACAAATACTAAGAAATCATCTTGGACATCTACTTGGACAACTACTTTTTGGTTTATCTTTCATAAGAGTCCCAGATCACCTCCATCTGCTCAGTTTCTAACTCACAGAAGTCTGAGCCCACATGGACCATTCAAGAAGATGTTTGGAGGCAGCACCTGTCACAATAATTCCTCTCCAAACACTTTCTTTCTTCAGCTTTCTACTAAAACAAAAAAAAGGTAAAACATTCTCTGCTTTCAGGTCTCTAATAATTTATTTACAACCTCAGATACTAATATCTCAGATTTTCTTGTCACCTTTCACCAGGAACAAAGACATAGATCTCTATCACAACCCAAAAGGCTTCAACCCTTCAGCAGACAAAGCCACTGACAGTACCCTAGAACAGATTTTCCATTCTACTGCAATGAAGATTGGCAAGGATTGGCAATGACTGGCAATTGGCAGAATAATTTTATGTCTAAAATATTTTGAAAATGCCTCAGAGAGCCAGAATGGGCTGTAATATCAGAGGTAACAAGGAGCTTATAACTAATTTGGAGCATTTTGGAGATGCAATCACCCAGGCAAAAACTCTGCCTCTTTTGCAATGATGCACAATGAAATTGCACGTCCATGTCATGCAGTGAATTATGATTTCTAAATGCTAAAATCACTCAAACTCATATTCCAGAGGCATCTGTGCAGGAAAGTTTATTTACAGTTTCACCAGTCCCTGGCTGCAACTAAAGAACTTGGCAAGAGCAAAAGAGACTTTCAGTAGACATTGATAATGGATAAAACACAATAGTCCTCCTTTATCAGACTGTAAATAAAGAGGTCAGTCAAAAGAGTAGTTTTCTTCCCCACTCATCTGTAACTGAACAGAATGGCTTCTGAAAGAGAATCAATAAAATAGCTCATTTGTCCCAACAAATAAGGTGCATGGGGGAATACACACGTTATCCTTGATAAATACCTGTGACTTTGAGGGGAATAGTTTAAGGAATAATGGTCAATTTTCAGACTGCACTGCAAATGTAGGGAAATAATATTTTGAAAGAACAGGTTAAAAAAACTAATTTGCAATATTCAACATGTCTCAACTATAGAAAAGAGTAGCTTTAGAGATGATGGTTGTTCCATTAGAAGCATTTTTGTCTTACTCCGTTTTTAGCTTCCATGGCTGTAAAATATCCAAAACCTTGCCTTTCTGAAAAGAAAGAAACAGTATTGCAGGGTCACCATGGTTTCCCTGATTTCCTATTCCATATTAGACACCAGTTTAAAGATCCATGCCTGTGGCTTCCCCTTGCCTCCTGTGCTGGTAACTCACATTTCTCATTTTCTTGGGCTCAGAAAGAAACCTTGGGCCAAAGAAAGGAACATGTGGCAGCAGAACCCGATGGCCCTGACAGAGACACCCAAAACACATCTCAGCAAAGTCAGGAGGCTTCTGGCCAGGGGTACAGGTCTGTTGTTTAAGGCTCTGAATGCAGGATCAAGGTATAATTCTAACAATTAATTATAAAGTATAAGAAGGTTATAGTTGTGAAGGATGTTCATCATTAAAATTCATGCTGCTATCTTCTGTTCTAATATTATTGAACCCACACTGGCTCCTCATTGCCCTTCAGAATAACTTCTCTTTATTTGCATGTTATAAGTGTCAAGCTTATGGCCTTATAATTTCCTCAGTATTCTTCCCAATCTCTTTCTCTGCCTTGAACAACATCCTAGGCAGGATTTCTTCAAGCTTTCCTCTGTAACCCTTCCAAACCTTATAAAAAGCAAATAATTTTGAAAAGAATGTCGTTCGCATGCAAATTATAGCTCTGTTCTTTTAACATGCAGGGATAAAACTCTTTCTGTAATTGGCATTTATTGATTATAATTTTAACATAAGCTTAGCTTGTTAAATGACTTTGCTGGATCTGTACAGGATAATGCATACATAGCTGGTGTCATTTTTAGTGTTTAGTGGCTTAGGATCCCTTGTAAATACATTTATGAAATATTCATTTGAATTTCAGCTCTGTTATTATCCTCTGTGATGTCAATTCCAATTTTCCTCCAAAATGTTTTTAACTTTTCTCTTAACTGAGCTCTTGTTTTTCTGAGCACTACAGAAAGAAGCTGGGGGGTGATCAGGGAGAAATAGACAGGAAGAAAAGGATGAAAAAATGAGGAAATATTTTCCCTTTTTAAAATTTATTTTCACAAGCTGAGAATCAGGGAAACACAGAGAGAAAACAAAATCCTAGTACCTCATCTAATGCCCATGTGTACCAGAGCATACCCAGATGCTGTAGGGATCTGCAGAAAATCCACTTCTCTTTGCATTACCTATTCCTATTTTATCTGCTACCAAGATGAAAGGAAAATCAGCTTCCATTTTTCTCCAGCCCATATTCATATCAAACAAATAACAGAAATATACACAATTCTTTCTCTAATGATATTATCACACACAGGTCTCTCTCTTCCTGCTCACCACACAGTGGAACTGAACTTGCTTGGGCTCAAGGAGCCTTTTCTGCTGACAATTCCCTGTTGGGAAATGGCTTTGTTCCAGTGAGCCAAACTCTAAGTATTTTCCAAGTGTAAATCTGTCCTTGCAAGATTCATGGAGGAGCTGGAGTAGCACTTCAGAGATGATAACCTCCCTATTCTAGCCTGAGTGTGGTTTCATTCCTCCTCTGCCCCCTCCACACCCAGAATTCAAATTTGCCCTCTCAGAAAAAGGAGAAATTCTGAGGTTTGCAGTTCGCTGTTCTGTATCTTAAGGAGATTTTTGCAACAGACACCCAACAAAACCAAGTTTCCTCCTTAAAATTTGCTTCAAGAAAACAGCACTTTTGTCTTTTTCAAAGTGGCAGGAATGCATCAACAAGCTCACAGACTAGGAAGGCAAGTTCCTACTCCAGGTCACTGGAGTCCTGCAGCACACAGCCCTGACACATCTGGCTTCTCCCAGGGGAGCACCTGCAGGTCACCAGCACCTGCAGCTCTGGGTGTGCTCTTCTTCTGGCCATGCTCTTGGGCAGTGCTTTGGCACAGCATGAGCTCTCACTGGTTACAGCCTCTCCTCTTTAAGATGTGTAGAGTGGCAGCAAGCCTGGTTCTTTGCTTCTCTACCCCACAACTGTGAAGTCTGTTAAAAATATTTAGAATTTAATATTCCTCACTCGGTCAAAACCTCAGCCTCACTGGCATAATAACCTGACAGAGCAAACCCAATACAAATTCCAGGTCATTCCATGATGCCAAGGTCATTATAAAAATTATTATAATTCTGAGGATCATTTTTGGATGGCTTAGGATCCCACAATGGGTTTCCTAAAGAAGTTTGACCTGGTCTATCTCTGAGACTTCAGATCTCAGCACAAAGACTTTGCACGAACTTAAATCTGAGTCAGAATCAGAGCCTGAGTGCAACAAACTGAAATTGTGGAATTTGACCCTTCAGCCCCTTAACTTTTTTAAGTTGATATTCTGTAGGAAAAAGAAAAAAATCTCATATGAATACAGCAAATTCATTTAAATCTGATGGAACATCCTGCTCCATCATGAAGGAGATTGCTCACAGAGATGTGTCTACTTTATTTTCAGCTCTGTCTTAGTGGGGGCATGGTTGGCAGCTTCCTGTACTCCTCTGCCACACAAGAAAATGTAAGAAAGCACTCATTGAGTCACATCTGACCAGTTTTTAAAGCATTTAGTTTGACTGCCTGAACTAGGATACAATATTCTGGCAATATTTATAGAAGGTTTAGCTCATGAGATCTAATTAAAATAATGTGATGTACATTCTTCTTGAATTGGTGCCCTCTGAATGGGCTGCTCTTTTTCCTCTATGCCAAAACAATGTCATAACAATGGAAATTGCTAATGAGGATGAAAAACCAGCTCAAATTTGACTAATTGCTTTTTTCTCTCTTAAAAAATAATAGAACACTGATTCTTTTATTAACAGAATATCTTCAAATGGATTGGCCTTTATAAATGCAGTGGTGCTCTAGATAAAACATTTCTCTGTTTGGTTTTTTTTCCCTTGGAATAAGTAGTTCATTACTAATTCTCTATGACCATGAAATCACATGTTCTTATTTGGTTTCCAAAGGTGTGAATTGTGAAGTTCACCAAATTGTCCCATTTATTTATTGTGATAGCATCACCTTTGGGAGTACATATTTAACATATTCTTTCATCTCAGCTCGAGGTCAGCTCTTTTAACAGCTGTTATTTATTTTAATTGGAACAAAAGACAATCCATTTTGGCATAAATCTTGCCCAACCATCAATGCCCAGAATGTATCCTGGCTTTCAAAATTAGGCCTTGTAGTGATCCATTTCCAGCTCAGCCAAGGTCATTATTTGTCTTTCCCCCATCATTGGGAAAAAAAGGAAAAAATAAAAATTGTAAACATAAGAGACACAGAAGCATGAAAAGCTTATGACAAACCATCTTTAACTCTCAATATTTCTAAATATTTACATCCTGATTACAAGACTTAGACTAAGTTCATTTCTAAAGAACTTTATCTCTCATTTGTAGCACTTTGTGAGCAAAACGGTCAATTTGGGGGCATCAGACCAAATGTCTGTGCTTGCAGAAGTGGCTGTGCTGGTTCAGCATGTGGGAACAAGGTCATGCCCAAACTCACTGATCCTTGTGGTAACAACAAAAATAACCAGGTATAACTGAAATAGTTTACAGGTAAATGAATAAAGCTTTGTTAACCCTATGGAACATGTAAATAAGGTCATAGAATATTTGAAAGGAAATTGAATGACTGCTCAGCTGCAAATTAGGCCAGTATTCAAGTTCTAGATAACTTTTCCCCCCTGTTTTATGCCTTACCCTCGATCAGACATGTCTGACTTCCAGAATGGTTTCAAGGCTATTGCACATCTGGCAGCTGGGCCTGACCATCACCCTTGTAGGGCCTCGAGTGCAGTTCATGCCCTGCATCACCACTAAAACAAAACACTTTGGGATTTTTTCAGCCACAGCCATTTCCCATGCCACAAACACAATTCCTGTCAGATGTCCTGGCTGACCCAGTCTTCAGCTCTCAAAACAGGAGGCTGCCCCATCATTTACCTGTACTGGAAGGCCTGGGGCAAAAATCAATTTTCATTTCAATTGTATAACATATTAAGAGAAAGGATGAACCACTATTCAGATAGTCACTTAATTTTGTTAATGATAATTAGAATTTAGTATCACAATTAAACTTCTGTATAGATTTTTTTAACAAGTACTTTCTCCTACTCAAACTACAGCTCCTACATCAATACTGAAATCATCTGATGTAGATAAGATGAGTAAGTGATGTAATTTTCTATACATAAAAAATACTATTTAACAGGTTGGCCATAGCCCAGCAGAGTAAGGTGCACATTTTCTCAAATAAATAACAGAAGAAATCTAAATGAAGGCAGGGATATGACGAGATAAACTGGAATTGTTCTCTGCAGGTATTTCTATTTAGGAGACTTCCCTTGCTAGGTCAAGAGTTAACCTTGTGGATCCATCAGACCAAGATTAGCATGACTGCTTTAAAGAATTATTCTCGTTGTGAATGTGCAAAGTATGATATTTGTCATTTCACAAATGAAGTGGAAGTCTATTACACTTAGAAGAAAATACTAAATAACAATATATAAAGAAAATTAAGCTTCCTTTTCCACATGAATAAACTATTACACACAAAATCAGTCCTGACAGAAAAAGAAAGCAGAAAAAGACTTTGCAAATTGTGTATGTCCAAAATGCCAAGTCACCAGTGACACCTACAAACACACAATTGTGATTTCACAATTCTCACAGTTTTTAAGACTGTTTGAAGCACTTTTCAGTTTCAGAGCCTATTCTGCAGAAATCCTGATTGGCTGCTCTGATATGGACATGTATTGCTCTGATGTGAAGGAGGAAATGTTCTGAATAAAAGGGGCTTAACAGGTTTCCTTCAATCTGTGAGCCTTGCTGAAAGCTAAATTCAGTTAGTAATTAAAATTATGGATTTCATTGTATCTAATATAAATTACATGGCTTATGTTATATGAAAGCAAATGAGCTACTCCTCCAAAAAGTCAAAACTGTGAGAGATATGGAAATGAAAAGCTAACTTGCTAGCATGATTATTGTAAATTGTACACACACCCACATTTCTGTAAAAAACTTGGGATGATAAGCCTACCAAAAGTTAATTTATCAGACTGGATTGGGTGCAGTCTGTATAAGCTTTAATCAATTTCTCCAAGCCTATCAGTCATGGAAACCTCACAGTTTATCAGAGTCATTGTTCAAGTATTTAACTACATTATTAGAGGACGGTTTTGACTTTCCCTAACACTGAACATAAAGTCTGCTGTGAATAAAATTGAAACTTCTTGGTGCCACCTTGGTGAGCACAGGGAAAAGTTAGCTCAGGTCTCTCAATGGCAGCATTTCCCTGTCTGAAAGAAACTGGAATCTCTGCTGACTGATTTTATCCCATTTTCCTGAGCCAAGCCAACCCTGCAAATCCTCTGTCCAAACTCCAGTTTCCCCATGTCCTCCCTGCTGTGCTGTGGCTGAGTCCAGCCCCCAGAAACTGCCTCCCCAATGGCTCCTGTCTCTGATTAATACATTTAAACAAAGAGATTTATGTTTTTTTGCCACAGCCCTGCACAAGTCCTGTCTTTCCCACAGCCCTGACACCACATCACTTATTTCCCTTCCCATTTGGCATTGCTGTGGTTGACTTTTCTCTGAAAGAACCAACTTTATCCTCTTTACTTAGTTTTGTCTTATGGATTTCAAGCTGTTTCACCCATTTATCAAAAAGATTTTTAATTCTAAGCCTCCTTGCACTGCCTCTGAGTGTGACATTGTTCAAGAATGTGGCATCTCATTGCTTGAGACGTGAAGGAAGTGGTGAATAGCAGAAAATTCAGGACCTACAGACTATTGATAAAATTATTCCTTGATAATGCTTTTTCAAATAGACCTTGCTCCTGACTGATTTATTATGAATCATACTTACTGTTATGACTGAGTCATATCAGAAGTCTCCCTAAAGTGAAAAACATCTGTTCTTGTGGGCAGAGTGACTTCCTCCCTCACTAGGCTTGAGAAGCTTATAAATTGTTTGTTTAAAAATTTATGTTAGCATCTCCCCAGATACCAACTTAGCCTGAATCTTTGGCTGCCATTCCCTTGCTTTTTTATTTCTTTTTTCCTCATCTAAAGACATGTACTGTGCCTATTGGGACTATTTATACCCTTTGGGAGTTCTCAAAGCAAATCACTGCTGGTTTAGAAACTGCATCTTTAAATATGCTGGGGTAACTCAGAAGATCTCTTGACCTGGAAAAGCTGCTTCATGTAAAGACCCTTTTATTTGCTGAGATGTTCCATATGGGGAGTTAGTACACAGCCAACAGAATGCCATATATGCAAATCCCACTTATTGCCCAGCCATTTAACCTTGTAAACAGACCTTAAATCTGACTTTTCTGAATCTAAATACTCATTTCTTTCCCTATTCTCCCTTGCATTCACGTTCCCTTGCTAATTCTGATCATGTCAAACCTTTTGTCATGTTTAACCTTTCTGTGAAGAGTGAAGAAGAGGCACTGAGCACATCAGCCTTGCCTGTGTCACCTGCAACCTTCTCTCCTCCCTGCTGGATTTACCACTGCATTTTGCCATGGGAGTTAGACTCGGGCTTTGCTTTGTTTCTGTTATGAATGTTTGAATAATGGGAACAATACAGCAGTAGTGATATGTAAAATTTCTCAAAAAAAACTGGATTAAATTGAAGATGAGCAGCCTCTTCCCTCTCTTCAGCAGCAGCTGGAAAGGGATGCTCCAGGTGACTGCACCTGAACTTAACTAGGGAAAAGGATGCAAGGTAACTGCTTCTTATTCAGTTTAGGACACTGATTTCCCCCTTTAAACTTATTTTTTGGTCTTCAACTTTATTCTTTTAAAATTACGGTGAAATATTCATTTTCAACATCTCTTTGCAGAGTACAGACTGAAAACACTAAGGAAACAGAATCATGGACTCAGAATGGCTCAGCTTGGAAGGGACCTTAAAGATCACCTAGTTCCATCCTCATTGTCCTTTATTTTTCTTTTCTTTCCACCAAGCATCTGTAGGGGAAGAATAATTTCCTGTGGAAATACTGAAAATGTCACAAATCCAGTCAAATTGTCTGATGCAAATAAAAGCAGAGAGCTGGGGAAAAAAAAAATCAAAAGGCCTCACTGAAGAACTCTTTTTTTTTTTTTTCCCACAAAGTAAATAGTGCCTGGGGTCTGGTTTTGCCAGTATATTTGGAAAAACTGGATTGCCCATATTTGTTTAATCAAGTTATTCCCCATTCTCGACTGTAATTTTTAGCATTGTTCCCATTCGTGCAGTTAAGATTCCTGGAGGAACAATATACATTTCCCTAAATTATTCTTCATCTACATCCTATTTCTCACATTTATATTTCCAATTGATTTGCAATTCATTTTGTGACATTTTTGGTTTACTTTGTTTTGGACTTCTGCTAAACAAAGCCTGCCAACAGCATTCCTCAGAAGGCTAATGAACTTGCTAGAATAGCAGTCACTCTCTTAGAAACCTTGTGTGTATTTTTAATTTGTATTGACTCTGAGAGATCCAGATAATTTAGCAAGTTCCATGGCAGACATGAAGACAAATGCTCGTGCTGACTTTTACATTCAAGCCTGCCATTAGAGCACATTTGTTCAGGACTGCAAGGGGTGACCCAAACAAAACAGACTAAACAAACCTCATTTCCACGGGAAGTTAAAAACTTTGGCATTAGTCCCAACAGAGACTGAGACAATCTCTGCATCATTTGCACAACAGGGGATTTTGTGGGGAGTTGAAATTGATATTGTATCTGTTGTGCTAACTGATACCATCACACTTTCCTTGTTGCTTTTGCCTTCCTAAATGGATTAAAGTAATAGCATTAATTAAGCCAACAGAATTAATTTAAGCTAAACAATGTTATCTACTTAGATACAAATAGTACATAATAGTACATTACAAGCTATCGTGATGGTGTATTTCCCCAATAAGAATTTAAATATTAATGTGCTAAACTTGTTTGTCTCTTGAATATTTATTCTAAGGCAGAAAAGTACTGAGAATTATAACCTGTTGCAGGAAACAATGTATAGGCTACCATAAAATAAAGCTTTTCATATCATCTATTATCTTGCTTTGGAATAAAGCAAACTTGCTGGTGTATTTAAAATGGGATGATATTCATGGACAACTTCTGCTGTACGAAAATGGGATAAGTGCCCTGAAACGCTTTCAGGCAGGAAGCCAACGATCTCCATGCCTTATTCAGAAGTGGCAGAGTGATTTTTTTTTTTTTTTTAAAAAGGTGCACCTGCTTTAGATGAAAGAAATTGAATTCCAACTCCATAACTGTCAAGCGGCACCGCAAATAATAGAGCCTAAGCGGAATCATTGCAGCAATATTGCTATTTTCCTGTTGGGGCGATGGAGCAGAAACCAGCCTCAGCTCCTGACAGCACTTTACCTGCACGCTTTGGGAACAGTTCCATTCATCATTCCTCTGCTTAAGCCCTTTCAAAAACATGTTCTTCATTCCCAGGTTAATAAAACCTTTGGTTAGCTAAGTGAAAAGTGTAGGGAGGAAAAAAAAAAGGAAGGACCGTGGTTTTGCCAGATTACATAAATTCCAAAGAAAATACTACAATAAATCATTTGAGCACTTGCATGTAATATTTCTTACGTGACGCCCCATGCTTGAGGCTGTTTCTTCTGTTGTCCCATAAGCAGCTGAATCCTCATTTCTTTTTTGCAGCTCTCAATAGGATGAAGAGAGCAGCGGGACAATGAAGACAATCATTTGGGTATTGATAATCTGACTGAGCGCGTTTTTCATTTGGGAAGATGCAGCGTGAAGAAATTGCTAGCTCTCTCCCTTTTATCCTTACATAATCATACAGAAGAATGAAGAAAAAAGCCAAAATCTTTCTTTTATGTCAATAAAACAACATTTATTTTCAAATCTGTCCATGGCAAGACTCAAATTTATGATCTGCGGCTGCAGTGACACCATCACAACTGCTCCTGACAAGATTTTACAAGGGTACAGACCATTTTGCAATAAAAATTTAGTGCCATGTTATGCTGCTTTCATTAAAATTTGATAGCACAGATGAATTCCCTCCTTTTTTTGGATTTTTTTAATACACATGAATGTTTATCCACAATCCAGAGAAAAATGAATTAATTAGGTTCTGTTTTTACTGAGATATTTCAGTGACTACCAGTGATAATACCTCAATTATGTTTACCTAACACAAACTCGCTGTCTTTCTGCTGAGTAACTGCTAAAGCCAAATGCTTTCATTTTCTGAGTTTTTAATGTGTTAGTGCTTAATTTATCTGGGGAGACATCACTGCAACACCTGGGGCAAGAAAGGCTTTTCCTGGGTCAGTCAACCATTGATGTGCTAAGGACACACAAAGCCCCAGTAGCCAAATGGTCTAAATCCCTGGAAACATTTTGGAAAACCATCCTTTTAATCATACATTCGTTAAAATACTGGAAAATCTAGGTGGGCTCAGAAATTTGCAGCTTAATCTACAAAATTCAGATTTACAGAAACCTACCATTGTCTCACCTACCACTGGCCATGTTTCATCACAAGCAGAGGTACTGCTGTGGAAAAAATGGGAGAGAAGAGAAAGGAGTGTGAAGAAGGGAATAAAACCAAAAAGTATAAGTTCAATTGAGAAAAAAAAAAAAAAAAAGAGTCTTAAACCATCACTTTTGGACAACTGAGGTTCAGTAAGATAAATCCTAAACCTCCTGAGTATCCACCTTCTCCTTTTGTTTGTCCCACTGGAAGATTCAGGGCAAATGCAGACTGAAATCTTGGATGCCTTGAGTGAGGAATACAGGAGGTTTGATATTCCCTCACTCTTCCTCAAGAAATTTAGGGGAACAATGATACAAGCAAGGATTTTTTGATTGAACCTTCAGGACTGTAAGAGTAACTAGGTGAAATATTTGATCTTACTCTTGCTGTCAATTTGTAAGAATAAAAAAGCCTGACTGTGACATGCCAGAACATTTCAAATTAAGTCTATTTTTAAAAAAACTTGGAAAAACTGTAGCTACTATAATTCACTGAAACACTCATCCTTCCTTCTGCCCTGCTTCTAAGAGTAACATTTTCCCTCCACATTTAAATAATACAGCAAATTGCTTTTAAATCTATCTATTCTATTCTCCAAGAGATGATTTTCTATTCTTCATTCCTGAAGTTTCATTTTATGTTACCAGCTGCTCCAGTGTAAACAGTATCCCAAATGCAAAAGATTAAAAAAGCAAATTAAGCTCGATGCTCCTTGAACGTTTCCTACAAACACTTAGATAAAGGACCAGACTTCAAAAATCCTTCTTATATTTTCCTAATACACACTGATCTAGACCACAATCAGCAATGTTAATATGAAGTTTTTTAGCAGTTCCTGGAAGACATTAATGCTAGAAGAGAACATTGGCACCCGATATGTATCTACAAGATTAAATTTAGGGTGGCAATTACACCTTTCTTCAAGTACAGTCTCAATCAATAAAAAAGATTTCTATTACTTTGCCTCCCTGCCTACCAGAAACAATGCTAATGATCCAAACTGCCTGCCAAGATTGGATTTGAAGATCTCAAACAGCTTTCCCTGCCTTGCAGTCTCTCACTGTGTTTCTAGAAGGGACTATTTGAGACAACCTTCACCCCCATCTATTGTTAGACAATTCAGAAAAGGTTTGGGTCACTGAGGATTGTTCATGTGTGGTTAGAAAAGAGGAACAATTGCTAATAAATTGCAACACTCGAGCCCCAGTACCTGGTACCAAACTATGGGTGAGCTACACTTGCTTTGGCTCACAGGCCATGTCAGTGTAACTCTCCTTTCTGAAAGGTGAATTTGGCACTCTTCCTTTTCTCACTGTCACTTCAGCATTTAACTAATTTGTTTCCCTTGATTATACAACATGCTTTGCTAAAACTCCTTACATGTGACAAGTACTTCACTCTCCAGTTGTGTTTTAAACAGGCTCTTGGATAAGAGAAAATTTATTCTTTAGAGTTTCATACGTGTTTTACACCTTGTTGAAAGCTACCCAATAGGGACATTTTCTTGGGGGAAAAAAAATAAAAATAGTCTTATTTTTCTAAACCTTGTCTTATAAGCCACTGCTTCTGTTATATGTCCAAAAATACAGTGAGGATTTAAAGACAGAAGCCTTAGTAACAGCACTCTACCAAAAAATTGTACCAGCTCAGTAGAGTCACCTGAAGTTATGAGTTACTTAGTTCTAATTTCTAATTGTCATTATGACTTCCAATATTCTTTGTTTGCTGAATACTTATTTCAAAATCCTATTAAACCCAGAATAAATAGGGTACAATAAATCATGATCTCTTTTTATGGGAACAGCAAACAGAGCCATTAGGCAGGAGGGGGGTTTTTGCTTAATATAAATCTTTTTGAGAGCACAGTAATTGGCAGCTTTAACTCACCCATGGCTTATAATATTCATTCATGTGGATATTTAAACATTCATCACTGCCTCTATTCTTTTAGGATTTTTCTTAGGGTTTGTGGTGTTTTCAATCCAAAAAGTGCCCCCTACCCTTTTTCTTCCTAGAAAGCAGGAGGCTGAGAAATTATAAAGTAGTTTGGGGTTTTTTGCCACTATTAACCTTTGTTAAAAAGATGGAACAGGTTACAAGCTCCATTGAACTTAGGTGTGTTTGCACATAAGTGCATCAACAAAGTACATCACCTCAAAACCTCAGCTCAAAGTAGAAATTGCTGCAAAGAAAAAAAAATTAAAAATTTAAAAAAAAAATTAAAAATTATTAATGCAAAAATAGACATGTTATTCAAAATTCCATAAGGGAAAATACCATTTAGTTTTAAAAGGTTTTTTTTTCTCTCATGTTATGAAGTGTCATTTAAGTTCAAAGAAGTGCACGTTCCCCCTGTAGAATAGATAAATACAACACCATCACCCTTTTTAAAATAAGCATTTTTGCATCAGAAATGTCCCACTTTTGGGTGCCTGCAGATCTCATTCCTTGATTTATCCACAAATAATTACAAGAGCAGAAGCCACTAATTCTGGCTTGAGGGAGACCACTCCCAGGGAGAGAAGCATGATCTGGTTTCTATGAGTATTCCCTGCTCAGCCTTCCACCAGAAAACCCTGTTCCCCATGGATCACTGACACAACAGCTGGGATGAGTGGAAATGAGGAAAGTTTGGGGCACATTTCAAGCTGATGACAATTTGAGAGGATCTGTCAAGTCATATACCACATCCCAGATGAGAAAGGCTTTGCAATACTACATATACATAAATAAAAGAACATGGAATTATGCACAGAAATATTTTCCTTTTTAATTATTTAACTACAAAAGCTGTAGCTAATGATATGCTCTGTTGACCTTATACTACATCTTTATGCTCAATTAATTTTTTAACATTAATATCATTTGGGGAAGAAGCAGGACTTGCCAGAATATACAAAATATGCATAACAATATGTACCTCTAAGATTACTGTTTATACTTGGGCAAACTAATTCCTGCTCAGGAGCTCTAGGTAGGAGCTGCCACATCCAATATTAATGATCTTTATTCAGAAGAAGTTGTCACTGTGCTTGAGAGCAGGAGCTCAGGGGCAGGACAGGAAGGGTTTCAGGACACAGACATTCCTCTGTCCTCTATATTGGTGCCCATCTATTTCTGCTGGGGTTTGGGGGATTTTGGCCAGTTTCTGCCAGGAAGAGGAACACACAGGTGCTTCCTGCAGTTCTTTTAGAAAAGCTCCAGGCCCTGCAGAGGTGCAGGAGCTCCTGCAGAGGTGCAGCTGGCTCCCCCAGCACAGCCTGCCTTCTCTCCAGGCACTCCCATACCCAAGAGGACGTGCTCTGTCTCTGCTCCTAAAGACACAAATTGCCTTTCTTTTCTGCCTCTACCTGAGTCCCAGGCAACTCAGTTCCAAATTGACTTCTTAGTGACCTCTTCAGAGTTCAAAGAATTACATCCTCTCTCCCCTCTCTGTGTCAGACCCAGTTCTATTATCACTTTCCAGTGTGACAGGTAATTCCACAACTTCCCACACTCTGCAGCTAACCTGCCTTGGAGAAGCCTCTCTATTAAAACTGGAAAGTGACTCCAAGGAAAAAACCCTAGCTTGACAAACTCTCAGTCTGAACCAGAAAGAACTTTTAGCCTGGTGATCATCATTTTGTCAAATTTCTTTTGTCCTAACTTTGCTCTTGAAATTTTATTCTTCTGTCATCACAGTGTTTTGGGTGGAATCAGCCAATATCCCGGACTACTTCTTTGCCACCTGGCTAGATTTCTTTTCCCTTTGTTTAGGAACAATTTCAATCTAGACACACAACTTGCTGCCATTTGTGCTGTACCAGGAAGATGGGAATATCTTGCAATGAGTTTGCACTAAGAGGACACAGAGACTTTTAATCAGTTTGCCTTACAGCCATGGGAAGAAAGGAATCTGCTCCTGATTTGCTCTCATGTCCCTGCCTTTTTCCTTTCTTTTTTTTTTTCCCTGAAGCAACTTTCAGCATGAATTACCCACGAGTGATTTATTAGATTGTCAGTGCTGTTAGAGTCCATGTCAGGTGTATGACAGATTTGTCATAAGGGTGCAGCAAACCCAGATTACCCTGTTCAAAAGCTGCATGCCTTGCTATACTCTGTGTCAAGCTTCTGAGAGTCAACAAAGGGTTTGTCACTAACATGGATGTCTCAGAGAATGAAGATCCAAACCTTTGTGATTATCAAGCCTGTTTATTTCACCTTTTAACTAAGTCTGCTGGACTGAAATAGAATTTCAACTCACACAAGATGAAGCAGCCTATCTGTTTAATACCACAAGCCACTATCAACCTCATATGTTCATTTGCCCTTTAATACAGAGACCATTTCAAAATCTTTCTCCTGCTATTAAAACACTTTTAAAAGCTTATGCCCTTATAAACCAAGCAATCATTTTCCCCTTGACAGCTACGACCTGCCATCACTTTACCAGACCAAATTACTGAAGAGAATTGGAGGTTCATGAAGGCAAGAGGCAGAGATTTCCTTCAGGAGATAAAAATGACCAAAGTTCTGTTCACACAAAAAGAAATTCAAACCTGGTTCTATTCACTATTTCTTCATACAGAACAAAAACTGTTTTTTGCAACTTCTACTTGGAAACACGTGAGAATAAAGATACAAGTCCAGACATAAGAAATGAGCTAAACAAAATTGTTTTAGACTGTAGCTGGGAAGATCAACAAGGAAAACCATCAGTTACTTAAATTATGCAAGGCTCAGGACATTATAAAATAAAAAAAAATGGATAAGTAGGGTGCTATCTGAACAAGATGAGCAGAAGAATTAACAATGTCACAAGGATATACAAATATTACAAAGTAATCCCAGAACACTGATTTGCCTTTCCTTAAAAAAAAAAACAGAATAGGAGGACATGAATGAATTCAAAATAAACAGAGGAAATCCAGCCTAATCTCTCAAGGTAACAAAAGCTGAAGGTGAATTTTTGGGTCACAAAATCTGGGGGAAAAGAAAAAAAAAAGAAACTGGGAAGGGTTACAGCAGCAGTTTAAAAAAAGCTGGGAGTAGATATGATCTGAATTAGAAATTATTGTATTAAAGACTACCTGGATTAGAAAATAAAGTTAAAGAATGTTTACATAAAATAGGAGGAAATTGTTCTAGGATTGCAGTCTAAACAGGAAGAATATTTATATATGAAGAGTGTTTAAAGTGTGTCTTACAAAGGAGATAGACACTCACTGTTTATGAAGAGTTGTGTAGAAAAGGCAGGAGGTGATGGGTGCAAGTAAATAATGGGACATTCTGATTAGAGATATGAGGAAATATTTTCACAGTGAAAACAATCATGTGTTTGAATAATCTCCTCAGGTAAGTGGTGAATTCCCTAATTCTGGACACTTGTAAAATTCAGCTGGGCTTGGTGCATCATTGTTATATGGAGCATTACTCAAAAGTCACAACACTTTCAAAGTCCATGACTGGGTTAAGGGCACAGAGAACCATGAAAAAAAGCCAAAACTCAGACTGATCAAAATCAAGGCAAATGTTTCCAAGGCCTGGCTGCCACTGCTTAGTACACAGTTCAACTGCAACAAACTTTAAAAAGCAAATTTTAAACACATGTTAATAGCTAAGCTGTAGCATGAACCTAAATGCACTTGTACACTCATCCCAGTTAATTAGCAATCTGCAAACTAATAAATATTCCATAGTCAAGGGAAAAACTGTCCCTGTGCTTAAAAAGAAAAGTTTCGTGCCAGCAGCCCGACATCACAAAGCATTTCCAGGGTTTGTGTGGTGTTTTCTGTCCATGAAAAGAAGGCTTAGTCTGCAATTTTAATGCTGTTCTGAGAGTAAAGTTCTGCAATCTGTTACTGCCTAAGTGCTGGAGAGTGCTTTGCCTGGATGCTCTGGGCTAAGTCCTGTCCTTGGGTGCAAGGGCACAGCAAAATGCATCTGTGTACTTGAGGGCTAAATTTAGATGAAGGAGAAAAGGCCACATGAGATAGAGTTTCACTCTGGATCATTTCATGCTTGGATTTGTAGTCAAGAGCTTTAAATTTTCCTGGTTAAGAGAGGACACCTGAAATGCATTTGGTTTTGTCCAAGTTAGGGGTGCTCACAGATTTGTAATACCCTGCTGAAGTAGCTCTTGCCTGATCATAGGTTGTACAAAATTAATAGCAGAATCGAGGGGGGAGGACTTAAACCAGCAGCAAAACAATTTAGGCATGAGTTTAGAAAGTTTTCTGGCTAATTTTGAGGTTGAACTCACAGCCCTTACACAAACAAAACTCCCTGTAGCTCCACAAGCTTTCCAGCACCACTTTATCTCCGCTGGATTTCCAGCTACAGATTCTCTTGCCCCAGGAAGAATCTGCAGAATTCTCTCTTTGTCCTTCATTTAAGGTAGATCACATCAAGCAAACATTCAATGTGCATGCACTGACCTACCCAAAAACCATCTCCATTTCCTCCTCAGGCTCCCTCAGGAGAGAACACACAGGGAACAGGAACTATGTCCCAGCTCAAGAGCTGCAGTGAACTAACAAGGAATTCACAAAAAAAAGAATTTCTTTGATTTCAAGATGTTATCTACAAAGAACTGAAAACACACAGAACTGAAATCTGGAGAAAAGAAGAGTTTGTAACTAAGTCCTAGGCTCTAATGGCAAAAAAAAAAAAAAGCCTAAAATTATTTGCAAATTAGAAAGATATCTAGCAGGCACTGGGATTTGAAACCATTCCTCAGTGTATCTTTATTGAAAAGCATATTGTCATTGTTTAATATGCCATACAAACTAATCAGAGATTATTTTACGTTAACAAAATTACAGCAAGAGTTACCAAAGACAAAAGCTAAAACATTATTAAATAATACACTTCCATTAAAAATTATAAAGTGATTGTTTGCTTCTCTTTGATAGAAGTAACTACTAGGGAACACAAATCCAAGTGGACATTTATTGAGCACAATGCACTCAGTTTTTAATTAGTCGTTTATAGGTAAAATAATGTATAACTCAAAGAGACAGAATCAGACCAAGCTTGATTGTTAGATTTTCAAAAAATTAATTTAATATTCCCGTGTCACATCATTATTTAATAAAATTACCACCAAGACAATGAAAATGTTTACGTTTTATCTTTCCAATCTGGTAAACAATTTCTAGTGAAGAAAATATGCCTGCTCAGAGCACCAAAACTTTGAATGGACTTGGATCAAAATATATAATGAAAAGGTGTGGGGGGAAATTGCAGAATCCATCTTCAAAATGAGGAAAAAAAAAACCATTTTTCAGCTAATCTAAGATCTCAAAATGCAAAGCCTGATACTTGGGTAAAATGATCCATTTCCTATTTTTGTATTTGCATTATCACTAAATTATCAGTTGCCATTTTCTTGCTTTTACAAACTGTTCATATAAGCAGAAAAAAAGCTAAAAGTTTAGTTTTGATCTGAAGAAGAGATTAAGAGTTAAAATTGAAGTTTAACAGTACTTTATAATGAAGAGAGGAATTACATCTGATAAATCTTTTAGGTTGGCACCAGACACAGGGCACAGCCAGTGGAGCCTCGCTGGCAAAATGTGCCCACGCAGGTGCTGTGAACCACCAGCAGCTCCTCGGGTTTGCCCCCTCCTCTCCCCACTGCAAACACAGCTGGGCCAGGTTTCCTCAGCTGGCTCAAGAAAAGAATTCTGGCACAGCTGAAAAGGCACCGAAGCCCAGGCACACACAGCTTTTCACAAAAAACAATTTGTTTGACATGAATTCTTCTTAATAAACTCATTTTGACTATTATTCATGTCCTTAGTTTGTCCTCTGTACACACAGAGACAAAAACCTCAACATCATCCTGTTCCTCTTTTTTCCCTTCCTTTAAGTAGCTCCCATTGTAACTCAAAGCCCTAGAGACAGAAAATATTCCTTACTCCTTATGTTTGGTTTCAAAATAGAAGTATGATGGATATTCTGACAGAAATGAGAATAGACATTAGGCCATAATAATCCTGCGTTCTCAAATAACTTAAGGCACTAGTTTAGCTTCACTCATTCAGCAACACAAAATATTATTTACTGGCTGTTAAAGAAAAATATGGTAGCTCTTGATGGCAAATTCATCCTCATTTTTAAACATCTGTTATCAGTGTTCAGAAGGAAGCTGTAAGCTTAGCTTTTAAAATAGTCCTGCAAAGACATTAACTCTGAAAAATTGAAGGAGAAACTGATGGAATTAGGTTAGGTCTCATAGTGACAGTCAGAAAATCACAGCATCACAGAAGGGTTCGGGTTAGGAGGGACCTTAAAGCTCATCCAGTTCCACCCCTGCCATGGGCAGGGACACTTTCCACCATCCCAGGCTGCTCCAAGCCCTGTCCAACCTGGCCTTGGACATCTCCAAGGATCCAGGGGCAGCCACAGCTTCTCTGGGCACCCTGTGCCAGGGCCTGCCACCCTCACAGCAAAGAATTTCTTCATAATGTCAACTCCAAACCTGCTCTGTGTGAATTTAGAACCATTGCCCCTTGTCCCTTCTCCTCAGGGCTGCTCCAAATCCATCCTCCTCCCAGCCACTCTTTGTGCTTGGGATTGCCCTGACAGAGGTGCAGGACCTTGCACTTGGCCTTGTTGAAATTCAAGATGCTCACAGTGCCTGGCTCTCAATCCTGCCCAGGTCCCTCTGGATGCATCCCTCCCTCCCTCCCTTCCTGTGGGCTGACCACAGCACACAGCTCAGTGTTGTGAGCAAACTTCTCTGGAGTGCTGTCCCAGTAGCACATTTCCCACATTTCCAGCAAAATGTCTAAAAACAAGAGGGGAAGCACAGAAAAATGCAGGGGAAAGGCAGAGCTCACTCAGGCTGCTCTCCTTCCTCACATCCCCTGCACACACACAGCACAGGCTGGAGGCAGGTGGGACAACACACAGCCTGAAATTGGAGCATTTTTAATACTCCAGACACTGTAATAGAGGTCAAATACCATTTACAGTGTTTAATATTTTATTTTTAGGAAGACTGATGACATTACAGCTCATTGGATATTTATGAAGAGACAGTAGTCTCATTTTCATGGGTAGCAAATGCTGTGGACAGAAACGTTCACACAAAACCCAGCTGTTGATGAGCTGCACTGGGAATTTTTTGCTACCTTACACATATTACCCACACCACTGACATTCTTACAAGCTGCCAAATCCAAAATAAGGATTTTGAGCAAAGCAGCCTGTTTGGCTGGTGATTTCATACAGCAGAAGGCATTGTGAGAAAAGAGAAAGAGGCAGGGAGCATTCAGTAGCACAGCTTCACCAAGTCACTGCTGCACGACTTAATTTGGCTTTGGGATGTTATTTTCCATGGGAACTCAGTTTGTGCTAACACAGGAGGCCTAATCAGAGAATTAGTGCATTTAGTGGGAGCAGAGGGTGAAGGGCCTCACTGTGTCCTGTGAGCCCTCAGCTGCCAGGACCATGGCTTGTGGGAGCAGAAATGTCTTTTTAGGTTTTTCTCCAATTTCCTGTCCTGAAACACAGCTGCAAATTGTGCTTGTGGGACATGGCTGTAAGATCGTGCAGGAGCACTGTTGTACAGCAGAAATAACCTCACAAGAGCCATTCTGTGTCTGCAAAGCCACTTTGGATGCCAGGGAAGAGCCCTGCAGGCAGCAGGTCCCATAAGCCCTTTATTCCCCACCCCAGATAATGTCCCTGTTCCTGTAATGGCACCAGGAAAATCAGGATTGCAAGTGCAATATCTTCTGTAACCATGCTCAAAGGCTGTTTTTCTCCTAAAACCAGGCAATTTATCCTTTAAAATTCCTATGTCAGGCTGTCATGGTCAGATAATGCCAGACTGATTTTTATCCTGTAAACCCTGACAGAGCCCCCATAAATGGAGTGATGTGGGTTTTAATTGCAAGGACACACTTTTCTGTGGGATCCTGCTCCATCCAGGGCACTATATGGACAGAGGAAGGGGGCAGACCCAGCTTGCACACAGCGCCACAAATCTGGCATTTCTTACCCCTCAGCACAGAGCAGATTTCCTTCTCTTTATTCAGGCACCTTCCCTGATTAAATACGGATAAATAAAGAAACTGGCACTAACTCTATCAGCAGGATGAGAAAAGATTGTGGAAACAACCTCTGCTGGAGATACTGGGGGATGAGAGTGAAATGGAGATAAAGCAAATAAGAGGTGAGGAACATTGCAAACTTTATTGCCTTCACTTAGAAATAAATAAATAAATAAATTACAGAGTTATGATAATCAGGCTGGAATAATAAAGCATTATCTACTAATCTTTTGAATTTTAACTGCAGCTATGGGCTCCACACAAGCAGTACTTGTTACCTTTCACCATCCCCTAGAGATTTTCAGCTGTCTTGATTGCTTTCTGTCCCATTAAATCACAAGTATATTTTTCCAATTAGCTGGGATATTTGATAGAAGTTTTTCCCCTTAAAAATAAAGTCAATTTTACAAGCAAGAAAAGCTTTAAGAGTGAGGTGGCCTTTTACCAATTACTACATCATTTTCATTAGCTGAACTTCATCTATTATGTGAAAGAAAACAGTTAAACATAGATAGAAAATTTATCAAATTTAAGTTTTAGAGCTATGCTGGTTAAAATCTAAGTATTTTCTAGTAGTTGGACAACCTTATTCTTTTAAAAATAGAAGATTATGTTGAAGGTAAATACTATTGTCATTGTTACCATGGTAGAATAGCATTCAGTGTTCATCTTACAGGATATGCATGCTGCAATAATGAACACTTGTTCAATTTACTGATTACATTCACATTAAAATATCTCCTTTTATTTCTAAATCATTTGTCATAGGCTGAATAATCTATTCCACTATTGTTATCATTAATAAATGCAAAGTTGATCTGTAACAAACTACTTCTTTTAAGTTTAAAAGCAATAATTTAAGGAGAGAGGTTTAAATAAATGATATTTTAGGTGGTAGCTTACCAAAAAGTATTATTATTATTTATTTTTTCTTCTTTTAATTCTACTCTGTTTCAAATTGATAAAAACCACTTTTAATTCTACTTTAGATGGCATTTACATAGATAATGAGTTCACACATCCTTTAATTTCTCTAAGTGCTACACTTGCTTTCTACCTGAGCTGAATAAAAGAGGTATCAATAAATCTTGAGTTCATTGTAGCTTAGGTTATATTAGACATAAAACCACACTATTAGCAGAAAGAGAAGACTCCACTGACATATAAAAATCACTTATCCTCCAGAACATTTTCACCTGGAAGTTGGCATCTAGCATCAATACTAAAATAAAACAGTATAATGCAGCAACAGTCTGAAATATCTCAAAATCCATGTAATAAAACTTACTCTCATCCCAAAGTATTAGAGAATTTTAACCTCTAAGACAGAAAAAAGCTATAGGTTTATTTCTCTAACATTTCTCATGTCTGTGAACATTGGTTTAGCTCCACTGGCTTGGAGCAAATTGAAGGCTGCAACTTCACAAAGCTCCAATAAAATGCATAATGTTCAATTTCAGCCTTTCTGAAGCTCTCTGTCCATTACCATAATGGACTTAAATATCTATCACTCAATTCTCAAACTATGTGTTGAACACACAGAACAGACACACATTATACACAGGTACAGGCTTATGACAAACAATTCAGGCAGAAATGTGCTAAAAGCATCCTGAAATCTGCTGGCATTTCCATTATTAACATACATCACAGCTATAAGATGCTTTCCTACTTATACCTATATTTTAATACAAATGTTCTGACCTTGGATAAATAAATAAACAAATGTAACTAAACTTTAGTAAGGTTGGTTTATTTTATTATGAATCTTAAGGCTATCACAGACAGACCATGAAAACACACTCTAGTTACTGCACTTTAAAAAAATGTAGGCTATGACATATTCTCCAGCCATTCTGGGGAAAGCAGTAACAATTATGAACAAGCCCCTTGAGGTTATAAACAGATTTTGCATAAACTATCATCTCTTCCCAGTTATTACACTAATTTCCTTCCTAGTGCCATCACTAGTTTTACCAGTAATATCTTTACAGCCTACTTATGCAGTAGCTAAGTAATACTCTATGTAGCTGAATATTTATTTTTGAGAGCTCAGGCTCAAGGCTCAGCTGAAGGAACTTATTGGAAAATACTTTTGAAGTGGACACATTCTTCTACTTGGCCTTCTGGAAGAGAATTTTATGCATTAGTAACCTTCTGACAATATCTTGCTAGTACCCAGGGTCAGAAGGTTATTTGTTTGTTAATGTTTAAGTTGTTCTCCTCCAGGTTTTTTGGTTGTTTTTTTTCTTTTTTTTTTTTTTTTTTTTTTTGCTATTTGAAGACTATATTCTCCCATTTCCAAATATATATGGTTAGGTTTTGTTTACCACAGAAGGGAGCAGAATACATTGTAGGAATGAGTTAGCAGTTCATAGTTTTTAGAAGATCCTGCCAGACATAACTGAGTCAGAAAGAATTGTTAAGTCTGTGTGAGACTGTGTTTAGGACCCAAATCTGCCACAAATTTACCATAGACCTTCAGCAAAGGCACTAAAATGTTCTATACTTCAGTAACCTCCATTATTAAGACTTATAAAGAGCTCCCCTTGTTTTGAAAATGCTCCCTTTAGAATGATAATCTCATGGAAAGGGATAGTGAGGAATAAATCCCTAATGTCCCACAAATCCTCTGGGCACATCTCCCCATTACCTGCTGCTGCCAGGAGCACCACACACGTGTGAGGGTCAGCAGGGAACACCTCTGCTTCCCTGTAATCCTCAATTTCCTTCTACCCTCTTCACCATCCCACTGCTGATGCTTAAACCTCACCAATGAAACCCCTGGGAGCCCCTGTGCCCTTAGACCACAGAAGTAGCAGAGTCTTGATTTTGAACTCAAACTGAGACATGCCATGAGTAGAAATTCATTCTTGGCACGTGCCAATCCACTCTGGCAGCAGTTCTCCTCCCTGTTACTTTTGATAATCATCCAGCACAACCAGTAACATCTGTAGCCTGGAGTCATTTTTTTGAGATTGTCCAAATGATTGTTTACCAATATGTGAGCTGCCATGAGGTAATTGGCACAAAGATGGCCTGGCATGGATATAAATGTGTGCAAGAACCCAGGAAAGGAGAAATCCTCAGTGCTCCAGCCCACCTGGCCATCATCTGCAGTAAGGATGGAGGAGGTGGACACAGCAAACCAGAGGTGTGAAAGAGGCTGAGCAAGGAGACGGGTGAGGACAAGTTATTTCTGGTGATGATAAGATGGAAAGGAAAGAAGAGAAAAAAAAAAAAAAAAAAAAAAAAAGGAAAAGCAGCAGTTGCAAAGGATCACCCAAGGGACAGGTAATTATTTCTATTTCATTGCAGCTTCTCTCCTCTGATAAGCCAAGTCCTTGGGTGAGCTTCCTCAAAATCTCACATCCAACTGAGAAACATCAAATTAGCACATTACCCATGCTTTTTTTTAGGGATATTAGGTCCATGGAACAAAAATTGAGGTCTGATTGAGGATAAATTCATGCTGAATTTTGACTAATTTCAAACAACTGGCATCCATCGGAGATGAGTCCTGAGCTTCTGAAAGCTCAGCTGTGACTTCAGCCTTGCTGCAGTTTTCATTGGGCTGATGAGAATTGTGGTGGCTGTTTCCAAAGCATCAGCCAAGCCTCAGAGGAGACTCAGCTTCAAGGGAGGAAGAAGAAAACTTAATTAAAAGCAAACTGAAATCATTGCACTGAATCCTTTGGGAGATTTTCACCTAGTTCTCTGTTTTTAAATACTGCTGTAGCAGGACACACTGCAAGCAAAGGGACTATAAAACTTTTTGGAAACTCTTGTATGAAGTTCTGGCATAACATTCCACAGCCAATAACAGGCAAAATGCATCACATAATTAGAGACTAACAGGCTAGACTAACAAGATCAAGTTCAAAAAGACATTAAATTCAGTATGACAATTATCAAGGAGGATTCTGAGACAAAAGGATTTAACCAGGTTTCATAAAGGTCAAAAAAAAACAGGGAGGAAAGTTAAAAGAAGGCAATTTTCTTCCTGCTGTTTTTTATAGATCCTGTAAAAAAAATTGGATAAGGCAGGTTGTCACCTTCCACAAATAACTGCTCTGTATAGTGTAACCATTCTCCAATTGCTGTTTCAGACTTTTGCCCAGGATGGTGCAAAGAACTCCACCAGAAAACACTGATCTAAAGCCTGAAGTTAAAATCTTTGATGGAAGAGGCCTTTTTCTTCTCTGTCCAGGTAACTGAGGCAGTGCCCAGCCCCATATTCCATTTTGCAGTGGAGCCTCAAACTCCTGCTCCAGGGTAGGGGAGGGATGAGGGAGCGGGACTGACGATTCCCTGACTCCAAGGAACTGCAGCTCCCCTGTCCTGGGCTCCTGCCTCAGCTTGGCATTGATTTCTGTGCTTCCTGATCAGTCACAGAAGCACTTAAGTCATGATAAACATGTTTTTCTTTCTATTGTGACAGATGTTCCTCCACTGCAGTGTGCAGTTGTTGTACACTCTGTTTAATACATTAAGCTTCCAAGCTAAATTGCACTGGTAATTTTATCCCCTTTCCTTCCTGACCTTCATAGGTTTAAAAATCAGATACTTAACCTTGCATTAATGGCAGGGGTTTTATTGCACAAGATTGCACATTTAAAGCCATTATTATAACCTCTGCTCCCAGGTATAAAAAGCTGAGAGACATCCAAATACATGCCAGGAAAATGACTGGTAAGGAAGAATAGGAAACCTTTCTGACACCATCATTTTCTTCTTTTTTAACACTGTTATGAAAAATGGGTCTTCCAGTTGCTACACAGAAAGCTCTCAAACATAACAAAGTTACATGAATATTTCTAATGTTTTAAAGAGTGACCTGTGCAGTGTTAATTGAGGGATTGTAATTCAGGAGTTAAGTCTTGTTTTCACACGGAAAATATTTGGCATTTGCCAATTGCACATGAAATTCTAGTAAAAGCATAATTAGTGTCATCCTAATTTGAGTTTTTTGACCCAGTTAAAGAAGAACATAATCACAAAACTTAATTTTCCAAACATTATCTTTACCTGTCCACAAGCTCACAAAAAATCCTCTTACTCAAGCTTTGTGCTATTTAAAATCCAAATTGCTGGAGGTGTAGGATACAACTTGCAAACTCCTCCAGGGCTGAATTTCTCATGGGTGCAATGAAAACCCCTTGGTGCTCAGTCTGTCATCATCCTCTTCCCATAGGATTTGACTTTGCCTTTTTACAGGGGTCTGCAGTGACAGGACAAGGGGCAATGGCTTCAAAGTGACAGAGGGCAGGGTCAGGTTGGATATCAGGAAGAAATTGTTCCCTGTGAGGCCCTGGCACTGTGCATTAACAGGGGGGGTTTTATCTCAAATAAGTATTTTGATTACAGAATTTCAATTTTCAGGTCTTTGGAGCAAAGTAGACAGATTCCAACTGGAAAGGTCGAGCGTCCAGAAGTGTTACCCACAAATTCTGCAATTTTGCATTCAGGTGGAACAATCCAGTAGTTACCAAACCCTTTCAATACACAATAAAAAGTGGCAGCTCTTGTTCATGCTATCCTTGGGAATGCCAGATGGCTTTTTCTGGCTCATGACCCAGATAGATTGCTAGTTATGTTGTTAGTTTACTTCAAATATCTATTTGCTTTAATTGCCACAGTGCGATGTTTTCTAATGATGATTGTTGAAGAGGCATCAATTTATTTGTTTCACCAGCCATTTTTTTCATAAAATGTGATACTAAATATAAACTGAGATAATATTGGCAGGATGGAAGTCATTAAAAAAAAAAAAAAAGAATACAACCAACAAACTTGGAAAAACAAAAACTTTAAATTTCATTGAATCCATAGGTCTTTATGGTTCACCTTAGATTTACTAGTATCCTGTGGAGTCCTTTTATATGCAGTAAAATGTCTGCCCCAGGTAAAATTGCCAGCACTTTAGAACAAAGGTTTTGTAAGTGGTGGTTTATAATGCGTGTGGGATTTGAAATGTACATTTTTTTCTTCTCTTGAAGATAAGTCTTATTAAGATGGCATACCCCCTTGGAGGCAATAATGGGTTTTTTTCCATTGCAATAATACTATTTTTTGTAAGAAAGGCAAAGAGTGGTTTTTTATCCTAGATGAAGTTGATGCTTTCTGACCTGATATTGTTACTGTAAGATACAGATTTAAAGGAACTCTTGAACTTCTGAGCACAGAAATAACTATTGCCAATATAAATCAACAATATTCAATCTATGGCTGGACTGAAATCTTCAATTTTTCACCCTGTGTTTCCTTCACATCCTCACAAATAAAGCTATTTGGTGTGTATAGCTCAATTTTGAAATAAAATAAATTCTAGAGATGATAGAAGCCTACTATGTCAGCAAACCTGAATCAGGATTTTCAATAAAGTCCTAATTGTACTTCTAAGTGGGTGTATTTTCTAAATGCTTTCAGGAATCCCATTTCAGGGCTCACCTTGCACCTCTGAACCTCACCGGGCCCCAGCTGAGCCATCACCCCCAAACCTGGCTCCAGAGCTGTTTTCAGGCATCACTCAGGCTTGGGAAGCACCTGCCCTGGCACTCTGCTGGCCTGCACTTTGTTTACTTGACTTGCCAAAGAGAGTTACAGCATTTCAGAGCTGCAGGTTCTTCTGAAATGCTCTATTATATTATATGATTAAGGTAAATCTCGCTGAATGTGTGCAAAGGCAGGTGAATCACTTTAAACAGCATAATAGGCAGCACACTTCAATTATTCTGCTGTCTCACCTCTATTGTTTCAAGCAAACCAGATTTAACAGAACATTGGCTTTATAGTAGCATCAATTTGTCAACTAAACTAGAACAATAAATATAAAAGAAATCTAGCAATAGACCTGCATTTTTAATCTGGTTAAAACAATATAGAAAGAAATTACCAACACAAAATCTCTCATGAATGGTTTCAGAGGGCATTGTGGGATCAGATCACAGGGCTCTCCTGGTTTCCTCACAAGGACATCCCAGTTAGGTCCCAGCTTTCATGGGGTACCTCAAACCTCTGTTGGGCTACAATATGTGCAGTCTTTAACCACACCCTACTTCTCTACTCCACTCAGAAATTCTCTTTATACACAAGCAGTCCATGGGATTGTTCCCTCTCTCCCTGCTTCTCTGAACGTCCTCCTTCAGCAGCAACCAGATCCTTGGGCCACTGCAAAAATCAGAGCAAAATGCAGGCTGGAGCTCCTCCTGCTAGAAGCAGGGACAGATTCCCAGGGAGGTCAGTGTGCCCAGAGACACATCCACTTGAGTTTAAAAAATCTCCACAGCCCTCGTGGGCTCCTGTGCTGGTGTTTAACCCTGCTCACTGTGCCATTTTTGATTCTGTATGTCCAATTTGAATGTCCCTTGCTCTTCTCCAGGCCAGGCAAAGCCAGCATCCCAGTCTCTCCTCACAGCTGAGGAGGTGCTCCCACCCACCTCAGCAGCCCCCACAGAAAATCCTCTTTTTTGTGTGCATTTCCTGAAATGAGACACAGCTCTGTGGTCTCAGCTGCCCCAGTGCCACCACCAGGAGAGAGATCCCCATCCCGAACTTCAGGCTGGCACTGTGAGTTTTCCACTGGTCAGTCTTTCCAGTCTGTGCAGATCCCTCTAGGAGATTTGCTCTGTGCTTTCCTCAGGCACTGGAGTGAGACCGACACCCCTCTAACTCCCCAAGTTCCCCTCCTTGCATTTTTTAATTATTTCAGATGCAATAAGTGACATTAAAACCTGATATTTTTCTCAATCTTATTATTCTGAAATTTCCTTCTCGCATTTCTTTCCAGTTAGCCCTATTGCAGCAGAGCTCAGGGGAAAGTTTAATAAGCAAAAAGACAACAACTTTACTGCATATTATTTCATTAGTTCCAGAACCAACCTCACTAACTCCTCTGCCACTTCTATTTACATTCTGTATTTGCAGGCAACTCCTGTGTCCTTTGCTTTAGTAGTTGTTAAGCCATGCCATGCATATATAACTCTTAATCATTTCTCATTAGTTCATCTTCCCAGTTCCTGACTCACTTTTGTGAATATTAATTAGCTTGTTAAGAGCTTTGTGCCTCTGTTGGCCTCAGTCCTGCCTTTATGGAAACTGAGGGAAAATTCCAATTCGAGGGACCAGGCAGCTCCTAATCCAACTGTGACATCTCTGGATAGGAAGGAGAATAATATCTTCCTTTCTTGTCTTTGCTCGGGGCTTTTCTGTCACTTTTCCAGGCCCCAACTGCTATTGACTCCCCAAAGGTTTCCAGCTGTGGGAGGCTGACTTTCATTACTGAAGAAATACAGTAACTTCTTCTCTCAATAAACTGGAGATGCAGAAGAGCAATTTATAGAAAGGAGAAAGAAATATTTTGGTTCAGTATTGGAACAGACAGGTTGTTATAAAGCTGCTTGGCTAATGGCATCAATATTGATCAATAGCACCAAGTCATATTAAAATACATGTTCTTTCTCACAGAGAGGTAAAGCTACACAAAGAAATTTACACACAAATTTTAAACAAAAATTGTTGTTGATAACATGGAATTAAGAAATAGAAGAAAAAAATGCAATAAATTGGAGAAACACACAAGCTTCTTACCTTTAAAATAGAATCTCTTGATTCTGTTCTCTTTTTAAATTATTCCTTTCATAGTTCTTTTACTGAGCTCTTCTTTAGTAAGGTGTAAATGTAAACATCTTTTTTGACTGGAGAAAAGGTTTTAACAGCTTTCGATTTGGAAAAGCACTTGCTTTCATTCTCAGATTTTAAAAGTCAAATGAAGAAATCTATTTCTATCCCAGTTCAATTTCATTTTCCCACCAAGCAAATCAGCAAACAATATTTGATAGCTAAAAGACAGTCCATTAAGATGCTCAATTATCTATTACTGTTTAAATGCGTATGCTTTGAATAACACACAGTTCCTAAATCATGAGAGGAAATGTTATCTAGAACAAATAAAACCTAGGGAGGAATGCTTTCATCTTAAACAAAAAAGTTTGTGCCTGTTATTACTGTAGGTCACCTTCAAATTCTGTATTAAAGAAAGCACTTATTTTTATGCAGAGTTCTATCTGACAGAGGAGTTTGTATTTTCCTTTAGGATAAAAAACAAATGGTACTGAAACTCCTGCAAGTCCCTAAGCTCATTCATTATGTTGAGAGAACTGGAATATTAGTGCAGGAAGCAAAGCATCTGAAGAAGAAAATGGAGGTGGTTACGGTAGAAAAATATTATTAGTGTATCCCTCATCCTCCCAGTGCTCCCACACAGGAGGGGGACATGGATCCTTGAGCAGAATGCAAGGTCTGCTGCTCTCTCATGGATTCAATCTTTCCATAAAAAAAAAAAAAAAAAAAAAAGGAGAAAATATGAGAAATGCTGATCTTGTGTTGCAAATAAATTAATCAGCTTGCTGACAACTTTCACAGTGTTGCTACACATTTAAAAGAGTGGCATCAGCCTGGGGTTTATTTAAAATAATTTGCATAGATCTATATGAATGGTTTTTAAAAAGAAACAGAGGGAGAGAGAAAACAGGGTGATTTGCAGGAGTTATTTTTCAAATTCAGCTGTAGGATATACTCATTGTCACGCCTTAAAAATTCATTTTCCGTCACAGAAATAGAGTAAGAAATATGTGGTCTAAAATCCTTGATGCTGCCTTAGCCTGCAAAGAAGGGCTCCACAATTGACCAGTTGTCCTTGGAATCATCACCCTCTCTAGAGAAGACAAAGACTTCCCAAAGAGCTCCCCCTTCTCCTGTCACTCCAGACTCATCCAAAACCTCTCTTCAGCTCTCAGGCAGCCCCTTTAGGCACTGGAAGGTGTTCCAAGGTATTCCCAGACTGAGCAGCCCCAGCTGTCTCAGCCTCTCTGCTGCAGCCCTTGGATCCCCTCTGTGGCCTTCAGCCACTGCCATCACCACTTCCAGCACATCGTGCCCAAGGACACACCAAATATTACAAATATTTATTATAAATATTACACTAAAAGCTCTTCGAGGGCCACAAAAGTCTCGCTCTCCTGCAAAGCACATCTAGACATTCCACCACCTGTATTTCAGCACTCCTCACCTCCCAAGGAAGCAATAAAAAACACTTTGGTGTATTTCTGCCCATTTCCAAGATTTGGATGTTTCTGATAATTTGCATGAGAAACCAAATATTAATATCTACAACCCACCATGATATCTATCACAAAAATGTTATTTTTCATAGTAAACTAATATTCAGAACACATCAATAGCTGTCCCTGGATTAGGTGGTCTAAACAACCAGGTTGTGATGGACAAATGCAGCCCCCCTTGGGCTGTGTGGGTGAGTTGTAGCCTGGCTGTAGCTGTGCTGGGTAACGAGGCACCATCATTCACACAATGACAAACTTGCCAAAACAATTAAAAGTATGTAATCTCCCCTTATCCCTTGTGCCAGACTTGAACAGATTATTGCTCATAGCCATATTTTTCAAAAATAGCCGCTTGATGTGATCAGTCATTGCTACATCCCCACTTGCTGAGGGGTGTAACGTGGGTAACGTGCAGGTAATAAAATGCTTGCTCTGCAAACAAGCAGACTCTGCATTCAGCACTGAATGAAGTTTCCACGTTGGATTTAATTACTTCTACTTTAAAATATTATCCCTCCTTGTAGAATAAAACTTCTATTTGTGTAAATCTCCATGTCAGGGAACATGCATCATCATCATTCAACTTTCAGCAGAATAATTGAATGTGGGGGTTTTCATCATGATCGTGCAAGAGATCCAGAAGATATTTCTCAACAGCAGTAAAGTAACTCCAGGGAGTGTAGTTATCATGATTATCATCAGGCAATTACAGTCGAGCTACTGAAGGATAAGAGACCTTGAGTTGCATTAGCTGCATCATAACACCAAAATTACGGGTTCAATTATCACATAATTCCTGCTTGTTTATCCTGTTTTACTGTTTAACTTTCTAGGATGCATAAAGGGAGACAGGCAACAGTAAACACACACAAAGGGCAAAGAGCACAACAAGAACTATATGGAAGGAATGTATAAACATCAGAATGATTTTTAAAAATTAAAATAAGAAGAAAATCGTAAATCTGTAGAAAGCAATATCCAAAGCTCTTTTTGGAAAGCTTCTGTAACATTTTCCCTGGGTTTTAACTTAATAAAACACAAAGAGCTACTTGTAATCAGACAACTAATCCCACCATGATCAGTGAGGCCACGATCCAGCAAAGTGCAACTCGTTCTGACTCGCTCCAACAAGACACTTAATGCCTGCTTAGTTCCGAGCGCTTGAGAATCCCTCTTTGACCTCAGGAAGATTTAAATCTGATTAAAACAAAGCATATCTTTCACCTGCTATGGGATTTGGGGTTCAAGCAACAAGGAGGTTAATTTTATATTTGGTCTAGGAAGAAGAAAAAAATAATAGTCCTCTAAAATATGGTGGCAGCAATATATTCTAAAATATTCTGAGGAAGCTAAAGTCCTCTAAGAAACAAGTCATTCCATGACAGGTATTACCTTCTGCTGTCAATTAAATGCATATTTGGTAACACATCAAATGTATTGTCTATTCCTATTTCCAAATGTATTGTCTATTGCCTATGGAATTTTGCTTTCCAACATTTCATCTGTAATTATGTTTTACCTTACTGGGAACAGGACAAATATTGACACAATTTGAAACTGCAGCGTTTGCATGGCTTATTTGTCTGGATCATTTGGCCTGTATTTTTTTTCCCAGGAAAATCTCCAATTAATTTTATGGTGTTCTATTCAGCTTCAATGGAATGTTTTACTTGGAAGAAAAGGATTTTTGTGGTTGACGCCAATATTGAGACAGTTCAGAGGAAATGTAGTGTCATACAAATATGGAATTAAAAGCATGTTATTACATTTACTGAATCTTTAAGAAACATTATAAGGGTTTGGTTGTCATTGTCACTTTTTACCCATAAAGATCCAAAGAAATAATCAAAGAAATAACAGAGCGGGACTATGTCTTTAGGCAGAGGTATACCCAGCATAGGACACACGTGAGAATATTTAACATCAGAGATTTCAATTTCATAGTTTTAATTGAGCATTTTGTTATCTTGCAATGTTATGTGTGACCCAACATTTCAGATACTTATATAACTATACATTAATAGCAATTGCTTCTTATAACAATCATAATTAACCTTACTATGTTCAAAGTCTAGAAGACCATTATCTCCAGGAAATGCTTTTCTGCATTTTGTGGTTAACTTCAAAGACAAGAAGAATTGGGGTTGAAAGGAAAAAAAAAAAAGAAAAAAAAAGGAAAACATTGGTAAAGTAAATCTGGGAGTAAGAAAGATAGGAAAGTAAACAGCCATGTTTAGGAAAGTCCTGTTATTCCTTGTCTCCTGGTCCTTGTGGCAGCCACATAGATAATTTATATTGCAGTTTTCTATTGCTAATCCAACTGGTACATCAGGTTCAAAGGATTTACAGAGGGTTTTTTTTCAAAGCCAGTTAATTTGCTGGAGCCTGCACTTCATTCCTAGCAGACATCCAGCGGTGCTCCCTGGGCTGATAGGTAGCAGCAGACTAGGGAGATGTTTACACGGCTTTTAAAAGTAAAAGGCAGCCTTGCCACATTTGGTGACCTCCAAAGTGAGTAGAATTGCAAATGGCAAGGACTGAATTTAATTCAGTACCCAGCATGCCACTGATGTTTTACATGCATGATCAATGAGCAGAGCCGGGGTGAGAAAGTGCTGAATATTCATGGAAATGAAATTCTCTAACCCTAATTTCAAAGATAAAATGCCATTTTCACTTTGACAAGACTGTTCTGGGTGTTTTCCAAGAATATTGATGCACAGAAAGCTCATTAGAACCTTTAGACTGAATGAACAACCGCTGCCCTTTGGCAGGCCTGGAATTATTCAGGGTGGAATTGGTTGTGCTCACATGACTTATTGGCTCTGGTAACACAACGAGCTGTCCATGCCAAATCATCCTGAGGAGCTCCCACATTGTGACTGTAACCTTCACACCTCCTCTGCCAGCCCTGCAGCTTTGCTCTGCTGTTTGAGGTTCTCAGATGTCCCCAGACTTGCTGGGTTTGCCTGTTTCAGTCCATTAGAAACCTTTGTGGCTTGAGTTCTACAGACACAAAAGGATCAGGCACAGACACACAGAGCTCTAGGAACACCTCAAATACAGATTGTGCAGTCTCCAGAAGGGATCACTGCAAACTTAGATGGACCCTGTGTGATGCCATCTGTCTGAGTTATGGCAGGGAAATGAATTTCAGCCCTTCCTCTCCCTATCTTCACCAGCAATTCATCACATGCTCACTTCAGGCTGCTGGCTTTTAAGAGAAGAGCTGCAGAGCAGTTGATGGAAAGAGGCGTCATAACCTGTGAAATTTCTATCCCTCTCTGTCCTAAAAGCAGCATGAGATCCCACTGGCCTGTGCTCAGTTTCAGTGTAAGTATTGACCTATCCAACCCACTTATAGCATATCTATAAATTCAAACCACATTTCACCAAAGATCAAACTTCTAAGCTTCTGCAGAGAATGCCAAAAATGTCCCAGGAAGAAGGGCAGCCTGCCAGCCTGTTCTGTCCAGACAGAAGAGCCTTTCTTGTTAATCATGAACCATTCACTCAGTCATTGATTCAGTTTGACCATGTCAGGAGCAAGATGCTGCACTTCACCAGGGAATAAAGGACATTCCTGCTGGCACTGGGGCACAGCTTGTGCTATTCCTTCCACTGATTCTTACTTTGAGACAACCACTTCAAGAAATATCAAATTACTTTAATTTTCAATCTGTTTCTATACAATTTTTTTATTGCCCTAAATGTACAGCAGAGGTTTTCCTAGGGGATTATCTAGGTAGAGTCATGGGGCTTTTTTCCAAACAGTTTCAATTTTCCTTCAAAAATCTATATTTAAATTCCATTTTTATTACCGTGATTCCATTGAATGCTAACAAGTGCATAGGCAGTTGCAGGCATGTAGCATTCTAATATTACCTTGCAAGCAAAATGCCATTTTGATAAAAACCTATTGACAGTATTCTTTTTCTACATCACAATATCCCTGCAATATTAGACGAAGATGCAACACATACTGTTTTCTCAGAGATCTGTTACCACAACTACATATTAATAAAAGATTTCAGGTACATCTTTCCCTTCTTTAGAAATCCCACACTGCACATGTAGGGGGTTAAGCTCTTAGCTGGGAAGATAGAAGCACATATCTCTGGGAGCACCAATAATGCAGAAAAGAGAATTGTGAAGATATACAGCAAAGACACAAGGTCTGGTAGCACACATTTTGGAGTAGCAAATGGTCTGTAATTTTACTCTGCTTGAGCAGATTTTTAGGGTTTTTTTTTTAATTTATTTAATTATGCACTTTTTCCCTTTGGCTCTAATAAAGACTGGGAAAATAGGGATTTAATTTACTGGAATTCATGGTATTTTCACACATGGCAGGAAGGGCAACAATTATCTCCTGAACTTAAGATATCATTAGTATAAAATTGGAACTGGAAACTACTTGTTTATTTTGAAAACTGCCTTCTGCAAACAGAAAGAGTAATTTCGAGCAGAAAGACAGGTGGTCAATTAATCCAAAGCATAACCAGAGAATTAGGTGAGGTTCTTCAGCAAGAATAAGCCAAACCAGACCTGGAGACATTCAGACGTTTACAAGCAATGATAAAAGTTTGGTTGCCAAGTATTAGAGCAGCAGAACCATGCTAGGACACTAAGTCCTGTGAGTTTTTATCCTATTAATTAAAGCTCCCCTTTGTGAGAAGCAGCATCCCAAAAGCCTGCTCTGGCACACTGAAATATTGCCGAAAGGAATCGGATGTATTTGGGATGTGCAGTGCAGGTTACACTTGCACATATGGAACGACATCCTGCAGAGCTCAGATCCCAAATGAGAGGCCATAGCCACAAGTTGGAACTTATTTGAATTTACTATTTATTTAAAACTCTAAGTGGAAGTATTTTCAAAGTGAATTCATTAGCAAATTCAAGATTACATCCATGACAAAAAAAAACCTACAAGGGGTCATTTACATTTACCCATCTATTCCTCTAATGATTTTTAATGCCTTCTGAATTCTTAATTAGAAAGACATATTTGATAGTTAAACATTGCTGGATGTTATATATTAATTATTGCCGCCTAGCAGTTTGAAAAAATTATAATTGGAAGCATGTTATTTGGGAGAAAAGCTAGTTTTTCAGCTGTTCATGCCTGTGGATAGGTTTGCCTCATGTATGTGATGAACTTTGTAAATGCAAGACTGTGTTGATTCTCAAGACCATTTCATATAATTCACGCAGATTTCCAGGTAGAAATGTAAATTTTCAGGGAGAAACATAGATTTTTCAGACAGGTAGAAGTATAGCTTTCCTCTTTGTTCTTTATTTCTGCATCCCCTGAACAGAAATGCTGTGTATTTGTTTTCTGTCTTTGGCATGGCTGGAGGACAAGAGGCAGCAACACATTCCAGCCCTGTCCTTTCCCTCTCTGTGCACGGAGATCCACAAGACAATGAGTAATGTGAACAGGGTTGTGGCTAAATTGCTCTGGAGATGACTATTCAGCAAAGAGGATTATCTAGAGGCAGGTAACACAGGCAAGATAAAGTTCATCGTGAAAAAAAATGGCTTTTTGTCTAATTAACCTGTGCTGATCGTGTTCCTGGGCTGATTTACAGATCCATCCTTGGGGGTTCAGGCTGGAGGCCGGGTTACACAGAGCCCAGCTCTGCCATTTCCAGGCCATTGGCTCTCTGCTCTGAGTGCCAGCACCCTGTGCAGCCACAACAATGCACTTCTGCTGGGTTTTTTGAGTGAAAATTCTTAAATTGTATCAAATTCATCATTAAACCACCTCTCACAGGGCTGGGAGTTGAACACCCACTCCCTACCTCTAAGCAAGGCTGTATTTTATATAAGTATTTTAAGCCATCCGTTTGTTTAATCTCAGTGGCTTGTGACAGCTGCATTTCAGGTGTCTGTCCTTATTCCTGGGCAACATTTCAAGTCATATTTGTTTAAAATCTTTTTTATTTTTGCTGAGAATTTTTTTTTCTTGTATTTTAGTATTGTGCAAGGAAATTAAATATGTAGAGATCTAAAGCCCCCTCCTTTGATATAGGTAAAGTTAAGGCACCACAGTAACATGAGCTGGCTTTGCTCCAGCTGAGGAACAAGGAAAATGGAATAAAAAGTAGGTAAAATCCCTTTTTGCTCCAGTTCTATAAGCAGTTGAATAAATTTCAAGTTTGTGACACATGGTAGCAATGAAAATGGAGAACAACCATAAAGATAATGCTGTTATTATCCCATGCACCATTAGGATTAATGTGGATAGCAGATATGCCAAAAAGCTGGAAGTGTAGGAATTTCTGGGGGGACAGATTATATACAGCACAAATTATATCCTGCACCTCCCAAAGCCCTGGTTTAACCCTCACTGAAGTGTGCAGGTAGAGTTGCACACTCACATTTCATGACAATTTGATATAACTTTCATAAGTGATGGAGAGAAAAGAAGTGAACAAACTTTAAACTGTTTGTGATACATGATTAAAACATTAGTTAGAAGAAACACGTTATTTGAATTCAGAGAGAACAGGGGAGGAAGACGGTTCAAAGAGAAAAAAAAAAAGGGTGAGGGAGAATGAAGGAGAAAATGGAAAAATATGAAGAATCTTGATTGTTGGTCTTCTCAGATTCCAGAGCACCAGTTTTAGCGACCCCAGATTAAAAAAAAACAAACTCCTTTGATGTCTGAAATAATGAAAAAGTCTTCTAGTGAAAATCTTGCTTAAGAATTTTAAAATAAGAAAATATCCAAATATATTTGTGGGGGATGAAGGTGAGAAAAACAACATTACCCACAGCACCATGGTCAGAAAATTAGCACAGCCTGAGCAGGAAAACAGAGTGGTAAGAACAGACACAGTGACATTTCTTTCAGTCATGGATGTACTGAACAAAAATTTCCAGAAGTTTCTGGGACAAGGCAGGAATCTTCCTCTTGCTGCCACAGAACTCATTGCTCAGTTCAATCAATGCATGCACTGAACTTCAAAAGTGTCGCTTAGCAGAATAGGTGATGAAAAAAATAATAATAAATTACATTTTTCAAATGAAAAATAGGAAAGGTTTTGCTACATAGCTCCCAAAACTACAAAATACAGTTATTAAAAATGATCTGACCACAAAATTATTCCTGTGGAGAAGCAATACTCCAGTGCTGGCAGATTTCTCCAGCAATATCTTTTCCACCTGGTGGGTTCCTTTTTTAATACAGGAACTATCCACACTACGGGATTTAAAACTAATCAGTTTGCAAGCTGATCTTAAACATCTACAGTACTGTGTCTCTAAAAATAACGTTCAGCCATACATTCTCTATCTATATCATATCATTCTCTAATTACATTTTACCACAAGGGCATAAAAGAGGAAGACATCTTCCTTTAACACTACAAAGGTAGATAAAACTGTCATCTCAATATTCAGGATAATTTAGCATTAAAATTTCCTCTATACTGATGTTTATTTTTAATTGCATGGGCCTTCATGCCAGCATGTAAACAGTTCCTCCACATTTCTTTCCAGAAGCATTCTACCAATTACTTCATCTTCTCCCTCTCCCATGTGGAGAGAATATGAAACTGATACAACTAAAAGTGCAACAGGTCTTTGGATTATTTTCAATTAAAAAAAAAAAAAGTATTTGGGAAAAAATTGCAAACAAATAAGGGATAAAAATTTTCATCTGATTATAATTATTATTGCAGTGGCTTGAAAAAAAAAAGTCAGTTTTCTGTGAAAGAGATGAAAAATTGTGAAAAACTAAGACCTATATTTTCTGTTATAAAGGAGAAAAACTATCTTTTATTAGAAGGCAGTTATCCTTCTCTTCCTCAGGAAAGCCAGGATACAAACAGAGCAAGAACCTAAAACGCCCACTGCTTTGATTGCCTGCACTGCTTTCTTTGGGTTTGTGCCCCCCATTTCTGAGCTCACACACACCCAGCTGTGGATCCCTCTCTGGTACCTCTCCCCAAACAAACCCTCAGACTCTGAGCAATGGGATTGTGAGGTTGATCTCATTCAAACCCTCATCTTCTCCAGGCTAAAAGACCCAAATTTCCTCTTTGTCATGGATAAAGCATTGACTAAAAAACCCACTCCAGGGCCCTCAGTGGCACTTGGACCAGTTTGCCTGGAGGCCACAGCTCCCAGGGCATGACAAGGCACTTGAAGAAGCAGGATTCTGTGAAAGTGCAGTGGGATCCATCTGCCAGATTGGATGCCCACCCCAGCTCCAAATCCAAGAGGGAGCTTCAGCCCAGAGGTCACCTGTGCTGTGTTCACTATCTCTGCAAAGATTTCAGCTGATAAAGAGCATCACAGATAAAGCAGCTCAGCAGAGAGCTATCAGCAGGAAAACACAGGGATTTATCAATAAATGCACAATCACATTGTCAACTTTAAATACTTGAGTAAGGTATCTAAATAGTCAGCATTTATTCATTACTTATAGACAATATGCTGTTTCATATCTCCATAAGTGATATGGAAGGTGACAGCAAGTGTTCCCTGACAGCTTTCTAAGGACACCACACTGAGTGGGGAAGTGGAGATTTCAGAAGGGACAGCCAGCCTGCAGGAGGTCCTGGGTGGGACAGGTAAGTAGTAATCAGTAAAAAGGATTTACTCTATGCATAGGTCACACTGTTTAAGAGCTGAGAGTGGGTAAGCTCAGAGCATGTGTCTGTACCACAGAGTTTGGTTTACCCCCAAGCAACCCCCTAACTGTCCAAACCATGGCTGTTCCCCATTAGAATCCTTCTTGTCATCTTTATTGCCTGGTTGGATGACACACGATTGGACAGATTCATTCACACCAAGCAATTAATTCCAAGGGAGCCCAGCCCATTGCTTCCTCTCCATACACACCAACTGAAAACACTGAATGCTAAAGAAAATTATTCTGCATATTTTAACAGAAAAGCAGCACTCTAATGAAGGAAGAACACGGCTTTCCTTTTCACATACAAGTTTCCCAGGGGAGTTTCTATTTAAACCGTAGCAGAGAGGAAAAAGAAACAAAAAACATCAACCACGCAGCTCTGATTAAAGCATTAGTTCACATTCCTCAAGTTCCTGCCTTTCCAGGCCCCTGTCCTTCCACTTTTCTGCAGAGGTGGGGTTTGTGATCAAAAGCAGTTCTTTGCAATCAGTGTAAATGCTCACCTTTACAGGGGGCCTTTAAAATCAGAGTTTAAGTACAAGGGAAAGTCTCCTAAAAGACCTCCTAGCCCAGCACAAAATGGATCCCATTGACACGATGTAAACCTACACTGACCCTGTTTGTAAGAAACTCAAGAATGATTTTCAACACAGGCTGTTACATTTACCAAAGCTTTTACAAGTTCCTTCAAAACACTCCACCACCACACTGAGGCTTACAGAAATTAAAAACAATATTAATTCCGCTGTGATTAAAGTATACAGGAGTTGTCAAATAAAACCAATATTTTCACATTTTTCCCTGAGTTTTAAATATGTATTTTTAGATTCCCATATTTCAAAACATGACTTTCTAGGAGATGATTATTATTTTTTCCCCCTGGCTAAGCACAAAGCAATATTAGTATCTTTAGCAGAAAGCTCCAGTAATTGGTTTGACAATTAAAAACACAAATATCAAACCACTGAGGGAAGATCACCCAGGACCAGTAATTTACAATTCTGTTTAGCTGGACGGGAAGCTTAAGGGCATTCAACAAAGAGCATAAAATGTACTGTATAATGGCAGTGACATTTTCAGTTATCATCACTGTAAAAGGCAAAAAAATACATATTGTCAGCAAACATACCTGCGACGGCTCGTGACCCCAGAGCATTTGTTCAAAGAAGACATTTTTAGAGTTGTCCCAGATATTTGGGACACAATTTCCTTTATTGAGGAAATTCAAAGCCATACTTTGTCACAACTTAGATGGCCACGACACACAGAGTGTCACTGTACAGTTTCAGAAGGCTTTAAGCATTTACCCAAACAGAGTCACACCACACCTCAGCTTCAGGCATCTGCCCACAGAGAGCAGCACCACAGCACTCCAGAAGGCTGCAAGTGTTGGCCTTACTTGTTCTTTAGCCAACATTTTATACCCTCATCTGTGTGCCCTCTGTTCCTTTTGGTGATTGCTCAGTGCAGCTCATCTCATTGCTCTCAGTGCTGCTCCCCTGCTTCTCACAGCTGTGCCTTTGGGGATGGGGCTGGGCCACAGTCCCACTCCCAGTTAGCACAAACTGAATCCTGACTTTCTGCAAATCAACTATTCATGCTACTTCTATCACAATAATACTGTAAAATAAGGAAATGGAAACCCCAGGGGCTGAAGGCCCACTGTCTGTGCTACCACCTCCAGCTTCTCCAGAGATACACCCGGCACTACAACACAAAATAACTCACCCATGCATACTGACATCGAAACAGCAAAAGGAAGTAAAAGGAGGGAACTTTATTTCTGACTTTGCAATATATAGAATTCTAAAAGTGGCAGTGGATTGGAGGATGAAATTGTTACTTCTCCAACCACACTGATCAAACTAACAGTCCATCAATTCTCTCTTCCCACCAAGAAGAATATAAAACAGTCATTATTTACTTGACAGTGCGTGAGAAATTCCAGTAGAAATATGTAAACATCAGAAAATATAAAAAACCTTTTAAAGAACTTTAAAACTTTTAAAAGAACAGGGCAACAATACACCAGCATACCAAAACACCATGGATGCAAAGGCTGCCTTGTTCCTTTGTCAGCACCCAAACTCACACATGCCCATAAAACCCAGTTCAAAATTGGTGTTTCCTTCCTTGGGCTTCTAAATATTGAGGATTTCAGTACTTGCAATACCTTTGCAATGGTTTTATCTTTAGGAGAAAGTCATTTAAATTAATATAGAGAAAAAAGGTGAGATGCAGTCCAAATCCTACCTGCAAATAGTTAATCTACAAAGACAGCCTAGCCAGCTCCTCCATCACATTTTCCTCAGGAAGAAATAACTTTAAAATAACAGTAGCAGAAGAAGAATAAAGATTTCACAGGGAAAAATCCAAGGAATCCAGCTAAGAACATTGCATATAAAAGAAAGATATTTTCTTTGTTTCTACCATTTTGACAGAAGCAGACAGTGCCTGACAGAAACAAGCACTCAGCTCAGTCTCTAAAGAACATAAAGCAGGTCAAGATTTCCAGTTTACCTTTCTACCCAATCCAAAATGGTACAGAAATAAAACAATTTGTGTCTCTTATATGTGCTACAGAAATTTAAAAATTTGCTGTAACTTTTGTTGGTGACCAAAAACACTTTTGCATTCACTTTTTGGAGTACAAATATTCATTTCTTGATTTGGTCCTCCTTTGGAATGTCATTGGAAATCTTTTTGCCACGTTTTTTTGCTCTGCTACTGTTTTCCTTATATTTGCCTCATAAGCTTAATATTCATTGTGGTGGTAGAGGATTTTTATATTCTTTGCTAGTGTTCTGTTTTTAAATAATAGAACACTGGCATTGTGAGGTGCCTGGAAAGGTAACAGCCAAAACAGAACCATGGCATTCCACATCTGCTGCTGTGGGGAATCAGAGCCATCTCCCTCCCTCCCACCAAAGCAGCATTTTGGATAATTCTGCCTAAGGATCTGGTTCTCAGTTCATATCTGATATAAAGCCCCACTGCTGAGATCTTCCTGGGCTAATGAAAACAATCTCATTTGGTTTGTGCTGTGAGATTGAGTTCCTTAAATATCAGCTCAGCCCAAGGAGAGAGCAGGGGGGATGAGGAGCATCCTCTGCATGGTCTATTCATCTGTGCTCCATCCCCCTGAGCCTCTGCAGCTCAAGGCAGGACATGGTGCCAGCCTCGTGCATCAGGCCTGATTAAGGGTCCTGACTGCTGGCCTTATGAGAAACACTTAAGGAAGAAATTGGGCAAAGGATGTCAGAAGCTTGAGGGAAAAAAAAAAAAAAAGGAATGAAAGAATAGAAAATGAAGTGTGAAAATAGCAGACAAAGATATAAAGGGACAAAGACAGTGATGAGTCAGGTGAGCTACGAGGATGAAAATTACCTCTAAAAGAATTAAAGGGCATTAGAGATTGGAAAAGGAGCACATTTTTAAAGTTCACAGTCTCACTTTCATTTGTGAGAGCCTGGTTTTGAAGAGAAAGGAGATCAGGTGTAAGAAGAATAAATAACGAGCCCACATCTAATTTAGTCATAAATTAAAGGCAATCACAAACCCAACTAAACAACTTAGAATTCAGTTGGGATCCTCTATAAGGCTACTGTAAAAATGAAAAAGGGTCATTTTGGAAATATATTTCAGTTTGGAAATTCTTAATTATCCTTGTCTTGACTCTCCACCTATGCAGCAGATGACTTTGGCACGAGCACTTACACTGCCCTCCACCTGGAGGTCCTACAGCAGCTGCTACTAAAGCCAGCAAGATTCCCCTCTTTCTGCAGGACACATCACAGGCATTTCATCCATCACCTGCAGTACTCTATTTAGACATCAGCAAGATGGTTGAGGATTTGAGGTCTGTTCATTGAGATATAGATCTAAAGGCCCAGGTTGCAAAGTTTCGGCTCTGAATGTGAGGTACTGCACACACAGAGGTTGTAGCACACAGATTACTGAAGGCTGACTAACAATAATTGCAGTAACTTGGTGAAAAAAGCTTGCAAGGCACAGGTAAAATTGTGCCTTTGTAACTCACCCTTTTTCTCCAACTCACACTCTCAAAATAAGAGCACTCATCTCCCTGAGAGAACTGATATTGTCATAGAATGAGAACCACAACCTGCCAGCCACAGGCATCAGAATGCCAAAGGTTAGAAAGAAAGAAATGGTAATGAACTGCAGACAGGAGATGACAAGTATTCTCTGAGAGACCTATTACTCCACTGCTGGCTGGCCTACAAGGAGACTCCCTCTGCTGACACCTCCAAGGGCAGCCAAGAGAGTCAAGCCCAGCACTCCTGTTCCACCAGCCTGCCCAGGAGCCACCAAGCCTCACTTCCCTGCAGCTTCCATGCTACATCCTTGCCAGACACTTCCAGTATTGCTCCCACAAAAAAACACATGTTGGTCTTCAAAGCCTCTGCACCACCAGTGTCCTTCATAAATATGCATCTGCCCAGCTCATTTGTAAAGCAGACAATTCCTTTTGTTTTTAAGAAACAGCTCAGAGGAAAAAGTTTAATAGGACTTTGGTAAAGGCAGGGTTTGATGAGGGATTCCTCCAGGCCCTGATAGGATTTAAACCATATTAACGCTCTTGCTCAAAGGTAATAAGCTCTCCAAAGCAGCCAGTCTGCCTTCCTGCATTAAGAATAATATTCTGCACAACCCAGGGATTATCTAGTACTAAGAAAACAGTTATTAAAAATCTATACTAAATCATTCAGACCTTAAATTATGCCCATTTTGTAAGACAAATTGCATTTTTGAGTGAAAATTAAAAGCATTTTAGTCTACCCAGACCAAGGTTTCAGCGGGAACCTCCATCATAAATAACAGTTAGAAATGAAAAGCCTTTGCTTTTCAGCTAGGCCAAGTGAGATATTGGCCTAAAAAGCAATCATCAGGGTCTGCAGCCAAATCCCAGACTCTGCTGCTGGAAACCAAGGAAAGAGTAAATCTATCTTGTGCCTTTAAACATTTGCATTCATAATAGCAGGAGAAAAGAGCTATTTGGTTCGGCAATTTACCTTTTTTTCTCTTTATTTGCAAGAGATACAGACTTTTAAAGATGTTTTCAAGACTTGCCAGCTTTCTGAAACTCATAGATATTGTGAGTATTCCTCTGAGCCCTATGGCCCTGCAGTCCATGGACAAGAGATGGGAGGGCTGGAATTCTGAGGTCTTCCAGCAATGGAGATATTCCCTACTATGAAGGAGGACAAGAGGCTGCCCTACCACTAAAACTTCCCCTCACTGAAACTTGAGTTGAAGAACATCTGCAAAGGCTTTCTTTGTTATTGCAATTCATCCTCATAAGCAATTTTGGTTTTCTTGGTGATTCATATTGAAACACACAGAAATTTACCTGGGAAAACTGGTACAAGAACCACCAAAACAGCAGCAGGCCCAGCTCAGCATCATTCATCTTCAGTAGTTTCTTGTCTTTCCTCTTCTGCTGAAGGGACAGAAAGGATCTGGGGGGAAAAAAAATAAGAACAGCTCTCCCCCCAGATCCCTGCAATCATGTTTGTGCAATTTTCAATTGGCCAAATCCCTACTGGAAGTGTCTTCTGCTGCCTTGCCTTGTTTGTTTGTCCTTCATCTTGTTCCTTGCCCATAATTTAGGTGTTTACTTTCAGTAGCCTGCAGAGCACTCATCCTCTTTTCTGAGCCCTGGTGCAATGTGACATTTTCAGCTCTGAAGGCGGCCTCCAGATTGTTCTACTTCTGAAACGAATACATTTTTAGTAGTAACATTTCCTTTTCTCCCCTCCTGATTTATTTCTCTCCTTGATTTCATTCCTCCACCCTCTTCTATATGACCTGCTTTTATATGGGTGACATCTGTGGGTGCAAGAAACCCTCAATAGCTTTGGAGCTTGGAAGCAGAGGCACCTATTTGTCAGGATCACAAACCATCTTCTCTATTAGCATTACAAATTCACATTTCAGGCAAACAAAACCTTTTCTCCCCTCAAGACAGGTAGAGGATGTCACACAGAGGCCAAAATAATTGTTCATTCTTTCTCCTTTCTTATCATTGACACCAAAAAATCACCTTATGAGAACCTAAACTCACAGTAGAAATATTCCTATTAACTACTTCATTTTTATTACTCAAATATTTGTTGTTGCAGCATTTAAACTTGATCAGTCTCTTCTTTCAGCAACTCAGCAAACTCACTAGAGCAAAACTCAAATATGAGATCAAGGTCTCATATCTCAAACACAACCTTCACAGATCAAAGCTGAGCTCCTAAATTAGGTCACAGAAGACCCACTGCCTTACTGACAGACACAAAAAAAAATGTCAAAAACAAAAGTTCAACATTTTACTCTGCAGAAGTGATCACTGCCATCAAGAATTGTGATTTTGGACCTGATGTGAGTTTCTATGAAAAATTAGTAATCGATTTTATCATGAAAATTGCTTTTATTGAGGTTAGAATATGCTCTAAGAACCATTTGTAATGATTGAGATGAGAAATTCAATGACTTTATGCAAAACTGGTAGGCAAGAATTAAAATAAAATATTACACTCAAACCCCAGAGAGAGACAGAATTCAATGATACCATGTGGAACTTGAGTTGAATTCATTTAAGCTGGAACCTCCTCTGTTGTAAAAACAATTTTTTAAGTATCCTGTCCTCTTAGCTCGACACTGTTAGCTTACACAAAGGTCATACACCTTGCAAATCTCTATCAATTAAAATCTACTTTTGATCACAACAGGTTTGAGCCAGTCAATTATCATTTTACCTCCTCATTACTGAAATGTGCTACCTGTGTCTTCATTTATAATTCACATTCATGCTCAGACATCTTGCTTATTCCCTTTGGAAATCATTGCCTGGGATAAACTCACCCTTCTAGATAACAGCTCTGTTAGCATTTAGTAATCTAGATCAGATTATTAGATTAGGGCTGAAAGTGCATTAGTATAATAAGACAGAAATCTATTTCAAATAGAGTGCAAACAAGCCCTACTTTAGAAAACAAACGAACACAACTCATCTTTGAGCACTCCATTCAGTAGAGAACAAAGATGATCTGCTGAGAAAGCCTGGAGGAGAATGTGATTTGTGGAATGGGCAGAGGTCCAGAAAACATTAGATCTTGCTGGTCCTTTCCTCCTTTGCAGGGATAATAAGATCATCCCTGAGAGCCAACATCCACTTATACACTAATTATAAACAAAAATAAGCCTCCTGAATTTTTGCTATGCTGGAAAAAGATCCTAAGTCTGCTTTGAACACAGTATATAAACAGTGGTCCAACTTTTTCACTTTTCTGGAGTCTTTCTTTCATAAATTATGCAACAAAAAGACACGAATCTTACTCTAAGCCTTTCCCCAAAACTACTTCTAGGGGTTTTTGCTTTGGAATCTTCCTGTTCCATTCTATAATCTCTTCTGCTCCAAAGAGACTCTTCAACTCTTTATCCTTGCTCAAGTTAATAGGGCTCTGAGGATTTAGCAGAATAATTCTTCGTCTCCAGGAAGGGCTCAATAGTTTCAAAATGTGATGACTTAACAACACACCTTTATCCACTGACAAATTTCTTTCATTTCTCCCTCTCCTACACCGAAACAGAAAATTCAACTCAATCCATTCTAATTCCTAGATTCATTTCTCAGTTCTACAAACTACCAAGAGACACTTCTGGGCTGCAGTGTCTTCAGCTGAGATGTATCACAGGGTTCTCCTTAACCCATTTTTTTGGTTCATCGTTGGGGTTAGAGGTCTCTTCCTGTGTCTTCATTTCTCTGGACAGGACAGGCAGGAGGATGCTGGAGGAGAGCCATGGAATATTCTTGCAACATTCAAGCAAAAGAGTTCAGCTGTGAAACCTCTGCCCTGTGATCTAAGTATAACTTCTGACCACATAAATCAGATATAACATCAAATATTCTTTGAATATTTAATATATATATAATATATATTATATCTTGATTTGATGATAGATGAAGACTAAAGAGAAGTGAATCTCCAGCCTACCACTCCTGGTGGGTACCCATAGGTCAGACTCACTCAAATATCTTACCCTGCACTGGAGGCTTACAGAGCTGATGTGACTTTAGTGCCTCCTTAACTTTATATTATTTAAATAAAATTGGAATATAATGTAAAAATAATTCAAATATAACTTTATATTATTTAAATTCCTAATATTTTTAATTTTCTAGGAATCCCTGCTAGCCAACAGGTCTGCTTTTCTAATTTTATAAAACTCTTTGTGCTTTGAGGCTTCATTGAGATGTATTACAATCTTCTCCTCTTCTGCTTGCAATTCTGCTGAAGTTTTACAAGGAAATCAAAACCAGAGTTGAAAAAAAATATTTCAACTGCCAATTAAGCGTTGTGAAAAGATAGTTTAATCTCAATGGACCTCGAAGTTGACAAAGTCATTGTTTAATGTGTTTAGATACAAAGCTAAAAGAAATTTGATAACAGCAATAAGACACTTCCAAGAATATTGTTACCATGAAATAATTACATCCCAGTAGGATTAGGGGTAATCAGCCACACTGTGCCTCAGTACACCTCGGGGGGTGATTATCTTACCAAAACAACACCACCCATTGTGCTGCACTGCTCCAATGTGTTCTGATAAAATAACATACTTTTAAAGTTCGTGTAGCTGTTTGTGTCAGCAGAGGAGCATTATTATAGTCAAATTACAGTCATCGTGTGTTTTCTTTTCCACAGTAAATTTGTACTTGGAAAAAATTTAAATCCCACTGGAAATTTGCAAACATATTCATTACAAAAATATGTTCAGCATTTAGACTGCAGCATAAATAATCAGAATTAGGACATTCACATTTATCTTGGCAGCCTGTACTTCTTTTACGGCTTTAACTTTTGCCACCATTTTAATGTTATTTAAATATGGAATTGCACTTAATGCATTTATAAATTGCTAGAATGAAGGAAAATAAAGAAATTATTCATAGAAGATTATGAGCCACACAGAATATTATTTATTTACTTAAATGACAAAAAAAATAAAGCAATAAATCTTAGTCTCTCAAATAAATGAAACTATTATGCCTGATTGAATGTATTTATTTATGCTAATAAAAAATAATACCTCCACAGGTATTACTTGGCTGTTATTTGTTATGTGCTGTCAGTGTTTTAGGAAATATAAAATCAAATAAGAATGCATGCAAGGACAAGAGTTCAACAGCATTATTTTATACAGTAGAGTACTGGGGCACCACATGGCTTCTTCTGATTTCCTGAATCTTCCATGGCAAACCAGGGCTCAAAGCCACCTCTGAGGTGGACCAGAATCTCTCACCTGTGACTTCTGCAGTCACAGGTAAGAGATTCTGCATCATTTACCAACCCCTACAGACAGATCTGGTGGTGGCAGCTCATTTGTTCTGCAGATATTCAGGGAATTTGTGAGATCAAACCAACTTGTCCCCATTCCTTTGTTACCCAAACTTACCACTGGCACTCAAGTTTGCAGACTCAGCTTAAGAAAAAACAACTTATCCTGGGCACATGAGAAGCCTTGGCATTGGAGAGGCACAGAAAGTGCAAACAATAAATTACAAATGAAAAGAGATTTATCAAGAGCAGCGACTACTCAGAGAAAGATCATGTTTTGGTCTTCTTGACCTTTCTGAAGACTGACTTCCTGGCTTATTACCAAGAACTTTAAAGACTGTTATAAATGGTTGACTCAGCTAGTCCAGAAATGAATTATGCAGGCTAGAGAGGGAACTTAGCTGACCACATATACTACCATCTTTTGAATGACTATTTTGCTTTGAATGAAAAGTCAAAAGGAAATTTAAATGGTTTTCTTTATGACTGTTTTAAGGAACTTTAAGTCCATGATTGAAAGATAAATATAAAATGTGCATTTTTATAGCGTATTACTCAAGAATCCCAAAAAGAACAGTTTCATCCCCATCTTACAGATGAGAAAACTTAGGCAAGGAGACAATAAAGAACAAGTACACCCAAAAACTTACTGCCTTTTACTGACAGAAACTTCCACTAATACATTCCAGGATTTTGTTCCATTAATAATTACTACATCATGTCATTTTTACACCAGTTTCTGCTAGAAAAACTTACCTTTCAAGAGCACTAACATTTCAATTCAGGAATCCAAACTGAGACTAAATAATGAAAACATCCTTCTCCCATATGCACTGTCTTTTTTCATAAGACCCCTCTGAATTCACCTATTTTCTGTTCATACTGAGAACATCTAAATAAAAGTGCTAATGCTGCATGTTTGAAGAGAATCAAAGCTGAAATCAAAGACCAAAATGTCTTACTGTGAAGGCACCCTTCAATTTGTTCTGTGCCATTTTGCAGACAAAGAAATAAAAGCCTTTGCACCATCAATAGGGCTTTGTTTAAACTCTGCATCACAGACTTGTAAATCTACTGCTCCAAAATTTCTCCTACAGTCAGCCAAAATCAATGATCAAATTAAAGGTTTCCAAAGGACTTTTTTTTTTTTCAAATTCTGAAAACTATTTATTTTGAGGGTTAATCACTGCTGTTTAAATCTCACAGTGGAACTAGTACATACACATGAAATGAAGGAAAAATGTTGCTTTACACATTTGTTTTTTTTCTTATACCTGTAACTGCAGCAGTGCCTGAAATCAACAGCTATTTTGGGCTTTGTGTGCTTTTCATCAAATTGCAGTCAGTAGAAATTTTTTCCCTTGTGATCTTCAAAACTCTGATATATGTGTCATAAAAATCTATTCATAATTCAATATTCACATTAACACCAGTGCCATTTGGGAATACATCATTTCAACAAGGACTCAAAACACTTACATAAGGATGAGAAAGATTTCTTTTCTAGTTAGGCATAACAGGGCAGATCTTAGTCTGCTTCATATCTCCTCACAACAGGCACAAAGCCAAAAAAAAAACAAAAATCAAACAAAATAAAAGAAAAAGAAAGAAGGCCAGTGCAATTAGCTACCTTGAAATCCCTTTCAGGGATTGGGAAATACTGGGTAGCCAAGGAGAAAATAGGTGGTTGGGAGGATCCTGACCCCTTCTCAGTCACTTCTGGGTTTCACAATTAAAAGCCACAGCACCAGTTCAGAAATTGAGGGTGAACTGAAGAAAATATCAGAGGATCAAATCCCACCCCCTGTATCTGTAGGCAGCCACAATGGAGAAGTTTCTTCATGAACCAAGCAACCTCTGCTGACTGAGGTCTGCTCCCACACTGCTCCTGCTGGAATGTTCTACTATTATCACTCTATATATTCAGTGTATTACACTGACCCTTCTTTGGTCACACCACAGTTCTCACCTTTGGCTCCCCCTGTTAACTATAAAATTGTAAAATGTCCCTCAGCAGACAGAAGGAACTGGGTGAAGGAGGGATTCTTACAGCCCTGCTGGCACCAGATTTCACTTTGCAGAGCCAGGCTCAAGCCTCTCCTTTTTCCATGCCAGAGGTACATAATTAGTTATGTGTTAATCTTCTCTTCTGTTGGCCCATCCCAGCTTTTGATCTCCCTCCAGCTGTCTTCTCTCTCTCTTCCTTCTCTCTCCCTTTCCTCTGGCCATGGAGCTGTTGTGTCCCCCTGTGAAACCTGTGAGAGTTTCACTGGCCCCATTGATTCTCAGCTGATCATCTTTCTCAGCTTCTTCAAGTTCTTGCCTACAGCAGTTGTTTAGAGTTGTTTTTTTCATGTCTCAAACTAGAGACAGTTCAATCTAGCTCTTAGGTGTCATTAACTTAGCCTTAATATAGTCTCGAAAATCCTGATTTAACTTCCATTCTTCATTTGTGAATCTGTCCTGCAGCCAGCCTGTCACTTGAATTCTTGTCTTTCTTTGACTCTCTGTCACCTCTCAGTTTTCATTCTTTCTCCTTCTTTGCATTTTCATGAACATTTCTACCCTTCTTCCAGCTTCCTAGGTGGTTCCACAGAGCTGCATCCATTCTCACCCTTTTTGCTCCTATCTCACTATTTCTTTGGATAGTGCCATGGAAACCACAAACTCTGTGATTGCCCTCAGGCTGATGTTTCACAGAACTGCTTTCCAGCTCAGGCAGATCTGTTTTCCAGCTCAGGCACTCTCTTTCAGCATCCTCCACAAGGCAAGAAGTCATCCAAAGGCCAGGAAGTTTTCAGCTGACTCCCAGAGGACCCTGACATCCAACACAGACACAAGCAGCATCCTCACATGCCCAGCCCATGTGCATCATCTCTGACTCAGACCTCACCCCTGCTCCTCACACCCAGGCTGGTTCCAGGAGCTCCTTTCTCCTACCTGAAGGCTTCCTTGTGCCTCCACATGGTCAGGTTTTCATTGGGATCCCAGTGCAGAATAAAATCTGGTGGTGCTCTGGAGCAGTGGAACTTTCTGCACCTCATTGTCTGAAGCATCAGCTGCAGGCAGTGCTCTTGGTGGAGGAGTGAGGCAGTTTTTAAGGTATATATGTTGTTTGTACAGATGCCTCAGACGCCTCAGTGATCTCTCTGCTGAGGCATTTCAAAGCTGTGTCTTGTTACCAAAACTTTATTTTAATGTTTTATCTCTTGCTAGATATTTCTTCACATGATGCAAAAAAAGAAATGAAGCTTTAAAAGTGAAAATACACAAAAGTTTCCCCAAAAGATTCCACAACTGCTAACAGCAGCAATGGCTACATTTTTTCTTCTCATTTTATCCAGCATGGGTCCCTTTCCAGTGCTCACTGCCTGCATTTTCCTTCTCAAAATAAAAAAAAAAAAATAAAAAAAAAGAAAAACTAAACTTTTCTTTGAGTAAAGAAGCACTTAGAACTGCTGTTAACATTTCTTCAGTATTCTAATGAACTTAATAAGCTCCCATGATGCTCCTTATAATGCAGAGAAACCTTCAAAAATATTAAAGTGACTTTGTTTACTCCAGCAATAAGGAGTCTTCCAGGTGACTGGGGCAATGCATCAATATTACACATGTTCCTAATACTGGAAAGGAGCTCACCAGAGGAAACAATTCTTCACTTTGAAGCTTTTTAATATTTCTGAATGTGACTCAATTACATAATTCTGCCTGTACATGTATTTTTTTGTCTCACCTGAAATATCACTTGATTTATGATGAAGTCATATTTTCTCACCCAGTTCTAATTTCCTTTATACCACACTTACGAGTTCTCTATAACTCAGTGGAAGTTGCAGTTTGACACCGTTCCTCTGACACCAAAATGAGCTCCACGAGCTAATGAAGTCCCCTGACTCTGCCAAGAGTTTTGAGATAAAGAAATCTTATTTTTAAATATTATTTTTCCTACGTGGGATGTAGACCCTCAAGAAATTTTTTTTGAACAAATAAAAGCAATTTATGTAAATTATTAGAGTAAATGCATAATAATACTATTTTCAAAAAATATTCTTGTGATACCTAAAATTTCCTAGCATATACATGAGCAATCCTTAAATAATTATTACAGAAATAACATTAAATATTATATATGTTACATATATAATATGTACATTACATATAATTGTCTGAAGTATTCCTAGCGTTGCATAAGTAATTATTTGAGGCAAGACTTCAGCTGAAAGGAGTTTGTTGTCACCATCAGAGCAACAGATGGGGCTTGGCAAGGCTCAGTCTGCTTCTGCCAGTGCTTCACAGGTTGATTTAATCAGTGAATCATCTCACTTCCCCATCTATAAACAGGAAATGCTTACAGCCCCCTCTGTAAAGCACTTTGAAATCCAATGATTATGCAAGTAAATATTTCACATCTCACATTTGTGGTTAACTGAATGTTTAAACTCTAAGGCTAACTGAATTTGTATAAGTAGCTGTTTATTGGATTTTAATGAATTAGAATTAAGCACCTACCTGAGATAAACTTTTAAATAACTTTTAGAGAGGTAAATAATTTTGAGGCTGAATTTTTGGGGTAAGAAAGTCGAATGTGTTGCTAAGAGGAACTGCCTGTTTGCCTGCAGAAATGATAAGAGAAATTAAGATGGTTGAAATGGACATATCAGCAGTAACAAGAGATTTCAATTTAGACACTGATTGGGACAAAGGGAAAAAATAAACATCAAAAGAAGCAGTTTGCAGAGTGAATTGATTCCCAGAAGGAATCCTGGATGAAGGTGGAGCATGGGACAGCTGGAGAAAGGGCACCTGTGCCATGGTCACCCAGAGCTCCATCCCACAGGATAACTCCAGCCACACTGGCTGGGAGCAAAGGGCCGGAGCACAGGCAGCAATTCAGTTCTGCAATTAAAAGGTGCTGAGGTTTTGCTCGTCATTAGGAGATTTAATGCAAGAAATAGTGCACTTCACTGGCTCAAGACCCACCACATGTTCTGGAGATCAGCACACTTCCTCATGCCCAGGGATCAGGCAGTGAGAGGCTGTCCTGGCTTTTGTCACTCCAATCACCAGTGGGGCACAAGGAACCACCATTATCCTCTCCACACACATTATTTGCTCTTCTGCATTGTTTATTCTGCATTGGCAGCGCCTCCTTTCCAGACACCCCTCACAAAAATACAAAATTACAAGATATAATAAACCTCCAGGAACAATTAAGAAGGGTAGTTAGGAAGCTCCCATGTTGCAGGAATACAGCTGCAGTGTTATCACACCAGCTGGATCTTTCTCTGCCTTTCCACGGGGATTGATGTTTCCCATTATGATCTTTTGTTTTGTAAATTAATAACATTAACATGGAAAAATAAATATACTTAGTTAATAGCCTATTAAGTGATTCATTTACTGATAGCTCAGTTGTATTGAAAATTGCTTACATTTGTCTAATAGCAGATTATGGTCTCAAGCCTTAAATTTCCAACAGGCTGCTCTGTCACAGTACAAAACAATATTTTAAAAATTTGAAAATGGGGGGGTGGGGGGGGGGGGGAAGATAGAAAAATATATACACCATCCCTTGGCATGGAAATGTTACAAGAGAAAAGGATCAGCCTTGTTACCTCAACAGTTACATGTGATCAGGAAAAGAGAAGCTTGGGGAAGTAGAAGAACATTTTGAATATATATGCTCATATATTTTTCTTTTGCTAAACTGGGTCTAACCCTGGAAAGTATTTCTTCTGAAATTAGCTAAAACATCAGTCCTTTCTAATTGCAGATTTTGACATTCTTTTTTCTATGCTTCAGCTTCATAATCTTCTACAACTCTTAAAGGAAAAGGTTATATATTATCATGCAATCAAAGCCAGAATGTTATTATATTTCCATCTGCTTCTACTACCTTCTACTACACTCTCATTTTATAGACAATCATTTTCATTGCATCTTCTTTCTTTAATTTTACTGTCTATTTACTTCTCCAAAACAAATTTTAAAAAAAATAGCCCTTAAAATTACACAAAATTCTTATGTAAGAAAAGTGCTTGAAGCACCAAAGAACCATGCTTAGGAACTCACATGAAGGTTGAGCAAGCATTTAAGTCATGAAACTGCAGCTGGGGAGATGCAGTGGCAGCCCCAGTTTCATTTCTTAAAGGAATTTAAGCAGTACAATCCTTATTTTTTCATGTTAACAAATCTGAACTGCCACATTTTAATACAAATTATGTACAGAAATAAAGAAGGCATAACAGGGGAAGCAAATTATTCAGTAAAGTGAGCGCACCCGTGATTTAGTAGAAACATAAGGTTGAGATTCTTTAAGAAGAAATAAAGTCAAACTCTTTGAGGCATAAAGATATTCTAAAGGAAGAAGAGAAGAAAAATGTTACAAAGGATATTTGACTTTCTATGACATATATAATATTGACCAAAAAAAACTTTGACTAAGAAAGACCAGGAAGAAAGGGATTGAAGACGGAACATAATTTTTTTTCCAGAAAAACCATAAAAATTTAAGATTAAAAAAAAAAAAATCAAATGGCTTGCAATGAGAACAAGCAGTAAACATTATGAATTTTTAAAATGTGTTTGAAGGATGAGAATCCTGCCTGAGAACAGAGAGAGGAGAATGGCTAATTAAAGCTACCAAGCAAATGCAGTGCCTGGGTTGTTTCCTCACGCTGGTCTCAGCCACCCCACGCTCCTGCATCCAGTACAGCAGGCAGGTCGCCTTGGCTTCACTCAAAATGTTCTTTATTCTGGTACCACAGAATTTCTGTCAGAGCTGGGTGTTTGCACCCTGCAGGCTCCTGGTACAAATCAGCTGCACAGCCCCATCAGTTTTGCTGCTCCCTCGAAGCTCTGCTGCACAAGCAGCAGCTTTCCACGAGCTGCTGAAGTTTCATTTTCTGTTTGTCGCCAAACAGACCCATCTTCTGGTTTCATAAAAACTTCCCACTGAATTTTTCTGTGAACTGATTATTTTGTACTGAGTGCAGATGGAAACAGCCAGTGTGGGTAAGCTTGCAGAAATATTTTCCAACATAGTGGGCAATTTTTCATTCACGGATAATTTTTGAATAATCCACAAAAATTACAGAAATTTGTCATTTTTTCCCCTAAAGATAATCTTTTTTATCTGTTACTAGTTTGAGGGTGAAAAATGTAGGAAAAAAATCCAAAATCACAGCTTCACTGTTTCTTTATTTTTCTAAGGGAAGAAAATCTACTGTATACCATGTCACAAATTTCAGTTTGCATGAATATCATAAATATACTTGTAATATTCCTATAAATTCATAATTTTAACGTCCCAAGTATCTGAATTTTGGAGACTGAGTACTTGGGCTTCTGAAGTCAATTGAGAAAATCATCAAAGAATTCAATTAGGAAAAAAAGAACTGTAATTGTTGCTTCTGGCATTCACTCTGGATTTAGTTCCCTGCATTCACTAGACCACAAAAGACTATCTAAAATTGTTTTAGTTTGATCATAATAAAAAAAGAAGTCTTTCTTTTCTGGTTCCATTAAGCAATCTCAATTTTGCAGGATGTAACACTGAAGTTTGCACATTACATTCCTGGAAGCTCAATTTTCTATTCGCTAGTGGGGAAAAAAAAAGAGGAGCAGAGTAGTTTTCACTTGGAAAAGGAATAACCAAATGACAGCTCCATGTACAAATGTATGCTACAAAATGTAATTTTTGGGTGGCTTGACTACAGGAAGAAGGGAGGTCAAAAATGCTATTAAAGAAAAAGAGGATCTATCTCTAGGCCATTTAAATAATAACATGCAATTGCCTCTCATGGTGTATTTCCTAATGTCTCATTCATAAGAGTTTGAAGTAATGAGATTTTCACAGTTATCTTTTGAAGAATATTCTGTAATCCAGTGACTGAATCCAGACTGGAGACAAGCTCCTGAAAGACTTATACACCCCCTGAAATAAGAGAGAAATGGGAAATAAATGCTTTATTAGACTTTAAGACTTTACAGGATTAGCCCTTGGTACCTCATTCCCAGCTAAAAGGGAGGAAATACAAAAAGAGTAACATAGGGGAAGAATGCAAAGCAAAGAAATTAATTAATGTTAGTTTATCTTTTTCTCTGGAGTGTAGGTATGCCACAGAAGCAAATCATCTTAAGTGCCACTTACAAAGGAAACAGATTTGGTTGGCTGGGGAAGAGTTCTGCAAGATCAGAGGAAAAAAAGGGCAAAGAAAAGGCTTCAACTCATCCACATTTCTTGAGTGTTTGGAAAAGCTAAAGTGGGAAATGGTGGCCTGAGCAGCCTGAGGACAGCAGAATTGTGGATGTGCTGCTGGAAGTCCAGCACACCAGTAAGAACTCCAGGCTGTCTCCTGGCTTGGTCCATGGCTGGGCTCTGAGGATTTAAACCAAGCTAAACTCAAGAGGAAATGAAATCTCTCAGAAGCTTTGCAGGGCAGATAACTGGAAGGTTTTTCGGGTGAAAAAAAAGTAGAATGAAATCTGGCACATTTGCAATTTTTGCATATTATTGGAGTATTCAAATATGACCTAAAAATTTGTGTCTGACCCAGAGGAAGTTTTTTACATTGGCTTCATAATTATTGATGCCTGTAGTTAAGCATAGTTAGGATTTTCTATTCAGCATCTAGTTTTACTTTGCACCTAAATTTTTCTCAGAGTGACAATGGAAAATTTCCAAATGGGATGTTTAGTTTTGGACATGGGTTGACATTTTTTTGTTTTTTATCTTGAGAAGAGCAGCTGAGCTGTTTTATTGGAAAGAAGTCTGATGAAACCATGCTTTTTGCATGTAAACATTTGGGACAGTCTTATCTAAAACTTTCCTGCTGGGGAGCAGAGACTGAATTTTTAGCAGAGGGACAAATGGCACAGAAGGAAAATCCTGTTGCCGTATCATTAAACTATTCAAATCTGGCTGCATTTTCAGGCTCTGAAAATATTTGCTCTGTTAAGAACCCACTAGAATTTCATAGCTAATTTCTCAGCTCACTGCCCTGAGCCCTCACAGCTCCCTCAGTGTGAGTGGACGTTGCCTGCAGAGCCCCTTGCCCACGCTCCAGCAATCCCAGTGCAGTGGGATCTCAGTGTGCTCTTCCATGCAGCTGTTCCTTGGAGAAGACAAATTCTCCTGTCAAAGACCCTTGCACACTTGGATGGAAAGCAGTCAGTTCACCTTTTCTCTACACTCAGTGCTTCCACCCTGCCCAAGGGGAAAGGGGTCAAAGCCATTCTGGGTTGGGATGCAGAGTGGAATTGTATAGATATGTGTTTTAAATATGTATATGCAAATAATTTTTAATAAATATACATTTAACATGTACTATACACACATATATAAATAACTTTTAGAGCTCCATTAAAATACACTGTCAAAAAAAATATAAATTATTAGGGTTGTAAAAATTGATTTCTCCAAAAACAAAAACCTCAAAATGAAGACCGCACTTGGACATTTTTTTAGCTCCCACAGACACAGAGCTCCTGATACAACTTCTATATACATGACTGTATTAATTTTTAAAGACGGGAGTTCAGAATTGTGAATTCAGGCATAGACAGATGGGGTTTGATTTGCAAACAAGCAAACATTCACTTCTGTAACTGAGACCAGCAGAAAATGCAGTTTGAACATATAGAATGCTACTGAAGACACATTACTTTGTAAAAACTAAATGTGAGTAATTTCAAACTGGATTTACAGCATTAACACTCTCTTTTAATCCATGTTCTAGGTCATAGCCACACAGGGGCCAACTCTTGCAGGGGTGTCATGCTAATTAATTTAGCTAAAACACTGAAAGCATGATGCAAAACCACTAGAAGGCTATTTATTTGATTTGTTGATGCAAGGCTTCAGTAGCACTCTGTAAATAACCAAAGAAAAAGGACTCAAATAAATACTAACTAAGTACTTATTCAGTAGGTACTCTGTATGCTGAGCAAAGCAAAGCAAAGCTTATCTGGAACTAGGAAAGGGGTGATTTAAAGTTTCATAGGTGACTTTGATCCTGGGATTTCTAAGTGCTTGACTTACTTGACTTTGTACTCTGAGCTTTTTTTTTCCCCCTTAATATTAGTATTGGTTTGGCAAGGTCAGTTTTATGTAAATTGGACTAATTTAATGATACTGGGTGGAATTCAGACTGGAATGTAGAAAGCCCCCTACAACACAGATGAAATTTAAAGGGTTCCTCGTTGTAATTAAAGGTGTGCTAAATTGATATAGAAGAAAATCTGTCTGGAGGGAGCATAATGACCGCCCTTGTAATGAGTCACTCCAGGCAGAGAATGTTCAGACCCATAATGTCAATGTCACCTGCCCACACAGGCAAAAGAGTAAGAAAGGCAACCATACATGCATTTGACATTTCCATTTCCTTGGTGATTTCTGTTCTATCAGCAAACACTGCTCCAAGTATCATCACCACCCAGAAATAACCAGAAGCATTGCCACTTCTTCTAGAAACAAAGTCCAAAATTCAAAATCTGTCTTTCAGGATGAAAAATCTGTGCATAAGGTGTGGGGCTCCCTTGGTGGGTAACATTTGCCTGAGCATCTCCTACATACACAAAGGAAGACTGTAGAATATGTCCAGCTGAAGCATACACAACAGCTGCCATTCAAAGCACAGAGTCCAAATGGATTTAGTCATCTTGCAGGGTTTCCTCAGATAGAAATCTCAGTATTGAATTTCTTGAAGAGAAAATTCCAGGTCTCCCTACATCCTATTTTTGGTGCCCAAATAATCTTTCTGGGGCTGCCTGGTGCATCAGTTTGTTCATGATAATACAGACTAATAATAGGTGAAATTTCCCTGTTCTGCTGGGTGCCAACAGGAGGAGAAGGAAACTCCTGTGTTTGTAGGAGCAGGTACCTGCCCCTTCTCAGATTCTCCAACAGACCCCTGAGTGCATCTCTCAGGCACCTCCCTGAAGTGGTTTGTGTTTGACATCAGCTCCCAGGACCTCTCTGATGTGGGTCTCTAAATCATATCCCCTTGGCTGGTAATTGCTGCTGCAGCCTGCCAGACCTCCCTCCAACTGAGTTTTTTCTTGTGGAAGACAAGAAACACTACTAAAAGGCTGTGATGCAGAAAACAAATCCTTCAAAACAAAGAGTGATTTATTTTGTCAAAAGGTGTACAGCACTCAGAGAAATGGAGTTAGAATGGCAGAGCCCAAGGCAATAGTGTTACTGCTTGGCATCACCATCAGCCTCCAGGGAGATGTGATTTAACCTCCATGTCCCCTGCTCCCTCGGGTGCCTTGTCACAGCTGCCCCAGCCCGTGGCTCTGTCACCTCCAGCAGCCTGTGGCAGCTGCCTGCTCCTCTCTCCACCAGGTTACAGCACTCCAGCCTTGTTCCACATCAGGGTCTTCTTGCCTCCTCCTGCTCTTTCTCAGCAAGACAGCCCTGCTGTTGCTATTAAAACTCTGCAGCTGCAGCTCATGGATATAAATATGGCCACTCTGTTCAAGTACTTCTGAAGTGCTCTTTTTTAGCTCCTTATTTTGCTTTTCTTGTCTGTTTTTTTTTTTTTTTTCCCATCTTCTTTGTTCCCCTATCTTCCTCTTACATATTTCACTTCACATGATGGAACTCACTCCACAGAACCAGACAGACCCTATAATCATAGAAAATAGTTCCAAGATAGAGGAATGGAAGTACTGAGCAGAAAGAGAAGACCTGGAATTTATACCTGCTCCCAGAAAAGCATCAAAAGCAAATCCCAGAAAGTGTAAAGCCCTTGCATTTAGCCCAGGGCTATTTCCATCCCTCCTGACCCCATAGCTGGAAGTCATGAACTTTATTACCCACTCTGAGATTTCTTCTTCTCCCTCTTCCTCCAGGATACAGAATTCCACTCAGAAACTAGATTTAAATGTATACCTTAAGCAAAGACATCAATCTTATCCTTCTTCTGTGGTATTCACCGTACTGCAACTTCCCTTAGGAACCCTATGGAAATGCCATTTTCTCTCCCACAGAAACCTGCAACTGCATTATAAACATTCAACAACATTCTAGAGTTATTGGTCATGAAATGACATGGCTAAAGATCATGAAAGGAATTATTTAATGTCTACACCTCATCTACACTTGGATTTTCAGATTCAGCATTTAGTGATATTTGCTCCTATGTTAGCCAAGTCTTATCTTACAAAGTAATTTTCACTTTCTCACAACCCAGGGGAGTGGAGTTAACACCGACTAAATGAAATGCCATGGCATTTTTTCCATCTTTCTCAAATGCTGGGGGTGTGAAAGTCCAGAGAGCGAGCCATAAACAGCAAAATCACACAGTAGGTGGGAAAAAATGGGGAGGAGGGAGTGACTGGGTGAACCCTCTATGGCTGATTGAACAGGACAGCACATTTGGACTAAATTAAATTTCAGTGTTGAAATTATGTTGCAGCAGTGATGATCAGAGGAAAATATTGATAGCAATAAAACGAAATTCTAAAGAAAGTGGCACTACATCAGAAGACAGCACGTTGACACGATTTATGTTAATTTCTTCAGGTTTCATCCCCATCTGCATTAATGTTGACACCTCATGTAACCAAGCAAATAACTCTCAAAGAGCCAGGGAGGGAAAGTAAATGATTGCAGCTGCCATTAGGCTCCTATATATTGTAGTAAGCAAAGGCACCAACTCATTATGACCTTGATCTAACAACCCCAGGAGATGGCTCATCAAGCTTTACATTTTTAAGCATTATTTCATGGAGAATGCTTATTAAAAAGTTACATTTCTCTTACTAGTTTTCAATTACAACAAGCAAAAGACAATGGCAGAGAAGAGAGGGAAAGTAAAAGCGAGGATGCAGAAGGAAATCAGAGGCAAGTGAATCACAAGCAATAAAAAAACCTCTCTCTCCAGACAGGTGTGTTTTCAAAACTATTTAACATGTCACAGATATCAAGGGACACTTACTTGGGTCACCTTAGCATTATGCTAGCAAGTGTCCTCTCCAATCCCATCACTGCAGAGCCTGACTCTCTAAGCAGACTGGCAGGCATGAAAATAACTTTAAATAAATTGCAGCAAAGTCCTGTTACCCTGATAATTCAGTCACTCTTGTGAAGCTTCTTGCAGGGGCTCTTTCCACAGGGAAAGAGGATACATTGAGTCATAAACTCTCAATTATTCAGAGCAGTGAAGGCCTGATTTGGGCAACTGAAGTCAATTGAAAAATTCCCACTTAGTTCAATGGACTTTGAATCCTCTGCTAAGTTTTCAACAGGTGTTTGCCTTGGCTTTACTTCCACTGTTGTCCCCTCTCCTTCAGGTGTAGTTGCCATTTGGTCAAATTAACTGCTGTCAGATTCAGGAGATAGATGGGATTTTGGATCTGGCTGTGTGGCTGCCCCATTACATTTTTATTTTATAAACCTGCCGCTCCTGTTTTAATTTGAAAATTACTTTGTTACACTTAAATTGCTTTCAAAGGCAGCCTGTCCAGGCCAGCAGATGCACTAATGAGGGTTCTTTATCTTTAAAATGTGCAAAGGGTAATTTCCTATTCTTATTTCATTTAAAAAATATTTTATTCTGTTATTTTTTGGTTCAAAATTAATTCCAGAAAGAAGGGACAGAAACACAAGATGCTTTGTTGTAATCCTTAATGGATTAGTGGTATTGATCAAAGCTTTGGGTGCTGATGTGAATTTGTCACTTAATCTTATAGGCATGTTTATCTATTTACCAAGAATTCAGAGTGCCAGGCTAGCAGCTCTACGAGGCCAAGGGCCAGTCCATCTGCTTCCATAGCTGGATACACTGCTGAGGAAAAGAAATAAATAGTCAAATGATACATCTTTGTGTAGTATGGTGGGGATCTCTGTTTCTTTTGCTAAATCACAATTTCCCTTAACTTCATCTAAACAGGGCAGTTTCATCAAGAATGGAGCAAAGCAAGACAACATTCTGTATTAAATTAGGTAGCAACCTGTGCAGTGCATGTTAATGGGAAGAAAAGCTGCATCACTGGGATTTCTTTCTTTTTTAATTAGATACAATCAGTTTGACAAAAGGACATTGAGTGGTCTTGATTTTCACTTCAGAGAGATGTGATCATACTTACAATAATATATTTGTATGGAATTTTTTTTAAATGTCATATTAGAATATTAAATTAATTATTTAAACGTATCATATTGGTAAATTAAATCCAAAGTGACCTTGAATAAATTAAAATCTCAGATTTTAAAGAGAAGATTTTGGAGGAGAAAAAATAAAGAGGTGGAAGAGGACTTATCCCAGCACTGGTAGGGCTGAGCAGGCTAGGGTGGGGAAATGGGCCAGTGTGGCTGCCAGCTGCACAAAGGCAGAGGGCAGAGAGGACTTGCTGTGGTGCCAGGCAAAGAGAATCTGTGATGGAAATGAAGATGGGAAAACAGAAAATCATTGTCTACATCACACAGATGTAGCACTGCTTTCCATCCTCCAAATTTTCATGTAATATTTGCCCCTGCAAATTAAAATTCATAGCATTTTGAACAAGGTTTTTGCATATAATAACCCCTGATCTTTTTGATCTTTCTTGCTGCTTGTCTCCTGGCTCTCAATTCCTACCACCAACTCCAGTTTCAACCTGCACTTTCTGCCAGTGCTAATCCTTTACCTGAATTGGATGCTGCTACTTACTCACAGCAACTTCCAGCTAAACTGACCTTCTCCTGCAGACTCAGGAGGTTCTAATATTTTTTAGCATTGGCACAGCTTAAATGTGTCAGCTGGGGCCAATTCTGTTTCCATATGCTTGAAATTTTTCTTCTGTGGGTATAATGGTTACTCTGGTTATAAATGGTCACAGTGGTTCTGTGGTTATAAAGGTTATACTTTAATCTAAAAGGCTTTCATGCTCCTTTCCTACCCAGAACAATTGCACACATTTCAAAAGCTGTGGATGATAACTACAAAAGCCTGGCAGAACTGACTGGAGAGTTTTTCTGGAGTATTGATATGAATCACTCTCATCAGTGACTTTGTAAGAACATTAACCCTGATCTTCAGGAGCCACCTTCAGCTCTACCAAAAGTATCCCACTGAAACAGACCTCCAGGTCCTTCAGGATATCCTCAACTCAGTTGTACCCTCTGATCACTTTGGGTTAGTGAAAACACACTGTAAATAACTTTTTTGTATCTCTGTTTGCAAGTTTGCAAATGAGACTTCTGCAATTTATGTTCCTATCAGTGTAGTCTTTCATGTACCAACGCCTTAATTTTCTCTATTGAAGTTATATTCCCATAAAACTCCTGTAAGTTGCAATGACACAGCTCAGCAAAGTTCCTTAGCAGCACATAATTCACAACATTTTCCTCCACCTGCTCCAGGCTGGGCAGAGTCTCAAGCACAGACAGAATGAGAAGATCTATAGAAGGTCTATAAAGGACATTATCCCTGGAAAGAGACACTGGGATTTATAACCTATTCTCTCTGGGCTAATGCTTTAATGCAAGTAAAGGCCTGCAGCTATAAACATTCTGCCAACATTACAATGAGAGTGACATCCACTAGAAATTAAACATTCTTGTTTGACAAAATCATTGCTCATATTTTTTTTACCAGAATAATTCCAAACATCATAGAATCATAGAATAGCCTGATTTGGAAGGGACTTTAAAGATCACCTGTTTCCAACCACCCTGCTGTGGGCAGGGGCATCTTCCACCAAACCTGAGTTCCCAGAGGACCATCCAACCTGGCCTTGAACTTTCAGTGATGGAACATCCACAGCTTCTCAGGGCAACCTGTCCAGTGTCTCACCATCCTCACAATAAGGAATTTTTCTTTTTTTAATATCTAATTTTTCTTTTTTTAATATCTAATCTAAATCACCACCCTCACAATAAGGAATTTTTCTTTTTTTAATATCTAATTTTTCTTTTTTTAATATCTAATCTAAATCTAAATCTACTCTCAGTTTGAAGCCATCCCCCCTTGTCCCATCACTACATGCACTTGCAGGATGACTCCATGGTTCTTGTAGGCTTCTTTTGTGTACTGGAAAGATCATGGAGAAAAAATCAAACTCCTGTCCTGAGTTATCTTCACCCCGGTTTGAACAGAAGAAAAAGCCACAAAACAAAACTTATATTCTGACCTGAAACAACAAAAAACCATCAAATGGCCCTGCAGAATGGAAGCCCATGCATTGACCTGGATGCACAAGGAATCAGGTGCAAGGATGCTTTTCGTGGTGCTCACACACACACTGCACTTGATGCTTTACCATTTTTTCCCCATCTGAAGGAGATTCAGGTCTGGCAGCCTACAGAACTGTCCCATTTCTGCATAAGCAGCAGAGATTGTCTATAAGAAATGTAAGCCATTAAAAAAAGATGCTGAGGAAACTTTAGAAATGGAGCTGTTGTCAGCAGAGATTAAATTGTATACCAACAGCACAACATTTATGCACTGCTACTTAAACTGTGACAAATGGTTGCAAAGATGATAGTTTCAAGATCTTTAATCTAAATGAATGGTGCTTTTAGCCTACCTCTGACTGGAATTCATTTTGGAAATAAAGAAGCATTTACTACTCATCTGTGTACAGAACTACACCAGCAATGACTGAAAGGGCAGGAGTTGCAGCTCTCGACAGAACTGTGAAGCACTGAAAGGATTGGAAAAGGCTCTCTCTATGTATTTATTCCCTTCTGAGTCCCAAGCAATATCTGCAATGTAAATTAAGATTTTACCTACCTGTTGACCTTAGAGACCTTGTTTTCAAGGAGTTTTTTCTCCTCTTTCATTTTTCTCGTTACAACAATACACATAATATAAGCTCACATAAGACAGCAATGATCACATTAAAATGTAATTTTTTAAATTGCAAACATCTCAAGTAGCACTTTGTTCAAAAATAATTTCCATCATTATCAGTTTAAACATAATATTAATTACTGGATAAAACTGATGGCATGGGGAGTTTATCCCACTTGCACTGAATTTATTCCTCAGACACTCAGCTGAAGGAATTAAGCACATGATTCTTACAAACAAGTATTTGCAAAGTTTTCATTTTAGTGTTTATAGTCTTGTAATACAATATTTATAAAATAATGTAATTTCAAACATTCCAAGGTGTTCTTCAGTTGATAGCACGAGAGAAAAAATAACTCTTTTATCCTTCCCCCACAACCTACCCCAACCCCATCCCTGTTCTCAATCAGAGACTTGACTGTTGACAAAAATCTCCCTTAGAGATTTTGGAATTAAAGAAAAAGGTATGAAAAAAGAAACAGGAAGAGATGTTAGGTGGAAAACATTTCTTCAAAAGGAAACAACTCATCACAATTACAAAAAATGTGAATTTGGCATACAACCAGATGAGCAGATTCTGATGCTTGCGGGACATTTTCAGCCCCCTTGCACAACAACTGCAACATTTGCAGCTGCAGGGTGACCTGAGGTGTGGAACTAAGAAAAAACATCCCCTCAAGCTGCACCTTGAAACCCTGAAGTTTCCACCAGCTTCTTTTACAGCCTCTGTATTAAAAAAAGAAAAAAAAAATAGACAATAGAAACAATCTTCTCCGTTCAGTTTTTTTGGTTTTTTTTTTCAGGGAAAATAAAATCTCTGTCCAGAAGACATCCTTCTGGTGCAATACTTAGCTGTGAAGAGCAGGAGCGCAGTGCCATCTCGTGGTACCCGCGCTGGGGATGAAGCGCATCCCGCCCATCCTCATCCTCCGCGCACAGCCAGCGGGAAAAGCAAGTCCCGGCAGCTTGGGAAGCTAGAAACACTTCCCGAAGGGAATTCATCTGAGCACGTAAGATTAAAGACATTTAGAATCCATCAAACGCGGAGATGAGGGTGGATTTCGGGCTCTGCGCTGGGAGGTTTCCAGCCCGCTGCAGAAAGCGGCTCGGAGACTGCTCGGGCACGGAGAGGTGGCCTGGCCGCTGGTGTGACAGCGACATCTGCCACCAAAATGTCCCTTTAGGACAGCAGGGCGAGGGTTTGGGGCAGATGGATGACCCTGGGCTCCTGTGGGCTCAGGGGTGCCCGGTGAGTGACCCCTGCGCAGCCGTGCCCAGGGAAACCGCCCGGCTAGAACTGAGCATCACCCTCTCCTTTTTTTATAGCAGTGTCTGTTATTTCAATGTATTAGGGCTGAGATATTCAAAGCTGCCTGAGGGTTTGGAGAATTAGATTCAAAATGTTCTAGGCAATTCCGAATATTCCTAAGAGAGTGATTTTACAATGCTATGAGTCTGATCCTTCAATCCCTCCTTGTGTAAGGAGCACTTACTTAGAGAAATAGTTTAAGTAGTATTGTCTTAGAGCCAAATTTTGACATTTAGCTGCTGGCCATGCCGGTAGCACATTTTTTTTCATGCTCTCCAAGTAAACTCAGAGTGAGCAAAAGCTGCCATCTTGCCTTTGGGCAAGGTGCTCTCCTGGACATGCACCAAGAGAAGAGAGCCCGTAATTCAGAGATGATGAGAGACAAATTCAGCACATGGAAGTGGAAAATATGTTCCTTACCTGCTGTGTTAGAAGTGGGGAAGATTTTAATTATTTTGCAGAAAAATATGTCTTGATTTATTTTGTTGTGTGTTTCTGGTGAGTTTAAATCCAGAAAGGCAAGGGATAGGAAGAATGGGCAAAGGATAGGAAAAAGTGTACCAGGATGGATCCACCCTTAATGAAAAGAAGCAGCAGAGAAATGGTGCTGCAAGGTCAAAACCAGAGCCCTGCTGAAGATACAGAAACCAGCTGGGAGCATTTTCAAGGCCCCAGGACAGGCAAAGGCTGTGTGGATAGAAGTCAGACTGATGAGTGATGTCAGTCAGATCGATGGAGCAAAGGCAGAGCAGGCTTAGCTCCAGCTTTAAAGGGATGTCAGGGACAAACAGGGCCTATGGAAAGCATACAGCAAGGGGTAAGATGAGTTAGGCTTTTGCATAGATTTTTTGCATGGATGAGTTAGGCTTTTTGCATGGATTTTCAGGGGAAAATAACATATGCAAGCAGCTTGCTTGTGTGCCTGTGTCTGGCAGTCCACTCAGTGGTTTTTAAGTCTTTGAGCTAGTTTAACTAAACCCAGCAGAGGCTTAAAGGCCCTGTATCCCTAACACAGTTTATCAGTACAAACACTTAGACAGCAATAATAAACTTCACACCCCTGTCAAGAAAAAACTACAGCGTGAATCAGAGCTTAGTCATAACCCAACTCCAAAACAGGCACAAAATCAGAAGAATCCAGAATCCAGGACTTCTGCATTTTGTAGCACTAATGTTCACTCTAACACATTTCTTTCCATCACTACATTTAGTGGCTGTTTTTCCTTCCCAAAGAATTTAAATTATTACATCTCAGGTGGCAAAAAGGAGATGGGGTGGAATACTGATTTGATTTAAAAACAGGATGAGCAGTGGGATTTTATTTGGAAAAGATCACAGAGATAGACCCATTTTTTTGAGAGAAACAGCCAGGAGAAAATGAAAAACAGGTCATAGCTCACCCTGAAAACATTATGCCTGAGAAAAAGTCTGGCCCAAGTAAAGGGGGGAAGTAAATATTCTCCATTCATGTCTAAAATAGCACTTCCAGGCAATTCATTCTCTACCCACTGCATCAGAATGGGTATTCACACCCCACAAAGTAACCTTGACCAAGGTGTAAAAAATGCTGTGTGTAAGAAGCTGGCCTGAGTTTCTAAAATGCCCTGAGTGTCTGATTTGATCCAGTGAAGGGTTATGAACTGAGGACTAGCTGAGGTTTTCCCACTTCACTCCCAGCTGGTAATTGCACTCATCATTCTTGCTGTATATAGGAGACCATGGCATACTGTGTGAGGAAATATTTTGTTATGCAGGATAAAGATGAAGAACATGGACAATACCAGCAAAAGCCTGGCAGGGACTTCAGCATCACAAAACTCAAACTAATAACTATGGAGAGCTCAGATCTGTGTTACCCTTTATTGAATTCACTAAAGCTTGGAGGGTCAGAGGTTTGGTTACCCAAGTCTACTGCAGATTCAGTTCTGTAACACAGTCACTGGATTTCAGTATCTCTTTTCTTCTGTCCATATCTTTTAAAGTCTTCTCTTTAGTGCTTGATGTTTCTCAAAATACACATAGATGAGCATCAGAGGATTTTTGTGCAATACAATTGACAAACTCCAAAATGCTGGGTTAGAAAAGTACACTTCACCAATAAAAGGAAAGGGATAGAATTATAGAATGGTTTGGGCTGGAAAAGCTCATCCTGTTTGACTCCCTGCCACAGGCAGGGACACTTTCCACTATCCCAAGCCCCATCCAACCTGGCCTTGAACAATTCCAGGGATGGGGCAGCCACAGCTTCTCTGAGCAACCTGTGCCAGGGCCTCCTCACCCTAACAGGGAATAATTTCTTCCTAAATAATTCCTTCCTATGAATCCCTTCAAAGTCTTTGATGAACACCTGAGATTTGTACATTTTCTTCAATAAATATTTACATTTCAAATGTACTATTCAAGTTACTCAAAAATTATTTAAACATATTTGAACCAGTAACTTGCCACCTTTTATCAACTAATACATAGGTAACAGCATGTCATTTTACTATAAACATTTCCAGGTCTTGCAGAAAGCAAAATATGAACTCAAATAATTATGGTTTCAATCCTGCTGATCAAAACCCACCCCAGTTAGTGGCACATAGCAACAGGACATCTGGTGACTTGCAACAGTCTTGGTTTGGTTTATGAACAATAAAGTTACCCTGATTCATTACAGGCTGGGAAAGTGATTGGACACAGCCATGTCCCACAAAGGCAGAATTTAAATAAATTTCCTACACCCAAATATTATACCCAGTTTCACTACATTTTAGCACTTGCTTACTTTGATTTGTAACTGGGCATTTGCTCCCCTGCCAGCACCCAGCTCTTGTCTCATGAGCAGGTCCTGCTTTTCAGCTGCACCTCAGCCATGTGTGATGGAGAATCTGCGCTGTCATTTGTGCTCCTTTGAAACTGTAAATGTTGTCAACACTGCATCTGACTGTTGTGGCAGTACCCAAAGGTCCACTCTGGTCACTGTTACACTAAGTATAGTCCTTGTCTCTGAGGAGCTGTTTCACAATGAATAATTTAGCTGACAAACTTAGTGCGCTTGAGAAATACCCACGAGCAGATTTCAATTTCTTCAGCCACAATCATTAGTCAAAATATGCTGGAATAAAGATGGGGTGAAAGAGGTTGAGGGAAAGAAAGATGAGTAAAAAAACAAAGGGGATCATACCTGTATTTCTGGATATCACAGCATGACTTCAGGCTCCTAATTTCTATTCCTCATGCCCAATGAGTGAAATTAATTTGGGCAGAAGAGGGAGAAAAAAGCCTCTCCATGCTATAAAACTAGCCTAGATTAGAACTCAGGCGCTAATACAAAATTCACTGCTTTCCTTCCCAAGTACAAGATTGTCTTTTTTAATCACATTTCTCCTGTGATACAGAGGCACCAGAGTGCCTGTAAGGAGAGGGGGAATATCCTCCTTACTGCCCAGCCCAGGTGCAGAATTGTGCAGCAGAAATGCCACATCCCATGCATCCAGGGGTATGATACAAACCACACTGGGCCAGCCACAAGCTGGGAACAGCTTGCACTGGACATGTGTCTCCTTACAGCAAAGTCCTCCTGCACTCTGCCTGAGGTGGCCACACTCCTCTGCTGGGACAGAGTGCACCACCCCCAAGGGCTCTTCATGCAGAGAGACCCAGCTGGGAGATTTAGGGGGACTGAAAGGGGGAGAAATGATCCCTGACAGCAGATATTAGTCCTGGACTGGATCAGACTAAGGAAGAAACAGAGTAAGACCAACAGGTACTGCAGTACTACCACGAGCTGCTGCACTTCCTGAGTTAACATAATGTTTTCCAAACACATGGGATGTGTCACACTCTATCCAGGACTAACATATCTAAAGTAAAATTCCTGCTTCCTCCACAAAACACAAGAAGAACTAAAATGAGAGGCTAATTCTGGGCTCATTCCATGCCTGCCAGAGTGATTATAACCAACTGCAACCAACCTACTGCAGAATTACACTGATATACTTACACAACAATATTGCACCAAACATAAAAATGCTTAATAGCTGATCTATCCTTTATCAGGTGACTTAACTGCTGCTGGTTTATGGCCTTGAGTTATATGAATATTTTTTCTCAAGTCTAATATCTGACTTGCAATCTCAACTTCCCTAAGAAAGGAAAATAAACAAAACTGTATTTTACAGTTCACCAGTAATTACTCTTTTTTTTTCAAGTAAAATAAAGCATTTCTTTGATTAGAAATGAGCATGTAGCACTTATAATGTTGTATAAGTGACTGAGAACTTGATCCCTGACATAATAATTAGATGCCATTTTTAAGACTGAACATTGAAATGCAGTATCCACCTTCCCTTTAGTCCTTCAACATAGCATAGCAATTTTGATTTTTTTTTTAAAAATTCTCCCTACTCCCTTCCTTCTCTTCAGCAAGTTTGGCAGCCTGATTACTGCCACAGAAAGCAGCATGTGTGAGCTCTGTGCTATATTAGCAGATTTTTTTGACAAGCTCTTTATTTTATTTTTCTGAACGTGGGAGAGGGATGTTTGTTACAGTCCTTATACATGGGAGGTTAATAGAGAACACCAGACAGAGTGATCAGTCAGAACTAAACACATTTGCCAGTTCACACTGTAAATGTCCCTTTTGCAGAGGTGCTGTTTGGGGTACCTAATTGCTCAGGATTTTCTAGAAGGAAGATGATCAGCCCAAGTACCTCCCAGGCAGGCAGCCCACTAAGGACACACAGCTCTGTGTGGAGCTGCTTCAAAGACAGCAGAGATAACTAGACAGATCTGCCTTGGAGGCAGGTTATCAACAAAGGGCTGTCTCCCAGACAAGTACCTGTTCTTGTCTGCCTGGAAAGTGAGTTATGAGCCTTTGTACAGCACCTTTCAGGCAAGCAACTTATTCAGGTCTGCCTGGAAGGCAGGTCAGCATGCAGATATGTGCCTAACAGGCACAGAACTGTGCAAGTCTGCTTCTCCACACCTTCAAAGGTACCAAGACAAGTCAAGAATTTCATTTTAATGATCTCAGCAGAAAGCCATTATTTCCTCTATGAAATAATTTTCAATATAGTTGATGGATATGTCAAACTGAAGTTTCTTTAACCACACTTTCTTAAGAGCAGAATTCCTTTTTACAAGGTTCTGTTAGTATTCTTGATATAAAAGGAAATGTTGTTTTATAAAATTTATAAAATACTACACTGCCAAAGTGTCCAAAAGAACCAGCAAGTACAGATGGAAAACTGAGAACTGACAATAGACACACTGAGAAATTTTATGTGCTCTACCCATACAAACACCGTTGGCTCTCTCCCTGTAAGTAACATAAATGATTGCAACAGGATCAAGATGAAGGTTCTATAGTTATAAACCATTAAAAAAATTAATTCTTATACTCACAGTACACATGAGATTATTATGGTCTGCACAGATCCCTAATCTAACTAGCTTAGTCAGACTTATTTTACATGATACTAACTACTCTGATAGAGCTAGAAATTCATTCCAAAAGCATAATACTGGCATCATTCCATGTTTGTTTGGCATAACAGGATATTCTTTTAAGCTTTCAGCCTGTAAAATCTGTGTTTGCTATAATTCACCTATTATTTATTAAACTGTATTAGTTCAGCTCCAAAGAACAACAGAATACATCTTCACCAACAGCTGTGGATTTAGGCTTCCAAAACACTCTTTTCAATTACAGTATTTTAGAGTCAATTCTGGTTTAAGTAGATAATTTCTTTGGTTTTATTTTTTCCAGCTAGTGAAATTATCACATTAAAACTTTCAATTGGTTATTGATTAAAGGAACTTTTTAGAAAACTTTCCACATCTCTGTCTGAAGATAAAAGTATCTACTACCCCTGCCTCAAATGTGAGTAAAAGGTCAGGATAGAGAGAATTTTATTATAAATTGTACGATCACATGGCCCTAAAAAGTTGACTGTCTTCTTTACAACACACATTTGAAACTGAAAGAGTTTTATGTTTTCATACACATACATATATTCTACTTCAACTTATCTGGCAAAAATTGAAGAACTTACCTTCAGGCAGCCTCTAAGATCAATAAAGTATTTCCAATGGCAGCTTAAAGCTTATTATTGTTCAGATGATGCCACCAGCTACACTGATGCAGGGACAGATAACTCAACTGGTGGCAGCAGAGTCAGTTCTGACCTGAACCTGAGTGACTGAAATTGAATCTGTCCTTTAATCTAATTTGAACTAAGAAATCCTGATCAGAGATGTCTTTGCTAACAGAAATGCTCGTGTGGAATTGAAGCACTAAGGAGAACAAAGTATCTAAAGAATGTCAGATTTTGAGTATCTTCATAGGAGGAGACTCTAGAAGCTGAGAAGAGGATTAGAAACCATACAAACAACTTCAGCCACAGTGATATTGCAGAAGCTGTGGTAATTATACAATCAATTTTATTTCTTTCATGGGCTTTTGGATATCTTTGGATTAGTCAGCTCTAAGCACTTTAAAGCTATTGTTGGAAATCCATTCTTCAAAGTACCTACAAAATCTTGTGCAGTATAGTCCTATTCATAAAAGTAGAAGTATGGGATGAAAAAAGCTTTTTTTTGGCAGATGTAACTATAATTGGGAGGGGAAGATTGAACAAATCAAATTGCAATAAGGATTTTGAAGTGTCTGCAATAGTTGTTCCACACAACTGGATGATTCTACATCTCACATTCCTGTTCATTATTACAGTAGTAGCTGAGTTTTTATTTTTTTGTAACTAAAATTCAGTTGCATTTCTACAGCATCATTCCACCTTTATTAAAAAAAAAGAAAGGGGAAAAAAAACCAAGCGAACACGAGTCAGTGTGAAGATTCAATGCCTATTTCATACTATACATTCTGCTTCTCAGTGACCTAGAAAGCTCCAGAAAAGCTGGATTTCCATCAGTGATCCAAGCTGGTCCACCTGGGCATTGCAAAACAGAGCTAGCAACACTTAGTCTCTGAAAAGGCAAAAAAATGGGATGTGGAGAGTAAAGCATTCCACAGGCTGACCATCCTGTGACAGCATCTGGAAGTGGACAGAGAGCAGGAGCTGTTGGTGCTTTGAAGAGCACAACACCTTGCTGGGTGGTGCTCCCAGCCCCTTTTCCCTATAAAACCAAGCTGAACACATTTCTGCAGTGCATGTTTGAGGCATGGATTCACATTTGAGGCAGACTACAGGAGAGTGGGAGAGCCCCTCCTGGCCAGCCAGCCAGCTGCACAGAGACCCAAGCCACCACAGCTTCATCCAAGGCATGGTTTCTCACCAACACAGGGATTTCCAAATGGATTAGCAAAGGATCTCAGCTCCCAAACCATGCACAGCAGCTGAATGTTCTAGAAAACATCTTCCCAAACACTAACCAAGCTCTGTCAGGATGGATTTTAGAAGCAGTGAAATAAGGCAGCAGGCAAGGGAGGGCTCTGGCAGCTTTAATGAACAAAACAGACTGCAGAAACACCGCGTCCAAAACATTTTGTTTCCAAGGGCAGGTGTATTGTCCTTATATCACTTCAGCCTGACAGAGAAAAGAACATGCCTTGTCATCTTTCTGCTAAATGCAACCACAATCAAAAATTACTTCTGAGGCAGTTAATAACAACTTCGAGAGTATGAGCACAATGTGTAAAACACCACTTAGACTTGGCAAGTTTAAATGGTTTTGAAATAGCAGGTGAATAATATATTTGGATTTGCCTCTGTGGGCAGCCAGAGCAGAGAAAATTACTGTAAGATAAATTTTTTGTCAAAAACCTGAAGATAAACAACTCAGCTTCTTTTTGTCAAGAGTAACAGAGTGGGTGTATAAATAAAATGCAGTAGGCAGGATGTCCCTGGCGTTTAACAAGGCCTCTAGCACTCCACCACACAGAAAAGTCATTAACACACCGGAGAATCGTGGCACAGATCAATTCAGATGAAGAACAGAGATTGTAAGCGAAGAGATTGCAAGTGAAGAGATAAGTGTCATGCTAAATCTGGCTGGCTGGAATATCAAGAAGAGACTTGTTAGGTCCCACATTAATCAACTACCAGCAGTGCAGGGCAGAGCTGCTCCTGCTCCTCCCCTGCCTGGGTACTTGCACTGCAGTAGCAGACTGAGAGTTCCAAATGTGTGCAGGATGTTTATTACGATCTGGAAGTTTCACCATCCCACCTGACAGGATTTTAACACATGAAGCCTTAAGTCCACCTCTTGATTAACCTTTCCTCATTTAACATGTTCTGTGTAAGTCCTCCTCTGCCAAAAAATTCTCTTGTACCATCCCATATTTTGACTGCTCCTCAATCTTTTCTCCTTAAAATCACTCCCTTCAAGAACCTGTATAGAGTAAAATGCTATTTGAAAGATTATTCAGTCAACAGGTATTTTATGGCAGTCACATTCATTAAAAATTGCAATAAAAATGACAACTCCATCACCCAGGTTTGTGAAGGACAGCAGTAGGTGTCACAGACAACCAAAGCCCAAGACAGACACACCATTGATAAGATTTTGTCAAACATATTATTTTCAGCTCTGTGGACATTTCCAGACATCAACATCCTGTATTTGTTTCTCTTTGTTAGAGCTGGACTCTCCCTTCTGTCAAATGTGATTGAGGTACAGCATGCACCTGCCTTATCAGGTAAGCACTGCAGAAGTGTCCTGGTTAATAAAACAGTTAATGACAAAGTGGTTTGGAAATCTGTACAAGATCTGTGCTGCTTTTGCCTACAACACAGATATATCTCCTCATATGTTTGAGCAATATTGTATGCAGAAATAAAAATACATGTGTATGTGTAATGGCTTTGATGGAGAAGGTAAGCAGAGTATAATCCTTCAAAAAACACAGCATGTGGCAAGAAGCACCATGGAGTGAGGAAGAAAAATATGAACAGTTGGGGAAGAAAACCAAAAATTTTGTCCATAGGATACTGCCATATTTCTGCTCTTGAATAAACAAGTGTCTCACTGAAGTCAGTGAGACCTGCAGGCACTGAATGAGGCCACAAACATTCAAGTACTTCTTTTTAAAGACATTTTTCTCCCTAAATGTCTTTTTTTTTTTTTTTTAAACGAGTGAACAATTTTGTCTTATACTTCCTATTTAATGGAAATACATTTGGAAGGCTTCTTGGCTGTGACCAGAGACATTCAGCGCTGCTAATTTAGATTTGTTTCTTTTGTTAGCCTCTAAATAACTTGCTCTTTTCATAAGTATAGCTTTTCCAAATTGACTTCTTCTGAATTCTTCTTTTTTTTTTTATTTCCTATTAACATTGTTCTTCAAAAAATAAAGGCAAATTAAAGAAATGCCAGCCACTAGACTGCAACTAATCAGTGAGATACTTCATATTTCCAGTCTTTTGAATACTGTTGAATGCTTCCTTACAATGGATATCAGATAACTTTCTCCATGTAGCACGAAGGCAAATTTCAGGCAAAACCTTATCACTGCACATAAAATATTGCCCACTCTTCTGCTTTGCATTCATGCAGTCTCGTTCTTGCTCGCTATTAGCAATTCAGCAAATTGGAAAATAACAGCAATGCTGCACCTTCCTCGAGGAATATGCTCCCCCAGCACTTGCATAAATATTATCCCAATCAATAACCTACTAATTAAAGTCACCGGCATTTTGGTCTTCTTGCAAGGCTCCTTATCTAACCAAAATAAAAAAAATTATTGCATTACTATTTCCAACTGCCTTGGAAACAGAACAAGAATCATTCAGCCACCCCTCTGTCCTTAACCCCCAAATTACCTTTTGCTGTAAAGTCACAGGAAATCATTCTGGTTTTCTCTGCAGATACAGCATCTATTTTCTTCCTGTGTATTGCTCATTCCTTTTCTCATTCTTGGTTTATCAATAAGCCCTAAATTCTGACTTTGAGAATACCAGTTTTAGTTTTGTCTCGAGGTTCTTTTTGTTGAAGGGGGTTGATTTTGTTTTGGTTTACCTTCAGTAATAAAAAAAAAAAAAAAAAGAAAGAAATAAAAAAAAGAAACTGAGATTTTAAGGACAGGAAAACACCGTTAAGCAAATGAGTGAGTCTGACAAAGAATCAATTATATCCAGTGCTCAGCCACCAGAACATATCAAGGGTGAAATCCTGCCTCCATTAAAGTCAATGGTAGGTTTGTCATTGACTTTGTCTGGTCAGGAATTTCGTTCTAGAAATATTGGAGGTGACAAAAAGGAAGAAGCCTGCATGGAGGACAGAGCAGGCTTACCTGGATACTTCAAAGAAGAAGCCCTTCTAGGATTGAAATTCAACTCCAGAACTTTCTAGATCATTTACTTTTTGAAAGGTTAAGCAGAGAGAATATCCTGCTGTGAGAGTAGGATATGGTTATATTCACAAACTGCAGGAAGACTGCATGACTTTGAACACAGCTTTCCCCAGCATCTGGTGATGAAGGGCCACATCCTGCTCTCACCCCAAAGAAATTCCTTTGGACCAGTAGCATGGCACACACCTCCCCATGCAGCCTTGCATTTCTTCAGCCTTTGCTATCAAACACCTTAACCTCAAGCTAATTTTATTGCAGCAATATTTTGCTATGGAAATCACAAAAATCTCTAATACATCACCGAATGGGAGATCGAAAGGCTTTCCCTCTCTTTCTCCCAGGTAACAGAAAGGAAAATCACATTAAATAAGTGTTGCTCATTAACAGGCCAAGGTAGGACACTGCTGCAACAGGCTGATGGAGGTGTTGGTCCATTTTTTCCTACAACTTTCAAACAGAAAGTGCAACCAACATAAACCAGCACTTTGCCATCCTAGCAGAGGAATGCACTGCAGAGATGTCCCCTGCCTGTTGGTACCAGCTGCATTTTGAGAGGGCACAAGTCCCAGCCAAACACGTCTAAACAGCTGCTGACCCTCAGTGTGTACACCCATGATTAGAGAGATATGACTCTGCTAATCCAGCCCTGATTTGGAAAGAAGGATTCATATTTAGGTCACCACAAATAAGCCTCCAGGTCCACAGGAAAAGAGTGAGTAGGGGCTGCTTAATCAGGTAGAGATGATTCATTTGAGTAAACCTGTGCCATGACCTTTCATGAGTCTCTGAGCTCAGACAGGATGTCAAATTTTTATGAAGAAAAGAGGTGCAATCAATTAGTGCTTATGATGACCTTTTAATAAGTAAATGATTGAGGCAGACACTCATTCTGAACAGAATGAGAAATTGGATTTGTATGTGTCTAGGGTTGCCTGGGGAAGATGGTGAAATCCACCTCCATGTTTGATGTATCACTCCAGCCAAAAGATAACCTCAAAGGAAGCTGTAGCCAGGTAGGGGTCAGCCTCTTCTCCAAGGCAACTAGCGAAGGGACAAGAGGACATAGCTCCAGGTTCAGGCTGGACACCAGGAAGAATTTCATCACATGAAGGGCTGTCAAGAATTGGAAGGGGCTGCCCAGGGAGGTGGCAGAATCACCACCCCTGGAGGTGTTCAAGGCACAGCTGGACATGACATTTGGTGCTATGCTTTAGCTGACAAGGTCATCACCTTTTCAGCCGGCCAAAGGTTGGACTCCATGATGTCTGAGGACTTCCCCAGCCTGAACGATCCTGTGACATACATCCCCACCCGCATGCATACACACGGCTGGAACAGACATGGAATACGGGGGCGCAGAATGGCTAAAACCCGCGGAGGTTTGTATGCCCCACCAGCACCGGTGCCACCGCTGGATGCGGGAGCCGCAGACGAGGCCCCACCCGGTGTCGGAATCTGTGGGTATTGGTGATTCCGAGATTGTAGAAAGTCTCTGTCTTTCTGCCCCGTTGCCAAAGAAGAAGCCATAATTGGTCTGTGTTGTTTTCAAGGTTGTTTATTTTTAATTATCTATAACATGTTCTGCTGCCCTGCCGCAGCTCTGTCCTGCAGGGCAGCGTGTGGGGCTCTGCCCCTCAGTGGGATGGTACAAACATTATATACCAGAAACTACGTGTACTATATTTACAATAATGTGCCAATATCTATCATCTACGTTGAACAGTGTGTCCCCAGCCTGAACCAACAGAAAAATGCCAACACCACAGTGAAACATGGAGGGCATGAAGAAGGAGGAAAAGGACAAGACACACCCAATTCCTCCATCTTGTCCCCTCTGAACCCCTAATCTAGAAACCTAAAATTTTACTCTTGCACCCGTGTCACACTTAATTATTATTATTCTTATCAAACACTCAAAGCTTGTAATTCATCCTGTAAGATTGAAAACTCCTCTCCATGGACAGAGATCACAGACAGTGTCTCCCGGGGCTCTGTACAGGGGGGGGGTCAGGGTCCCAGACCTGCCAGGGCAGCCAGAGGGAAGCCCTGGATCCCCACACCCCGGCAGCGGGAGGCGGAGGAGCGGGGGGTTCCGCGGAGCCGCTGCCGAGCCCGGGGCCGCGACAGGTGCGGCGGCGGCCCCCGGCCGTGAGCAGCCGCCAAGCGCGGCCGGCGGGACACGGGGCGAGCAGGGGCGATGCGGCACCTGGCGCGCATAAAAGTGATGGAGCGGCGGGGCGGCGTTGGGCCATGCGGGCCGGCGGGGGCGCGGCGGGCGCGGGGCAGGCGCGGGGGGCCGCGGGCGGCGCGGGGCGGCGGCGGCGGCGGGCGCGGGGCGGCGGCGGGCGGCGGGCGGCGGCCAACGCGCGGGAGCGGGACCGCACGCACAGCGTCAACGCGGCCTTCGGCGCCCTCCGCCGCCTCATCCCCACCCGCCCGGCCGACCGCCGCCTCTCCAAGGTGGAGACGCTGCGCCTGGCCTCCAGCTACATCTCGCACCTGGCCAACGTGCTGCTGCTGCAGCAGCGCCGGCAGGGCGAGGCGGCCGCCGAGCAGCCCTGCTCTGCATGCCCGCAGCCCTGCTCTGCACGCCCGCAGCCCTGCTCTGCACGCCCGCAGCCCTGCCCTGCATGCCCGCAGCCCGCTCAGCCCGCTCAGCCCCCACAGCCCCGCTCGCCACCAGGCGCCTCCGCGCCTCGCTCCATCTGCACCTTCTGCCTCAGCGAGCAGCGGCAGCGGGTAAGGGCCGGCTTCCGAGAGCCTCTCTTGGAGCTCTCCCTTGGGGAGGTTATTGGTATCTCCCGCAGGTTTGGGATTGAGCCGGCCATGGGTTTAGTGCTGTCCTCGGTGCCTCCTAACCTGTGTTTTTGTCCATCGAACAGCACCGAGAAAAAGAGAAACCATCACCTGGTCCAGCCGTAACCGGACGCTGAACAGGCTGAGGTCTCGCACCACTCCTGCTCTGACTGTACCACTGCGCTGGGTAACATCGCCTCACTCGTGCTGCATGTTTACATTTAGATAGCATAGTGCTAAAAGAGTTACTTTTTAAGCCTAGGCACTTTGTTTCATACTGTGAGGGGTTTTTTCAGGGTGTTTTGCAACTGAAATTCACTGCCTCTGTTGAGACGGTTGCACCTGGTGCTGCAGCTATTTTAGCGCGAGAAATGTTAAAGCTCAGCAGCCAAGCCCTGATCCTGCTGCCTCCTAAACCTGTGTCGCATGATGAAACTTGAACTTCCAAACACACAGTGTGCCCTGTCAGGGGAAGCTGGCATGAACACGCCGTGCCCTACGCCTCCAGCCCAGCCCGGCCTGCACGCAGCGCTGCCACCCACTCCTCCAGCTGCACGCCAGACCTCGGGGACAGCGGCTGATGCCGACAGCTGACATGCTTGAGAGGTCTCACCGATGCTGGGAGATTATTTTGAGGTGTTCACAGAAAGTCGGAAAACTTCCAGTGCAAGCAGCACCGCTGGCTGTGCCCAGGCGCAGCGCACAGAGGCACGGGATGCAGCCAGCGCAGGAGAGAGAGGGGAGAGGCACAGTGTAAGCGATGCTCCTTTCTTATTAACAGCGTGAGTCATGCCAGCCCTTTAAATAGCACGGGATATTCCTAAATCTGGCAAGGAGGCTTTCCCAAGGGCTTCTACCCATCACCCAGGTCCTTCCATAGCCGTGGCCTGTACATCGCTGAGGTTGTTTATCTCCCCTCAGTTTACTAACATGTATATTTTTTTTCAGAAGTAACTCTAAAAAGGCAAATAAGCATATTCTGTTTTCAGATTTGGACATTAGTGAAGCAGCAGGCTAAAATCTTAAACCCCAGTAATGCTGGATTTTAAGAAACACGGAGGTTAATTTCGCAATGTTTTCTGTAGCTATTTATAATGTAATTAATTAGGCTTTAACTTGTTACTTTGGGAGGAACTCTGTACTCTTTGAGAGCTTGGTAGCTGTACCACTCCAAGAAGTGCTGCAAGGAGAACTTGTCTCCTTTTTCCTTCCCTGATGCCATCTGTGCTCCTGGCCAGCCGTGCTGCTCTGGCCAAACGGGAGGGCTGAAGAAGCAGCATTTTTCTTTTCTGTGCAGGGTTTTCTCTTCTCGCCCTGCAAAGCAAATTCTGGCAGTCGTTATGAAGAACTTGGCAAGAGCAAGGTCGTGGTGTACAACTTCACCTTTTTAGTTTCCCTTCTTCCCTGCCCAACACACAGTGGCCACTTTTTCTGTAGCACAATGAGGGAAAATCTGCTGTACCAACAGAAATGCAATAAGCTCTTCCTTTGAATTCTAACAAAGAAAAATACCAAGCAAAGCCCCAGCGATTCCACATCACGTCAGTCTCTTCAGTTATTAAAAGCTACAGGCTGTATTTTCCTGGATTGAGAGGAGATTTTTGCTTTTAGAAGGTGTCTATCATTAATCTTTTTTTAATGAGGAACTTTCAATTGCTGCCAGATCATAGTCTTTGTTTGCTTTGGCACTGATTTGCAAAGCTGGAACTCTTTACAGCTTTGTATAAAGTGGGGGTTTTTTTAATTTTTGTGTTGTGTCGGCCTCTGGGTGTGGGTATAGAGTTCTACAAACATGTCTTCCTGGATTTTTTTAAATCAATTTGGAAAAATTTGTCTTTTAAAAAGTTATTTGCTCTGCAATTAAAGCTGATCTTATAGTTAGGCCCTACATTATTATGAACACATTAAACCAAAGTATCTGACCTCTTTATAGACAATTAATACTCACTTATTCATTTAGCTGTATCATTGCATATGATACCCTAAAATGACAAAATATAATGCAGTTACAAACAATTTTAGGAAAATATTTCATTGACTAAGCTCTGAATTTTGGAGTTTGTAAGAAAGTCAAAATTATTTATTTCAGGTTTTCAAAATGCTGTGATTTTATTGCAGTTTTATGAGTTTTTAGTGTAGCTCTTGGCAAATGAAGTATATTTGGATTTAATGAGATATCTTTATACTTAGTTATTGAAGGAACCAAGTGTAAAATGTGAAGTCCACATCTGTACCAAAGTAAGAGCTGAAATCTCACAACTTGAAACCCTCATGAATAATTTCTACAATCCTATAGGAATTTGATGCTCTCCTTTTAAAAGGGATTTTATCTCCCTAGTTTTGTAAAGGGTTTATACAAAATGCTTTTCAATGACAAAAGCAGGAGCAGCCCCTAACAACTTGGCCTTGTCTCCTGTTTAATGTGGCTCAGTGTAATATTAAATTCTTCTCTCTTTACTCAGGATAAACTGTTGAATTCAACTGGGCTTGAAGATTTTCTCAGGGTTTAAATTACTAAATAATACAGGAGTTTCAGCAACACTGATTGATCGTGGCAGAAATTAGACCCCAGAGCACTGTGGCCCAAATATTTATGGTATAGACAGATAATGTCTATCCAAAGCAATTATAACCGTGATTTCTCTGAGGAATGTTTATGTATGTGTAACTGTGTGTATTTAAATGAGGAAAATTGGGGACAAATCCTTCACTTTGCTTTATTTGTAATGTAAAACTTCTCTAGCCCTAGGAGAAAAAAAAAAATTGAAATCAAGCTGTTACTCTGCAATGGGTTTTCCATAAATCAAGGGAAAAATAATTTAATTTTTGGAGACGCAGATTAATTGAGGGCTCAGATTGCACATATAAAGAGCTCATCATCATTTGGTGTTTTACTGAGTTTTTATTGTATGAGCTTGTGTGTCTTATCAGTACTATTTTTTTAATCATGGAGCAGGGTTCTTCATGGCATGCACAAATATACAAGTCAAAATCTTGAGGGTGTCTGAGAGCAAGTACCTTACTTGATGGCAAGGCATTGGCATAATGTGAGTTTTTCCAGAGGTGCCAAACCACCTCTTGTTCTGCAGATATTGGGGTTTGACTTATTTGTGAGTGCATTCTGTTCTGTATGTATGAACAGAGGAATGCCTGATGCCAACCTCAGCTTTGTTTTCCTGTAAACACTTGGCTATTCAATTTACATGATGCATGAATAAAGCAGAAACAGTGAGATATACACCATTTGGTCTCAGATCCTATTAAATTATTGTTAAAATAATCCAAGCATGGTACTTTGTATAAATCATTTTACTTAGCCTGCTACATCACTGTATAAAAACAGCACCAAGCAAAGTGAATAAATCATGTTGTTTGATCTTACTGGTTAAGTTTAAAGAAGCATTTGAACATAGTTCTTGGTTATTTATGAATTAATCATAATGTAAGTCAAAGTAGTTTCATATGTTAGCTTCTATTTTCACTTCTGTTCTACAAAACAGAAGTTCCCTTTCATGGAAAATCTGCTTCGTTACAAAAATCTGTATTTGTTTGCAAAATGTGATTATATTTGCTAAAATAAACAGTATTTTTGTTACTAATTTAAACAACAAACTGCAAATATTAAAATGGAAGTTCTCTTCTATAGCCATCTTAAAATACAAGTATTTAATGTTTTTCTTTCCCTTTTTCAAATCTATCTCTCCAAGATTTCAGCAGCATACTGATGTGGATGAATGCACCATGTGTGTGCATTGGCAGGAGAGAAGGGAAGTGGGTGGAAAGCTTGGGAAAATGAAAAGTGAGCTCCTCTGCTCAGGGCATGTATAATATCCTCAGTGCCAAACACAGGAGGAGATGGAGGGAGGGAAAGGATGGGAAAAGGGAGGGAGAAGAAAGGAAGAGGCTGATTCATTAGTGGAAGTTCATCAGGGCAGACAAGTAAAAGAGCCCAGAGTGTGAGCAGTCCCTGCTGTGTTTCTGTGCTTTGGCCTGCTGCACTGTGAGACTGTTGACACTAGATCCAGAGAATATCACCAAAATTTATATCAAACCTAAACTGACTGCCCAAATAACACCTTCAGAAAAAGAAAATGCTGTCTTGATTAATAGTAAGACCTACTGGATAATACAAGGTGAGGAGAATGAACTTATATAAAATTAGCTAAAATAGACAGCATGCTACAAAGGCAAGATCTGGAACCTTTGAAGGTTGAAGAAAAATGGTTCTAACGAATCAATATGAGGATTGTGGGGGAAGGAAAAAAAACTATTACCAGGATAAAAAATACCATAGAGTTTCATGAAAGCTTAGGGGGGAAAAAAGGCCATTTCTTAATAGTGAGAAGAACTAAACTGGCTCTTGTGGATATATTTCTTTTAAAACCTTCTCAAAATTTGAATATGCATTCATACCTGGCAACACAGGTTCTTATTTCAAGTGAAATCATTTAGTTGCTACAATATAATATGAAGTTTTAGAAACCTTGAAGATTCACCCCACTTTTGACATCATACAGCAAGGAGCACAGGCTTCCCCAGAAGAGGAAGGAGAAAGAGAAGGCATGGATGAATAAGGAAGAGTAACCAGTAGCCCACCATGGAGGGTATTCCCCATGGTGCCAAGAAATGTCCCTCTTTGCAAGGATTTGACATCTTGATACAAGTGAACTATGGTGCACCAAAGAAAGCAATCCCTGTTTTGGTGATAGATAAAAAGTAACAAAATACTTAAGACGAAAGTTGCTTTAGAAAGGCCTTATCTACTCTTTCATTTACAACATTCACATCACAGAAGTGTTGTGAGGTTTTAATTAAACATTTGGAAACTGCTATGTACTCTTCCAAAGGAGAAGTCAATACAAATAACACAATTACACTGAAATGGGTGATGGAACAAGGAAGTGATAAAAGTAATTCTACTTGTTATGGCGTCTCTCTCCAACATCTTATTGTGTTTCCTTCACATTATTAAAATAAGCCCTACTTTCCAAGCATATGTATGCAGATCATTTTTAAATGCAGATTGCAGAAACAGGTAATTCTTTCAATAAGACAGTGGAGCTTGGTGGGAAGAGTAGGCATCTGTCAGGCCCAGATAAGATCAGACAGCTGTGCTCTATCCTGAAAGGGTGTCGTGAAGCTCACTTTTCCTGGGGAAAATCTTTGGTATGAAAAGCAGCAAAATGAAGTGAAGCCTCCAAACAGATAAGTAAAGAAAACACAAACTCTCAGAGCTCATTTTAATCCAAAAAACCAAAGATGCAGGATGAGAGGAGGATAACACCTTTACCAAACAGTAAAAAATAAAGAGCAGGAGGATCATTTCACTCTATAGTGTCAAATTAATCCTTTATATTAGAAACAAAGGTGACTTTAGCAGCAATAATCACTGCAGAGAGCCACTGGAACAGGGAGAGGGTTGAAACACAGGACACCCAGGACAGGCTGTGTGAAGAGGGGTGGTTAAAACAGAGACAAGAAAACCAAAAAGGTGGAAATCCAACAGCAGTGTCACAGCAGCTACACAGGATGGTAGAGCCAGGCTTTCCCAAGGGACACACAATGAAAGCACAAGCAGCAAAAATCACAACTTGCAATAATTGAATCTTTATTTTCTTTTACTTAAGGAAGAAAGCTTCTCACCACAAGCATGGTTAAACACTGGAACAGGTCATCCAGGGAGTCTGGAATCTTCCTTGGAGAGCCTCAGAACTTGACAGAGTGAGGGCCTAGCTGGGTCTAACTTTGAAGTCAGCCTTGCTTTGAAAATGGAAGATGTATGGAATAACTCAAAAAGTCCTTTTCAATCTAATTTTTCCTGTGATTTTATGAAATGATGAGTTTAGGGCTCTCTGGAAAGAAAGTTTGTAGAATAGGGAAAAAAAAAGAAAAGTGCAAGGACTTCACAGGAAAAGGAAAAACCCATATTTTTGGTCAGTGCCAGGATCTATTATGCCAGATAAGATTAGAGGCAGCCAGGTATGCATATAAAGAGGGGAGCAAAAAAGATTCCTGGAGAATGTAGGAACTCAACAGACATATAAAGGGAATTTCCAAAAATATAAACAGTCAGAGGCAGGGGTCTGTTTCTATCAGAAGGACCTCTCAGGTCTGAATTAGTAGAGTTTTTAACTATTTGTTTGGATGATGTTTAAATTTACAGGTGACAATTTTGGAGGTCTGATTAGAATCAGGGATTAACTCATAGAAAAATGTTCTTTAAAAGATGCATTTCAATGTAGAAATGTTGGTAGTGCCACACCTGGCAGGAATAATGCACCACACAAACATATGATGGAAAATGACAAGCAGAAAATTATTTTTGAAGTGTTGCATACCACAGACAAGTGGTATGCAACACTTTAAAGCAAAAGCCAAGAAAAGCAAACCCCACACTAGATGCAAACTTCACCAAGACGCCTTTTGGCAATGTTTTCTATGATTATTAGAACTTCCCTGAATTTTGTCTGAAACATCTGGCTGGGTGGAAAATCTGTTAGAAGTTGCAGCTTAGAAAAATATTACAAGTAGAGAAGTACATAGTCTTAACTACTGTGTCTGTGCAAATGAAATGATGGAAAGGGACCTGAGATGATTGTGAATGCCAAACTGAGTAACAGTGAGAGAGGATATCTGTATCTTATTAATAAATAAATGCCTCCCAAAGACACCAGCAGCAGTATAAAAAGAAGTTATGAGACACTGAAGTTTTCAAGGGTAATATTTAAAGAACATGTAGTTCTGCTGGTGATGGGAGCCTGAGACCATGCTAAATACATGTATATACAACAATGAGACTACCAGAAGCACACAATAGAAGTTTTAGCATTGTGGTAAGAGGTATAACAAAGAGATTCAAGATATATCTATGGGAAACAGGCGCCAGGCTGCAGGGAGCAAGGCCCTACTCTGCGTTGTTTTGTTACCACTGCAACCGATTATTTTATTTGCCACACTGCTCAAAGAAAACCTGAGTGGAAAAGACAGGCTTTAATAACAGGTGTTGTGAAAGATAACAGCATAAGTGAGAGTCTCTGGCTGATGTAAGAGGCAGTTTCTGGAACGCTCAGTATCTGCAGCAGTGTGAAACACCAACCCTGGAGCAGCCAAGCACAGGTCAGGCCCTCTGAAGCAGGAACAGTGGCCAACAAGACAGACCCAAAGAGGAACAGCCAACAGCAGCAACCCACAACATTCCTGCATTGTTCAGAACAGAGATTAAACCAGCCAGAGGCAGGAGGAAAAGCAAAGACCACTTTTCTGCTACATAAAACATGGTAGTGCTTATTTTAGCCTCTGCAATGAGATGGAACAGAAACAAAATGTACGTTATGGGGAGCCTCTGCATTCCAGCAAATGCCACAACATTGCCGTGTCCTCCATCCCACCAGACAATCCTTTGGCACATGGCAGCTGCCACCAAAGTATTGCAAATGAGCAGATCCTCTTCTCTGCAGGAATTGTTTCTCTCTGCCCTCGTGCTGTGTTCAAGTGGCCCAGCTTTCCCCAGGATGGGTAATACACAGGAAATATTACTTGAAATATTTCCTTACTACCATTATGAAAACACCGCCGCTCTTGAAATGTTTTAATTAAGATGGTTAAACTGCTTGATTAAACCTCTATTAAAAGCCTATTCTCATTTCCATTATGGACTTTAGAGATCTTATGGCCTCAAAGAGTACAAAGGGGTGCAAAGGTCTCCATAATGTAAATAAGAATTTGTGAATTTATTTTCACTGGCATTATTTATAGTTAGTGATCTTCTCATGTTAGCTTAATTATAATCTGATTCTAAAAGGCTAATAATTTTATTCCATTACCCTCCAGATCTGCTTCTCTTTCACAAGTAGTTTAACAGTTGCCAAAAATTTAAAAAAAAAAAAAATAAAAAGAAAGATTAAGAGTCAAAGCAATGCAGAAAATCAAAACTATTTAAAGATAAGGTTGGGAAATCGCTGAACCAGTGATGCAGAATTTGTTGCTCACCACCTCCATCTGCTGAAAGTTTCTGTCTGAAGCAGAAACAGATCAAATCTTGTAGGTACCACTGCTCCTGCACTGAGAAAACAGCTTAAAATATGTCAGCAGCAGTTTCAAAGAGTGCATTAGACAGTTGGTTCTGGGGGGTGAGGCTCTGGTCCTTTTGTCAGCTCTGCTAGTCCCTTACTCTGCCACAGGCAAAGACAAAACCTTCTCAAACGGTACAGTGAGTATTTGCTGGAACTTACCTCTCAATATCCAAACTCATCTGATTTTCAACAAGATTTGGGTCTTTGAAAATGAAACTAAGGCTTTATGGGGGAAAATTTGCTTAGATTCAGATGCTGAATAAAAATCACAATGCATACAAAGATCAACATCTATACACACACACACACACACACACACACAAACCCCATTCTGTGCATGTGCTTCCAGATCAACCTTTACCTGAACCCCACAAGAACTGACCAGTGTGGAAAGGAGCAGGAATAGAGGGACCATCTTTGTGTATTCCAAACTGAGAAAATTATCAAAATAATGCTGAATAATTTGAAGAGGGGGACATCAGCTAAGAAATGATGAACAGAGAATATGTGTTTGCTACCAGCTTACTTCCACAAAGAGACAGGCAGAGTATCCTGCTCCATCCCTGCTGAGCAAGACCAGGCCTGCACAGGGAGGAGGAGCTGGGAAAGATGCTCTGCTTGGTGTGTTTGTTCCTTTTTCCTCTCCCAAGACATAGAATTGAAATGCACATTTCAATGACTTAGCTGAAAACAGCACATTCTGCAATTTCCACTGAGCAGGTCCCCATTGCACAACTACTGTTCCACAGCCAAATATCAGCAGAGCAGCTGAGCCACACACAGGCCTGGGAAGGAAAGGGAGAGCTCAGGAGCCTGGAAGGAAAAGGGAAACTGCAGTGCTGACCAAGGAATATAACAAAACCCCCTCCTGTTAGGCTACTTGATGATATATGGTACATGGTTTGAGCTTCCTTGTGAATCCCTGTCAAGTCAACTACCAAACAGAATTGGAATATTACACCAGATAATGTCCCAGTCCCAATCTTTTTTCAGGATTGGTACTCCATTATGCTCCCACTTTAGGTGGAAATGAAACCTACAGCCCTCTTTGCCTCAATATGTAAGGATAGGTTTCTAATAACACTGTGTCACCTTGGAAAATTAAAATAGCACCTCCTGTTCTGATTGTGTATGAAAGTATAGCTAAAACAAATTTCATGGCACTGATTAAGTATCGTGTTCACTAAACTTTCCAATCCCATTATGGATCTTTCTATATTGGTGTTAGCGGAGGCTGCACGGTGAGTAAGAAAAATCAGATTTCAGGTGCTCACAAGCATGACAAATAGGCACTGAAGTGGCCTTGAGCACTGTGATGTAGTAACAGAGAGGAAATTGAAGCATTCAATATTCTGTGGTGCCTGAGCCCTCTGCAGATGGCTCTTGGATTTGAAGATACAGAATTATTTTTGTTGGAAGATCAGGGAGGTTTGTGTTGGTAATCTAGCAAAAAGAAATCATCTTGTTTCATGAGGGCTTGTTGTTTGTTTTGCTTTGACAGTGCCAAACGAAATAATTTTAATGCAGGCAGCATAATATAAGTAATAATAGCACACACACTAACTTGCAGCTCTTACTTTAGGAGCTCATCTCTAAATGAAATCAATGCAAGATTTAGCAAGTCCTTCATACAGTAGCAAATCTCCAGTTCCAGGAGGCTACTGTACATTTCTGTGTTAATTAGGAGCTTTGTGGAATTTAATTCAAGGTTGCTGACAGAAAGGTTTGTGATGAGGAGTATTTTAAACCCATGACTGACAGTAACAGCAGTGCTGCAGTCTATTGCCTTAGTTGGACTATGTGTTCTGCCCATCTTCATGCCCAACCATTTCATTAAATAACTTGATGCTTAATAGCTCATGAAAAAAAAATATATTTCTGTATGTTAATCTTTGAATCATTCTGCATTTTATAATTGGATTTTATAAATAAAATGCATAAACTTAATTATATATTCCTATTCTGGGGCCTGTTTCTATCTGGCAAGTAGACCTGTGGAAAGAGATGAATTCATAGTTGAATAGATGATCTGAAAATATTTATATATTATATAATCCATTTAGACATTCACTTTCAGGGAATGAAGACAATAGCAGCAGGTATCTAATAATTAGGTGTCATTAGTACATGCATAAAGATAGATTTTAATCTGTTATACTGCACGGAAATTATCATGGCTTAATATTTTTAAATTAAGAGCTTCACTGTTTTAGATTTTCATATACATGGAAGTGCTGCAATTTTGAAATAAAATTTAGTATTAAAAAACTCACAAAATAATAGAATAATGATATTTCCTCTTTAAATTGTTAGGCACAGCAATTGTGAATCCTAGCAAAAAAATTCTGATTTGTTAATATACACCTGCCTGATCTTCCAACAAAAGTAATTCTGTATTTTCAAATAAAATTAACTCAGATTAGCTTGTAGGTTTAATCAAACATGTAGAACACAGATCAGAGCAACAACATTGGCTATTACTCAGTAATATGCACAGGTGTGACCCTGCAAAGGTCAACAGCCAGGCACTTTGTTCAAGTATGGAAAGTTAAAAATAGCCTGTGCAAGTGTAGTTTATATAAACTGGTGATGTACAGTAGCCTTTGAAGGCAAGTAAGAGTGAAAAAGTGTATTTAATTACCTAAAATTTAATTGACCTGTACAGGAGAAAAATATGAAATATGAACGATCCAGTAGCTTTATGAAAGAAATGAAGTGGTACTTTATAAGGCTATTAGAATTCCTATTGATTTTGTGAATAATCGTGTCCTTGATTATTTTATCTCTCTTTCCACACATTCAGCCATCCCCTGCAAATGAAATTTAATTATTGTTTAGACAGAATCTGAACACATCCTCAAGCAAAACAGTACAACCAGCAATGGCACAACAATTTGACAGCTCCCTGCAGCCGTACACAGAATCCATCCAGAACTGGATTGTGTCCCAGCGTGCTGCAAAACTGCACTTTGCTGCCTCTCCTTATGTTCTCAGACAAAGCCAAGTCAGCCAAAGGATGAAACTGGGTAGCTGTTGGTGGAACTCCTGTTCCTCTCTCAAAGCCAGCACTTGCATACTCAGGCCCAAGCCCAGTTCCCTGCTGGTGGCCTCTCCTTCAGGAGCACAGAGGGAGGAAGGTCTGTGTCCCTCCTCAGCGAGGAAGAACTGAGCTCACTGCCAGAAGTGAACTCAGAAGCCTGTGCAGGATCAGTGGTTTGGTAGCAACCAGGACACTCCAGCATCACAGGGCTTGTGTAATGCAGGTCACAACACCAAGCTGGTGTTTCAGACTGTTATGTACAAGATTAGGTCCAAAGTGGGAAAATCTACTTAATTTTGAGATGTTCTTCATGCAGCCTTTCATAGGAAGGAGAGTTCTTTCAAATGCACCAAACACTCTGCCCAGCCATGACATTTCTGTAAAGGTTGCAGGAGTACAAACAAGAGCTGGACTCAACAGCTGCCTGTCATCCATGCCAGTTCTGGATGCCAGCAGAGAAAACTGATTTAAAATTGCATGATGAGGTACATTTAAAATGTACATCAAAAACCTGAATTTATACAGGCTGGTTTCATCCCTAATTTTATAAGTACATCTTGTCACATTTTCCAGGCAGCTTAACCTTTTGAAACTACTACCTATTAGTGGGCCAAAACCATCTTTTAGCTTTTGAAGGGGTTTAAATTCAAAATATACTTGGCACTTCTGTTTCAAGTAAAGATTAAAAGCTGGTAAAAAAGAGTCTCACACTGAGCTAAACCCACCCCAGAATGGTGTTATAAATATGCAGAGGCTATGGGGAATAAAAACCAAAAAAGATCTTTCTTTCAACAAAGAAATCTGCTTCCTTCTCAGGATCAAATATGATCCAAGAGAAAATGGTGAAAACTGTAAAAAATTACACAGAATGAGAGCCTACAGAAAAATATAGAAATATTCTTCAGTAATATGTAAGAGAACAAGGAAATAAGCATCAATTTATAGTTCTAGATTGAGACACCGAAGTTTATCTCTGAACACTCACCAAGATGACCAAAGACCAAATGTCTGAGCAAAGACATTGAACTGCAATGAGACTGAGGAATGGATATTACTGAACCCAAAGGGAAAGTAAAGCTTGATGTTCTCAATTTGAGCATATCCAACAGTCACCATTTATGAAGTCTGATGGCATGATTTCTCTAACAAACCCAATTCAGCCTAGAAAAGAGAAAATACACTTGTATGTGTTTTATAAGGTTGAATAGAGTCACTTGGGACCTCCAAATTCACAAATATGACCTCAGTAGTTTGTGAGTCTTCAGAACACACCCTGAAAGGTTTGATATAATGCAGATAAATGGAGATAAAAAGGATGGTCCTGTACAATGACCAGAAGAACTTTTACTTGTACATTTTCTCAAGAGAGAGAAAATACAAAGGGGGGAAAAAATAAAAATAAGAAAAAAAGAAACCAGAGGAAAGCTCTAGCCATATTTGTAGGCAAGTGAGCATATGCAAGTGGAAGCCTGAGCCCTGGTGTTTTCTGTAATATTCCATGTGCAGCTGTGAATGCTTGCACTAATGCCAGTTAATCTGCAGGCTGAGGGAAGGCAGTGTTGGCCACAGCACTGGAGTCATCTACTGCTCTTCAAACATTGAAACCCAACCCTTCACATCCTCCTGGGCTCCACCAGAAGGGAGCAGATGGAGACTCGCTAAGCTGCTCATTCAAACACAAATGCATAATAAGGCAGTAAACATTAGGGGTTTGACACAATACCAAAGCAGAGGAACAGCAAAAGTTTTGCTAAAAGTGCTTCTCGCTTAAGCCTTTCTCTGATGCTTCCAGTAGAGTGAGAGTTCATGGCTTAAACCAGGACTAGCAGCATACAATTAAATATGAGTAAACCTTTTTTATATTAAAAAACAATTAAAACTAGAGAAAAGACCCTTTGCAATGGCACAGTCTGACTCTGCTTTTATGTGATGCACCAATTTCAAGCAGCTCTGCAATTTGTTGTTTGCAATCTTGCAATTAAGGCTCATCCCTGATATCCTGCACTAAGAGGATGCCTTTCAGCTTGCTTTTGGTTTGGTTTTTCTTTAAAGGTCTGACAATTTTCTTTCATTCCTACTCCAGATGAAATATATATTTTATTCCTCTTTCTAGCAGACAAAGTTTAGAGAACAGATAAAATGAGGACGAAAAGTTCTTCTTGCTCAGCTTTTTAATTTCAAGGTTTTTCTACTTTAATTTTCTTTCTTTTTTCTTTCTTTCCTTTTTTTTTTTAAATTCCTTGAACTCTTAGGGTCAGTAGTAAAAGTGCCATTCAAGTATCTCTTTTTCCTGAAACCATGGCAGAAACCATCCATTTTCTTTGGGATAAATAAACTTAAAGAAGACTTTCTTTTGTTCTCTTTCCCATGACTGAAGTGAAATTGTTTGCACCACTGGATATAACTTCATTTTCAAAGAGTTTTCTTAATAAATACAAAGTAGGATTCAGACTACGCAGAAAGATGAGACTGAGAAGGATAAGGATCCACAAGAAGAATAAACCTCCAAAGAGTTTTCTCCTGCTTTCTGTATATCTTATTCTAATTCTGACATCCTTCCTCCTCACAAAGCAATTCTGACTGCAAACTTTCCAAACCATCTCTTTTGAGTTGAGGAACATTTTCACACCATTTTGTGATCTGATGCATTCCAGCCACTCACATGTGGCCTTACTGGTTTGTCAGGATGCATTCCTGTCTCACTTTATTAAATACCCTGAGGATAATATTTGCTGCAATACAGTTGAGCAAAGAAGAGAATGTGAAACAAAGTCTTGATTCTGAATTCCCTGACCAGTCTTGTCATTCAAATAGAAATACAGAGTATGGAATAAATCTAAAGAGGAGAACAGCTTCCTGTGCTTATTCAAGGGATAATGATGTCCTAGGGGAGACAATAAAAAAAAAAATTAAATTGCACAAAGGACACCTCCAGTACATCTAGTAAACCTTGTAGGAAAACATAACAACAAAATCAATAATAAAAACCTATTTGTGAGGATGCTAAATAAAGCAAGTTAGGAACAAGACTTTGAAATGCATATATTGTAAACTGAGTACTAATACCTCAAAATAATTATTCCTAATCCAGATTGAGATTCAGTAGGGATATTTACCCAGTGCTTACCTCTTCTTTTGTGCAACCTGACTTCCTATAAATAATCAGGGAAAAAGAAACACAGCAAAGCTCTTCAGCACAGTGCACACCATGTTCTGTTCTGCTCAAAACAATGCCTGCATTTGCCCAAAAGTTGTGTGAGTGTTTAAGGTAGATCATCCATGTGTTGGTTTGTTCTGCATGGATGGTTACTCCTGTTAAATCTTGTTGATTTTTATGTAAGAGGAACAGCAAAAGGAAAGTGCAGAATACCAGAGCCTCATGCTGCGCTCTTTCTAAATATACTGGCTACACAAAGTCCATCAGCATCCCAAAAATCACCTTTTGTGGCAGGTATAGCAGTGTCTTTATTCTCCTAATTTTAAAGGGATAATCAGATTTTCATCTGATTATAACAATTCTCTCTTTGTGCTGAAACTAAGCACAATGAAAATAGTCTAAATGGATTTTGGAAAGAGTGGAATAAAGTCACTGAGTGAACTGGAGTAATGCTTGACAGAATGGCAGGAAGGAATCTAGAGGTTTGCTGTAAAATATATGCATTAAAAAGAAAAGAAACCAACAAAGCAACCAGAATACACACATACTTCTAGCCCAATACTTCAGCACATAAAACAACTTATATTCATTGATTATCACAATACATCCCTCTCAGTTTTAAGAGAAAAGTTCCTAAATATATATTCAGTGCTTTGAACTCTGAAAGTCTTTTAATTGAAAGAGAGCTGCATATTTCAGCAGTACTTAAATGACTTCAGGTAATCCAAAATTCATCTGAAAGTTCAAAGAAATTCATTTATAGAGTATTGGCATTTCAAGTGACCAACTCTTAACCTGTCAAATTATATATCTTAAAAACTACAGCAAAAATCTCTTTTTAGACCTTTGGTCTGGTCATGCATTGCAGCTTATCAATAGCAGTAAAGCTTGGCAAACGCAGAGGCTGTGGTTGAAGTTCATGTCAATATAGCACAAGGTCCAGGAAAGACTTGCTGTCTCACTAAAAGCTTTTCTAAAGATTTAACTAGAAAAATGCTAATGCTATTGTAAGATTTCTCTGCACTGCACCCACTTGCACCCTGCAAGAGCTTCCCACACATTGTCACAGATATTAAACATAAATGTAAGTAATGAATATAAAACAAAAAGTCCTTTTGCACTACTACAATAAGCACAGCATTTACATTTCAGGAACTGCTGAATGATAACAATCATAACTCTGAAATTATTTACTGTGAAATTTGGGCCACTAAAATAACTCTAAGTATGCAATTCTCAAGGAAAAGTTCAAGGAGAAAAAAATGTTAGTTCTTATTCTTGCATCATATATTATAAATTAAAAATTAACTGTATCCAAGTCTTAGAACATTTAATAATTACATTTCCATCTTCTATTTTTCCTTGAGGTGTGCTTCATTACACAGGTGCACAACTGAGTAGGGATGCTCTGACTGACCTCTCCATTCTCTTAAAAGTCCAAGATATATTCCCACTTACTATAAATGATCAAAGTTTTATGGACTAATGACAGTTTAAAATACTTTTCCCCCCCACTTTTACTGCAGTCCTGTCATTAAGACTAACAATCTAAAGTAGCTAAGAGAATGAGTAAGCAAGATGATTTACACAGATGATAGTGCAATGGTAAGAAGTGGGGAAAGTTCCTTTCCGAATTTTTTTGTAGCTGACGCATTAAAAAGATTTACACCAAGGTCTTTAAGTGAAAAGAGAGCATTGCCAAAGAGGTCTGGCAAGCTCTTCTATCAATAAAATCCTCTGCCCCATAAATTTAACCAAACTCTCAGCTTAAACCTGATTAGCACTACAAAGATCTTGCCTTGTTACCAGAGAAGCCCACTAGCCCAGTATCCAAAGGGTCTGATAAAAATCAGACAAGATAGCAACACTTCTATAAAATTGTCACCACCATAGCATCACTCATACTTTTTAATTTCCCATGATGCCACAAAAGCTGAGGAAATATTTAGCATGAGAAATCACAGGCTCTAATACAGGGCAAAGTCATATTGAAATTACTTAGGGCCGGGCACAGCAGTAAAATCTTGTAAGATTCTGTGCCTGGCTGATCTGTACATTTAGAGCAAGACTTACAAAAATGATGGCATAGGGTTCAACTTCTTCCAGAATGTTCTTCAGTAAAAGGTCAATTTAGAACAAGCTTGTATCTTTTTCATAATCCAACTCCTACTGTTTTTGTTCATCAGAAATAGCCTGAATCAGATCTGAGTTTAGGTGTAGGGCAGATTCAGATCAAGACTTAATTTTATGACTGTACATGCATTTGACATTTGAAAGCAGCAGTATTTGATACAGTTCACAACAAAATTTCAAGACAAAATCACAGAAATAAAAGGCTTGCTATTGCTCAGTATAACAGAACATTATTTGTTTGGTGCTAAAAATGGGCTTAAAGTTGTAAGCCATGACTGTTTTGACAGTCCTTGCTTCCAGATCAGCTGTTCCTGACATTTCCATCAACTATCAACTTGGATTGGAGCCCATCCAGATCTAGAAAACAGGTGCCATCCAGTTTTGGACTTCACCCAAAAAAGAGTAGGGAAGATACTCATATGTCCTCACCCTCACCCTGAAAGTCTGAATAAAGTGATAAACTTTATATAGGGAACTCCCACAGTCAGATCCTAGCAGGAAGAAAAGCAAGGGGCCAAGGGAGTGGAGAAAAACGCCACAGCAGTGCAGGCATCTCTGCTGAGGGCAGCAGGTTGCCCTCATTCAGACATCTCTGAGCCAAATTCTTTAGCCTCCAACAGATACAAACAAATACATAGAAATCCACTGAGATGGAAGCCAGGTTTGCCTTCTGACCAGTCCACACATCCTGTGCAATTCTACTCCGAAACTGAATCAGGACACAGCCTTGGATAACTGGTCCATCATAGCAGTGTTGAGTTTCTATGGAAAAGTTTGATAAGCAGCTGGATATCATTCAGGAATTGTTGTGCTCCTCCAGCCAAACAAGGGCGGAAGAGAAAGCCACCAAAAAGGGAGGAATCTTCCATAACCAACAGCTTTCTCAGCTCAGTGCTGTGATCTGGCAGTCTACAGGCAGCCAGAAACATCAGGAATTCAAACAATTCTGGTTAAAGAGAGGTTACAAACCTTGCATTTACAAACACAGAAAGAGGCAGGTCCCATTCCTCTTTCTGCTCAGCCTTTCCTCAACCAAACTTTGAGCACTTGCAGGTGCAGTTTCCAATTCTCCAACTTTCACCCAGGTCTCAGACTACATACTGGACACTATCAACGCCCAGTTGTAAAGTCGTGTCACAAAATCCAGGTATTGCCATGGTAAAATAACACCAAAAAAAAAAAAAAAATAGGGAGCCAACATGCATCAAAGGATGGTCAGCCTAGTCTTATTCCTAATCTTTTATCTGTATCAAAGAATTTACTCCTCTATCCAACCATGGGTATTACCAATGGCTGTTTAAAATACAGTTAGCATTTGTAATGGTATTCTGATTGAGAAAAGGAAAAAAACACTGAAGGTTACTACTGAAAGTGCTTGCCAGTGTTCCTCCTTGGTCAGAATTATAATTACGTGTATAGGAAGCTCCAAAAATGGATGTGTCCTAAACAAGAAACAGGACAGAATGTGATCTTCATGGCAACAAATATTCAACTAAACACAGAGATTTTAAGCTGTTTTAAGAAAATGCTTTTTTCGCATTCACCAGTTTGGAGATGGACTCTTCTTCTGCAAATGCAACTACATCAGCTCTCCAATGGCAGATGGCAGGAGTGATCATGAAGAGAATAATTTTACTTTCTGGTCAACATCCACTTGTCAGGACTTTTATTTAAGTTACTTTTTAATTGAAATCTGCATCTGCATCTATTTCTTCATTCACATACAAAATATTTAGGAAAAATTAGCAGGAAAATCTCATAGAAACATAGCATCTTCCATCTCACTCCCTGCCTTAGCATCTTGTACAGCAGCCTGGGAAACCAAAACAGGTCATGCATTAAAAACCAGTTTTCAGAACAATTCATTAAAAGCAATGCAGAGTTCTTGTTGCTTTCATGCTCTCCCCAGATGATGTGTTGACTGCATATCATAAATGCAAGCCCTCATTCCTTGCAGACCTGCTCCCCAGAGAGAGTTAAAAGAGGGAAGACACATTATTCATCCAAGTATGAGAAGTTAAAAACGTTCAGAGGGGATTACAAATGTCATTTTTCCCACTGAATCTCTTTCACACTAAGTCCTGTTGACTGCACACGTTCTCACAACTGTCCCCTTAGCACAGTTGTAGAAACATCTCCATCTCAAGTATCATCCTTCAGGGAAACTCAGAATATTTTTCTTGTTTTCAGCTTGTTGGGAAAGACATGAAACTCATTCATAAAGAAATTGTTTCTTCTCGCCCCTATTTGTATTCTCACATGAGCTACAACTTTTACATCCTGTATATATAGGAGTTGTGTAGAATTGTGATTTATGGCACTTGTTTCACCTATTTTCACTGCAATTTTTTTTACTCCAAACAATTTTTTGTTCTGACTTTGTATTTCAGTTACTGGGTTTTTCCCTGCAGTGTATGAATTTAAAGAAGTTCTGGAATTCTGAGACACAATTTGTTGCAGGGGCCTGTTGTCAGTAGATGGCAGCATGTGGCTGCTTAGTACACAGACTGCCAAAATTCTTACAGGGAAAACAAACTCCCAGGCAGAAACAGCTGGGTCTTTGTAAACCCCTACTCCTACCTATCTTTCCCAGAAAAATACTGCAGTCATGTCTCTTACAAAATCCTTCAGGGCCTGAGTCAAACTGTGAAGGTTTCCTTGATTCTGGGTTTGGTGTTTGGTTGAGATTTTTTTTTTCCCCAAACAAAAGCAGAGCAGAAATGAAAAGATTTCTGTAAATCAGAGATAATCTAGACAGAGTCTCTTGGTACAGATACTCAGAAGGGTCTGTAAAGGTTTGGAATTCCAGCCCTGTATTTGAAGTTTAAGACATCAATTCTAGCAACAAAACCAATTATTGTACTCCAGCTTCTTCACAGTTCTTGACTACACAGGGTACTTTCCTGCTATCAAACAATACACACACATATATAATATTTTCTTTCTCTCCTATCTGTATAAAAGGATGCAGCAGTGTATCCAGGAGTATACCTTACAAAATTTAAAATTATAAATTCCAAAATTTCACTCCTCTCTCAGCTGGTTTTCATATGATAATTTAAATGGAAACAGTTCCCAAGTTAGTATCATGTATATGTCTCATTCATTCTAAATTTCTAATTCTTTAAATTCCCAAAACCAAAATGGGCTTGAGGAAATGTACACATCTCTTTGCACTTGCAATTTACAGTTTTCTTCTCTGAGTAAGTAACTATATTAAATGTTGTGGGCAACATATAAAAGTGTATTTCTGTATACAAGGTTTATTTCCATTTATATTATGTGGTTCTTTCAAGTTAGCAAGTTTAGAATGTATTTATAACAGAGTTTTCACAGTGGATAGAAACTGTCCTACCTGGATATATCCCTTTCACTTTCTGACAATATAGAAGCTTAACAGTGTATTTTTCTGAAAATTTTATAAAAATGCTAAGAGTCCACAAACAGCTCATACATCTCCTGTGTCATGTTGGTTCTACAGACAGAATTACTTGGTCGTTTCAAAACACTAAAGAAACAAGAACCTATTTTAGGTTGCTGGTGTGTTTTTCCTCACCTGACATGATTTCATTAGCCTTATTCTGTCCCTCAGAAGCAGCTAAAATTCCACTTTTTCCTCATTGCAAGTAGGAGCTGCCTCAGCACTGTGGGGAAAGAAAACCCTTTTGTCAAACAACATAGTGCTTTTAAATTACAACGTATCACACAATTGATCTTAATAAAACAAGGCCTCAGAAGGGTCTTCCATCACATGAGAGCTCATGGATGTTTTTAAAGCAGCAAGTCCATTTGTTCTGAGCCTGTGAGGGTAGTGGCCATGGCTCCCATGCCAGAGGCAGGATAGCTGGAGTGCACAGCACAGATGGAAGCACTGCCTGTGAATCCTGTGCTCCTGTTGGGGTTCATGAGTTGAACCACAGGCTCCTTCCAGTCTCTGAGCTCTGGGCACCCAGATCAGGCCTCCCCCTACCCTGTCCTGCTGCCCCAGGACTCCCAGTGTCTGTCAGGAGGAGCATGTGCTCCCCCAAGCTTCTCCTGGCAGCTCCTCAGATTATTTAATCTCCAAAAGTCCATCTGGCAAGGAACAGAAGTTGAAACCAGCTGCTCATCCGTGGAGAGCATCACTAGGCAATTATTGCCACAGACTATCTCAGAAAGTCCAAATTTCAATATGCCTTTGAAATTTGGTGTGCTTTGAGTTGCAACAGATGAACTACAAAGAAGGCTGCAAAAATCCTTTGTATTACTAAGCAGCATTAATGGAGCAAAATGATGATTTAAAGATCCCAAGGTAATGACAATTAAAATAGCATCAGTTATAGCAAAGAATGGCAGTAAAAGGTCTGCATCAGCCTAATACTGTAAATAGAGGGAAACACAGGACATTTCTCCAGGTTCTAATGCTGCCACATTATATCCTACTTGCAACTATTGCTTTGCAGTTTCTGAGCACAACTTATAAGCAACATGGCAGCTGACAACACAATTCTTTATGTCTTTGACGTCCATCCCATCCTTTGATTTCTTTTTTATGACCTCTTTTTCCTTATTACCTTACCATTAATCTCTATTTCCTCCCTGACTTCTCTCTCCAGGTGTTTTCTCCTGTATTTCTTCAGACCGTAATAAATCTGATGGATAACACTGGGGGGAGGGAAGGATCTTCACTGAAGCAGCATTTCACAAAGATAAGGTTAAAAGAGGGGCAACAGGATCTAATGTCATTATGTATTTAAATAGTGCTAATAGTGCACGAGCAGGCATGCCAGAACTCAGCAGCTGTCCCTAAAGGTACAAGCCAGATTTCTGCCTCCTCACATGATAGCCCAGTTTAACCTCTGCTGGAACATATCTCAGCACAAATAGATTATAAAACCTCTTTCCCTACAGCCATCTCATTTATCTACCTTCAAAAATGTTCAGAGTTTTTCTGTAGAGTTAGAAATTCAAAGATTACACTCAAAGTTACAGAAAATTAACACAGCAGAAGTTTCATAGTAGAGTTAAAGCAGAGTGGATGAAGTAGAATAACAGAGGCTTTTTCATAGATATCTATAAGCATATTGAAGAGATATCTGTATATCTATATATATCATCTAAATATTATAGATAATTTATATATATATACCTATATCTATATAATAAAACTGATATATAAATAATATTTTATGTATGGACAAACTATGATACCATCAAAGTAAGCAGAATTTGGCATAAATTTGGATGAGAATTCATGCATGGGAAAGAGTTCTGGACATAGAAATATGCAAAAAATTGAGGCACAATTTAGCAGAGGCAATCATAATTGTGCTGTGTCCAGCTAAAAGAACAGCCACTGAGTTGCAGGTAATGATATCTGATCTAGACAGTTTCAAACTTTTAGGTTAATTGGCACCTAATGCAGCTTGAGAACAACAGATCAAAATTTATGAGGAGCCATATTTTCACTCTCTGATCTCACAATTAAGAAGCAAATATAGGACCTACAAATGAGAAAAAGAATGAATTTCTAGAAAAGTCTGTGAATAGGAAGAATATGTTTAATTTTGACAATGGTCATATGGATGTGCATCTTCTAATATTTGCAATCAGCTTTTTCAGGCTACAACATGTAACAACACTTTTCTGGATTGAGTCTGTGTCTAGAAAGGATTTAGTCTTGTTTTGGATAACCTTCTGGGACAAAATGCTCTCTGGCAGCCTGCTGTGCCTCTATCTCCCAGTTTTCCTTCAGACCTTCAGCAAAAGAAGTTTTGTATCCTAAAATAGTTCTCTTAAATTCTAAATTCAGACAAGCTGGTATTTTGTTAGAGTTTCTTCCACCCAAGAGAAATTATGTGACTGCTCACTTATAAGAATCCTTTAGCTCCAGAGCCCTTATAATTTGTTTAGGTTAATAACATATATGGTATATCACACCTTCAACGAGCTTCCATAGCTGTGCCAGATGCCATCAGTGGAAGATTTTGGCAATGAAGTACCTTCAGTGCAGCAATCCAACCAGACACAGTAGTGAGTGCGGTCCTGATGAAGTCTCTGTTACAGACACAGAAAACCTCAGGCAAGATTTGACTTTGGAAAATTGTTGGAAACCCAGTTTGTGTGGCAGTGCTGGAGGTGGAAATGCACTTTACACTTCTTACAATATATAGCCAACACTACCACAGCTAGAAGGTTAGAGCTGCTCCACATCAAGAACAAAATACTTCACTCTTCTGTTTAAGCCTTCATCATTTACTGTTAAATAAAATATCTCAGGTTTCACCCAGTCTTTCATAGTGTATTTTCTGACACTGCCTGCATTGGGCAGCCCTTTTCCTTATTCAAGTTCCTGTACCTACAAAACTGTTTTCATTTAACTGTTTATAAACCAACATCTCAATTCTGACACCACCAGAAAAGTTTCAAACACAGCATCTGTCCCTCATGTACTTTCCCTGCATTCACCAATGCTTTAGAAATGAAGCCACATCTCAATAAAACGGCCTGGATTACAAAGAGGTAGTGCAGCTGCAGAAGCCAGCAGTACTGCACTGAGCTCCAAAAGCACAAAAGGCCTGAGACTATTTTTAATAACCTGGCCTCATCTTGAAGGAGAAGTAGGAATTAGAAAGGAGGAAAAAGATGATGCATGAGATAACCAGCTTAGATAAAACAAAGGCATAATTTGATGCAGTTTGCTCTGCAGTCAAATTATTGGGTACAAAACACTCACACCCTGGTCACTTTAGGCAACTTCTAACAGGCACAAGGAGATTCAGGAAGCAGGGGATACACCATGTAAAAGTACAAACCAGTTCATTACTGTCCAACACACAAAAACAATTGCTAAGAATAATGAGGTACCAATCCAACCCTTGAGAAGTTCACTGCTCCAAAGATGACTCCACATGACTCCTTCAAACAACATTTGCCAGCCAGGAAGACCGTGTGAGGAGGCTTTTTTCTATTTGTCCTTGGGACAGTTGAACCTTGGTGCTGCAGAGCTGCCATCTTAGCTCTTGTTTTCTTCTTAGGACTGTGTATTTTTCCATGGTTTTTTTTTCCTTTTGAATCCTTGAGCTGCCAATTATGCCTGTCTCACCTGCCTTATCTCTGCAGTTTCACCTTGTTTCTTTGCACAGCTCTGCTCTTTTCCAGCTCTTGCCATCAGGTCAGCAGGCTTCTCAGAAGTCTGAGCTGGGGCTGCACAAACATTGCTGGATCCTGGATCACAGACAGCTGAACCACTGGGAGGAGGTTACAGGGACAGCAGGCTGTTCTGGAAAACTATTGACATTCTTTTAGGGAGAGCTAGGGAGCAGAAAGCAGCAACACTCACTTAATAAAATAAAAGAACCTCTTTGCATCTCATTCAACTCTGACACAGCAGTGAGAGCAGCAGAGGATTCACACAAAAGCAGACAGAAGTACATAACAGACCTCTTCATTTGCACTGAGAAGTTAAGCAACAATAAGCCTACTTAGGCCTGCAGATGGTTCAGTGCCTATAATGCTTGGCTTGGGTTTTAATGCAGAAATATCAAAAGCTGTTAGTGCAATGCTGAATGACCTCCTGCCTACAGCCAGTGATTTGCTTTTAATACTGAACACGATCTACAGAGTGACTGATCATATTTTGAGTCTCATTAGGCAGTCACAAATGGGAGAGAAGAGGCACTATCTAACTCTCTCTGCCCTGATGAGCAATAGCAGGATAAAGCACTGCCAGCCCTCACAGATAAGAACCTGCACACTCTGGGGATGCAGCAGCAAGAAAAGTTTGGTGTGTGCAAACAGCCAAGGCAACATGTGCCAGATGTGACACTGCAGGAAAAGCACAGGAAATAAAAAAGTTATCATGGATATAACAACCTCATCTGTGGCATTCTGTCTCTCTTGTGAGATGAAGAAATTTCCATGTCCTAGCAGGCAATCACATCTAACTGCATGACCCCGCTGCTTTGTTCAGCTGAACAACCAAATAAGTATTTTCCATCTCTTCTCAGATGGAAGGCTCTTAAAATGTCACAATATTCCAATACTGCAAATGTAAATCAACATATAAAAAATACATCCAAGCTTATGAAAAATATCCAAGCTATTCTTCTTGACCTCTGAAAAGAATCCATAAACCTCTGAACAACAGGTCAGACAAACAGAGCAGACATAAACCTCCTCACTATAACTGTTTTTTCTCTTTTTAATGTTCCAGCACCCATCTACTCCTTACAGTAAGGGTTGTCTTGCAAAACTTATTCTGTAAAACATTTGTATCAATTGATTTTAACCTGAATATTGGTTGTCATAGAAAATTAACTATGGTAAGTGTTTCTAGAAAACTGTTACAAATACTGTCATCTTGTGGAAATTGCAATTACTAAACAAGGATCCCTGTTAACTTCAAAGCTTTTGGACATAACTTTTAAGAAGTCTGTGTATGTCAGATTTTACCTGTCTATATTTATATTCACTATTGCCCTGAAATTACTGGAGCATCCCTACTAATGAGAAAGAAGAGAGCACTACCTGTTTACACCAATGGGTTTGACTCCTATAATGAATTTTGAAATCACTGTTGAAAATTTCTACTTGCTGCACTTAAATATTTGCTATCTGGCTACAGTGTGCCTCATGTGATATGAGAATGAGGGAATTACGTGATGGCAGAAACCAATCTTTTATAAATTACTTAATCCCACAAATCTTATTTTCCTTAATTCATTACTTTATTGACAACATTGGCTGGCTGAAAAGTTATAGTAGCACTTGCCTCCACTAATCATCAGATTAAAGAAGTATGATAAGGTTTTAATTTTGGGAACACATCTGAAGAATGTCTTTTGATTTAAGAAACCTTTTTTCATCCACCTGGATATTTTCTTGTCTTCTTCCATCCTGATTCCACTCTCAAAAGAAAAGAAAAATTGATCTGTCAAATCTTTCTTTCTATAACTCTGAAACTTTTAAAATTGGCAGAGGCTTTCATGGGTCTTTTCAACTTAGTTTTACAACCGTAAAAAATTGACAGCTCTCTGCAAGAAAAATGAGAGCATGATAGATTTGTCAAAAACTCAGTGGATAAAAATGAATGCAACAAGACATATATATGCCTCTTTCTGCTGTAAGTGAAAGGAAAGCTCTTCAGAATCAGCAGCAGGAACACTCTGTTCCTCAGCCCTCAGTCCCACCAAGTTTACAGCTCTGTGTCCCCATGAGCAGGTGGGGGGTGTCTCCTGTTCAGTCCAGCAGCTCCAGGTCTGGTGATATTGATGATACCCCAAGATGTAATTTTGGACTCCTGTACTCTCAAGGCCAACCTAGGCTGCTGATTTCTACCACCCTTTCCAGAACTGAGGAAACTTGTTCTGTTTCAGTTCTCTCAAAGGTTATGTAACTTTCCCTGCTGTATTATGATTTTCATACAGGTATCTATGCCCTGAGCTGGATGGTAAAGTCTGAGGTCAACACAGAACAAACCGTGGTGTGCTCACATACAGGAATTCAATAGGTCCCTCAAAAATCACTGCTGCTCTCCTTAGATAACCCAGCTGCACCACTTTTAGACATCTTGGCCTTATTGAGATGGATTTCAGAGCAAAAGGCAAAGCTAAAGAGAATTGACTGGAATACATGGCAAACTGAACTGCAAACTCATGCCCTTATCCTGAGTTTCTGGTCAAATAAAAAGCCAAAACAATTCCTCCAAGCCAGGCTTCTTCAAACCCACATTTATTATTTTATTTCAAGCACCTGGTCTCCAGAGATCACAGACTTTTAAAAAAATATCCCAGCAAACGAAAACCAAGAAACAACATAAACTACCGTGTTTCAGGGAAGACTCCTGAGGCCATCTGATTTATTCCAATGCTGAACAAACAGAGCACCTTTGCAGCAGCTTTGCCATTTCTCCAAAACAGCTGTGCCAGAACTTAAAGTTTGCCTTTCTCACACTCTTCATCCTTAGAGGGAAGCTGCTTCTCCAGAGGGTCAAAGCACTGCTTCCAAATTCCTCAGTGGTTCTGGTCTGGATTCTAAAGAAAGAGAGGCTTGTGTTGGATTCCCCACTAGTGAACAAACCTTCCAAAGGTAATTCCCTCCTCCCCCAACAGCTCTGACCCCACCTGGGTCACAATTGAAAGGGAAGATGGAAGGAATTGTGTTTACTCTCCACCTCAGCCTCCAGAGGACAAAATTACAAGCAGCACCTGGGAAACACAAATTCCTTCAAAGTGGCCTGACATGAGGAAAGCTCAAAAATTCCCCGTTTCTCTGGGATACAAAACCATCTTGTGAGTAATTCCTTTGGCTTTGTGGAAGATGATAAGGAAAATCAAGAATTTGTGTCAATTTTCAAAAATAACCAATTATGTATTTAACCTAAGAGCTCGTGCATTTGTCAACCTGCTCTAATTGTTCTGATAACAGAAGGCACATTCTGGATGTTTTATGAACAATTTTATCTCTCAAGACACCAAAGGCCACTGGGACATGTGCTGTGCTCTAGCCTGGGTAGATTTAGAACAATAAAAAAAGAGTAACACAATCTGACATCTGCTGATAAACAATGTGAAAAGAAATGCAGAACACAATGTCTTCATCAGTGATTCAAGTCATTTCTGTTGGAAATTGTGTAAATAAAGACATCCTTATTTTGGCCAATTTGGCCAGAAAAATGATGGGTTTAAAAACCACAAGGGGCCTCTTTAAGGCATAATGTGATATGTTTTTCTCTATATCTGAAAAAGTTCACTTGGGCATGTTATCATTCCTTTAAGCTATTTCTATCCCTACCTTGCTGAAACTCTATTAAGAATATTATATTGGAGTTGTCTTTTAGAACTAGCCAGAGTTCACGCTGGTATTAGTAAATGTACACATTTTATACAGATACTTCCTTATCATTCTTTATATGAAAGGTGACAGTAAAAAAAAAAAGCATATTTTTATATAAAGATTATGACTTAGAAATGAAATAAAATGAAAAGGAAGTGGATTTGGAGGCATCTGCTGAACAGTATTTTTTCAGTACTAAATGAATGCAACAGCAAATTTAATCTCTCAAGTCACGGACAAAATTTTAGCACAGCTCTGAGACTTTTTTTTCCCATATTATAAAGTTAGATTTTTTTAATAGAATTACGCAGCAAATATTTTTGTCATAATGCAGATTTGCATCTTTTTTTCTGTTGGGTTAAATACAAACCACATGGTACACGTTTATGGTTTATACATATTCTATAGGAAAAGAAATAGTTAAAAAATTAGATTCTCAAAAACTCTGAAAACAAAAACAAAACTTAAAACTAAAGCAATTTTAGAACTCAGAACCTTAGAGATAAATTAAACAGGGTAGCCACAGCATAAATTAATCTCATATGAGGGTTCATTATAAATGAGAAAATGTTCCTTTGAAAGAAATTAACTGATTAAATAATGTATCAATTTCTGATGAGCAAAACATATTAAAAATTTTGAAGGTAGGGAAAAACCCCCGAGGGGGTTAATGCAGTCACTCTGACCTCAAATGCTGTGATTGCTTTCTCTGAATATTTAGTTTGCTATAACTCTAGCTACTATGACTTTTAAAAACAATTTTATTTAATTGCTCTCTTTTACCACTTACAGACAACCCATTTTCCTTGTGAGCAGATTTTCATCATTACTTCTTCTCTTTAATGTACCTTCCAAAACCTTTCCCATTTTCCCATTTTGGCATTTCTAAAATATTTTATAAATTTTGGAAGTTTAACTTGGGTTCTTAATGTCTCAATGTTGAGTGTGTTGGGACTATCTAGATAAAAAATAGCTTAGCATTTAAAGATAAGCACAAACCAAATTAAGGCAAAATATTGACAATCAAAGTTAATGGATTTGTTAGAGGTCAGAAAGTGTAATAAACTGAGAGTCATAAAAGATCACGTGAAAAAGTAGCCAGGACTCTTCAGCCTCACCCAAAAAAGGGAAAGGAAAAAACCCAAGGCATTCTCTCTTTGGAAGAAAATCCATCTCCCTCAAATTAATCACCTATTTTAGATTTCAATGTGAAAGAATATCCCGAATCTTAGGGCAAATATTACGAATCAAAGGGCAGGAGAAAATGGAAGTTGAAACACCCTGGGTAAATGGAATTCCAAAGGCTGCAGTGCTCAGACAAGCAGAGATGTGGAAGTGGACAATTCTCACTCCTGAATTCTGAAATACCCAGCATAGGAAACTGCAAGTCAGAGAGAGGAGAGCAGTAATAAAGCTGTGAAATCAGGATTGGTATAAATCTGGAACAGCAAATGCAAACCAAATTCCTAAGAATATGAAGAGAAACACAGTATCAGCAAATATGAGTTTTAGAAATATGCAAAGGTGTTGAAAGTAACCTGAAGGAGGAGAAAGAACGCTTGGAAACACAGAGAAATAGAATATGGGATAAATTCATCTGGGTTTTGGTTTGTTTTAAGGGTTGTTTTTTTTTCAGAAAGGTAGATTATTCTAGGATGACAAATATTTCATTACCTGCCTTTGATTAGGTTACAAATTTTATAGACAAAAGAAATAGAGTCATTTATCAGCACTTCAATCAAAATAGGATTGGATGTCATGGAGGGAAACAAATAGGCTGGAGAGGATGATTAGGAAAAAGTTGTGAAGAGGGTAAGGTATGGTTTAACAGACTGTGTTCAAGGTCTGGGAGGAAATAAATAATAGGGTTCTTCAGAGATTGATCTTTGGGACCACTGGTATTCAATAAATTAATTAGCTATTCAATAAATTATTAGCAATTCCAGCAAGGTAGGAATTCCTATTAAAAATGCTGCTCACAGAGAAACAGCAGCACTCAATAGTGTGAAGGTCTGGATAACACATTGGGACAACTGGAACAATCCAGAGAAAATATAATGGGGATGCATTCTAGACAAGGAAAATACTGTCACATCGTGTATCAAAGATTCTTCTCTTTTCAACTGAGGTAAATTAGGCATTAATGATGTTCCACAAGACTCCAGCATCTACATTTGAATGTTCACCCACATTAAAAAAAAATAGATTTATTCTAATGGGAACAAATAAAAGAAAAGTTTTATTAGACTAATACAGGAAATGGAGTGCTATTGCCTGAGAGAGACTGCCTGGCTCACATGATTAATAAAATTTCATAAGGAATCCGTACCTTTTAAAATTTTTGGGCTACACGTTGTAATTAGGAAGAAGAGCTCATTAACATAAAGCAGTTGATTGTAAAAGGATCCAGCTATCAAATACAGCAAATTTGAAAATTAGAGGTTATGAAGAGGTTTTCAAATGCCAGAGGTGTGAATTTGTGGAGCATGAAACTCCCCTACTCATAACTAGCTAATTTAAAGGAGGATCTTGAAGAGTTTCCAAAAAACCCCACACTTCACTGTCTGCAGTTAAGGGAGATGGACTGAATGACACAGGCAGCTCTTTCCAGTCCACTGTTCCCAGTAGCTGGAAACAGAGTGAGGAGTCTCAGGACTAAGAGAAGTAAAAGTTGATGTCAATGCTTTAAATTAACTCAGAGGAATGAGATTTGAGACTTGAATTGAGGCTGAAAACTGATGGATTTGATGCTAACTACAGGCATCAAACTCGTGTGGACAAATTACTAGATAAAGGATTAAAAGTTACTACTGACTTTGTGCACAGGTTTTTTTTCACTGTCTTGTAGCAGCCAAGATGGTTTAGCAGGGTCCTGAGCTTTTAGTTTATTTTTCCCACAGCTGGCTCATCAATCCATTTCTAGAGAGATTAGGATTACGTCCTGCAGTATACAACCATTATTTCCTGAGATGAACCAACTATCAGTTATTGTGCCTTAAAATTAGAGCAGAAAATTTGCCCATCCCCATTTAAATGAGGTTTGAAGATCATGCTAACCCAGCAAAGCAAGGGAATGCAAAGCACAGGTCTTCCATTCTCTTCTTAGCCAGCATTACTGTGACTTTTCTGGCAAGTCATGCAAATAACAATAATATGTAGCACTTACTGCGTGTGATGCTTCTCATCTTCAAAGCCCTTTACAATTATTTACTCCTACTTAACCTGGAAAAAGTATGATTTCAGGCTTCTGGTAGCTTGTGTGACAAAGTTAATGTCATTTGAATCGACTGTGTTTGTATTTAATAGGATAGAACCGCAGTACTTAAGTTCCAACGTTATTGTTCCGTTAAAAGCCAATTACAGAAATTCAGCTTTCCCTGGATTTATAGAGCGCGGGTTTATTTATTTATTTATTAAAATATTTCGATCTATCTAAAGACTTGATCCGAATTTTGCCTTTCCCATCCCGGCTGGTGCCTCGGCAGCGATCCGCCGCCAGCGGGGCCGCGGTACCGCCCGCGGGCGGCAGAGGGCGCCCGAGATGCGTCCATGCGCCACAGGCTGAGCGCAAAAACCGCAATTTCGGCACGGCAGAAAATGCCATTTCTCAGCGTTAAACACATGCCTAGCAGCGTCTGACCACTTCCCATCCGCGCAGCTTTTTGGATTTCAACTCTAACACGTGTAAACCCCAGCATATTTTATTCTGATGGTGCTGTATTAAACAGGGTATCAAATAGTGGTACTAAAATAACGTCAGGGCAATCCCAAGCGTAAGTGTAGGCTGGGCAGAGAAAGGATTGAAGGTATCCCCAAGGTGAAGGTTGATGTAAAGCTCAATATGATCCAGCAATGAGTTCTGGCAGCCCAGAAATTCTCCCATATCCTGAGCTGTCTCAGCAGCAGGTCGAGCGAGGGGATCCTCTCCCTCCCACTCTGGTGACATCTCACCTGCAGTACCACAGCTCTGTGGCCCCAAGGCACGAAGGATGTGGACTTGTTGGAGCAAGTCCAGAGCAGGTCACAAAGATGCTCTGAGAACTGGAGCAGCTCTGCGCTGGAGCCAGGCTGGGAGAGCTGAGGGAGTGTGGTCTGGGGAAGAGAAGGCTCTGCAGAGACCTCCGAGTTCTTTCCAGGGCCTAAAGGGGCTCCAGGAGAGCTGGAGAGGGACTGAGGATAAGGGATGGAGGGACAGGACAAGGGGGAATGCCTTCAAACTGACAGCGAGCAGAGTTAGAGTAGAGATTAGGAAGAAATTCTTCCCTGTGAGGGTGGAGAGGCCTGACACAGGTTGCTCAGAGAAAATGTGGCTGCCTCATCCCGGGAAGTGCTCAAGGCCAGACTGGATGGAGTTTGGAGCACCCTGGGATAGTAGGAAGTGTCCCTGCACAAGACAGGGAATGGAACACGATGAATTTTAAGATCCCTTCCAACACAAATAATTCTGAGCGTCTACGAGTGTATGAAAAAAACTTTTGAATACTGCTACAAAAAGTTAACTACATTAATTTCATTATAATACATTGACTCAGCGACCATCACTGTTTCGGTTTTCTCTGAATCTTTGAATCTACTGCAAGTGAACTCATTTTAAGTTGTTCCTTAATAACACATTATTTTGTCATAGATAAAGCATTTTGTCTAAACTCAAATGAGCAATTGTGACTTATGGCACAATCACATCCACACGATGCTTTGTACAAGGCTCCTTGCAGCAGAGCTAGGAAGGGAATCAGTGGGATGTAACCAAACAACCAGAATCAGAATCACTATCTGGTAAAACCATGGCTGTTCTCAAGTGCCACAAGAGGGATTGCGAAGTTGTTTCCACCGACAAAGATTTTAGGAGTTGAACATACAAGGGTAGTCCAAATGTAACCTGAACACAGACCTAGTAAGAAGAGGAGATGGAGAATGAAGAGGAAAGTAGTCTGCAAATGGCAGGCAGGGTTTGGAAACTGAAACCACTACCTGCACTTCAGCCTGGTGGCAGAGAGCTCAAGTATCACGCCATGGGATTACTGATGAGCAAACACAGGCACTGACACAGGTGTACCTGCTGTGGTGGCTCTGCTTCAGCCCAGGCTGTGTGTGTGGTTCGTGTGCCAAACCTGGCTGAGGTCACCATTGCACCCATCCTCCTGCACCCAAAACTTCATTTCCCCTTCAAGGTTGCCACTTTACATGGTTGGTTGTCACTCCTGCAGCTCAAAAACACAGGGGCAACTGCTCCAGCCTGCTCACAGCTATCTCAGCAATGGATCTGGCGAGTATTCATTGAATTATGTTATTAAATTGATCTGACCCCAGTGACTTCTTTGGTCCTGCAGCTCTCGGGGCTCCCCGCAGGCTCGGACACCATTACCCAGCCCTGCGGCCCTGCACAAGGAGCCCACTTGAACATCATCACCCTGTGCCTGTGCCTGAGAGCGTGTTGTCCCCAAGTGACAGATGTGTGGTGTCCCCAGGGCAGGCTCAGTGTCCCCAGGGCAGGCTCAGTGTCCCCTGGGAGGGCTCAATGTCCTCGGGGCAGTCTGAATGTTCTTGGGACAGGTTCAGTGTCCCCAGAGCGGGCTCAGTGTCCCCAGGACATGGTCAGTGTCCCTGGGGTGGGCTCAGTGTCCTCGGGGCAGTCTGAATGTTCTTGGGACAGGTTCAGTGTCCCCAGTGTGGGCTCAGTGTCCCCAGGACATGGTCAGTGTCCCTGGGGTGGGCTCAGTGTCCTCGGGGCAGTTTGAATGTTCTTGGGACAGGTTCAGTGTCCCCAGAGTGGGCTCAGTGTCCCTGGGACAGGTTCAGTGTCCCCAGGGTGGGCTCAGTGTCCCCAGGACATGTTCAGGGTCCCCAGGGTGGGATCAGTGTCCCTGGGACATGTTCAGTGTCCTCAGGGTGGGCTCAGTGTCCTCAGGGTGGGCTCAGTGTCCTCGGGGCAGTCTGAATGTCCCCGGTACAGGTTCAGTGTCCCCAGGGCAGGCTCAGTGTCCCCAGGGAGGGTTCAGTGTCCCTGGGTTAGTGTCCCCAGGGTGGGCTCAGTGTCCCCAGGACATGTTCAGGGTCCCCAGGGTGGGCTCAGTGTCCGCGGGACATGTTCAGTGTCCCCAAGACAGATTCAGTGTCCCCAGGACATGTTCAGGGTCCCCAGGGTGGGATCAGTGTCCCTGGGACATGTTCAGGGTCCCCAGGGTGGGATCAGTGTCCCTGGGACATGTTCAGGGTCCCCAGGGTGGGATCAGTGTCCCTGGGACATGTTCAGGGTCCCCAGGATGGGATCAGTGTCCACGGGACATGTTCAGGGTCCTCGGGGCAGTCTGAATATCCCCGGTACAGGCTCAGTGTCCCCGGGACAGTGTGCCCAGGACACTCTGAGCGTCCCCAGAGTGGGCTCAGTGTCCCCAGGACACTCTGAGCATCCCCAGGCCGTCTCACCATGTCTGCTCACAGCCGCGAAGCAGAAACACGTCGGATTTCCCCACCGTGGCTGCCCAGCCGTCTGTGGGTGCCGGGGCGGGGGGCAGATCTCCCCAAAGAAAGGAGCTGTGCCAGAAGTGCCCTATAAAGCCGGGCCCAGGGAATGGCCGTCGAGTCTGCTCCCCTGTCCCCGCTTCCCTGCACAGGGCGGCTCCCAGAGGCGCACCCGGGCTCGGCAGGGCGGCCGCGGACGGAGGAGGGGCCGCCGCCGCTTTAAACTTGCCGTGCGGGCCGGGCTGCCCCGCCCGGGGCTGCGGGGTCCGCTCTGCGCCCGGCGGGGACGCGCCGCCCCCGGCACCGCTGCCCTCAGCGGTGGCCGGGCTGTGAGGCGGCCGGGGGCTGTGAGGGGAGCCCGGCCGGGGGCAGTGAGGGGAGCCCGGCCGGGGGCTGTGAGGGAGCCCCGGCTGTGAGGGGTGCCCGGCCGGGGGCTGTGAGGGGTGCCCGGCCGGGGGCTGTGAGGGGAGCCCGGGCTGTGAGGGGGGCCCGGGCTGTGAGGGGAGCCCCGGCTGTGAGAGAGCCCCGGCTGTGAGGGGGCCGGGCTGTGAGGGGGCCCGGGCTGTGAGGGGGCCGGGCTGTGAGGGAGCCCGGGCTGTGAGGGGGGCCCGGGCTGTGAGCGGGCCCCGCCGTGCCCCACGGGGGGAGCCGGGCAGCGCCGCCGCCTCCCGCCCGCCTCAGCCCGCCTCCCGCCCGCCATGGCCGCCCGCGGAGCCGAGCGGTGCCGAGCCGAGCGCCGCGGCAGTGCCGGGCTCTGGCCGCTGCCTGGCAGCGCCCCGTGAGCGGGGACGGCGGGCGGCGTGTCCCTGCGCTCGGTCCTGCCCCCCCGTCCTCCTCCCGGAGCGGCGATGAGCGAGACCCGCGCCGGGGGAGTCGCCGCCTAGACCGGCAGCCAGGATGGTGCCCCTGCAGCCCCTGCCCCTCGTCGTGGTCCAGGGCGTTCTCCAGCTCGTAAGTCTCCATCCCCGCGGCCCCCGGACTCTCACGGGGGGCTTGGCGGACACCGGTGCCTTCCTCCGGGGAGCGCGGCGGGCGCGGTCTCCTCTGGTTCCCCAAACCTGCCTCCCACAGCCCCTATCGTATTACCGTTTTTCCCTTTCTTTCCCCATCTTTTTTTCTATTTTTTTTTAATTATTATTTTTTCTTAATTGATTTTAATTCAGCGGGATTGCTTCTGTTCGCCCCGTTTGGGATGGCGGGACGCTCGTGTGCCCGAGCGCAGCGCGGCCCCGGGCGCCGGGATGCTCCGGGAGCCGCCGCGGAGCTGGAAAATACCGCGGGCAGGGACGGTGGGGATGTGTGTGTTTGTGTGTGCCCAGCATCGCCGGGACTGCCCGCTCCCGGAAAGTTTTCTGCTGGCCTCAAGCATCTTTTTTTTTCGCGTGGAAGACATAGCTGGGTGTGTAGGTAGAGCCGCCTGCGCTCGGGAAGCTCCCCCGTTAGTTTCGGCTTGCTGCGGCGCGCCCCAGGTGTTTCCTCAATTCTTATCAGAAACTGTGGGACGCGCCGGTGTTCTGGTGAATATTCCTCTGCATGCGGTGGGGGAATGCGGGGACTGACGTGACGGCGAGGTGAGATGCAGACTGCGAAATTCGGAGCTCTGAAGGGAGGAAGGCAAAGCGAGGAGCTCAACTTCTCCCTCGCCCGTGGGGCGCTGATGGTACGAAACAAACGGACTGATGCTCGTGTTCATGAGGAGGTCGTAAAGAGAAAAAAAACCAACGTGTTTGTAAAAGAGTTTGGCCATCTTCACATTTATTTCGGAAAGGTTTTAACTGCTTTTGCTGTTTTGGGGGGAGTTTTGGTGTTACTCTCATAAATATCTCTGCTGCAAAAGTTGTGCCTCTCTTCCTCAGCTGCCTTGGACGCGAAAGTTTGTCACGAAGTAGTCAATAGGGAGTGTATAATAAACCTTGAAGGGATTAAACACCCTCCTTAAGAACTGGAGTCTAGTGTTACAGTGTGAGGTGATTGATTAGTTTTTGAGGAAGCTTATGTCAAATTCTAATCCGGTTTTGGATTGTGCTTGTCGTGTAATGTTTTTTGCTCCAGCACTTTATCATAGCAATGAAGTAGCGAGCTGCAGCCCTGCGATAAGGCGCACATTTCTTTCACACTCCCATCCTTCTGGACAATAAAAGGCTGTTTACATTCTTCACATTCTTGCAGCCCAGTTTCCAACTAAACAACGCGAAGGGTTAAGAGATGGGAAAGGAGAGCAGCAAATGGATTACAAAGTTGCTGAGCAGAAGGGAACTAAATAAAAACTCCTTCCTTATACCTACAGCCTCTTTCACTCACTTGCACACTCCTTTTTTCTTCCTATTTCTTTTTAAGAGCTACCAAAAGGATCAATTGAAACTTGTACCATCAGGAATGGGGTTTGTTGTGCAGTGTTTTATAGGTGATGTTGGGAAGTTGCTTACTGTGAGTGTGCCAGTGAATGCTGACTAAATGAAGCAAAGTTGCTGCCTTGAATCAAACAAGAATCATAAATAGCCACTGCAGGCTCTCAGGTGGATGTGGCACTTGGCTCACCCAGGAGGATTAATTTTTTCTGCATTCTTTAGATAAAAACCAACAAGGTTTTGGAGTCAATTAGTTTTATAGTTTATATAACTAAATAATAAAGTAAAATGAGAATGTGTGAGATTTTTGAGGCATTTTAGATGTACCTTTTAATGCTAACCTACTACTAAAAAGTTGTGTAAATGCATTTTGGCATGCTTTTACCAGAATATCTGGTTAAAGTTACAGTTTATTATAAATTAAGAAATATTTTATGTTGCTGATAATGCATTGAATGCAAGTCTGTGCTATTCTTTGTTCTCTGGCCAGAATTTGGAGGGACTGGTGGCTTCCTGGAATCTGATTAGCAGGTTTAGAAGGGAGGCATTACTGATTCTTGACTTTTTCTTTCCTTTTTTAACCAAAAATCAGTGTGGATAATACTAGTACTACAGTGAAGGCTCAGGATTTCTGCCAAGAAAAGCAAAATATCTTGGGTTTCAGTGATGCAATACAGCAGCATTTTAGTAAGCCAGAAATGCTACCATCAAAAACCCTTCCTGATGGGGTGGTCTTATTTTTTTATAAAATCAGAGGTGTTAGAATGGGAAATATTTTGGCACTGCCTTTCAGTGAAGGGAGAAGGGTTTTTTTATGTCAGTAGATTGAACTTCAAATGCTGTCTTTCCTTTCAGATATCAAAGTGTGCTGTCTACTTACCTACTTGTTAAAGATGCATAAATTAGGATGAAATCCACGTGAAACTTCATAAATTTGAGGAGATTATGGCAGAGTGTCTCACTGGATTTCTGAAAGCAGTGTTAGGTGATTCTTTGTATGCTGTATCTAACGTTGCTCAGTCAGAAGTTCATGTTTACTACTTTTAAGACAGCATAGATATATTTTTGTATCATGTTTCTAGATTATTATTTTAATAGATGGGGTGCCAGTATTCATGCAGCAGTTGCACATATATATTTCCTAAAATATTCTACATATTTGGATATATTAAGCAGTCAGGAAGGCTGCTGTTGAGTCAGGTTAAGGTGCTAACTTGCTCCTTAGTGTATAAATACATTAATTTTTAAAGCCAGGTTTACCTTCTGTTGACAATATGGAGCAAAACAACAATTTGCAATGCACAGTCAGTGCATGCCTGGGCTGTTATTGATAAGAAGATGAAAAATTGCTGTGTTGTGTTATCATTAATAGGTGCTCTTGCTTTACTATTAATTTTCAGTAAGCTTTTCCAATTGTCACATAATTGCTGAATGCCCTGTTAGTTATCTCTTCGGAAGTAATGGAGTTCTACATGTTGAGAATTAAAGTGTGTGAAGCATTAGGATAATGCAGTTTATAGAATCCCTGCTAGTGTTTTGTTAAGTCAGCTTTAAATACCTCTAAGGAGGAGGGGGGGCTTCTACTTCCCTGCGAATATGAGTTGTCATTTTAAAGAATTCTTGTTGGAACAGAAAAAAAAAAAAAACTGGCACTATGCATTTGTCTAGGCAAGGTGTAGTTTCAGACACACACACTCCCAGGCAGGACCTGTGGTTCTGGGGGTAACCAGGCACTGTAAAAATTGGTTTATTCTTGCATCTCTGTGGTCTGAAATTAAGAAAGGCTCACAGCAGCACTTTCCAGTGTTTATAATCAAAGTTGCTTCAGTATTCTATCAATAAACTCTCTTCTAACATTAGCATTGGACAGAGTTGTTACTGCATTAGAAATCTAGGAAACAATCATTTCACAAACCCTTAAAAGCAGTTGATTTTTCCCCCAACATTGTTTCTATAGATGAGAACTAATTAGGGAAAAAAAGACAAAAGTTGTTAATTTAAAATTTTTCTCCACTGAGTTTAGCAGTATAGCATTTGACATGAGTGAAATTCAATGACAGATTGTTTGATATTTCAAAATCTGAAAATAACTGTAATCAAAGCAGGTTTTGACAATGAAACAGAATTTTTACCAAGTTGTTTTGTTGGGTTTCTTTAACAGAATTTAAGGTTCTTAGCAAATTGAGCTGAAAGAATATTTGCTATAGGGCAAGATACTGCTTCATTAAAAGCTGAGCTAAAGCTGCCTTTCCATTTAAAATATGCATATCCCGTGAGGTAGAACCACAGAGATCTGTTCCTTCTGGCTACTTTGTCTCCATAGCCTTGCAAATGTGGTCCAGGTAGCATGCCCTTGCAGTGAGAATCAGAAATATGCACCATGCAAGACTCTCAGCACCATTTCAGAAAGGTAAATGCTTCCCTCTGGTCATCTGGAAGTGCACAGATGAAATTCCATCCCCCCTTTATTTCAGGGAGAATTTTGTCATAAAATGTATTGGACCCAACCTTTCCTTTGGCTTCCTTTGGTAATTTTTTCTGATGCTGTAGGCATTATAAGCCTTGTGCAATAAAGTAACATAGGTAACTCAAGAATTGCAGGTAATTTGGTGCTGAAGACAGATCAACAAACGCTGGTTTCAGCAGATTGGGGATGTATTACCCTGAATAAGGAGTTGTGTCTTAAGGTGAATGGGGCAAGGTTTAGTTTTTAGGAGGTTCACAACTCAACCTGTCCTTACATCACATCTTTTGACCTAGTTCCGTGAAACTGGTTCCATGATCCTTTTTAGTTTATTTGTAGGTTGACGGGGGCACAGAAAGATTACAAATCCTGTTTAAAATCTGTACAGCAAGACTTCTTTGATGTCCAGTAGGCCACAAGATACCCCAGGCTTCCCTAGGCACAATCCATGTCTCAAACTTTCCATCTGTAACACACAAGGACTTTTCCTGCCATTGTAAAGCACTTGGGGAGATGTCAGAGCTGTGCTGTAAGTGTAACAGACAGGGAAGTGAAATGGAAAGATTGGTGAAGCCCCAATGCTAAAATAGGATCCTCTCATCACTCCCACTTTTCTGATTTTCCTCCTGCAAGAAGGGAACTCAGGAATGGGAGTTGAAAGGGAGCAGCAGAAACCACTGGCTGACCTGGACATTAAGAGCATCAGAGAGGTGCAACTCTGCCCTAGGTACACTAAAATTTCTCTTGTATTGTTAACATTTTTACCTTTAATCAACACTTTGCAAACAAAACTGTACAAGGAGAAGCAAGAGCTGCTTGGGAAATTGGCACTGAGGTGCCAGCAAGTTGCTTGTGGTCCGTGGGTGAGGTGTTGACTTTTATTTGGTCCAGGTGTTGAATAAGATGTGGTAATTCGGGCACTTCTGGTGAAGAGCTGCAGTAAGCAAAGATCAGTGCTACTCTGCAATGGTTATAAAACAAAAGCTGTCATTCCCTAGGTGGGGATTGCCTCTTGCTCAGAAACAGAGTGAACTGTTCGGGTGCTCAGGGAAGCCTGTAGCTTTGGAACTTTCACACCTACTTGTCAATGTATCAGAGACAGCGATGAAAAAGGAAGGGGTTTTTTCGGGTTTGTGCTGCTGTTTCTGTCCTGCGCTTACCAGGACAGGCCATTTTCTCTGCTAATTGTCTTTTGCGTCCTGATTTTTGCCGACTTTAAGTCACTGCTTCACTATACCCATTATAAAACACAAACACCGGCCGTAAAATCTTTGCTAGATCAAATCTAGCGGAATTGGAAAACAGGAAGGTAGCAGTTCCCATTCACGTGGCTGTTATAAATTCATGCTGAACCTGACTTCCCAAAACACCCTGTTCTGAGGCAGCTTTGGCCTTTCACTTCGAATCTTAAACAGGTTTGTGCTTATTTCCCCAACCCCGTTCATCCTTCCCATTATGTTTCCATTCCTTCCATTTCCCACTGGGTTTGTAGCTATACTTCGTGCAGTGTGTTTGGGTACTTAAAGGATCAATCAGAGTGAAAATGAGGGGTGACCTGCTGACAGTTTTTGCTTCCAGCAGAGCATCACTGCTGTGAAGTAAGTCCAGTCTGCAGGTCAGGACTTGGAAAACATTGCTAATTCTTTTCCTGTAGGGAATCTCCTTGCGGGCTGGTGTTCTGGGTCGGCTCTAAGCTCAGCTGCACATAAGAGATTCAAGGAAACAAATTAGGGGAGGAAATGAAGGGCTGTGAAGTTGGGCCAGCAGTTAAGACTGAGTAGTTTTGTCTTTGCAGCAGGGATTTCAGTGCTGGTGTGATGCTCTGCTCTCTCCCTGGAATGGCAGTGCTTACTGTAAATATAGAATTGGAACGATTGACTATCATTTAAGGTAGATTTAAAGAGCTCTAAGAGCTGTAGTTCTTGAGATAGGTTTTCTCTTTGTTCCAAATGACTGGTAGTAATAGAAGCTATTATTAGCTGGGAAGTGAAAATGAAAGAATAGGGAGAAATAAAAAAATAAAGTGAAGAATCTAATGTCTCTAAAATCAGGCTTTATGTGCATTGGGGCCTATTATGGTTATTGTATCATTACAGTACAGATTTGAGGCTACTCCAAAAGCTCTTATTCTGCTTCTCCAGATCCAGCATGTTTGGTATATGTTCATGATCAGTTGTGAATTTCTTGACATTATAGTACTTGTTTTGGGGGATGACCAGGTATGTCTAATATCATCAATCACCAGAATAAACACTACCTTAATTTCATCTTACTTTACCCATTATCTAGGAAAATAAAACACTGTGCATAGGAGTGCTCCTATATTTGTTCTTCTATTAAGTAGATTTAAGTGGTTTTAATGGAGAAGGAGCTGGCTGTGCTTGAGGCTAACCTGGAGAGAAAAAAGCTCTGGGACTTTGCTGAGAGAATAAGAGGTGAATATGAGAGAGAGAAAGATGATGGGTGTAAAACAGCCCTGTGGGCAGGTGGAGTGAGCCTGAGAAGTTACTGCAGGCAGAGAAGGACAGACAGACTGACAGTAACTAGGAATACTTCCATAGTAACAGACTTACTTGTGCATCAAACCCAGGTGGGTGAAATATCAGACCTTGAAGTTTTTTGTTCTTTAATGCTGCCTGTCTCTCTTTTCCTTGCAAGCACCTGTTGCTCCTAATGTGTTTGGAAAGTTGGAATTCCTGTTCCCAGTGCGAATTTAAGGGTCTCATTGGCAGTGGTTTGTTCTCAATCCTTTGGCTGTAGTGGTGAGTGTGTTTCTTCACCACTGGGAGCCTAAACCCAAGCAAGGTGTTCCCAAGTTGAATTTTCTCCTTACTTTAGGCAGTTGGGTGATTCCTAGAGGAAAACTTCTGAAATTGTAGAACAAGAATAGGCACATAAGAGTAATTTTATAGTGCACTGTAACTGGAGTTCATGGCACTTCGTACTCAAGATGTGTTACATGTGTGTCATCATTTTTTTGGGAAACTAAAGAAATAAAGCAGAGCCTAGAGGCAAATTTCTTATCTCCACCCCAGTAGACCAGAAGAATATTTTGCATAACTGACTCTGTCCTTCCATGGCCCAACTCCATACAAAGGCGAAGAGCTGCTGAATCTGATCTTAACTGGGGCATTTTTGGAGTGATGTAATTTGGATCAAGGCAGGAGTGAAGCCGGGTTCTTCAGCTTCTCAAGCAGAGTACCAGGAAGAGGGCTAAAGCCTGTGTTGTTTTCCACTCATTAAACTAACAAAATGCTAATCAGCCTTATGGAAAGATTGCAGTAGATAATGTTACTGTGGCACCACTGTCTTATTGGGTGTGTTAGCCTGGTCCACTTTAAATGAGCTGATTGAAACACCTCAGCCTTTTTTGAAACCGATTCGATTTTGCCCATTGACTCCTTTCAGTTCTGTCACCATTCGAGGCAAGGAAGAAAAGACTGATGCTGAACTTGTGGGGCTGGGACAAATCCTGTGCTTCAGCTGCTGTTGTGTGCCAGCCTCTGCTGCCACCCGCTGCTGAGCTGCTGTGTCGATTTCTAGACATTGCATTAATCTTCCAATGCTGGAAACATCCATTTTTGAGTTAATTCTGAGTCAAACTGCAGTGTCTGCTATTGCTGAGTGACAAATCCATCAATCTTCTTTGCCTTCCCCTGGCTTGGGTCTGCTCATTGCTGTGAAGAAGCTTCTGGCCCTCCAGGGAGTTTTCTAAGCTGCATTCTGCTGGGAGCTGCCTGCTTTCTCCCTCTGTTTCTGTCTCCCTCTGTGTTCTAACTTCCCCAAGTTTTTTTCCAAGCAGAGGATGCTCAGCTCCTCTGGGAGAACCAGCAGCTTCCTTGCTTTCCTCTTCCTCCTGGAGATGCCCCTCCATCCAAAGTACAGCAGCCCAAGAGCAGGTAGAAAGACTGCCTTCCTTTCTGCTACTCAGCTTCAAAATTTCTAATTTAAATATTTTTAAATTATTTTTAGAAACATTTTAATTTTTGCAGGAAACAAATTGTTAGAGCTACCTTTCCAGAATCTATTCGTGGTCATCTGTTCACCTCTCACTGACTGCTTCTGTCCAAGTTGTCTGGTAGCAAATCAATTCAAAGGTTTATCAGCTTTGAGTCTTAGGCTGTATAATGTATTTCCAGAGTGTCTCCATTTCAAATTATCTGTTTTTTAATTCATTTGTCATGATTCCAAGTCAGAGTGGATATCCAGTGTTAAAGCACATGATTGGAATATGATGTGAGGATTGGTTTTTAAGGAGCAAGTTTTATAGAACTGTAGATGTTGTAGATTCTTCCCTAAAAAGCATATTTTGTTTCTAAAAAGCATATTTTTCCCCTCTGTGCAGGGACACCTTCTGCCTGTCAAGGTCTTGTTGTGGCAGTGAACTGTGTTGTGTAAAACTTAGATCCAGACCAAGATACACAACAAACTGCATTTCTACCACATTACCATCCAGGGGCACAGAAGGTTTTTCATTTCTCTATGCTTTCTCTCCTTCCTCCTGCAACCCATAATCCCAGATTTATTTTTTTACGTCAGTTTTGGTGAGATCACAGTTAATGCCTTTCCTTAAAGTTCTTAAAGAGTGGGAAAGCCATTCTCATCCATCTCACTCTCCAAGTCTTTTCTTATTTTTCTTCTGACTAGAATTCAGTATCCAGTTTCTGGCACCAAGCTAAGATAGCTTAAAATAATACCAATGTGTTGAGTGTCTGACAGGGGAATAAGAATGAAGAAACGTGACATACCTCATACTCAGATCCATTTTATGGTGTTCACCCCATAATCCTTTTATTCAGACATGTGTGACCTATGTGTTATCACCAATGGGCAGCCTAATGCTGCAGTAACCAGGGAATTTAAACTCTATATTTTATTCAACAAAACCTTTTTGTGGGTATTGGATGGGATCTCTTACTCTGCTTGCTTAGACTCAGAGTTCAGTGTTGCTGTTTTTAATACTTGATGTTGAACAATGGAGGAAAGAATGAATTTAAAATAGCAAATTTTGTATTTATGCTGACTAAGGACACGATTCTGCAGAAATTTGCCTTCTGGTGAGTTTGCAATGTTCTTTCAATGAACAGCAGAATTATATTTTTGGTGGAATAATAAGATTAATAAGGGACAAATATAAATATAATGGTTGTTGTATCTTTCTTGTGTTTTGATGGATTGGATTGTCTTGTCCATCCAAAGTAACTACTAGATTTATTTTTAATTTTTTTCAATAGTGCTGATAACCATGAGGGTGATGGAACTTTATTCTGTTTAGATGTTGAAATTGTAGGCCTGATAATACAACTCAGTAGTCATTGGCTGACTTGTCCTACACCAGTGAAATCCTTCTGTGCTTTTAGGGAGTATTGAGATGAACTCAGTCTGTGATCAGTTATTAATAAAGCCTGCTGAACATGTGCCCCATGTCCCAGTGAAACCAGTGAAATCCTTCTGTGCTTTCAGGGAGTATTGAGATAAACTCAGTCTGTGATCAGTTATTAATAAAGCCTACTGAACATGTGCCCTATGTCCCCATTCCTGTCTCATCCACTACAATTATCTAACAGAAATTTAATTATCCTTGAGATCACCAGCTCTGATCCAACTGAAGTGCACAGAATGACTGAACAGTTCTTTCAGTGATGGGCAACAGCATCACAGGAAGCTTGATTTTCTTTGGAAATGGGCTAAAATACTGTTTGAAACAGAAGCAAGTTTGAAAGCCAAAACACAACTGCATTACAATCAGGATTTCCTGGGGTAGCCACATTTTGCTGTTTTGGACAGACATAGAGAGGCTGGAAAAGTGCTTTTCATCTTGCCTTTAATGAAAACGTGTGCTGTTGTATAATTCATTTGCTTCTGACTCCTCCTCAAAATACTCACCTGGAAAAGGACTACTAATCAAAAGGACTAGTGATTTAGTGGGGCAAGAAACTAACATAAATTCAGTTGATTTGTTTGAGTTATTTTCCTTGTTTCTTCAATTTAAGAATAACACCTTGACTAAATGTGGTCAGGAGTTTTCTACACACACTTTAGGAAAATTCAGTCATTAAAAGATAATACAGAGGTTCTAGATATCATCACTTTGAATTGAACACCTGCAGATTGTGTATGGTACCTGGGAATGAGATTCAGCCAGAAGTAAAGGTCCAGAACAGGGATTGCAGGGCTGCCTGCTTCTACTTGCACTAGCAGACTTTTTAAAGCTAGCTGGCTGGCTTAAGGTAGAACAGCTTTTAATGACTGATGAACAACCACGTGGATCTCCATTCTCTCTGTACAAATAAGTCAGTGCTTATCCCCTGGTTAGGATGGCAGAAGGGAAAACGAGCTTGGATCTCTCAAGACAGTATCAGATTTATCAGGGGAGACAGTATTCTACAGCAGAGTGCTCAGTCCCTGCCTCAACAAGACTGAAACCTGCTTGGATCTACCATGAAGAGACACAATAGGTACAAGTGTGTTCATTTATTTTGGTGGGAGGTGGACTATGTACAAATTCAGTGAGGGCGGGAAAGTGACTTTTCCTACACCTGCCTGAGGATGTTCTTGCTCCTGCAAAGAGATACTAGAAAATAAAAGGTGGTAGAAGCATCACTGCAAGCATTTTTTCCCTGTTTTGCAACTTAAGTCAAAGGTGTGTGAAAGCCACATCATGGATTGGATCCTTCCACAGGCAGCAAGGAATGAAGGGTTGTGTCCTGGGAGAGCCCGTCTAGGGATTGGCAGCTTGGATGCTTGGTGAGGTGTGCTCTCTTAAACAAACTAAAGGGAATTTGCAGCCTTAAAATGTAAGGACCACCTGGGTCATGTGTCTTCCTGTGTTATTTTTGACATTATAGATTTAGGCACCAGTTATGAAACTGGGGAGAAACTGCATTTGCTGTCTGTCAAATGCTCCCTGCTTTTGTTGTTCTCCTTATCAGATGGACACCTGGAAAACTACCTAATACCTTCCTGTGATGTGGGATTGCTGATGCTAAACACTTCCTTGTATTCTTCCTTAGTGTTTTTTTAGAAGGTCCCATGATAATCCCTCGGAAATCTCACAGCTGTTGGTTTCATATTGTCCAGTTTTTCCTAATACTATGCACAAAGTTTTCTTAATTCCTTCCCTTTATGCTTAGCTATCTTCTTTTCTATCACTCTTGAGACACTTTGTTCAGACTGCATTATTTGCCAGTTCCTGGGCATCTTTTCCTCAAAGATCTGCAACATCAGCACTGTGAGTCACAGCAAGTTTTACCTCTTTATTGATCTTATTGAGCTTCTGATTCTGGGTGTTTGGAGTAATTTACCTTTTTTTTTTTTCCCTTGCCTTTTTCCTGTTGGTTTTCACAGATCATCTAACTGGAAAAATATGTGCTGACCCAATTTGCTTAGACAGTATCTTTTAACCCTACCACAGAGGAGTCTTGGAGAATATGGCAATTTCTCAGATTTAGAAAATGGGCTAGATTCAGGAGGAAGACATTATATTCTGAATAATTCTCTTGGAATATTTTTTTCTACTTCTAATTGTGATGCTTTCACTGCCAATTTTCTTTTTTATGGGCATGTGATGTAGACAGGTTGGGTTTTTCCTGGACATCTGCAGCCAGCCCATGAGGATGGGACACTGTGTGTGCTCAGTGGATATTCTGAAGATGTGAACTACGTGACTGTGTTAGCACCATGCATGATCTCACAGGCACAGCACAAAAAGGAGCATGAATAAAGCTGGGAGGTTTTGGTCAGCTCAGAGCTCAGGGAGAACATTCTTGTATCTACCAGAAACATTACCAGTCTCTCCAAAGAAGTTTTTCCATTGCAAGCTCTTCAGGGGTGTCAGTGCTCTGGGTAAAATTGATAGTGTCTGAAAAGAAAAATACCAGCAGGAAATACAGATAAACAGATTGTACACCTACATGTTTTGCTCAGTCCTTAATTTCCTATTAAAGAAATATCCTATGCATTCCCAAGGGACAAATTTCTTTGCAGGCAGTGACAACCCCTGTAGCTGTCAGTGTGTAAGAAAAGCTTCTGTTGAAAGATGTTATTAAAGAATCACATGTTCTGCTGATATAAACCTGATACTGCTTCAAATTTCCTATTACAGAAAGAAATACATTAAGAGTAGTCTGTAAAATAGTCCGTTTACCTGGAACCACCACCTTTTCTCATTGAAGTCATCATCTTTAATAGATAAGCTTTCCATTAAGAGCTAGTGAAGGTGCTGGTTTTTCTTTCAACATTTAGAAATAAGAACAATAAATGTGTGGGGGAAATACATCAATTTGTTTAGGAACATCAAAGTGTGTTCCTATCTGAAATATAGACAAATCGGTTCAGAGAAGGCTCCAAGTGTAAAATTATTGACCCTGGAGGATAAGATGCAGAATAACCTTCCTAGGCTGTACTTTGTCAATTTTCAGTAGTATTTGCAAGGTGAATGGTTTAATAGTCTCATCCCCCCTCAGCAAAATATTAACAGTAGATTGCATCACAGCTTTTCCTAAAAGGTTTTTTCCCTTTATAAATTACACTGCTGTAAAAGTATATTAATGTGCTATATATCTATTAATCTTCTGTAAGATAAAATGAATAAATCCAAATGATTGATATTACTCATAAAAGCCCATAATTGCCTCTTCCTTTCTGATCTGGTTGTTAATTTCTTGATGTGGTCTCAATTCTGGGGCCAACTGGTTGAGCCCTCTCTGTGGTGTGTCAGAATCCTGAAAGCAGTGGGGTCTCCAGGTGCTACATCCAAGTGAAGGGTGAAGGATTAAACCAGGAGATGACAGGGTTAAAATCACTTTTCAAATCTCCTTAAATATAAATACAAATCTCATAAATTAACATTTGAGATTAAATTCTTCTTTCACATGGTGCTAAATTTGAAACCCACCAGGCAAAAAAAAAAAAAAAAAAGAAAAATCTGTTTTATTCAAAATGCTTTTGGGCCATCTATTCAAGAAATGCACTGTCTTCCTGACACCTCAAATAGGAAACAGTCCTGGAGGTATTGCCAAGCAAGAAAGAACAGCTCATGCTGTTACATACTCAGTATGTATATGTAAGACAACATCCTGGGAAGTTAGCAGGTGAATTCTGTTCTTTAAGTTTTACAACACAAATATGACTTGTTTCAGAGAATGTGTACATTAGAAGCGAGGGGAAGAAAATGCTAAATTCAATTAAATGCTGTCAGTCAAAGCCTAGAACTTATATAATCACCTTTGGTCCAACATCAACAACTGTCAACAGTATATTTGAAAATAACTTTTTAATGAAATCTGAAGCAAACAAGATTGTTTAAATCATCTTTGGGAAGATTAGTTTCCAGGGGGAGTTATTCTGTTACACTGTGATTTCCAGTAACTACGTCAAATCTCCTCAGCAGTGATAGTGATTATGGACAGAGTGATTCAAAGTGCATCTGTGAATTCAGACTGCAGTCTTACAGGAGAACAAGATCCCCCTTGTTCCTGATGTCTGCTCAGAGTGTGCCTCATTACCCACTGCCTTCTGAGCCTCACTCCAGCTGCTTTTCACTCAGTTGTCCCCTCATCAAGGCAACAACATCCCAGCTTGGAGGCAGAAGTGTTTGGGAGGCTGTGTCAAACACCTGGACAAAGTAGATGACATTCCTCTGCTCTCTCCTCATCCACAGATCTAGTTTTTTGATAAATATTTGGCAACCAGTTTAGTCAATCATGGTAAATTTAGTAAAGCCATGGCAAATCTACTCTGTCTATTCCCAGTCATCATCTTGGCTTCCTTAGCAGTTCAGACTTTAGAAAGGATGTGCCCCATGATTTCCCAGGGGGCTGAAGTGAGTCTGAGCAGCTGGTCATCCCCCAGACTGTTTCTAGTCCTTTTGAAAACACTTGCTGTATTTGGGGTCTTTCCTGGTTGTCTCCCATTCTTCAAAACCTTTCAAACCAGATAGTGAAAAGCCTCACAATAACACCAGCTGGCTCTTTCAGCACTCTTGAGTGAAACCCACACTCTGGGCCATGTTTGGGTTCAGATTGCTCAGGGGACCCCAATTCCCTGCTCTCTCTGACTGATAGTAGGGATTGTGTAGAGAATAGAATAAAACTTCAGAGGACTTGAAGTTGCGCAAGAGCCAAATGGATTCCTTGGAGTTCAATATGATATCACTGAGACAGGCACCATTGGTTTTTGTCTATTGATGGATGCTAAATGATCATCAAGCTAAAATTTAAATAATAATCTGCAAAGGAATAGTTTTCATTCACAATTTTCTCTCACTGGGTGAGATTCAATGTTTGTTCAAAAAACATTTGGAGAACAGCATTAATGTGGGTTAGCCCCAATTTTTTTTTCTGATTGAAAACTCAGAAATGGTTTTCTTAAAATGCTGATTATTAAATTCTTTACTGTGTTACATTTTAGCAATGCTTACAGATAAAGAATACATGCTTAAGGCAGGCATGGGAAGAAGATGTGTAATTCTTTGTAAGTCTCATCCTTCTGAATTCAGTCAGAGTTTTATGGAGAGCAAGTACAGAGAAAAAAACTCCAGCCTGGTCTTTGACTCAGAGTAACAACTTCTGCTCCTGCAAAAATTATTCACATTTTTAATGTTAGTTTGTGTCCTACACATTGAGGGCTTGTAGAAAAATAATTTGAGAAATTCTAGATAGGCAAATGAACTTCAAAGCAGTTATAACAGCTGAAAAATGTATCAAATGTAGGGATATTTTTCAGCTATGGAAAGAAATTAGCATTAACCACAGTTGAGCACTTGCAGTTTTCTGCCATACAGGAACTTCATTCTCCCCTCAGTCTGTGAGCTGATGTAGTGACAAGCTGCAGAGAGATGACAGATTTCGCTAAGGATTTGGAGTCTGAACACCTGTGCAGTGTCATGCATTTGAAAATAGAATGTGACAGCAAAACACATCAACCTTCTAATGTCCAAATGGAAACCACGGGGTTGTTTTCTTCAGCTTTTATCCAGAGAAATCACTTTCAATCATCACTGGCCAAGTGAAAATACAAAGCAAGGCTGTTGTGTTGTGCTCCAAAATAAACAGGAACAAGTCAGAATGGTAAGCACAGGTGCACAGAAAATATTTAGTGATGCCCATTTCTTTTTCCTCAGTGCTGTTGTGCATCTCTGAGGCTGCAGGTTATTAATGATCCAGAGGAAACCCTCAGAGATGGGTTAGGAGAGGGCTGTCAAACAAAGCTGCTCTGCATACCTTGACTTCTGCGAGAGTCACTCAACTCTCCAATGAATGCATCAGAAAAAACAACCAATACAGGTTTTCTGTTTCCTATAATCTTCTCTCTGGGAGAAAAAGAAGCATAAACCAAGGGCAAAAAGATAAAAAGAGGCTTGCTTGATTGCAGGGTTAGATGTGTGCATTCTGCTCTCCTCTGGAGCCTGCGTCACTGGCAGTGGTGTAAGGGAACATCTCTGCTGCCCATCTCCCTTAACAGTATCCTTGAAACATTAATCAAATTGTAAGCACATAATTTATTTTTTTTTTACAGAGGGAACAAGGTTTCCCAGTCTGCCAGAGCCTCTGAGCCCTCTGCCAGGCTGCTCTGCTCTGCTCTAAGGTTGAACATAATTACTGGGCAGCACCATGGGCTGCCCAGGAACCCAGTCTATCCCATTTTCCCCATTACACGATGCTAACCTTTCAGCAAGTGTTCTTTCTTCAGCAAAACCTTTGTTTTCAGAGATCAGATGTCTTGTCTTCATACTGAGTACAATAATTTTGAGAAGTGGTTTTGGCCTCTCTTCTATTGCAATCCTATTAGCTGTGTTTAGAAGGACATTTATTCAGTGTTTTGGGACAAGATTTTTATGTGATTGTACGATGGGGAATTAAAGAGGGTCCATATTTAGCTCTTCTGTGCTCTCATTCATGGATGAGAAAGAAACCTACTTTAAACTCAGACAAGAATTAGCATTTTGGATGACAAAAGCTATCACACATGAATGAGTTGCTTCTTAAAATCAACGAAATAAATTAGACTCCCTGTTTAGGAGCATCTGGCACCCTTAGAACCTAGTTCATATAATGATGTCTCTGTTTGTTAAAAAGAATTATGTAACAATATGGTTGATTTATTTCAAGATGATTGGCTTAGCAACTTAATTGGACTATGCAGTATACCAGAGCACACAAAAAAATAATTTAATTAGCTGATTTGTTTGTGGATGACTGCAAGCACTGCACATCAGGCTCAGCTCCTTTAGAGGTGAGCAGCCGTTTGATCCTGTGAGGAACCAACCCTTGTCGGCTTCCACAGAAACCATGCTCACAGCCAGGGAACAACAGCACCACACAGGGTTCAGGTGTTGTCAAAGCCCACAGGAACCTTCCCTGGAATCCAAGGAGCTCTGTGACTCCTGCCAGGCTCAGGAACCTTCCTGGGAAACAGCAAGGCAAAAATGTGCCATGAAGAATAAAACTCGTTTTCTCCCTCTGTGGCCTCTCTTTTATCTTGAGCTGATATTCCACCTTCCAGCTCCCAAATACTATTAACATCCTAGAAAATTTGCATGCTGGATTTTAGATTCATCCTGGTGCAAAGTTTTATGTCCTCTGTTTCCAGGATACTCATACATGAAAAACAGGCATTTGCAACACCATTTGACTCCTTCATGAGGTCACCACCTCCCACCTGAGACAGAACAGTACTATTATTATTATCATTATGGTTATTTTTGTTATAAGAATAAAAATAAACCTCTTAGTAACATAAGAGTAACATGTATTGTAATTTATTCAAATTACTTAATATCCAAGTTGTATTTTCAGACTAGCACTTCACAGTGGTTCAAATAACTTTCACGATCTCTCCATTTTATTTCAGTTCCAGATGCAGCTAGGAGATTGCTGACTTGTGGGAAAATTCCACTTAAGTGTTTACTAAGTTGTTTCTATAGTCTAATTTTACACCAATTGAAATAAAATTAGAGGTGTGGATGTTGATTTCTCCTGTGTTGTTACGTTAAAATACTTTGTCCCACGTGATTTCCTTTTTCCATTTCTATAATTGAACAGCGAACTCCCCACTTCTCTCCCACCCCACAAAGCACACAAAAAACCCAAGAAAAAAACCTAAATTACAATCAGAATAAGGATTTTACTTAAAACATAAAAGAAGAAATAGGGCTGAAATTCCTTACTTATTGCACCCTGTAGTTCGTAGATACAGCTGCACATCTGGTGTGTGAGATAATGCACTGTTTAGAGACCATAGTAGAACACAGAAAATTGGAAATGAGTTTCAAGTCTTAACACTACATTTCTTCACTACTGGGAGCAAGTAAAGCCCTGCTTTTCACTCTTTTTGTAGGTTGTGTGATTTGATTCCCCCTGGTTTTTTGCTCTGTAAATAATATCTGCATGAAGGAAACAAGGAAAGGAATGGTTCTGTAAGAAGTATTTTGTGCAGAACAGCGAAGAGGGTTTTTTATCAATCCTCAGACCATATACCAAAGTTTAGTTATGATGTTAGCCACAGGATAAAAAAAATAAGAAATGGGTGGAGCAATAAAAACAGCATGTGTGTCTTGTTCATTCACTTACCACATAATATAAACCATTAAAGCCAAAGGCAAAGGGGGTTTGCCATTCTCTGCAGCAGGATATTCTCTAAATGTAGAACATCAGACCTGATCTGACCTTTTAGCACTTCCACACACTGGTTGGAGCATCACAGCCTGGCTGCAAGGCAGGGAAGCAGCATCCCAAACCAGGGAGAGGAGCAAACCAGAGCACTGTGGCCCTTCCTCTCCCTCCAGCCTGTTTATCCCAGGTACTGACCATGGAGATGGACAAAAGCAGCCAAGTGAAGCATGTTGTTGGCACTCCAAAGAAGACTTCTCCCCCCAAGTATTGAGCAGCAATGAACTGCACATCAGAAGATTTTGGACATTTTGATCCATATTCAGCTGTCAGAATTTTTGCACAATTTAAAGAAAAGTTGAACCAGAGTTGTAAGACATACAACAAATCTGACTAATGAGGCGTTGCACTTTTCTGGCTGGACAGAGATCTGCTGAGATCCTTCTTTTCTGGAGCATGATGTGGAAATACAAATTCTGCTCAGTGAAGTAACACAATCAAGCTCCTTGTTCCCTGAAGGTGGATGATAACAATCCTTGTTTCTCACTGAGTGCAGCCATCCTGCTCTCCTCTATGCATGGCTTGTGGACAGGAGAAGCTGCTGTGCCTCAAACAGGAGCTGGAAGGTTCCCAGCCTCAAACCCAGCTAAGAAGATGGGGAAACCAGATTTATTTACCAAATTCTGGGCCAAAATCTGTAGTAGACTACCTTGCATGTACTCTGGTGAATTTGATGGCTGTGACTAGTCCGGATTAGGTTTGTACCAGTGGGTGATCCAGGCACACAGGGAAGTGGCACAGGGCTGTGCTCCATTTATCCTTATCCCTGCAGCATCACAGGCAGGTAGGACAGGCAGACAAGCCCTTCCTGAAATGTTTCATCACAAGAGCTGGCACTCCTGTAGGTATCAGAAGCTGTGATGCAATTTGATGTAACAAGTTTATTGGCCTGATCATGGAGACTCAGAGACTTATAAAATCACATTTTTATTACTGATTCAGTCACGCACATACATATTTATAGCTTTGTAATTGATCACATAGGGCAACACATTAAATTTTAATACAGGGAATTACTTCCTGTCCCTGTAGAACCACCTTTTGTATCCACAGGAGACTGTTTAAAACATTTACTGCAGAGCTGCTTTTATGTCTGTCATACACTTATTACCAGCTTTGGTCTAGGCAGTTACCTTTAGATTTGTTTCCTTCTTTGATCTCCACAATCTGTGGGAAAACACACATTAAGAACAAGAAGGACTGCGTGACTTTTGAAGCCTGGCATCACTTACACATCACCAGTTTTTACAGCTTCCCTTTATCAGCTCACATCTCACATCTCTTATTCTAAAAACCTGCTTTTCCTAACCCCTGAATATTTGGGGTTTGAAATTACTCAGGGCACTCGTCCCCAAATCTATTCATGACCAGTGCTTAGGTTTCTTATACAGACTCAGAATTTGACAATTTAATGAAAAACACCTCATTTTGTTCAGTCAGTGTGTGAATTAAGAAGTGACTATAAGTCTTATTAGCAATTTTGGGTCCTTCTGAACTGGTTTATTCAACTTCTTAAATAGTAGTGAGAACTGACTACTGCAAATTGGTAATTTTCAGAGTAAATCTTAAATTAGCAAAGTCTGTTTTGGAAGCAGATGCATTATTTGCCAGGGAGGTTAAGACTGTGGTCAGCTGAAAAAAAGAATAACCCCAAAAGAACTCTGAAAACCAAGGAGTTTAAGGAACACTTTGGTTTTGTCACCCTGCATGGTCAAGTTCTGGAGCAGGGAAAAATCAAAGGGGTTGTTAGGGGAGTGGAGATAGGAGTATCCATGGAATCTTCCTGGCTGAAGGTGTCCTTGCCCATGGCTGGGGATTGAAACAAGATGATCTTTGGGATCCCTTCCAACCCAAACCATTCTGTGATTCTATGATTATCTGAACTTTGAGGAGGGGAAAAAAGTCTGCTGTAAGTGAAGACAGACAAGCCAACAGAGCTGAGATTTCTCACTGAGGGCTTATCTAAACTGACCTCAGGTTCAGGCCTTTGGGGGTTTTGCAGGTTTGGGTTCCAGCTGGCTGGATCTACTAATCCACTGATATTTGCATTCCACTTTGCATTATTTGTGCTAACACAGGAGTGATTGTTTCAGGTTATGCTTTTATACAGCCTTTCCTGTAAAACACCACTGGTGTACTCTGAAGAGAACACTTCCCCCTGCCCTGTTGCTAGGATTGTGCATTTTCTGGGGTATATGTGCACCTTAAAAGCCACATGCTAAAGCACCGTTCCCCTCATCCCCAGGTCCCCTGGATGATTTATCTGCTGTCAGGGTTTGTTTCACCAACTGCCAGCACCCTGCTAGTACAGTTCTTTTTACACAACCTGGAAATGTTATTCTTTATATGCCAATTGGAATACATCAAATGCATAGTGAAATGAGACCAAATTTACACTTGGGGTTATGTGCCCTGTAATTCACAGTAAAAGAATGATTGGAAGATGTAAAGATGTGTTGAATGTACTCCTTTCTTGTTTGATACAGATGTGGAGCAAATAGGTTTGAAATTATATTTTTGCATGCAAATGACAGCAATTTGTATTAACTCCTATTGTGCTAGAATGTAACATTTTCATCTGAGCCAAGCCTTTCTGTCTTCAGATCCTCTTTCTGTTCTTCCAGTGCATTTACAACAATCTTTGATATTAATTATCTTGGTATATTCTTGCAAGGAAACAAACCAGGCACGTGTTGTGACATTCTTCCAGGCAATCTAGGTGTCAAACTCATCTTCCTTTGTTAAACACAAGTCATGGATTTATTCTATCAGGGCAGATGACTGACCAACTTCTAATTAAGCCCTGTTAAAACTTGCACGGTGACTGGATTTCAAATTTGAACCTTGTCGTTTTCAAAGCGTCTTAAACCTGTCATTTTGGTTTTTTTCCAAAAAGGAATTCTGATTTTCCTATTCTTGGGGACATAAAAATGCCTGAATAAATTAAAAGAGATTAAAATTGGTTTTCAATAGGACCTCACAGTATGAAGTCACTGTTAGTACACCATTATGAGGAACACAATGACTGCAGGCGTGGCTGGCTCATGCCAGGCAAAAGCTAATATTGTTTCACCTTAAAACTTAATAATCAGGCAGCCTCAGTCAATGATTTTCTCTTCTTTAAGAGAGTAATTCATTTAGGAAAGCAGCATGCATGCATGTGCGTAGGCAGCAATAAAATACCTCCAAGTGTCCCAGTGTGCTACCTCAAGCTAAGTGCTTTGAAAAGGGAAAAGAATTTTAATTTAATTTAGAAAACTTCTGTGGCCTTCCATGCATTGAGTAGGGAGGACACAAGCTGTGAGCAGGCATGGGGACAGGCAGCTTCCAGCACAGCCCCACTGGCTGATGGTGGGGAGGAGGACAACCCTCAGCCTGGCCTTCATCCCAAACCTGTGCTGTCATCTGGAGCACTTGGGGAAAGGCAGTGACAGATTGCCCAGGAAGGGACAGGTTTTGGTGCAGTCCTGGGGTGGTGCTCACTGCCAGGCTTTTCCTGCACTTCTCACGTGCTTCTGGCACAAAGCTTTGAAGCAGAAATATTTTCTTGGGGAGATGCCATGAATGCACTGAGCAGCTCCCAGAGCTTGGTCTGACTGTGCTGCTCAGAGTGCATTAATGACAGCACACGTGGGCAGCAGCGTTTCCAGGAAAAAACATCATCCCTGAAGAAAACAACAAAAGTTATTCTCTTCTCTGGAAGAGGAGAAAAAACTCTTCTCTGGAAGAAGTATTTTTAGTCAATCTCCCCTGTCCCTGCCCAGCTGATGGATTCTTGGATACATCCACACACTTCCTTCAAGCAGTGGGAGGATTCAGGAGGAATTCAAGAGTCACTGGATAACCCCAGTTAACTGGTTCTGTAGTAGGAGCCTGCCAGGAACTTGGGGTGACCACAGCTTTTCTGAGATGTCAGTGCTGAAAGCACTGGGAGCACTGAAAGCACTTTTCCACTGGGAGCTTTCCACACTGAGCTCTGTGGTGACCCTGCCTGAGCCAAGAGTGGTGCCAGAAAAACACCTTTTAATGCTTTAAACAGAGCATTTCCTTCCTAACCCAGCTGAGGGAAGGAAGTGCACACTCTGACAAGATGCACTAAACTGTGAAAGATGGGGCAAAGTCCAGAAACTTGGGATTTGTTTCTGCTCACTCTCCCCTGGCTCCAGTTGTCCCCCACTAAAGGCAGGGGAGTTTGGAAGCACACACGCTGTTCTCCAGGTGTGGGATCTTTATCTCCATCACGTCACTGGCAGGTTGTTAGAAAATGCAGCCTGCAGTGAAGCAACACAAAAAAATCTTATGCTTGATTTAAATAATGGTGTTCATTGCCTATTAAAATGTAACTTTTTGTTTTAAAAAAAGATTAATTAAAACGTACAAGAATGCAATTCAGTTACATTTAATGCTTCAGCCCAGCTCACTTTTCATCACTCATTCCCAGAAGTAGTATTCAGGGAAGCATGGCATTCTCAGTTCTGCCATTAAAAGCACAAATGACTATCAAACCTGTTCTTTTCAACAGCCTGGCTCAAGTATCACCATTGTTAGATTTTTCATAACATATTACTTTGGTCATTACTGTTTTGCAAGATAATTGTATCAGTGATCTAACTTTTGACAGGATCCAAAGTGGCTGAAAATAGTTCACTGCAGCACCTTTGTCTTTTAAAGGCCATTTGGGGCTTGTTATTTTAATCCTTGTGCAGCCTGATTTATCACTTCAAACATCTGTCAGCTGTGCTTTGTCTTGAAATTGATAGTGATAGTGTTACTGATTTTTCAAGAGCAGCTGGTAGAGGTTCATTAGTTAAGCTCTCAAAGGGAGTAGATAACTGTAATATTTTTCTTTGTTAATCATCTCTTACTCGTAATAATACAGAGCTTGAAATCTGCTAGAAATGCACAGCTTCTCTTTGTTTGTAACTCATCAGAAGCATTCTTTCATTCTTTTAATCTGGTTCGATTATTAAAACTCTCCTCTTCATAATGCAGTAAAAAATTGAATAATTGCACATGAGTGGGAAGAGAGAAAAACCAGCCTTTGCTGTGTCACATTTCGCACTGAGAGAGGTCATCGGGATCTCAGAGTTCACATCCAAACACAAAACAACTCCAAAGAGGAGATTAAGGGCTCTTCCATAATTGATTTTTAATTTAAACTTTACAAGGCATAAAAAACCCTGATGACAACTTCAGTAAAGTCAGGTTCATTTCTAACAGATACAGCAGTTTTCCGTTCACGCTCTTTCCCTGCCACTCAAAACAGCCTTCATGGTGAACTGCTATTCTTAAAACATTTCCCCCCAGAAATGTTTGCCAGCCAGGCTCCAGCTGAGCACCACGGTGGCTCCTGCCCAGAGCTTCCAGGGACTGGAGCATCTCCCTGGGACATCTCCTGCAGCTGAGAGCGGATCCGCGCTAGTGCTGCTTCTCACACGCAGATAATTACCGCTTGAAATTAGTATTTTAATGAACTGATCTGGCAAACGTGGAGCAAAATCTCCCAGGCATTAAGGAAATAAGCAGGAAGGGAAATTATTAACTGTAAAGTTCAGCAGAGGGCTGGTTGGCAGGAGCCAGCTTGGCAGAGGGGCTGAGTGTCCCCACTTTCCTTTGCTTTCCTTGCTTTCCACAAGAAGCTGAGTTGGGGTTTGGTCCTGCAGGCTGCCCTGGGTTTTAGGGACAGGGATTAGTGGGATTTGGCAGTGCCGGATCAATGGTTGGACTCGATGATGTTTTTTACAGTCTTTTCCAACCTAAATGACTCCATGAGCTGCACCTGCAAGCAGCGCAACTTCAGTGTAGATTGAAAACACCTGGCACATCTCACAGCCTTCCCAGGTGAATAGGATTGTCTTCTAAATGGCCCTAAAAGTAACCAAATGCCAGATCTCCGTCCTAAAAGCACATCTCAGTTCCATAAGACAGTTCATGTGTCTACAATAGCAGTGAAACTCAGTGCAAAATAGATTGTGAGAATTCAGCCTGAATATCAAGAAAATTCACAGAGTGACTGAAAAAGCCAGTCAGAATCAGTGGGGCTTATTTGGTGCTAATACAATAATAATAATAAAGTTTTCTGTATCTGCTGTATCTCAATTTGATGTTTTTATACAATATTTTTTCAGACCCTTCACAGAAAGGTTTACATTTCTGTTACTTCCCCACCCTTCCAGAATGCCTCATATATAGTAAAGAACTAAAACTACTTAGTGATATCTAAGAAAAAAATGTACAAGTTGTTCCCCAACACACATAAAAATAAGAGACCTAATTTTGATCTCAGAGATCTCTAATTTAGATTTAAGGTGGGGGAGGGGAACCCAAAGACTCAAAGTTTTCAATAAGAGAATTGGTTCACATTTTTTGGCAAGAAACATTTCTCAGAACAATTTTTCTGTTCTCTCAGCAAAAAGGTAGATCAATTCAATGCATGGATATAATTTAAAAGCAATCTATGCTCTAAGCAATTTATCCAATTGCGGCTGGAGGAAACACTTCAGATAACCCAAAGCTACTTGTCAGGGTTGTGAAAAAGGCACATTTTTGAAATAGGAAATCTTTGCAGGCTTTATTTTTAATTTTCACTCTTTTCTTCTGCTGCTTCTTCCTCCCAGTTTTGTTTCTCTACTGAAGTGCTGTTTTAGTAAAATAATATTTTGCTTGCTTGCACAAATTGGAGAATTTTAAAGTGGGGTGTTTTTTTTCCCTGTAAAATATGATACTGAGTTTGAAGTGTCAATTTTGTTTAAAAAATATGCAATGAAATTGTACCTGGGAAATTTCTCTCAACATACCCCTTTTAGATTTGTAGTTTTGTCTGTGGCTTATTGGGATGTTATCATTTCATATTCCCATTTGAATTAAAGATTTCTACCTGTACCTTTGCTGACCTTTGGGTGGATGCAGGTGTGACAGAGATAAATCAGCAACAGGACAAGAGGTCATGGTCTTAGCTGTGCCAGGGGAGGTTTAGGTTGGACATTAGGAGGAATTTCTTCACAGAAATGGTGATTAGGCACTGGAGTGGGCTGCCCAGGGTGGTGGTGGAGTTACCGTCCATGGAAGTGTTTAAGGAAATCTGGATGTGGTACTCAGTGCCATGGTCTGATTGAAATGGTGGTGTTTGGTCACAGGTTGTACTCAGTGATCTCAGAGGGCTTTTCCAGCCTTAATGATTCAATGATTCTGTTTACAGGCTGAAAATCTAACGGGCTGCAAGGTTCAATCATGAAGGCTTTCTTTTCTGCTGAAGCATCTTCTCATTGTATTTTTAACTGCAAAAGGCTGGGTAAAATTGTTAAAATAATCCAATTCTGTTAGTTATTGAACAGGGGATTTCTGGCTACCTTCCCTGAGTAAAAGAAAGTTGCAGTAGCATTTAAAGATTTCTAAATTGTAACCTCCCTTACTTGTCTGGGGGATTTTGAGAAGCCTGAGGACTTCTCATCTAAGGATTTTGAGAACTCTGCCACTGCCCAGCTGGAGATCAGCCCTCCTGACTCCCAGCTCTGTAGTTTCCCCCCATCATGGATATCTTTGCTGGATTTGGCACATTGAACCCCACAGTCCCTCTGTATCACTGGGTTCAAGATGAAACAGAAATCAAGCAAGTGAACTCTGAATTTGTGACTTAATTTCATCTTTGCACCAGAGTGTTTTGAAGAGCCAGTCGTTGTCCCAGAAGAGAGAGAGCCAGGCACAAGATCCTGCTAGTGTTTATTTACTTACAGTTTAGCAAGGATGAGGCTGTAGAGCCTAGAAAGGCATTTTGGGTGCCTGAGGAGTGAGGGCACCCTCAGCTACAAGGTTCTGCCTCTCTTCTGGATATACACATCCCACCAGCTCAGTGCTTGGTGGATTAGAGAATCACAGAAGGGTTTGGGTTGGAAGGGATCTTAAAGCTCATCTAAATCCAGCCCCAGGCCATGGTGGGCAGGGACACCTCCCACAGGACCAGATTGCTCCAAGCCACATCCAACTCGGCCTTTTTGCTTCATTGCAAAGCAGCTCCACAGCATCCTGAAAAATAAACCTGTGACTGGATGGAACAAACATGGCACTTTTACACAGTCCTGCTGAAAGATATTGCTTAACTCCCAAATTCCTCACAGCATTCCTGACAGCAATCACATCTGCAGCCATAAAACCCTCCACAGCCTCTGTCTTTGAAAAAAAAATTTAATAATCAGTAAAGTTCAAGCTCAGCTTGTTGTGATGAATTATTGGAGCCCGTCATCATTTTCTTGGGGGAAAAAAAAGACTAAAAGACTATAATGGAACATAATTTTATGGTTTTTTCCATTTAATTGATGAAGGGCTGAGTTTTTATTAATATTTCTGGGCTCCAGTGTAAGATGCTGAAAAAGCTAATATGAGATCATTGTATCTGGTTAATGTGTGTGCTTTGCAAAATTGATAAGCCCTGTCAAGACATAAATTATTTAAAATTTGATAAATGCATTGAAATCACTGAATTTTCAAACCGATAAAGCAGAGTTATTTCTCTTCCTCAACACACGCCCCCCTTCAAACTGGGGCTTTTATGTAGTCACTCAATGGGGCCACATTATCCCATGGCCTGTGAGGCTCCAAAATCAGCACAGGGAACCCAGAGAGGTGTCCTGTGCTGCTGCAGAGGGGACACATGTGTAAACCCATGGGACATTTGGGCATGGAAGCAGCAGAGAGTGAGGATACCACTGGAATCCTCCCCAGTATCAGTTTTTCACTGGTGAAACTGGGAGCTAGAGGAGTGGTGGTACCCCTCCTCTCCTGCAGTGGGATAAAAAGCTCCCAGTGAGCAGCAGAATGGTGCTTCAGAGCTGTTTATTCCAACAGACCAATTCATTCTAGCTAATTGCTGAGAGTTTTGAAATGATTCCTGGCAGGGGTGAAGCTAAAGGAATGATTGCTGGTGATTGATGAATAACCTGGATAAAATTCCCAAAGCACCAGAACTATTAACTCTTGCATCGGGACACCTGCTTTTATTTAGTGCCTTGCCCACAGAGAAAGGCACTGCAGTGAGTTCCAAATGAACCCAAATTTGGGCAAACAGAGAAAATAGAGCATTTACTGATACCAGTGTTTCATCAGTGTCAGCTCATTTCTCAAAAACAGCTCACAGGGAATGTTATTTAACCCTGCGCTGCTCTGCCATGATCAGGATGGAAGGGGGAGAGTTTGAAGAGCAGTGATCCTCTTTTAGAGGAGGGCACAGGAAGAACCAAAGGTTTGAAGTTTAAAACTCCACAAATATAAACCACAGTGCACTGATTTGAGCTGTTCTCGCTGTTTATGCAGTGAAAGAAAGCAGTGAGATGTGCTATGGATGGGGCCACGGTTGTGTTTCTTACTGGAAAATATCTACAGGCAAATGGAAATTTTAGGGTAACTGGGTGCCATTTTACAGCCTCTGTAATAGGGAAAAAGATTAGGTGATTTCTGTTAGGAAATCGATGGCTTGGAGGGAATGGGAAAACACCAGTGCAGCAGAGGAGAACTCCAGCAATAGCCATCTGTTCAAATGGATACACTAACTTCCCTAAGCTGGTGTTTTTCAAATACCCTACCAGCAATATTTTTCACTATAGTGATGCATTATAGTGAAATGGAAAGATGCTGAGGAAGTAGTTTTTTCCAGCATGTGCTGCATTCTTTTAATACAGATTTTTTTATTGCCCGGAAATTGCTAACCAATGTGAATAAACAGCTGAACAAAGCCATTGGCCCTTCCTCACTAACAGCAAAATGCAGCCAGCGAGGGAAGGGCCTTGGGAAAAACCAAGTGTTACGAGTTCTCTTATACTGCAGAAAGCTTTATTCAAAACAGGAAAAAAATCTGCACTCCTCAAAGGTTTTACATTACAAAAGCACAAACACTATTCACATCTCTGAGCAGTGTCCCCTCCTTCCTGCTGCTGTGGCAGACACTGAGCAGAACCAAGCGGTTCTTTGTTAAATTCTTTTTTTACCCAATATTTGCAAAACACAACCAATTTACCCCCTCAGACACAAAGTCCCTTCCCTGCAGCCCTCTGAGATGACAGAAGTTCTGTCAGCTCCTGGATCTCACTCCTGTAATGAAATTAGTGGAACAAGACAGCACTAGGATGGAGCAGAGTCAAGAATTAATGCTGTGCAAGACTGAAGAATCCCACAGCCTTGCAAAATACTTCAAAAAAGAGGAGGAAAAAGATACTCAAGCAAAGTGTAAGGTACAGGTTTCTGCAGTGCCTAGGGATTGCTGTCTGGGCCTTAAACAGGAGTATTACATTCTTATAATTCAATTTATCAATTATTTCACATTCCTGTGTTATGAAAGCTGTTTTGTTGCCACATGAAATAGCCCAGGTCACTGTAGCTTCAGGGGTGTGTTTTGTTACCCAATGAGTAAACCTCATTTGGTGTAACAATTACATAAATAAAAGTAGCAGAAGTGTAGCAAGGCACAATTCTGTGATTTCACCATCATGGGCTTGAAATACTTGTGCCTTGATATGTTATTGATGTGGCAAACCTGCCTGGCTTTTGCATGTGTTAATGTTTCCCACCCTTCAGCCATCCCCAACCCCATACCCACATATTTCTGCTTTTCCTATCAGAGCCTTCAGCAAGGCACCCCAGGGAAAGCAGCACTCTGCCATCTCATCTGGTGTGAGAGCCCCCAGAAGAGACATACACTGAGCACATGGCTCAATGTCCTCTGCATCTCATAAGAGGCAAGGGGAGAAAAGCCAGAGAGCCATTGCAGGATTTCAATAAGCATTGCAGAAGACAAGTAGCCCAGGAGGATATTTGAGGGTGTTCCTGTGCCCTTGCCAGAGGACAGTCAGAGCTGGGTGCAGACACCAGCAAAGCCAGATTCCCCTGTAACAAAACAGCTTTCTTTCCTTATATTTCACCTTAAAATATCCAACCACTTTTCCCTCTGACTCAGTTACTAACAGCAATACCAGCTGTAGGTGCCCATGGTTTGAGTGGTCATTAGCATTTTAAATAGCATTTCATTTAGCCATGCAAATGAAGAAAGTTTCTGGTATTCCAGCATTAGCAGGCCCCTGGGCCCAGCTGTAATCTAGAAATGCAGCAGAAAAGCCTCTTTTTTGTGCTTCTCAAGGCCTCAGGTCAGGTTTGGGATGGGTGAATGTGTGCAGCACTTCTTGCTTCATGTGAGCAGAGTCACTTCTCTGCAGCAGGGGAGTGATTTCCCTGGCAGTGCAGATGGCCAGCGTTCTCAGCAGCACACAGCTGATCCTGGACTGCTGACAGGCTTAGGAGTGGCTGAAGAACCACACATAAACATGACAGAGCTTCACCAGGAACTTTCCATCACAGCAGAAGTGATGTTTCCCCCAGCATCATTATGACAGCGCTATTTGGGCTGGTACAGATCAGCATCTGTCACTGTTTCCATTAGAATCTCCTATTTCCCCGGGTTCCTAGCTCAGCCATAAAAAAAAAATATAAGACAGAGGCAGAAAGTTGACATACAAGGTCTCGGGCTGAGAATGATCACTGTTGTCTTTTCTTCCCCCACTTTTAATCTGAAGAAGGAAATAAGGTATTTTTGCAGACACACCTGGCCCACTGCATTTCCACCCAGCCATGGATTTATTTCTAGTAAAAAATAAGTGATAGGACAAGTGGAATGGCCTTAAGCTGAAGGAGGGCAGGTTTGGATTAGTTATTAGGAAGAAATTCTTTACTGTGAGGGAGATGAGGCACTGGAACAGGTTCCTGATAGTGTTCAAGGCCAGGTGGGAAGGTGTTCCTACCTGTGGCAGTGGGTTTGGAAATGAATGATCTTTAAGACCCCTTTCAACCCAAACCATTCTGTGATTTTATGATTTAGCAATAGTGATGGTCACCTTTTATCATTCAAGCTGTGAGTGTTGCTGCTGTTGCACATTTCATCTTAATTACTGCATTAGGGGTGATCAGGAAGGACACGGGGTAGTGGTAGTGGGTTTGGGCTCTGGTTTGGAGCCTATTGCTGCAGAACAGGCCCTAGTGAAGATTAAGGGCTTTGGAGTTTCTAATCTTCACCAGATTATGAAATGCAAAATTGCAATTTATAGAAATAACAGCTGGATATTGTAAAACCTGAGCCCTGTGAGGAACCAGAGGTGTAGAAGATCCTTTGGGATCAGGAGCAGAAGGAAAAGCAAGCTCAGGATTGAAGTTTCCCTCATGAGACACAAAGCACAAAATTCCATCCCACACATTCCACGTTTGCGCTCCATGTTTTGGCTGCCTTATGCAAACTTCCAGCCTGTAATGTTGCTGTGGAGAGTAAAAACCCCATCCCTGCAGTAGTTATGCTGGGATCCACCACCCAGATCCTGCACTGTGGGATCAGTGCTGAAGCAAGAGCAGCATTTTGCCAGGAGGAAGGGCCAGCAGCAGTTTGTCACCAGGGACAGGGCAGGACAACAGTGTCCTTTCTTCTTCCCATTTTAAACATCTCTTTGTTCTGTTCACACGGTTTGTAGAAATAGACGCAGCTGAAAAAGTTTTTCTTTTGTACATTAGGATGACTGTGTAAGGCAGTTCCAAACAGAACAGACCCTAAAAATGCCTTCTCCAAAGCTTCTACTCAAGATTTAAAGGACCTAAAAAGTCAGATAATCATTTCTATCCTGTTGAAACACATATCTTGCTTCTGACCTCTGGATCATACACTCAAATTATGCATTTCCAACAGGACTTCTCTGCCAGAGAGAGCAGGAAGAACACACCTGGGAAATGTGTGTCTGCACTGAGTTGGAAATTTTACTGAGACCTGTGTGTTTGACTCTGAAATCTTAAGGCAAATCTGTCACTACTAGGAGGAAGTTTTGCTTTCTGATTGCAGACTCAGCTTGGCCTTGTCTAGGATCTTAAAACTGAGCTGTGCTGTGTGGCTGGGAACGCTCAGCACTCCTGGAAGGCTGGGCCTTGCTAAGCACAGGCAGCTGTGCAGCTGAAACCAGCACACCAAAACAGGGCCATGTTCACTGTGTCAAACTAAGGGCACAAACGTGCAAACTGAGTTTGGATCAAATGGAAGAAGCAACACCAGAAAAGACAAATGTACAATGAATGGTTTAGGAGACAACTACACCAACAGAACAGGATTTTAAGCCTAAACCAGCTAAAAGGTTGTGGGGAGAAAAGGGAAGGGACTGAAAAATCGTGCTGTTCTATTTCACTCCATCTTTTAGCAGAGGGGCCACTTTGGTCGTCAGGGTTTCCACTTTCCTCAGTCAGGTATTCATCTAATAAATTTGTGAGCATGGGGCCTGCTCTTGCACATCACAGCCATCAGCCTGTCCAGAGGTTTATCCCCATGGATGGCTCCTACTGAGATTTTTGCATCTTCCATTTTGAGTAAAATCCCTGAACTTTCATAGAACAGTAGAAATTTCTCATTGCAGTGGTCCATGTGACCGATTCAGACCCTATGGGTATAAAAATAAATATGAATGGCTCCTCCTGTGTCTTGGCTGTATTATTCCCCCCTTCACACTGCTGTCCCTTTCTGTTTCGGAGCAGGTGTTCTGTGACACCAGGCGGGTCGTGCAAGCCGCGGACGTGCTGGACTGGGAAGACAAGGATGCTGCAGAGACACTGGTTGACAACGTGGTTCACTCCAGGATCATCAACCCTCTACGCCTCTTTGTTAAACCATCTCCCGTGCTGAAACACGGCCAGGTGTCCTACTCGGACAGCATAGAAAACTTTTGGGATTGGTTGTCCAACATCACGGAGGTTCAGGAATCTCTGGCACGAACTAAACGCAGACCTATAGTAAAAACTGGGAAATTCAAGAAAATGTTTGGATGGGGTGACTTCCACTCCAACATCAAAACTGTAAAGCTGAACCTCCTGATCACGGGGAAAATCGTCGATCACGGCAACGGAACCTTCAGCGTTTATTTCCGACACAACTCCACGGGTCTGGGGAATGTTTCTGTCAGCCTGGTGCCACCTTCCAAAGTGGTGGAGTTTGAACCATCCCCACAGTCCACGCTGGAGACCAAGGAGTCCAAGTCCTTCAACTGCCGCATCGAATACGAGAAAACAGACCGCGCTAAAAAAACTGCCTTGTGCAACTTTGACCCTTCCAAGATCTGCTACCAAGAACAGACCCAAAGCCATGTCTCCTGGTTGTGTTCCAAACCCTTCAAAGTCATCTGCATTTACATCGCTTTCTACAGCGTAGATTACAAACTGGTGCAGAAGGTCTGTCCCGACTACAACTACCACAGCGAGACGCCGTACCTGTCCTCCGGCTGACCCGGCCCGGGGCTGGGGGTCACTCACAAAAATGAGCATTCCCATTAACCTTTTGGAGAAGAATATGTTTTCCTATCAGGTTAAAAAGTCTCTAAAAACTGTAGCTGTGTTTGTGCTGTATTGTAACTAATCCAGCTGTTTATGTAACAGTCGTTTTCATTTCAGGCCGTTGCATTTTAGCGCTCTCATCCTTTATAAGGGAACTGCCAGGCAGGCACAAGAAAAAAATCAAACAAAATTATGTCTGTAATGAACACTGATCTTAAAGATCAGTTTTTTAAACAATTCCATGGCAGAGAGTTTGTCTTTTACTTGAATTGGACAGCACTTAGCAGGTCCTATTTCTCATTGGAAACTTTAGGTGACAATAAGAAAGAACAAATGATGAAGTGGCCTCAAAGCTGCTCATAATCAAACTTCAAATAAACAGCTCTCCCACTGATTTCATAAAGAATGTTACACAGAGGGCTCGTGTAGTCAAGTCCAAATACTGAGAGGAAGTGCTAATTCTTTGATAAAAAAGGAAATAAACTGCATTTTTATGAGTTGCAGTAGCTGTAGGTGTTCATTGAAGTGAAGAGTGAGTAGTTCTTCCTTCAGACTTCCTACCCATGGATATGCAATGATATAATTAGACCTCGATGAGCTTTAATTTATTAGACCCTACAGGTGTGCACGTATGGTACACATTCCTTCCTCCCATGCCCACCACTGTGTTTGAGTCCTCTCACACATTCACACAAGCACACATACCCCAGTATTAGTTTTGCAGCAGCAGAGAATCTATAAATACCTGGGAAAAAGATAATCTCTGTTTAAGTCAACCTGGTCTAGTGGAAGGTGCTCCTGCCTATGGCAGGGGGTTTGGAACTGGATGATCTTTAGGATTTGTTCCAACCCAAACCATTCTGTAATTCTCTGAACTGTAGCAGGGGCTGGCTTCCAGGCAAAGGAAGCAAGTGTTTTGCTATCCAGACCCTGAGCACTAAAGTGCAGCAAGAAAAACACATCACAGCACAAGGATGATACCTGAACAAGCAGCTTTCTCTTTCTTGGCACCAGTTGCTCCCTTAGCACTGCACTGTTCACCTTAAGTCAAAGTATCAGCCATGACAAAGAGAGAGAACAACAAAAATCTATGCACCTTCACCTCATAAAGCAGGTTTGAAACTGTTAACATAAATACTCAGACAGGCTTTCCCCAGTGCAGAACCAGCTCCCTGCACTGCAGCTGGTGCAAGGGAGGGTCCAGCCGTGGCTGTGCTCCACCAGGTGTGGTCCCACTGCAGTCAGGAGTGGTTTTGGCTCTGGCCATGCAGGTTCCAGCATCACCCCCTGTGCTTTCTCTGGGTACTGATCTGCTGCTGCTGCCAGTCTGTTCTCCTGCTCCTTGGTGACAGCTCGATGTCACAGGTCCTGTGGAAGGAGCTGGCTGAGGAAGTGCTGATTGCCTCCAATCAGACTTGCACACAGGGTTCAAGAAGTTACACACAGCTTAAATAAAGCACTATTGAAATACTGTTTGGTGATGTGCACACAGACAAGTGACTGTGGCAGCTCGGAAAGACTCACTCATGAGATTATTTCTGATTTCCTTGGTAAAGACTCACACAAAAAAATTACTCTGTTAAAAATATACGACTAACTGGGTGATTTGTTTTTCTCTTTAGGTGACAAATTTAAATGTGTGGTTTAGTTTGATCAATAATCTAAATGTTTTCCTTCATCTTATTTCATACAGAGTCTCTCCTGGTCTATAATGATGTTTTTAGTTTGCCTATTCCTGTCAATTCCTACAAGTTGGTCTACTTTGTATTCTGTATAACGTGTCCTCGCCCCAGCTGTACATGAGCTTGGATTTATTGCTATGAGTTCAGTGGTTGGTGCTTTTGTAACTTAGCTGTAAGCCATGATTTTATTGCCATGCATTTTTACTCAGCACTGTAGGCAATTAAAAGAAAACCCTACATGCTATTTATTGTAGAGTATGTGGAAACCATGTATGTACATACACTTAAATATGTGTACATATGCAGAACATATATGTACATGTATTTGTATGTAAATAAAGAGAGTTTATTAAATCTAACACTTGCTTGTGGCCCATTTGATGTTTGGTTTTAAATGTTGCATGTATGAAGACACAAAGTAAAACTAAGGCACAGCAACATTTCACTGCACATTTTTGCAATGTATGCTATAGTGAACTGTGTACAAGCCGAGGCAGGGGAGGTTCAGCAGCATTCCATGAGATTTGAGAAATGAAGCACGTGTTTTGACAAAGGCAGTCCTTAACAGTTTAATAATTGCACCAGGTACCATTAAAAGTGAGGGGGAAAGTTTAAATTGGACCACATTCCCAAGCAGGAACACCTGGAAGAGAGGGCAGCTCGCTGCTGATTCAGCCCTTGCTCAGTTCCTCATCGAAAGGGGAGCTGGATTCTCCTCCTCCCTCTTCCCAGCTGAGCTTTCCAGGCCTCAGGAAGACAAATCTGGGAGACACTTACCCTGGTCTCCTCCATGAGCCCTGCACAAGGAGCAGCCTGGCAGCTGGAGCAGGAGAGAGGGAGGGAACCGTGCTGCCAAACTCCATCACTCCCAAGTCCTCACCACTCTTCTTCCAACCACAATACTCTATTCATCAGCTTAAAAGCAGGTGGCTGCTGTTTTTCTGCAGTTTTTCGTTCAGATCAATTTTGAAAACATTAAAAAAAAACGTCAACTACATTCTTACTGCAGTCAAAATCTGCCTAAGAAGAAATTATTTGCAGCCAGCAGGGTAAGCAAAATACAGTGCAATGATGACAGGCTTGATTAGGTCAGATGTCATGCTGCCCATGTAAACAAAACTAAATGTGATTTCATTTCACACAGAACAGGCCGTGTTTTTAAAAACATTTTCCTATGTAGCAGGTGACTGTTTCAGACAAGTTTCAAATTATTGCTATTATGGCTCTTATTCAAAGGATTTTGAAAGAAAAACTTGAATTATTAAATACAATTTTTAAAAAGCGTCTTGAGTGGGCAATGGCAATTTATGACTACAGCAACTTAATCTTGAAGTTTTTAATATACAGCCTTTATTTAATCCAAATCTCCACAGGACAGTTTTGCACACATTTGTATCAGTGAAAATTTCATAGAATCGTGGAATATCCTGAGGTGGAAGGGTGCCACAGGGATCATTGGGTCCAGCTCCTGGCCCTGCACAGGACACCCCAAAATCCCACCTTGTGCCTGAATCACTTCCTGAACTCTGGCAGGTATGGGGCTGTGCCTGGGGAGTTCATATTAAATATATAAACTTCTTGCTAAATACATTTCCTGTTGTTCAAATTTCCAATAAAAAGCTCATCCCTGACAAACACACAAAGCCTCAGCTTTTTTCTTTAGCCAGCAGTCTGTGCAGAGCTGCAGGAACTGTGCACATCCACGGTTTTTTAATCATTCCAACAGAAGGAAGTAAGAGCTTGGGGTTTTTCTTTTCTCCCTGAAGAATTTTGTCCTATGGACCTCCAGATTTGTGATTTCCCTGCAGCCCTCAGCAGTGGGCACATCCTGCTGCGAGTTCTTCAGCCTCACTGGTGCCATGGGGAGCACGAGGCAGTGCCAGGCCCTCACGAGGAGCAGCAGGGCAGAGAACAGCAGAGAGCTGAGCCCTGTGTGCCATGAGCTACCTGGGGTTGCACATTTGCTTTTTAGGGTGAATTTGCAAATGAGCAAACCCCTGGATGATCTTGAGGCAACTGGAAAAATCTCTCACAGCAACCAAGCAAGGGTGTTCCGTGCAGATCAGCATCCTGTGCTGCTTTTCTTTTTAAATTGTAATTCAAGGACATTAGAATTTGCTATTTGTTTTATGCTCTGTTGACCAGCATAATCTGGATAATGTTTTATTTATAGTATAATAATGATTCGTCATTAGCACTGTCTCTATTCAAATTTGCACAGTTGAAAAGACAATAACAAGCTGCTCTACACTAAGTAGCTCAATGAAACACACATCAATCAAGTAGGTTTTTAGCTGTAGGGTGTCTAGTTTGAAAAACAAGACTTTGCCATTCCCACCTCTCCCTCATGAGCACCTCCTGCACGTTGTCCATCAGGAGCAGCATCCTTTGTTTTGGAGCTAACAAATCAAGTGGGTTTACAGAAGAGGAGTTGAATTGTCATGAAATATCCTACCTGGTGTCAAACCATGCCTCCCTTGGGGGTTGGTGAGCTCGGGGCTGCAAAACCTGTTCAGATCTGCAGCCAGGAGTGATGGAACTGAACAGAGTCCACAGGACAGAGCCAAGGCTGCTGCCACCAACTCCATGGCACAGCTCTGCAGCCCCAAATACCAGGGGGTTGTCAGTCAGAAGCAAGGCCAGAGCTGTTGGTACCCTCAAGCAAGAATCCCAGCCATCCTGACTGAATTTTGAAAGGAAAAAAAAAAAATCACAAAAAAAAAGCTATTTCCAAAGATGTAATTCAGTCTCCAACTCAGCACAAATCCAGCAGCAGCTGCAGCCCAATTAAAAAGCAATTACAGTCATGGGAAAACAGTTTAGCTGGAGAAGAAAAAATCCTACCTGCATAAACAGTGGTGGGAGTCTAAAATAGACTCCAAAAGAAATATCAGCACCTTCCTATTCAACAGGACAAGTGATCCAAATCTCAGCCCCAAGAGCATAAACAGCATGGACTGAAGAAAGAAAAATAAGAAGGATGGGACTTCATAACCTAAAACTGTAATTGGATAAATAACTCCAATATGCAAATGGACCAAAACTTAGAAAAGTGAGACACCTCGTGACTGGTTGTCCATTTTGGTTCATCTTGGGTGCAGCCCTGGCTGGGCTTTTGTCCTGCCCAAGGTGCATCCATTGAGGCCTCCTAATAAATCCCTACTTTATTCTTTAGCTCTGTCTAGTCCCTGTTATGGCTCAGCCTTCACAAGGCATTGGCAGGAGCTGAGCACAGCCACAACAGAGGAGCAACAGCTGCCCCAGGAACACCTTCCCAGACACCGCAGTGCTCCCCTTGCCTCTCATGGAAACCATCCTTGGAAAACAAGGCAGCTTTTTTGGCAGCCTGGTCCCAGCCCAGCATTCAGTCCTCACCTGATGCAAATCCCATTTCGTCCTTCTCTTGCCTCATTCCCAGACAGTTCGTGGCTCTTTCATCATTCCAGACCAATTAAGCCTCGGCCACCTTATCTTAACAGCTCCAAATAAGCTGGTGATCCTCCTGAAAGGTGATACATTATAATTGGTTCCAAATTGGCAGGAAAGAGAATTGTGAAACACAAGACTTGGAGGTTATTTAGCCCTGAAGTTAAAAATGGCCAAAAACACCACCTCCACCTAAAAGCTATCAAGGTGTTTGCTTTGAATTTTAGTCAGTGCTGCTTCCCAGAAAACAAGACTTGGTATCTTTTGTGCTAGAGATCCTTCCTGGAGCAACCTGGTCTAGGGAAGGTGTCCCTGCCCATGGCAGGGCTTGGAACGAGAAGGTCTTGAAGGTTCCTTCCAACCCAAACTACTCTGTGATTGAACTGATAAACACCCAAACAGCCACGGGAGAAACACCCCAATTACGAGGTTTTAGAGGGCTGGAGAGCACTTACATTCTGCTCACATCTCAAAAGCCCCTGATGGAATGCAACTCACACCAAGGTGTTCTAGAGAATGACCAAAAAAAAAAAAAAAAATCAGTTCAGGTTTTCAAAACACATCAAGTTCATTTAACTTGGACAGGAGAACACGTTCTGGCTTAGCAGGAAGCTGCTCAGAGAGGAGCTGTCAGTCCCTCCTAAGCCAGCAGTAGTGCTTAAAAGAAGAGGTGGTGGAAGAGTGTCTGAAGCAGGTGATGCTGAGCACTGCTAACCTGGGAGCACAGAATATTTAACACAGATTTCTGAGCAGGTAAAATAAAGGATTAAAAACTATTTCAAGTTGCCTTATTGAAGATGATAAGCGAGCCTATTTATTAAATAGTACTTAGAGCTACTTAATTCCAATCCACTTCTCATGTCAGATATATTTAACTGAGGCGTTTCTGACTTCAATCGGGGAAGATTTGGATTAGCCCAAGTGCCCGGGGAAAACAACACCAGCTCACCCAGCTGCTTGAAGGCAGTGCCACACAGGGAGATTGATCTGCCCCGAGGAAATAACCTCTCTCTTTCACTTCCAACACTTTGTTTTAAAGTAAAAATACTGCAAATACCAGGCCTACAGTCTTTTGTCACAGCCAAGCACAATCTGACTGCTTCAAGCAAAATCAGCAGCACAGATGAATGGTGTGCAGGGCTGCCCACATCCTCCAGGTCAGCCAGCCTCAGCAGTGTCCAGACATTGAGAGGAACTTAGATCTGGCAAAAAGAGGGGAGAGAGAAATCTATTTTAATTCACTACTCTAGTTATCTTTAAAACAAGCACAGCCCCTTCTTTAAAATATGAGTATTGAATTGTGTTGCCAGAAGCAGATTAATTTCAGCCTCCAGGAAAAAACTCTGAGCTTATTTCACACTGACTTTATTCCCACTTGAATTAAGTTCCTTATGCTACACCAGCTCATTTGAATTTTTTGAATTGGTTTTGCATAGTATCATTTACTGATGTACTATCTTTAATTACATAACACACATACACTCTCCAACTGCATTATTAATGAAAGTGTTTTTAATTAAATGGCTCTCGGCATAATATTCAGTCATTAATTTCACATGCTCAGGATGTGGAGAGATTCTATTCTGATGGTCTGGGGAAGCTCTGCACTTCAGATGAGGGATACTTGCAGAGTGATAGTTTTGGAGAGAAGTTGGAATCATTATGAGCACAGAATTACCTCCTCAGCAGCTGCTGCAGTTCTGCTCTGCTGGGCATTAGCTGTTCTTAGCTCAAGTGCTCCTTTTGCTCTGCCACACTTCACCACTGGTAATTTGAAAATGCCTCTCCCTGGACTCCCGGAGATTCCGAGGTGAATAATCTCCGAGTTATCTTTTAGGAACAATTTACACTTAGACAATGGCACTAAGGCTGCACCCACTGCAATAAAAAGCTTCACACCCTCCTCCCTAATTATGGTCGCCCACCTGGCTCCACTCTCAACCTCTCTGTGCTCTCAGGAGTGACAAAGAACGTTCACACTCCTCGGACAGGAATCTTTTCTGCCCCTGGAGACACACACTGGCTCATCCTGCAGCCATTGCTGTGAGCATCCTTCACACTCACCTGCTGCAAAAGTTGCCAATTATGGCCAAGAGGCACAAAAGGAGCATTTTAATTTTTTTTTTTTTTTCTGCAAACTAGCACACATTTACTATTTCTTCACGCAGAGATGGCAGGAGGACCTCTTTTCAGTCCAGCTTGGAAAAGAAGGCCCACCAAGGCAGTCCTGTACAACTTTTCCTCCAAGTCTGCAGGAAGGACTAATTTTCACCTCAGCTTATGCGTTCTGTTGATTGATGAAAAAGAAATTTCATTTAAAATAAAAAGAATTCCTAGGACAGCATTTTCAAGGAAGACTTTGGAGGTCTTGGGGGTAGTTTTTTTTTTGTTTGTTTTTCTAGAAAAGCTCAAAGGGACTTGAGAGCAACAAGACTGCACATTTTAGTACCTCTTTCATCTGTGAATTATGTGGTAAATTCTGTCCATCCTCCACAAAGGCAACTGCATATAAAACTGGTTTTGGATATGATTCTTCCTGGGACTCACCCTTGAATTAGTCTCTAGTCTAGATAGCGCTGGACTTTTGTTTTTGACTAATGAAGTCCTTCTCTTTTAAAAATCCTCTATTTTCTTAGGCTTAAAGGCCTTTTTCCCAGTGTTAATACACACAGGGAGGGAAGTGGCATTTGCCCACCCCATTGTCCCAGAGTGTCACATCTCACTCACCAGCCCCCTCTGCCTCAGCTCCATCTCCTGCTGTCAGCCACACTCTGCACTCCTCTGCTGGGCTGCCCTACAGCTCTGTCCTCCCCAGCCCTGCTCCTTCAAAAGAAAAAGAAAAACTTTACTCTGTCAAAAAGATAATCATGGACCTCCAGCACATTTACAGTGGATTTTTGAGAAATTACTAATATTTTTGTATTACAAGATTAATGATAATATATGCCCACATTCCCAGCACTTCATGTCTACATAAAACATTGTGCCATAATGAAGATAATTGAAAGTATGACTTCCATCAATATTTAATTAGCATTTGGTGCTAACTCATTATTTCGGTGCAATTAATTTGACATCTTGCTGTATGGCCTGCACAGATTTCCTCCTAGAGGGTTGTTTTATTGGTGGGACATACATAACATAAGACATGTGCACCTTCCCCAGGGATTTGAGGGGACTGTGAAATATGGAGAATATGACTGACATTTTAATCTACTGCAGGATACAAAAGCACATTAAAGCTCACAATATGCACACGTGCATTTGGCTCAGGCATTTCTGCAATAAGGGCAATATTCTGCTAAACCAACATTTTCAGAAAACAAACCATCATCACACCAGGCTCTTCCATGTCTTTGTTCAAATCCCTTTTCCAGGCTGCAGAAGGACACACATGGTGTCAGCACACAGCTCTGGGAGCAAGAACCAAAGAAAGATTCTCTTCCCTTCCAAATTATTTCTGCAGTTCTTCCCAAGAGCAGTGAGAGCAGCCCTGCCCCACCCACTGAGGAACAGGTTACTGAGCCCAGCACAGCCAGAATCTCTCCCTTACTGTCATTCCCCTTCACCCACTCCCAACAGCTGATAGCCAGGAGAGGGAGACAAAATAAATCCTGCAAGGTGCAAATGGGAAATAATATTTGACCTACCATGTGAAAGGGACCAAGTCCTTCCAGCCCAAATCCACCGGAAATAAAAGCACTCATCACCCTCTGCTTATCCACTATTTGGCGGCTCTTCTGTTGATGTAAAAGAAAACAATCACAAGATAAGCAAACTGCAAGTGCCCCGTTGTTCCTCTGCCTGCTCCCACTGCCCTGGGGTGGGCACTGGGGTTCCCTCCTTCACTTCACCTAAATAAACTTATTTTAATTCCTGATGCTGTCCCACTGGCACTGAACATTGCTGAGCCAGCCCCAGGTTCCATTCGTGCTTCTAAAGAATGAAGAAAAATACTCACACCAGGAAAAACTTCTTTCCATCTTTATAATTAATGCAAAAACACAAACCAGGTTTATTTTATTATTACCTTTATGTTAAAGACAATCTCAGTGCAATAGCACCTTCCCCTACATGTTTTTATCCAGGGGAATCAGGAACAAATGTTTAGTTTGCTCTCTGCAAACAAGCAATAAGATTATGGATTCTTTTGACAGCACTGACAAAGTAAATACAAGAACTGTTCATAGTATGACTATGACCAAGAGTGTAACTTTGAGTATTTATTACACAAAATTGGCCCAACTTAAAAATGTTTACTTTTATACCACATGGAGCACCCTTAACAGCTGATTATTTAAAAAGAAAAATACCCAAACCTGGTCCTTGAAACATTTCTCCTTTAAAGTGATAAAATACCTGCACTTTTTACCTTTGCCTCGTTTTCCAATTGCCCAGAATATTCCAATACCTTATTGGAAAACTGCAGCCTCCTGCTGAGTGTGTACCTTGGTTACCAAATCAACACATTCTGAACACCCACACTATTTTTTTCAGGACAATTCTTCCGTAAAGCCAGTTTTTATACTCTCCTTAAGTACTTCAATTATGATTTGTACAGAATATTCAGAGGTGAATCTAACTGGGGCACACTGCCCCAGTAAACACTACATATTTATCTGGGTGGCAAAACAACTAGAATGAAGTATTTATTGATTTAAAACTGCCAACACTCCATGTCTTTGATGAAATGTATCTAAAGAAAAAGGATTTCTTGAGCTACCCAAAGAGATGCTGATTTCAGACACACAGACCCTGCCACTCTTGCAGGCTCCCAGAGCTGGGGCAGGTTTGGGGTTTGTTTTAATGAGTCAAATGTTGGATACCTGCAGAGCAGCATGGAAAACCTGAGCTCCTGTGCAGACAAAAAAACAGGGACTTTCAAAATCTCATGCTACTGATTTTAAATGCAAAATTTGTATATGGATAAATCCTTCCATGTGTGCAAGGGTAAAACAAAATTAATGACAACATAAAGGAGGCATATAGAGACTCTAAAAATAAAATAAACAAACCAAAATCAACCTCTGAAGAGCAGATACCCTCCAGAATTTACCCAGTTTTGTCCTACTGCAGCTGGAAATGTTTCCCAAAGCTGAAGCAGGATGAGCTGAACTCTTGACAATAACTTTGTACCCCTATATTCCTTACCTATCCACTAAAGAGAAAACATCTTTACAGGAAAGACTGAAGCCTTGGGTTATGTCCAAATTATTTATTTGGAGAGACCACACTAAACTCCTTAATGCATCCATCTTATTCTCCCTGTTCAACTGGAAATATAAAGCTGAAAATCTGAAAAACCCCAGCACCCCAAAGAAATAACAGACAAACCAGCCTCACTCACATACACAAATCTGTATTTTTTTAGAAACAGTGGAGATTGAATATGCAAATTAGAAGAATGTATTAATTATCATTAATCATTCCTTCACAAAGACTAGAACTAATTGGAGAAATAATTTGAGAAAATTGAAGTACATGACAGAAAGCATTAAGATTCATTAAGTTTCAATTCTCTGGTCTCTGTCAGCTTGTCAGAAGTAGATGCCTGCTATTCTAGCACTACTGGTAAAATACTGAGTATTTTCCTAATCTAGTACACAATTTAACCCCTTTTATAGTTTGTTCTGAGATTAACCACATCTGAAACCACACATTTTCTGCTAGAAGGCACTGTCACAAGGAAATTTGCATCTCCATTTCTTTAAATCAGCAAAATTGAACTTGCTGAAATTTCACTACAAAGCATTTGCAGGTTCACTAGGTATTTTGTATTTATTTACATTACTTGAGAGATGCCAGCACACATTTAAAAAACACACAAGAGATGAACAGCAAGGCATTTGAAGAAAAAGCTGCATTCAAAAAAATCCACCCTGCCCCATGCCCACACTTCAAATTCATTTTGACCAGAACAGCCAATAAATATGCAAATATTTTATGTCCCTCTATTTGAGTTGAGCTGGTACAAACTCCTGATCCAGCACAATAACTCCCAGTCCTGCTGAGAGGGAGGAATGAGGGCTTGGTAGTGCAAGAACTCCCTCCTGTGTGTGTCTGACAAGGGCAGCCCATCTGCAGGAGGTGACAGTGACAAGATGCACCATTTAATTGACTTTTTTTTTCTCTCCATTTAAACTTTACAAAGACCACCAGAGCTCTTAATCTGGGCATAGCACAAGTACCAGAGGCAAGATTAAGTCTTTGCTGGAGGCAAACATTTTAGTTGTACACTTCAGTAGCAAGTAGGTGGTTTGTTTTAAAGTTTCAAGACTCAATAAACAGAGGTGGATTAGAAAATTGTGCACATATCACATAAAATTAATTTCAATGCTTACCAAAAAGTAGCCAACTTAAAAATGGAAAATATAAATAGTTGATGTGGCACGTAAGGTTAAAATAGGTCAGACTGGAGCTAGAGCTTCTTTGCTTTAAGATTTCATCCTATTAAAATGTTTTTTGCATACTCTTCAAAATTTAGCTTTTTAAACAGAAATGGCTCAGTCAACTGTGCAGGGAGAAACGTGGGAAGTCAAAAACTGTGACTGCTTAAAATGCAGCACCAGTTGTCTCCATTCTGATCAGCAGCACCAAGTCTGACATGGTGTAATTTATTTTCTGCATGACTATCACTGCCAACGCATGAAACATGCATAAGTTGGGCAAAGCAGAGATTTCCACTCATTATACACCTACCCTTGATTGAAACACAGCACCTGCACGAAAATATTGTTATGCTCCAAACCCTGCTAAAAATGCAAGACAAAAATGTTGGTGTCAGGTAACATTTTCAAAGAAGTCCCTGCTCCCTGCCTGACAGGATGATGATCACCAGGTATTGCTGCAGCTCTGAGGCTCTTTCAGAACACTTGAACCAAGAGCTCAAAACTGCCACACCTGGTACTCTCCAAAGTTGTTTTCCTGAGTCTCAAAATCACAAGTTTGTTTCTGTTCTTTATACTTGACTCCCAAGAAGCCAAATTTTACACTTAGAGCACCAGCTTCACATACTGTTTAAAATATAACTTATTGACACCCCCTGGAATGCCATTCCAAAGCACTCAAGAATTCTCTCAGCTGAGCCTGGGATGGATTTTTTTCCTTGGTGCAGTGTTGTAATGGAAAAAGCAAGTCCTTTGCATCTTACATCTGAAATGCTTCACTCGACTCCTTGTATTTTTTCCAACTTCCTCTGAGAGTACAAAGAAGGAATCTTCAAAATTGACAACAAGAAACACGTTCTTCCAGGGGAAAATTGTCAAGATGTTTGCAGAAAAATAAACTGTTCAAGACTAATTTTAACTGGCAATTAATAGCATTTCCTCTGTTAGCACACTGTCACAATGTTAAGTGCAAAGTTATTTGTGTGTAATGGAAGCAGCTGCATCTTTAATGTAATTTACTTAATAAACGTGGCAGTAGTGGAATGGGTAATATTCTACCTTGAATAGTAATTGTAACTGAAGCCATCTAAAACATGGATACTATTTAATAGAGACCATTATAGATACCATTAATACTATGAAGTTTGGAGTAGTGGCACAAAGATTCACTTTAATCAACTTTAATTTCTCACCTGACTGCTCAGGCTGCACTCAAATACTTCAGTATCAAACCATCCCTTCAGCACAGGGCAGGACAGGCAATCCTGTACAGCAAGAGATGGTGACAGAGGCTGAGAGGGTAAAAACCACTAGAAATTCAATACTTGAGCTTCTCCCTTTTAAAGAAAGAGGATATACACAGTACTGGAACAACACTGCAAAATAATTTCAACAATATTCAACTAAAAGGAGAAAAAGCTTTCTTCATGTGCTCTGTTTTCACATTTAAAAAATTGGAATTTGCTATAAAAAGAAAATAGGTGTTTTTTTTAAATCAATGCTCATTGAATCAATTTTGCTGAATAACAAAAAATTTTTTATGATGACAAGATAAACAACTGGGAGGAAAACCATCTTCAGAAAGGATAAAAATATAGCATTCTAGATAAAGAAATAATGAAGTTTAATATTCTTTGTTTATCTGGAATTTGAAGCTCATGTTACACATTTGGACTGTATAAATAATTCTGATACCACTCAGTGGTAACCAGTCCTGTTCCCCTCAGAGGTTACTGAGCTGTCTGTGGGGATGTGAGTTATGCCATTATTGATATAAACCCCACGAGGAACCTTAGACTGGATCATTGTGGAGCCATTTAAGGGATGAATTTTTTGTTTTAAGCACACCAGGAGAATTTTGCATGTACCTACCCAGACACACACTTCTTATAAAATAACTTACCTTGACATCATCATTTTCATGTCCAAAGCCACATATCAACAGTGCCACATACCACTGCAAGTATTTATAATCACAACAAATAAAGACAAACACACTCTGTATAAGTAACAACTTTATTGTAACTTGATGTGCTGAAACGCAAAAATATTTTCAGCAACAAGGTACAAAAAGTATTTCACCATTAACATCAGCTGATAAAAAAAGGCTGGATGGTTTGATACGACTGTTTACATATCTGAATTCTTTATATCATTTCCACCCCAAAACAGGTCCAAGTCATTTCACTGGTTTAACTTCTAAAATAGGACTCATTGATCTTAAGCCTTCAAAAACCAGGTTACAAATACAGTGAATTTCCTTGCAAAACACTTGAAATAGTGAATTCCCTTTACAAACATAGTCCATTTACTGTAAGCAGAAGCCAAGATATGAGACTAAGTGTCTTGGCTAGCTAAGGAGCTAAGCTCTGCACTAAATACACTATTGACAACAGACAGAGGACAGGTAACATTCCATTTGTCAATTACAAAAAAAAAAAAAAAAAAAAGCAATTAAGCTTAGGAATTTTAATCAACTGTAAAATTCAACAAAATTCGACAACATTTCAGGTAGCAGTACCTCACATTTGCAATTCACTGCCTTCTGTGAAACACAGTTTCAAATACTGCACATGGCTTTTATCCTCCCAAAGGAGAAGCCCTGCTGTGAGGATTTAAAAGGAACACAATCTCCGTGTGGGTCCTCTACTGATCTCCTGTGCAAAGGTGAATTTTATACTAATACTCAATGTGTAGAAAAACACCAGAACTAGAGTAACCTTGTGTCCATGATTATCACATTTTGACATACACTTATCTTGTAACAGCAAATATTATCACAATTTCACAAAAATATACCATTACTCAACTTGTATCTGTAATACTTATTCCACTTGTTTTTGTAGTTTGTACCTCAGTGAAATTGAATTTAGGAAGCAAGAATCAACATGCAACAGAGGTCAAATGCAACTTGAACTTTTCCATCTCAATTGTGTACCAAAGAGTATTCTTCTTCACCTTTAAAAATACATTTTACAAAGACCTCGCACCCTGTTAAATCATCCCTTCATTGCAACAGTTTGCTAAAAAGGCACAATGTGTTCATACTTCTGCATGCAGTAAATGGACTAGGAAATAAGTATTATTTATTGAAGCAACTTCCACCCAAAGCATCTCCTTAGGAGAGGTCTGAATGGAGAAAAAAAAAAAAAATATATATAATACATAATAGCATTTTAACAGCAAATTGAGTCCTTATTTTTAGAAAGTCACCCTTGACAAAAAACACCACACAGTCACACACACACACACGCACACACACAGGACACATGCAGGGTTCTCCCCAGAAAAGCACAGAAGTGGTGGTTCACATCTATCTGAGAGAGTAGTGTTGGCAAGCCAAAACGTGGCACCTTCATACGGCATATTCCTAACCTGGAGGGAAAACCAGGGAAAACCCCCAGGACTTCAGCCTGGAAAAACCTGACCACTGATTAGTCCTGATCTGCTGCACTTCCAACTGAGGCTTTAAGGGCAAGTTCTTGAGATGTGGGGAATGAAACCCAGCTACTGAATCCAAAGGGGAAGGCTGGAATGATCAATGTCCCGTTCCAGTGAGAACACTGCATGTAGGTAATTAAAGAGGTGAATAATTAGTGCACTCACTTAAGAATACAGCAACTGCTTTACCTTTTTCTCAAGATCTGTCAGAACTTGAAAACATAAATAAATAAAGTCCAATCTAACCAGATGGATCAGCAGAGGGCTCTTTCCTGGCTTGAGGAGGGGACACTCTATGGTGCAGATGATATCACAGAACAGTGTCTGACTTTTTTTGGTACAAAGTGTGCTATTAGGCTTTGAAAAAAAAAATTCTAGAAATCCTTAGACTTTCCATCTGATTACTGTCAGTTGTTACTTTAGAACAGGCTGACCTGGGCAATCATTACAGCATTAAATATTCAAGTCACTTTGCACGTGAGCGCTGTGAGTTTTACAGTGATGAGGATGAGGAGCTGTAGTCCCAACACGTTACACAGTGCAGCAAAAACATGATTTTGGAATAAACACCTTCCCCTCCTGTTGTGGAGTATGCTTATGAGACCTTATCTTAGATTAATATTTAAAAATGGATAAATCTCTGTAAATATATAATTTGACGCCTTGTGTATTACTAAAATTTCTGATTTTACACTTTAGCCATCATAAAGATTTAGCTAGAGGGTAAGAAAAAGTTCATGTTCAGAGGTTTTAGTCTTCAAAATTGGACTGGGCATTTTCTTCCAATTTACCTTTATAAGTGGTTTACTAGATGTCAAAATATAAAATTATATATTCTTTCCTCTAAAACTTTTATTCAGAGCAAGTCAGATGAATCTCAATGAAATGAGGATGGAGAAACAATCTGAAATTCTTCCTCTCTCTTCCCTGCATGACTTTTTTTAATAGGCAAACTCAAACCCTTACACAAAGATGTTTATAAATTAGGTGAGATCTCCTCCCATTCCCCACTGTAAAACCCAAATCTTCCCCCCAAAAAAAGAAATACAGCATATTATCACTATTACAGTAAACTCAATGCAATAACTCAGGGAACATTTAGAGTGTGCACTACTGCAGACTTTTCCTCCCAATTGTAAACAAAGCTATCAAACACTGAGGATGTTGATATTAAAGCTAAGGTTCATATAGTAAAGAACTGGCCCATGACAAGCAGTTTACAAATGTTTCATCCTTTTCACATTATGCAGAATTTCAATATCATCCACATTATGCAGAATTTCAATACCATCCACAATGCTAGTACAATAACTGAAATGCAAGACTGAGCAAGTCTCTGCTTGCAGATACCATCTGACATTTCAGGGAACTACTCCTGGATGTGTGCACAGCCTCCCCAGGTTGTTTGTGGGAGCCATGCATGTACGTCAAGATGGGAAAAATCCCCTCAAAGTTTTTACCATTCACATGCCTTTTTCAAATAAGCGAAAATATTCTGTTACTTAAATATGAAAGCTCGCAATAGCCACCTTCAATTGAGTCTTAAAAAGACATGCCTTTCTTTTCTAACAAAACTAAATCCCATGTGGCTGTGGGCATCTTAAAATGTATCTAAAAAGTTAAGCCACAATTACCTGTACCTCATTAATTCATCAAAAGCAAAATATATATGTACCACACAACATACAAAAGTTACACATTAAAAGTGCATATTCAAAATCCATTTGGCCCATTTCCTCAATTTACATTTGGTCATTCTATGCATCCTTGACTTTTCTATGCAGCCATACACTGGGATATATTTATTCCATATACAACACTATTCCTTTTCACATTGAGCTCTTTTACCTCTCGTTCAGTTCTGCATTAAATGTAAACTAATGATGGACCGTAAAGAAACACAAGCCAAAGGTTTATTCTGTGTTGCTCTTCACCGCTTGGACAGCTTTGACACACACACAATAAGCATTACAAACTGTAATGAAAATACATTTTTGGGCCAAACCATTGCATATTTGCCCCCACAATGAAAAATAAATTATGTTCAAAGCAGTATATTGCCATAAATAGCCTGTGAGCATTTGCTGAAGGTAAACAGGCTCTCCCTATATTTAGCACTTGCCTAGGGTACACGATGTGCCTCTGGTTCAAGTGCTTTTAATGAGAGCCAAAACCTTCCAGTTAGCACAGGACCAAACTATAATCTTTTTCTTTTTTCTTCTGAAAATAATGGAAGATCCCTTTCAAAAATTAATCTTCAGTTATCAACTTTACTGCATTATGGAGCTAGTGCAATCCTGCAGAGCCTAGTCAAAAAGACAAGGCACATTAAAAAATAATAATAAAAAAATCAAGATACATTAGACTATATGGACTAGAGAGTCATTGAAGATAATTTAAGGCCTTTCAGTGAATTAGAGTAATCAGTCTAATTTAAAGCTGAGGATTAAACCATAAATTATCCATCTGAAAAGCAAACAATAGGCTTTTTCAGCTTCTGTTCTGTGGACAAGGATAACAAAAACTCTTGTTATGGTTTGTGAAAACACCTCTGGACAAGGAGGAGTGGAGTCAGTCCAATTTCTCTAGAGTCCATGGAAGATTTCAGGACTGTTTTAGCCGTTTGCGTGGAATGCCAAACTGTGGACACTGTGCAGACGCCAGAGCGCGAAAGGCCTCGGCTACTAAGTGAGGGTGGGAGTGGATCATGGACTTCCAGCCTGCAGTTTCCATTATGTCTGTTGCTTGGCTGAAAACAGAAGCATTAACAACAGTCACACCATTTTACAAACCAAATGCACAGCGGAGAAGAGCAGGCAAGGCAGAAGTGCAGTCAAATATTGTGGGACAGACTGGATGCCAGGGAGGGTGCCAACAGAGAGAAGCAGCAATTTGCAATTTGGGTATAGAAATATAATCAGATGTGGGACAAAAGGTGCTTGTTCTGCTCTACTCAGTACCAGCCAGACCTCAGCTAGAGAACTGTGTCAGAATAACCACCTTGAAATTGCTCATGAGAAACAATAAAGAGGAAAACTAGAAGAAAATGAGGTCTAGTGCAGAGACAAAAAGCAAGGGAAGACATGATAATCTCATTACATAAAAGGGCATGCTCAATTTGGGGAGAGAGAAGGATGACAAGACGAATCAGCTGAAACTGCCTCAAAAATGATGTAGCTCATCTTTTACAAAGAGCCATGAAGGCAGATTAGCTGGCTGGCTCCAGACCCCTTCACTGGGAGCCTGCAGTCTAAGTACCAGTGGAGCATATTGAGAATATTCACTCTTTTTTTTAGTGCAAATGATGGGCCACATTCAAAATAGCTTTCAATGGCCACTGTTGATTTTTAACTAACACAAAAGCAACAACAGAGTTCAGCAAGTATCACACTGACAACCCAGGAGATAAAAATCTATGTATTTACTCAATGTGTATATTTACTTTTTGGTGAAATAATAGAAAAAAGGCAAAAAATTCACTTTGCACATGAAGAATATTATATTGGCTGGGTTGCATGTAACACTGATGCAGGATAAATTTGTAATTTGGAACTAACATGCATCAATCCCAAGTTCCCATTGCTCTGCATTTTCAAAAGCTTATAGTGAGCACCCTCATGCTGTTTCAGGAACATTATCAAGCATGAAGTTATCAGCTGACCTCTACACTACATGATCTCTAATATTTGGGTAATTTCTAATGCAAATCTTTAATCTGCTACTGCAAGTCAGTGAAGGGAAGGGCCTTGAGAAACAATACTGAAGTTCAGACTCCCTGGTGCCCAGAGTCAGCAAATTAAGCCAGTCCCTCTCATATTATTTCCCTGAATTACTGTAGATGTTTCAGCTGAAGAAAAGATAACCAGTATGTTAACTAGCAAGACAGAAGTCAGCTCAGGAACTTCCAAATCACTTGAGAAGAAATGTATCAAGTAGTTACATAGTTATGATTCTGACTAATCTCTATTACTGGTATTTTACTATTTACCTTTAACCACCCACTTGTTTTCCACATCATGCTCAATCACTATGCCTGTGAAACCTTTTTTGTTTCAAGGAGAAACAATAATTTGAACTAAGTGGTACAACACAGCCTTTAAGTTCTCTGGAGATTCTGATGGTAAGGAATGAGTGCTCCACTGCCCTTACACTGTTGGAGCCTACCACCAGCTATTCTGCAGCTGGCTGTCTTCCACTCTGTGATTCACTTGAGCTGCTGCAATCAGTGCCAGAGCCTGAGCCACACAGCCTCAACCTATTTCCAGTGTAGGCAGGAGCCCTTAGAGTCAGAGGGACCTGACTGACGAGTTGTGTGGCCTCCAGAGCTCTTGTGCTGGCATGTGGGGAGGTGCACAAACACGTCCCCAAAGGCAGAGACAGCAACTGCCCTCCTTTCTGTTGAAATACTGCAGGCTCAGACTGACCCAAGCAAGTCTCAAAACCACACTGGGACTATCACTCCTCCAGGCACAAACCTGGATACCCATGAGAATGGTTTTCTCTATAAAGGCTGCTCCCATCACCTCACAGCACTATGCCCCTGGGAGAGGGAATGAAAACCAGCTATTGTTAGTATCTCACACTGGAGAGCAGCTAACATTCCCTGTCATTTAAAGGGGGAGTCACAATCATAACTGGGGTAGCATCTGCTGAATCCTACTTTACTTACAGTCAGTGACAGGCCTCAGTAGTGTGGAAATGAAGCAACAGTTCTTAAGATCTGCAGTCTACTTAGCAGTGTTTGTACAGAACATCGTGGGGCAGGGAAACTTACTTGCTATTCCAGTTTTTCCCATCTTTACACCCAAGTTGTCTAAGAACACTGCACCTGCAAGAGAGAAGTGTGCTAATATTGAAAAAGTACACCAAACATAAACACAAATATATTTAGAGTCTCACAAGTATTACTTGCCTGTTAATAAAGTCTATTGCTTGTGCTTTTAGCTGTTCAGCGCTGTGCAAATCTGCGAGGATAAGAATGTCAGCAACATTTTCTACCGAGAGGTTACTACAGAGTGCTTCCTCACACATCACCTTCAGCCGTTCCAGTGCATACTGCAGAGAGAGAAAAACTGCACTAATCATTCCTCAAACTCATTATTCCTTCCCTCCTCATCTCTACAGTTCTTAACACACTTCCAGCCAGGCTTGGTGCCTCCCCAGTTTAACATCAAACTGCTGCCCCACAGGTACTGCACAGCACAATGGGATGCTGTTCTCAAATGTAACCAGGCATCAGGCTTGGCAAAAACTAACTAGAGACCTTGCTGACAGTTTTTACCAAACAACAAACATAACCCATTCAAAAGTTTTCATTTCAATTCTGCTTGGTAAGGAAGGAGGAGCAAGGAGCCAAATCAGCACTGAGCAGGTTCACATCTCTAACTGAGGGGCAAGAAGTGATACAATGGAGTTTCATCAGCTACATTGTTTAAAACAAATTTAACTTTATCCCTAATCCATCTCTGAATTTCCTAACTTCCCTCATACCTTTGATACAGCCTACAGGAAATTTGATGGGGAAAAAACTGCATTCCTATATTATATTTTGCATTAATAAACTGTGCTTTTTTGAAGGATGTCACATCTGAACAGGTTTTATTTTTATTTTCTGGTATTGCAGACAATCATATATATCAACCTTATAATAGCCAACCTTATAAAATCAACCTTATAACAGTCTCTACATTTATCAATTATGTCCTAAATCAAGGCCAGCAAGCAAAAAAACTCTTACTTGCTGAGCTGCTGTAAATCCCTTCATCTCAAAAATCACAATAGAAAAAATATTAGAAAGAGCAACAATTTTAAGAGTAGACAAGGTCCCAACAAAGAAGAGATGAAAGATTAGAACTACTCAATTTGTAAGGAAAATAATCCAATTTCTAAAAAAATTTATACTAAATAAATACCTGAAACACTTCTCTTTAAAAAAAGATTTATCAGCCTTCTACTTCTAGAAAAGTTTCTCCTAGCCTTCTTAATTTCTGATGAGAGCTGCTTCTTCATGTTTTAAAAACGCAAAATATATATCAAACAATCTGAAAGTAAGATTTTTATGTTTTTTTATCAGCATTCCCAAGCAAACACCAGATTTGAGAAGTTTGGAGTCAATTACTTACTTTGTCTGCAGCTGCCAACAAATTGTCAGCCATTTTTTCAAGGTTTGGTGCTTTTCCTGTGTAAATGAATCTCATCATTTCTTTAAAAACTTCAGGGTCTACATCATTTATTTCTACACGATTCTGGTAAAGAAGAAGAATCAATAAAAGTCTTTGCAATTTAGCTACAACTTCAAAGTGAATATTAAATATCATCAGCATGCATGCTACAAGTTTTCATTCACCATCCACCATACAAAATCCTTACAAATTTAAGGTAACATTCAACAATGTTAAGGAGAAAGCAATCAAAAAAGCTCCTAAAACTTAGGTAGAAATCAGCTGAGAAAGTTCCAGCAATACAAAGTAATTGTAATTTTTTTCCTAGAAATGCATAACTCTGGAGTCTATCACACAGATTGTACATAAAAATTAAGACAGTTTCAGGAATATCAAAAAATTCTTCTGAGATTCCAACACAAAGACAATGTGTTTGGAATATCAGAGGTCAGAGCAGCAGACAGAGCAAACTGAGCCATTCTTGGCTCAACTTAAACTGAGGTTTAAGTTTTGAGAATCCAAAAATCAAACACATTGAACTGACATCACACAGCTGAAAATTGCCGTAATACAACAGTGGTATTGCAAGCTTGACCAACCCTATAACAGCATCCCTATAAACAACTAATGAAGTGGGAAATGATGCCAAAGATGTAGAAGCAAACACCAGACTTTTGAAAGGAGTGTAAAAATCCCAGGCACAGGAGATGTGCATGGTCTGGTTTCCTGTCAGTATCCAGAAGGGCTGCACAGGAGATCCACTGCTGATAAAGGCAAAGGCCTGACATGGCACATTACTCCAGTTATGACATGTTTGGGCTTCTTTCAGTCCAGGAACCTCAATAAAATGCTCCCAATACTCCACTTCACCTGTGACAGTTTCCAAACTGGAGAGGTACTGTGAAGTAAAGTGACCCTCAGCTGTACCACAGCACCACGTTCACCCAATGTGTTTGTGCACACAAGTGGCATCTTGCAGTTTTCAAAAGCAAATTATGATCATCTATCATAACCCTTTTGTGAGGTGATCAGTTCCTCACCTTTTAGTGGATTCTGCCTATAACCAACCCACTTTTGATAATTCTTCTTCAAGAAAGACACAAACAGCTCCTTGCTGTAGGAGACATCAAGTGCATAAAAGCAGAAGCCAGCACTTTGCTGATTAAGAAACCATCCATCCAAAACACTTACACAGGTCAAGTGCCTGCAGAAGCTGTGAGTGAAAAGGTGTTCCACTGCCTGAGGGCTTAATTCCAGTCATAATCTACCTCTTGTTCCTTGGTTACCATAAAAAACACTTCAATACTCTACAGCAAAACCTTAGTCAAGTCAATCAGCTGATAGGAAGAAAAAATCTCAGGCAAAAAGAGGGCAGAGATTACCAGGTCAATGACACCAGTAGCTAATGTTTAAAAACGTTACCTAGGGCAGATACAAGTACCTGAAAAAATCCAAATCCTCCAGGACCTCTCCACTCTTTCTACACAAATTCCTCAGCACTCACCAGGGAGGTTCAGGAACTGTCCCTCATGCACCATAAGAACCCTCATCCTCTTCAATCTGCTCTGCCTCAAGTTTTCCACAATGTTTTCCTCTTTCACAAAGTACAAATATTGACATGCAACATTTTCAGTGAAACTTACCTTTTTGCTTTCCTCCATTTCATGTTCAAACATTGCATTAAAAACTGGAGATCGTGCTGTATCAAGAAAAGTAAATATTAAATTTATAACTTATCAAATTTTAAACTTATAGCTATTTAAATTACAAAATAATAACAATACAAAAGTAGAAAGTACCTGCAAGGACAGATTTATGAGCTTTGAATTCTTGTCCTCCTACATAAAAACTGCAATCTGTAAATCTTGTTGTTTCCCAGAGATTCCCTAAATCTTCTGCTAGTCGACATTCAGGTACCTTCAAAGTGTTTGTATTAGACTGTCCTGATATATTTACTGAGTCTTGGACCACGCTTACCTAACAGAAAATCACAGCAAGACAACTCCTTCATAACTGAATGCCAACAATAATTAATTCACAGTACCTATTGCTAGAATTACAACAATTGCAAAGCAAACAAAAAAAAAAAAAAGTGAAGCTTCTGGCATTAGGCTAGAACCAAAAACCAGTGCTTTACAGTTTACTTTTAAGTAATATAAAACAAATAGGGCTTACTTAGAGACTCTAATATTGTGCATTTATCCAACCAAAACAAAAAGAGAGAGCACAATACCACATGCCCCCTGACAGAAATGCCAGTGTAAATAAGGACAGATAAAGTTCTTGGAAAACCAGTGGGAACAAAAACAAGTTAATGCTATTTCAGAGTTAAATTAACTGTTCAACACTTCACCCATCTCAGTAAAATATACACAATATACAGATCTATACAGATCATCAGGATCACATGGTCACAGGAAAGTTTCAGAACTCTGTAGAATTTTTCAATAAGCTATCCCTTATTGTACTGACAGTTAAATTTATACATAACCTGCAGCGTGATAATGCAAACTAAATGCAAGTAAGAGCTCCTTCATTATCTCATTTAACTTAGTCCAGATGAGGCAGGAACCACAAGTAATTGTTTTCCAAACAAGATTAAAAGCCATTACTTTCAAAATACAAGGTGTAGTAGGTAATTTCAGTAATGAAATGCATTCTCACAAGATGTAACTTCTGTAAAGAACCAGTTAAGAAAAGTGAAATATGTGCATTTGAAGTGAATATTCTGCCATTATTCCCCACGTTTAAGTCATTCATACAGGAATTGAACAATAATACAGCAGCACTCCTTGCTGCTTTTTCAGTTATCTTCACATACTAAGTCCTTTTAATCAGTGTGTTGGGAAAAGAGCTAAGCAGGTTTTGCTTCTCTTGTCTGAGAGCACAGACCTGAGAATAAAACCTTTATAACGAGCCATACTACAAGATCTCGATCACTCCATCTCCCAAATACAGAAAATTAGGATTAGATCTTAAGAGAAAATGCTGATACTGTTAGGATCAGGGCTTTGGTTGATTTCCAAAGGCATCTGGAATAAATCTGGCATAAAGCAAAAACAGCACAGCTCAGCTGCACAGAAAGTTGGAGCACTGCAAGCCAAACTCCAGACCAGAAGAGGAGGAGGATGATCCAATTATGACAGCAGCTTGGGGATTTGAATCACTGCCTAATTCCCTGTATCATCTCATACCCCCTTGTGAATACAAGAAATTCCTCTTTATTCTTCCACCTCAAAAAAAGAGAAGAAACCCAAAGCACAGCAAAATTTCCCTTTCACAGTTAGACTGCACATATATAAAACTGAAAAAAATCTATAGAGCTCTTTCCCAGTTTTCACACAGTGATTTCAGGAGATATACATACACACAAAGGAAGTTTTAGCTTAACCAAACCCATCTTCTGTTGCCAGAGGAGAGTTCTGCTTTTCCAGAGCCTCGACTCAAAGTTCATGGTCCCAGTTGTCCACATAGCATCCTCCTGTTAGCTACAGACAGTGCCTAGGGAAAGTCATCTACACACTCTTTATGTGCACTTAAACTGATCTCTGACCTTCCAAACTTCTGGTTTAGAATAGTATCTAATACACACCGAGAGCTGTGCCACACAACAATTTGCTACAGGTCATCTTTTTAACATATAACCCAAGTAAAGTTTTAATTCCAATCTCCCCCCACCCAAGTGACCTGGCGTGCATTGTCCTTTAAAGATTCTAAATGCAAAGGATTACAGGGATCTGATCTTTCATATCTCAGTCCAACAGGCATGCCATAAATCAAGTGCACCCTCTTATTATTTATAACTTTTTAAAATAAAGCTGAAATATAATCAAGTTAATCCCATGTAACTATTGAAAACTTGCCAACTTGGACAAGGATAATATCCATGATTTTCTTGATTTTCAATCTGTGGTAATCTAATGGTAAGGTAATAAATGATTTCTTGGACTACTAAGGCAGGTAAGAGATCTGTGAAAGCAGAGAACATTCCATTCCATTGGCAAATGGAATATCTGCAAGGCTTCAGTACTTTCAGATTATATGGAAAGGGAGAATTCCATCAGAGATCAGTGTGCCCAAAAATCTGAGGCTGTATTTAATCACTAATAGCTGCTGGCAGCACCAGACTTCACAAAATATTAAACTTAACAGCCCTTCAGGTCCCATCCAAAGGCACATCCGGCTGATCTTGAGAATCTATGGCAACACAGAATTAATGTCTTTGCTGCCAAAGACAACCAAATAATCTTCCTGCAAGCCAACAGGAAGAAGGGCCGACCAACAGCCACTAATCAGAGACCTTCACTGAATTCCTGCTACATCTGACAAGTTTTATCAAGGCAAGTGCAATATTTAAGAAGTGGCAAGTCAGTTTTCCAAACAGGAAACAAGTAGGAAGGCAAACATTGAAATTAGAGACTAACAGTAAAGTTTTAAAAGGACAAAAACTTCAGGCTTGTCTATAGAAACAGGTCCTTCAAACAACACCTGTCATTTCTAAGGACAGCTGAAGACCTGGTATCACACATCCAAAGAAAGAAATTCTTAAAATATTTGGATTTTCAAGTTTTTCCTTCACCCTGAAACAAGCCAGAAGTTATTTTAACATGTTCACTGTGAAAATGTTTTACTTCCTTCTACATTTATAACCAGGGTAGGTCCAACACTTCACAAAAGCCACTCATATTAAAACAACAAGACATTTTGTAGGGAAACACAGCTAAATTCAGTGATTAGCATCAGAATTTAAATAACAGTATTTCTCTGTGGAAATTCAGTATTTCTTCTACTTATATTTTTTAAACAAACCTAATCTCTAAAATTAGAGTGATCTATTCCTAAACCAAATGCTACTTTTAAGAGCTGCTCATTTACACCAAAGTGCTCATTAAGAAGACAACTTAAAAAGAGAAAATACTCAAAAGTATCTTTACAGAACCATAAAACACTTGTTATATCTGCTTTTATCACCCAAATAATTGTATTCATAACAAATTTATCATGCAGCTAATTTAACTTGTCTAAGTGAAAATAAGATGCACTATATTTGCAGTATCTAGTCTCAAGGGCCACATTTCAATTATTCTTCCTACCCAGCATAATGACATATAATTAAATTGTAATCTTGCCAAGACAATTTTACACATTTCCTGTAAATACACAGATCAAAGCAAACTTATTAGCAGTTAGAGCATCTATCATCCTCCTAAGTCACTAATCACTTTATGGCAGCCCAGATAACCAGCCAATATATATTCAACATACACTCCACTTACACTGCTACTTTCTCTGCTTTCCATTTTTAACACCAAGTAAGCTTTTTACTGAAATTTAATATGAAAATTTAGGTTATGGACATAAATGATATTATAGAAGAAGGGACCCACAATACACCATGAAGTTAAATTTATACCACAGCTCTCAATGTTAATTTTCAGTATCAAGCACACCTTCTGCAAGATACTTGCATTCGCTCAGAAAACAAAATGTAACAATCAGTCAAAAAATAAAGTGTTTAATTTACTGGAAAGACCTGTTCATTGGTTAAAGCTATCAATTAGTCTATTAAAGGAATATAGATTCTGACAATCAGTTGAGTTTTCTTTAATGTGAACCAGTGGATAAGCACTGGATAATGCTTATCCAGTGAAAACCAATCCTGTAACTCCAAATACAACTTCTTTAAATAAAGGTGACCTCAGTAAAACAGCATTTCTCTAGACAGCACACACCAGCCACCTCTGGCATAAATAATTCTACAGTCAGTTCTGATGTAACTGTTGCAAATTCATAGAGAAGTCCAGCAGTTTACAAGCGATCAATTCAATATTCTACACCTCAGTGTACAAGCACCAAAAAATAAAATAAAATGCAATGCAGACAAAGCAATGTATATTTTACTAAGTTTATAGTCTTCAGAAGACCATTTTTGAGTATGCTACTGTTTAAATCAACATAAATCTCTATTTATTAGAGCAGGAAACATTTAATTTAAAACTTTATTACTTAAAAATTAATACCCACCTCACAAAATAATGTAAGCTTGTCATCTGGTAGAAGACCATTAGCTTCATCTAGTAAAAAATCTCTTCGGATAAATTTCTTAAACCCCCAGTCCTTGCCTTGCACAAATCGATATGCTCTTTGGCTTTCTGATAAGAAATTGTGTACAAATAGAGCAAGTTAAAGGAAAATATTAACAAATAGCACCTAATTCCACATCAAGACTAAGTGTTAATAAAAAAATTAATCAGTTTAACACATTTGGATCATGTATCACATTTCTAGAAAACACAGAACTGATTAAAACCTTTTTAATATTGTAATAGTGTTATTTTATAAAACACCTGATAGAACTTGGTGGAGCACAATTTGTAATTTGAACCATATCCTCTCATTAGATGTCTCAGGCACCATGCAGCACAATGAGTTTTTCAGTGAGTGTTAAAGAATGCCAATGTGTCAAAACAGGAATTGTTCAGAGGGAAGCACCATTACAATGAATTTGTCACCACAAACCCATCCTGACAACACTCTGCAGTTGTCATAACAATCTGGTTTGACTTCTTCCTGAAATGGAAAATCTTGTTTCACAGGTTGAAATTATTTTGAAATACAGCAAGAGCATTAAAATAGCAAATTGAATGCTTTCAACTACTAAACTATATTTTGGTCATAAAAGACATTAATTATATTTATCTTTTGTCCCTAGTTATAAGAATTTTTTTTTTAATCCATCAGATTTGTTGTGACCGCACAACTTTTTTTTTTTTCTAAAGCTCACAGCCAAAAAAGAATTCCAACAGTCATTTCAGTGCAAACACCTGTAAATCCAATAAGATCACACATTTTAGATGGCTGGTTGACTGAAAAGTGGCCAGATCAAACCACAGGAAAGAGCACCCTATACTTAAAGTAAAATATGGGAAAGAGGTTATTTGGGAATGGCTTTGAGAATCTAAGTAAATAAAGCACATTCTGAATTAAATTTAGAAAATTTATTCAAAATTAAGACAGCAAGATTACTGAAATAAGAGCAGAGAGGCAAGTGGGGAGGGACCTCATGAAGAGCTCTTTAAGAAAGAACTTTTCTTTCATTCCAAAAAAGCTGGGCAAGAGACACATCACCATCTCATTTGCTGTACACAGTGATGCTTCAGCCTTCCAGAGAGCACTTTAGAAGTTTAAGTCAGAAGTTTGTAATAAAAGCAAAGTTTTTCATGACAGAATCTCTTCAAATATCCTTCCTTCTACAGCCTCCAAAATAAAGCCAGCAGCAAAGCCAGACTTCCCTACGCTGTTGACCTTGGCAGCAGCACTGGAACACACTGGAGCATGTACCACAGAAAACACACACGTGTCACACACTGCCCTCACCCCTAAGAGCTGGAAAAAATATATTCAGAGCAGCTCTTCACCATGATCATAGCAATCAAAATATCCTGTAGAGGTTTTCACTGTATTTTCAGAATACACTGAAGAGCCTGCCAGGAGCTGCCACTGCAGGAGGCGTGAGGTCTCTGTCCCTGTCACCTCATCACACTCCCCTATCAACAAGCCCATGCAGCAGCAGAGGGAAATGCACCCCCTCAAGTGCAGTGTGGGCTTTGAGTGCAACAGCACAAATACACAACACTGCTCACATTTGAAAACCTGCATACCAAGGAGGAAATACGTGTTTTTAAATATTGCCTAGTTTTTTCAGCATCTGGATTCGTGTTTTCACACTTTTACCAACTTTTATCCTCACTACATTAAATTAAAAGGAAAAAAATCAGAAATTCACATTCCCAAAAACATTCACAAATTTCTTTTCTAGATTCAGCCCAATTCCTTACTCTGCACACTTAGATTTTACTCTTAGCAGCAACAACCAGTGTTAACCCCCAAAATTAAGAACCAAAATAGAGCACCACAAAAGTGCAAATGTATTTTTCTTCTAATAAAGTTAAAATGTTAGTTCACCGTTTGTTTCATACACAGCTTCACCCCTTGAAGCAGCAGCCTATGCATGAATTATCAATTTGCAAGGGACATTGGAAGTGGGGCATCATTTTCCTGTCTCAGTAAATACACAGCACCCACAGAAGCAGATGGCAAATGGCTAGAGAGTCCAAAAAATAAGACTTCTGTTGGTAATTTCCTAAAGTGAAAAGATATTTATAACTCCTGAGGTGCCAGAAGCTGCAGACACACCCACTCACAGGATTTTTAGCACTGCAGTGGATGATGAACCAGCAGAGAGCTGATGGGTCAGGATCTGGATGTTTGCTACAGACTGGTCAGGAACAAACAGGTCACTGGAGATTGGGGTCCTAGGGGACAACAAATCAACAAGAACCCCTAAGGCAAACAAAGGGTCAGCAGGAGCTGGCTAGAAACTAAAATAGATTGCCCAGGTAAGCTGGGGAGTCTCCATCCTTGGAGACCTCAAAGCACCACAAGTCCCAAGCAAACTGCACAGGCTGACCCTGAGCCTCCAGAGCTCTGTGCAAACTCAACAATTCTGTGCTTCTGTGAGTCCAATAACTTAATTTTTACATTTGAACACAGTTCTGTGGATTTAATTAGAAGATTACAAGTGGGCCTAGTTACTTAAGGAGAAATAGTATGAACTTTGGGTATAAACACTGCAGAACTACAGACTTTTTGTAAGAAATGCAGAACTTGCAACAAAACAGGACCTGAAATATCTCTTAAGTCCTGGAGTAGAAGAAGGGAAGAAAGATAGTTATTCTTCATATACAGGACTTGCAGCAGAACAAATTCAGTGGAGATAAGCATTAAATTATCCATTTCCACAAGAATCCCAGCTTTCCCAAAAAGAATTTCCAATGAAGGTCGTGCTCCCAAGTTTGAAACTAAGAGCCTTCCACTTATTTTTCATATCAACAAAAGTATTAAATCAAATCACCAGTTATTTCAAAGTCTTCTAATTCCTTGGGTACATGGGACACTGATTACAGTGTAAATCAGCTGGAATAGACCAAAATATTGTAAAGGATGCCTAAAAAATCCCAGCCATGTCTGCTTATCCTATTTAACAATGGAAATCAAACAATTCCAATGTAGCTACAAACAAGCAAATCCACCTCTACTAACAGGAAACAAGAATAATCTGCTGGAAAAACTAAGTGACAAGGACCTGGAGTGACAGCAGTTGGCAATGTGCTGTAATTTATACTGCTCAGAATAGAAATTAACATAGCTCAGTGATCAGAAACGTGTGAAACATGAATAGGATTTTATAATTATGTTTCTAAAAGGAAATTAAAAACAGATATTTTAAAAGTTTATCTCAATATTAAATTCTGCTCTCGACTGAAAAAAATTACATTGCTGATGTTCTTACAAAAACACATTAATATTCCCTTACCCATTGCTTTTGTTTCTTCTCTTTTAGCATTCAGCAAGGAAAATTTGAATTTTGCTCTGACTTCACTTTTTGGACAACTGACTAAAAGCAAATACAATGACAAGTAGTCTTTGCTTTCATCATCTAATCCCTTTGGATTCACTCTCAGGCACCTGAAAAAAATGGAAAAATTATATTTTTTAATGGTACTCAGAATAAATTCAGAAATACTTTTACAAGACACAATCATAAATGCTACTGAAATAAATGTTTCCTTTGTGATTGCTGACATTTTGAAATTAGAATCAATCCATACCTACAGTAACCCTCCAAGAAGTGCCCAAGTTTTAATATTTATTTTAATTTAACTTTACAATTTTTGTGAAGAAAATAACCCAAAAACAAAACCCAAGCACTTGCTCAAATAAAGACCTTACCACTTCATTTTGTCATTTGGCCCTGATGAAAATGTAGAACTCTTTAAAACTTCACCCATTTCTTCGCGGCAAAAACTGAAGTTATTAATGGTCCACATGTATGAAAATTTTACTACTTTAACCTGAATAAAAGATCAGAAAATGTTAAGAAAATTTAACTTACATATCAAGCATTAACTATGAGAACTACTTAGATTGTCAGCTATATTTTTTCAATACGTCAATAATTTTAGTTTAGGTTTTTTTAACAATTATTATGACAAAAATAGAAAATGAAGCCATTGGAATTAATGTAGATTACCTGGGTGTAACACCAGCTTTCAGCCACAGGTCCACTGGACATCTCCCCAGGAGGAGGTGGGGTGGGAACCCTTGACATTGCCACTTATTGCAGGTTTATAGTATCAAGAGAGCAATCCAAGCTTCAGTAATTCTCCTAAAAAAAGGAATTCAAAGGAATTCATACATTTTGTTCACCCTTTTTAGGTGTGGGAAATACAAAAACTCGTATCACTGTGTTTACTAAATGATGCATCTGAAAATTAAACCTGAAAAGAGGACAATGGCTCTGCTGGGTGTCACACATTTAACAACTACTGGTACTCAAAACCTGCAGGCTGAGCCCTCACACAATAATTTATAAAAATAAGCACCTCTGCATCGCACATCACCACTAATGACAATATTTCAACACTCCCTCTGCAAATTACCACTTTGGCCACTCCAGAAGCGTTAGAACTTTCTTCAGGCTCTCCTCCTTTGACTTGCAGAGTACCCAGAGCACTCAGTTATTAACACAGTGCCTTAGGTTTTCACCCAGCCATAATTCACGAGAACACTTGGCCACCTGCGAGTAGAATAGGGTCACACAACCCTGAGATTTCTGAATGGAAATCAGACCTGCATTTCAAGCAGTATTTTCTTTCACAGATCTTTAACACCAACAGACACAGCTGAAGAACTATAACCACCACAACCACGCTCATTCCCTCTCAGAGGACAAAACCAGAAAACAGTTTCACTCAACCCCCAAACAAAAAATAAAGTGATTTTGTTATGAACTACCACCACCTAACAGAGCACTGCAGCTCCTCCTGCCCACCAGGAGCTGGGTCACTTGCCCAGATCCCCACACCTGGCTACACAGCAGTAATTGGGCATGGCTAATGAAAGAAGGTGGGCAGCAATGAGAGGGCAGCTCTGGGTTCCTGGCTGGCTCTCCTTTAAGGGGGGGTTTGCTGTCAGCTGTGAACACATTCCTGTCACAAGCACAGCCTCTCACTTAAGCCGCTTCATTACATTGCTAAAAAAGTGAAATGAACCTTGATCAAACCAGAAAAAAATCAATTATTTCTGCCACAAAACATTTTCTATTGGTACAGAAAGTTTTTCCAAACATATCCTGCTATCACTTAAAAGCAACCATCTTTCTGCAACATTTGACTGCTTCACTGTACAGCTCTTTTTAGCTGTGATAGAACAGCATTGTCTTCCTCAAAAGACGTGATTGCACATCACATGATGGAACTCTCCAGGGATGGAGCAACACTTAGAAACAAGGTTTTATGCAAACATTGGTAAAAAGACACTGCAAGAGCATGTACAATTCAGTCATGATGTAACAGGTTCATTATTCCTACAGGAAGAACTCTGCTCTGCGAAATGCTGTGATCCTCACTGGATGTTTTCCCCCCTGCCTTTCTGGTACTGCTTCTCACTCATGGTATGAAGCAGCCCTTCCACATCAAAGTCTGCTGGCAGCTGATTGCTCTGAATCACAGAGGTATAAGAGCTTGAAAAGAAAGCTAATTCTCAGTTTTTACCAGATGAAGAAGCAGATGCTTTATAATCATATCCCTTAATGAATCCCTACCAACAGATCTGCTATGACAGGGTGAAAATAAAATACTGAATAAGTCTCCTGTAAGATATGGATCCTTGAGACATAGAAAACTAATAATAAATACAATTCAGCTGTCTTTAACAAATGAGTTTTCCCCAAATAAACTTATATTTGTGGCAACATTCAGTTCTTCATTAGTACTGCCTATAAATGAAAAACAATCATCCCTAAATTTAAGATAACCTAACTTGTTTGCTTCATGTTTTTTTAAGCAGGAAACACATCTATTGTGCATGTTGTGTTTACATAGTTTTTGCTTACATGTTTACAATTGGTTTTGATTCTCTGCACAGAACCACCCAGAGTAAAATTCTTTGGAAGGATACACATAAACTTTTGCTTTCATAAAGCAAATATTAGCACTTATATTACCACTACTTCTGGAAGCACATCCTACTCAGTGGTGACAACTGAAGCTGTTCCCCAGATGCAATGGATTTTGACACAGAACCATATCCTGAAAGGGTTAGAACAGTTTACCTCAGCCTTACTGACCCTGCTTGCTGCTCCTCGATCTCTAAAGCTAAAAGCAAGAAGAAATACAGCCCATTCCTTATTCTATCATTTTCATGAGATGCACAGGACTGCCTCACCTCTCATCTGTACCTCAATTCCTCAGCCCATTAGACCAGTCAGCTCCCAGTAACTATGAAGAAGTGGCAGATCAGAGCCAAATTTGCTCTGAAGGGGTTTCTAAATTGGAAAAGCCTGAAAATAACTGCTGTACACAGTCTCTTTTAAGAAAGTGTTCAGTGACCTTGGGCCAGCTACCAGTAGTTATCTGCCCACTCCTATCTCACAACTAAATCAGCTTGATTCACTGAGAATTTAACTCTAAGCAAAGGTAGTTATTTGCAATTATTTTCAGGTCCATCTGTTGCCTTGTCTCGGTACCTGCTCTACCCATGGCAGCTGTGCTTCAGAGGCTGCTCCCACCTGCTGCATGGCCTTTATTTAAGGAAGGCCTGATTTTACCTAAGTACACTTCTCAGGTTCTTCTGAACAGCCTCAGCTTTTTGTAAAGTTTCCCCTTTACAACACTAGCACCAGGCAACTGGTTTTCATGACCTCCTGATACACCTCTGAGGAACAGATTAACACCTCACTTTTTTGCATGAATTTACTAAGCCGATCACGTTTTGAGACTGAGAAAACTGGCACAAAGCAGAAACTTTAATCATTGATACTGGGAGTCTGTGTTGAGGAGCTGTCTGTATTTTTTAGTATGCCTGAGCACATAACTTAAAACAAAGGACCAACCAAGACAAACTGAATAATGGGAGAATGAATAAACAGAGCTTCTGATGCTCTGTTAACATGCAGCAAAAGAGATGGAGAAGGATGGAAATGGTTCAGCAGTACTGCAGATCTGCCCTCCACTTTACTTAATCAATTAATTGGGATTTGGGTGGGTTCATGGGGATATTTACCAGAGCTACAAGGTGACAGAACAGAAGCTTTCAAGATGCTGTCCTGAAATGGAGAGAAGGGCTGCCTGGAGAAGGGCTTTTGCAGTCTGTAGACTGACAGCCAGACCACACTGAGTGGCCACCAATGGTCACCAGGGCAAAGTGGACCCTGCACGAGCAGCCTGAAGGTGAGAAAAGAGATGAAACCCTCTGTTCTACCATGCTCCACGTGGGGAGGAGACTAAATACTACTCTGAAGAAATTGTTTATGAATCATTGATCAGCCACTGTCATCAGCTCTGACAAAATGGTTTTCCAAGTACCAACCCCTCATCACAGCCCATTAGACCAAATGGTTGGGAACAGAGAGCTGCAGTTCACAAAACCAGTCCGGGAACGACTGGGTGGAATTAAATCAGTGAAGTGCAGGAAGACAGGTCTGCTATCTGCAGGATGAAACAACTTAGAGTGACAATTTCATGCTAGAACCTGCATTTATTACTCTGCAGGCTATCATGAACAAAGCAGTAGAAATGAGGGAACATTAACAGACAATAGCTCCAAGAATTTTCAAGCAATGCAGTGCCTGTCTGGACACAGCCCAACAAACCAGTCTGTGTGGCCATTCTGTCAGGCAGAAATGTCTGACCATCAGGGCAAACATGCACTGGAACAGGAAAACAAGCCCTAATGGATGGGGTAAAAGAACTTTTTGGTTTTCAAAAGAAAAATTAGATGTATTTTTAAAGGGTGTCAAGTTCCTTTGCTTGGAGTTTTTTCTAATGAAGTGATATACTGAATAATGTACAGCAGCCAGTGCTGATTTAATTCAGAGTTTGTGTTCATCGTCTTTATTGAACACTTAGTGTTAAAAAAAGAAAAAGAAGAAATGGTCGAAGGTTCTTTGCTTGTACTTCCAGATCCCAAACATGGTGGGCTTATCACTTCTCCTGGTCTGTTAAGAGAGGTACTGGCCTCACCTGATAATCATTCTGCAAATAGACCAGAGTCTGTTAAATTCAGATCTTCCAGGAGCTGATCCTTCTACAGGCAGAAGTAACATAAAAAAATGAGATCTCTCAAAGCACATTTTATTTAGGAATTAACTGAAGTGCTCTCCTAGTCAAACAAATACTTATGCTAAACTTAAAGGCATGTGAAATTGATTATTGTTAATTAATTACTTGCACACACAGTGTAAAGAAAGCACAGGCTACTTCCAAAAAATGTATTTCCACATATTTTCATCAAAAGCTGTATCTGACCTCCATTTTCCTAACTTTTAAGAAGAGATCTTAAGATTCAAAGTGACTTCCTACATTATTAACATGACTTTCAAAAATATTATCTTTTTTCCCCTGCCTGAAATTGAGTATTTATCAACATTATTCTAAACAAAGTTACTTTCCAACCTCTCGGAGCTAGACAAAAGCACATTCCCAGTCTCTTAAATCTTGTGCTGGAATTATCTCAACTTTTTCACTGAAAAAATTACTAGCTTGTTAAGAAAGCACCACATACATAGGGAACACATAAAGAAGAATTTTCTACGCCCCCAGTAATAAACCCACAAAGCACTGGGTAAAGCTGTTTGAAGAGCTGCCCTGTTAGGAGGGTGCTGGGCAGCTGTCCCCAGGAGCAGCTCAGGAAGCAGATCTCAGGAGCCCTGCAGGGCAGGCACAGTGCAGCCCACCGGAATCCATCCCAAAGATGGTTCTCCAAGCAAATCAGTGAGCCTGTCCTGCTCCCTTCAAGAATGAGGAGAAAAGCACGTTGTGAACTCCGTGATCAGGTCCTGCTGAGCCTCTTCCTTCCAGCATCCCATGGCTCAGACCTCCAGGATCAATGTGGCTCCTCCAGGGTCACACCAACAAATTCCAAGTGCATGTACTGCATATTCCACTTGGATGGTGACAGCCTTTTCCTGAGCAAGGCTCAACACTGCACAAAATGCAAAGCTGTTATGAATTAACTTTTTGTCCCCTTAAAAGATCACCTTCTGAAGTTTAACTGGTAAATAACATTCTGTTCCTCCAACTTTTTATTCCTAGTAAACACGTAATTCAGAAACCAAATACAGTTTGTGAAATTTTGAGGCTTTAAAAAAAAAAAATCCAAAATAAGTCCTCCTTCATTCAGTAACATCAACTCCCAAAAACTCATTCAAAATAAACATGGTGTAGTTACAGAGACACTTATTTAATTTCCTCTCATTAAATGATCACTGAATAAAGTATTACATAGTGTTATATAATTAATATGTAAGGGTTTTATATAAAACTAGCAATATTTGTTCAAGGAATCAGCTTCGTTTTTCAAATTACAAAGAAGGCAAATTCTTGGGAAAAACACCATCTTCTCACTTCTTGGCTGAAGAGGAATACATTTATGAATATGAAAATGAAGGAAACGAACAAACCCAATCAAAAGAGTTATGTCTGAAGTGAACACATTCTAAGGCCAAAGACAAAGTTATTTCTGCACTGTCCCACCTGGATCCAGCTGGATCACACAGTTCTAGGCAGCATCACCTTATGAAAGCCAAACTATTTAAGAGTGAAAAAAGCCATGTCCCTTTCTCATTGATCACAGAAGGATTTGTGTAACAGCCACCCACCACCTGAGTCACACTTATTTGCTGGCATGAAATGCCTATGGCAAATTGAAATTTTTTTGTTTAAGAGTTTGTCTTATAAGCTAATTAAGCTTACATAAACTCCTACAATTGTTACTAGTAAGTAGAAAAAAAATGAACTTTGCAAAAAATAGGCTTGTTTTCTTAATTAGGAAGATTTGTATCCCTTCACAATTGATCTTTTTGAAAGAATTGCTGTTGTATTTCCTAAACAGCTAACTATTAAACTAAGTTTCCTGCTGGATGATCCATAACACAATAACAGATGTCTGAAAGGTCTATTAAGCTTAAGCAGTTTTCCAATTTGTTCAGTTATTATCTCCTCTGAAAACACACTTAAGATATACCTACGTAAATTTAAGTAGTGTTGGAGCATTTATTGATTTTAATCCCCATCCATCACTGCATCATTTGAGTGAACAGAATTACTCATACTTACACAACTGCTGTAACATATATCCATCCCCTAAGTTAGAAAACTATAGGTTAAGGAGGAACTACACTTTTACATTATCTGTAGTACTTCTAACATGGGCAATTTCTCCTTTTTGGGGCAAAAGAAGGGAACAGCATTGGGCTACACACAGAAAACCCCTACGACCACTTACTGAAGAGGCAGCCTATAACATTTAAGAAAGTTTGATGCTTTTTTAGAACGTGATATTAAAAAATGCTTATTTAAGTCTGTGTTTGCTCTGGAACCACACAATAGCAAGTTTACAGAAACCCAAGCTTTGGGGCTTAAATCAGAAGCTCTGGCTGCTCCTGTGTGCTTCATGCTTACCATGTCCCCCCTGCCATCCCACAGCTCTGCTGGAAGCCTGTGCCCTGCCAGGAGACACAATCAGCAGCCACACCACGAGCCAATTCATGACTCTCTCCACACTTCTCCAGTGAGAAAAAAATACTGCCACGGACTGGGCTGTGACAGATGAGAAACTCCATATACACCCTGGCACCCCTGCCTGGGGACAGTAAACTCCAGCAGAGAGAGGGCAGGCAGCTGGGGTCACAGACATCTCAAAATAGCTGCAACTAAGAGTCCAGAATTTAAAAGCACATCCTCATGGTGCTTCCAGCAAAAAAGTCCCAGCAAGGCATAACCTAGCACATGGGAAATGCCAACTTTTCAGAAGGATGATGGTGTACCTATGACTAATGACACTGAAAGCAGCAGCTCAAAATTAGCAAGGTAGTACTATTAGCTGTAAAAACTGTAGTCGTTTACATGCTATTTTCAGGCTTTTATCTTAATTTTCTTTTCTATCCTAAGGCTTTGAAAAATAAAGTTGAATTTTACCTCAACTGTGAGAAAGCCCACATGCTCAGCAGAGCTGGAGCTAAAACTGTCTAGTTTACATCAGCCAAGCACACTGATAAAAATCTCTCAGCATTAGCCTTGCATTATTGTTCTGTAATAGAGGAAACCCACTGTGCTCTGTATTAGATATCCCAGACCATCCCCTACAGCAGTCATCTATGCATTTCCCTGGAGAAGAAATGCAAGATTATTTCTTACAGCATTTTTCATTTTCATTGCCTAGTCTAGTTTACAGGACCCAAAAGAGGTGTATTTCCACCATGATTCCTCTTGGGAAAATATTCTATTCAAATAATCTATTGCTGTCGAGTTTGTTTCCTGGTATACAGCCAAAGTGATCTTTAACCCTCCTTAGTTTCACTCCATTACTCTTACTCCAACAAATCACTGGCATGTGAAAGTATATTAAATGAAGACATTTTTTCCCTAAATGCTTCAGTTACACATAATCAAGAGTTCACCAAATCGAAAATGTTAATCTTAACTTTCTTCTTTGCACTTGGAACAGGAGTTTGTATAAGCCAACAGAAAGTTGATTCCAATTGTAACAAAGAAATATCTTTCTTTAGCAGATTCACAGCTAGTCTGGGGTGGTTTGGGTTGTTTTGGTTTTCTTCTCTTTTAAAATCCATAAGATTTGTGAAAAGCACTGGCCTGCACTCTCTGGAGAGAGGTGCTGCATTGTCATTTTCTGCAAACGAGCTGTACAGAGCAGCAGAATGTTCTCCTCATTAACTTCTGCAGACTGGCATCACCTGCAAAGCTCACATCAAATTGATACAACTGCTTTCAGCAGGCAAAAGCTCATTCTCAACAACAGATGTTGTCAGGAGGGGGCTGATCAGACATGTGTTGCCCTGTTACCTCTCATGGCAAAGCAGTGGCCACATTTGTGCACACAGCTGCATCTTGGAGATTCTGAGAGTCACAGCTCATTTCAGGCCTCCTCTATGCCTGAGCGTCAAACTTTGTGCAAAACAACTGACACTTTAAAGGAAATTGAGATAAAAAGGCCTAAACTCAATTCTGCCAGAGGACCAAACTAATTTGCCCCAACAGTCTTGAAACTGAACTAATCCACAACAGCTGGTTAGAGACATCCTAGGAAAGACAGGTCAAGAGGTAGAGCTGCACACACACTTGCTTTGGTGAATATGAAGCAGTAATCTCTAAAAGCCATCAGTGTGAGCAAAACTTAACATCTTAGGACTGGACTGCAGCTAAACTGGTCTAAATCCACAGATCTAAAAGTTCATAGACTATGTTGAGCTGGAAGGATGATTGAGTCCAGCTCACAAATTAGTCCAACAGAAACTGGCTACTGAATTTCAAAGTCAAGTAGACAACTTCTATCATTCTATTATTTAAAAAACATCCAGGCACTGTTTTGTTTAAACTTCAGGATTTAAGAACCATTCTGATATAATCTGTTTAAGATCCCTTTTTCCACTACAAAAACAATCCCCACTTACACAGCCTTAGTTGCTCAAGACAGAAGGGTATTTCCCAAGTAAGCAGCAAGGCAAGGAGGCTGGCACAGGCCTGTCAGGGTGGCCTGGCTGTGGAGTAAATAGATTTGGTTTCATCCTGGGTGCTGTCAAACAAGGCAGACCAGAAGCAGATCTGAGTCTGCTGCTTTTTGCCTCCATGCACACACAGGAGACACAACCCCAAGTGAATCATCCCACGAGGCCACCCCGCACACGCAGTGCCGCCACGCAAAAAGGCTCTCCCAGAGCAGAGAAGCAAACAGCAGGAAAAATGAGATTTACTACCAGGAAATCAAGAAGTCAGCCAACACCAAGTGCCCAGCCCCTCTTTACAAGTGACTCTGGAAACCTCTGCAGGCTCAGACACGGTAATTTATTAGTAACCCAGACTAACACTTGATGATGTTACTGCCATATATCTTTCCCCTCAGCACTCAGTGAGCAGTCTCACACTTGTTGGAGGGGATGGCACCTATCCAAACACAACTGCTATTTCATCATTAAAAATGATGCCTGGCCTGTAAAACAATATTCAAAACCACTGGCTACAGAATAAAAGTGGATTCTGCTTGATGATCTTATTAATATAACTAATCATAGAAACTAACTCTGGATATAAAGTTTGCCACACACAAATTCTGAGCAGGTTACTGCCTATGGAAGCTTTTCTTTCACTTCTAGTTATATCATGCTTTCCTTCTCTCTTCCCTTCCCCTCTTTTTTTTAAAGGGAAAACTCCCACTTCAGCAGAATGTTACTAAAAATGCTTTTTTCTTGCCGTAAGCAAGACAGGACCTCCCCTAATCACAAGCCTCTCATGAGATGCAACAGTATTAATTCAAATATTTCAGATTTATTTACTGTATTTTTTACCCTGGATCAACCACCCGCCCAGTGGATTTTGCAAAACTTGCATAAACTGTATTTATTCAAAAACTTCTTCAGTATAAGAAATTTCAGTTTCTTAGAAACAATATCACCCATCGCAACACAAATATTATTCTGCTGCCATTTTTAAATTAAATTTGCTCACTATATGCACATAAATAAACAAAAAAAAATTACCTTGACATATTCTGCAGAGATCAGAAAAACCCACTGAAAATAGATTTCATACATTTTATTCCTCTGAAACCACCATGTGCCAAGTGCAGTGCCAGATCCAAGAGTGAGATCACACCCACTTGGACAGTCAGTACAGCAATGCATTACATTAACCTGCAATCACACAAATCAGCCAGAGATTTCAGACAACTTCGTCTTCAGAATAACATTTTCAGAACTGAAATATGACTTTAAATTCATACAGACGCTATGTGGAACTTTCCAAATGCTTTTTAAAAAAGCTAAAAAGAGGTATAAATCCAGATGTAAACAAATAATTGCTGCACTTAACTTTGCACACAGCACAGACACGTTAGTTAAAATTACTATTTTGTCCTGTTACAAGAACAGTTATTCAACTTGATATATAAATACCAGTGTGCCCACTGGTACATCTGATACTTACAAAAAGGAGCTAAAATTTAATGTTTTCATTATAAATTGCTCAATCCCTGAAGCTGAAGAAACTATATTAACCACTCATTATATAAATTCGTTACAAAGCAGTTCTGGTTTTATCTTCAAGAGTTTTGATTACAAATAAGTAACTCTGAAATTAATCTCAGTTAATAAGGAATATATTTGTTTTAAAATTTAAGAAAAACTTCCACTAAAGAGTGATAGTTTTGTTGCTGAGGTAATGTCTACATATGAAGTAATTCAGAACCCTATTGTCTTCTGTGAAGACAGTAAACATGTGTGTCCTCTAAAGACTTTATAGAAATTATCAGCTAATCTGAATCACTAGATTAATTTATTAAGCGCTCAAAACACCAAAAAACTTGTGTTGAGATTTTTCTTCTACTTAACCCAGTGGGTCTTAACTTAAACTCTGTGTACTGAAATCATCTGTCCTTCATAGGCTATAGGCCACGCTAATGGAGAAAGCAGACTCCTCAATTAGAAACCAAATCTGAATAAAGAAAGCCAGGAAAATGAAAGCTTTTGTGAACTTTTCCAAAGAAAATGTCAGCATGGAACAGAAAGCTAGAAAGTAGAACACCAGAGGAGAAAGTTATACCAGCTAGTCCTCAGGCCAGAGGAGTTCTGCACCTACACCTAATTCCAGTTGTTCAGGAAGCAAACACTGATGCAACCACCTCAAATCCTTTTAGAGACACCCAAGTCTAATAAATTTGCTGAACATTCAGTACACAAGAAAACAAGGCATTTGAAAGAAATCAAGTGCAAGTCATCACCCCACCATTTCCTTCATCTCCATTCGCAGCCCTACTCATGAATCGATTTTGCAAAGACTTGACCAACTGGTAAGTGAGCTCTTGGGAGGGGACCAACATTAAAGGAACTACCAGGAAGGAGGCCAAGAGAAAGCCTGGCTCCCAAGTTTCACCCAGTGATCCTTTCCACGGCACAACAATAAGAGGTTCCCACCCCATGAACTTTGGAAGTTTCCCAACTCCTGGAGACATTTACTCCACCAGCAGCAGCACTGCCTACGCCAAGAGCTACTCTGTTGCATTCTCCCTGGCACACAATTGCTTTTTCTTAAAGCACACAGGTAAATTACACATCAAATGATACTTCACCCTTGAACTACTTAAGAACTCAAGTCACAACACAGCGCAAGCAGCAAATGCCACAAAACCACAGTGGGCGAGATGATACAGACTGTTACAATTAAAAGTAGCATGTGTAATATTTTTCACCATAAAATGAAGTGATAAACGGCTTCTGGGAGATGCAAGGCAGTATCAAGGATAAGTAATCTAATTCAGGAAATTTGGACATGGGAGCCCTCTGGATTATTCCATGCCAATGACTTTCTGAATCAGCTGAAAGAGTATCTGACTTTCCACTACATTTCCCAAATGCTATATGCAAACACTCATCACAACAATGTTCACAGATATATGCATGGTTGCAAAGTGATTCCTTGTACAAAACATAATAAAAAACTTGTAGCTGATAAAGAATAATTTTAAACCAGGCTACCAAAAAACACATTGGAAAGCTATTAAATTTGGATAAAATGGAACCAACAGAGTTGAGGCTTCTAGCTGAGGGTTTTTAGGTTAAGCTCTTTCCAATACTGAACATACACTCCTGCCAAAATTCCACCACACAAGTTGAATAGCTTAAACATTACCAAAACCCCACATTTATGCAAAACACTCACTCTGTAACACAGTTACACACACTTCTTAAGAAATCCACTGAACTAAGGCAAGCGACCATCTTCTCTCAGTTAAGAACACCAACGTCTAAATTACCACCACTAAAACACCTCCACCTCTCACAGAGCTGCAGCGAATCTCCACTAAGTACCAAGGACAAACTGATTGAGAGATTTCCTACTTCCATGTGAAGAGACAATTCCAATAGGAAGCCTTTTGATATGAGTGGGACAAGAAGCAATAAAAGTCACAGGAACATGAACTGGAAATTTTCTCAAGAAATCAAAGGAAGGACGGTCTCTTGTGAATATGTACGTATTTTGTAGAGGGGAAAGGGAATCATGGAATGGTTTGGGTTTGAAGGAAACTTGAAGATCATTTCATTCCAACCCCCCTGCCATGGGCAGGGACACCTTCCACTATTCCAGGCTGCTCCAAGCACAATCCAACCTGTCCTTGGACACTGCCAAGGCATGGGGCAACCACAGCTTCTCTGGGCACCCTGTGCCAGTGCCAAGGTACAAGAGGCTCTTGGAGACCACAGGCAAGACCATTAGTCAAGCACTGAGGCAAGTGTCTTCTATTCCATCCCAAAAATGCAGGGCCCAGGACATACAGGACAAAATGTATGGTCTTCATGTTTTGACTGAGAGCACAGTATTTTGAAGATTCCAGGACTTTATGACTACAGGTATCAGGCTGCTGCTTCTGGGAAGTGTAACAATCTCACTTAAGACTTCTTTAGTCTCAACCAGGTTTTGGTAAATACACAGGAAGCAGACTGCTTTTGACAAGGAGACAGAAATGCCCATAAGGAGCATAGGAACCTGTCACAAAAACTGTGAGAAAAAAAACCCACCAAAAATATCCACTTGTCATCAACATGAAAACATTACAAAAAAGAAAAAAGCAGGCTGAGGTGGTTTTATAAGGCAAGACACACAGAAGCCTACACCTAGGCTTCCAAAGAGCCGGGAAACATTCAACAGGACAAATTTCTAATTACCACCACCTCTACAACGGCAGGGGATGCAAAGAGAAAAAAAAAAAAAAGTGAAGAGATGTGAAGAGATTATATATGAAAGGCTAGAAAAGCAATGCAGACTGTCTGCTAACGCAGATAGAAAACCTGGGAAGAATGAATGAAGCAAGAAATTAATGAGATTGAAGTGCAAGTCAACTGTTTCCTCTTGCTGTCCTCAGCTATTTCTTCTCCACTCTAACTTATGTAGATAATGACAATTGGTTTTATTCTTCTCTCCTGTATATTTATGTTTAGGTGCTTTCAAAGGCACAAAAAACAACAGAGAAACACAACCTATAGGGAAAAAAAGAGGAAAAAAATTAGCTTTATGTGATTTCAACTGAACATGCAAAACTGTTAACAGCATGCACTAATGGTTGAAATCAGTGATTAGGGCCAGAAAGAAAACTTGGTAGCTTTTCAAATTCATTTTATATTTGTCTATAGCATATAGAAGTTTTTAATAGCAACAAGTAGCTTGTGCCGCCTATGCAAGTACAGAATGTAATTTTTTATTTTCACTGACAGTTTAAAAGCAGGCTGCAAAGTACCAAAGCTAAAAGTTTGGCAGAAAGCTGTTTCAAGGGAATATAACACCAAGGATATTTCTGGATATTTAAAATCTCAGATTTCCAGATGAGAGTTAAATGCAGTTTCTGCTGATGTACCAAAACCTGACAAGTTTGCAGCTTTACACACAAAAGGCAGATTGTTTAAAAATTATTTTCCCTTTCCTAAGTAAATATCTCCTTACAAAGTGAGAGGGAAATAACCATGCAATAGACACACACTGGAAATCCTTCACAAACATTTATGGTTGCCCTGGCCACACATCCCAGAAGGCCCAGAGAGAAGCCAGGTAAAATACTTTCAGAAGTGACACTAACTGCTAAGTACCCTTCTAAAAAGGGATATTCATTTCCAGAAATAATACAACTTCTAGTAAAAAACATAAAAGGAGACATTTTTTGTTAACCTTTTTTTCTTATGGTTACAACAAAATACCTTGGCAGTCGTACAAATGGTTTAGCTCAGAACCACTGTGGTAAAAATTCCTGTAACCATATGTGATATCTATCGAAATAATGCTTTCTGCAGAACTGATAAGAATAAGGAAGGACCCTGCTTGACTCTGCCACAGATTGTTCTTCCTGGCAGGAGGTTCGAGACAATCCTTTTTGTTCAAGTACTATTTTTATGACTCTTAACATCCATTTAGAAAAGAAATTACCAATAGAGTCACAAAGCAAAACTACGTTTTAAAATGGATTGCTGATTTCAGTATCCTACAGTTAAAGAAATACCGAGACCTCATCGATATCGCTGATACAGTTTCCTTTGTTTTGCCGTTTCCCATGCTTTACGGTTTTTCTCACCTACTTCTGCCCTCGAACAGCCTCAGTGCGATGTAAATTTTGCCCGGACTCCCGGGAATTTCAGCAGACGACATCATCAGGTGAAACCAGCCTGAGTCAACTCCACTTCCTGACCACGACTAAGATGGTGAACCGAGGGCAGCTTTCCTCACACACCATCCACGGAACCCTGCCACAAACTTTGCCGCAGCCCAAAAGACGGCGAACAACCTCCCAGCCAAACCCCCCCCACAGCCGCCTTCTGCTTTCTCACACGGCCTGAACTTCCCGAACCAAACCGCACTGGGGATAGCGAGGGCAGGGGCGGAGGGCTCCGCGGGGCTCCGCGGCCGAGCGGCGGGCAGCGCTCACCGCGGCCCGCAGGAGCCCGAGGCGGGGGTAGCTGATCCCTGGATCCCCGGATCGCTGGATCCCGGATCGCTGGATCCCCGCACCGCGGAGAGCCGACACCGCCCGCCCCGGCGCACCGCGGCCCGGCCCTGCCCTCCCGCAGCACCGCCCGGCGCTGCCCCGTGCCCGGAGCCACAACAAAGGCTTTTCCCCCCGCACCGCACCCGCACCCCCGGCCCGGCACGTACCGGATCGCGGCGCTGGCGGGGCGGCGCGGCGGGGCTCATTCCGCCGGGGCGGGGACGCTGTGACGGTCACCGGCGCCCGGCGGGAGGCGAAGGCGGCGAGCCCGGGCGGCGGCGGAGCCGCATCGCTGCCCGCGCCGAGTCCCGCTGCTCCCGGCCGTGCCCGCGCCGCGCTCCGCACCTCCCGGCTCCCGCACGGCCCCGCTCCCGCTCCCGCCGCACTTCCGGGAGGGAGCGGTCACGCGGGACGCGCCGCTTCCATCCGGGAACGCGCGCGGGGCGGGGCGGGAGCCGGGCCGGGCCGGGCCGGGCCGGGCCGAGCCGAGCCGAGCCGAGCCGAGCCGAGCCGAGCCGAGCCGAGCCGAGGGCTGTGGGTGAACGCTGCCGGAGCCCACAGCGGCTCACCGGGGCCCACAGCGGCTCACCGGGGCTCATAGCGGCTCACCGGGGCCCATAGTGGCTCACCGGAGCCCATGGCGACTCACCGGGGCCCACAGCGGCTCACCAGGGCCCACAGCAGCTCACTGGGGCTCACCGGGGCTCACTGGGGCCCACAGCGGCTCATGGGGCTCACCAGGGCCCACAGCGGCTCACCGGGGCCCACAGCGGCTCACGGGGCTCACCGGGGCCCATAGCAGCTCACCGGGGCTCACGGGGCTCACCAGGACCCACAGCGGCTCACCGGGGCTCACCGGGGCCCACAGCGGCTCACCGGGGCCCACAGCAGCTCACGGGGCTCACTGGGGCCCACAGCGGCTCACCGGGGCTCATAGCGGCTCACTGGGGCTCACCGGGGCCCATAGCGGCTCACCGGGGCTCAGAGCCACCCCACAGCGGCTCACCGGGGCCCACAGCGGCTTACCAGGGCCCATAGCGGCTCACCGGGGCTCACAGCGACTCACCGGGGCTCACCGGGGCCCACAGCAGCTCACCGGGCCCATAGCGTCTCACCGGGGCTCACCGAGGCCCATAGCGGCTCATCAGGGCTCACCGGGGCCCACAGCAGCTCACTGGGGCTCACAGCGGCTCACCGGGGCCCACAGCGGCTCACGGGGCTCAGAGCCACCCCACAGCACATGGCACACGACTGTGTCCCCATGGTTCTGGAGTATCTCCGCTGAGGGAGGCTCCGCGCCCTGTCCGAGCAGGCTGTTCCAGAGCGGAGCTTTTCCCAGGTTCCCGTGGAATTCCCTGTGCCTTCCTGTGGCCTCGAGTGCTCTTGCCCGTCCAGAAGGATGGAGCGCCTCTCCTGAGGGGCTGGGACACAGGGGTTGTTCGGCCTGGAAAAGAGAAGCTTTGGGGTGACCCAACTGCAGCCTTGAAGGGACTTACAGGGAAGATGAGGCAAGGCTGTTTACAAGAGCACGTAGTGACTGGGCTTGGGGGAATGGCTTCAGATGGAAAGAGCAGGTTTAGATCAGATATTAGGGGGAAATTGAAGGTGGTGAGGTCCTGGCACAGGTGCCCAGAGAAGCTGTGGCTGCCCCATCCCTGCAGCTGTCCAAGGCCAGGTTGGACAGGGCATGGAGCAGCCTGGGATCAGGAAGGTGTCCCTGACCATGACAAGGGGTGGAACAAGATGATCATCAATGTCACCTTCTAACCCGAACCATTCTGTGGTTCTCTTGCTTGGCACCACCAAGAAGACCCTGGTATCATATTCTTGGCACCCCTTTAGGTATTTATACACATTAATGAGGTCCCCTCTCAGCTCACTCTTCTCAGGGCTTAACAGGCCCCGCTCCCTCAGCCTTTCCTCATAAGAGAAATGTTCCAGTCCCCCAATTATCCTTATTGCCCTCCTCCAGACCTCTGCTCAAAAGGGTCAGCAGAGCTCCTCTGAGGACTCCTTATTTACTTTGTTTTGTTTTGTTTTTCAGATGATGTTGACTTGAAATCGATCTGAAATTGAGCTCCATCTGCTCCCCAGTAATGGGGCTGGAGAAGAGCCAGTCCTCAGTGACTGCTCCCCCATGAACAGGGCTGGTGTGGGGCTCTCAGCTTCTCACCCTGCCCACAGATCTGCTCCAGGCTGGCACAGACATTCAGTATCTTCAGTCCACAGCCCCTGTCCAGGACTCTTCTGCTCCCTCCACAAATGCTCACCACCCAGCAGTTCTGAGACCTGTTGGTCAGATCTGTTTCCTCTAGAACCAGGTGAATTTCTCTACATCACTGAAGTAGTTGCTTCTAAAAATAAATTATGTAATAATTTGTAAATTACATGCATAGTACTGCAAAATTCCCCGTGGAGGTCTGAAAATAAAACTTAAGCAATATGTTTTGCTTTGTTTTTCAAACAAACAGGGCTTTAAAGAAAACATCCTCTATGGAGACAATTAAGACCCAGTGACACCTTAATGGCTTCTCTTGAGAATGAGCGCTAAGAATACACACACAGAGCATTGTGCTGTGTAAGGATACCCAGGCTAGCAAGGTCTCAAAATCGATACAACTGCATTAGTGAGCCCTGGATAATTCATCCTGCAGAGAAAAACTGCACTGACAGGGCCATACTGCCTTTGGTAGTACTAGTTCTCTCAAAGCTATTTCGTGAACCTGTCCAGCACTGCACTCTATTTTCAGATGTCTCAGCAGTTTTTGTTTATTTGGAGTCTTTTACACACCAGCCCTTTTAGGAAATAGCTTTACATCCTCAGCCAGTGCTTACTCCATTTAGTGAGCAGGATTCTTGCAGGGGGACCAGGCTGCTCTCATGTTGACCACGATTTAGAAGAAAACACAGTAAACATTTGTCATTTGTGAGAAACACAAAGAGAACACAGAGTATCAGAATGTTTGGTCTTGTGAGCCGAACAGTTGAGTGATTGGAGACACTGTTGCAACTGGGAAGTGAAAGATGACCATTCTTTCACAGGGCAGACTTCAGTCACTCTTTGTGAAAATCAGGTTGCATTCCTAGTTGTAACTGAAGAGTCTGCAGTGGGAATCTTAGGATTTAAATAGAGTAACTTGGCACATTAGAAAATCAGTAAGTGAATCTTTGTGTGTAGTAATCATCACCTCCCTTAAATCCCAGACTAGAGAAAGTCTGCAAAGATGAATCATTAAGAGAAGTTGTGGAAAACATGCATTTGCCAGCAGTGAAAAGGTGAGATTACAGCTCATGCATCCCTTGGGCAGAAAAGTTCCTTTGCTCACCCTCAGATATTGGAGGGTGTGGGCACATGCCACTGCAGGGCGTGTGAATGGTGGCCAAGCAGAGCAGCTACCACCTTCCAGACCTCGAGTCTCCACTTGGTTTTAGCAGTTTAACTAATTTTCCTGTACTTTTCATCCACTGCTTAGTCCTGTTTCCTGCTATTCCCTCTCAGATTCCCATTTTTGCACCCTCTCAATGCTGAATTAAAGTGGCCCATGTCGTGTAGGTTTGTTGTGTAACACTAAGGTGAAATTTTGTCACATCAGTGAGATCGGTGTGATTTGCATTTTGGCAACACTTAGTGGGTCAATTGGGATAAGTGACCCTTCATGCCAAATGTTTGACAAAACACAGAGTTTGTTATCTAGTTATGGTGGAAATGGTAGAGAGAAACAAGGCAGGGTGAAGTGATTAAGCACACTTCCAGAACAAAGATTTTGGCAGAAACCAGAGGAAGGACAAAACTTTCCTGGGTCATATGTGGATGCCCTGGGCCATACTTCCTCAGACCAGGCAGCAGGACTCACAGGCATATACTCTTACAATATACACCATTTTCTGGCAGGACCTTGGTAGTATTTATACTTTTCAAAAAACTTCCACAGAAAGAGGCTATGCTAGTTTATTTTCCTTTAAAAAAAACAATATTAATGTATTTAATTTCCAAATTAAAGCCTGGGAAACTATATGTCTAAAGACACCTGAAGAAAGCACAATGGCTGTTGTAGTTGTTTTTAATTGTACACACAGCCAGCAGTGCTGACTCTTCTATTTAGACTGCACATCGCTTCTCATTATGAAAAAGCTCTCAATGCACACATTTCAGTGTGGGGAGGGGTAATTTAATGTGAAAGGCCTCTAAAATATTTTTACTTATTGCTCCTAGAAAGATTAAGAAAGCTTATTAACATATAGCTATAAAAGGATTAGTATGTGGAGATTTTAAGTACTCTAGTCTGGGCAGGCAATACAGTGTGATCAAGTTTCAGGCTGTTGGGAATTTCACCTTAGATAAACCCCTCAAAATACAAATTGTGTCTGCTGTAGTATTAAACATGGTATTTCCTGTGCTTCTATGTGAAATACAATTTATTCAAGGTTGTAGATGAGATTTCTTCACCCTTGTTTTGTGATATGAGGTGAGATGTTAACTTTCAGGGTCTCCTCTCAGGGTAAATAGATTGGTTGTAGTATTACTCCCACTGATTTAAGAGAAGTACTTGTATATGTAAACATAAATTGAAATTATTTGCAAAATAATTTGTTGTGAGTGGAAACCATTGTCTACCCAATAAGTAGTCACATTTCAATGGTGAAATTTTATATCCTAATTACAGATTCATCATAAATCTCAGAGATATTTCTGCTGAAAGGAGCCATTTATATACATGTTTGTAAGCACATTGCTACAAGAAGTATTCAAGATCCACAACAGGATTATGGCACTAAAATAACATTTTTGAAAGAAATTAAAGACAGGAATATTAATTTAATCTATTTTCTTAATCAGTGTAATTATTTCATTAACATATTCTAGAGAAATCCACTGCAAGCCACCCAAGGGAGGGCAAGTGTTACATGCTTTCTGTTTTCTTTTGCTATCTGTTGTCCAAATGTGAGCACTTTCTGGAGGAATCATGATAAATCCTTAGCATCTTATTTCATTCAACCCTATTTACTTTTAACAGAGCCAGCAGACAACACTGCAAATGTGCTGCCAAGATGTATGGGTGACTTTGCATTAAGTAAATGCAAAGGCAGATCTAGCTGATATAAATCACTATTATATGGGCAGTTTTAAAAGAGTGAAAAATTACAGCAGGGAAGTTTTTTGTCTTTTTATAATAGAGGGGCTTCAGAATTTGAATTGCTTTTTGGGATTTAAAGTTCCAGGACATTAAGATATTACTCAATTTAGAGTGACTTTTCCACTTTAAATTATTTTTATATTTTCCTGGACTTCCTTTCTGAAAAAGAAAAGAATAAAACTGTTAAGCCACGACAAACAACTAATATCCTACAAGGTGGTGATACAGCCCTGAAATTTAGTAGTGTTTCAAGAGAATGGGTGTTCACTTGAAAAGGTCAGTGTTTTGAAGCCAGCACTCTTCACTGTGAAATGTATGCTAGTTTTGCAGGAAGGCTTCAGCAAAGATGCAGATTCTCCTGAGAGAGGAGGGTGACACTGGAGGAGTGGAGTGTTCCTGCCAGTGGCTGCAGCACAGAGCCTGCAGCCTGGGGGTGAGTCACAGCCAAGTCTCTGTTTTTCCTGATTCAGTGTGAGTTTTGATCTTCTCTTTCACCACAGATAAAAACCACCATGCTACTGTAACCACCAAGTCTTCTCTGTTTGTACTTTGTATAAACAAACACAAGTTTTAGCAGAGGCTTGAACTTGGGACTTCCAAATTTTGCCTAAGCTGAGCAGCTGCTGGGTGTGAGCTTCTCTTTCTTCTTCCATTAAAACAAATAAATAAACACTGGAAAGATTTTAATGCAAAATATGAAAACATTTCAGTTTTCTAACTTTCACAAGACAGGCACTTGTTTCCCCAATAGTTCCCCACACATTTTATTTCAAGAGGTGCTTATATGTTATTAGAGTTTAAAAAGAATTATTAAAAAGAATTTGCTTTGTATTGTCATGTTCCTTTCCATCAGTTCCTGTGTTTATGCTATTTACTGTTATTCACTGCTTTAAAATAGAGACTAAGGACTTCAAAGCAGGTATCTTATCTTCCTGTGGGTATTTCTTTAATTCATAATGGCAGAAAACATGGCAGCACTGCATGACAATAATTTTTCTGGATAATGATGAGCTGCAAATCCCTGACCATCTTTCTCTTATTCCTCCCTGGTATTATCTTATGTAGTATCACCAGTTTCTTGTCAAAAAAAACCCATATGCACCCCAACAAATCTTCTGATTTTGTACTTAGTTTTTCTTTGTTCATATTTGCCAGAACTCCACAACCATGATGGCTGTGTAACCATGTGCTGTGTCCCAGGCTGTTTCTCCTTTACTCTCCCTTCACTGCCACTGCTGGGTCACTGAGGGTCACAAGTGAGGTGGCAAACCAGGGGTACTATTTGATCTGCTCAGTAAGTCACAAACCTGACAGCCACAACTGGATGTAGTAACATTTTTTATAATAGTTTCTTCAGGGAAAGTTGGGGTTTTTTTATATATTTTTTTTTTTTGTAAAATTAATGGATTCTTTTCAGATCTTGCTAAAGGATGAGAAAATCTCTTGAAAGTTCTTTGCAAAAAAGCATTCCTCTCCTTTCAAAAAAAAGTAAAATCAAACCCTGTGGTTTTAAATAGTATGCCAGATTTGTCCTTCTCTACTTCCTTCTGCTCTCCAAACAGCACTGAAACACAAAGGGGCTTCCCTTCTACAGACTTCAGAGACTGTGGAAACTTCTTTTTGTATCAGAAAGCAAAGAAGAGCAAATGTTGCTTTGTGGCTTATACTCATAAATTTGATAATGAAGCCAAATGCAGTCTTTTCCTCATTTCAATACCAAGTTGCTTTTACAATGTCTTTAAAAGTAACTTTCATAGAGAATAGAACAAGCATGAAGTTCTGAATTTTATGAAAGCTCCAAACATCGTTATTTATAAATGGATATATGCCTAGCATCTGAACACAATTCAGTTGGCTCAGAGAGCCTGTGAACAGACTCTCAAAAGAATCCAGATTCTACACTGAATGAAGATCAAGCTGCTAAGGCACATTTAGAGTAAAAACCACACCTCAGTTCAGTTCTGTCAGAAAGATAAGTTGTTTTGAACTTTATTACCCTTTTTGGTTGTGAGATTCTGTGCTGTTGCCTCTTGAAACAGTCTCCTGCTTCCCAGCTGATAAACAAAATCCACAGTTATGCTGCTCACAGGAGTACATTTCGATATTAATACTCCCCAAATTCTTGAGTTTCATGACAGGACTTGATATAATTGTCTCTATACATGTTAAAACACTTCATATTCCTTCTAACATAGCATTTTGTAGGACTGAGCTCTTCTGCCATACATTACAAGCCAAACTTTTTTAGCATGGAGCACTAAATATAAAATGCATATGTATAAAATACATAACTTTTAATAAGGACTAAAATAAAGCAGCATTGTCATTCCACTAAATGCCTATTTTATTCCTGCCAAATATGCATAACAGACAATTGGATATTTACTGATTGTTTCACAATAATTTACCCATGGATTTATGAGTTGCACATGAAATTGCCTATTTTGTCCAGTTCTGCATATTCCACCAAAACATCCTGTATTTTCTTATTCTTTTTTTTTCCCCTATTGCGCAATTTTTTGGGTAGGAAATCGTACACTGGGGAAAAAATGGATTGGGGAAAAAATATTAAATTTAAAGCTCATGCCTTGATGTTTTACACGTGACTTGGTCTTTGTTAATTCAGGAAGTTAATTAATCCCTAATGAAACATGCTTTTCCTGTGTATCAAACAGCATTTTTGTTTGACCATAAATTGTTTTTCATAATTTTTTTATGGGCAGTGAAAGCATTATACTGGCTGTTCTTTCTAACTTTTTTATTTCACCATCCCCACAAAAGATGTAATTTACACAGCTTTATTCACTACTACTATCTATAATTAATCTGGTCATATGGTTTTAATAAAATTTAAGAACTTAAAATATAAGAATGTGACTGTCCTCCAAGTTAATTTTAAATTGTGTTGAACCATGTACACTAGATAATAATTAATATTAGATATATATGTATAGCAATATCTTTCTGGATATATATATATATATATATATATATAGAGAGAGAGAGAGAGAGAGAGAGAGAGAGAGAACAATATCTTCAGTAGTCAAAAATAACATAACCTGTGCAATAAGTTTGAGTTTTTGTAGGCAAATCTCCTAAGCAGAATGATTCCTGAATTTTACTGAAGAGATATGGGCTCACTGAATTTCATCTCTAAGAAATATTGGAGATTTGCATACAAATTTCCCCATTCCTTGTAAATAGATGTAAGGACAAATGGCATATTCTGAATACCAGAAAAAAGCACCAAACAACATTCAGGATTATTGGAAGGGTCCCAATGCAAATGCTAAATACCAAGCTGGGAACACAGAACGGCCCCATGGTAATTTCTAACAGAATTATGCCAGATATTTGAAATTTTGATGAAGCCAACCTTTTAATTCTAAGACAATGCAGGTGTTTCTTATTTTTTATTTCTTTTGGTATCTACTTAGACTTAACACCTTTTTACCTATCAATGTGAGCTGTAAGTGCTGTAGTTCTCCTTAGCAAAGATTTCACACTGTTGATGTTTTCATCTACTTCATTTCTCCTTGCTGGCAAGCATTTAGTGTCTCTAGACATATTCTGATTCATAAGATGAATAGCTTCCCCTTGCTCTGGGATTCAAGAGACCAGCATGGAAGTATCTTATTCCTAGAGCAAAATCTCAGATGAATAATGTGGTGTGACAAATGAACCACTCACTGAAGGAAATCTTCTGGAGTCCCTTCATCAGCTTAAAACTGCTGGTCAGGAAGAGGTAGAGTCAGATTATGTAGTGGTAAAACAGGGTTGGAATCATTTTACAAAATTGTAATTGGATGCAAACTTCATTTGAGATTTCAGCTTTCAACTGCTTTACCAAATTTGCATAACACAAAAGCTAATTAGTGACAAATATTATGCAGCAAACTACTGTGCACATTATGCTTAGTTCAACATTCCACTTATATCAAAAGGTGAAAGTACCTCCTTTAAAAAAAAAAACAAACCCAAAAACTTCTATTGACACCATTGATTTATAAAGATGTGATATTTTCATATTTATATGTGTGTTCATTCTGTATCTCTTCATTAAAAAAGAATTTGCGAAAGCTTTCCCAAGCATATATTAAAAGAACAACTGTCTTGTAACCCAAATTCAGGTGCTTAATTGCTTTCAACTCTTTCTTGTTTTATACCTTGAATACTTAAAATAAATACTTGATATTTAGAATCAAATATTTAATGTGCCTATTTTATGCCTGAGTATCTATATTAAATTCAACAGAATTATTAATAGTGGTACAGAAGGTTATTCAGAATAGTCATATCCAAAAAAGCAGGAATTCACTGTGGAACAACTGCAAGATATTGTGTTTAAGTTCAGAAAACATAAATAATAGCTCCCTTGTGAGTCTTAGTGAAAAAGACCAGATAGGTACAAATCCAAACAGATATCTTGCATTTCAGTTGTTCAATGATCAAAAACTGGAATGTCCTTTGAATTTTAGTATTTCAAAGTATTTACACAAGCATATAGGCTAGATAATTAAAAAGGAATAAGTTAAATATGGCCATCCTGAATAACTATCTTGAACTCTCTTTAAATGCCAACAAAACTTGAAGTGTGTTATCTCAAAGTCATGGACATTTATGGCTGCAACTCTAAAAAATGTCTTCTAAGAACACAAGGATCAGATTTGTCATCTGAACCACCTGTTGGGGCCTGCAAGTTTTAAGATCAGAGAAGATGACAGCATTATCCCCTCAAAATGAAGAGAGGAAGCCGTGATATAATGGAATAACTTGAGGATTTTCTCTGAGTCATCTCTCCCTGATGGCAATTTTAAGGTCACTCTTGAATATGGACAATTTATTCTGTAGACAAGAAACAGTACTTGGCAAGAAAGAAACAGAGACCAATTGGTACAACACATGACTGCAGTTAATCAAAGTGCTTTTGAAATACTTTTGATTTGGAGCTTTGGTATTCTGTTGTTCTAGAAATCAGTTCTAATTTTTCATCCAGTACTTTAGGAAGGAGTCTGAATTCCATAATATCTGGATGGAGAATGATTTAGTTTTAGTGCTTTGATCAGTCTTTGTTGACAAAGGTTCATCAACCATTACTGAGACTGATTTTTTAGTTTTCATTTCAAAAATTGTATGCAAGGATGCAAGGAAAACTTCTCACAAATGCTAATTTCTTGGAGTTACAGGCTAATTCAGAATCCAAAACAGAGAGGGAAATTTCCAACTGTTGATCTCAGTTAATATCACCTCCACTTGCTTCTAGCTCCTTGGCTGCTCATGTGCACGGAGGTGGATTGCTCTTATCTCTTAGCTGTGTGCACCTTGTCTCAAATGCTTCTACCAAAGCTTGGGAATTTGACTCTTTTCTGCCTTAATGAACAATCACAAGAGGAGCTTAAAAAATTGGTTCATGAGAGTTTCTCATCAGTGGCAAACATATATACTTATGAGAAACATGGATGGTGGTATTGTGTTTCTGTTTTATTTTAAAAGATAAGTCTATCAACATTTTTCTTTAAATTAAATGGAAAGCTGTTTTCCATTCAGCTGGTCTCTTTATCAGAGAATTAGTTATTGAATGGTCAATATTGCTTGTTCTTCTCTCTGCTCACTGGATAATAGAGTGCAGATACACAGAAGGGCTTTCAGAACAATGCAAGAAGAGAGGGAATCAGTGCAAACTCATTTGTACAGATAAGGAAAACCTCTGAGGACTTGAGCCCAGGGCTTCATAGTACAGAACTGCCAGAATGGGTCCTGGGAGCAGTTGGAAACAATGCTGAGAGAGAAAAAACTTGACTTTACAACATTTTATTCATAGCAGAGTTGCATTTATAGAGTAAAATGGTTAAAAAATCCTTAATTAGCTCTTTTGAGTCTCAAACAACTTTACAAGTGCAGACCCTATTTGTAACTATTGCTGACCTGATGCCTCACCTGAAAGAAAGAAATTACCATGGTGTTAGTGCTACCCAGGAAGATAAAGCTGAAGTTGAGCAGCAATTCTGGCTGAAAACCTGCAGCAATTGAAGCCTTTTCAAATCCTGTGCTGTAAGGAGTCTTTCATGCAAGTAATAAGTCGGATGGCACTTAGATGAGGAGTACAAGTTGAAAGACAGAAGAGTGGAGACCAGACAGTACAAATCTAAATGCATGGCTCAGGCATTTGCCACAGTTCTGGGATTTCTGTAAGCAGCAGATAAAGAACAATTTCATTGTAAGGCTGGAGCTGTTACTGTTCAGCATTCCCAAGATGAAATTTGATGTCACTGAGCAGATTTATGGCATTCACAACATGCCAGGAAATGCAATTAACAAGGTAACACTGCAACACCTACAGAAGATAGTGATTAAGAAAAAATGAAGATACAATTGTTTTTATTTTTAATTTTTCTTATTCTTTTATTTTTGTACTTTAGCACTGTGAAGCAAGGACACAAAATGATTGTCACTGTTACTAGGAATAATGCCTGAAATACTGGAATAAGTGTTCAGTGTCTGGTGAGAACTGTGATCTGGGACAGAAAAAGGCTTTAGAGTGAAAAGGATCAAAACTTTAAAAGCCATTAATGCACAACAATTACAAAAGTTATGGGTAAGGGAACAGGGAAACAGAGTAGGCAGGCACTGTCTGAGAGAGCAGACATTGCCTCTTAAGACAGAGAAAATGCACAAAAATCAGGAACTGAAACACTTAACTCAAAATATTACTGAGTGTTTTGTGGGCAGAGGAAATATCCCAGTGCTTGCTCCCTAAAGAAAATGGAAACTGAAGCACATGTAAGCACCCACAGAGGCTACCAAGAAACACAAGATTCTCAAACAGACACTTCCTATGTGGAAAATATGGATGTTATTTTGGCACTGCGCTGTAGCCCAGTAACAAGCTGGGTTCTGGCTGAGCAGCAGAGCTGCAATCTTACTCCAGCAATACTGATAAGCAGCTGGTACGTGACCATGAGCGAGAACTTGAGCACTGTAGGACCAGTGGACTGGTTATCAAAAAATTCATCACAAGATGATGCACTGTTGCCTGAATGTTTAACTACTGGCACAGAAATACCCTATCTTCCCAGAAAACTGCCTCCCAAAACAGCTGAGTAAATCTCAGATGAGCCATTAACTTAATCTACCATTTCACTTTTTTTTTCTAAAATCAAATTTAGTTAAATTTTTTCTACTTCTTTCTTTTACATTAAAGTGACTTCTAAAATGTATCCTAATGAAAACCCAAAAGGAAATAATTGTATAGCCTAGATACAGAATATTTCTTCTAAAATGTATTGACTTCTCTCATTACCTGCCATTTTTGACACTTACCCAGACAAAATGTAACTCAAAATCACAAATAACTTGGGTTCTCTTCAGTATTTTGGCAAATAAAGAAGTATTTAGCCAAGGGACTCAAGGAACTTGTGCCACAATAATGAAAAAGTGTGCCTTGATATTGAGTAGCAGGCAGAACTCACTGCTCTGGAATAAGGAACTGGTTCCACTTCCATGAAAGACAGGACAAAGCCTGAGTTGACAAATCTGTCCAGGAGGACCAGAGAGTTTGCACATCCTCTGTTTGGGAATTTTGTGAATACAAAGCTCTCTGTGGATTCCTGTGTTACGTTCACACCCCACATTTTTACGAACCCCAGTCTTTGTTCTAGCAGAATCTCACAAGTGGCACAATTATAGAAGTAGCCTAGCAAACATTAAAACTAACAGAACATAAAATGTTCTCAGTTCAGTGGCTTGGATATAAGCTAAAAGCAAAGAACACAGCACATGTTTCTGCACTTGAAAAGCTTCCCCCAGAATCTTCTTTCAGGGACAGCTTGAAAAGACAAATTGTACTGGAGTTTTCCAATCTGTCACAGTAGAGGAAAGCTTCTGAGCTGTACAGAGATGCCTGAGAATTAAAAATATATCATTTCATCTGAGAATTTATAAACCTTTCTAGTTCAGTTTGGTTTTTTCTCTTGCCTTGAATATCAGAAATACACCTTCCAACTCTTATCCAGATACAAACAACCAAAACAACTGTAACAATTCAAATCAAGTGTTGTAGTGTTGATTTTTTAGTATATTTTTAAGGTTAGTTCTTTCCTCAAAATTTAAATATTAATCTAGAGCAAAGTGAGGAAGTGTTTTAATGGGAACTCCAGGCTGAAGATGAGCATCCATAGTTTAGGAAGCTGGAATCCATGGTCACTGATCTCACTGAAAAAACAACACAGCACAAATGAGAAGTTATTGTCTCTCATGCAAGAAAAGAGATTTTTAAGACCATAAAAAACAGGTTTAATTTTAAGGCTAATGAAAAATTCGATCAATCTCTGACTTAAAATATGTGGATTTAGCCTAGGAGATTTTCCTTTTTATGAGAAATCTGCATCAGTGCACAAGAATTGGTGGAATCTCATCATGCTCTGACATGATGCACATAAAATTGAAAAAGAACATTGTGTTTTGTGATCAAGTGATTCCTATAAACACAACTTTCTTGGTGGCTGCCTGTTCAGTGCTCATCTATGATCATCTGTAGAGTTGTATTTTCATATGAACTCTGCTTTAGCATGGTGTCATGGGTCATAACCTTTACAGTTTGGTAAAGTTCTTAAAATTATAATTTACCATTCATTTTCTTGTGATTCTTTTTTTTTGGGAGCTGTGTCAACAGTATTATTTTTTTGTCCTCAATAGAAGTTCATATATACTTTTCAGTTAGGCATTTTGAATAAGTGAATCATGAAGGCTTTCTGTAAAGTCAGTCACGATATTCATGTTTTACAAATGGGGAAGATGAGGAACAGACAAGAAAAGTGTTTTTCATGGTGATACTGTGAGTGGCAAGGCTGGGAATAGAAACTGGAGATCTTTACTGCCACATCCATTTTACTGGATAGAGACCATTCCCTATTACTCTTTATTTTTCCATAATTTGCTTTTTAAAAGTCATTATCCTTGTGGTTTTGGAGATAGTATGATAAGTGATGTATTAAGTCACCTTTATCAATATCATGCAATTTTAGTGCAAAAGAGTAAAAGGTGATACTCTGGCAGTGTTTTGGAGAACTTTTTTTTTTTTTTAAAAAGTAGATATTAATTCTGACTCTTTAGAATTTTCAAAAATTAGAAGGCAGTTCAAGGAATGGACTTTTAAATTTCAGGAAATTATCAAAAACATTCAAAGAAACTGTTGTAAAAGTGAAAGTGTAGAAAGCCTGTAATGCCTCAAGGAAAAGGAAATGTGTAGTGGATCTGAGGGTGTAGAAAATTAGGATTTGAACTCCAGCTGCCTAATCAGAAAAATCCTGTGTTCCACCTGCAAACCATCATATCACATAAATTTAACTTGCCAGTTAAGATGCTCTGTTTTCATGTCATGGTAGAAAACCTTTCTAAGCATCATCATTGTCCTGGATAATTCAACAGGAGTGCAGTTTGCTTCTGTGGCTGGTGTGGAACAGATTTACATGGCAGAGTGATTTGATCCTGCACAGATCTTGTTTTGATGTTTGCAGTCACATCCTGAGCCAGAGCAAACAGTAATGACCGACCTGGAAGGAATCCCAATGTTATCACTTCTTTTGCTGTGGTAAAATTCTCTCCAGATAGAATTCTCTCTCTGGCTCATTTCTTTGACCTATCCCTGAGCGGGGTCATTCTCTGATTGTGTTTAAAGATTTAGATAGAAGAACCACTTCCTGAGCTCTTACCCCATCTGCTCTTGGACAGACCCACTGTTTCTTTTAAAAATACACTCTTGCAAATTTTACACCTGAGCTGGCTGACCCTTTACCAGCAGGTTATGGTGGGGAACCCCACATCTGTTACTCTTAGGGGGTGAGAGGTGAGCTGGGTTGTGCAGAAAATCTACATGAAACAAGTTCAGACACTAAATAATAACAAGTTTCAGCCTAGAGTAAGATTTTTATGCCTGAATTATGAGCCTCCTGTAATAGAAACTGCAAGGGAAATTCAAACAGGCTATTCATTGTAGCAGTGCCAATATATTAAGATTTAACATTAAGAGAGTAAGATTTTCTAAAGGTATATACTAAGCAATTTCAGTTCTTTTTACTTACTTCATTAGGAGGAAATTCTTTGCAGATGCATTTCCAATAAATGTGTGTGCTGATTTAAGAGCTCCTGTACTGGAGTCAGACACCCCTGCTAAGGCTCAGAAAACACCACGTTCCTAAAGCCATCAGGGCTGTACTGTGGTTACATGCTCCTCTCTGCCTTTGGCTTGCTCTAATCTTTATCTGACCTGTGGTAAATTCATGCTGACTGTTCTTACCCTCAAGAAAATTAAGTAAGATTAAGGTTTCTAAGAGTATAAAGTTTTGAAAATGAATACCATGTTCCTGAAGCCTCTGGCTGTTTTAGGAAATGGTACAAGTCCACTGGTCATGGTATTTTGTTCAGTTGACAGAACTGTTTTGTGGAAAGGTTGAAACTTCTCTTTTGAGAAGGGCAGTTTCAGTGATTCTTGGCCATTGAAGGATTCCCTGAAATTCTGCCTGAAATTTCGAACACAGAGGGAGAGAATTAATCTGGCATTATCCATGGCATGGTGGCTCTGTTACACAGCAAGAGAAGAAAGCTGGTTCAAGTCCCTTCTCCGACTGACTCAGGTCAACGATTTGAGTCTCAGTTGAGATCTTTTGTCATAGCACTCATTTCACCTGGTCCAATTATTTTTAAATATTTACATGCACTAGAATGGTTCTTTGGAAAGACAGTGAAAAAAAAAGGAAATAAGGATTGCCTTCTAATAAAAAAAAAAATATCTGAGTCAGAACTCTTTTATCCAGGTCTCATTCTTCAGGAGTGGATTGTGTGAAGTTCACAAACCAATGTGATAACCAGAGAAGTTTTAACATAAAACTGATAATTCTAGGTACATTTACAAAGGACACACAGAGCAGAGATCTACACTGAAGCGAAAACTGCCCCTACAAAAGTAATTCTTGTCATTGCAAGAAGAGAAAAATTTTGTTTCCATGAAGAATCATCTGCCTTGGGCTCCTTCTAGCTGTGCATGAGATAGTAATGTTATTTTACTTCATTTACTGTTCTTCCTGTGCCAAGCCTCTGTGTATGCTATGAGCACAAATATGTATCACTGTAGAGATGCACAAATGTATATCACTGTAGAGATGGTTGTCTATGTGTATCTGGATACTGAGGTGTATTTGGGGAACAGGCACCTCTGCCATAAACAACTGAGTGAAAAATACCAGCATAAATAATCTCCTATTTTTCCTGAATATTCATATTCTCATGGGAAGTATTTCCACACACTTCCTTTAAAAGAATGAAGTGTTTGGAAAGCCTAAAGGAACAAAAAAAAAAAACAACAAAACAAAAAAAAGCCAAAAAAATTTCTTCTAACTAAGCATCCCTAAAATGTTAAACATAATTTTCAGAATACACAAAAATATCTGTTACTTCATTTGACTTGCTCAAAAAAAAAATTGGCTTTCTGCCAGCCTCATCTTTCCTTAGCTTCTCTTGAAAAGATATTTCCATTCTGAGATCAGTTGCAGAAGAAATTAAGGAATCTCATCAAGGGAATAAAATCAACTTTATAACAGGTGAAACTGGACTATCACAAAAGAAAGAAAATGATTTATTTTTCATGTTCTTCAGCACTTAATGTCTATTGTTATTGAGGTAAATCCAGAAAATTCTTTTTTTTTGTCTGTCCAGGAGCACATGCAAGATGATAACTTCTCTATGTTTTCAGCTGCAAGGTACCTGCAATAGCATCTTGAGCTCCAGGTGCCTTTTCCCAAGATATCGAAGGACTAGGAAATAAAAACTGCTCTGTAGATACCAGGCTGCCAGCGTCAGTGAAGCTGTTCCAAAATACACAAGCAGAGGCTCTGGCCTGTGAGAGGCAGTGGTGTCCATCTGTACCAGAGCTCTGTCAGGAGGGTTTTACACTGACACCAGCATAAAGCACCTCTGCTTTCTTTACTCTGCTCTGAAACTCTTTTTCTTAACTGCTTTTCATTACAGCTCTCTCTGGAAAAATACCAGTAATTTAAAGGTTAATAGAATGCTGATGTCACTGTAATTAGAGCAGAGGAAAAACATTTCTGTAATTACTGCTAATGCTTTCCTGCTGTTCAGCCAATAAGATATGGCCCTCAGTCTGAGATGGAAGGTGGGTGTAGAGATCTGTGTGAGGGAGAACTTGTGACAGGGTGATCAGACTAGTGCAGAAATGATGCCTGAGTCATTGGGAGCATGCTGGAAACTGGTCATTAAGCAACCCACCAGGAAAAAATAGGAGTCAAAATGTTAAGGATGAAGATGTCATAAAAGTACAGTTTATGGCACTGGCTAGCTAAAAAAATTCAGGAAGTGCACTTAATCAAAATTCATGTTTTGCTTTCACTACACAGCATTACAAGTAATCCTATTAGTGTAGGAGTTCTGCATTTTCAAAAATAGCTGTGATGCTGCAGAGCTGACCACACACAGGAGCTATGGGAGTGACCCCTGGGACAGGGCTGGCAGTCGGTCACACCCCGACCATTATCCCTAAAGATGCTTTGTTCTGTGCCTGGTCACTTCCCATGCAGTGAGTTGGTTCCTTGAGGTGCACGGTGAGGTCTCTGCTCTGCCTCCCGAGGTGGGGAATGACATTTCAGAGCTCACTGGAATAGCTGTGAGCAAACAGAACAGCTCAGCTCAGGAGGTTTTCTGTTCCACTGATGGGAGAGCTCTCAAAATTAAATTTATAGTTATTCAAATTTCTGTATTGTCAAAAGACCATAAAAAGAGAATAATTGCTGTATTGCAGCTTTTTTCAAGAAATGTCAAGGAATTCCTTTCTCTGTTTTCCAACAGAAGTTCAAAATTAGTTGGTTTTTACTAGAAGTATTTGTTTGCTAAGACCTTAAGAAAAAAAAACTATACAAATAAGGCATCATGTGAGTTTTACTAACTTTAATGGAATTGCATTTTCTCAATTGCTAATGAAATTCTACGCTCTGATGGATGCTCTGATGAAGACACTAATTTCCTTCTCCTGGCACAGCACTGGGCTCAGGCTGATCAGCTCTCTCCTTCAGAGCTGCTCCATCCAGTAGCAGCTCAGACATCCTGTGTCCCATAGTATTTTACAGTGCAGAAATGCCCTAAAAAACTCATCAATGAAGAATAAATTTTGCTGTTGCTCTTTCTGTTATCACACCTTTCCCAGATTCCTTTTGGCAGACTCGTCATTAGTCACCTCATTGTTTCCACATGTCGCAGTGGATGTGGATTTTAAGGAAAAAAAAAAAAAAAAAAAAAAAAGGAGTTTACAAAAAAGTAGCCACATGTTTCAGAGGAGAGCTGGCATCCCCCAGGGGAACTTGGGATGAGAGAAGCAGCACGTGCAGGCGAAGGTCAGAAACACTGGAGAGGAGTTGAAGAATGTTATAATAGACAGGAGATGATAACAGGAAGAGTTTCACTGCATGTGGAACATGCAGGGCAGATTAAGAGGAAGATAAATAGTCCTTTGAAACTTCTAATCTTCCCCTTTCCAGTTTAACATATGAAAGTGAATTATAGCTGAATGCTTATGGGGATCTAAAACTGAGAAATAGCCAAGGTTCTTTTCTGACTTTAGTGTTCCAGCAGCTCCATTTTCACTTTGAAACACAAGTGCAAGCAAAATATTCTGAATGGGACCTGTACAGTTGCAAAAGGCATGGCCTCCAGAGATAATCATTACAACAGCAAGTGTGCCTTTTCTTGTACCATCTCCTCAGTGATCAGGACTCTTGTACAAGCTCTGAAGGTTGTACCAAATTGTCCCTAAGTGATTTTAGTGATTTGAAATTGCAAATAAGTTATAGTTCAGCTGTAGTACCTCAAATGTAATACTGAAACTGCATCCTGGAGTATATATTTCTGTACTTCTTTTAGGTGGACTAAACTATCTGATTTTTACCTGATACTGTGTATGTAGTCTGCATTAAATTGTGATCATGATTGAAAAGCTGAGACCATGAAGATCTCAGGTCTCAGCTTAGGAGGGGCTTTTTTCATACAGGCCAAATTGATTAATAAGAATTAACACCGGAAGGCTTAGCATGAATTTATTATCGCTAACTCTTTTCAAGCTGTTTTCACTGAGCATGACATGAAGTCTGGGCCAAACAGGTTAAACATGTCAAACAAAACCAGAAATTGGAGGAATGGTATCTCTTTTATCGAGTTCTTGAAAATTCAGGTAATAAATAGGAGGATGAAGGATATAATTGATATATTGGATCTTCAGAAAACAGGAATCCTCCTCTTCAGTTAACTGTAATTGCTGTGATTCAATGAAAATATTAAATGAATTGCTTTAATACAGGGGGAAGATCACTGTTCAAACAATGGTTCATCCCCATTCTTTTAGGTTCAGTTTCCAGATTTTTCTAGCTGTCACTTCTGTTTAGACTACATCATCCTAAATTGAAACTAATCACAGACATGCAGTGTGGCAAATCTGCTTCACCAGAAATTTTTCTTCACTCTTCTGGCAGGATTAGATCCTAACACTGTGTTGATTCAGCCAGGCTTTTCCTCTGATCAACAGAGTGACTAATGGTCCTGACTGTGGTGTTTGTCTCAAGGGCAAAGCAGACCAGGCAGCACAGACCTGTCATGTTGGGCAGTCAGCAGTGTTTGCATTGCTGGAACACTTAGGGAGGCTGTGGCCGTGCAGGGATGCTGCTGGAGGGGAGCAATTCCAGAGGATCTGTGTGTAGGTGCACACTTTGTGGTAATTGGGAGGATTAGCCTCATCCCCAGTGGGCACAGCTGTGAGAAGAAGGCGAGCAGCATTGAGAGGAATGAGCCATGGAGTGCCCAGATGCACTGAGCAGCCACCAAAGGGAACAGAGGGCACACAGGTCCCACACATGAACATGAGGGTATAAAAGGTTGGGCTCAAGAAGAGAGGGGCAGGTGCTTGCAGCCTCTGAGGTGATATTTGGTCACTCTGTATGGGCAGGTGCTTGAAGCCTTCTGATGAGCTGTGGTGTGACTCTGTATGGGTGAATGCTTTAAAGCCTTCTGAAGCTGTACAGTGACACTCTGTGTATTGTGGCTGTCTCAGCTGTGATATGTGCTGTGGTTTGCTCAGGTTTGTGGAAAGGAGTTGGCTTCTGCAAGCTCTAGGGGAGCACCCCTAGGATGTGGAGAATGTTTGGACTGAAAAGGATATTTTGCCATTGAGGCAGAAGATGTGTTATAGGTGTCACAGAATCCTTTAAAAACGTGTATTCCTTCTCCTCTGTTCCTTGTTCCCCTTCTTTTATGACCTGAGTTTGGTGAAGACATGGTGATAATAAACAGCAAAAATTCTGTGCCAGAAACATGTGCACATGTCTTGTCCTCTTCACCAGATAGTTAATTTTAATTTGTTGTAATATGGAAAATAGTGGTATACAGAAACTATATTGACTGACATAATCTTCTCAAAGGAAAATCTGATACAGATTTCATGCACATATTGATGAAAAAGAGCCTTGCGTTTTCTCAGATAGGTAATGGCAGGGAACTCTCAAGGACATTTAAAATTATAAGAGACCCTTGTAAAAAAAAAAAAAGTGTGGGTTAATTCACCAAATACCTTTAAAACCAAAAAGTGCTTATTATTGCTTGTTCTGATTTTGGCTGGGTTAGAGTTCATTTTTTTCATTGCGTCTCTGAATCTGCAAATAATGGTTTTACTTAATTTTTAAATGCCTGTGCTACACTGTACAATTATCTCAGCAACTCCATACGCAGGTTTTTTATCAAGGAGCAGTTTGCCCACAGCACCTTTAGCACTTTCAGAGTGAGTAAGAGTAGTAATAAGGCAATAGTTCTGCTATCGCAATTAAAGATGAAAATTATTTATCTTAAATTTTCAAATACTTTCAGTTGCTACTGGACATAAACTTACAGCTATATAATCACTCTAAGAATCTACACTAACCTTCAAGGGTCAAAGCACTAGAATAAAGAAGGAAAATGAGATGTAATGTACCAGTTTCTATAATTGTTACTTTCATAAGAGTGCTATCAACAGCTCTTGTAATAATATAGTTATGAGAATTGTCAACATAAGCAAAAAGATTCTGTACCTTTTATTGTGATATGAAATTAATCTTCATAAGTATCTTTGCATGCACACTTGCTAATGCAATAATGAATCCAGCTGAAATGGTTTTCTCCTTTACCTTACCACTTATGTCTAAGCACTTAAGGAAAAAAGTGTTTCTATTTGTTTCTGTCTGAACACAGTAGTTAGGTAGTCTTTTTCATGGCAGAAACTCACAAAGCTCTTAGTAATCTATTAAAAAGAGCCCTAAAACCGCAACAAATCAGGAATACAACACAAATAAGAGGAAAAAATTAGCAAAACATGTGGGCTAAAAACCTGTTAATTACACTTCTGTTATTAAGTGATGCCTTCTGTGCCTCTAAACTTGCACTGTTTCCCTTGCCAGAAGGCTGTTCTTTATTTGCATGTGCCTGCTTTTGCCTCTCTAGAGAAAAAAATACTGCTGTGGTAGTATTAATAGTGCAGGCAAATGGTTTAATCACAGGAAGGGACAAGAATTTTTCTTGTAATTAGGTAAGAGTACCTTCCCCTGGTTGAAATGGCATGTGGCCATTTATAACCTATTTCCAGCTGAAGCCTAAATCCTTGTTCTTTGCACGGACAATGCTGCCTTCTTATAATGTTCCCCTATAACTGGAAGACGTGGTTGAGTGTTGAGCATGTAACTATGGGTCAACATTAGGCCTCTAAATTTCTCAGGGAAACATTCATTGCTGCAAATACCAAGTATGCAGCTCTACAGATCCCCTGACATGACTTAGCTGGCTAACAGTGATCTACAGAGTACACTTCAGGAACAATTACCCAAAACCAAAGAACTATATGAAAGGCAAACTGTGGTAGGGGTTTCTATCACAGCTGTGCTATGTTGTTCAGTACTGTAGTATCACACTGTTCCTTGTCCCCAGTTTGAGACAACTTTCTTATCTTTAAATAGTAGTAGAAATGTCAAGTATAGCCCCTGTACTTGGAAGAACTGTTTAACTCCACTCTGTGACTGTTATGCTGAGGGGAAAAAAAAGTGATGAGCCGTTTCATATTTTTCTAGGCACCAGTGGATGTTTGTTTCCACGCTTGCCACTGCAGAAGAATGGTTCTTTCCTAGTAAACACGGGCTTGCATCTGACTACTACAAAATACTTTTCCAATTTATGTTCCTGGTGTACTTATTTGTTATATTACAAAGGTTCAGTCTGTGTCATGAAATTGCAGCCTCTTCGTCTCCTCAGTTTAGTGCAGCTAAGAAGGGGCAATTAGACTGAGGAAATAGTGTTTCTCATGAAACTGCAGCAGCTTGAATTGTCCTCTGCTCACAATCTCCTAACTAATAAGCTTTAATTTAGGGAGGTTGTATTAGGTGCACAGCATGAGTTTATATCATACTGAAGCGTCCCTGTTTGTACAGGTAAGTTGCTGCTGTGCAAATATTCTCCAGTTTTAAGGTGGGATCAAAAGTATCAACCTGTGATCAGATCCTGTTAAATGGGTTCATGTTATTTAAAGGTAGCTAGTTACAGACTTTGATATTTGCAGAGCACTGTCTGTATTTTGCCTGTGGCACAGCATGAAGTAAGAAAGCTTATTGCAGGACCTAAGTATGGTACACAAGAAACTTGCCTGGGCCTTAATTTCAGTAACAATTCTGTCAGTATTTTTCCTATGCAAAGTTATACTCTTTCACCCAAATGAGTTTTGACTTGAAACTGTTTCTTAGGAACAGATTTGCTTTAACCATCACTTTGTTTCTCTACTTGTGTGTGTTGGGCTATGGTTTTTTTCAATGGCACCTGGCTACCTCTCTTACTAGGAATTTAACTTTTTTTTTTTTTTTAAACAGATGTGTGAGTAGGCCTTCAGTGAGCTACCAGAGCTTGTATTCAAAACTCAATGAGTTCCCAGTTGTACTCTGCAAGATTAATTCAAGTCAATAGAGGATTTAGAAGTGAAAGGGGAGAAAAATCAGGTCAGCAAGAAATATGAATAGACTGATTAAATCAGTGGGAAATGCTGTGGTAAAAGACAGAGGATTTTAATTCCATTTATTATAAACTGGGATGCTGAGATGCTTAATAGCAAGGAAGGGTAGCATTGCTTGAGAATTGGGTTGAATTGGCAGAGCACATCCAAACATTCTCCTTCCAACAGAATAGTTATGCAATATAACTTGGTGCAAGCGCTTGGTCTCTCTGCTTTTTAATAGGAGGACTGTGAATGTAACTCCTGAGGAAAAGATCAGTGGTGTTTCCTTGCACCAAGGGAATGAAGTAACTAAGAATGCATTTGATACTGTGTGGTTTTGTGGTTTCTGGTTTAAAATAGAGGTGAAAAAATCTGGGTGGACTTAGTTCATCCTGTCCTATTCAGAAAGGTCAGGATGAAGTCCTGATCCAGTGATCCATTCCAGAGTTCTTATCACTAGTTACACACAATTATCAGTACATTCCAGAGTGTGGTTTGCTGTCCTTTGAGTCCTAGCTTTTACTGTAGTGAAAACATTCCCCATTGCACTGAAAATGGATACAGGCAAGAAGGAGTATGTCTTGGATACTCTAGGAAAAGTTAAATTTGAAACAAAAATCCTAGCTTCCCTTAAAATCTGTTTATAAGAGAAGTATCCAGTGTTGCCAAAATGTGCTGTCATGTGGGTTTTGGATCATGAGAGGGAGATGATCCCTGGGATTTTATCATCTCCAAATGAGATAAATATTTTAGGTCTGTGATTGACTTGTTATGGATGTGCAAAAAATCACAAACACAACAGAATCCCAAACTTCATTGGAGAATCCAGTCACTTGTTCTGTATAAATATTCAATGGTAGGAGATGAGACAGAATTTCTCACTATGGCATTATGCATGCACCCAGCATGATGGCATTTTAATTCTCTTAGATGGTACAGTGCTGTCACCCCATAGAAACTAGAAATGAAAAAGTCTGTGCCAGCCTGAACGTTTCCCATGCTATGTGGAAGAAAAGCTATCTGAAATAACTGAGGGGCTCAGAGGTGGCAGATAATGTCTGGATTAAAGTTTGATGACAAAGGCACCACATACCCTGAAGATCTGACTGTTATCATTGCCATCTGACACTTCAGAGTGCTGCTCAGCAGAGTGTGAATTGATGACATGCTGTTTATTTCTTCTTATGCTAAATCCCTGTGTGGGCATACATATATATATGTATTTTTATATATTCATATAGCTATATATGTAAAAGTGGTCTCAGCCATCATCATTACCTGGAAGTGAATGTAGAGCCATCAAAGATTCAAAGATTTGTAGCCCAGGTTTGTGTAAATCTTCTTTATGTGGAGAGACCCTCCCTAAGCAAGTTGAAGTCACTGATTATAGGTGCCCATGGAGAGGTTTCATGAAGTTAAATAAACTGCAGTAAACCATGTCAAGTTTCCCATTTTCCCCTCAGTAGGTGAGCTCTAAATATCTCCACCATGTTTTCTAACAGCATTCCCAAATCCTTTGAGTCCAATTTCCTGATGTCAGACCAGGACTGGGATGTGCAACCACATCAAAGTTAACTTGTGGGATTTTGCTTTGCTTTTCATAGTTACGGATGCTAAGCTTCAATAATGTGCTTAGTGCTGTAAGAGGCAGCAAAAATGACACTTGGTGGCCCAAGGAGTGTGCAGTCTAACAACAGACAGTGCAGAGTGTTCTGGGAGACCTGGGGAATGTACTTCCGAGAGAAATGGTGCCTCTTGAAATAATGGTTGAGTGCCTGACAACATCTACATTAACATTGGTTAATTCATGGCTTCAAGAATGATGAGAGTTTAGGGAAGGGGTTTGGCTTCAGCAGATTTTATTCTGCCACGTGCAGAGGGATCAGATCAGTCGATCATTGATGCTATAGTCATATACATTCCTTCCTAACTTTGTTTTGCCATGTGGTGTTTGAGCCTGCTTTTTGATCTGTGCCCCTTGCACTCTGTCTAGCAGGCTGCTCACAAATGCAGAGGAGTTTATATCCTGCCAAATGTGTAATTACTGCAGTACTCCAGGCACCTCACTGCATACTAAGGAAGTTTCGCTGGCCTTACATTGATGTCAGATATTGCTGTACCAAAAAATCATCTCCAAGAAAATAAGCTTCTTTAGTCTATGATTTTTAGTAAGTCCTTCAAAGTAAAATTGATATATTTGGGCTGATACTTCCTTTTCCTTAGTTATGTGGATATGTATAGGATTAAAACTTCCTTCTGTATTCGTGATCTCCTCTCTTCTACACTTAAATAACTGTATTTATTGAAGGGACAATTCTAATAGTAGCAAAAAGTGTCTGAAGACAAAAAGTGAGGCATTTTCAATCATCCTAACAATGCAAATTGCTAAGCTGTTTTGGGGCTGATTTTAGAACAGAATACACATGAGGAAATAATTTGTCATATGCTTAACTTGTATTTAGAATAGATTAATGAGCACAGTGTCTAAAATCTGGGTCATGCAGTAAAAGTGAAAAAAATTGACATGCAGCCCAAGTGAAGTCAATGAAATTCTCAAGTTAGGAACTGGAATAGGCCTTAAGAGAAAACAAGAGGATCGTTAGGGTAAAGTTGATGAATATGACACACTTCCCTTTGCTCTAATTATTTTGACCTGCTTGAGCTTTTGTTCCTGGTACAGATCCCAGGCTTGCCTGTGTTTTATCCTTCTGATTCTAGAAGCAGCTGAAGGCTCATTGTTTCCCAAAGCAGATACGTGAGAAATCAGTTCTCAGCATACAGTAACTGTTAATTGTGATTACTCTAAAGCAAATGGATCTCCCCATTAGATCAGTGATGCAGTCTTCCACTAAGCCTGACAGGACTCATCCAGCCCACGCTCTAACAAAGGAATGTATTGTTGTGTAAGTGCCAAATTAGTAGATCTATAACTTTACTCAGACAGCAGCAACTGCTGTAGTCATGATTTGTCACGATTAGTTTGTGAATATTAGCTATCAGCTTCTCAATCTATTTCCTCTGAAGTAGACACTAACCGCTGATGATGACAATTTCTGATGGACTGGTTTGGGTTACCACTTTTTCTGATGTCACCGTCATTGCCTCAGGCCTCACCTGCACTGGGTGTCTTCAACAGAAACACTCTTGTTCTTTCACAAGAACTTCTGTAACTCATCTGTTCCTGGTTCAGAGCCCTCACAGAGACTGGTTTTACCTGTAGATGCTGTGTAGTGTTGTAAAAGAGTATTTTGTTGTCTCCTCTGCTATGGGTGAGTGGGAGTTCATTTACAGCATGCCGTGGAATGGCTCCCTGAGATTGTGAAATCCTTGTCATCAGGGCAGTTGGTCCTCCCCATCAAACTTTGTTTCATAAACCTGGTGATTGCTTTAAACTTGTGTATTGGCTTCTCTTTAAAAGAAAAAAAGCAGTGTCTGTACAGTTGTCTTTTTGTTTCGTACTCAAAGCTACACTTTCTTGTGATGTTTGACTTGCTTTTTAGCAGCAATGGCAATTCCTTGGAGGCCGTGGTTTTGTCTTGGCTCTAGAAGCAGGGAATTGAATTTAGAGGTGAGTGTGATCTGCTGGTGTGACAGGCAGGCTTTGCCCAGCGCAGCTTCCCCAGCTCTGAAACAGGATGGACAGCAGGTCAGGGCACCCTTTTTCCTCAACATGCACCCACCTCAGCTTGTTGTATTTCACCTGGTTGTGCCTGTGAGTGTCTCTGCAGAGTTTGCAGGTGAGAACTTGTTGAAGCTCTCCCTGTGCTCAGGCAGCACCAGCTGCTCTGTGGGTTTTCCAGGAGTTCCACACCCCTGAACATCCAACACCAGCAGCCCCTTTGTCAGCAGAGGCCAGAGAGAAAATATAATGTGGGAGCAGAGCTCAGCTGTACAGAAATCAATAAGCAAGGTCAGCCCTGGCAGGGGCTGTGAGGGCTGATAAGGCAGCATCCTCAACGTGCCTCATTTCACTGCATCTCAGCTGCTCTCCAGAGTGAGGCACATCATGCTTCCCGTGACTGGATTGCTGATTCACTATGAGAGTTCTGTGCCTTATGTGCAAAGGGGAAGTCCGAGGCTGTCAGAGGGAAAGGAGGAATCTTCATTTTTGGAAAGTGTCAGGAAGGACAGATTTTGAGATGTGGTAATAGAAAATGAAAGGAAAAAACACTTTGCTGTGACAAAATGTAGATCTTCACTGCTCTCCATTTGTGAGCCTTCATTTAAGAAGAAATTGAGAGATGGGATTTTCAAAGTAGCTTATATACGGGTTGTGGGTTTATTAAATATGTTATTGTTGACCACGCTTTCTTATTTCATTGAAAACTAAATTTTGATCTGTAACAAACCAAATTCAACATGAGATCAGATCACTGCAGCTGCTACAACTTTGTCACATACAACCACAGAGTCAAGAGCTAGTGCTTTAAAAAATGCATATTTTGTGGTTTTCTTTCATCGTGAAAATCACCAGGATAATAAAGATAGCAAGCATTTTTCTAAAGTAGTTGTTAGTCTAAATGTCACAGAGGCAGTTAGGCATTCCATAATCAGCTAGAGGAACACATATCTTTATGCATTGACTCTTTAAAGTGTTTTATTACAGTTTGGCAATCGTATTGGGATGCTGGGTAAAGGTGTTTACACCCTTGGCCTTCATGGCCACACCAAAGCAGGAACCAGCAGGAGGTGCAAGATCTTATGGTGTTGCAAGTGAAGGCAAGCAGTTTACAGCTGAGTTGTTTGTTACTGTAAACATTTCATTTTCCTTAATTCAGAGGCCATAAAATGGTACAGCAGATAAAATATTTGATGTGTATAAAAAGATTAAGTTGGAGATTGCAGTGTGGGTCAGTCTGAAACACAAAATATGCACAAATAAAGGCATATCTGGATGTGGCATTAATAATTTTTTCTTCTCTGATTCAGGTGATCCTTACAAACTTGCCTGGACATATTGTGGGAGAGAAAAGAGCTCTGTTGATGTGAAACCTCTAGAATAATGTCTCAGAGTTTCCCAGATCACCTAGAGCTGTAGTGGATAATGTGTTGTTACCTTCTCCTCTCCCTTGTCATTGACTTGCAGCCTCTGCCTGTCCCTGTGGAAAACACCAACCTCAGAGTCTCAGTTTGCTTTTTGTTCCACCCCAGAGTGGAGCAAAATGGACAGTGCAAGCTGTGTTTTATTTTAACCAGTTGGCATTAGAGGAGATTCAAACAACCCAGTAAAGCTTCCAGTAAACCACCTCTCACAGTTTAAGGAATCCCATTTAAATGATTCATAAGCTACCACCATTCTGTATGGTTTCCAGCAACAAGTAGGTAGAACTGTTAGTGTGGCTGCTGTTCTATTACATATCCTGCTGGACAGCTGGTCCCTGAAATTTTTAGAGGCTGTGCAGATAGAGCCAGAGAAGTTGGAACAGCTTCTGTGCCCAGAGGAGCAGCCAAACTATTGATGTCCAAAACCTCTCTGTCTCCACCATTAAATTTCTGCAGTGGTTTCCAGAATCCCAAATTGAACACTCAGGCTCTCTGCTTCCTAACTGTCTCCACTGAAAATCCAATTGATGCTGGAAAGTGCATGTGCAATGTACTATATAACTGAAAGAAAAGTGTCTCTAAGAGAGATAGATGTAAGATTTGCCTTTTGAAAAGCCATTATCAGGAGAAATGAAGGGTGCTGCTTTTACAGCCTTAAAAGATGGGGCTGAATGGAGGGAAAGCAGCATGGCATGAACCTGTGAAAAGCTGGAAAGTTTACAAAGGACTGATCCCACAGCTCCTAGCAGCAGCAGCTGTGCTGCAACATACAGACTGATGTACCAGTTGTCTGATCCATAGGTTTCACTTCTAGGACTATTATTTCTTGGCAGCCAACCTAACATAATTACGTATGTTTTCCTGCAACAAGCAAACACTTTAGTTGGCTGAGGGAACAGCTGCACTACACTGAAGAGCTCGTTTGCATAAATATGAAAGTAGAATTGCAAAATTACATATTGTGTAGGGTTATGTGTTAATGTCAAGGATTATAAATACTATAGGATTATAAATACCTATAATGCCCTTCTAAATAAAAGGAATTAATACTTAGCCATTTTGGGCATTGAAAGACAGTTTGTCATCTGACTATTTAAAAGTGTGACTATTTAGTCTAAAAATAACTTTGAATGAGACTCTGAATGGGAGATCTTTCCTTATTTTCTGGTTTGAGCTAATCTTCAGAGATGAAGAGGCAGAGAGACACCTTCAAAAAGGATTGCCAAGCCAGATAATATTTGCCACATTTTCTTTGAATTTAAACTAGGCTTCTTGTTTGTAAATTCATAGATAAGTTTCGGAAGGAACTTCTTGTGTATGAACTACATAATACAGGAACTAAGGCTGCAAGTAACATGACCAGAGTACTCACTGACTCATAACACGAAATGTTTCCAGGAAAGACCTAGTGGCAGCACAAACATTTGTTCAGATGTGCGTCTAAAAGAGCAGATTTGGTGGAGTAAAACATGAAAGGTTTGTTTCAGTTCCTCCCCTGCTTCACTTTGTAACCATACAAGTGCTTATGCTGTACAAAAAAGATGTTCAAACCAGAAAAGTAAAGCTAAAAATGTGGAGGATATGGACACAGCACCAGCCTATAGTGCCCTAAGTGATATATGGAATTGCAGACTCACAGTGGGACAGCTGAGCTCCTGCTCTGTGCAAGGGCAGCTTCACAGGGAGACCTTGTGAACAGAGTGCAGCTTAGGTGGAGTTTACCTTTAAAAGAGATTTGTCACCAATTCTGTGTTACCATGAGGCAGGGAGGCTGCAAACTGCCCACTTCTGCACTGGGGACAGAAACCCCAGGGAACAGAAATCCGTGGGCTGCTGGGGCCATCTCAGCCCTCTCTGCCCCAGAGCCCCTGTGCTCACAGCACAGTCAGCACATTGCAGTGCTGACACAGTGAAATGGGTTCAGCCAAAGCTCTTGGGGCTGGCCCCAGAGCGTGTGTTCTTTTGATTTCTTGGGTGGTTTTATGCAGATTTGATTGGGATGGTTGGTTTCAGCTGATGGATTCAGTTGTGCAATTTCTTCAGCTTTTAATGAAGTAACAGCAGCAAAATGCTTCAAGTGTCATGACAGCATGATGAGATGAGCTCTAACTCATCTTCTCATGATATTTCAAAATATGTTGCTACATTTTTCCTCCAGCTGTTTATTCTGCCCATCTGCTAGATGTTGCATTTCTTGCTGGCAATAGAAAATCCGGTCTCGGTGCCCAGAGGCTGATGGGTTCTTTTCTGGGTTGGTTTTTGCTCACAGTTTTAAGACTTGGCCCTGAAGCAGCTCATGAGCATGAACATGGACTATTGAATGATACTGCATTTCTCAGAGCCTGCTGGTATCCAAGATGAAGCCCTGCTTGATTTCATCCTTTCCCTTCCACCAGCCTTTGTGAACAGATCAAACATGAACCACAAAGAAAATTAACATTGTTTTGGCCAAAGCAGTGTGGATTTAGGGCTTGAGGGCACAGTGAGAAGCAGAGGAAGAGGGAGGGTCCCTGCCCTTCTGTGGGCAAGCTGTCAAATTACCCTGTTTGGATTACTGACTCCACAACATGACATCACTGTCCCCTCCCACAAGGAGATGGTGACTCAAATCTGGCAGGTGAAGATGTCTAAAGCTCTTAGGGTCATCTTTAGCTTTTCTGGCAGCAGATTGGTTTGCATCAGCATTTTGGGCCTGGAGAAGATAAACTATTAACTATATTGCTAATACATCCTTGTTACCTTAGGAAGAAGGCACTGGACTGTTACCAAAAATTTGGTAAAAATAAAAAAAACCTCCTTAACACCAATGTAGCATTAAGAAGCAGGCATTCTTTATTTGCTCCAGATGCACAAGGGGATAGCTCCAAAATACCATAGAAATATTCATAGAATGTCTGCCCTCTCTAATATCCTTCTCTGAGCACAGAAATCACACAGCTGGAAGAACATAATGGAGGTGCAGGAAAGCATGGGTTGAGAGAAGTAGGAACTTTTTAAACTGGCTTTGCTATTAAGAAAGGGTAAGGGTGAACATCCACATCAGCTCTGGGCCATGGCCTCCCACCCATATATTCCTTACATTTTCATCACCAGTGATGCACAGGAAGTTGATTCATCTGAAGTTTCCTGTGGCAAAAAAAAAAAGTGCTTAAGGTGTGATGGAGATGCTCCCTCATTAGCATGCAAATATGTGATGAGCAAACATTTCCTCTAAGCACTGCTGATACCTCTGAGACAACAGCAATTGGATGAGACAATCCACGGGGCTTTTGGCTATTTCCTTGACCCAAACTGATTTTCTCACCATGGTTAAAATGGGAGGTTACTGTGGGATGATTTGACAACCTGCAAAGAGTCATCCAGGTTTGGTTCTGTGCTGAAGCAGACATACTGGAACCAGTAGATATTTATAATAAGCTGAAAAGAACTGTTGTGAGAAAATAGGAGACCATTAAAAAGAGCCAAGTGATAAATATGAGATATGTGAGTTGGAGTCACATGTATGGAAGGTATATGAAATAGCACTAAGCACAGTGCCAGTAAATTAGTGTAGACTGATCCAATGTACATAAATGAGGAAAGGTGAGTGAAGTCACAGCAATATTCTTGTTGCTCAAACAGGGGAGCAGAAATCTGTATCAATATGCCTCCTGGGTACTCTTACAGCTCTTACAAGCTGCAGAAAAGTGTCTCCAGCTTCAGAAGAGGATGTTTGTGGTTTTCAGGTGATCTTGCTGAGAAGAATTAACAAATAAGGCCAGGAAATGGTCTTTTTTTAAATTTAAACAGGTGTATTACTCAGCTTGGGAGGACTGTCTGTGAATTGATGGAGCCCTGTGGACTTGCTGTAAAGACTGGATGATGAAAGAATGGTAAGACATGTGAGAACTGAAGCTGGAAAGGCATGTCAGTTAAAAGTGAAGCTGGAAATGCAACAGGACTCTGTCTTGTTCTCCAAGTTGTTTGAAATTCTCAGGCATAAGCCTCTTAACACTTGCTGGAAGAAGACATGCTAAAGATTACCAGCCTGGAGGTATTAGGGTATGCAAGGCGTTAGGAATGGTAATTACGGTGACCTCATACATAAATAATCATTTAATAACACAGCTGATTTCTGGAGACTTAACAGGGTGCTGTCAGTGTAGAAAACACAAAAAGGAAATTTTTTGAAGCAGGAAATGTCTTCAGTCTAAGAACTATAAAGGGAAGAAGCTTTGAAAAACAAAAAAGTAAGCATTATCATGTTCCACAAAAAGGCAGTGAAGCTGAGCAAGAGATGCTGCACGAGGACCTGTCGGCAGGTTTTCAGACTTTGCAATGTGAAATGCTAACAATAAGCTCCTAAACAGAGCAGGCCAGGACTGGATGATAGTGCAAAATATCAGCTCCCACTAGACCAGTACATGTTTGATATCTTTTCAGATCAGCTGTTTTCCAGTTAGCTGAAATATGAACATAAAGTCTAATTTTAGATATATTTGTGTTGGGAAAGTGGGACTTTATCCATACAATTACTTAAAATGTCCAGTTTGTTATCTTGTTTATTACTCTGTTGTCCAAAATCTCATCAATTTTATGGTTAGCATCAAGTCTGGCAATGTTTCCCGAGCCAAATAAACTGCACAACAACTTTATAGTGTAAAATGTATAATAACTTGTAATTCATTGTGCAGTTTGACAATAATTATTCATAGGTTTAGCATTTGCAACTTGATAGCCTATTTTAACAATACTGCAAAAAGTGGTCTCACATAAACATTTCTGTAACTAAGCAATCCTAATGAATTTACATCATGTATGGTAAGTGCTTTTAATTTTTAATTTAAATGTAATTCCGCTTGGAATACCTCTGAAGTCATTAATAGAAAGTCAATGAAAAGTCATGAATGCTATTAATTGTGAATAGGAGACTATTTTTAGTCTCTGCTCCCCATGATCACAGAAGACTTGTTCTTAAAAAAACTTTGTTTTGAGAATGAGTCCTAGATCTGTGCAGCAGATTTCTACAGGCAGAGATATTTTTAAAGGGGCAGGTCATGTCCAGTTGAGGCAACAACTGAATAGAAAACCAATACTTAATTGCAATAGATTTTGATTTTTAATTTATAAATTTTCTCAGTTACATAGGAAGATTTAAGCAATGAACTATTGATTATTACAGACATTTACATACCTGCACTAAAATTTTCTTATCCAACATTTAAGAAGTGTCCTTCTGAGGGCAGCACTTAGAAACAAGTAATCCAAAGGTGTGGGTTAGTTGTTTGTGGGGAGAATTGCTTTTCTTATTTACACAAAAGAAAAGGTTTGTATAAACACATTCTCATGCTATCCTGGGAGGAGTTGTAATCAAATGAATTAAGTTTCTTAGATACAGAATAACAAAATCTGGGGCAAATCTAGTGCTAATAATTTCAGAATTTGTTTCCATAAACTCTTAACTGAAAAGCCACTAGGAGGGTTGGTGACTCTGCTGTTTAAATGATTTTGTTTCAGGACTCAAACCATTCATGTCTGTTTAACACTGTACAAGACTTCCCCTGAGTTTCCTTGCAGGATAGTGAGGGTTTTGAGGAGCTTACACCATAATGTAGGGGTATTTTAAATTTCCAATTAGTGCCCACAACAGCTGAAGCCTGTGAGAATTCCCTGTGAATTACAACATTGTGTGGAACTGCAGCAGATACGAAGCTGCTGTGTCAGAAAATATGAGGCACTTTCCCCAAATATACATCTGCAATTGCATTTATTTTAAAATTTGAAAGAGAAGTTAAAATTGAGGTTTTCTTACAGCTTTTTCCAAATCTGTGTTTTTCAATCTCCTCCCTTTTTGCCTGAGGATCGATAATATGTATTGTGCCCAGAGGGTACATTTGTTTGTTACAGAACACCTCACAAGCCATCATTTCCAAGCTGCTGGACTGCAAAGCCAAGCTGAGTAGATTCTTAGTTTTCTTTTTAAATGTCACTGACTTCATTTCAGGTTTGTAGAGGTTTTTTCCCTACTATCTTGACAGCGAGCCGTCTCTTTGTGTCTCTTCATTCTTTTACTGTTTCAGTATAACTTACAGCTTTGCACATAAAAAATTGAAGGGCTGTGCTCCTCTCACTTCTTCCACATAGAGAATTCCTGTGCTGTGGTTCAGGGTACTCAAAGGTAGGCTGTTAAATAAATAACTGAGGGGGCTGGACATCTTCGGATGTGATCAGTGGCTTATAAGTGACTCTGAAAATCTGATCATTGTTTCAACTCCCTCTGACTTGAGAGAGGCTGGGTCAGGGTCTGCATAAAGCAGAATGATGAGGTCTCTGCACTACTCCAAGATGTGGCAGGACCACCATTGTATCCATCCAGTAGGAAGTGGGCAGCTGGATAATCCTCACTGTCCTCAGAGCCCAAGTGGCAGCTGGAAGATCTTGAGGTGAGGAAGACTCAGCTTTGCCTGATTGCATGTAAGCCTTTCCATCCAGGACAGCTGAGACACCTTAGAGAGGACAGAGGGGTCACTAAAGGGACCATCAGCAGAAAGGCCCTGGCATTTCTGCAGCCCTGTTTAGACGAGTCACACCAAATAATTCCCAAAGTAGGTGCTATGCTCATGTCTCACCTTTCCCTGCAGAATGGTGCAACTTTGTTCATAGTCACACCAAATCCTTTATCCTGTGTTTCACTGCAGCAGAAATAGATTAGAGGCAACCTACAAACCATAGAGAGAAGTAGAGAGAGTTCCAACCCCTTTTAGGAAAGATTAGAAGGCCTTGTCCACCTCCTCCTCCTCCACCAGGTATCAGGAACAACACAAGAACTCTTGAATGGTATTTGTTGGTGGTTATCACTAAATAAGTCATCACTAACATTCAGTCAGTTTTTAAAGTCATCAATGAGACTACTGATGTCAATAATAGATCATTCATTTGTTTTGGAAGTATTAAATCTATTTTTCTGGTATTAAGCATGCAAAGGGGCAAATGCTAAATCAGCCATAAAATGCATCACTACAAAGTGCCAATTAGAGTTCTAACTAGGATCCTTTGTTTTAACTTCTGTTAGTAATTGGTAACAGGGAAAAATGAATAGCACTCTTGACTCTAGTCCAAATTATCCTCAGTTTGAGATAGCTGTATGATCTGACACAGCTGAAAGAGGAAGGGAAGTGAAAAGATGGGAAACTCCAACAGCTGATCTGTTCCTGGCAGATTTCTGTTTTTTCAGAGCTTTTTCAGAAGGTACTCTCACCTGCTCTTTACATGGAACTGTTCTAACCATGAAGGGCAGAATCCCTCAGCAGTGGGTGAGGGGGGAAATAAAGGTTTCTGAGTGAGAAGTTCTTGCAATGTTAATACAAAGCTAAACTGATCCTTGTACTGAAAATAGAAAAAGAGTCAATACACAAACTCTGACTTTTATCCTTTCCATCCTGGATAATGGATCCTTTTTTGAGAAATATCTTAACTTTGAATCCTGCTTTATTTAAACTGCAAGCTGAATTAAACCCTTCTAAAGTACCACTCAAGACAGCTGGATTTTGTTGGTGGGTGAGGGAAAAGGGGGTTGATTATCTGAAAACTCATTCTAAGTACAAGCTGTTTGAGTGAAGCAAGTGGAGCTGACTAGATCCCACTTTAGAAACAAGTCTAGTTATCAATTTCCTGTACCACTTACCAAGAGCACTCTTGTTTTCTTTCATTCTGCCCTGAAATCATAATAACAGTTCGACATCCGGTGTAGAACTTGTTAATTCCCAGGGGGCTGGAAAACCACTTCTCTTTACAAACAGAGGGACTGCTGAAATAGTCGATACACTCCCTTTGGCACCTGAACTTGAATTCCTACATCATTCATTCAGGCTAAGACTGTGGAGTTCACAGCTCCAGTCAGGTCTTGGACTTCAGTGTAAACAACATTTAAACATTTTTAAATTGAGTTTGTGTTCAAAAGGTGGAAAATCGCAATTGAATTCTTGCAATCAGGCTTCTCTGGTGAAGTGCTTTCTAATATCTTTAGATCATATTTGCTGTATTTATAGTATTTACCCATTTCTGAACTTGAAATCTCAAATAGTTCTATTTTTCCAACTTCTGATATTATTTGAAATGCTGTAATAGTGTTTTGCCTTTTTTCCTGGTTGTAAGTAGGAACAGTTGATGAGAAAACATCCAAAATCAGAAAAGCAAAAATTTTGTCATGTACCAGCATAATTTTATATTTAATCTGATATCTGAGCACTATCACTTGTGACTGGGACTTTTTTAAAATAGATGTAACAGAAAATAAGATATATGGTAACTTTATCCAGTTTTTTAATAGTTGGTAAAAAGATATTGAAGCAAACAGGATTATCTCTGTGCTTTAATAACTCCTGTGGAAATTAGGTAAAACTACTTTAGGATATTTAGCATTTAAAAGACTTTTTATTTTTGTAGGAATGCTAAAATACCACAGTTTCATGCTCCTGTTTGGCAAGTTTTTGACCTCTAGGTGTTAACTAGATTAAAAAACTCTTCTGTAACCTTGCATCTGAAACAGTTTTCTTGCATGTATTGCAGTGTAACAACCCAAGAGTAAATGAGGAAGGAGCAAGATAAGCAAGAAATTAATTTCTTGGAATAGTTGTAGAATAACCTAAATAATTAGCTAGGTAGAAAAATCACTATTGATTTGAGCAAGTCTGGCTATGGACAGATGTAGGCAGCTGCCTGAGGAAGAAAATCACATCTTTGAGTTGCAGAAATTAATTTTGCTGTAGGCTTGACTTGGATTGGGTCAACAGTGGTAGAAGGACAGGTCATGTATAGGGTTTGGCTGGCAGGGTTTTGGAACTGGGGGCTACGAGGGTGGGCTGCTGTGAGAAATGCCAGAAGCTTCTCCCATGTCTGATGCTGCCAGCTCCAGGGTGGGCCCACTGAGCACATCAGCAGCAGAAATGTATTCAGAAAGAGGGAAAAATGTTGTGCAACTGCAGCCAGAGTGAGGAGTGAGAGCAACCTTTTCCCAAAAAAACCTGCACATGCTACCTCTTGACTCACCTGTCAGGTCACAGGTTTTGATAAGAACCTCAGAGAAATGCCCATTCTTTACAGTTGTTCAGTCTTAAGGAAACTCTTTCTTGACACTGTACAGAAAACTCACCAAAGGTAAAATCTGAGAGTAAAAACCCCTTGGTGTCCACTAGTGAGAAGCCTGTTCATGCATCAGGGTAGAGATTTTAAGCCTGTGTCTGCTTCGTTGCAGATCTGTTTTTATAGCTAAACTCACACAGAACTTGTTGCAGTGGATCATTCTCTGTTAACATCTTTAGTCCTGTTCTGTTGTAAGTAAGACTTTGCAATTCAAAACTGCTCTTTTTTATTATTGTAGGTGAGGAATGAAATAAGTTCACATTAGAGGTGTTCTTTCATCTGTTTTGACTCCCCAAGATGAGCCAGAGGACCCTTACTATACTTAAATCAGATCTGCTTTGTGAATGCATTTGGACCACCCGTCAGAGGTGAAGGCTCTGTAAAGGAGGCTGACAAACTAGCCAGGCATCTGATTAGGCACAGAATAATTTCAATGGCTAATCAAATGAATGAATCCTTACTTGATTACACTTCAGTTTTGTATCAGCTAATCATGAAAGCAGAAAATACACTAATGGATGCTAGTTTCTGACAGCACCTGTTCACAGGTACAATTGCTGTAATTTGGGAAGAAGAAGGGAGGGGGCAGCACTAATTTCCTAATCAAGAGCTGAGACAAATATCAAGCTCTAATATTTTGAAGCAATAGTTTGTTTTTCTCTAGAAGAAAACTGGAGCTTTTCCAGGGCTTGAAGATAAGTCAAGCAGTGGGATGCTGAGATCAACCCCCCACATCTCCCAGTGCACATTTTTTACATGTATGTGTTGATCCTCAGTAAATCTTCTCTACAACATGGTGACAAGAGATCTTCTTGGGACATTATTTAGAAAATGAGACAATACAGCCTTTCCCTCACTTCCTCACACCTCAGGACCCAGGATGGTCCCTGCAGAAAAACAGTAAAAGTTTTTTGTGTGTGTGTTTGCACAGTTTCATGTTCTTTTGATCCTCCTGTTGTCTCAGGAGATTTGGTCTCAGATATAAAAGCCAAAAGTTATCATATGGGGGTGATACTTCTGAATTCTCTCCACCAAGGTCTCTGACTGAAAATATACTAAAAGCTATAGGAACTATTGCTTGGAGAAAAGCCCATTGTGCTCTGTGATTGTAGAGAAAGCAGCAGTCCCTGGCCCAGCTAGCCTACTGTGTAAAACTATGTGTTTTCTTTTCATATAAAAAGGTCACAAAAGGGAAATATTGGAGCAAGAAAGGGAGATAAAGAACATCAGGTTCTGCTTTTAATATAGCCTGGACCTGTCAGTCCTTTGTTGTATGCAGAGAAGAATTTAGGTACTGAGTTATGAGCAAGATCTGACATCTACATTCACAATGGATCCCACAGAGCAAAGCCATTCCTGAAGCTTTTATTGTCACACTTCCTCTAGTGAAGTATCTCATGAGAAACAGACTGAAAATAAGGCTGAGCCCTGAATCCTGACAAGTGGGTGCCACTTACAGGAGTCACACTTGAGTTGCTGTGTTAGTGGCACCAGTGTCAGAAGAGCTCCAGGACTTGGGGCTTGGATGCATTAGGCTGAAACTATTGCTACCTGAGCACAGTCCTCACAGGAATGGCTTTAAAACCTCTGCCGATCAATACTGTCCAGTTCTTTGAAGAATTCTTAATTTAATGCTGCTTACCTACACAGTAAATGTCTCTGAAGTCTAAGCAGAGAAAATAGAGAGACCAAGGGCAGCTGGATTAGCAGCATTAAGCCATGGTCAATCTACTGCTTGCATTTTAATAGCTTTTGCAAAAGTGGAATGCTAAATCTAGCGTTCTGTGTGTATCACTGCACATCCACTGAAATTGCCAGAACTGTGCTGATTTGTGCAGGCTGAGGACTGCTCCCAAGACTTCCAGCAACAGCTATTTCAAATAGCTGTGTTTGATCTGTCTTCTGAAATACAAAACCAACGGATAGATTGCATCTGAATTATCAGTGCTCGTTAATATATGTGGTATGTCATAAATATCCCCTAAACATCACTCAGCTTCATTTCCTCATTGACGTAAAACACACTCATCCTGGATCTTTAACTTTTCATGCAATATCCTAAGCTGCAAAAAAAAGCCTTGGAAAAGCCAGATAAACACTTCAATAAAAAGGTATTGTGTTACCATTTGTCATTTCATTGTGCATAAAATATCTGTATCTGAAAATAATAATATTATTAATAGCAATTATAATAATATTCCTGAACAAACAACCAAAAATGCACCATGGCAAGTGCCTGAAGTCATTCAAGGGTGAAAACTCCATTGCTAGAATCACATGTGGTGTTGTTATTTAGGATTTTTTTCCTACATCTCAGTTTAAAAGAGGGGAATGAAGGGTTCATCCTACAGTCAACTGAGCACTTTTCCAGACCTGCTAAGTAAACTTTTGGCCCATTTCAGAGATATTAAAGATTTCCAGGTACCTCAGAACAGATACTTGGTGCTTCTCAAGATTTCTGCACCATATGAGCTGAACAACAACTGTGTTCACCACCACAAACAGGGTTTTTTATTTGTGAGATGAATTAGAGGTTAAGAAAATATGGATTTTTGATTCCTATTAAAAATAGTGATGATCTGGAGGAATTCCAGAGGTTCTTCCAGTGGAAGGAAAAAATTTCTTTTCATGCTGTCATAACTCATAGTCCTCCCTTGATATTGCTGGCTGACTTGCTTTTCTAGTGTGATCTTTTGTCTCTTTTCTCACCTGAGGGAACACAACGTTCAGTTCTGTGCAGATCATGGCCTCCTGCATCCTGAGCACTCCCTGCTCTCCTCCCTGTCCTTTTCATCTCTGGATATCTCTTGGCATGGTGCTCTGGTCATTGTGCTAACATCAACCACCCAGTTTCTTCCAGAACTTCCTCATCCTCCATCTACACCAGGCATGATCTTCAAAGTCATTGTTGTCTCTCTGTTTCATTGAATCTCCCTCCCCATTTATTTCAGGGGGAGCTGGAGAAGTAAATTTTCAGCATTTTTTCCTAGAGATTCCTGAAACAACAAGGAAAGAAAGCATAAAGGCAACTGATAAATATTAATTTACTTTATTTACCTTCTCTCTCTTCATCTTCTTGTCCATTAACAGAGAAATGGGAAACAACAGGAGAAGGGGATAACTGCTAGTTGCAGATTCAAAAGGAATATGAAGTCCATGAGCACCCTCTGTTCCATACTTGCTCCATGCAGAGCAAATAGTCCACTGGCATGCTGACTGAATAATTAGCTTTACACAGTACCTAGCAAATGGTGGTCATGGACCAGAACCCCCTGTGCTTGCTGCACTGTTAGCAGAAGGAAAAAAAAAATTAGAAGACAGTCACCACTACCAGAGCTTAAATCCAAACTATAAGACAGGAGACACCAGATGGAGATGGACAGATGGTGAAGTGCAAAGCAACTCCTAAACAGTTGATAAGCATGAAGGCAAACAGTATCAGCACACCAGCTGCCTAACATTTGTCCATTAGAGATGTCAAGCCAAGGAATGGGATAAGAATGGTTCTGAAGGATAATGGGATAGCTCTGTGGATGCTTGGGGGAAAAAAAATCCATCCCAAGTGGAGATGGCAGCAGGGAATAGTTAGCCTGAAATCCCTGCTAAGATCCAGTGGAGGCAGGAGTTGCTGTTTCCAGTGAGGGGTAGGCTGAGAAGGGCATGAGAGTGAGAACAAGCACTTCACCAAGAAGTGAGACCTGTGAAGGGGTAGAAAAAGAGAAGGGGACCAGAGTCACAGTGAGAAGCTTGAAGAATTTTTGCATAGATGGAAATGAGGCAAAAGTTACGCTTGCAATTAAAAAAAAAAAATTGCTGAAAGCTGTAAGTCTGCATGGTTTTTAGCATCTTTTTAGAAAGAAAAGGCAGTTTCACAGTTCTTGTGTAGAGAGGATCAAGGCTTTGACACATCTCGGGCTCCCTTCTCAATGAGTGACAGGCAAAATACATCACAAGAAGCAGAAAAAGGAGTAGCAGGGTTACATGTAGTGGAGTAAGGGGGTTAACAGCAATATTTTAGTCATCCTTAATGTGACATAACAGTTAAATATTTGCAAGGAGATGCCAGGGAGAAAGGCCAAGTTGCTGTTTTGGGTGGTTAGAGACAAGCACAAGCTGGAGAGGTGGATATCTGTGCTACATGGATGGAAGTCCATGCAAAGACATGATTTGAGTCTTGCTCACAGCTCTAAGTACCCAAAGAGAGAGAAAAAGGACCTTGGCTGGGTGTCAGGCAACCCTTTGAAAATTTTGGAGTCCCAGGAAGCAGATCTTTAAAGAATACCCTGAGTGTGCAGAAGGCAGTGAGGGATATTGGTGCTGGGCAAGATTTCAGAAAATGTGGTAAGTTTCATTGTGATTGGCTAAAAAGTCAGGGAACTCCCTTGATGTTTAAATGACTCCACTGGGATAGCCTGGCTTTCACAGATGATGTGGGTTGGTTTTTGTTGTTTTTTTAATCCTCCATGGCATTTTCCCTTTTTTCTGAGTGACTGCATAGCAGTTAGTCCATTTAACTGCAGCTGCTCACCCTTCTCTGAGGTGTTTTGAGAGAGGAATAGATTAGGGATTTAAACACAGGTGATAGCAGCATTGCCTGAAATGAGCAGAAATGTAATATTTATAACACAAGCATGTTGGTCTTTGGGTGGATAAGTGGTTCATAAAATTCAGTGCAGCATGATGCGAAGTAATGTAGCAAATTACTAAAAGAATAAGCATGAAGATTGCAGTCTAAATAGGGACAAAACAAGGAATTCATTGTAAGAAAAGAACCCAGAATGGACTGCAGATAATAGAGTAAACTATTAGCACTCCTTCCTGGTAACAATAACAGAAATGAAGAAGAGCAAGCAAGTTTTTGAAATATACTCTGGCAGTGTGGTGTGAGAGCTGCAGGAATTATTCTGGCCTGCTGCTGGTCTCATTAGGGAACATTAGGAAATCTCAGCTCCGGCCACTGGGTTACAGGGAGATATTGAGAAGGTGCTGCAGGGGCAGTCTGGGATGATATAGTAACTTAGGCATGATTTATAAAGAAAGTTTTGACTTATTTCTCCTCTTTACCTAAGGGAAGAAAAAATTCCCATGCAAGTATGCAAGATTCTGAACTAACAGGAGTGGATCAATGCTTAATACAGGGGCCAGACACAAACTTTAAATGAGAGACCTTTGATTAATGTTAGAGAAGAAAATATTTTCAAACAGAAGACAGAGCTTTATGAAAATGGTGAGAAAGAAAATAATTTTATCTCAGGTCACATGAAAAATATTTGAAGAAATGACTATAAATGAGTAGAAGGGATTATTAAAAATCTTCCTGTTGTTTTTTAAAGGAATAAATCCTGAGCTAAGTGTTAGTTCTTATATTTGTTGCATACTGATGAAGAAACCCCCATGCAACAGACAGAGATCTCTGTCAGCTGAGCACTTAAGACAGCGATTTCACAGGGACAGTTTTGCTCTCAGCAACTAAAAAAAAAAAGTAGTTTTTCTATCTCTTAAAGGAGACAAGAATATAAAAACCTACAACAAAATATCAGGTTCCAAATTTGTTACAACTATACATGCTCCAGTATAAGCACCTGGATTTCCTTGTAGGGATTCCTCTTCTGAAAATTAATCAGGTAGGAGCTCTTCTTTTGAGTTGTAATAGGAAAAATTGCCCAGAATACAGAATGGGAAGACCTGAATAAATTTAAAGATACATGACACTTCTGATCTGTCATTTCTTTCGTTTATTCCCTCAGATAGTACTTGCTGGTAGGCTTGTACAAATACCTTCAGCTGACCAGATGAACTGGATTTTATTTGTTTCCAGACCTGCACTTTTTTGGTTTACATCTGACCTGAACATCCTCTGGCAACAGAAAGGGCCAGGAGATTGTCTGTATGGCCATCTTTCCCAAACTGAGGGATGCTGCAGTTCCATCCATACCTCTGCTATACCCTGCCCCTGGACCAGCTCTCAGCTTTTTTTCTAATTAAGTAAATTCAGTGGAGGGCAAAGAAAGGTGTTGTGAAAAAGTGCAGGAGAGTGTTGGAGAAGGTGTGTACCACCTCAGAGTTTCCAGCAGAACCAGCACAATCACACTTCCCTGTATTCCCTCAGCAAAGGGATGGTTGGCTCTCCTTCCTTCTGGTCAAAGGTACCACCAGACAAACACAGCAACAAACCAGTGACTGACAGAACCTACCAAGGGTGAGGAGAGAAAAGCCAGTGGTATGAATAAATGTTAGGGAGAATTATACAATTTTGAGTAAAATGTGTAACAGAGATTGAATAGATTTTTAAAGGACAGTTTTTGGCAGGAGAAAATATTCTATATTTTAATTTAATGAGCTGGTGTCAAAGGTCTATGCACAGATGGTTTGCATCCATTGAAGTGAATTTAGGGTGAATGTAGAAAATCAAAAGTTTTACTCTGAAGAGAATCCACCAGAGAGTAGATGACACTAACTCTGTGAAGTCTTCCTATGTGTTAGATCCCATTCACTTCATTGGGAGCCTCATGAAGAAAGGTCTCTAGGAATCATCCTGACAGAATTCCTTAAATGCTCTCAAGATTTCCCTCTCAAGCTGATAAAATTTTTGTTTGAGTCACCAACTGCCTTATTTAATCTGTGGGTTTAGATGCAGCAAAAGAAATGGATTTTAGTGCTTGTATTAAAATTATGGTGAAATTCTGTTTGCTTATCAAACCCTATATGTGGCAGCAGGGGACTGTGCCACTGTTTTCCAAAGATAGTTGTGGTGACTGTGAACTTTCTTGGGAATACTTGGAATGCCTGTGTCTTCACAGAAGTCTCATAGGCTTGGAACCTGTTGCCATTTATTTTATTGCTAATGTGGCAGATTGTTTTTCTGAGAACAAGATTGGTTGCTAAAGATTAAAAATTAAGATGCATTATTAAGAAAAGCAAACTCGGAATCTCTATTTGTGGAAGAAAAATGTTGGGTAGCTGTTAGTAGCTTATGTCTGGATTTTTGTCTGGTTGTCTGGATTTGGACTATAATGTCTGCAGATCAGCAGCAGATCAAATATGGGGGGATTCTCCAACCACATCCACAAAGGTTGAGCTTTAAATGAAATTACAGCTCTCTAAATATTTTCGTAGCTTGAAAATACCACCATAAATTTTAAGTTTTTAAAACCCATAAGCCCTTTTTACTACTGTTGGTAGGTGCAGATGCCTACTTGCAAGTGAAATACAACATTTCAGCATTTGGCTTCTCCCCAGCCCTGAATAACAATCTTCTCCATACAATCTTCTCCTCTTTGCTGACGTTGCCAGAAGTGACACTGATCTTTTTTTTGCTTGGAGTGGTTGCATTTCCCAGGCAGGAGCTTCCAGGGGCAGCCAAGTGAAGCCCTGCAGTGGAGGGAAGTTTCCTTACTGCCTCCTTGGCAGGAATGCTGCCTGGATCCAGCTCCACAGAGCAAGGCACAGATCCTGGGGAGTGATCCCAAAGGATTGCCAGTGACTCAGGAGCTGCCTCGGGTGCTTGAAGCTCACACAGACTTGGCTCAAGCTACGTCAGGGAAGGTTTAGGTTGGATATTAGGAAAAAAAATTTCACTGAAAGAATAATAAAATACTGGAATTGTCTTCCTAGGGAGGTGGTGGAATCACCATCTCTGGATATGTTTAAAAAAAGACTGGACTTGGCACTTGGTGCTATAGTCTAGTTGTGTTAGGGCATAGGTTGGACTTGATGATCTTAGAGGTCTCTTCCAACCTCATTATTCTGTGATTCTGTGTGTGGCTGCTGGGTTCACTTTTCCCTTGGGATTGGGATTTTGTCATGGATGCTCTGTTCTCAACACCGGTACAAAGTCTTTGTGACACTGGGTAGGTGGAGTGAACTTCTCAGTGTGGTTATTAATCAAATGCTCCTAGTGACAATTACTTACATGACATGCTTTTTCTTAAGTACATTTACAGATTTATATAAAAAAAAACTTTGCCATTTTGGGGGGATTTGCTACAAAACTGCTGTAACATACTGTGTACTCATAAATGTGGCATTTTTATATACTCCAGGTCTTTTAACAGCTTTATGAAGGATATAGACAGCTTAATGAAATGTGAAATATACACTAAAACTACTTTTTCCCATGCAGTAAGATAATAAGATGTTACATTACTCACAGGTCCAATTTTAAATTTAAATATAACTTCATTTCATTTTACTTTGCAATCAGGTAAATTAATGAGAGAGAATCAAAACAATATGCTGTAATTACATTTGAAAATTATTCCTTCTGTCCTTCAAGAGAGTTCTTTCTGTTGAAGATATTGAAATTTCGTGTCTAAATATAAAATGCAGTAACATCTGGTTCTAATTGCTGGTTTAAATAATATAGACATTTAGACAGCTATTTCATGCTTTTCAAAGGAGGCTTTTAGTAGGATGTTCTGAGTCAAAGGTTAGAAAAAATTTCATGCTACTAAAAATAGTTGATATTCCATTTGTGTTCTAGATCTAAAGGATCTTTTACAAAAAAGATTTTTTTTTTTTTTGGCTAAAATATAGTTGCTTTTACTTATTTTGTTTGGAAAAACAATCAGGTTTTATGCCTTTTACATCTGCTCTTCATTGATGCATGTGAACATAGTGCAGAAAAATGCTGGAAGAGTTCATTTTTAGACCCAAATTTTGTTACATTGTCCTCAAGATCTCTGATTTTCAGCACAGAATCTTGTCCTTCCCAAATTACATATCTGAAATCTTCTATTTTCTTGTACCTTGCCACTTATTTTCCCAAGAAAAGAAGTTGGACATATCATTATCAATGCTAAAGTGATTTTGGTGTCAAGCCACTTAATCACACTGACTGCAAAGATGCTTTAATACAGAAATTAATTTAAGCACATCCAGAACTCTAAAAATGTCAAGAACAACCCCAAATTTGAAAACTCCCAAGAACTGAATTAATCTCATCAATAGAACTACTTTTCCTACTTTTATTATAGGAGGGTTTAGCTAAAAAAGTGGCTTCATGTTTTGCTGTGAAGGGATTGAATTTTGTGGCCATTCTGACCTTTCCCAGGCATGTGTTAGTTTGCTTACAATCTGTTCAGCCACCTGGATAAAAGACCTACAAATTCAACCTCATAGAGCCCCCATGATTCATTGTCCCAGGCAGCAACATTTATTAGCATTCTTGAAAGAACCTCCTCCCTCCCCATCCCACTGACCCCAGGCCTCTTTCATGCAAGCCTGCACTTCATTTATTGTCAGAAATTCTGAGGAACAAATCTAAGCAAAACAAGTTATGACCTGATCTCTCCCTGCTGCATAACTTTTCCACTTAGGCACAGGGACAAATTGGAAAACTAGAGGAATTATGGAAGGCAGTAGTAGTGCCTCATGCACTAAAAAGTCATAAAATTATCAAAGGCTGGAAATATTAGAGCCTTGGTAAGGAAATAAATGCACTGATCCAGATGGCATAAGCACTTCAGCTCACTGTCCTTACACACTGTGAGACTTCTCACTCTCTGCTACAGAAAACCCTCCCAAGCCTCTCTGGCAGCAGCTTAGATCAGGAATAATTTTTCTTTTCATAGCCAAAATGTACCATCTGACATCTACACATTGGGCATTCAAGGGAGAAGTTTATAGCGTCTAGCATGAAAATCCTGATGTGAAATAGTCACACCTTTCCTATCTGAGCCACCCATTCTCTAATTCTCTGTAGGGTTTGCCTGGAATACCATTTGGGAAATCTTCCCTTTTTCCTGTTGCCTGGAAGAGGAGGTTGCAGATGGCTCTAGAGCTGTAAATGCAGTTTTTGTGGTGTTGGTGCAGATTCCTAAGAAACCTCTGTCAGAATCTCTAATTGTGCTGAAGTTTAATACCGCAGTGGGTACACAAAGAAAGAGCTTGTGAGGGAATCAGAACAATTTGCATGACCTGTGTACCTCTGTTAACACTAGATGTTTTCTATCAAAATTTTCCAAAGGCTGTTACTTGCCAGGCCAAACACCTTCAGAGGACTGAAGCTCTTGTGATGGTCCTTCATATCTTCAGGCTTCAGAGTAAAACCTGGATTATTAGAGGAGATGGGGAAAAAAATCCCAAACCCACCCTTCTTTTGCTTCAATTCATTGTTTAATGGGACACTAGCAGGTGTATGATAGGTTTACATTTTCCATTAGAATGTAAAAAATTCTAGCCAGAAGCAGGACCAAGAGATGCAAGAATAAATTCTCTGTTCCAATAGCATGGGGCATTTGTCTGCCATGATGATATAAATTCATTGAAATGAGATGGCCCCTTTTTAGGAGAAATGAAATCATTGTGCTTTCTTCCTTTGCTAAATTTCATGGGGAAGCTAAATTATATCTTTACCTTCTGTTACTTCTAGTAAAATAAAACATTACTTTGGAAAAAGAGAAGAAATCATAAATTGCAGATAGCAATTAATAACTAAATCAATAAAATCAATTTTGAAATGCTCAGCCACCTCTTCTTATTTTTGTTTTTAATACACTTTATTTGAAATCTAATTGCTTAGATGATAGTACTCCTGTGTTTATTATTAGTTACTTAAAAATCATTCACATCCTGCTTTATTTTTAATATTTGTTGGGTTACACTCTGCTAATACTTTAGTGTTTCAATTGTGGGGGTTTTTTCTACTTCTGCACAGGGAATATAGATTATTTTATTGCTTCACTGGGTACTAGAAAGGTCTGTCTTTTATGATTGCTGAAAATCTGTGTACAGAGCAGAAAATGGCACTGCATGTTTCAAACCAGTGATTTCAGTCGCTGAGGCTGTGGTAGTGAATGTTGGTGTTTGAGTGTTCTGATAAAGATAACATCACTGCTGCAGATGCACAAATCATCATGTATTCCCATGCTATGGCATGAAAGAAGCAGAAAATGTTTTTCTGGGGTTTTTATTTCAATTTTTTTTGCTTGAGAAAAATACAGAGAATCCTGTACTAAAGGGCCATATTGGTTTAGATCTCTAAAACCTTGACAGCAGCAAAATAAAGTGCTTAAACCCCATTAAAGCTACTGAAATCTAAGCTCATGCCAAACTTCACTGCAGTGATATCTTGGAGTGGTGACTTTGTGAATAAATTGGAGATGCTTAAATTTACACTCAGTTGTCCATTTCTTTCTCACTGCCTTGCACTTTCTGTGCTAATATTTTAGTTCTTCATATGACCCAGCCTAATCTTCTTGATATTGAAGCCTCTGTGAAGACCTAAACATAATTCAGGAGGTATTTCACGACAGTTTTAAGTTCATTCTTTTATAAGTCATTTAAGCTCCAGTGTAATTTTTATTAAATGCTTCCATCCCATTGAACACAGTTGAAGCACACAATTAAGTTAAACAGTGATGGTTAATGCTTTCCTGAGCTGAGGGTTTAGGTGGTGGCTAAAGGTCTCCTGGGAGTAGCTCCTGTCACTTATCATTTCTGGAGCCTGTGGCACACTCCTTCCTCTGCTCTGTTTACCACCACTCACCCATCAGAGGAGCAGTTGGGTGCATTTCTGTATCTAGTTTAAGTCCAAGGTGTTTGACTTTGTTCAGCAGTTTAAATGTTGGCTAATTCACTGGCTGTGATGGAAACAAAGGCAGAAAAGCTTTTTGAAGTGTTTAAATGGAACTATTTGCAATGAGGAATTGGTTTATCTTGCCCAAATTAGAAGCTGATTGGTTTTCTTCCATTTTGTTAAGCCATATTTCTGCAACAGAAAAAAATTGTTATTTCTTGAACACCTCACGTGTGTCCTGGCAAGAAGCTGCGAAGGTGATGACCTCAGACAGGGAGGTGATGGTGCAGGCTGGGATCAGCACAGGCTCTACAGCTGTGCCTGGAAGGAGATGAAAGGTCACAACTTCAGAGTTTTTTGCCTTGCAAAGAGTAATAAATGCTTTGATAATAATAAATGCTGGTCAATATGTCAGTGCTTAGGGACTGAAAGTAAATCGGCGTTTTCTATTTCCAAGAGATTGAGTGCAGGATGCCAGATTTCTGTCTGGTTGGTTTCTGGAGAACTGTGCCTGAAATGAAGCCTTAACAAGCTTTCCTGTGTCCAAATACATGTTTGGGTCTAAGGTTTTCAATGTAATTGAGATTTAAGCACCACGTGAGTTTCTTGCCGAGAGGAGCTTTATTAGCTGCTTTGAGTAGGTCAAGATTCAAATACTGCTTTTCATTTTATTTCATATATTTGACCTTCCACAACTCGTGTTCCAAAGAAATATCTTTCCGAATACATCTTTCAAGTGTAGTAATGTTTGTATCAAATTAATCTGAAGCTTCTGTTGCCCTGGAGGCTGACTGAAATGTGGGTCAAGTCTGACATCAAGTGGTCAGACACTCCATTCCCAGTGGGACTATTAACACTGTGCTGCTCCTGAGCTCTTGTAAGAACTGCTGGCTTCACTTTTTTTCTCCATGTTTTTTTCTTCTGTTAACAGGATTTTTCAGTGCTCTTCCTTCTCTGGTTTCCACCAAGGTCATGGAGTGTCATTGCTGACAGACACATGAGGAATCACATTAGTCTTACATTAGATATTGCAGCTGAATCTGTCAGCAGAATGATGGGATCATGTAAATAAAGCCTTACCCAATATATTCTAACAGGATCTAGGTCTTTTAAAAAGTAGTCCCATCTCTTGAGGCACCAACTCCTCCACCTGTGCAGATTTTTCAGCCCTACCAGTAACTGCAAGAGCACTTACCACTCACACGTTTCTTCTTGTTTAAACACATTGCAAACATCAATTCCATTCATTGCTCATGACTCTGAAGAAGCTTAATAAAATTGTTCATGCCATGATATAGGAGAGGAAGTGGGGATAGAGACCAGAGAGAATTTAAATCCTTGAGTTGAGACCTTTCCTGGGTGCAGGTCTTGGCTTCAGTCCTCTGGCACACTGAGATGTGACCTTCATGTTTTAATGGTATTTGCACCCACACTGACCCAGGAATACAAGGTTTGAGTTCAGCTCCTCCTGCTCCCTTTCTCCAAGGTGGGAAGGTATCCTTCAGTAGCCAGAGGGACATTTTTCATCTCCATTTTCAAAGATCAGGAGACACAGTTCTGTCTTTTCAAAGAACAGCAAAAGACAGGTCATAAGCTATCCAATATAAACTTTTTATCTGCACAACTGATTCATTTGTAACTGGAAGATTGGTGTATTTCTATACCCTCTGCATAAAACAAACATTACAAAGGTCATTGTTTTTGTACACCTTGTAACTGAGTCAGCAATTCAAATACAAACTTTCCATTTCTCCCATAAATGCCACAGCTTGATAAGATAAAACACCATGTTTGTGCCTCTGGGCTTCTCAACTACCAGTGTGCACCTGGACACCTTTGTTTAAATTAATCTCAGAGGTAAAGGCTTCACTTCAGTGTCTTTTTTTTTCTGCTACATATTTTGGTTTTTAGTCGGGATCAGTAGTTTCACAGGGATCTTAAGCTGCCGTAGACCAGTACTAATGCTAGAAAATACAGCCCTTCCCCTGGTTCAGTGTGGTTGTTTTTGCAGCTCCGCAGTGTACTGGACTGGGGAATTGTTGTAGAAAAACAAAATGAAACAAACTCAAAAAACCCACAAACAAAACCTCCTGCCAAGCTTTCTGCACCTCTAATTCAGAGATCCATTGTAATTCAATTCAGTGCTTAATGGTGGGTTTGTCCTATGTGAGCAGAGCTCCCTGTTTGAACTGTTTCTTATGATAAAAAGTTTTTGTGTGAGGTAAATGATCACCTTGCATGTTCTCAGTGTTATCTGGGCAGCCCAGGTCACTGAGGAGAAGGGCAATGTGGTATCTTAGCTTTGAAAGAACTAAAGTGCCCTTACCTGGGAATAGTTCAGAAATGAAATTAGGTAAATGATTGAGCTCTGTGCTTAAAAAGCAGTGCTGTAACTTTTTTTCCCTCAATAGCCTCTATTTTTATGTATTTGGATATGTTTCAGGTGCTATCAATCTAATTTTGAGTTCATTATCTTTAGTCTTCTATAGTTTCACTGACTTGATAAAATCATGTTGAATATGCTGAATTTTAAATGCCTGCTTGTACATTCATGGATTCATCCTAGTAAAAATGAATGTCCACAATAATTATTATAATTTAGAATAGTTTCTGCTTATACAATGTGTGATTTGTACTAAATCACACTATCACTGAAGTCCCAAACCACACTGACTAGTCCCAGCATTAGCCTTAGGATCCATATAGCAATCAGAAGATGGAAGCCTTTGCTCCAAAGAGCTGGTATTTTAGAGAAAATGGGGAGGATACAAGATTCAAGCAAATGACCACAGAAAAAAGACTTCAACATACCCCCCCAAACACATTCTCAGATCAGTTTCCAAGTCTGAAGCCACAAGGGACATGAAAGTCACAGCTGCAAATTCAGTTCTGGGTAAAAAATAAGTTCAGAGTAAACCTCCTTTCTTTTGCACCTCTATTATAGCTTCTAATTCTAATAAAATATTTCTACTGAGTCATGGAATAGGCGTTTTAAGCAGAGCTTTTCTATTGAGTAAAGCTTAGTGTCTGCAGCAAATGCACTGAATGGTCCTGTGGAGTATCTGAAAAGGACATTTTTGCCAAGCACCTATTGATGCTAAACTGATGGGTGCACGGAGGGTCACCCCAGAAAATCAGCTCAGTGCCAAATGGCAGAACTATGGCAAGCTACATCTTACAGGCTTTGCAGGGAATTTTGGCCAGAGTTCACAACTGTAAGAGTTTATTGCAGCTCAGACAAAATGTACAGCAATTTTAAACAAATCTGGGCATTTTTATACTGAACAGACTATTCAGCATAAGTGTGTGCATCTTTTAGCAAAACAAATCATTCTCTTGTTTAAAAACAAAAACAAAATGCTACATATGTCACAGAACTATACTTGCTATTCTTTATTTTAAAGTCCTACACAAATGGCTTGTTCTGCTCTGATTAGCTTATTAGTTAATGTTGGATATGAAAGGCAGTTTTGGGGCATTGTCTGTCAACTTAGTGGAAATTAGGACAGTGAGTGCCTTCAATAGTCTTTGTTCATTAAACCATATCTCTGCAGATGTTCAGTGTTTTTTATTACTTTTGCTATTCTGAAGCATTCTCATTCTTTTTCAGCTAATGAGAAATGTTTGACTTTGTATATTGTTCATGGAAACAAGGTTCAAAAGAGTGAAGTTTGTTACCCAAAGACTGACACCTTTCCTCTGAATTTATTGCACCCATAGGTGTTAATGCACATTTACAAGCCCTCTGAGAGAAAGATGAGCAAGTTAAACAATCTGCAGAAATTTTTGCTCTCAAGAGAGCCCTGAGAGCATTTTCATGCAAACCAAGGAATTATTCGCCCCATGGGGAATTCAGCTATAGCCAGCTGTGCTTTTTTGTGTGAAAAAGGGTTCAAACATGGGCTCCTGCTGCCAGATTTTAGCTTGAATTATTATAGATGTTCACCAAAGTTAGCATGTCCTGTGTCTGCAGACAACTAATGAGAGGGCAGGTTATGTTTGTTGGGGCTTAAACCTCTGATATTCTGGAGTCAGGGCTAAAAGAATGGCGACTGGATGCTGATTGTAAATGAAAAGAGTTCTCTTGGTGGGGAAATTAACAGCCAGCTCTGACTGACACGTTGCTCTCATCACCAGCAGAAATCCTGCATTTATTTAGAAGTTAAAGCAAAGGCAGTTGTATGTATTTCAAATGTAGTTTGGAGTAATGGCCCTGGCTGGGGATGACAAATGAGAGTTCTATTTGATTAGCCAAGGAAATGAACTTTATCTGCTTCTTTTTCATGAGCTTCCTGTTGAATTTATCAACAAGGTGCTAGTGCTGCTCCTTAAGACTAATTTTTTCTTCAAACTGTGCACATCATTAGTCAGCAGGATGGATGGAAAGGCAGTGAGGTAGTTTGTGCTTCTAAATAGATATTCATTATGCATGTAACTATTTTGTTAGGATTCTAGATCTCCTTCTAACCCCAGGCTGTGTTTTTTACTTAAGCAACTTTCAATTTGGTTAGAAATTTGCATATGCACTGTTTTCTTTCTGGATAATACAATCTGCACATGTGTATGAAATTTAGAAGTCCATTTTCATCAGCCTAATCTATTTTGACCCAGTCTTATCTTGAAAGTACGGATAATAACCAACAAGAAAAGGAATAAAAATATAATACCTTTGAAATATGTAACTGTTTATGAAAGGAAGGCTCATGTTTTTATCTTGCTACATACCATCCTGTATTGTCTGTACTTACATATAACAATGTATTGCAGTAAAAATTAAGATAACATTACAGTGTGTAAAATATTAGTTGGTAGTAATACAACTGGCTGCTGGTACAATATGCTCTTTGTGGAAACATAAAATAGACATAGGTTGATAGCACAAAGAAAGGGGCAGTTGCAGTAGCTCAGTATATTAAAAATGATAGCATATCAGATATGGCAATTACACTAGCCATCAATCTTCAATAGTTTGTGAAGAATGCTGCTAAAATGCAGTGAAGCTTTATAAGATTTGTGATCACAGAGTGTAAAATATAACAGATGCTACAATATTTAGATGCCTGCTGGCATTTACTTTTACCCTACACAGCTCATTTCAGTTATATGAAAATTTTATGTGCTCTGTAACCTCACTGAAATAGGAACATATTTATAAAGCAACCACAATGGAGCAGAGCATTTTCAATATATACACAACTTGATCTGTTTAATAAGATAGAAAAGGGCAAAAATTGTCACTTAGATTAAATTACTAATAGTTTATTATTAAATTACTGTTAATGCAGCAGTTTTGATGCATGTGACGCCTTCGGATCTGGACTCTCTGCCAAGGATGTGTCACTCAGAACTGGCTGGAGACTCCAGCAGCCACTGCTCAGCACGGGCTGGAGTCTTGTGGGGGTGATCACTGCAAGTCAAAGTTAATGAAGTGAGACAGGAAAAGAAAGTTCTTGCAGCTTTCAGCTGGGAAGCACAGTGGACAGCTTCCCCTGCAAAACGTGAATCTTACGCAAGAGCTGCCAAGATTGCTGCAATCTCTTGCGAGACTGAATATTACTGGAGGACTGTGAAATCAGGGCCTAGATATACTTGCTAATTAATAATGCCTCTTGGAAGGGTGCCCAGCAGCACCTCCTGCTATCAAGCTGTGGAAGTTGCCATGCTTCTGTTCCTGTGAATGACTGTGTTTCACTTCATCCTTCTCTACATTATTTACCTTTTCTTTGCTTCCCTTGAGGCAGCTGGTTAGGGACATTTAATAGCTGAGTATTTCTGATGTAAGTCTGCTAATCAGTGAACCTGCTGTTCTAAAAAATAAATGCATGAACTCGAGGAGTGCTCCCAAGGCTTGACCTTGTAGATGTCTGACACAGTATTTGAGCAGGAAGAAGAATTCACTCAACCCAGACTTGCAAAGGAACACCAAGACTCACAAAAGCATTTGAACTGGCAGTTTGTCCATATGGCATTTGGCTTGGTTCCTTTGCAGTTTAGGGTTCGATGAACTGGTTTCCCATGTGGTAACCTGGCAAGTCTACAAGTGTTGGGCCTGTAGGACACCAAGAGGCTTTGGCTGTTTGTCAGGGAGGGATTATAACACAGCCTGGGTCAAAAAAAGGCACAGTAACTTGTGTAGCAGTAAATTGCTCCTTTTTATCAAGAGAATTTTGATATTGTTGAGAGGAGTGCGGCTCTTTTTGAGGTTAGTGTCTGAAATGTTTCTTAATCCTAAAATCTGACCCTTCACCGACACTGCTTATAATATTTAGGCCATTTCTATTTTATCTTTTGCAACAGCTTACTCTTTATGGTTCCTGTTTACAAATCAGATCCCTTGTCACACTTGGAACCAAAATCTTTCTTCCTCTAGTAGCCCATAAAATGTAATACACCAGGGAGCTCATCACTTCGGGTGAGTCATCTGGAAACAAGACACACTTGGGCCATGGAGGATATTTCTTCTGTGAACTTGAGTTCCCTGAGCTTTAAAGAGCCACAACAGAGATTCTTTCCCCCTGCACAAGTGTGAGGTACTTCACTGCAACTTGACAACACACACGGTAACCAAGCTACACAATTGCTATTTGTTCAGGCTGTGTGTTGTGTGAATCAAAGCAGGATCTTGGAGTGGTGTCTCAAAAGTGGTGAAAAGCAATTTTGTAGTCAAACTTCCTATCTATCTCTCCTGCTCTACCCATACAAACAGCACAAGCATTTAGCCATACCTATATCTACTAAATCTAAGGTGTGGCATTTCCTTCTGCAAAGCAAACATTTGTTTTCTAGCCTCAAAAACCATGCTGGGAAGTTAGAAAGGGCTATAACTCCATTCTGGGCCTCTGCAAACTCAAACAAACCATGTCCAGAACAAAGTCAGAAAGTTGACCAATTTCCCTATGAGGAGACTTAAGTCGATCTCTACATGTCAGACAATATTGGACAGTATATTAATTATTGAAATTTTGAAATGTAATCTAAGTTTATTTGAAAATGCAGGTATTTAATAGTTGTTTGTGGCTCAAATATATCAGACTTAGCACTGAAATTTGTGAAGTCTTTGATGTAAATGAACATGGATTGTAGATAAGCAAACCAACTCGGAGAACTTTCATCTGTATTATTTCTTGATGAATTAAAAGTATTCTCAAGTTATATGAAATGCATGCAAATGTAGATTTTTTAATAGCCAGAGAATCAAAGTGAACATCTGAACTCATTTCATCTCAGCTGGCTTATGAAAAATACAATTATGCACAGAGGAATAACATAGGTCAGAGCTGTCAAATGCCACTCGGCCATCTCTGGTGGTTGCAGTGTGTGTGATGCTGTGGTACCCCTGGTCAGAGTGGGAGCAGCTCTGCCTGTGGTTTCTACAGGCCACTGTGGCTTCAGGCTTGTGGGATGTCATCTCTGCCCTTCCCATGGCTGCTGTCCCTGGTGCTCCATCCAAGCAGCGATTTGCCCAGGTGGCACTGGCAGTGGCAGCAGATGGCATGGCAGGTGCTGGGCACAGAAGCTGCAGAAGCATTTTGATTTTCTTCCCAGGTGCCCCAGTTCCTTCACCAGAGCTTTGTCCAGTAAAGGTGGAGAAGAGCATGATCCTTGCCCTCCACACTATCCCATCTCCAGGGAAATTCTCGTTAAGTGGTGTCTCTGTCAATCTGCCTGCTCAAAGTGCCACCTCAACTCATTCAACCCATCAGCTTCCTTACTGCAGCCAGCTACAGCTAGTTGTATGTCTAGAAACTATTAGTAGTTGTGGCTATAACATATGAGCCTCACTATTACTCATTTTTAGGATCCCTCAGTCTGATGAGTGAGATCTCCATCTCCCCAGTCCTCAGGTTTTTTCCACGTCCCCAGCCCAGCCCCAAAGCCTCAGTTTAGCCATTTCCTCACCTCTGCAAAACCTCTGTCTTCGTGGCTGTGCCCAGGACAGGTAGAGCTGTCAGGGAGCTAAAGCAGTGTGTAGTGCTCTCCCTCTGGATCTGCCAGGCTGGTCCCCTGAGCATCTCCCATTGACATCCCTGGGTTTCATACCAGGCCTTTATTCAGATAATATGCTGGAGTAAATTTGTTTCTCAGAGGCCACGTCCCAGGAGGCACAGCTCACCCTGCTTCACATTCCATGACAAATCCATTCTGAATCCTTTTATTATTAATAATAGACAGCAAATTCTGATCTCAGGGTTCCTGAGGTAGAGCCAGTGATATCTGTGTAATTTAAATCAAACCTGCTCTTGCAGGTCTAAGTGAGTTCTAAAGATTGTATCAATGCAATTTCCCTGTGCAGCTGGGCAAGCCAGAGCGTAATTAGAGATAAGAGCTGAGAGCCTTACAAGTGCAAGAGGTGTAACTAACATTTGCTAATGAAGGATATCATGCAAATAGTATTTGATATTTGTGTGTATCTGACACTACAGCTGAACAAGGAGTAGTTGCCTGGTGGTTAATGATGGCTTCTGTGATCATACAGACATTTCTTATTGAAAATATGATTGCAATGAGTATTGCATAGATTCAAGGGGAAGAAGACTCTGCCTGTTGAATAACAGCAAACCTGCCCTCTCTTCAAATTATCTCAACCTTTCCCACTCAGAAAAGTGGGATAATATCTACAATAATAACTACTTTCTCTACAAACACAGTGGTGGAACAGAGAATCTTGTTTGTATAAATATCCTATGAGGCTGTGCATGCCCCCAAAATGCAAGTCAGTGGAAATTAGCAATTGTTTCCTAAATACAATTGTATCCCAAAGTCCCTGAGAATAAGATTGACCCCCTGTATCTGCCATTGCTTCAAACCAGCTCTCTGCTGCAACAGCTCCAGTAGTTTGAAAACTTCAAAACCTGCATACAGTTCCTGTAGTTCTTTTTAAAGCTTTTTAAAGAGAGCACAAGGACTAATGCAAATCTGCCTTAAGAGGGTTTGCTGCTAGCAGGAAAGCTAACTGTTGGTAAAGTTGGGCTGTGTTAGTGGCAATAGTTTTGATATGATTGTTAATGGCATGACTATGAAAAAAAGGTCTTTGTAAAATCATTGTTGCTCTCATCATACTGCAGATGGGGATGTGATATGGATAAGCTGATATGTACTTGAAGGTATAAGATACCCTGAGTGTATTGCACACATAGTTTGAATCATCAGCAGGTTCTGAAGCATTCCCCAAGTTCATATCTTCTGTGGTTATTGATAGGATGGTGTTGTGCTAGGCCAAGGAGGATAGATAATTTTTCCTTTCCTTCCCTTCCCAAATTTATGGGTTGTAGCCTGAAATGTGGGCATCAGATGAAGTTTGGAGAAGTGTTGGGTCTATATGAGCAGGAGACTCGGTCAGACCCTCAAAACTGGCATTGGCTGGATACAAATGTGTTCTTTCTTAGCTTTCCCGACTGCTGTCAAAAAGTAAACTTCAATTTAAGTCCACCAAAATAAAGAAAAGTGAATTAATGACAAAGTAGCTAATGAGAAATGCCAGCATTTCTAATACATGTTAACAGAGAGGTTTAGTTTGATTTATTTTCTGATTTTTATCAGAAAATTCATATAATCAGAGATGACTGCTTAAATTTGCTGTGCTTTTTTTGTATCATCAGTGGAATTTTTAGCAGAGATCCACCTGCTGAACATTAACTCTGTGTGTGGAGAAATAATCCTGAAATACACCACACAGCCCTCACCAAATAAATACTTCAGGCAGGGCAGTTTGTCACCACCAAGAAATGGAAAGTCAGAAGATCCCACTCTGACCTTTTGTCTTTCTCATCCATGGGTACACAAGTAATAGCAGGGTGAAAATTGAGATTTAATTGCACTGATTGGTGTTATTAACCATTTCCAGCAGCCCTAAAATATTTGGATATTTTATCTTCTACATGTGCCAGCAGCCATGTTAAACATCAACAATGCTACAGCCTCAACACGCCAAGCAGTCCAATACAACCAGCAGTAAATTATTAAAAAAGCTTTCCTCAGCCCCTCTTTTGGATTGGGGGTACATCTGTGCACTGTCTTTTGAGGCCAAAAAAGCATAACCTAACCAAGAGAAAAGGAAGCCAAGTAAACTCTGAATTTGTTGTGAGTGATTCAATCTTGCATTATGAATCTACTGGGTTTTTTTTCCTCAGCTCTGATAGACCTAAGTAGTTCTGGAAGCTGTACTCTCACATGCTACAGAAGTACTATTTCAGTAGCAGACTTGTTTGCCACAGAGAAAATTGTTAAGAAATCATATAACAACCACTGCTGATCCCTAAAGGGGATTGCTTCTCCCACTAGCTATTATCTAAATTGGATGTTTTCTGGAAAGACGAGCTGAATAAATAAAATAACGCCAGCAAGACTGGAGTACTAAGGATGCAAAAATTCAGACTCCTCCATTTTAATGTTAGTGTAAGTCCTCTGAACTCAGTAGAGTTATTCTGGCTTAAAACCTAAGCCCTGGGGCCCAAAATGCTGCAGGGAAAGAAGCTGTCTGCTCCCATTTGAACAAGGGGAGGGTGACAGCGTGACTTCATTTACATAAACTGCCTACCAGATGGAGAGAAACCCTGGGGAAAGGCAGGCACTCCCTGCCCCATCCCTTCTGAAATGTAGGACAGGGGAGAAAGCTCCATTTGAGAAAAGCACACACCTAATTTCTTCCTTTGGCACCATGGCACTCACTATATGGATTTTGGGATTGTTTGCTTAGTGGAAATAAACTGTCCAAGAGGGGAAGGACATTTCAGCCCAGAGGACATAACCCCAGTGGCTCACAGAGTCTGTGCACTGCTGGCCAGTGCTGAGGGCCCTTCTGCATTAGGACTTGTTGATGGAAAGAGCAGAAGCAGAGCAAGGTCCCCTCTGACTGCTCCATGCATTGAAACCACGTGGGATTCCAGCTTGGTCAGGGCATGGAGTGTGAGAGCTGCCCTGGAATGGGACAGGTTTTCTGGGTGTGTCCCAGGAGCCAGCAGGACAGACAGGGAGGAGAAAGCTCCATGCTCAGTTTTGGGCTCCCCTCTCTAAGGAAGATGTGCTGGAGTGAATCCAGAGAAGGGCAATGGCTCTGGGAGAGGATCTGGAGCACCAGGCTTGTGAGGAGCAGCTGAGGGAGCTGGCAGGGCTCAGCCTGCAGAAAAGGAGGCTCAGAGGGGACCTCCTCAGTCTCTACAACTCCCTGACAGTAGGGATGTAGTGAGGTGGGTCTCCCAGGGAACCAGTGACAGGATAAGAGGAAATGGCCTGAAGTTGCACCAGTTGAGGTTTAGATCAGTTATTATTCCATGGAATGCATTGTAAAGCATTGGAGCAGTCTGCTGAGGGAGGTGGTGGGTTCACCATTCCTGGAAGTGTTAAAAAGTGTGTAGGTGTGGCTCTTGAGGACATGGTTTAACAGCTAGCAAGGAGGTGGAGCTGGGTTTGGCAGCTGGGCTGGATGATCTTAAAGGTCTTTTCCAACATTAACACTTCCATGACTCTACTCTGAGTTTTTAGAGCTGCAGTTCTGGTGCTTCACCCTCACAGCCTGAAGGCTCTGGGTTTGGGATCAGGGTAGCACATGGCTCTTGCAGCTGCCTGACCACGTTTCCCTTGCTCTTGTTCCCACAACAACTTCAGCAGAGGTCAGCAGAGAATTTGATATCTGATACAAATGTGCCTACTTACTGAATTCTAATACAAAACTGTTAGGGGGTTTATTTCTCTTTGGTTTTCTTCCCATCAACTCATCTGTCTAGGATCTCCATTTCTGGAAAGAGGCAGAGTGAAGAATTTAGTCTAATACACCATTTAAATTCCATAAACAAGACAAAAATCTAGTAGCAGACCTGAGAATATATATTGCAGCAATAAAACTTCCCTGAAAGAATTGCAGCAGCAGCTAGGGAATGCTAATAAAGGTTTCTTTGCCTGTGAAGCAACACTCACAAGCCTAGGTTGGCTTGATTTTCATTTAATAAAAACACTACATTAATGTAATCATGATTATATTGTGAAGAGGAAACACTTTGGAAACTTTTTGATTCTCTTCATTAATTACTTCTCTCTCCAGCAGTACCACTGCACCAAAGAGATAAAAGGAGAATGACTGATATTGAGTTTCATTTTTAAGGAACAAAGTGCATTTTTAATTGGGTTTAATATGTAAGCTCGCAGGTAAAAGATGAGCTGAAATTATTTCTGAATTTAGAAAAAAAGCAATTGCAAACTGCTGCCTTCAGATCAGGCCTGTCCCAACCCATATGCAGACAACCTAAAAGGTGCAATTAACTGACTTGATAATTGTACAGGGCAGTTTGAGGTGCTCAGAGAAGTGGCTTGAGATGGACAGGGCTCTCTAGTATGTGGATCTTGGGCAGGTTTTCAGCTGGCATTTAGCTTTCAAATACAGGATCTAAAAATTACTTTTAAAAATGGTGTTTTTTATGCCTGTGAGTTCAGAATATTTAGGTTTGTATGGAGCATAGAAGCAATGTCAGCTCCTGCCTGGGGCACCCAGGGTCACAGAAGCTAGGATGTAGGGCTAAACCCAGCTGCAAATATTGGGATAGCCAGAATTTTAGTTTTACTTTCCAGCTACATGGTGAAACAAGTCACAGCAAAGATCACGTGGAAGCTGGAGATCCAGCTCTCAAAGCAACACATAGAGAAAAAATGACAGGAAAACAAAGGAAGTCATTCAGTAAGAAAAAGACTTTAGCCTATACTCTTCTTGGAACACTTTAAGGCTGAGAAAACGTGGGATACAACATGGGAAACTCTTGGAGGCCCAGTTAAGGTGATCAGGATCTGGATGTGCACCATTCACTGAGTGTGTTGCTGCAGGAGGCTGCAAGGCAGATTTCATTTACCTTCACCATTTTAATCCACTGCTGGCATAGTCCTGTCAGCCTCAGGTGCTGCACACTGTGAGTGGAAACTGCATCCCAGTGAGGGCAAAAGCCAGCCTGGATGTTCTGCTGCACCTCTCACACCTCCTGCTCTGGGCCAGGAGGCTGAGCTGTGCCCCGGGTCACAGCAGCATCACCTGTCTCCAGACACAGGTATCTACCAGAATTTTTGAGGTCTTTGTGTCTTGGAAATGAGAAAACACAAAGAGGTTACTCAGGAGGCAGAACTAAGCATATGGCAGGAGTTGATGGTGATGGTGTAAAATAACTGTCTTGCGTTCTGTTGCTTACACTTTATTCAAAAAGGTAAGTTATGAAAAAAAGGGGTATTAAAAGCATAACAAAAATGAGGAACCTAATGTCTCCTTCAATGAGCCTGATATTGATGCTACACGTCTTGCTCCAGTTAAAGGCAATAGCAGTAGCTTACTAAAATGATTTATCTTCTCTTTATTTTATATTTCAAGTTGTTGGTGTATGTAGTATTAATTGTGGTGAGTTAGCAGAGAGAAACAAGCTAATCCATGTGAGAAGATTGCTTCCTTTTGGTTCCCTGTCTGCCTGCTTACTGGCACTTTCATGCTTAAGCCACTGATTCATTTTTTACCTTTCTCTTGCCAGCAATTATATTTCACTGGTGACTGTTGGGGTATAGAGTTGGAGGCAAGGGCTGCTGCTTTATCTGAGAAGCAATATTTCATACTGTATATCACTTCTTAATGTATAGAATCTGGAAAACTAGTAATTTCTCATTTAATTTCCAGCATAATTTACTATGCTAGAGGAATAGTGCTGACAGCTTCTGCTGAGAATGGTAGGTGGTATGTTTTATATCTGAAATCTTGCCTTGCTTTTCTGCCCTCTCTTAAGCAAGGCAAACACAGATTAAATTTCTGAGCCAACACTGTAGTTCTTGGTCACTATATTTTGTAGCTTTGCCCAAGTAGCAATGACTTACTGTTTTCCAGGAAAAAAAAAAAATTAAAAGTGTAAGCACAGGGCAGTGTAGCTGGTATCAATGCAAATATATCATTTTGGGGGGCTTTTAAGTCATTGAAACAGAGCACTAAAATTAATGTCTGCAAAAATACTCTGACTTGGTCTCTTTGGCAACAAACTTAAAACTACCAATTGCTACAGGTGACAGTAGCTGGTATGTTGCATGGTATTGACACCATGTAACACATGTCTGTACCATCAAGGGGTGCTGCTCAAGTTATGGACTGTGTTAAGTTGGAAAGCCTCGTAGTAGGAATTCACTCCTTTACAATTAAGGAGTAAAACCTACAGTGGAACCTGTGAAATAAAAGGCTAAAAGGATTGCATTGAAATAAAAGGCATTGCAAGATTGTTCTGGGTTTGTTAGAGCAGCTGAAATATGCAGCTGTGATGAAATCTTGGCTGACCTGGAGATCTGCTAACCAAAAGCCCTTTGTGAATTGGGAATGGCACTGCAAAGCATTTCTGACTAAACAATATCTGTATATATGTTTGTACACCCTGTGTTTATGACAAATTGATCAGCTTCTCTGTTTAGCTCCTCTCAACCACTGACAAGTAGTGTCTTTAAAGATTAAAAATCCTGTTATTGAATTCAATTTTTAGATCCCATCTCTGAGTTGAAAACCTGGCTGAGATACAAAGACTAGATAGTACTGCTCACTGGCACTAGGAGTCCATTTTATTTAGAACAGGTTTTCATTGCCCTTCTCTTCCCCCCGCCCTCCAGCAACTGGAAGCTTGTTTGGAAATCTGTAATTGTTTTGGCTTAATATAGATTTTGTGCAAAGTGCCAGGCTTGGGACCCTGCTCAAAACTAAGCAAATTGCTGAATGATATGTGTCTTTGTGATAATAAGGTATTAATCCCCAAACTCCCTCGCTGCAAAGCTGAACATCCCAGAATCCAGCCTGCAAGGCGTGATGTGATGTGCAGCCTTGTGCAGCCAGCACAGGAGGCAGCAGCTGGTGCCTGTTAAACACTGCTCATATTTTTGAATCCTGGCACTCTGCACTCTGCTAAAGTGGAAGGTATCCATGGCTTTTTGGTGCCTTTTAGCTGACACATTTCAGTATATTTGTGATGTTTTCCAGCCCATGGAAGCACATCTCTTTCTGCAGAATGTGTCTTTATCTGCCTAAGTGATCCAAGCCTCCAGGATTTTGCTCACTGTCCATCCAGTTCAGGGAAGCATTGCAGATAAGAGCAGGACTGAGGTCTGGGGAATTGCCATCACAGTCACTTTTTCAGGAGAAAATTCACTTGCCATAAAATTAGAACATCCCAGCTGAAAATGAAACAGTTTTGGTGGGTTTTTTTTTTTTTTTTTTTTTTTTTTTCCTATCCATCCTTCCTTCACTTCCAAGAAGTGGAAGTTTCACGGTTTTCAAGTTTCATGGCTTCTTGGCATTGTTGGAGCTTTTCAGGCAAATTTCTCTTACTGGGACACTGGGGACTGACCCAGGACTGACATATTTCCTGACCCTGGGGTATTTTGAGAAGCCTCACATTTCTGGTGCAGAGTGTCTGGCTGTGCTGTTCTTTCAGAGAATTTAAGAGCTTTTGAAAACATTTGGAAACATTAAAAAAATGTGAGTTTTTGATGGTTGTGAGATGAAATTTCTGAATTTTAGTTTCTTGTATAGTGGTACTTCTTACTCCTCACTCCCTTCCTCATGCAAAGTGAGTTGCTGCTTCTTCCTCCTGAGGCCAGGGAGTCTCCGAAGGCAGTGTTAGGGCAGAGTAATTTCTCAGGTTTTGGCAAAGTTGCAGCACCACTTTTTCTTCAAATCACTTGGATTTTAATTAATGTACTGCCTTTCTGCTCCTGCTGCCATTACCTGTATAGAAATGAACATTTTGTTCAAGCATCCATAGTACACAAATGCCCACACCAGACCCTGTAAGAACCCTCCTAATTCTGTTATGTAGTAGATAAACCCCAAGTTAATGACCCCAAGAAACCCTGAAAGCAGCATTCAGCTCCTCAGTAACCACTGCTGTGAGCAAGGCACACAACTCTGACCTGTTTGCTCCCAAAACATCGAGGCACACAACAGCAAAATCCCACCAGGCAGCCAGATTCTTCCAGGCACCCTGGTCTCTGTGTCCTGCACTGGTCCCTCTTCAGCCAGTACAGAAGAGAAAGGCAATTTAAAGTAGATTTTCTTCTAGGGATGAACTAAGTTTGTAATAAGCACATCTTCGCTCTCTTTGGCATGTCAGCAGCTTGTTGTGGTGATTTTAATATTGTGCCCTTCACTTCTCTGTTAAGCTGGTGGAATGTAGCTTTGATTATTGCAAGAAATGTCCTTTTGCCTTCTGCTGAAATTAAGAACAAGAATCATCACTGGGAAGATTTGGCCTTTTCTGTCACTGGCTGGGATTTGTACTTGTCATGGATCCCACTTTTTTGTGATGGAAAGACACAGCCTGTAGCATTTAGGGAAATGAATTGAAACCTCTGTTTCCTGTATGGGAAAAGCCAGAATAACCCAGCTCTTTCTTTTCCTCTGTGGGAGATGGGAACTGTGGAATGGCCATAGGAACTGCCCATCTTAAGTCCCAGGAATCTCCCCTGTGCATGTGTGCAGTGTGGGGCACAGCCTGGCTGGGGTTGAGGGGGCATTTCCTGCCTCATTTTGCTCTTCCCAGTCCTTGTCCTGGGAATATTCAGACATTGTGGCAGCAAATACCCCGAGAGTAATTCAGGAGATGGATGGTGAGGCAGTAAGCAAATTGCTGCAGTAACATGTACACTACTTTCAAAGCATCCTGAATGGCCTATTAGGTGTAAAATTGGATTAGAGAGAGCAATTAAAATGGTAAACCTGTAAGAAAGAGTTGTATACTGTTGCTTTAAAACTAGAATTGACCACTTGAACACTATGTGTGGGCCACATCTCTTGCCTTTTATTGAGCCTAGAGGAATTTTATAATATTTCATTAGCATTAAACCTGATAGATCCTTTCCATTAAGCAAGGTGAAGCAAGTATAATGCAACATAGCTGGTGGCATTATAGTGGTGTGAATGCTAAAATATATAAGATGCTTCAGCTGGGGGCCCATTGTGCCCAGTTCATATTTTGAAAAGGTTTGGAAGCTTCTCATTAAGGATAATGAGATTTGCCAGGTGTCCAGCAGCTCATGAAATGAAGGACTGAGTACAAATTATTTCAGTGATATCTTGTAAATGGATTTCTGTTGTCCTTCACACAGATTTCCAATAAATAAACTAATAATGATTAACCAGACCTCTGATACTGTAAACCATATACTTGAATAAAGTCAGATATGTGGAATAATGTATTAAGTGTGACTATATTTGCTATGAATATACTATAGTTCATATAGGGGAGAGTTATAATCTTTTAAAGTTTACTGGATGAGAACAGCTTTTATCTCACAATTAATGATTTGTGAACATAAATTAATTTGAACACTAAATCTAAATTTTTTGTCATTTGAGGTGATTACATGGCTTATTTTTTTTTTTTTCTTTCAACTGGACCATGCATTTCCCAGCAGCTTAGTTTGCTGATGTTTGATTTGTGGTGATACAGATCATATACAAGCTGGCTTGTTGTTTTTAATGAACTGGATGTGTTGTATAATAGAATTACTAGGTTTGTGTTGAATTGCAGCTTTGGGACTCATTATTGTGAGATGTTATCTGCTTTGAACTGGCTTATTTTATCACAAAGACAGAAATTGAATTTGCTTAAGATGGCAAATGCAGCAGTGGATGGGTTGGTTGGGGAGTGTTTTGGGGCACCCTGTTGAGCTGATATGTATTTTATCTGATCTAATTCACATTCTGCCCAGAAGATGCATACACACCCACACATATGTTGGAGTCCATATAACAAAAAGCCTAAAACAAACAACAAGCACAATGTATTGCTGGATGGTTAAATGCTGCTTTTTAGCCATTGGTTTTTGACCATTTCAACTGTAAATTCACGGGATCTTTTCCTTAGGGTGTTTTTGTTCCAATTTTCTCTACTGTGCATGCAGAAGCTAATGGCGCATTTCTGCCTGCACGTATTTAGCTTTTGCATGCACATATTTCAGCACTTGCACAGAAACACTTTGCAGGCATTGAAATTTAAGTAAATGCAGCAGGATTAATTGTGTAAAACCCAGAAAATTGTGTTTCCTTTGACAAGTAACTGCAGGTTTGGAAGATGAAGCCTCTGCAAGTCATTCTTGGCATTTCCATTCCTTTGCAAAATACGCTGAGCTTTCAGCCTAATGTAAGGATGATGTATAGGAAAATTAAATAGTTTTCTAGCTGTTCTCTGCAGCAATGTATAAAAACACTGATTTGCACTGGGAGAAGTATAGGCACCTGAAAAACACTTAAACAGTTTAAATCAATGAAAAAAGGGGTTCAGTTCAGAGGTGATTTTAAGGAAACACTGAAGGAATATAAACTGTTATAAACTGGGCTGATAAAAGTTTCATTTGGCTTCTGCTGAGCTGCCTGTTAGAGCTTCACTGAGAGTGTTGGGTGAACATATAATAAATAAATATGTTATATATGTGAACATGTAATAAATAAATATGTTAACATGTCATAAATATGTGATGCCTGTGCCGTGGAGGGGTGGCAGGGGTTCCCTTGCTGTGCCTGCACATCCTCCCAGAGCACATGTCCTGGCTTCTGGGACCACTGCCATGCAATTTCAATTTTTTGTGCAGAGGCATTTGAGCCACTGTAGTTATAGTCAGAGTTTTATGATAAATGAGGGGTTTTTTTGATAGCTATGGGGACTCAGATGTAAAATATCACATCACAGGTTGTTCTTTGCAATGCAGCAGAACTGCCCTTCCTCCAAAAGAAAGCCAATGAGGAAAAAATTTTTTTTTCTCATAGAGGGCTTAGTAGCTCATTTAAAATGATTCTTCCAAACTCTCTGTGATCCAGCATCACATGCTGTACAGGTGAGAGAATTACTAGCTATTTGCACTTTGCATTAATGTTTAGGGTGGATTGTAATGACAAAGCAGATATTGAACCCTGCAGTTAATTTGCTTTTGTTGAAATATTTCAATTATTCTTTAAATTATTCTTCCCTTAAACAGATGGTTTTTGCATGCTGATGATTGCTCTGTCCCATTCCTACCCTGTATTTTGCTTTATGCCCTTTCTCACTTCATCTTGACCCCCATTATTTAACAGATGAGATAGTATATACACCATAGAATATGATTTTTTTTCCCCCTCACTTTCCTCTTCTGACTTTAGAAAGTTCAGTTTTTGCATGACCTTGGTTCTGGAGGCCTTGATTTACATTGCATTAATACCTTTATGGAGTTTCTTTATAGTTTGCTCTATTGCTGAAAAACAGGACAGTTTTACTGGTAGAATTTACTGTTCATTTTTTCCCAATTGTTTTTGGCATATGCTCATGTTTTGGTTTTTACATCACTCTTACTAGTAATTACCCTGCTTCCATTATTTTTCTTTAATAGAGGATAAATGTGTGAGGTATTTTTCTTTAGAAGAGCCTGAGTGTATTGGAGACATCTCTTACGATGAGGAAAATACTGCAGGCATGATTAATGGCATCATCATTGTAACATAATTTAGTTAGGAGGACTTATACAACTGATAAAGTGTCATGTACTTCCACTAAACTGCAATCTAAGTGAACTGTATTTCAGGATTTTATATCCTCATTTCTGTCTTCTGTAAAGATATTACTGTAAGATTCATACAAGCATCTTTATAGGCTCACACTGTAAGCAGTGAAAGTTCAATCAGTTCTTCTTGCAGGAATCACAGCTTCTATAAAAAATGAGTAATTATAATTCAAAAAAAGGCATAAATTAGTTCACTAGATGCATTCATTGCAGACTGAAGTTGTGACTAGATGAGGTCTTTTGTAGAATAAAGGGAAATTTAGTTTAAAATAAAGAAATCTACCCTTGAGAGATGACAGAGAAATCAGGTATTTACAGCAGTGCCTACAAAAACTTGCATTCTAAGTACTCCATAGACCACATTTATGAATTAATCAGCGAAAATCAATACATAAGTTGGAGACTAATAAAAGACCTTTCCTTAGTAATTAAAACATCTCTATCTCCATCTACTTAATCCAGCTCCTTGGGCCAGTGGAGATATTGCATTTTAATTTCACCTCTGTGTGTTTTTATATGAAATTATCAGGTTTTTATGAAATAATTTCAAAACTTAATCACATGAAAAGAACATTTTTCTTAGTTTTCACTGATCACTATTTTTTTCTCTGGTAGAGCACCTTGCTTAGCTGTACTTCCCATTTGATCCTTGAGTGTTGGAGGGGGATTGTATTTAATTTCATCTTCCTTTATGGTTGAACCTGTCTCTTCCACCAGCAAAGGCAAGCATGTTTCACACTGGAGTCCCTTTGAAGGACTCAAGATGAGTCCAGCACTACTTTTCCCCATCTCCATCACCTGGCAATCCTGATTTCCTTACCTCTCCACCCTCTGTTTGGTCTAACTCTGATCATTTCCCCTTTTCTGAGCTGGTTATGTGCATTATTTTCCCTTTCCTTGTCTGTCCATGGCTGGCTGTACTTGTAGACTCTGACATTTCAGATGGGCTTGTTTTATCCAGTGAGTAGCATGGCTGGGCCTCTGTCTTTGTGACAGCCTTTATGGGCAGCAAAAATAAACAGTAAATAGAGTCTCCACTAAATTATTGATTTTCAATACAGATTCTCGTCTTGGCACTCCAAGCAGGGTGCTTGCACAGAAATATTTATTGTGCATATTAATTAGGGAAGGATGAACAAAAGTGAAAAATAAAAGATCATTGTGTAGACTCAGATACTTGTGCAGAATATTATCTAATCTTTTTTGTATGGAAGCAGCTCTGTAAAAGCTATGGTTCATACTGTTTCATCATCCTTCCACTGAAAATTTGAATGGGCTTAAAATTAAGATCCCCTTACATAATGGAAGTGGTAATGAAGGATATGGTTCATAAATTTCAATTGTTAAATTGTCTCAGTGGGAAAGGTGACTTGACATTCCCATATTTTAAGGATTTAAAATCCACATTCAACAATAATGGTAAAGGGTTTAATTATCAGCTTATATTAAGACTTGAATATGAGAGACATTTCAACTGTTCTCTGTGTGAGCCACAAGCTTTTAACTGAAGATTTCCCTTACCTTCCAAGACTTAGATTCTGCTGGTATTTTTATGGAGTGCCTGTTTGTAAATACTACTCCTTATGGATAAACTTAGCCTAAAAAGTCATTTAAATGAAAAAAGATGGGAAAGCTGATTTAACATTGCTTTTAATGTTCACAGATACACAAAATATTTTCCAGGACCACAAAACATGGAAGGCCTTTTGAAGTATTTAAGGTGACAACTTAATGGCCATTAGGCACAGTAACCAGTGGTGCTCAGAACAGGGCCACTTGTTCCTTTCCATTCCAACAGAAGGAGCTTTCTGTGGTACCTCAGAGCTCAGTGAGTTAAAGATGATGGAAACATCCATACTGGAACAAATGTTGCACTTTCCTGTTATTCAACACAAGGCTGTTGAAGTTTGTATTTATCTGTGCTATCTAGGTTTGAAAGTCCCTCTATAGTAAAAATCTCCCTGTATGGCTCTTCTACTTTTGGGGGATGACATCTGTTGTTTTTCCCAGGTTTGAAAAGCACTGATCAGCTTAGTGTTGTTATTGTAATAAATATAAATAGTAATGACAATAATAAAAGTGATATTGTGTTTGTAACCACTGCTGAAACAGAGGTAGTGAATGATGGCCACGTTTAGCCAGACTGCTGATGCAGGAATACAGAAACTGGAAAGATATCAACCAGACTGATTTAAGACTTGGAGAGAGCACAGAGCTGTGAGATTGATAGCATAGAAAGGAATCTCTTGGTTGAGGTCCATGGCCTGCATCAGAGCTTTGGGGATTGATAGCACTCGGCACTATCAATCTCACAGCAGCAAATGGGATGACTATTCTCCATGAAGAATGGGCCATGTTAAATACCCTGACATCCATTAGATTGAGAACTGCAAAATGAGTAAGGATGAGTACATGTTTGTAGAGATAATACAGTGCTGATTTTTGCTGCAGAAACATCCTCGCTGGCAGTTCCAAACTCAGCTCCTGGAAGTTGCAAGTCATGCTGGAAATAATAATAATAAGAATAAACATGCACAGGGGAGTAGTGAATATGGAAGGAAGAGGGACTTCTTAAAATGTAAGGTCTTGTTTAATGGGGCTTTGAGAAACTCTGTCTAGAGGAAGGTGTCCCTGCCCACGTCAGGACGGGATGATCTCTGAGGTCCCTTCCAACACAAAACATTCTAGGCTTGTATGATTCTGTCAAAGTTAAAGTGCAAAAATTAAGAAACATAGCTCATTGTGATGTGCTTAAAATTTTTGATTTGTGTTTTATTGAATTTTTTTGTATAATACATCATGGTTGTTTTCATGCTGAATCTTCTCTTCGTAAACTGGTGGCAAAACAAATTCCTTTGTTTTATCTTGTGCTTTGATTGTCCTTGTGGTATGAAGCTCATGAAACTGAAAGCTTGAGGTAGAGATGTCTTGCTTATTTAATATTTTTATTTAATACACCCATATAGCTTCCTTCAAGCATCCTATTCTATATCATATTATTCCATCAGAAAAGTGTCATTTACTCACTCTAGCATTTCAAGGGATGTGGGATCTGCTGTTTTCCCCATGTGGACACAGCTCCCTTAGCAAACATTGCTGCTCAGAACACTGGCAGATGCACTGCTAAGTGAAAATCACCAACTCTTGTGTGAAATGATTCAGCAATCCAGAGACAAAGGCATTAAAGGACACAACACAGGCAGTAAAAGCTGTTGTTGCCTTCCAACAGCAGAGAAATCCATGGATGGTAGAGGATCACCCCGGAAATTTGGGGGTTGTTTTCTCCTCTAAATCCTTACAATTTTCTAATATGTTCAGATGTTCAGCATAAAATTAGGGAAGTGTAGTATCAAACCTTTGTAGAGCAAAATGTTTTTTTAAAGTTTTGTTCAGAAGTCTGTGGAGAAAAAGAAGTACTTTAACCTAAATTTATCTTCTGTAGTGTCTGGAGGCAAATAGAAATATTAGTAGAGAGAAAGAAGTATACAATTGCACTTGCTGGAGGAAATTCCCAACTTTGAATAATGTGGTACTAGATTTTAGTGTTCACATGTGACATTACATCTGTCCCCCCATTTTATAGTCTGTCTTTTTAAACTTTTTTTAGTAATTTCCTCAAGTTTTACTTTAGAAGGTGACAGAATTGCTTATCTTAAAGATATGTTGGGCTTGACTTTGATGGCAGGAGTCTTCTCTTAAACACTTCTGGAAGATAAGAGGGATTTAAAATATGGTGCACCTGAATCAAGGAAAATTCTCATATTTAGTGATTCAGGGAAGCACTAAAATTAAAGTATGGTCTTTGCAGACTACCTCTTTTGTCTGAGAAACCAGATTTCCAGCAGGAGTGATAAGCATTCTTAGATCATGGTAGAAAAATTGGTTTTGCTGTTTGAGCTTACTGTATTACACAGACAGACTTCTGATTGGAAAAAGTATTTTTAAAAATACTACATTTTAAATGTTTTGCAACATTTGAATGACTTTTGTAGCCTTGCTGATAGCTAGATGCAATTTTAAACATGCCTGTGTCCATGAAATAGGCATGTCTCCCTCAGGGAAAAGTTTCTGGGGAGGTCTAACAGCAGCTCTAACCATTTAATAAGGAAAATAAACTGCTGCTCTCCTGGTCCTTAAGGAAGACTTAGAGGTAATCAAATTTAGATTCTTGGAGGACTTTTTTTAGTATTCCAGAAGGGATTTTAAAACTAAAATAGGGATTTGAAAATTAAATATAGTTGGAGTAATTCTAGTGGTTGTGTGTCACAAACTCAGACTTTAGTAGGAACGTTGTGGCATTATGCTGAAACACAAATGTTGAAATTTGTGTCAGACAGATGGAAATGATAGTCCTGTGCAGAGGGAGGCTGAATATCCCCTTAATCTACACTGAATTTCGAAGTAATAGCACCAACTAAAAGGAACTGAGCATGCAAAGAAAAGCCCCACGTGCTCATCAGCACAGCTCATTTGGGAAAACATTGACATGATGGGACCTACCAATGACAAATGAAATTCAGACCGGGTAAATGAATAAACAATGAAACCAAAAGCCATTCATAAACTGGAAAATGTGCTGATATCTAGACAAATAAAGCAATCTGGGTGTTTCTGCATTAAAATAATCCCTAAAGTATTCATCCCAATGTGTACTGGCAATGAAAAACAAATCAAGCAGTGGAGTGAATTGAATTACCTGTCCCGTGTGCTATAAATCATAAGGAAATCCAAGAACTTTTATTGCTCCATATGGTAGAGTTGGACATTGTCTAGAGTACTGTTTATAACACTGCTCATATCAAAGCAGGAAAGTTAAAATTTCTGCAGAAGGTGGGTCCAAAACAACCCAGAAAAAGGAAACTGTTAACATAATCATTAACAGAGAAAAACATGCAAGTTCCTAACAGCCAAAGGGAAAAGAGCAAAAAGGAAACAAATTAATTCTAGAATCTTCTTGTCAGTGAAGGAAATTTGTGAGTGAAAATAGAGGAGAATGGAAAACTGGGTGGATGTTTAGGCAAAATTCCTCATCCAAACAAAATGCACATTTAATTATATGTGTTATTGAAGTAAGAGGTGAGTTAATGGAAGTAGCACTACCTGGAGCTCTCATGCATGGCCAAATCCTGTCAAAGAGGAGGATTTTTTTGGGTGAGCCACGGAGCTGGATGCTACACAGCAAGGGATGGGAATAGTGTTGACTCTAATATCAGTATTGTTAGAGAGGTCATAAGATCTCAGTCACCAGCAGTGATACTGCAAGAGCTACGAATAAACACAATTAGAACAGGCTAATTTGTGAAATTAATGCTGATTTTGTCTCTAAAACTCTGCTTCTGGCTCTTGGGTTTCTTCATAGCAGTACCCAACTTTGCACCATATATTGGCACCGCCCTGGAAGCTGGAGGTGGTTGAGTTGTGGTGGTTGTTGAGCTGGATCTGCTGCCTGCTGCAGCTGCTGTGTTTGTAATTCCAGGGATTCTCTCTCCCAGGCCCAGCCATGTCTGCATGGGGAGCAGTGCAGAGCACGTCCCGACCCATTCACCTTTCTACCTTTCAACTGGCAGGTGCCTCTTTGTTCAAACAGACTCCAGGCATCCCTTTGGGCTCCTGGGGGAGCAGGGCTGCTGGAGCCTGCTGATGGCAGCTTGCCTCAGGACTGCTGAGTTTGCCTTTCTGAACTTACAACCTCAGATTTAGGAACTCACGAACTAGAATAGCTCAAAATATGCAGATGGGAAAGGGATTACCCTCCCTTCCTGTTGCATGGAATTAAAATCTGTAAGGTCTCCAGTTTCCTTTTTATGGAAACATTTGGCTTATATGCATCTGTTAGAATGGGAATGAATTTTAAACATGTTTCCATGGAGCATAATTAAACATATTAGAGCTTCAATGAATTGTATTGTCCTATGCCAAACTAAAGACTGCAAGGAATAAAAGGAATTAAAATGGATGTCAGAGTGAAATGAAGTTAACATTGAACACCTCCATTAAGCTCAATAAAAAATTTGTTGTTGTTCAGTGTATTTAACAAGGTTCTGGAGATGTAAAATGAAGTGTCTCATTGGTTCAAATTAAAACACTGAAATGCTGCTAGGAGATCACAGGTAATATAGCTACCTAAGAATATATCACAATTCTAGCAGCAGCTTGATAATTAAACTTTTGTCTCAAGTGCAAAACCTCTTTCATGTAATAGAATACTGGAAGTTGTGTAGGTGAAATGATGAATGGAAGCAAGTATTTTAATTCTTTACTTTTAGATACTTTGGTAAAGAAACCAACATTAAAGCTCAATTCAGTGTATTGCTGTTTATTCCCAAAAGTAATATCTGTTTGGTTTTGCATCAATAAACACATTAATCAGAAACAGAAAAATAGAAAGCATTAGTCAATGATCCAATAAAATTCTATAATATAAACCTAGTAATGAATAAAAGTTGATAGATGAATGAAGATAGTGATAACTGATAGAAAATGTAGCCTTCCAGTGCACTGCTTATGGTGTTTGAATGAGTTTCAGAATTTAGGTATGAAAAATTATTCTAACCTGTCCTATTTTTAAAGGTCCACTGGAACTCTTACTGTACAAATTTATAGAACAGTATTTAAATATTAGATGGTTTCATACAGTTTTTTCTCCTGACATGAGGGAAAACCCCTGAGTAAAACAGCACACCCTACATCTGGGAGAAGTATGGGAATAGTTCCCCTCATTTATTAAATATTACGTGGATACTTTTGCAACACAACATAACTGGAATTATCATATGAAATTATATTTTAATGTTTAGGTATTATTAAAGTTATTCCTGTCCTCTTTGACATCTTCTCATGTAGCTTGCTGACTTGATTTTGCTGTGTATTCTCCTCAAATATTTTAATTCCACATGAAATCAAGAGGTGTTAACAGGAGTATTTAATTCTAGGGGGTGATTTGCCAGACTTTTGCTTGCCTATACTGCATCAAATTAACATGAAAATGGAACTGCAGCCAGGAAACCAGAATGTTTGTGCTTTAAAACAAGTAAAACTGGCACCTGATTTGCTTTACTATTTGAGGGAACCCTTGATGTGAACTCCAGGGTGTCAAGCTGTGTAACAGGCGTGGAAGTCACTGTGCTAGAAGGTGTTTCCTTACATCCAGGGGGTTCTTCAGATGTCCACCTGTCTGCTGTTATTTACTGATATTTTATATCACTGAATAACAGCATTTATATATTTATATCATTACATATATTCTGTAATACTCTGGACAAACAAAGGCTGGTGCAGTCCCACTGTTTCAGTGCAGACCTGCTGTCAACTTTTGAACATATTGTCCAACCAAAGCTGACACAGAAATCAGTGAGTGCTTGTTTGTGAACATAGGTGGGTAAGAAAAAGAGACCCACTCACTCTGAAAAGAGATTTGGCTGTAAGACACTGAAATGCTTGTACTGGATCATACATCTGTCCCAGTTACAAGACTTTTGGAACTAAATCCGAAATAAAAATGCACACATGGCCAGGCTTTCTTATTTCTGATGACAATGATGTATTTTGTGCACAGAGTCTTGGCTTTTTCTTTGTATTTATGCACATCTAAAAAGATGCAATCTCTTTATATTCAAGAAAACAAGACATTGTGGTATACTGAGGAGAATAAAATCTGCCCTGTAAGACAGTCATGAACTGAAACCTGTTTTATATGTTCTGAGTTAAAATAATGATGAAAATCTCTTTAAATCAAACCATCTTGCTTAAAATTAAAGGTGCTGGTCCAGTTCCTCCCTCTCCTGTAAATCTGACACACAAACACCTCCTATTTTAAATTATGACAAGTGTTTTGTAAGCATGACTTTTTTGACTACTGGAGCATAAAATCTTCTGGTGGATTTTCTCACCAACAAGTTCTCCTAAAACTATACTAATCCTAAAAAGCTGATGCAATGAATTTACACTTCCTAGAATAATCAATTAAAAAAATTTTCACTGTATTCAGTGTAACTCCATTGACTTCCATGGATTTACTGTTGATTTATGTGAGTATGAATGAAATTAGAAAGGGCCCAGTAGAATAAGTTGTAGTTTACACAAAAAGGATTTATTTCAAGGACTCATCAAAAGAATTTTTCAGTGTAATTTATAAATGGTTTACTGACTCCAGCTGACCTTCAGAATTGCTATTAAATATTCACTCTAAGGACTACTCTGTATGTTTAGCTAAAGTCTCAGCTTAGAAAGGCTGCCAGTACATTTCTATCTCATGTCTATGTTTTCCCACCCCATTTCAATGTAAGACAAAATTAATAGCTCGAAAATGCATGTTTTTCCATTTGGAAACGACAATAAAAAATACAATATTTTTTGGTGAATAGTCTTATTTTATGACTCTAAATGTCCACCAGTGTCAGTGTGTTGGATTAAGAATATTTCATTCTTTCCTGTTTCTATGATGTGTCCTCATGTCTCTAAGAATTTGTCCTGCCTACATTTATTTAAGTACATAAGGAAATGTTAATTTGTGCACCACTTGTATGGCTGAAATCCTCACCTCCTTGCATGTGCTGGAGTAGAATATCTTCTCTGAAGTGTTATTAGCAAAACAAGTTTCCTTTAACCATGTTCCAGCCACAATGTGACACTGCTGTGCTTTTGTAGGGTAGAAACACCCTTTGAAACAATGCTAGGAGGTGTTAAGCTAATCCTTTTCAATGATGTCTTTTTACAGCCTAATCGAGATAAACCCCAGGAGGGAAAGAGAAGTTTGCAAGATGGATCTGTGCCCCGTGTGGTTTTTCAAATGGATTAAAAGTCCATTTTATTAACAGAGTGCAGTGTAGTATGAAATAAACCTGAAAGCATATGGGTTTGCTGGAGAGACATAGGTTGGAACTCTGCTGTGATTTTCCCAGCCCAGCCTCCCTCTGCCAGGAAACTTCAGCAGCACAGGGCCAGCATCTGAACCTCTCCTGCTTTCACATGTTCTGAGTTAAATAATGACATAAATCTCTTTACAGATGGCTGGTGGCAGTGAGGTGTTTGGGACAGTGGGGCCTGAGCCCAAGCTGGTTATCCAAGGCTGGGAAGGGTGAGCTCAGAGAGCTTCACTGGAGGTGCCACATGGATTTGGGAGACCCGAGTCTTTCCAGGTGAACATTTCCTCTCTGCTGGGAAAAAAGTGAGCTTGCTTGGATATTTGGTATTCTTCAGGTCCGCCTCTGTGATCGCTGTGGGTAATCTTTGGGTGGAGTGCACCAGTTATCTGCAAATTAAGCTCTATTAGGGGAAAATGTTCATATGCTGTTTTCCTAGTTAATAGAATAGCTTTCTCTCCTGAAGAAAAAAAAAATCAGAGTTTGATCCTCAAGAGCTGCAAATGCACCTGCAAGATAAGGATAAGATCTGAACTACCAGTGTCCTGGGACATTTTCTGGCACTCAGCCTTTCTCTTGAGCTTCTGGTCTTTCCTCTGCAGCTGCCAGGACCACGAGGGATAGGTTTTGCTTTCTATGAATTGATTTGCCAAAACACAGCTCCTACAAAAGCCAGCCAACACAATCTTCTCCTCAGAGTAGGGGAGTGCTGACGTGAACTCCAGCTCTTCAAAACAGTCTGGCCCATGCTACAAACAGCCAAAGATTTCCTCACATTCACCACATAAAATATCCCATGTAGTTGCTTGTGTTGCTGTTGTATTTCTTAATATTTCCTCCAAGAGCTTAAAAAACATTTTAAATTAAGTCAGTTGCAGCTGCTCTGTCAGGAATTCACTAAGCACTGCAGCCACTGAAGCAATTAAAAAAATGGCACAGAAGGTAATTAAAAGCCTTACTGGTTCTTGCTATTAGACTGACATTTTAAATGTCTCTAGATGTTTTATTGTGCCAATAACCTATTTCCCTAGTCTCGAAGAGAAATACAACTGACATCAGTAATTTAGTAAAGTATTCTACAGGTATCATAACGTTCCAAGTAGAAATCTATATTAAATCACTGTGGTTTTCCATTCTGCACAGTCCTCACCGCTCAGCTTAATGAAACAGTGGTTATTTGTTAATGAATATTAGAGCTTAGTCCCTCATTCTCATTCCCTGTAGTGAGCTGTGTAATATTTGTATTACTTGTGCACAAAGAGACTCTTTCTGGTTATCATGAGCATGTGGGCTGCAGGGAGCTGTGCAGAGATTGTCCTTTTTCTGCAGAGCAGAAATCCTGGTTTGTTGTACAGGGCTGCTCAAGTCACCTTTTATTGCAAATGCAGGCGAACCCAATGGGAAGGAGTGAGGATGTCTGACTCAATTCAGAAGGCTGAATGATTTCTTTATTATAACTATGGCTAAAATACATTAATATACTATATAAAAAGGAAGAGACTAAAACTACATACTACTTTCTGTAACTCTAACACAACTTGTGACCCTCTCTCTCGAGTCCAGCCCCAGGTGGGTTGGATTGGCCATCAGGCTCAAACAATCCTCACCAGAATCCAACCAAACAATCACCCCAGGTAAACAATTCTCCAAACACATTCCACATAGGAAAAACAAGGAGCAGAAATAGAAATTGTTTTCTCTTTCATTTCTCTCTGTGCACCTCTATGAAAAATCCTGAGAGGGAGAGAGAAATGTGCTTGCCACAGCCTTTCCCTGCCCCACGGAGCTTTCCTAAGGAGTAGTGCTGAACAGTTTGTGACTGGCTGCTGTCCACAGGCTCTGCAAGGACAGACTGGGTCTTCTCAGTTCTTCTCTGACCTCAAGTCCTGTGCTTGCAGACAGATTAATAGAAGGAGGCTCCTCCCAGAGACTTGTCAGTCCCCATGGCCAGAAAAGTCAGGCTGCTTTAGTATAATCCTTAATATAACTCCACCCTTGGTATAACCCCTTGCCTGTCCAGCAAGGGAAGCTGGAAGGATATTAAGCATTTGTCTAGCTTCCAATTCAAGGTTCAAGAAGAAACTTTAAAAGGATGAAGGGAAAATATTTCATTATCAAATTTTCCCTCAAAATGTGAATGTGCAAATCCTTTTCATTGTGCCAATGAACTGCTATTCTTCATCCCTTATAGGAAGTTATAGGAAAAGCACATGACAGAGAGGAACGTAAATGGAGGTTGCTTAATTTTTTTGCCTCGATTTATTTTGTAGATCTCACACAAACAAAAAATCAAACCAGAATTCAAGTATATTGCATTTCTGTAAAGCATAGAGAAGTTAGACTGTAGCAAACAGCATTGTGTTATAGGTGTTATTGTGTCTCAGGGTTTGACAGAAATTATTCTGATGTGCAAGCACAAGGAGCAGCATTAATGCTGAGATTTCAGCTTTTATTCCATTTTTTCTCTCCTGGGTCACCCTAATGCTGTGTAAAGAGGAGTGCTTTGGAAGGGATTTCAGCAATAAACAAACCCACACATATCCCTGTGACTTGGGAGAAAGCCCACACAGTCTTGCTCACAGTGACCTCTGTGGAGTCTTCTGATTGAAACCCTGCTGATCCACACTGCACATCCCTCCAGTGTGCATCAACAGGAATGTGAAATGGCAAAACTCTCTTGGCACTAATCTCCAAAGCCACGTCTAATTCTCATTTTTAATGAGGCATTGAATTATTCCGTGCAGTGAGATGCTGCCTGTCAGTTTGCAGCACAGCTCTGTGCGTGCTGTTGTGCCACCAGAGATAAACAATCAGTAGGACTGATCAGGGAGGCAATCACTTAAATAAATCTGAGGAGGGAAAAAAAATGCACGTGCATGGCTCAGGATGAAACAGATATTTTGATAAAGATGCATGTTGAAAATATCTACTGCGTGAATACTGGCAGCAAATAATTAATAGTGAGTTCGTTTTTGCATAAATGATGTATTTCCTAGATTTGCAGTGGGAGGAAGGTCTAAGAACCAGAACATGAAGATCCGTGGTCAGTTCCTCATTTTGCCACAGGTTCAGACCTGCTGTCCAGGTAGTAAAAAGCTTCAAAGACACACCACAGACCACAACCCAACTGCAGTCCCCCTGTCCCTGCTGCCAAGCCATCCTGCCTGTATTTGCCATCACAACCATGAGCACCACAACAAAACAGAGAACAGAGGTTTGTTCATGCCCCCAGCACTGCTGATGGTTCAAGAACTGCTGATGAGGTTTGGATTGCTGGGTAGAAATCTTTGCCATGATCTCATACCAGTAAGCCAGTAGTGATTCAAGCACTTTGGTCACACAAATCTGCTCTGTTGTTCATTAAGACAGTGGGTTTCTATTGAGTTTGAAGGGCAGCAAATAAACAAATCAGACAGTTTATCATCTGTTTTTGTTTCACTTAATGTTGCTATTTAAGGCCACATGATGGGTAAATTGATTCCTGCATCTACCTACATCCCAGCCAAGCCATCATTCCCTTTGGGTTTATGTTCAAAGGAGTCCTCAGCCGTTTCACATTTTTTTTAAAAATAAATTTTCTGTCACAAAATAAATTCATTAAATGCCAGATTTTTATTTTAAAAAACCCCAATCCTTGTCTTCTACTCTGGTTAGAGTGTGTTGAGAGCCTTTTAACAAGACAGAGAGGGTTCCTCTTGGCAAAATCCTGCTAAGCTGGACGCCTGTGCTGTCATCTTTGTGTACAGAAAAGATCACTCTGAGAAATTCTGATTCTGTCTGAGCTCCACGCCGTGCCAGAACAGCACATCTGAAGTCACTGCCCAGCTGCTTGTAATGGCTCTTGGTGCCAGAAGTTGTCTCCCCTCAGCCCCCTGGCTGAGCTGCTCGTGGGACTCCCCAAATGAGTGATGTAGCATGGGCAGCCTCAGTAAGGACAGGTACAATGGGATCCAGCAGAGATTGTGTGTCCACAGCTCAGGGGAATGTGGCTTCACAGGCAGCAAAAAACTCTGGAGCTGCAAAGCTCTTGAAAAGGTTTTTCCAGCTAACATGAAAGCCTGGTGTAAAGCCTGATGCTCTAAAGCACAAGAATATTTTAATTAGGAAACATCTAGATGGTTAAGCTTAACTGAACAGGAACAGAAACCTAAGAGTGTTTGGGTGGGAAATGTTCAGGGGGAATTGTGAAGTGGTGGGGTGGCTCACTGGCATGCAGTGGAGTTTGTGATTAAGGTTATCTGCAGTATCTAACCTTTCAGTAAATGCCAGCTGCATAATGGCTGTCAGTTTTCTCCCTCAGATATTACACTGCAGAAGGGTCTATCTGACCATAAGAATCTATTTAATAAGCCTCTAATGGGAAATGACCAGTATCTGAGAATTACAGATTAAAAGTGACAATGCTAATTGACTGCAGAGGTATCTACATGAAGAGGGACCAGAAAAATCATTTAAGTCTAAATGAAATTGGACTGATTTGATATTTGAAAAAGCATTACATTCCTCTTGTGTTTGGCAGTGTGGATTAATTGTTCCCTCTGTCAAGTTCCTATGTAGCAGTAGGCTGATATTGGTGGGGAGTGAAGAACAGGAACTTGGGGGATTTAGAAATACATTCGTTTACTAAAATTAGAAAGTAAGGTCTGTATTGTAGGTAATTTTTATGGCAAGGAATGAAATTATATTTTGTATCTGCAGCTCCTGATTGCTGGTGAAACAAATCAGGGGCACAACCACATTTCTGTTCTGAGGATGTAAATTTAATTACCTTTTTTCTTAGCTTTTAAAAAACATTTGCAAATAGATATGACAGGGAAATAGAAAATCACGGTTTTAATTTATGAGGAGAAGTTGATAGGAATCATAACAATAGGAAAATTATCATATGTGGCATACACATATCTCAAAAATTACTTAAAATCATTAGGTATCAGGTAAATGCATGTGCTTAATTTCTGTATAGTTTGCTGTGCACAAATCTTAACTTTCAATCAGAGGCTGTAGTATAAATTCATTTCTTGGTATGATTTTTTACAGATCTAACAAAGGAATGCATAGCATTGATTCCAAATAAGAGATATGTTCATAGAAAAAGCAGCATTTTCATTTGTAGGTACATAAAGAGGTTTTAGAAAATAGATATCAGACACCCTTCAAAAGTCCAAAGATACTGAGAAAAATCCCCTTCTTGCATGGCTGTATGTGCTTCAGTAAATAAGTCTCTATCTTTGTAAAGATAAAGAAAAGAATTAAGGGTATAATACATTCTGTCACTGCCTTTCCCCAAAAATTAATCAAGTTAAATGTTCTGTGTAATAAAGCAGCATATTAACCTCTTTGACAGATTTGGGTTTATTTTATTTTATTTTATTTTATTTTATTTTATTTTATTTTATTTTATTTTATTTTATTTTATTTTATTTTATTTTATTTTATTTTATTTTATTTTATTTTATTTATTTTATTTTAAATTTTTTTTACTTTATTTTATTTTATTATGAGTGATTTTGTTCTCTGCTTATTTTTGAAACCTACAAGAACACAGGGAAAACTGCTCATGAATTCTGTGCAGAATTCAGAGAGTTAATAAAGAAAACAGTTAAGTATGTGCTTAAATTCAGTGTGTGAGTAATTCTGTTGAAGTTGGAGGAACATGTGGCATGGTTCAAACTTAATGAATCCATAAGTCTTTGAAAAATCATCTGCTTAGTGCCTCTGGAGGAAGATAAAGGAGAGAAGCATGGTAATTTTACAGGAATATGCACTGAAATATGCTTTGCTTTTCACTGACCCTGCTGTATCCCCAGCTTATACCTGGGAATGTATGCAATGTGCTCTGTGGGACATCATGCCAGTGCTAGGAAGGAAATAAAGAAGGGAAACAAGCAAACAAAAATAATTCTAAAATCTTTGAAATACGGTAATTGGGTTATTGTGCAATTTTCAGATTAAAGTCCAGGTAATTTATTTTTAAGGTAATTTTTTTAATGTTCTGCTTATATAATGCATAGGATTAAGGCAAAAATGAAGGCTGTTCCTAAAGTTCAGAATAGAGAGTACTTTTATGCAAGAATTGATACACCTTTCCTATAGCTGCTGCAGTGTAAAATAATCATCCACAACTACTTACACAGCATGGAGTTGGGAAACACAGCAAAATAATCAGCATGAAAGTGAGCCATAGAATGTGCTGAACGTAAATATATGGCCTAATTCTCCCTTTGTGTCAGTTTTAGGCCAATATAGCTGTTGCAATATAAATAAAAACACAGCAGTAATTTCAGTGATTTCAGTGCAGCTGGTCCTTAGATAAGTGAAAATGTTTAGGCTTTCATTCTGCAATCCTTAGTTTGAAATCAAATGTGCAATGTTTTTCTTGGCTTTGATTTGTTACAATTAAAAATTATTCAGGATGGTGCTAAAGAAAAAAAAAAAGTGTGAATATTTATATAAATACTGTAACTTTGGTTAAATTTGATCATAATAGCCTTTGAAGTCTTTTTGTTCCACAGACTCAGAGCTTCTTGAAGCTGGTCTGCATAATTCATTTGAATACAGGTATCATCTAGCTGCATATTTATATTTGTGATTCAACACCCATATTTGAAGCTGTATCTCTGCTTTCAGCTCACTGGCTGAGCCCAGCTTAAATACCAAACCTCAGTGTCGGGTTTCTCATGAGGAATCTGTGAACTGCCACCTGCTCACTCTTGATTTGGGAAGGAACTTCTCTGAATCCTGGCTGGGCTAACAAGTAACAGAATTGATTCATACATGCTCTGCAAAGGTCAGAACTGACCATGTTTTATTACAGAGCAATGCACTCATTCTCTGGTGGATAACTTGGTGGATAAAGTCATTTGGGTTTCCCTGTCCAAGTGCTCTGTTGCCATCACACATTTTCTTTACCCTGTCCTTAAATCCTGGCTTGCCTGGGGATGAAACTGTAAATTGTGTTCCATGTGACATTTTATGGTGCTGCAGAACGAAAGCTGAGGCCCTCAACTCTATGTTCTGCTTAACTTTAGGACCCTGGCACCAGTTTAGAGCAAAACAAGATGTGCAAGCTCACTTGCTTTCTGCTGGACAAGGTGCTGCACATCTGGAATCAGCTGGGCACATCTGCCCCCCTCCATGCCAGTCACACCCAGGTAATCCCCAGGGTAAACCCTGCAAGTTTTCTCTCTCAGTTTGAAGCAGAGATAAGTGGCTCTTGCATATCTTGTAAAGCTTTTGTGTTAGCACAAGATCTAATTGTAGAAACAAGAATAGACCAGCACAACAGAGAGATCCATATGGAAGTGCAAGGCATGGTTCCTCAAAGTTGTATTTATTAAGCATTGTAAAGACTTCTAAAAAAAGGCAAAGAAAAGTCTTGAAATATTTTGCTTTCAAGAGTTCTGTTAGTTTTTTTAAGTAATCTCTTAAACACAGTTTAAATCAGAGACGATATTTTATATTTGTCACTCTCCACGTAGTGGAGAGGCAAGGAGAGGATGAATGCAAAGCTAAGAGAGGCTGCTTTGTCTGGACATCACCACTATAGAGAAGAAATTATGTCTACACGTATTGCACAATTGGGTCCAGCAGACAGCACACAGATAAATACTTTTTAATACCAAAAACACAATGAAAAATAGCTCCCATGGGTTTTCTCCTGCTTTATTTTATACAGTTTTGATAGGAAAAATGTACATATCCATTAAAAATATCACCTACTTTTTATTTTTTGAACCTCAATATTGTGCCAGAATCATTTTTAGCCTAACTATAGAATCCATCACTGTTGATAGATATAAGAATGGCTTCAATTTTTTTTCTTTCCAACAACTTACCATTTTGACATGTAAAGAAGAGTCATTTTATAAATTTCTAAACTTTTACAAAGGTAAGAAATGGCAAAATAATAACAACATTTGTCTTCTGTCAAGAAATATTGACATGGTATTACTACAGCAAAATTGGTTTGTGTTGTGAAGTGTGTCTCATAGATAAATCAGATCCGAGACTTTTTTAAGCTAACTAAATTGTGCTTTGGTGCTGATATATATAAGACTATCAAGACACATGATAGTGACTTTTTTTACCAAAGTGGGCTAAGAGCAGTTTGGTTAAAAAAAAAAATAAACACAAAGCAAAACAGGTCTTGCTCTTCATCTGCCTTCACTTTTTTCACACTTCTCTCTAGCAGGATCTGATATGTCAGTAAGTGGGCAGTGCATGCCTCAGATAGGAACAAGCAGAGCTGAGGTAACTCATACACAGATTTAGGGAAAGATGCCTTTTCTCTGTCAGATTAAATAGATATCATCCAGCATGGTGGTGTAAAAACTTTTATATTTCCATGAAATTCAAACACGTGTGAGATGCTGTGAAACCTTCACAGGCTGAGGATGTTCAGCAGGCTGAGCTGGAAACCTCTGCACTCTGTGCAGCTCGGTGAAGAGCTCACAGAAGATTTGGGGAGTGCTGCTCCTGGTGGCTGGGCTTTGCTGGGAGTTGTTGAGCTGACATCTGGCAGAGCATCTTCTTGCTTCAGGGCATCCTCCACATCAGAGGAGGTGCTGGGCCACTCTGCCAAATGCTTGGTTTGAAGTGGTTTCTTCAAGCCTTGCTCTGCAGAACACCAGTGGCTTTCCCCCGTGATCTTGAGAGGAACAGCAGCAAACAATTAGCAGTTCTTCAGTCCTAGAAAATATCCATCTGCTCTTGGCACAACTGTTTGTCAACATATAAATAGCTACACTGCCAGCAAATGGAGCAATTTTCTGCATCTGGCTCATGCTTCCCTTCCTCCCTGTGCAAGTGGCATTTGCAGTTCAGTAAAAGAATTAATATTTTCACAAAAACATCAGTTCTTGCTGCATTGTTTTAAAAGGAATTATTTCAGAAAATATATGGAAACATGGAAATTCCTTGAAATTTTTGTCCTTTTTTTGGACACTGGAGTACCCTTTCATACTCTGGGAAGGGTAAAGAACATGGGATGGATGCATTTTATTTTGCATTGTGTAATTAGTTACCTGCCGGAGTTTCTCACAGCTTTTCCATTTGCTCCTACAAGGGCTATTCCTAAACTAAGAAAGAAATGAGTCATTCTGTGGCCAGTGGAACTTATGAAGCTTTGTTTCCAGCAGCTCCCTCCCATGTGGTTTCTCTAGTGTCTAATAGCTTGGTTGAGTTCACGCTGCAGGTTCTCCCACAGTAAGATACCCAGATTAGTTCCCTTTCATTTGACTTCCAATTTTCACAGAGTGAGTAGAAATTTGCTTTAGAATTAACATAATGTGGAAATATATTTCATTTCTTAAAATAAAAAAAAAAAGAAAAAAAGCCCAAAACACTGATGCTTTAGAGCAGCCACAAAACTGCATTTTACTTTTTCCCAATTAGCCAATGATCATAAATGCTGTCAGCTGTGTAATGGACACAGTGGTGGTGTTTACATATCTGGAGTTGCCCTTGATCCCACCCCTGGATCAATGATCCCTGAGGCTCATAATTTAATCAATGTAAAACATAGTAAGTTACTGGCAGGTCTGGTTTAGTGAGCTCAGTGCTTCTTACATGTTTGGGCTCTTGAAGAATTTAACCTGTGGGGTTTGATCCTCTGAAGCAGAATTGTAAGCCTGGTTTTTGTTTAAATCCATCTAGACTTCCTGGCTTCCCATTTTCCTGTGCTCAAAGTGCATTTGGGAGCACAGGCAGAGTGGGTGGCTTTGTTTTGACTTGGTTTTTAACACACTTATTGAAAATGTCCCTGGAATTGTTCAAGGCTACCTTGGATGGGGCCCTGAACAACGTGGTCTAGTGGGAGATTCCCTGCCCATGACAGGGGTGTTGGAATGAGTTGATTTTAAGGTCCCTCCCAACCCAAACCACCCTGGAATTCTGTGATACATGTACTACTGATTTATTGACAGGAAACTTTTGCAGAAATAAAAGTGATGAGGCTCCAGGGGGTTCTCAGACTCCAATTCAGGCTGAACTGGAATTCTCTCTTGAACAGTCAGGTGTTCTTGCATATATATGTTGACATATCCCAGCTGGCCAAACTCTAATCTTACACCAATTTCATTCACTTTCAAACCCACTGGCTTCTGTGTTTTTTCTATTATAAATTGGCATTGCTTAGACATTCCCATCCTAAGAATTAAATGTTCTTGTAAAGCAGTTTGGGAACTGAATGTTTCTTCCTCGTGTGACGGTGTCAGAGACGTCCAGGGCTCTTAGGAAAATGCCAGTACTGGATGTGCTTTGTCTTGGTATCCTGAGAGTCAAAACTGCACTAGATGCTGGCCCAAGGAGCACAGGACTGATTCATTGCCACTAGCTTAACAAAGGAAGCTGTACAAAAATAGAAATAACACCAAACCAACAGAAGAAGAAGAAGCACTTAGTGCCTGATAATGACATTGTGCATTAGTCACTAAGAGTTTAGTGCCTTGAAATACCATGCCCAGGCTTTGCTTCCAGGAGTTGAGGCACATATAAATAAGACTGCAAATCATGCTGGCCTGGTGGGTACTCAGAGCTGTTGTAAGATTTCTCAGGTGTTGTCATAAGTTTCTTTTCAGGAGGTTATAAAGAACATGAATTACATAGATTCTTGTAGCTCTTACCCTTTTTTCATTTTCCATATGACAGCTCCCTTTTAATTTCTCATTCAGATAAGCAGAGCACAGTGCAGTTATTGTGCATACGCTGTGAACAAGCTACAAACACACACAATTCTTCTGTACAGACCAGAGTGGAGGGAGACACTACAGACAACATAATTATAAAACAATACCAAACAAAAATTACAATATTTTTAAAGCCAAATAGTGTGGGTTTAAGGGATTCTTAATTTACTATGTTTTATTTACTTTTGGTGAACTTTCCTCAGGGAGATTTAGGATTTCCAGAAAACAAATGGCAATACTGAGTGCATTCCAAAACAAAAATCTCTTGTGCTCTGCTGAGAGAATAGACCAAGTTCACTATGTGTACACTTCCAGAATAAACAAAAACCCCATGGAGTTCTGTTAATAGACTAGGTATAAATCTGGGCTTGGTGAAAGCTTCAGCAGTTGTGGAATGCTCAGAACCAGCCCTGGAGCTCTGTCCAGCCCCAGCCCTGTCTGCTGGGGGCTGGTGTGATGATGTGGTGGCTTTTGTGCCAGGAGATTGCTGTTGCAGTGTCTGGACACAGTGATGACATGGATCCTTTTCTACTAAAACCCTGCACAAGAATCTAATCCCAGAGTAATTCAGGCACTGTTAACCTAAATATGCCATCTCATGTTTCATTCAGGCTTACTCCAGCACGGATGTCTCTCACTGATTGCAGCTGAAATGAAGACAAATCAAGCTTATTATAGTTAAGGGTTGTGAATATTTTTATTTTTGGGTTTTCAGTGGGCCTGATTCTAAAGTGGTAGCCATTTCCACCAGAGTAAATTGGGAGCAATCACCTTGCTCCTCGTCATCATTCACCGTGCAGTTAAACCAGACTCTCATTCACTGAGCAAGAGGTGCCTGGGCTCTGAGCAATCAGCACAACACAGTGAGGGATTCAGCAGAACAGGGAATGGAGCACAAGCCCAGCATTCCCCTAGGAGCCTGCAGAAAGTGCCTGCTCTCTCTCTTTCTTCTGTTTATATAAAACCTGAACCGGGGTGAGAGTTTCACTTCACCCAGGAGACAAACTTGGTGTTGAGTCACCATGAAATGGGAGATTTGTGGTTTAATCCCACTGGAGAGATCAGGCATTGAACCAGATACCTGTGATACGAATGAGTTAAGCTGCTGGAAAGGCTTTCCTTCACAAAGCAGGCAGACTGTAACTATTCAGCTTGCAAAATATGTGATGGGGAGATGACAAAAATCTGTAAAATCACCAGTAGCAGTGAGAGAGTGAGCAGGGACTTTCCAGTCCCCCTTCCAAAGTAAGAGCAGATTTAAAACAAACTAAAGGAGACTTATTTTTTTCCACCACCAAACCTGTGATTTAAATTTGGGCCTCCATCCCAGAAGAGGCTGTGGATGTTGAAGGTTTAAGAGAATTTGGGGAAGACCTGACAACTGTGTGGAAGAGAAATCTGTTAAGGAGCAGGGAACATGGAGAACTTGTCCTTTGTACAGACAGTGCAGGAGTTGCAGGTTAGGGGAAGCTGCAGTCATGTTCAGGGAGGGGATGGATGCTCCTACAGAACTGCTCTGCTCCTGCCAGTGCCAGGGCTGCTGCCAGGGGCAGGGAACACCCTTGGCCTCAGCACTGCAGCTGGCTCTGCACAGATAAGGGACCTGGGATGCTGAGATGGAAAATCCTCCAAGTTACACACAGAGAACCACCATGTTCCAGGCAAACATGAAGTTTCATGTGCTTCTCTGCTGCTCACAAGCAAAACTTCCCATATTTGTATATCCCACACCACCTGCAGAAGGGTTTACAGGCCTGGGATACCCTCACCTACAGGCAGCAAGTTTAGATCTAAGTCCTTTATAGAGCCATCCTTAGAAAACACTTCAAGGTCACCCAAAACCACGAGAATAAAAGATGATGGCTGAAACCTGTCTTACCCCCTGGAACCATCCTGCTCTGACAATTATTGGCTTAATGTTTTAATTTTTAGAAAGATTCAGATGCATTTAGAAAGAATAGGTTTACCTTTGTTAATATTTGCTTTTTATTTATGAAGATCCTAGCATAAATAAATCCTGAAAAGCACAAGACTTTAAAGATCATGGTAAGAACAACCTTGATGTGGTTTGCCAAGCTTTGAATTATAATGTATGTCATCAGTAACCTAAGTTGTTATAATTTACTTCTGACATTAAGATCTTGCTTTTGGGCACATAGTTGCAAATGTATCCTATTCACTTCCTCACTTTCTAAATGCCCTTCATGTTTCAGTAAGACAATCCAATCAAATCTAAAGACCAAATGCACTGTAAAACAAATCAAGCATACAAACAATTCTTAAGCCTTCCTCTTACACATTCGCTGGCTTGCCCAAGGCTCCTAAACTTTATAAGCTGTGTAATCATGAAGTACACAAAAGTTTTCAAAGGAAACATTTATACTATTTGTTTTGTATGTTGCTCAGGTTGGAATTTGTACCAAGAGAGTCACAGAGATAAGAATTTATCATTAATCTAACCATTGTGGTCTAAGACAATCCACTACTGAACATTCTCACTCAAAATGATTTGGTCTTTTCCAGTTTTCTTAAGTTACAATTCAAAATGCTAAGTTTTATGATGACAGCACTTTGGGGGTGACTAATTGTGCTAAGAGATGTTCAACCCCTGATGAAACAAAAGTCCCCCAGGAGGAGAGATACTTTAATTTAATGATGGTCATTACGGCAATTTCAAAGCTGTAAAAGTCACTGATTCTCTGTCTTTTGCCTTAGGCTGAATCCCTTATTCTGCACGTGCTTTCCATCAAAACCATTTCATGTTTTGCTCGTAAGGGCAGAGTATGTGTGGTTTTGCCTTTTCCCTCTCTTTAGAACAAAGCATAAAAGTCTTTTAGCAAGGACCCATAAAAAGCACTTGCAAATCTTTGGCAGGACTTTGATCTTTATTAAAATTCAGTATTAACCTGTGCTCCAGAGGCACTGGGGCTGCAGCACCTTTGCAGCACCTTTGCAGCACGAAGGCACAGTCAGTCCCTGGTTTGGCAGTGGCTGCCTGGGGTTGCAGAGTATCCAAATTATCCCATTCATTTCATCTGGCAACTGAAACAACCACTGGGGATATCTGCAATCCCACCCTTGATGACCTTAGCATGGCTAGGAGCAGCAGCTCAGAGATTTCCAGAACAAGTACTGTGTTCAGGGAGTCCGTGGACATCTGCTTGCAAAACCCTTTAAAATATCTGGTAGAAATCACCTCCGTAAAAAAAAATAACAAAAAAAACCAAAAAAAAGTTAAAAAAAAAACAAACCACAAAAAAAAACCCAAAAGGAAACAACAAAAAAAAAAAAAAAAAAAAACCACCACCAAAAGGGTCATGTACTGACAAACAGTTACCAGCGGGTGGGGCTGAGGGAAGCACAGGAATCCAAACCAACCTCCCCGGGCTGGGATTTAAACAGATAAAGAAGAGGATTAGATTTTCCTGTGAGATAACCATCTCCCTGCCCTCCTCAGCTGCAATAATTAAATGAGTTTCAGTAAGTGTGACATAAGATCAGATCCCAAGAGCTCCTGCCAAAGAGCACTTATAAGACATGAATTAAATAAAGGTTGAAGTACTTTTAACCAATCAGCTGGTTTCTCACAGAGAGCCAGGAGCTTCTTCATTTAGGAACCTGACATTTTGTTCAAGTTCTGCTGAGCAGAACAGATCACACCAGTTAACGTGGTAATGAAGAAGTGATGGTGGTATTTGCACTTGACTCAAACGTCAGCATAAATTCTGTTCCTCGTCCAGATCAGTGCGACTTCCCTGAAATAAAGCATATTTCAGCCTCATTAACCAATTTAAGATCTCAAATGAAATGAGATCAATTTAACTTAAATCCATCATAACCAGGCTGGCTTAAAGAATTAGTTTCTCTGGGTCCATAAGGATACTCCCAGTAACTGTTCTGCAAGGTCGTCTATTTGAAGCTTTTTAGGGCGTCCAGTTACACACAAACCTTTAATTGCAAATACTCAAATTAGATACAGAAATTTCTGCTTTCTTTAGTGTTACTGCCCCTATGAAAACTTGCTCTATTCCTTACAGCATTAGAGTTCAGGTAATAAATGAATTTTATCATGTTCTCATTTAACCACCAACACAGAATTAGAACAACAGTTTTAGAAATAATTACTGAGCTTTAAAATAGCCTTTATCTCAAACTATAAATTCCAGTTCTGCTCATACTGCACAGTTAAAATTATGCTTAAATATTTCAACTTTTCAACAAGGTGGCCACCCAAAATGGACATCTGAGAAATAAAATTTTGTAATTAAAACCTTGAAAGGAGGTTACTTTGCTAAGTTACTGGCTGTGAGAAATGTGATGTGGTTTTCAAAGCTCAGCCTGTTGGGATTAACCAAATAGGTGTAGTTTCTTCATAAATTAATTAATTTTCTCTCAGCACTAGTACAGTCAAATGTTAAATTCAAAATAACCAGTCTCTAAGGGGTCACCTTTATGTGACACCCCTGTACTGATGTCATAAAAATTAATAGGGAAAATTGCCTGAAGCTTAATTGGTATTTTAATGCCTACATTTTTAAATTACTTGAACAATTTTTTAAATTAAACTGGAGCATTAAAAATGAAGCTGCTCTTTATTTTTTGCTGTTTTCTCAATTTTAAAATATTGCAAAGATAATTGCCATCTACATGGAAGAGTGTTTTTTGTAAAATAAAAATAAAAAATCTTGTACTTGATACCAGGTGTTAATTATAGGAAGGAAACAACTAGGGAAAAAAAGGTGATGGGAAGGCCAGCCATGATTTCACCTGAATGATTGAACATACCAATTGTTTCCCAGATGTTTAGATTGCAATCTTATGGTGGATTTGTATTGCTTTCACTGACTATATCTTTGATGCCTACATGGACAGAAACCATTCTGGTTGTTGAAACATTTTAGGAAGCTTGCATCTTCCATCACCATTGTCACAAGTTAAAGGTCCAGAGACCTTAAGCTGATGGTTCAAACTCATCTTGACAAAGCAACAGAGTGAAAAAATGTCTGGCTTTTTACTGCTCATTTTAAAAGAAATAAAGTCAACTATGAGATTTTTCAACATCAATAAAGTCATTCTTTCCCTCAGCTTGCAACATTTGCGGACCTCTATTTAATAGAAAGCTTGTGACATCTCTGTAATCTATGGATCATTTATTGTGTAGATGTATTTTAGTATCTACCCTGTTCTTGTATCCTCACTCAGCACCCTGAAATTAGATAAAGCACAGAGCTGTGTTCACCAAGCAGTTTCACAGATGAGGATGGAAGTGTGTCATTGAGCCCAAATTAATGTACCAATTCATTAAACACTTTCAAGTTGTATGGCTATATTTGTTAGGGACAAAATGCTCAGTGATCACAGTAAAATGCATTTTGGATTCCAATATAACCAACCTCAATCACCTCAGCTCCCAGCTCACTCAAACCTAACCCAGGCCAAGCTGTGGTCACTGGAAATTGGGTAACTTCCACTGGTTGTTTTAATTTGATCTCATTTTCCTTCAGGTGCACCAGTGCCAGTTCAGAGTGACTCCACCTTGGCCTGTGGGGTTTTCAGCTTTAAATCAAGCAAGGCCAGTCAGACCCTGGCTTCTCTCTGATGTGTTGAACCATTGTTGGCATCATGCAGATCTTCACAGCACAGTACCAAAGCTCCAGGAGGTTTTCCCATTTTTTAATTCTGACTACTTTTAAACTTGGTGTTTGCTTAAAGAAAAATACACTGCTAGTGCCAATTAGATAACTGGATCATTCTTCTTCTTCTGACAGAAATTTCTTTTTATTTTACTTCCACAGTCCAGCTTCTAAAGCACAATAGCACACATTTAATTAAGTGGCTTGCTTGTGAGAATAAGCTCTAAAATTATAAATATCCTCTGATTTTGTAAGCAAGTAAGATTCTTCAGAGAAATTTGCACTCCTCTATTTTTAAAAATCACCTGTCTGGTGATGCAGCACATGCCACACCAGTCTCTGCAGGGAAAATCCACTGAGGCAGATCATCCTATCCTTTGCACCCTGGGGCCAGGCCACTGTCCCCTCCCTGGACAAGGGACATACACCAGAGCCACTTGCTCATCTTATATTTTCAGAAATGGGAGAAATTCTGCTGCCTTTGTTACTGTGGTAGACACAGCAGTGGTTGTTTTGTTGGTCCTTGCTACTATTTGGTTTTTTCCCTCCCCTGTTCTTTACCCAACAAAATAACCTGGGCAGCTGGAGCACACAGGAAGTGTCTTTCTTTTCCTCCCAGTTAATTACACAGCAAGTCCATGGTCTCTGATGTTGTTGCTGTGAGCACTGATAAAACTTGAACAGCTTTAGAACATGTAACTTGCTGCAACCACCTCTTCTGGCTGTTTAAGTGTGTCAAGACCCTATCGAGTCAGAAATTACCTTAAACCTTTATTGTGAGTTGACGCAAAATAAAGAGAATATTTTTCCATGATTATTTTTTATAAGATCCTGCTGCAAGATCGCACTCCACATGCAAATTCACTCATGCTTGCTGGGTTTTATAGCAATCCTGGAAGTGTTGCTTCACAGGTTTTTACCTTTATTTAAGATGCTGATGAGATTCCATGAAGGTTAGGATTTGGGAGGGAAGGGCACATCCACCAGAGGTGCTGCTGCCTAAGCAGTGCCCAGTGGTACTGGCAGAATTTACCCTTTTGCACTGTATTACTTATTTTTGCATTTGTAAAAATATGGCTCTTTAACATGCTGGGAAAAAAGGGTCTGCACTTAAAAATGCCACAGGAGTGAAGATTAAGAAAGAAAGTGCAGACACCCAGCTGTTGAAAGCACAGGCAGTATGAAATTGGGGGTGGGGGACAAAATTAGCATTCCCCTCACGTGCTCACCGCCTGCTTTAATCACAATGCAGGCATTATCAGCCAGCATTGAATCTTTGTATTATTTCCAAGTTTCCCCTATTGTCAGTCATTGTGACAAAGTGCAGGGACAATCTGACACAATGATGAATCACTCCAGACATTGAGTTTTCACATGGCTGTCAGATGATCTCAGTAGGCTGTGTCACCTGAAAATGCCACAAGACTAAACCCATGCTCAGAACAAAAATGGAGTTTGGTATAAACTCCACTGATTCGGGGAGTAAACATGGGAGCCTGGAGGGCTGGCTCAGCTTTTTCTTATGGAGGAGAACCTCAGCATTTTCATCCAGAGTGAATGAAACCAGAATCAGGGCTCAAGATATGTTAACAGCTCTTCCATACAAACCAGGAAGACACGTTGACTGGGGCTTTAAATTAAATTCCTGCATGGATGGATCTGTACTGTGGCTCTTTGAAAACACTTGTTCAATACGTACTGCCCATCAAAGTAGAAGGCATTTATCCTAATAGTTTCAGGTGGATATATAAAAATTAATCCCTTGCAGTTTCTTTTTTCCTGCATGGCAAAGTTGTCCAGCAGGCTCTTTATTTTCTCTGTGGGCCAGGTAAGATGCAGCTGCACTTATAACTGATTGATATATAGTCAAATGCAAATATGCTTGTTTAAGTACATGCCTTGCCTTCATGTATAGTTGCTTGTCGGTGCTATTGTGAGCCCAGCCCAGAAGAACATTGCTCTTTCCCACATTATTATTCACAAAGGCAGCTTTCTGAGTTATTTCTGCTCCTGTACAATATTCATGATAGCAATTTGATACCTTAGCAGTTTCAAGGTTATCAAGTGATTGAAAATCCTTCTGCTTACTTCAAGGTGTAACATATAAACTGTACTGCCATCCATTCTAGTAATATAATAGTTTTTCTTAATGCCTTTCATGAACTCCTGATTTAAAGTGTAAGCTGACTTCAGAAAGGGCTTATCAGCCCCAGACTTCTCCCGTGCTGCTGGGCTGCTGAATTTGGCCCTGCGAGTTTGTATCTCTGCATGCAGCACTTAAGCAGGCAATATTTAACCTCTGGCAGAGATATTGATACATCAGCTCCCGAGTGAGGACGCTGAAGCAGAGCCATAATGAGAAACAAAGAAGTGGTTATTTATCTGGTGCTCCGTGGGTATGAATCTTGCAGGCAGGAGCTGCAGATTGTAGATCACGGGGATTGACTTTGCACCGAGGAGCGGCTCCGGAGCCGCGCGGCGTTGGGGAATGATGGACAAATAAGTGCCACTGGACGTGGAATGAGGATGCTGAAGAAAAGCCCATCATTTCTCAACCTGTTTTGGAGGCTCCCAGCCACCCACTGAATTTTGGCTGCAGATGTGGTTTGGGTGGTTTCTGGTTGGTGGATTGTGCTGCTTGATGGGGTTTACATGGTGGCAGCTGCTTAAGAAACAGATGTCTGTGCCACTAAGGTGCTATGTTCTCACTTTTTATATGGGAAGAAATTGCTTCTCAAAGAGTTTTTATTGTCTTTATGCAAATTAAAATACAAAATTCCTCTCCTTAAAGGTTCTTCAATTATAACAAGAACCTTAAATAATCATAAATACATATGCAGCCTCATAAAATGTTTTGCTCCTTCGATATCAAGGAAGTTCCTTCTGCGCTGCCAATTGTGCATGAAATTAATTCTTATTTCAACTACCAGTATGAAGATGCTAGCTTTTATTCAGTGAAGCCCCACTGGATTTCTAAACAAATAGTGCAGAATAGTTGTTTGTGCCAAAATATTTCAAGGAGGAAATTTTGCATTCTGTATCTTATGCGGTGCTGAGGAGTAAGATAGAGCTCCGTACTTATTCCCTAGGAGGCTGGTGATAGAAATATATAAGTTTTTTATCTTTCCTTTGTCAATTTCCTTTAGTAGGCAAGTGCGTGATGTCTTAAAGGATTCTTTTTTTTTTTAACCAGGGATTGAAATCTGTGAAGGACTCATGCCTAGAAAATTTTCCACATATTCCAGCCTGCTGTGAGCTGAGTGTTAAAGTCCTTACATTTCTGGTTCATCTCACATTATAACTTTGTGGCAGGTATGACTTAGTGCCTTGCACAGCACTAGATTCCCCACCTTTCCTGTTTATTTCCAGTGACAGAGAGGGATGAAGGAGCTTTATCTTCTGCTTCACCTGTGTGTGGATCAAGCAAGATGCAGCTGCAGGCAGGATGAAAGGAGTGCCTGCTCAGGGAGGGAGGCCATGGCCCCAGCCCATGGCACAGGAGTGAAACCAGTCCCTGAGGGAGGCAAGACTGGGTATTTGGAGATTTTCTCCCATGGGCTACACAGCACAGGACAAAAGGAAGACAAGGTGAATGTGATCACACCAGAGCACCTACCAGCCTCTTCCAGGTCCTTTATGAAAAAAAAAATGTATGGAGTGCAGTCAGCTTTGAAAAGAACCTGCCTGTCACCTCATCACCCCCAGGCAAAACAAATTGCCCCACAAGGACTCCTGAGGTCAGCCTTGGCTGCCAGCCCACGGGTGGTTTGGCTGCCCCCACCCTTCCCTGTCACCCACAAGGCTGGGCCAAGCTGGGCCCAGGGTGCTGCTAGGAGGGCGTGTAGCCACACAGCTTTTCTTGTCTCCTCTGGGCTCAGCCATTGTGGGAGTCCAGCACATCCCTCTGGCTGCCCTGGCTGGCTCCAGTCCCTGGCAGGGGGCTCAGAGACCTTGGCATGAAGTCAAAAACACCCGTGGCTTCCATTTTAGCCCGTGGGAAAAACTGCCAATTCTCTATGAGGAATTACAAGCCACAAGGGTTTCAGAAGTGTGATAATTGAATTAACACAGGGTGAAAAAGTACAATTTTGGGGCTTTTTAGGCTGGGGTTCAAAGGGACAAGATGGAGGGATTTGGGTGTGTCCTGACTCTTCTCCTTCTTCTTGCCCTCCATGTCCTGCTGTGATGGTGACACTTTTCTGTTGGTTTAAGGTAGAGACACGCTGTCCAACATAAATGATAGATATTGGCACATTATTGTAAACATAGCACACGTAGTTTTTGGTATAAAATGTAAACACCGCCCTAGAGGGCAGACAGAATGCCATGGCCAACTTCCTAGATGGAGCTCAGCAGGTGAGAGCAAGAATGTTATAGATAAGGAAAAATAAACAACCTTGGGAAGCCGATCCTACACATTCCATACTCCTTCTTTGGCTGCATGGGCTGGGAAACGAGGAATTTTACACTCTCGGGGTCACCTCAACACTCAGACTGCGAGAAGCAATCACCAAACCTGTGCTAAAAAGTTATTGCAGGGGGGAACCTGCATTGTGCTAGGTCTCATTGTGTGCTTGTGCTTTTACAGTATGGTGTTTTGAGGGCAAATAAATTGAAAAAGAAAATGAAGGGAACACAAAGATGATTCTTGCTTTTACTGAGCTGTGGGATTTGATGTTGTAGGAGCCAGAAGAGTGTTTGTTCAATGTTTCCATAGGTAAACCTAATTTTAAGTAGATATTTCTGATATGACCTTTTCCTAGTAATATTTTTTCGCATGTCTGGCCAGTAGACTGAGTAAAGAGGTGGTGGATGTGCAGTGGGTTATTAACCTGGTGGCAACAACATTAGTAACAGAGAAGGGTGCTTTATTCTACTGCTAGCACTTGCATCTGTTTCACAAACCTTACCAAGATAATCACATTCTTCCTGCATCTGCTTTGCTTTAGCTCACACAGATAATTCAAGGGTAATGCACCTTGTCTAAGCTAATTCTAAATACATGCCTCAAACACAAAAAAAAAGTGCTTGGTGGGTATTTTGACCCAATGCACTACATCAAAGTAACCAAGTAAGCTGTAAATGCTTTGAATAAAATTGGACAAAAATTGGCATTTGTCCAGCTGTGTTTGTGGCTGGCAGTTCTTTGAGTTTTAAACTATCTCTGTATGTGGATTTATATTAAATGACAGTGCAACCTGTAAGTTATTCAGATGCTCCAGTGACAGCTGTGCTGAAAAATAAAATATACCATGAACAGTGTGCTTTCAGGTCTGAGTCATGGAACTGAGATCTGACCTTTCCAGATAACTTGCAGGCTAACAAAATTGCCAGTATGGGATGATGACACCTTTGAAATTATGCACCTGATGTGGAGGAACTCAGAGCCCTGTGGGTCCAGCTCACTGGGACTTTGCCTTGTGGATCCAGACATTAAATCCTGAAAACTGGAATTATGACAATGATTGTTGAAAGTTAGGTTAAATGGAAGTAAGCAACATTTTACATTTAGTAAATGAGGTACTTAATAAAAGCAGAATGTTAGACTCATAGAATCACAGAAAGGTTAGGGTTGGAAGGGACCTCAAAACTCATCTTGTTCCACCTCCTGCCATGGGCAGGGACACCTTCCACCAGAGCAGCTTGCTCCAAGCCCCATCCAGCCTGGCCTTGGACACTTCCAGGCTGAGCAGCCCCAACTCTCTCAGCCTGATTGAAAATCGACATGAGGTCAGAGCCCTGGAGGAAGCCTCACCTCCTGCTGAAGCTGTGCTTGTCACACACTGCAGATATTAAATCCTGGTTTGTAAATCCTGGTTAAGAAATATCAGTGGCCATTAGTGTCAGCAGCTCCTGTGAGGTTCTGTGATCAGGTAATAATCTGGTGTGTCAGAAGCTTGAAATTACTCCATTAGAGCCAGGAAAGAAGATAATTTATGAAGGCATCATTAGCATTTCCTTGTCCAACTTCACACAGATTTCTTGGAGGAACATAGGCTGAATATCCTCCTTTAGCACTTGGAACTGAGTGGAGTCTCCTTCTCAAGGCAGGCTACTACCTGCCATCCCCTAAACACTGTGCCATATGCTTCCAGAGGGCTGGGACTACTCTGGACACCATTCATGAGCTTGCTTTCGTTTAATCATAGCCCATTTTTAAATGTTACTACTCCCAATGATCAGCATGATAATCAAAAATAGATTGTTAGCATCTATTCCTGTTTGCAAATACCTTTGTAACAGATAAAATTGGTAAAGTGTAACTTGTCTTTGACTCATGGTAAAGTGCTCATCAACATGAAAGGACAAATAAAAATGAGGATTTTTTTTTTAAGCAAACTGTCTGTTGTGCAGACAGCAGACACAATTCTGAGTCCCATCTAAAATCAAAAAATCTCATGTCTAGAATCTGTTAATTTTCTGATTAACATTTGAAAATATAAGATGGCAAAGAGGGATCTGAAACATGTCTTTATTCCTTTCAGTGCTAAAATACAGAATGGGACATTTGAAAGCAAAAGCAACAGAATATAAGTAGAGAAAACAAGTGAGTTTATCGCCAATAGAAAAATTATTTAGTGATATATAAGGTGATTTATGAGCTATCTTCTTGTTGCACTAACAGTCACAAGTTTGTTACACAAATTTGACCTGAAAAGGGTCCCTTCGTGACCTTGGAGGTCTGCATCAAATGCAGGGTGTTTGTCCCAGGGTTGAGAACTGCTGCAACACTAAAAATACATCCTGAATTTGATAATTTTTCTCACAAATATCGTAGCAGTGAGTTTCATGGAGTAATTTCTATTTTAACCCAGTATAAGTGTGAGTTAATTTATGCCTATTTTATTTTCCACTGTTCTCCCTTGTTCATATTTTGCTTTCCTGCCTTTCTGCATCTATTGTCCTTGTTTTGCTATATATTTTTTAACTCAAGATTTTTATAACTTTATAACTACTGTACTTCCTCACAAGAATTCAAGAGAATCCCATCAGTATTTAATATTTTAAATTAAAAGCAATATGTGATGGGAAAACTCAGGAAATCTTTGAGCATGCTTAGTGGCATTCAGTAATTTTAACCAAATATAATCTTACCTGCAACACTTGGTACCTTATGTGAGAATTCCTCCTGGTCCCAGGAACAAGGGGGCAAACCAGGACAAAAAGCTGGATCCTTCTGCAGCTCATAGGCAAGAGTTTAAAATGGCTTGTGGAAACACAGAAAAACACTGCCCTGTCATTGGGAATAATAGGCAACAAATTGATACAGTCATTAGGGAACTGAAAATGAGAAGTATAGGAAACAGCAATTAAGTGATTTCAAGCCTAAATCATAACAGCACAAGAGGAACTCCCCAGATGCCTTTGCTGCCTTTCAAATCATCACTGGATAAGTTTTGCCAGGAAAAAAGAAAAAAAAAAAAAAAAAAAAAAAAAAAGGAAAAGGAAAAAAAAATAAGAAGGAAAAATCAGTGCATATGCTCAGGAAAACATTGAACAGCAAAATCAAATTACCGAGGGGAAACTCCCAATGGATGGAAGAGGAAAATACATGTGAGGACTGCAGAGAGTCCCAGGACAGTGGCACAGGACATGGCTTTGCAGGAGCTGTGTGCCCACCAGTCCTGTCCCTAAGCCCTGCTCAGTCCCTCTTGGGACCTCCTCACCTTCAATTTGGGATTTCTGCCTATGGTGGGGGAGATTCACCTTCACTGGGTGATGCAGGGCCAGGAGAGATCTCCTGTGGGCAGCTCCACCAGGATCCTGATCCCTGCAGCCTCTCCCATCGACCTGGTCCCCTCATGTCAAACCCTTTAAAGCACCCTGAAATATTCCCACCTGCACAGTCCAGACTGGCTGCTCTGGGCAGCCTGGCAGCCAAGGAAAATGTCCTGAGTGGAAATTTGCCAGCACTACCTCCTCTGTCTGATCTCTGCTGGTGAATTTAGGTTTTGGGCACCATTTAAATCTATGCAATTACCCAGATTCAACCTTTTAAACAGTCATGTGAGGGAAATAATTTTGTGGTCCTTGATGAATCCTCCAGGATAGTTTGGTATGAAAGCCCTAAGTCTCATTGCCTGATGATGGAGAAAATGCTGGGGTTTAGCAGGCCTGATATGGATGCAGGAGGTGCACATTTTCTGAAGGAATGGAACCCTTTACATGGGCATATTGTTTTGTACTCAATGTGAAATAAGATTTGCCAGAAATGTGTCTTTTTAGGACCTTTAAGACAATGACACAGTGGGGGGATTGAGCATCTGTTTATCTTTAGCAGCAAAAGTAGAAAGTCATGCAAATTATTAGAAAAAACAAACCAAATAAGAGAAAAGTAACTATATGAAGTCCCAAATCTTAACTCCAGGTAGAGCAATTATCTGTATACCTATTTCTTCCCATTTGCATGATTAATTGACATCTTGTTGAATGCTCATCAGGGACACTGCAAATCAGCATGGAACAAAAACTTTTCTCAACAGAGGGTCTCTAATTGTGAGTTCTACTGGCATCAAAACTCAATTTTAAAAATGCATTTCAGGAGTCAACCTGTGTTACACCCCAGGTAAACTGGAGATTGGAAACTTTCTGATCTGCTGCTGGACAGTGTCCGGGGCAGCCCGAGCTGTGCTGGAAATGCTGCTCTGACTATGGAACTGTAGGGGTGATGTTGTGAGGACAGCTGTGATTAATGAATTGGTGGCTGTGGGAACTTCCTAACACCCAGAAGAGTTTGCAGCACGGTCCCATGGCTCCCTGCATCCCTTGCAGAGGGACTGGTGCCTTCCTGTGCACGGTGCTTGCCCAGGAGATCAACAAGCACTTAATGCTCCCGCACATCGCAGCAGTGGCATTACAAGATTTTTCTCCCTGTTGGAGCCTGACAGTTCCAGTGGGAATTCTAGACTAAATGGCTTTTTTTTTTTTTTTCATGCACCAGAGAGTAATTTAATTTGTTTTCTCTCTTGCTTGTTTTGTGTTGCCACGGCAGAAAGGACAAGGACTGATAAAGGGAGAAAGCAAGAGAGCTGCGGCCGTGATTTTCCATTTTATTTATGGTGACGCTGTGTAGCGAAATGTAAAAATGGATCTTGATGCTGACAATTTTGGGGCAGTTTTGTCCCCTTTGAAGCTCTCTCCTCGACCCTCTGTGAGGAGCAGTGCCTGAGCAGAGGCGTCAAGCAAAGTCTTGCATCCTATGTGTGGGTGACTCTCACAAAAGAGAAAACAAAAGAGCGAGCTGTTTATTTATCTTGGAGACATGATGGGCTAAATCTTGCACTCCTGAAACTGAAGTCAAAGGAATGAGTCCTGTGAATGATGAGAGAGAAGGCTGGGACCTAGAGACATAGCAAAATCCTCCCAAAGGAGAGTGTGAGAAATGTCATTATATGTGAAAACAGAAATACCTGGCTTCTCTTACAATCTTTTCCAACTAGTACCCAATTTGCATGACTGGTGAGCCCTGAATCATGCTGTGTGGGACTTTTTGATTCATAAAACCTTACTGAAGGAGACAATGAACATTTCTAAATCAATGGCCTGAACAAGCAGCAAGGTATGAGTGGTGGTGATTGCCCACTTGAAGAAAGGAAGAATGTAGTGGGGTAGAACCTGAGCAAGTACAGACTCAGTGATACTATTAACTTTTCTTTTGAAAGACACTCTTGCAGTGTCTTTGCACTTCCTATTCACTGCCGTGCCTGGCCAGGCATCATATTTTTTTAGAAGAAAACAAAAAAATTTAAAGACCATGTAAATAAATACTGAATAAGATCAAATGACAATGGAGAAAGAGAAAGGCCACAATTTCACTTTAACTGAGGGAAAGTGTTCCCAAACCACTGAGAGAAACAGCATGTGAGTATCTTTTCAAAGGTCAACAGTATTTAATGGCATGGATACATCAGTTTTGCTTTTTATTTTTTTTTTTTTCTCCTGTGTTTTGTTGCAGGAAGCAATAGCAACACCCATGTTCATTAATACTGAGGGTGCAATGCAAGAATTGCCACACTGGGCTAAACTTCTGATGTCCTCGAGGGACTGCAGAGCCAAGTGACTTTGATGGATCACAGCTGCACTTGAATCCGAGCAGGGAGAGATTAGCGTGTCTCAGGCACAGAGATTCCACTCACCTGATTCTTTTCTGTTCTGATGAGATAATTTTTCTAATTAACCTTGATAACACTTCCAGGCACCAAGGCCTATCCACACACGGATGGAAATACATTTTCAAATGGACATTTCACTCCTACCCATGTTTCCTAGTAAGGAATAGAGAAATTTAACACCTTTGTTGCCAACTGATTTGTTTGGGTAGCTAAGGCTGAGCCTCTTTAACAGAAGCAGAAGTTGCCCCCAAGAGCCTTTGGCAGAAATCCAGGCTTCCACTGGCACTGGTGTGTCTGTGTACGCTGAAGGAATAAAGGGAGCAGTATGAATTCAGGAGCAACCTCAGTGTCAGGTGTCATATTCCTCTTTTGATGCTTATCAAGGAAGTCAGTGGTGCTGTCCTTTTCTGAGCAGGGACTGAGCAACTCTAAAAAATGTTTTGAAAGCCAAAGCACGCCAGAATGGGGTCCTTTGGAAATGTTCAGTATCTGACCTTTATTCTTCACACCATCCCACCTAGGAAGAGGAAGGACCATCTCATAATCCCACTGAATTCTCATGAAAATCATCCTGGAAGTGAAATGAACCATTCCCCCTGCTCTCACCTACTTTGCTCAGTTCTAAAAGTGTCCAGCAAGAAGTTTTTCAAAGCTTTCCTGACCCTTGCTGTTGTCCAGCTTTACACCAACACTGATTTTCTGCTCTGTAGAGCTGGAAACACAAACCTCTGTTTCCCTGAAGGACCTGTGACACCTGTGAGAAAGAGCAGTAACTCCCTGGCCATTCTTTCACCACATCCTTTGAACCTGCTGCAGAAGAGGTGAGGCAAGTTCTGCTTTCCCAGAGCACTTGCTGCTGGTCAGGTTTTTCTCTGATACTTGAAAGATGCTAAACCTTGCTGAGAATGTATTATAAAAAAATCAAACGTGCTATCAAGCCTCAAATGCAATGAAACTGGATTTATTCCTAACTATTCATCATATTTCCAAGTCTTTGAATATGTAGTTACCAACAGAGCAGTGTTTAAAGGGGGCTGCAGCATCATTTCTTAACCCTTCATGCAGGCAGAGTAATAGAGAATCTCTAGCACAGGTAAGAGCCTGCAGTTTCCCCAGGAGCTGGCAATTTAGATTTATGGAGAAGTTTTAGGAGGCTATTTGGCACCAGCTAAACAGAGCTCAAGAGAGAGCCCATGTATATGGGAGGTTTAGGACCACAATTTTAAGGATGTCACAAGGCTTTTTTCTCTCTTGAGAGGTTGTGCTGGTACCACATCACCACCCTGCCTTTCCCCTTCTCACAGAGAGGCTGCTCCCATTTTTCCTGCAGCTGGGTTTATACAAAGCCAATACTTATCTGCCTTGTTTCAGATGATTTTATAAGTCTCTTAACATCTGGTAAAAAATGCAATTGCTGTGGGTGAGCACGAGTTTACTGGGCAGAAGTGATCATTTTGTTGAACTGGATTTCTCTAGCTGTAGCAAATTTTTTGTGGTTTTCTTCTCAAATAAGTCAATTACACTGTCCATTTCTGAGCCAGTTCTATGAAGATTGTAAAATGAAAGTGTTTTGTAAGTAAAACACCAATAACTCAGAAATTATTTATTTAAACTCCAGCTGTGCCATTGACCCGAACAGACTGATGAGGAGCTGTCACTCACCCAAGCCTCAAAGATAATCTTTATGATGGTTCACAAAAACATTTTGCAAAAATTTCAGACTTGATCCTATGTATAGATATATATTTTGCAAACATACTTTGATGAGGGATTTTGTTTCACTTTGCTTATTTCTGAGGCACTTTCAACCTCATCAGCCTTTGCCATAGCTCTTAAAGGACACAGGCAGAGAAAGAACAGATGGAAATAAGGATAATTGCTTACTTTGAGCACTGAGAGAAATGCACAATGCCTATAAGGTCTCATCCAACGTTAATGGAAAGACTATCAATCCATTGTACCTACTCTGTGTTCACAGGCTCTGAGCAGTTTTTAGGGATGGAGCCTGATGACTGCAGGAGGTGAGGAAACACATTTTCTCCCATTTCACTCAGGCAGAGATTTCTGTGCTTCCCAAGGTCACACACAGCAATGGAGGAGACATTGAAGTTGGGTATTTCAATTCTTTGGTTGCCAATCTTTGCAGACATGGAAGTTGAATATTTCAATTCTTTGGTTGCCAATCCTTGCAGGGATTGAAGTTGGGTATTTCAAGTTCTTTGGCTGCCTTATGGTGACCAGAACCCTCCTCACCTGCACCACAGCATCCCTGTAGCATCCCAAAGCTCCTCCAGCATCCCCCAGCCCACACTGCAGCACCCTGGTATTGGTTATGAAGTTCCCTCTCTAGGAAAGGGGATTTTGCACAACAGCTTAGGATGTGGAGGGCTGGGATGTGATGAAGACCCTCCTGCTTTGGGCTAATCACAGCTAAATCTGACTCTGCCACTGCCATGCAGCACATGAGGAGTGCAATTCTGTGTGGGACACGTGTACAAAAATAACAGAGATGGTATTTTGAACTAAATGTGCACTGCATGCAGTGCTCATGTCATTCCTAGGACCTACATAAAGATAGCATGGAGGGCTTAGCTATGAGGATTGAAACAGTTGGGAGAATTCAGAAGCCATAGTTAAAGAACTTTAAAAGAACATCTGAGAAGATGAACCTTTTGATAGGATTTAGGCTGCCTATGGGATTGTAGAGCTTTAATCAACAAAAGCAGCTTATTCTATCAGTGTCATGAGCAACAGCAGAAAAGGCTTCATCAGTGAGGAACACTGTAGAAAACAATTTCTTTGGTTTAAAAACTTGTTTAGAGCAATCTGAGGCTCCCCCCCTTAGTCTGGCGACCATCTGGGTGGATTTTGCTTTGGAAAGCCTGTTTTGAACTTGAAGCAAGCAAACATTTGTTCACATGGTGGGAAAGAAAAGATTGAAGCAGTGTGCCAGAACTAGAAAAGCCACCCATGCATATCAGTACATTTACCTAGAGCAAAATGAGCTCTTTGTTTTTGGGACATTGTCTTTAGTCCCCTTGTAAAGGTCTCCTTGACCAATCTGCATGGTGCAAAGTCAGGGAAAGAGACTGATTTTCCCTGCATGTGCCATCTATTTCCATAACACACAATTGTGTTCAGATCCATTACCAGCCTCTCACACGTTGCAGACTGTGGGGGTGACTTTTATGTTCCCTAACTTTATTTTTAGTCACCCCAAAAACAATTCTCAGTGGGGACAATGTCCTGGGGAGGAGGTGCCCCCCTGGCTGGCAACACTGCTGGCAGCCCAGCCCTGGAGCATGGAGCATCCAGGGGTTCTGGGCAGTTTTGCAGGAGCAGTGCCCAGCAAGGTGGCAGTGCCAGACAGTGTCACCTCCTCTGCCTGGCTGGGGTGCCAGAGCCAGAGCCAGACATCTTGGACACTGGACCCAAAGCCCTCAGCTGGTGCTGGGGCCCTGTCCAAGCCCCATAAAGAGGGATAGATGGTGAATTCCATAATGGGAAGGCAGAAATGTTCATTTTCCTTTTCCTTTATGGCTGTTATGAATTTGGGTGGAACTGCTTCTTGGATGGACCCCAGACAGTTTTGTCTCTGTGCTGCAGCACGTTCACTCCAACACTCACTAAATGAGCTGGCAAGTCAGGTGTGGTGGTTTCCCTTTTCAAACTATTTAGCACCCTTGGCTGTTTCTTTGGTAACTGATATAATTGAAAAAAAACCCAAACAAACAAAAAACCCAAACCAGGAACTGCTAATGCATATCCAACCTAAAGAGTAACTAAACTTCCATCTTCTTTAGCATTCTCAGCTGTCAGCATTTCCTAAACCTCTGAACCTGCCTCACCCCAAGCACAAAGGTAAGAGGAACTTTGTATTTCATGCTTCTTTTCATAGCTTTAAATGTGGTGTAAGTAACCTTTCCCATAAAGTCAGCTAATGTGATCCTTCATCTCAGACATGCATAATTTAAAAACCTGAAACTGATGGGTTGTCACATTTGTATGAATCCACATATGGGGTGAAAAGTTTGAATATTTTGGAAGGAGCTGATACATGCCCCACAAAGGCCGCTGATAAATTTGATTATTTGTGCACCATTATTGTTCTGGCAGAAAGACAGCTGTGCTGCCTGACTAACATCAAGTAACTGTAAGGCTGCTTTGCTAGTGTACATTTTCACAATCTAATGCTAATATTTGCAAGTGCAAATATTTTTCCTTAAGGACAATTTTTATTTCTTTTCTTTAAAAATTACCTTGAAGCAAACTACAACTCAGTGTTAAAATTAAAAGCACAGGTTTAAAATAAATGTGTTAAAATGCTTTAAATTCCTGTAAAATCTTTCTGAAATTTTTAGAGCTAATTGAGGGCACCTATGCAGGCACATAGTGCCTTCCCACCAGCACTGCAGAGTCTGAGAGCTGAATTATTAAGAAAGCTCTTTTGCTGGATTTCTGACAAATCACTTTAATGTGCCAAAATTGATTTGGCATGAAATCGTCAATAGCCCCTCCAGAATACTAATAGCATTAAAGGCAGGGGCCAGAACTGACAAACTTGCTTGGCTGGACTTGGGTTCATAAATTAGCACTGAGGTGTCCAAATTAAAGCCCTCTGCTCCCAGCTGTGCTGTGTGTCTGTCTGTCCAGCTGAAGAGATTTCAGCAAGTGGCAAACGGGGGAGCTGGGAATGCTGGGGATGAGGAGAAGACTTTATTTAATGGCTTTGCTTCTCGCCTCTAATCTTTGTCTACAAGCCTTAGGTGCTGTAGGTAACCACCCCAGATAGTAGCTAAACTACTATAGTTTTGTCCATTTTTTTTTTTCCCTTTGTTTTTGTTACAAATCCTCAGATCTTGACTCGGAAGACACATCTTCTTTTTCATCCATTGAGAGCACCAGCACAGCCCAGTGCTCAGGGCAGAGAGCCCAGAGCTGGCAGGTGAAAATCACTGACCTCTTCTCCCAGCCCCACTATGGGCACTCCTCATGGCCTTGGATGAACCTTTCCCAAGCTTCCACTTCCTTGTCTGTAGGACAGCAGTGTCAGGGCTAATTTCCCATGCATGCTGAGAACATCTCTTGTTACAGTCACCCTCTTGCCTTGAAGCACAAATTTACTGTGGGATCTTTGGTGTGTAGAGCAATCTTCCCTGAGCTAGTGGTGTCTATGGAATTGAAGAGTGTGAAGCAGCATTTGGACCAGGTCTTTAGGCAATAGGTACGTGTGTGCCATCTCTGTAACATTTAGGGACAGAAGCCTCAGGTGGCATAAATCTACTTCCTTTAACTTTAATGAATTTGAAATAATTTCCTGTGGTGGAGATATTGATTCAGTTCAGCTGAGGTCCAGGCCTCTGCCATTTCAGCAGCAGCAGCGTTTCCTAAAACAATTGGGAAAATTACAGCACAGGAGGAGCTCTGGAGCCAAGCTACAACTCAGGGGAGCTAAAACTGTCGTAGCTGATTAACAGAAATGAAAGCTGCTCAGAAACAAATCTGAGTATGAATTTGGAGCGCAAGAATTAATTGAGAAGGGGATTCTCTTTGTACTTCTTTTAGTAGGTCAGGCAGTTTATCCATAAGATGCCTTTGAAGCTGCCAGCGAGGAAGGCATCACTGGAAAGATGAAACGAGCCAGTGAGGGAAGTAATCTGTGTGTCCTAAACCCTGCTATTCTGAGTGAATTTGTTGCATTTTTGAAGTCTGAGCCAAAGGGTCCATTACCCTTTCCAACGAGAGGGTGAGGAAGGGATGGCTCTGGGAAGGGATGAGTGAGGGTAAGGTGCAGCTTTAGTGCAAGAACAGGTAGGACACTGGGAGGCTGAGCTTCTGCTTGGCTCACACAGCTGTGCAAACATTCTTGTGGTGCTGCAGAGAACACCAAAGCACTGATCACAAACTCACTGCAAGGTGCTCCCATCCTGGTGACACTCATTTAATAGTGGGGTGGGTCAGGTGAAAGTTTGTGGTCATATCATGAAACCTTAGTGGATGGCTGTTCACAGAGCCATGAATTCAGTGGGAGTTTTACATTGATTTTAATAGAATGTGGCATAAAAAGCAGATAAAGACACAGGAGCTGATCAGTTGAATACAGAGGAAGGACTAGAACTCCTGCAGAGGTCAATGAGAGAAATGGTTTTCCCCAATAACATAGAGAAAGGTATTTGAGAAGAAGAAATGTGCATTCAGAGCAAAGGAAATTGAATGTTTGTTTTTTCTGGCCCCTGGCTGCTTGAAGATACTAACAGTAGAAAATGTACTTTTTAAAGCTGTCTCTGTTTTTTACTTTTTAGAAGAGCAATGTATGATTTTTATCCTAAAGAGTGCAGAAATAAAAGAGATATTAGGATCCTGCAGAAGGGCAATATAGGATTTTTTATCCCAAAGGGTGCAGAAATAAAAGAGATATTAGGATCCTGCAGAAGGGCAATATAGGATTTTTTATCCCAAAGAGTGCAGAAGTAAAAGAGATATTAGGATCCTGCAGTCCTGCTCTTGCTCATCAAAGAAGAGTTGTGGAAGATCAAGCCATCCTCTGCCTCCAGCATCCAGCCTTGTACCTAAAGCATCACTTACCCTTCACTGAGGATCGGTGAGATATAATGGAGGAGAAGAGTATGCAGTCACAGGATATAGCACATTTTAGGAAGTTAAAGTGTGAAAATACTACTTACTTTGCCCATAATTTTCCGTACCTATAGCTGGAAAACCAATAAAAGGGGCTTTTTGTCATAATGCTGTATTACGTTGTATTTATTGTTTTTTCCAGCCTAAAGTGCTTTGTGCGTGAGATTAAAACGCTGCGAGTCTCACGCCATCTGGCCAACCAAATGGATTTCGTGTACAGGACCACTGCCAGATGTATGCCAGTTGTAAGTTTAATTTTTGAACATATAAAGTGCCTGAGGCTCTGTCTGTTATTCAGAGGAAACCATGTTCCGGTTTTCCAAAACAATCCAGCTACAGTTCAAGTCTAGGAGTATGGTCCATTCTCCTTCACCTGGTTTAAGGGCATATTCTTCATTTCTCACAAACAGAAAATGATGGCAGGAGAATTTTGAAGATATCTTATGTGTTAGGTGTATTTGATCACATCTGTAGGACCTTATGGAATGGTAGGAAACACAGCAATCATTTTCTTAAGGACTTTCACTGAAATTGTCTAATTGAAAGATAAAATTTAGTACTTTAAACTAATTTGCACTTATTTGTGATCAACTTGGAGAATAAATGCTTTCAAGTATATAATAGTTTATGGTATCTTAAAAGTGGTATTTAATTTATTTGATTTATTTTAAATGAGGAACTAATGGAAAATGAGATATATTTTTAGCTTTACATACTCTAAGAAGGATAACATGTATTTAATTTTTTATTTTGCAAATGTTCTCACATAAGAAAGTCTTTAGCCTGGGATAGATATTGTGAAAATTAGGAAAGGTGTGAGCAAAGATAGCTCTGGGCTTTGCAAACAGTTCTTGAGGATTTTGTTCAAAACACACCAGCTGAAATCCAGGGTAAAACAGGATTTGGGTGATGGGAGACAGTGATTTGTGGGTCTGGCTCTCCTCCTGCCCACATAAGTGTATTTCTTCACAGCTGAAATCCTGAGGTTGAATTACTTTCTCCTAAGCAGACCTGAAGGCCCAATGAATCAGAGATAAATGTTTGGAAAGGAAAGACTGACTTATTTGTCAGGGCACAGTTATTCTTTGCTGCAGGGGAGGAGCTGGTGAAAGCCAGACACCCACAGCACCAGGGGCTCCTGCAGGGAGTCTCAGGGCCTTTGAGAGGCACCAAAATTGGGACAGCCCAGCCCAGCCCACCCCTCTGGCTGGGTCTGGCAATTTCCATCACAGTCCAGTCAGAATATATGTAGGCAAAACCAGGTTCAAATGTTTGGGAGAGCAGCAGCCACGTTGCTGGACGCTGCCAAGAAGCAGAGCCCACAACAGGAATTTCTTTGCAAATGTCTCTAAATCTAAAATTAAATCTCAGCCTTCCTAAGAAAGGGTTGCATTGGCTTTGAAATGAGCAGGGCTAATTGCAGCCATGCTCCTGGAGATTGATGAGAAGTTTTGGTGAGCAGCTCAGGAGCTTGCCCTGTGGAAAGGGCTCCATCACCTTTTGCATGCACCTTTCCAATGAAGGACCATAAAAGAAAAGTTGGAACTATTATTTGTAGTCTATTTTATTCCTGAAAGCCATTTTCCCTGTGATATTTCCCCTTTTTTCTCCCACAGACTCATATAGGGGGTGGAAATCAGAGGAGCCAAACAAATAGTAGATTTCATAAAGTAAGGAGCAGCAAATTGAGCAAAAGGAGGATTATGAGGACTAAATCTTTTGTTCAAAGAGTGATTAAAAAGCATTAAGTTGGATGAAGTCAATCTAGAGCTTAACTGAGTGAACCTTCTGCTCTGTTTTTCTTCTGTTTGGTTTTACATGTATTAAAAAATTGAAGGAGTGGGAGTGACCTCTTGAGGACTCCTGAGGCTGGAGCTTTTTAGAAAATAATAGTTGAGCAAAACCAGTTGGACTTAAACTCTTTTTCCTGGTTTCCAGGCAATGTAAATTGTCCTGGCCAGCTGTGTCCAAGAGCAGCAAGGATAAGTTCAGGCTTGTTTCCAGCAGAGGATTCCATTCACACCCAAATGTGTGTGCTGTGGGGATTCCTCCAGGCAATGAAATTCTGGGATTTGTGTTTTCCTCTCACCATGGCTTAAGAGAAAACCATTCGCTGCCCAAGAGCAAATACAGCTGCAGTCCATTGCTGAAATAGGGAATCTGTCAGGGCAATTATTTGTTTTGCCTTCAGAATACCTTTTATAATTTTTTTTTTTTTTTTTTTTTTTGTGGATTTAAGATTAAATCTGCAAGATGAGGCCATCCAACTTTCAGGGTGATTTGCCTTACAAAAAAATTGTGCATTTAGAGGAGCACAGCTCTTTTGCAGGAAAGAGCAAAAGTATGAAGTAAGAGTTGTCAGTGGATGCTGTGCTGTAGCCATGGATGAACATCAAGAGAGACTAAACCCAACAAATAGTCAGATTTCTGCACTCTGCTTGTGTGTGGCCTTTGGAAAGTTCTGAGCCTTGGTTCAACATTGTGCTTGGACAGAAAGATCAAGGGTGAGAGATAGTGCAGTTGTAAACATAAGCAAAGTTGTGTTGGTGTATTTACTGACTTAACTGTCCTCTCCTTAGTCTGGTTTTAAGTGAATTGCCAGTTTGATTTAAATCTAATTGCTAATTTCAAAATCATCTGTCTCCAGCCATTTCCCATCATGGACTCTTTGGTCTGTACATTTTTGTATTGTCCCAGTTTGGCTTGACAACATTTTCTTGATCTGAAATATTTTTATTTCTGGTCTTTGATGTCCTAATGAACATGGCAATCTTCATCTTCACTTCTGGAAAATGCTGCTCTTGGACAGGAGCTGTGTTCCATTGTTCTGCAATGTGGAGTGACAGCTCATAACAGAGCAATGCAAAACTCTCCCAGTGCCAACAGCATTAGACTGAGTTGTACTGGCAAAAAATTTGCCCTGAAGCCTTTTGCTCCCCTTGGATCTTACTTTCTCCCTTGACTCACACTTCTCTTTCTAATGAAAACCAGGAGGCCTGGCCCCCATGGGGCACTTGAACAGAGATTGGAGGAAAGCTGTTTTCCTTCCAACAGATTTTTTGCTGTTTCATCACCTTTCCTATTCTCTGACTATGTGAAAAACACGTCCTTCTTCCCCAGAGAGAGCTCACAAGTGCTCCAGTGGCTATGGCACAAGTCTAGGGCAGAAGGTACTGACTCTTCAGGCTGGTCCTTCCCAGAGACTGAGCTTAGCTCTTGCACAGAGCAGGGCTTGATTTTCTTCTCTCCCTTCTTCCCCTCTGACCATTCTCTGAACTCTCCCCCCAAAATCACTGTTATTCCCATGGAAATTTGCTTAATCAGCCAGCTAACAAAAAGCTCCATATGGTTCCAGCCAAGAAAGTTAAAAAACTGGAACAGGACTTGAAGAAGTCTGTTAGCTCTAACCATAGGGGATACACATATTTATATAGGCTTTTTTCTTTTCTCTCAAGTACAGTGAATTATCATGGAATCATAATGTCCTCTCAGAATTGCTTTTCCAAGGGATGATGTTGTATAAATCATGAAAACTAGACATGGAAAATATTGAGTAGGTCTCCTGGTCCAGCCATCTGCCAGGAGAAGATTGTTCCCTGCAGAATTTCCCCCATTGCTCTGCTGTAGCAAAGTACCACAGAGATGCTTTATCTGCAAAACAGCTCCACGCCTCTTTATAGTCCTGCAGAACTCATTATCTTTAGTTACAGAGAAATGATTTTACTCCCCTGTTGCAGAATAGGGTCCTGTCCATAGCATTGCAAGTTTGCCCACATCCCCAAAACCACAAGCATAAAACATCATATAGGCTTGCAGGTCAATAATTAAGCCAGAAATGTATCTCATCCTCTGCCACCACGTAAACTTCCCTTGCATAACACATTGATAACCAACCAGCTACCACTTGATTACTCTCCCATGAATAATAGGCAGCACAGCAAAATGTTCCTGGGAAGCAGAGAAGGAACATTTCATTACCAGATCCTCTCCCTCTTTGCCAGAAGCTACCAAACAATAAAATGGACAGGAGAGCTATAGCTTGTGACATCTGTCAGTGCAAGTAGCCTTTGGTTCAACCTGGGCTGTTATAAATATTATATTTGAAGTATTAGCAAGAGTAGATTGGATTGCAGCAGGTCCAGAATGAGGCAGCCTGAAGGCTGGCAATAAAACTGGGAGAAATGAAACGCTTTGGCATAAGTTATCTTCTGCTTTGCATTGTAAAAGGAATGAAGAGGAAAGAGGGAAACGTTTCAGTCTGGTTCAGTCTGGTTCAGCTCATCTGGAACATTTATTTAGAAGAGCCATTTTTGCCACCCTGGTAAAGAGGGACCATGCCTGCCTGGGCAAACCCAGTGACACAGACAGCATCCTCACAACTTCTTTTTTGGTTACCCTCAGCACCCTTCTGTGCTTTCCTGCTTGTGTTGCTCTGTGTTTAGCTATGTTTGCATCAGCTCTGGGTTTGGACTCAGTCCTCACTTTGGGCTAGAGCTGGGAGTGCAGGTTCAATGTGCACAGGCTGCTCTGGTGACCCAGTCACGCTCTGAGGGGCAGAGTCTGGAGACATTCAGGCACTGAAAGATGAAAAAATACCTACTCCTCTTGGTTTCACACAGTGTGAGCTCCTGAACCACCATTTAGTTTTTGCTGTCATGTCTAGAGGTAACAGCGATTTTAGAAATCTGGTTCAAGTCTTTGCATCTTGGTCCTCCACCTGTATTATGGAGAGAAAACTATTTCTCTAGCCTAAAATTTTGAGAAGATAAGAAACTTCTGGCAGACGCCACGAGTCCCCCAGCTAAACAGGAAAATTCATTATGTACATTGAAATCCTTCAAGGGTACAAAGCAAATCAAAAGAGTGAGAATGTCTCCTGTTCTGTTACTGCAATTTTAGGTGTTACTTGTAAACTAAAAAATTTTAGCAAAAAGTTTAATTTTTTAGGTTCATTGTGTAATTAAAAAAAAAAAAAAAAAGTATACCAGAGAACCAAGATTCATTTAACATTTTTCCTCTAGCAATGAGACAACAGAACAGGCAAAAATTATTGAAGTCATGGACATTTCCACACCACTAAATAAACCCTCTGCCTTGGCATACACAGGGGATTAGGAAAGAGAGATGCCAGAAATTGGCCTAGACTATATTTCCCTAGAGGCATACAGAGATATTGAGGGAAATCACTACTCTTCCACTACATAAGATTAAGAAATTGGGATTTATTTTTTTTTCTCATTTTAAGAATGGAACTGACTGGATGGGAGCCACCAGAGAAAGCTGATGGCAAGAAGAGTGGAAAGAAATCATTCCAGTCAATACTTCAAAAGTGTGGACTCACATTGTTTGCTCAATAGCATTTTTATTATAGCAGAAATGCTCATCTAAAGGAGAATTGACTTGATCATCTTGGGCAGAAAGATGTTATAAACAAATATTGGTGATGAGAAGCTCAACATGACCCAGCAACGTGCATTTCCAGCTCAGGAATCCAACAGAGCAAGGAGATTCTGCCCCTCTGCTGTGCTCTCTTGAGACCCCATCTGGAGCTCTGCATCCAGCCCTGGGGCTCCCAACACAAAAAGGACCACATGGATCTGGTGGAACAAAGACGGGGAAGAGCCAAGAAGATGCTCTGTGAGCTGGAGCCCCTCTGCTCTGGGGACACACTGAGAGATTTGGGGTTGTTTAGCCTGGAGAAACAGCTCCTGGGAGACTTCAGAGCCCTTTCCAGTGTTTAGGAGGGCTCCAAGAGAGCTGGAGAGGGACTTTGGTCAAGGACATGGAGCGACAGGAGAAGGAGCAATGGTTTTAAACTGACAGAGTGCAGGGTTGAATTAGATATTATGAAGAAATTCTTCCCTGTGAGGCTGGTAAGGCCCTGGCACAGGCTGCCCAGAGAAGCTGTGGATGCCCCATCCCTGGAAGTGTTCAAGGCCAGTCTGGACAGGGATTTTTGCAACCTGGTCTCATGGAAAGTGTCCCTGCCCATGGCAGAGGTGTGGGAACTGAATAATCTTTATAGTCCCTTTGAACCCAAAGCATTCTACAAACCTATGAAGTGTATATTTAATCACCCTCTTGTTACTCTTTGCAAGGACTTTCCTCCCATTTCAAGTTGAAGATTGGTCTAAACTGAAGAGCACTTGGCACAAAAAGGCACTTGAAGTTTTCTGCTTAAGGACATGCAGTTGCACAGGCTCTTTGAGCAGCTTTAAATAGGTGCCATGGAGGGCCAGTCAAGAGGCTGCATTATCATCAGCTTTCACCTGAGGGCAAACCAAAATACACTGCTGACCTTGGATGGATCAGAAACACTGGCTATCGAGCAGATGGCAGCAAAATATCCCTGACTGCTCTGCTGCTGTTAACCACTTGTGCTGTTGTGCCTGCCTTACAAAGCACACCAGGGCTAAGCTCTGTTTGTGGGGCTGCTGCCTCCACAAGACAGGACAAACCAGTCCCACACCTTCCACTGCAGTTATCCGTGCCCATCCAAGGACTGGGGATTATTTTTCATCACCACCCTGACTCTCCTGGGCTGTCATTTTGCTATTTTGAAACACTTGTCTGTAGCTTAGTGTGCCAGCAAATGACCCCCTCACAGGTGTGTCCTGCAAGAGCAGGGTGCTTGTCCCATCTCCACAGGTGACACAAATATGTGGTGTGGCATGTCCCTGCCCTGCCTGCTGCTGTGCCTTGATGGGCTCTTGCCCAAAAGGCAGGGCCAGGAACATCCTGCACTTGAGCACCATCCTGCTGGGATGCTGTGCCAAGGCAACAGGTCTGGCCACACAGCCTCTTGTCCCTTTGCTACAGACAGCTGTGATTTGGGGACATATTTGTGTCCCTTGGGCAGTGTAGGGTATGTACAGTCCTTTCCCTCCCCGACTTCTCCTTTCACACTCAATTCTGCAATTTGTGCCTTGGCTCCCTTCCTAATGACTGTATTATTAGCTTATTTTCATCTGCTCTCAGCTCTTTATTTTGCATAGAATTATTTTGGCTGCTCTACATACCACAAATTGAGTAGCTGAACCAAGTCCACAAACCCTAACAGAGAAAGCACGTGGAGCAGGGCTCTGTGTGACCACCACCATTGTCACCCTCACATGTGCCACCACTCCTGGCCCAGGCCAGCATCCTGACTGCCACCCTGCTGTGCCTCCGAGCGTGGCACAGCCAGGAGCAGGGTGACCATATGGCCTGAGGCAGCTGGGCCATATGAGTCTCCATTTGTGACACCTACTTTGTGCTTCCTAAGACACAGAAGGTGTTTAATATGTTAGCTGTCACTTTATGGGTTATTCCAGCCTTAATTACCAAGCCAGGAACAGTGCACAAAAGCTGTCCTCTTGAATGTGCTCCCTGCAGGAATAGAGGCTCCATCCCTCAGTCAGAGTGCTTCTCCATTTGTGACCAGGACACCTGAGCCAAGCAGCATTCCAGGTGGCTGGTCCTGCTGTTTGTCATCTCCCCACTGTCCCCTCAGCAGCATTCCAGGTGGCTGGTCCTGCTGTTTGTCATCTCCCCACTGTCCCCTCAGCAGCATTCCAGGTGGCTGATTTGTCATCTACCCCTTGTCCCCTCAGCAGCCCATCAGTGCTGTGGGGTTTGGGTACAGGTATTGGAAATGTGAGTGGAAAAGGTGTGGGAGAGGTGTACATGGGCTTGTGGAGTGGAAAAGGACTCCAGTTTTCTCCTGGCCTTCTGTCAGCTCCAGGCTGCAGAGTTCTCTTATTTAGGTCTGAAAGGGACAGAGTCATCCTGAAATCACTTCTTGCAGACTGGGTTTGGGAAAGGCCTCATTTACATACACAGATTCCCAAAATATGTCTCTGGAGATGCCTCACTGTGATCATCAGGAGGAATCAGCCCCACAATCTGCACAGGAGCTCGCTGCTTCCCACTGCCCATCAGCAGCACAATGGGAATTTCTGCCTGCACCGTGCAGATTGCATCTGGATGGAGGTACTGACCTGAGGAACTTCTGCTATCCTGGCACCAAAGGCTTCTCAAAAGTTCTATTTCCTTCTGGCTTGCTGGAAATTTTTGAGGGGAAAAAGGGGAGGAAGCGTGTTAGGAAATTCCCTAAAAACAAACAAAACAGAAGCACCTCATTGCCTAAGGAAAAGCAAGGAGGAGCTGAGTGGATAGAAGCAGAAATTATCTTTATTTAGCTCTTCTCTTCCCACTAAACAGAGCCAAAAGCTGGAAAAATTAAACAACTGTTTTTCTACGAGGTTTTGGAAGAGGCAGGAGCACAGGTGTGTGTGCATTGTTACAAGAAAGTATCACCTTAAAAGAGTTTTCTATATAATTTTACTCCCCTCCCAGACAACCCATTGTTTTAGCAGCAAACTGGGATTGCTGGGAGACAAGAGCCCACTTTCCAGCAGAAAGAACTCTATGAAAGCTGCACACAGTTTTTAATGTTTAATGACACAAAATCAATTGGAAGTGGTTGCTGGCTTCCACAATCAATTTTAGGAGATCTCTCAGAGAACGGGAGAAAGTGGGAGAGTTTCCATTAGCCCTGGAAATCTCATCAGCAATGGGAAAATGGTGATAAACAACCTTGCACTCCAATAAATGTATTAATAAACTTGTCCCCACTCATTTCTCATGTCCCTGTAAGAGGACACCGTTTTGTCACCAGGAAGGTCGCACTTTGGTCTCAATTCCATCCTTCATTTGCACAAACACTCCAACATCCCTGTGGCTGTGAGTGCCTTGAGAGAGCCACAGCTCACATTTGCTGCCCCCTGAGCTGTGCTGGTGTAGGAATATCTGAGGGGCAGGAACCACAGAGGGTTAATTCCCCTCCTGCTCAGTGTGAGAAGCTGCTCTGCCCTACAGATGAGTGGCAATGGGCTCCATGGGGCTCCCTGTTCTGGATGAAGCCAAACTCACCCCAACACCCACAGGTGGCCGCACTCAAGGGTTTTGCAGTCACTGAGAAGGCTCCTGCTGATTTTGATGGGCTTTATGCCATTTGCCAAGCTTAAAGTTGCATGGCATGAAGTGCCCTTTTTCTGCCCTTGTTTTGCTCACACTGGAGGAGTGTGATGCCTTCTGCTAGCTGGAATCTGGGGGATTAGGGGGGAAAAGAGGTTATTTTTTTGTGTCTTAAAAAAACTAAGGCCTTAGCAGAGTTAGGAGCAGCCCTGACTTAATCTCAATGCAAAAAAAAGAGGCTGTTTTCATGTGTTGCCCCAGGACTCCAGCCGAGTGAAGTCAAGGCAGGGTTTGTAATGCACAATTTAATCAGTGAATTTGTAGATCTCAAAAGGCGTGCTTAATTTAATATTGTTTCTAATGGCTATTGTCTTCATGCTTGCCTGTTTCCCCGGTGTTTTCCTCTTTTGTAATTACTTGAATGGGCATTTCCAGGTGCACTGCATATATTAGCAAGCATTTTCATTTTAGTAATGAGTGAGATGCTTTCAGTGTTTATTCCTTCATTGCCCTAACACTTACCTTATTAAAGATCCTGATTATTCTAAAGGAGAAAAATAAGCATTTACCACTCTTACCACTCCTTTCTACCTCATTTAACTCTCCTACCTTATGATGCCCTCAATAAAAGAGGATTTAAATTACTTATCGGCCAGGGTTAGACTAGATTTACCCTACCAGAGAAAAATAAAGCAGAAAGGGGATGCTTGGTCAGTCATAGAATGGTTTGGCTTGGAAGGAACTTTCAAGATCATCTCATTCCAAGCCCCTGCCATGAGGACCAGGTTGCTCAGGGCCCCCTCCAACCTGATTTCAAATGCCTAATGCCTCTCCTTACCCCTTCCTGGGATGAGAACTGAGCACTTGTTGAACTCAAAGCAATTCCCCTGAATGTCAGGACTTCAGAGCTGTTTTAAGCTCTGTAAGGGGAATCTGCAGTGCCCCTTTCCTGGCCTTATTATCATCCCTTTGTGTTAATGTGCACTTTTGCACACCTTGTGTGCAGCCTGGGGACTCGTGGGGTGCAGGAGGCTGAGCCTTGCCTGGCCACCCCAGGCTGCTGATTAATGCTGCAGCAGGACTCCAGCATCAGCTGACAGCCTTCAGCCAGCACTGAGCAGCATTTATTACACATGCACAACAGCCCTTTGCCACATGCTAGCCTAATTTTCACATTAGCTGTTTATTAGCATTATTATAAACATGGCTCTTCATCTTCTATTAAATGGCACTGCAGCCACATGAAGCCTGTAAGGAAGCACTTGGTTCACTAAATTACCCTGCAAATGTCAAACTGGCTCTCTGTTATTAGCTGTGTGTCTCACAGCCTCTTTATTAAGATTTTGTGTCTTGAGGGTGCCCTGTGGCGTATAGATTTTTTAAAATACAAACCAGTGTCATTTCTGCTGTTCAAAAGAACATTTAATTAAACTGGATTCATTGCTTGTATGGGGCAAGTTAAATGGAAACTAAATAGAAGGCATATGATTACACGTTATTGAGCAGAGTGGCTGCTCCAGAGACCAAACCCTTTTAACACAACATTAAACTAAACTTATTTTGTGTGCATAGGTTAGCTCTGGCCTGCTAGGGCATCATATTTTGAGAGCAGCAGAATGGTTATGGGCACTAAACAGCTTTTAACAAAATGTATGTTTCAGGGAAGAAACCTTGCTTAAGCCAGACTTAAATGTGCTAATGACAGAAATCAAAGCTTTGCAGTGATTCTGGGTAACCTTTTAAAAATTACCATTTTTATAGTGTCAGATGCAAATGAGAAGATCAGCTTTGTTTATTATTTCACTAGCTGTAAATTAACAAAGGGCCCTGATGAAAGTAAAAATAAAATTGGAAGTATTTTTTGGGCTTGAGTCGTTGGTCACATCATGGCTTTTTAATGCTCTTTAGGAAAACAAAAGGAATTATAATTAGATCTCCATTACAAAATTTCCTATTCCCTACTCCTTTTATGTTAACCCTGTTGGTACAATCCGATTTTTTTAAGGCGTGCACTCACCAAATTTCCTTTCCAGGCATTCTAGGCTTCTTTTTGAATGTCTGCTGTTCTCCAAGCCCATTCCTACAACTCACCGTGGCTGGGAGCCTACAAAGCCTTTAGCAGCCATCTCAGTGTGCTCTTGGAGCTCCCACAGCCGGGATGGTCTCACCCATCCTTTGGAGAAGGGACAAGTGCTGGGGTGTGCACAGCTGCACGGCCCCTGCTGGGTGTTCTGGTCCTCTCCCTCCAGGTTCTCACTCAAGCTCATAATTCTTGTCTCCTCTGTGCTGTCCTTCCTTCCATCTTTCCCTTTCCTTTCCTTTCCTTTCCTTTCCTTTCCTTTCCTTTCCTTTCCTTTCCTTTCCTTTCCTTTCCTTTCCTTTCCTTTCCTTTCCTTTCCTTTCCTTTCCTTTCCTTTCCTTTCCTTTCCTTTCCTTTCCTTTCCTTTCCTTTCCTTTCCTTTCCTTTCCTTTCCTTTCCTTTCCTTTCCTTTCCTTTCCTTTCCTTTCCTTTCCTTTCCTTTCCTTTCCTTTCCTTTCCTTTCCTTTCCTTTCTCTTCCCCCTCCATGTATTCTTAGTGGGAACATCCTGCCACTTATCCATGAAAAACTGAATTACAGCAAGAAAATTGAAACAAAGAAAGCAGTCTTGGAACACAAATAGGAGCGTGGTTGTCCAGAGGTTGAGCTTCCAACTTCTGGGCTTTGAAATGGGCCCTTAGACAGAGCCCCTGGGTTTGGTTTTGTTTGTTAACACAATCCCCCCTTGGGGCACACCAGCCTGGCTGTGGCTCTGGGGTGAGCTGCAGCTGATGCAATCAAGTGCAGGGATGCAATTAGCAGCGTTGGAAGGGCTGCTGTGGGCAGATGGGAGCTGAAAAGGCTGTGCCTGTTGTGAGACAGACTTTTATATGTATTGGCCTGGGAGTCCAAAGCAATGTGTGAGGAATGACCCTGCACAGGGATAAGCCATTTGGACACTAAACCATGGCATCTGTGGCCCTTGCTTGCACACAGGGCAGTTGTACCCTCTCCATAAATCATCCCAGAATGAGGTTTCCCTCACTGGTCCAGGTTAACCTTTCTTGCTGTGTGGGTTAGCTACCCAAGAGTTCAAATCAGCTGCTCAGCCTGAGGTTCACCTGCAAGGTAAGAAACTCCAGATTTCTTTGGCCATCATCCTTTGCTTTCCAGCAAACCCTGTTTCTTCCTTAGGGCAAGTGCTGTCTTCAGGCACAGCCTCAGAACCTCTGCAAGGCAAGAGGAAGAGTACCCAGGACCTGTAGGACACAAAAATACTTCAAAGTCTGTGCTGAAAGCTCTGTCTCTGGCAGAGCACACAGTTTTAGTTGTACTTTTTTCAATCCTGTCTTTTTACCCTCTGAGACCATTACCTGGTGCAGAGTTACAACAGCCCATGAGGATCTGAGTATCTCAGTTTGCCCTCTGCCCTGGCAGCACATCCATCTGAGCAGCACTTCACCTCCCTTCTTTCTGGAAAGATCCCTGTCCCAGTAATAGCTCCTGATGGAAATATTCTGTGTCTGCTGACTCTCAAGATTTCTCAGGCTTTTTTTTCCAGAAAGCTGTAATTTCAGGCACTCTTAGCACCTGCTCTCACATGGCAAAATCCAGGAGTGCCTGTTTTTCACACACGTAGAACAAAAAATCTTTTATTCAAAATCTGTTTAAGAGCATTGCACTAATGTACCACTGCCTGTGCCTTCCCTGGGATTAAATGCAGATGTCAGAGTTCCTGCTCCTGTGGGCTGTGCAAGCACTGCCCTCAGTGGCCTAACGCTGGTCCTGGGCTTAGGTGCCAGTCACTGTTAGGAAAAAGGGGTTTACTGTGTCAAATGGGTAACAACACTTCTGTGTCACTGTCTTTTACAGTACCTCCAGTGATGGTTGTTACGTGGGTTACAACAAGCTCTAAATGGACTATCATGATTATTTATTCAGTGTTTCTCCCACTGTGGTTACGGGCAGAGACTCTCCTATGCATCTTACATGTACAGGGCAAGCACATGGGGTGATTTGTCTCAGTAATTTTGCACCTATTTCAAGTCAGGACACTGGGTGATCCTCCTCAAAACACTTCTCATCCACTACATCCTTGTCTTCTCTTGAACCCAGGTAAAAGTTTAACACCTGTTCCTCTTCTAGGAGAAGTCCCAGAAGTCACCCAGCTGCCATGGGTCAAACTGCTCTTTCAGGATTTGTAGATCTGAGCACCAGCATCCATGGGGCAACTGCTGTCAGCAAACTCATCCATGATCACTGGTCCAAATTTGGATCAAATCCTTACAGCCCTCTTCCCTAAACAATGCTCTGTTCTTCACATTAAAATAAAAATTGTTATTTGTACAACAGATGTGCACCTAAAACATCCACCAAGATGAAGACTCAGTTGTGCTAGGCACTATAAAAACAAGCAGTAATCCCCCAAAAGAACTTTGATATTTTAGTTCTCCTGGGAACACTGGTCGCAATGAATGTTTAAAACCTATTTCTACTCAGGGAAAGTTGTTGGGCTTTCCCTCCTTGCAGTTCTTGATAGCACACATAAAGCACTAAACACAGAAGCTGCGTGTGACTTTGCAACTCCAGCATCAGGTAGAAAACGTGTGCAGGTCCTGCCAGGTACATCCATGGACTCCTAAACAGAAATTTCTGCCTGAATCAGGAAAATGATGAGCCAGGCATTGCCCCTCACTTAAAACCCCCACCCCACAGTGGAAATGTGATCACAACAGGTTCCACAGAGAGCAGCCGTCCCAAACCCCTGCCAGAAAAGCATATTTCTGGCTGCCTGCTGCTGCACTGCCTTTGTGGATGTGCCCAAAACAATCCCTTTCAGAGCAGTTCGAGTCCCAGGCTTGCCTGGGTGCACTTCGAAGCAGTTTGTTCTAAGCCAGTCATGTTCACTATCCTAATCTGACATGAAGCCTGATGGAAAAATCTGTGATCGATTATAGCAGCGGGACAAAGAGATATGAGAGGAAAGCAATGCAGAGGAACAGATATCCATCACTGGCTCGCAACGAGCCTGAAGAAGGTAGCTGGTGCTGCTCCTGAATTTGAAGGCAGTGTTGCACATCTTTCTGCTGTTCTAGGTAAACACTCCCAGCTGCAGACCCTTTGTCTTACAGACAGACCGATTTGGTAAGAAAAGTGGATTTTGAAGTATGGATTTTGTTGGAAGGGGACAAAATAAACTATTGGTTTGTTACCTTGAAAACGGTGTAGCATGTAATGAGTGTTAGCAGCACTTTCACAGCTGCTTATTACTCTTCTTTTTAAGCTTCTGAGTGTTGAGGGGTTTTTGTTTAGATTTACACTTTTTAATTGATTGAATGTGAAATATATGATGGAACAACTTTGTATTGAATAAGAAATAGCAGACACAATCAACAAACTTTAATGTTGAGTTAGCTTTTTTTCTCGTTGCTGGACAAGATCATACTTCAAAGCAAATTAAAAATGTGAAGCCAAATCCTGATTGCAATGCAGGCAACAGAAATCTTCCTGTCAACCTCAATAAAAGCAGGTGTAAGTTTTCGGTATTAGTCCAGTCCATCCAATTCACATGTCTTTCTGTCTTTATCTAATCTAATACATGGCTGTGAGATAAATTACAGAAGGGTATGATAAATTGCATTGCTATTCATTTCTGGCAAGATCACCTATACACCGGCCACTAATTCATCTCCGCCAGGATCCACTGTAGCACACGGGATCCTTGAAACAGCCTCCAAATGCTGTCATTTCATTTTCTTTTAAGAAAACAAAGAGATTATATCTGCTGGCCAATAGCCTACTTACCCTCACCAAAATAAATGATACCTCACTGTGACCTCTGTAAAATCATGGTTATAAAAGTATCAAAATATATTTATAGCATTAAGAGTCACAAAGATATTAGGTTCCTCTATGCTGTTTGAGTGGAAAACTATGATATGTTTTAGATTGAAGGATTTCAAAAGGGGAAAGGATGAGATGGCTTAGGTTTAGGGATTTCAAAGAGTGTTTAATTTGTTTAATTTTGTTTTCATTGGGTTTTGGTGTTCTTTACCCAGATAATACAAACAAAACACACAACATTGGGTAAGAAATCTGCAATATATTGTAACAAAATTTTTTATGGTAATTTTTTTAAGAGCTATTCACCAATCTTGAACAAAGCACCATCCTAAATCACACCAGTACCACACACTCTCTGTTGGATACTGTTCACATCCATCTGTGAGTTCAAAGAGCAATTTGCTTCCCATTAAAGCAAAAAGGGGAGACATCTTATTTCCCCTTACACCCATCAGATCCATCCCTGCCTTCCACATGAACTCTGCTGGGCAGCACCAGGACACTCCCACACAAAGCTGCTGCCAAGCCCATCCGTGGCTCACACCCTTGTCCCCACCACTGGCCTGGATGTGCCAGCCCAATGTCCCACCACTCTCCTGCCAAGGAAGAGGGGAAGCTGATTACAGTTCTGGCTGCAGTGCCCCTGCCCCTGCACAGTACCAGCCCAGGAAATTGCTTTCTGCTCCTCAGCATCTGACTGCCAACTTCCTCCTCATCCTGCCAGAAATCGCTGGGAAACGGTGCCGTGGACGATCCAACAGCTGCTGAATTTCACACAGGAGACCAATTACCACTGAGGTGCAGCAAAGTGATTTTGCATATCAAGATTTTAAAGAAATTTGGGGCATTGTGAGATGAAGGACATTATTGATGTGAAAAGAAAATTATCATATTTACTTCAGAATCTGTTATCCACGCCTGCAAACAGTATTTAAAAACAGAGCATGCATTGTGGGTTGACGTGAAAACTTGGCCTAGTGAGAAGTAAAATTTTCTTGATTATTTCAGGGAGATGAAGGCTTCATCCTGCACTATTTAGGAGCTGTTGAGGCATAATGGCTACGTCCAGCTAATTGGATGCATTGCTATAGGCACTTGAGGAATGTGATAGACAGATGCATTCAGCTAGAGAGATATCCCTTGGTGCAGAGAGCTGAAGTCAATTAGGGAGTTAAACTGTGAAAGATTTGACCTGATGTCATTTATATCTCGAGTCATAATTAACACTTAAAGTTCAACTCTATAGCAATTTTCCTTTAATAACACTTAAAACCTACACAGAGCTGAAAGAATTGCACAAGACATGATGAAGGATGACTTGAGTGCATGCCTGGATTTCTGCATTAGTAATTAAGCCTCAAAACACCTTTGTGAGGCCTATGGGGAGAATCATTTCTCTCCAGTTTCTCCTTTGAAGAGAAGCAGGGTTTACCCAATGGCTCCCCAAAGTCTCTGGCACCTGGAGATAAGGACAGAAGCTCTTTCAGGTGCTGAACACTCAGCTCAGCCAAGCTCCAGTCTTTTTGTCTTGCTGAATTTTTTAATTTTACCACAATCTTTAGAAATATCACGGACAAATTACTTGTCAAATGGCCTGGGCTTTCCAATTAAAATCTGTGCAAATGCAGAACCTAAGAATCTGTCACAAACACAGCTTCTGCCTCAAAGGTTTTCATATGGATGAAATATGAATCTCACTGAGGGAAGAAACTCTGAGAGTGAGACCTTGTAAGATGGGATTCAGCTCGCTGCAGATTCTTATGGTCAAGTTATAACTGCCCATAAACAGGGGGAAAAATGGAAGTGCTGACAAAACTTTTAAACTACAGCAGTGGAAATGGCGCCGCAATAATTTATAATCTACAGGCAGCTTTGGATTTATTATCACAATGACAAATGCACTGTCATTGTTAATAGGATATTTCCCAGCAAGGACTTCTTGTTATGCAAGCCAGGTTCACTATGTCATGCAGCATGATAGCAATAAAGTCTACAAGAATTTGTAATGAACTTCAATTACTAATAGATTATGGTTAATGGGAAATATGTGCAGTAAAGATATGGGTTTTTATATGCACCTTCTGGTACTCTACAAGGCAATGATTTATGCTACAATTTCTGTTAACACTCTCCAGTATGAAAAAAAAAAAGCCTAAATTGGTGGAAAGCCACTCCATCCATAACAAATATTTAAGATAATTTTGCACATCATGTAAATGAAGATGTAAAATTAGATATTAATCCGTTTCATTTTAGCATTTGTATTTTTATTAAAAATGAAGACTTTGCCCTGCTGTGTAATGACATTAAAAACCCTATCATGGGCTGCAAGCATGAATTACCCCAGTGCAGGAGTGGTGACAGCAGCCGAGCCGTGAGCGCATTTGTTCAATTTGCTGTAGTAATTAACGGAGCAGTGAGAATATTTTTCTATGTATGATTTAAAGTAACAGCCCTGGAGCTGCCTGGGCAGATGTGTTTGGTGTGGAGGGACACGTGGATGAAGCCTGGGCTCTTTGGAGGGGTTCAGCCTTTTCCTCCCCCCTGTGGCTCCCCCCATCCTTTCAGGCATCGCTCCAAAGCCGTGCCTCACTCATGGACATGGGGCTATTCCCTCCCCTGCACAGCAAACCTCCCACGGGAATTCCTTTGGGAAACAATCACCTGCCACAGGCTCTCCTTTACTTATCAGAGGGACACAGGCCCAGCTGTTTGCCTGTTGTTTCAAAATACTCCCTCCTCTTCCTCCTCCTCCCTCCCTCCTTCCAGCTTTTTTCTCCTGTACCTGCATAAGAATCTGCATATTCTGGGTTTATGTGCTCATGAAATGAAAAGAAAAAGGAAAATCTCCCAATTTAAAAACAAGTACTGCTCGTGTTTGTCTTGGAGAAAAACATGGAGATGCAATATGAAGGATTGTATTTACCCAGGGTCACATTTCATATTTAAAAGATATATTTAGCCAGAAAGAGACACCAACGCATGAAGTGCTTTCAGGATAATTTCTGGCATATTTTTAATACAGGTATCCTGAAGCCAAACTTGATCCCATCAATATTGTGCTGGGTTAATACCATTGCTCTCAATGAATCTCTGTAGAAAGCCTATAAATTAGTTTTTTAGGGATGCAAGCCAGCAAAATATGGAATTGGGGTTTGACCTTTTTACAAGGTTTTTAGTGAGAGCATAAAGGGAATGGCTTCAAACTGACAGAGGGCAGGTTTAGGTTAGAGATTAGGAAGAAATTCCTGAGGGTGATGAGGCCCTGGCACAGATTGCTGTGCAAATACCAGGCCATGGACAAACTGTACTTTCCACCCCTGCTGTGGAATAGCAGTGTCTCACTGTACAATTTAGGGCAATTCTCACATGAAAATGTGGTTCTCCAGTCTATTAGAAAGTTGTTTGACAGATTTACAAAATGTACTTCGGTTTTTATGGTAAAATGAGCATAAAATTGTGCTTCCCCACACTCATTTCCTTCTAAATAATACTTAAAGTACTTGCTTCTTGAAAATGTGTGAATGTGTTATAAATTTAAAATTAAAAGTAATTTACCCCTTAAGGGTGCTCTGCTGATTCAGTTTTCCCCCAGTCCCCTAACACAAGCTCTTGCAAGATACAAAATTGAGTTTATTGCATTTTCCCCCCTCCCAGTTTTTAATGAAATTCTCATCAGAAGTAAAACAGGGGAAGAAGCTCTCTGTGCATTCACACTGTATATTTGTGTGTGTGTGTGTGTGTGTGTGTGTGTGTGTGTGTGTGTGGTCAAATCCTCCTCTGTTCTCTCCAGATCAGCTCTGCTGCTTCTCATCTTTCCAGCTCTCTCCCACATTTTCAGGCCAAGCCTCCTCCAAAACTGATAAAACCCCTTTTTCTCATGTTTTTTTTTTTGGTTTTTTTTTTTTTTTTTATATATATTTTTTGGTTTTTTTTGTTTCTTTTTGGTTTTTTTTTCAAGTCTGATAAACAATAAAACAGCAGGATCTTCAAGGGCATCTTAATGGTGAGTTTTGTTGCTGGATTAGTGGTTTTTTGTTTTGTTCTGGCATTTCTGTGGCTCCCTGAGATATCTCACCCCTGACAGGGTTGATGTGGCAATATTCAGCAGTCACCTGCTTTGCAAGCACCATCTAGAAAAGGTCACTGACAGCCTAAAAGAGCCACGAAAATAAATGTAACTTTAATTTGTTTGCCATTAGAAATGCGTGCAGCAATCTGTTCTAATGGGCAATTTTCTTTCATTCCTGCTCTGGCATGTGACCACAGCAGCTCACAGATATACTGAGGTCTTCTAATGCAGGAGCCTCTGCACAGAACTGGGTAAAGTGGTAATAGATTTTGTTCTGTCCAACAGAGGATTATAATGGAAACATTCTAAAATCCACCAGAATTAACATTTGAGCACCAGGAGAAATTTGTGTTTCAAATAACTTCCCCCAAAATAAATATAAACAGCTATTACACCAAATATGATCTCTTGAAACCACTTCAAATGATTAATAATCTATATTGTATCAGAAATGTGTGTGCAAAAATAAAACATAATTCCTTGCAGCTAAAGTATTACCTAAAGCAAACCATTTCAACACTGAATCAAATTATTTCAATGGCAGAAATCACACCTGTCTCAGGGGATAAATCGAGTATTCAGGCTGTTAAATCCATTCAAGCGACTCTGTTGTATCCCACCATGAATTGTGCCTTGTAGAGAGAAAACAGTTCTGAAAACTATAAAATCATTTAGCAAAACAAATGCATCAACCACATGGAGAAGAGGCTGAGGAGGTGAAACCCCTTCTTGCTGAATATCTTGTATAGTGAATAGATTTACCTGACACGATGCCATTGAAAATGAAAAAAAAAAAAAATGCTGCTGGAACAAGTCATTTTAGTATCAAAGTTTATTTTTACATTTTCCTTAGTACAAAGCTCACAGGCCAGAGGAAGTCTGGGACCAGAAGCATCGTGTGGTTAATGAAAAGCACAAAAGAAGCTCTATGTGACTACAGCAGCTGATTCCTAACAAAGACTTTGCATCAGAGCTCACCACTGCAATCCACCTCCCCAGGACATTTGTTACCAACCCTGTGCCTCAAACATCTTCCCTTGCTTCCCTCCTGTAGTGCCACTGTGGACCTGGCACACAATTTGTTCTGCAGCTACATCATAAAGTAAAACTACAGAAAGGGGAAGCAGTGCCATTAAACAGAGATGCCTGCAGAGGCAGGAGCAGGCAGCTATGGGACATGCAGGTGTGGGGCCACCCTCACAGCAGCTGCAGGTATGAGATCCTGAAATCACAAGCTCAAGAAATCCCATCAAAGATCCACCCAATGCTTGGTCATTCAGAGCCTGCACTCCTGCCAGCTGCACCGAGAAACTGCAATTTGCTTGTTTAGTCTGTAGAGAGTTTTTAAATGAAGGTGGTGGAACCACATGTAGTTCTGGATTATTCCTTAGGAAATGGTTAGGTTTCTGCAGTGCCTGAGAGTTATAGCTGATTACACAACATCTGTATGATAAAGCACAATTTACTGCCTAGTGAGTTAAACATTCGTAGATTAGTGTGGAATTAATCAAGTATTAAAGCTCACTTATAGAAACAGATGTTAATACTGATTTCTTAACAAGCTCCAAAAATTATTATGAGTGCTAAAGTAAATTAAGCCATTTCTAAAAGATGAAAAAATGCATTTCAGCTGTTAAGAGTTTATATTTCTTTGCTTTGGTTAAGAAGAAGAGGTTAACTCATGGCTCAATCACTATTACATCCAGGTTGTTATTGAAAAACACCTTCCCATCTCTGATTTCACTGCACCCAGGCTTTCTTAGCTCCTCCATCAGCTGAAGCTTTAGTTCAGGAGGGGCAGCTTTAGCAAAGTCAAGTGTTTCTGTCAGGAAATCCAGCAAGAGCTCCCCATCTTTGTCCCCTTCAATAAAGCAGCTGGTTATGTCCATGTGGGATGGGAGCTCGTAGAGCTGGTACTTCATCCCAGCTGAATCCAGCATCCTTAGCAAGTCAGCAGAGGAAACATAAGAGCAAAGATCTTCCAAAGGGAAGGAAGATCCATACTTCTTCCACAGTGTTTCCCAGCCACTCTTTCCTAAGAGATAAACCACCAGAAAAACACTCAGAGTTAAGGAAAAACACAATTGGAAAGCAGTTTGGATTGTCTGGGGTTTTTAGCAGTTGCCACCATGGCAAGTGGGATCTTTCCAGAGCTGGGATGTGTCCTGGGGCAGGGTGGAGCTGGCTGCCCCCCTGCAGGTTTGGGGGCTGCAGGGGTGGGTGGGCACCTACCCTGGAGCTCCAGCAGCCCTCCTCGAGCCTCCAGCTGAGGCCAGCGCAGCTCACACTTGTGTACCTCTTCTCAAGAGACATTTTATAAAGCAAACCAGCTGGGCAAGCTGAAAAGTCCCCACATACATCTTCACATCTTTCTTTTCCCCCAGCCTGGATCTCTGCTTTGGTATTTCTACTGTAAATAATTTTTAGAAGGATTACTCAGTGTGAAAAATGCATATTTTATGATTGGCTATTCCCAAATATTACAATGAATATTATATATGTAATGTTAGAGAGTTCTGCTGTATTAATTTTCTTAAGTAGTGTTTTAAATATAGTTTTAAGTTCCAACATAATGTTAAAATAGAGACTATGTATGTGGGGGGAGGTTTTTTTTTCAGAATGAGATACTCGCTTCAAGGAACGCCTAAATCTTCCAAAGGAGAGGAATTTATGGCTTCTTATCAGAAGAAACTAATTTCTTCAGGCCTTGCTCAGACTCAATAAAGCCAGGGGATTAAAGGAAACAGTTGACATACACCAGAGTTTCTTGTTTTAAATAGAATGTATGCATAACCATGAAGGATATATGAATATGCAACAAGTGTATTGTTTTAAGGGTGATTCCTTTGTTCACAAGGGATGCTTTTCATGACTTAGTATCCAAGAGCATCCAGACGTCCGTAATTCTTTGCTTTTTATTGTGTTGTAACTGTCCTAACTCTAAACTTTATTACTCTATTTGTATTATTATTTTTATAACCATTTTATTATTATTAAACTTTTAAAATTTAAAAAGCCAAGTGATTGACGTTTTTCACACTCAGAACGACTGGACAGGATGAAAACAATTTTGAGCCTAATGAGCAGCTCTTGAAAATTCTGTGCGCTGTATACAACAATAATTCTCCCCGGGTGCTAAAACCAGTTTCTCGTGGTTTTGCAGTTGCTTTATCTGCAAACAGTTATTTATAGTCAAATAAACAGTTTGGTGTTTAGAAGAGAAGCACTAATTGCAGGAAATGTGCTGGTGTCAGTGCTGTGTCACTCGGGGCAATTATCCCATACCCGAATGCTGTAATGGCTCTCGCAAGGCTCAGCACATGGCTCTGCTTTGGCTGCGGGTTGTGGCAGCAGCTCCACGGCCCTGCACATCCCGGAGGTGGCAGGAACTCCACAGCCCTGCACATCCCGGTGTGAGGAACTGCATTGACTTGTTTGTTCATCAAAAGTATGAAATTAGGATAAAAGGGGGGAAGTCGGGACATGGAATTTGCAGGCTTGACTGGTAACCACAAACAAAGATTGTGAAAGATTTTGCAGGACTGGCTGGAACTGATAACCGCAGTGGAAGGAGACTCACCACCCCCACTTGTGAAACCCATTGTTGCTGGAACTGATAACCACGGTGGAAGGAGACCCATCACCCCCACTTATGCAGGATAAAAAGGGACTGAAGAGAAGGAAAGGTTGTCAGCTTTTGGCGGAACACAGGCTCCGCAGCTGCACCCAGCGCTGTTTGCTTGCTATCGCTTGCTGTAATTAATAAAATTATTAATTGATCTTAAAAGGCTGAATCAAATTATTCGCCTCAATTTATAACACCGGAGCAGCTCCACAGCCCCTGCACATCCCGGAGGAGCCAGGATCTCCCCAGCCCTGCACATCCCCGAGCAGGAGGGGCTCAGCCTGCACCGACTGACCCCAACCCTCTGCTGCCAGCCCTGCTCCCGGGCTGCTCTCAATTAACACACCTGATGTGTCTGTGTTGGGGTGACGTTACCTTTTGTGACATCAGCTTTGTTCTGACGGTCTTTCAGTAACTCCTTTTGCTTCAGCGCTCATTTTCATGGCACTTCTTCCTTCCCTTCTCTATTCTCGTTTTCCTCAAGGTTTTCCCCTTCTTTTGCTCTCTGCTGTTATGAGTCCTGCTCCTCTCTCCCACTTTTTTGTCGCCCCCAGCAATTTCTGCTCCATCTGGTCCAGAGAGGACTTCAAATACTTTTCATGAACTCAGAACTGTAATCATTTTAATTTTGAATAGGCACACATTCTTTCCTGTATTCACATTTTATGAATATCCAAAGGGACATGTTAACCAACTGGAAAAGAGTTTCAATTAACTATATGCAGGTAATCAGCAATAGTCTGATACTATGATCTATTCTCATTCAGCCACAGAACATGAATACGTTTATAAAAATCATTTCAAATACAGATTTCTTGCTGTAAACTGCTTGAAAACACTTCAAACCAAATACATTTGGAGGAAAAAAGCCGTTTAATAAATTCAGGTCAGAAGTGTCACTTCAGAGTGGACCCTTCATGAACAAAATAAAAGGAACTTAATCACATTTGCAGAGGTGGACAAATTCAACGAGAAATTAAGCTTAAACCTCTGAACAAATTATGCTTAACATAGCTTTTGGAGTTGCTAGATGTGACTGTTTACACAGCTGAAATTTCCACAGCTTTTGAGGCAAATTAAAGGCTTTTTAGAGTCAAATTAGGCTCCACCACTGCACTGTCTCTGTCATACCTTGCCCACAGTATTAAAAGGTTGTCATTTACTCTGCTCCAACATTTTCCTGCTGGATTGACCTCAGAGCATCTCTGTGAGATCTGAAGCTGCCTGAGAATGCTGTTTTGTACCCAAAATGATGATATTAAGGAAATGGGCAGTTTGAAAAGAAAATGAACCATATGTGCACCAACACCTGCTGTATGGCACTTCCGAGCCCCCCGCAGCCATTTGCTTAATGCCACAAGTCTCTGGGAGAGAGAAAATGCAGTGCCCAGCCTGGAAAGCCTTTTCCAGCCCACAGCAGAGGCTGAAGGGGCTCCTGGGAGTGAGAGCTGCAGGTGGAGCCTCTCCTGCTGCAGGGCCTCCATCACTGGACAGGCTGTTAAGTGGGGAAGGGCAGTGAAAGATCTTTTGTGCCCACGATACGGGATTTTGGCTCATAAATCCTCAATCCTTACGACCCACACAGACAGTGGTCAGGTTTCAGGGGATGTCTGCTCACCTCTGTGGCCTTTCCTACACACAGGAACCCCAAAGGTCCTCAGAGCCCTTTCCTGACTGAGCAGCTCTCACCTGACACCAGGATAATGAGGAGCTTTGCCTGTGGCTCCAGGAGGCTGTGGAAATACCGGATAGTTGCTGGGATATCTTTCACATAGTAGAGCATCTGGAAAAAGCAGAGATGCTTAGAGACATACAGTGTCATGCTGGTGACTATTATAACACTGTTTAAAAGAACCAAACGGGGGCAATCCTGAGAGAAAAGCAGGGACAGTGAGGCACATGAGGAAGGGGTGGGCAGTGGGTTCCCACTGCAGGCTCAGGGCTCCCATGCCCTGCCTGCTCTCTGGCACTGCCAGGCCTGAGCTCATGTTATTCAGCAGCCTGAGATAAAGATATTTGCCTTTCTTCAGTGAAGGTTTCAGTGAACTTGGAAATAGAAAAGCAATTTCATGGAGAGGACAAGGAGCTTTTGAAGACACTAGCTAAAATATATTCTTAGTTGACTGCCACCCACAGCCTGGTTAATAGGACTACTGTGCTCAAAGCTGCTTTTCATTTTTGCAGTTCATTTATGCTAAAGCACTTCAAATTACTGGGAAGTAAACTCACCTTTCTTCCCCTAAGAGTGGATAATGAGGTCACATACTTCGTGCATACTCTTAACAACTGAGTCTTTGGCAGCATTTACTTTGCAGAGACTCTTACCTGGATCATGTGAATGAAGTCCCATTTTTTAGTTTTCTTTTCTGCATTCATTCGACTTTCATATTCATGAGCTGTCTCCTTGTGCCAGGTAAATTTTATGTTCTCCAGGTTTGATGCCTGAGCCACATGCTCTGAAATAGAGAAGAAGGCAGGAGAGAGTTATCTCAATTGCAAATATGGGGCTGATTTCCACTCAGAGCTTTAATACATCCAAAAGCCCTATTTAGGTAGAAAGTTTTGGTACCAGTTTAACACAACAGTGGAATATCTTAAACCTTGAGCCCATATGTGAGGAGGAGACTGTAGAGGCTTTATAGGACAAAATCTTAAAAGAGTCTGTTGCTTTTCCCTTTTCTGCCTCATTTTGGCTCCTCTGGTTTTACCTGAGCTAAAAAAAAATAAAAAATAAAAAATAGTAATTTCTTCCCCGTGACTGGCTCAAGGTGAATTAAAAGATGTTGGCTGGGACAGACTGTTATGAGGCCATGAGCAGCACATTTCATGGTGAATAGGAGGACTGATGGCCCCAGCACTTACGTGCCACAGAAAACCCACATGGCTGAGCAGGTCAGGCCACGGTGGAGGATTTTCCCCAAATAAAACCAGGTGCTCAAGGGTGGATCAAAGCAGGGGTTTCTTGAGAAGAGAAGCACAATTTAAAGGTTGAGAAGGGCAGAAAAAGCAAATGTATTCTTCTAAATTTGTGTAACTAGGATGGTAGGAGAGGGAAGGAGGTTTGCTCCAAGAGCAAGGACCCTTCTCTTGACATTCAGTGGCTTCTGTGTTTAAACAATTTTTCAGAAACCCACAGTTCTGACCAACTGCTTCAGGCAAAAGGGATGACAGTGTTTGAAAGCAAAGAGCTTTAAGGAGTGACACATGGAGTGTCTTCAGACCTCAATTCAATGCACATCAGCAACTGAAGGAAACAGAAATCTGGAGAAGTGGATTCAAAGAATAAATTACACTGAGGGCCTGGCTCATCGCTGCATCCCCTCTCTTTTTATGGGAGGAAAATGGAGAGATAATTTCATAATGTAGGGAGTACTAATGTCCATCTGCTGGCATATGGAGCTCATCTCCCTGCCTGGCACTCAGGATTGCTCCAGGACAAAGCAGGCTCTGGGTCAGCTCCTGTGCTTCACTGGAGTTAGCATCAATTTAAAACTTACATGGCCCAAAGGCAGGCTGAGCCTGAGCTACAGAGCCCAGTTTGCTAAAATCAGTGTCTTTACACCACTAACAACAATGTTCCTCCTTCTGGGCTCTGATTTGGACACGTCCCCATCAGGCAGATGAGAAATGCTCCTTCAGGGCTGATCTCCTCTCTTCTGTGGCTGGAAAAGGGCCACCCCTTTCAGCTGCTGCCATTGTTACTCTGTGAGCTTCCATTTATCAGCCACTGGCCCCAGAGCTGGCAGCTCAGATTTAATTTGCTGTTCTACACTCAGAAGCAGCTCTTACCCCCTCACCAATAGTCTGGGGCAATCTGGTTCAGTTTAATTGTTGGCCTGTTCTGCAAGGAGGAGCTGGGAAGAAAACTGAATTGCTTTCCAGGCTGGGCCTTCAAAGTCCAAATTTTTGGAAGTGCAAATTCATTATGGGATTGTGGTAAATTTCTGCCTAAATATTCATCTCAATCCATTATGAAAAGTTTTCCTGCCTTTTCCCTGGGTTCATCCTGGATTCTTTTCCCAGTCAGAAGCTGGCTGTGTACATGATGGGTGCCATCAAAGCTGCCTGCAGCTGTGCTGGTGATGCAGCTGGCTTGTGGGGCCACCAACACCCCAACCATGGCCACCAAGGGATCCCCCAGGAGTGCAGGAAAGGCACAGCTTGCCCATGAGGAAAGAGAAACCCGAGTTTGCCATCACTGCACATCCCAGTAAGGGGTTTCTCTCATGAGCTTGGCTGCTCCTTCCCATGGAGAAAGCATTTGGCGAGGCAGAAAACATAACTGCTGAATCCTCAGAGGTGCAGGTAATGTTTTTAATTCTCTACAGAAAATCTTAGGCCTCAGAAACCTAATTAATGGTAGCTACTGGGGACATGATTAATTGCCAAATAAGAGAGTTTAAAGAAAGAAATTCAGATGAATATTTAATTTCTGGTTTAGCATAAAACTTAAAATAAGGACAACATTTTATATTTTCTTTAACTTTCTTCTGGAAAGAAACTCACTGCAGTAGGATAGGACTGCCAGTTAATTGGTGGTAGATGGTGGGACCACTGGGAAGATTCAGAGCAAATCCAGTCCAGTGTAACCCAGACAGAACAGAAATTCTTTGTTCAAGTGCACAAACTGTCTTACAAACAGAGAAGATGCTCTGGTGCCCACCCTTCACCATTTCAGTCTGCAGCAACATAAGAGCACCAGGGATTTTGCACAAAGCATCTTTTAAAGCATCAGGTCTGTGTTAAATTGAGAAAGATCAAAAAAAAATAGGTTTGTCCTGGGAGTCTTTGGTGCTTCCAGTGATTCTGAGCTACCTCACTGGTTTTTGGGGTTTTTTTCCCCTTTGACTTCCACAAGCTGATTCACACTGGGAATGCTTCATTTTTAAGGACTTCAGGAAGAGCAAGATTGGAGATTTACAGTGTGGTTTTACAGCCTGGTATTGAGTATGGTTTGGAGCATTTCCAGCAAGAGACTCAGCTGATGAGGTTCATTCCTTGCTGCCACATCCATTCAGGATGGCTCTCCACCAGGTGTGCTCTGCTCAGGGCTGGGGTCACCTCCCCAACACCAGGATCACCTGGAGGTGGATCCTGGGAGGCTCTAATCCAGTGATAACCAAACCCTGCTGTAGGGCAATTTGATCAAAGTACCCTGGTTAACACTCAGTCCTCCTCAGAAAATGTTCCATTTTCCTTCATGGATGCTGCTTAGACCTTTGGGCCAGGGGAAGGAGAGAAGCTCTGAGCCCCAGAGCACACAGAAAAAGTCTTTCCTATCACTCCTGCCTTCCTTTATATGTTTTCTAATTCAAAGCTTGGTTACTAATTTAGTGCCCCACTGTGAGGTTTAGGTATTTGTTGGATACGATTTTTAAGATGTGAGAGAATTACCATGAGACACTAAAATTTTCCCTTTGATGCTGAGGAAGGATCCTGATTCAACACAAGTCGAAGTGGAAAAACTTTCTGAAATGCTGGGATTTCACTCCATTCCCATACAATCACCCTCACTTCCCAGCTTGTTTAGTTTTTAAAGTCTGTCTAGGCAAGCATCTGCCATGCAGAGTTCTTTGCAGTGTGAGAGACTAAGATTTTAATGAGTGAACATCGTTGAGAAGCAATGATGGCAAAAAAGCATGAAACTTTGAATTTTTCAGCTTTAAAGAGACAGTTCTGATAAGAAGGCATTTGGACATAGGGTCATCCACCTTTCAACACTTTTTGATGCATGTAAAATAACTAATGTAAATGTAATTTATTTAATGTAAAAATACCTTTGTACTTGGAGATCTGTTCAGCACTTGGTTCTATCACATCGTTGTTGATGGTGACCCCAGGATATCTGGCTCGTATTTTTGAGAGGATCTGCAAGTCCATCTCACCTAAAGAAGCAAAACAAAACAGAGAATGAAAACAAAGCTCAGGCAAAGGAAATCTCCACCATCACACCCCCAGCTTGGCAGATTGATTTCTGCCATTTATGTACTGATGCACCACACAGGTCCAAGCAAGCTGCTTTGTATTCTCAGTAGGTTGTAACTGAAGATTGAGCTCTAGGATTTAAGAAAAATGTGAATATCAGTCCCACTTTCTTAATTTCTCCCCTCTGACTGGCACCACCAGTGCCAAGGGAAAACCTGACACGGTTATGCTTGACCTCTCTTTTTCTGGCCATGGTCAAACCTCGAGGGGGAGATCCCACACGACTCCCATGGTGCCAGTTCTGATGGCTCCAAGTCACCAGCAAACCTGGCAGGACCTCTCAGGATTCAGTAGAAGCATTTTTAGCCAGGCACCTCACTGGTTACAAGGTCATGTGGGGGAGGGAAAGGGAATATGTGTTTACACTGGAATCAGAGACAATACTCATATCTGTTTGTCTTTAGTGTCCTGTGACTTTTCCCAAAAGAATGATGAATAGAGAACATACCATTTGTGTTTAACTAACCTTTGTTTACAGAATACCCCAGAGATTCCTGTATTTCATGTTTTTGTTGAGGAATAGTTCTCTCTAAACACTGTTCAGGCCAGCTGTAATTATTTTATTGATGTATGTACTGGTAGATCCAAGATTTCAAAATTTAAAAATAGCTCCATAATTCTCAGCCATCTCACCCCATCTGCAGTGTAGGAAACTCAGGGGGATGATATTTCTGACTGAGGCATGGGTCCAGGGACAATATCCTGCTGGCTTGCTCAACTTTCTCCAACCTCTGCTTATTGTGCTTGGATAGATTTTAGGTGGAAAAAATAACAGCAGAATAAATGAGGGTAAGAAAGAGTGAAACAGAGTAACTACAGTGACTGATAGATCCAGGGGTCGTATTATAAGTAAATATTGAGCTTTGTCCTGGAAGATTTACTCGTGCTCACACAGAACTCCATGTTATAAAACTCCCTACAAATGAACAAACTTTTGCACTGAATGGAAGACCACCCTGATGGCCAGACAGGCCCTTGCTGAGTGGCTGTGGAAGGAGGAACTGCACAGCCTCTGCCCACCCTCATCATTTTCAGAGCCCTGGACTCCCACCACTTCAGCATTGGCTCCATCCTGCAGAATATTTGAGGAAAAGGAAAACACTGGCCACTAAATTGCTCATTAGTGCCCAGAGGACACAATATACAAAATGAGCAAGAGTTGCACTTTCTCAGACTTACATGTCTTTCTTAAAGCAACCAGCAACACCAACATTCCCATGCCATCTCTGGAAGCACGTTCTTTGAGGGAGGGAAATTGAATTTCTGAGGCAGCAGAAAGAGCTGCAGCTTTGCTATCACTGCAAGCCCTGTACTCTGTAGTCTGCCATGGTAAAATCTGGGAGCACAGAACTTGTAATTAACTACTGATATAGTTTGATTTTTAGTTGCTTTACCAACTTTCCATAACATGATTAGTCCTTTGAAAAGGCTGTGCAGGTCCTGATTTAAAAAACAAAATTAAAAAATTGAATTTTGTATTTTCATATGGAAATATGCTCTTGTGTGGCCAAATCACCCTTGTACTGTTTTTTACCAAAAAACCCACCCCTTTGATTCATAATTTATTCCACAGCCTTAAATGACTTCACTTAGCTCTTTTATATGCAAACAAGTGTCCCGAGGCATTTTACACTCAGATCGGTGGCAGCTTGCATTATCAACAATTTGGCAATTAGGCTATCCGAATTATTTAAACTCTCCAACACAATTACCTTTTAAAGGCTACCACTATGTTCACCATTAAGTTTCTAATTAAACATTTTATGTAACGGGATAGTTTATAGCCCAGTTGCTACTTTCTAGCAGCGCTGATGACTTTTACGGTTTTCAAAGGTACAGAGTGCGGCGCGCTGGAGTGTGAACGCAGTAAGGCACCGTGTTCGGGCAGGTGGGATGGGATGGGATGGGATGGGATGGGATGGGATGGGATGGGATGGGATGGGATGGGATGGGATGGGATGGGATGGGATGGGATGCTGCAGTTAATGGGTTCTTGCCTCCCGAGGTGCAAAAGCAGAGAGGAAACACTTTCCTTCTGTGCCTCCTCCCAACAAAGCGCAGGGGCGGGTGGGGTCGGGGCAACAGCTCCATCACTGCCCTCGTACAGCAGCCAGTATCGGCTGGAGGGATGTGGGGATCGGCTCCCTCCCGGCCTCACAACGGCCCGTGGGGAGAACCAACCAGTGAGCAGGTGGGGTTGGGTGATTTGGGGATTTTGACATCACAAAGTGATGTACTGATTGATGGCAAGCTGGACCGTCTCTGGCCGGGGAGTGAAGTACTGCACTAAGTAAAGTGTTCCTGTTAAAAACATCTTCTTCCTTTCCTTTCCTTTCCTTTCCTTTCCTTTCCTTTCCTTTCCTTTCCTTTCCTTTCCTTTCCTTTCCTTTCCTTTCCTTTCCTTTCCTTTCCTTTCCTTTCCTTTCCTTTCCTTTCCTTTCCCTTTCCTTTCCTTTCCTTTCCTTTCCTTTCCTTTCCTTTCCTTTCCTTTCCTTTCCTTTCCTTTCCTTTCCTTTCCTTTCCTTTCCTTTCCTTTCCTTTCCTTTCCTTTCCTTTCCTTTCCTTTCCTTTCCTTTCCTTTCCTTTCCTTTCCTTTCCTTTCCTTTCCTTTCCTTTCCTTTCCTTTCCTTTCCTTTCCTTTCCTTTCCTTCTCTTTTTTCCCCCCAAAGAACAGTTTCCTTTGGAGAGCAATGTTCCTGCTCTGTCACACTGTTTTATAGCTAATGCCAGCCATTTACATACAATTACATTATGGAAGAGAGACTGGCAAAACTAAGCTTAGTCTTTGGTGATGGTACAACTACAGCATCTAAACTAGATTAATTGTTCATACACAATTTAAGTGTGGTGACTTAATGGGCAGAGAAGGAAACATAGGTTTTAATTATGGGGGCACTTCAGCAAGAATTTAATGAAAAGAAGCCACTTGATCTTACTGGTATTGTTTTTCCACTCAGTGAGTGTCAGATAAAAGACTTCTTATTTGTGGTTTCTTCTAGATTTCCTCTGGAGCTTATGCTCAGCTCCAGTGTTTTGGGGGTCAATAGCTCCAGGAGGAGCTTGTACACTGATGGTGGTCAGCAAACAGAGCCAAAGCAGAGCTCAGCCATGGCTCTTACATGGCAGTGATGGGAGTTAGCACCTCAATAAAGTTACAGGGGAAATATTGTAATGCAGGTAAAATTGCAATATTCTGATAAATATAAGATATTATTTTGTTTGTGATTTGGGTGGGGTTTTTTGCTGCTTTTTTTTTCTTGTTTTGTTTTCTCTTGTTTTATTTTTGTATAGAAAACCTATGAGCAGTTAAAGTTTCTCTCTGCCTTTGAGGAGTGATGGTGTAGGAGAGGTTTTTGTGGAGGACATAGAGGAATCAGAGTGGGGAGGCACAAGCTGTTTTCAGATAATGTGGTCACACACCAATTAACACCACCTGTCCCCTGGAGCTGACTTATCAAGGAAAGACTTATTTCCCATTCTGCTCCTTTTGCAATTTTTAGTCCTCTATTCTCTAAAAAAGAAAAAGGAAAAAACATTTCAGTATTGAAGTCCATACATACCTGCTCCACCACCAACACTTAAAACGTTGATTGCAGACTTCCCATTTCCAATACTGAAAAACATTATTTATACATTTTAGGAGAGCTTCCCAGTAGAGAGTGCTCCATGCATGATGTGAGACACTGGAGATCCCACTAAGACTAAAATTTGTAGGGAAAACCCAAATGTAATATGTGTGTACATAGGCACACCTACAAGTGGGCAGGAGGGATCAGATTCAGGACTCTTCCCCTTTGGACATTCAAGATTTCAAATTATTTTGGCAATTTGTAGAGGTGGCATTTTGCTTCTATTATGAGGGAATATAAGCAGAAGCAAGAACACACCTTCTCTGTGTCTGTGCTCAGAGAGCCCTCTGGGTCTGGACCAGCAGCTTAAATATTATTTGTAGAAGTTCTGCATTATGCACAATGGGGAGCGCAAGGAGAGAGTGTAATGCTCCTAAAATCCCTGAGTGAGGCTTTGGCAGGGCCATCAAGCCCTGAGAAGAGCCTCCCCAGAGCCAGGATTTGATGCTGGCTGCCTTCTCCCAAGCCAGCCTGCAAAGTGAGGGGTCCAGCAAAGGACACAGGCTGGCAGGCAAAGCAGGAGCATGATCCAGCCATCCTAGAGAAACCCGAAATACTACCTGAAAATCTCGCTTTTAAAAAGCTGCCTTCAAACAAGTTTGATGCTAGAATGCAGTATCTGTTACAGCATTTCAGAGCTGACTCAGGGCCAGCTGTGTTTGTGTGCGAGGAAACAAAGCAGCCTTGTCTCCTCCTGGCCAGGCAGCCTCCATCCCGCAGAGCCACCATCCAGAGCCGTGTGTGCAGTTCTCCAGCCAAACCCTATCAGAGGCCAACAGACAGAGCAGGGAACAGCAATCTGCCTCTCCAGGCAGCCCCCCGAGGCCTGGACCATGGCTGTCCCTCAGCCCAGGGTGGTCACCTCGCTGTTACCTGGCGATCACGTCCTGCAGCCGCCTCTCCACGAACTCCTGCATGCTCTGGTGCTCCGTGGACCTCTCCAGGAAGAGGCGGAATGCCTGGACGTATCTGTCAAGGTCAGCCAGCAAACTCCTCATGGGTGAAGCCATGCTGGGAGGGTGCAGGAGGGGACAGGCTGCTCCCTGCAGCCCTTCTCTCAGGGCTAGAGAAGAAATGAAAAGTGCTGGAGGGGAAAATCCAGCCTGCGGCCGGACTTTGCTCCACGTTCCCTGCTGCTGCCTCGGATTGTTACACAGCCCTGCGATAGAAGCTGTAAATGAAGTCCAAGCAACAAAGGGTAATTTATCATCTTTAATCTGTGCAGAGCAAGTGCCAGCATTTTTTAACTGCGCTGACACAGTTTTCTGTTTAAACACAGTATAAGGCTCTTCAGATGGCTCTTAAATAAAAAAAAAAAAAAAAAAAAAAAATTCCCCTCTTTTGTGAAGGCATGGAGAGGCTCCAAAGGCTGGGTCTGGATTAGAAGAAAGTGCAACACTCATCTCCAGAGACACTGGCAGATGTCTCTATCTGTTTTTTTAATCTTTTGATGTCCTTAAATGGAATGCTGATGGTGGGGTGAAAACAACAAAAACCTTATAAATGCACTTTATTTTTCTAGTTCCTCTGAAGATAATGGTACAATTCCCATGGGTTAAGTAGCTAATTCACCAAAGCCATGTGAGTTACTGGAATACATATTGTGCTAAACCAGGCTTACGGGCAATCGGGAGTGGGGAAGGCAAAGTGTGTTACCAGGGAAGTGTCAGACTGTACCTTAAAAAGTGCACAAAGGTGTCTTTATCCTCTCTTAAACTGCAGTTTAAGTTCATCACATCTTGTCCTACCTGGCAAGGAGAAAGGGGAACCCCCTCCCTCCTCAGGGGCCCCACACTGAAGGACGCACTGCATTTCTTTGGTGTCTCTTACGGTCCCCTGTGGCTTTCCTGCAGAGGTTACATCCCAGGCACCTCTTGTTATTTTTGCAGTTCCCTTTGGACTGCCTCCAGCCAAACCCCATTGGTGCTGAAGTGCAGCACAAAACCCTCCTAGCCATTGCTTTTCCTGGCTCCCAGCACAGCTGGGATGATTTCCCTGGCTCCAGTGAGACCCTGCACCCCCTGCCTTCAGTCACCAGCATGACTGGAATTCAAATCATGGGCTTTTCCCAGACTGCTTCTCTGCTCCCTTTGAATTATCAATCTGGCCTCTGTTGTGCCCAAATCCCTCCCAGCTGCACATCAAATAACACAAATAATCTCATCCCTCCTTCAAACCATAAACAGAAACAAAAGCAACAGGCTCAGGTCCATATTTGCCATTGCCTCCCTTTCTGGCAGTGAACTTCTGACAGATTTTCTGACTGTGCAACCAGTTTTCCACCCACCCAATACCTGTCTCATCAAGACAACATCTTCCTCGCTTGTTTATGAGAATGTCATACACAATGGTGCCATCTCCTTCTCCCCTGACCACCCACAGAAAGATGGGCTTGGAAAAATTTCTTCCTGATAGATCCACATTGCCTGACCATCATCTTATTCTCTTTCTGGTGCAGTGAGGACTATTTCTAGGGACTATTTCTGGGGACAGCTCTCATGCTGAGTTGCTGTCCAGGTCCCTCTCCTGCCCCCTTTCCAATTACAACATCAGCTGCATGGCTTTGCCCATTTTCCTTCTCTGCCTGTGACAAAGGTAACATCCAAGTCATGACGTGTTTTGGTTTTGCAGCCCATGAACCAAATCTCCTCAAATCCCAAAGTCTCCTGCAGGAAGGGGCATGGTGAAGCTTGGTGACAATTCACCTCCTCAAGTGAGTGCTGCTACCAGAGCCCTTGGCAATGGCTGAGAATTCATAATCAATTAGCAATGCCTGATAATTGCTCTCCTTGTGGCAGTCCCAAAGACCAGTGGTGACCTCTGGAGCATGTCCCGAGGTTGATTTTCCACCCATAGTGCCTCCAAGGCAGACTGGCTTTGGTACGCTCCCTGCTCCCCACCTTCTCAGAGTGCAAGGATACTTTCAAGTGAAAAAAATAGCAAAACTGAGAATTTTAAAGAGCACTAATGAAAAACAAGCTGGCACAACACTGGTAACAAGTAGATGGGAGAGCTTTAAAAACTTTGTCAGCCTCTGACTGACAACCCCTCCTTGACCCAGATGAGCAGCACTCAAACAACAACATCTGAATTAACCTAGGGAATCCAAGTGGGAATTTTTCCAGAGATAGTAAGGAAGGAAAATCCTAGATATACCCTGGATGAGAATTACTCACTGCTAACCCACCCTGAAAACACAATGGTGTATTCTGTGTTTATCCATTCCTTTGCTAAGCCTGACTCCTTGCTTTTTATTTTAAGTGCATCAGGAGGCTTTGCTGTTTGACACTCATATATTTTTGCTACCTTCAATATTTAAAAAATAATATTGCAGCTTATAAGAGGAGATTTAGATAATTGACCCTTTTTTCTGTGCCTTCCTCTAGTTCCCATGATTTAATTTGCCAACATCCCCTGCTCAGCAGTCTCTAATGAGCAGCCAAGATTCATTTTAATGTTGGGTGCAGTTCAAGGAATTTGTCTCATTTCTTTCATTGTACTTTTGGCTGTTGGAATTTGCCCCATTTATGTATTTCATTCTGGGTTTTTTGGGGGGGGGGGTTTGGGTTTTTTTTTGTTTTGTTTTTGTTTTGTTTTGTTTTGTTTTTGTTTGGTTTTTGTTAGTTTTGTTTGGTTGGTTGGTTTTTGTTTGTTTATTTTCTGTTTGAATTGAGGCCAGCTAACTTTAAAGGAGTAAAGAGAAGGAAGAAAAGCATCATTTTCTGAATTAGGCTGATAGAAACTTGTAAGGTAATAAAGTTCACTCGGGCATGTTCCCTTCAGTGATAATCGAAACTTATCCGTGGCTCCCTAGAAAGATTGCGGAGTTTTGAAAGCAGACACTGTTTATGCTGCAGTTGCTTGATACGTCCCTGCTTTGTGCCAGCAGAGTGAAACCTTCTTTAAAGTCACCATAAAACCCTTTAAACCCTCCCTGTGAAGGCAGCAAAGTGATGGGGCAGTTTGGGTTTACCAGCGATCCGGGATCCCACTCGGATGGAATCACTCCATCGGCGCCAGCTCCCAGCAGCCCTCCCTTCCCTGGGCTGTTCTGTGCCCCTGGGGGTGTGGGGTGATGCTGAGAGCCCCTGGGATGTGCTCCCAGCCGGCCACCTCCCAATCCAGCCACCTTTCTGTGCATCCACCTTCCCGTCCAGGCACCTCGCACCCGTCCCATCCCGGGGCCCTGGCACGGGAGAGGCTCTGATGCTGGGGAAGGGTTGGAATCTTACACAGCAGCAGCTGCTGGGGAAGGAGCAGGCAGAGTTAGTGTCTCCCTGATTCTTAAGATTTTCTAAATCCTTCTGAGTTTACATTCTCTTAGAAAACTTTCTCACACAATTTTCTATAAACAACATATTGTTTTGCATTCCTTTATAGGAGTAGAGAAACTTGATATACTAATAGTTTGTCCAATGTCTTTGGAGAGGTGGCCCATTCACTCTCCAATCCACTGTCACCTTTAGAAAAGTATAAAGTTGAAGTCAAAGAATAAACTTTCTCCTTCACCTTACAAATAGCAGTAGCTCGCGTTGTGCTTTCACGTGTCCTATAACGAGTTAGAACCTCACAGGGCAGCAGCTGCCTGGAGAGGCAGGGCCAGCTCCAGCCCTGCCATATCCGTGTCCCCTCTCCGTGTGGTCCCCAGCAGCTGTCCCCCAGGACACACCTGGCACGGCCACCCTGCTGCAGGAACATCCCACAGAGCTCCATCCCTGTGGGAATTACAGCAGCGGTGAAAAATGAAGCCCTGCCAGTGGAAAATAGAAAATGCAGCTCCTGACAAATTGGAAACAATCGTCTCAGTGTGTGGCATGGGGTGATGGGCAGCATAATTTAGAGTTTGCCTATAGAACCCTTCCATTAGAGATAATTTTGCTTTTTTAGCTGGTTTTCTTGCCACCAGATATACTTCTTATCCCTTACTTTCCAGAGCTTAAGCATTTTCCAAGTTGTGTGCACCCTCTGCAGCCCTGTCAGGAGCAGTTTTATCCCAAGGAATGTAAGTTTGGATAAAACCATTGACCAGTGTCTGCTATCACGTTGTGTTCAGGGCACCACACATTTGCCCTATGTGTGCTTCAAATTATTCTTTGTTTCTCCATGTTTAGCAAGAAGGAATTTTTTTAAGTTAAATGGAGAAGTTTTCCTTCTGGAGTTAGATAGAGAAATGAACTGCTCAAGGAGAAATGAGCTGTTCACATGATAAAAGTCACATAAAATAATACCAGTAATATTAATAACGATGCTTTCAAAGGCACAGTTACAGGGAGAATGGCTGCAGTTTGACATTTAGCTGAGAGTTTACTCAAATGAAGATTTCATATCAACAGTTAAAATTGTTCAGCCAGAACAACGACTGTGTGTGAAGGCAACACCCACTGCAATTTTTTCTCACTCTGTTCACAGCACCATTTCCTCACCAGTTTGAGGGAATGAGATACAAAGCCCTTTATTAAAGACCTCACAGGAACAGCAATGCCACAGTAGTTATATACTATTTAAATATTACCATATTTTGTGATTCTGTGCTTCAGAGAGTGATGCCAAATCCACATAGACAGAATGGGGAGACTAGCAACAGTTTTGCCCTTTCAAATCAACAATCCTGACTTGTTTGCCCATAGGGGAGCTTAGGACTAGGTGTTCTCTAAGGCCCTTTTGAACCCAAACCGTTCTGTGGTTCTCTAATTCTATTACTTTATTTTCAAGGGGTGCTTTGAGGAAAATGAAACTCTAAGTACCCTGTCAGCCACAAATCAAGCCAGCTTCTACTGGGCTGCAGTGTCCCAGCAAATGTCCCTTCTGCAGCCACAGCTCCCACCAGGGAACCCTGTCCTGGCTCTGGGCTGGTGATAAGCACTGCTGTTCAAACATAGCAGAACAGCAAGATCAGTGGTGTTTGTTTTTCTCTGCAGTTCTAGAAATCTGTATTAATTGGTATCACCAAAGCTGTTCAAGCTGGTCTAAAGAAATAAACTCAGTGCATCTGGCCCACACTTTTTTCCCCTCTGTAGAACATTAAATATGGGTTTTCCAAATGCCAGTTGCCATTTAATATGAAAGCAAAAAATAAAGATTATATGCATCTGGTGCTTTTAAGTGTATTATGAAAATAAAAGATGCTGCTGTTAATTTGCTTCTTTAATTTCCCCTGGGGACTCATTGTGAGAGCTTTAAATAAAATCCCAGCCATTTCAGTGTGATGTGTGCTCAGTGCTGCCCTGGAGCAGGGGCACTGGGGATTTGGGGATGCTGCAGCACTGCCTAGCCCTGTGCCCAGGGCAGGACCATGCTGAGCCAGAGGCTCAGCAGAGAAGGAACCAGCAGAGAGGGACAAAGGCCAGGATGGAGCATTGTTCTGCAAAGTGACACCCTGCAGAGGAGGTGGCCACACACAGAGCTGGCAGGTCTATGTGCTTGTCCATTAAGGTTGTTGTACACTATTTGACATTGTAGTACCACCACAGAATCATAGAATAGTTGTGCTAGAAGGGACCTTAAAGATCATTTCATTCCAAGCCCTGCCATGGGCAGGGACACTTTCCATTAGACCAGGCTGCTCCAAGCCCCATCCAGCCTGGCCTCAAGACCTTCCAGGGATGGGGCAGCCACAGATTTTTAATATTTATTTATGAAAAATAAATATTTTTTTTTTTCCATTCTACCCTGTGGCCTCCTACATACAGCACTGTCCTAGACAGCAGCAGGCTGAGTTATTGAAAGGAAATCCTACAAGCCCTGAGGGCATTAATATTTGGGAAGTAACCACTACTATATATTAAACATTTCTCTGTCATGACAGCTCAAGGGACAATTCACAGCTCTGTAGATACCTGGCTGACTGTGAAGTAGAATAATACTAAAATACAAAGTTGTGAGTAAGTCCCCCAGGGAACCTGGCAAGGACACAAGCAGTTGTGATGGCCCTTTAGGTGAGTCAAGAGCTGGGAACAGCCAACATCTGCAGATTATTCCTTCTCTGGAGTACACCTGTGTGAGTTTGGGCTGAAAATTTATACTCTGGGAAAAAGAGAAAGGTGTTAAAGGTCCAAATGAATCACTGGAACATTTTCCTCCAGGTATGCTCTGAGTGATGCTGGGAGACAGCCCTGGGTGGAGGAAAGGGGGAGGGGATCACACCCTGCTCCAGGCTCCCAGGATGCCCACCAGCCATGCCCAGCAGCAGCACAGGATTTCCCACGGGCTGTGCTGATCCACCAGCTCCAACAGCCTCATCAGTCCTGTGGCAAAAGTGGAAATAGCAGAAAAAAATGATCTACTGACAGTTTAGAAGAGCAGCAGTAACTGGTGAATCTGTTGATGCCTTCAGAGATGAAAAGTCCTATCTAAGCTAGCAAAAACCAGGATACCAGCAGGGTGTCAGGACTGGCTGCTGCCTACATGTGAAGAGAGGAGATGAAGGCTGTTCAATGCTGGTTTTGTCTCAGAGGGGATGGGAGTTCCAGAACAGACCATCCCTCATGGGAATGGCTGCAGTGACCCTCCTCTGGGGGAGGATCCATGCCTTTGGAGCAGGGACCAGAGGCTGGAGCCACAACTGAGAAACGCTAAGCCTGGGAGATGGATCCATGTGTGATGTCCCCCTGCCTTAATATAACACAGGACTAGAGAGTACGTGGGTCAGAACTAGGAAACTGAGGCAGAAGGAGCAGGAAAGGCTGCACAGGAACTACCTAATTTCTACCCTGTAACCAAACTTCAAAGCATTTGTAGATGGCCCAAACATCTGAGCCCAAAGATCCAGGAGTTTATTGGGCTTACCTCTGGAATTGATGCAATCAGACATGGCCAGCCTGATAAAAGCAGAAGCGAGACGTTGGCTAATGTCTGAAGAATTATTTCTGCTGTCTCCTAATAAAGCACGCTGATGTAAGCTGGGGATGATAACAGGAGCGCTGCGCTGGGCTCGCAAAATCTCATTTTTCAGGACAACTGAACTGTCAGTGCCAAAGAACAGACAGGTTATTGCTCATGCTCCTCCAAGGTTACTTTTATTAAAATGGAAATTTCCAAAGCTTTGCATGCACACATACGTGGCCACGGGTGCAGAGTGCCCTGTGAGGGGGAGAGGGGCTTGGCCACAGGCACAGGGGCCACAGGCACCCCTCCTCCTGCAGCCCCTTAGTGCAGCCCTAGGGCACAAATGGGCTGCTCTAGGAGAGCAAAAAAAATGAATACCTAGCTGTATTTCACTTTTTGTTGTCATAATACACTGAGAAGCTACAACAGGCAAAACCAAAACGTCTGCTGAGAAATTATTTGTTCAATAAATGTGTCTTTTTATCTTCCCCACTACATCTGAGGAACAGATTAAATTTTTACAAATGTGTGCCTTAGTTAAAATAATTTTGCTTTTCCTGCTCCTGAAGTTAATTAAACTAAAAACTGTTTGTGAAATATCTCATTATGGAGCACTCCAAATTCCTGGCTTGCAATTAGTGAAACAAATCAGTGCTCTGTTCCCAGACTGAAAAAAAACCAAAATATTAGAGCGTTTCAATTAGCAATTTGAAACAATTTAAATTTGAAATTCTTGATTAAATTGATCTCAGAAAGAAATTCAACTTGAAAAAAAAAAAAACCATTGGCAAGGGGAATTCATTACTGTGCCTGGTTTTGGAGGTGGTTGAGGATGGTCACACTTTCACCAGCAGGTGCTCCACATCAAAAGGAGCTGCTAGAAGGAGATGCTGCTGGAAATCACCCAGAATGTGCAGCTCTTGTCCTGGGAAGTCACAAGCAGCCATGGACAAGACACAAAAGCCCCAGAGCTTCTTGCTAGCCCTGAATGCAGCTCATTTTTTCCTGGGGACTGAAATCTCTGCCCAGAAACCTTTTTCTGTGCTGGAGAAGCATGAAGGACTTGGAAAAGACCTGGCTCAGGTTATTGATGTTATGGGAAAGCAGAGAAGAGGAGATGGCTTTTTTTTTGTACCACTTTTGCTGCTGATTCAGGTTTTCTACACATTTTAGGGAACAATCATCATCCGTTATGAAAAAAAACCAATTCTTAGTACATTTTACCCATATATGGAAATAATTATTTTCTCTTTTGAAGATGCAGCGAAATGAGGAGAGAACTGACAGAAATACCCAACAATCTATAAATGAAAAATAACAACTTGGGCATTTTTTTTCAGAGATTGTCATGAGTGGCTCTCCCTGGTACCAGGCTGACTCAGTGGAGCTTCAGCCCCACGAATGATAAAAGCATGAAGTGAGACAGAAATCATGCACCTCTTCATACCTGCTCATGTTTTAATTCATTTTCACTTGTAACAGCAATGCTTGTTTTTCCCAAAACAAATATTCCTGGCTCAAATATCGCTATCTTTCCTATATTTGTGCTATTTCTGTAATATCCACTTCCCACTGGCACCTTCTCCTTGTTACTAATTTCCCCTTTCCTCCTCCTCTAGCTGTTCCCTCAAGAGCTGGTGCGACAAAGAAAATCTGAACAAGCCATACTTGAAAAGCAATCAACCAAAATTAGAAGGGCTTTCTTCTAGGCTGTGTTTGGAAAGGCATCATCCCCCTGAGCACATGGCACTGCTGTCTGCTGTGCCCTGCTCTGACAGGGCAATGCAGGGGGAGCAGTGCCTGCCGTCACAGCAGAATTTGACAACTGAATATTCCACTTGGAACTCCTCGGCGTGGCTCACATGCCTCCTAAATCTCTCTGCTTGAAGTGTAACATTTTCATGCCCTTCATATCTCTTCCTCTGGGAACTTATGTTAAGCTTTGGGAAGGATTTAGGCACACCAATGGCAGCAGGAGATGCTTACAGCTCTCACAATCAAAATCTTTGTGTGAATTGTCTGTATTAGGAACACTTCAGATGTCTGTAAGCCACCACTCATGCCAAAACCCCACATGTGAATTACCCTGACCTGGTGAGGAGTATCCTTTAGACAAAATTTATTCCCTGCAGCCTGTGGGACCCTGGGTTGGATGGCAGCTGGCAGTGCCAGCACAGGGGTGGCACCCCTGGTGTCTCTACAGTGCACAGCCCGTGCACCACTTTGGGCATTACATTGCCATGGCAGCCTTTAGATCTAAAATGCTCCATATTTCTTTCTGAAATGTTCTATATTTCTTTCTTTCTGCTACTTGGGACAGAGGACAGCATCCTGAAAATGGGGCTTTGCACCCAGCACCTCTATACAGCAGACATTTACCTTTTCCTTTTCTTCTTTTCCCTTTTTTCTTCTTGTTTTCCTTACAATCCAGAAGCTTTTGCCCCTTCTTCCCACTCAATGACAGTGGTGGGATGTTCCTGATGAGAATCTGTGTGGAAGGAGAGGGCCAGTGAGCTCTGGGAGTGCCTGTGTGGGAAGAGGGCTCAGCAGCACTGGATGTTCCCAGGGGAGCTGTGTGGCCCCACGCCTCCCCTTGGGGCACAGATGGGAGCTGAAGCTCAGCTCATGCTGGTTTTATCTCTCCTGGGCCTCACACTGGGTCAGAGGTGGAGGAATAAGGACAATAAAGATCAAGTGATCCTGCAAGCAGCATGGCTGGCTGGGGCAGCTGCTCTGCCCCCGACCTTGGCTCCCCAGCCCTTCATTCTCAGCAAGCACACCCAGCAGAGTGAGTTTTAATGGCCCTGTGCAACTCACAGCCACAAAGAAAACTGCACGCAGGACCACAGAGACAGACTGGCAGTTTTGCAAACTGCTATTAACAATTATTTCACCTTTTTTTTTTTTTTTTTTTAATGGCAGATGCTGTGATCAGCCACTGTCACATGCAGTTGGACCCTGTGACTCTGCCATTCCAGGGGGAAAGTGAGAGGGTCTGCAGCCCATCAGGGTCTGTGATGTATCACAGAATGGTTGGAGTTAGAAGGGACTTTAAAGACCACCTTGTTCCACCTCCTGCCATGGGCAGGGACACCTTCCACCATCCCAGGCTGCTCCAGTCCCCATCCAACCTGGCCTTGGACATCTCCAAGGATCCAGGGGCAGCCACAGCTTCTCTGGGCACCCTGTGCCAGGGCCTGCCACCCTCACAGAAAATAATTTCTTCCTACCATCCAGTCTAAGCCTGCCCTCTTTTAGTTTAAAACCACTCCCCCTTGCTTCATCACCGCCTGCCAATGCACAAAGCTGCTCTCCAAAGCCACGCTGAAGCTTGGCTCTGAACACAGCCATGCTTTAATTTATACTACTATATTTTTTTTACTACAGTTTGAGCTAATATATTAATTTTGGAGCTGAGCATACCACCTACTGCCAAAAGACGTTGCAAATGTGGGATTTCACAGTGAAATATCAGCACAAAAGCACTGCTTTTACTTGCTGGTACTCATCAGTGCGAGGTACATGGATCATGCAGAAGCCTTGACATAGTGCTGTAACATGGCTTGAGTGAAAATGTGCAAGAACTTTTCATGGATAGTGCTGTCATTTAAATTTTTTTTAATTACAACTTAATTTGCAGCCAACAGGAGCCTTGACTGGAAGCTCCTCCCTGCAGAGTCTGCTCGTGCTTCAGCAAGAGATGCTGAAAAGGCCATCTTAAAGCTTGCCTGGAAGTACTGGGGATTTCCCCCCCTCTGTGAAAAGCCATTCCCAAAGAAATGACACTTGTCTGCTCCAGCCTCAAACTGGAGGTGTATTTATTTGCTCTGAAGCCAGGTGTGAAGAGTTGTGCCTGAAAAGGAATTTTCCAGAAGGCCACGAGTGGGATGGAAGGGGCAGTGAGGGATGCCTGCAGGGAGCCTGGCTGTCAGCTTGCAGGGCTGGAAGGAGGCAGCTCAGTCCCTGACTGCATCCTTGGAGCTGCTCCTCCTGTTACAGCCCCAGCAATTCCGCTTCTGGCATGGTGTCTTCACCTGCCCTCCTTATCTCTGTCCATGATCCCTGCTCTCGCTTCCCTTTCTGCCCTGTAGGCCTGCAACTGCTGCTGGAAATAATATTTTTTTAATACCATTTCTATCTCTCCCCTCAATACAGCTGGTGCCATTGTAGGCAGTTTCCAAGTGTCACTGCTTCTTACAAATTCACATCCTCCTGCAAGATACGGACCCATCCAACCCAGCCTGCTCACTCTCTCCTTTGTGCAGGCTTTAAATTGCAAGTTATTTAAACTTACAGCTATTTTCCTGATTAAATAAACCTGGGACCAGTCACTCTGAAGACATTGGAGATGTCTTTTATTAGAAAGCTGCATTGCCATCTTGTTATTTTGATCCCTACTCACCTCTCATCTTCCCACAGACAAAAGCCTCTGAGTTTCTTTATATATCAGTGCATTCATGCTTTTATTGAGCAGGAATTCTCTTTGCAATCTCTACCCTGGGATGAGCCTGCTCTGCAGATCATACTTGGTGTTTCACTTGGGTTTGATTTTGTCTGCTCTGACAGCCCCTGGTGGAGTTAATGAGGACAAAAGAAGCACTTCAGGATTTGCTCCTGATTTCAGTGGTAGGAGTCACTCCTGGCCACGCTCCGAGTCTTCCTGTTGCAGTCACATCCGGATCCAAAGGGAACTGGGAAGAGTGGGGGAAGGCAGCAGGGAATATCTTTCAAATTAGGATACACAAGGATGGGTACAGTACCTTTTCAGGACTGGAATTGGTTAAGTGTATCAGTTATGGCAAAAATAATTGAAAAAACACAGGCTTACTATAGTTTAACATTTTACAGCTCAAAGCCCAGGGCAGAGGCCTGGGCTGTGGATGTACTCCTTGGCTCTGGAATGCTGCTGGTAATGTAGGGTTAAAGGTCCAGCCTCCAGCCTTCAGGCACGAAAATGCAAATATGGTCCACTTTTGGCTTCCCAGAGGCAGATGTCTGCTTTAAAGGGAGCTTATTATAAAATTTTGGAGCCAGCTTTTTCCCAGATAGAGGATTTACAGCATAGGAACAAGCAAAAAAGGTTGTGAAGAGGATTATTATTGTTGCTGTTGTTGTTGCTTACTATTAACATTAATTACTATTAGCATAGTATATATATATATAGATATACTATATATATAGTGTATATATAGTATATATATACTATATGTTAGTATATATAGTATATACTATACTATATATACTAATACTATAGTAATAGTAATATAATATTACTATAGAATATTATACCATAATTTTATAAAATATAATAATAAGATATATGTATATATATTACTATTACCTGTGGGGTTTTTTTCCCCCTTGGTGTTATTTCTTGCAATTTTCACCAAGGATTTTCTAACTCCAGAGCAAGGGAGTGGGATCTTTTGCAAACCAGGGGCACATCTCTGTCTCAGGTCTCTGCAGCTGAGGGCAGCAACACAAAGTGCAGCTGGGAAGATGCAGGTCTGCCATCCAAAACACATCCTGAGCTGCTGGGGTGACAGTGGCATAATAACATCATGAAAAGCCTTGATAAAAATGTATGCCTTTTTTTTTTTTCCATTAATCAGCTCTGTTTGGGTTGGATGTGCCAGCTTTCCTGAGAGAAGTAACCTGCCAGACACCCAAATATTGGCTGTTTAATTTCCCTGAAGTTAATGGAGAGAGTGCCTGTAATTACATGTGGCCTCCTGTAAGTTTTCAGCTTTTGTGATGAAGTAGGAGACAGCATTATGGCACTTAAAGCTATTGATTAGTTAAGCTAATGGACTGAGACTGATTGAATCTATTGCCACAGCCAGGGGATTCTGTGTGGTGTTTCTTTTATGAACTCAATAGAAAACACCTCTCAAACTGCAGGGTGGAGAGGTGAGGGGGATCAGGGGGGCCCAGGCTGCTCCCACCACACAGGAAGTTCTTCATCTCCATGTGGCACCACATCCAAATGTCTTGAGACCAAAGCTGCTGTGTTAATCCTTGTCCCACTGCTGTACCTCTCATTTGGGATTTAATACGGAATTTTCATGGGCCTTGCAATCGTCTGCAAGAGTTGGAAATTTTAAGAAAGCACAGCAATGTGTGAGATTCAATAAATGCCTGAGGGACACTGGGGGAATGGCAGAAAGGGTTCATTCCTCTCACAGAGTTTAATCCTGGGCTCCCTAGGCAGCTTCTCTTGAACAACCCCACAAAGTCTCTCACATCACACACGTTTGAGGGGACTTCATGTTGATCTTCAATTTGACAGCCAGTGCTGAAGGCCAAGCTCACCAGGTTTACCACTGCACCTGAATTTCTGTGTCATTACCAGGATAGACCAAATCCAGCCTTCAAACTGTTTTTTTTTTTTTCCTTAGACTTTCAGCCCAAATTTATCTCCTAAAATTCTGTACCTCCTGGAGTGCAAAGGGGAAGATAGGAGCCACTTCTCTCAACCCAGACTAAAGAGTGATCAGCACCTTTTCCATCCATGGAGGCATCAAAGGCACTTTGCTTTGCAGGGCTGCCAACACTGTCCCCACAGGCCACTCAGGCTGCTGGGGACAGCTTTGCTCTGTGCCATTCCTCTGCTCCAAGTGGAGGCACACAATCAGTGCCAGACAGCATGGAAACTACTCCTGTCAACAGCTTCCAGGAGATTGGGATTTTGGCTGATAACAACACTGAGGCAACCAGTTTGACTTGCACAGCTGCTGGCTCCTTGGTGTGCAATATTTTCATTATGTGTCAAGGGTGGTGTAACTTCAGCACGGTGCAGTACATATGGATTGGAGACTGCCTGGCTGGATCATTCAGTCTGTAGGTAAAAACCTAAGAACTTCAAAATAAAGACCACTCAGAGTCAGAGAGAATTTCCCAGCTCAGGAAAAAAAAAAATATTAGGGGCATAGCAGGGCAATGATTAGGGTTATATTAGATATTAGGGACATAGCAATAGATAGATCCCTGGAGGATTGCTCACATTTCTGTTTCCTCTGCTGGACCCACCTTGTGTCAGAAGGATGTTTGCAAAGAATGAGCAATTATTTAATGGACGGTCTAGAGTGTCCAATAGGTTGTTTAGAAATGCTATAACAATCTATATAAATTAACAGTTGAGTTACATGCTTGTAACATCCCTCAACCATTTGATATAAATCAGTTAGACAAAATACAGTCCTGATACGAACAGGGAATGTCAGATCCATGGCCAAGGCCCCCAGGCTCCATTGCCTGTCCATGTTTGGGGATGTTCGTGGTGCTGGGGGTACCAGCCTGTCTCCTGCTGCAACTCCAGGGGCACACAGGTGTCCCACATGTCCTGTGACAGCGCCCTGAGTACATCCCTGCTGTCCCCAGGCACCTGGAGCAGCCCATGGCATGTGCCAGGCCACCCCTCAGCCTCCCATGTCACTTCCCAGGGGACACAGAGGGTGGCTCGGTCACCTGCCCCCCTCAGAGCTCATGGAGCTCAGACACAATCCATCACAGCAAGGGGGCAAGGACTAATGAAAACTGATTTTGTGATGTTCTGCTGTTCCCTGCAGGTGGGAACGCGGCCGTCCATCAGCAGGGCAATGCTGACCTCTGCTGCTGGAAACCAAAATTATGGAAAACTCCCTGATGGAGCAGGTGTAACTCCACCCAGGTGTAACCTGTGCGTTCGTACCTGCAGCCTTGCAAAGCAGAGCTGGACGAGATGCTACAAATCCAACCAGGTTAAGAGTGGAGCCAATCCTGTCCTGATGGCTTGGCAGAGACAGGGGCAGTGTCCCCACCCCTGGGAGCCAGAGCTGGCTGCAGAAACTTCATCAGTGCTTTGCTCTGCTGGCTGGGAAGCACATGGAGAGAGGATGTCACAGAGGCAGAAGTGATGCTCCTCTTTCTCAGGCAGCTGTCGGAATTTTCACAGCTAGAAAATATTAGCTTGCCAAAATGATATAAAAATACAGATTATTTATTCCTCTTAATTATACCTGGGGTTCAGCAACAAGGAATGCTCAGAGAAGCACCAGACCTGGAGGCATTTTCTAGGGTTTTCCTCAAGGGTCAGTCACAAAGCTTAATATTCCCATTCATGATTTTGGCCGAAAAGGAAGATTGTGGTGATGAAAATGTGCTGATGCCCCAAAGCCAGGGGATGCCTTCAGTACAGAGGAGAACTGGGATATAAAATGGAGAGGATGGATGTCCCTGGGAGCTGAAAGGCCAGTTTGGGATGGCACAGGGGAGCAGGTGAGGGACTGCTCTGCTCCAGCATGAGATGGGTCTGTGGTGCCACAGAGATACAACCAGGTGAAAAGTGCAAGGGAAATGTTGAGATATATCAGTTGGTAGAGGTGCTTCCCATGGAGATAGGGAAGAGTGCAGCCATTTTTGAGTTATTTGAGAGCAATTTAGTCAACCTGGCTTACAGAGGGTCTTTCCCACAGATGTTGACACCAGCATGACCCTCCCCCAGGCACTGTGAGTGTTCCCAAAGTTTCCCCACTCAAATTGTTCCTCCTGCAGTCCTGCAGGGCTCCCCTGAGCTTGTTATGATGGACGCAGTGAGCAGGGGTGAATCCATAATGGCTTTGTACTCTGGTTTTACACAATTCGTGGAAAATGCAGTGCCCAGCCTAGCAAGATCTTTTGTAAGGGCTCAGGGTAAAAAGATAATGGAAGCAGCTCTCTCCTGCTTTGCTTGGAGGGAAAATTTCGAGGAGGCCTGCAGCCTCCCAGGCACTCCCAGAAATGCATCCTGAGTCTCTCAGCTCCAGTCAGAGAAGAAGGGATTCAGGTGGGGTAGATGTTTTTGGATTCAGATCCACCAAATTTGGCAGGGAGAGAGAAGTAAAAGGTCCAGGGCAGGGATAACTGAAGTAGTGGTATTACAAACTTATTGCAACTCTGACAAGTTCTCATTTGCTTATTACAGCTGCCTGAGAAGCACCAATGGCCTTTAGCTAGAAAAGCTTTGTAATCACACCCAAAATTGCAAACTTTCCTTTTGTTACTGACTGCTGCACAGGTGACACAGAGCAAGGAATTTGCAGTTGCTGAGCAGCCAAGGTGTAAAGGCAAAGCTCATAAGCTCATGTGTTAACTCAAAACCCCTGGGGACAGTCTGCCATCAGTCAGATCTGCTGGAATCTGCAGAAGGTGTTTTATTTACTGCTGCTGCTGATCCACAGCTGGGCAAACAGAGACACATGAGAGTCAAGTGAGTGACTCCTGTAGGGAAAAGGAGGACTCAGGGGCTCAGCAAATGGTCACCAGCTCTCCAGCACATGGACAAAGGCAGCAGCACTCCACCCTGAGAGAGCTCTGGTGAAGGATGAGCTCTGTAACCCTCTGCTGCTCCTCGTCAGAGGCAGAATTATGTGTGTTTGTGGTCAAGGTGGTCTATCCTGGGACGTGTATTTCTTAGTCGTTGTCACGAGTGCTAATTTATCTTTGGTAATTAGTTTCTGTGCCTTGGAGCAGTGAAGCACAAATAAGCATTTAACATTGATCTATTGCAGCACTTCCCTGGGTAAATGGATGGCTCTGGTGTTGGCTGGTGCTGATGCATCAGTGTCTTTTACCATCAGAGGAGTCACTCAAGCATCAGCTCAGCCACAGCCAAAAAGCATGTCTGAGCTTTTAAACCAGCTCAGGGAATGTATCTTCTCTGAAGGACAACAGCAGCATCTCCCCTGCCTGCCCCGAGGCACAGCCCAAAGTGCCTGAAAGAGGAGATCAAATGAAAGAACACAGAAAACTGGGGCCAGCAGAAATGTCCTTTTCTGGTTTGAACCTCCTGATGGCTCAGGTTCAGGCTCACTCAGCCACTCCACCACCTGCATGTCCAGCTCAGCACCACAGTCTGCACTAATTAACCTGTTGCCAGTTTTCAGGCAATAACAAGTGATTATATATGTTTTACATTTGGATGAGCACCCACTCTAATCCAAGCTCATCCATGGGACCACCAGGGAAACAAAAATACATATCAGCTGGCTTAGCCCTAGGGCTAAATATCTGGCAAAAAAAAAAAAAAAAAAAAAAAAAAAAAGAGCAAAAGAACTGTGTTTTTGTTAAAAAAAAAACTATACAAAGGCATTAATTGAAAAGAATGGATCTAGTAGTATTTAGTCTACATTGAATAGAAATAGAAACAGAAATAATAACTAAGAAAAACATTATTATACACTAAGCATGCTTAGTGGACTGGGGAACTACAAAATACCCATTAGAAATAAATTATAGACAGCAAAATCTGTTAGCGTTAGTATAGTTTTTCATTTAATTAAATGTGTTATTATTATTTGATGAGGACATGCTTTATTCTGTGATACCTAATTATTTCTCTGGAAACGTTGCATGTTCATCTTTATGACTGTGAAATTAAAATCAGGCCATAAAGTCTCATTTTGATTTCAGACACTCTTGCAGAATACGAAAAGAAATATTATTTCAGTGACCACCACCTGCATGCACTTGGCTGGAAACACTGGCTTTTCCACTGCCCTATTGAACAAAGTGCAAGTTAAAAACTATTCCTGCCACAAGCAGTGGGAGAAGTGTGAGTAGCTTGCAGTGCTCAAAAATAATCCCAGTTCTTTGTCTGAGGTATGAAGCTGGGCTGCACAGCTTCAAAGTGGTTAATTTTATCATGACCCCAGAACCACGTAGCAGCGGGAAAATTATTTCTCCCCAGCTATCAGCTCCATTGTCCTCATTAAAGAGTTCTTTTTTGCTGGTTAAATTGCAGATGGGGAAGACTTAGAGCTGCTATTCATGATGACTTTACTGAATCATTTTCAGTAAAGTGGACAAGTTGTAGTGGCCAATATTTAAAATTTGAGAAATTCAGTTTATTAGCTTAAATCCTAACCTTCAGGCATGTTTTCTTTTTTCAAGGCTGCAAAAGTACCCACTGGCATGATGAAAATCAGATCACTAATATGGGTTATTAAAACAGAGGTAGGAGCTAAGTAGATAATTTTGGGTGCCCTCATTTGGAGATGGTATCTCACCTTAGAACCAGTTCTAACTGCAGATAAACAGGAGCTTCCAGTTTTATAAAAGAGCCAACACATCATAAATATATGATTTTTAAAATCTTCTTATCAATCCTTCTGACCTTTTTCCTCCCTCTGGGTTTGTTTTAGTCTGACAACTTCTGCTTTGGCTGAATTTACCCATTTCTTTCTTGAGATCTCCAAAGCACAGGAAAAAGTAGCAATGAAATGTCACAGTTGGACTTCCAAGCCTATGGTATAAAGAGAGTCACAAATAAACAAAACCAATCAAGGGCCTGGTGCATTGATTAATAAAACAAGCTGATAAGAGAATGTTCCTAAGTGCAAAGTATCATTATAACATAGTGGGAAAAATATTCTTTCCTCAATCCAAATTTCTCAGAGATAGAAGAGTATTTTTAGACACTATTACTGAAATAACCATCAAGGTGTTCACCAAGGTAGTTACCCACCTAAAAAATACAAGTTATCAAATAAAACTCCATTTCCAAGTGATTCAAATGTGGAATTTTCTCAGCTGCAAATTCAAAGGGAATAAGGCCTAGGAACCTTATTATAATTTGAGGAGTTATTAAAGAATGGGATCATCAGGAGCGAGCACAATGGCAGATCAGGTTGAAAAGTACAAACCACTTTTTTTTTTCTTTTCCTGACAAGTCAAATATCAAAATAAATTCACTTCAGGCACATTCACAACAGTTTTCATCAGCTTCCTTGCAAGATTTTATTGGCACAAATGATCACAGGAAGCAAACTTCACGCTGAAACTGTTCTGCTCACCTCTGAAGGGTAAGTTCATTAGGAAGGATTAATTGGATGAAGGCATTATCTCTTTGAGAGGTCTTTTTCATGTCACCACTTAATAACGCTCACTCTATTCAAGCCAACTCAGGAGTGCAACTTTTCCCTGTCACTCTGAATAGGCAAAACTCCACCCTTTTGTGTCAACTATTTTTATTTCCTTTGTAATGAAACAACTTCCCCTTACTAAATGATCAAAAGAAGATAAATGTTACAGCAGAGGGCAGAAAATGAGGTGCAGGAGGTTCAAAGGACACATTAAATCTGCTGATGTGACCTGCTTTTGCTCAGTGAACTTACCTGTGAGCATCTCAACTCAGATGTGCGAGGCAGCCTCGTGCAATGCTTTGTTCCAGAGCCCTGCAGCATCTGGGACCAATTTCTGCTTTTAACCAAGAGCTTTAGTGACTTTTGGGGCATTGTGAGGCCCTCTGCACGTTCATCAGTGAATGACAGCCTGCAGGAGAGATGCAGGACAGCACATCTTCCATAAGCATCTAAAAGCTTTTCCTCCTGTTGAAGCCATCTGACACCATCTCTACTGAGCGCTGGGAAGATTTAGAGAATTTGCCTTTGCTGTTGAAGGGGAAAAAAGGAAAATAAAGGCCTCCCCTGCCTGTCAGAGGGGTGTCCCTCCATCTCTGCATCCCAGCAGGGACATCTGAGCCCTGATGGCAGTGATGGGGGCTTGCACAGGTGAGAGGTTTGCTGCAGGCTCAGTGCACCGGGGACATTTCAGCTGACCAAAACACATTTCTTTCCAAAGACCAGAAATGCAAGCAAGAAAAAAAATCCTTTGATCTGTTCTGCATTCAGTCCTGATCCACACATGCTGCAAGAGCTTGAAATGCAATTAATAATGTCAGGCCCTTTTACACTTCTAGAGAAATTATTTATTATGACTATTGTATTGGCATGGCACTTATCACCTCAGTAATAAAACCTCTCACTTGCAGTAATGGATCCAGCCCCATGACCTGCCTGCAAGGAAAGGAAGGTTTTAAAGATGGAAAACTGGTTCCAAGCAAGATGAAGTGATCATGGCCAGCCTGGGAAAACCCATGGCAGGGCCCTGTGGAAATACAGATACCCTGGGAACAGGGGAGGCCCTCAGTTTACAAACATTACCCTTCCTTTGCTTTCTCAGACTTCAGTGTTTCTCTGTTCAACAGCCAAATCAGAGATTTTGAACAGCAGATTATCTCTGAAATAATTTCTAGCTTGATTTTGGAATCAGAAGGTGACAGTTTTGCAGTCAGGGTGTAAATGAAAATTGGCCAGATGATCCTCATAATAAAATAAAATTATATTTAAAAAAGGAGATATTTTCACCAAGATAAAAAATGACTGTGCAGAGGTATTGAAATGTATTTATTTGTTGGGGTTTTTTTGCAAAACACATGGAAAGAAATCAGGGAAATGAATGAGGAAAGGTAAGGAGGAGGGATGACTGCCTGGATTCAGCCCTCAGCATAGGAGGTCCCTGACAGACAGGTTTCCAAGAGGCAGGGGAGGGTGGAGGAAATATCATAAAGATATTGAATATTGCCTATTTTCTACATTGCTTGCTTTCCTTCCTTCCCTTGAAAGTACAGGATTCTGGTCAAAGAGGAATTTTTGTCTAAGCCTGAGTGAAATTTTATATATGCCTATGCTTTCCAGGGACTGACAAATATATAAACAACACTCCAGTATCAGTAGAAAGGCTAATTATGTTTAGAAGCAATTTGTGGCCGAGAGATGAAACTGGAAGATTTATTTAAATTCCCACCAAAACAAGAATGAATTTGGGGACTGTATTAGCTGGGGGTTAGGGGGAATAAAATACAGCTCTCCCATACAGCAAAGCAAAAATTTCCTCTCCAATTAACCCCTTTACCTGGCCTTGTACTATAGGTTGTACTAATGCCCTCAATTTAAAATTTTAAGGCATCAGAAATAAAAAACATTAAGCAGTGGCCCAGGGATAATTTACACTAAGTGCAGAGAAGGCAGGCTCTGGCAGTGCTTGTTGTTTTAGGATATTTGTAATGGGGTGAGAGGCTCCCAGTAAAACACCCAGAGGAGCTTTGTGTCACCTGAGGCTCTGAAGAGAGAAATCTGCATTAACATTTGGCAGGAATTGCAAGTGAGCCAGGACCAAGGCTGGCCATGACCCTACATCTTCTGAGCATGAGAGGAAAGTTTGCTTTAATTTGGCTGCTTTGGGATGAGGCTGTGGTGGGGAAATGCTCTGCCAGACAAGGGAGCAAGGAATGATAAGGCTTTGGAGACAAGATGTAAGAATTAAATAAGCTCAGGAAGAATGTCTAGGTCAAAACTGGTATTTCTGATATTATTGTTTTTATGTATAAAAACAAGTCCTGGCACAAGGGAGTAAGTTTGGGTGAATACATTTGAGTCTGAAGGTTATTCATGGGTGAGCTGTTTGATTCTCCAGTGTTAATTCTGCTTTGTGTTGCATCATAGGAGTCACAAAGATTTCTTTGTATCCCAGAGTGGATAACAAATAGAATTGGAGAATGACCTATAGTTGATAGTAAACAAGGGAGAAAGTCTATGAGTTAAATTTACCAAACCTGCAGAACTTTTTTCTGAATTTCCTCAAATAACATCCCATTTCCCCAAATAACAAATGACATGACAAAACAATGTCAACATTAATCTGCATGGAAACATCTGTAAATCAGGATCTTGGGGACTCTGTGCAGCACTGAAAGTGTGTTAGCCCTTCTTCCAGAAATAATAAAATCAAAACATTTCCCTTCTGGATGAGCACTTTTGATACTTTTTAAAGTAAACCCACTCTTAGTCAGGGAAGCGCTGCAAAGTGTTTGCAGAAGCAAGGGGCTGGTTTTGTCAGAGGGAGGTGAATGGCAAAGTGCCTGTGGAGTTAAATCCTAAAGAAAACAGCCACTGGAGCAATGAGCTGTAATCTTCCTTAATCCATAATATCAGCTGTTGACAGATACATACAGAGTGATTAATAGGATGCTAAAAAATGTTAACAAAGCAGTAGAGACTTAGAGACCGCTCTGAAAATTTCCTTATCACACTTATAAATTCACCAGAGGAACCATCATTACAATGTATGACAAAACATATGTTTTCTCTAGCAATTTGCTGGCACGTCTAATCAAACGTGTCATCAGAAATGGGGAGTGGAAATTAAACTCCTTTTCTGCTCTTCCCTGTTCCTTCTCAGAGATGAGAAGAAAAACCCCACTGGGATTCTGCCATCTCACATGTTCCACAAACCCTCCTCAGGCACGAGATCTTTCCAGCTGGAGCTTCTGCTCCAAACATTTATCTTGGAGGGATTTGTTTCTTTCTTTATTTATTTGTTGTTAACAAGGAATTGAAGGAGAATGGGGGATGAGCAACGTATTCTCTGCCTAAGAGGACTCTCACCATTTAGCAAGATTTAAGTTTCTGTTGAGACTTCAGTAAGGGAGGGGAGTGACTACAAGGAGTGATGCTCGAAAATAAAGGTATTTCACACTTGGATTAGATATTCATCCTCAGTCTAGAGGACGTGATCTTGAAAAAAATATTCAGTTTAAAAAGCAAGATGATAAATACCTTTCTAGAGTCTTTCTAGGAGGTTATTATTCCTAGGAAGGCCTTTATAAGCTCCAAAAATGTGATCACAATCCTACATGCTTGATAAAAGGCTCAACAGATTTCTGTGGGAAAATGTTCAAGGGAGAGGGAAAAAAGTTCCGTCTCTTTATTTTCCCCCCTACTGAGATTAAGTATAATCTTTGTAGTATATGCTCCAGTATTTTTCTGGGCTTGTTTTTAATGAGATTATTCAGAAATCAGCTCCTAGATTTTGCAGTTCCCATGCCACCTTCATTCCCCTGATGATATTCATGAGTAGAGACGCCTTAACACTTCAAAGGCAAACCATTCAGTCCCCAAGACTGCATATAGGCCCAGTAAAACTAAAATTATCCATCCTTGATGTTGTAAAGACTTGCTCTCTATAGCTCCTTTTTAGGGGACTGTAACACAACCAGAGCTGTGCATTGAAATGGGCATATTATGAACTGGAAATGAGGATAAAATCTGCAATTGCTCCATATGTAACTGCACAGTTTGGGTTTTGCAGGCATTGATGCTACTGCAGAGAGCACAGGGCAGCCTACTGCATGGTTATCCACAAAAGCCTTGTCTCTGGGCTGGAACTAACTGGTGCTGATGGAGCATCACAGTTCCCTCTGGGAGACGTGGGCTGCCTCCTCACTAATGGGAACTGCCATGAAACTCATTACGGAGCACAGCTCCTCCTGGACTGAGCTCAGCAGGGTTCATTTGGCTCACAGCTAATGCTGGAGCAGCCTCTCACTCCTGCCATCCCCCTCCTGGTGTTTCCCTCCCTGGGATCTGTCACTCCTGGGTCCCTATCCGCAGACCTGAGCTCCAGTGGCAGCCGAGCTGCAGCACTCCAGCCATTGAGTGGGAGAAAAAAAAAAAAAAAACCAACCCAAAAGCAGATTTTGTGCATTCCTTGTGCAGCTGTGCTGTGTCATTGTGACTTTTTTACAAACCAGAGCCCAGAGTCAGAGCTCATGAGTGGAGCAGAAAAAGTGTGGTCCCAGCTGCTGGGATCAGGGTGTGATGAGCCAGCAGAGGAAGCTGAATGCATTTGTCTGCCTGACTCTGGTTCTGCTGCTTCAGCTCAGCATTTCCAGAGTTTTGGGAGGTGGATTGAGGTGGATTTATTCTGCTGGTTGCTGCAGCCCTCTCGTGGTCATCCTTCTGTTGCTGGGGAAGCACAATCTGAAGTTCTGCATGGGAGGAGAGCGTCTTTTAGAAAGAAAAAGAAATAGTTATTAAACAGCATGTTCACCAAAGAATAAATATATAACCCAATGGGACACTTAGGATGCTATTTATTCCAGGTGTACAAGCAGAGTTGTTGATAAACTACTTGCTTTTGAAGAATCAAAGGAAAAATTACATACAAAGCATTGATCAGCTGTGTTTTTAATGGGGTGCCCTGTTTCATCTCCCCAGCCTGTCACTAAACAGTCTGCTTTGAAGTGCTCCTTTTTTTTTTTTTTTGAGCATTTGCACATTGATTTGCAATGGTGTGGGTAAATTTTGTGCTCACAGATGGTTTTGCTGAGTGCCTGCTTATTGGAAATGTGTCTGTGCAGGAAACTCCAAAGAGGGGTGGAAAACCTCTTGGGCTGGGGAAGATCTGGGCAAACCTGTATTGTGCCAATTTTCTGCAAAGACTAACAGGTAGATTTTCCTTTGAAGCTTGAAATACAAGCCTGATTTATGGTACCTTTTGTTTTTCTTCTTAATCTACCAGGTAGAGACAGAGACACCCCTGCTGATTGGAAATTAATCGTGGGAGTTCACAGTGGAAGGAGAACAGTGATGGGAGCAGTGCTGAGATCCTGTCCAACAGCCCAGCTGTTCACTCCCTGCCCAGTGCTGGGAGCCAGCACCAGCAAAGGAGATGCCTGTGGAATAAACAATAGGATGGATCAAAGGGAAAAGCTTGTGCACAGGTATGGGGTACTCTGAAGGAGGTTGTCCAGTTTTGACTGATGTTTCTGGAACTGACAGCAATAGTACTTGCAGGCTAGGGTGCCTCAGTCTGACAGGGAGAATATATAATGCTGCTGGTTTCCCATTATTTTGCTCATTTTCCCCATTACAGTAGTTTCAGGAGAAATGGCTGTGTTCCAAAAAGATATGATAAAACCCAAGCCTAAAAAACCCCCAAAGGACAGAGGGGAGACACAATGACTCCAGAGGCTCATTACCTTTTCAGAGTGATGCTGTCCCTGGCAGTAACAGCATTCAGCTGGGTGGGGTGGGACACAGGATCAGCAGGACTTTGGGTGACAGTGACATGGAATGTCTTGCAAGCCAGAGTGACAAACCCATGTGTTCATGGGGCTGGAAGAAGCCATTTGATCCACACCACACCTCCACCTGAGCCTCTCCAGGTGCACACAGGTGTGTCCAACTCAGCTTAAGCACGGAAAACTCAGACATAGAGATAGATGGCTTCTGTGCCTGCAGGTGTTTCCCACCTGAGCCAGGTTTTCCCCCCTTGGAGCTTCGCAATGAGGCTGCTGACACTGCAGGCAGCTTCCCCATGTCCAAGGTCTGCACAGCAGCATGGTGCCAAATGCAGCACCAAACCTCACTGGCATCCTGAGTGGCATCTCCCTTTGGAGCTGCCCTGGCAGCACCTCCTGCAGCCCTCTGAACAACTCAGGGCCCTTGGGAAACAGTCTTAACCTACATATATTAACATTTTAACCACATACACCACATTTTAGTGCTGTTGGTGCTGTTTTGCTATGCTGCAGCAATGCTGCTCCGAGACAGCCAAGCTGCCTCCCAGGACTGCAGCACAAGGACAAGCTGCAGCTCTCTCCCAGCTTTTACACATCTTCAGGCTCATCTTTCTCACTTACAAGAAACCCTTAATGCCTCCATAAAATGGTACTTTGCATATTTTTTTGGTTTTAACTCAATGACCTCTTTGCTCTTCATTTTCTATAATATCATGTGTGCAGAACCAGATGTGACTTTTTTATTTTATATGGAGACAAACAGTAGTAAGAAAGTAACAAAATTAATGTCTGCCTGAAAGAGCACAGGGCAAGTATCATCCTGGGCTCCAAAATATTCTCCAAACAAAAAGGCTGATAAATTTTTAAGACTTGTCTATATTGTGAGACACTGAGAGACTTGGGACAGTAAATGTCTATGCCAATAAAACCCCATAAAATAGCCTAGTGCAGAGCAACTTACTGCTCAGGCCTGGGTGCAGTGACATTACCTGGATGCAAAGCAGCAGGAACATATTGTTGTTTTTTTTCTGGTGATGCCTCAGGTTTTAACTTTTATATTTTTCAGATTCTGTGCTGCTTTAGTCTGTACTTTTGATCTTCATATTAGGGGATGGTGAGCCCTCTTCATAGAGTAGGCAGACCTTCTCTAGCTGGGGACCAAGGACAAATGATCCACATCTCAGGCCCAAGAGCATAAACTATGTGGACTGAAGAGAGAAAAACAAGAAGGGTGGGACTTCATAACCAAAAGCTATAATTGAACAATTAATATGCAGATGGACCAAAACTTATAAAAGTGTGAAACCCCTTGACTGATCATCCATTTTGTGACCATTTTGGGTCCACCTTGCGTGTAGCCCTGGCTGGGCTCTTGTGCTGCCCATCCATTGCGGCCTTCTAATAAATCCCTACTTTATTCTTTAACTCTGTCTAGTCTCTGCTCTAGGTCAGCCTTCACAAGGCATCAGTTTCTGGCGACCCAGATGGGACAGAAGGCACCACTGGCACACATGGCAGCAGCGGGTCTGTGACTGGCCAGCACAGGGGCTGCCACCTCCTGCCAGCTGCCCAGGCCACGCAGACTCATCCATGGGTGCGCAAACACACGGATACACCACAGGTGGAAGTGCCAGCGAAAGCTCCGGCAGGATGCACGGTGCTAAAAAACCAGTCCCGTCAGGCCGCACGGCATTAACAAACCAGTCCTGGCAGGCCGCACAGTGCTAACAAACGGTCCTGGCAGGCCGCACGGTGCTAACAAACCGGTCCTGGCAGGCTGCACGGTGCTAACAAACAGGTCCCGGCAGGCCGCATGGCGTTAACAAACCGGTCCCGGTAGGCCGCATGGCGTTAACAAACCGGTCTTGGCAGGCCGCATGGCGCTAACAAACCGGTCCCGGTAGGCCGCGGGCTCTAGGACTCCACCACGATCATGCTGAGGTTGTTGCTGAAGATGACCCTGCCGTCCCTGGTGCTGCTGCACTCGGGCTGGCACAGAGCCTCCTGCAGCCGCCGCCGCAGCGCCGGCGGGGCCGTGCCCAGGAAGTTTTTCGTCCCGGTCAGGAAATCCATCATGCGGCCGCCGACCGCGTCGCCCTCGACGAAGCACTCGGTGATGTCCCAGCCCGACGGGAGCTCGTAGACACGGTGCTGCACCCCCAGCCCCCGCAGCACCTCCGTGATGCCGCTGCAGGTGACGTAGTGGCCGCTGTCGGTGGCGGGCAGGCAGTCCCTGTGCTTCTTCCACAGGCTGGCCCAGCCGCTGCTGTCTACCGGGACACCAGGGCAGGTTACTTTGGCAAAGCCAAGGCGGCCAACACCAGCTAATCAACTGTGAAATGAGCTGGGAAAGCTCCCTCGCTGATGGGGCAGGAGGAGAGCTTTACCCTTACTCAAGACTACTTATAAATATCTGCACCTTGTAAAACCCTGGTTTCCCTCAGCCCTCCCTCCAAAACTGCCCTGTTTAAAGGAAACTCCTAGGAGATGTCTCCTGAATTTGCCCAGAAGGAAGGGTGCACATAGAGGTACCAATGTGCTGAGCCTGAACATCCTGTGCTACCTCTTAACTGTCCCTTGGCCAAAGCAGTGCAGATGTTTTTACACATCAAACCTCAATTATAAGTGCTCATTAAACAATACATACCACAAAATCAACCCCAGACAGCAAGGGAAACAGCCTAGAGACAATGTGAGAGGCAGATTTTGTGGGGAACATGGGAATTTGTGCTTTTCCACCACACTGTGAGCCAGGGATTCATGAATGGCACAAGGGAGGAAACACTCTATTCTTTTAAGAAGTGCCATCATGCTGTGCCTCTTTTCTCCTGACCTGCCGTAAAGCCTGCAGCTCTCAGCAGCACCTGCTGTCCTTCTGGGCTCTGGGTCATTGCTGTACAAAGGTAAGAGCCCTAAGGATGAGGCCACCCAGAGCTCAGGTTGTGTTTTTCCAGTGCTGATTTCACCATGAGGAAGGATGGACCCTCATTCATGGACAGCCACACTTCTCTCTACTACATCAATTCCATAAGCAGGGAAGCAAGAGCACAAAGGCTGTGCCTAAGTGGCCCCATCAGACACTGGGGCTCAAGGCTAAGCCAAAGATTGCATTCTTCATATGAAATCCAGCATTTTTAAAAGTTATTTACTACAGAATAAGCAGCACTGACATCCCCAGATAAATATTTGTGGCTCTCAAACACCAAAGACCTTCAAAACTCCAGCAATGGAGCAAAAAAAATACAAGGTCTCCCTTACCTGATAAAATTATGATCAGGAGTTTACCATGATGGTCAAGGCAGCTGTGGAAAAACTTGATAGTACTGGGAATATCCTCCACACGGTACAGCATCTAGAAGAGACAGTGACACACAGCCATTATTCCTCCTCCACAGCGCAATGACCCTCCAAAGGCTTAAACCCTTTCTTTTAGAGGTGTTTTAAATTCTGTTCCAGATGCTTCCCAGACTTTCCTGATTCCACATGCCCATTTAGGGACACCTCACAGCACTGAGCATTGCCAGCTTTGGTGTTTGTAGAGCTTCTGCAGAATTGCTATGGGAGAGCAGTGCTCAGCTCTGGTCATAAATTCACACACACAGCAGAACTGAAGGGGGTAGTTAAATCCTATAGCCCCGTGTTAAAGAAATGTCCATTACCTGGATCATATGGATGAAGTCAAATTTCTTATGTGTGCCTCTCTCCTTCACCTGCTGTTCATACTCCAAGGAAGTGAGCTGATGCCAAATAAAAGAAACATTCTGCAGGTCTGGAGCTTGATTCACCAGCTCTGTTTCAAAAAGCAGAAGAAAACCCTGAATTTCATAAAATAGCATAAAACCTCAGCATTCAAATGGATGGTCCTTGCTATAAGTCAGGCAGCAGGTGTAGCCTTACCTTTGTAAGCTGCCACATGCTGTGGGTTGGGCTCCACAATCTCATTGTCAATAAAGACCCCTGGGTGCACAGCCTGCAGTATTCTGATCATTTTCAAATCCTGTTCACCTATTCAATAAACACAAATTCACTACTTTAGAAAGCAGGTAAATGCAATGGAAGGATGCCAGTGCACCAGCCACCACTCCTGCCAGGAAATCCCCCAGCAGAAGTGAGGCATGTTCTGCTTTGTGGCTCGTGTGGTGGCACAGCCTGGTGATACTCTCACCATGGTATTGTAGTGCTCAAGCTGACAGAGGGGTACAGAGGAGAGACAAACAGCAGCACAGAAACCTGCTAATGGCAATACCCTGGGTCGTGGGACAGACAGGCCAAAGGAATCACAACTCACTGTTCACAAAAATAACCATGAAACATTCGTTTTCAACAACCCCACAAAGTCTGACTGGGTGCTGGGAGGCAGCTGACAGAGCTGCATGGGGTGGCCCATGGCTTTGGGGCTGTCACAGGGACACGGTGGCTGCAGTGACACAGCCCCAAGACCTGGGGAACTGCATCACAAGAGAAAAGACCCACTGACACGCAGTATCCTGGATCCTCCCTCTTTGGGGATTGTCCACATGGCCTCAGCCCAGGGCATCAAATAACTGATGGCTATCTTGGAAATACAGGTAGACACACACATTTGTGTGGAAGTGCCCTGCAAATTTAGCTCTTGGTGCTCCTGTGCTGCTGTGTAAGCTCTGGAGGAACAAGCAGAAGTCTGTCCTCCTGTTCTAGGAAATTTCCAGCCTCTCTGAGGTGATACAGGTCATGCTCCTTATTTCCCAGAAATGCCAAGTGTATGAGTCCCCCTGGAACACTTCAAACTATGTAAATAAACAGCAGATGTGACCACCTTGATGAGACCTCTGCAAAAATCCTATCTGTAGCTGATGGTCTAAAAATAGTTTTATTTTTATAAATATATATTATATAGCTTTTAGGGGCCTAAAAATAGCCCTGGCCTTGCAAATGTCACACGGGGAGGTCTTGATAGGAGATCCTGCATCCTCCCTGCTCTTTCAGCTGATGTGCCAACCACAGGAAGAGCTGCCATCCTTGGCAGGTGCTGCAGTACACAGACTTCAAGGAAGGAAATATCAGCCATGCCAGCACTACAGGGACATCCGAGGGAGGAGGAGTCTTTTGAAATGAGAGAAAAAAATACCCCAGGCCCGTGAGGAAGGCAGTGGCAGCAGGGCAGGGCCAGCCAAAGGCTCAAGGGAGGAGTCTGTGGCTGCATCCATTGAAGGTACAGGGACAAATACTGCTGACAGGAAGGAAGATCTCAATAGCAAGCAGCTGAATCATTTGTGACAACCCTAGATGCCAGTGTCTAAGTGCCTGGTTTGGGGAGCACCAGCCCTTAGAGCTGCCTGCAGCTTTGGGGCAGGGCCAGAGGAAGAGCATCACTGCCCTGTGCCCTGGAGCCACTGATGGGGGCAAATGGGTGCATCAACAGCAGGTTCTCTTAAAAGCTGCTTAGGTTTGGAGGTTTTTTTCACTCCACCTCTGTAAAATTCCTTAATCCAGTGTTTGTAACAGCAGGTAATAACATCTTCAACCAGTGTGTCTGTAAAAACAAGCAGTAAAATAACAGCACTCCAGGGCAGGAATTTCTCTGCTGCAGCTGGCCCTGCCAGCAACAACCCTCCAGCACTGACCACAGCAAGGCTGGGACAGGACTGGAACCTCTCTGCAACTGGAAAGTTCCAGCTTAGAGTTCAACCAGCCATGAGAAAACATGGGGCGAGTGAGAAAACGTGATTTGGACCACAACAGAGACTTTCAGGATGTGGAGTCAGCTACTAATCCTCATTAATATTTTCATCAACTAAACTAATTCTGGGGGCTCTGTGAAACCAGAGTCCACCTCTGAAAAGGTCAGGGATCAGATATAACCTTTTACTTGGTGCCATCCCAGCTCACTCCATGCCCAGCCCCAAAGCTCAGTCCTTGCAGACATGGGCAAGTTGGGGGAGTGCAGGTCTGCACCCCTGTCCTGGCATCTGTGAGGGGCACTCACCCAGGAAACAGGACATTTTAGAGGGTTTATTTTCCCATTAAAACCTCCTCTGAAAAGGACATAAGGAAAATTAAGGACGATGCTAAAAGTTCATTTCCCCCCTGTGCTTTTGTGGAGTCAGAATTTCTGTTTTATATTACTTAATGAAAATAGAGGGTAATTGAGAGCTGAATCATTTCTTCCTGCTTGGTTTCTCATATGCTCCAACATATTCCCAGTTGGGGAAAACAATCAAATGCTAATTTTCTCTTACTCAGGAAAACAAAACCAAAAAAAAGTGAGGAAAATGCTTTCATTAGAAAGTATTAGCACTTAAAATTCAGCTGAAAATACTTTTCAAAGCAGAAGTAAACTCTGACAAATCAAACCACTGCTTCTTTTCTCTACTCTTTATTTTCTCCCAGTTTCCCTAGGAGCAAAGTTGGCAGTTTCACCACTTTTTTGTTTTGTTATTTTGGTTTTTTTTTAACGCAAATGCATTTAGAACAACTTTAAAGCTATTTTTCCAAAGGATCGTTTTCTCTCTGGGGAAAAATATCATTTGCAGTTAAAGCCTACTTATCACTGGGTAAAAACACAGCAGTAACAAAGAAACATGTCTTGAAAAAGCTGATGCAAAGCTAATGGTTTTGGCCAGGTGGTTTTGCACTACTGAGAGCAGGGCACTGCCCAGCCTTGGCCTCTGGGATCCCGAAAAGCAAAGCAAAAGAGACATCCCTTCAAGGGGGATAGTCTAAGGCAGGATTTGGGGTGGAAAGGACTTCTCCAATGTCTCTAATTCTCTCCAACAAAGTTTGTAGATGCTCTTGTACCAACCAGAAGGAGGAGTCCTTGCTTTGAGGCAAATAAGTCAGGTGAGAGTCACCAAGAGGCAGAAATTAAGCTAAAATCACACATTTCTCAGAAAGATCTGAGCAGCAGTGTTTCAGAAGGGATATGAGGAGGGAAGGAAGGGAAGGAGCATTCCTCTTACTCTTCCTTCTGCCCTTCTGCTTCAGTGGGAAATGCTGTCATTAATCTCATTGCCCAATTTTCCAGTATCTCCTTCCTCTCCCCACAGGTCCCCCCGTGCCCCATCCCCACACTCCTCACCTGTGCCACTCCCAACTCCCAGAACGTTGAGGGTTGATTTTCCAGCGCCCAGACTGAAAGGATAAATACACATGACTTAGCCACACTGTGTCACACCACTTCATGTTTTCATTCTTAACTCTTGGATGACATGTCAGCCTGGAAATTTTCCTGTTATGCACATGAATTGGAAGAGAAATTTGATCATCCCTTCTGAGCCTGGTGATAACCAGCATGACAGGAGCCTGCCCAGATCCACCAGCTCATATTTCAAAGGACCACAATGCAGAGTTTCTCACCCTTTGCCAAGGAGATTTCTTCAGGCTGTGGATGGCAAAAAAAAAAAAACCAAACCTCTGGGAAGCCCAAGGCAAAGGGGCTGTACCTGTCTGGGATGGCACTGCTGGGGAAGCAGGGACAAGGTGAGCTGGAGAAAACCTCAGCACCCTCAGGAGGGAATATTGAGTATAAATACCCAGAAAAAGCAAAACCATTAGGCTATCCAGGTGACTGGAAATCATCTCTTATCAACATTAATCTTAGATTGAAATTGGGAGGAGGGTCTGAATCGTCAATAATTTTTACCTTAGAAGAAATGCTTATTAAAAGACTCCAGTCACGTGCTTCCTAGCAAAATATTTAATAACAGCTGAGGGATTGAGTTTCCCAAACACTGTCTCAGGAGGCACCACAGTAATGATTCCACAGGAGTGGGATGAGCAGCAAGTCCTGAAGGGTGTGAGCAAGTCCAGGGACCTTATCCCTTTGACAAATCCAAAATCAGCATCAGAGAAAGCCACAATGTTGTTCATGATTTAAATTCACAATTAAAATTTCTTAACATTATTTATTATAATAATACAATATTATTATATCATAATAATTTGTTGTTGTTGTTTATTTTATATATATCTGATCTGTAGAATAAAAATTTGCCTGCCTAAACATTTTTTCACAATGGAGAAAAATACAGTTCCTATAACATCCAAAAATTACCCAGATTTGAAAGGACTTTCTTGTGCTTTGGATCCAGGCTGTTCTGAAGCTGTCTGCAGTTATCCAGCCTTAAGATATTACATCAATACTTTACAAAACTGATTATCATTTGGTACTTAAGCAATGCAAATCGACTTAGGATAGAAATAAGAAGCTCTTAGGGGATTGGGAAAACCACAAATTAGCCACTAGGAGAGAATTAGAGATGTGTTTCTGTTTGGATGGATGTGATGAATTCCCAAAAGCAGGGAGAGAGCACAAGAGAGCTTTCTTTCAGAAAAAGAAAAAACAAACCACCAAAAACCCCAACTTTAATCCCCAAAAAATCAGCCAATGAAAAGAGATGGACATGAGAAGGAGGTTTTGAGTCTTTCCTTAGCATAAGCTGAGAGGCAGCACAGTGTATTAATTGAAACAACACATATTCTGGAGTCATTAAACAGAATATCCTAAAAACCACTAGTAGGAGACTTAAAACTGAAAAGCATTTAAATTTCATTCCTGCCCCAAAAAATCCTTAAAAGTTTTTGCTAACTCCCAGGATAACAGATGGCTGTCCCACCTTGGGGGAAGGGCTCCTTACCCAGCCATGATGTTGGGCATTTGAGTCTTGTTGAACTCATCCATGCACTGGTGCTCTGTTGAGTGGTCCAAGAATGACTTAAAGGCCTCCACATACTCCTCAGCTGTGAGGCTTCTCATGGAAGGGATCATGTAGAGCTCTTGGGAAACAATCATGGATAGCATGTTAGAGGCTTTGAGGCTTGTGAAGGGCCAAAGCACTTACCTCATGGGAGAAACCCAACCTAACCCAACAGGAGCCAGGGATCTGGGAAAACAATGCAGGGGATGCACTTTCCAACCTGTTCACACTCAGGGTTCAAAAATTATTCTTGGGCACCCTTCAACATGTCTGCTAAGTGACTCATCATTACAAGAAAATGTCTCCAAACTGTTTAGCCAGATGTGGGGCACTGTTTGCAAGGGATGGAACTGGAGGGGTTTTCTGGAGGATTAAGGAAAAGGTGAAGGGATGACACTGTGGGTCCAAACCTGTGGCCATCTCTGGTGCCCATGCTGGACAGTGTGACCAAGGTGGGCAGCTCTTGGCACACTTCCCAGGAGGGGTGATGCAGCACAAACCCTGCCACCTGCAGCTGAAGCAAAAATAGTCCATCCTGTGCATCTCATTTGTGACTCTCACAGCACGGGACTGAAATGGGCTGCCAGGGAGGGAAATTCCCTGCTGGGACCTGCTGCTCATGGCCAGGAGGGCAACTGATGGCAAAACATTTCACCTGGATGGGCTCATGTTGAAATGTGGGTGGCTGGCACCAAGGTCTCTCCCTCTGACCCAAAACCCAGACATACTCAAGGGGTTCCAAGCAGTTATTGCAAAGTCTCCCTTTCCTGCTGCCCCATCCTAATGACAGGGCAGTTCACAGTGTTCACAGAATTCACAGAATCACCAGGTTGGAAGAGACCTTCAAGATCATTGAGTCCAACCCAGACCCAACACCTCAATAAACCCTGGCACTCACTGCCACATCCAGATTTTTTTAAACACATCCAGGGATAGTGACTCCACCACCTCCCCAGGCAGATCATTCCAGAACTTTATCACTCTTTCTGTGAAACACTTTTTCTTAACATCCAGCCTGTATTTTCCTTGACACAGCTTGAGACTCTGTCCTCTGGTTCTGTCAGTGCTGCCTGGAGAAAGAGCCCACCCCCACCTGAGCACAGCCACCTTTCAGGCCCTGGCCAGCTGCTCAGGGCTGAGGAGCAATGGCAGGACTAAGAGAAGATGCCCTGCTGGGCTGGGTCTATGCTGCACTAGGAAGGCACTGACTGTGCAGCCTCCACCTGCGAGATCAGTGCATCATTCAGTGGGGAAAAAAATCAGCTATTCCTCTTAAATTAAATGAGGATGAAGGACAGGACTTGGCAGAATATATTCATCCTCATTTTTGCCTTTCAAAGAGTTGCATTTTTATCACCACTAATAAGAGAACCATGTATGTCTCAGGACACTGCAATCTCAAATTGAATACCTCTGCTGTTTCCAAAACCATGTCTTTGGCAGCTGTGTTCCTGGTCCAGCCCTATTGGAGGTAAAGACATCAATATCTATCCTCAACACTTTGAACTCTACCTTAACATAAACCTGAAATCACCTGAATTGCAGTCAGTTTACCATCCTGTTTCTTTGTCTTTTTTATTTTTTAGCAATCTCTAACTCCAAAATAATTAAAACATGTTTGTAGTGATAGCAATCTGAGTGGGAATTTTACTTTAATTTATTTTCTTCTTTTTTTTCTCCCAAATACCTGAATTATCGTGTGGTGTTGTCAGAATCTCTGCTTCAAAGTTCATGCTGGGGAAACTATTCCTGTAAGGAAAGTATAGCACTTCAGTTATTTGAAGAACCTGTATGCTTTCTTGAAGCTGCACTGAAAAGGCAGAACAAAGGGACGATGCTCCAGGACAAACTTTCCCCTGCTGCTAATCTGTAATTTATTTTGTTCTTTTTTACTAGAGAAAGCCAAAATTCCTTTGTAGCTGATCATAGCCATAAAATCCTAGAGTCAATAGAACAGTTTGGGTTGGAAAGGACCTCAAAGCTCATCTTGTTCCAATCACCTGCCATGGGCAGGGACACCTCCCACTATCCCAGGTTTCTCCAAGCCCCGTCCAAGCTGGCCTTGGACACTTCCAGGGATGGGGCATCCACAACTGGCCACTGCTCCAGTGTTTGAGATGTGCTGTGGGAGTTCTGCAGAACCATTAAGCAGTCATTGCAACTGAAGGCATCAGACTGACATTTTCCTTTCTTCATTTTCCTTGGACAATGCGCCTCATACATAAAACAGGGGTGAGGTGCCACTGGAAAAAGAAAGGGATGCATTTAGATTGGAGCAAGGACCTCACTTCTGCAAAGACAGGCTTGGGATGAGGCTGTCTGTGCAAAGGGAAGAGTCCCCTCCTGGGTAACCACATTTCAGTATTGAGATGCACAGCAAGTCTGAGGGGTGATATCCTGTGCAATGTGTTTAGACACACCAAGGCTTTGCTGTTAGAAAACGCCTCAGGGCAAGCAGTCTGACATAGCAGACCCCAGCCCAACAGTCTCCTCTGCCAAGGAAAAAAATCCCAAATGAAGGAAAAAACAAGGCAGGAGGTGTAACACTAAAGAAGGGAGTTTGTAGTGGGGCTTTGAGATACAAATGTATAGGGACCATGCTGGCCATGTGACAAGGATGTGTCCACATGCAAATACTGCACTGCTTGGATCAAGGAAGGCAAGAAAATACTGGGAGGTCCTGGAAGTCTCAGAAACCCTGGGGCACTTCCAGAGTCCTGCAAGAGCAGCTGATTTCATCTGAGTTCAGTGCCAAAGTCGTGTAACTCACGTCCATGGGGCATGTCAAAGGTCTCTCTTCCACCACCTTGACCTCACCTCTCCCCAGGAAAGACCTCTCAGAAGAAGCCAGAGCTCAGCCCACCTCCATAATCTCCAGCTTGGCTGCAGGCCAGTCCCTCCAATTTCCACTCAACCCTCCAATCTCTTCCATCTCTGCCCATCAAAACCCCCAGAGGGTTATTTTGTCCCCTCAGCTGGGTGAACCCTGCAAGGTGCTTTTCAGAGCAAATCTCCCACTAAAATGCTGCAGGGTAGCATGGCTTTTCCTGTGCAGGGAGGTACAGCTTTGGACATGAATTCCATTTCTGACAGGTCAAGTGTTTCCAGCCATGCCACGAGACCTGCCAGGAGACCTGGACAGACTTCAGCACAAGCATTCACCAGCACAAATGATGCCAAGATCTCTTCCACTGACACTTTTGCCTTTTCTCCTGGCAGGGGTTAGAATCTGAGACTGATTAACACTTGTTGCTGGGAAGGTGAAACAGGAACAAACAGCCTTCCTCTAAAATCTGGTTAAAATCCAGACCAGATTCTAAAATTTGCAAATAGCATTTTGGGCTGGTCCTGCCCAAGCCAACAGCAGGACTGAGGCAGGGACTGCCAGGGAGCAGGATGCCGTGGTTGCCACAGCTCCCAGCTAAGATTTAGCTTGCAAGGTTAAACCTCTTCCCTCCATGAGCAAAGCTGGGTGCAACATGGACAGCAGCCGCAGGGAAGTCACACTAGAACTTTAGGTGATGCTAAAAATTTTATGCTGAAAAAGTTTTCTCTACGAAGACAGTTTGCAATAATATCTTCATAACTCATAAACTTAATTATTCCTGAACTTGGGCTGTGGAGGGGCTAAAGTTCTCCCCCTTAGCTTCGCAGGACAGGGGCACGGAGACAGCAGGAGGGGAAGGACCGAAGCAGCATCCATCCCTCCCTCCCCTGCCAAAGCCCGCGTACCCCTTCAGCTGCGGGCCCGGCTCCATCGCGGGGTGGGACACGGATCCCGGTGCTCCTGCGGGTCCCCTCCAGCCCGGAGCCGGCAGCGGGTCCCCTCCAGCCCGGAGCCGGCAGCGGGTCCCCTCCAGCCCGGAGCCGGCAGCGGGTCCCCTCCAGCCCGGAGCCGGAGCTCAGCGCGTCCCGCCGGCCCCGCTCGGGCGGGCGGGGAGTGCAAAGGGAGCGCTGGGCATTGCCAGCCCTCGGAGCCTGAGTGGCAGCGGCAGACCGGGGCTGTCCCCGCTTTCTCATGTGCTGCGAGCCTCGTCCCGCCTTCCTGGGCAGCAGGGAACGCTTTCCCGCATCCTGGCCGCGCTGCTGTGGGATGGACGGGGATGCGCTGGGTGATCCCTGCCTTCCCCAGGGATCGGAAGAGTTCCTTGGCTGCCCGCAGACCTGAGCAAGCGATTTTTCCGTCTGTGACTCAGGGGGAAATGGGGCATAGCGGCAGAACCTCCAGCCTGGCATCCCCTACCCTGCCAGGACAGGGCAGCGAGCCCAGCCTGCTCTCGCTCTGCTTGCTAAGCCACAGGGATTAGAAAGCAAAGAAACATTTCAGGGCATAGGGGAGAGGTGGCTAGAGGTCCCCACGAAGGTGCAGTGGTCACTGTTTGAAATACAGAAAATCCTGGGTGCTCCCCGCACTTGCCTCTGGATTTTTCCCCTACCCTCACCCACAGGACTGGTGCTTCTTTTGCCTAAAATCTAATAACACGAATGTAAAAAAGAAAGGATTTAAAGACTTTATACTTCCAAGTGCGGTCCACTGGTGGGTAGAATCCTCATCACTTCCATTCAGTGAAGACAATGGGTAGAACAGATTGAGCAGATAAAACCTCCCACCTTACTGAGATCCCCAGAAAACTTCCTGTCCTTCATAGATCCCCTAGACCAGGTGGAGATGCTTCACCATCTAAGTGACCTGCCTTGGTTTGCACTAGATTTGGCTTCCAGATGGATTTAAGTTACCCACCTCAAGGGAGGTCCACAGCAGCAGATTAAGCCAGAAACAACCGCATTGCTACTCTTCAACAAAACATTCAATATATTCCAGGTGAGGGAAGACCAGAACCTCTTTGCTAGGTCTCAAGTGCACCTTTGGCTCCTGCTGCCGTGTGACCACCTGGGCAGTGATCTTACATCAGTTCATTCAGCCCCTCAGCAGTCCCACCAGAGATGCCATCCCAGACACCAACCATGGAGCATCCCAGCCTCATGTCCTCACTATGACACCAGCTAAGCCAGCCCTCAACCCCCCATCCCAAAACCAGGGGTGGGCACCCTGCAGGAAGCCATACCTGCCCGGAGCTGTTGAGAAACCTCCAGCAGCCTGGAGCTGCAAACCTTGGGAGCCTCCTTGTACATCCACGGGGCGCTGCTCCCCCTCCCGTGTCCCTGTGCCCCCCCGGCCCGAGCCGGTGTTAGCTTCCAACAGCAGCCTTTGTTCTGCAGGGCTGGGAACAACGGGACATTGTGGGCAGCTGCGGGGCTGGCAGGCCTGCCTTTGCAGGATGTGCCCTCTGCCAGCCCTGTTTGCGGTCCTTCTGGCCAGCTCGTGACTCAATCCGCTCAGAACCCTGTTTTCCTGCGAGCTGGAAAAGCTGATTTTTGGTCAGCGAGAGGATGGCTGAAGCAGAGCTGGGCTGCAAGGAGAGGAAAACAAAGCGGCTGTGTTTGCTCCTCTGCAGCTCCAGAGGTCACTTTTGGGCTGATCCTGCAGAAATAGGTCATCCTCTCTCCCGGGACAAGCCTGGCTGAGGCTGGGGCTGCCCATGGCCCTGAGCCCCTCTCGTTCTATCAGCCCACCACAACAAGCTTGTACCTGCACCTCCAGGCAGGAAAGCCTGGGTACTGACATCAAATTTCAATGAATTTACCTTCTAAATAGCAATCAGATGGTTGTAAGGAAGGTCCTTGGCATTTTTAGAGTGTTGATGGCAGAAGATTTAGGACTAAATGGTTTTTAAGGTCCCTTCCAACCCAAACCAGTGTATGACTCCATGTTTACTGCTTTGTTTTTTGAGAATTTTCCAAATCCACCTAAAGCTCAGGTAATGTAATTCTGATTTTCTTGTGAGCAAAGCTCTTCTGTAGCAGTTTCCTGTTTTAATAAAAATGTTTTCATCAGTTAGATACTTTCCATTTTCTAGACTAATCTTCTCAAGTACTGTAGTTTCTGTACTCTCCTAGGTGAAATATTTCATGCAAACATGTTATTCTCCATCAAGCAAATACTGGTACAGAGAAGGATAACCAGCAATTTTGTAGCACCCATTTTCCTGATAGTTAACAACAAGATTTCTCATTAAGGGAAAAAATTTTGTTTTCCTTTAATCCTTTAATCCTGGGCAGTAGTGGATTTTGGAGGTTGAGCAATGGTATTTTTAAAAATATGTTTATATAGGACATTTTCCTATGGGAAAAAGAACATAATTTCTGATAAATATAGAAAAAAAAAGGCACTGCAGAAGCAGAACTCATCCCTCTCTGGGGGCAGCAGCCCTCACTGCTGCTGAGCTCCAGACATGTTCAACCTCCCAAGAAACCTGAAGTATCTATGTCTTGGAGTTTTTTGTTGGGTTTTGTTTTAGTTTGGTTTGTTTTGGTTTGGTTTTTTTACACAGCTTTTCCTCTGTCTTTTTAAAAGCCTGGATCCTGGTACAGCTCTTCCAGACCTTTTAAAATGACCCTTTTCAACCTGTTTGACTTAACTGTCCTAACTCATGTAGTTGTAATTACAGAGCCAAGGTGAGGGCAGAGGGAAAGTCCGATGTGGCTGCCTGCAAAAAAGGCTCTTTGATTCAAGGTGAAGACCAGCTTTGCTCTTCAACCCATCCATTCAAAAAAGAATGGCTCTGAGAGCAAAGACAGATATGGTAAAACGTGCCTTTTACCCCTAAAAACTCACATGTCTTCAGCCATGAAAACACACTTGGAATTTAAATTTCTCTGGCTGTACCTGTGCTGCTGCCAGTAGCATGTGCTGGGAGTCCAATATGAGCAGGATTAAACACATCCAATGGGAACTGCACTCCAAAACAGGGGTACTTGCAAATCCTGCTGTACCAAAACATGTGTAATTGCCAACAAAAGAGATTTTGTCCCTAGCTCAAAGTTAGCAGTGCAAATAGTAAGGCTGGAGACTGGTCCCTGAGAGGTTTTTGTGGTTCAAGAGGATGAATTGACAGGAAATTAAGGATCAGAATTTAGATTATTTTTACTCACCTGCTGTTAAAGCAAGGCTGAGTCCAGCCATCACACCACATCTGAACTGAGGGGATCTGAATGTTCTGAGCAGCCAAATCATTCCAGGAAAAGCCACTCTGCCAGGCAAAAATGTGTTACAAAATTGGAATATCTCAGAATGTACATAGGCTGATGAGCCACATTTCCGTGGGTAAGCAGAGAGAAGCAGTGGGAGAGTGGGCATGAGCCCAGTGGGGGATGCTCACCTTTCACAGACTTAGAAAGAGAAACCCCAGCTAAATTCACTCTCCTTTGACAGCTGGGTCAAAGCTTCTTTTCCATTGGCGATAGGTTCTGCATCTCTCAAACCCTGAGGAGCATTTACGAAAACAGATCAAATGCAGCAGCTTTGGCAAATCGAGTTTAGCATCTCTGTCATCCAGCAGATTGCAGGAGAGCATGTCCCAGCCAGGCACCACAGATTTATTTTTCCAAAAGCCACTAGATGGGGATGCAAGGACACTTTTCTGCTCTCTGCTATGCCTCGATCCCATCACCTTGAGCTCGAACTGGCCTTTCCCACTCACAGGGGCTGCTGTTGTCTTTCCTTTTTCTCTTTAGGAGCTGACAGAGGTCATTTGGAAACTTATCACTCTCTGTGTTCTCATCCTGCAGGGATCAGGCCTCAGGCAGTAGTTGCGGTGCGATTGCTTCTTGCTGAATATTATTCCCTGCACCAAGGCTTAGGAAGAGTAAAAGGTTTGCCTTTCAGTTTGTGGATTAGTCTTCTTTTATAGGCTGTGGAAAGAAAAGGCACTTGAGATTGAACACAGGGGAGAAAATGGCATTCAGCAAACTGGTAATCTCTGAAAATGTCCATACTTTGGAGCAGTTACGGTGGGTAAAAGCCAGGAGATTTCCTTGGGCTCAGTAGTCAAACCTCTGGGTAATTTTTTCTTTCTTTGTTTCTCCTCTTTTGAAATCCACAGTTGTCCTAAGAATAAGCAAGACGAAATCAGGAGAATTGGTTTGGCAGAGGCAAAGGCAGGATCAGCCCTGCTCTGCAGGGCAGGAGCACTCCACAGAGGTGCCCCAGGAGCACATTTAGGCTGCAGGAGTCTGTGCAATGCATCAGAAATGCTGTGGGAGTGAGGAGGGCCCCAGTCCTACAGAAATTGTCAGCTCTGACCTCCAGTCACCTTGGCCTTCTGCAATGAGCACCCACTCTTACTATTTTATCTCAAGTGTCAGGATACTTGGTGCTTATATTGATTCCCAGCTCCTAAAGTCAGATGAAATGGGGGAAAAAATCTGTTCTAGCGAATATTTAACAGCAAAATTCCAGCTTTTAGAGGATGCTAAGGTATCCAAAATGCACTCCAGGCTTCAAACCACAGAAAACACTTTGAAAGAAATCCAAAAATTGATTAATTTCAGAGCAATTTCATGAATTGAAAATTCAGTGGTTGGCAGGGAGGGCAAGTGGGTGTCAGGATGTCTTCGGGAGTCTGAAAAAAAGTCTCTGGTAAATGCCCTGAAAGCAAATTAATCCTATATCATAGCAATCAATTCAGAAAAGTGGGAGATCAATTAAAATAGTACCAAAATAAGTGTCTTTCCTACTCCATATGCTCAAAATATGGAGCTAATGCTGCCAGTTCATGGCAATCAGTGTCTTAAGGGTTGGAGAACAGAAGCACTGGGGACTGTTCGGTGTTTTCAGCTGCATCTCCACTAATTGCTAAAACCAGATTGTTCTACTTCATTAAGCACGAACAGAAGGGCAGTGGCTTTTCCTGGGCCAGAGGGTGAGGAGGTTGCAGGGTGAGGGCTGAAGGAGCACTGGGATGGCAGCAGGGCCATGTCCCCACACTCCCTGGCTGGGGACACCTCGGGCTGCCCACCATCCCTGCCAGGGCACTCCCAGCAGCTCCAGCAGGCACTGCAGACTCCTGCTACTCCTCTTTGTGCCTTTTCCTCACTGCTTAGCAGTCTCCTCATGGTGACAACAAAATGTCTATTTTCCAGGAACCCATTTTATGGATTAGCCATGGTAGGCACTTGCAGCCCTCCATAAAGCACGCTGACACGCTCTCCAGTGTATTCCCAACTCAACTGAAAAATTGATCAAAGCTGATAGAGTTACAGGGCCCTGTGTCCCTCTACAATCTGCTGCTGTGCTGCTCAGCCCTTGCAGAGGCAGCAGAGCCAAGCCTTGGGAAAACCCTGTCTGAAAAATGCACCTCCATCCTGCCCTTGGCTTTGCAGCCTGGGGAGGGCCACAGGATGATGTGCAGGATCTGTCCCCCCTCCTCTCCAGCTGCTGCTGGTTCTCCTGGAGCCAAGCTCCCCCTGGCATTGTGGGTATCCCCAAAATGCAGCAGGGAGTGCCACGAGGCACTGACACCACGTGCAGTGTGCCCAGGGCTGGCACATCCTCACCCTGCTGAGGGCATGGCCTCGTGTGCCTCCTGCATCCCCTGTCCCACCTGCTCCAGCAGCAGCTCTTGGCAAGGCTGCTTAAATCACAGGAATATTTAACAGACTTATTAAATGTGGGCATAGTTCTGCTGGAGAAGATGGGATGCCATGCAGAGGAGTTGGTTTCTGCTGCAAGACCTCATCAAAACCTTTTTTCTTTTCCTCCCTGCCTCCCAACAGCTCTTGCATTTGCTCACAGAGATTATCGGTCCCTTGAAGCAAAGTCTGTGCCTCATTTCATCCCAAAATCTCCTGGGTTTTGGGAGGGTAGTTGTGTGTTGGGTGTGCTGCCTCTCCCCAAGCATCCTCTAGTGTCCCAGTCCCACAGAAACACTTTCTCCTTCTGTTTGTTAATTAGTTTGATTTCTGCTGCAATGCCAAATGAACACTGAACAGCAAATCCAAACCTGATTCAAAGAGCTTCCAAATGAGGGGTCAGGTGGGATACAAAGGATGTCAAAATAACTGACAAGGGATCAGAAGTGGATGAGATAAAGGAGGAGATAAGGCACTTGCCTCCAGTCTGAAATGTGCAACCAGAGCCAAAATGCCCTTCACTGTGCTGTAAATGATCCCCACTCCCATACACTGCCAAATTCAGTTCAATAAGTGATCAATAAACATGCACAGACCAGTGCCAGGGCAGGAGGTGCAGGGAAGGAGCCCTGCTGAGGGAGGGCACAGGCTCTGTGCTGCCTTGGAGTCACACACAGCCAGCAGCAAACAGGGACACGCTTGGCTTTTCACCTCTTTGGAGTCAGAGCATCACTGAATGGTTCTGGCTGAAAAAAAACTTCAAGATCATCAATTCCAGTGGCTAACCCAGCACTGCCAGACAATTAAACCATGTCCCCAAGCACCACATCTTTTAATGCCTCTGGCGATGGTGACTTATAGCCTCCAACAGCTTTATTTAAATGAGGCTTTTAAGTTATGCCAAAATATTATCATATGGTTTTATCAGACAAAAAAAAAAGTACATTAATGACTAGTTTCAGTGTAGAGAACAAAGAGGTAATTTTGAAATTGTTTGTGTTCATGTGCATACATATATAGGATATTCAAGAAAAAAAGGGGATTTTTACTGCAAGCATTAAGCACAGGCAACCTTCTGTCACCTTGTAAAGCACTGGATGTTGTCCAATTTCTAAGCTGTGTGCTGTTGTAACACACCTGAGCAGTTTGTTTATGTTTATCTGAATCCTGACTAAAATAAAAGGATCTTCTCCGTGCTGTTTGCTCCCCACCAGCTACGACCAATTTCTGATGGGCTTCTCCCTGCAATCTGCAGAGATGCAGTGGGGGTGGACACCACACCTGCAGCACAGAGCAGAGCCATCCCTGCAGGCTGCTGCCACTGTCCTGGGGTGACCTTGGCAGTAGAGGGGTGCAGGATCAGCCCCAGCAGCCACAGGTGAGAGTGGGCAGCATGAGCCCTGGACAACATTAAGGTACTTAATATCTTTTCAGACAAGGATGCTGTTTAAGTCATCATTGCAGCAATTTTAATTTTTATTGCACAAAGTCCTTCATGGCCACCGAGGTGATGACAGGTCCTGGTGGCCCCAGCTCCCCCATCTATCTTTGCTCTCTCAGGTGGCTACAGAATCTCATTTCCTTTCCCCCCAGCCAGATTTTAGCCAGTTACCCCTGAAAGGGTCTGACTGCTGAGGCAGGGGCTGACCCACAGCTCCAGGCAGGTGTGAGGAGTCACAGAGGACCAGCACCAAGTGTTTAATTAACCTCAATGTGTCAGGACCACAATTGCTTCAAAAACCCCAGGGAACAAAAGGAAATGAAGCAGCTCTGGTGAGAGCTGGACCTCTCTGAGCTGAGCCACACTCCATGGCTTGTGTCACCATGCTCATCCTGGCCAAGCCCCTGCAGTCTCTGCAGGTCTCATGTTTGGCCTCCTTGGGGTGGACATTTCCCCAGAGTGAATGTCCTGCATTGCTTAAACTCACATATTCCCCAGGGTGTGTCCTGAACAACATTGCAGAGACTCCTGGAGGTATCTCCTGCAGGAGCTCCTTTTATGCTTTTCCAAAGAGTAAGGAGGGAAGAAGCTTGGTCAGCTCTGGCACATTCCCATCTGGGATTCCGAGCTGTTAGCAAACCTTCCCCTCCTTATGTAGTACAAATGTGAGAGAGCTTTCCTAAAGCAACAAAGATACTTTTGATCTTGATTACTAGCATCAGCTACAGGGAGAAAATTAGAATTCAGGATTTGTCACCAGCACTTCAATTATTCAGTGTTATCAAGTTGTCACCAGGCCTTTAATTATTTTTCAGTTTATATCTAATTTCCCACACTATGATTGCTTTATAATGTTAAGGTGGATCTGCAACTGTAATGGGAAATGTCCAAGTCCTTTATGATGCTGGGGACTGGAAATGACAATGTTAATAAAATTCACACATCTCCTGTGCCACAAACCCTCATCAATATAGTGTTGATCTGCAGTTGACATGCTATTTAATTATGCTCTTTTGGTACCAATAAACACTTAATAATATATTCAAAGTGAGTAAACAGAATATAACACTGACTGTGATTCTGCATCTATCCAAAGATTGGGCACAAGACCATAAAATCTCACTTGCAAAGCCTTTCAGCATTTGATTTTGCTTTTTGGACATGGGGAGCATTATTTTGCACAGGGTATGTGCACCCAAACCATTGGTGTGTACAGCCAAGACAGGGGCTGTGTTACAGAGATTCACAGAGGATTCAGCAGTGATTAACAGCAATTATGCAGATAGTTATCGCTGTGTGCAGAGATCATTTGTTTTAACACACCAGGCAATTTTGACTCATCAAAACATTATGCAAAGAAGGAAGCTGATTACAATGACAGAAGAGCAGAAGCTCTCACAGACCTCACCAGAGCCAGCAAAGAGGCAATTTGCCAAGTTTCTCACCCAGCCCAGAGCATGAAAACAGTGGCATCATCACACCTGCCCTACACCTCCCTGCCCAGGGGAGGCCCTGGGGAGCTCTTCCTGCTGCTGTGCAATCGATAACACTGGATTTCCAAGGGAAGATACAAAACAGCTCTTTTCCCCTCTTTTCCCCAAAAGGCTTTTAGCAGCCAGGGCCCTTTGTCCCTGATGTGCAGGTGATGGAGGACAGGCAGCTCCTCAGACCAGAGCCAAACCTCCCTTGGCACCCATCCTCAGCTGCCCTTCACCAGCCCCAGGGCTCCCAGAAAAATGGGCAAAGCCTGTGTCTTGTTGTTGTACACAATCCTGGTCCATAAACCTGGAGCTTGTGTCCAGCCCTGCCCCATTTTACACTGTGTTTGAGCATCCTGAAGCTAAAACACAGTGAGAGAACCTTGGACAGCTCAGCATGACCCAGCCTGGGGTCTCCCAGTCACCACCACGATTTCATCTTTAGCCGGGGTTTAGGTGTGTGTGAGGCTTACACTGCTGCTCAAATACTGTTTGCCATGATTTGCTTTCTGTCCAATGACACTTCTTGCCCAGAACTAATTAGCAGATGCAGGAAATCACCTTTCTAACCAGCACCTCCATTCCCAGCCTCCAGCACCTGCAAATAAATTTTACATATTTGAGATTCAAATTCATGTTGTATCACCAGTGCTGATCTCCCTGGGGTGGGGAAGCAAGAGTTGGATGCCCAAGTGCTCAAGGTCATTGCATATTTTATGCTGTTCCTCCCTCCCCTAATTGGGTTAATGCCACACACAGCTGGGAAGGCATTTGCATCCCCAAAAGCACCACGATGCTCTGAAGATGTGCCAATCTGGCATCTTGACTCACAACTGGGTTCTCCCCCCAAAAAATACCTGCGCTGCACAGATGTGGGTGATTAGCAGCTGAACCAGAACTAACTTCTCAGAAAATTGTACTTATTGCAGGACAAATTGAGTCTGCTCTGGCAGAAGCCAGAATAATTGCTCAGGGGAGCATGGGGCTTATCCAGCAGTTAATTCATTATTTGTACCTGCCCAGAGCCAGGATGGAAACAGCAGGAAAGGCAGCAGCAAACAAGGTACAATCTCCAGTACCTCAAAACCAATTTGCTCACTTAAAGGCTTATTGCCATCACGGCAAGGGGGCAAAACACCTTTACAAGCCCTCATGGGTAGCAAAACAGAGGAGGGACAAGCTTTATCCTGCACTTCTGCGCCAGGCTGTACAGACTTGGGTGCAATTCATGCTGTGTTTTGGGCTTTGCCATATCTCTGCATGCACCAAGAAGTCGGAGTTAAGAGAGGAAATGTATTTTAAGTCAGGGCAGATCCCACCTTCATGACAATGCCAGGATAAATCAGCCAGCAGCAGCTGTGGCTGGTGTTGCCATGTGTCAGGATTGATGGTTCAGAAAGCAACAGAAGGTTGGGAAAGGTGTCAAAACCCAACAGCCCTACAAGTGTGCAGACACTGAGCTCTGCCATCGCTCTGGTGGGGCTGCTCACAGCAGGGCTGGATTCCCTGCCTGCCCCTGAGCACAGCCCTTTTTGCTGCTCTCAGCCCAGCTCCTCCAGGGACTGGGGCTCCCCCACAGCTGCTGGGGGTGACCCCACCATGGCCAGCACCCACGGGCTGCTTTGGGATCCCCTCTGTGCTTGTGAGCCCCAGGGGCTGCTCTGACCCACCTCATCCCAGAGCCACTAATGATGACACATTCCGTGGTGCCAGGGCTTGACTTCTTCAGGGGTCTCTGGAAGATGTGGGAAGTCAATTTAAAAAAAAAACCAAACCAACAACTGAGCCATTCATCAGGGCACACAAACAAGCTCAGGCACGCAGGCCCTGTGTGAGTCCAGCCTGGCCTGGAGGCAAAGCAAAGCTGCTCTTACCTTTAACAGCCCTGACAAATTGGAATAGGATGTGTCTCTATTGAATGTGGATATTTCCCCACTGCTTTTTCTTGTAGTCTTGACTGGCACAGGGAATCACCATGAATCTTCATTTGCCTTGCTGCATTCACACTGGGTTTAAATTCCTAACATTAAATCCCCACGGCAGGGGGGTGGAACTGGATGATTGTTAAGGTCTCTTCCAACACAAACCACCCTGTGATTCTATGAAATAGACACAATTTTGGCTAATTGTCCTCAAGATCTTTATGCATTAGCTTCATCAGATCTATTATTGCTTAATACTTTTACAGAATTTAATTATTTATCAATGGGGAACAGTGGGAATGCTGCCAATTTCTCATTCCTATGGAATGGAATGCAGGACTGCCAGGTGAGTGGGGCAATAGCCAGGAATAGGCACAGGGAGGTCTCAGAGCACATCAGGACAGTGTGGTTGGGACAGTCACATTTGCTGCTGCAGGTGGCCAAGGATCTTTCCTGTGTGACAGTTTTTAATTTCAGCTGAGAGAATGTATTAGTTAAAATTATCTTGGGCAGATTCGTACTATTTTTCTGTGCTATTACACAGCTATTTTTGCTAAAGCAAGTGATAATTAACCTGGTTGTCACCCTTGCATTCGTAGATAGTGAAGATATTGTCATTTTCCTATTCCTTAAACATGAATACTTCCCACATGGAAAAGCAGTTTTCATAATATGAGCATGTTTGACTCAGCAAGGGCACCTGTGTTGCACCCTATTAGCACAGCCTCCTTCCACCAGTTCCCAAATGGAACAGAAGAAAAAGCAATATGAATTCATGAAATGCAGCTTTCAGAAAAAAACCTAGAGAGAAAAGAATAATAAATCCAGCCACATAAACCACCCCCATCACTGCTGCAGCACAGAAAGGCCACTCCAGAGAGCTGCAGGCAGCACTAACAGGAGGTGCTGCCCTGCGTGTGCAAGGAGGGTTTCTCTGCTTTACCCTCCTCTTGGAGAGCAGCTGGATGTACCCACCAGGAACAGGAAAGTTCACATCTCAGCAGCAGCTCTGTGCATGAGGAGAGATTGAACTCATGAATGGTGAGGGAAGGCAGCGCTTCCAGGGCTGCCACAGAATCACTGAAAAACTGAAAAACCGAATCACTGAGCTTGGAAAAGACCAAGATCATCAAATCCTGCTGCTAACCCAGCCCTACCATGCTCACCATAAACTCAAGTGCCACATCCACACACCTTTTGAATACTTCCAGAGGTGGTGACCCCACCACTTCCCTGCACCGCCTGTTCCAATACCTGACCACTTTTTCCCCTGAAGACATTTTTTCCTAGTACCTAATCTAAACCTCACATTCCTTAGACATTCCTTGTCCTTGGACTACAGGAATGAGAAAACATTTCACCTCCCCATAATTCTTCTTTATGGCAGGAGGGTGTCAGTTTGTTGTCTTGGTAGCAGAGGGAAATATCAGAGCCAGGCATTTTTCTGTCTCAGGGGTGATTCCCGGGGGCACACATGAGCCGTGGCAGCTGAGTTGTCCCTGTCCTGCTGAGGGGACAACCAGGGGTGACAGCTCCAGCCCTGCCTGCAGCTGTCTCACCCTGACAGCACTCAGCCCACCCTCACAGGGATTGCCCAGGAAGGGGCTGAGGGGCCCAGCCCAGCTCTACAAGGGAGCCACCATTCCCAGCTCTACAAGGGAGCCACCATTCCCTGCTCTGCTCATCTGTAGATTTCCTCCTTCCCTGCCTTGGCTTTTCCATCTCCCGGGGTATTTTCTGCTCCCAAGCTGGTGCTCATCCCTGGGCCTCTCAGACAGAGAAATGGGTGATGTGGGGAGCTGCTGGGTCTCACTGACAGCAGCACATCACCTCCACAAGAGCACCCAGGTGTTCCCTGGCTCCTGCTGGCAGAGCCACCCAGCCCAGCCCCGCTGAGGAACCAAAACCAGCTCCGTATTTTGGCAGCCAAGCTCTGCTTTCAGCTGGGCACCAAACACCTCCTTGGGAAAGCAGGACAGAAGGCACTCCACACCATCACCACGGTGAAATTGGTCATTTGGTGGGGTAATTTGGGTGCATGGCCCCACATCCACGGCCAGACAGCACCAGCACTTCAGCTCTCCCCATCGCTGCGATAAATGGAGCTGTCAGGTCAGAGCACACTGATCCATCCTCATCCAAGCACCTAGTTAATATTCATTGTGTTACAGGGGGACATTTTTATGTCGGGAAAAACACAAATGCTCTCCCAAAATGACTCAAGGGCAATAAAGAATAAATTGTCTTTAAACCTGTATAAGGGATGCTGAAGTCACAAACAAGGCATAAAATAATATGGAGGTGGAAAGTGCTTTTTCCTTATTAGGTTTATCAAAGTTAAAACTAGGCTGGTAAGCTTGCTCTATCAAGCAAATGGATGTTGCAAAAAAAAGGAAATGAAAATTCTGATCCATATTCATTGTTTCAGTGTCAGCAAAGGGAAAAAAACTCCACTTTAATCTTTTTTGGTCTCAGAAAGCTGATCCAAAGTTTTATATAAAGAAAAGGTAAGCAAATCTGATAAGAAAATGAAAGATAATTAATAGAAACAAAGCACGCAGCAGACAGTGTCTAATATTACACAAAATGTCAAACACAGAACATGCTTGACTGCACCAAGCCACAGATCCAGGCACTGACAGCATCTTAATAGGGATTTCTTTCCCAAAGCTCCCAGCACTGGCCCTGCATCACTGCTGTCCCTGGCCCATGGCTGGCAGCAGGGCTTATCTTCAAACACAATAGGTTTTTCTCTCCTGTTTAAGTTAAGTTTTAACACAGCCCTGAAGGCAGTACCCAAACAGTCACACCCATGGAACAGTAGCACCCATGAAATAAAGCCAGGTTGATTCCAGGCTGGGAAGAAGCTCTTGCCTTGAACAGCAGCAGTTTAAGGGAGGATTGGTTACAGAATAGAATAGATTGGAAAAGTCCTTTAAGATCATCAACTCCAATCTCTCCTCCAGCAGTAAACCCAAGTGCCACATCAGCATGGACTTTAAAACATCTCCAGGGATGGGACTCAAGCACTTCCCATGCTTGACCACGCTTTTAGTGAAGAGATTTTCCCTGACATCCAACCCAAACCTCTCCTGGTGCATCTTGAGGCCATTTCCTCTTGTCACTTGCCAACCTGGTCCTCACCTGGCCCCAACCTCCTGCCAGGGAGTTGTAGAGAGTGAGAAGGACTGCCCTGAGCCTCCTGTGTGCATTTTTCATTTCTACAAATTTATAAATTAACACATTTCTCTCTGTAAAACAACAGACAAGTTTTAAGTCATTCCCACATTGGTGCAGCTGAGACTCAGGAGGGAGCTGGTCCTACACCCAGCACTGCATCCCCTGTGCTGCAACATTCCCCGTTTCACTTCAAATTTCAAAGCATTTGCCTCCCACCACCCTCCCTCCCTCCCCCAAAATCCACTTCCTAGATTCACATGATTAGGTGAGACAGGCAGTTTTCTGGTTTTTGATTTTCAGAGACTTTAGGAGAGATCCAAGAAAACCATTGCAGATGGCAGCTTTTAATTTCCAAATCATGCTTTGCTGGTCCATCAAAAATCCTGTACAAATTTGCAGTAATGAAGAGGTTGGGGTTTTGTTGGTCTAAGGGGCTTTTTTGGTCAGTGAGGATTCCTGTTGCATGCATTGGAATGACAAAGGAATGGGAGCTTGATCTTTTTGGCTTTTCTATAGCCCACTGAGGGCAATGAAGAGATCTGCTCTTTCCCCAGCATCTGTCTTCAGTCCCACAGGCTCATCAGCAGACTTTTGTGCACATAATCTACTGCAGAAAACACAGAATTACTGTAGAGCAGTTTATGTAAATATCCTCTCTCCTCAGAAGAGAACAGTGTTTCTAATGACAAATTGACTGAAATCTCACTTGGCATGAAGCAAATAAAGTAGTAAATATTTCAAGTTACTGCTCTGCAGCAATGGAGACTGCATTTAAAATTAATTGCTGTGGATCTGCCGTATCGTAAAAAGAAACGGAGTGACAACATAACCGTGATGTGACACATCTGCATTACAGCTTTTCATCTCAATTCTGTCTTCAACAGGCTCCATCAGCTGCTTGAATTCGGTATATGAAGTGATATTTTCAGCCCCTCAGCTGGAGAAGCAGCAATGAGAAACCCGCCTGGATGTCACTGCTGTCACCGCGGCGCGGGGCAGGGGCACAGCCTGGAGAGATGGATGTGTCTGATGCTCCTCTGCCCAGCCCATCAGGCACAGCCCCTTGCAGTACAAACCAGAGCTAGCACTAGACAGAGTTATAAAAGCCCATTTTCTCTGCTCCAGGACTGTCAGACACTGGGAGATAAAGTGGTTTACCCAGTTAAAAAGGTGGTGTGGGGCCATTAGAGAAAACAAGAGATTGCTGTACATTGCTGTGGTATGACCTGGCTCTGCTGTGACTCTCCCTGGCAGTCCCTCAGCATGTTTGTCACTGGGAGGGATGGCTCATACACACTGTCAAGGTCTCAGCAAATGTCCTTCTTGCACCTCTCAAAACAAACACTTCACTGGTGCTTCAGCCGTGCTACAACACCCACAAATTTTGTGTAGTGTATTGGAAGAAAAAAACATCTTCTGTCCCAGTGGAATCCCTTCTCCAAAGTCCTACTTGCAATTGCTTGCAGGACAAGGCCTCTGTTTCATCAGAGGAAAGATTTAAAACATCCACTATTAACAGGAATAACACAGATGTTGACTGACACCGATGCTGTTCTCAAAGCACAGATGAACATAAATTGAATCTCTGTTGCATCTCATCAGTGAAATAACCCCAGATTTCCATCCTCAGGTACACCTCAAATACTTCACTTAAATAAACTTAGATATACTTGGTGTGCCCAGTGCACACAAGCCAAGAAGCTCAACCCTTCCACTGAAGAAGAGCAGCCACAGGCAATGTTTCTCAGGGAACATTTGTATCTTTTGCTGATCTGACCTGTCAATTGCTGGGATGTTTGTCTCTAATCCAGTCACTGAGCTAAATTGACTTGTAATGTAGAAAGCAAACGCAAATTGTGTAATTACATCACTTAATTTGCCACATGAGGTCTTTCAGGATCAATGCACTCATATTCACAAAGCTCAGTGGTGGAAGGTGGAAAACTCTAAGGAAGCAGCAGATAACAATGTATGAATGGTCAATGTGTGAAATGAAGTCGATAAGAATCGTTGACTGACTTCAGGTCAGACACATCCCTCCTTTGCCTCCTCAATTATGGGTTTGCCTGATGATACAACAGTGACAGGGAATGTAAATTCCTGTTAAACCTGAGCTGCAGAACAGCTACCAAAGGTTACTTGCAATGGAGAGAGGAAATGCCACACAATTCCTTGGCCCAATCTGGCTGCTGCACAGTGTTGTGACCACTGGGCAGTGTCCTGGAAACAGCATTTCTGGGCTGCACTCATCTGCTCAGACACTTCTGCAAGAAAAGCTACTTGAAGCCTGCTCACATGGGTTAGGAGACAGATTGCACCCAAAAATTATAAAATTATGAATGCCATCTTCCTCATCTACAAAATGAATGTTGGGTGCTCCACTTCACCCACGTGCTGTTGAAAAATTCTTCGCTGTTATTATGTTTGAGGAGTTTTTTCCAAATGTCATGTTGGCATGTGACAACCCCGACATCCATAACATGCAGGTGAACTTTCATAAAGCAGAGGGGAAGAGCAACAATTTTTCTTATTGGAGGAAACTGAATCTGATTTTTCATTCCATCAAAACATCTCTTCACAGGCAGGATAAATCCCATAAATTGCTTTAACCTGTGTATCTGCCTACAGCCCATCATGATTGTAACAAAACATGTAATCAAAGCAAATGAGCATAATTACCAATGTCTGCAAATATGTGGGTTTTGGTTATTTTCTCAGACATTTCGTATGTGACAATTTTACCAGTGGTTTACATTTAAAAATATGAATAAACTCTATTAGATTGTGGGATGAAAGAGCACACATTAAAAATTCCCACAGAAAGCATCCTGTCGCAGTGATTACTGTTATAACTATTCATTCAAATCCACTCTTCTCTCCCCAAATGTAAATGTACCCAGATCACAGAGCGTGGCTAAGTAATAACCTGCTCCAAGGCAGAGTGGGGCTCCTTGCTATCAGATTTCACAGCAAGACACTTCTTTCATTTCCAGCAGGCAGGAACAAGGAATGACTGCGCTGTTCCCTTCATCCAGCGGCAGCTCGTGCAAATGCCTCGGGTGTTTTACACCCACGTTTCCAGTCCCGCTTACCCCCACGGGTCAGACAGATTTCTCTAAGGCAACCTCACAGCTGCACAACCTCCTCAAGCAGTGACAACTCCCTGGCACGTCCCAGTCCATCCCAGTCCATCCAGAAAAAGCCAGCAGGAATTCCCTGGGACTCCATCTTCCCCGTGACAGGAGCAGGAGGCACAGCCCGCCACCAGCACTGGGGATCAGGTCGTGTGACATCTCAATAGCTCAGTGGCACAAGTCATGTCAGCAGCTAAGTGACAGTAACTGAGTCACCTGCCAGGTCGTGGCTCCAGGAATCGAGGAGCACATCCATATGGATGGCACGTAACAGCCTGGGCTCAGACAGATCTTCACAAAGCTGATATAAATCAAGCTCCTGTCCAGGACAGGTGTGTGTCACAGCTGTAAGACGTGCAAGTTCATTCATTTAAATTACATTTTAAACCAGACAGAACCATAATCTGTCCTGAGGCACGTTAATACATCAGGTAGCCTGATCCATCTTTCAGAAGAGTGAGGTAATTTTTTTCTGCATTATGACCTCCCAATTGAAAACAGGACTTAAATTTATATTTAAACTGCATTTCTCCTTCCACTCTCAAGTGCAAATTACATTATACATTTAGAAAAAATACAAGCAGAGGGCTGGAGCACCTCTACTATGAAGAAAGGCTAAAAGAATTGGGGGTTTTCAGGCTGGAGAAGGTTCTAGCCAGACTTGGGAGCCCTTTCCAGTGCCTAAAGGGCTCCAAGGGAGCTGGAGAGGGACTTTGGACAGAGGCATGGAGTGATAGGACAAGGGAGAATGGCTTTGAAGAAGGTACATTTAGATTAGGTATCAGGAAGAAATTCTTCACCCACTATGCCTTCACTCATAATTTCACAACACATACATGTGCTGATGGGATGGCCAAGCTGGGAGTAGAGGAATTCCTTCCCAAGGGATCAAGACCTCTCTCCTGTTTTCAGCAGGGGACAGCACCAGCCCCAGATACTTCAGCAAAAAGTTCAGAAATCCCAAATAGGCAAGAACTGGAGTAATCCTTTCTCCATGTCATGACTCATTTTGGACAATGAAAGGCAGGAATTGACTCCAGTGCTCCCACAGGAGGTTGGGAATCCCCCCCAGCAGGATATCCAGGGCTCTAGAGCAATTTCCAGAGCAATAACCTTGGTATTTGCCTAAATGACTGATTCCTGCTTTTGCACTATGCTGAATTCTCAGCCTCATGGACCCTGCAGGGCCACTGGTTCAATTTCACAGCTTAATTCAATCCCAAATTATCAAATACACGCAATTACCTTGTGACATTTGAGTCACCACGCTGTCCAAGCTGGACGAGGAGCAGACAGGGGTTCCCGTACGCGCTGCAGACAATGCGCAGCCAGCAGCCACTCACCGCCTCCAGCAGCAGCCCCACCAGCCTCCCCTGCTGCTTTATTTCATTTTACCAAGCCCAACAGGTGCACTCATTTCCTGGGCATTGCTGAACAATTCCCTAAAGGACACCACTGAGCTGCAACAGCTCTGCAGCAGATTTTGTCTGGTCCCCATGCACCAACCCCGCGCCCGTGACTCTGCACGCAGTGCTCAGCCTCAGAGGGAACGTGGCCAGAAGGGGCCCAAGTGGGGACACAGAGAGGGAGAGGGGCACCAAGCTGGACCACACCCCCAGATCCACCTCCTCAATGTGAACACACTTTGCAGTGCTGCACCTGGAGCTCCTCATCTCCCCCAGGATCCGACATGTCCTGCACGGGACACAGAATCAGTGTGGGTCACAAGGGGACTTAGTCTGCCCCCCTGCTGTGGCCAGGGACAGCCACTATCCTCCCAGGTTGCTCCAAACCCCATCCAGCCTGGTCTTGAACACTTCCAGGAGCAGCTACAGCTTCTCTGGACAACCTGTGCCAAGTCCTCACCACTCTCACAGGGAGGAATTTCTTCCTGATATTTTATCTAAACCTGCCCTTTGTTTGAAGCCATTCCCCCTTGTCCTGTCACTCCATGTCCAAAGTCCCTCTCCAGCTCTCTTGGTACTCCCTTTAGGCACTGGAAGATGCTCTGAGGTCTCCCCAGAGCCTTCTCTTCATCATAGTTTGGACTGTAATTTACCCTCATGCTGAGGGCAATGACCACATGTTCCAGCTGTCATTTTTGCTATTATTACACCAACTTTGCCCACTCCAATGTCTTGCTGAACAGCATGCTTAATTGAGCTCATTCCTTCATTATTCAGAGAGTACCACTCTGCTGACATGGTATCCCACAGACAAAATGTATTAAGATCTGTCAGCGTTGTTCCTAATGGCACCAGATCATTACTCCCCTTGTAATTCTTCCTCTGTAGATGTTACTCAATGGTTCACTACAGGGCACTGCTGAAAAAATATTTACTGGAAACACCAGATCCTGCTTTATATTCCATAAACAGTTATAGCTCTAAGGTGGAAAGCAGGGCCAGCAGAACATCTTCATGACCAGAAACACATGAGACAATTTCCCCTCACACCTCCATCGGCCTTTCTTTGTAATGAGGGAAGAGAAAAGCACATTCCTGACCCTGCCTTAGTGGCACAACACCATCTGAATTCGATAATGCAGGAGCAATGATGGGTGGAAGGGAACCTAGGGAAGGAAACCTATCTACAATTCCATCAGTTTTCCAACAAAACCATAACATTCAAACCACTTTACAAAGCTGTGAATAGCAACATGACAAGATGAGCAATGCCTTCTGCCCCAGTCATACCCATCTGTCTGTTGTGATGATCCAGGTACCTTTGGATGGGGAAGGACCACACAGGCCTTGGTAAGAATTCTTCTTTTTCTCTTCTGATTATTGGAATAAGCAGCAGCATTGAGTTCAAAATAAGACCAAGCATTCTCCAGACCAATTATTCTCTTGACTTGTACTTGTCTGTACTCTTTCTCTCACTAATCACTGCAGCACAGAATAATGCCAGAGGAGTTTGAAATCTGAGGCCAATCTCAGCTCAGTAAATGACTAATAACACAAGTCGTTTACACACATTTAATTCAACATACCAGAAGCAATTTTCTCACTCTCTTTAGCATTTTATTTGCTTATAAATACAGGTCAATACCACAAGATGGCACTTTCTTACTTGCAACACACACTATTATAAACACTTACCCTCTTCAAATGTTCCCAGAATTTTACGACATGTAACTTCTCAGTGGCTCTGAAACATTTAAAAAAGCAAGACCTTCTACAAACTGCATTTGTGTTTGATGTATATTAAATGAGGTCAGGTAATTAAATTCAAAAAAAGGAATTTATAAATATTTCAGATAAGAAAATTTAAATACAAAAGCAGAGTTTGTTTTAATTAAACTGAATAACAATTTAAACAGGCCATAATGTATCTACATGGTTTAATTTAATTTAAAATCCTTTTTAAACAATCAAATCCTCTAGCCATTCATCAAAACACCTATCTACTCAGCTCTTTAGAAAATACTCTTGGTTAAGAAACCACCTATGCTTTTTCATAGCAATCCTTATTCTGTCCTGTAGGTGGAAATGAAGCAAAATCATATTCCAGACTAGAAAACAGGATAAGAAGGAAGAAACTTTAAAAAACCTGATAACTTCAGACACTTCAACTCATTCTTCCTTGCATTTCTCAAAATACATGATCTGGTTTTAAAGTCTTTGAACGAAATGTAAACACTAGAAAACTCATTGTTGAAGTATGTGAAGAATAAAGAACCCTGCACTAATATAGTGCATAATGATGCTGTGTCAAACTTGTCATTTACAGTAAATGTCACTATTTCCTTGGGATTGTCATGCCTTTTTTTTTAACCAATTCCTTTTGACGTCTGTAGATTCCCTCCTTCATTTTTTTGTTATTCCCATTGTTCAACAGGAAGGGATGTAGTTTCTGTTCTCTTCAGAAAAGTTTCACAAGATCCAAGTTTTTTACTCCATTTTTTTTTTTTAATAAAGAGGTGGCAAAATTTTCAGCTTGCAATACTTCTGTTCTGCCCAGGATATTATACATCAGGAGATTCCTCAAAAAACTGAGAAGTCAGAGAGTTCCAAAAAAGAAAGCAGTTAAGGCAGTCGATGTCTACATTTGGATTTCTTGTTTATGTTACATATCAATGTCTCCATCATAGGCCAGGGTTAGAGGCTTCTGCTGTGGTGGAGGGCTTTGATGCTGCTTCGTTTTTTTGCTGTGGGAAAAGCATTTCAGAAGACAAAATTACAAACTGTAACAAACATCGTCAACCCCCAAATTTCAATTTAAAAAATCAGCTTTCCATAGTGGCTACTGAGTGCTGTAACTGGGTGGCACCACATGGCCCCTCTGGTGTGTGGCATGGACACACAGCCTGCCAGGAAGGGGCAGCCAGCTGTGCTCCCCCTCTGCAGAGGAAATAAAGCACATTCGTCTCCCATCTCTTCTCACAGCTGACAAAACAAGGAACACCTCGCAGAAAAATTGGAACATGAGCTGTCTGGGAGTGGGATAGTCTCATATTTCTTTGGCATGGTATTGAAGCAACAATAATTATTATTGAAAAATGCATTTCCTCAGCAGCCTCCAAGTGATGGAGAAGTGTGTAATGTTATTTAAAAAATCCTCTGTATCCTCTGCTGTGAAGCCACAGAGAAATGGAGCTACATGGCTTGGAAAATAAGGGAGTTGCAGCTCCTAAGTTATTTGAGCTTTTAACCCAAGAGAGAGAATGAGAGAAAGACTAAGAGAGTGAAAGGGAATAAATTGCTGGATGAAAGTGGGCAGTGATGCTGTCAGGCCATGGCTGCAACTCTCTGGTTGCAGAGCCCTGCACTAAAGGGGCAGAGCTGCTACCCTGTCCCTAACAATGGCTGGTAAGAGCAGCTTTAAACACAGGATCTGATGTATTCACTGCAAAAACCTATTTAGGGATTTTCTGAGCTGTAGCGAACAGCCAAGAAACCACAATTAACACCAAGAGACCCAATCTCCCATGAACTCTCAAGCCATCTCTGAATCCATTTATCTTCCTGGCATGCATAACCCTGGCAGCAGCAAGCTCACAAGGTAATAATGCACTGTGGGAAAAATAATATCTTTTGTTTATTTTAAATGACCATTTCATCGGATGCCTCCTACTCCTTTTATTGTGGGAGATAAAAATTCCATAGCACCCTTTTCTCCCCCATTCATGATTTCATAGATCTCTATTGTATTCCCACATCAAACATCATTTTTCAACTGAATGTCCCTATTCTATTTAGTCCTTCCTTGAGCAGAAGCCAGCTCCTTGTTCCAGTCACTCTCCCTGCCTTTCTTCAGTTTTACTTTATCTTTTTTTGGAAAAATACAATAAAACCCTTTTCTAATTCCAGCAGAAGTCTGAATAAATATAAGGGCCTATTGATAACCAAAAATAATTCTTTCCCTGCGTGGCCACCAAACTTCTTCACAATAACAGCTGTTAACATTTACAGTTTGGAGAGTTTTAATTACCCTGAGATAGGGGCCAAATGAAGGTACTTAGGTAGTCCAGCTTCCATCCTTTCCTGAAGCCTTGAACATTAAATGCCTGCAATGCAGTGTCATGGTGTCTTTTGGATTGTTTAAATAAAAGAAAACTAGCTGTTATTTAAGGACAGAATACCTGCCATACTCACCACATCAGGTAGGATGTAAAAATCAGGAAAATTATGATGAAGAACCCTCCAGCTGATACTCCATATACCCATATCTTCAGTTTACCATCTGTTGGAAGACAAGGAAAAAGGACAGAGGAAGAAAAGGAGAGAATAAAATACTTTATTCTAAAATACACAAAGTTTTAAGAGGTCATTTAAGAGACATTAGTAGTATCATTGATGGGGAACACAACAGAGACTGGCTATAATTAATAAACTCCATCTTTTTGATAGGAAGATTTCTGAAAAAATCCCTGATTTTAAAGACAAAATTTTAATGGAAAGGGGCAGAGGCACAGGATAATTAGAGTGCATTCCCTCCAGAGCCCAGTGGCTGCTCTGGCAGAGGCAGTTCAATGCTGAGCTGACCCAGACAGACACAGACAACACCTGATGTGTTTAGCTGAGGCTGAGAAGGGATGGAATTGTTCTCTATAAATACTTGGGGGTCAGTTGGGGTAAATACCAGCAAGCACAAGTGGAAAAGCTGCTTAGAACTGGGAAACACTTGGGTAACAAATGGGAATAAATTCAGCTTAGAATAAAAACAAGAATAGCCTTTGTAAAAGTAAGAAGGATAAAGCTGGGAAAGAGCTTTCTGGTAGGGCCACAGAGCAGCAGACAAAACTGGCTTTAAGACAAGGTAAGGCTGTGGATTTGGCTCTTTGGGCTGCAGTGACCCAGGACCCCTGCAGGAACCCCTCCATGCACACGTGGGCTTGAGTCTGTTCAAACATTCCCTTGTCTCAGAACACTCCACTTGGACAGGTCCTTAATTACAAGCTTTGCATTAATAATAACAGCAATTTTTGAAAGATCAATATTTCTGTTCCTCGCTCTGTTTCTGGCTGCACAGCTTTCCTTGCAGGGAGCAGCTTTGGTACTTTTCCACGCAGCAGCAGTCTGAGCTGATTCACACCAACAGAGCTGCAAATGCACACTGGAGGCAGGAACAGGAACCTGTGCCGTGCCCACAGACACGCTTTGACAGAGGCCATTTCAAATTCAGTCAAGTGAGAGGGACAATCACTGAGCCTGGTTTTCATTTTATGTTTGAATGACGAATTTTTTTTCAAAGGGAAACACAGTTAATCAGATCCCATTCTTTCTTGTTTTTCTTCCAGACTTTGGGGAAAGGCTGAGTACCTCTCACAGATTTTTTTTGCTCCCCAAAACACTTGCAGACTATCTCCCATGTGAGAAAAGCTCTGTTCATCAGGACTGGCTTGGTTTGTTTGAGTTATTTTGCTGGAGTCCAGTATGAAATCTGTTGCCCTCTCATCTGGAGATGGCCAAGAAATACTTAGCAATCCTGCACAGGGACTGTCACAGCCCCATAAAGGCATCACAGCATGTCTGCTGTGAAGGCAGCTCTGCTCTCCATCCCCAGCAGAAAGGCACTGGACCATGTCATCTGACAATTTAAACTATGCTATTTAAATTGCCTCTCAAGTTGAAAAGTTTCTGTACCTGAACTCTGGCCTCTCAGAGTGTAGTTAAGAGAGGAAAAACACAGTCTGATTTGAAATCAGTTCTGTGCACTCCTGTAGAGCATTTATAGAAGAACAAAAACATCAGCCTCATTTAATCAAAATAAAATTAGTGTTCCAAACTCTAAATGGGAAGGGAAACCACAGATAAGCTGGAGAAGGCACAGGGACTTTCATTGACCAGCACAATGTCAAGGACTGTGGTGCTGCAGGGTGTTAAATGCCATCCACACAGGCAGCTCTCACCACAGACCTGCTGTCAAGAGCAGAACAGGGAGGTAACAGTGCTTTCCTGGCTCAGCCAGCAGTAACCTCTGCAAATCCCCAGACTAGTGAGCCTGAGAGCCTCTTTGAGGGGAGCAATTACACATTTTGTCATGAAGTTAGACAAAGGGGAAGGATTTGAAGAGCACTAGCTTTGAGCTGGGGTCTGAAGAGCACATACAGATTGAAGAGTTAACTGCAGGATGCCACAGGGCTGGTGATACACTTAGCACACACTTATTCCCTTCCCATATTGTTTCTATAACATTTCTGCTGTAAATTAGGCAACACCATGTTCTGTAAAAGTGCCTCAGTCGCTATTTCTTTTGCTGACCTTGGGTGAGAGTTGGCTCATAGGTGCTGCACTGAGGTAAAGCCCTCCAGAAGCTTTTAGTGCTGCAGACTCAAATGCTGCTTTAAAAAGGAAGGACTGCAGCATCCACCTACACCTCCCTCCCTTTTTCTAACCCCATAAAGGTACCAGGCAAAGAGATGATACCCAAGTAAAACAGCCTACAGAGAGCCAGGGGTGTTGACAAAAAAGCAATTAACCCCAAACCTGTGACTCAAACTGCAGGTGAACCATGTGGGTGAACTGGGTGAAGGGTTTGATCAAAAAGCAGCCAACTTCAAAGGGCTTTGGACTGAGCTCTGTGAGCCCAGAGACTGTCAACGCAAAGGTTAACCACTGTCTGCAAATCAAATATGTAAATGTAACATTCAAAGTGTGATCACATATATCAGACAGAATTATGGCTCCCTGAATTCCCTAAGAGAACCTTTCACTACATGTTTTCTAAAGTCTTGTGTTCATTAGGAACTAATTGCAAACAAATGCAGTGTCAGGTACCTGAAGAGGGGGAGGAACTGCACTGCCAGTATTTTATAACATGAGGAGAACAGATGCATTTCAGTAAAACCTGATGTGCCTGACACGTTTGTTTCCCATTTTTAAAGTCCTATTGGCATTTCAGAAATTTGTTTTGAATGAATTCATCAAAACAACAGTCAAAATGGTAATCAGATATTAGAGCAATGGACCAGTCTGGGCACATGCAGCCTGTGGCTCCAGCTGGGAAGTATTTTGTGCTATGGATGTCAAAGGTCCACCTGGGATGAGCTGCTTGGGCACAGCAGCTTGTCTGCCTTTGTGGGACACTTTTAACGTTGTAACTTTGACCCTCAAGACTAAACTGTACACTTTCTACCCTGTTCTTTCCATATATTTTTGAAATATGGAAACAACCAATGTTTTCTTTAATGAAATCTTAAGCATTTTCTGCTCTGAAACTTCTGAAGTGCTAGTGATCAATATCTTTCCTAGTCCAAACATATTACTTCCAGAAACATCATCAGATAATAGTTCTAAACATCCCCCAAAACCACATATGAGCATACTTTTGCAAAATAATATTGCTTCATTCTGTCTTTGCTATCTCTCAACATAAGAGATTGTGATTCCTCTGTACAGGCACAAAGGCATGAAAGACAGCACACGAGCTGGAAACTGGGAGGTCGCTCTGCAGCTCCCAGACAATCTCTGATGCTATCATCTACAAAGCTTGTACCTTTCTTCTACAGAAACCTTCTAAAGACAATCTATTCCATTCATATTTAAGTTTTTCACCTGGATTAAAAGGTTGAATAGACCATCCTTTGAAAATGTCATGCATTTTGGAGTTGACAGGTTTATTTTTTCCGGCAATGGTCTTAACATCAGCTTTCTTATCTTCTAAACCTGGTACCTTCACGCAGTAATCCAGGAGCCCATTTGATCTCATTACTTCTGTGTATCCCCGCTCACAGCCGCAGACTCCTCTCTGGGAGATAAAAGGGAACTCAGCATTAAACCAAGCAGTGCCCCCTCACAGAACAGTGCACACTGTAGGGAAAGCCTGAACAAACTGCAAGGATAACCTGCACATGCAAATTCACCACCACCAAACCAAACCAGCCAGGAACTCGTACCTGCAAGCCCATTTCAGTTCAAAAAAAGCTCAAATATATTTGGGGAATTGATTGAAAAAGAGTCAGTAATTACAGAGAAGTCCAACATATAAACACTTTCATCCCAACAGGCTTAACAACAGGAATCTGTGGCAAACTCCTCTTGCAAGTAACAATTTTCCCACTGACCCTGCTGGGCAATAGAACAGACAAACCAAAACCAATCCTCCTGCAGACTCCTCACATGTTTCCACTCCAGTATTTCACAAGGCTATCTAACATGAAGGTTTCTTCAAGAGGTTTTTTAGAAGTTTGTGGTTTGCTAAATAGATACTCAGTTTTCTGGATTTCTGTTTTAAAATGGCTTTTTAATATTTTTTTCCTTTGCTAATTGTCTTATATCTATAATGTCTGTCTGAGGGTCTGATAGTCTTGATCCGAACAGGTGACTGATGCTCCTTTATCTCCTCTTTTACAAAAGTTTTAAACAGTCCCTTTTCTAAAGAACAGTACAACAGCACTCAATTAAAATTAAACCATTAAAATTAAAGAGGTCTAATTTTAAAATTTAAAACCAAAACCCCTCCACAGAACAAACCCAAACGTGCAACACCACATCGTTTGTGCGGGCTCGTGGTTTTCTTTCAGGATGAAATTCCCACAACATCCTCGAGGTGGTACCACGGACAAACTAAACTATTTTCCAAGTCCTGGAATGCAATCTAAGATGCAATCTGATTAAATCTTGCAGAGTTAATTTCCCAGCCCTGTTCTGCAGCGAGCAGTTACCTGTGTGCAGTAGGAGAAGGGTTTTCTGCAAGGCGGGCTGCAGTGCCGCACTTCGGCAGGTTTTGTCCGAAGAGAACACCCCCCTGCAAAAGAAAACACTGAGCACCTTCAAGGGTATGTTTCAAAATGTTTTTGTCTTAGATCATCACAGTGTAAGAAGTGCTTGCCTGCTTATTTTATATAGTTAAATACTAGTCTATTAAGCACATTAACATAATATCTGTAGGCATTGCATTAATTAATTTGCCGTAACAAGGCAGGGAATTACTATCATACCCATCTTGTTAATGGAGAACAGAGATATACAGATTTAAGCAATTTGCCACTGGCCACATAGGAAGTTGGGGACAGAATCCAGAATTAGATGCAGATCTTCTGTGTCTTCATTAATGGCTTATCTACATAAAAAAACATAATCCACATAACGCCCTTGCCCATCCTCACTTGGGAAAGCCTGTGCTTCTATAGGAATAAAAACATGTTAATGAGTTCTTAAATATTTGGCAACCTTTGCACATAAGATTTTTGTTATTATCCTAACTAGACATTATAAATAGAACTAGACACGAACATCTGTGTTTTCATTTCTGCTCTCTCCTCATTTACCCTGTGCATACTGAAAGAGATCCCATGGATATACAGCCCCACTGCCTCTGTCAATCTCACAGAGCTTCAAAGTTCTGACCATGAATTCTCCTCTTCATCCTTCACAGGCAGAATTTGTAGGTCACAGCAAGAGCAGGAATCTCTCAGTTTGAGTGATTTGAGACTCCTGTGTTTTGAAAAGAAGAGGAGGTACAGAAGATGGGGTCTCTACCACACGTGTGATGTTCTCTTCTGCTCTTCACAGCCACAGGAAGGTTGAACGGAGGGTTGTGCAAGGCAGCCCAGACAGCCCTTTAGTATGAGTGCACTCATTTCTTCCCGTGACCAGCCAGACAGTAAAGGGCAATCAGCCCAAATACTCCTGTGCGATATGTGTGTGATGCTGAGCTGACAGCAAGGCTGGTGAGCTCCCACCTGTCTTTCCTACACACAAAAATCCAAACTGAAATTGTGAAAGAGAGAGGAAGGATGCCCAACTCCCTCTGAGCAACAGATGCAGAAGAAGAAAAGCCTCTGTGGAGACATTTCACTGACAAGTGTGTGAGGCCATCTGGGGACATACCTGTGACATTCATTCCATCCGAGCGCTGACACCACACCGTGCGCACGTTGTCCCGCCAAAGGCTGCTTTGCCACACGTAGTCGTAACATTTCCCTCCTGCAACAAACACCAGTTATTCCTCACCTTGCAACCAGCCTAGAACCAACTCCTGAGGGGCAGGAAGCAGCGCTGGGGCCGAGCTACCTGAGCAGGGCCGTGTCTCCATCTCCTGTCCCGAGCAGCTCTCCTGGTTCTCTGCAGCCTGCACGATGAAGGCCCTGGACCGAGACTGGCGCCCGGTGCTCTCAAAGCTCCTGCCACTGATGCAGGTGAGCTCACAGGAGCTCCACTCGGACCACTCTGTCAGGTGGCAGTCGCCTGCACGTTGAAACAAGAAATCACAGGTTTTCAAAGAGAATTAGCCTTGAAGGATAAGGCTAACCTAAGCATACAGCGGCTTTAATATCCCTGGGATATCTCTCAGTAGTAAACAATATTTGGATTTTCTGCTTCATGTGGTATCTCATTTTCTCAAAAAACAAAGGGAGACTTTCTTAGATGGTCTAGAAACAGCAGACTGAGCATTTACCTGATCTGCTGAAGCACAGATTTGTGCTACAAGGGCTGACAGTAGTCAGAACTACGGGAGCATGTCCACCTCAGACAGCTACCACAGGCAGAAAATTCACTGTGACCTTCCAAAGCCTTTACCTGGGCAAGGCACAGAGCAGGGTAACTGCAGCACACTTTCTTTCGATGGTAGCTCACCACATAATGCATTTTCTACTGGTTTGGATGTAGCAGAAGCTGATCCATCGTGCACTACACACGTGAGGTTGCGGACTTGCAATCCATCTCCACACTGTCCACCCTACGGGATGGGGAACGGGAATAGAGGCACACATCAACAACATTATAATAACAAATAGAAGAAACACAGTTGATTGCACACCAGATGTCTTCAAAGATACAATTTGGTCTGCAACAGTATCCCCAGTTATGAGAAGATAGATGGAGATCTCTGTACACCTCTCCACAGAAGCTTGAAGGCAGGGGCAGGGCCACACATGGAAGTGTGTCATCATCAAAGGTGTGGAAAAGGATACATTCATAAAGGATTAATAACATCTTTGAGGTCTGCCCTTCATGCCTTTTACTCAAATTAATGAATTTACTGATTCTTAACTAATGCCAAATTAGATGAGCACAGACATTTTGGGCTTCTCTTAAGAAGCCAAGAGCAGGGCTTGCCCATAAGGAACAGACATTTCTTCTACCCTCCTTTGATGATACAGCCCAAGAAGAGCACTCACATGATTTAAACCTTGCAACACCAAAAGTCCTTACTGCACTGTGGGCTGTCTGTGTCATGTTCTAAAGGGAGTGACCAGATCTAGAGCAGAGACCACCAATTCATGTCACACACTCTACCAAAACACCAACCCAAGCGAGCCACCACCTGTCAGCACTAAACCCCATTTGAACAAGAAAAAGGAGGTTCCATCTGAGCCACTCCATGCTCAGCATCCCAGTGACATACCCAGGCATACACCAAACTACTGAAGATGACATCCTTTAGTGGAAAATCAATATTCCTTGGCTAAGGTTACGATCAAGGGCTGAGGATGCTCTGAGAGATGAAGCACTGAGGCTATTTCTAGAGAGTGGAATTGTTTCATTCTCATCAGATGAAGAGCTGTGATGCTGTTGAGGTGCCTCATGTCTGCATGATGCCTTATGAACACGCACCTGAAGCCGCGTGGAAACAGCACTTTAGAAAAATTCAGTAAACAAAACTCAAGAAGAAGGAAGAAACATTGCCTTTATATAACCAAGGGAAATGCTCCTTTGGATTTCTTGGCAGTGGATTCTTCTAAAATAATGGACTTCATCTGCAGAACAGAATGGCTCCTACTGAGTGCATTCATCCAGCAGCAGGTTTGCTAGCAGGAATCTCAAGAACACTTCTGCACACACCTGGCAGCTCTTGCATTCTCTCCCTCCCTTCTGCTGCAGATCCACAATAAAATGGAAGCAAGAGCATAACTAGGTGGATTTAGAGCAGTGCTAATCTAAAGCATCTTAAAGAAGTATTAGTGTAGATTTACTGTATGCAACCAGATTCCAGGTCTTTAACACAGTGTTTCACTTTAGTCCGTGTGTAACTCAGTGTTCTAAATTACTGTTTCACTTTTAGAAGCTGAAACTTCTGTTGTGGTCTGAGATTAATGGTGTGTGAAAAACTCATGCAGCTGTCCACTGGGTTAGAGTGCTTAGAAATGGCTGGTGGGAACAGAAGATGAAGGGAGAATATTCTTGGGGAAATGGGCATTTATCAAACTGCAGTATTTCCAGTTTGAAGTGACTCCAGGAATGACTAAATGACTTTAGAAGACAAGAAGAGTTTTCAAAAATATACTTCTTCTACAGACAGTATATAATTATTTATATAGATATCAATATAGAAATAAGAAGAAGAACACTGAGAAATAAATAGGTCAAAACAATTAAATTTTTTTTCAGTACAACAGTTTCCACTATAAAAGGCTACAGGCCTTTTATATGAATGAACACTCTTCATTTTTCTATCACACTATATTGGAGCTACATTCATACTTTCTGTATGAATGTCTAGAATTTAAAAAAAAAACAAAAACCACCAAAACCCAAACCTATGAATTCTCAAAACAATCCCAAAGAGAAAGATTTGTTTTTAAACAGTGACTCCCACTTGCTTTTTTTCCTTTCAAGACCAGCAATGGGTTTTTTACAATCAACTGAACACACTTGAAATGTCACCCTGTCACTCACAGGAGGAGATGCTTTTTGGTGTATTTTAAAAGGTCTTAAGCAATGCAGGAGCACTGCATTAACTTCCTTATCATCTTCAAAATTATTCATGGCCCCAAACTTATACATTTGAAGATCTAATCAATAGCTGTGGAACCAGAGGAAGTTTGTGCCAGCAATGGCACAGTGAGGATGCAGGGAATAGCTGCTAATCAGAGGAGAATTGCCAAGGAAGCCATCACATATTCAAAGCTCAGGGATCAGTTCTTTGTTGTAAATGCTCTCCTTTGCAAGGTGTGATCCTCTAAGGTTTGCCTAAAACCAGGATTTGCCTCTTGTGTCATAATCTCCTTGCTGATAATATGTGGGAATTTGACTTCCACAAGGGATTCCTGCCATTTGTCTGCAAAAACTCCTATGCTGACCCTACTGAGGATGCAGAATCCACGCTGGATTTCCTAAAAACAGGATGTATGTGCCCCTCCACCAGCACCTGCGTGCAGCCTCCACCTCTCACCCTGCTCACCCTGATGGGAAGAGGAGAATGTTTACACCTCCTGTGTTGGACAGTCAGGAATCTCTGGAATTCAGTAACAACTAATGTAAGGCAGCATCTCCAGGAGCCTTCTCTCACATCACATCTGATACCTCTCACATATAACACTCCAGTAAGACAGGAGGTAACAGCCCTAATGAGATGCTTCACCCAGATGTGCCTTGAAGAAAAGTTTTCCCTTTTTGGCTTTTACTGGGGTTCATGTGTTAGCAATTATTTTAGGTAAAGAGTTGAATGGGCAATGCTTTCACAGGTTGATGAGCATTTAATCAGGTAAAAGTCTCTCTAATGAGGGAGTGTTGCATGATCACATTTAAGGGAGAGCTTTTAAAACCATTAGAAAGGAAAGGTTCTTAGTCTTTTTAGGGATGTCAGCCAGCTAGTGTTTGATAATGCCTGGCTATTCCACTTATATTCCCTTAATGGAAAAAATTATGAACAATGTCAGACACTGCTATTTTTTTTTCTTTTTTTTTAAGCTAATCTGAGTAAACCACTTCAGCTCTAGAAGAATAATTATTAATGTCCTGTAACCCTTTAAAATTGGAGGTACTGACCAGTTCCTAAGTTCTGTACCCCTCTGAAAGCAGGGGAAATGCCCCATGCTGCCACAGGCGTGCCTGGGATGTGTGCAATTACTTGGGGAGCAACACACTGTGATTTCTATACTGTGACAATCAGCAACACAGAACACTTAGCAGGCTCTATTCCTAACCAGAAAGACACCTCTAATTATTCACATGAAGTCAAATTAGCACAAAATAGTCCTCCTACAACTAGGAATTGCAGTCTCAGTTATAATACAAGGGAAAAAAAATTAGCCTTCTAATTAATTGTCCTGTTTCTATTATTACAGGAAGACACCTTCACACCATGCCTTATGGCTTTACCATAGGATGCTTTACCTTATTTCACAAAGAATCCTTGAAAACAGGAATTCTGAAAGCTTTCTTTAAAAGGCAGGCTTAAGCTTCTTTTTGGGTAAAGCACAGGAATAAATCACCCTGTATTTATGAACTACATTTAATTCCTAAGCACCTCATTAAAGAAAAGTGAACATGAATAGAATGGCTTCTCTCCAAAACAAAGCAGAGGGGAGAGAAACTGCTCTGTGGTAATTGAAGGAGAAGCAGGCTCTAACTCACTGAATGCAGGGATGGTATCTGGGTTACAGAACACTGTGATTACTCACTCTGAGCTGAAATTTAGCTGGGTTTGGGATGGGCACACTTTAATCTGCACAATGTGTTATTTATCTGAGTAAGCCATGGCCTTAATTCAGCTTCTGTACTGATTTTTTTATCAGCTGTGTTAGCTCCTATGGTTGAAAGTCTCTTCCCTGATGTTTAGCAGAATCTGCTTATGCTAGCTAGACAAAATACCAGCTGATGCTCTCATTTTGTTCTATTTATGTTATACATATGTTTTATACATTTTGTACATGCTGAGTACAGCACATATAAGGACCACATTCACATCAGTAGTTGCGATGAGTTGTTGATTAGAGAAAATAGAAATATATTTCTGTTTCTCTGATCTTGGACTGTCACAACCCAGATTTCATTTGTGAAATACTGAGAAAATTCTGGGTATTTATTGTGCCACTCACATATTCAGTAAAATATTCACTACACATCCCTCCACCACACTGAGAAACCATGTAGGTATTCAAGGCACTGGCAGAGCAGAAATCACAAGGGATGTGTGTCTTTATGCGCATTATTGGCTTCAATCTCCTACATGATATAATGTGGAGAAGCAGCCAGAGATCTGGCACAGGTCTTGTCTCCTGGGACCAGACAGGGCTCGTTTCCACCACACTTCTCCTACCTCCATCTCACCAAAGCCAGATTTAAGCAGGCTGATAAACCTCACTGTGAAAGATTCACCTCTGCTTAAACTGGGTTACCAACTAATATGTTTTAGTATTGGAAATGTGATCCAACAGATAAGAAGAAAAAGCACAGAGGGGAAGAAAGTCAATTCAAGCTTGATGGAAGTCATTGCCAGTGAAAAAAATGATGGCCCCAGTGCTGAGCAGAGGTGGCAGGCATAGGGACAGCACATGGGAACTGAATTCAGACATTTTTAGATCATTGAAAAGATAGCCAGGGTAAGGAGAAAGTAAAAACCAGCCCTTCATACAATAATTTACACTATCGTACCAGAGACCTGGGGGGGAAGACCTACTATACAGTCCTTCAAAAAAAAAAAAAAAAAGGAAATAAAAAAAGATTAAAAAAGGCTAAGCTGTCTTGATATCTCGTGTATCTATTTTCTTGTTAGAGATATTTTATGTAATTAAATTATAGGTCACCATGACTATGCCCAGTCAAACACATTCACTCCATAAATCCCCTACAGTAATTCCATGAGCTCACAGTACCTCAACCTGTATCACCTCTTATGAACAGCTGCTGATGGCTGGAAGATGAGGGGCAGGGATTCACCACTTCTAAACTTCCCACCAGCCACAGAGGCACCTCGAGCCCACGACCAGCAACTAATCCCATGTGACAATGGATTTTTCCGAGCAGCAATTAATCCCACAACGTGACGCTGGATTTTGTCGTTGAGCCCAGGCAGGGGGAAGCTCTGGAGAAAGTCCTACCTGGACAGTGCAGGGAGACCAGGGCCCCAGCAGCCAGCTGTAGCAGGGCTTCACTGGGCAGCTCCTGTGCTGGGTGAGCTGCTCTGGGCAGGCTCTGCCCTCGCCCGCTGCCCGCAGCACCACGGAGCGCCCACGCACCATCTGGCCTAGGACAGACAGCCCGCAGCCCAGCAGAGACGCAGCCAGAGACAGAGGAGGGAAGAGAGAAAGACAGATTTTGTAATTTATCAGCATTCCTAGTTCATTTCCCAGTGCTAAAGTCTGTTAAAAAAAGCAATTAATTGGGAAGGCTGTTTGGGTAATAGGGATGCGATTGCTAAGTCTAAGAAATGCAGTCGCTGATATTTTCAAGCACACTTTTTAAACATGGGTTTGTAAGTTTTCCAAATATAGTATTTGTTTATGCAACACATTTAAATACTTGACTAGATCCTGATTATTAAATACAGCAGGAAAATAATTCCTATGGCAGCAGCATTTCTACCATCACACATTCAATATGTTTCCAGAGATTTTTAACAAATGAAATATTCTTTTTATGAGCAATTATGTGGACCTAATTTGAAAACTGCAAACACTGTAGTGGCTATTACCGTCCATAACCACTTCTACCATTTCCATTAAAAAACCTATTTATTATTGGTGAAAACTTCTTCAGCCACTGAATGGAAAAAGCAATTATGGTACTACTTTTGAACTAATAAAACTGAATATATTCATTAAACTTACAGCAATTCCATTTCTGCCTCCTTTGCTGTCCATTTATGTCCAGGAATGTTTTCACTCAAAATGTTTCAATTAGAATTCCATCTCCAATTAAAAAGAAGAGTGGAAAAGAAAAAGCCCTTATACAGTGGGATGCAGAAGATTGTGCTGGGGATAAAATTTCTGCCCTGTTTTTCAATACATGTGGATTTGAGTTAAAAACTGAAAGGTCTGGGCAGTAAGGGCAGACAAATACAACAAGGCAGAGGTGAGTGGTAATTGCTAACCCAGTGCAAAGGAAGAGATAAGGTGTTGTGGTGGAGCTCTCCCCTTGGATCACCGCCCTTCAGCTGCTTTTGTGAGCAGAGGGGAGTCTGGTGGGGGAGCAAACACCCTGCAAAACAGGGAGGCTGCAATACCCAGCCAGATCCTTCACCCAGCTATTTATGCACATGATTTTTAATTAAGGACACTGCAGGTGTAAGGCACATCTCTTATATCTGTCATCATGACTATCCACAGAGCAAAACATTTTAGCAAGTAAAAATTAAAAGCAGACACACCTGGAAAAGGCACTGATACTTTAGCAAGCTCTCTTACCTTTATTCCCTTGCTCTGACCCACTGAATTCTGATTCTAAACCCATTAAAACAAATTTTAAGACTTCTTATTTTTCCAGTTTTAATCCCCCAGACCTGGGGAGTTTGTAACAGAAGGGATGATAAAAGCTGTTACCCACATGACTGTGCATTCAGCCATCACTGAATCAGATACTTAGGAGGTGGAAAAAATCCTACCAGCTGAGAGGAAAGGAAGAAGGAAAGGAAAAAGGAGGAGGAGGAGGAGAAGGATGGGAGAGAAAGGATAGGAAAAGCACAAAAAGAAAAAAAGAAGGGAAAGGAAAAAGGAAAAAGGAAAAATGAAAAAGGAAAAATGAAAAATGAAAAAGGAAAAAGGAAAAAGGAAAAGTCCTGTTGTTCACTGAGATCAGAGCAAGGGAAGAGGAATCTCACAGCCTGGTGTTGGATGAACCCTGTAACAGCTCTCCCCAACCCAACTGGCCAAAAGTAGCTGTTCCCTCCTCTTCAGGCAGAGACCAAATTTGCTAAATTAGTCTTAATGTTGAATGCTGAGCATTGGTGAGCAATGGAAAAGGCTTTTTGGGAAGCCTGTGGCTGCAGGGCTCTGGGGCACCCTGCCAGGCACCAGCTCCCTGCATGGAGCTAAGGCAAAGGAGGTCTCCTAAAGCTAAAAGATCCAATTTCATTAGGAGGGACTTGAAAGCCTGAAGCATTCATCAAGCTATTTTAATGAACTAAATAATTTCCTTTTGTACACTCTGTTTAACATGTTTCTAGCTATATGTAAATGGGAAGATTATTTAACAGAAATAGGAATTAACAACTTTTCTTTCCATTTTGGTTTCCTACAGTTGGTTATCCAAACTACTGAAACTCACTACAGTCCCAGTGGTCAGCTTTCTTTTAATTTTCTTTTAACTTTTTTTTTTATCTTTTTATGACTTTCTTTTAACACTGTGAATGAATAACTGAAGAAAGAAATTTCATTGAAACCTTTCTTTGCACAATGATTGCAGTGAGTTTGTTAAGGCTCTATTTTTTTTTACTCCAAAAACATTATCTAGATGCTCAATTACCACTCAAGTAGCAGAAAAACTCCATTTTTTTCTTTTTAAATGCTTTATCTTTTGTTGCCTATGCAGAACAGAATCTCACTGCATCTGAAATTTGTTTCCAATACAAACTCTAGAAGAGTTGAAGCAATCCTTGTTATTTCTTTAACTTTGCTTTGAATTTTTCTCTAATTTTCCAATTAATTGGCCACATCTCTGATTCCTCTGCTCTGCAATGTTATATGACACAAAAATTAGGACAGAAAGTGTGTTGAAATTGAAAAAAAACACATTTCTTCATATCCTCAAATTAGTTTTGAAAGGGAAAAAACAAAAGAGGCCGGTCTTGTTAATGCTGGTCACTTAAAATTCTGTTTTGTGTCAGCAGCAAGAATTGAATCTCAGAAATATAGGATTATATTTACAAATCAGAAGAGTAAGATTTTTTTTAACCCCCCAAAAATTCTTGCCATTACTTACACTTTATCCTCACAAAGTGATGTGTCATGGCTGAAACCAAGAATATTGAAATTCCTGCTACATTTCATCCCAGTCACAATGACCAATCTGCTGTGACCAGTTTAGTGAGTTTGAGCAGAGCACATAAAACACAGCTCTACCAAGGAACCATAAGGCCAGAGCAGGGATCAAGTTAATTAAATAAGCCCTGGAGGTCAGGCTAAGTCACAAGCAAGTTGAGGCAGGTGATAAATAGGGTTTTTCATCCCCTTCCCACTGCCAGTCCCTCCAGCAGCACTGGGGCATCCCCAGCAACATTTCCCACTGTCAGACTGGAGCTTGCCAAGTTTGAGTAGCAGGGGAGAAAGCATCATAAGGAGTTCTTCTTCAGAAGGCAACACCAAATATATTTTTCCAAATTGGTGATGATCCAGGAAAGAACAACCAATTTTTTTCCATTGTGTGCATCCTTGTGCCCCTTCACTTCCACTCCACAGGTCACTCTGGTGTTGGGATTCCAATCTCTGCAGCCTGCTACAGTCCCTGGGGGTCTGAGGACTGAGTAAGGTACAGCAACACGTTCAGCCCTGGTAAATCCTGTCATTTATCTGATAAAGTCAGCTTTGTAAGTGGCAAAGCACAGCTGTAGGTGTTCTATACAGCTTAGCAGTCCTGTTGGAGAACTTGGGAGAAGCCATGTGGGATTGGAAAACATTTATGTAGAAAAATTCAGCATCCTGATGTATTCATTTGCCTTAACAAAGGAAATTCAATTTGCTAGGGATTATCCTTACCAAACATCTTTCCAGTAACTGGTTCAGGCCACGGAAGCATCATCCATTAAAGCAGTTCCATACATCTTTTAATAGAAGTACAGCAACTGATATAAGGAACCCTTATATATAACCCAGTGTCAGCCTAAAGCCCTATCCAGCATCCTGAGCAGATGCTGCCCAGAACTACAACTGCAATAGGCAAACATCAGTTACACATCTCTACAGGCTCAGCACAGGCAGGAAAGAGAGATCTGCTTTATTCATCATCATTCAAAAAATCAATATATTCGCCTTTGGCTGCTGTGAACCACAACTGTGTTAGATGCCTGCACCACATGCACAGCAGCACCACTTCTTGTTTAAATGCATTATTCTATAAAATAACACCGAGTAAAGGTACCACCCATTAAAATATATCACATCAAACTGTTACTGGAAAAGAACAGAATAAAAATGTTGGCAACAATGCTTGAGTAAAAAAACAGGTGAAAACACACATTCAGCAACACTAAATTTTGACCTGAATTATATTTAAAATTTGTTTCTCTTTGAAGTCCTTTATGGTGCTTCTGCATGCTCTCCAAAAAAAAGCCATAAATGCAAAATATTGTTGCGAGCTAACCCAGCAATGCTGCATTCAACTTGCTGTGAGTTATTTCTGCACACAGAGCACCCAAGCCCTGCATTTTAGCTGCACCAAACACTGGGCAATTACTGGCAAAGAGAAGCAGTTATGAGTGTTTACTACAGCCAACTCCCACAGCTCATTTGTTATCATCCTTTGTTTTTTCCTGTCTAATTTGAGGCTTCATCCTACTCCCATAAATGCCCATGAGAAACTCAGGGTGACTTCAAAGGTGCTGCAGCCCATGACCCTTCTGGCTGGAAACTCTTGCTGTGTTCCCCTGAAGCACCACCCGTAGATGAGTGCACAAGTAAAATCTTCTCTGTTATTGTTATCATCCAGGAGTATTTACAACACACTGGCACTCAGTGAAGCAGCTGAAGTGACACTGTTTGTGCTGTTGGAGCCACACATGGGCCACTGCCACAGGACTGGTGCCAAGGTCCCTTCACTGGGGATGTTTGGTACCAGAGCAGCTCCACACTTCTGAGTTGATACAGCAAAAGTCAGAACAGGACTGAGGCTGCAGGGAAATAAAATGTGCTCTGAATAACCTGGATGCAGAGCACTTCCATTTCACTGATGCTCCTGCTTGGCATGAGGTTCAGAAGACTCTTGGGTCCCTGCAAAGTTGTTCAAGTGGCAGAGAAGGACTGAGCAAAACTTGTCTTCTTCATGACACAGTTTGTAAGACAGTTTTCCCGGCTGCTTAGCGGCTGTAGGTTCACAGAGAGTGTCTCCAGTTTTAAAATCCAAATTAAACAACAGCAGTAGCACAGTGGCCTGTACAGGACAGCTCTCCAGCCAGCAGTAGGCAGGGTTATGATCTCTGAGGATCAGGGATGACCCATAAACCTGGCTGAGCTTCGGCTTCACTGTGTGCTTCAAGCAGCCACAACGAGGTTGAGCACCCAAAGCCAGGACACTCACTGCCAAGTCTCTTCCAGCAAGGCACAAATATCTCCAGCTTTCCTCTGATTTAGGACACGAAGTAACTCCTTGTACTCATTGGCAGCTCTTTAACCAGTCTTTGAATTTTGCACAAGCGCTTCAGGATTAGGGGCTGAATACAAGACTCGTCTTCATTCCTTTTGCAAACTATGCAATATAAGAGCTCAGGATGAAAAAACCTTCAGGTACTATATAGGGTGAGCTGCTCCTTGAGCATGCTAAAAGCCATAAAAACATTGCAACCTGCTTTTGCACTGTACTCTGTTTAACTTAGTGAGTGACTGAACACTCAAAAAATTAATTTAAGTTTATTCAGCAACACAAGCATTAACACTCCAAAATGGATTTTAAATAAAAAAAATTTGGAATTAAAAGCACTCCCAGTGTGTTGTTGTTAAAACATTGTCTATGAATTATTCATTTCTGTTAAGAAAGCACTACTTCACAAACGGGCTAAAAGCTCAGCAAAGAAAGAACAGCACTAATCCAAATATTAAGCTTTTTCTGTAACATGCTTTGATCTCTAGAATCCATCTGAAGGAATCATTTTATGGAAGTTAAGAGCTTTTTTCTTTTTGACCTTAAGTGAATTTGATTCAAATATACATTATGGCTGTTGAATCTTAAAGACCATTGGCTGTACATGTAATGCATATCAGAAGCCAGGGAAATAAAACCCCAAGCTAATTGAGAATAAAACCTTCAATGCATTTCTTCATGTCAATACTCAAAGGGTATTTTAAATCACAAGAGTTCAAAAAGGTCCTAATCCTTTCACTTTTTGTATGCTGGAGAGCACTACTGGCTATAGAAAGTCTTGCTGAAGGTACTGGGGTCATGTAAGTGTTAAGGGACCTGTGGATGCAAGATGGAGATAAATGCATGCACTAAATGATGAAAAATAATCTTTGTGTGTTTTCTTCAGTAGGATACATTTATGTTCCTAAAAATTACTTCAATAGAGAATTTTTATTAATTTATTAATCTCTTCAGAATCTTTTAACACTCCCAAGCTCTTTGCTAGCTTTACATACTCCCTATCTCTGGGGTTAACAGTTGCTGTGACTGAATTCTGAGAGTTTGAATTAATTAATAAATAATCCTTCAGACATCTGACTACTTTTTACCTAAGTTGCATTTTTCACTTTAGAGTACTTTGAAAACAGCCTGCTTTGCTCTAAACACCCATCCCCTCAGGACCTCGAGAGCATCCAAAACCCCTCTGAAGGATTCAGGTGTGGCTTGAGGCTATCGCTGAGCTCTGTGCCCCCACTCTGGGACTGCCTGAGCCCACCTGGGCCTGTGGGTGCTGCACTGCTGAGCTCTGGGGGGCAGGAGGGCAGGCAGGGACTCACCGCCGGCGCCACACGTGTGGGAGCACTGCGACCAGGCTGACCACGGCGAGAGCTGGCAGTCCACGGCACACCCCACCACGCACCGGCTGCTCGTGGGCACGGGCTTCTCCAGGTGCAGCTGGGACAGGGAAACACAGGCATCAGCTTCCCCAGGCCCCACCACCTCCTGCCACAGCCAAGCACCCAAACAAGGACTGGCAGCAACTCTGCAGGGCACCAACATGGCGTTTATGCGGAGCTTTCCCAAGGATGCAGTGGGGCAATGCTCCTTCAGTGGTGAAGAGTTTCACACCAAAGCATCCTTCAGGGTTTGGGTCTCATTCCAAAAGAACAACCCCAGATTTCTAACAGCAGGACACAATCCCCTCCCTAGTCCCCAGCTTTGGGATGGTGCAGGGTTGGTAGCCATGCCCTGTGTGTTCGAGTCAAGGAGTGACACCACCCACTGACACCCCTCTGCTTCCCCAAGCCCCCAGCACCATACAAAACCTTTCCACCGTTTATGGGGAATGTCTTGGCGTGGATCAGGAGGCCCCCATCAGTCTGGGAGCACAGGGAGCTCTGGCATGTCCCAGCCCCGCTCACCCGCTGGCACAGCTGCATGCTGACGGTGGCCCCGTCGCTGCGCCGGCAGCTCAGGAGGCGGCGGCGCTGCCCGTGACCGCAGGTGGCATTGGCACCCAGCTGGCACCCGCTCCAGCCTGCGGACACAAAGCAAAGGGTGCCCTGCTGCAGCTCAGCCTCACACTCAGCACACATCACACAATCACACAATGGCTTGGAAGGGACCTCACGGGCTGTGTATTTCCAACCCCGCGCCGTGGCCTAGACCTGGTAGCTCAAAGCCCCATCCAGCCCGGCTCTGGAGCCTTGAACATGGTGTTACCCTCACCTATGGCAGCACTTCCCCGTGTCAGGGCATCCCACAGCCAAGAACAAACCCCACAAAAGAAAGTTGTTCTCAAAGCCAGCTAAGTCTCAGAGGAGATGCTCTCATCACAGCCCGATCCCGCATCCCACGATGACACCGCTACATCAGAGTGCACATGCTGAACACTGATAAAGGCTATCACTTCAATCCAGTTGGCACAGCTACAAGACTCTATTGTCTGAAGTAAAATTCCACTTTGATAAAGCAGCTGGGGGAGTTTCTGAAGGGGAACTCTGGTTTAGGGTGTTTTTGTCTCGAGGCAAAGCTATCCATTATTTAAAACTAAACTCTAATAGTCATGAAATAAAAGCAGTATTTCTAGCGGAAGGAAATTAATATCTTATTACGTGTCTGAAATTATGTTGGTCAGAATACAACTAAACTGAAATAAGCTTTAAAACACCATTTAAAATAAACAAAAAGCATAACAGAAGCCACTAAAATTTCCATACACCACCAATAAATAAGAAGGATGAGAAGAAAACCTATTACTTTGTGTCTTCCACCTCTGATAAACATGAACACATAAATGTTCTGCATTTCTGAAATGTGATGATAAAAAAGGCATCATCCTGCTGCCTGTGTTTCTAGGGCTTTTATTACAAACAGGCTGAGTTTATATTCATATATTTTATCTTTGTTCTCCTTTCACACCAGCCCCCAAACTCCTCTTAAGATCTCTCCTCTGTATGCCTTTCTCATTTATTTCAGCTGGTCAAAACAAAAGGAATTTTTAAGTTTTGTTTTGTTCATTTGTTTTCAACAGAACTAATTGCTTCTAAGGTCCTAAATAATGCATTTTGCTCTGAATATCCTATACCCACACATATAACTCTTATTGCCTTCAAAGCAGATTTCTGTTGATATTATTGTCTTCACCAGAACCACACAGATGATACTCTTTAAATTAGAATTTTGTAATTAATTATGTTGATAACCCATTGAAAATTGCATTTAGCATGCTTTATTTCCAATGTACTCGCAACAACTACTTAATACAGAAATTGTGCATTTGTCCACTAATGTGTAAAAATGTAGGTGTGTAATTAGCTTTATTGAAACCAACAATGTCAACGCTTTAACCAACACCACAAACAAACATAACTAAAAACACGTACTAAGGGTATATTGAAAGTTTGTACCTACCTGTTAGGTTGTACTGGTATTGGAAGCAATTTTGATTAAGAATACATGGCTTCATTTGTGAAACTTCAGGGCAGGGCTTGGAACTGACAGGAGGCCTCAGCACTTGTCGGGTTCGGATTTGCATAATGTTGGGGTCACACACCTGGACAGAGAAGGGATGGACAGTACAGAGAGCCCAGTAAATCACACAGACATCACTGACCCCAGGAAATCACACAGACATCCCTGACCCCAGGAAATCACACAGACATCACTGACCCCAGGAAATCACACAGACATCACTGACCCCGGGAAATCACACAGACATCACCGACCCCAGGAAATCACACAGACATCACTGACCCTGGGAAATCACACAGACATCACTGACCCCAGGAAATCACACAGACATCACTGACCCCGGGAAATCACACAGACATCACTGACCCCAGTAAATCACAGACACCACACACCAGGGCTGCTCACGCACACCCACGGCCACACGGAGGTAGGATACAGTCCCACTCCTGTTCTACCATACTTCAAAGAACATGAAAGGAAAGAAATGTGATTCCAAGTTAAGAATCCAGTATTATCAAAAGCCATCTTTTATCCATCCTGATTTGGCTATTTTAGCCCTCCTATACTAGTTTTTCCATGGTTTTTGGTAAGGATCCTTGGGGTCAACGGGATAAAGACTGCACCACATTGCTGTGCTCTGCTTTGCACCTCCTTCCAAGTAAAATGCCACTGAATAACAGGATAGGATTTTTGTCACAATTAATGCATTTTTAAGTAGTATCTGATGTTACAGCAAAGCTCTCATTTCAAAGAAGGACATTTGTAATTGCATATCAGTCATGATGCTGACAAGACGAGGTGACTTTTCAGAGTATGTGATACCAAATACTGATGTACAGCAGCCTATAAACCAGGATTTGCTTGTTTACATTTTGAACCAACTGAGGCAGGTTTTCATTTCTATTTGTGCATCACAGGCATGAAAACTGTTTGTTTTTGGCAGCCCTTGATCCTCACTCTCATAGCACTGCAGCACAGAGCTTCTTTTCCCACACTCCAGTAATGGGAATAGGTGAGTGGAAGTGGCCACAGCAAACCTAATGGAAATAAATCCCTTATTAAAGGTATCCACCACCATTTATTGAACAAGATGGCACATTTAACTCCTAACAGTTTCTCATTAGGATTGCTCAGGAACAGCAAAGAAAACAAAACAAAACAAAAACCCCAAACAATGCATGTAGAACCAATTTTCATAAATACGTGGGGATTTAAAACATGATTTTTCTATATATTACTATAATTACAAAAAATAACTAACAGTTTAAAACCAAGGGCTTATTACCATGCAATAAACAGCCTGCAAACACTGAACACTGCACGGGTGGAAGTGTGGATAATTCCTGCATTGTGAATATTAAAGGGAAATGTAATGGCCTTGCAGCATAAATCTGGATCTCAGGCTGCTGTAAACTGGATTAGCTGCACAGACGACAGCAAAACTGAACAGAATAAATATCAGAACAAATGGGGAAAAAAGTCTGGTCTGGTCTTAAAATACATTGTCAGGGCCTTTTTTCTTATGCATACACTACATGAAGGAAAATCTATTACATTTTTATTGCTGACATACACCTTGTCAAATCATTTTAAATGGTAATCGTATTTGAATACCCTTGGTCAGCTAAAATGCCCAATTGTTTCTAATTATCTGAAAATTAAACCTTTGCTAAGTGTTTACCAATAGTTTACTGCATTTTTCACAACTAATCTAATTGTTCATTCTCACAACTAACACTAATAACTTAAATGATTTGCCAATAAAGCAAAATTACTAAGGAAAAAAATCAAAGCATGTATCTCAGTAGCTACTCCTAATTAATGTTTCTCTGAATTATGTTACCAAAAGGAAAAAAAAAAAAAAATCAATGGATGCTATGACAGAAACTGTCTGTGCCAGCTCAGAAACACCAGCTTTTGCTCCCTTTAAAATAAGAACCTGCAGACAGAAAATATGCCTCATTTGTAGATAAGTGAATTATTTTAATAAAATAGTATTTTCCCCCTGTCTAGCACAGTCCCTGTTGTGCTCGATGACAGGACATTGCTGCAGCCCAGTGCTGTCACAGAGCCCCAGAGCTTTCCTGGCTGGCAGGACCATTTTCCCTCTCAGACATCCTCCTGATCAGCAGCAGACCAGTCTAACAGGTCAAAATCTATCTGGTGTTTACCAGTTGTAAACAACTGGTTTACTGATGCTCTGAAGCCAGAATTCTCACTGTGCTGATGAGCCATGGTGCTCAGAAGCCAGAGCTGATGCAATAAGCCCCCCACTTTTACTAGTTTTGAATAATAAGGAATCTCTGCAGGAAAAGCATTCATTTAATCAAGCTGAGGACATGGGAAACATGTAAAAAATTCAAAGTTGGCAAACTGTAACTAATATCCTGTAATATTATTTGTTGAATTTCTCTTAACGTCAATTGAGAAGTCAATTTAGTTTTATAATTGATTTTCTGCCCTTGCTCTTTCAAGTTAACCATGTAAAAAAGTGAGCCAAATATATATGGAACTGAGTAAGCAGCAGGAGGGAATGACTTGCAAAGAAAAAGATGAAAGCTGGAATTTTCAAAGGAGCAAGAGGGAGCTGAGTATCCAGCTACCCTGAAATCTCAATGGGCTTGGGTGCAGAGTTCCTGCAGGACCTCTCCAAAAAAAAAAAAAAAAAAAAAACAGGCTGGAAAAAAAAAATCTAATATTTATGGCATAGCAAAGGTTGGGGAATGGATTGGCAGACACGATGTCATTAGGGGATGTGAACAGTGAAAGTAAAGAAGAGGGATTGTTTCCAGTGGAGAGATGCTGAGGGTACTAACAAGCAATGCCAAAGGGCAGGTCTAATCCTGAATGTGGATCTTAGAAAATACTGAGAGCAAAACCAATCACCATCAATGGCAAATCACAGGTTTAGGAGGCAGGACAGAAATGGCAGCCATCAATCTAGAGAAAAGGTAGCAAAAAGAAGTAAATATTTCTTGAGTACCTAAAGTAAGAAATTACCATGGAATTAACTAAGATTTAAGCAAGATAACAGGTTTATTCTGAATATTCTTACACATGAAGAAAATGACAAAACTAATTTGACTGCTCAAGTAATCTTCCATACAGAACAGTGAAGGTGCCACTCAGGTCCATGGATCAAGGCTGGATCTACCCTAGGGATCCAAGTTTCTAATCACAAGCATGTATGAATCTACAGTTCCTGGGGTTTTAAATAAATAAATCCCACTGTGATTCAGCAACACTCTACTGAGTATCTTCATTTACAGCTCCTCTCTTCCCACTGAGTGGATGCTACACTTCCAAAGACATTATTTTCCTTTCTACTGCTCTATTAGTAACTAGTGCTTTCACTGATGACAGATGAAACTTTTAAAATTATTTTTTACATTAAGTCAGCCATTACCTTCTGTAAGGCTATTGCAAGTGGTTTGTGCTCAGCACCAGCCAACATTTCCACAGTGGAAGCATAAGGAAAGGCAGGTGCCGACAACCAATGTGTTCAGGAGTGGGAGTTTGACTTTTATTTCTGAGATCATCTCTTTATGCTCATGAAACTTATTTTATGCCTGTGGTTATAAAGCCCTTAACTGGTTTCCATAGCTGGGAGAATGCAACCATGGGATAGAAATGGGTGTAACAGCAAATGTTCCCTATTCTGGGAAACTGAAACCCACTTCTGACACCACCCAGACTAGGAATAAAGATTTATGCATCAAAGAAGGACAATGATTATGGGTGCCCACTGGCCATAAATAATAGGAGAGGAAACAAGTTCTAAGAAATGGAGGCAGCTGTGGTGCATGAAGGTGGAAAGTCAGGGACCTGGAGACCTCTATGTACCTTCAAGATCAGGTGCAAATAAGTTTGGCTGTTACGTTTTCCAGACTATGTTGCTTGTTCAGATTCTTTGTTAATGACTTTGTTGATGTAAGCAATGGGGTGTGCAATTCTGGCATATGCATCCTTTGGAACTGATGACAGGAAAAGAATTAATTTCTTGATGAAAATAATTATAGGGTGCTACTTTAGGTGGCACATCAATAGCCTACAGCAGTAGAATGTAATACACATACAGTAGGTTTCTTTATAACTGAACTGTTCCAGCCTACTTTATAGTATCAAATCTCACCATTTCTATTATTCTTTTCCATGTAGCATGAAAAAGTTGAGCTAGAGCCACGGATCTACAGGCGAGATCATAGAAACCACTACAGAAACAAAATATTCCGAAGCAATAAGAGGTCCATAAAATGTTAAGGCAGGAATAAATCAAAGTTTTTCTCAAAGGACCGTTTAGAAATTATAACAGCCATCTTCATTCTATGGGGGAATTTCTGGCACTATTGACTACTGCGTTTTTAAATATTTCTTTCAGCCAAAGCTATTTTTTTCACCATGACCACTTGTCACTATTTAAAGCTAACATAAAAAGTGAGGGACGAAAACATTCACAAAGGATGCACCCAGCCTTTGCTTCAGACAATCACAGAACTGACAAAGAACAGGAAGTTTGTTCTGGAAGAAAAGGGTATAAAATAAAAAAAAGCTGCAAAGTTGTAAAGCTAAGTTCCAGTGTAAGGGCTGTTAACATATCGCATATTAATATACATGATTAGACCCTCTTTGGGATGGAATTTAAGAGCTGTCCATTGATCCAGGCTTTCATATGCATCATAATTGTACAGCACAGAGGCTGTAACCCATTACAGGGCCCTTTAAGCAGTTTAATTTATCAAGCAGCTTGTATAATGCATCCTGCACTATAAATAGCTGGCTGCATTATTCTTAACTGGCTATTCATAAGCAAACATACAACCTCAAAATAAGGTAAATGCAAAGGCAGCAACCGTATTTGACTATTTTTAACAGAGCAATGAACCATTACATTGTTCATGCCAGTGTGGATGTTTTGTAACAATTTAACAAGCCATTTACAATAACACGAGCAGTCTTTTGAAATGAAAATGCATTTGCATAAATTTTCTTTTTCAGATTCATCCAGGTTCTGAAACCTTGCCTGCCTCCACACAGAATCATTACTTAAATCACTTTAAAAAGTGATAGTTAACAAAGATTAATAAAAATAAAACAATGAATATAAAAAATACATCAGTTACCCACTTTTCTGGACAAAGACATACAAAAACATCCAAGTCACAGCTACCCATAAGGAGCAGGGCATGTTCTTCCAAAAAGCCTTGACCAGCATAATTGTCATGCTTGATTTGAATAAATTATCTCTTGGGCTAAAAAGACAACTCTGTGCAAGCATCACTCTTCAGTACAGCTTCACACTGCAGGTCCTCCGCCAAACTTACGTGCCAAACCCAGAGAGGCTGGGGAGCTTCCTCTGGAGATATCCAAAGGCATTCTGAGGACACAGTTCTGAGCAATGTGCTCTGGGGAATCCAGCTTGAAGAGAAAGAACTAGATGACCTCGAGTGGTCCCTTCCAACCTTGCCCGCTCTGTGCTCAGGTGCCAGTTGTGATGGAGGCTTTGGTAATCCACACAGTGACTCCCAGCATCTACAGGAGTCCACAATTCCCCTTTCCAGTTGGCATTTCCAAACTGTAACAACTCCAACTCCAAAGTCACTGCAGAGCTGAGAGGTCCCTGTATGGCTTGGTGACACTTTTAATCCGGTCAGTTGCGGGTGCCACACTCCCCCTGATTCCAGGGAATAATAACTCAATTGTCGCGAGTCCCGAGCGCGGCACATTGCCATTGATCCGTGAGGAAAACGCTCGCTGAAATGGAGACAGCTGTTCTCACTCACTACACACACAACCTCCTATAATTAACTAATTTCAGACCTCTTGGAATTAGCTGCTAGAAATGCCAACAGCTGAGGCAAGCAAGGAGGCCACTCCAATCCGCAACGGGGGCTGCGACAGCCATCCACCGACAGAGAGCTAACGAAATAGATTTGAGGTAATTATTTCAGGGACTTGTAGCACCACTCACATATTAACTCTTTTTAAGAATGCTTTGATGAATTCAATTGAAGTCAATTAATTACATTTCCAAGTCAGATGAATACAAAGTCGAGACGCCACAGGAAGTGTGTGTGATTCCATCACTGAATATGTAACAGAGATGACAGCATTTCAGTCCCCAGATTGTTTAGCTGGGTCTTTGAGCAATCAAATGATGATGTATAACTGAACAGGCTATTTTCCCTGGAACAAATATGAAATCTCTTAAGCAAAATGCAAGTCAATCTAATTTCCTTGTGGGTTTATGTTGGGTTTTTTTTTTTTTTTCTGTTATTTTTGGCTTTTTTGTTGTAGTTTTTAACTAGCAAGCTTCAAATTGTTATTTTTAAATGGCTCTAAAGCTTGATATTTAAGTCACTTGAATGTCACTTAGTGACAAAGAACAAAACATTATGAGCCAAAAAAATAGTCTTCAACCTTCCCTTCAAATAGGGAAAACCATTTTGAATTTATTTCTCTCAATAGAAAAGTGAGAATAAAAGGGAAGAGTTAATTCAGTAACTATGCATTTCTTGAATCCAGTACAGAGACAAAACCTCAAAGCAACCTTGAAGCATTGTATTTCTGACAGCTTCATTTCTGACCATTAGATGAAACATTAAAATTTACCTTTGTGTAGCAGCGTTAAATAGCACCATAATCAAGATGCAAAATACATAATTCAGTTGAAAAACACACATAAAAGAATTGTGGAAGCATCTGAAATTATAAAAGACCACAAAAGTGTTTAAAAGCAAAAGGGAAATGCAGCCAAAAAAGGTAGAACAAATACAATGTTTTAGCAGGAAAAAAGTATTGAAGAAAATACTTTCCATTGACAAAGCAGTCACCACCTTTATGACTCATTGATTTCAACACCATTCAAGATCATTTACCAACCTGAAAGTGGAAAATTCACATGGGAAGAATATTGCTACAAGATAAAACCAAGTAATACCCTAGAAAGTATCCAGAGTACAATGACATATTGACAAAAGGTACAATGGATAATCTAAAAGGCCTTTTTATATTCAGCTGATAAGAGTTAGTTATTCTGCTATCAGGATGAATTTATTATCAACACTGTAAAACATGAGCAGAACACCAAAGCGACTGGAAAAGAATTCTCACCTGACCAAAATCTTAGGTAAATATCTCAAATCAAAATCTCCTCGGGCAAAGATGAGGCTGAAATTGTGATAGTTCATTTTTTACAAACTAGAATTTGTCAAGATTCATAAATCTTCTTTATCTCCAGCAAGCCAAACATGACCAGAGCTACAGGAAGACTTCCTGGAATGGTCTTTGGCAGTTGCCTCATGAGAGTGCTATGATTAAAAGAGTGCCAACTATTGTGGTATGAAATATAAATGTGCTTGAAATAGAGCAGCCAGGATGCAAAGTTTTGCTTTTTAATTGCAATGCGATGTGATCTTTCAAATTATTTTGAATTTTTGAGTCCATCAACTCGTAGCTGTCGTGACCACCCTTCCTAGTGGCTCAGGAGATGGAAGGTTCATTAATCACCCTGGTGCTGGCAGTGCCTCACCCCGCCACCAGAATTCCCTCAACCCCTGCCCCACACACCCCAAAGACACACCAGTGACACTCTGCACTAACAGCAAGCCCAGCACTCGCCTAGGAGATGTGGAGCATGTGCAGCCTGGGAGGGACTGTGCTGTGTGGTTCTCTCTCAAAACCCACCACAAACAGCCAGAGTAGCTGTAAAAGGGAGACAGCTCTGCTGTAAACTCATCAAAGGGAGGGTTTTATCTGCCCATAAAACTTCAAGCTGTTTATTGCCTCGTATCTGGACAGAACTATGGAAACACATGCTCCATCGGCACACAGTCATCTCAGTTTCACAACAAAGCATTGCAGAACAGCTTGTGAAAACATATTGTTCAGTTAATTGCATTGGCATGCAGATGCCCTCACATTTATGAATTAACATTAACCATGGCAAAGGAATGTACAAGGAGACACAGGGACTGTGGCATGTGGCCCTGTGCCTGCCAAGAGATGTGCTGCCTGATGGAGTGCAGCCCACGAGCTCTGGGCTTCCCTTTCCTGCTTCTGTGGGCTACGGAGGCTTTGCTATTGCCAAAAAAAGGAGCCTTTAGGCAAAAAGCCTGTGTGCCTTAAGGATATGAGGGTGCTTAAAGCAGTCCCTCATAAGCAACTGACTGCCACCAAGGCACCTGAGAGACCTCCAACAGCCTCGAGGATCTTTGCATCAGTTCACTGCGTGTAAAAATGAAGAAAATCCATGCCTGGAAAAGTCAATGACAAAGAAACGGCCCAACCACAGTGGGACTCTGAAAGGTATCCAAGCATTTGTATGGGTTGCAAGAGTGTTATACTTCATCAAAACCGTGGTGCTCAGGAGGAGGTGAACGCAGGAAATGAAACACAAGATTTTATTTGACATGTTCTTACCGAGTATATTGATACGCTACACAAAATATTATGGAAGGAAATTACCTGTGTCAGCACTAGTATAAATACCTGTCCAATAACCACTCAACTTTTGGTAATGGCCCTGTTAACACGGGGGCAATGAATATGTGTTTGTCACTTAAATACATCAAGCAAGTCTATTAAAAAACCCCTCTGAGATTAAACCTGGCACCTATTTCAACAGTGATCAGGGAGAAACAATAGATCTGAAGTCACATGGTTTGAGGCCAGAGGCTTTTCATAATACAGAATTTGCAACTTCTTTCCATCTTGCACTTAGGAAAACACAGAGCACTTCGCAGTGGCTTGAATCCCTGCATAATTCACAAAGTTTTGAGTATTTCATTACATGACAAATTGTTCAGGCACCTTGCTGTCATACCCTTCTGCTGCTGTTGCCTCAAATCTTCCCCCAAGTGTTTGAGGAGAAGGAAACACTGGACAGAAATAGTGTGTGGGGAGGGGAGAGCTGTCATTCCCTCAGGACTAAAACCTGTCCAGAGGAGTGTCACCCCCAGGGTGTGCCACAGGCTGTTATGGCAGTCATGCACCACTGACAGAGGTCTCCCTGCAAACATTTCCTAAGGCATTCAGCCCTTACTGCAGCTGGAATACTGTCCCTTCACCCACTCTGTTTGTGTGGGCCCCCTCCCACAGCAGACCAAGGGGAAGGACGTGTTGAATCAACTGTCACAGTAATAACTATGTGTTTCACTAACCAACTTTCTATAGCTCTGTCTCTATAGAGACATAAATATCTCCAGATTTCAACCATGCTGGCAGGATCTATTAAGCCTGACAGCCCTCAGAAAATAATTTACTTTCCTAGAAAATAACTAGGCCATGAAATAGTTGAAGGAGAAGCGAAGACTGCTGCATGAGGAACACTGCCAGGGACACGGGCAGGAGAGCCTACCTGTGGGCACGGGCTCCACTGTCCCCAGTCAGACACTGCACACTCACTGGGACAGTACAAGGTACACTTCTGCACTGCCTCTGGGACCTCAGCCTGACTGCACAGAGTGTTGGGCACAGTCTCCACACCGTGGTCCTCAGCAGTGCTCACACACCTACATAGAAAACACACATTTTAATTAGAGTATCACAGGCATGATGGATAGCAACAAGTTTTCTCAACCCCATACAGGACATAGACATGACAACAGCTACAAGCAGCATGGCTGCTCAAAAAGTAAAACTAATATGTTAATGCAAATGGAAATCAGCTACGTGCACAACATGCTTTTGTTACTTCATACAGAGGGATTTTAACTTTGATCGGCTGACAAAGGAGCAAACAGAAAGTGACAACCAGCGAGAACAAATCTTAGTGCTCCTGCTAGTAACATCTGAACATTTGGAAATAACTCAGCATTTCCCCATGCCTGGGGAATGAATATTCAGTAATAATGAATGCCACTCTGGTGCATGCAGTGCTATTACTTGGGGAAAATGTTAGCAAATCAAAATATGGAGGCTTTGCACCTCAGGGAGCTTTATGTATACATGGCATTTAGGTTGAAGAATACTAATTTAAATATCATGCTGTGTTCCTGAAAAACCAAGGCTGCATCTCTGAAATGCTTTTCCTGTAAACCATGGCACATAAACACGTGTTTCTTTTCATTTGAAATACACTGGACTCAGCAACGCACTCACTGTCAGATGGCCAGATATTGCAGCTTTATGCAATCAGCTCTTTTTGATCTGGAATACCTGAGCTTTTGTCTTCACTCACCTGACTTCCCTCGTTTGTATTCCTTCTCCACAGTGGAGGGAATTTTGTTCACTGTTGATTTTGCATGGAGACCATGGTCCTACTTCCCAGGAATACAGATTGCACTCACTGTAGCATGGGACTGCCTCGTGCACCTGACAGGAGAAAGAACCAAACTCTTCAGCTGAACTGTCCAGGTTAGCATGGCTGCAGAAACCCCTCAGCCAAGCCCACAAAAAAGCACACTGAAAAGTATCCTGCTTACACTCCTAATGCGAAGGCTGTTGTAATGGCTTTAAGTTAATTTATGCATTATTGACTTGCCAAGGGATTTTTAAGTATATAATGAATAGCAGCATGCATGCAGCACCTTCGGAAGCAGGATAAATAACAGCTATTTCCTGCAGCCAGAAGAGGAACTCCATTACAATTTCATTTGCTCTGCCTGTTCTCAGTATAATCTATCATGTCATTCACCAAGATCATAGGTACCACATCCTTTTGTGTTTCAGCAGGTACAAACTTAAAATCAGCACTCATTTACCTCTGCTTCTAATGCATTCTTATAAGCCATTTACTATAAAAGAATGAAATTTCATGCCTCCTACAAATTTCATTTTTATACACAAAAATGGTAAACGCTTTTTTGCCTGCAAGTGACTTATCTCTAACATATCTCCTAATCAAACATGACAGTGTGTTCACCTGAACTATGGTATCTACGAAGGGAGAAAAATACAGCCAAAAGCTTGATAAAAGGCACCAGATATTCAGGTTGTTAAAAGCAGCACACTGAGATATAGCACTTCAGCAGATTTTTAGGTTTAAATAAATGAATGCATCAACAGTTCTATTACAGTGATGAATAAAAGTTATTTATTTTGAATCTGGTTTGTCTGCAGAAGCTGATTTGAAGATACAGTATTCCCTGTTGCTTTGCATGAAGCATAATGTGTTGCCCTGGAAAAATACAACACACCTAAAATTCCTTCTTCCACATACCAAAACCTCCTCAGCCTTGCTGCTGTGAAGCCATTTCATTCTCACCCTTAGAATAACTATAGATCAATAGCTTTCCTCCCAGCTACCCCCTAAAAAGATTCAGCCACATGTTTAATAATTTACAGCTTCATGATAAAATAGCAGATTATAAGTAGGCATGTTGTGACCACAAGAATAAAGAAATCCTCTTTGTAACATTTTGGAGGTGGGAAGACAAGAAAATTGAGATACCAGTCTGAAAACAAAACTGGTGTCCCATCAGAAAATCACCTTCATTTCAAATGGAAGGAAGACAACTTGAAAAGGAAAACTCCTTCGAAACAGAAAATGTCAGGAACTAATTTTAACTGTAGTCTGTCTATACATTGTGCATAGGTTTAGCAGAGAAGGAAGAACAGCAGATTATGAAAAGTGGAAAATACAAAAAAGTGAAAACACAGGAAAGAGGGAAATCAAAGTCTGAACTGGTGAGGGCAAGGACAATATGAACCAGTAAGAGCATGACATTTCACACAGAAGAGGGGAAAAGGAAGGGAACAAAGGGGCAAAGGCCATTAGCACCACTTTCCCTGCATGTTATTAAGCACAAATTACAAAACTGGATGTGGCTTTGAGCAACCTGAACTAGCAGAAGGTGTCCCTGCCCATGATGAGGGAGCTGCAAACAAGATTATCTGCAAGGTTCATTTGAACTGAAGCCACTCTGGTTCTATGTGGGCTGTGCACCAAGGCACTGGCACTTGGCCTAAGTGCAGAGTGTGCAGGTGTCTGTGCATTGTACATTGCACCCAGAGCTTCCCACGCTCAGCAAGCACCACAAGCACTGCTAATTAGCTGAGCAGCCGGGCTCGTTATCATTAACTGGTGTACATGGGAGCACAGAAGAGCAGCACCCACCAAGCCTAGGCTCAGCACCAGCCAGCAGGGAGCCCATGGATGCTGGGACACAGCTGAAGCCACCATCCTGCCCCACCAGCCTGTCACCTCCACTGACTCCTGCAGCCACATCCCTGCACGCGCCAGGAACAACAGCAATCCCTCTTCAGGCACTGCAAAGCCTTTGTGCTCCCCACAGACATCCATCCAGGAGATGGATGTAGAGTCAGGGAGTATTTATTGGTTTCCCTGCTCCATAAGGGGAAGGAAAAACTACAGCCTGCCTATTTTGCCTGACAAAACACCCTGCCATCCCCAGGAGACGATTAGTGAGGGAAACAGGTGCTTGAGGCATGATCCGTTTTTTCCTCATCACAGAGGAAATGAGCAAAAAGCCAAACTTGGACAAAACTGGCTGCCAGGGGCCAGCCCAGTGAGAAGGTGCCTCACAGGGCAGTGTCAAGGATGGTAAAAATTAGTAAGTAAGTTCTGTTAAGAGCTGGGTGGCCTGTTCCTGCTGTTTAGACTTCTGGAGAGGAGGCTGAGGTTGGAAGCAGACAGGAGGTGCTGACTCCCTCTCTCCCAGCCTCCACAGGCACAGCAGGGCAGCCAGGGCAGTCCAGCACAGACAGCAGCTTTGGGGATTTAAGATTCTTTTCCTTGCTCTATTAAGTAACTTGTCTTCAGGGTTGGGGTATACCACTGTGAACCTGCAGGTTCTCAGCACTCACCCTGCTGCCTGAAGCCAGGGTGAGGCCAAAAGCTTGGGAATCCCATCTCATTGTCTCAGTGACCTCTGATTGCTCCACTTTAACATCTGTGAAACCTCAGACCTCTCCTAACCACCTAAGCCCACCGGAGGATAGCAGCAAAGGCTTAACATCAGGCATTTACCATAAATGTGTTTCAGTGGTTAAAACCTCCTGTGGCACGAACGTGCTGTAGTAACTGTGTAGGAAAACCAGACAGAGTTGGGCAGGCGTGGGATGCCACATGAACTAAAATCAATCTGAGGAATCCTGTGAGCCAAAACAGAAATCCCATAGGCACTGACACAAATACACATAATGGGAAGTGATACTTCAAATGTGCTCTTTAAAGAGCAGGGAGGATCACAGCAACAAAGCCATTAATAGAGCACTTCTGGCTGCTGTCTGATTTTTGTGTCAAACCGGTTCGATTAGGTGTGAAGTGCCATCAGCTCTCTTCCTCCTCCAAAAGACAGACAGACAGATAGATAGACAGACAGACAGACAGACATCCCACTTTGTGCTGGAAGAGGGAGGACACACAGCACTGGCTGCATGTCCCTGTGGTACCTCAGATCCGCAGTGATCCACTGCTGACCTTGCAGTGCTTCCTCTTTGGTCAGCATCCCCAGCTTACACTCACCAACCAAAAACCTGAATGATAACTGTCACAAATAACCTGTTTACCTAAGTTATTGTGCTGACACCACAGCACATCGTTGCTGTGAACAAGCTCTCCTCTCTGCCCTGTGTCAGTGCTGAGCAATGCCATCTCTGGCAGCACCTCTGGGACACTGGGGAGTTGTAAATAACCACTTGTGTCACCGGGAGGGACAGATTTCTTCAGAACAAGTTACAACAGGCACCCGTGGATGCCATTAAGCTTTTAAGTGGGAGTCTCAAGGAGATGCAGGATTTCCACGGGTGGAACTCTGTGGGAATGAGTTCAGGAAGCTGTGAATACAATTTGTAACTCCATCTTTGCATTTAAAAACCACAGTGATGTGGCATGTGGTCCTTTCCTCCACAGGAGAATGTTTTCCTCCCATTTTCTCTCCTGGCTTGCCATAATTTGTTTTCAATCACCTCTAGTTCCTCTTTTTTTTTTTGTTTTTTTAATTTGGAAAGAGCCTACAAAAAACCTTAAAGCCTTTCATTTTTGTTTTTGCTAGGAGCTGTGCTACTTAAGGAGGTCAAACAGACGTACTCTTGATTTTTCTTTTTCAAAGGGTTTTGACTAAGCATTGCTATTCTGCAGGTCACACAAAACAGAGGACCCCAGGTTCCCTTCTCACCTCCTGGGTCCATGGGAACACCTCTGCCCCGACCCTGAACAGGGGCTGGATGGGATGTGCTGTCCTCACTCCCTCACTAACCTGGGAACCCAAAGCACACAGCCCTGGAGGGGGTTGGGATGTGCTCCCGTGGATCCCTGCCTGTTACAGAGTGCACCCAACCTTCAAATTACACATGGTCTAGGGCTCCTGGACCATCAAGCTTGCCATCCACTACCTCTGCTGCAGATACAGAAGTCCCTTATAAAGCTGTGACACTTCTCTTCCCAAGCAAAAAGACAAAGATTATTTCCAAAGTTCCTTTGAAAATAATCTGCTTAATGCTCATCCTTCCCCAAGCTTATGCAAACCTGCTATGACAGTGTATTTACAAACCCCTTCACACTGAGCTCCTGTATGGAACTGTAGTGCCACAATCCACGTCCTGACAGAAAAAAATGGAATTAATTCCATGCAATAGGCATAGGAACTCGTTGTTCTGCATGGAGGGAGAAAGATGCTGGAAGCTGCAGACACTTGACCTGCGAGGAGCTGCAGAGATCAGCACCCAGGGTGACCAGCTTGGCTTCATCCCTTACTGCCTCAAGAAACAAACACAGTCTTCTGGCATTTTAGCAAACTAACTGCTTTCCTCCATTTTTATTCATATTTACCTGCTGGGTTTTGGGCTCAATGAACCAAGGGCTGAAATGATGCCTGCCTGAAGCCAAGGGGAGTTTTGCTGCTGCCTTTTACAGGATCACTCCTTGCAGTCGGAATTAACCCAGAACTCTGCTTTAACACATGAATCCCAAAGTCAAGTTGATGGGCACAGCTCTCAAAAAATTAAAGGGAAGAAGGACAAAAGCTACCTTTTAAGAGACAGACTGCTAAAGCTTAGCCTAATAAAAGAACCCAGTTCCCACTCACTCAAATGCAAATCCTGAGCCCCTGCTAAAGCATTATTGATGTAGACAGTTACTTCAACAAGATATACAAATATTAATGTATTTCTTTTCTCTTTTAATAGCTGATACTTACATTTTAATGAAAAATCCAAATATCTAACCACCCAAGAGCTTTGGTGTGATTTATATTGTTCTCTAACTTTTTTAAATGTAGGCTTGCAAAGGACTTACAGAAACAAATGCATTTGCTCATCTGATGTTATTCATTAAAAGAAATTCATACCTATACTTCAGGTAGCCTGTCTGATGAGCACCTGCAGAATAAACTAGAACGTGGTTCAACGCTTCTGAAAATCATAGTGACTTCATATTTCAGTGAACATCAAGATTTATTGTCCCTCAAGGTAAATATTGACTCTGGTTTTCCCTCAGTCGATATTTTAGTTTTTATGACAGTAAATCTTGGTGTTCACTCCAACTAAGTCAATATCTGCTTATTATATTAGAACAACCAAACTGATCACTGTAGCAGTTGCCTGAGACCCTGAGGACTACCTCTGTGCTATTCATTTCTAATACAAATGGGCAAAATTCATTGCTAACTTAAGTTCATTTCACATGGCTGCCCTTACATGAAGGTTACATTAGACCTAATACCTTGAAACAGTCAAAACCAAAGAAATGACAACCCATTTTCAAACTGTGGAGACCACCATGAGTAACAGTAAAGGTGGAGAAGATATATAGCAAAGAGAGCTGACTTGCTCTGGTTTGCAAAGACACTTGCTGTCAAGGGTTAAAACCACTCCTATTGACACTGGACAGCAATTTGTCCACTTCTAACACTTTTTGAATAACCACTTGCATGTTCAAGTCCAGGCTGCAAGAGGAGGCAGCAGTGGGATGTTCTCCTCCTCTCTGAGCTTATGGCCACCAGCTGGTGACATGTGGGCCACAGCCAGCACTTCTCTTGCAACCAGCTGACAAAAATGGTTCCAAATTACAGTATGGTGGAAATACATCTGAAAAAATGTCCATTCATTGTAATAATCTCCAAATTTGACTTGTATGTTGACTCTATCTTGTTCATCCAAATCTTTTCTCTGATTGAAAGATGTCCATATATTAACTGACTAATTTTTATAATGTTCCAATACTGCTTTCACATTCTGTATAATAGTAACCAGATAATTTCTAACAATGATTTTCTTTTATTTAGTTCTTTAAAACTGAATTAAAAATTGAGTACTTGCTTTGTTAATTACTTAACTGCATGTTTGATTTGGCAGATCTAAGCACACACTTAAAAAGCTTGACTGAATTAACTGTATATCTGAAGGACCAGTACTTGCACACTAACAAACACTACATCACAGAAATTATCCCATTAAAATTTCAACATTAAATAGTTCTCTTTAAAATAAAATTGATTTTACTTCATGCTAGTTTACATATTGATCACAATTGCCAGAAATATGTTAACCACTCACCAGTATTAAACCTGGCTGAACAGTTAATTTTCAAGCAAATTAGATTTTTGCAAAGCAGCAGCTTACTGATTAATATTTGTCTTTAGGTATTTGGATGCTGCAGCAAATAGCCACCAAAACTTAAAAAAAAATTGCCCAAAATGACCTAGAGCAGAAAAGTTTAAACAGATCTGTGGTAGGATTTCTAAACTATCAGAATTCCTGAATTTTGTATGCCTCTAGCAGAGCCCTGCACAAATACTTGTGAAACAAATTCAGCAGTTTTAGTTTTTATTTACACCCAAATCAAAAGTGTTTGTGTTTCTTACCTCCTTTGTGGTGTGGAGAAAAGAAAATCAATTAGAGCTTTTCTAAGGCTCTGGAAAACTTTCACTGGTGTTGAACCAAAAAACCCCTGAAACTGTCTAAAACTTCATATCCAGCAAAAGGCTGGGATCTGTTTTATTCTAAGTTCAGAGCCAGAGCAGCAATTACAACAGCACAGACACAGAGTTGCACCAGTTCCCCCGTGGGCAGAATGGAAGCCCCTGCACAAACAGACCCCTCACCCTTATCCACTACTTCAAAAACTGCTGAAAAATTATTTTCTCTGAAAAGAGTGAAAACACGTATCAAGCATCTGAAGTTTTCCCTGCTCTTGATTATCTATTTATAGCCCAATCCTCAAAACTGCTACGCTTTACTCCTAATTTACACATGAGACAACTGAGGATGAAAAGTTGAGTGATTTACTAGAGGGTGGCACAGAAGCCCTCAGGGAGTGGAGGACTCAGTCTGGAAATGCCCAGTTTCCTGCACTAACTGGATGATATCTCAGCTTAAAATCAGATCCTGGAAAGTTCAGATAGAGACATTTCAGGATGAAGCCATCAAAAAAAAGCAGCACTGTAAAATTCTGGCTGCAAAATGAGGAGAAGAGGAGAAATTAGGAAAGCAGCAGGGTATTTTTGCTATAAAGACATGTGGATGCTCAATTTTCCCTCACCATCGCCTTTAGATGCTTTTACTTCATATTTTTTTTTGCTGGACTTTACAAAATGTTCCTTGTAAATCCCTTTCTTCTAATGGATAATTAAATATTCTAAGTCAGACACTGATTTATTCCAAATTCTTAAGTGAAATGAGTGGAAAATGCCTTGTTTAGAAAGTTAATTGAGGCGTGCTCTGTCGAACCCCAGTCATTACATCTCACTCTGATAGAACCACCATGCTGCTCAGCAAGGTTTATTAATTCATATTTACAAGTGATAAGTGGTTTTATTTTCTGTGAGATTGGTGCAGGTACTAGAAATAACCAAGTGGTAACAGGGTAAAGCATGAGTTCTCTTTCTCAGAGATTAAAATACCAAGTTTGCATCATTCAACATGAGTAAATCAGAAAAAACACCATGCAGCTCCTGGCCCCAAACCTGTCTGGTTTTACTCATGGTTCTACTGTCAGCACAACCACTGAGGAGTAGGACATAGAACAAAGTATAACCTTGCACATATTGAGTATTTACTTCTACCTGAAATACTCAGGCAAGACAATTTAGTCTCAGAGTTATCCAAAAAATATGAGGCGTTAAAGTGGGAATGGGGGCTTATGGGAATACAGTCACAAAGGGTCTGTGCCTCTGTTTTTTATTTTACATTTTAATTATGTTTCATTCCTATCAAGAAAATATTAAATCCAAGTAAGATATTAACAAATGCCATTTTACTGTGTTGTCAAATACCAGGGTTTAAGACAAGGCAGAAACTCATTAGTGAGAGTTTCAGTGCATTTTTGCAGATTTTGGAAGTTGTAGGTGCTGCTGCCTCCCTGTCACAAAGCCAGGCAAGCATAGACAATTTAAGTAGATAGAAATAAATCGATATCCCTTGTTTCTGAAACAGCAAATTTTGCTGCAACTAAAGTTTCAGGGGTAACAAACAAATGTGGCGCCTCTCTGGATGAATCTGTAATGTTACAATAATGTTGGATCCAGTTTTAAAGAGAGGAAGAAAAAAAAAAAAAAGCTGATTGATGAAGAAAACATCGAAGCCCTTTTTCACTAGATGAGAACAACAAGATGAAGACAGATTGCAACACCAACCTGAGCCTTTGTAGATGTCCATGTTAGCAGGGCATGACAAGCAGAAAGGAAAGAAAAGAAAATTATATATGCATTAGTTTGGCTGCTGCATGATAATATTGCAAAAAAAAAAAAAAAGGAAAAAAAGGCAGAAAATCTGCTTAAAATAAAATTGCCACAATGTAATGTTGCATTCAATGCTTTGATTACCTCGTCTTAAAAAAAAAAAAATTACCTCAAGCAGAAATCAAGCATTTCTTTGTGAGTGAATGAAAAGCTCTACTATGCTGAAGAATAAAGCAGAGTTCATTCAGCTCCATCCAGCAATCCTCAGGAGCTCATCACTGTGTCTCACAATCAAAGTTTAGGATAATAAAAAAAAAAATTTTGAAAATCTAAGAAAATTTATGAACCTGAAATCTGGTGAGACACCCCGCAACTATGGACTATCAGTTACAACAGAGCAGAAAGGCTTTCAGGTATTTATTTAATTGTGTGGCTGCTCTGTCATTAGTGAAGCCTGCAGCTGCCATGTCCCTCTCCTCTGCCTGAGACAGCCAAGGAAGCCCCCCCAGAGGAGTGGCAGGAGCCACCCAGGCTGGGGACACGGGGCTCTGGAGCCTGTCACCGCCACCACCGCGGCTCCCAGAGCACATCCCTGCTCCTGCAGGTCACAAACCTGCCCTGGCGGGATGGGAGCAAGTAATTACTCAATCCAGAAGCCAAGTCATCTGTCACATGAAATGAAATAAACGCCGTCACTAAACACAAACAGTCCCACAGAAGCGCTTTCTTTGTAGGCATCTGGACAATAGGCAATTTAAAGGAAAGACCATCAGAGTTTTCTGCTAAGTTAAAAATGATGCCTTGGAGACAAACCTCAGCCCCAGCCTTTCTTTTAGGAGATTTTAAATCATTTCAAGTTCTAAGAGCTTCAATTTGATATTCTATCAGTTATTTTCATGTCTTAAGCAAGAATGAATTAACGCAACTAGAGTGGTCACATCTGTCCTTACTGCAGTATGATCTTGAACTGACAATTTTTCCACACGAGATTTTAAACCAGTTAACTGACAAGAACAATTTGATTGATACCACTATAAACAAGAGATAGAAGAGACTGGGGAGTGTCAGGCAGTTGAAAGTTATGTTTTTTGAAATGCTCTTCTATGAGGCTACACCAAAGGCTGGAAGCAGGAATAAGCTGCTCCTGAGGCTTCCCGCAGTCACAGCAAGAAACAGTCCAGTTTACGTTCCTGCAAAAGCAGGAATAGAAATGCAAACCAGCCCATAACCTGATTGTTTTGTCAGGATGAGACTGTGGCTCTCCCCCAGCCCGCTCAGCAGCAGGTCTCATTCCTCCTCAGCAGCATCCAGGCAGAAGCGGATGCTCGCAGGGAGAGCGGGACAGGCGCTGATGGATGAGTGATAGATCCCACTGCTTCAGAGCTCAGAGAGATCACCCACAGCCTGATTAGTAACTGCAGCTGGAAGAATTCTCCTAGAAGGGCAAGATAATGCAGAAGGCAGGGGATGTGACAGCCTGTTGCACGGCCGGTTTGTGGGAGCTGTCTTGCTGCCAGACGTGAGTGCCGCGTTCAGAGGCGGCGATAACGCGAGTGATTTTCTCCCTGTAATTACAGATGAGGCAAAGGCAGATCCCCAGCAGTGCTGCACAGAGCCCAGCCTCGGGACCAGGCACACAGCTCTGCAGATGTGAAGGCAGCTAAAGCCACACCACTGCACACTTAGAAATCCTATATTTGCTACAATCTGACAGTTTTTATTGCTATTTCTTGCAGGTGGAACCAGACAGAAAATATTTAGGTACAGAAGAGCTGAGTTTTCTTCCCCGAATGCATATGTTCAAGGAAAGTGATATGTTGCAGAGAGAAACCATGCTTCTACCTGAAAGAACATCCATATTTAATAAACTAAAGGTTCCCTTGAGTCAGAAGTTAAGTTCTACCCAACCTACTTCAAACATCAGAGTGCACATACATTGTCCCCAGGCCAAAAGATAAGAGGGAATTGATTGTGAGCCACTACCTTGTGGGGTAGCTGACATCTTCTCTGTTTCCATTCCATCCTTTCTTCTCTTGTTTCCATTCCTTTCTTTCAGGGCAAGGAATATGTATTTTCAGATCCCTACATTTCTATCACTGACCTGTAGTTTGAGGTTAAATGCTTTACATGGACCTGCACAAACCCACACGAATCACTGCAAAGACTTCTACTGAATTCCATGGGGACATGCAAGCAAGAAACATCTGCAAGCAAGAAAACATCTGAACATTTATAGGTGCTTCACTAAAATTTAGGGGGAAAAAAGTATTGACAGTAGTGAATTTTTGCTGCAGTATGTATTTATTTAAAATGGACATCAATACTGCCTATATATTGCTGATTAATGAGAAGCTATATAAAAAGCAAATAGATGGGTTTTTGAATAAATGTGACAAGGAAGACATCCCTAGAGGTGTGCAGGGGGGGTTGGACTAGATAATATATTAAGTCCCTTACAATCCAAACCATTCCATGATTCTGTGAGGGAACAACAGAATAATTCTTCATGCACATGTGCCCGTGCTCTGCAAACACCAGCATCTAGCACATAGCTGTATTTTCTTGAGTTTATGGAGTTTATGAGTGTCTGACTGCAGGAACCCTACCAGAACACTGAACTCCTGATTTGTTCACGTAGCAGAGGGTACTGTACCCTATAATAAGCACCACCAGTGCACCAAGTCCTGCTCTGTACCACCACTGAGGATGGGGATGTCAAGGCACGAGTGATTCAGCAGCTCTCACAACTCTGCCATTCCCTGGAGCACCGACTTCATGCATCCATGATTCTGGAAATAATGGAGTGAAAAAGGCTGTTTCCCAAAACAGTAAGTAAAAGGAGAAAATAGAAAGCAAATGCATATGGAGACTACACAACCCAGCTGTGCTTTGCAGTGTGTTGTACTCATGAACCACTCTACCTGAAACCTTTTAGAGAATTAAATAATGCAACGCAGCAAAAAGCATGTGACATAAATTAGAAGATACAGCAGTTTAAAGATCATGCAAATGGTCTAAGGAAAGTATTCATTCAGCCCATTGAAGATGAAAAAGTAAGGAAAATTAACAAGGCAGAGACAAGAAACTGATGTTGAATAGCAGATCTGAAAGGAACTAAAGAGTCAAAGAAAATAAGGAGAAATACCATTACCTATCACAGGAGCCACACAGAGAAAAAAAAAGTCAATTTACAATAGAAGGAATGGCAGAAAATGGAAGACCAACAGTGTGAAGACAAAGAAAGGTGAGATAAAATTTTTATGACAGGCACTGACTCAGAAAGTTTGGCCAGCAAGGAGGGCAAACTTGAAGAGATATTTGAAATAACTCTGTGTCAATGGGGTTATTTAGGAATGACAGGGACAAGATGCCCAGAATCTTCAGAAGATGCAATGCAAGAGAGCTGGAGGAAGAAATGAGGAAAAGAGTGAATTGCACAGCAGTCATAAAAACCTTTATTCTTCAGAAAATATTTTTCTACAGACATCATCTATAAGCAGCAGAAAATAACAAGGAGATGAGTAGCAGGCAGCATGGGTTTGTCAAGAACAAACTGTGAGAAATCATTCTAATGTTCTTCAGTAACAGGATAAGAGATGCTATGGATAGGGATGAAATGGCAGGTATTATGTTGACCTTAGTAAGCCTTTCACAAACCTTCAGGCTAAGGAAATATGGTTTGGATTAATCTAATACTCTGCAGTACAATGCTGGAAAATCACATTCAGAATAGCAAAGTGTAAAACTGGCAAGAAACCACACACATAGCTCCACAGAGCTTTATGTTCTGTATCCAGTCATTTTCCTTCTTTTCATTAATGTAGGGCTGATGGACTGAAAATGATTCTTACTGACTGTGTATGCTGCCAAGGTGAGAGGGACAGTGAGGCAACTGGAGGACAAAAATTCAAGAATTCAAGATGTACTTTATGAATTGGTGACAAGGAATGAAAAAATAGGTTGAAAGAGAAACACAGAACCGTAGTGACCAGAGACTGGCCAGACAACAGCGAGAACACAGGATGAGAAACAAACAGTCCCTCAGTGGTACCACTGTCCTGGATCCAGAAATTGCAGAGAGCTATAAAGAGAATGTGATAGGACAGTAAAATGATGAGACAGATGCAGAGTTTGTAAAACACTGAGGTACCACTTCAGCTGTGGCACAGGTTCAGCTCAGGAAGCACAGCCAGGCTTAGGTAGCCAACTTGACAAGAAATCTGAAGGATTTGACCCAACTGGGGAGCAACTGATGGCAGCAACACTATAAAGACCAGAATCGAATTGCCAAGGTGAGCAGTGGCATTTCCTCTGTTGCTTTACAGGCAAACATTTAAAACACCAATATAATTAGTTACCATCTATATGATGGCAGGTCTGTCAACAAAGCATGGTATCACTGTCAGATAAAACAGCAATGCTTAGCCATAAAAAGAAATAACTCTGCTGTATCACACCAGATGCAGAGTAGCAAAAAGACACCTGAGAGAGCTTTAAAGGGATCTTCCAGGAGCCTGAAACCATCTATCTGCAGCATCACTAAGCTCTATGCTGGCTTATTCACTGCTGCCTTGAATAAATCACAGATTGCCAGACTCTGTTTTGGAAATCTGGGGCTGCCTTATACCTCATAGAGGAATAGGGAGGAGGAATTGCCATTATATTAAATATTAACAACATGGTTGTTGTAACACTGCCTACAGTCCTAGATCCTCATTGTAAAAGCATCAATAATGACAGAGCAGTTAAAGGAAACTCATGAAAATAATTCAAACTCTGGAACACTTGCCTAAAAGTAGGAAAATTGAAGGAACCTACTTTGGTTCAAATGAGAGGTGGGAAAAAGGAGAGTCAATTATTTTTGAGAATATACAGAGAGAATTTCTCTTAGTAGACCTATTTTCAAGCTAGATGTATGTTCCCAAGGCTGAGAGCTGCAGTTAGACAAATTCAACATAAAATTATAAACAGAAGGAACTTTTTAAGTATGAAGGAAATTAACTACTGGATCAGTTTATCTAGGGTTATTCCTCCCCCAGCTAAAGAGCGTGCCTTTCCACAAACCTCCCATTTGACTGCAGACAAGGAACTTATCCTGTACAAGGGGTCAAAGCAGACCATCATCATCATCAACAGGTACCTCTGGTCTTATGATCTCTGAATGAGGAGCTTCACAGAAGACTTCTAAATCATGTATTACTCATCCAGTGAGTACCACATTTATTAAGGCACACTACATACTTTAAATACAAATTGCACATTGAAGTTGAGGGGATTCTTGAGTGGATTTCATGTACATTTTGAGAGTCTCTCAAAAAACCACACAGTTCTACATTATAGAACAGAGGCACACTGCAGTTCAGCCAGTTCATGTATCAGCCCATAAATATTGATCCCCCTAAGATGACAATATTTTATTTACTGCATCAGCTCTAGCTACTAAATTTTAAGCAAGACAGGAGCTGGAATACAGAAAGGAGAATACAGTTCTTACCTAGGTCATAATGGCACCAATGCCATCAGGATGGAGCAGGAAAACAAAAAAAAAAGTAATTATTTAAATAAAGCAAACATTCCCTTGCCTGCATCTATTCATTAATGAATTCTGCCATTTCTCAACTGTAACTCTGGGGTAGGTAAAATGGATGGAACACTTGGAAATGCAAATTGGAGTCTCCTGTCTCTGGATAAAGGCTTCCAGATCTTTGTTTTGCTTCTGAGACAGCTGCTCCTGCTGGTTTTTATTACTAAGAACCCTTACTTAGCAGTGCACCTCTGACCTTCCTGCAGGTCAGTGTGCAGTACCTGGCACATGGACAAATATATGCATGTATGCACGGATATCACTGGGAATAAACAGGAGCTGATTGACAGGAAAGTGAAAAGAAAGAGAACAACTGGCAAAGAAGGGCAAATATTCACTGCACAGAAGTGCATTTCAGGGGAAGCAAGAAAAAGAGGAGAAATATGGTAACAAGGAATACTGGCAGTGACAACGTGAGGGATAAAGGCAAAGAAAAGACAAAGGAAAACACTAAAGGAAGAGGCTCACTGTAGTTTAAAAAGGCTTGACAAATATATAACACAAAGCAAAATACGTCCGAGGCAGGACAGAGGCGCACAGAGAAGCAAAGACAAAGTTATTTGCAACAGGGAATACACAGAACTCTGCTGGGCTAGACTTGGGCCATCTCTTTGTGGTTTGGCAAGTCCTGTAACAGCTTCTGATTGTGTGAGACACATGCAGCAGACAGAAAAGTTGGAAAAGCAGCAACACTTAAAAGGCTAATGCCTGTCTATCTACTGACAGCTTGACAGTGACCCAAGTGCCATCATTTGCTCTATTGGCAACACTTGCATGGTTATTTTCAGCTTATTTCACAAAGCCAGCTTTGGAAATCTTTGCTTTCAGCAAGCAGTGCAGGTGTAAGAATCAAGCTCCATTCAGTTTGTACCAAAGCCTCTCCCACAGTGCAGCTGCACACCAGTGTGTGTGTCCAGTCACACAGATTTCAGAGAATCAAAGAATACAAGGCTGGATGGAACCTCAGGGATCACCTGGTCCAACTTTTCATGGCAAAAGCACAGTCTAGACAAGGTAGCCCAGTACCCTGCCCAGCATCATAAAAGTGCCCAACACTGGGGAAACCACCTCCAAGGGGAGATTATTCCAATGCACTTTTCTCACTGTGAAAAGATGTCCTTGTGTGCAGCTGGAAGGAGTAACCTTTCTTCTTGCCTTTTTCACATGACTCCTTGCAAAAAGGGAGCCCCCACCTTCTTTGTAGCCACCCTTTAAATAATGGACAAGGAACAAGCCACATTTCACTGCCTTTTCATTTAAGACTTAGACACAAACACTCCACAGCAAGGAAAGTAACTGCTCACTCAAAGAGCCATTTAAAAATACTTGAGCATGGCAGTAAATTACTCTCAGTGTTTATTATAGGGACATCAGACAGTTTCCAAATGACATTTTTAATTGTCAAATATTGGCAAGTCTAGGCTATGAAGGACCAGCATAGAGCACATTGCTTCAGATGGGAATAGAGAAATATAGCCTGCTAGAGACCACCGAAAAAATCCGCTGCATTTGGAATAAATAAAGTTTAGGCTGGACTTTTAGTTGTTTTGAGGTTTTTTTTCAGACTATGTAATAGAAAAATTAAGCTGCCTTCTGTTACCTTCTATTATATCAACAAAAACTACCAAAGAAGGGAAAGCAACAAACAAATTCCTTCTTTTGCACCATGGAAATAAAAAAAAAAAAAGTAATCAACTGTTATTTGTGCTCATGCATGTTTGGACATGGAAATATTTTTCTTAATAAAAACAAAAGACATTGCAATTTTGAGGAAAACAGAAACCTAAGGCAGTATTTTCCCCTTCTAAACACAGCAGAAGATGCTTCTCAAGGACAGTGCCTGACTTTCTACCTCAGGCAACTGCTGGACACCAACAAAAACCGTATTTCTCACTGTGATGGTCAGCATGACAAGATATTCAAAATAAATAACCCAAACCACAAAATTTATGCCTCTGTTCCTGCCTGTCTTCCTCAAGCACTGGACAGGGGTCTGTGGAGCAGGATGTGCTCCTGTTAAACACAAAGGGTGTGAGCAGGTAGCTGTGGTGCACTGCCAGCCAGAGGGCTCTTTGTAAATATCTCTGACGTGAGATTCCCCACACAAAAAAGGAGAAAGGATTTATTTTCCTCACTCAACCAGAAAAAAAAATTATGGCTGCACCTGAGCACTGCAGAGTGAAACCAAAGCAGCTAAAGGAAAAGCCTAATGGCACATTGGGCAGGAACTGCATGGTTCACACAAGCAGAAGACATCAGAGATATCCCTACTGCTGGCACTTGGGATTTCCACCTAAAATCAGGACCAATATATCCAATCTGTCCAGCAGGGAATGCCATCAAAGCCACCCAAGGCTGTTGCAGCCCCCTACAGCTGCAATCCAGAGGTGCTGGCATGTGTAGAAGAGCACGAGGGACCACAGCACTCACCTGAGAGAAAGGCACCTCAACACTCCTCCCTGCCTACTGGAAAACTCACTTGGATGCTTTCCAAAGATTATAGTCTTGATGCTTTTTGCATTCCCGGACTCAACAAACCACATCACCAGCAGGGAGGGCTGGGGCAGAGAAAATGCTGCTAACAGACACTAGTGTAATGGCTATGTGTTTAGGACCTCCTGGGGATGAGGTGAGATGCCACAGTGGGTAAAATACACCTTTCCTTGGGGAACAATTATGGGAAGCTTAAAGAAAATTAGGTGAAGTACTACTGAAAGGAGCCCCTGATGGTGTGTACAAGGGCAGCTCTAAAATAGGGAACAGACCAGGATAGAGTGAGGCAAGATTAGCTTTGCTTGGCACAGTAATATGTGCAGACTCCTTCAGAGCAATTGACAATTTCATCCATTCTAATGGTAAGAACACATTCCCAACTTTTGTTGGGAATTACCCCCCTCAGACTGACTGCTTCCAGAAGCCTATCTTGTTTTATCCCAAAGCAATGTGATACTCAGCATTCAGACTTTTTTCTGCTATACTGCATCTTTTGGATTGTTTTCTTTGTTTTCATTGCACCACAAGCACGCCAGAAGTGCAGACACAGCAGCAGCAGACAGGGGATGTAAGCACATCTCAGTGAGGTCACATTCTCCATCAGGCTGGCATGGCAGCAGAGGCAAGTGCTGCTCTGACACAGCAGAAATAACAGGACCAGGAACGTGGTTATTCATCTTCTCCATCAGCAGAATTACACACAGCAGTAACCCACACCCAGGCCTCTGACAGGATCTAATGAACTTGAGAAACTCCTGTAAGGAAGAATTAGTTTGGTCCTGTGTCAACAGCTCTTTCCCTCTGAAAAGAGCACTGTGGCATTGGTTGATTAGCTAGGAAGACTTTTCCTTATAGTCAGCCTCTATCTCCACTCTTAATTCAGCCCATTACCATTATACCCCTGGGCACCACGTTGTGTAACCAGTGTCTTTCTTTGATATGTATGTGTTTGGGAACTGCTAGGAACACCCACAGACACTGCTCAGTGCCAGATGCCTTTTCACGCCAGTATTTGGCTGCTCTCCCTCCCCCAGCTGTGGTGGGTGACACATCTGTGTCACCTGCAGCCCAAACTCCCATCCAGAAGCAGCCTGGGCAGCACAGGGGGGCTGGATGGCCCCAGCTCACACAAGCCCTAGAAACCTCTGGCTTAAGCACACACAGGTTGAATCCAGACTTTGATGGAAAAGGGGAACACACCATTCAAACATCACACTGCTTGCTCTCCCCTGGCTTCTTGGCCCATTTACTGTGCTCTTCCCAGGCATTAAAAGGGAAGAAAAGCTCTCTATCTATGTTTATTACGCAATTCAGTTTTATATCAGCATATTTAACTTGTTTACACTGAACTCTGCTGCCTTAGCAAAGAACCATTGAGAGGAGTCTTAGGGGATTACGTTCAGTATTTTCTCTTAATTAGGCCGTGCTGGCTCCTAGGATGCTCTGCTGCCTTTATCTGCATCCTCCCACAAACTGGAACTGTGTATCTCAATATTGCATAAATGCTCTTTTACTCTTCTCTGAGATAAACCTAAGGAGGTTAGACTGCTCAGCTTCTCTCAGGTTCTTGCTGATTATTACCCTGACCTCACTGCCCTCATGTACACGTCCCTTATCTCCCTCCAACACTTCCTGCTTTTGAATGCTTTTGATTACGTGATAGAGCCTGAAAAATGGCCAGGGGCTCCCTCTGTGATTTGCTCTTTCTGAAAATGTTCTCATTTGCTCACTCTCGCCTTCATCTGTTCCTTTTTCAATAGACCATTTGGGACAATAATCTGAAAGCATTTATTGCAATTAGGCTGATTTTCCAGAATCATTTGTTCTGTCAACTACTGAGATTCATCACAGCGCTGGATTTCAGAAACCCGGGGGCAAGGCAACGTCCAAGATTTCCTAGAAGTCACGAGAAATCCAAGGACTAACCTCTACTGCCTGACCTGGCTCTCCTCAGGCTGCAGCACATTTCTCTGCAGAGATTGTGGCTATTTAATATGAGCCCCAAGAACAGTGTGAGGCTATAAGTCACCTCAGAACCTTTAATCATACTTTCAGACCAAGCACTAGGAATCTAAGTGTCAATGGATTGCAGACACCTTTAAGCACAAAACACCATCATCCTGCCTGGGCAGGTCAGCTGGCTGATGAGTATTTTATTCATGTTAAATCTTCATTTAAAACATTCAGCCTGGTATATGTAGGGCATGGAAGTTCCTGCAGGAAAAGTAGGTTGGTGAGCTGGGCCTCAGTTCAGTGGGAGGTAATTTCTGAGATGAGACATCATAATGCAAGGCAGGGAAATTATGGCTGTTTCAGGACAGCAGAAGCCACTGGCAGAGCCTGCCAAGATCAGCTGGGGGAGATCCCAGCCTCTGGCACAGTGCAGTGGAGCTGTCAGGTACTGATTCATAACAGCAGGAGGACTGGGAGAGCTCAGTTTCCAATTCAGCCCAGGATTCCTGGGCATCAAGGGTTTTCCTGAATTATTCATTTGGTTCAACAGGTGATCTTTGGTCTTTAGATTATCTTATTCCACTCAGCCACCTCTTTAATGTATTTTTTTTCCATCTTTTCCCCAACTTTCCCTATGAAAATTAATTTTCTCTCTGCTTCCTTTGCTCAACCATGTGCTGAATCCCAGATGACTGTCCTTTCTTAGAAGAATATATAATAGGTGTCCATTTTCCCAACGGCAACATCCAATAAATGCACAGCTTAGAATCACAAGTACTAGAGATAAAACATTCTTGAATAATGTCAATATAACTTTCCAACTAGTTCAATAGCAGTATTAGTTCCAGTATGACAATGTCGTATTTTCAAACAGTTATTTATAAGGCTTTCATCAAGTTACCTGGGATTTTTTTTCAACACTGCATAGCTCCTTTCTCCTTAATATTCAGCATAAAACATCTCTGAAATCAGAGCTTAAAAACCTCCTGGCTAATTTGATGTTCCAAGTGTCAGTACAATTTCTAGAAAGCACAAAGATTACCAAGGTCGAAAGAATCATTTCAACTTACACCCTCAATGTTCATTTAGAATGAGTTTTGAGATACCCTTTGGGGACAAGATGTTCAAGTCTCAGTTTCAATAAATGTAGCTTTGAATTTGGGTGACTGCTCAGGATTACCTGACCTCCTGCTTTAATAGTTTAAGCGACCATCACCACGCCACTGGATTTTGTCCATTACTCTGCTCCTTGTTGTGGTTTACACCCCCTTTCCCATTCTGCCTGTGAACAGGGGCACACACACCACCAGAAACACATCCCCAGTGGAACACAGCTCACAGCTGAAGGCTGGTGGATCCATAAACCCTCTCTAGACACTCACACACAGCACATCATCAATACACTCCGAGCATTGCAACTTCAGAGGCTGAAGGGAGCAGCTCCAAAACTGGCACAAGGGCTAAAACCCACTTTTATCTCAATTTTCACTGCAGGAACAGAAGGAGCCAGTAATTACCAACTCATGAGAGGCATCATTTGTTTTGTAAGTGTTAACTTCTCATCCTGAGTGGGCTCCTGCCTGTGCAGCCATCCAGGAGGCAGCAGCCGGACGCCGCTAATTGGGCAGGCACGGAACGGAATGTGCTCCCTCAGTGTCTCCTTTATAAATCCATCAGCGTGTCAGCCAGGAGCCAGCCCTCAGAGAGGAAAGGAACGGGAAAGGCCTTTATGAACTTGACAGGATTTTAGAGTAGAAGTTAAGGAAAGAGATGATGGTTTGGGGGAGACACACCAGAGGACAACTGACTGCTGCAGGTCCTGGACAATTATATTGGGGTCAGCCACCAGCGGGGCACCTGTCTGAGGTGCAGCGCTGCACTAATGGAAGGCACTCACTTTCCAGACATCACTACGACATATTTGAACACAGAGGAAACTGGTCGAGCTGTATTTGGATGCTTCTGTGAGGATTTTTCTATATCCTGCTGACTTTCTGTGAAAAATGCATTCAGACACATTAAACACTTAATACATTTGCAAAGTTTTGTAAGTTGCCAATAAATGACGGCTGCGTTTGGGTGTGCAAATTTTTCTGCCAGATGTATCTCCCTGCCAAAATACCAGAGGTTCAGCAATACAAGAAAAAGAATACAAAAAATAAAAAAAAGAATACAAGAAAAAGCAGCAGCTCTTATTAAAATCAGGATATGTGGCAGTAAAGGCAGCACTGTGCTTCTGAAACAACTCAGAATTAAACAGCTCAAAAAAATGGTTTTGGCCACAGCCACGGACAAACCCTTTTAAGTAGTAATCTACACTTGAGGACACATCTTTAACAAGCAATAAACTTACATAAAAAGGTTCATGCATTTATGCAAGAAGCTGCAGTACAGAGATCAAGCCACCTCTGCAAGAGAAGGAGCATGCCATCAAATTTATTTCCAAAATCAGTTTCATGCTAAGCTACAATCTCATTTACCTAAAAATAATGGAAGAGGAAAGGAAAAAACACCCAGAATTATTATCAAAATGAACAGAACAGAACATTTACCAGGTGTTCAGGCTCTCCACCTACCCCTTATCCTTCCTGATGTCCAACACTTCATTTTAAAAGTGCATTAATAAGATAATGAATCACAGCAATAAAACAGGTGGCATTAAAAGCCTCAATTTAGGCTGCTAGTTAAGGCATGTTATAGGCACTCACCTCTGTTCATTGGCTATGTAAGGATGGCAGGCTCCCAGCTTTAAAGATTAATGGGAATACCTCTACTGTGTCCCTTTTTTCCCCCCAATTTTTCTTTAACCTCCAACTTCTTCTACTCTACAAGTTAAACTATTCCCATTTCTCCTTTCCCTGTCATGCTTAGTGCTCCAGGCCCTACTTTAGCCAGTCCTACACATTCCTGCTGTCAGTGATGAGTTCAGTGAGGTTATTGCTTCTGTCAGAGCTGGAAGGTGCATAGAGAAACTCACATGAGATGCAAAATACTCAGCTACCTCCTTTTTCTCCACCTCACCCTTAGCTGAGCTACACACAAAGCAAAGTCTGAAGTGCTAAACTGCCCCACCATGGGTAATTACTCACTTGTATAAAAAATTCTGCTGCCTGCCCTTTCCAACCCTTCCTTGGTGTACTCCTATAGGAATAAGCAGCCAGCCCTATGCCAGTGGTAAACTGGGTGCTTTAACTACATATGACTTTCCTGGATTCATCCTGAAAAAGTGGGAAATGCTACACCAAGTAACCGATGAGGGTCATCAATTGTCCATATCAAGATTTATGGCAAATTAAGAAAGAAAGGGAGCAGAAAGAGGAACCAACAGCTGAAGGACAGCCACAGAGTGGGGGAAAGGATCATCTACTTGTGGTACTTCAACACATGGACAAGACCAGCCAAGCCATCAGTAAAAACAACACTGCAATAAAGAACTATTAACACTTTTTCAGGAAGAATGGTGAGATCACAGCAGCCCTTGCCAAATGAGAAACAGGCAAAGAGAGGGCATGGAGAAAAGGACATCATGGAAAGAACTCAACCAAACCAGCAGGGATGTCACCTTAAAATGGCACATGGAAGAAGGTAAGGTCAGGCTTTAAGGAACCAGAGGGAGAAGTTTGTTCCATGCATTGAAGCAATGAGGGGCATCGCCCAAGGTGCACAGGGACAAGGGGACCAAGTGGGAGGCAGCACAACCCCTCAGTGCATCCAGAGACACATGCACAGACACTCCCTGGAGGGAGACAGAGGCAAGGACGAGCTCAGTGGGCTGATGCAGAGCTTATGGGGCTGCATAGGAGCACTGTCACTCCTGTGAGACGTGGTCATACATAAAATATTCCCTGAGACAAACTGGCAGCCCCAGCAGGGCTCCCAGGCTCCAAATGCTGAGATGCTGCTCTGTGCTTTGTGGGGATCCTGCTCAGATACTGGGGGATTCTTCTTTTCAAGGGAAGGTTTGAGTTCACACTCCTCCTGCTCTTAACATGATTTACAAAGCCACAGTAGGAAACCCAAAGCAACAGAATTACAAGCTGGGTGAGACAAAAAAGAACTGCTGCATGCAAGATAGCACCTCTGAGGCAGGAGAGGGGAAATGTATGCAAATATTTCTTGCTTCTTCCAAGGATCAGGCAGATTGGCAGAGTTGGAGCCTGTTCTCATTCTTATTGGGGTTTTTTTTGCAATTCTATTAGAAAATCACTCCTAACTTCCAGTGGTGTGAGATATTGCAGAATCAGATCTAAACCACATTAATGTCACGAGAATAATGATTATGAATCTTGGAGGCACTTTGTATGCTATACAGGTACATCTCAGATTACAGCCACCCTGAATCTGAATTTGTTTTCTGATTGTGATGCTTTTACTTGCGCTTTCTGGTATATATTCCACTATATTTTTACTGCAATATTTCAGCAACTCCTTTTAACAAATTATCCTTTTTATTTTTAATTTATGGAAGACTTCTTTCTAATTAAAGTTCTTAAAACTTGCTGCCAAGGATTTTGAAATGCAAGGATTTGATTTAAGCTACCAGAAAAAGGCATTCACAATCACATTGAGATCCTGGTTTCTTCTTTTCAACACCAAAGCACAGTTATATCTCTGTAATAGTTATGCTGAGTATTAAAGGGAGCGATTATTATGGGACATTTTAACTGTCTGAACATTAAAAACCTAAAAGCACTAATCATAATTCTTTTGCCATATTAAAACATCATGAGTAAAGCAGGAGCTGCACTAAAGCAATAGGCATTAATCAGTATTTAAAATAAGCCTGTTGCCAAATTATCTCCAAGATTTAATTTCCTTGAGCAGTATCATCCCACAGAGAGAAGGCTGGAGTATAAACTGTCACATTACTGTTCTTCATGAGACTAGGCCACCACTGGCAATTGCTCACCTGTATTAGCTGGTCGCCATGACACTGCCAGAACCTTACAGAAGTGCAAATGTCACATTAAATACCCACCTGCCCTCTGAGGCAGCCCACAGCTGCTCAGTAATGGAGGCAAAATTGAATGAGTTATTTTGCCCTAACTCTACAGGCTGAAAATCTGAATTTGGTGACAGCAGCAGAGCTGGATCCAAGGGAAGGCACAGAGGGCTGACAGAGCCAGCCAGAGTTCTGGGTGGCAAGGCTGAGAGGAGGGGAATAATTGTATTTTAGAGGCTGCTGAAGGAAGGGAGCATCCCTTCTTCAGGCACCAGGGAATGCCAGCTCTGGCTCCTTGCAGGGACTCTCCTGCCTGACCTTCATGCAACACCAGCTTTGTCCCCCATGCCCAGGCAGCTGGTCCCTGCTCCCACAGGCACAGGGAAAGCCCCAGGGACTGGGGAACAGCCCCTCACCTATTCTGCAGCTTGCCCATCAGCCTCACATTCCCACTTTTCTCCACACTCTAAACTGGCAAGAAAACACTTAATAAAACATAATTAATCTAACCATTCAAATAAAAAAAGTTTCTCTGAGACTTACAGAGGGCAGTGCTTTAAGGCAGAACATATGGCCATGACACAGGTCTGTGCCAGGCTGGGCCAAACTTCCTGAAGTTATGAGTTAAGTGCCAGTAGCAAAATTTCCCACCTGCTGGCGATGATGAACTTCTTCCCTCCCTGCTCCTCCTAGCTGGAAATGCTCCCTGTGGAGATATTTCCATCTGCAAAGCAAAAGCTGTGCACCCTTGCCTGCTGGAGAACACTCCAGGGTGGGAGTACCATCAGCAGGCACAAAGTGCCATCCAAAACTGCCCTCCCAGGCTGAGAAGACAGCCAAGTGCACATGCCCCACTCACCACCCAGATGTACTGCTCCTGCCACAGCACCTTTCTGCTGATTTGTGTCTGTGAGGTGGTAAAAGCCTCAGGTTCAGACACAGAAAAAAAAGGCTGGTCTCTAATGCAAAGATGTTACATCCCATTTTATATATACTGCACCAAGGAATAACTATACCGAGAGCAGGAGTTAGCTGTCTCTTTGCTATGCCTTTCATAAGTTTGCTCCTTCCACTTATCCTCATTTTTATTGGGCACAGGGGAGCTATCCCTCAGCTTGCCTGCTCTTCTTTCTCCCTCCCTTGTCCACAGCTAATTTTATCTCCCCCATGGCTTCAACTCTCATTTTCAACCAGCACTTAGGCTGTCACAGCTGAAGCGTTCCTCTCCAGTCAACACATTATTTTAGCTCATCTCTCTCTCACTTCAGTTGTCCCCACTTCGCTCCATCAACGACACCACTGAGGAGCACTCAGGGCTGAACTTCTGTTATACCTTTCTTTATGTCACCCTCCTGGAATACTTAACTGGAATTAATATGAAACATCATTTCTTTTCCGAGCTCCCAGTACTTTGTCAAGATCCACTCCAGCTGCAAGCCTCACCCTCTCCCTCCCAAAGCCACTCAGACACAACATCTTGTTTGCACAACACTTGGTAATATTTGCTGCTACTTACTGTACTTTTTATTCAAAAAACACCAACCTGGCAAAAATAGCATCATCATCCCATTGTGTTTGCTATTAACCTGAATGACCAAACAACCCCTGCACTACCACCCTTTTCATTGCTCTTTGATTCTTGCCCATTGCTTCGTGGTTTATTACGCTTTTTTACATTTGGTTTAATACTGATAGGGTTTCCCACTTTTGGGAAAGAAATCTGCCTTCTGTGTGCATACAGCAACTACATCACTGAAGACATTACCATAAAAGTGATAAGAAATAATGCTAAGAGCTAGTTCTACTTTAATCCATTTATCCCACTCTGCCTTCCAGTAGTCAAAATAAAGATATGTCCATGGGACCTGGCAAAGAATCAAATTTACAAACCACAATAAGACATGAAATAGTTACAACTGCAATTGCTTAAGGATAATTCAGCCTATTATCCCCTTCTGTGTTATGGTGGAGTGTCTGGGCTGTGGGTAAGAGCTGATGCACATTAATAAAAAGTGGATTTTATGTGACTAACAGAAGAATGCTTCACTAATTTTGAAGAGTCACAAAGAATAAAAGAACTTTCAAATTAAAAAAAAAAAAGAAGGCAGTTGTCCAGGGAATTTGGATATTTGTACTGAGACCAAAACAATGCTACTTTTATTAAAGTTGCCATCATTGCAGATCATATAAACAGCCCCTTTTTAGCCCAAAGCACCAGACAAACAATGAGCCCAACCTGGCAGTCATTACTTAGGCTTCATGCTCATTAGTTTTTTATCTACCCATTCTGAGCTGATCAGATTTTCTCAAGTGCTGTTTGGGTAAGGATCTGAGTGCATTTTATCAGGGAATATCCATTAGCTTTGCAAAATAGTTTAATGTTTCTCTAATAGTCAGTATAAACAACATTGCAATACACAGGTTCTCTCTTCTAAAGGAGAGAATATTCCTCTGAAAATGGTTTTTACCAGCTGATTAAAGAAGAAATAAGTCCTACAAAGCACTTTTAAAGTGGGAAATAAAAGAAGTTTACTCTTAGGTTTACTTTGAAGAGTTACTTTAAGTAACTCTTAGGTTGATGATTTAGAAAGCACTTTCATAACCATGGTCTCTCCTATTTCAAACTTGTTATCCAATCTGGAGCACTCACTTCAGGAATGTCACAGCCATTTAGCAGTGAAGCCCTGCCTGGGTGTAGCTAGAATTTAATGTATGAGTGTCTTTACTGAAACCCATCACTCTACCAAATGACTGGGCTGGCTAATGACAGTCTGAGGTAGAAGACCAGAGGTGAAATGAATATGCAGCCAGGACCAGCATTCCAGCTGCAGATAATTTGTCATTTAAGTGTACTTGGGACAGACAGACAGGTGAGACTGAACAGAGACAGCTCCACTGACAGTGTCCATTTTGTTCTACTCTGACACCACATATTCCCAAATGAGTCCATCAAGCCTGAACTTTCAACATTCTACAGCCTGGAAATTAAGTGGGAAAAAATGACAGTGGTATTTTCCAACAGGAAAAAAGTTATTTTTCCTAGATTTGCACTACTGAGGACTGAAAGACCTTTTCCAAAACTGTTCATGAGGATCTGTCGTTATTATCTTTGAATTCAGAGTTACCATCCCCAAAGATGAAAGCTCCCAGCAAACAGGACAAACTAATGACTGAAAGTTCTTCTTAAACTTTTCTACACTCTCTCTTATAAATTTATATCTATTTATATTTGCTTGCTGTATACAGTAATTGCATCCAGGCCACCAACATGTGCAGTTAATTTTTCAACAGCACCTCTGAGAAAATTTTTCTCATCATTAATTTTCTCAATGACCTGCTGGCCAACATCATATATTCCTATTTATTTTTCATGTGAACAAATATTCACGGATAACATTTAATTACAAGGTGAAAAACATCAATCCCTCATTAAACATCTCTGCATTTCCCATGTGGCACTTGCAGTTGAATACTCAAACTTGTGGTTAAGGCTGAAGAGTGGCAAGACTGAACACAGAATCAGTGAATGCATGACCAAATGTTTGACTAAAGGGCAGTACCAGAGGAGGAGGGCAACTTCAGCTTCTGCAAAGCTGTGCAACCAAACCAAAGTGCTCTATTGATTTCTGCACATGTCAACAGGATTTAAGACATCTCAGGACCTTATATGGGTATTTCCTTCCAGCTGACCACTGGAAGTTCTTACTGAATTTATGCCATAAATGAGCATTTGGGCCAATCAAAACAAGTGCACAGTGTATGTTCAACTTAGCTCATAATTTCATTTTTTCTCCAGCATCTTCTCTGTGTGTATCTGTTGATATTCTAATATATACATATTGTAAATCAAAATTCACACTAAAATACTTCTTCAGTTGTTCTACTGAAAAATCTAAACTCTTCCCAGAACGTTACAATTCACACAGCAGGAAGCAAATACAAGTGTTTGTGTTTCCTGCTGAGAAGCAGCACAGTGCAGCTCTGTAAGGCTTCAAATAAAGATGATATGTAGCTGCCTCAACTTTCTTCTTACAGACATATAAATCAGAAGGGATTTACCTGATGTCACGTAGATTCATCAGAGTGAGAAGCAAATGAGACTCAGTGAATTAAATTATTGAAGAAGTTTATCAAAACCAGGCTAAAATTGTCACGGGACCAGAAGGTAACACTGGGATTGTTTCACTGTGATAATACTGTTGAGCAACACACCACAGACCTCCTGAGAGAGATTTTAATATGAAAACAGTGTTATTGGACCACCATTTGTTTAAAAAAGACTTCTCATTTATTGCAGAACAAATGCTGCTAATAAAAATACTAGAATCAGATATTCCCAAAAGCAGTCACTGACAGTTTCATTCAGCCACTGAAACAAGGTGCCATTTCAGATTTTTTTTTCTCCTAGGGAAGAGGAATGAAAGAGCTGGCTATAAAAATAAATTTGAAGCATGTGATTGTATGACAATTCCAAATTAAAGTGTTCACCAGCATTCACAGAATCCTTAGAAAAGACAGGCTGGCATTTTCAGCTCTTGGCTTCAAAAGGGCAACTTGTGCACAGTGAGGGACCCAGCTGGGAAGTCACTCATCATGAGGCTGGAAGATCTGCCAGGGGAAGGAGACTGGAGTTTTTCAGTCAGAGAAGTTGGTACTTGCAGGGATCCACATCTCAGTCAGAAACAAAAACTCGCAGGCAGCGTGCCCAGAGATCTCTCACTGAGGAGATCAGAACAAGTCCTGCAGAGATGAGGGAGAGGAGGTGAAGAAAGCACCAAAGGGAATCCCACCCTTAGAGTTGGGAAATGGCAGAGGAGGAGAGCAGAGGAGGCAGTGAGGGGCCACAGCCCAGACAAGGGAGCTGTTCTGAAGTTTTTAGAAGAAGTGATGAAAAGTGACAAATGCTGCATGAAAAGATAATCTGCACAGGGGCAGAGCTGCTACCCTGGAGTTCAGACCAAAGGCACCAGGTAACTCCAAACTACATGAACACATGCTTCAATTCTCATTGATGTCAATGATGGTAACCAAACAGAAAGTATCAAGGTTGAGATGAATACAAAGTTCAAGGGGAAAAAAAAGTCCAGAAATTAATTAATTTCCATTCAAACTAGTGAATAAACTGACATACAAAATTTCATGTGGTGTAGCAAGTTTTATAAATCTAACAAGACACAAACAGTATCATGCAATCAGAAATAATAACTGTCACATCTATATTTAATAAGGAAAAAAAGTTATCAGAGCAACTAAAAGCCCTTTCTTCTATGCTTAGCAGCAGCAAAGCATTAGAACAATTATTAAAGAAAGAATAATCCAAGCCAGTGAAGTTAAAAGAATTTGGGGGAGAATACATGTGGATTTAATACAGGTAAGGCACACTGATCTGACATCTTTCTGAGAGGAAAAAAAAACCTCTCAGTTTCCAGAGAAAGGAAATTAAATTGATCTTGGCAGTCTGATTTTTGGGAAAGCTTTAATGTTGTGTCACCTGGGAAGTTTTTAGTTAAATTGAAGAAGATAGGGGATTAGTACAGAAATTTTAAATTGGCCTGAAATGGCTAGAGGTAGGACAGCAACAGCAGCATGAAATGGGCAACGTCAGGCTGGAGGGAAGTTATTAGCATCACTGCTGAGGGAATGCTCTGACAGCCAGCCTTGGATAATATTTCACCAATTATACTGGCACACAAATAGCTATGGCCCTGTTAAAACTTTACTGAAGAGAGAAACTAAATGACATTTTGATACAAGAGGAGTGGGACAGCGTGGAGCATGATCCACATGGAGCTGGAACATGGGAGAAAGGCTGCAGCTCAGGAGAACAGAGCATGGATCACATATCTGGAGACTAAAACCACCCCAAATGTCAGCCTTGGGACACTACAGGGGGGAAATCACAAGATGAAACATTGTGTGATGTGGCTGTGAAATAAACCAGACAAGAATGCAACTGAGGAAGGTTTTAGCTTAGAATTTCCTTAGAAGGTGGAATGCAATTACCAGTGTTTCACAAATCCCTGCTAAGACCCTCTCTGGTGTGGTGTGAACAAATCTGGACACTTAATCTCCCAAATTCAAACACAAAGAAATGCAGAAGGGAAACACAACAATTTTGAGAATGAAGCTTACACTTTGCAAGGAGTGGCTAAAAGGTTTCAATATGTCTAGAGACAGGAAGCTGCAAGGGATGTCTCTCTTATCATTAGAGCATAGAGATGTTTTTTTCCTATAAAGAAAATACCAGGCAGCAGAGCTTTTAGCACTAATGGAAACTTCAGCAAAGATGAGACAGAAGGAAATACCCATCCACTCAGCCTGGGAATGATTTTCAACAGGAGAGGATGGGCCAGGCTTTCAGGAGTAGTGCAGATCATCTGCCCAATGCCAAGGCAAAACTTAATAATATTTTCAACTGGAAAATACAGTTCCCTGTGACTGTGGCAAGTGCTGTGTCCTGTGAAAATACCAAGAGTGTTTCATGTGTGAGCCTGGAACAGGCAGTGTGACACCTCTCCTCTCCCTCGGCTGATCACACATTAATTTTCCTGCAAACCTTCAATTACAGAAGTGAACCAATAGACAATTATCTTATTGAAACCTCGAATTAAAGGCAAATTAAATTCAAGACCACTGAGAAAGTGATTGTAAGTAGGTAATGAATTGGGTTTTGTCTTTAGCAGCTCTTAATAGGTTTTCTGGGGTATTAAAGAAAAGATAAATTGGCTTAAGCAACGACTAACGCAAAGCTACTAAGATAAACACTCATTTTTTTACAGTTTGTTACAAAATATAACTTTAAAAACCCATATTAAACCAACATATTTGCTCCTAGTAACTGCCTTTAGATAAAAAAATGCTTCTTTTTTTTTCCAATCCATGCTGTTTGCAACAGGTTCATTTTTGGAACCAAGCAAGGCTGTGTGGAATCATCACAGGAGTGGCCCCATTTTGGTTTCCATACAAGCCATTAGGACTTTTAACCAACCGAATTTAATGGAAATAGGAAAAGGCCTATTAAAGCAAAATTTAGAAATTATTTAAGGGAAGAACTTACCTTTCAGCAAATTAGAAAGGATGGGTTAAGTTCCATGATTTAGTTACCCTTATACACATCAAACATAGTAACAAAACCAGTAGCAGTTTCATATAGTAAAACTGAAAAGTGGGAGTCTTCCCTAAACAAAATCTATTTACACATTGCAAGTAACACAATGTAAGTAAAAAGAACTGAAAATAAACAAGTCTTTCCCCCAAAGCACAATGGAGGGAAAGAACTCAAACAGAAGGAATTTAAACTAAGGAAACAAGAGAGCACAGACCTCTGACAATACTTTTATTTTACTTTAATAGAATTACGTTATCTCAGGTTATTCTGTCCTCACCTGGCTCTGCTATAATCAATTTCTAGGAAGAGTACTCCTTTCCCTTGGATGCTTGCAATACAATCCTGAGAGCATCTCATATTCTTGTGACTCTGAGACATGCTCCAAACATTTGGTTTTTTCCCCATTTGCAACACATGAACCCTTTAAAAAAAAAAAAAAAGTGTTCCTCGTTTCACCATTTAAATGATACTCCAACAGTGTTCCAAATACTATTGGACACATTTCAGGGAAGCATGTGGAGACTGATTGTTTCTTTCATTATTAACTCTATTGACAAACATTAGCTTGTGCCAAAAAATTATCTTTTGGTTGTTTAAATTAAATGTCATCTGTTGCCCGTTCTGCAGACTGGATCACAATCCAGCAGAAACATGGAAATTCCTGGTACATGAAATGACTGACTAATCTATAGGGAGGCCACGTTTTAGGGCTTTACATCTAACTTGGATCCAAAGTCTCACCTTCACTGAATAGACCAGAAAAAGGGAAATATTGTTTAAATTAATACTGCTTCATAAAAAAATGCTGAGCCAATTCCAGGTGTCTTAAAAGTTAATTGGAATTTGCCTTTATTTAATTAAATGATGATAGTAGGGCCAGACACATTTGGTTGGAACAGCACAGTAGTTAGAAAAACACTGGGTGGAAAACAGGACATAAAGCTGGTGTTTGCATCTGCTGCCACACCAAATGCCAGGGATTTCTGGGAATGCCTGATGCTGCTCTGAATGGAGAGGAAGTAACTCCCCTAACATCATTAAGAATGGAAAGAAAAGTGTCTCAGCCTCAGTTTTAAACCAATGCCTGTCAGGCACTGATTATTCTTTGGATTTAATCCCAAATTAATTTTTATATGGGTGTAGAGAAATCAGGTGTATAGAATCAGCATCACTAGACTAAAAGAGATTTGCCTAAAATAAATGTTTTACTCCAAAACAAATAAATATTTTATTTGTTTAAAAATAAATCTATTATCAGAAGGACTTCAGAAATCATCTGTGCTCCCTTCCCTTGCCAAGCTCTCAGGTACCCTGACATGCTACATTATTATGACAGGGTGAAAACACAGAAGTAAGGTTAAAAAGATATTTATTCTAACTCTAGCTGGAATTAATTTCTGAGGTTAGCACGCAGATATGACCCAAATACAACTTGTACTTTGAATTTGCTATGTGATAAGTAACTAGGCTGAAATGTTGCTGTTTGCATACAACTCCTGTGAGGATTCTTATTATGCAAAAGCCAAGACGTGAGAACGCTGATGAAAATCTGCGAGTCGTTTATCAAACACTGACCTGAAATGAATATTAAGAAAAACCTCTTTTATATGCAAATGTTTAATCCAACTGAGTTTAATCATGACTTTTGTTTCTCAGGCCCAATGAGTTGTGCATGTTCTGATAAAATCTTACACATCTCACTCTCAAAAAGGCCAGTGGATTTGTCAGTGGTTACTCTGGGAACATGCAGAATACAAAATTAAAATTTTCTCACAGTTTTACTCACCTGTGAGACTCTCCATAAAGCCTGTTTTGTCTGCCCACCTGCTGATTACTGGAGTAATATCTCCTTTGAACAGACCAAGTACTTCCATTTTCTCAACAAGACAAACTCAAAGCATAATTGATTTCTCCAATGGATTTTCTAGTGAATATCTGTTGCTATTCCAGTTGCTAAAGTAATCACTGGTTTGTGTTCCAACAGACACAGATCTGTTTATTTACTGCCCAAATTCACAACCAAGCTACAAACTGGGGAAAAGCAACATTAAAAATCCATTGGTGCCCACAGAATCTGAAATGCTGGCTACAAAGGGGAAGAAAGAAAAACCTATGTTCCACATGGCCACTTGAGAGTACCCAGAACTGAAATTAAAGAAACAGAATGGCTTTATTTTAAGAAATATTGAAAATCTGCATGTTGTTAAAAAGCCATTTGATGGACATAGTGACCACTAGGCTTTGCCTATAAAATCAAAACCAGCCCAGGGGCCTCAGGAATGTCCAACCATTGCAGCTGTGTGACCTGGAAGCACAGACTGAGGAGCAAAGATCTTCCAGTATTGAAGGAAAAACACGAGCTCATGTATTAAATAGAACTCTGCACAACAGCATCATCAAACAGACACTAATTCCTTTCACCAGTTAAATATATATACAATAAGAGATAACAAAAGTAGCATATGACTAGATCTTCAGATCTTCATTCCTTTTCAAAGCCTTGCTTAGAAGAGGCTGCTAAACCTTTTCCACCTTATTCTTTTTGCTCAGACTCTTTGGAACAAGAATGAAGTATCCTTATGCCTGGTAGTTAATTAGAAAGTTCATGAACCTCATAATGTCACTCTGAGAAGGAAAAATTCTCACTTTTCCTTAGTGAAGTAATAATTTAAAATTCAAAGCAATAATTTAAATCTAACTTATAAGAGAATAAAGGACATTTAAATTTAACAGATATTGGAATTTAAAGGGAGACTGACCAGCAAAGCTGACAGATATTATTTGGTTTGGCATTTCTAATGGCCAAAGTTCATGCTAACTTATATTTGTCTAGTTCTCAAAGTCCTACAGAATAGCCTGGATAAAAATCTTCCTGACTACCCAAAAGATGTCTATAATTTTTATCTAATGTGATATACAACATTTTCTACCTGATTTTATAGCAAACCACTTTCATGGTTTTTATTAATGATTCCAAAATATTATTTCAAGGAAAAGGGTTTTAAAAAACCGAATTGAGGAACAAATATTTTGTTTAAGAAACAATGAAGCCCGTTCAGCGACATCACTGTAATTACATATTAAGTTATGTAGGAGAAAACTTAAAAGTAAGGTTAAGAGCAGTTGAGTGTTTGGTAACACCTCACAAGGAGGAGAGGGTCACCAACAGCAGTGACAGCTGGGACTCAGGGATGTCTCTGCCCATCCACGCCACCACAGCGATCACAAATGAAACCAGAGCCAAGCTGAGCTAACCAAGGGAGGGCAGCTGCCTCACAGCTAAAGGGAACCCCTATTCCTGCCAAAACCCCTGCCAGCACTGAAATCCAAGCTGATCTCAAAACCTTCTACCTGAAAACTACAATGCCAGGATTGGACAAAGCTTTGCTAGAGAAACTAGCATGTTTTTTCAAATAATAAAGATATTTGAGAAAGAGGGAGACAAACCTACTGAAGTTTAAAGCAGATGAGTGCTCTCTCTCAAGCCAGCCACTCTTGCTGTCACTACAAAAATTGATTTTTTAATAGTATTTTTATTCTTCAATAGAAATTCATAAAGAGAAAGAAAGGTCTCTTTTTAAATTGTATGCTGGTTATAACTTTAATTATGGGAAAAACACAGCAGCAATCAACAACAACAAAAAAAATCCCCCAACAACCAAACTAAAACAAAACACTAAAACTTTTGTTTTAACAACAACATGTGGTCCGGCACTAGAACCAAATTAATCCTCCATTAAAATCTACATAACCATTTTAAGCCTGCTTTTTAAATTATTAATGTGTAGCTAACATCTGTTCATTGTGAAATCACAAGAGTCGCATCCCTTTTAAAATTAATCTGTAACTCTAAAAAACACGTAGACTACATTTGCCATCAAAGTGTAATTGATGCTGGAGAAACTTTATTAAGTGCACTAATATTTAATTATCTTTGGCTCTGAGTTTGAACTCCAAACTCAATCTGGCACCACTATGGCACCACACCTATTAGTGAATCCAAGGGCTCACAAAATGCTCCCTTCATAAAAGAATGCAAGTTTCCTGGTTAAGTTACAATATGGGAAACAGCTGACTCAAAAATAATATAAATTATAGACGGATTAAAAACCTTCATAACTTTTAATTAAGCAATAAATCACAACAAACTGCACAGGACTGCTGATTTATGCAATCCTCCAGTGAGAAGCAGTAAATAAAATTAGAATGGACAGAATATACATCTTATAGGAGGAGAAGAATCTATCCTTTGGCATTTCATTCATACATAAAAATCTGCTCACCTTTGGTTTTTCTAGTGGTGGCAACAGCCTGCAACACGCTTATTTATAACTCAAAAATGTGTCATGATTTATAGATAATGAGGAAGGATTAGCTGAATTTGTGCAAGCTCATATTTACAACTCTCTTCCTGGTAGCCCTGCCAACACAGGGAGTTCAGGAGGCAGGGAGAGCCCCAGGCTGCTGTACAGGGGAGATGTCTCCAATTTTTCCTTTCCCTCCCCAAACCCACCTTAATGTGACTGAAGCATATTTCGACTTTGGTTAAAGAGCCCTTGCAAACAGGAGCCCTGACACAGGAGCTGTATTTGACAACCACTCAGAGAGCTGTAATTGGGCCTTGAAATCTGAAATCTCTGAGTGGTTTATATTCCAGCCAGCAATCTGGAAATGTTGATGATCTTGATGCTGTCATTTAAAGAAGATGCAAAATTCATGTACTCAGCTTACGGTTCAAGTGCACACATTTAGCTGACGGCAAACCCAGCACAATCCTTCCAGGCATGTGGGGGGACATCAAGAGGAGGACAGAAGGTCATCTGCACTTTTATTCTGCTGTCTTGAAGGAAGAAACCAATTAAACAACATAAAAAGAAAATGAAGTCCATTTCTGAATCTATCAATCAGCTACAGAGTATAAAACAAAGCAAACCCAACAAACCATTTGGTTATAATTTCTGAGCAGTGGCCAGAAGAAATGTCTGCAGCAGAAAAAATATTAACACTTGTTAAGTATTAATCAATGAGAACTGCTCTAGACAGAGCAACAGAGACAGAACAATATTAAATACTTTAAAAGAGGCAAGACCAAGGTTACTTTAATGACCATCATGCAAGAGGCACCTGAGAGTTCCTGGCTGCTCAGGAGCTCTGACAGATGAATTCACACAGCATACATCTTCATATGTCCCTTCTCCCTCCCTGAGCAGTAACTTCATTTCCAATTATTCTCTCTTATTCATAAAGGAGGGTCAGAAAAATAGAAATGTTCTCCTCTGAATGCTCAGGGTATATTCACAGCATGCAGGTGAGTCAGACCATGTTTAACAAACTCCTGTTCCTCCCAGGAATAAAGCTATCCACTGGAATGGGGTCAGCTTTAATCTGGGGACACACAGAATCTGCTAGATATTTATGAGAAAATTCAGTCCTTCTGAAGACATTGCTGCCCACTAACAAAATGAAAGAAGTGACCAAAATGTTCATTAACAACCAACAGCCTCACACTGGTTTCTGATGGTAATAGATGCTAAATCAGGCCAACACCAGCACCTCATTTACCAACTCAGCCCCACCTCTGCTCCTGCTGGATGCTCTGAGCCTTGATTCAGATTTACACAGCAGCTCCCTACACTGGACAGATCCAGGCTGCTCCTGCTCAACACACTCTTAGCCAACATCTTGTTCCACTCACACTTCAGAAAATTTTGAAGTTTTTATGTGTCAGGTTCTTAGAACTATACATTACTGTCATGAATTTCATGACTTGGTGTAGAATCTTTAACAAAAGAAATTTCCACATTTGTGTCTTACATTATAACTAATTATTTTTTGCAACAAGATCATATTTTGGAAATTAATTTTTGAAAGGAGTTATGAAAAAGAGCAAAAAAAAAGGAAAACACGTCAAAATCTTCATTTAACTTGCCAAAAGTATAATTTACTCTCTCTGAAGTAATTTACTCTCGCTGAAGACTAAATCGTGTGTGATAAAATGCAAGATGATAAATAACTGTTTCTCACATCTTTTACCATATGAAAAGGTGAAGATGTACCAACATTATTTGTTCTGTATAGTCTTGGGTTTGTTCTAATTAGAACAGAAGCTAGGTCCTCACTTTAACTGTTATGCAGCATCTCCCCTTCCTTAAGGATTGCAAACATAAGCTGAGAACAAATCACAAAGCTTTGTAGAAAAGAAATAAAAAAAAATCCTAAAAGGAGAAAGAGGAGAGAGGAAAAAAAAAAAACAAACCAAGATTAAAATTGCTGCCAAGTAATAACCAAGGCATCAATCCTTCTTGTTCTCCTGCTCCTAAGACAAAGACAAGCAAGAGTAAGTTCAGTCTCAGTGTTAGATGCTGTCACGCTGATTTATGGCACACACCACTTGCAGGTCCTCCAACATGACATATTGTCCACCAGAGATTCAGCACAAACCACACTCCTTTCCTTAAAAAAAAAAAAAAGTATTGCCTAAACCAATTGAACTTCAGTTCCTTAGGTGAAATGCTAATACTTTCTTCACTGGGCCACCCAGCTTTCTATGGCTGATTTCCAATTGAATTCCATTTCCTCCACAAGAAATCAACAGGACAGAGCACTTTAGGTACAATTCCTGCCTTTTCCTAGACTTTGCAAAATGCTATCACATTAAACAATAAATATTCCTTTCAACAAAAAACATAGGAAGGAGTTCTACTTGAATCAGAAATAATTATGTTCCATTCCTAGTTCCAGAGACACAAACACATAAATTTCATTTAAACAAAGAGTTCATGCTTCGGTATATATCTCATTGAAAACTTGGTAGGGGCTGTAGTAGGCAGAAAAAAACATAGTTTAATTAATTAGCACAAGGCTTCTAACTTTTATGGATTTGAAAGTAATGCCAGGAAGGAGACTGACACTATAACATATTTAACTTCACAAAGTGCAAATGTTCTCTCACAATTACAGAAAGCAGCATTACACCATACAACAAGTTGCTTTTTTCTTAAAGAGAAGTTTAAAGAAGCTATCTAGGAAAAAAAAAAAAAAAAGCCAAGGGAGAAATACTTTTGAGGGAGTTGTTAAACAGCTCCATTCCTGAAGCTAAAGCTTTTTATGAGTGGCAATTGTGAAAATATGTTTATATGACTCTTTGCTCAACAGGAAACCTGCAGGAGGAATGAAAATCAAGTGTGGATAGCTATTGAAGCTGAATATAAAATTAATACATGCTGAGAATTAGAGTAGACACTACAGGGTTGTTCTCCTGGAGGAGAACATGGGAACTGGTTTGATTTCCAAGGAAGTGAAGCAACACCCACCCACATGGAAACTCACTTCAGGCAGGTGAGATACTGCTCAGGCTGCTCAGATTTGGCTCCTACTTCTGCTCATTTAACAAACTAAATTGCAGTTTAGTACCAAAACTTCCAGTCACAGCAAGAAAAGTGTAAAGGGAAACAGGAGGTTCTTGCTATTTCTTGACACTGAAAATTTTGCCACATTAGTGCAGCAGGCAAAAAAACTTGTCATTTTTAGGATACTGTAAAACTGCACTAGAATCAGAAGACAGATGTGGTGCAATTCCTTCCCTTAAGGCAGAATGGGAGGAAAAAACATCTTCTGAAGGTAAAACTGAGATTAAGAATTGGATATTTTTTCTCCAGAAGTTAAGTTGCACTTAAAGCAAACAAGTGCTGATAGAGCCAGATAAAAATGAAAGACAGATGATTTCCTGCATGGCACAGGAAGGGATCTGACAGAGCTGATGGATTGACACAGGCTCAGGAATTAACCTGAAATCCAGAGAGGAAGGGGTTCTGAGTGCCTCAAAAAGTTCAGTGACTTTTCTGAAAATTAGAAATCTGTGTTACAAAAGAAGTGATTTCAGCAGGAGCCATTTATAGTTAATACATTAATAATGATATTCTTGAAGGCCAGTTCCTAATGCTGGAAGGAGAAGGTTACACACGCTACTCACCAGCCAGGGACTAGATGGGAGCTAATTCAGTGACAGCAGTGAAAGATGCTGGGTTCAAACTTAACTTTTAATACAAAAGTCTAAAAGTTTTGAAAATTATGAAAATAACTGCTTTCTCCTAAGTGCAAGTGGACCTAAAGTAGCCATTTTCTATGGAAAGATTCCAGAAATTTATACATCTTCACACCTGAGAGATCTGGTCTGTAAGATCACCACTACCCTCCTTTTCCCTTTCCTTAAACCTCTCTGCTCAATTTCAGGAGCAGTATTTGCAATTCTAATGTGCAAAGTGTCTGTATTTCTCATATTCTACAGTGAACACCAGAAAATGTCATTAAGAATAAAATATTCATTTTAATGAAAACAGTAAGTTTACATTCTAAATACACTACATTTTTCTCCTGCTATGCCTGCCATTACAAATACTCCCAATCCTTTAAAAACGTTTGCTTAAATATATACAGCATAAACAGAGGGGATAAACTAGTTGCTATGATATTTGTCCTTTAGCAGTATTAGCTAAGGGAGAGTGGGGGAGGAAGGAGAAGGAGGGAAAACCTTGACAAGAATATGTATAAGAGCAATCAATAAAAAAATAATCCTCGGAATTCATGAGTCTTGAAAATAAAACGCATTTTCACACAGTAATCCTAAAAACCTATAAAAGAATATTCAAGCAATAAACCCCCCTTAACTCATATTTAACCTTTCATCATGTAGAAGTACATATTAAACAGCAACTGCATGCTGTGCAAGTGCATTCAGAGAAGAGCAGGGATAGAAAAATGTAAATGCTACACCTCTTTTAACATGCACGGCACTGCCAGGAACATCCGCCAGCTGACCCCCGATCCAATGGGCTGTTCAGATGCAATCACATCCTCAGATTAGAGCTGCACAGCCCCGACATGCAAAGCCCATTTTCTTTAGGGGATGGAGCAAAATGCAGCTAGCCAGCTCTTCAACCATTTTCAAACAGAGGCAAAAGGCAAAAGTAATTCTGCATATTACATGGAGCTGTGTTAAAATACTGTCATCTCTTCCCCCAAATATTGTAATTTATCCTTTAATTTCACAGGCCAGCAAGACAGAGTTTAAGGCTGCAGGGACTATATAAAATCAAGTGATTTTATCAGAATACCATGAGCATTCAGCCTGTGCAAATCTTTGGCACCGTTATTAGAAAATAGCCTGGAATAAAATCGTGAGGGGCTCAACCTCATCCATCGCCTACAATGAGAGAAATAAATACAGAAAAAAGCTGAATTAATTCTCCTAACTCTGAGTTTACTTCTCACATCTCTTGCAAAAAGAGTGGGCTGCTTGAGAGGCTCTACAAGCAGATGAACACGTCCAAAAGAATGGTTTCAAGATACACCAGAAGAGTCAAACTCACTGTGGAATAAGGAGCACAAACCCCGTGGAATATCATGCAGTAATGGGACCATTAGTTCCATTAATGCCATTATTTTTGTATAAAATGTACAATAATAATAAAATACATATTGTATTGTATTATATTATATTATATTATATTATATTATATTATATTATATTATATTATATTATATTATATTATATTATATTATATTATATTATATTATATTATATTATATTATATTATATTATATTATATTATATTATATTAATACAGTAATACCTTATTTCTGTATAAAATCAAATTTCTGCTAAAATATTCTATCTTTAATACACAATCAAGCTGCACTACAATGACTGGACAAACTCTTGGGGGACAGTCTTTTACAACACAATTTATGTGACTGAAATAACTACTTATATTCACAAAATAAATTTTTTTGATCATGCAAATTGTCCCTCTATCCAAAGCAGTGGCTTTACTAAGTATCTGCATTGGCAGAGCTCCAGACTTGGTGGGAAATGGTAAGAAAGAATTGCTAAAATAGTGTTTCAAGTAACGCTATAGTTAGATTTATGTCAATTACCTGAAAAGCACTTAAGAAAAGGATATACAGGGGTCTGTATAAAAAGCCTAGACAGTACCCTGCACAAAAAGAGGGTGAAAAGATTATATACCTTAAGAAAAAAACACAAACTGACTGAGGGATTTAATTATAAGGCAGTGGAAAAATGGAAAGTTATCCAAAGTAATTGATTAAGCAATAGCAAGAACCAACTTTAGAAGACATAATTAAAACCAAAATAATTAAAGATACAGGAGAAAATCAAATGGAAATCATAAGCAAAATCTACTAGCACCTGGAGGAATTCATTATTTTTTTCTAAGTTATCTAAAATCTTATCAAATGCATAAAACACAACACAGTAGCCACTGGAAAGTAAGACTCAGCACAATGGTGCTATACTGCTTTACTGCTATACAGTTTTCCCCTATCTGATACCAAACAAAAGCCAACATTTAGTGCAGGTATTTAATCCAGATTATGCAAAATAATTGGGATGTCACATTTTTATATATAATGAATCTGCAGAGCTTTGCTCTAGGATTTAAAAGCTGCCCAGAGCAGAGGGAGCAGCAGCAGACAATCTGCCTGACAGTGGATTAATGGTTTGTGTCCAGCTTAGCTCAGCAGCAGTGCCATCAGCTCATTTACTTCACCATCTGGGTAGGCAACTTGTGCATCCTGCAACGTGCCCAGGGACCTCAGTGTGTTAAATATGGGCTGGAAGTCCAAGCCCAGTGGATGCAGAGCAAAACTTCTGAAGCTCTCAGAGTATGGAGAAGCATTCAGGAAGGCAATGAACAGAATTACAGCCAAAACATGTGCATTTGTGTGCATGTCTGAGTGTACATATATACACACTTTTCTTATTAGCACAACCATTTCTTCTTACCCTAAAAGCTCTGAAATATATAGAATTGCACTCAATCCTTTAAATCTGAATCAGAAGAAGACAAACCATTTGTGTGCCAAATCAGTTAGAAATAGCTTCTGTTTTATCCTGAAAAAACTCACAAGGAAAGAAACAAAAACTCCGAAAAGCAACCAAACACCTTGAAAAACAAGCCACAAACCTAAAGAAACACAATTCTATGTTATTTCTCCTACAGCCTCCAACAGAAAGCCTCTAATGAATTCAGTGGGTTTTAGATCATGACATGTGTTCCTGGTAAGTGGCAAAAAGCACCAACCACGTTTATATTAATACCAGCCGTGGCACTTTGCAAGCACTGTGCACCAATAAACTGTACAGAGACATAACTTCCAAGTTTGAACAATTTCTTTCCTTTAATATCCTCTGAAAGGCTTTTGAAACTGGCAACTCTAATGTGTGTGGGAATAAGCAACACATGATGGCAATAAGTTTGCTATTAATGGAAGGAGTCTGCTGTGTCTATGGGTAACAAACCCCACTATCTTTTCATTACAAAGCAGCTTATTGTTACCTTATCACTTACTGTGGGATTTCACTTTGCCTCTCTGGTGATCTGTCTGATCTATTAAGAAAAGCACTGAGCTATGGACAACATACACTTTATAGCAGTTTTATATTTCTGTAGTCCCTGCTGCTTCTGTTAGCCTACTTCCAATGAATTTCAAATAGAAATAAGGAAAAAGTAGAATGAAAAAAAAAAAAAAACAAGGAGTATTTACCAAGTTTCTCACAGGTATATAAAATTAACTGTGAGGAAAATGAGGCAAGTTCATAATCAGGAGCTGGAAGTGGTGCTGCATTCCAGGACATGACTGCTGCAGCAATAGTTGTGCAGATAAACAACTGAATCCACCAGCTCCAGCACCTACCAAATAAATCTTCATATGATACCACTGAAGTACTTCTACATGTCACATATTTTATACATATACATATCCATATTCCTCATAACATATATATGAAGTTCCTTCAGCATGACTGTTTCTGTCCTATTAATTAATTTTCATGGCTGAGTTTGAAATATAGGGCAGACAAAACTAAACAGTACTTCATCAGTGTTAATTAGTGCTAGAGAATTAATCAGCAAATGTAGGAAATCACGATGCACTTTGCAGAAATGCATACAGCATTAAGTAGCATTTAAATAGATGGTGATCTTCCTTTAAAAGTAGTAATTTAAAGATTATTTTCCTCTGATAGGATACTTCAATATTGAATATACAGAGATTAATGTTCAAGGGAACCTGTGCTGCGTTGAAGGGAAATGTTGCTAAAAATAGCAATTTTTATTTAACAAACGTTTCTACAGCAACCAGAGTCTCAGAGAGAATTAAAAAGTTTTTAAAATATCCATGACATCCAAGTTCTCTGATGTCTACACGCTGTCCAGGTGGGATTATTACTCCAGGGCTTCCTGTGCTCTGGGAGATAACAATTTCTTCATATAAGAAATAGGGTGTTTCAGGTCAAATTCTGCTGATATGTGAGCATTTCTCCCTCAGGCCTCAACAAGGTCAAGGATTGCCTACAAACCGTGACCCAAGGTGTGGTGCCAGAGATAACTCCCATCTTTACCTTCTTCAGCAGCACAGTAACTCTGGATCCCGACTCCAAACACAGCCCAGAGGTTTCTGTTGGCTCTCGAACGTGGCTCACCTGATTCCTGAGGTCCAGCTTGGGGCAGGGACGACCTCCATTGTAGGGCTTCTCCTTGAGCCACTTGGATCGGACTCTCACCCCCGGGCCACAGGAAGAGCTGCAAGGAGACCAACTGGACCAATCGCTTAATTTGCAATCAAACGGGCACGGGACCGTGCAAGGCTCTTCAATGTAACCTAAACCAAAGATTTAAGACAGGTTTTAATCACCACAGTCGACAACTCCCATCCTCTGATGTGACCTGTGCAACCAACACAAAACAAGAACTTCTTACGGAAAAGACATTTGGCAGACTGACAACACCATCCTACGTGGGGTTATGGCATTATTTGTGAAGAACAGCAGTGACTAAAATTAATTTCTACTTGGTTTAGTCCAAAGATAAAAAGGAATGATGCAAAGGACATACGCTGGCAAAAGTACCTGTTGTGAAGATGATGGTCAGCAACATGAGGTAATTACCTTCCTTATTAGACTGTGGCCATGACAAATTCTGAAGAATTAAGAGTCCAGCCCAGTACTCCTTCTGCATTGCACTGGCTATCTCCAGAGCTGGCACAGGCAGGAGAAAGATACAGGCTCTCTCCCCAGCAGAGAGAACCACAGGATGGGGGAGGCAACAGCTCTTCTCTTGGCAGCTCCCATCAGATGTGTGAGGGACCTGCCTGCCAGCTGGAGCAGTGTGGGATTTATTCTTGGGAGAAGCAGATGAAACCTGCTTCCCACACCTCACAAGTTCTCTTTACACCTCTTTCCAAATGCTTTTTCTGGGTTTCAAAAATGGCATTTTAAAGCTTTACTTTTACTTTAAGCTGGTTTGACATGAAAGCCCTCACAAGATCACATCTCTTAAAATCACAACACCAGACATCTGCAGGACCAGCACCTCATGAATTAAAACCCAACAGGTTCCTCCAAAAAGGCACAACCCCACAGCTGTTGTAAGAGCTGGCATATGGGAAGAGAGACTTTGCAGAGCCCAGCAGTGGCTGTGGAGATCTTGGTGTGCAGAACAGCAGTAGAGGGTGGCCAGACCCTGGGGGTCTCCAGGGAATTAGTGGCACCAGACTTGGGTTGGCAGTGTAGAATAATTCCTGCACCTTCCTACTTACCATGCTGCATTCATTCTCCCCAGGATCCCATTATCTGCTTGTCATGTCTGTATGTATTATTTTAATTTAAACAAAAAAGAGATTTCATGTTAGATCATGAAAGCCAGTGGCTGCTCAGATCAGCCTTTATTAGAGGCAGCTTCATCCCTCTGACAGCTCTGGCAATGATGGTTATGGAAATAACTGAACTCCATCCCTACCACTGTTCTGATGTTTCTCATTTTTATGCCCTTTATCTCTGTTTGGTTTTCATCATGCAAACACTCCCTCTTGATTCCTCACCTACAGAATACCAAATTAACTCATTTCATGACTCTTTTAGGAAGGGTTTCCCCCATCTACCCAGGTGACAGTCACTGCAGCACAGAGAGGAAAAAACACCCAAGCAACAAAACTCAACCCAGAAGCAGCTGCTGTCCAAAACCCCCAGACAACAGCCTCAGGCAACCATGAAACCCCAAGGCTGAGGCACAGAGATTATTCTGGTTCAGAGCTAGATTTACTGGCTGAACTATGCCCAAGCCTGCTGCTCACTCTGAACCAGAACTGTGTTACAGCCTGGGCATCAACCCACAGCAGCAATTCACTGCCTTCCTCCTGCTCTTCACGCTGAAGTCAGCACCAAGAAAGGCTTCAGGCTTATTTAGGCATCCATCTGCTGGAAAAGATCTTCCTTCTAGAGCTACAAGAAATACTGATGTTGCTTTTGTAAACAGTGCCTTAAAAAACAGCAACAGCAACAGCTCCTTCAGCTCAGCTCTATTTCTCCTCTCCTGATTCCCTGTGATGGTGCTGCTGCTGTTTCTTTACGGCGGCCACCCCGCAGCCTGACAGCTGCAATCATTCCCCACCTAACTCACGCTGTAACTCTTCCCCAGAGCTGCAGCCCTGAGCCCATTGCATGCTCTGGTTTGCTTTGCTGCCTCTGATCTCCCTCTGTTGTGCTGCCTCTTCATTTGCAGCTCCAAAGCTGCTGGAATTTGGTATCTTAATTATTTCTGACTGAACCCATTCCAGTGATATTGGAATGTCTCAGATATTTCAACTTTGTATGCTCACCTCAGTGAGATGACATCCATGCACACACATATACAAATATTTCTAAAACAGACTCACTTTTTTTCCCCCAAATAAAACTCTTAAATATCCCACTGATATTCTGTTCCATCTGCTTAGGTTGCCACTCAAAGCAATTCATAATACATTATGATAAGTAAAAGAAATTTTCTCATGATAGATTTATGAGAAGCATTTCTTAGGCAGTTCTCCAAAGAGTTCTGTTCCACCATTGCATGAAATATCATCTTTCCTTGGGCTGTGTGACAGCCTGGGTAATTAACTCTCAACAGAAACAAAGAAAGTGCCTTGTTTCAAAGTAGGATTAGTCAGAGGGGTTATCAACTTATCAGAGAAGGTAAAATGGGCTAAGTCTTTAGGCAGCTCAAGATCTAAGTCTAAAATAAAAAGAAATATAAGACAAAAGAAGATATAAACTATCAAAAAAATAAGGAAGATGAAGGAAAAGTTACAATAAACAATCTTTCTTATATACGAGAAATATGATTTTACAATGAACATGGCAGAATGATGGCACAGGATGCCCAGAGACCCCGTGGATGCCCCATCCCTGAAGTGTTCAATGCCAGGTTGGATGGGGTTTGGAGCAACCTGGTGTAGCTCATTGGGCTCACATGGTGACCTTTAAAAGGTCCTTTCCTGTGAAGACTGAAGAACCTGCTGTATTCCATCCTCAGGAAGTGCTGTGATCCCTCACCCACAGAATTTCCAAAGACATCCCATTGCTAAGAGGCTGCTCATTCCTTTTTGAGTTTCCTCACCCATATGTCTTAATTACATCAAATATAATCAAATACTGGCCAGCTACAGAGCCCTACACTTCCATATTGTCCAGAGGAAGCTGATTCTCCATACTGAGTAATGCTACAAAATCAAGATGGGAACAACTTTCCTTCAAGCTCTCCTCACAGACTGCCATTACTCTTCCATCAACCACTTAGGTTAATCCTACACTAAGGTATTTATTCATAGAGCAAAGATTTCATTCAACCAAAATTTTCCTCCAAAAACGTTCCTGTGATGTGCCTTCTCTGCTCAGAGAATGCCTTTATGGCTATCTTTTTATGACGAGTAGTAAACAACATTGTACTCAGCTCATCCATTGCCTGTGAGATCAGGATATTTTTTTTCAGTAGGAGCCAAGCAATAACTTGCTGTTGTCAGGGGACTAAAAATACCCAGAATAATCCTAGTTTTGGCATGCCTAGAAAACTTGTAGCTTTGGCATGATGCACAATACTAAACAAACAAAAACCCCAAGGCCAATGTGCTATTAAAATCCATTAATAAAGAACTCACATTCAAGCCACTAGCCAGAGAAATATCCTTACCATAACAAAATATGAATAAAGTAAATAACATTTCTGAGCTACTGTTGCTCAGCTTGGGAAACCAACTCAAGGCTGAGTTTACACAACTGGTTTTGTCAGTGTCATCCTTACATCTCCCACTCATCCATCACATCCCTCATTTTTCTCCCCACTGTAAAACCTGGTACCAAACAATTGTTATTGTTTGGTCCAAAACCTTCCACAGAAAAAATGTTCTCTACTTCCCAGCCATGTTCAGCCTGCTTTCCGTGTATTCTTAGATTATTTATTGAAGCTTCCTTTAACCTCCTTTTTAAAATTACTATTAATTTTTTGAAGCTTCCTTTAACCTCCTTTTTAAAATTACTATTACTATTATTATTTCTCAAAATCTCAAACACTGTTAAAATAAAGCTCATTTAATTCAGAGAGAGCAGATGAGAGCCTCTGTTCTACCTGGGCCAACAGCAGGCTCCTGAACACCACAGAGCTGGAGCTGCACACACAGATGTCACACCAGGTTATTTAACTGGGCACTTTGAAACATGCTACTGGGAACTGGCAGGAAAAATTGATCTGGATGACCAAATAAGCCTTTTCTGTATTTAAGTGCTATTGTTTTTCTACTGAGACACTGTCAATGTACTGGGATGAACAAATGCATTTACCTAGGCTGCACAGCTCATATTACTAAGATTTATTCATTAACAACAGCGTGCTTGTTGCTCAACAAGCCACAAATGGAGCCTCTAAAGCATCCCTAACAAACAAAGCACCCACAGATGACACAGGATGTCCTGGGAAGGTTCAGACACACAATGGAGCAGCCCTGACTCACCACAATTCTCCTGTGCAGCCCAGAGACAAAGCAACAGCAGGTGGATAAAGTGAGGACCAGGGTCTGATGGCTGTCATGGAATCACAGAGGGTTTGGGTTGGAAGGGAGCTTAAAGTTCATCTTATTCCACCCCCCTGCCATGGGCAGGAACCTTCCACTATCCCAGGTTGCTCCAAGCCCTGTCCAACATGGTCTTGGACACTTCCAGGAATTGGGAAGCCACAGCTTCTCTGGGCACCCTGTGCCAGTGTCAGAGAGGCACAAATATGCAGGGCAAAAACTCTCATTGTCCCTTTTTTGCTGTGCCACCCCGCAGAGCCAAGGCAAGAGGAGGCAGCTGGGTGATGGGCTGGAGGAGCTGTGCTGGGAGAAGAAGGACATCCGTGGGTTTTCAAGCAAACATCAGGGACTCTTCCACCTGGCTGCTGCACTTCCAAAAGACAAATTTTCTGTGGGTGCAAGGTCTGCACACAGCGTTAAACAACAGTGGCAGCAGCATTCCAGGAGGCTGGTTAAAAGTGATGTGAAAATAAACATTTCTCCAGCAGCTTTGGAAACAGATGCACCTCTAATTGAATTGGCTTTAAACTCATTTGTATCCTCTCTAACATATTTCATGGTTTCAATTAACAAACTTCTAGCAGTTCTACCCTTGTTAGTAAACCTTGAGGTGCTTCATAAAACCCAAGGTCATTACTGTGAGAGGGACAATTCTGTGCATCACCACAGCTGCCACTGGTAATAACACTGCTAATTTCCCTTGGAGTCTGTGGGACAGGAGAGATCACCCTTTAAACAAACCAGGGAGCAGCAGAGTAGACAGTGACACAGGAGAAATGTTTCTAATTACACAGACCAAAGGTAGAGGGGAAAAAAAAATTGATTCATTCTGCAATTAATATTCACATTCACTTGATTACTGACTATGAAATATCACAAAATAACACCAGTAAATCCAAGCAGTGCTAAAAATCTAATAGCTAAAGACTTTATCAAGGAGACCTGGTGGACCACATCATTTGGTGGGTCAAATTCTGCTCAGTTGAAGCTCTGGGATCTCCTGCAAGGCAAATCTCTTGTTTTACCTCAGGTTAAAACTCAGCATGGAGTACAGACTGCAGCTCAGAGAATAAACTCCACCAGCTGATCATAGTTATGGCTGAGGCTTTCCCAGTGTGCCAAGAATAAGGCAGCCACTGCCCATGGGCCACAAGGCACAAACAAAAGCTCCAGAAGCTCGTGAGCTGCAAGAGGAGCACCTCATCCCAAATAATCCCCGCTCCAAATCTAAATCCTGCTTCAAGGGAGAAAATTATTAACTGAAGGGAACTAAGCAGAGTGAGTCTGGGAGACTTAAGTTGCTAAAAACTTGAGTTGCAGCTGAAAAGGATTTAATCTTGCCACAGAACAAATGTTTAATCTTCTTTTTTTACAGTACACAAGGATTTGAGAGATTTTACACATTATTAGTTTGCTGAGAAATTTAGGAGATAATCTAATTTACATTCAGTAAATGCACAGCCAAAAAACCCAGCAAAAATAACTTCCACATCAAATATTTTCCAAGGCTCAAATAGGGGATCCTTAGCTAATTCATTCCCAGTTGCTCAACAAAAGATGCACACGCTCACGTTATCTCATAGCAGACTGATTAGAGATTCTAAATAGACCAGAGAGGACTTGTAAAAAAGGCTGGTAAGTTTAACTCAACATTATTGTTATTGAAATTCATCCAAAGGTTGGTTTTATTGCTCAATTTCACAGTCTCTATAAATCCCAAGGAGGCAGTTGAGTTGATGCTGACTTTGCATTATGATTTCTAATTTCTTTTGATTCTGCATTACAGTTTTCTTCCTTAAAGAACTTCCAAGCTTGGCATTAGATGCAAGCCCTGGTAGTTGATATATTTAATCTTTTAACTAAATAAGGAAATCTTCATTAATTAGCCCTTTCCTTGTAACAGATTGCAGAACAAGCTGAGAGTTCTCCCAGAGAAGGAGTCTCGTCTGCTGCCTTCTGAGTGCAAATAAATAGAGCAAATAAATAGAACTTCAGAGTGTACATTCATCTCACAGGGAATATGTGATGCAGGAGGGCAGAAATCCACTGCACAAGTCTGTCCAGGCTCCAAAACCAACTGTGGGAATGATGCTCCCTCTTCCCAGGGCTGCTCTCCCATGGTGAAGGGCTGGCCTGGCTGCTTGGGAGCTCTGACATTTTAACAAAGTCCTTACTCAAATAAAAAAACATCCACTGGGATCAATAGCAGTTAGGGGAGTAGCTCAGCTGTGTTTTTCTGTATACTTTGCTCATCACTCTGCCACTGGGAAAATCATCTGTTTTCTTCAAATAAAACAGAGTAGCTTTCTTTTTTTCTTAGCAGTGTTGGAATCCTCTATAGATCAGGAAAAAGACTCAGCCCACTGTATTTTATTATGGATTGTTTACCATATTTTTTTTCCGGGGTACTCAATTAATAGTACAAGCATGTTTTTAAAACATACCCAAACTGCTTATTTTCTATTATTATTTTTTTAGATTTATGCAAGAAAACAAGACCTTTTTTAAAGCCTGAACCCAAACTGTGCACAGACCATCAAATTCCCTTTTCTCCTACACCTGACTTCTCTCAGATGGCACAGCAGCTCTGAAAATAGATGTGCACTGCAGAGTGCTCTGAAGATCAATACAGACTTGGGCAATTTGGACCAGGCAGGAAGAATCTTCCAGAGTCAAGGGTCCATCACTGGGAGAAAGCTGCCACCAAATGTCACTGCAAGTATCTACCCCCCTCAGTAAATCATGTCAGTCCTGAAGGTCAATGGTTTCAGGCTCTGCTGGAGCACACTAAGAAACTCAATTTCAGACTTTGGGGCCTTCTGTGGAGAGCATCTTTCTGCCAGTTTCTGAAGCCATGACATTGGGCACTGTCAACACAATATGCCACCTCATTTCTGCTGCCAAGCTGTGACCCCAAGACACAGACAAGCCTCATTTGCTTGACAACAAGACAACTTGCCTTGGACAACATTATGGCTTTTATTTGACAGAATGGGACACGCTGATGCATCTCCCTGCATCCTGATAATTAGCATGTATTCTGCATTACAATATTGCTTTTATTTCAGACAAAATAAACCAGCAGATGACTCTGCAGAAGACAGGAACACTAATTAGATCAGTGTGCAATTAATATTATCAAGAGGGCTCACAGCAGCATGAAAAAAAAATTTATCTTTAAATGTACATTCCTAGTTCATTAATTTACAAACTCGAGGGTCTCTGTTCACGAGCAGGACACACAGGCACTGGAAAGGCAGGGGAAGGTTGTGAGCCAGCTGTGACCTCCACAGCCCCCTCCCAGTGCCACTGGAGGTGAATGAGACAGTGACCCCTCCCTGCCACAGGAGGTGAGTGACACAGTGACCCCAAATCAATACATTAAAATCAACACTCTGCCTCAATTCCTTCTCCCATCAACACTAAATGAGAAGCCCAGCTGCACACTTTAATTACAGAGGTGCTGGTTTAGGGATGCCACGAACCGTTACCAGCACCAGGAAGATCCATGAGTGCTTTCCCAAAATCCAGGTAGTTGTTGCCAGGTCCCATCTGCTTGAATAAGGAGTTTCACTCCACCTATTAGAGGTCACCTTGCTGCAGAAGTATCTGACCTCCTTGAATAAAGCTGTACTATAAAAAACATCTGACAAAACCTCTATTTTGCAGGAGGGAACAGTCCTGGTTCTCCACAGCTCAGGCACAGGGAGAGCAGTGACTCATTTATATGATGGAAAACCTTGAGAGGGAAACAGGACGTTTTTGTGACACTAGCAGGCCCCAGCACAGAGTATTGATGTACTGAATTTCTGATGGACTTTTGCTTCAATTCTGCAGTGTGACTTTGAGCAGTTCAATCTCCTGTGCTGGAGGACTTCAGTGAATTCAGAAGCAGAAGGCAATGCAATTCTGTTAAATAACACTATTTTTAGTGGTCACTCCCCCATGTTACCAAATACAAATGAGAGAGCCAAGATTTCACAGTGGGAATATCTGTCTGCACTGAGGGATATTCGAAGATTTGCAAACCAGCCTCTCAGTAATTTAATTTACACCATCCTCATTTGCAAACCTTGGAGGACAGAGAGCTATTAAAGTGTATTTCAGGCCCACGAACAGACTAAAGTAGGATAAATTCTCTACTATTCATCAGTATCACAGGGATAATCCTTAGAACAGACTGAGCTGAAGTTTAAGTTTAATTTTAATTAAGTTGCTTCTGAAAATCTTCAGAATGCATCAGACATTTAACCCTTTAATGCCCCTATAGTACAGAACCTACTATGTCCAGCTGCCAAAGGGCTCCCCAGCAGTGGTAAAGATATGGAATTGTCACTCTCCACTCAAAAATTGTCATGCATTTATTTGCATGAAATTCCTGCTCATCAGAGCTGCATAAAAGGCAAAAAGGTTAAAAAACACTGAAAAAACCCCCACTTAAGACATGAGAGGAATCCTATGAACTACTACCATGTCACTTCCCAGTGCAGCCACACATCTCAGAGGGATGATGAAGCTCTCCATGAGCAGTAGAAGTACAGAGGTCTTAGGACTAGAATATGTAATTCATGAGCAGGATTGGGCTAAATATTTCTTCATACTTCCAGTATAGCATATTAAATGGAATGACATGTAGGGAGAGAAAAATGTTAATTCTAAGTCTATCTTTGTATGGTAACATTTTATTAGAGCCTTGCCTCATAACAGGCTGTATTTGTGACAAATGTGTTATTAAGGCCAAAGAGACGGGCCACATTTCAAGGAAATTCTCTTTCCCCAGCCTGCTGCAGAAATCAGGGCAGAAGATCAGCCAGTGCATTAACCTGCTATCACAGCCCTCCTAAAGCTCCCATGGACTATTTCTACACTGAGTTACAATTTCTACACTAAAAACATTCCTGAGTCCCATGCAAGAACTTTAATCAAGCTGTAAAAAAACTACAAAACAAAAGATCCTCTGAGCCTAACAACAGAAATAAAAGGGATGGACATGAGCAAGGGTGGGCAGGGGTGGTCCAGCAAGAGGCAGCTGATGGTGAATGCCAAACATGAGAAAGTCTGTTTGAGGTCAGTAAAAAGTCATTCCTTCATAAAGTCTTGCACTGCCATCTCTTCAAAGGGGTCAGTTTATGGAATGCAGCAAAAAGCATAAAAGAAATTTGGGCAAGAAGATAAGCAATAAAGATGTGTATTTAGAGCCAAGAGTAACAACAGACATCACTCTGACTAAATGCAGCACTTACAGAGGATGCTACTCCAAAAGCCAAGTCTCTAAATATTTTTTCTTAAGACGCATGCTTCCTTTCTCTTAGAAGATAAAGACCTAGAAGAATGTGCATTTCTGTGTACTACTGCCTCAGGGGAAGTCTTACCTTACTTTAAATATGCTTCTTTGATAGCCAGTTTGACCCATTCAGAAATAACTTTTTTGATGGCTGTTTATCTTTGATTCTGTTGCCAGGAAAACACAGAGAACTCAATGTCTGAACAGTTGTCCTGTGATCCAACTTCATTTGATAAGTCTTTTAACATCCATAAAGGAAGAACCATGGCCAAATTTTCTTACGGTGAACAGATTTTGAAAAAAAAAAAAAAAACAAACAAACAACAAAAAAAAAAAAACCCAAGACAAACAAAGGAAAAGATAAGGAATAAATCATCATTCTTTGAGCACTGTTATGGCAGCAATATGTAAAAATGCTGTAGTCAAACAAGAAATGGAGGAATGGAGGCCAGGTCCTTCCCAGGCTCTGTGTCTGTGTTACAGCTCCCCTGGCAGCCACAGCTGCAATTAAAAGTGTACCACACTCCCAAGGAGATATGTAGGAATGTCAGAGAGAGTCCAGAGCAGAACCCAGCCAGGATTTCAGACCTACATTTAGAAGCTATTTAGCTGTGAGAGAGTAGAAAACAGTCAAAGGTGGCAGTGGCTTCAAGGAGACCTGAAGTGGGGACTTGAGGGCAGGACAGTCCTGTGATCCAAACTTAATTCCCATGTCAGGGGATGGGATAGACAGAAAATAAGGTTAATTTTTATCTGAAACTTCTTCCTCAAGCAGTGTTTGAAAAGCTCTACAGTAGCAATACAGCCATTAATAAAATCCAGTCATGTAATAAGAAGGCCACAGAGAGAGATTGTGATAGTTTTGGCTGGGGTAGAGTTAATTTTCTTCACAAGTTCTGGTATGGGGCTTTGTTTTGGATTTGTGCTGCAGTGTTGATAAAACAGGGATGTCTTTATTATCTCTGGGAAGTGATTACAGAGAGCCTAGCTGGATTCTGAAATCAACAGGTTGTACTAGAAACTGAAATTGCAATATAAAATGTCACTCAGACTAAGAATGAAATTAAACTTTGGAATATTTTCAAAAACATGGGAAACGTCTGTTTAGAAAAGTTTCTATTTCTGAAGGTTTTCAAAATCAGGGATTTCTACAATTTCACTCTTCAAAATGAAATTTACTAGATATACAAAAATGTATACCACAGTAATTACTGAAATGTATACACTTCCAAAAATACACAAGCATCTATTCAATCTTGCATTTTCAACCTGTTTTTTTTTTTTTTTTTTCCCCAAAACCTTGTAGGAGCAGCAAGTTTGCTTTCAGATCAGGACAGACCTGACTCATATTCCTTTAACCACTAGGCTCTGTAGCTTTTTGAGCTACACAAATACAAATTTGCAGAATGCTTATTAAAATCTAGGGGTTAAAAACTACCTGAAAAGAGCTCATTTTCTCCTAAAATGGGGGGAGTCAATCCCAGCCTTTTCACTTTAGGATGAGTTTGTCCACCAGCAACTAGAGCTCATAGAAGGAGACACTGCACTGTTGAATAAGGAGGTGTTTGAGCATCCCTGCTGTGCCCTTCATAAATTCAGAGATAATTAAAGCTTTTTAAGGTGAGTGCAGGTCACAGCTAAGCACCGTGTGATTTAAAACCAGGATCTATTTGTCTGTGGTGTCTTTTTTTTCCAGGTTCCTGTTGTTGTGAGCACAGCAGAATTTGAATAGGATAAGCACTCTTCATAAACTCCTGCCTTCCATAAATTGCCCGTCGGATGAAAAGCAGAACCTCCATGCAAGTGCACAGAAATCTCCAGCTTTGATTTGGAACAGATGAGGCACCCTATGTTCCTCTAAGATTAAAAAAACCCTGTTGGCACTGCACACAAGAAAGGGAAGCAAAGGGATGACGGGAAATCGTTCAAAACAAAGGAGATGGAAATTCAAAAATAGTATGAGCAGCTCGGATGGCAGATTGAGAAGCGGATGAACTGCAATTAAAAGGACAATTTCACAGCCAAAGAGGATGCTCCAGACACAGTTAGAAAATGAAGACCCTCTGAACTAGGAGTGAGCTAAACACAATATATGAAGTCTTCTGATGGGAAGGAAAATTGAGGCAAACTACCAATTATAATTCTGTAATGTAGTTAGGAGGCAGTTACCTCCATCCATGATTTCACAGGTGCATTTCCAAATTAATGGAAGAAAAAAAGGGTGAACCAAACCTGGGAGAAAATCACTAGCTCAACTGGAAAATGCAGATCACTCATTTCTCAAGCTTATTGAATGGGTGATCAAGGAAAAAGGTGACACCACCAAAATAAAGCAGTTTATCACAAAAGCCAGACATGAAAAAAAAAAAAAAAAAAAGTGTACTTTTTTCCTGGAGAAAACATTTGGCATAGAAAGGAGTAAGATTCAGAAAAGCCTGTGATTTGTATTTTTAAGCTTGTCATATCTAATGACCACAAGCTAACACAGAATTAAATAGCAGTAAGGATGGTAAATCAGTCAGTGGTGATCAGCATGCCCACTGCAGCTTACCCAAAGTGTTGACACCAGGCTTGCTCAGCTCTGGTGGGTCAGGGCAGAGGTCTCTCCCTCCAGGCCAAGCTTCAGATCCTGACAGAACAAACTGTAGACCCCACGCAGGAAGATAGAGTATTCCCAAAAAGGAACAGCTGGAATGCTTCTGTCTTGACTCTTTCTGAACTTTGGGATACTCTGCTTGCAGTAGCTACACCAGTGAGGAGAAAATACTCATTTGCAGTTGGGAAGGCACACTTAAAGGGTTACTATATTTGCAGATAATAGGCTTAGGACAGTTAGAGTCTAAACTTGTAGGTAACACAGATGAACAAACTGAATTGGGTTTTTGTTTAGGTTCCCCCCTCGCCCTCCAAGCTGCAAATGCAGAATCACGCCAAAAAGTCAGTGTCAGAGCAGGGCCTCAGAAACAGAGCCCTTCTGAGCAGTTTATTTCTACACCAGACTCAAGTGAACTATACATTCACTTGACAACTTTGATACTCTCACATAATAGGTCACACTGACCATGGGAAATAAACTTTATTCGAGTCCAAGTTCACAAGGTTTCAGTCAGGGAAAATGAAAATCACTGCAGCAAGAAGGCACAAGCCTAGAGTTTGCTCTGCAGAAAAGCTACAAACACATATTCTGTTCTACACTGTTTTTATTGTCTTACACCATGTACTCAGGACTTTACCAAATTCTGGACAAATTTACTCCTACTCTTGAGGCCAAATTTACATCCCAACATCTCTCTACATTTTGCAGTTCTTCAAAAGGACCCCTCAAAGAACTGAGGTCTAAGTCTTACAACTTTTCACTTCTGTTCTGGTTCAAGGGAAAGGAAGGAAAAGAGCAGGAAACAAAGAGAATTCAGAAGACCTGAAAGGAGTAAAAGAGGAACCTGCTTATCCCCACCTCATAAAACAAGAACAATGCCCAGATATCACAGTGATTGGCATTCAATACATAGGACAATGGATTAATTAGCAATAATCATGGCCAGCCAGCAAATGTTAAAAGGTCACCTAATACTAATGGTGAGCAAGACAAACTGAGCTGCTTAAAAAAACCACTGTCATGAATAATTTCTCAGGGCTTAGCAATTCTTCATGCTTCTGTAAATTGCTCTTCTCCATTATGGTTGAAAAGTATTCTGCTTATTATTAATTGGATAATGATTTGTTTCTATCACTAATTCAATAAGGTGTTCAGAAGTGCATTTTGAAAGTTCCCAGCTCCAGAGACCATAAATATCAGACTTGTCTTCATGTAACCCTGGAAAGCAGGTCCCAGGTGATGGAAGTGGAGCCTGTGGAACTTCTGCCCAAAATCACTGACCACCCCTCTGCCTCTGACGTGGGCCCTGTGCCAGGGCAGTGCCACAATAATTTTTGCTCGCATAAAAAGCTGAGGACAAGAAAGTGAACAATATTCCCCTGGAGCTACCCCTCCCTACTACCTCCCTAAGAGAAGCCAGACCATTAAAAATGCCACATAAATATCACTGACAGAAAACAGGCTTCAAGGTTATTTAGAAAAGCCCCACGCATAGACAACCTCCACTTTTTTAACAGTGACAAACCCCCAGAGTTTCTCAAAAGAGCAAGACATGCCACAGGCAAACCCACCTTCCAAAACCCAGCAGCTCCGTTTTTGCAGGAGAAAGGGTAATGTGGGGGAAAGGTATACTACTCCTCCTTCATGGGCCACAGAGGCATAATCAATTGGTACAAAAGCACATTGTTGAAACACAAACCATGGAAAGCTGCTTTATGAACCTGTGCAGCCAGCTGGAACAGCCATCAACAGATGCACTCCAGGACTGAATCACTTCATTAAGGTGTAGGTTTTTTCCCTTTTATTACACACAGCTCAGGCTGCTGATCATGAAGACCCTCCAGAAAGCTGATTTCTCTGCTCCCTTATACCCTCAGGAGCACTCGTGGTGCCCACTGTATGACTTAATCTCCTCCTGGGACATCGTTTCTCCCCCTCCTATCATACAGTCTTCCAAACTGCTACATCCTGCTCCATGCTGACCCAGGACTTTTGGCTGGAAGTTAGAGAGCAGCAGTGGTTTGGGAGCAGCCTAGCTCGAGATTTTGCTCCTAAAATAAAGGCTTATGTCTGTAATAAGTGATAGGGCAAGGGAGAATGACTTCAAGCACACAGAGGTCAGAGTTAGATTCAATACCAGAAAGAAATTCTTAACTGTGAGGGTGGTGAAGCTCTAGCACAGGTTTCTCAGAGAAGTTGCGGCTGCCCCATCCCTGGAAGTGTCCAAGGCCAGGTTGGATGGGGCTTGGAGCAGCCTGGGATAGTGGAAGGGAACTGAGGTGAGATGATATTTAAGGTCACTTCCAACTTAAACCATTCAATGAATTCCATATCATGGAAATAGAGAAAGAACAGCCAAATGGAATGACACACCCTGCTCTCCCTGATTTTAACTCTGCCTTCTTTCTGATAGAGGCTACTTGATTATACAAGAAATGTAAGTGGACAGCACCCCAGGAAGCAGGGACATGAAAATACACTCTGTGAATTTGAGGTTAACACAGGCACATAATTGCAAGGAGACCACTGGCTGCTGAAGCCATGTGTGCCTGGCACGAGGGACAGCAGGTGACATCACAGGCATTTTGGAATTAAATATAATTATCTCTAGAAAACTGCAAATTCCTTCATTGAAAACAACAATGCAAACCTCCAAACTTAGTGAAAGGGAATAAAAATTTCTAAACAAGTAAAAGCAGAAGTAGGAGATACCTTCAAACAAAATGCTGATTGAAATAAATACACCTCCTCCAAAGCTTATACTTTTATGGGATTTTCAAGGAATTAAAAGAAATGTCTCTGGTATTCTGGCACTGTAGCCAGCTTTAGTTTTCTTGTGCTTTATGAAGCACAATGTCCATTACAAAAGTGCCAGCAGACCCCTACACTGAGGAAATCCTCAGTGTATTAACACACAATAAGAAGATATTCAAAGAACTGTGTCCAACACCCAGGGCAAACTTGTGAGAGCTATTCCAGCAAGCACACACCTCGGATAAGCTCCACAGTGAGCCATGGAGTGCCATTCACACGTGTTGAGGGCTGTTCTACACCTCCTTACCCGAAGTGCTACAGCGAGATGGCTCGACCAGTGTGCCGGCGCTGTCGTAGCAGGCGATGGCTCGCAGCCGCACGCCCTGGCCACACTCCCTGGCCCCTGCCCGGGCCGGCATTCCCGGCTGCAGCTCGGATGGAGCCCCCCTGAGGATGCAGTCAGACCAATTTCCATGGGGCTGGGAGGTGAAGGCCTCGCAGGGGCACGGCTCTGTCTCAACTTGGGGATAAACTTCCGTGTTCTGGCATTTGTCTCGCTTTCTGCTTCGCCCTGTTCCAACCACAGAAATCGGTGTGTTAGCTCAACATCTGCTACTCTTGATAACAACACGTCATATTATTTATACTTGCATGAATTCAACACTTTAGAACCAAGACAATCTGAATGTTAATATTCAGGGATGTTTCTGAAGCATCTATTAGCTGCTGCCAGCACTGTGGCATGCAAGGACAACGTACTTATCTCCAGGGGCAACCAGAGAACTTGGAAATACTGTTCTGATGGGTAGATCAAGGAGTAAAATACACAGTCTTACTCTAGAAATGCTCTGCCCAGAAACTGCTTTGTAATTTCATATAATATCATTTTCCCCTAATTATCTGATGGAAAAAAAAATTGATTGTTTTGTTTCTATTTGTTCACAATCAATGGTTGCCAGGACAACTTCCGGAGGACCCTAAATTAGCTACAACTTCTTTGAGATTTCTTTACAAATTAGCTAAAGATGAGCTGTGCACACAAACCATGCTTTGAAGAAAACAGAAGAAGATAATCCTCGGTAAATTATTAGCGCTGGAAAGCATTTCAATGGTTGTGTTTGCTTTTATGTTTTCCTTTGCTCTGCTCCTTCAACAGGTTTTAAAAGAAGGCTTTCAGTAGTTTTAGGAAGCAGCAGAAGCACCCAAATAAACCCATAGTACAACTCTGCAATTGCACTCTCCATGCCCTCCTCCTGCAGGACTTCAAGCCATGAGAAGGGTTCCCCAGTACAAGAAGAAATAATGCAAAAAAGAGAGGTCAAGCTTCCTGCATCCCTACAACTGTTCAAGGGAACAAATGTCTGTACACAGCCTCTGAAGATAAAAATCAATGCTTTTCTTGGCACAGGTCAGCCAGTGTGCTGTGGGACAATCTTGATGCTGACTGAGCTCAGGAATGTCTTTGCATTTGCCATCTGCACAGAAGGGAGAATTCATCTTCAGCAACAACCTGCATCTGTGTGCCATCCTCAAAATATTCCTTGGGAATCTTGGATGCACTAAAAACACTTTTGCAGAAGGTTTTTAAAGCTTTGATCCCAGAAGAAATGTTTTCTCTTCATTGCAAACAAATAAGATACTAAAACCAAAAGATAAGTTGTATAACTCAACAACTCCCTTTTCAGTGTGGAAACAAGAGCCATTTCACCACAGACAAGCTGGGTCTCATCAATGCCTGTTTCCACACAAATATGTACCAAAGGAAAGACCCCTGACTGTAGACCCTTAATATCACCATCCTTCAAGCCCCAGCTCTTTCAAAATAGTATTGCCAGAGTTCTGGGGAATGAAGAATTTGCCAGCATAAAATGATGCCAAAAAAAAAAAAAAAAATCAATCAGCATCTTTATAGTTTGGTAGATAAACTTATGATTACATTTTAATATATATATTTATGAGGAAATGTAGGTACAACTCCCCATACTTCAAGGAAAGTCTCTTAAGAGACTTTAACTAGGTGTCTCTAATGGCATTTCCAGCTTTTTCTGTTTGAGAAGCCACAAACTCTGAATGTTCAGTTGTATGTTCTGCATTCTATTGCTAAACATGTGAATTTGGGATTTGCCCATGTTTTGCCATCACAACACAAAGCACAACACACTGAGGGGTAAGGATGTTAATAATCTCATGTGACTGGCTTTTTTTCCAACTAGCCCTGCCATCTGCTTTGTTGGAATCTTCCCCTTAAATAAATAAAGTTGTTATCAAAGCCCTATTTTAAGGGGAAAAGTGACATTGATCCCATACTCTTCACATAGAAATATTTTTAGAATTAGTGGTAGTGATATTATCATCTTTACAGACTGTTTTAAAGATTGCTGCTAAAAATACCATCTCCAAAATTTTTTAAGGACATAAACCCATTAATTAAATAGAATTTTCTTTTTAAATTACATTTCTGAATACTAACAAACATTACATATATTAAATATTATCAGGTAGTGCATACTGTACATAAAAATTATAGGAAACATTAAAAATACAGAAAGTGCTTTGTATCCATAATGCAGAGAATTAACTGACTGTATTAATTAACTGAAGACTCACCTAAAAATTGTGTTTTCATTATAATGACTTTGAATTTTGATATGTTCTGTAATAAGTTTTTCACTTAAGTAATTACTAATTTTATATGTTGAATAAATGATGAATTACAAAGTAAAATGAATTATACTATTAAAAATTGAATGGAGGGCAAGTAAATACTTAGCAAACATTAGAAGATTTCCACTAAATTACATTATCAATGAACTCTTAAAAGGAGCCAAAGCATTCACTTGAGCATAGACACATGCAGTTGATGAACAAGATGTACAATTCATGTACACTTACAGAGAGGTGAAATGCAAATGGGTAAAGGACTCTTAACATCACAAAATACTTTTGAAAATAGTATTTTCCTTAAATATTTGGATCGAGTTCCTGTGGACAAGATTTTTTCAAGACTTTTTTCTACCTCTTTTTTTAATGCAAATACAAGGTGGCACCTGTCTCACTGAGTTCTCCTTTTGAAAGGGGGCCAAACCAAAGCCAGTGTCTGATTTGGATGTCCCTTGCTGCTCTCTGGGGCATTGTCACATCCCCACTTGGGACACTCACTACACGTTCACCACTTGCTTTTCAGGACACCTTCACTGGCCAGGGGCTGAGACCACGAGCTCCATCCTGGCAGGAAAAAGGAACCCAGCAAGGTCAGATGGGAGAGACTGGTGGTGGCTGGTCACAAGTGCAGTGCAGGAAAGGAGACAAACCAACAGAACATGGGCATTACAAACCATTTTTGGTCCACTTACTTGAACAGATCTCCATCTGATATAGAACAGATTTTAAAAGGAGATAGGTAGGGCTGTTTAGTACCTTGCACAGTGCTCATAAAGAAAAATCATATTTAGAACTACCTGTAAGTAATTATTCATTATTTTTTACATATTTTTTATAAGATCAGGCACCTATTATTTTGCTGGGGATCAAGCATTTCTCCTATTACAAACATACAGGCACTGGTATAGAGAACACTTCAGAATATGCTCTTTGCCAGAAACTACAGAGCATTGTATAATACTGGGGTTTAATGTGAAAAAGAAATCTTTATCCTTTAATGAGCCACGCTGACGAATGGCAGCTTGAAACCAGTATAAATGTATGCTGTAATTGTTAGTTAGTAAAACACAGAGAACATTCCAGCAGTAATAAATGGAGTAAGAAGACAGCCATGCAACCAAGGACAAATGAGTGAGTCTAGGAGGAAGGAGCAGTGGTGGCCACCACATTTTGCTGCCCTTCAGGTCCCAGCTTTTATCTCAGCAGATATTCTTACAGCAATTTTAGCACTCTACTCCACAGTCAAAATCTTTGAAGCTTCATCTCTATTAAAGGAGCAAACTCAAGCCAGGTACATATTAGCTCTCAAACACAACACAGAAACATGAAAAGAAGTGAGTGTTGAGAAGAACAATAACAGCAAATTTCTTGTAAACCATGTAAGCACAGTATAATTCATTTTTATTTAACTATGCACGTGGGGGAAGACAACTCCCAGCAAAACATGCAGTTCCAAACTATTCACGTCAAGGAGTTTTAAAGCTTTTCAGTTTAGTCAGCATTCAAATAACATAATAACTAACCTTGACAGCAAGTATGGAAGACTGATCCATCAAATGGTTTGAACTGGTGAGTATAATGAATACATGTAAAAGATCAAACAAAGCTGCTCTAATGGTACTGGGTTTTCTTTATTCACGGTATTCATTTGCCCTGTTGAACTGGGGCATACTGCTGAGCACAAAACTCTTGGTTTGAAACTTCCTCTAGAAAATCACACTGATTTGTACTGTTATATGTATTTTCTGCATGCTTCCCAGATCAACAGGTCAGATAAACTTGCACGAAGCCTGGTCACTGTTTCATTTGCTTTACATCTAAAACCAGCGAGTTTTTCTGCACTGCTCCTGTACTGGAATGTGTATGAGGCTGGCAATGATCAGTGCCAGATGAAAAACCCATTAAGAATGTTCTGTCTGGATTTTCCCACCACTCCAACACTCCAGAGGCATTATTCCCAACCAGACAAATATTGTAAAAGATTGTACCTGTGAGTGACCGCCTCCTGCTCCTGGTTGTGTCACAGTCAGAGGAGCAGGCTGTGAATTTAGACCAGGGGGTGAAAGTGCAGTCATCCTTGCAGGGAATTAGGCACTCCTGGACGAGGGCTGGCATTGCTCCTGCCCACTGCAAACAGTCCCCAACGGTGGCAGAGCCCCCCTGCTCCGACAGGCACGTCACAGCTGCAAGCAAGGGGACAGAAATACTTATGTTCTCATATATATATATACAGTATTACACTCTGGACAGTCAGTCCTGGTGTTCTGTGTGAGATTCTCTCCCCTGGATTAACAGGATAAAGCTGATTTGGTTTTAGGGCACTGTTCATGTGTCACTCAGTGAAGCTTCACAAAACCATAAAGACATGTTCTTATTTGACCGGTGTGTTATCTAGATGATGATATAAACCAAATGTTTTCAAGGAAGCAGTCATTTTGAAGGTTTTAGGGACACTTTAACCAATGGTACATTGTACAACTAAGCAAGAAATTGGTAATACTGTGGTCATGTGCCAGAAAACATACTTGGTTGATGCTAGGATTGCTACTCATGGAATTGAAACTGCTTTAAAGGGGTAAAAAAAAAAAAAAAACCGCCCCTGAAAACTATAAAAGAAAGCTTCTTTTTCCAAAACCATCATTTTTTCCATATTTCAGATGAAGGGAATGGCTGAGCACATGCTGCAGCTAAATGCTTATTTCAGCACGGTGTAAGTACCAGGTTTGGCCCCTCCACATTGAGCCCATTAAATATTGTGATACCTCTTATACTCTCACACTTTGTCTGTTGTTCTTTTTTAGAACTAATAATTAATTTTTCATGGTGGATATTGGTACTGTATAGACATGACAAAGAACAAAAGTATTTAATGTATGAATCTGAGTCACAGGAAGCCTAGGATAAAACTTGTTAAATTCAGTGAATTAATACAGTAAGTAATTACAATAAATAAAAATAGTCTTCACATCGTGGGGTCTTTCATTTCATTAATAAAAATTAATTCTTATAAAACCTCCAAGATTATAGGCTATTTATATCATTCAGCATAGGTTAAACAAAGCAAAGGCAGGTCATGACTTGATTAAGGTAATAAACTCAGGGACAGAGTAATGAACTGAATTTGGCCATGAGATTTTAGTCAAGTTGGGTTCCCTGATTCTAGGCAAGTCCACACATTGTATCATAAAGCTACTGAAGATGAAGTTATTTAATACAGATTTTAATATTTAACTTTAACAACCTGTGATATTATTTTATGACAATTGCTAAATAATTCAGGTTTTTGAGGCTGCATATATTTTCCTTGTTGCCAGCATTTAATGTGAGTAAGAGTGCATGAAAAGAAAGGTAAAAAGAACTCTGTTTTCTTACAGTTAAAGGATTTACTGGGGTGTAACTCTGCAATGAATACACATGATTTTCTGGCTTTTAACTACAGCACTGTATGGGAGAAAGGAATGGGTTAGCAATCACCTGGAAATAAAAAAAAAAAACATCTTATTAAAATGTAATTAGATTCTATGGAAAAAATCAGCATTTTGAAAAGCATGCAAAAGGCAAGCAATTGTTAAACGTCTCTTTAGACTCAAGTGACAGCAAATCAGCATATTAATAACCCCTCTAAATTGCTGATCCTCGCCTTTCACTTCCATTCCTGTGACCCTTCCTAGCTCCCAAGTCCAGCTGTGAGCCCTCCCCTCCTCATTACGGGACAGAGGTCACAGCCCTGCATGGGGACACGGCGTGATTGCCCTGTTTGGGAAGGTTAAACAACTCAGAGACTCTGGTGCCCAAGGTCTGTGCAGCCTCATTACCTCCAGCAAGGACACCCCAGGCTTGGCCACACAGCTGTGACCACATGAGGTGTGGCCAAGGGGATGCAGAGCATCTCCTCAGCACTGGAGATGGCAGGACATGAACATCACCTCCAGCGCCAGCCCCACACAGCAGGAATTGGGATTCCAGAGCAAACCACCCACTGCAATGCTCACTGGGAGCTGGCAGAAAAGCACAGCTCATTCCTGACACTATCAATGATGTCAGCACAAGTGGTGGAAGCTCTGGGTATCAATGTCTAAGCAGACACCCCATCACACTGCTGTGATCAGTTATTGTCTAACCCCCCCAGCTTCTGCACAAATGGCCACAATTTTAAGCATAGAAAGAATTCACCAAGTTCACTGAGCCTATTTGGATGCTAAAATAGATGCATATATATATATTTATATATATATATGGACATATGAAATCAGGGAAAATATTTGACAGAGATTATGGAGCTTAAAGAAATTACTGACAATGGAAACATGAGAGATGAAAGTTGAATTAAAATAACAAATAATAAAGTGGATTAGATATTGTATAAGCATGGAGACAAGAAGGGGCTGAAAAGAATATTTAATGTAAACTCTGATAACAGACATAACTCCTGTGACTCTGGCTACACTTAAAACCTGGCTTGAGATGAGCTGCATGAACTGCTAAAATAAACAAAATTATAAAGCAAAAGCCCATTAGGGCATCTGAACAGACTGGGAAGGGGCAGGCAGAAAGCAGCAGAGATGATGAACTCAACTCCAGTGGTTCTGTCAGGAACCAATCCCCTCATTTCTCCTTCCTGCAAACCTCTCAGTTTACTTAGTTTTAACTTCTAAGAGAAAAATATTTTCATATACAGGCACTTCTGAAAAGAAAATGAGAGAAATTTGTTTTCAGTGAACCTTCAGGAAAGTAAAATTATTTATCCTCAGTGGTTTCAAACTACTGATTGGTTTGGCTCATATGTGGTTTATGCTGCATAAAAAATATTTCCCCTTAATCCTCAGTTCTGTCACAATGGTTTTAAATAAACTCATACCGCAAAGCTATTTCTGTTATGTCAACATTTCTTTTGTTTTTTTTTCAAGTGGGATACCTCCAGAGAGCAAACGCAGTCCATTTGCAGTCCTCTGCACTGAGAAAAAAAAATCAGAGTAACAAATCCCTCCTAGGCATAATGTGTGATTTCTTCCATCTCTGCAGCATTTAAAATGGACACAAACATATGACTAAAACAGCTAATAATCGGACACTTCCAAATAAAGGTTTTCAAATTATAACAGTGATTCCCACAAAGAGAGGAAATGTAGGATTTCCTCTTGAACCAGCAGTCAACCCCATCAAACTGGAATTAAACACTTGGGGCCAAACTATGGCATGACATTTTAATGCAATTCCACTGATAGAAAAAGAACTGCTGTCACAAAAAAAAACAAACAAAAAAAACCCCAAACAAACAAAAACAAAAAAAACCACAAAAAAACACCAAAATGCTTTCTCTTGTAATGATAAACATGAGATTGTGAATTAAACTGAAAAGTAGCCAGGTTTAAAAGGTTTAAGAAAATAACTTTTTTTTTCAGGAAAGGGCTGAAATTGTTTAGCACACTGTGTGGATGCACCTGTGAAGGTGCCAACACAACATAGCAATTAATATGAGCAATGAAAATAGCTGCAGATGCAACTGCTTTGCTTCAAGGCTTAAATCAAGTGTTAAATGTAGAGCTTGGGGAGCAAATTTCCCTTTCTGCTGCCACAGGGCTCTGCCAGGAGACTGAGCAAGGACTGCTAAGGGGATATTCAGTGTGACAGTCTCTGTCTTCTGCCTTTGCTTTCCCACCCACAAGCGCGTGTCTGTGTGCCAGCATCTCAACATATGGCACACACAAGCATATGGGAGCTACATTCTGTAACTACATTGCTCCTAAATTGAAAGTAAATAACAGACACTTCTCCTATAAACTTTTAGATGGTGAAATCAAATGTTTGTACACTGTCAGATTGCAGAGGCACTGAAGGAATCCTTGGATGATGTTATGTTATCACCAAAGCAGGGTGTCAGCATCAAGCTGAGGGGACTCAGGTGATCATGCCTGACTTAAGAGCATTGGACATGATCCTAATAAAAGGAATTGTATTGAGAATGAAATGGTACAGGCACAGCATTGCCTCCAATAGGGAAACATAACATAAATTTAATTCCTCTTAAGTAAAAATCCAATTACAGACAACCTCTGTAATCATATTCATTTACCGAAGTTACAATCAATTCTCCTTTAAAAATGCATTCTAACAGATTCCAAAGGGTAAAAAGCCAAAGACTGAGAGTATCAACTATGAACCAGTAGAATTATATTGTACCATGGCACTTTCAATTTGAGAAAAGTAAATTAGTATTTTCAAAACTCTGGAATTAAATGTCATTAGAACATCTGAAAACCATGACTGATAATTCCAGGAAGGTACACTCAGGCCAAACACTAAAACTAAAGCTATGCAGTAGTGCAAATGAAATTACTGGAATTAGTACAGGAACAACAGGATGAGCTATATGGCTAGACAAGAGCTTTAATGCCAAGAGGTGTGGGCAAAATAAGGTCATAATATTCCCTGTCTTCAAATTCTAAGAATTGTTGAAAAGTTAAAGCCAGCATGTAAAGTCAAAGCAATTATTTTAATATGGCTGTTTACCCTCTTGTTCAGAAAAATCCTCACTTCTGTTGTATAATTATTCTTGGTATCCCTCATTGTAATGAGATAACACATCATTGCTTACACGTATCACTACTGGTAAGTGAAAAAGAAGTTAAGGGATAATAAATTAGAAAATTAGAGAATAAAATACTATGAGGGTCAAGACTTGCTCACTCTACGTATAGTCCCATAACTCATGATGATCTCATTTATTTTCTATATTGATGCTCCTTCATACTTATAACAAGTTTCTTCAGAATCCCAGGTGGAACATTTACACTATTATTGGTATGTTAATGCAACCCCTAATTATAGCAGGCCAGAAGCAGACATAATAGAAGACATAAGGCTCTGCTGAGACTCAGATTGAAGTTTAAAGGCCTGATTCTATAAGGACATAATTATAGATTTAACTCCATGCCCGTGGCAGCCTCCTTGGATGGCAGCACTCCCTGCCATGAAGTGTGTCCAAAGTCTGGACTTACAGAAACACACCATCAGATAACCATTACAAGTAAGTCTGAGGAAAAGAACAAATGATGCAAGGAAGGACATCACAGACACAAATCTCGTACAAATAACTGAGGAAGAGCTGAGACAACTAGTTATTCAGCAGGAAAACTGTCTCTGAGGTCACCAGTTTCCCATTCTGTAATTATTAATGATATTGACAGAAGTGCTAAAGGGCTGACAAATGCCACCACGCAAACAGAGCGCTGAATAAACAAAGATCCAACCAACAGGCTCTATAAACAAACAAGGGGAGCCCGAGATGAGCTTGAGATGCAATTAAGATGGTAAATACCAACTGAAAGATAAAGTAAAGCAACTGAAATGGTTTGCACGAGAAGGGGTCAGGGAAGAAATGGGCAGAAAAGTCAGGTGCAGAGCATTAGCATGGAGAAGAGATTGTAATGGGAAAGGGGAGAAGTTTGGGATAGAATTAGAAGGGAGGGAAAAACAACATGCAAAACTGTGAAGATCCTTCTCAAGCTAGAGGCCCATGCTGTAGCTGTCTTTAGGCTGGCTTCTCTCTGCAGCCTTTCCACAGTAAGGCGTGCGTGGGGTTGATGTAGGCACAGAAGCCTCAGAAAGAAATGCAGCTCCAGCTGAGGGCCAGCAAGGTGGGAGGGCACCTCCAGCACCATTCAATGCCTTCACCTGGGCTCACCTCTCCTCCATCTAAAATAACTCCTCAGAGTGCAATTTTAATTTGATATTCATGGATGAGGCAGTCAATTATTTGGTTTGGAATACAGGATCTGAACTGCTGTAAGAGCTGAGCTGCACATGTCAGTCTTGCCAAGCTGTGACTCCTCATCTGTGAACCACAACTACCCACTGTTAGAGGAGGAGCAGGAGAGAACTTTTCCATTGCTGTAAAGCCCATTCCTCCTCCCACCCACACACTGAAGGCAGAACACAGGATTGATATATTAATGTTGGGCACTATTTTTATACAAGTGTTTTCGTATTCTAAGTGGTTTATACTCTGCCTGGCCAGGAAGGCAAAATAATATGAGTTTTTAATGTTTCAAATTTACTTTGTCCAGAGAATAGCTGCAATCTCAGTGCTTCTACATTATGCAATCAGTCTAAAGAATCTTTCACAATTTTTCCCAAACATTATTATAGGTTTTGAATTGCTTTTACTTTCATTTTCTATTAAAAAGAAAATCAATGGAAGTGCATTAGATGATTAATGATAGAAATTATGCTCCTTTCAGAGAACATAAAATACAAAAACATGTTAATTTTTTTCCTCCTTCTGTGGCCCACAATTACCAAAATTACTCGAGTTCAATTTCTTTGTAGCACCTATCATCAAGTTATATTTAAGATGAATTATTTATTGCACAACTTGAAAATAAGACTAAGCCATCCTGCAATAAATACATGCATTGAGATGACAGCAAATACAGAGAATCAAATATGCCAAATAACACGAGCGAGAGAGAGAAAATGGAAAACAAACACAACATTACAGTATTTCTAGTAACTCAAGTTGGAAAATTACTTAGCTGATTAAGCAAGCACTGACTTCCTTTGCAGTGAAGCACAGATACTAAATCCAGAACACAACACTAACACATCCACATATCCACAACTGCCCCAACATTAGATTTAAAATATGATGGTCCAAGGTAACACCTCAAGACTTGAGCCCACCTTTCCTCATCAGCTCCCCATTCCCAAGCTCTGGCTCTCCTTATTTTGGCATTCCAGACTCAAACTACTCTTGCCCCTTTGCTCATGACCACCAGCTAAAGCTATTGGGACACACAGGCTCTTCAACAGCTTTTCAACTCATCCTAATCTACATTCACCTCATGGAAAGTGCTTTCAAAGTTTTCTGAAATACCAATGGATTTTGTATATATGGTCCTGCATAAAACTTTTCACTCTATCACTTTTCTACCATAAAAAACAGATAAGAATACAAAATGCTTTGAGGTCTGAAGTCTGGCTACTCATCTCCAGTCTAAAACTGATAATGCAACTGAAATTACTTTGACTGAGACTAATAAAAACGCATACTCAAATAATTCATGTTATCTAAATTAAGTATCTTTCAGCCATCATACATTATTGTCCACCTCACGAGAGAAAAATAAAGATACTGGACTTGAGATTCAAGGGTCAGCACAGTGTAAGTACAGTAAAGACACTGTATTTAGATTAAAGTTAAGAGAGGCAGAAAGAGAATGTAAAAAATTTCCCTCCCACAGCCTTGAAAAATGAAATGTTTGAGGGTTTTCAGGAGATTTACCCAGTGGGAAAACTAAGTAGGCAGACTGGAATCCCAGGAACAGCAAAGTCATACTCTAATGTGTGGGAGCTCCATACATATATACATAATATATAAATTATCCATCCTTTGGATATTTGGATATAAAAGAATGGCTTTTCCTGCTTTTTCCCCAATATTCCTACTGTGCAGGGGAAAAGTGTTTTTTGGAAACCCTATGTCAGGGAATCTATTCTTCATCAGGAAAAAAAAAAAAAAAGAAAAAAAAAGAAGAAAAACAAAACCAAAAAAGACACCCAAATCCTCCAGGAGAGACAAACAGTCCAAGGCTGTATTTCTAAACTGGGCATACAAAAGATGCTGATTTCCATAAGTATTAGGAGTGGTATTTCCCCTGGCTCATGCTAAATGAACTTTTTCGTGTGTGAATGAAGCAGATCCAATAGCTTTGCCTCTTACAAATAATAAAAATAATAAAAATAATTACACCCATCTTCCCTCAGGTTTGCTGTTCAGACCATTCTCACTGCCAGTACATTCCTTTTTATTTCTCTTTTGAAGCTAACAGATCTAAAGGGACTATTTGTTTTTTCCTTCTAGTCTCTTAAAAACAAGGCAGAAGATCAGAGAAGATGCAAAGGGAGACATCTTACAGGACTTTGTGATTTTCATGCAATGATCTTCTCTTCCTTTCTTATGGGCAGAAAAAATAGAAACATTTCTTATTTGGCTGCTGCTACTCATCTTGAATTTTCATTAAGTTGTTATAATTGGGGGGTTATAAAGTAGATTGCATTACTGCTGCAACAATGGGAAAACACAATTATTTCAACAGGAAAACAAAAGATCCTATTATATTTTCTTTTTAATGATTCTTTTATGAATAAAGCATTTGTTTGCAAGAATTTGTTTCTAAAGAAATTACACAATCCAAACACTGATCACAATAGGATTAGTCATGTATAGCAGATGCAACATTTGGACACAGAAAGTTCTCTATCATTATTCCTTTACCATTGGTACAGATAATATAACTGATGGCTTACTTAACTGAAAAAAAGCAATCAAATGCAAAAAAAAAATATATAAAATACAAGAGAACATAAATTGCATCAGACCCAGAAATACTTTCCACCCTGCTGAAAGATTATTAGGACTAGTAATCTTCATTCCAGGCAACCACAGCCTGGGACACTGCACTATGCACTATGCTGCATTTTCTTTTATTACAGTCTTTCCAGTACAAATCATTTTAATCTTGGCTATAATAAATCACCAGTTAGACTCTCATCTTCTACCCTCTTTTCACCTGTGAAGTTTTGTTCATCTTTGTTGGAGCTCAGAGCAGTTTCTCCCATAAAATTGCTCTCTGTGTGAGTCTTTCTTGATGCAGAAGGTTTCTGCCAACTGTCATTACAAGATCAGAGGTTCAAATTGAGGAGCACTTAAAGCAGAGGAAGGTCATCTTTGGAAATTAAATTGCAATAAAATTTTGTAGAAGTGGAGGTGGCTATTCACACTGTGCCACTGCAACAACAGCAGACCCACATTTACCTCACATGCTCATTCGAGAGTGGTTGGGCCACAAGGATTTATTATCAGTTTCCACCTCCTGTAAGAGCAGTGTGTGTTTATTATCAGTTTCCAACTCCTGCAAGAGCAGAAATTCCCCTCACAGCAGCAGCAGGGGCTGTGCTCCCCTCTGGAGATGCAGGACCCAGCCAGGGAGGGCATCACGGAGGAGCAGACCTGGGGCTGCCTCGGTGACACAAAGCCCAGAGGAACATCTGACCCTTCCTTCCCTGAAAAGGGAATGAATTCTATCTCAAATCATGCCCATGACCCTTAAAAACAAGGGAACATAACCAAAGGGACTTCCAAAATTTCCAAAAATCGGTAATTATTTCTTCCATTTTAGAACAAGTTATTTAGAATATAAAATTCAATGCAAAAACAGCTGAATACTTTGAAAATCCATCAAGATTCACATCACACTTCCTTTTCAGAAGTGAGAACTGATATTTGGTATTTTAACTGTGTATTTCAAAGAAACAGTAAATAGCAGCTTTTTAATTCCTCAGAAGCCCAGAGGAAAGGGAACTTTCCATACAAATGTGCTGTACTTGGGAGAACAACTCTTGCTGTTGCTATAATGAAAGTATAAATACAGCATAGCAGGAATTCATAGTAATTTGTTTCTATGAGCAAGTTTGACATGGCACAGGCAAATAAATTCAGATTGTACAGCACACAGAAGTGAGACATTCTCTGAGCTACTGCGCTGGCATTTTGCCTTTCCTCCATCATTCACTGCATCAGACCTTTGTCTCAATTTCTCTCTAAACCTTTGTCTTGTCCTGTCTGAAGGCCCACGCTCCAGGGTTATATCTTATCAGTTAATTAACTTTTAGAATGGAAAGGCAGCAAAAATGACTATATAAACTTTTGCTCATATATATCAAAGCCAGTGTCAACCAGTGTGGTTCCTGTGTACCTAATCCAGGAGACTTATAATAAAATCTCATCTTCCATTTACAGCCTGAGGCAATAGTAGGTCTTGCAGAGAGAAATGCGAAGTGATGAGGTTTAGTAGAGTAATAGCATTGCTCAACAGTTTAAATATTGGTCTAGTTACTGAACTTTATGCCAGGGGGTTCTGGCATTACATTATTAAATGCCAGTATTTCATCCACGGTCTTCACCTACTCGGAATAATGCATAATTCATTTCAGAAAAAAAACCAATCTTGCAATTTAAGATATTTTTGCTTCCCCCAACTCCCCCCCCAAAAAAAACCCCTTGAATGTAAATCTACTTTTCAACAAATGAAGGCTGCACTAACAGGGAAGTATGGACATTGTGTGTGTGTATAATATATGAGTTCTTCACTGCAAATTAATGAACAATTTAGCAACAATATACTAGAAGCAATAAAGACCACTGCCTTCATTCAGGCCTATAAGGTTGGTGCCAACAAGGAATAAGAGAGAAATTGATTGAGCTGGAAAGTTTGAATCAACAAATAAGGAAGAGGAGGTTCCTCGGAGGCAACTTTGATTTTTATTTTACTGACTCTTCACCTCACATCAGCAGATCTCACTGATGTGTACTAAAAAAAAAAAAAAAATGGGGTAAGAAGAAATTGAACAAGAGCCAGTTTTTGAAAACCATTTTTCCCACAGTTCAAAATTTCAGTGAAAAACCCAGCACTGGAAAGGATGAAACACAGAAAAAGAATAAAGAATCTGAATGGGAACTGGAGCCTGACAGGCTGGGAGCATGCAGCAGCCCCTTGCTCAACTCCAAGCACACCTCTTCCACCCAGAGAGGATCACACCCTCAAGTTCCTGACTGCTGTCATTCCAGAAAAGCTGTGTGACCTGGCATCAATATATATAGATACACTTCTTAAAATTTACTGTCATTCTTGATTTTTTAAAATTTATTTTTAAGGGTATTTTGAAATAGGTTTATTAGGATGCTTTCTAAATAAAGTTTCACCAAGACCAGTTTTTGGAAGTCAAGAAAACTCCCTATCATTTTGTTTCAATAAAATGCAAGAGAACACACTGCAGATTACCATATCAGTACTTTTGATTTACTCACCTTTTCAATATGAAGACAGGCAATTCCCATATATAACTTTATTCCAAAGCTGTGACCTTGACTTCTACCAAAGGTTCAATTGGATGGGTATTAGTTCTGAGGCAAGATGAAGGAAGAAAGGCGTTCTCCCAGATAACATAATAAACTGTCAGCTACAGTTTATGAAATACTACTGTTTCAAATAGATGATCTGATTTAATATATGTTGACTGTCAATTCAAAAATTATGACTCAGTTATTACGTAGCACAGTGACTACAGAGCCTGAATTACTTTTTTGTCTCATAAAGCATTAGGTGTGAAAACCAAAGACATCCTCACAGCCTTCCATGTAAGGTTCCAAAGTAAAAGAATAATCCTAAATTAAATTAAATACCACATATTGAAGGTGTATGGTTAACACACACAAATTTGGATTTTGTCTAAAGGTAAAAAAAAGGTATTGAAAGTACTATTGGTAGAGTTATTGATTACATCAAGATGAAAAAAAAGTTTTCCTCTAGTTGTTGAAAATCATAAAGCAATGCATAACATGGCTTTTTTAGCTATTAACCCACTGTCCTAGGTACTCATACAACTGTAAAAATACAGTGAAGCTTAAAAAAAACCCACCCCAAATCACATTATCTCCTGGGAGTGATGAGAATTGTGTGCTTGTATAAACTACATACACAGGATGTAATCTCTTTCTCTGCTCGACTTAGTAAATGCAATTTTTTCTAATAAAATGAAAAATAGATGAGCTACCAACACTGATGTGTCTATCAATAAATGAGAAGTCTTGATGAAACTCCCATGTTTTCCAATAGAGTAAAAACACAAAAAACCCCTGAGATTCATACAGTGCTTTGAACAGATTCTTGTATCTTACACTGCCCCTATAACAGCTTGTTTCACATTGTTACATAAAATTATTCTAGAAAACATAAGTGTTCACTGGAAGCAAGGACATGGGTTACATCTCAGTTAAAAGATGTAAGATTGGTAGTTCTCTCATAGCAAAAGGATGAGCAAAGATTGTAAAGAAGTGAGGAAATGTTTAACTCTCTAATTTTTCAAATGCTTATCTACCTTTCTACTGTATGTGTTTAAAATGCAGTTTAATACACTTTCCATTATAGCTCCAGTGTGAGTCTTTAGCAACAACCTCAAACAAACACATTATATAGAATCACCTCCCAAAATCAAATTATTTTTTATCAACCAAAAATCTGCTACGCCTACAAAAACACTGAATAAACAGCAGTCACCTACTACCAGTATTAAACAGCTCTTCTCAGAGTAACTTACAAGAGGAAATAAAGAAGTGGGACCCGATTTTTGTCCCTCACAGGCTGCCCAATGTTCCCACACTGGGAAATACAGAGGCAGTGCCAGGTGAGACACCCAAATCCCTGTCCCAAACTCTGATGGCTCCTCCATCATCTTCACATGACAGTTCATCTTCAATAACTAAGGTGTCACAACATCAATATATTTACTTAAAAACAGACTGAATTTTTTTACAGTTGTCACACTAACATGCATTTTGGGGTGAATCCCTGTTGCAGTCAATATTTAAAAGGCGAATTCACATGACTGGAATAGTAACATAAGCGGGTATTTATGTTCACTTCTAGAATAGCATGTAAATAATGGTGAAATGTATTTTATCCATAAATTTTACAAATTTTCCATCTTTGAAACAGTTTATAGAGAATGACTGGTAAAATTTGGTGTGATACAATAAATTCCACTCAGCATAGAGCATAAGCCATGAGCAGGAACAAATGGGGAACAGCTGGGATGGGCAGGTTGACAGACACATTCATATAAACATATTTGCACTAAAACTAAGTATGGCATGCTGGAAAGCTGGGCTGGCAGGGAAAAGAAAACTGAATAAAGGTGCAGCTCAGAAAAAAAAAAAGAGAAAAGACAAAGCAAAAGCTCCTCTGTGAGGGAATAGGCACAACCACAATGGGGATAATCTGGAGTGTGAGAGATCAGCTGAGCTCAGACAAAAGCTATTCACTGCCCTTGGAACTAAAACAACAACAAAAAAAGGTGAAAATTAGGTCAGGTTCCTGTGGATGCATGCAAAATCAGTATTAGCAACAGGCATTAAAGATAACAAAGGACCCTCCTGCAAATGTCCTGGCAAAAGCCAGGCACCCTCCACTCTCCCACCCACCCCCTCAAAACCCAGGCTCTCACCACCCTTCCCAGGCCAGGACAGCTGCATTCCTGGGAGTGGATTTCCCTACAAGGAAAGGGTTAGCAAGGATACACCAGCTATTCCAAAAGTGTCTGTTCTAATGGATCCTGGCTCTAGCAAACTTAGAGGAACTGATCTCAATCTGTCAGAGGTGAAAATCAGCTAATTTTTGATTTGCACAAGAGCATTGGAACAAATAATCATCCAACAGGGACAACCATACTGAAAAAAAAAAAAAAGGAAAAAATTAAATACATCAATTTTCTGTACTAAGTTGATGGACACAGTGAAACAAAAAGACAGGCATTTAGAATAGTTGGCTTCCTTGAGGACAAAAACCCTAAAAATGCTCAGCACCGTGAATCCTAAATGACTTCCTTAGTAATTAAATTACATTGCATCAAAAAGCACATGCCTTCAGGAGTTTGATTCAAATGTGCACACTCTAACCAGGAGTAACTGGGTATGCCAAGATTGGGTGGGGTTGACATAAAAACACATAGAATGCAGAGCACTGAAGAAAACCTCTGAAATGGAATACAGCCTTTTGCTTTATGATAATCTCTGACTATTCACCACTGTTGTATTACTGAATTTTGTTATTGTATCTGAATACAATTTGATTTTATGAGATCTTAAATATTACCTTTATAAACACTTCATGGGATGTTGACTCTCTACCTGCAAATTGCTTATTTGCTTATTGTATCTGTTCACTGATGCCACTGCAATAGCTTATTTTTGCATTAGCTTCTTTGTTGAATCTAGTTTATCTTCTGAGCAAACTCTGAGATGAAATTTTTAATAAGAAATCTTAAAAAAAAAAAGCTATAACTGTAACTGGTAAAGACATTTTCCCTTATAGTGTTCTGTTTGCAGCATAATTCAATCAGGCTGTTTATGCCAGTTAACTGAGATTTCAGAAAGTACTTTGTTTATCATTTAATCAATATGAGTTGAGCAACCTAGAAAGATTTTTAAATAGTAAGCTAAATTCTGTTCACTCCTCCCGCAACTTTACCCAAGTTTCAGACTTCTGCTCAATACTCTCCACACTTCATTTCTTTTGCCTCTGCCATTCTGACTGTGCAAACTCAAAAGCAATAAAAACCTGTGGCTGAATTCCATCTACAGAACACATTAACTCGTTTGCAAGTAATGGAAGACAACGATGACTGCACTGGGAGAAAATACAACAGGATCATTGGGCTCCCCTCATCAACCTATTTGACAGCTGCACTCGTGGACCCATCACTTATTCCACTGCAAGCCTGAACATTTACATTCCACAAAGCATATAATCAATTTTTATTCAAATACAGCCCAAGAAATAAGAGTATTTAACTTCTGGAAACACATTAGGTGATTATTTCATTCATAGCAAAAATGTAATACCTGCAAAACCAGAGAACCAACTGCAAATTGCTAATATGTTTCATTATTATTAAGTCTGCCCCTTGGAAACACCAGCAATTAGGGTCAAATGAAACTCCATAATCCTTCTACATTTCTTTCATAGTTGCCTCCAGTATTTACAGTTACCTGTGAAATTCATCTAACAAGGAAAGGCATCTTTGAAAGGCTTCAGATAAGACAATTGGAGCAGACACATTTTGCCCTGTCTTTCATCAAAGTATTTAAAATTACAAAGTTTATGCTTTTATATCGGATTTGCAGAGTATTAACATTTAAATAAGCTTTAAAAAGGGGCCAGATATATAATCTAAACCCCAAAATTAATAAAAAAGCAGCCATCTTCCTATAACCACTACAATTAATCATTGTGATGAACAGAGAGGAAGCAATCCATCTCACCATGCCACAGAGCTGATGTAGCTCTAATTTTCACACACCACAAAAATTAATTATTATGAGCAGATGTGCCTAGATTACAGGAAAATTTGTACTCTATGAAACCAGGCACTGAAGGTATGTATTTACCTATAAAGCACAAATTTGTCCCTGTGTTTTTGGAGGTTTGCTCACATGCAACTACATCAGCAACGTGGCCTGCATGAAAATCATCCAATCTCACAGGATGGAGTTCTGCACTGCTTTTTGTGTGCTCCACCAAGTAAACATTGCAAAAAGGAACTGTAAAAGCACCTACTGGTCCAAGCAGCTCGTCACCAACAGGGCAGTTCTGATCTGTCCTGATGCCTTGTGAAGGCTGACCTAGAGCAGAGACTAGACAGAGCTAAAGAATAAAGTAGGAGGCCTCAATGGATCCACCCTGGGCAGCACAAGAGCCCAGCCAGGGCTGCACCCAAAGTGAACCCAAAATGGTCACAAAATGGACAAACAGTCACAGGGTCTCACACTTTCGTAAGTTTTGGTCCATTTGAATATTGGAGTAATTTGTGCAATTATAGCTTTAGGTTATGAAGTCCCATCCTTCTTGTTTTTCTCTCTTCAGTCCATGCTGTTAATGCTCTTGGGGCTGAGATCTGGATCATTTGCCCTTCGTGCCCAGCTGGAGAAGGAACTGTTTTCTCTCCCTGCTCTGTGAAGAGAGCTCACCATCCCCTAATATGAAGCTCAGAACTACACACTAAAGCAGTACAGATTCTGAAAAATATAAAAGCTAAAACCTGAGGCATCAGTCCCACAAATTCTCCACCGTGCCCTGATCAGAGAATGTCTGTGACCACATCCCGTGTTCCGGGGTTAAAATGCAACAGAAGAGACAATTCCCCAAACTCCCTCAAGAGTTGATGTCTGCAGTAGCTGCTCAGTTCCGCAGGCCTATTTACGCTTGATTTTCTCAAATGCTGTTAAGTGCCTATTATGAAGCTGCCCTCCAGAAGCACAAGGAATAAATAAGTGGCTGCAAAGGCCCGTGGTCAGCAGGGCAGTGGCTGGGGAAGGCTGCGTGTCCCAAGCGCGGCTGGAGCGCTGCCCAGCACGTCCCACATCCCCCGAGGATGCGCTGATCTCCTTCACCCTGAATTAAACACAGCTGGAGTAGATGGCCTTGGACAAGCCTATCACATTTTAATAGCTTGGTAAGATCCCCTCATCCTGCATACCTCGAGTTCAGGCACTTCCTCTGCCTACACAAAGACCTAAAATGAATAAAAACTGAGATATAGAAAGTTGATATCTAAAAGACAGTAGGAAAGATATAACTTCAATCACCTTGGGGCACATCAGAGAAAACAAATATATGATTGCAGGGCTGAAACTTCAGTGAACTGTCAAAAAGAAACAATAGTACTGACCTGAATTGATCAGAAAAGCGGTAAAAAGTAACATTTGCTACAAGGCTTCACATCCAAGATTCAAATTTAACACTACAAAGTACTCTGCTTCAGGAGAACTCTATCAAATACCAGAATATATTATTCAAAACTTTCCTTATTTCACAAAGCCAATATCAGCAATCCTTTAATAAATGATGCAAGCCTCTGGTAAAACCAGCAGCTGCCAGCAAAAAAATTGACTTTAGAAAAATCTTTGTTAGAAGGTGACATATTTTTCATTACTATCTATTGCCATCAAGTATAGAGATGGCTTTTTCTTGTGTAGTAATTTTATTCCAGAGAAATTCCAATTTTTGGATGAAGTTTCACTTGATTTATTATAAATAAAGAAAACGGAATCTTCTCCTGAGTCTCTTCAGAACCAAATGGATGACAATAAGGGAAGTGGAGAAGGGTTGCTTCCAACAGGAAAAATGTTTGGAAGCATTACTACTGCAATCATCAGACTCGGTTTAGAAAGTGCTAACACACCACTCAGAATTTTTAATATTTCTGAACATATTTAGAAACTGTGCCAGCAGAAAAGAGCACCACTGGACACCCAAAGCAAATGTAATATCGACCAGTTCACAGACACCTGCTGTATTCTCACAAGTGCAAGCACTTCATAAGCATCCCTGTCACTTCCAGTTACTGTTCTGTCACTTTAGTGCACCTGTTTGAAAGACAGGTGCTGGGAATTTTGAAAGACAGTTTGATTCAAGGCTATTCATTTATTCTGAAATTGAAATCTCATGTCTAAAACCTCTACTGCAGACATAAAGCAATTGGAGTAACATTAATATACAAATTCAGAGTCAACAAACAAGACATCAGGATTCCTTTTATACCTTTGTAGCATGACACTTCTTCAAAAAATCTTGTGCTTGAAGATTTATGATAAGCCATACTGATGAGCTCTGCCATTTAGGATGCTAATATTCACAGGGAGTATTAGTTCTTAATTATTGAAAGAAACTTTACTCAATAATTTCCATTAAGAAGTGCTTTCTAAGTAATGCAGAAAAAGGGAAAGTGCAAACTGAAATTTTTATTGCATTCCTCAGAAGGAAATTCCCCAGACAGGTCAAACCTTGGGAGTCTGACAATGAACAATGTATGCTATAAATCAAACCCTGCATTCCTTTCAACATCCTTATTTTCCTTTCACCAACAGTTGGGTTTGTTTGTTGATTTGTTTTTCTCTTTCTTGGTCTGGGGTTTTTGTTTAGAGTTTTTTTGGGGGAGGTTGTTTGCTTGTTTGGGTTTGTTACTTTGGTTTTTTTCCCAGGAGGTAAGAGGTGGAAGTCCAAACAATTGACAGAGTCTTTGAATGTTTCATTGATTTAAGCAGGATCAGCATCTCAACCCAGTACTGTCTATCTCTCAAATTAAAAGTCTTTGGTTCTACCATACTGTAAGAAGAAACAACTGGTCTTCATTCTTCCAATTAATGGCTCTGGAATGTCTCACAAGCTGAAAATCCACTTGACTGAGACCATTATGGACAAGAAAGAGGTTATTTGGGCAAAGACTGTGAGAGTAACATCTCTAGCATTTTCCTGACAGCTAATAGCATAAAAGCTTTTTAATAAACTTGCTTATTTTTGGTCATGCTTCAAGCTTTCCTATTTAAAATGTCTAATTGAAGAAAAGTTCTCCTTAAGGCCATTTTCAAGAGAACCTGCATTTTATCCTACTCAGCTCAGATGAATTTTTAACAATTTCCCTATGAACCGCAGCAGCTTCGGCATGAATTGTCTTTGGAGTTGTAAACAGCACAACTGTGACATACAGGAAATTAAAATTTTATAAAACCAAAAGTAGATCTAAATCAGTACTGAATGAGCCTCCCTCCACATGGAGAGGTGAACAAGAGGGGTGTGAAAGTGTTATATAAAGTAAACAAAAAAGGAGACCAACCAGGACACAAACACCTCAAGAACAAAGGATGATTCCATTAAATTGAAAATCATCAAGAAAGTAGAATAGCTTGCTCACTGCAGGGTTACCCCATTGAACTGAGGTATGCCAGACACACACAGGGGCCAAAAACCAGCAACCAAAATGAGCTCACTTAGAATATTAAGGATCAGAAACCCTCATGTTTCAGGCACTAAGAAACAAGAGTTTTAGGATGAAACAGCTCCTGTGTTTCTGACAAAGAGCACACAGAAGACTGTGTGAACAGGTCTGCTTACAACCCACCCATGGCCACAGAAAAGACTTCTGCACAAACCATGACGTGTCGCCACCCAGGCCTACTGCTCACAGAATACAAATTTCTCAGGATTTGTCTGCAAAGCCTGAATCAAGTGGTCATAACTAGGATTTTAAATCACTGGAAGCTAATGGTAAAAACAAGTCATAATTGAGAGGGCCTGTCTCCAGTTTGACGGAGAGATTGCTCTTCATTATGTCTCTCATTATGCCTTTCATCCTCCTGAGTAAGTCTCAGCACAGTTTGGATCTCCTTGGACCTCTTTCATCTACTATACTCTGTTTAATGACAATCCATCTTTTAAAAAGGACCCCAAAAACGACTTTTGCCAATGATAGTTGCTTAGATCATACAGACTCCACACTAGATAAAAGAAATCTTGGGAGGACCAAAGAGAGCTGAACTTAATCAGAGGGATGAAAGACAAAATGAAAATCTATCTACCCTTACATTTAAAAAAGGAGTTTCCTTCAGATAAGACGATCTCAACTCTCTCCCTCTGTGCCTGTTAAATAGGGTGTGAGCACTGTCAGATCCTGTGGGACTTTTATGACTGAGATGCTCCAGCAATTCCTGCAAATTGTACATATTTGTATGGGGCTGTCTGAGGTGACCAGGCCACTTCCTATTGATCTAAAACCCTTTTGCCCCGCATCTTCCCTCCTTCTTGCTAATCAAGGCAGAAACACATAGCCTGGCAAGCTTTGATGTCCCTCTGCTTTACTTCTCATTATTTTGATCTTTTAACAATCCTTCTATTGGTACATGCCCTTAGTGTACATTTTCAGGATCCGTGCCTTCTGGCTTCAAAAGATTGTTCTACTTGATTATGGCTTTTTATTCCTTTCCCCAGAAAACAAATGCTCTGTGTGGCACTAAGAGGCTGATATTTGTTTTGTTTATCAGATAGGAACAGTACATAGTTAAGCTAGAGAGCCTGCTTATTCCCTTCTACAGAGTGGAATATACTGTCCTGGTTTTGAAGGAAATCAAATACGTATAATTTATCTGATGCAGTCTTCATCATCTTTATTTTACAGAAAGTCTACAGATCATTGAGTTGCCTTTGGATAAAATGCTGCACTGTAGATTGCTGTCAGGACAAATTCTCTAAGAGTCTCCTCAATTTTTATGTTGCTGGCATAAGGCTACAGTGACAGAAATGACTCAGAGTCTCTCTCCTGCTATTAGTTCACGTCTATAAAGTAATGTCTTGCCAATTCTCCTCCTGCCTATGAAATACTCTCAGAGCAGCTCTACCTGAGGTGGAAGCTGGGCAGACCCAGGCTGAAATATAGTTTTAAGTGTCCTCTGATGCCTGCTGACATCCCCCATTAAAAACAGGAGGGCAGTCCACCATCACTCTTCTGTGAATAACCTGTCACAGGCAAACCAGTATCAATCTTCCTTCCCCTTGTCCTATCAACTCAAACCCAAAGAAAGAAAAATTGATCTAGGGGAACACATTACCTGGAAGATCAGTGGGATGTAATACAATATGAGGACAAATTTCCATGTCCTACTGCAGTGCCCAGCTGCAGATTCCAGCCATGCACATTTGCATAGACACCTCTGCTACAGTACAGGTTTTAAGAAATTGGCCCAGGATGATTTCTATGAAAACAGGTGATTTTACTTCTCATAAATTAAATGGAATACCAAAGGCAGCCAAAATGCTCAGAGAGATTGATCCACTATACCTCACATAGCCTCATCTGTACCCTTCCTTCCCCTCCTGCTCCCAGTCAATTCTAATACTACAAAACTGAAATTAATCCCATGGAAAAGCTCTTTGGGAGAGGATAGCTTCCTCATTCCACTGGTGCAGGGAAGGTTAAAAATGCATACATATATCTATGCATGATATCAGCATGGTATTTTTGTCTCCTCCTCAATTTTTCCTTGTTTCCCCCTTTGTGAAACACTGACACACATTTCTGCATGAAGCAAATCTATTATCAAAGCTACAGTTAAAAACAGATCAAACCTTATAGGTAAACTGATAGAAATCTGACACAAGCAATTTGGACTCATGTAGTCCCACATCCATACTGCAGTGATCATTCTCTCCATCTCCTGTGTGCAGATATGCACAGTTGACTGAGAATGAAGATTAGTTTTAAATGCAAAACCAAGGGTAAAGTTTCATTAAGCTCAAGAGATTTTAATTCGTTCAGTGCTATTCACCAGAGGTAGACTCCTAAATACTTAATTTCTTTCTGTTAATGAAATTTGGGTATTTTGAAAAAAGAGGTTCCTAATCTGTTCTGAATCTACTGGCAAACCAGGACTTGGAATTACTCAAAAGAAAGTTCTGGTGTTTTTATCTGACCTCAATTGTTTGCCATGACTTATAGTGGCAGAAGGTGTTATGGAACAAAAGTAAAAGGGATGATTGCCTGTTAAATATATTCTGCTTTATGAAACAGAAGAATAAATTTCAAGAACTTGGAGATGAGAAGGAAAACGTAAGCAACACATGCTTTTATGATGGGTGTTTTTTTCCCAAGAGGATCATGCCAAATAGATGTCTGAATTCCAGACTTTCCTCTACAGTACTGCTGCCCACCTTTCTACAGTGCAAGTGTTGCGTTTGACTTTTTTTTCTTTAATGAATATGTCACTTTTTTAATTTCAGAGCATGCTCAAATTTATCCAACATGTATTTCTGGTCTGCTCTTCAAAGTACTCACAATTTGCTGTTACCCAGATGTGTTACAGATGTGCTCTCTAGTGCATCATCCACGCTGTTAGTGACAGCACTGATGACAGCCCAGGGTGTCTGTGCCCCATGGGAAGCTGTCAGGATCTGATCAGAAGCCATCTGAAACAGCCTTCCTGGCTGACAGCAAACAGCTGATAACAGAGCTTGCATTGGGTTTTTTCAACAAGTTGCACAACCACCTCACCTTTCATTCCTCTAGGTCATACTTTTGTACTGCACATGGAAGGGTGTCACGTGGGACTGGACTCAATGTCTTCCTGCTGCTTTTCACTTACCTTATTGCCTGACCTCCAGCTCACTGCCTCATCAAGGAAAGAAATCAGATTATCAAAAAACAAGAATAGTGAATCAATTCTGGTTTGGCTGTTTCTTACCACCTTAATACTCTCCATGTGTTTTTAAGCTAAAAATTGCATTATCAGCGACGAGAGGAAAACAATGCAACACATCTTTGTGAATTTGCAATATGATGTAATTATATCTGTAAAGTGTTGGTGAAGACCTGGGCAGTCATGGCTGATAAACACACCAAGGCTCTTCATTCTGGAAAGGCAATCTCCTTCTTGAACCTCAGTGTCATCCTAAGCACAAAAGAGACTAAGAGACAAACTCTGCTTCACATTCTTTTCAAACATATCACAAACAAGATTCAGCTCCTATCTTTACCCTGGTAATTATTTTTCTCCTCAATTATTTGCTCCCAATGCCACCAGCTGCCAGTCAGGCATCTTCCAGACCAGCACATTGGCTGGGACCACTCAAGTTCAGCTTTGTTTATGTCCTGTAATCACCTGTTACACCCTAGAGTAGAACCACCAGGAAACACACTGACCAGCAAGTGAACACGCAGCACCACTCAGAATGAAGCTCAAGGTGCCATTGTCCTACCTGCCCTACCTCCTCTCTAATACTGGAAGGAGCTGCTGATGACAGGTAAGCTGCTGTCAGCTGGACAGATTGACACAGGACTACACCCAGAGCCCTGCTCAAAAAACATCACCAGAGAACTGAAGCAGTTGAGTCTCTGCCACGTTTACTATCATAATTGCATTCATTGTAAACTTCTGGTTATCACATTGCCTTCACCCTGTAAATTGTCACAAGATTCTAATATGTACCTCCTGAAATTGGTAATTCTGTGCAAAAGCATTCTGCTACTCAAATCACAATGGTGTGTTCATTTAGCTAATCAGCAGTTATATTAACTATCTACAAAACAGAAAATAAGAACTGCTGAGTGACTTATCTTATAAGAAAAAAAAAAAAAAGGTAACACTGATGCTTTTTTGATAGCACATCTCATTATAAAGAGGTTACCATAAAATAATTGCAGGAGAAACAACAACAGTATATATGACCATTACTGAGTTACTGATGGATAATACATGAGATAATACAGCTAAAGGATGCCTATTCGAAATATTTGTGTATATACAATCTTAAAAGGCTATATCTAAAGTCATCCTTTCATCTTGCTTAATATGATGCATTAACTAGGTCACTATTAGACTTGTGATCACAGTACTGCCTATGTTTTATATAAGACTTAACTTAAACTATCACTGTATTTAGACACACTCAGGAAACTTAGATAGCAGATTGTTACCATTTTTTTCTTATGATGATAAGCTCTTGGTTTGAATCAGCCTAAAACCAGTCTTGTCTGCAATGTCCCTACAGCTATCAGAAAGCTCCAGAGCAAGAGAAAGAAACCAGCAATGAAGGAGTTTAAGGAATTTAAGGAATCTTAAAATTGCCCCAGCCTGGTGCTGCCTGCATCCCCACATTTCTATTGTCAATTCATACATCAACTTTTCAAGTGTAACAGATTATATTTAACGCTAACCATCTTAGCAAAGTCCATGTGGTGTGAATTTACAACCCAGCTAAAGCAGGAAAGGAAGTACATCCTGTGTGGTCTGACAGCAGAGCAGCCACAAGAAACACACTCCAGAAATGCTCAGTGGGGCTGTCCAGGATTGATCCATCCCATGACCTCCAGTGAGACAGGGAGAGTTCTGCTCTCCAAAGCTAAGGAATAGCTTCCTATTACTGCATTGGTGAGTCTGCATTGTTGTTTTCCTGTACATAAATCAATAAACTATCTCTAAAAATATTTCCTGCTCTGTGTCACAGCATTTCTGTATTCTTGAGATGGGGAGCTACAGCTCTGAGAAGGACTTACTGTCTCATTAACAGGGGGAAATATGGTCAAATACTCCAAATGAATCAAAGCATAGTGGCAGGTATAGGAGAAATAAGACATGGCATTTCCATTGCTGCATCTTCTCATTGCTTTTGGAAAGTAACTTGTTTTTTTCATAATCATGTTGTCAACGTATTTCCAGGACCAGTTTTTAAAGCAGAGTCTCATTAGATCCGTCTGGTCTTTACATGTCTATTTACACAACCAACGGTGTTTGAAGCAACCTTCAAAGACATTTGCTTAAAACAGGCTTTCCATCCACTAATTAAACCTTACCAATCCCTTGTAATGAGCAAAAAAATTTTTCCCAAAAATTGTATATGTCCCAGGTAGTTTTTCATGTCAGCACTGAAGGGAGAGGTCATTCCTGAAGGATCCTCCATCACAAACATCTAGACCAGGGAAGTCACCAAACAGAGCACCTGAAGAAGCAGCAATTCTCATGAAACCATGGAATGGTCTGGATTGGAAACCATCCAGCTCATCTCATTCCACCCCTGCCATGGGCAGGGACACCTTCCACTATTCCAGGTTTTTCCAAGCCCCATCCAACCTAGTCCTGAACACTTCAGAGATGGGGGCATCCACAACTTCTCAAGGTATCCTGTGCCAGGGCCTAACCACTCTCAAAGTTAGAATTTTCTTCCAACTTGACTTTTTGTCATTTTAAAGCCATTCCCCCTTGCCCTATCACTCCACATCCTGTTCAGCTCTCTCGAAGCCCCTTCAGGGCACTGTAAGGGGCTACAACATCCCCCTGGAGCCTTCTCTTCTCAGGCTGAACAACTCCAGCTCTCAGCCTGCCTTCATAGCAGAGGTACTTGAGTGTTCTGAGCATCTCTATGATTTCCCCTGGACCTGCTCCAGCAGGTGCACTTCATTCTCATGTCAAGGACCCCAGAGCTGGATGCAGACCTCCAGGTGAGGCCTCAGAGTGGGGCAAAAGGGCAGAATCCCCTCCCTCATCAGCTGCTCACACTGCTTTGGATGCAGCCCAGGACAAGGTCTGGTGCCTGGGTTTCACGTGCAAATTGCCTGCTCACACTGAGCTTCTCATCAACCAACTCTCCCAAGTCCTTCTTCCCAGGGCTGCTCTCAATCCAGGCTTCACCCAGCCTGTATTTCTGCTTGGGATTGCCCTCACCCCTGGGCAGGACCTTTTCTCACAGGCTTGACACTTCCTAGTAAATTAGTCCCTGGTGGAGGCAAAAGACAGCTGTACAGCAACACAAAAGTTTGCAAAGCTCCTCGTTACTGGTAGTAATGTTATCTTATGTAACTATCAAGCAACATCCTCACTGTGTTTTATTTGATTGCCCTGTCTTGGGGGCTTTTTGTCAATCATGCCTCAACTAAGTTTAAATAACAACTATATTTATTAGTTCTAAAGGCTACCTTTCTCTTTCCTATAGCACTGCTTCCTGAATAAGTTAGTCCACTGAAGCTGACATAAAAAATGAAAGGCTATTGTAATTAGTGTAATATCTTTCCAAGATAAAACCATAAAAAACTGCAGCTTCAGACAGCTGTCATCTTCTTGGCTATTCTGCTTATTATTCACAAACTCTGATATCTTCTGCATATTATGCAGTAGGTTTACATGCAATTTCAGTAAAAATGCTCAAGGAACAGGATCTCTAAGTATCTATCTCAGAATCTAGCCGAGAGAAAGAACAGAGCTTGAAAGTCATTTCATCATTTTCCATCAGTACAGTCATTGTCCTAAGTAGGTACACATAAACACATAATTTTTTTCTTTTGAAATAGTTTATATGAATTCAATGTTCTTATATAATTGGCTAGATATGACAGTCACTGAAAACTAAAATCCTCTTTTTTATATGACAGTCAGGGTTTGGAGAGAAAAAAAAGTCTAAAAAATGGATGCTCCAAGGAACAGTGAGACTGATTATCTTCACAAGTAAAAGGGTAATTGCTGTCACACGGTAAAAAAGGAATCAGACAAATTCATATGAATACTCTTTGGAGAAGAAGCACTTACTGGCTAAAGATGCTGTACTTTATGTAATGCAATTACTGTGTGCAGTGGTGGTGATACCTTGAATGCAAGCTCATTCACAGGCTGCCTGAATATTGCAGGACAGCAGCACCTATCTCTTACACCTGGGATTCTTCCAGTGATGGCACAGATTCCCCTGAAAACACCCACAGACTCACAGTATCATACAAGGAAATTTAGGACAGAAGGGGCCTCTGAGGATCCAGTGCCTGCTCCAAGCAGGATCGACCTCAAAGCTAGAAAAGGCTGCTCAAGACCATTTTTGTTGAGTGTTCAGTATCTCCAAGCAATCTACAGTCTCTCTGGGCAACCTGAGAGTTTCTCTCACTCCAGCCTGTGACTTGTCTTCTGTTAATTCACTATGCACCTCTGGGAAGTGTGGTTCCATCTCATATATGAACTCCACATACTAGACATGCTTCTAGGATGAACAAACCCCAATCCCCAGCCTCACCTCACATGGTAATTCAAAAGTACGTCCACAACCCCCTTCCAGTGAAGAATGACAGGATCAGAAGTCCTCCAGTGTTGAGCTTTACAAGCTTTACATGCCTTGCAAGGCATGTAAGCAAACAACTCCCATGCCTAAAGGGCTGCTCCCTGACAAACACAGAGCACCTCTGCACACTCCTGAGGAGTTCAAGCAGCAGCAAGAGGAGGTATTAACAAAACCTTTATGAAAGTTTCCCTTACCAGATCCTTCTACAGATAAGATACAGAAATGCTGAAAACCCAGCAGCTTCTGTTCCAGACACAGTATGGTCAGAGTTAGCAGCTGGGTTTCAGCTGCCCACTCTGTGGACATCACTCCTCCTGTCCATACAAAACATCCTTAAAAATCTTCTTCCATGGGTTTCATCTGAGATCTCATTTTCCTGAGACCTCACTCAGCTTTAATAATACCCAGCAGAGTGGTTATGTCACTACATGTAATTATGAAAACCAAAGCTGTTACAAAAGCCACAGTTAATTACTAAAAAGTGAACATGGCACTGAAACAATGTTTGCTTAAACTCACGAAGGTAGGTTTTTCACAATTACCCTAGAACAGCACCTAGCCTAGGTAATTACTGGAGGGCTCTCCACAGAGTAAAAGTAAGTGTGATACTCCTCTATTATACTTCTAATTCTGTCAGAGTAAGATTAACACAAACTTCATGCGCCTACTAGAACACAAAAATTACCATCCCTTCACACAGACTGAACAATACAATTTACAGATTTGAAAACCTTGTGGAAAGGTTTGTGGTCAAAACCTAATTAAAGATATTTACTCCTTTGAGTTTTAGTTTAAAACAAATTTCTTCTTTCAGATACATCCCACACACTGTCAGGGCTTTTCTTTCTTATCCTTTGTTTCCAAATTATATAAGAAATTCATTTCATCTTTAAAGAATAGCTTCTACCTTTGTGAAGGAGTAAATTATTATGTGAAGTTTCCTCAGTTAGCATACCTGTATAGCAATTTTTTTTCAATAAAAATAACCTTTTGTTAAATGTTTCATTGTATTTCCCAGGAGACTGATAACAGCCACATCTCCAGCCATCTGCAAGCACCGCTCCAGACTGATGCATACTCTGAACATTCTTCTCAACACTTCTGTTCAGACAATGGGACCACTAATTTCTAAGTGCTTAATTATGCCAAGAGCAGGAGCCCAAAGCCTTTACCCATGCTGAACTTCTTCAACAGTCTTAATGAAAGTCAGGCCTCAGGCAAACCATTAGTAAAATTCAAAATCATGAGGAAATTATCCTTTCCATTTTTAGCACAAAGAATGGATTACTTCATAAAGGCCTATAGATAATTCATTTAAAGCTCAAACACTTCAGCTTTAGGCAGAAAAGCAGGTTAAGATATTTGAACATCAAGCATAGATCTCCTCCTATACTCCAAGCTATTGTGCAAGTAGCACTTTAATACCTAGTTACAAGAGAAAACTGAATAATGGAAGCAGTTCCCAAAACACTTTATTTCATAAAGTTTCCAAATTACCTACTGCAAAAGAGCAAAGACTGTACTTAAATGCCATATGGGACACCTGAAACCCTGGAGGCTGGGTGGAGAATCTTACCCCTGGACTGCAGCCCGTGCCCACACGGCTCGCTCTGCCCCGGCTGGCCCTGGCGCACCGAGGCTGGCACCAGCACACAGGGGCTCCAGCGGTGGCTCCTCCACCTGCAGCAGAACAGCCAACAATGAAGTGCTTAAAACTGGAAAACGGAACAAATCCGAGCACAAACTCCAGTTACCAGTCATGGGGAGTCACAAAGCTGCAATTACTCCTGACACAAGCACCAGGAACTGGAATTCAGATGCCAGGTTCACCTTCTAGGAAGCCACATCCTTGTCCAACAACGCTCCCCTTTCTCATCTTGCAGGGCACGTTTCCAAGTCAGGTAAGATACACAGGAAATAGCTCCAGTGGGCTTTGTCACCAGCCTCTCCTCCTGCTCTCATACAGCTGACAGTGTCCCTAGTCTGCTTTCCATGCTCACAGGTGGGCCAGCCATGGGAAGCAGCTTTCCATGGCACCAGGCAGAGCAGAGCATTGTGTCCCCTGCATGGCACTGCCTTCAGCTCCACACTCGGCTCCAGGACCATCTTCTGTGGGATGTGCAGGCTGGAGATTCATATGCAAAGATATAGTGCTTTTCTATTTATTAATATTGCACAACAGATGAGCCACAGAATCTTAATGAAGAGCAGTGAGTAACTGCTCTGTTTTTTATTTGTCTAATCAGAACTTTTTAAGTGTGTACTATTCACTGGAGTGAGAGTACCAGGGGAAAAGACAAGAGTTTCTGCAATAAGCATGCAATTATGATTCAGGCACTCTAGGGCTTGTGGTCCCAAAATAGCTTACATTGATTTTTAGATACAATGAGGGGGGAGTTCCCAGTAACAGCTTCCTTACACACATCAGATCCTGAGGTTACTATTTCTAGGAGGTGTGCCTGTTGGTGCTTGTTCTGATGATGCCAGATCTATTGAAATCTCCAGTTTGAACTCTACTTTTACACATTTGTTTTAAACTCTGCATTTTCAAAATTATATTATTTTCTGATGAAAATTGTGCAGGACAAGAGTCATTTCTGGAGAAGGGGACACCCACTAGAGGCTGATTCCAAGCTCACAGTTTTTACCTATACACTGGACAGATGGGAACATCTTCACATTCTCTTTCCTCATACAAGGTGTCTGGACATGCCTGTCCCCCACTGGCAGAATCCTGAAGGATAATCCTGTACCGGGACTGCTTAACTGCAGTGGCATTGCCTGTAAAGCAAAAAAAAAAAAACAACTGTCTTTCAGACATGGTTGTCATCCCAAGTTAGTGATTTAGCTGCCTTGGTTAGAAACATGCTCCATGTTTAATTTATATTTTGAAACTCTGAGCAATCTAACATTTCTTCCTTTAAAATTACCAGTAGTTCAGCAGGACAGCAGCTAGAAGAATGATAAATCAACAGCCTAAGAAATGCATCAAAAACCATCTATTTAACAGAGCACCAAATCAAGTAAGAAAATAAATAAATAAGAAAATAAACACCTTAAGTGGGAAAAAGAATAAAAATCAAAGAAACAAACTGTTATAAAGGAAGGTTTTGTTTCTGAGAACACATTCGGGTGGTCTCAGGCTGCTACCAGTTACCCATCTTTATGGCTCTAGAAATCAGAGATGATAACATCCTGATGGAAAAACTATTGCAACCAACAGAGGCTAACTCCCTACTTAACCTGAGTTGATGCAAGACCAATCCATCTAGAAACACAGTTCACAAAATCCATGGTACAGAATGCAGCAGGAAAGACAAGAACAAGATTTATCTATTTGTCTCTACAGCTAAAGCAAACACAATCCTTGGCTGTGTAATTGGTAAGAGCAAACTGAGAGCTGGTTTAACCACTGCGTTTGGAACTCTCTGGGTACTGTACTGACTTCAAAAACAGGTGCTAGAAAAGTAAAAAGGGACCTCAGGAGAACTCCTTAATGGATTACAGACCACATAAAAAGCTTTAAATACTGGACTTCATCAATTATGTCTGAAAGAGGAAAGCCAATAAGCCCACTATGAGTATTATTTTTCCAGCTCAGAATAAGAGTAAAGCTGCAGCAGCAAAATTACAATGTAGTAGAATAGAAGGAAAACTTAGAAGTCACATCATGAACACAGAGCACAAGCACAGATCCAAGAAAAATGTTGACTTTAAAAATACCAAGTCATACAAGCCTCCACTGGCACATGTGCCACCACTGTGAGATCACTGCAAAGGCACATTGGACTGGCAGGAGGCTGCTCAGCACAGCTGCTGCCCTGGTGCAGGAAAACCACATCCAGAGAGATTCCTCTCCCGCTGCTTTCACAGCCACTACCTGAGGCAGCTCTACAGCTTCCTACAGTCTCCTTTCACATGCCTGATTTGCTGCCTATAAAGCCTCACAAAGAGCCTTTTCTTAAAATCTAGCCCACACAGCATTGCTCCTGGAAATTAAACTGTTTCACCTTCTGTCCACTACATGAAGGAAACAGTTTATCCCTGTCACCTAATGCACAACCTTTTCAAAATAGCAAGGGCTTGCATCTATTCTGTCTTCCCTGCCCTAAACTAAGCAAACCCAGCTTTTATAGGTCCAGTTCAATTCCCTCTCTTGCTCCCATTCTCACAGCACTGTGCCCAAGGCCTGCCCAGGGCACAGTACAGAGACTCCTCGGGGGTCTCACATACAACATGCCCAGGAATTTGACAAGCCTGGTATGAGTTTCAGCATTTCTAACTGCTGACTTTCATTCATTTTGTAGTCCATTGCATCTTCAGAGGTTCCTGAGGCCACAAAGACCATTTAGGGAGCAGAGCACTTGACACACAGAAAAGACCAGGAAAGCTGGAACTCTTCAGCTTGGAGAGAAGGCCCATAAGATCTTGTCAGTGTGTATCAATATACTACAACAGGCAGTAAAGGAGACACAGACTATTTGCACTGTGAAATCCACTTTGAGATTTTTCAAGCAGCTGAGTACCCATTTAACAGTGATTTAATTTAAGCCACTGTTTCCCAGCTTCCTGATAAAAGTTTAATGTGTCAAAAATCTACCACTTCCCTTAACTAGAACAGCTAGTCTGTCAAAAAATATATTAAATTCATTGGGCACAATTTTTTCTCAATGAATCCTTACTGGCCAGTTCATTACAATCTGATTCTTCAAATGTTTTTATCTTGAGTAGTAACATGTTCTTGTGGCTTTCTACATAATGAAGCTAGGGTGAGTAATCTACAATTTTCTTGACCTTTATTTTTGGAAGAGCAGAGGTGAGAGGGGAGTTTTGGTTTTGTCTGACTTGGTATTACTGAGTTTTAGTTTTTTAAGACTTAATTTCTCACCCATGAGAGAGTCACTTGAAGCTCTGGCATTACTTTACTACTTCCTTCTTCTCACAACCTCACTGACATGGGAATAGCTACTCACTGGAAACACTCCAAAGCTCATCTTTCTCCTGGCTGCAGACATGAAACAACAGCAACAACTGCACATTCCCCATGCTGTGCTTCCCCTTTTCTCAGAATGTACATTTCATTCAGTTCCCCCTTAATTTTAATCCATTTATGCAATTTTCACCTTCTAATATCCTCTAGCTTAGTTGACATTCTTGATTTCTTGTTTCTAAACTTTGTCAAACAATATGACAACCCAAAAGGAAACAAGATCCTGAACAACTCTGATAGTAAGATATAAAAGAGCTTCTCTAGATGTGTGTGGTGCTCCTCTTCATGGTTTGAACCTGGAACTTGCAAATCACATACAGTCCTACATATGCCTTACTCCCCAGGGTGACTGGCCTGCTGTTAGCCTAGTTCCAGAACAGAAATTATAGTCCAGTAGGGCTTCACCCCTTTGGAGAGGCTTTCTTGGAGCTTCCATGTCTTCTGTACTCCTGTCTGCACAGAACAAGTTCCCAAGAGGTGTCGATACCAATTTCTGCAGTTTGCTGAAGTCTGTAATTTTTTCTTTCTAATATCTTGTTGATATCGCCATCCTTCCTTTCCAAGAATCGTGAACTCTATCAGTTTGTGATGATTTTAATTCAAATTATCTACCACCATTTGAATCTTACTCATTTCTTTCCTATTAATCAGTACCAAATCTAAATGAGCTTCCCACAGTAATTTTCTCCACCTCAAGAAACTAAATTATCCTCAACATTTATTGCACCTTACTCAAACCCCATTTTCAAAATTGAATTTCCTCGCTGGCTTTTCTACAGCATTCCTTACAAATGTTAATGAGCATAATTTTTATATTTCAGTTAAAATTGCTATAGCCTGATTTTTCCAGAGTACTAGCACTGTGGAGGACTGTCCTTTTAAAGCCAAACTGATTTCCAGCATGGCTACGACTGTTTGCCCTCCTGAAAAAAATTCAAGGATGTCAGGACCATCTTAACTTCTCTGTCCTTGACTCTGCAACTCAGATAATACTGTTTGAGAATTTCAGGGCTGCCTTACCTCTGCTTCCACTCCCCATCCTGTTTATATCTTGGAGGCCACCAGCCTCCCTTCTCCGTCTTACAGAGACACACAACTCCTACCAACCCACTCTTACTCCTCCCTGGATCTTGCATCCTTCCTTCCTCTGTCTTTCACCCCCAGGGCTCACAGAGCTGCACCACCATTCTCAGGTGAGGACAAAATCCCTTCTCACTCCTGGAACATGTGCTGCATCAGGTCCAGCTTCCACAGAAAACATTCAGTTTCCCACTCTCATCATGAGCAGATGGAAAACCAGAGTCTGGTCAACACAAGACTCTGCTCACACGAAAAAAAAGGACAGATTTTCTGAGATTTTAGTCACTAAAATCAGTGCTCTCCAATGCCTTTGAGGAGATAAGAGCTCTTAAGTCTTCCAGTTTGACCAGCTCTGGTTTTGTGTTTATGAGGATTGGAAGTGGCAGATCATGAATTGTCTGACACAAGGTAGAGGTTGTTGGAATTTCTTATTGTGGCACACCATGCATTTTATCCACTTTTACCCCATCTCATTTTAAATCTGATTTAAGGCAAGGGAAATAAATAGGACAGCTACTATCTAACATTTCATGTAAACTTGTTTAGAGAATTAAGTAACTGCAAATTTTCTAACCTTCCTCCTGGACTGCCCAGAAGAGACAAGTACTTACAGGTATCTATTTTCAGAAGGAAAATTAAAAATGTTATTTATTGTAAGTTGTTTGCTTTTTTTAATCTCCCTATTTTAAATCTGTGCTGACAGACCAGGGAGTACCTCATCCATGCTGAAAGCAGTTACCTCTCCAGGCCACCTTTACCCCCCAGAAAAGCAGATGACAGAGGAAAATCTACCTGCTGCTCATTCAGACCATTTCATATCCTGAAACCACCCTACTGCTTCTTTGATTCTTTTTTCAATCCATCCTCAAAGCCCAGGTAAAACAGACACATTACAGAAGACTGCAGCAGACAGTTGCCACCTTTAAGTATCTGAAATGGCAGAGAATCAATAACTTGCAACAACCTCCCTGCTCCTGCCTCCCCAGCAGGTGCTGGGACTCGGTGGCACTTTGTGAATTATGTTGTCCATCCATCTGTTACTGCCCCAAGTTCAGTGCTGTCTGCACTGCTGAGGCAGGAGATAATCTTCTGCCAGAAGACAGACAGTTGTCTGATGACATTTAAATGCAAGGAAAATGTCAGCTTTTCTATTGTGAGATGGTAAACTCGGATGTATTTCCTCAGACAAACTACAAACAGCTCAACTGGTAAAGTTCTGTGTGAAGCTGATTTAGTGATTCCATGTTTGTCTAAGTTCTGATCTTATGCTGGTACACAATTAATTTTAAATCTGCCAGGCAATACCTGTTCCTGCTTGATCTGATTAGATTCACCATCTGTATATTGCTTTCATTAAATACAACTTTTCTATAAAAAACACCACAACACCCCTAACAACTCACGTATGTATAGTGGCTTTGAAATTTCATTATCATGCAGAGGTTTTAATTGTGCAATGCAAATTAAAAAAAAAAAAAAATCTTGCAATGCTGCCATATCAATAACAGATTTAGCAAAAAACAAACTCCCTCATCTAAGAAGTTTTAATTTAGAATTATATTAAAATGATAACACTGCCAAGGAGGTTAAATAATTAATTTCTTCTCATTTTAATTGTAGACTATTATTTAATAAACAAAGTACTTTACCAGGTAATTTATTCTACTCCTTCATAGGCAGCTCATTTAAAGTCTAAAAATAAATTGCTAATTAAAACAGGATTCACTGTTTTAGAAAGCAACTAATTTTCCTGTAAAATCTAACAAGGACTATGCTAAAGCATTCACTGATAATCTTTGAAGGGCAAGGAAACTACCAACAATAATAAAGTATTCTGATAACTTAGCAGACTTTCATCTGAACAATTAATGAAACACAAATTCGTCAGAAAACCCAACACTATATGATTATAAAGAAACTTTGTTGTTCACTCGTTGTGCCTCAAAGTTAACCAACAAGATCAAAGATATTTGGCCTTTAAAAAACCACAGGAGGTACTTGCTTATTTAAAAAAGCACAGGAGGTACTTGCACACCCCTGTATATACACCCAGGTTGGTGAAGAAAAATACATTTCATATGTAATTGCAATATGCAATTCCACGTGCAGCCATACAGCACAGGAGCCTTGAAGGCAGAAACCCAGAAGGATTTTTTTCCAAGCAAAGAGAATTCACATCTCCAAAACTGCTCACAAGGATCCTACCTGCCCAAGAACACCAACTCAAAAGTCAAGGTCCAAAGTCCTCAGGTCCAAAATTCACGCAGATGAATGCCCTAAAAATTACTAGACTGGTGTGAACTTCATCTGGCACAGGTTTCCAGGCCAATGCTGTAATTTTCCCCCAAATTTTGAGTTCTTTAAGGCTTACCAGGCTGGCAGGCTGTGGGGCAGGGTGTCCACTCACTGAATGGTGTAACAACACAGTCCTTCCTGCAGGGGAGAAGACACGGCCGCACCGCCTCGGGACGGATAGACTCCGGACACCTGCGGATAAAACAAAATTAAAACTTAAAACTAGGAAGAAAGATTCTATTCCTAAGACTTTCACAGGGCTGTGAGCACACTGCCATATCAAAGACACCACTCCTGGCCAGAGCAAGTCTTATTTTTCTTTTCACTCATGCAACTCAGATGAATTTATTATGCTTCAAGGATTAAAAAACATAGTTTTTTTTTTTTTTAATGGGGAGCTTGACTTGATGAATACAGGCTAAATGTAGCTCTGTCTGTGACATCAAAACTACAAAGCTCTTAGGAATAAAACAGATATATTTATTACCAAAGAAAGTGAGTGGTTATGTTTATAAAGCAGTCCTGTTTTAGCACAACATATAACAGCCGTCAAACCACCTGTCTTTAAGGGCTGATGAGATATTCCTTTGATTTCAACCTCCAAGGAACACAAAATAGTTTCAAGTGTAATACAGTACAAAGAGCTCTGTGATTTTCTTCATTCATTTTTAACTTCTACATGGAAAACATGTCATACATATTCTAATAAAACTTTCAGACACAGTTAATATACGAGGACTTGAAGAGCAGAAAAGGGACAATTTCATGGGATCTGTCAGATCTTGCAGACCAAGTGAGTGAACGGGAAAGGAATTCCTATTTCTTACTCCTTATTAATTTCTATTAAAAAGATGACTCAACAATACTTAGTAATGCATGCAACCCAAAATTATTCCATTTGAAGGAGGAATGTGCCACTAATCGGTACAAGAAAAAAAAAAAAAAAAACAACATTACAACCATTATTCAGCTACTTAAGTGTTTACTTACCCCTTCAGTTCCATTTCCTCTTACACCACCTCAAGAGTGGAGGGGGCAAACAACTACTTTAGGTTTTACATAACTCTATAAACAATATGTTTAATTAGGTACAGTTCAAGCTTATCAATGCATTTGAGACATACACGAATACCAGATTTCTTTCCTTTTATTTAATTAACCCCATTAACCTCAAGAATTTTAATTAACTTTACTGAAATCAGCACAGTCTGCTTACAGAAACAGCTTTGTTTTGAGAGTTACAATAGTAAAGGAAACTCAGTTCTAAGTCTTTAAACTCATTAATGATACGAAAATAATTAGCAACATCTTGATTTTTTTGATATCAAGGAAAACATCTGTGCTACTTATTTTCCTTATTTAGCAAAGCAAAGCAAAATTTGGGATATTTCTACTGCAGAGTATGTAATTTTGCTGCGTTGCTATCACATCATGGAAGTTATACTAACCAAGTGAAAAATATAGATCACACATATGGCGCTCCTTATTGGAGTGCAAATATAATGCAAAATCTATTTACTTTTTCTATTTGATTAGAGCACTGCTAATAAGGTGTTGCTGAACATTATATTCAAATGGATTTTATATTTTCCTCACACTTGTCCTTAAGGGGAAATATTTGAAGAAAACTGTAAATTAGCAGAGCAGCTACAGCAAAAAATCTCCACCACTGAAAGCATGCTTTTTGCCTGGATTTACATGGGAAGTTAAAATGGGCTGGATACTTTGGTTTTTTACCTGTTACAACAGTGATGGAACAGCACCTGAAATGAAATTACTTCAATGCTGCAGAGTCCATACACTTGCTGAAAATGCCTTTATACATCACGTATGTTATAAATAAACACTGCCAAGCTTTCTTTAAGTACCTTTTGGGAGTGACCTGGCCAGAGCTGCTCTTCCTGCAGGAGACTCTCCGTGTCTGGATGCCCACCCCACAGGTGGCATCCCCGCTCCAGCTGGAGGTGGCATTGAGAGCGGTGCCCAGCACATCCTCGGAGCAGGAGCTCCAGGGGGACACTTCCCAGAAGAAATGCACACACGGGTGCTCGTTGCAGGCACGCTGCTCCTGCAGGGCTCGCTCAGGGGGACAGGCTTTTCCACCTGGAAAGGGTCAAGAGAACACCACATCCTCACCTCGCGGCGTGGGGCAAAAGGAAGATGAGGAAAAATTTTAAAAAAATAAAAAAAAAAAAGTCAGGTGTGCACAATACCTTCTCTTCCCCTCCCCCCAAGTAAAAATAAATAAATAAATAAAGCTTAAATAAAGCTGTTGACCTTTATGGCCTCAATAACAACCTTCTAAAATATTGTTTCCTCATTAAACTAGCCTTGCATAAAATTGTATTCCAATGCATAATGGAATTAGAAATAGGCAAAGTATATTTCTGAGTTGCTTTATCAATAACTCCTACACACAGCCAAGTTAATTCCTTTTAAATGCCAGTATCACTCAGCAAACATGCATTCAGGTTTAAAGACGAATTAAGCATTATTTTTATGTTCATTCTGCTTGCTAATCTCCCAGGAAGGAACATCTCTCTCTCATATTTGGACTCTATTCACATGTTGCCTTAAAGATTTGAGCAGTAGAGGAAGCTGAACTGTAATGACAGCAGGATGCATCAAATGACACCCAAATCTGCAAATCAAGGAGGGGGAAAACTTGAGACACGTTTTGAGTACAAAGCCTTCGCTTCTTTGAAGCACCACCCTTAAAACCCATGTCCAAAGATTTTGCCAAACTGCTGCACTTTGTCAGCAACTGGTGACAAAGCCCCAAAGTACAGGAGTTTGAGGAGCCTCCCCAGAAGCTGTAACACTCCTGCCAGCAGCCTGAATTTATCCATAAAAGCAGACAATCCTAGCTCAAAAGCTATGGAGTAATGCAGTGAAATTTAACAGTAAGCATTGCCATTTTAAGAAGAAAGAAGCAAAAATTACTAAAATCAAAACCATTCTCCTCCAGGAGGGAGGGCCCAACTTGGGACACAGCCAAAGTGCTGGAGGTTTTGAAAGAGCTGAAGTGCTGGGGACAGATACCACAAGGTTCAGAGCACATTTAAACCCTACTAAAATCAACAGGAGATGAAGGGATGTCAAAGAGATGCCTATTGCCTTGCAGGACTGATCCTCCTGAAGAAAGGTAAGGCCCCAAATGGCCACAATGAATAGCAGTGAGAAAAGAAAAAGAGAGAGAGAAACCACCTAACCCACTGGATAATCATGTCACATTATCATTCATCTTTTCATGAAAATGGACTGTTCCACATAGTGTTCTGTCTCAGAAATGTTTAATATGATGATGGAGTAGAAAATGGCCCAGGCAGCTTATTTCCTGAAGAATCTGACTTGGCAGGAAAAAACACAAACCAGTTTTTCTTCTTGTGCATTTGAGACACATCTTCAAAATAAAAAATTGTAACAAGTAAATGGCAAAACACCTGGTCCATTTGTAAGGGAAAAAAACCCTAAACTAAAGAATATATCCAACTTGAGTTTTAAACTTCCCAGGGAAAAATGAGAGTGGCTTTTTTCAATATTATGTTACAATATGTTAATGAAGCTCTCCTAAACAAGGCAGATTTAACACAGTAAGAAATGGCTCATCCAAATTTGCCTGCAGCACTGCAAGCAGGAGATGCTGCTTTTATCAAGAGAACAAGGGCCTGGCCACTTTCTACACTTCACTGATAACTTTTGTACAAAGAAAGCAGGACAATATGCCCTTGCCTGACCATTCCAGTAGCCATTTAAAGATTTTCTATGATGTTCACCAGTTCCTGTAATTCATTTTACACCTGCTGGGACTGGCTGCTCCATGATCTCCTCTTGCACCGAGTTCCAGATATTTTCTGCGTAAAGAATTATCTTGTAAAACTATTGAAATCAAGTCCCCCAGTTTCATCAACAACTTCCTAGTTATATTCTGGGAGCAGGTAATGATCTTGGAGAAATTGACCCAAAATTTCCTTAAGTCTTTCAACAGTAGAGCCACAGCTGACACTTCCTCTGATGACAGAGGCCAAACAAAATGGCCCTTGAAAAGATACCAGAGCTCTATAGAAGTCAGGTGCTCAGCTGTGATCTGGGTGTGAGAAAGGTAGAGAAAGCAGGTAATTTTAAATTTCCTTAATATTGCAGTGATATTGGTATTAACTCCACTTCCACTCTCCCAAATTTCAGTCACTATCTGAACACAGATTTGTGACTTCACACAGCAAATTGTAACACAATTGCTAAAGATACACAGGAGAAGTCAGGGAGTTTGATTTTAATACCTGAGAAACTTCAAGTATTCAGTTCAAAGTACACCATTATTAGTTTAGTGCCTTTCAGGCTGAGATGATTGTGCTTCTGTACTTCCAGAATTCACTCCGTCACCATTTCACTCTCATAATTCCATGCTTTATCTGTTATTTGGAGTCATTATTTCCACGGAAAATATGAGACCAACTGTATTTTCATTTTAATTATTCTCTAGCTCATGGACTTTTTTTAGTAGTAGTTATTATCATTCAGTCAACATTTTCATCCTGAAGGGTCTCAATTTTCTTCACAAGTGCTTATGAGGATGTTTATGTGAATACAGACCTTTCACACGAGTAAGGGTTTGCAAGATCAAGTCCTTACGTTAGCCCAGAAACAGTGGGTGGCTTTAATTATAATTTACAAAATAGCATTTAACAGAGCTTGTCCTGGATTAGATTTGCATCTGAAAGTGTTTTGCTGCTGCATTAACTGCACCTAGTTTTGGCACTAGCAAGTATTTTATGTCAACAAGACTTTAGTCTGTTGGACCTCTTCACGTTTTATGAATTTTTATGCACTTGATCCAAGACCTTCCAAATCCTGTGTGATAAACCAACACATAAATTAATTATCATACGTGCAACTGTATTAGAAGACTACACTTCTAATACAAAATGGTTTGTTTAAATACCGTTTGCACTGATGTTAATATGTAAAAAAACAGATACATTAAGTGTCCATGAAAATCAAGAAGAAATGACATATATTTATCAAGAGCTATTTACTTACTACAACAAGAAGATCAACACAGGTCTTACATTAAAAAAAAATAATCAAGTCTTTTTCCATTTTCTCATTTTTCACAGCTCGCTGGTTTTAAATCATTACTGGTATGTTCCCATATAAAGACACTTGCATGATGACTCTGTCATGCAGCAATTTTACTGGTAGAGGATGAAGCTCTCCAAAACCAAATTCACACCCAGACAGGCAATTCAGAGGCTGAAGTAAATAGTTTTGAACTGTGACAGAATTTCTCCAAGTGACACATGAACTCCAGCCCATCAAGATCTCTTAGTCTCTCGGCAGAGACAAGCATTCAGTATTATCCCTGATTCCTGAGAACTGGGATTAGCTCTGATCTAAACACAGCTTGGCTCAGGAAAGGAAGTCAATGCATTAAAGGAACAGTGATTATCCAGACATGTTCAGCACTCACCCTCAGCTGGAAGGGCCAGGATGGACCTGCTCCTGCTTTGAGTGCCCTCAGCGTTTTTGCTGGAGCAGGAGTGGGAGCAGGGGGACCACGGGGACCACTCGCTGAGCACACAGTCCCTGGCACAAGGGACTTCACAAGCCACCACCTCGGGACGGGGGAGCTCTGAGCAGAGGTGATGTGGAACTTCTTCACCTGGAGCAAATGAAACAAGACAGACATGGAGGGAGGCACGGCTTGGGTCAATACCCACAGCCTGCACCAAACAGACTGACTTCATGTCACACGTCCACCTGCCTGTGGAGGAATATGCTACAGAACAGCATGTGCTGAGGCTCCAGGCTGCAAAGTGTAATACCTTAAAAATTTATGCAGGAAAGCAAAGAAGAAAAATACGTGTTTCGAGCTCAGTGTGTGACATCTTGGCTGCAGTCCACTCTCTGAAGCAGGTAAGCGAAAGGGTTGAGAAAATTTCAGCAATAGAAAGCTGTAATATAACAACAGAAGTAATGATAATTACCCCATATTTTCTAGCAATCTCTATCTACAGAACTTCTTTTCCACAGTACAAATTGTCCAGGTCCCCAAAGAAGTCAGATTTCCTTTTCCTGTAGGTCAGGGAAATTTTGGTCCTTCCCCTTCAGCCTCACCAGAATGAGCCACTCTCATTTCTGACTCTTGCCTCTCACCCAAAATCTAGAAGATCTAAAATTATGACTCTATTGGGCTACCACCATCCAGGAGAGAAATACTTTCAGCTGCAGATGAACCAAGGGACTTGGACCAAAGCAGACATCCTGATGAGAAGCATCTTTTCAAAAGCCCTTTCAACAGGAAGTACAGTGGGGAAGATCTACCAACCAAAAGAACTACTGCCAGAATGAGCAGCTAAAGAAGGCACATGAGGGATGTAATGTGAAATACAACACAGGGAACTATTGTTTCTAGAAAGGAAAATAAAATAAACTATTTTTTAAAATAAGAGATTTGAGTAATTACATAGCTTTTACAAGTACATAATAATTAACAAAAATTCATAAAATATAACTCTTTTAGTACTGAACTACACCCAATGTCTTACAAATGTGTTTTAAATGATCAACAGTCATGACTGACTTTGCTACACTGTTCAATTACTTAATATTTCTGGATCCTCAGGAAACTTCAGCTACATATCTGAAGTTTCTTTAAGCTCAAGTGTTTAGAAACAAAAGGGTCTCATCACATGTTACCTCCTCTTTTGCCCTTATAATAGTTACAAACCTCTCCTTCAACATTTCTTTAATTATGAACCTAGGGAAAAAAACCATAATGACTATCTAGCCTTAATTATACGTTAAAAGAAAAAAAAAAGTTATAATGGCAGAAAGTGCCGCTTTCACCTCACGCTCCAGGAACAGGCTCTGTAACAAGGCAGCCCAGGAAGCAATTATAACTGGGAGGGTAGAAAACTGAGCTGCTTTTACAAGAGCCCACATCTACAAGTGTGTAAATAAGAGAGGCAGGCTGTGAGCACATAAAGCTGTCAAGAGCACAGCGCTATTATCTGCAGTTGCATCCCTAAATGAAGACAGGCTCATCACCCTCGAGGCACAGATAAAACTTTTCAAGCGTATTATGAGAAGGAACAGCGGATCCAGCAGGCAATCAGACTGCAAGATATGGTTAAAAATACTTTGGTTTTATACTCCCTTTCCTTTGTGCTCACCTGGAAAGGCTCGGTGTGCCCAGTCTTTGCACCACCCCCCTACACAGAGCCCCCATCTGTTGGTGCTGCAATTGGCATCCCAAGGAAAACCAAACCAAATCCGCTTTGACCAGCCTCTGCATCACCACTCCTGCTTTGAATGCTCACCTAATGCTGAGACTACCTTCAGAAAAGAATCAATGTGAAAACAGCAAATAAACCTGTTAGTCTTATTCCAGCTGTCTTCCCAAGCCACCTAAGCGTCAAAATCCCCGCTAGCGTCTGACAGCTTGTCTGTACAGCAGCAGGTACGGGCAGGGAGGCCTGGGCAGGCTGATTTTAGGAGTCAGTGGTACAGCAGCATCAAGAGATTACATGCTTTGGTGAAGCAGGGTGAAACACCTGTCCTCTCCCACCACAGACAGCAGCACATGGACAGCCAGGGACAGGCTTCAGAACCAGGCAGGATGAGATGCGATGCTGGCCCTGAAAGCACGAGCCCCACCCCTCCATCCACAGCTCAGGTTATCTGTTACATCAGGGCTTTATGGCCAGAAAGTGCCATGATGTTCACCAAATTCTGAATTTAGCAATTTTTTTCCCACCAATCAGACTGTGCTACAGATCTAAGCATCAGAGAAGAACTACTTGTTGAAAGCCGAGAGCCTTTCCACTGATTTAATCAGACTTTAAAAAACTCAAACCACTCCTCTCAGAAGATGATTTAAAACACTTGAGGCCCCTTTGAGGTAGCTTTTTCCACGCATAAGCTCACATGTCACATATTGTGGGGTGACCACCCTGTGGGGAAGGGAGACAAATACACTTTCAACTCCTTCCTTCCACAATTTCTTTTCAGACTGGATTTACAGCAGGTGACAGCAACACTGCAAACAGAGGCTGCAATTCACAGTTCCTGGGCAAAGAAAGGAAGGAAGCTTTGTGCTTTGTTAGAAAGAGTTTACCACCGGGTGCATGCAGGTACAATTCAACACTCACTTTGATTTACTTTATAGCTCCATTCGTGGTGTTCAGGTTTAATCACTGCCTTCTATTACTGCAGAAGGGGAATTTCTTCTGTACCAGCTGCCTGGCAGAGAATTCTCAGAAAACTACTGTACACTACAAAGGGAGGTAATAATCTTTAATTTTCCATGAAAAACACTAGAAGAGGACATAGCTGAAGTGTGCTTTATGCATTGTCGCAGATTTAAAGGGAATATTAAATTCTCAAGAGCTTCCAAACTGTCCACTCAGTACCTTCAAGGTGTAATTCTTATCTCACATAAGGCTGAATAATCTTTCTAGATCATTCCATAATCTTTACATGCACAAGCGTGTTCTGTGGGGCCAGATGGGGGATCCCCCTAAATGACTGAGGGAGCTGGCAGAAGAGCTCACCACACCACTCCCCATCTTTTACCAGAAGTCCCAGAGGTGACTGGTGACTGGGGGATGGAAATGTGACTCCCAGCTACAAGAAGGGCTGGAAGGAGGATCCAGGGACCTTCAGGCCTACAGCTTGACCTGAGTACCAGTGAAGGTGATGGAGTAGATCATCTTGACTGCTATCAAATAGCATCTACAACACAACCAGGGGAGCGTTCCCAGCCACCATGCACTTAGGAAAAGCAGATCCTGCTTAACCAGCCTGATCTTCTTCTATGACAATGTGACCCACTTAGTGGATGAGGGAAAGACTGGGGATATATCTATCTGGACTTTATCAAAGCCTTTGACAGCACTTCCCACAGCATTCTCCTGGAGAAACTGGCTGCTCATGGCTTGGGCTGGTGCAGTTTGCTGGGTGAAAGCCTGTCTGATACCCAGTCCCACGGAGTGGTGCTGACTGGATTTACACCCAGCTGGGGCTGTCACCAGTGCTGCTTCCCAGGGCCCAGCACTGGCACAGCCCTGTTTAATTAACATCTTTACTGATCATCTGCACAAGGGCATCAAGAGCACTCTCAGCAAGTTCATGGACAGCATCAAAGTGGGCAGGAGTGTGGATCTGCTGAAGGCCAGGAAGGATCTGCAGGGGAGTCTGGACAGGCTGGATCAAAGGGCTGAGGCCAACTTGTGAGGTTCAACAAGGCCAAGAGCTGGTTCCTGCACCTGGATCACAAAACCCAGGCACCTCTCCAGGCTGGAGGGTGCCCAGTGGAAAAGCAGCTGTGGGTGCTGGTCAGCACCAGCTGAGAGCAAGAGCACAACCAGACACCATCACCCGAGAGCACAGCCCACACCGTCCAGCTTCTGTTCTGCCTGAGGTATAAGAACAGAAACAGCACCTCAGCATCCTCAGAGCCCAGCTGATCCCTCTCACATGCTCTTTATTTCATGCCTTAAGACTGATTGTTCTCAGCCTCGCTGAATGCTTGCTTTTCTAAAAGAAGCTGTAGTTAAGAAAAATGTTACAGTTTTCTATTCAAAATGCTTTATTGCAAGCATCCTGACCAACTCTAATGGCATTTTTTAAAACTGATTGCCTTGCACTTGAATAGTTTAGCGATTATAAAGCTAAATACTCAAGATATACCAAACAGATAGCATTTTATAGGAAACATTTAATCCATTTTCTTTCATGTTGGGGCATAATAATTACAAAAGCGAAGACAAGCGTGGCATTTTTGTAAATATATTTGCTAACAAATTTGCTCACAAATGCTAACAAAGACCTAATGTACTGGTCGCTCACTTGAATTCTTTAACAAAGTAACAGAGAAGCACCTTCCTGAGGGGAATTTTTCATTCACCTAAAAGCAAACTAAATTCTGCCCAACGAGAGCAACAAAATAAGGAATGACCTAAACCCCTTCTTGAACTGAAGAGCTTGGGTTTTTTCCAGAGACTTAATTTTTTTTTTCCCCGTTGTCTTTTGCATTCTAGAAGGTGAAGCCACTCCCACAGTCCTGAGTAATGCACTCCATGATGAGGCACTGAACCAACAGGAATATTTTGTTTGGAATCAGTCCAATAATAAACTGCACCTGTCTGTTTTACCTCCTGCCTTGCAGCTCTGGTGCATTGTCTCGTTCTTCCCAGTGACCTCTTATGCCCAACTCCCGTGACACAGTTTTTAATTACTCCTGCAAAAGACATCCCTCCTGGCTCAGGAAAAAGGGAATGTCCACTGGACAGGAGACAAGTAAGGCAGTAAAAATAAAAATCCCATCAGGCAGCAGGAACCAAAAGATCAACTCAATAACAAACCAAGTGTTCTCCTTTTGACATTCAATAATATGATACCATACTCATTTTTTAGAAAGAAAAACTGCAAAGTCACTTTGAAGTTTTCATGTTTGAACATATTTGGAGCCTCAAGTGACCTCCATGATGGGAAAAGGCCCAAGACAAAGAAATTGCACTTCAGACCGTTCTGCACTGCTACCTAGAAGTTGAGAAAATTTATTTTTTGCACAAGTGACTGCTGCTAAAATGCTGCATATTTAATGACAATTACCAGTTTGCCATCAATATTTCTCCTTGTAGCATTTCAAATTATTCAGTGGAAATAATGAAGCTGTCATCTAAAATACTATATGTATCGTAAAATTTTACGTCCCACTTAAATCTCAGAAAAGAATGACAATAAACTTTGATTAAATACTTTACTGTAACAGAGTGAGATGTCAACAGACAGCAGTAAATTCGGAGGGATTCCTATTGACTGCATGCCAGCTTGCTGAGAGCAACTGCATGCAGAGAAACTGTGTGCTGGCAGGATGCTGGCCTGGGCATCTCATCAACTAAGGAAAATGTTACATTTAAACACAATAACAATCAAATTACAATAGGATAAATTTCTTATCATCCTCCTGAATATCTTCATCTCATCACAACATCACAGATTTATTTTTTTCCCCCCACATTGCACAGCCAGCTTTAGAGAAGAAAGCATCCAGGGTTTGCGTGCTCAGTCATCTCCACAGATGAATGTTACACTCCACTGAAATCCTGGCTCCTGGCTGACTTTGCTTAATGCCAGTCAACAGGTAAGAACAGCAGAGAAGAGAGGTGTCAGTTTGTCAGGGAAAGCCGTGGTGTATGGAATAAATTTAATTGCACTGGTCCATCACTATTACCAGAGCCTCAGAGAGGGGAAGGGGATGCAAAAGAGATGAAGAGGAAGAGAGGTCGAGAGCATGAAAGAAGGTGAAGCTGTGAAATACAACAAGCCACTCATGACAGACAAGAGGAAACAAACACAAATAAAGCTGGACATTCTTTGGGAGGGGAAAAAAAAACAGAAGAGATGAGACAATCCTTAAGGTTTTGAGTCAAAAGGCTTGGTCAAATGCTACTACAAAAACATTTTTAATCACATAACGCACAATGAAGGAAAAGGGAATAACAATGCAGAAGTATAAGGCAAAACGTACAAAAAAGGAACAGAGGCAATGATAATGAATATGGAAAGTAGTGTATTTCTAAGAAAATGTTACAAAATCTCCATAAAATCAAAAGTCTCACCCAAATCCCTGCATAATTGGCCACAATCCTGTCCCTTACCTATGAACAAGTGATCATTACAGAGGTTATAAGAAAAGGATGATGACGAGTACAGAAAAAAAGCAGTATCTTTTCCTTCCCTACACATTTTCTACTGCAATTTGGAGTGTTTATCCACAATTCTTTTCTCTCTTTATGCAAATGCACCTAAGAAAACTCATTTGTGAGTCCAAGGAAGCTCCACAGAAGCCCAGCACAGGAGAGGCACGTCAGTGAGCAGCTGCCAGGCCTGCAGAGAAGGTCCCAGAACACGTCAGTGCAGCATCTCCACACTCAAGGTTAAAACAACCAACACACCTGCAGGAGGTTACCCATGGAGACATCAGCTCACAAGAACCCACACAAAAAAGACAAGTTCTTCCTTAATAAAGGAATTTGCAGCACCTTCACCTGCTGAGCTATCGGCATAGAAGCAGAATTAGTTCTACCTCATGGCTGTTTGCACGGTCCCTCCTGAATGGAAGAGAAATTGCTCAAGTGGCAGCTAAAAGTAAACATGGGTTGACTGTATCCCCAGAGAAAAGCATGGAAATTCAGGCTGCTGTTCCTAATAATTAACACAGCTCAGCAATCTGAAAACTTAAGGTATAAAAACATCATATAATCCATATTAGTGTTCTGCAGGATTTTTTCCCCTCTATTTCTTTTCAATTTTTTTTCTTTTTTTCTCTCCATTATCTCTCCTCCTTGTAAATGAGGGAATCTACACAGGTGAGTTGATCAAGACTGATTGCAATTAAGATTTATTGTTGAAATTGCTGCTATGGTGTAATTGAAACAGGTGTCCCGCTATTTCTCTGTACTGCTTTGTTCCAAATGCTAAACAACACAAAATATTGTAGAAACTGATCACACAAATAATTTTAATGTATTAAAATATTATAAAATATACATATATTTTCAAAACTTTGAGAAAAAAGTGTAATTGGACTTGTTCATTCAAATAGTGTACAGAATCCATTTCATCTTATATCTTTGCACAGGGGCAGAATAATTTTAGTGGAAAAGTTCAGGCATTTTAGTTCAAAAAAAAGAAGGTGGCATTTTATACCCAATGCATCACACCTGTGAATCTCCAAACATTCTATTTTTGACAACTTGAGGTGCTATCTTCAATCTCAAAACTTGAAAAAAAAATTTATAAGGGACTTATTACAAAGGGAAAACTAATTGTGCTCTCACACTGCCACTGACCCCAAAAAGAAAACTTTTGTGTTCAGACATGGAAAAATGCAAACCTTTTATACCTTCTGGTTTGATTATTATGATTTTTCTTCAGATTATGCTACTCTTACTAATGACATGCCTTGCTCATTTCCTTGTAAGCATGAGAAACCTATCACTGATTGTTCTCCAAGTGATATTCGCGAAGTAAATTGCCAATTTGCAATATATTAGGAATAGCAGACCCTTTTTCTCTTGTAGCCCCAGAAACCATCCCAGAAGTCAGTTGGCATTAACATAGGACACTGAAAATTCATAAACAATAGTGCAGCAGATGAGGTTGATCTAAGTTGGCAAAAGCCTTGTTTTCAGATACAGTGAATGCTAATGATAATAAATAATTGGAAATACCATCTGGACTCTTTAAAAAACCTCTTTCTCCAAGTCTGCAATTGAATCTCTACAAAGAGAGGATCAATGCAAAAGAAAATGAAAACAGTAAATTAAAATTAGATTTATGCCAACTACTTAAAACTAAGAGCTCATTTAGAAGCAGTTAACACAAAAATGTGTTCTAGTTCAGCTGCAGAGTTTGGTCTAAGCTCATAAAGCAACTCTGGGAGCTCCCACTATCCATCAAGAAACGTTCAGAATCTGCAGGACCAAATACTAGGCTATTTTTTATTTTTATTATTACTACTATCTTTTTCAATTTTGTCTCTAATTGATCCACAAATCTCAGAACTGAGCTTTTAAAAATTGCAATAAAGAAAATACACCCAGTACCACAGATGATCATCAGTCAAGGGTCTAGATGAATGTCTGAGAACTGTCCTTGACCAAAACAATACAAATAGCAAGCCATGACCTTTGATTCTTGAGGAGAACTTCCCACTGCACACCCAGCTTTAGCCAAGTAGCAACTGTGCATGTAAAGTGCATTAGACATTTCTCAGCTGGGTTAAGTTACTTCTGGCTAATGTACCCTGACCTCTGCTTGAACCATTTTTACATAATATAGCTGTGAATTTTAGAGTATTTAATTCCCACTGTGTTTTGCATACTTCATTTAGTACTTAAAATGGGGATAAATCAAATACAGGAAACATAGTATTAACAATATTTTCCATGTGCTTCCACTTTGCCTATGAGGTGGAACTTTAATTACATCATTAATAACGATGCCTGCATTTTCAGTCAGTAGTGCATCATTCCTCTAGTGCCATTTAAACTGCATTTGGTCTCTAAACTGCTCCACCCTCTGGAACTGGTTCACTGATTATATGGGAACAGCAGCCTCATCCTGCTGACATCTCAGCTACCATGGCATCAGCAGAAGAATTTAAAGGCAGGAACCACTTATCATAACCTGAAATTGTTTATTTAGAAAAGTTTCCTGATATTTTCTCTTTCCAGAAAGTTTCTATAGATTTAAAGGTGACAGTTGCTTTTGGGAAGAAAACAAAACAAAACAAAAAACACCACCAACAAAAAAACCATTAATGTTTTTCCCAATTATTCAGCATCCAAACTGTTCAAAACACATTAAAAAAACAGGGGGTGTGTTCACCAGTAGCTGCTTGGTTTTCCCAAATGGTGACAGAGCAAAAACCTGAAGATTGTATGAAAAAATGTCAAAAAAAAAAGGCATTACCAATGCTTTTGTAGTGCCCTCATGGTGCAGCCTGAGCTCCCAGAAGGAGAAGAGATGGAGATGACAGAAGACAACAAACAGGAATGTAAGGGAAAAAACCCAGGAGAAGGAACTGCCTTTGTTGTCAAAATTTCACCAACCTGGGGCTGTCTCAGAGAGGCTGAAGGACCATGTGCTGAGGTGGGAGCTCAGACAAATTATGTTTGCTGGATTCAGTGCCAGCAGCTGCCCTCCCACACTGACCTGGTCCTTATTTGCTACAAAGCAGAAAAGAAAAAGAAAAAAAATGAACCTGAAAGGGTCCATATTGATACCAACTAGTCATCCCCAAACAGATTTTCCAGCTCCTATTGGAGAGCTGCTATTTTAACTTTGCTACCAGATTAAAGGAAAATACAGAATCAGTAAATGGAATCAGATGAGCACACCTCACCACATTTTTAATCACCCTGAAGTGTCAAAGCTGTCAGGAGACATTTGGACATGCTTTTCACATATAAGAATAGAAACACAAAAAGCAAAGAATATCCAGCTAAAATTTGGTTTTCTACCACTAAATTTCTTTGTGTGAAAAAAGCAATAACCTCCCTGCAACTTAGAAAATATTTTTGTTCTGATTATTCAGCTATTAAAATAGGAAAGTGCCGTTTCATGACAATTGCTTTCGGCAGGAGATATTTTATACTTATATTTGCAAGGAATAGGAATATAAGGAAGAACAATATTAAAACCTTCAGCGTTAATCTGTATTTTCAAAGCTAAGCACATTTTGACAAACTTTCTAATAGACACTGTTCAAAATTCATAACATATATGAGCATGATTACATTATTCTAATTTATTTTCTCTCCCCTCATGCACAGCAATAAAATTTTACCTTTGAACTTATATTTATTACAACTTTCACTCTATGAAGGGCATGCAGGCACAGAAATATAATAAAGCTCTGCTAATTCCATACATTATTGAAATCCTAACGGTGCAAATGGTATCTTACTCTCTTCATGCATACTTAAAATTTCAATCCAAAACCTATTCCCTTAAAAGGGACGGTTAAGCAACAGTATGTGTTTTTCATAAATTTGTAAATTACTGTAGCAGAATTATATCTTATATATCCAGAAAAAAATATGTAATACTAGTGTTTGTTTAGGTGTTGTAAGCAAAAACTTGATAGATGCTAAATAATTGAGAACTCCATCCATCAGACTCCTAAGCACTATAAAAATGCAGAGAGGGGAAATGCTACAGAATAGTCTTTGCTCACCCATGGGCTGCTGTAAATTGTGTCTAATTCCAGCAGTAAAAATCCCACTGACTTCCCCAAACTGTGAGGTGTACAGCTATGCAGGATCACTTTGAACTTAATGAAGCACAAAAGGAATTTAGACCAGGAGGATCAGGGGTCACCCATAAAACAACGATACCTGGCCAAAGAAAACATCAGGACTAACACACGAGAAATTTGGGGCACCTCTTAACTTGGTGGATAGAGCAGCCACTGATCCAGCAATCCAGGTGAGGGAGGAGCTCCTGCAGTCAAGTAGATGACAAAGTGTAAAAGTTACTCAAACTGCGAGTGCAGTATTGGCAGAGCTCCTCTCTCCTCGCAAAGGTCACTGCGCACATTAGCTCCAGCTCCATTGATTAGCAGCTGAGATAGCAGCGCCCGCACCCTCCTCGCTCCTCCAGCCATCAGCAAAAGAGACAAGGGGGTGACTTTCTGCATACCATGTCCTCATCACATTCCTGGTAATTGCTCAGTCTCAGATAAGGCACAAATAGGGAAAAAGCAGCAGAACAGAGTCCTCTGAAAACATTAACAGAAACAACAACCTTTACGTTTGGCACTGAGGCATCAAAAATGATAGCTATTATTATGGCTGTAATTACATGCTGGGACTGAAGAATTACATTTTGCTTCCCTGGAAACACGGACACATGATGTGTTTCACATCTAAACCCACAGGAACAGGTCTCCCCACCATGGCCAGTTTGCAGAATACCTGCAGGACCTGAAGACACGCTGCCAGAAATGGTGCAAAGAGCTCTCAAACTCATGGGGTGCTCCTGGAGGCAGGCACTGACAGCTCTCAATTTTGGACCAAATTTAAGCTACTGAGCCATTCTGTGCCATGGCAAACCCAAACAAGACAAGCCAAACCTTGCCTTTGCACAAATTCCCATGACCAAATAGCAAGCAGGGAGCAGTTCACCACAGCAAACTACACTGGTGTGTCTCTCCTACATAAAGGTGAACTTTCAATGTCAGCTATCCTGGCTACCATGCCAGAATTCAATAAAATCCTCAGAAATAGGTTCTCAACTATGTCTGGTTTGGAGAGGAATACTCACTTTTAAAAAGTAAGGTTTTTCTCTGGAATCAGATAAACAGAGCAAAATTCTTACCTGGTCTCAAGCAGTTGGAACCTATTCCAATACAGACTTTAAGTCACCTCATTGGCAACACAACCTCCCAACATATTGAAAACCAGCAGGAAATGTTGAATTAATACATATATGCTAACAAGCACTCCTACAGCCATGAATGTTTAATCCAGTTTTTCACTTGCTGACATAGTCCCCCATGGCTGCTCTGTGGTTTCGAAGCTTTGAGACAAGGGAAGAACTAGAAGGCAAGGGCTGTAGAGCAGGGAACCACAGAAAAATCAGAGGGAAAAGTCTCTGGAGGAAGCCTAGAGCAGAACACTCACAGCAAAAGTGGAAAGGCAGAAATGTTAACAACTGGAGTGGGATGGAGAAGGGAGAGAAGGGCAGGAAAGTGAGGACCCAGCCTCGCTCTTCAGTAGTTGTAGGGCCACATCTGGACATGATGTGTAGAATACTTCCCAGCAATATACATAATTTTAACACTTGTGTGCTTTGTATACAAAGAGATGCAAACGGAATGAGTTTTTAGATAGTGCAATACTGGCTGACTGCACAAAGTAACTTATTACACACTGGAAAAAAAGGAAGTTTTACACACCTTTGGGGTCTAACCAATACATCTTAATGTTCTGGACCATGACAAATGATTGGATAACAACTCTTACTCTCCTTGTCATCATCCATCTTCTTAGGAGGCTTATTTCTTCAAATCCTGATGATGAACCTCTGTAGTCACTTATCTGAGCAGTGAAAATTTATTGCCTTTACTAGAAAATGAAATTCTCTTCCAGGAGAACTGCACTGGACACAAAAGGGCAAATTTCCACCCTAGAGTATATGGATGAATTTTCTTTCTCCTTAGTGGAAACTATATACATTTATCCAATGTCAGGATTCGGACCAAAGGGTATCTTCTGTGTTAATAAGAATGGCTAATTTCCAATTAAATAAGCTTACAGATCATCAAGATGCCCTAATGAGGAAAAAAAAAAGATAAGGCCACATACTAATCCTGCTTTCACTGCACATATTTAATAGGGCTGCCAAGGCAAAGTCTCCAAAATACTTACTAATTACACTGGACTGCCTCCAGCTGCTGTCACTGCCAGGGAATGGGCAAACTTTGCAACAAACTAACCCACCAAGAGTTCAGAGATGATATTATTATTTTGGGAAAGCCTTGGAGGGGTCAAGAAACAAGAGAATAAAGTAGTTCAGGGCTGATTTGGACAGAAAATAGTCTGTGGACTTCATAAGCAGCTGCAGAAAGATATTTTGGCACAGCTGAGAGCAGCTCCCAAACTGGCAAGGTGTAAAAGTGCAGAGTAGATACTCCACAGGATCATGCTGGAATTAAACACTGTCCCCAGCAGATACAGAACTTGTAGTGCAGACTGGAGTGTAAAAAGAAGAAAAGCCATAGGCAGAAGTCTATAAACTCTGCTGAAATAATCCAAAAATCTCATCTTATTTGTGTGTTCAGTGGCAAAATACTGTACCCCAAGAGTGGTTGTTCCCAACAGAGGGAGAGCCCAACCACCAAAGGATGACTGGAAGACCTGAAGGCGCACCACTAAGAAAATCAAGTTCCTACTTCTGTCCATCAAGAATGAGAACTAGCAGATCTGTGCAGGTGGCACGGGGCCCTCATGAGAAACACTACCAGGAGCAGCCTCTGCAGCCTTCTCATCAAGCTGCAGTTCAGCCATTAACAGCTCCAGTCAGGAACCTCCACTTCAGCTTCGCAGTGCAAGAAGGGTTGAAAGAACTGCAGGTGCCCAGAATGACACCATAAATACTGATCACAGTGCTCATTCCACTTCATTAGCCATGGAGCACACAATGGTTCCCGAGGGAGAGGAAAAGGCAGCACCAATTTTAATCACACTGCCATACTAAAACGCAAACCTGGTGGAATATTATTTCAATTACTGCTGCTTATTCATGCCAATTTCAGCCTATTTAAAAAGAGAAGTGTTTCTGGACAGTCAAAACTCTGAGCTGCCAGAAAGTTACATCCACACTACATGAATCAGCCCTGTGTAATGATACCCAAGAGAGCTCTGCAAGCAGCAAAAAGCAATTTTTCAGCCCAGCACCTCACCCTGGGCCCCTCAGAAACGCAGGTCACTAACCAGCAGAACTTTTGCTGCTGCAGCTGTGGTGTTTCTGAGCCACAAACGGGTGTCTGGCAATGAAGGGGCTCCATAAACTCAATTACCTTATTCAAACTGACTTACTGTGCTCACCAAAGCCACTCTGCCACTGCCCTTCTCAGCAGGGCAGGGGGAGAGATTATCATGGATTTTCATGGAAGGTTCATGAGGTGAGTTAAGGGCAGGGAGGGATCACTCACCAGTTACAGGCAAAGGGAGATCAGTTTAATTACCAGGATAATAAGAAATAAACCCAAATCTTAAAACACCTTTCCTCTCCTCCAGGTTTCACTTTAATCCTGATTTTCTCTTCCACCCCTGTAGCTCACTTGCTACCAAAACCTTGACACTCAAAGCCAATACACCTATATAGTACAGTACATAAATCCTAAACCATTTAACCTTCAAAAATATATGTCTGGGAACCCTGCCAGAGAATATTTGAAAGGGATTACAGTAAATGTATTAGTTGTCACTTAAAATTAAAATATGGATTTCAATTGAAACTCTATATAAGGGGGACTTTTCCCCCCAAAATCCGTTAGTTAGCAACCATGCTGAACGAAGAGGAAATTGTACAGTCAGCTCAGAGTACACAGGGCAAGCTGATATAATTTAAAAGCTACATTTTTATCTACTGAAGTAAAACATTTTACTTTTTTATTTTTCTACTTTAATCAGAATATAACCTCATTAAATGACAGTTTGTGAAAAGAACATATAAACTAGAAAGAAAATATAAAAACTTTCTGAATAATTTAATGTTTATTGCTTTTAGACTTTGATATTCTGGTCTTTACTACTTAAATGCAGTTTAAATGTATTACTTGCCACGGCCTTTACGTTAAATCCAGTAAGTCTGCAATTTGTGATAAAACTCCTTATCTCCCTCTTTCTGAACCTCTGCAGAGATCCAAGGTTAATTTGCAGATAATATTACTTCATGAAATAATTATCTTAGTCTCTAGTACTTAAAATAGCTAAATTCAAGGAAGATAGTTTAGCAAATGAAGCTGTTAGGGCAGGAGGATGAGGCTGCTCCCACGGGCACACACGTCCCCACCTGGCAGCACCTTCAGTGGGGGGCAGCGTCTGGGTACCCCACACCAGGAGCAGCCACTCCCACCGGAATCCAGGACAATGATGCTCCATGAAAATCAGGGATCAGCCCCATCCAACCTCCCCCTCCAAGCCACCAAATGCCAATGGCAAGGCAGCCTCTGCCTTCCTCTTCACAACGCCAGTACTTGCTGAAAAATTACTCTCTCCAGCCATTCTTTCTCACCCTGCTAATTTTTCCAAGCATCCTCCTATTAAACTACATAAATATATCCATTTAGTAAACATCCCATTAACCAGGTCAGCATACAGTGTTCACAACTTATTATGGAGCAGCACCAAATCAGTCACGGAGGCAATTATGCAATTTTAGAGCAGACAACTCACTTTAATCTTCATATGGGCCGGGGATGTACATGCCAATGTTCATTCACAGGACTCATTCATTTCCAGCTATTGTATTCCATTTGTTTCACCCTCACTTACACGGCACGTGTGTCTTTTGATTTGTAAGTTTTGTGGGCTGTCAGAAAATATGAGCTCGATGCTCCACCCTTCATGTCAGGGATTTTTAAACTGAATTTAAGGGTATTTATACACTTCTAGTACCCTGGGGGCAGTGGAGAAGCTGGGCTAGATTTTTAAAATCAAGACATATTGTTATCAATAGTAACTATTAGTAACAATAAACAAGCATTTAAAAAAATAAAAAAAAATACCCAACAACAAACATTAAAGAAGTGAAGATCTTTCCAGAACTATTTAAAATAGGTGGTCGGAGAGAAGAGAAACCAGAGCTAAGAATCTGGGAAGCTACAGTTACAACACAAGGGAAAAAAATGCCTGTTAAAATCCCAGCTTTATTCAAAGACATGCATTTATTGAAGCGCCTTGGGAAAACAGGATGCCATATAATATTAACAAACAAGAACATGTTCTGTCAACCACATGCAGCACCACAGACATTTTGAAGACCTAAATAAATAATGTATTAGAAAACCTAGCCTAGGCTGAATTAATTCAGACTCCAATGATATAAATGAACAGCAGTAGTGGAGTTATTTCCCTGGGACTTTAGCCATATATAGCATTAGAAGTTAAGGCCTTAAGATATTTATTGATAGGCAAGAAAGTGCTATCCTTAGATCTATGCATGCCCAGGGAGTAGTCTGCCCAACTTAGAGTCTCAGAGTTTCCAAGAGAGTTACCAAACCACTCAGCTTTATTTGCAAACACCATGAAACAGAACAGAACACCCTCGTGGCTCTAGTCCCCTTTGACACAGCAGTAAGGGTACAACAAACAGAGCTGACTTGGTATTACACTTGGGAAATCCGCTGAAATCAGGCCAGGGGAGTGATGGGAATTCTGCACCTGGCAACAAAAAATGGAATTTGAACTTACAGGATTATCTTGGTTTTTACAATATACTATGGGCAACAAAGGCCCCCATCCTCCCTGCTTCAAGCACTTATGGAGCCTTTTCTACAGAACTGCCCAACACTGGTTAGGTTCATCAGGACTTACCAGTTCTGCTGCATTTTCACTACAAAAATGATGTGGTTGTTCAGTTCATAACCATATTTGCCAGTAATGAATGGAAATGATCTCCAGATCAGGGACAGACACAGGTACAGCACCAGAGGAGATGTGAAAGGAGCCAGGTGAACCTCACACCAGCTGGAAGTGACTTTGTCCCTCCAGCAAAGCACCCTGGGCTCACCCAGACACAGAAAATTCCCTGCTCACTTGCTAATGGCAGATAAGGATTCTCCCTCCTTCTAGAAAAGTCACTTTACAACCATCTCACTCCAGATGCAGTGCCTGAAACCCCATGGACAGCACTGGCCACAAGGCCAACCCAAAAACTTCTGTGGGATTATTTTTTCCTTCTCAGGAATATGAAAGGAAAAAGCAGTGTTGTCTGTGTGCTACTGCCCCAGTCCATGCAGGTGTGTTGGCTCATTCTTATCAGTTTTTTCTCTTTTTGGTCTTGATAATTACGAGGTCAATGTGAGGGTTCACTGGTTCACAACTCCATCAGGCAACTGATGGCAAAATATAGACCTCAGCTGTCAGAAAGGAGCTGGGCAAATTCGTGCTTACAGTCCATGTCTCCATAGGAATTTTTTAATAAAACATCTATTTTAAGAACCACGACAAAAGGTGACACTAAAATTATACAGCAGGGGAATACCAGGCTTCAAACTATAAAATGCATCCCAAAAATCCAGGATGATTCTGTTTCTAAGGAAACTCCACCTCACATATATATATATATGTTCTCTCCACAAACTTGGCTCTGACATTTGCAAGCTGCCTAAAGATACAAACTGAACAAGCTGTTTATTTAGAAGAAGACCATGAAATATCTTATCCTGTTACTTGTTTAACTCTCCTAGACAAAGGCAGTACCTAATTTGAGGCAATTACAGCCGTACTTCATACAGACAGAAAGAAAAACACCATACAATGGAATTTTAAATTGTTCTCAATCTCCTCACAGAGCTAATCTTTCTCAACTCACTAATTCACATTCACTCCAGCACTTCACAACAGCTCCCATTTATTAAATATGAGATTCAATTCACTGATAAACAATTCAATAATGTAATCTACACTTAAAATAATAGCTTGGCTTCAAAGATTTGGGGGAAATTAGGAGTTTTCCCTCTTTATAGCTGTTTTTAGCATCATTTCTTGTCACAACTTCAGAGGTGAAGTCATGTAATTGAGGTGCTCTGAACTTGTGTTTCCACACAAGGCAGGATCTATGTGAGGACTGAATCCTGTCCCGCAGAACTCACTGAATTCACAGTGGGAAATCTGCCAACAGAGGAATTCTGAAGAGCATTTAGGAGCCACATCTTATGGCTGTTTTCTCTGCTCTCCAACTTCTCTGCATCACATGTTTTTCTCTTTCCATTACTACCACCTAATCGCAAACTGCTGCCTAATGAACAGTGCTAGCATTACAATACTTAATTAGAATTAAGAGGAAGATTTACTTTAAAAACCTGACCGACCAATATGCCCCAGAGCCAATCTCAGTAATGCAGAACTACCCCAAAATTTCCACGTTCCCGATTCTTAATTAAAAGTTTGTCAAAACTTCTTATTTTACGGCGGGAGCCTTCCCCTCCAGCATCCATTAACCTCAAAACAAGTGACTAAATTGTTTTTAAATCAGCTCTACTTCATAAACAGCTTGATAAAAAGAAACTCAAAGAAAGTACAAGACTTATCTTTCATTTCCACTCAACAGCCTTCAGAACTACTGTACAAAGGTGGCTCTCGCAATCGCTCCTGTCCAGCACCGACGGAATTCCAGCTACAGAAAAAGCTTTCTGTAGGGCCACCCAGCAGGGAAGGATTAAATTACACAAAAAATCCCTGCTTTTTTCCCCTCCACTAAAGAGCTGTGGTCAGAGATCAATGCGAGAAGCTGTCTATTGAAGTTACTGGAATTGTTGCCTTATTTGAGCCTCGGGAGAAGGTTGCTGCTGACAGCCAGAGCCCAGCACGGAGCCAGACCAGGGTGCAGCTCCTGCCCGAGGAACAGGGAGCACTGAGACCTCCTGGCCGCTCCAAGCCTTCCTCCTACCCTGGCTCCTCCACATCCCTCCTCTCCCTCACTCCAATCCCTGCTGCAGACTGAGCTGCAGGGCAGCCCCCAGCCCCACACCCCACCTCTTACAGACACTCACTACCAGTCTCCTGTCTGCACAGTCAGGTTTAGTTTATTTTTGCTCCATACAGAACTTAACTGGCTTATTTTGAAACAATTTTTTTGTTCCATGAGTCATGTCATGGGATTTGCACTCCGTCCCAGTACACCTCATACACAGAATGCAGTAAAATATAGTCAGTCATTTCTTTGCCCTAATGACCTCCTGTTTAATTTAAGCCTTTTTACTACCCTGACTGTTTCTCTTAGGAAAAAAAGTCTTGGCTAAAATAATTTTTGAAATGTGAATTGGGCAATTTTCTCTCTATTAAGAATCTGAAAAATATCACATGTGCCAAATACTATTTTCTGGCTTGATTCAGCCTGGCAACCGCAGAAAATCAGAATTTGCCATTGTAGAGTTTATGCATTAGCTGAACACCAGAAAATTTTGAAACATTTTATTAATGTAAGCCGAATGCTTTAGAGACTCCACTTGGGATGAGGAGGATAAAAAGATGACATAAAATATCCCCATTATTCATATTCCCCAAGAAGCTGTAACTTGTCTCAAATCATGGTCAAGGAGTATTGTCTGCCATCTCTCATATCTACATATGAGAAACCCTTCAGCAAAAAAAGCCATTAAATCCTTAATCCCCTTTGGAACCCACTAGATCCAAGGAAACAGAACCTTTATGGATGAGATGAACCCTCACTGTCTCATCTTCCACCTGCTACTCCTGGTACCTTCAGCCACATTTGGACCACAAATGCAGAACTCTGTCATGAATAATACTTTTCAAACAAATCCTTCCAACCTCCTTCCTCTTTCATCCACTTAGTTAATTTTAGAACTTGCCACCAACCTACATTTTTAACACAGTCCTAGAACAATCCTACTTTGCTCACATCTTTCTCTGAATCAGAGTTCTCTAAGAAATACAATAACCCTCCAAAAAGAATATGAACTACATGTATGTGAAATTCTGCTTAGTTTAAAGAAAACAGACAAGGAGGTATCTTATGCTTCATTTCACTGAGAAAACAGGAAATCTTGTTGGCACTTACAAGTACTTTTCTAGTTTTGTACTGAAACAACTTGGGTTTTTTTCTACAACAGGAACAAAATAAATAAAAAAAAAAAAACTATTATACCATTTCTTTTCCAGACTTAAAAAATTAGCTGTAAATACTTCAACAATTACAAAATACAATACAAGAACCTTATTTCAGTCTCATAATCAAAAGGTTAGAAAGCATCAAACTCAATAAAGGTTCCCTAGACATTAAAAGCAGCTTATTAAAAAAAAAGTTTTAAACTATATATATGCACTAACCTGGTATATAAATGCTAATTCTTCCATGAAGTTTCTTCAAAGCACCTGCACCAAAATAACAGACCTACAGGTCACACACACACCCCTGCTCTTTAGGTAACCTTTACCACAAGCTCAGATCAACATAAGTCAAACTTATTCCTTAACATTTAAAAAAGAAAGGGCAATACAGATCTTGCCAAATTAACTATGTTTATATTTTTCTTAATGTTATAGCTCCCATTTCTGAAAGGGCTACCTTGACCCTTTGTTCCTAACCTACAAGTGTTTGAAGCTCAGGTTAATTTTTAAAAAACATCAGCACCTATTGCTCCCTCTCACAGTGCAAAGTGGGAGCTGGGTATTTGAAAATCCACCTCCTCTCTGCTGAAACAGCCATAGGGAAGGAGCAGCCCTAAATTGCCCTCACCATTTTAGCAATGCTCTGAAGTCTTGTAAAACATCTTTTGGAGACAGAGGGTATCAAAAAGGAGCACTAGCTATTGAAAAGAATCATGGTTTTGCATAGCAATTCATTTGAGGGCATTCTGCACTGACCACAAGCTCACACTTAGCTGGCAACAAAAAAAAATAAGTTCACAGGGGCTGTAATACCTTACAGTGACAGCACAGGAAGGATGAAAGCTGGCTTTATTCCTGATAAACCCCACCACGTCTCCATCAGCCAAGTATGAGGAGCTAAAATTACCACTGGATACCAACTGTAGCTGCCTTCTGGGTGACTGACACAAGACACATCACCTGCATTTGAAAAAGCACAGCCACAGCTTAGCTAGAAATCATGCAACATATCTGCATTCAAAGACAAAGAAAATAAATCAGAGTATGCTTGAGTTTAACCTCACAAATCCAGCCCACAACCTTCTACCTGTTCAGCATTAGATATTTCAGCCTGTATTTTAGAGAAATATTCCTGACTGAATGACAGTTATTTACACATCTATAGCTACTACAATAATGATTTATAGACTTTTCCATTTCTGTTTTCCTTGGCTGGTGGGCCACATGCTTGCTATAATCTTGAATGAAGTAAAACTGTTAGAGTGTGACTAAGCAGAGAAAGCTCTAACTTTCCAGCAGCTTAAAATTAACCTGAAGCTGATCTTCTGCTTCTTTTACAGACATCAATTTCAGCAGAGGATTCAAAGACAGTAAAGTCTCCTGAACATGGAAGTGTCTGTCCTCACATTATTGGTGCACCAGTCCTAGAGCAGGGCACAATCTGCATTTTGAGTTTTTGAATGTTTCCAGCAGGAGACATCAAATATTTGGCATGGTACCAGTTGCTGGGAGGTAAGGCTTGATGGAGGCAACTAAATCCACTCCACCTGGCTCATTAACAACCAGCCTCCTCAAAGAGAACATCAGCCTTTATGACTACAAGAAATACAGGTCCCAAACCTACTGAACAACTCACACATCATGCTTCAGGATTCCTCAAACGCTCATAATACTCAGCCCTGCTACTACACTGCAATATCCTTCTTCCTCCATGACTGCTAAATGAGAAATACGGATCTTACCTAAATGCTAATTGCTAGAAAGCTTTGCGTGTTTCCTTTTAGAATTTGTGTTTCTAAAAGTCAGGAAATGGGACTGGGTTGGGATCAGCAGCTCCAGTGATGGGGTACAGTGAGATACACTCAGGAACTAAGAGGAAAGAACTTATTTCAAACCTATTTTCAGTAAATTGAACATGGTAAATATTTTCTCTGAGAAATTAAACAGAATCTGCATATTAACTTTATATCATCAATCCACTGCAAAATGAAAAATCATGAACTCTACCTAGGGAAGAACTTGGCTTTGCTGAGATTGGACTCCAAGAGATCTTTTCCTACCTAAGTGATATTCTATGACTCCTGTTAAACCAGCACTGGCCAGGTGGCTGCTCCCTCCCTGCAGGAGGAAGAACAGCAGCTGTCCTGTGCCTTTGCAGCCCCTTCCTCCTGCAGGATTCAGGCTCAGCTGGTGGGGATGCTCTGCACAGAGCAGGGATCACAGACACTCTTGGGGACCCCAGGACACACTGGCACTGACCTGGAAGCATAGACAGGCAGCTGAGCACACCGCTGTTGATATTCCACCCCCAAAGAGTCTTCAGCTTCTCCAAGTTCAGAGCTTCACTGTCAACCCCTGGCAGAATGTAATATTGGATCTTAAACTAACACTGCTTTGATTACCTTACTTCCCTTTACTCCTCGCTTCAATTCCAACAGGATTTCAGTGTCTGCTCTGACAATTGAGTTGTGTGAATAATGGATTTCTGTTTGGGCACTGAACCAAAAAAAAAAAAAAAAAGAAGGAAAAAAAAGGGAAAGGAAGCAGAAACTAATGTTTAAAGTAGAACTAAGAGAGACTGGGGGAGGATTTAGAGAAAAAAATAATTTCAATGTAAGGCAAAATGTTTTTTAATCTGAACGGAATATTTTGCCCTTGGCTAACAACATCTTTTAAAACTATTTTGAATTTTTAATTTTGTTTAAGACTAGTTCATTTACCAAAAACACCCCCAAAACATTAATCATTTAATCTAAAAAATGCTGAAATACATTTTGTCTCTGAAATACTATATCCCAGTTTTACAAATAAAACTGCCAGATGGAACAAAAAATGGAACAGAAACTGGGAAACAGATGTATTTCAACCCAAACATACTTTTTCAGTGAACTTACTAACACTGAAAAACAAAAATCTTCTTATCTTCTTGGCAAGCACCAGGTTCTAGATTCCAACTGCCTAGAACCAAAGAGAAGGCACAGGAAAATAAACCAGAACTGCTGTGCTGAAGTTCCTCTGGCAGCAGTGTTTCATTCCTGAGCTGCCTCTTCGGCAGATGGTCCATAGCAGGGAGCTTCACCCCTCACAGCCGTGAGTCCTGAGAGCTGCCAGGTGTTACTCATTTATCAGCTGAGCCTGGGAAGGATGCACAGACACCCCCAGGGTGCCTCAGAGCTGCAGGTGAGGCAGGAGGTGCTGAGGATGGAGGTTTTGTGACAGGAATAGTCCTTAGGGTGCTACAGGGGAGAGTCAGCAGCATCCTGGACCCCTCTGGACTCTGCTAGTCTGGCTCAGCACCTGCATCTCCCTGGCACTACCTGAACTGTGCATAAGGAACAGAGAAATTATTCAGCACCTTTATAAATACCATCCTTAAAATGAAGACACCATTTATAACAAGTTTGGATTGTTTGCCCAAGCAAACTTACGGCATCCCTGCCCATGGCAGACAGGACTAGAAGGAGATGATCTTTAAAGTCCCTTCCAACTCAAACCATTCTCTGATTCTATTAATTTTAACTCCCACAAACCGAAGAAACCTTGACACCCAAGCTGACAGTACAGGGAGGCAAATACTCAGCAGCTTCTGAGCTGTGCTTAGATTTGTTAACCAGGAGTAGAGTAGAAGAGCCTGAATACAGCAAAATCACATGACCTTTGCATTAATCCCTGTTGTTGATCTAATAATTTTCTGATTAAAACAATTAAGCCTTTGGGTATGACTTATTTCATATATTTGATTAGTTAGATATCATGCTGTTCACTGTCTCAGAGAAATCCTCTCTGCTACTAATAGTTCTTCTGGTAGGAATCTGAGCAAGCAAAAGCAAATTAATAAATGATGACATGGGAATTCCAGTGAAATAGATTGATGACTTGTGGGTATGATTCTGAATAATAACATTTTACGACCTACTCAAGAGCACTGCTAATAGGCAAGAATTCACTTATGGCACTGTCAGAAACATTTATAAAATGCTTGGAAAATGAATTGTTACTTTTATGAGTCATACTTGTTATTTCATGAGTTTATTGTTATAGTTCTTTTACGTATGTGTTCTCAGGTTGTACTCCTTACCATAATGACTGCTTTGCACAAGCTGCACAACAGGCATTTCTAAAAACAAGGTCTGGCTCGACATTTGTTTTGTTTCAATCTCATCTCCTATGATCAATGCAGCCTAAAACAGATAAGGGAAAATAACAATAAAACGGGTGCCCAAATTCCTCCATCAGACTGAACCCAATGTGTTTATACATTTTGTAGCACCTAAATCAAACAACTGTGAAATTACCTCTGAAGGACAAGTACTCCTGTCTGGACTGACGTTCTACCTGCTGACCCTGAGCCAAGCCCTGCTGTCTGAATGTCCCCTGACTCACCACACTCAAAGTGCTTGTACCACTTACAAAGACAAAAGAAGCAAAAGATGATTGTGGTCACCCTCTTCAAAAAATGAAACACGCTTTGGCTACTGCACAACTGCATTTGAAAATGAAAAAAGTTTTGACCATGTTAATGTTTGGTGAACTGGAAACTTTTCAGAGAGTTCCTTTCATCTGGTCAATGCACAATAATGTTTGTCAGTGCTGATCAAGACTGCCCAAAATCAAATAATCAAATGTCAGACACTTGCAGCTATCTGCCCAAGAACACATTACTAACAGGCAATTATTCAATTCCTTGTTGAACAACCAAAAACAACCACCCTCAGAAAAATCACAAATAATTCCTGAGACGTTTGCAAATATAATAAAAGAGCTAATTCTTTCATCTGAATTATAGATCAATGTAGCCAATGATACACACAGTCCAATTTTTAGTACAACTATCAATTTTCCTATACTGTTCGTTTGGCTTCACAGACTTTCCCAAATATATCCATTGACCTTCATCAGCTAAATAAAAGACATCATCACAAAAAATTTTATTTAGAAGAAGCATACAAAAGAACTCTTTCTCTATTCTATGCATTACTTGACATTGTGTTTCTACACAGTATTTAATTTAATTTGACTTATTAAACTACTGCCTTTTGTTGATATAGAAGAGAAGCACTCAAGGGATATGGACCAGACACTAAGAGTATCTAGCACATGTTCAGTAACTTATTAATAGAGATTAGAGACACTCCTAGGTAGGAGCAGACACCTAATAATGACAAAGTAATGAGATTACTATTGTCTTCTCATTACTCCTCATCCGTGCTAAAGTACTGCAAATCACAAATTACAGACTCCAGCTACTACATAAAACCCTGCTGTCCATAGTATGTGCTCTGTGGAACCACTTCACTATTACAAATTAATCTATTCAAGCAGCAAAAAGCCATTTCTGTACCTCTAGGCTGAGCACAAGTGTTACATCATTGAACTTCATGCAAGCCTTTACACAGAAATGTTGTTTTGACCAGGAAGCCTTCAGAGAAACACCACAAATCAGAGCTTGACCAAGCTGTGACTTGCTCCCAAGCTGCCCAAGCTCCAGCTCAGGCGAGCAGCAGTTTGTTACCTGGGCCAGTGTGACAATCTCACCAGAAATGATGGCTCTTTTAACATGGAAAGAAAGGACACTACAAGGGATTCAAAGGTGAGGCTTCAGTTGGTGAAAGAGGTTCTTTAGCCCCTGCTCCCCCTCATCTCTCTCATGGCATGGGCTGGCACCATGGACAGTACATGGGAGAAGGAAAATGTGGTCACCAAAAGGTCCTTTTTGGCAAGTGAAAAAACAGACTCCAGATGGAAAAGGCCTCCTGTGTCTGAACCAGGGAGAACCCAGCGTTACACAGACAAGCAGAGGTGGCAAAGGACACAGGTTCAGCCACTGAGGATGGAGAAAGGAGGAAAGGACAAGAAGCCTGATGGCAAACTCTTCTGCAGCACAGCTGACACCACAGAAGCTGCTCGTGAAGAGAACACACTGCAGCAACAGGAGAAGAGCACTAGCACCACATCATAAAGTCTGGCATTTACATGAAAATGAAGGCATCTTGCTGGCAGGGATACAGAAACAACCCAAAGTACCCTAATCAACACACTCCAGGCCCAAATGAACTGTTAAGATGATGATATACTGGACTTGGCATTTAACAGAGTCCAAAAAAATTCTTTTTTTCATCCCTTTAGGCATTCAGTAGGAATATTGAGCAATAATGCCAAGCATGGATGACAGAATGACTGGATAAATCACTGGAGTTTAGAGCTGAATTCTACAAAACAGGCTAAAGTAAATGAAAATAGCAGCACACAATGCAGCTTTCAGCAGGACCATTGCTTGCACAGAATACTGAGCATGTGTACAATGTTGGGCATGGACACAGGCCTCATGCTATTTAAATGACACATCTCAGTTTAACTTAACTCCCTTCTGACCTCCTACTGCCAACTAACCAGCTACTCCACATTCAACACATTAAGCAAAGCTGACACTTACTCCAACTTTTATCCAAAAAAAGACTACTTTTTGTAAAGGAAATACAGGTAAGAGAACATAACAGAAGGAAATAAATAAGGCTATGAACAAAGTAACTACATTAGTGAATTGAGAGAAGAAGAAACAATTTGACTCTTTCCAACTTTAACTGTAAGGACACTTCCAGACCTCTCATACTCAATCGAGACTTCAGAAAGTCTTCAGAGTAGCATTAAGCAGTGATTCTAACCTGTCTGGTATCCTGGATATTTCCTGGTGAAACATTCTCAGTTTTAAGTGGACACTGATCACATCCAGTAACAATGTTTGCCTCAGGCTGGTGGGGTGGGAAGAGAATCCCACCACCACATATTTTTACTAGAACATGCACAGAATAATTGAAATGAAGAATGAATGCAAGACTTCCTATACTTGTTGAACAACTGAATGAAAAAGAGACACTTCAAAGGCCTGGAAGGATCACAGCCACAGAGAACAGTTTGATCAGAGATCAGTGAGCATCTGCCATGGAACACGCTTTGTGTCCCCAGCACGAGCTGGGGCACAGAGATGGATGCTGCCACAGCTTCAACAGTGTGAAGTACCTGTTGCTCCTCAGCAATCCTCCATCTGCACTCATCCTGCTGGCCTGGACCTGCAGTAATCATCACACATCAGCAGAGACCACTCAGGCAAAATTCAGAGCGAGCTCTTTGCTCTCCTTGACATTCTGGCTGTGTCATTTTGTAAAAGTTGAAGATTTCTTTTTTCTTCCCATATTCTCACAAACAAGAAAACCATACAGATTTAAATATATTTCAAAAGAATCAATGTTCTTCAGACAAAGCAGCCAGGTCCTAGTGCCTCATAAACAACCCACTATATTAACCACTTACCGATTAACCACTTGTTACCACCCTAAAACTGTTTCCTATGATTGGTCTCACCACCACTAAAAGAGGAATTCTTCATTTCAAATACAATATCAGGCTCTAAAGTTGCACAGTTTTGCCAGTTTTGAGATGATAGCACGGTCTTGCTGTGACTAAGGACTGCAAAATTGTGCTCCATGTAATTGAATCTAAAGATCTGACAACAGTGACCTTATCAAGAAATGAAACTTTTGGCTGAGGTTCAAACCATACACAAGAAATAACATCTTGCTGGCTGTTTGTAAACGTCACATAAAAATGTACTTATTCATTATTAGCAACCTGTACACTGAACACCCTGCAGGTCTCAAACTGCTGCCAAGGGAAGGATTACTCAGTACAATCGTTTCATTTACATCTCAGTCCTGTATTAATTTTGGCAGCACAACCGAGCATCCCTGCTTGTGACTGTAACAGTGTTATCCCAATGAGAAAATTATTCAGACCACAGGCTAAAACCTGAGGATAGAAGTAGTTCTGGGAGCTGGATTGATATTCTGAATGCCCATAGAGCTGCTGACCTCAGTGAGAGCCCTGATTTAGTACAAATATCCAACTTTTGTGGGATATTAAAGTAAAGCCAGCAACACAGAACCTGCACTGGAGAGCCATCCTCTTTTGGATAAAATAGAACAGAGGGCTCCAGGCAAAATCCTGGGTTCTACCAGCCCCAGGCTTTAAGAAGCAAAACAGTCAACTCAAAAATCTGAAAGTTCCATAAAAAATTCAGTAAGGAGCCATTGTACATAAGCACCAATTGCTCTGCAACAAAATGTCATCTTAGGAGGCACAAAAAACCACAGGGCTTTTAGAACAGAGCCCAGCTCACCTTTCCTGCTCTTGCAGACAGCCTTCAGGACACGGTGACCAGGCCCACACTTCCCTCGGTCGGTCACACAGGTCCCCTCTGACACCTCCCACTCGTGACACCGCGCGTCTTCACAAGGAATGGACTCCACCAAATGAGGACAACCTGCCAGGGTGCCCACAGGATCCACCACCACCTGCCTCTGTCTCATCCTAAAGCCTGGAAAAAGCAGAGCAGGATTAACTAGACAACAGAAAAAACAGTCATGCAATAATCTAGTAACGAGAGGACTATATGGGGCATCTGGAGCTGGGGGATTTAAAGACAAACAAGTGAACAATATTTACAAACTGGGTTGATTGGGACAGCACTGTAGGTGCCCAGGCATGCAAAATCTAACAGTGTGCAAAGAATTCCAGCAACTCACATTTTTCACATTTCTTTTTCCCTTTCATCAACATTAAATAGAAATACACATGTCAGGATACAGAAATTTACCAGCAATGCATACATGAATGTTATAAAAGCATTAAGATAAAAAGAGAGGAACAGTTAAGGAACTGAAAATATAAATGACATCTATATTCTGCCTGGAAATCCACTAACTAAAGGATCTGTTTTGAGACACAGCTGAATAGTTTACTAAGAAATTAGTATTCTGTTTTATGAAAGCATAAGGTTTTCTGATACATAATACATATCAGACTTCTTTGAAATGGCATCCTATTAAACTGAAGATTCAAATGTAAAGTGGAAGGAAAAGGTTACAGAAATAATCATAGAATTGATTACACAATCTACCTCCTCCTGAATAAGACCAAAAGTCATGTTGCTATATACAATGCAGAACTAATACACAAGTATCTTTCAGCAAGTTCTGTTAGGTAAATGACACAGAATTCTAAGAAAAAAGCAAAAAGAATACATGTGGGTTTTTCCTCTGACAGTCTCAGAGCAGGGGCAAATATACAGCATTAGTAGAGGCCACATGGAAATGCTTTGGTCATGAAACAGAAAAGAAAATTAAAAATAAAACATCCCAGAGAATGTAACAGACCAAACTCCCACAGTTCTCAAATGAGCAAAATGAAATTATTGAAAACAATTTAAACATTAAATGCTTTTACAAATATTATTATTTTCTATTGTTTTTCTTTTTGTTTGAAAATTTTTCACCAGTTGGAATCATTTCACATACTCAAGCAGTTTTCAGAAGAGAATAATTTCTTAATTTCTAAACAATAATATCCATTCCCTGATGTGCACTCCAAGAACCATCTTAGCAACTTAGAGCCTTAGGAAAGGCTCTGTGAGGAGTCTCAGCTTGTCACAGCAACAATCGTGTACAGCTTTCAATTAAAATCCAGGGGAGGTTGAATTACATTTGCACATCCTTCTTCCAGGAATTGAAACCAAACCCACAACAATGAGAACAACCTCTTGGGTCCACCTGAGTCCAGATTTCAGGGCCGTGGGAAGCACATCCTTCCTGCTACACTGCCCTGGAAACCAGGCATGCAGCAGGACTCCCAGGGGGATCAGAGAGGGGCAGCCTGGCAGCTGCCAGCCCAAGAGATCATCCTGCACAACTTCAGTGCAGGACAAAAGGAGCTGAATCAGCTTGGAAAACCTTACTCTTTCTTCTCACATGAATTATGGCAAAAAGCTTTTAAAGGTCAGATTCCACTACACACATCCAAGAGCTTCATCCTGTGTTAGATTAACTTTTTTAAAAAACACATTAGGCTGCCAGTGTGCAATGTGACACCTCTGCTTTTGCAGTCTTTCTGCAGTTTTGCATTCCCTGCTCACCTCTCCCTCCGTGGTGGTGCTGGCAGCTCTCGGGCAGGCAGGGACCCCACGGTGACCACGGGGACACAGCACACTCAGCCAGGCACGGCAGGTGACACAGCTGGGAGCTGGCAGGGGCAGGACCCTGGCAAAGCTTCCCATCCACTGGTCTGGCAACTAATGAAAAAAAAAAAGGAAAAAAGAAAATCAGGGCTGTAAGTCTGTCCTGCTGGTCTTAGTTTTCCAGAATGCACCAAAATCCAGTGATTTTTCAGGGTCTTATCTCCCAGGGGAAAAAGTTAATCCTGCGTTCAGAAAGGCACTTAAGAGTTTTATCTAAATCACCCATATTCAGCAAGCCAGTTGAGACTATGCTTAGTGGTAATCAGGAGCTTTAAAACTAGATTGAGTGCTGATGTTCAGCAGAGCTGGAGTAACAAACCAGGATCTTATCCCCACATTTATGGCCAAGGAGACCTCTTTAGACAGGGCCAAAGAGAAAGATACCTAAGCAGGGAATTCAAAAAGCTCCCACTGCAACTGGGAGCCAGGCAGAGGCAGGTGAGTAAAACACAAGCACAGGGGACTCTCCCCATTCCCATGCCCTTCAGGGCACTGCCATCTCTGCATTATGGATGCAGTGTCCAGATTTGGAATTTTCTTCACTGACTTCCAATAAACCTGAGCAGAGCTCTTGGATTCTTCTACACAGACACAAGCATGAAGCCTCTTTCCTGCCTGGGAGGAGAGACATTTACCTGAGCTGCCTGCACCCATGGATCTCCAATCCTCTTTATCCCGGAAATAAGCCAATCCCAAACTCTGCCAAGCTCCAGTTTAGTTGATACTGACAAAGGATTTGGAAAGTTGACTCTCTTTGTATTTTCATTTATTATAAGAGATTTCTAGATTCAATTAACTTCTCTCACCTTTTTATTTGGGGCAGAGAGAGGAAGGAAAAGTAAGGGAAAGAAAGACTCTTAAATCTGTCCTCTGAGTCATTATATGATATTGCATTTCAATTACATTATGGGCTGAATTTGGCTGTCTCTTTAGATAAATCAATATCAAAGCAGTCTTTCAAAAGGCAAAGGCTTGTTTGAGTTTACTTTGCCATGGCATTACCAAGACTTCATTAATTTTTATAGCCACTGAGTTTGTTTTATCCTCATTTTTACTTTTCATGTCTGTTTTTCTTTGCTTCCATGCATGGAATTGATTTTTAAAGAATTTGTAAAAACAAGCTCAGTATATGCGTAATCTTTCTTTTTTCTGATATTACACCATTTTCTTTAAAATTAATCATTTGAACAAAAACATTTTTTTTTTTTTAGACACAAGAATTTAGCATTCAAAATCTCAAACTCTGATTTGCACGTCCTGAAGCCGAGTTTGTCAGTCTGAAGTGATTCAGACCAATATCAGCGCTTATGGTTCCAACTCATCAGAATAATAGGATTAAACAACAGTGTGATTTAATTCTAAGTGGAAAGATAATACATTGGTTAAAAAGACCATTTTCTGAATGTTTTCTGAGACCCTGTAAGGCCTTTGACATGTTCATTTAAAGATTAGAACAAGGTGGCATAAATCCAATTCATCTGAATGCTCACATGAAGAGACCTTTTCTAGAAGCCTTGCAAGTGAAGTGACAGACAAAATGAGATAAATATTAGAGTTTTAAGGATAAGAGTATTTATTTTACCAAGAAGTCTCATGCATGGTTTAACCTGCCTCTCAGCATCAAGCTTTGCAAAACTGTATCAGTTTTCTGGAAATTCACTTGGAGAAATGAAAGGAAATAAAACTGAGTACAAATGGTCAACCCAAGGAATAAAGTCCAGTCCTGCTTTGCTTTAACTCAAGGTGTCATTCCCAGGAATGGCTCTTCCCTCCTCACAGATTTGTGGGTTTCTACACTGAAAATGTTTCTGTACTGAATTTAACTATTTAAATTTGGAAGTCTAGATACAGCTGGATGGTTCTCCTTCCTTGAAAATCAACCAGTGCACCCAACACAATTTAAAATTGATTTGGGATAAAAAAATCAAGAAAAATTGATTACAAAAAGTCAAAGGTGCTACCACCCAACCACCCATCCCACATTCATGGATGTGAATGTGGGACACCCTGCCAAGCACCCTCCTGCTCCTCTTCCTCCCTTGGGATGATGCCTTATTTAATTCTACCACTGGAAGCTCTTTTTCACCTAGATCCTATTTGGCACTGGAATAAGGCTGCTTGTTTGCTCACTTCCTTACGTTCCATAAAAGGTAAATCAGAAAATACCATTCTGATCAAATATCCAATACCCTCCAAGTCTGTGCCAGCTTATACTCCTCACTCTACACTGACTGCAGTCCTCCAGTCAGTCTTCAGGAATAAGACCAGAACAAAAAACCCAAGCTGTCATGATAAATACATATACAATACCATCATTTTTCCAACACTTGGCAGGTATAGAGAGACAGTTACCACCCAGGATGACAGGATGAACCAGTAGGGTCTTCTTTAAAACAGAATTTTATTCCTTCTTCAGCCATTTGATTACAAACTCTGATTTCCATCTGGTTTATTTCAAAGCTTGATGTGATCTTCTACTGTCATTCTTTTATACTCTAACAAATTTTTTTTTTATTTTTTTTATTATAAAGGAATGATAAGGGTGGATTTTTCTGTGAATCTTTTAAATGCCAAAATTCTCACACACTGCAGCCTCCAAATGGCACAGGTAGCCTGGCTGGGGATGTCCTACACAGGAAAAAATCCCTGACATTATGCCTATGATAAATTAACAGAGCTGCCAGGAATGTCTTTAGGAATGGGCCAGCCTTCTGATTTTGCTCAATATTTGACTCTGTAGTGGCATTTTCCTGCATTCATACAGAAAAAGCGGGTTTTGTGTAATTATTTTCCTTGGAACAACATTAGCCACGTTTTTGGAGGAAGGTGGAAGGCAGAAGCCAGGAAAGGAAAGAGTGGGAGGGGGAGGAAACATCTCTGATTCAAGCAGCAGCTTATTTATGACGCTTGTTTGTACCTTTTAAAATCCCGTGTTCTTCCCAATCCATAGAATAAACTTGAAAAAGCAATCAAGTACTAATCTGGGAGCCTCTGAAACATGGCACATTTCTATAGCTGTTATATTGAATCTATCCTTTATAAATGCAACTGCAGCTGTTCCCAGTGCCAGTGTCTTGCCTCAAGTTTGAATTTTACTATTTGCTGTTATTTTCTGGTTATTGCTACCAGCAGGAGATAATAAATTGCATTCTAAAGTGTCTTGTTTCCCTATGTATTTTTACTGAGGTAATGATTTGGAGGAAGAGTGGAAGAGGAAATCAGCTCTGATATGATTATTTCCATAATGTAATTTTAAGCCAATAAATAAATTATCTTTGAATAGAGTCATGTGGGCAGATACTTGCAGGCACACATACCCACACTATGTTAAAGGCAATGCTGACCAAACAGAAGCAGAAATGCACAGGATGGCATCTTGCTTGCAGGGGGTCCTGTCAAACATGGTTTTTCAACTCCTCAGGAGGTAAATAACACTTTTTTCCTGGACTTTAACCACATTTCCCTTTTACAATGAAAACTCAGGTATTTTTGTTACTAAAAACAAGAGGAGACTTTTCTAAATATATCTGGAATATACAAAGATTATCAGGTCTGCCTCTCACATATTTTAGGTATTACTCAATTCTCAAGGAAATAAATCCAAATGTTTACCATATGGCAAAACTAATCCAAATTAAAGATTCCCAGGATACAAGGCAGGTACAAGAAAGGGATGGCATATCCTTGTGAAAGCTCTTACTGCCTTTGCTGGGACTTATAAACCAAAGACACTTGGATCAATACAAAGGGAAATTACTTGAGAAAACCACCAAGGAGTGAGTTATGTTATAAAAATACCTTCATGTGTAAAACACAATAGGGGTAAACCCAGCACAACATTTGCAAGTAATTTCTCTAACCTGAAAGACATTTTTATAGCAAAAACAAAACACTGCACAAGGGAAAAGTGGGGAATGCAAGCCGACCAGCCTGGAAATGGCACCAACCCCAGCCCCTTGCACTCCTCCACTGGGCCTAATACACCCTATGTCTGATGGAAAGGGTTCCTTTATGCTTTGAAGGAAAATCAATTAGTTTTGAAGCCACTAACCACAAGGTTGGAGGCCTATTTTCAATTAAAATCCATTTAATAGACAAGGAACAACGTATGAATAGAAGGCTAATCACAGCATGAAAGAGGGTTAATAGTGGATTGCCAAAAGCAACAATGGCTTAATGCATGTCAGAACAATAAAAATCCTCACAATTTTATTAAAGTGACACAGACAAAAAGTATCCCTGTGTCCTCCCTCTGCTGCTCAACAGGACTGTGATCTCAGCTGGGATACTGCATTGTTTTGCTACAGCAGAACTTGTGGAGATTAACAGACACTACATATCTGGCAAAAATTCAGAGTGAGCACGGGGCTCCCCACCAGCAGCCACATGACTGAGCAGATCAGAGGTGACAATTCATTAAGAGTGTCCGGGAAAAACAGCAGAGGCAACAGGGATGCTGGGATGGCAGCAAAGGCAATGATGGGAAGGAAAAAAGGATTCTGCAGGGTATTTGAGCCTTTTGGCTGTTATTCAGAAAAGGCTGAAAATCGCTGGAGCAGACCACCAGAGAGGGTGAGAGAAGAAACAATGAAAACAGGGAAGAAAACCTATGAAACAGGGAAGAAAATCCATGAAAACTTCATGAAAGCCTTGTAAGAGTGGGAGCTTTGCCCAGTGCTGAGTTCAGCATTCATTCCACAGGAAGGAGAAACCCCTTCTGTGACTGGCACCACAAAAGCACCTCTGGGGATGTGCCTGGGACACCGGGATGTGGCACAGGTGGCCCAAAGCTGCGCTGGTGACACAGCCAGCACGAATCCTGGGAGCAGCCAGGCTGGCCTTGGCACACAAACTTCATTTATCTCCAGTGTCTCCTGCTCCAGACACCTCTGGCTTCCTTCTCTCTCCCCAGTGTCCCAGTTTGTGGCGTAGCCTCGTGCACACAAATCTTTTTAATTTTTTATCTCGCTCCATATTATTGTCTGAACACAATGCAGCTCCCCAGCCTCAGAACAGCAGCAGGACAAAATTACACAGAACAAACCATCACTGTCTGGAAGGGAATGAATCCAGTTCCAGTGGCAGGAAATAATTATAAAAACACAGATGCAATTAAAATGTTAGCTTTCAAAGATAAAAGCCTGGACTAAAACCTTGCATCTCACGTGAACTAACTGGGCAACATATTATTTGCTGCATACCACAGCCAGCTAAACAAATTCAAGCATTTATAAAGTGATAACTATTCAGGGTCATAACAAATAGCTTATTGACAAAAAAAGGCCTATTATTTATAAGGCATCTCTTAAAAGGCTCATTTTTTTCACTGTCAAAGTATTTTTAAACATTACTCACTTTTAGCTTAATTAGTTTTAAGATATGAAATAACTAAAAGTATTACACCTCTGAAAGACGTTAGGGAGAGTGGTTTTTTTTCCTTAATGGACTCAAACTCAATTTTTTGAAATGCACATTTAAACACCACTGTCAAGCACTACAACAATCTGAATAAAATCATTTCCTCTCCTGCTTCTACAGGGTTTCCCCTGAAGAAGCCAGCTGTTACATATTTATTTTTCCATTATGTGAGTCATATCTCATAAATCTGCTCAGCATTTGGTGAGCTTACAGATCAATAACTTGGCATCCTAGCAATAAAAATCTGATACAGACTTCTCTGAATATATTTCACACTTCAGAGGGGTATTTCTCATCTTTTCAAGCCAATACAGCCATCCCAGTGATAAATAACTAGTTTGGGATGAGTGGGATCCTTGGGGGGCAGAGGTTCCACCTGAGAATCTGGTTTCTAGCTGATTCAGGTCAGCTAAGCCCCAGGCTGGATGTTCCTGTTGCTGCACCAGAAGCAGCTCAACAAAGCTTTTTTCACACCACTGCTGACCATTATTTCTCTCCCTCCTACAGTCCTAGTCAAGTTTTCTCATTACTAATATATTCTAACCTATTCCTTTTCAATTTCATAAACTAGACAAGGAAAACAGGATTTAAACATCAAAGTCCTAAAATTCTAATTTCCGTAGAGTAAATTAATCTTCTCATTCCTGCAGTTTCACCAGCATAAATTTACAAAAAAAAAAAAATAAAAAAAGTGTGCATTTAGTATAGGGCTTCCACTCCACACAGGGTTCCTGTTCACTCCAACAGTGAATAACCTGCATCAGCTCCTACAGGCAGCTTATGTTCATCAACACAGCCCTTTCCCTATAAATATGCAGGATGGCAGCAGCCATAAGCAACAAGCTGCACAACCAGCTTCCAGCTCCTCAAGAGTCAGACCTGGTGCTCCACAAGACCCCTGGCACCCAAGGGGATGGTGGCACATTCAAACTGGACTTTCCACTGGCATTGTCCTCTTCCCAAAACCACAGTTTACTGAACAGATGCCACATGCACCTGTTTGAAACACTAATCCCCCAGGAGACACACATTGGAAGGTCATGATTCAGAGCAGAACAAAGAACTTGCAGGGAAAAAAAATTTGGCACCTTCATTAGGAAACAGCATACCGAGCAAAGGAAATAAAACAGCACATTTTGGAGCTAAAAAAGACAATAGGGCAGAAAGAAAGGGATGAGAATAAATCTAGAATAACATATCTATGAAAGGACTCCTCAAATTAATCTCTGTGCAAGTCCAAAGAGGCACCAATATCTGAAAAACAAAACACAACGCCAAAATATTTCCCATGTGGGAATCAAGAAGAGTCTGAAAAATTCACTCATCAGATAAGAAAGGAACAGGCATTTTTGTCTATCAGCAGTAGGGAGAAAGTTCAATATTTTGAGGAAAACAAGAACATATAAAGGCCATAAAATAATCATTTTGAGACTCGTAGAAGTTGGAGTTAGATGAAAGTGCAGGGGACCAGTTTCAGCTTCAGACCATTTTGTGATTCTGTCAGTAAAGGGGCTTGTAAGACAAAACTACATAAGGGAATACACAGAGGGATGGATCAGAGAGTAACCATTAGACCTGAACAGGTACTTGAGGATTTTCCAAGTCCTCAGCTGTAAACAGACTAAAGGAGGTTTTGCTGCTACAGCTGGCGACACACAAGTTTATAAAAAACCAATCTGATGTAAAATGAACCAGGTGGAATTTCATCCTAAAAATAAAGCAAAAATTAGTGTAGGCTGAGAACTGCAGGGGAGTAAGTTAGGCAAGGTATTATGTCCCTAACAGGTGAGGGTTGAATGTCTCTCAGAGGAAAGAGGAATATAAAAATAATGGAGAATTCTGTAAGAAATAGTTTTGGAGGGTAACACTGAAAGCTATCAAAAAAAAAAAATGAAGGCAAACTGTGTCACATACCTGTTATTGAAATTAAAGCTGAAATAAAAATAAACATATGGAGACAAATATGATAGAGAAACTCATTAAGCAAAAAAAATGTAAGCAAAACTTTAGAACCTTGTACAGGCATAAGAATTTTACGTGAATTTTCAGATGCAACAACAAAGATTAAAAAGACAGGAACCTGCAATGACTTCTGGAAAGCAGATAATAAGGGATACATTAGACAAATTTACTATGCTGAGTAAATAATAAAGAGGATTCAAGGAATCAAAGCGTTATTTCACAAAGGTCTTTTCAGTCCTATAATTAAAACTTAAGCAGACAGGCTTCAAAAACACTAAGAAAATTCTGAAAGCACAATATGAATCGGATCTCATTCAAACAAGCAAAAAAAGAAAAATGCCAAGATCTAAAAGGCACAAGTTTTTTGAAAGAATGACAGGGCAGGTAGACTCCTAGTTAGAAAACTACAGAAAATATGGAAATAGCAGCAATCCCAGTCACTAGAGACAGCAGGTAACTATTTCAGAGAAGAGAGGAAATACTTCTGGAGTATTTTATAAAGACTGCTATCTCCCAGGCTACTGAGAAAAAGATACAGTTTCCAGATAAATCCAAAAAGCAGAATTAATTAGGAAACAGAAGGATACTCCTTGGTCTTCAGAAAATAAAGTAAAAAAAAAATCCTGAGGTAGAAAATTAAATCTAGGAACTACATATGTTTATTAACAGTTTGAACATAAATACAGACACCAGTCCCAGATTCTAAGAGGAATTTTCATTCCCATACCACTGGAATAATTTACTGAGATTGAGAGTTGTACTGCCAAACAAGGAAAGGTTCATAAACAGATTGTTGCATAATATTCTTTCCTACCAGATGTCTTTTTTGTTGGTATACTGGGGATTGCTAGTTAGTGATATTCACCCAGATCAATTCAAATTTATTATGGAAAAATACATTTCAGATAAATTCCATAAAAACCCCAAAAATCTTATCTCTTTTTGTAAGCCCACTTACAGAAGAGAAGCAAGCATGTGTGTCCTATGGCAGCAGTGTCTGACTTTGAAAATACATTAATGATGTACATTCCTACTCTGCTTAAAAGAGTTTTCATATGAATGAACAGATTTACTTTAATAAAGAGGTACAAAGAAGGGTAGTCACCACTAGTCCTATAGTTTGTTCCAGAAATAGGATTCCAGGCACAGGGATCAAGGAATATCCAGAGCTGAAGGGCAGAAAGGGCTGTACCACAAGTAGCTCACTTGCATAGTCTGTGCTACTTTTTGTGCAAAATGTGTCTCCTTTTTAAAAGCAACATCATTTCAAACATGGAGATTTGCCACTTCCATCTCTGGAATTACTAGATTACTGCCTCTTGGTGAAAATTAAGCATTATAAATTTAAACATGTTAAAATTCAGTGAGATACTTAAAACCAGCAGGATCTGTAGAAAGGTAATCATGTTAAAATTCAGCCTAAATTAACAAAAGCCTCCCAGGTGAGGAGGGATGTGGACTCCTTGGACAGAACAGGCAGCATTACAAGCAGTACAGTCTCTTCACAGACCTCTGAACTACACATCACTTTACACATTTACCAATGTAAATTTAGCTGTAACAGCCTCAGAATGCAGAAATATTACCAAGTACTTCAAAGACTGCAATATCTTTTCCCTCCAAATACTCATATTAATAGTATGAACATCCTCCTCAAGGCTTAGAAAACATATAACTTCACTTGGAACAAGACAGGGATTTCTTAGGTCACCTCTTGGAGAAGAAAAATATGAAATCTTATCAATGCATTTCTTAAAGTAATACCTGAGTGACAGTTTTCCATTTTCAGTATCTTCAAGTTGGAACCTTATAATCAAAATACAGAAAGATTTCAGCAGACTTAACCTTCTGAACAACTGATATATAGAGGCTCAAGGAAACAGGTGCTCCCTTTCCAAACACACATTTTAATAAAAGAAGACATGGAAGGGAAGACTAGGCAAATAAAAAGTGGGAGAGACATCCTTGGGAGATAAAAGAGCTTTGAGCAGTATGTATAAACACATCACAGATGGTACCTGTCTCCAACTAGGATTCAACATATTTTATCCCAGAATGCTGCTGGAGAGACCATGGGACAAAATCTTCTTTCACATATGTCATTGGGCCCAGGTCCAAATTCTCTTTGTAAGTAACCAGAAGAATAACAACTGTGATGGATGGTAATATCCCATTAGACTTGCTTGTTTGATTCCTGAATGATCCCTTCAAGGACACTCAAGAGGTGAAGAAAGAAAAATTACTGTGCTTTGGATGGTAGCAATTAGACACTATATTTGCTTATACATAGAGGATTAATTTCCTCATCTTCTCCTCATAGCTGAAAAAATGGTACGGTAAAAGATGAGATAGTGATAAATAAAAGTATTCTGCCAGTTCTGATTGCCAAAAGAAAAAAGCCAAAAAAGGTGTAATTCCTTTTTTATTCAAAGAACAAAAATTTGTCAGCTAGTAAATGAGACAGACTGAGTATTACTGGATGAGGAGGGATAAGAGGGAAGGCTTTCCCTTTTTCCATTTGCACGTAACTGTGCTGACAGTAGATGGGATTTTCACTTTCCAAGCACTACTGTACATCTGCACTACTGCTTTGAAATTACAGTAACTGTTTATACCTTGTACAATTGCTCTGCACATCTGGGTTTTTCCACTTGACTCTATGGATTTTTTTTTGTAGAGGTTAGAAGTGTAAATACAAGGAAGAGGTGTTCCAGATTTTGTGGGTTTTTTTCAGTTGAGGAGAGGGCTTGCAACTTTGAAGCTGAACTGAACTTTGAGCAAGGGAAAAAGCTGCAGGTAGGTCACACACTGGATATGTAGCACAATTCTGGTCATGAGATACATAAATGCTCAAGGAATTCAGAGGCACTCCTCTATCTTCCTGAGAAATTCACAATTCTTACCCAGAATAAAGTGTGAATGAAGTCAGTTCAAGCTCTCTGCTCACCCACCTGCCTTGCAGTGGCTGCAAGGAACACAGGAGTGCTCAGAAGGATGATGAAAGTCAGTAAATGCCACACACCTTTTATCAACAGCACTTTTCTAACTCTGAAAGTCCCCTGCATCACACACTTGTGTGAAACAATGGAGAGGGGTTGTGCTGGGAGAGCAAAAGAGCACCAGATGTCAGCGGGAGGCGAATCAGCCACTGTGCATGGACTGAATAGAGATTAAAACAGGTCTGGCTGTCTATACCCTCAGAGTCTGTGAGAGATGCTGGGACACACACTGGGCACCCAGGAAACACTTGCTTCTCCTCTGTAAGTAAATAAATCTAAGATACAATATTGTGTTATTATCTTACATCTCTGCTCAAAAACACATTCTGCAAGAGCACCACATTGAGTAAATAAAACAGCCTATGATGAATTATTCATTATAAATCTGTAACTACTTATTATTCTTCTAAAGGAAATATAATTCACTTCCAGAGTCCAAAACTCGTCTGTCTGCTCAGAAGTTGTGACAATATTATTTTTGCTTTCCCCTTCAAATCACAAGAAAGATTGTGTATCAACCTGAAGCAGAGGCTAAAGCCATATCCGGAATGGTGTGTGACAACCTGTTTTATATTCTAAACTAAGACTACACTACAGATAAGTGCATTCAGCTACCAGGGGGCTGGGTTTCCTGATATATGACAGAGGAAGAAAAGTCAACTCCAAGCATAATTTAGTTCCTTCATCCTTTGTAACTCTCCCAATAAGTGAACAACAGAACAGCAATTCATCCCAGGAGGTTGTGGCTCCTGGCAGCTCCTCAGGGCCTCCTCTGGTGCCCAGCAGCACCTCCCTGTGTGAGCATGGATGCAAGGAGGGCATCAGCAAGCCAAAGGCTACCAATGACTCCATGTTATCTACTCCCTTCTTCCTGTTTCTCCTGCTCAGATCCACTCAGGCCAGGAGTTCAGAGGGACCCTCCACACGCACCCTCCTTCGGCCGGTGTGTCCCCAGCTCCACGACGATCTGGGCACAGTAGACCACTCGGGTTTGGATCCCACCTCCACAGAGCCCTGCCTGCTTCTGCTGCTGAGGGTCCTGCTGGTCCAGGAGCAGAGACACTTGGCAAGCTTTCCATTCAGAGGTCCTCCAGGCAAACCTTTGGGAATAGACAGAGAACACGTAAAATGAGTTTTTGAAAGACTACAGGTAAGGGAGAGGTACGTTATTAGATGACAAAATACAATTGGTTTAATCTTTATAGCAGCACTTTCCTATCCAAAACGGGGAATGTTTGGAAACATTTTAAATGTTAAATTTGCATAGGTTAAGTAAAGTGCTATTTGTCTAGAGCACTTGTGTAAAACTTTTGACAGAGCACCAATCTCCAAAGCGTTCTGAAGCACTAAATCACCCTGACAGCACCTTTGAGCACAGTGTAAAAAATGAGTGAAGATTAAGAGGTTTGATTAAGTGTGAACAGCAGTTTTCAAACATGTGTCTCGCAGCACTAAACTACCCTTCTCTGCCAAGAGCTGAACACCTCTCTCTGAAATGCCCCTAGCACCTGAAATCCTGCATACTTGATGGAGCTCCAAGCACTCGCAGCTCTTCCACAGGGGGCACCTCTCCAAGTGCCCAAGGTCCTGACAGTTCCTTCAAGGGATTGGCTAAAGCATCTCAGTTAATTCCATTTTCCACAAGTTGTGATACACACCAAGCTTGAGACAAAAAATACTTTCATTCTATGTTCCATTCACACCTAATAAAGAGCATTAAAGGTTTTCAAGGAATTATAATGTTTTAGGACACAGGTAGGTGAATGTACAGACAACAGTTGTTGGTGTGTACCAGCTTAAATTCCAGGAAGAGCTTACTAAAACCACAGCGAAAACAGCAGTGTATATCCATGGAAAGCAGAATTTATTTCCCCATCATGACTGAAAATGTAGAGTATATTTCTAACACAAATGTTTCCACAGGCAGAGTTCACTTTGATTCACAGGCCACAGTCTGAGGGGAGTAAATAAGAGCCCAAAGTCTTCCCGAGCTTCCCAAACACAAATCTTAGGCAATACTGTTTTTATAACCAATCTGTTCACACTTGCGCTGCTTTATGCCTCCACTCATCCAAATTTCCTAGGTTATTTTTACCACAGAATCTTTGGGTTTTGTGTAATGTAAACTACGTAAAATAATTTCCCTCCTTTATCCTCAAGACAAATACTCTCTCCTTTAAAAGCAGATCTGCAGTTGTTACAACTACATATGTTCCTTAACTGCTGACTGATCACTGTAAACTCAAACACAGTGGGGTGTCTCTGCACAAAAAGCCTTCCACATCATAATTCTGCTTATTCTCCACAGTATCTACTCCTGACAGCTATAACAAGCAAACCTGCATCTCAAAACTATATGAAAAATAAACACACTAGTTGGAGCACACATGTTCTCTTATTTTGTGAACTTTTTTTTTTTTAATTAGCCCCAAATTTTGTAATGTATTCACAAAAAAAAGATTTGTGAATACTGCCAATTACTTGCATTTACAGATACTGTTCAGATGAGCTGTCATGCTCTCTTAAATAACTCACAGCATCCTGTGCAAATCTGGATAAACACACAGGGTTCATTACCCCCAAAGAAAATAATAAAGAGCACGCTTTTCACATGACAAGTATCAAATAACTAACTCCCACAACATATAAGTCTTTAGTTCCTTTTGGGAATTCTTAATCCCACTTCTTGGACCTGCAGTGTTAAATGCAACCATAAAGGCAATGAAAATGCTCTTCATCAAACACTGGGTGAAGAGGATTCCTCCTCCACATCCCTTCAGAACTCTGCTTTTCAGATCTACTTTTGAAATTAAAATCTTAAGTATAGAACACATGCATCTTTCCACAGCCATGGAAATAGTTGTTTTGAGGAAGTATTTCTTAAAACAAAAATTGACTAAGGTAAAACTCATTATCAATATCTGGCTTAGGAAATCAGCTGTGAACTCCAGATCCTAAAGACTCATTTCCAGGGGTGTGAGCATCTGCTTCTCCTATTCAGTGTCAGCTGCGGGAATTAACACCTATGAAAATTAGGCCATCGGTGATTAAAATTATGCAAAATAACTAAATCTGAGCTCAGAGAGATAATTAAACTTCATCAGCTCTTGAATTAAAAAGAAAAAAAAGATCCCTTTATATATTCTCCCAGAGTAACTTGTGTGAGCATGTGCAAGGACAGCCCTCCACAGCTCCAAGCCTCAGCCCTGTCTGCTCTTACCTGCACACATCCTCAGCTGTCCAGTGCTCCAAAAACAAATCCTGACCTCCAGGCATAAAAAGGGACACATTTCCACAGCCATTAACAAGCCCACCAGGAGGTCAAAGGGCTGGAGTGTTGCTACCACTCCCCAGCATAACTCCAGAGCCTTCTAGCACAGTTCACTGCACTTCCTCTCCAGTCTTTACCACTTCATACTAATGCCTTATCTTTAATTTGGGCATAATAAACCTCATTTACAAAGTGATACCATCACACCTGTATCTCAGCAATAAGCCTTTTTAACAAAAATCAAGCCTTAATACATTCCCATTTTCCATCATTTAACTTCTGAAAAGCTTTGAATTTCCAACAAAGCAAAGAGAGTTTTTGCTATATCCCCGTCTCGTAACGTAGCAACCACAACCAAAATGAATGATATGAAGACATAATCATAATTCTGGAAAATCTATCTATTCCCAGCGAACATGAAAGCAACACATCATGGATAAAAAAGATATAATACATTGTTTTAAAACTCATGACTCGGTGACAGTTATGAAACAAATAAGGGCTCAATATCTTTCCGATTTATAGTAACCTCCTGGTCTCTTTAGTCTATAGGACTTATGCTCTTAGTGTTTACACAAGTTTTATACCTGTATATACCCATCCACTTTAATTGAACTATCCCAAATTTATATGACAATAAAAGAAAGCAGAATCACCTCCTACGTGTTTAAGCTTTTTAAGCACTTAATCCTTTCAGAACAAATAACCAAAGGGAAAACAAAGCGCAAAGCTCTAGAGTCTTACACACAGTTAAAGTGTTTTATTTTCTTGCATTTAGACTATTGATTATAGATGTTATTGTAAAGTTCAGTCATAAAATTAAAAGCCCTTCCCATTTAATAGCAAATTTACACCTGTGCTACCTACCTGTGATGGGACCTTTAACTTGTAGCTTTACCATGGGCATAGACGTTATATTTAACTGAGCAGTTCTGAGGCTCAAAGTATTTTTGTCATCTCTGGATCCTTTTAGGAGACTGGAATATAACTTCACCCACCTCTCTCTGTGGAGTACAACTCTTCAAGTGCTACCTCTTAAGCTGCTACTATTTTATGTCAGTGAATGAAGCCCACATTATGTACATTCACGCAGTCATGGGGTGCTCTCTGCCCCTGCATTAAAAAACAGCCTCTAGAAAATCATAAAATCACAGATTTGTTTGGGCTGGAAGAGACCTGGAAGATCATCTCATTTCAACCCCCTGCCAAGGGCACAGACACCTCTCACTATCCCAAGTTGCTCCAAGCCCTGTCCAACCTGGCCTTGGACACTTCTAGGGTTGGAGCAGCCACAACTTTGCTGGGTGAGCTCTGCCATCAACTGACCACCCTTACAATGAAGAATTTCTTCCTAATATTCTTCTAAATATAATATTAATTTCTTCCTAATCCCATTCCTTTTGCTCAGTAACTTGTTCTGGTCTATGTCCTAGCCCACTTTCTTTGCTGTGGCCGAAGCATGCTTTGTAAAATTCTTGCCCTAAAACTAAAGCTAAAGGAAAGACTACTTGATTCCAAATCAACCTGAAAAAAAAGAGAAGATTTCTAGGAACTTGGAAAGTAAATAGGAGCCTCAACTTAAAGGATTTAAAAATGAATCTGATTAGGCAAACAGAACAAAAGGAATGGTTTGTGTTGAAACCAGACAAATGAAGGAGAGCCTTTTTTATTTCTGCTACTGAAGCTCCTTAAATTCATCATCTTTATTTAAGGGGTAGAAAGATCATTGTTTGGCAAGCCTCAGCAAACAACAGATGAAGTGGCATATATTTAAGGAGGAAAAAAGCATAATCATTCTAGGTATTACCCTACAAATAGAATGTGGTCAAGTAAGGAGAATAGGAGCATTTAAGGTTTCTTGTATTGTTTCACAAGGATTAACACTACATCTCTCTATGTCTGAGCTTTTTCCAGTAGCTCAGTCACCAATTCCCAAGGACCAGCACCAAATCACCAGGCTGCTAACTCAAATATGGACTAATAGCAACCTTTACCAGCTGCTGAAATCTAATAACATATATTTTTTTACTTCTGTTCATTAATACAAAATCCTGGTCCTCACAGCCTTACATCCAGTAGACACACAGCACACACTGCAATATTATGGATTTTCATTCTCGCTTGTTTCTTTATACTGAGTGAATCAATCAAAGTCTAGTAACCAGGCACTGCTGTAAAATTCTTCTGCACAGTGTGAGAAGGTCATAGCCCACCACCTGCATTTTGAGATATTACATCCCTGGAAATAACAATTAACTAAATACCAGAGTTGTACTTTTTAATATTTTCAGCTAAGTGGCTCTATTAACCTGCAAGTTTAACTCTCTTTTCTGAGCTAGCACATTAGAGTTCATCCTCACTCATGCAGATACTGCCCCGGAGGTGTTGCCTCAAGGTAGGGAGGCATAACAGGATGGGGAAGGTTTCAGAGTTCACAGGCTCAAGAAAACCAGGGCATAGCAGCAATTCACTGAAAGAACAACAGATTTTCTTCTACAAGAGAGAGAGGCACCTACAAAAATTATCAGTGGTTTGCAGGTTCTCACCTTTTGTGCTCTCCTGGCTTTACACAACCGTTTGCCCTTCAATACAGTGCAATGTCAAAAAGAGGAAGTGAGAAACCAGGGACAGACCCACGTCTGTTCCCTCCCTGATTAACTTCCAGCCAGTCTCCCCCAATCAGGTGTCACCTGCACCCACGCTCCTGTACAAAATCAGCAAGACAATGTGTTAATCTATTGTCTTTGAAATTGATGTGCACTTGGGCAGGAGCAAAAATCACTCTGTAAGAGCCTTTCCGTAGGATGTAATCAAGCAACAGAATATTTTTTTATACTTCCTCTCTTCTGCTAGCAGGGTGCATAAAAATGATTAGCATTTGATTTTGAATGAGCCCAGTGATACAGAGACACTTTTATAGGTGATGCCTTCCTAAGAAATGTATCTTACAAAGGCTTTATAGAAGGTTTTGGCAGTATCTGGCAAAATCCCCAGAAACTCCTGACTTGAGCACTGAACAGTTCTCCTATTAAACACACTCATTCACAGACGGGGAGATTTTTCTGCATGCATAGAAAATTCTATCAATCCCAAAGCATTTTACAGTCAATCTCAGAACACGCCACACGAAAAATCAAGCCATATTTTATTTTCTTTGCAAAGCACACTATCAAACTCCTCTGTTAGCCTGGCCAAGCAAAATGGCATGAGCTTGCAGACCAGAAAGGTGAGCTCCTCTCCTTCACACCACAAACCAAGCAAGCTCTTAGGGACTGCAAAGTTTTCCATTTCAAGGAACATACAGAGGGAAGCTGAGCAAAGTCCAACCTATTACCTCCGAGCAGTTCCCATCTTTCTCAAGCAAGACTGGGATTTTTTTATGGGGAGATGAAGATGAATCATTAAATCTTATGTAAAAATTAAAATTTCAAAGCCAGTAAAAGCTCAGCCATGGAGACCTGCCCAGATAATGAAACTCTCTGAAACAGTAACAGGACAAAAGCCATTTCCGAGAACAAGAGCAACTGTTTTTAAAATATGAAAATGTAAACTGTAGTGGGTGCAATTAAAATTTATTTCTACATATAACTGTAATTATTGTAATATGAATAATGAAATATAGGAATAATTAGAAGAGTATTAGTAACAATAAATAATACCAATCATCACAGCTAACAATGACCAAATCGATGATCTCTCAGACATTGAGAAAGCACCACTCACAACCCTCTCCACGCACAAACCGAGCAGGGAGGATCTGCAGGGGCTTCTTTACCTCCAAAACCTGAGGGAGAAGAAGCTGTGGCCATACCTGGGGCAGGGCTGCAGCGGTGCCTTCCCTCCTCCAGTGCACGCTTCCCTCTCCTCCAGCTGCGGGCAGGGCTCTCCGGCGCCCACGGCCACGCTGCGCACGCGGCGGCGGCGGCTGTGCAGCCCCGCGGCCACGCTGGCCCAGCCGCAGCTGCGCGAGCAGGGGCTCCACGGGGACCACTCGGACGTGGCGCAGTCCTTGGGCATCACACAGGACCTGGAGGTCACGGCAAACACGGGGTCTTGCAGGCAGAGGCTGCGGGAAGAACACAGTACAACAGCTTAATGAATTTCTTTTTCAAGAAGGAATCCATGGTCATTCCATCAGAAGATCTACATCAACACCAGCGCAACAGGAATAAGAGAAGTTCTAATGCAACGCACAAACACGTTTCCAACGAGCTCTGGGTGCAAGCTTGCATGCTGAGTACTTTGTAAATAATGTATCTCATTTATCTCGAGTTAAAACAAATGCACAAAGCATTATATTTGCTCCTGTGTAGCTACAACTCCATAGTTTGTCCTGTATGGAAAATAAAAGCCAAGCCCAAGAGAAATACTGCCACAGGTAACCATTCTAACATCCCACACACAGGACTGAACGTCCTCCATCCATCCATCCTGCTCAGCAGCTCTGCTCTTTTAAAACACAGTTAATCCCACACTAATAAGAAAGGGCTCAGTTCCATGAGGCTGTTACCAAACTGTGCTGTCAAACAATGTCAGAGGGTTTTCCAACCTGTCAAACAACCAGAGACTCAGGAATGATGCAACTGTTGCTGGATTTTGGGACTCAGTAACTGCAGCTGACATCAGGACATGATCTCGTTCATTCTGTAACACATCAATGGTGCCCTAGGCCAAACACAATGGGAAACCAAATTCTAAGGGCTAACAACTGATGAGATTTGATATCAAGTTACAAAGTCCCAGAGTAACGTTTTGAAGAGTCCCAAAGCTACAACACATTTTGACTTCTGTATAGTGTTATAGGGACGATGCAAACTGGCCTCGGATATTAAGACCACACCTGATGAACTCAGTGTGAACTCTAATTTTTCCTTCTCCAGCCTCCAGCTGCTTGTGGTCAAAGCTTTTGCCAGCTGTAAGGGGCAAACACAGGTACACTTAAAAGGTGTGAAATCCAGAGCTTCTGCCAGGGAAGCAGCCATTACCTCTCCTGCTATTCTTTACAGCACAGTTTGGCCAACCTACTCCCTCTAAAGCAAACAGACTGGGGCAATCATGTCAGCATTGCTGGGCAGCCTCATGGGGGGAGCAGAGAAGATAAAGGGCATTCACTCCCTTCTCCAGCCTAGAAATTGGTCCCCTTTTCACATAGATCAACAGGAATATTCCCATTAAACACATCAAGTTTGACTAGACCCTCAACCACCAGCAAAACAGCATTCAGTGGCTTCTATTGGAACTTCAAAGTAAACAAAAAAAACCTCATAACTTCTTGTCTCAATTTCTTCACCCAGAATAAAACTCAGTAATCTCACAGGTGCTGTGAGGATGAATTTACTGAGGTTTATTTAAACAACTTCAACAAGTAAAAACAACATGTGATGTAACCCCTTCAAAATTAAACTGTTCTTGCTTACAATTGAAAAACATGTCTTATTTTGAGTCAAATTTAACTGATTACAAAGCTGTCTCTGGTAAAAACCATCAGTTCTATCATAACAAGGTTCTGGAAAGTAATAATCATTATATAGTTACTTAGTAACTCAGGGGTTTTGAGAGGGTTTTTGGAACATCAGGTTAGATGCAGTCACGTGAATGGTCACTTTATTTGCTTTTTAATCTTTTTTCAACAGAGGAGCCACCCATGCCAAAACATTAACAAGGAAGAATAATTCCTGATTTTCAGTAAATAAAACAGTAGCACATAAAAGACACTGCCCTAACTGATAGTACCAGAAAACTTGAGTTTATCTAAGAACACAGAATGGGGAAGGGAGAGGGAAGGTAACTGATCTTACTTTTTAAAGTAATCAAACCTCCCCATTCAGATATAGCATGAATAGCAAAATCCACTTTTGGAGTTGCACCACTGCAAAAGTGATTTTAGTCCTGCCTGATCTTTACTGAAACATTAAATAAAATGTAGCCTTTAGAAATCTGGATTGGAGTCTTGGTCAAAATGATATTTGCCAGTCGCAGCTCTTAGCCAGACAATACCTCCAATACCTCCCCTAATGGATTCTCCAAACCTGTGCCAACCCTCTGGCTGGGAAAGCCATCCCTGCCCAGAAATCACCCTTGCACTGGCAAAAGCCTTTGCCAGAGGCTGAATAGCTGTTCCTTTCCCTGAAAATCTCCCCCGCTGCTCCTGCTATAAAAGGCAAGATGCTAACTTTGTTGACCTCAAGGTGAATGAGACACGGAGTTGGCAATTTCCATCCTGTTCAAGTAGGCTTTTGAGGGAGAATTACAAGCAACTGCTGAACAAAAAGAAAATTAATTAACTTGTACCTACTCACTCAGAGCCTCCAAGTCAAATTAATTGTGACACCGAGCAACACAAAGACAAATGTAAAAACACTCTTTTGCATGAAATTCAGACACAGCTTTTCATGTCACAGATGTATTTAGGACGATCTGATACAGATAAAGCCCAGACTTGTGAGACATTCACTGATCTGAGGCTGCAAACCAGGCACAGATTTGTGCTGCTGTGGCTGTGTCCAAACTGGCAGGGAGAAAAACAAGGTCTTGGGGACAGGAGGTACTCTATAAGCCCTGGTTTTAAACTGATTTTCCACATATTCATGTCTCAGGTTAGATCTTCTACTTGGGGGTTGATCTGGTAACAGTGATACAGCAGAGTACTTACACAACTGATGCTTTTTTGTGTGTTACATGCTTGGATTGACACTGTAAAAGCCCAGGAATTGTTTCCCAGCCCACGCTGCAGTGTCTGTGGCACAGGATGGATCCATTAGTGAGCAGCCAGCAGCAGCAGAGAGCACAGCTCAAGTGGCACAGTGCCCTCTGAGCCTCTTGTGTGCTCAAGGGCAATAAACCACTTATTAAAGAAACACAAAACACTAGGAAGGAAATCTACTCACATCTGTTTCACACTCCCAGAGTCCTGGAGCAGAACAGCAGAGGAGGAGGGAAAGCAGCTCTGGGTACCACCCTGACTGTGCAGCTCCACATCCCTGTGGCTGTGTCACTTCAGGCTGCTGCCCACAGAGCAGCACCACTGATCTCCTCCATCTCCAGCCACACACACACCCACGAGACACAGGAACTGTACAGCCCTGAGCTGGACCCCACCACCTTCCTGCTCTGGACAAAAAGCAACTCACCAAAAATAGCATATTTTCCAACAGCTCGGTGCCTGTGCTACATGCCCTGCAGTCACAGAGCCATCACATCCCCAACATGGGAATGAGTGGAAACAGGTCCATCAGCTGGAAAAAGCAGCAACACCACCCAGGAGCCGTGCACCAGTAAATCAGGTTGGGCACAGCACAGGAGCCACCCCTGCTTTCCCTTCCCAACTGCAGCAAGGCATTCAGAAGCACAGGTGAATGCATTTCCTTACATTAGAGGATGAGACAGGCAGCTCTTGTTAAACCTTTCACACTGAAAGGATCACCTGTAACTGGGCACACTAAGAAGCTGTCACCATGCTGCTGGCACAGAGGGCAGCACCAGGGGGACAGGGTACCACATCCACAGCCAGGCTCCCCTCCAGCAGCTCAGGAAGGCTCCTGGGAGGTCTCATGCCTGACCAGGGAACTCATGTTCAAACCCACGTGCTGCAGAGCAAGATAATCCTGAAGTGAGCTAAGTTAACAACCCATTTCCATTTTTTCTCTTCTTCAGCAGTGTCTCCTATTCTGTAATCACAGACCCAGCCCTACAGGCTGCTAGAATTCAAACTACCTAGTCCTTGCTTGGCCAATAATATTAACATCTCATAATGGACAGTCTTGCCATGTTTCTAACCGCATCAAAACACTCATTTCCCTTAGAAATTGGCAAACAGTGTTAACAGGCACACTTCTGAGAATTCCTAATGTATTTTTAGGGTCTTCAAGGGCTGCCAGGGATGTTTTGGATACTACATATTCAATCTGTACAGCAGAGGTCTTTTTGGCAGAAGAAACATCAGTGCCTTCTGCACCAGGTTGGGAATATTTGCCAGCCACACAACTGACCTAAGAGAAAGGTAACTAGGAGACCTATAACCAAAACAAACATCAGTAAAGATATCAAAGTTTTGGAGTCTCCAGAACTTAATGCACCAGATCCTCTGTTTTAATTAAAAATAAGTGCTGGCTTCCATTTGCACTACCTTGGCAGACTCTGAGATCTTGGGGCTACAGAGGCAGCTGCTTCCCAGCACAGTTGGAGAACAGGAGGAAAAACACAGTTATAATTGGACATCACTTCTAAAATCATCAAACCCCAGAATCGTCCAGGTTGGAACAGATCTCTAAGATCATCAAGTCCAATTATCAACCCAGCACTGCCAGGTCCACCAGTAAACCATATCCCCAAGTCTCACATCCACACACCTTTTGAACCATCCCCTGAGCAGCCTATTCCATACGTGGCCACTAAAATGTTACTCATGGAAACTAAAAAAGCCATCACTGCTCCTCTGTTTCTTCTGCTTTTAAATAAAAGCAAAAGAAATGACAGACAAAACTTTTGAAAAGAACATTAGAAAACAAAATATCCTTCTCCAACAGCTCAGGGATTTGTTTTCATGCCTGAGCACTGAGGCTTGATTCCTACATCTGCCAGGAGGAATGGGAACATAGAATTCCTCTCCCAGATCGGAATCACAGCCATCAAATAGCATTTTACAGCACAGCATTTTCACTTCCTGATTGCAGAATTTTGTATTCATCTAGAGAACAGAAGAATGTCAACACTGAAACTGCAAATTTTTTTTTTCCTAAAAACATACAACAGCAAAGTGGTTAAGCACAGTCCACTAGGAAATGGATAATGGAAATTTAAATTACAGAGGCAAACAAAAGAGTTGAATGCTGCTCCACCTCTGCCTTGACAGATGGGTTGTCCCTTGACTGAGTTTGACCTGAATTTTCACTTACAAAGTAAACAGAAACCCAAATCCAAATCTATATCACTGTTGTCATCTTACACATAGAATGAAGAGTTTAAGAAATATGTACATAAAAGACTCCTAATCCAAATAATAATAAAAAAATGCTTTGTAACTGTTTGCTCCCGACTTTAACTTCTCAATAGGCTTATTTGAGCACGCACATCAGGTTAGAAAATCAGGTTAAATTTATTTAGAATTTCAATGTCTAACTACACACATTTATTTTACTAAACTGCAATTTAGTTCTAACCTAAACAACCTCTTATAAAAAAAAAAAAAGGAAGGAACTCAAGTGCCTTTGTCTCATTATTCTGCAGAGTTGTACAAGTGTGACAAGACAGGAAAGCAAAAATAGCAGCATTTTTTCACATTAATTTTTTGCATCTTTTTCAGAGGTTTTTTTCCTTTTTTTTAATGCATGGAAGTGCTCATGTTTAAATCTGTTATTGGATGTAAGGCTTAAGGCAAAACTATAACATTTTTCTCAACTAAATTGAAACCTGAATTCTATCTGAAATAGTATGAAAAAAACTTTTTAAATAAAGGAAGTCTTTAAAAGGTTCAAACCAGATCCACAGCATCATTCTATTTTGATGTTACTCCTTTTATTTTCATGAATATAACGTTTCTACACCAAAATCATTTCTGAGCAAAAGCGGACTCGTCTCGAAGCCTACTGATCGTTTAGCTGTTCAATTGTTGTCATTTCAGGTGTTCTCAAAAAGGTCTGTCCCTTCCTTTCCTCTTCTTTTGTTCCTTTTCCTTCCCTTTTGAGAAATGCTGAACCTCCAGACTGAAAAGATATTTTATCAAAAACATCCCCAGCTCTGTTTCCCTGAGACAGCATGTCCGGTGTTCCACATGCTTCTGCTCCTCTCCAAGTAATTCCTATTTACAGCCCTGCAATCAGACACCAGTAAATTAAACAACCTTGGTAATAAATTGTACATCTTTGCCATTTCATTATAAATTAGGAGGCAGGATGAGGATGTGGTCCCTCTCCTCTGGAGGCCCTTGGTGGTGGTTAGCTGACCACTCCTGTTACCTGCAAGGACTGGGACGTGGTGGAAGGCAAAGCCCTGGCAGAACACCAGCTCAGAGCCCACTGTTAAAGCACATCCTGGGATATTCCTGTCCCTGGCCTCAGTTTTCCAGAAGTTTAATTTACAGTGGTGCTTGCTTAGCAGCGTTAGAAATGGGAAACATCAGCCAGGAAATTACAGGAGCACAAATAAGGTATTTCTTTCCTGGTTTACAGCAGACACTTGGCTGCCTGCCAGCCCCCACTACGGGGTTATGCAAATGCATTTACTCTTCTTTATCAGTAGCCAAAATACCATCGCTGCTGTAAAGCAACGTCTGTAAGATCAGCCTGCTCTTCAGAAGAATGGCAGCAAATCTGCTGCACAACAAACCGAGGAGGACACCACCAGGGGATGCTTAGAGGGAGTCATTGTCAGGAGTATTTGATGTCTGTGACATTCCAGCTCTGGAACTAAACACAGATTGGATTCTGGGCTGGATTTTTAGCTTCGAATTTTAGGTCTGAAAGGAGAAAGGAAAAGTGTGTGAGTGTCTGGATGCTGTAACATGACATGACCTTTTCTCCTCCACTCAATCAATGGGCTTTGCTCTTGCATTTAGAGGAAGAGTAAAGGATGGGTCAGGCCCAGCTCTGCAGTAAATCTGAGACACAAGCTCAGCAGAAAAAGACTGCCAGGAGGTGGCTAATGGAGCTGTACACTCCCAAAAAGAGGGCTAGATCAGCAAAAAACCCAGAAAGGAACAAGGAAAAAGACAGCTCGATCAGGGATAGTCACTAAAACTAAAGCTCCCAGCACCCTCTGCACTGTCATCCATAAATTCAATGTATAACACAGAAAATAAAACATTTACAGAAAGTTGTCATTTCCATTATAAGAGCAAATATAGCAGTGAGTGCGTGAGGGCAGAGCAAGTGAAATTTTAATAAAATCAGGATCCTCCTTCCAGAGCCTCTGACAAGAAACAAAATACAAGAGGCAGGAGAAAGCTAACAAGTGTTAACAGACATAAACCTGCTGCTGGTCGCACTGTGGAATAAATCACAAGTGACTCCATTAAAGTCAAGCAGCTACATGAGCATAAAATCTGTATATTTAGAATCAGCACATAATAAAAGATAAGTAATAAAGTCAAGATGTTGGAAACTGCTGGAACATTTCACAAAGCCTGACTTTTTTTCCAACTGATAAAAAAATACTCCATACTTGGCTCTGGATGTAATAGGAGTTGGTAAGGAAAAAGGTCAGAATTCATATTTTCACCTCAGTGTGTGTGCAAAAACACTGCAGAAATTAACAGGAGTAGAGAACTGGATGTAAAATAACCTCTTCTCTCTGCCATTTGAGTTTGTGCAGGAACCAGGAGCTATGAATTACTGAGAAACAGATTGATTTCTGCAAAATTCAAGAGCAGGCTTTTTCAAGAACTTCTCATTTCCTTGAAAAACAGAACACAGTAAGATCTCCAGAAATTCTGACTTTCTCAGAAGTCAATCAATTTATCAGTCATCTGTAGCCACTGGCACCTATCCAAATCCAACCTGAAGTCAAACAGCAGAGCTCAGCTTAAATTTATATGTGAGAAATAGAAAGAATAAATATTTCTACTATTTGCTGCACTTAGTGTAACCTTCCCATTCGAATTACAGCAAAGCAACCTATATAGACAAAGATATACCATTAGATAAAACATTAGATAAGGGCAGAAATCAAGAACCTCTATCAAAGATGTGCATGCCAGTCATCTATCCTGTACCAGCACCCCAGAGTTACACCCAGCAGGAAGGCTCCTCAATAAGGATGAGAATCCTAGGTTTACTCACTGATTTCTTTCCAAAATATGCCTTCTAGCATATTCACAAGGCCAAACTTTTCAGACTGTATTGATTCATAAGAATGAAGGAGTTTAAGCTGATGCAATCTCAGCCTCTTAAACCAAATATATGCAGTACATGACTGAGAAGGGATCCTCCCTCTCCCACAGCCAGGGCCCAGAAACTGCACAAAGTGATATATAATTCTATTTCCTCAAAACAACAACAACAAAAAGAGACCCAGAAGAGAATTATTAAAAAACATAAAATGAATTTAAACAGTCGCAAATCGTAGAAAGAATGCAAACTCTTCAACGTATGCTAGAAAAGAATTAAATCAAGAAAAAAGGTTCATAAAGAAAACAGATGAATTTCATTTAATACTCAAGAACGGGACTGATTCACTGCGGTGCTGCCCCATCACCCAAAGGCAGCGGGGCTGGCGCGGAGCGGGGATCAGCCTTACCTGAGCGCCGCGTGCTTTCCATCGCTCCTCACGCACCTGACCTGCCGCGTCTGGTAGCCGACCTCCACCTCCCCGGCAAGGCCGGCGGTGCTTCGCTCTCCAGAGTCCGACCCCAAATCCAGCATAGTCCTCCCCGCCAGCTCCACGTCTCTAGGATGGGGCAGGCGGCATTGGCCCCAGGGGCCCAGGCGGAGGCTGTAGGTGTGCTGCTCCTCGCCGAGGGGACAGGCAGGGGCCCCGCAGGCCCTGGACTCGCTCAGGCTGGGGCAGGGCGCTCCGCCGTAGAGCGGCGGGGCGAGGACGGCCCGCGTGCGGTGCTGCAGGCCCCGGGCGCAGCCCGCGCCGCACGGGGACCAGGCCGAGAACTGCGACACCACGCAGTCCCGCGGGCACGGCACCAGGCAGGCCTGCTCGGCCGGCGGCTGCGGCGTGAAATACTCACAGATCTCGCCGGACACCGCCGTCCCGTTCAGCTTCTGCAGGCAGCGGACGCTGCGGCGCTGCAGCCCGTGCTGAGCCGTCACACAAACCTCGGCTCCGGCCTCAGCGCCCGCAGCCGGGACCAGCCCGCACCTGTCCCATCCCGAAACCTCCCACTCGAACAGCTCCAGGTGCCAGTCGCAGACTTTAAAGCACCTCCGCTGGCTCTCGGGCTTGTCCTGCTGGTCGCAGTTGGCGTGGAACGTGGTCCAGCCCTCGGCGTGGGTGCACCAGACGGCCCGGCTGCGAACGCCGCCCGAGCCGCAGTCCCCGATGCAGCGGCCCCAGTGACCTGTAAGAGAGGGGCTGGTGAGAATCGCCAGCGCTGCCCTGCGGAGCTGTCCGGCACCGGCAGCGCACCGAGCCGCCACCGAAACACCACCGAAACACCACCCAGCCACCACCGAGCCGCCACCGAAACACCACCGAAACACCACCGAAACACCACCCAGCCACCACCGAGCCACCACCGAACCACCAAGTCACAACGCTTTGCCTTGCAGCCCCCTTCCACTATCCCAGATGCTCCAAACCCCAAACTCGCCCTGGGCACTCGCAGGGATGGGGCAGCCACAGCTGCTCTGGGCACTCTGTGCCAAGGCCTCACCACTCTCTGATTAAAGAATTTCTTCCTAACTTCTCACCTAAATCTTGCCTCTCTTAATTTAAATATGTTCCCCCTTTGTCGGAATCTGTGGGTATTGGTGATTCCGAGATTGTAGAAAGTCTCTGTCTTTCTGCCCCGTTGCCAAAGAAGAAGCCATAATTCGTCTGTGCTGTTTCAAGGTTGTTTATTCTGTTTATCTCTAACATGTTCTGCTGCCCTGCCGCAGCTCTGTCCTGCAGGGCAGCGTGTGGGGCTCTGCTCCCAGTGGGATGTTATAAACATTATATACCAGAAATTACGTGTGCTATATTTACAATAACGTGCCAATATCTGTCACCTACGTTGAACAGTGTGTCCCCAGCCTGAACCAACAGAAAAATGCCAACACCACAGTGAAACATGGAGGGCATGAAGAAGGAGAAAAAGGACAAGACACACCCAATTTCCTCCATCTTGTCCCCTTTTGACCCCTAATCTAGAAACCTAAAATTTTACTTTTGCACCCGTGCCACATTTAATTATTACTCATATCAAGCACTCAGAGCTGGTAATTCATCCTGTAAGATTGAAAACTCTTTTCCATGGACAGAGATCAGGGACAGTGCCTCTGGGGGCTCTGTACAGGTGGGTTCCTGACCCCTGCCAGGGTCCCAGACCTGCCAGGGCAGACAGAAGGAAGCCCTGGATTCCCACACCCCTTCTATTGCTATCCGCCCATGTTAAAAAATATAAATCTATAAAATATAAGCCATATCCCATCACGTATTAAAAAGCAAATAACTACCAGCTGGTCCCTAAAATTGGTTAAATGCTTCCTATAGGCTGCGAGTCGCTTTTCTCAGTGTACTCACATCACTGAATTGCTTGGAGAAATTTGGGGAAAAAAGAAAATGCCCCACAGTGCTTCAAATTAAAGGCAAGCCTTTAATTTCTACAGCAGTAAAATTCATCCCAAATGAATATTTAATTTCATTTGTACAAATTAATATAAAAAATGATCATAAAAGAACAATCATCTAATAGGAAAAGAAAGTCAAGTTAGATAAGAGGAAAACAGTCTTAATAGAGTAATTAGTCAACAGAATAAACTGCACTGGGAAGCAGCAGAGTCATCATCCAAAGGGATAAAACAGTCAGGATAAGTACATGAAAATAATCACCCTCAAGGTACACTGAGTAAATAATTTCCACTTGCAGCACATGGCACTGTGAGAAGTGGCAAAACCATCATTCAGGAGGAGAAATTAAACCAAAATAAAAGCCAGCAATGTAATTTTCAGTTCTGGAGCACATGAACAGACATATATAATCATATGAATCTTACTTGAGGATTTACAAGTGAAAGCAATCAGACAAGGCTAAATAGAACGATTTGTCTGTGAAAATATTATTCAATAAAAATCCACCAAATCAAAAAAGTACTGAGGGCTATAAAGTACAAAATTGCTGGCAAACTGAAGAGCAAAGGTAGAGAAAAGCACTCAGGCCGAATCTTAACTATTAAAAGGATTTTGATGATCATCTCAAGGGGGTGTTATCTCGTTCCTAAGTTTAAAAACTTTCCAATACCTCATAAAAGACCCATTTTGTTCAGTACAAACATTGCATATGTAATTCTTGCCCGAAAATACACTTCAACTGCCCTAGCGTTTCTATTTTTTCAAGGCAGAAAATGAACTTGCAACAAATAAGTCGATTTATATTAAGCAATGCTACTGTAGTCAATTTTTTTTAAAATTGATTTTAAAACTACTGGAATCAGTTAGATGTTCAAACACACACAAAAACCAAAACCAGTTCCATAACAGCTGCAATTATAATCCCAGGTATTTTGTTCAGGCAATGGTAGTTTCATTGGTAATCCCATTGTTCTTTCTCTGTGAATAGAGGAGTTGATCCTCCAGAGACAGGGGCTTGACATTTTATAATGAAAAATGAAAATAAATAAATAAAAACCCCTGATGCTTTTATTTTTAGGAAAGGAGAGAAAGCAGATAGGAACTGGATATAACTGAACTTCTTTTCCAATAGATCCCATGTTCCTCCTGCCCCATCCTCCAAGCCAGGGCTGCAGCTCTGCCCTCAGTCAGGCACCTTTTGCAGTGGTGACAGGCTGGGGCAAGAGGAGATTGCAGAGTCCTCAAGGTTTAGACAGCTCCAGCTTTTGCTGAATCCCTCAGGCTATGTGCAAAAATCTTTGTCCTTTTTATGCCTCTGTTTCACACCAAAAGACATCAGCCCAAGGTAAGGACTCAGTCATGACAGATACCTTGAATGGGAAAAGGCAGCATCAACCTCTAGTGTGCTCTACAAGCTGTCCTACACTAATGACAGGCTTTCAACAGAACCCAGTGTGCTTAAAAACTGAGTAATAAAAAAAAAATTAATCTTTAAATATGCTTTTGAAGTTCAGTTACAGGGAAGAGGTCCATTGACAACTTAAACATTCGTCCTTGGTACTTCACCTTGATCTAACAGAATATTCTGTTCTAATGCCACCAAGATTTGAAACCAGGCATCAGATTATGCAAATACTGTCATCTAAAGATAACAGGCAAAATTCAGACCTCAAGTCCTGGGTGGCTTTTTATTAACAAAGAAAAGTAACAATGATTAAGCATCACAACATAATTGTAATTGCAAATGTATTTATTTCTGTGCAGCACTTCAGCAAAGGCAGTTTAGTTTTTAGAGATGTGGAAGTTTCAGTACAGGAGAAGTTCCATTTTCGCCAGTTTTATTTAAAGTTTGCTTTTTATTTTTTTTTTTAATTTCCCTTTAGCATTAAACAGAACGGAATTTTACACATCAACAGGACCTTGAAACACATTAGACCAGTCAAGGATTTACTATTTCTTAAGATAGTGAACTGCATCAAAAATAGCATTAACCCCTCCCTGCCATGGAGGAATGCCAAGCAGTTGCAGCAGAGATCACTCATCAAACCCAGCACTGCTCTTTCCCTGCTGCACAGAACTCTCCTGGGTGCTGCTCATGAACTGCTCTACTCATGAACAGCAGAATGATCACTCAAACATTAACAGGATAAGGAGACACTCAGCTGATGCCAGAAGCAAGAATTAGCCATTATTTAAAGTAAGATGTGAATTTAGAATGAAAAATTACAGAAAAAAAAAAAAACCACCAAGCAAGAACTTGTAAGTAATTACACTGTCATTAGACACATTATAATTTGCAATTATTCCCTGGCAAACATACTAAAAAGAGAGCCTGCACTTGGCATACCAAAAAAAGAAGCATGAAAAATAAGGTAAAAAAATCAGATGCAAAACCCATTACTATAGATTTTTTTCACTTCCTGACAATCTCCTGAGGACGTGGCAGTAAACTTATCCACAATGTTTCACTGCTTAGTTAAATATCCTGTTCAGTAGCTCAAATGAGAAGAAAGCTGTAAATACTTCCTCGTCAATAGTCCTCTTTGTAATTAGAATTTAATTATTTTTAGAATGCTCATATTAAATTTACACTTTTCTCAAAGTCTATCTGAGTCAATTAAAAGAAACATCTCAGCACAATGTGAATTATAATATTAACTGTGTTACAAACCCACTGGAATTTAGGCATCAGAAGTCTGAACTGCAGAAACATGCTTTATAACTCCCCGTCTAGAATAAAAGGCCACTGGTAATTAAAGAAGAAGACTAAATAAGAGGAAATTCATTTCACAGTGATCTGTTAATAGAAAGTACAAAATATGAAGATAAAGGATGGACAGTCAGATACTGGATGGGTGTTTGATCTCATCACAGCAGGACATGGATGGGAACAGCAGACTGTGGATGTACATGGAAACAGGAAAACTCCAAGCTGGTGTGAGGAAAAACCTCATGGCTGTGAGGATAACCCTGGGAATAGGCTGCCCCAAAGGACAACAGAACCTCATCCTTGGAGGCTTCCAAGATCTGACTGAACAAACCCTGAGAAATCTCAGGGTGTGCATTCAGTGCTGAAGCTGCTCTGTGGCGAGGTTCAGTCAGATGAGCTCCTGTGGTCCTTTTCCACCTGGGTTCCTCTGTGTAGGAGCATCTAACTGAAAGAAGGCTTTCTCCAGCAGAATAGCAAAAAAAAAAAAAGTTTTTCACTAATAAATACTACTGAGATATGCAAAGTACCAATAAACACACAGCAGCATTAATAAATCCATTAGTCAACCAAGCCAAAGAGAGGTACAGCCAAATCACTATTTCCAAAAATGAGAAGTGAAACAAAACTTGCTGGGCTCACACAAAAATTGTAACACACAGATGAGGTGTCTTTGTTTATGAACAACTGTGAACAAACACATCCCACTGTTTCTTCCAGGGCATCTGTAACACTACAAGCAATGACATGAAAGGGATTAATAAGTCAAGACAATCTGTTAAAGCAAAATTACACATTGTTCTGTTTCTCATCTTTTATCAGCCAGAAAGAGCTGTACTATCACCTCATTCAGCTTCTCTAACCCCTTTCAAAACATGCAATAACACAGCAACTAGAGTTTGTTTGATGCTCTGTGCACTGATTTGTTTTTCCTGCCTTCAAGACCTACCTACAACTACACCATAATTGTGTCTGAAAGGATGCAGTGACATCTACTCTCTGACACACAGGTCACGCACACATAAGGCAAGCAGACTATACAGACAATAATTATGCTTTACAGACAAAATAAAACACCAAACTTAAAAGAAGAATCCCAATAAGAGCTGCTTAGTAAGTATGTTATTGCTTCATAAGAATTGCTAGAATAATTATGCTCTGCTTATTGTGACATTTTAGCTTAATTGAAACCATTTCACCATCAGAGAATTCATTCAATAATAAACGTCTCCCACAATGACTCTGTCCCTGTTGCTGTGCTCTGATTTGCAAACTTAGCAGAAGATGAGCAATTAGCAAAACAGAATATTGTGTTAGTAATTGTTATCAGATAAGAGATATGCTCCAGTGAAGGAACAGTGAAAAAATTAATGGACAGCCATTGGAATAGTCCTATTTTCTACCCATTTTTACCCTCTCTTTCAGTTTAAGTATCAAATTTAGGAGCAATCATTCAAGACCTTAACAACTTGCTTTTGAACAGAATCTCCTAATTCTTATCCATCATAACAAAAACATACAGCTTCATTTACTGAGGGACATAACTCCTCAAAATCCCTGCAGCATCCACTTTAATTGAATACTTCTGGTTGAAATGTCCCAGAAGCCCTCTGAATGTCATCCTTCCACCAGAGCACGGTTATGGGAAGTGTAAAGCTCCAAGTCAGCCCATGAATTCTGAGAACAGGTTAACAACTGACTCAGAGAACACATGAGCCTTATTCCTAATGGTGCCACAGCTAATTAATTACTATTAGTAAGAGAGAAAAAATAAATTCCACTGAATATGTTTCATCAGAATAACTGGTTGTTTCATGAGAAGGTTTTATGAGATTTATGTAATTTTAATGTAATTTTATGAGAATTATGCATGTTTTATGAGATTTGGACTATATTTATTTCTCACATGCCAAAGCTGTTGGAAAATTATACAAACTACAACATAGTTCCTCGCCAATATTTTTTTCTTGGCATGATACAAAGGCATTGTGGTTCTTGGTATATTATGCCAAGAAAAGTAATTCTAAAGATTTAGATAAGGATCCTACAGCCACATATTTTCTTGCAGACTAAACAGGCTAAAATCTTGGGAGTCTAGGACACCAGATCTGGGATGTTTCAGTATTTTATAATACACAGTAATGTATAGCTGTAGTTGACTGAGCTGCACATACCCTTGCTTTCTGAAAGAGCTTTCCTGCCTCCTTGCCCTGCATCTACTGCCACATCTCAGCCAAAATAGAGATTATTTTCTAGCCTATTCTTAACTGTCTCAATTATTTTCCTATTTATTATTAACAGCAATGCATTAAATCCTTTTGTACTATAATCTATGAAAGATTCTATACAAAAGACTATTGTCCTATTTGCAGTGTGTCACACAGGGCATAAAAAATTCCTCTGATTCCCGGGATTAATTTTAAATATATGCAGCACTTTTTTAAACTTTCATGACCTACACAAATGAGCAATTCAGCAGCTTAGTTATTCATCTTAGTTCAGATCTGAATAAATGTGAAATTTAGTGACTTACAGCCATGCAGCAGTTTGTTCCAATTTTACATTTCAGGTTATTTCCTTATTATCCATATGCTGTAACACTCTAGACACACTCCAGCAAGAAAGACATTCTGCAGCAGAATGTAATGAACACCACTGTTTATGAAAATACAGAGATTTACTAACCCCTTGGCACTGGAAGGCAGGATTTCCCAATATTAAGAACTAATGTAAACGGTATTAGCTGAGCTACTCAATCATGTGCCCACACCCCAGAGACAGCCCAGGGAAAAATAGTCTTTCCTTTCAACTCTCAATTAAAAACAGAAAAGTAAAAATTAAAAAAAACACAAAAAAAAAAAAAAAAAACATACATTCCAAAACATTTCTGCCATATTCATCCAACACATTTTGAGGGTCTGTGAAAACAGATTTTTGGCCTTGACAGCAGTAGATATTAGGATATGAGACCATAATGTATATAAGCTTATGCACTGAAAAATAAAAAGAATAAATAGATCTTATCAACAGATTACAACTCTAAATTGTTTACTGCATATGAGATTAAAACCACCTCTGTGGTTTTATAAATACCTATAATCAAACTCTGGCCTCTTTAGAATGCCAAACATCTATGGAAACCAATTCTTTTTAAAAGATAATAGCCTTTGTAAGGTATTTGTAAAGGTAACATTAAAGAAATGTTTCTTCAGTCACTCCAGCTTGACTCTGGGGTTTGTAATCCCCAGTAGGAACTGTTATTTCTCAGTGGGAAAAAAAAAAAAAAAAAAAAACAAACCTAGAATCAACACAAGACAGATGAAACAGCACCTCCTGTAACACAAACCACCAGTTTACCAGTGGGGGCCGTGGGGAAATCCTGGGCATTGCTGGACACCCCTCTCAGCAGCACCTTCTTCTGAACCCCCAGTTACACCTAAATCTGTTCTCCAGTCCACAGGAAGCTTCAGACCCCTTCAAGCACAATGAAACAAGAAGTTGAGGATGTCTACTCTGATATTTGCAGAGAAGCAGAAGGAAGAGAGAGAGATTTGTGAATGGGGTTATTTCTTACTTGGCCCCAGGAACTGGGTGATTCAGAAGTGTCTCCAATTGGATACACCACTGCTTTCACACCAGCAAGCTTCACACAGAGTTTTTTCTGCCTTTCCTATACACTGCCTTCCCCTTGCTGCCCTTCACAGAGGCAGGCACTCTGAGATATTTTTCAAGCATGCAAATCCTAGGTTTCACCCATGTCCATGTTCTGCTAACAGCCCAGCTGGGATGCACTCAGCTCTGCAGAGTCCACCTCATCTGCATCTTCACAAGGAACTCAGCAAACACATCACAGAATGGTTTGGGTTGGAAGGGGCCATAAACATCATCTCATTCCAATTTCCTGCCATGGACAAGGACACTTTCCACTAGACCAGGTAACACCAAGCCCTGTCCAACCTGGCCTTGAACACTGCCAGGGAAATGGGGCAGCCACGGCTTTTCTGAGCAACCTGCACCAAGATCTCAGCACCCTCACAGGGAAGAGCCCATGAACAGTGAAGATTGGCACTCATGGAAGGGAACCACAGTAAGAAACTTTCTGCCAAAGGTCACTGCTCTGAGGCAAGGCCTTAGTGGGACAGCTTGGGGGAGGCACTGGCACCAGTTCAACATCTGCTTATTCGAGCTCCAAGACACACAGGGAATTCTTATCTTAGTTCTGTAATAATTCATTCCTGAACAAACACCAAAGATAGACCCCAACCCCTCTTCCAGATTGTGGCAACTGCAGTTTCTAATTTTCTTACTCTTTCATGAACCTTAAATTATGTTTGTTCATTGAAAAAAAAAAAAAAAAACAAACCAACATTTAAAAATTGTTTCAGAGAAAAAAGTTGTGAAATAATATAGCAATCTGCACACCTGCAAAACCTTTCTGAAGTATCCAAATTTACTTCACAAACACATTATCACAGAAACACATGCATCCCCCTCCAGACATCATTTTAAGGGAAAACTATAATTTTTCTGCTTAGCTTCATCCTATTTCCAACTTACATATTTTATAACCCACCACAGCCCAGAAGCTCACATACATTTTCAGCTACTACAGCAATCAATATGCAATGGTAAAAGAATGGAAATCCAGAGTTGCACGTGGAGGTGCTACCAAGTGTGGCTGGGGTGAAAGAGAGGAGCTGCTTTACCTGTCCCTCAGCCTCCTGCAGAGCTGATGTACCTACAGATGTGTTCTCCTGGGGAAGTTCTCCAGGTGGGACCTCTGGTGACCCCACCTGGAGCAGCCCCTGTCCCCTTGCTCTGGAGCAGAAGTGGGGCTGGCCACAGCGCTTGGAACAGAAAAGGTAAAACACAGAAATCATGTACTGCTACAGAAATACCTCCTCAACCATATGGGCCACTCATTATTCCTAATAAACATTACAGAAGAGCTATACAATGGGCAGGAGCCCCATGGAGCCCAACTGCTGCTAATTAGTATTTCTGCAAAGATGGAGAACACCTATAATAATGATTCCCTGGCAACAGCATAATTAATTCATATGAAAAGTTCTATTTTTAATCATGTGCACTATCAATTCTATAACAATTGGACAGATGTTATTGTAGAACTTTACATACTGTTTTTACTGGGCATTTTCACTTTATTTACAGCCCATATTTAGTTATCCCCTTTCAATTATTAATAATTAAATTTCATTTACTTTACACATTCCATATTCTAGAGGGAAAGCATTTCGGAAAAGCACAACTTGCTGTGTTGTGTGGAAATAGCTGTGCAGGAATAAACCTAAGAGAAGCTATGCCAAAATGTGGAATAGAAGTGTTCTCCAGCAGTAAATCAATTTCACTGTCCCACAGACACAGTGAGCACTGAGAGGAGGGTGGCTGAGAGGGACAAAGAGATGCAGTTTCCAGTGCACAGCAGGGTGAAAGGTCTTGAGATGCCAGTGGTTTTCCTTCATACAGCACATACTAAAACAAAACAAACAAACAAATGTAAATCCGAAACAAACAAACCCAAATACTAAAAAAACAAACAAAAAAAAAAAAAAAAAAAAGCAAACTAAATCCAGATCACAAAAGTTCAGTTTGGAGGGGGGAAAATAATTAATGTAATAGGAAAGCCAAAACAAAGACAATAATGTCCTAACTGAAATAAACTCCCATCACGACATAAATTCTGCTTCTTGACAACAGAACAGAATACTAAAATGCTTCAGTTTGCACTCAGGGAACATGATTACCTCATTCAGGCTTGCAGGTGTTAAGATAAGAAAAATCTTGGGAATGTTGTGCAAAGAATTACAAAATATAACTAAGCGCATCATATCTGGATGAGTGTGTGAAGAAAGAAAAATCTCCATCCCATCTGGAGGCAGATTTTGCCAGGCATCATTCCAAACAACTGCACATGCAGGTAAGTGAGAGCAAAATATGGTCAGGTTAAGATCTGAACATCAGGCAGACTGAGATATGGGGATTGTATGAAGGGGTTGTATTAACCCATTAAATTTTCTTCTAGTTTTAATTTTAATTTCATTTTTTCCTCTTCCAGCTGAGATTGATTCAATGGAGCAAAAGCCAGTAATGCTCTGAGGATAAACAGAGGAGAGAGTACAGAGAAGATATTTTGGGCCATAAATTGTGTGTGGCCCTTACCAGGAGCCCAAGAGTTCCAAGTGCAGCAAGGTGTTAACCCACAGTCTGGGCTGGCAACAGACACTTTAGGGGAAGGGGCAGAGCTTGGGACGCTTTTTTTCAGTATCTGCACTTCTGAAATAAAGAAAGCTGAAAGCAGAGCATCAGTTCCAGTAAGTTAAAGATGGAAGTGTTCAAACATCAAACTGCACCCTGAAGTTACTTAGGGGTCAGCCTTACCAGAGTGGTCGATCTTCGCTACCTCTCTGTGCTCTCACTGTCCTGAATTTATAGTGATTTTGCATTTCTGAATAGCCTTCATCTATCACTGAAATCCTAACAGATGGACACCTTTACTCACATTTTCACAGCTTCAGCACCAGGGATAAAACCACCTCCTCTGAGATGTTTAAACAGCTGATAAAACCAAATCCTGAGGCTGGTTTTGCTAGCACAGCCCCACATTTCTTTCAAAAACCACTACCAGATGTGGCAGGCAGCATTCAGTTTTTCTATTGGCCGAGCAAAGATGAACAATCTTGAACTTGGAATCTGGGCACTGTTGCCATAAAAGATCTCACACCCTGATTTTTTGAAATAAAAGAATGATGACATAGGAAAACATCAGTTACAGATGCACATATGCTGTACATGTATTCACATCCAAACAAAGGCATCTGCCACCACAATGTTAGCCCACACTTTGCAACTGAAGATTTTTTAGAAGCAGACGTTCTTACACATAAGTAATCATTTAACAAGGCCTCAGAAAATGCAGCCCTTAATAGATTTAATTAACAGGTTAATGATGTGCATAGCATGCATGCTCTCAAAAGCAAAGATTTTCACATTAAGCTTGTTTCTGTTTCACAGAAGCAGCTTTCTGTAGAATATCTGTGCTAATGTAATTACACATCTGGCACTTCTGCTGCTTTCAATTGCAGAGATATTTACAAACAGTGCTAGTAATTTGCACAAGAGCATCTATCTGGCCTACTGTTTTACACTACAAATAAAGATATTTGCATGAAAATCCAACTGCAAAGAGTCCTCTTTTGTACTCCTGAGTGGTTCTATTGAATATATAAAATGATAATTTAGCCTGTACAATAAATCTAACACCTATGTCATGACTGCCTGAGATACCTGCATAAACTAAGCATGCCTCCGGTTCACCTCAATATAAAGGGGTCAAGTAAAAATTTTTAGATAATTCTAAATTAAACATCAGCCCTGGTAATCATCTCTGGTCCCCTGTGCCACCATACGGCAAAACTAATGTTTTAAAATATAATTTCTTGGCAATGTTCATTCATCATCCTCACTGTAACTGGGAAATGATCAAAAACCAGGCAAGAATAATAGAAATCCCACATTATCTCTGCCAGTATTGTCAAGATAATGCAGTGGTTATTAATTTAAATACGCCTCAAAGAACTATCACAACTTCAAACATGATTCAAGAAGATAAAAGGCCATTCCTGCCTCAAGCTGCTTTCAGTTCAATTTAGGTCACATTTAGGTTCATCAGATAGCACCTGAAATCCCTCAGCTTACTAAATATTGACAGAAGATGTTGCTGCCCCAGTGTTTAATCAAAGGAGCAGATGAACCCAAAGTCCTGACTGAAAGGAGATGCTATCAAAGGAACCTTCCAACACCTGCTCAAGCTCAGGAATGGCAGAAAAGATAAGCCAAGACAAATATCCCTTTCCCCTTCATATGTTAAGGCACATCTGATTAAGAAAAATCATAAATTATTTAATAAAAGGAAAAGGATATATGTGTGAATGTGTATAATGTACATAACTGATGTCAAATATTTTAGTATACGCTGACAGACATATAAATATGTGCTGTGAGATGTTTATATCCAAATTATCCCATTTTGCTCACATTTTGGAATCAATCAGTGTTTTCTTGCTCCGTCTGCATCCCACAAACCAGAAGCACATGTAAAATGTCATGATTGCCATGCCATGGGTTCTGAAATACTGGAGCCAGCTCCAAACCCTTCTCACAAGAGACACCTCCAGTGCCTTGGAGGTCATGATGGAGGCTGTGGATACTTCTGAAGATCAGATTATGACAGGCTGTGGACAAAACACTGAAATCTGATCACCTAATTATTCCAAATCCCCTGAGAGGAATGCAGACAGGCAGAATGAGGAGTGATTTTGGGCAACAGGGCAATAAAAACACTTAGCTAATAATCCTGAACCACAGATTTCAAGTGGCTTTTAGTTTTGCTTCTTTTATATGAGTAAGCTGTTTCCATATGAACCAGCTCATTAGCATGCCCCAGCTGGTTCATTAACCAGTACATGAAGATTCAGTATCACCACAAGAAAACAATAAACTGCTACAGGAAGAAATTCCTTAAGAAATGGAGAGGGCTATCTGGGCTCTTCCAGAAGGAAATCCAGCTCTTGGTCTTCTCCCCTGGTTTAAAAAATTGCAGAGTTCAGAGTCTGTGTAACCATCCACCAGCCACAGGAAACCTTTCTACACCCAGAGCAGATGGGGAACACTCAGCTGTAGACAAACCAGACTGGTACTTCAGTGAAATAAGAAAAATTGGCTTTCCCACTAAGGATACTGACATAACTGCTCTTAATTGAGTTTTAATTCCACTAGGAATTCTTCAATTCAGTGAAGCCACTTGGTATTCTATTATAAATGTCTATTCCTTTCTTATGATTCCCATAACAATATTTCAGAATATTCTGAGGTAAATAAAGGCAATTTGATTTGGGATCCTTTGAACAGTAAGCCATATATTTTACATATACAAAGAGAAATGATTGGTCAAATGCAAAAATCAATGAAGAAAAGGGAGCTAGGAAAATGCAATCCATATTCATTACATGTTTAAAACATTTACAGTCTGCCCTATCTGAAGTTTAGAAATTCAAGATATTCATCATCTTTGAAAATTGATCTTAAATGACTTGCATTCCTTCTGCCATGATGCAGAAAGATTTTTAGTTTATATCTAATCTTGATACTGCTGCACATATAGAAAGGGTCTTCCAAAAAGCACAGGAAAGCAAAACCAGGCTGTATATGGCTAATAATCTGCATAAACTTCAGGTCTTTTTAAAACAAACAAAAATTCCAATTTCTTTAAACAATATTTACTGTTCACAGGATGTGTTCTTTTAAAAATCCTTTCTTAAAGCTGGTATGCTAAATTTAAACAGTTTCTACTTTAACACCTGAAGAACAGAGAAGAGGAAAACACCTCCTGACTTCTGAGCTTGGTCACTGTAAGGCAATGTAGGCTGCATTGCCATAGGTTCTTTTACTTAAAGACCAGATAGTTTTGTTGTCCCATCACTCTTCCCAAAGCAGTTCACTGTACCATATTCCCATTCTCCCAAGTATTCTAACTTAAACCAATAAACACTCTTGACAGGCAAACCAAGCAACTAAATCCTCTTCCACAGTCATTTTTACTCATGCAAAACCACAGTATTAATGATTACTCAGTCACCATTTCCATTTATCTAAATTTGCCTGGTTATAACAGTTGCTGCCCAAAGAATTTTCCCCTGATAATGACAGATGTGTGATCACACACCTTATCCACAGATAGCCTTATTTATTTCCACAAGCCATCAGTTTGCACCAGACTATGAAAACAGAAGCTTCCCACCATGTGTCCAGAAAGCCTCACACCATACTTTGGAATAAAGAGAATAAAACAGTGTATGCACTCCTACATTGCCCTCTATCCTCCTGGCCATTCAGGACAGCTTCCTGCAGGATCCTTGAGAAGAAACAATCAACATGAGCATCATATTTCTCCTGGGAGAAGATTCCTGTGCTGACAACCCACCACCTCTCCAGAGTGACACCCCAGCCTTAGGATGCATGGGAGCAAGGGGACAGTAACACCAGGAAAGGTGTACAAGGTGGGAGCTGTGTGGAAATAACTGCATTACTCCTCTCCCCTCTAATAATTAAATCTGGACTAACAATGATGACCCTCTTACAGCTTCAGCCATTAATTAATTAACTTTATTTATCTCTTCCTTCTTGACCAAGAGGAGAAAAAAGTTTAGCTTGCAACACCTTGACTCATATTAAGAGATGGACTCTCCTTCTCAGCCCATACAGATCTGTGTGTTTTTATTCCTGAAACTGCAATCCCAAATCCCACTGGGACTGCAACAAACCAGGAACAGGGAATCAGGTTCTGCCAGACCAGCCCGGGCAGAGCAGTGCCAGAGCACTGGTAAACACACAAGTGCCTGCTGTAATGCAAAAGATTCAAATCCTGAGTCTTGGGAATAAATCAGTCTCAGTAAGTAAAGATGTTTTGCATCAGCCCTCACAGTCTTTACATTCATTAGATACTGCAATGCCTTGGAAAAACAAGTCACTATGGCTCCTTGACTACAAAGTTCAGAGTCTTGGGTATTGACAACAGACCTTAATCTTTTCAAATAATTCATTTCATTTCACATTTAATAGCTGAAGAACACTGTGCATAACAAAGAGACTTATGATAGAAACAGATTTAATTTTTTTTTAACATATTATAAATTCTTCCTTAGATTAAGGATGTACTAAAGCCCTTCTCAAATTTCATATGTGAATAAACCCATCCATAACAAGAAGTCTGTAGGGCTTTCTATATTCATAATTTATGGGGAAAAACGGATTTTCCCTATCAAAACTTTGGTGAGGCTTGGAAACACCTTTTTATGGTCACCCTAAAAAACTCTTCAAAATCACGCAATTATAATGGAATTGCTTATACAAGCTACATTAAAATATTAACTCAGCATCAAGAATATAGACAAAGGGCATGCAGCAGTAACAACAGCATGTGCCATCAGGCCAACAGGGATTACAGCATTCAACAGCTGGACCATTAGAACAAGACACTGGGTGCCAATCACACTGATAAAAAGTAAGGGGGGGTTTACTGATCACCATGCCCCAGGGAGGAGGAAGAACAGCTGCTATTTCCTGCAGAACCATCATATTTCCTCTCTTCAGGGAATTCAAGCCCCATACTAATAAATTGGTTGGGCAGGCATAAGAATTCAGTATTTTCCAGCCTATTTTTGTGTATGTGTTTGCCAGCTCAAGGAGAAAAACTCTTTTACAGAAAGACTAAATCTCTCTCCCTGCAACATCCATGTTCTTCACTCAGGGGTTTGCAGGACCAGTGTCAGGTGTCAGGACCAGCACTGTCAGGACCAGCAGACACTTGACAGAAGCATCCATGGCATCATCTTCCAAAGGGAAACAGGAACAAACTGGTCTCTATTTTGTCAGTTTGAGGTGAGCAGAGTCCACATTCCTACTCAGTTTTTCATTTAACTCTATCCTATATTTTGGATGCTGAACTAATTGCTAAGTTTCATCTACAAACTTCAGCTTGCCAAGAAACATTTTGCAGTAACTTCTTTGAATTTCCAAGTGGGTATCCGGCTGTTATATAATTTCTTTCAAGAATCGACTCGGACTCGCTTCCCACTGACGCCTAATCCATATTGCAATAATAATGTAAATTATCTCTGAGGAGTGGTTAGACGTTGTGGTCAGATCACATTGCAGGCAGACAAGCTCAACCAATATGTAAACTGTGAGGGAGAATGGTAAATGTGCTGATTATGTAAATGGAATTGTTTGAAGTCAAAGATGCGGGTCTGTATTTCACTGATAAAATGTGTAAAATAGGAAAAAACACTGCGTAAGCAATTAAATTTAACTTTCTAATCAATAAAAGGCAAACTGGGACCTAAATCCACTTTATGGGATTTAGGAATCAAAGTCTTCCTGCAACTCAAAAACAGCTGTGATGCCCATTTGACTAGAGGGGAACTTACTGTAAGACAAAAATGTCACATTCTATCTTGATACCAGACACAAGAGCGTCATGTGTCATTTGATTAAGATAATTTGGTCTAATGATGCTCCTGATCTTTAGTTTGGCTGGCATTCTTTGTAAATAAAGCTGTGCTCTCAACACTTTTGATGGCAGCGTCTCACAGGAGTTTGGCAGATGAGCTCACCTGCCCTTGGTAATGCTTTGGATTAATTTTTTGTAGGTCCGGCATTTCTCCAAGGACTCCAGAGGTAGGAAGCATATTGTGCCTTTAAACTTGCTCTTCATTTCAAATGTTTCCATGTTGGCAGAACTTGGGTTGGTACCAACATTCCCAGAGCTGCAAAGCATCAAATCTCCCACCTTGTCCTGTGAGGAGGCCACACAAAAACCAAACGTGGTGGCCCAACAAAGAGTCAGAGCACGGCTTGGATTTCACTGCTGGCTGCCAAACACAGAGTCCACTTCATTTTTCTTTCTCTCCTCATTCACCCATTTCACACAATCATAGATTAGCTTGGGTTGGAAGGATTTTAAAGATCATCTCATTCCAAACTCTGCCATGGGCAGGGATACTTTCTACTAGATTAGGTAGCTCCAGCCTGGCCTAAAACACTTCCAGGGGCATTCACAACTTCTCTGGCAACCTGTCCCAGTGCCTCACTACCCTCACAGGAAAGAAATCTCATTTCCTATGTTGCCACTGAAACATGGCACAATCTGCCACCAAACACAAACTCCTCTGCTTCACAGAACCCCAAAAATTCAGCAGCTTCTACAGACACTGCTTATGCCACGCTTCTTCTTTACCATTACCTGAGAATTGCTGTTCTATATTTTACCTGCCATGAGCTGCACCTTTATCCATTTCTCAGCTTTGTAAAGCACTGTGCAGGGTCACAGTCTTATTGAAACAACAAACACCTTTACTGGTGACATTTCCACATATGAAAAACAACTGGGAACTACATGCAACACATGCATATAAACACACTCAGAGGTGTCTACTGATGCAGGAATTACTGAAAGAGAAATTTACAGCACATAGTTGGGGCTGCAATGGTCAGGCTTCAGTCTGAAAAGCACCAAATGCCCACCATCTGCAAGGCCTCTGATAGTTCACTAATTAATGATCAAGATTGCATTTGCTTCAGCATAATTTTGTGTTTTTATATGGATATCTTATTTGATTATAATTATCACAGACTGGAGAAGTTTATTAGGGCCAATCATTTCTTAATGCAATTAAAACCCCAGGGGAACAATACAATGTAATTTTTATTGGTGATGAGAGCTTATAACCAAAAGGAAGCCTACTTATTAATCACAATTGTTCCAAATGATGAAATTAAAACAAATTGCATTAATTTTCCAGTAGTTTTTTGTTAATACCTGAGTTAATACCAGTTTGTGTTAAAAGTGGCAGAATGAGCTGATCTTTGGGCTACTCTGGCTCCTCTGTATTCACCTCTTTGGGGAAGGGATTATGCAGCCTTTTTCTCCTCCTGGGTGAAATCACCCAGTCTCAAAATAGCTCCCTGGGCTATTGCCTCTGCTTCCCAATCCTGTTAACACAACACCTCTAATTCTTTCCCTTCCACAACACCGTGACACTTCCCATTAAAATGAGTCCAAAAACCATTTCTCCACAGCACAAATAATTATTTATTCTTTCACCCAAAGGTATTAACATGGAGATTGGAGGGTAAAAACAATAAGAAGTCTCTATGAATGGATTCTATGTACATAAACCTTATTCTGTTCTTTTATATATTTTTAGAATACCTCCACCTCGGTGCTGGTAAAACAAATTATTCTCTTCCCCATTCTGTCACTCTCTCTCTATTGTCATCCTGAAGGTGTTCCTTTTCTTTGTCTGCCCAGACAGGAGCCTTTCAGGGTTTAGTATGCTCCCTACTCCAAGCCCTGCTTAAGAAAAGCAATACATAGCACACTGATGGGTGCCACAATGTGATTTATTTCCATTGCACAGTTCCCCACGGTTTCCCCTGAGAACCCAAGTAATCACTGTGAGAACATCTCATCACTGCCACTGGTTTAGCCCCATTTGCTCCCCCTTAAGAGAGCCTTTTGATTTACCACCTAGCATTTAACCAAGATAATATAGTGTGGTCCAAATTCCACTATAGAATTCTAAAAAATGTTCCATTTTGAGAAATAATATTTAACTAGTCAATCTACACTGGATGGCTGTTTGCACAGCTGTTTCCATACAATATTGACAACATCCTACTATTCCTTACACCACACTGTTTAAGCATTTTGTATTCTGATGAATGAGATACAGTATCTGATATGCCATACAAAAACTGGAAAGAAATTACCCTAAAAAAAAAAAGTTCTAAAAAAAACCATTTTAGATTTTCTTAGCAAAAACAGACCTCAGAAAATAGTCTGGAGAGGAATAAAAGGCAGATCAGGAAAATACCAGCCAGAACCACCCTTCTGCTGGGATATTTACACCAGAACAGGTTTTCCATCAGCAGTGCAAGCAGGGGCACCCAGAGCCAGGACACCTCACAGGAGCCAAGGAGAGCCACAGAGGCACAGTGGGCAAAGGCTGACTTCTATATAAATCAGCTTCCTCTGATTGTTCTTATGAATTACGTAAGAGAACTATCAGAAGAGCCAACTGTGACTGGCACTGAGCAATTTTGTAAGTGTGCTTAATAGCACAGAATACAGGCATTTCTTCCTGCATCAATATTCCACTGCAAAAGCTTTTCTCCTGAGGCTTAGAGAAATCCTTCCTCCTCTAATCCTGTTTTCCAGTGACAACTTAAGAACTGAAATAGCAATAATTTACCATCTCCAGTGCTAATTCAGTAACTGCCAAACCCTTTTTTCCCTCTGCTGTTCTACTCATCCAGCAGGGCTCTGTATCCTCACGGAACACAAGTTTGAACTGTTCAGCTCAGTGAGGGGTAGCATGGATGGGTAGAGAAGGATGGGGAACCACTTCTTAAATTATACATTACATACTGTAATTTCTACTCTTTGGAAGGAATACCAAAATCATCTTGGATCAAGGCCACTTAGCTCAAGGCAGTGATGCTTAAACTCTCCAGCCCCACTGGGCACCTTGTGTCCCAGAACAGTAGTTTATAGTCATTTGTAATATACAGAATACCTATTAATTGCAAATACTTATAAAAAAAAAAAAAAAAGGTTCCTCTAATAAATCAGCACTTCCTGTGTTTGTCAATTTATTTGCAGCAGCTCATGTGCCCACCTTGCCTTGCACTGGCAGCAGCATCTGGATTTACCACTGTTGTGCTGTTAATCACACTTGTCAATTATGAATTGCAACAATTAGAGTGCTGCTTGATCTTTAAACATTTCAGAACTAATAAAACAGTAAGATATATAAAAATATATTTACACATATATGAAGAGGTCTAAGAACAGGATACACACTTGCTTCAGACCTCAAGTCTCATATAATTGCACACTTTAAGGGTAGGTTAAGTACTTTTCCTTTTTTTATGTATATGACTGGTGCCAGTTCTGAACCAGAATACTATTTCATCCCAAAATGGAACACTGCACAGTCTGAGTCAATGGCTGTGAAAAATCAGTGGAATGCTTAGACATATTTGTTCTGTGTTTTTATGATAAAAAAAAGAAAAATTCTATGCCTGCAGTGTGACTCAGTGTCAATTAGACACTAACACCTCAGGCATTTTCCTTCTCGTTTGATACTCAACTCCACAAATATAAGTTCAAAGGGAAGAGTTTTTCCAAGCCCACAATTGGGCATATCATGTGTTCCCTATGAAATGGAAATCACCTTGTAGTAGTGGGTAGTGTAGAAACAAAAGTGAACCAGTGTTTTCAAAGGGCAAAATATTATATTTAAATGTCCTCTATATGTATTTGGGAATTTGCAGCCACCTACAGCCCTGCAATTTCACTTTTGTTACAGATTTTCTGTGAACTGGCTTAAATGGGAGTGCAGATGGAGGAAGAATCACACATAACTAATTTTTATTGACTAGGTGTCAGGACTTGGAGACAAGCCTGTGACAGATACTTGTGATATTTTTGTAAGAACAAAACACCACTGCTGTGAGGATGGGGTGGGAATGAACATGCACTGGCTGGTCATAAAGGCCCTCAAGGGTTAATTGAGAGCAATCAGCTTTTCCAGCAGCAAGCTGGGAGCACCCAGGTGATGGCCACATGTGGACCTTCTGCCCAGAGAAGCTCCTCTTACACTATACAGACACGGCTGAGCTTAAAGATAGTCTTTACATAAAGCTCTGAATTCTCCAACTCTTTCTGTAGGAATATATACATTTAAGTCACCTTTCAAAAAGTATTTTGTAGGTATTACCTCAGAAATCCTTACTTTCAGGAGGCATATCCCATTAATTACCTGGAATGTTTTTAAGCCCTGAGAAGTAGATGCCAAAATGGTCTGTTGAGCCACAAAATGCTGAAAACTCAGCAGGTTTATGGGGCTAGATGGGGGAAGACTTAATTCACTACACGATGGAAAACCAGGTTAAAAAGGAAGAGAAAAAGCATGCATATGCCTTCCATTGTGAACAGCTTTCTGAGCAGAAACTGAACTGTCAGAGTTCCTTGAATCTGAGTTTAAATTGTGATTTTCACTTCTGCAATCTTGCCATTACCCATCCACAGCAAACATTTAGCTCCTAATTAAATAGCAGATTTAATCCACAGTTCTGCCCTAGCAGTGCTATTCTCAGTCTCTCTTTGCCCCTCAGAAAAAGTCCACTAACATTCAACTGTTTCTATCTTAACTGGCCCAATCTTGCAAGAAATATTCTACCAGCAGAGATCAACGGGATGCACCAGTATAGCAAAATCCCTGATTCTCCATCTTAAATTGATTCTTTTCTCCTTCATACATATAATCTCTTAAGCCCTACATTCAATATTTTTGCACAGCCTATAATGTGTTCCTAATACACACACAGCAGCTCCAAACTCATTCCCTGCTCTTCATCACGAAGTGCAGCTCAATACAGAGGAACAAACACCTCATTTTCACTGGAGACCCAGGGAAGGAGCTCCCACATGGCCATGGCTGCAGGGGACTGAAACACTGAAAACTGCCTCAATGGAAAACTTCAACCATTCACATATTTTGTGTTTCCATACCCAGCCCCTTAGCTAGGGAAAGTACATATTTGCACCTAGTCTGAGACAGAAAAACCCAGAAAATATTTATGGCAAAGAAATACTTGTATTGCTCAACCAAATTTATAGTTATAATAAATAAAGAGATCATACAATACAAAGCCTTATTTTGACTGTTGTTTAACTTTTTCTGACCAGTGCATAGCAGGAAATAACTGCATCTCCAAAAAGGTTGGTACACTTTTCTAAAGTTCATTTTCCTCTGATTTCACTCAATTCCAAACTGTTCTGCAATGGCAGGTGCCACAAGAGGAAACAGGAACTATTTTTCAATTGGTCCTCTCAGCCTAGCAGGAATTATCAGAGAGCAGGGAGTTTATTTCCAACAGCATTTTTATGTACAATACTTTCATCATTTAAGAAGGTCTGGAATGTTGCAGGGATCATTATCACATGAGGAAGAACATTAGGCAAAGCTTTTTATCCTGATTGCTATTAAGTGCCCTTTTATTGCTGTATCAATCAACTAAATTATTTCCAAAGTCTGGTGTACAATAGCATTTTACAATGTCAGGCAAAGCTGACAATGGGTGAAACTGTAATCTGTTTACATCTCTGGACTTGATGGCTTATGCTGTTGGTGAGGCATTTCCAAAATCTTTCATTATTGTAATGACTGGAAGAAAAAAATTAAAATGGGTAAGATGTTGTCTGGTGTGCAGGTGAATCCTTGAAAACTTTGAAAACCAAAAATAGAGCCCATAAAAGCAGTACTAAAAGAACTTGTTATGTTTGAACTCTAAGTATGGGGAAGCAAAAGGAGGAGATAAGAACAACTCTGGAAATAAACGGAGCAAAACTGTGATGATGCAGGTGGAGGGGAACCAAAAAGAAGATGGAAGGATGATTTCCCATGAGGTTTTCATCAATTAGGTAAAAAGGAAAATAAAAAACCTTGGATTTTGAGTTAAGAACTTCAGACTTCAAATTCTACAAACATAATTATGGTTTCCCATGCTAATAACAAGGCCCAACACTGTTCCCTTCAAGCCATTCAGTGCTTCTGTCACAACTGCAAGATGAAGCACAATCAGTTGCTTTTATGAGAATTGGTTGCTTTCTTCCCCAAAAACTGAATGTTCAGCAAAAAAGAACAAAATGCTATTTATTAAAAAACTCTACGAAACATTACAGTACATGGAAAAAAACAACTCAGTAAGTCGGATGCATTTCTTTAACTAAATGCATCATGCAAAACTCTGAATTTATAAATGTACAAGAGTTTTGGCTCTGACTGAGATGCAGCTCTTTGAAAGTTTCAAAGCAGCAGCTTGAAACAGATGGGTCACTGGTTATAAAAGTTTGCTACAGATGGAGAATTACTACAAATATTTTACCACTTTACACTTGGATCAAAACTTTGCATAAAGCACAAATGATTTTCTCTCACAACATTGCTCCGTTCTTAAAAAGAGACATTGTTGCAATTATCTTGCAATGTCAGAGGACTTTAATTCTCCAAAGAAACGCCCTGCAGATACTAAAATCACACACTTCTGTTCAAAGCTTCCCTTTCCATGAAGGGCAGAACATCCAAGATCTTCCATTCTCTGCCCACTGCATCCCATATTTGCCACCACACTCGTGTGAGCTCAAGCCATGCCATACAGCGAGTTTGCAGAAAACTCAAGAGTTTTGACTCAAACCAGCTGCTACAGCTCAAGTGAAAATAACCTCCTGCTGCTGCAGGACTGCTCCTACAGCCAGTGCTCCTGAGCCCAGGGCAGCAGAGTGCAGAGCTGCAGATGTCTGTGGAGGTTTCACCACCAGTCCCACAGCTGGAACAAGGGCGACACTGTGGGATAACCCCACCTCCCACTGGGAAGGCTTTGGATGCTGCATTCTGCAGCTGGATCCCTCCAAATGATGTTCTCCCCTGATCTAAAGTTCTGAGGAGGATGATTGGGAGCCCTGAAGCATGCAAAGCCCAGCTGTTCCTCACAATGCAGGAAAAGCCCTCCTTAAACTATTTTACAAGCCACCATTTTTTATCACTTTCCCTCGTATATATCAGAGCCTACATGTTGCCTTTCATGAATTGCCTTTTATTAAGCCTACCACCAGTTTTATCAGTAAATTTTACTGCATATAAAAGTTTTCTGTACTTCACAGTACAGCTATTTCATATCTGATTTTATCTTTGACTAGATGGGTTGTTCAGATAATTTCAGACAGGACACCTGCTTTACAAATGAATTAACAAATAGCAATAGCTTTGGAAGATCATGGGTGAAAAAAAATAATGAGACTCAGAGGTTCAGTCATTTCACTGCTCCTAAAGGCAACTCATTCTCACCAGGCAGTGGTTCAACAGATTGTTCATACCACTCTGAAGTCTGAAGTACTAAATGCCTGCCTTTATTTCCTGGGCTTAAATGTCATGGGAACAGAGACAGAAATGATAGAATGTGCTTTCATTATTAAATTTTTGCAAAATTACTGAGCTACAGGTTATATCAAAAGAAACTGCTCCCCAGCAGGTGCATCCTGCTGTAGACATCTCCATCACCTCCTTACATTTGTGATGAAACTATTTTACAAGAGCTTGTATCACTGTAATATTTCTATTAAAACACCTGGAGTACACAGAAGCACACACTACTCTCCTGAAAGGTCAAAAACCAAAATTTTCAAAGCCAATTTTTACTGTCAATGAGCTGCAAATTATTCTACAACCTGAAAGAGTGCAGCATTTACACCTGAGTAAATTCAGAGTCCATTCAGAGGTGTGCTGCTATCAGAGGTGGGGTGACACACAGAGGTTCTGTGTCCCTCATTCCTCCAAGTAAAGAAAAATCAGAGCGCCCAGAGGCTGAGAATAACATGAACCTCCCAAATCCCATGGAACAACAGCACAAGGAAAGCCCCAAACACCCAGCCACCCACCCCCAGCAGGGCAGGAGATGAGATGTGCTCTGACACTACAAAAGTCCCACAAAATATACACGAAAAAATACTTTTTCACTGTAATAGATATATGTCTACCACTAATGGCAGTACATCAGTAAACACCATTTAAATTGTCAAGCCTTAATAACCTTCATCCCCTAAAAGTGTTCTTCAAAGCCATGTTTGCACAAATTAACCTAGGCAAGGGTACAATGATGCACTCGTGAACTTGCAGTGGGATGAGTAAACACAGTAAGAGAGTCTAAATATGAAAATACTTTCCATAATACTGTTTGAATTACAGGGTAATTAGGTAGTTTTTAAATGTATCTTGTCAAAATTTTGGCTCAGGCTAACATACAACTGTGGCCTTGTTAAAACTAATTCATTCACCACAGACATCTGCTTCGAAGGAGGAAGAGTCTAAAGTTTCAGCTTAATAATTCATCTGCAATTTTTAAATACTGCATATATATAATCAATATTTTAGCACTTTAATCATTGAGAAACTAAACATATGCTTAATTTGAAGTTACAGAAGGAATGATGTGAGGCAGACTGTGGCTGGCACCTCAGATCTACCCTTGGAAAACATTTCACTTCCAGACAGAGCAATCCAGATCTGTTGGGCTGAAATGCTCACAGACTGGATCTGCAGCCTCCTTCTACTCACAGGTGGCATGAAACAACCTGTGAGACATTTAAAGACCTATTTGTGAGACTGGGCTAATACAAAACCAGGGTTTTAATGAAATATTCCAAAAATCACTGCATTTTAGGCATAAATTTTACTTGGTTTATGAAATGAAGGTAGCACACATATTCTGAAGTAAATAACTTCACAGCTTTGGGCTCCCAGGTACTGAAATGCTTTGGGTCATAAAAGGCACTTTTGGTAAATGCCAGTGAAGCCTTCCCCAAGATAACAGTTTTAGCACACACTGGGCATCTCCCTCTGCCCAACCAGGGGGGCTTTGAGTATAAAACTGATAACAGCTGGCAGTGCTTTACTTTACAAAGTTGATTCCAGTTATTAAAAATGTGAATTTTCCCACTTCATTTCTGCTGATGCAAATCCATTAGAAAACTTGATATACAAAAGAAGCCCACTTTTTGTGACAATTTAAGTGTGACTGCTCAAAATTTGTCACAGACATAACAAGTGTTATCTGGGCTTCATCCAATCTCAGTCAGACTTGCTCAAAAAACTTCACTTCAACCCACACTGCAGCTCTTCTTTATACAAAAACATACAAGGTTCAGGAAAAGAGAAAGTTCACATGTTCACATAACACCATTGTATCTTATTCTCCAATAAATGCTCTGAGGGGATAACATCAGTTAACCAGAAAAGTGCAAGCAAAGTGTCAAATTGGGGCTTTTTAATATATGTGCTCTAAATAGTACCTTCACATTTATGTGTCTATTCTATGACACACAATGCACAAAACAGAAATTTTCTTTATTACAATAGCGCTACACATCAGTCACAAATTATTAACCAGTATTTTCTGACAATTCAGTCCCTTTCAATTATTTATTATTTGGCACATGCTTTACATTTTTTCTTAGATTGTACTTCTGTCTTGTCAATAGGAATTCATATTTGCTATTCAATTTACATAATGTGTAGGCTCTCCTGAATCATCAAAATAAGCTGAAGTAGTAGGGAAGTGACTTACATGAATATCAACAACTCCTATTTTTCACTCCTAGTGATATCCATGCAGAAGCCAAAGTATTGAAAAATAATACCAAAAAGAACAGGGAGAGGAAGGCCAGAGGGCAGGCAGCATGATAGGAAAAACGTCTGGCATCAGGTAAAAGAAGGTAAGAAAATGGTAATTAATAGAGAAGAGAGGTTTCCTTGGAGCACACACACAGGCATGTACCCCCCAGTATTGCATCCAGCCAGGGGGGCTCCTAAACATGATTTAATTTGGAGCACATGGCACCTCTGCTGATCAGCAAAGGAATCCTAACCCAGCCCTAAACAGCTGCCAAGAACAGACACTGCAACCACAGTGCCAGAAAATACAACTTCATAGTTCAAAAACCAGCCAAAGCACTGGGCAGCAGCTGAAACAGGTGACTCAGCCCAAAGATGTGTCCCATTGTCACTGATACCCAGCTAAAATTATACAGGAGATCACCACAGGGAAAGCCAACAAAGTAAAAAGTACTTTATTAACCACTCCTCAGAATGACACGCTGAACCTCATCATTCCTACCCCAGTTTTATTATAAGAAATATATTTAGGTAGAGAAAGACAAGTTCAATCTTTCTGGTAGGAAAAAGAAAAGTGTATTTTATGATTCTCCAAATTTACCAGGAAATAATTTCTTGTGCAATGATAAAAGGCACAGTTATGCTGAAGTGCAAAGCACTACCAGACACAGCACATCTTCACTGGCAAGGAGAGTGTGTTCCACTTTTCTGCACAACTCATTAGTGACAAAATCCCAAGAAAATCTTTATAATGTTCTGTTTCTCATTTCATGAATTTTTACAGCTAATGTGCTTTCAGTCAAGAATAATGTAGTGATTAGAACAGAGCAGGGTAAGAATATCTGGCAATGTAATACCTATAGAATTTAATGAATTTCTCTCCGCCTAGAAGAAATTTATTGATCACCAATTTTTTTTTTCTAGCTTTGGATCAATTTTTACATCATTTAGCATAAAGTTTCTAGAATTAATTCATGAGAAGGTACAGATAACAAGCTTTGAAGGTAACAAGATATTGATTTGTGCGACATTCTATGCTAATTTTAGGATTTGATCATAGCTAATTTAATTTGACTGGTGCTTTTTTACTTTTAGATATCTACTAAATAACTTGAGGATGAAGATTCCCTTTGACAATAACTTCAGAAGACTCCATCAGAAAATAAAATCAGGAAAACTTCTAGGGTTTTGTACTCACTTGTGCAAACACACTCAGGTATGAATTCACACACCAGCTTGTTTAGTTGCAAAAAATATTACCTGGAGTAATGTGCCAAGACACAAGGCCAGGGAGGTCTCAGCATGGGACCACCTCTGATTAGGAGTCTCCACTGAAATGATAATTTTAAAAATATCAGCAGTAAAGGATGTATTTTGCTTGGGCAGTATTTAGCACTATCTCACACCGAATCACTTTGTGTGTCAAGCACTGTGTGCCAAATTAATGCAATTTCCACACTGAAATAGTTTAAGGCATGATTTTACTCACTGGAGCTTTCACATTCCTTGGCACTACCTCTGTGTTTCCTGGGACACAGCACTGGACAAGCCTCTCAGACAGGGATTTGTTAAAAGCACAACTCCTGATCTAGGGTAACTGTTTGGCAGCCAAATTAAATAAAATCTAGAAACCATCTGTTTTAGAAACTTTAATGATTAATTTTAGGAAGATGTTCTAAAAATGAGATTATTTTTGGCATAGCATTTATTTGTAAGACATATTGCTAGCAATCCAGCATTTTTCATACCAGGCTTATAACTACATTTTCCAGTTATCCATCTGGGCCCTTTTCAATTCAGTGGTTTAATTAAAACTCAATGGTATTATCAATCTGTTGCATTTTTCATTTTGATGGTTATTACATTTACAGTACAGCAGGAGTACAAATTAGTGTAAGAAGATAAATCTCATCTTAAAATTTCATTTCTCTATCTTCAGTAACTTTCATTGTCATAATATTTTCTAGCTCATTCACATTCATAAAACAGTTTTAATGATCTATTTTTTTTATTACAATAAGGGAAAACAGGAAAAAAATGTTTTTCAATAGCTTGACACATCTCACAGGGTCCCTCTCATCATTCATTCCATCAGTCTGGTCAACAGATGGGCACTACACAGCAAGGCTGGGAAAAGGTCCATGACAGGGCTGATACTAAGTTTTCTTTTCACCTCTTAAACATGTAATTTGGCAGAAAGTAGCAAAGTACATATTTAAGAGACAGAACCAGAGATAGAGATGTAGGGAAAATGTAACAGATTCCCCAAAGAAGAGACTGGGGAAACAAAAACCGCAACGTTGCAAGTTGCCAGTAAATTCAATTAATATTTACGAAGAGCATTGATGTGCTACCAAGCTACCTACACAGTCCTGGAGGACTTCAGCTTTAGGATGCAATATCCAGGGCCTTAAGGAGTCTATTTATCATCTTTCCTTTGGCTTTGTGCAGCATTCCCAGTGCATCCTCTGTTTCCTGGGGAGACAATTCCCCTTTTCATTTCCAGCTCCAAGCCTTGCAGCAGAGCTCCTACCACGCCAGTGCTGCTTGCCTGGCTCTGAAAATAGCAGGCCATTTGGAGCAACACTGTTAAAGACTTATTAAACCAAATTTTAGAGCTGGCTTTGGTACTTATGATTGCTGCTGAGGTTATACAAAAGAGGGGAAAAAACCATCTCAGGGTCCCATGTTCAGTGCCACTGAATGCTTCAGGTTTCCAGCATGAAACATTTCAAATACTGTCTATGGTATGCAATATGAGGACCACTAAGAGGAAAGGAAAAAAAAGGAAAAGAATATTCACCCTGTATCACTAGCTGATAGGCAGCAATTTTAAAACATTAAAAAAATACAAGGCATAATTCAGTTAAAAAGAAAGAACTTAAAGGAGGTAAGGAAAAAGAAGATGATTTATTAGCCCAAAGGACACAGCAAAACCTCTCTTTCAGCCGTGCCATAGCAGGGCAGCAATGAATTAAATTTTGGGCTTTGCTGCTCTAAGATGGTTGGCTGTCAGAAGTAAAAATTGTTTCAAGAGTCATTTAGACAGATTCATGGCAGAGTTCACCACGGCTATGAAGGTTACTATCCCTCAAAATTGTGTAGCTCAGGGCTTCCACCTCTAGCTCAGGATTTCCTAAAACTCCAAGCTGCCAGAAGTGGAAGAGGACACCAAAACCTCTCTATATTCTCCCCATTTTTACAGAGAATGACAGGCAGCCAGCATGGGCAGTGCTGGGGACAGGGGCAGCCACTGGGGCACTCTGGGCTGGCCACTCCTGCTGCTCTCTTGGACTCGCTTGAAAGAAGGGAAAACCAAGGTTTGCTGAAGGTCAGTAAGAAACACACCTTTACTCTTTCATACATCATCTTCTGGCATTACACCAACAAATAAACTAGTAAGAAGCATTTATCTGATTAATGTTTTCCAGCAATCAACCTGTCTGTTGGGACACCATTTGTCAGAAGTTGTGCTTGGATTTGTGATGTTCATCATTTTGTTTCCGCAGACCTCACACAAAGTCAGTGGAAATTCTTGCTGACTCAAACATTGGACTAGAGCCAGTGTATCCACAAAAAGAAGTGGTTATACAGCTTAAGGGAGGAAAAATTATTTAATTTCTTGGTCAAATGAGATTCCAGCTTGGATACTGATCTTGATTACTGAAGGAGAAAAAAAGAACAACACGGTGAATCCTGACAGGCATAATGAAATCATGAAGTCCAAAAAACAGCCTGTACCATAACAAGGAATGTCATCTAAGGCTCAAAGTCTGGCTTTTCGTTTTACTGTCAAGCACAGGGCTCCTTTGGCTGAGTCATTATAACAGCACTATTTAAAAAAAAAAAAAAAAAATTTAGCTAGCACCACTTTTCAAGAAACACACGCAAATAGCAATTTTGCAGCTGATCAGTTTTGACACACCTGGCTATCAAAATGTTCAGCCCTCAATGAAAAGCCTGTAGTTAGCTGAGACGAGCTACCAAGAGTATGTCTTCAAGCTGACATTCCCAACAAGGATTTTAAAAGCACCTTGGCACTACTGACTGTACCCATCACCCCAGCCAGGGACACATCTTACTCCACACAAACACACACACAAGTGTCACTCACTTCAGCCAACTCATGCACATTTAACTTTGGAAAGAATGCTAAAAAAACAAAATAGAAATTAGTATTAAATGTACACATAACTGCTCCAGGGTCATATAGTGGAAGCACTGACTAGTTATGTTTCAGTATGAGGTATTCAGAGGCACAAAAAGGGCCTGGCACTCAACTTGTATTAATTTTGATATGAGTCAGACACCCAATTATCCATTGTGCTGTTGAAAAATCCACCCTCGTCTCTAATTCTTGTATTTGCATAGGAGTTGACATCTATTAAAACATCATTAGGTATGCAGTCAAAACAACATAACACTTCAAAAAATTACTGGTAGTCATGGTTAATTGCCTGTAAAATATTTCTTTAAAAACTCGGTAATTGGATTCAATATTTCAGATATCTCTTCCAAAGATTTTGGGGTTGGATATTTACCAGGAGAGCCTCAGCTACTAGTATTTGTACCAGAAAGAACAGAAGGAAACTACAGCACAGTAGTAGCCTATGCTTCATGAGTAGTTCTGACTTAATTTTAAAATCATAAGTAAAAGAACTGAAGTGCCTACCAACTCAATATCTATTTACACTGTTTTAAAAGCATGTCTATACACTTGAAACAATTTTATTACAAATCAAATAGAACAGAATCTTTACAAGAGATGTAAATGATTATTGCAAAGTATTTTATGAAAAAGCTAGAACAAGGCAAAAGCTTGTTAAAAAGGATCACAGAAACCCAAATATGCAAAACATAAAATTGTAAAAAAATAAAATAAAACACAATACAGATTAGCCTTTATAACATACCACAAAAGGTAAAAAAAAAAAAAAGATGAGCAAGCTGGTTAGAATCAAGGCTAAGAAACAGATGAGGTTTCAAGTCTGTCAGGAGCTAAAGGGATGCTGCCAACAATATGATTAAGTGCCTCCTGGGTCCTGTGGAGTCGCCATTAGACAAGCTCACCCCATCCCTCTGGGATGCTGAGTGATCCATTCCCTGCCCTGGATCGAACACTTTGGTTCCACCGTGCCCTGAAGGACACCCAAGTGGCCAGAACACACACAGACATAAAGTATTGCTGAGCAGCGCCCTGACTGCAGCCAGTGCTCCACACATTTCTGGTTGGAAACCCCAGACAGCCCTGCACCAAAAGTTCTTTCAAAATATATTTTATTCCTACCATTGTTTCTGATGTGACCATGTTTCAAAGAGCCTTGTCATTGCAAAAGTGCAGCACTGGCAAGACACTGTGGGAGTTTCAGTACCACACTTCCTTCCCATCAGCAACAACTCTGAGCACAGAACTGTGCTGCATCATGAACATGTAGAATAAAAGGGGAAGAAAAGGTAAATTGGCAACAGATCAATAACCTGCCAAGAAAGGTTCTGTTTCTTTAATAAACCAGAAATATAAACTGATATCCAGAATAATATTTTAGTTTGAAACAGAGTGAGAGACTGGAGATTACATCAACTGAACTAAACCAAATAACAAAAATTTATCTGAGTGCTCCATCACTCTGAAATTACTGCAGACAAACTGCCTATTTACCCAGAGGAAGCCAGCTATGGACATGAGTAAGTATTTCTCCTTTGTTAAAATGAGAATAGCATTTGGTCTCTTACAGCGAGGTATAGTACAGCAAAAATTGCAAGTGTTTTCTCATCTATTCTTGAATCCCCTTATAAATGGAAAGGCCACTTAGCAAATAACAGAAATGGATGCAGCTGCAAATCAAAGGGAGATAAGTAGGAGATGAGCAGCCACAGCTGTATCACATTGCTTAGTACATCAAGTTAAGGTAATCCCAAGGTTGGGATTTAAATATCATCTGCAGAAAAAGCAGATCCAAGAACCACTCCAAGATGTAGTTTATCTGAGTTTTGTATGGCACTGGGAGCACCCAAAACTGCCAAAAACAGTGCCTGTCCAGCACTGAAGAGGATGACCATGAGCCATCAGCCAGATTAAACAGCCAAAGAATTATACAGACTTCTGAAACAAAGAAAGAAATCTGCCTGAAAAGTATTTTTAAAGGCATGATTTTTCTTCTTATAGCAGAGGAGAGAAAGCAATGGGAAGTAGATACCACAGGGCACAACATCCACATCATCTGTGGGAGAAAACCCACACACACACACAACCAGGAGCTGGGATGGTGATTAGAAACTTTTTGGGATTTTAACTTGAAAGGTGTTTATAAAGTTATATTAAACCTCTTGTACTGCAGCTCAGCTGTTGCATTACTGGTACTGGCCCTGAACATACAGTTCACTGCTTGCTGGTTAATTACATCCATTAATAAATCAATGAAGCGCTTTGATCCTGATTTGATTCATGTTGGATTATTTGAGCAGCTCCTCGCTGCAGCAGGAAGGTGTCACAGCCTTCCCTGCCTGTCCTTCTGACAAATTGAGAAACAATATGCTTCACAAAATTTGTACTCACAACATTTTATCACTAATTCAGCCCCTAATCACTAATTTTATCACTAATTCAGAAGGAAATTACTGATTGGTTTGAGGACTGACCAGGGAGAAAAGAATTCCCCATGATTTTAGAGAGAGCTAAACATCTTTGCATGAGCAAAAATAATGCTATGTTGACTTCAGGTAAGTCTGACCACTCTTCAGACACACAAAAGTCCACTGTGGTTCTGGGCAGCTGAAGCATTTTAATATCCAATTTATTATTTCTTCTATTAAAGAATTTATTTATCTAAGAATAAGCAGAGGCCTGACAAAACTATTAAAACCACAGATATTCTCTTCTGTCTCAGTCTGTTCATTGAATTGTTTTCCCTCCAAAGCAGACAGGCGCTCACAACAGCACAAAGAACACCTGGCAGGTCACAGTGCAGGAGGATGCTTACCACAACAGAAGCAGTTAGCAACTCCCACTTTGTTAGGTTGGATTTTATTGTTCGTTTTCCGCTGTAAATTCTGTTTTCCTGCAATTCTGCTGAGCCTAGGTGAATTACATACCATTTACCAGAGTTTAACTCTCTGCTGACTGGTCCCCATTAACAGCATTTGTTGTCACAGCTATGAATTCAGAGAAATGGGAAAAACAATCCAAGGGAAAGTATTGTAAAAGGAAAGTGACAATTACATTTCCTTTTATTGATGACCCTGAGCACAGTAACCTGCTGGCAAACATCCTTCTTCCCACTCTATCACAGCCCTCGGTGCAGTGTGTCCTTACACAACCACTAACCTTCATTTCACCTTTTTTTCCTCTTTCCCTGATGGATACAAAGCTGCACAGGGACAGGACAGGTTCACCCAAAAGCAGGCAGGAAACAGGGCTTGGCTTGGCAGTGCAGAGGCAAGAGAGAGAAAAGAGGTGGCAGCTCTAGGCCACTCTCACTCTTTCCCTTTCTTTAAAAGTAACAAGAAGCTCAGTGATTGCATTACAATTAGGAAGGGTGCCCACCTGCCCTCAGTAGTTAGTTTCCTTCCAAGGAGCCACTAAAGCCTCCTGGCAGAGCTCTTTCTGGAAACAAGATCCACAGGAGTTTATATGCTTGAGAAGATGGAGCCTGACCTGAACGAAGAGAAGTTCCTAGCAAAAGTATTTCCTGGAAGGTAAATGTATTTATTCATTCTGTGGCCTTTCTACCTTCTGTTAAATTTATGAGCTTTTATGTTCTGCTATATTTTCAGCATTCAGCCCAAAAAACCTCAGTCACGGCACAGAACGAAGAAATCCCATAAAGTCAAAAAGCATAAAGAGAGATTTAACTGCCTCCTCTTAATTTTTTTTTTTCAGCTCTGGGATAAATCCTTGATGCAGACTGAATGTCTCACCTACTCTCCAGTAGAGGTGCAGACCTGAAACACCCCTGAAACTGCTGCACGGCTCCTGGGCTCTCACCATAGCCCAGTCCAAGCACATTCCAAGAGCAGGGCCCAGAGGTGCCAGGGATGGTGCCAATTCCCTGGCCACCCCACCAGGATCTCCACAGAAACCAAAACAGGATTTCTCCAGAGCCTCTACACTGCCTGTGCTACTACCACCCATAAATTCCCACGTGAGTTCTCTACCCAAGCACATCATCTCTGTCTGATCTGTCTTCAGTAGCTGCAAAATGCTGAGCTCTAATATATGGCAGCAAGGGAGTCTAAATCATTCCGCTTTTGAGCTGTCACACACACACACAAAAAGCTTTGGATGAGGCCAGATCAGTCTGCCAAACATAATCTACCACAAAACCTTCTCAAATTAGGAAGAAAAAAAAAAAGAAAACAACCTACTTTATTTAGCTTTGGTTGTTCTCCACCTCTCCCAAAACTGTGAGTTATGAATTTCCCCAGAACAGAGCCCATTAACACAATTTCTAACAACCAGTAACACCACAGGTACCAGGCAGCTGTCACCACCATGCCTGTTAAATCTTTATGTTTTCACAGAAAAAAGCTGGAACAGTACCTGGGGTTTGGTTTTGCATCAGAAAAATACAAGACTGAAACATAATTATTATACTTAGAAAAATTATACAGGAGCTACCCAGAAGATATTTTATCTACAATCCCACCTGGTTTCCAACTGAAAGGAAATCATCCAGCTTTAAGAAAGAGACTCCAGGAAGGGTCACAATAAACTGAACAGGAGAAAATGAAGCTCTGAAAATTAAGCTTTAGAAGTTTGTAATCTTCCTCCACGAGACCAAACTTCATCCTTCCTTACTCCCATAATTTTAGCCTAAACAGCTGTGATAGTTGCAAAGACTCCTTTACCTACACTTGAAGCTATGCTCATTTTAGGAACATACATTTCTCTGGGGATGTTATATATGGAGAATAAAGTACCTAGGAATATACATATCACTTGAGTTGGAGGAGAAACCAGAAAACAATGTCAATATTTCATTTTAATATCACAAAGCAAAATTCAGTTTTCAGAAACTCAATTCCCACTCTTTGAAAGGAAGAAGCTTGGAAAGGGAGTTTCAATTTCCAAAACTCCATTCTTATCTTCCTCGTCACTTGCACATCAAATCATTTCATTTGGTGGTGTTATATGGGAAATTCTGCTACTCTCATTTCTGAACAGAATCACTGAAATACTGATTAGCTGTAAGATTTTAAACTGAAAGCAAGTTTTAAACAAGACAGACTATATACAAAAATAACCCAAAAGACTGGATTTTGGGGGGTTTTCCTATTTATTCTTTTACAAGAACCTCTCAGATCTCTTGGTGCTGTGCACAGTCCAGTTCAGCTCCTTTCTCACTGACTGAGAATGAAGTTGGGCCAAGAGCATCTCAGGTGTGTGGTGATAATGCAGTGAGGCTTTCACTGCTGTGCAGCAAATAGGAAGCAACGTTTGAATGTTCCTGACTCTTCTAATGTCACCCAGCAATACAGATAATGGCATGAAAAGCACAGTCCTCGAGGTTGGTAGAACAGATGGAGCCTTAACCTTTATGGGAGACTCTGGTTACACAGCTTCTGCATCTAAATAATTTATAGGTTCTGATCATATGGGAGCTTCAGCTGTGGAAACAGACGATGCTGAAAGAAGATCTGATCCAATCTGTTCATTTGCCACTGTTCAAAACCTGGGAAAGGTGAACAGGTTGCCCTGGAGCCCTTGCAGGCATGGCACTTGCAGGCATGAGATTTCCAGCCCCATACGCTTGTTTATTCCTGTTTATTGCATTCAACACAACCCAGCATCCCTTTGTGGTACACCACATTTGCTCTAGCTAATCAACTTTAATCCAATTCTGCTCTAAAGACAAGCAATTTTTTCTCAAATTACAGTTCAGGTGCGCTGCAGGTGAAGATGCAAGTTAGGCAATCACTGCACGTTATCAGACAAATACTTAAGCAAAAAATAGTAGTTTGCTCTTAAGGTAGAATATTTACAAATGGGTACAGCAGTTCCATGGGATTGAAATGGTAAACAGGACCTCAAGTGTAGCTTGAGGAACCTTTAGCCTGAGAGCAGCATTTGTGCTGACCCCCAGGGTAGGCAGTGCTGGCACAGGGACACTCAGGGGGACGTGGACACCACACAGAGCAGAGCAAGCACAAAAATGTGCACGTTTGCACTTGCACAGAGCAGCAGAGGCAAGTGAGGGAGCAGCACAAGCACATTACCCAGGTCAGAAATACACACAACATCCCATTTTCAGTATGCCAAACAGCTGGGGCAGTCTGAGCTCCCCAAAACCATTTAGGAGAAGCATATTAAAGCAAAACAGCCCCAGTTTAGATGACTTTAAAATTCCAGGCTAAATTCTGCTTTATAAAGCTGATTCATGAACAGACCAAATATTGCTGTTCTGGGATGCACAACAAAGAATGGGGCAGATGGTCTGGGGTGGCAGCAGCTTCACTCATCTGATTTTAATCCATCACCACAACCCTGTCAGGGCCTGAGTCACGTGTGTTTCACTTAACTCACTTGCTCGGTTCACACAAGGCATCCAGAAAAAGCTCACTGAACAAGATGTACAGCTCATATTTACTACTCAACCCTGCCAGCATTCCTGCTTTTTTAAACACGATTGGAGAAATAAATTTACTCTTGGCTGTGAAAACCTCGCCAGCTTTTCCATCCTAACTGTGTTTTAATCGGATCAGCCCTTAAACTTTTCAAAAAACAGTATTTAATGAAAACAAACAGATGTACAACTGCCGAACGTCACCGGGAGACTGTTAACATGTGTCATCACCAAGTTTTAATAGCAAAACTAAAAAAAACAAAGATTGAGAGTTATGACAGGGAAATATGGTTGCTATAGAAGTCCAGCTTCCACAAGACAACACTCCCAGCAGAGAGGAGTTCCCACGCACAGCCCGAGCAGGTGCCTGTGCCAGAACTGGCTGCACAATTCAGTCCCCGCCTGCCCTCCCACTGCTCACCCTCACAGCTGCTGATCCAACAGAAAATCCTTCCAAATACAGGGGGGAAATACAGCTTCCTCCACATCAGGCCTCAGATCGACTCCTGCAGCAGGACCTGAGCCCCTGAGGAGTGGGAATATGGGTGCAAACCTCTGCCCAGGAGAGGACACATCTCCCCGTGGCAGCAGTTCTGTGCTGCACGATTACACCCACCTGAACAGGGTCCAAGTCACCAGCCAAGGAAGTGTCTCCAGAGGACAATTCCACTTGCAGCGCACTCAAAAATAAACCAGGACACATTATGATCCCTATCTCTAAGAATAAAGCTGAATAAAATGGTTTCTCCCTCTGCTTCCCACAGGAAAGCAAAGCAAAGAGCCCGTCTAAACTTTCCTCCCTTTTCTTAATGAAACTTTCATTGATTTTTCATCCGTGTGAATCATTGCCTTGGAGCAACTTCTTTTAGCCGCAGGATCTCACATTTAATTTGTATGTAAGCTTAAGGGAAAGTTTATCAACAGAGTCTCCAGAAAGATATTAGAAGGTTTTTATGAAAAAGCTATGAAATTTTACATATGGCATTTACCAGCCTAATTTAACAAGAACAAAATAAAATAAAAAGAAATCCAGAATAATGCATGACATTAACAATCAGCAGTTTCCTGTGACATCCTATGGCACCTCCATGCAGCTGTCAGTGCACAAAGCATACAGAAGTCAGGCTGAATAAATTTGTTCTGAAAAAGAGTAAAAACAAAAAAACACCATGCATTCATTCAGATGTAGCGACCTTCCACATGTTAAAAGCTACCCAAAGATAAGGAGAACAGAACATGTGTGTGTGTGTATCCACAGAAAAACAGGACAGTTTCTGGCACTAAAATGTGTATTTGAGTTGGGCATAAGGAAACTGCTAGGATTTAGTGAATAAATAAATGAAAAATCCATCAGCAATACATTAACAGACAAGACAGCTTTGCCAATACCAAAGACATAAAAAGGAACAAATCTCTAATAATTTATTCTTAAGCTAAAATTTTCCATCTGCTTCAAGTGCTATTTACATGGGAAAAGAACAACTAAAATGCTACGGACCTTTTAGCTCTCAATTTATACAAAATGCATTAATTTTACTGGTCTAGGAAGGGAACAAATTTATGGGTCAACAGGCAGCATCAGGGTACAGTAATTCAAGTAACTATTACTCAGGTTTGTCTCTAAGAAAAGGATGTATGCTTTTACTTAAAAGTTAATCTTTTGCATTGTGACTAACATTGTCTAAATGGCACTGTCCACAAGAAAAGTATTGGCTAGAACTGGTTCCACAAGACCTGAAAATAAGGATCTTTCACAAAGTATCTAGGCTTCTAGAGAAAAAACGAAGAAGAGAAGGGGAAAGGGGAAAGGGGAAAGGGGAAAGGGGAAAGGGGAAAGGGGAAAGGGGAAAGGGGAAAGGGGAAAGGGGAAAGGGGAAAGGGGAAAGGGGAAAGGGGAAAGGGGAAAGGGGAAAGGGGAAAGGGGAAAGGGGAAAGGGGAAAGGGGAAAGGGGAAAGGGGAAAGGGCCAGTACGTTTAATCATGATGAAATCTTGATGGAAATCTTTGCCCCATTCTCTCATGTCTTTGCACTGAAGCATCAACCCACTAGCACTGTCCTAATGAAGATAACCCAATTGTCCTTAACTACTTCCCAAATTGCCTGATTAAGGAAGGAATTCAATAGTGTTTCCCAGGTAGTATCCATTAATACCCACAGAACAGAGCCTGCAGAATGCTGCCCACGAAGAGGGGACAGAGAAACCACTGCTGGTCACAGCAATGACCCTGGAAAACAAACAGCCAGTCAGAGTCCCAGGCTGGATTGTGCCAAGGGAAGAGAAGTCCTTGAACTGCACAGGAACAAGCACAGGATGAAGCCAGATGAGAGTACTTATGCAGGATGCTTATTCCACTGAAAGAGAAGTGGCAGCACCAGCACCAGGAGCAAAAAGGGGATTTCATAAACAGATTGAAAAACAATCATGTTTGTTGATCATAACAATTAGGTCTTCTATTCCAAAAAGGTTTAAGAACTGTAAAAAGTTATGGGGATGAGGAAAGGTTAGGGAAATTTTTTAACTCTCACTAAACAGGCCATACCAAAACACTGAGAGTAAAAGAATATTTATAAAATCCTACATGAAGCAAACATGAAAAGGTTGCTCAGCTGCAAGATAACTGAGTAATGTAACCTTTCAAAGCAGCAACAAAAAGCGATTAGGCCATCCCTTGGATTGAAAATGATTGATCATGCTGCTGGTATTGGAATTGAAGCTGACTATAATGCTTTTTATGTAATTGCTTTATTGAATGTAGCATAGCTTTATTTGGCAATATAGTCAGAACACTGTGAGTTTTACCAGTTCTTTAGCTGCTGATACACCACAGACACACAGTTACAATACATTTATCCCAATGACATTGGATTAAATGGCACATACTGAGGTTGCCTCCTGACCTTTCAGTTAAGGTCTACGGGGAATCTTCTGCCTGCAGAATCATCTAGTTGATTTGAGTACCAGCAGCTTTCCATCCTCTGCATCTGTTTGCTGGTTTATTCCATAAACTATATAAAAAAAAACTTAAATCTGATTTGGGCCCCTGTGTGCTGTAATAATTAAATCATTCTGAAGATGTCGAAAGCTGGCTCATCCATTAAAAAAAAAAAATCAATCAAGGACAAGTAAATCACAGTGAAGAAGAAGTGTGAGTAAAACTTTCTTTTTTATATTGGAGCACATTGAAATACCTATGGGAAAAGCAGTGGGGGTGAGGAGTTGTTTGATTTTAACCTTTGGTTTTATCTATTAAAAACGGCTTCAAAATTTAAATGCAACCACATAGAATTACCTTTTCTCACCTGCTTTTCAATTTCCTTGATTTACTATCCCTGGTATCACTCCCTGCTCTTTGAAGAGAGTCCTGGCAAAGGTCAGCAGTCAATTAACCATCAATAAATACACAACATGAGAGTGACAATTTCAGGCTGCCTGAGCTCCCATTACTAGACAAAGCAACATGTTCGAAAGCTCATAACAAAAGGCATAAAGTACTTTGGAGTGTTCTGAACATAAATATAATGCTACCTTTAAAGCAGTAAGTATGAAAAATATCAAAGGAGGTATGTAATACCAAGTTTTATCATCTATTGCACACGTATATTGATTTAACAGAGACACGCTCACTTATCTACAAAGCAAAAAATTGGGTTTTAAGTACTGTACTTTGCAAGACCCTTAGGGCACAATAACATTACTGTCATCATTTACTCTGACTTCCCTGTCTCTCATTTGATCCATCCCCAGTCTTCTCAAAACATTGCAGCTCTGTTTCTATTTCTGCCACTATGACAGTGCCCTTGGCTGGGTGGCAACACTGTAATTATACACGGGTGACATAAAACACAGGCAAAAATTAAAATAAACACAAAGACACATAGAAGCACTGACATCTAAGCAACACATTTAACACTCTGACACACAGATAATTTTCCCAGTGCTGGGCAGGCAATAATGTACTCAGGGTTTGGGGAAGGTTGTTTTGCACACTTTCTCACGTTTAAAATTGTTTGGGGACAATCCTAAAAGCAAGTTCATCTTGGCATTTTGAAGAGGAATGCAGAAGATAGAGGACTGATATTTCATTAAGAGAAAAGTGGGATCAATAAAAGTTAAAAAGTTTGGATAAACTCTCATTATCAGATTCCTACAACTTCAAAACTAATCCAAGTGACCTTCCTGTTAAATGCAGACACAAGCTCCAATCTGCAGAATTACAAATTTCACACTAACAATGTTTTAAGCCAAGATACAGCTATACAGCAGCTATGAAATATTTAATGCCACTTGAAAAACATGTACTGAGTTAGTTTAACTGAAAATACTGAAGTTTAGATAAGTTATACACCACATGCATTTAATACACAAGCTGCAAACAATTCACTGAAATTAATTTTCCCTTCTGCTTGGAGCAGCGTTATTTTATTAATGCAACAAAGAATATTAAGGGAATGACAATAAAAACATGAGTGCTACCTTATGAGCACTATAGTTAATAACAGAACTTCCAGAAAGTTTCTGGTGTTTAATCAATAAAGCCTCCTTTTAATCCTTGTCTGTAAAAATTCTAATTCTGTACCCCATCCAGACAGCTGCTTCAAAACTCTGCAGCTAATACACATCAAAATTTATTGAATGCATAGAAAATTTAAAGTATAGAAATAATTTTTTCTCTATCCAGTGTCTCCACTGTGAAGATCTTCAACAGATAGAAGAAAAGTGTTTGTTTTGCTTAGAAGCAGATGAGTGATATAAATTTAACTAATGGGTCAAAAGATGTTAAAGATGCCACAAGGACTGAAGTTTTCCCTTCAGCAGCTTCAAACCTGTGAAAGTTATGATTATAAATGTCACCATGTAGAGAAGTAAAACGTGCCTCACATGTAGGTGGATATTATTATACTATTGAAATTTGAAGGTCTTTGGATCTCAGGGGTGACAGAATAAACCCAAAAAGACACCAAAATGTGAAAAATTTCAAGTGGTAACACAATAAACACCAGATGTCCCCTGGATTTAAGCACATGGGTGGCATGCCCAGTCGTGTTTTGTATTTCTGACTTATTCAATGGGTCAAAAAGGTCCTGGTAAAGACTTAAAGTACCTACCTTGCACATTTAATGTTTAAGCATATTGAAAATATAATGCTTTAAATGTCAGAATTTTTCAGAAGCATACCACGTGAACTATTCTTGCAAATGAAGCGTAGGAACACCTTTAAAGCTGCTGTTGACTAAGCCAGGGAACACGAACCTCTCATTACCACTTAATTCTGAACAGGGTATAAACACAGCCCCGAGCTCACTCGCAGTTACTTGGGCTGTGCTGGTGACATCAGCCCCTCCCCAAAGCTGAAAATTTGACAGCACTGCTTTGCAGAGCTATGAAGAGCTTTTAAACAGATCCTGGGAAAATAATACAACAACCAAGCAGCAAATGCATTGCTTCAGGTAACTCAGGGAAGTTGCCTGGTGCTGTCCCTGGGATCAGCTGGGTACCACTCACCCACACTCAGCAGTGTGGGCTCTGCATTGGGGGCGCTGGGCTGGCTCCTCTTTGAACATATGCCCTTTCAAGTGAAATTAATCACTCCCTTTATCACTCCTGCAGCATCTGGAGCCATAATCATTACCCAACTGCTGGGAAAGAAATGAAACCACTAATCGCACGGGGAGCAGGGCTTAGCGTTCAGAGCAGGAAAGTTTTTATTAAGTTCTCATTTGAAAAGTGATTTTTCATGGTTGGCCTTCCAGGACACACCACACAAAAGCTGGATCTGCTCCAGCAACTGTCTACAACTCACCCCCAGCATACAGAACCAATGTATTTAGAACCACTATAATGAGGGTTTAACATGCTTTTCCAAATTTAGCTCTATAATCCTAAATCACTATTACAAGCAAGTACTACACAGAGACACATCCAACCACGAGCTTTAAAAGGTCTCTGGAAGAAGGAACTGCAGAATTCTGCAAAGAGGTAGAGACAGGCAGTGGCATCAAGAGCAAGGACCAGGCAGTGCCCCTGGAGTCACACCCTGCACTTAGACTGGTCTCAGTCCAGGCAAACTGAAGCTCTGACATTCAAAACTCCTGCATTAAGTGGTCATTTTATCATATCTATCCACTAGCTGAGGGTTACTGAATTAAATCATGTCAGGACTATGGAAATAACCTGAAATACCATGAAATATCCCTTCCAACTTCTCTATTTCATGTTCCCAGCTTTTGCCATGCACATTTTTTGAAACTAAGAAAGAATGCAATTTTTTTTTTCTTTTTAGAAAGAAAAAAGAATAAAATTATAATGGCAGGAGTATTCTCAAAAACAGCAGCAGAGAAAAAATCTAGGGAATAAGGGTATCAGAGGGCAGACTTCCCAAACCTCATGAAGAGTCCTTAGAAAGAGTCAGCAGCATAACTTGCATACTGAGAACAACAACATGTATTTTAGGGATTTCTAATACAATTTTGTGTTATTTTCACCCACAATTGTGCTCTACACAAGAGCTGAATGAGGAAGTGATTACCCTTGTATACTGAAGCCATTCAACTAAGTGGCAAAGTAAAACCCTTAAGACAGACTTATTTAAAAAAAACCTGCAGGGCTCTGAACAAGGGCAGCAGAATAATTAAATCTAGTACTCCACTAAAACAGGCTGAAAATGTGATCATACATTTTTAATGCTCTGCCTATACATAACAACAGAAATCTTTCCAACAGCTGCATTCAATTAAAAAAAAATTAACCCCAATGAAAAACTACAAAAACATCCCAATCTGTTTTTCTTGCCACTCACTGTGCTTCCTTTGTGACTGAAATATGTACAACAATACAATCCAACAAAGTTGAACGAAAAGTACCACAATTCCAATAATAAGTTGTCTTTTTATTTTTTAAAATGAACTATTTAAAAGAAACCACTTTTGCAGATTTTCCCCTGTGACCCCCAGCTCTGTTCCCATAGTAACCATTGAGGAAAGAAAAGGATGAGAAGCCTAATACACTTTTCCCAATACCAACAAAAAAACAGAAAAAAAGCACCTTATTCTCAAAAACCATTATTCTCAAGAGAAGAGGGACATTAAAAGATTAGTGTGAATCTCCTGTGTAATCTAGTTTAAACCACCACCTACTGAACATCTGATGCTGGTTGACAAAGATGTTTGCTAAAGCAGGCAACCTTACTGTAAAAGAACTGCTAAAATAGTTTTGCAAGCCCAACAATAACAAAATGATGAGGCACATGCTGCAAAAGCTCCCCCCTGAAGGCAGCCAGCCCACAGCCAGGCTCAGCACTCACCTCTGCCAAGGAACTCCTACTGCAGGTACATCAAGTGTTAATTCCAGCATTTATTTCACGGCTCTTTCAGTTCCTCCTCTGCTTGCCTTTTTACTTGGATTGGTACTCAGTGCCTGTACTGCTGCTGGAGTGCTTTTCTAGGAAAATACAATAACTCAAGGATTCCTTCTTTAAGCAGTGCCACCAAGAACCTCCCTCTGCTGTCCACAGCTAACCATGGGAAACCAGAGCTAATAAACACGCTAAGTTTTACAGACAAGGAAAAACAGCACCAGTTTAAGTATTCCTGTATCTCTAACCAGCATCCCAAACTCCTCCAGGAGCTATTCCAACATCTGTCTGCTGGCTGGCACTGTCAGTGCCACAGGACCTTCATCCACATCCCACACACGGCGCTGCCAGCCCGGTGGGATTAGGGCAGGAGCCAACCCAGCAGCAGACCTTAAGCACCTGGAGGAAAGACCAGGCTGGAAAATGATGTTCCAGCATAAGAAAGCTTCTCCAGCTTTTATAGAACTCTTCTAGTGTATGTTTGTCTTGTTCTCTGCCAAACTCCCCAGTATTTCCTGGCTGAGGACACAAGGTCTGCACCAACTGTGAAATGTCTCACCCATCTAAACATGAATTGACCAACTACTGCAAAGGTTTATAAATTAAGGCAACAGGTGCATCTCCACAGCTCCAAGACAAGCTGGATTCAGCTGTTGAGAAAATAAGACAAGATGATGATACTAATATCAGAAGTGGAATAAGATGGGTGGAGAAGCAAAAAGAAATGGAATAAAATATTGAGATTCATGGAACAGAAAGGTGGAAATGTGGATAGGAAATTGTAAGGAACAAAGAAGAAAGAAAACCAAATAGTTATCAATCTGAAACAGCTGCACTTCTGTCTGAGGAAATGTGAGATTAGCTTTGAGGCCACTCTTAAAGCTTCTCAAGTATCAGTGACTAATATCAACCAGCATATTAAATTTTGCTCCTAATGAAATTTTGCAAAACAACTCCCTTTGAATCTTCAAATGTTAATGTTTTTTTAAAATGTTTTGTAGAAATAGAAGCATAATTTATACTGTCTCATAAAATGTTATTCATAAGTAATTTTTTCAATAAATTTAGAACTAAGTACTATTTTTTTATTTAAATCACTTTTTTAACAGCTACAAAATGAAACTACACCAACACATTAAAAACAATTACACTGCTTCAAATGAAACTGTTCATTAAAAACCATTTTTTTTAATTATTCTGAGATATTTTAAGCCAGACATTTATAATTCCAGTTAAATACAGTAAAACATCAGTAGGTGAAATCTTAATTGAGATTTGATATAATTCGGAGGAGCAGTTCTAAGAAAATATTTCATTTGACCAACAAGTTCTAAGAAATAAGTTTACTCACAGGAGTCCATAAGCTTGGTATCCTCAATTCATAAATGCATTAACAGCAATGACCAAAAGAAGAATTACTTAAATTAAAGAGTAGTCTGGCTCAGGAACAGAAGCATAAACTGACCATGAATAAAGAAAAGGTAAAAATAAGAAGATTTATCATTTTAGAACAACTTCTCATTACCAGGTTTACGGCAGTGTCCTGGTTATTTTGAGAACAGAACTTAATAGGTTTTTATAAAACTACAAACTGCTTCTGCTGTCACTACTACAAGACTGCAATCTATAGCCCCGGAGCATCCCTTCTGTTCCAACCTCTTAGCATAGCAAAGATCTTTTGAACCATACAGAGTTTGATTATATCAAAGCCAAATTTCCACTTGGAAATTTCAGCATTTAAAACTCCATCCATCAAGGCAGTGTAAGAACAAGCCACAATTAGAATGCTTACCACACAATGAGAAGTTTGGAAGCGTCAGTCAGATACACCACAAATCATGCAGACACCACACAAAGATCACTAAAAAACCATTTGTGCTTCATTCATGAGCTGTTGTCCCACCAGATAAAGAAACCACCTCATTTAGGACAGATGTATCTTCCCAAAACACTTTCTTTTAATCTTCTGAAAGACAAACCTTTGTGACTAATTCATTTTGTTGAGCTTTGGGAAAACTTGATTTGTTGCAGAGCTATTTTTGAGTCTCCCTTCAGCAGATTTGAGCTCTACTGTCCTTTGAACACCTGGACTCCTTTTAACATTTGGTGTACGTAGGTAAAAGCTTGTCTTTTCAGACATAAGGTCAAAGGCACTTCCAAACCAGCACTTGACCTTCATGAAATTACAATCTTGAGAAAGGGCATTTTATGGCAGTATTATCAGAGAACAGAGAACAAAAGGCCTTTTTCATCATAGCCAAGGCTGGCTCACCCACACTCACAAGGTGGTTCAAAGGTTCCTCCACAGCAGAAGTTGTTCCCTGAAAAGTTCATTTTGTCCCTTTTCCATTATGGATTGTTTCTGAAGAACGACTAAAGATCAAAACCCATCTGCTAACCCTATTTTAAGGACGACTTTCAAATACAGGTAAGTAACTCCAGAATTAAAGTTTTTATATGTTCACCTCGGGCAGGAGTACTTACAGCTCACACACCTGGCTCCCAAAAGCCCATGAACTCCAGACATTTAATGGTTTCCTCCTCAGGTAAAAATCTCTCTGCTGTGATCAGAATCATTACAAACCCATTTCCCAGTCTGACACCTCACTTTCAGTGCTCTTCCACTCATATCAGGGAGTGTGTCCCTGCTGGGCTAAATAGCCATCCTGATTCATTTTTTCTAGAGCAGGAAAACTCACTGGGACACAACATCTGGGTTTCTAACAGTCCCCTTCCTCCCTTCCATAGCAGACAGAGGATTTCCATGATAGATAGCGTTTTTACCAGGATTAAAGAACCATTTTTCTTAAAATTAGGGTATTTTCATCCTAGAAAAAATATTTTTACAATATTCCCCTCATTAAAAAATAAACCCATGTCATTCCTTTAGCTCTGATAGCCATTTATGGGCTATGTCCCTTATATCTTGCATTCTGTTTGTATTTTGGGGGAAACAGCACATGCCTGGGGTGTAGTTTATGGAGGAGCTGAAGACACCAGCAGCAAAGAGGAGCCAGAAACCTGTCAACGAGCTACAAAAAGAGTATCTGGAAAGAGATACTCCAGCACTTTGTAATCTTAATTATCAGTCCCTTCCTGTAAGTACTCAAAATATTTACTTGTTTCTTACACTTAATTCTGATTTTGGAGCTAAATTTTAGAGAGTCACCAAAAAAAAAATTAAAAAAAAAAATTTAAAAAAAAACCAACAACAAAAAAACCCCACTAGAATTATGATGTGGACTCACACGTGTCAATATTCTATATAGAGTTTTTAAACCCTGAATGGCCATCACTAAAACATAGGCATACTGGCATTGCAGAAATTCCAGGGACTCTTACGACTACTCAAGTGTTGGAGAAAATTAACATGGTTAAATATTCAAATTGCTAATTGGCAACTGCATTAAATACTATTAATTTACAAGAATTTAGGTTCAATTAAATGTAGCAAGTGCAAGAAAATTATTCAGCTATTTGATGTTGCTGAGTAATTTAGCTGATATGATTATTGTTTTCATGTTTAGTGGCCACTAAATGAGTATCTGACAAGAAATGTCTGGAAACCAGAAGATGCAGGGTACAGATATTAATTTGTAACTTCTAGAAGGCCAAAGCTCAAAACAAATGGTTTTAAGACAGGTCACAAATAAGCAACATAGCCCTCTGAATAGCTGAGGGAAGAGTATGTATAAAATTACCTCACACTGCCAAGTTCTCATGTTTTAGAATTTCAGAGCCTGGGGTTTTTTTTAGATGCAGTGATTTCAGTACCGTTGTTGTCTCCTAGACCAAGACCACCAAGCCCAGAATGAAAATGTACATGTCTTCATTAGATAGTATCAAGGATTTAGTTGAAAAAAAAGTCTGTATTATAAATTGCAGCAATGATATGATGTTTTTCCTTTTCCCCAACCCCATCCATATTAAGGATGCCTCCCTGGATTTATGTGTGCTAGGAAAATTTATTTCAGTACATATAAATTCATTTTCATAAAGTCAGAGCTTTCAGTAGCATAATCTTATTTAATTATAAAGCATGACATTTCAATAAGAAGTTGAATTTCTCCCCAGCAGGTAAGTAACTTGCCATGCTTACAACAGACAATTCAAGATTTAAAAACAGAACAAATCATCACCTTTCCCATTATGGATTGCTCATTTCTCATCAGATTGTTTTATTAAGAAAAAGGACAACAGCTGCAGGTTTTCTTTCTATTGGAATGGATCTGCTCAGTTTTTATTTTAAAAGTTACTTAATTTTAGGTTCACTGTGATGTGCTTTAATTAACTTTTCATTATTTAGTATTGGGCACAAAAGTCCTCAAACTATAGGATGATTTTTTATACAATTATTATACAAGCCACAGGTCTCAATAGATCAAGATCTCCATGATCCATCCCAGAGTTATTTTATTATTAATATCTTACCGCAAGAGGTATTGCTAACACTTCTACCTCTCCAGATCCACCTATTCCATTTAAGTCACCACCCCTCTCTTCCCAAAACACTTTCTCTTTTAATCTTCTGAAAGACAAACCTTTGTGACTAATCATACCTGAAAAACCTTTTTGGTTAAGGTATGAAAATGCTTCCAAAATCAAGCCCCATGTGCCACCCTGACAGCAGACTGCCATGTACTGCCCATTGTGTTATTTCTCAGGATAACTGCAAAAATGCAAGATTCAGGATTTAGAAATGCTGATGTTTCACTACTACTGCAGAGGAAGTAGGGGTTTCACAAATTACACTTAGTTTCTCAGCAAAACAAAATGTTTTGGGTGAACATACTATTCATTTCAAACTGGAACTGAACATTTGGGCCTTAAATATAACTTTTATCTAATTTTCAACAAAATCCTTCAATGGGGAAAGAAAAAGGGAGGGAGGGGGGTAATGTTTACAAATATTGGAGAAAAATCTATTTTCCTCAGTTGGGACAATACACTTAGCTGGAACTCACAAGTATTTTCATATGGAAAACATACCAGTCAAAGTTGTTTTCTACCTTATGCCATTCCATAAGCAGAGAAAGTACATCAAAATACTCTTAGGATTTAAAGTTTTTAAAGTGACTCTCAAGAGATCAGATATTTTTAATCCACTGTGGGAGTCACAAGAACTAACAATTTTCTTGTGCATCTGGAAGAGGAACCTTAACAACAATCCTATTGTGGGGCTTTCAGAGCATGGTGCCCACACAATCCTGGGCACCAAATTTTATTAGCTCTAATTACATCTACCCCAGATGCCTTTGAAGCATTGAAAGCTTCTTGTTTTCAGTTGGAATCATCAAGTCAAATTAAAGTTCTATGATTTACAGACCTAACAACTGAAGAGAAGACAGACAGCACTGAAGGCTCTAATTTGTCTTAAGAAAACAACTCTACCTTTCAAAGCTTGCTCAAAAATCATGTAAATAACAGTGAATTGAAGAAAAGAGAGTCATTGTTTATTTCCTCCTTGTTTCACATGCTAGACAGTGTAATGAAAAAGTCTTTAGAAATACAGTATCATGCTGTACTTTACCAGATCTTCCCCAGCTTCCTATACCAGCAGCCAGGCAAGAAAAAAGTTTGTGTTGATCCTATCAGAAGGACAGGAGTTCTCCCAGATAAACTGCTTCATTATTCCACTAATTCAGCCTATTACCTTCTACAGAAATGTAATTAAAAAATAAATAACCGAAATAACAAAGAACCTCTTCAAAACAAAAAAAAAAAAAAAAAAAAAAAAGAGGGAAATTATTTTTCCATCACATTTAATTTCTGTGCTGCTCAGTCACAAAAGGCCAAACCTCAAAGGGATCCTGGGCAATGAAACCTCTGGTTCAGTTGGGTATTTTTGATTAAGCACTTTAAGTAAACATTTCCCAAATTAACCAATCTTTCCATTTCGTTGAGCATTGCCTGCTGTGTGTTGTGCTACAAAGCAAACATCTGCTGCACCATGTTTGGTTGTGTGCAGCTGCACCACCCCACCTCCCACCCACCCACTCCAGCACCAAGAGCTGTGGTGCTCCCAAAGCATCTTCACAGGTTTCCCCACCTTGTACACATTCAACCACTGCATGTATCCAACCTGATTGAGGGACAGGAATAATTCACTAAATGTACCAATGGAGTTACAAATAGATTGACCAAGAGCATGGACTTCTGACTCAGTTCACCCTGAGAGATGCTGGTGTGCCCCTTGCATGCAAAACTTAGAAAATTATTAAATATTTCAAAGAAAGCAACATTAGGATAATAATCCAGTAAAAATACTCTTAGGTGACAAGCATTAAGGAGTCCAGAATTATGCTCTGGGTGCATAATTGCAACACACATGTAGATTACTAATGCCAACCACAGATTAACCCCTTTTATTTTTCAGAATTTAAAAAAAATTAGAACAGAAGACACATCAGATTTTTAAAAATTATTATTGAACTAAAACAGAATGGAGAAAGGACAATCATACCATCTTTTAATACAGCAAATACCTAGCAGAGAAGCTAACATATCATTTTCCTACCTGTTTTCCAGACAAACTGGTGACCTCTCCTGGCTTGCAGATCAGCTGTTTGCAACATTAAGAAAACAAACAAAAGGAAGGGCTTCCCCAGGCTCTGCCATGCCCTATGAGGAGAACCCCAGTTCTGTTGTAGAAGCATAATTCAGATAATTCAGTCTCTTGTATTCTTTGGTCCTAGAATTAACAAAAAAAAAAAAAAAAAAAAGAAGGCTCGTTAAAATATGTAAAGCACCAAGGGAACAGGCTCAGCCTAAGGGTAACCTCCTGGTGGCCACTGCAGATTTACCAGTCTCTGTGTGCCAGATTTGATGAGGACAAGTCTGTTACAGGTGCTTCACTTGGAGAGGGAGAAAAGAAAAGGAGGGGAAGAGAGAGAGAAGGGCCAGCTCCCAGAGGACTTACAGTCCCATCCTACAAAGCCTCTGTAAATGTTTGTAGCAGGCTCTTAAGAAGAAATCTGCCAGTGCCAATAAATGGCAAGGGATCCAGTGCTGTGTGCTGTGTGTCCCTTCTCTTCTCTATTATCTTTAGCAGGAATGTTATCTTGTTATAGGCAGACTAAACCAGAGTGAGAATGGATTCAATGTACAAAATTCAGCTCCAAATCCATGCCCTACATTTAAGATCCAGGCCTGGAAGTGTTTTAGCTCCAAACCCTGTGTAAAAATGGGATGCACAAGAGCAACACCAGAAATGCAGCAGGAAAAGCAGGGAAATGGGGGTTGCTTATTAGCACATGATGGACCAGCTTGAAAGGGAAAACCAGACACTACACAGGCATTTCTGTGGAATTTGGGACACTCATACAAGCTCCTCTGGATCTTTGAGCTCCAGGTCAGAAACCAATTACTGCAGAGAGGTCTCTCTGACTAAGGGATTTTAATTAAGTTCCCCAACACTTCAGACAAATTGGAGAGGCACGTTGTGAATGAGACAAGAGTGGATCAAGTCCTGCTGCTGCAGCAGTTTTAGACCACACAATTCATTAAGATAATCACTGAGTGGTGCTGGAAGCAAGGAGGAATGTTTCTCTGGGTCTCCCATACAAGGCAGGAGACCAACTCCTAAATGGCAGCTTCAGCAATCACCCACATTATTTACATACTACAGAAACGCTCCAAACAGTGGAGATTAAGAAACTTATACAACAAAATAAAATCTTAAAAATTCCAAGCCAGTCCAGTAATTCCAATCTTTGTGTCTCTCATTCCACAAGATGACCAACTAGACACTTAGGCAAACTTTACATGAGTTTCAAGTTATTTTGGATTCACCCATATTCAGGTGGGAACAATTTAGAAATCTTAAAAAACATTCATGGTACTTCCACATCAAACAAGTTTCTGAAATAAATTTACATATTAATTTTTCTGATGCAACAGCTTTTGTATTTATACCATACTTAAATTCTCCACATAGTTCTACTTATTAGTGATTAATCCTACTTTTATAGTTAAAAATGTCACATCTGTACTTGCATAAGGATGGAGATAATAATTGTCTTCAAGATTTGTCTTCACGGGCATAATCTTGGTAATTTTCATTAAAATTATCAGTTATTAGAAGTTCAGTCCAGAAAATTCTATTACATTCCTAACCTTATGAAAAGTAAAATTGTCATAGCACATAATACACAGCATCATTCTTGATAAGAAACTGAAGATAAATCTGGAAATTGTACACACTGAATATACAGTAGAGCTTTTAATTTCAGGCTGTATTCAAATTACTTTGAAACAGTTTCTATCATGATAAATTCATGCAATTACATTTAATCAGATATTGAGTAACTTCAGTGGGAGATACAATGTAATATCTGTTATCTGGTTTAGCTCATTCCTGCATTTCAGATGAACAGCATCTCATGTCCAACCTAAAACCCCATCAACCTGACCAAATACAGTAATGTGGGCAAGGGACCACATTTATGCTTTGCTTATATCTTCTGGGTTAATTTTATTCAGAATTCACATTTAATTCAGAATGCAACCTACCAAGTCCCAGCACCCAGGCAACGTAACACAGACCACAAGTGGCCTCATGTGGCAAGTACATTTCTCTCTCTCTCAGGATTTTTCATAGATGTGCACAGAGAGAAATGAAAGAGAAAACAATTTCTATTTCTGCTCCTTGTTTTTCCTATGTGGAATGTGTTTGGAGAATTGTTTACCTGGGGTGAGTGCTTGGTTGGATTCTGGTGAGGATTGTTTGAGCCTGATGGCCAATCCAACCCACCTGGGGCTGGACTCTCGAGACAGGGTCACGAGTTGTGTTAGAGAAAGTAGTATGTAGTTTTAGTATCTTCCTTTTTATATAGTATATTAATGTATTTTAGCATAGTTATAACAAAGAAATAATTCAGCCTTCTGAATTGAGTCAGACATCATCATTTCTTCCCATTGGGTTTGCCTACATTTACAATAGCCTCGTAGGAAGCACACTAGCTCAGAAATCTTGAGCATCATTCAGAAGCCCAATGCAGCAGGGAAGTCCGGGGGTGTGGGGAAGAAAGGCCTTCAGAAATCCTGCAATTCAGCATTTTTTGCCCATCAGGATGGCTGCTCACCTCACACAGAAGAGCTGAGGAGGAGCAACTCGCCCAGTGCCTTCAGCATCGCCGTCACCATCTATGACGGTGGGAAAACAGAGTCACCAACTTTCTGTCAAGGGAAGGAGAAGGAATTAGTGACACTGGCTCCAACACCAGCTCTGGATGCTTCACATACAAAAACACAAAACCAGATAAGAAATTATTCAGATGCTCAGATTTCAGCACTGGAGTGCAGCCACACGCCCAGCCCTGCGCAGACAGCACTCACTGCACCTGCAGGGCAGCTCTCCAGGGCCAGAAAAATGCCATAAAAACAACACAACCTAAACAGGCAGGGGCATGAAATGGGCAAATCCAAGGAAATATCTGATAACAGCTGATAAAGATGCTGAGGTTTTTAAAGAAGCACAAGTAGTGCTCAGGAGCTGCTTTCTCAATGCACTGCCTTCATCTCTGCACTCAAAGGGTCAGCACACAGCATCACATCCCTGGGAGTAGCAGCCTCCTGCCCAAAAGAAGGGGTTTCAGTCTTTGGGCAGGACTACAAAGATAACTGGTTGCTGCTCCCCACTGAGCAAGAACAGAGATTACATTAAGTCAGAAAAAACAGAAATAAATTAGACACCATGACATTGGCTCTAATCTCCTCCACCCCAGCAGAGCTCAATAGATTCCACTGATTTACACCCCAGCAATGCACAATGAAAATTTGTCTGTGTATCTAGGTTTGTGTAACACAGTTTGGAACTGTAGCTGTTCTGTCCTGATATGATAAAAAATTATTGCACAGGCAACATATGCTATCTACAGAAACATGAATAAATTACATTATGAAGGCCACCAACACTTCACATCAAATTTAGTTACATGATATCTCAGCTCCCAAATGTGTCAGCATGGCTAGCTGTAAACTGGCAAACACAGATGAAAAAGGAGAACAAAAATGAAATTTATATTTCAAACATTTATTTCATTGAGACTAGTCATTAAATTCATAGAATGGCTTAAATATCATAAAATCATAAAATAGTTTGGGTTGGGACTTTAAAGCTCATCTCATTCCAAACCCCTGCCCCAGGCAGGGACACCTGCCACTGTCCCAGGCTGCTCCAAGCCCCATCCAAACTGGCCTCGAACAATTCCAGGGATGGGTCAGCCACAGCTTCTCTGGGCGCCCTGTGCCAGGGCCTCACCAACTTCACATTAACATGTTATTTCCTAAATATGTTCAAGGTATGTGCTTTAGTCTGAAAAAATATCTCACTCTTCCAAAATTATCTGGATTTAGTCAATATCCTTTATAATCCAGGCCTGGCCAGTTAATAGTTTGCACTAATGGATTCTCTTGAAGTTAAATAATGAGGTGTTATTTTGATATTCGGAGGATTAGTCACAAGCATCCTAGTCACTTTGTTTGCCTTGTATGCAATCTTGTTTAGAAAAACAAGGATATCATCATTAGCTGTAATGAGTGGGAATATACAGGCAGTCTTGAAAAAGACACGTGCAAGTTTTCTAATGATCATAACCATGCACTTACATTTTCTAATCCACTGCGAATTCTCTTAATGACAGAATTTAAAAAAAAAATTTTTGAAAAGCAAACTTATTTCAGAAACCTGCATTTCTGCTGAAAGCATGGCATTCCAGTGACAAAATGTTAGAAATAAGTAAACATGCATACAGCTGACAAGATCTTATTTCTGAAGTGATCAAAACTTAATTTAATTTTCAACCTCAATGGAACATCCAACAGCCAAATTCCAGCCTAATCCCTGCTTAGCTAGAGAGGGGGAAAAGCCTCTGGGAAACTTTTCCCATTTTCCAGCCACTGCTGAGCAGTCAAAGGCAGGTTTTTCTGAGTGACAGGCACTGTGCTAGTCCAAAACACATCAGAGTCCTCAAAATCATCCACCACTGAAAAACAAAAGACTGATAGTCCAATTTTTGACTCTACACTCTCACATAATGCACTGTTAAAGAAGGGACCAGTTTTTCTTTTTCTCCAGGTCTCCATGGGACACGGGTTTCTCCAGTCCTTCTGCTCCATTTCTGTGGTTTAGGCAAGCTCAGCCTGGCTCTACTCCAACATGGATTTACAACATTTTTAATACTGAATTTAGAAAAAGATCAGTTTAAACTGATCCAAACCTGAGACATGATTTCAGCCTTGTCATACATCAGTTTAATTCTCCCTGACTTCTCTGGGAATTGTGACCTTTCCCATCATGGGTAAATCTGACCTACTTTTTGGTATGAGATGGGAATGCTGACAAGGACACCTGGGTAGCTCTCTCCATTTAAAACACATGATGCAATTAGAATAATCCCAAATACTTTGAAAAGCGACAACAAAAAAAAAAGAGCTATTACAGATGATATGCGTGGCTATAAATCATTTGGCAGGTGTCTAGCACAAAGATAAGCATCCTTAATCATGAATAAATTTTCTTAATACAAATGTAAGCATTAACTGTGCAACTGTTTGCCTATTACACACAAACCCATTGCGTGTGATATCCCAAGATAATCTGGATGTTTATATCATAGTCTTTATCCTCAGATAAAGTCTGCCTTGCCTGCTCAGAAAGCTGTTATCCAAAAAGCTAATTCTATTCTGTTCTAAAGCAGCAGAATGCCTGGCTTGTAGCAGCAAAGATCAGCACAGAACTGCTGATCATCCCTGGGGGAGAGATTTCCAAAAAAACCATGAATGCTAGTGTTACAGGCATGGAGTGTAACAAAACAGAAGTGTTTGCACAATCACATATGCCAAACTAGGAACAGGTATTCAAATATAAGTACCTATGTGCCCAGTCTTTTATTTAATGACTAACATAGTTACACTGAACTTTCCTTACACTTCCATGACTAAAACACACCCTACACATTTTTCCCCTTACACATTTGGAGGGAAACAGTCTTCTGGTTAAAGCAGAGGCACCCAAAGTTCACTCCACTTCCAACTCTGTCAGAAACTCCCTGTGTAAAAAGTCACCTAAGGTCACTCTCCAACACCAATACTTGATTCTGCAAATGCTCCCCATGCTTTCAGCCTAGTGACTTTGCATATATGAGAATGGTAGCTTGATTTTCTATACCTCTACTGCCTCACCTCCAAACATTAACTGAGTATATTTGCTCTTCTTTCAGGAGCATTTGAGAAAATGCAGGTTAAAAACATACAGAGCAAATGAACAAGATCTTTACATGAGGCTGACAACTGCCTGACAGCACTTTTGTCCTAAGTGGTCACTTATTGGGAATCCAAACATTAACCTGCACAGTTCGCTGGTCATTTGCTACAATAACTGTAAGGGTAAATAATGCCTGAAAAATATTTGGTGTACACACATCTTCATAGAGAAGATCATTCCAAACAATGAGCAGGTCTCAACCAGCCTGCTTTGGGTGGGAGGAATCCTGCACAATCTCAAAATCAGCAAAGTTCAACAGAAATTTCATGGTCCATCTTCAGATATAAACTCCAACAACCTTCCTCAATAATCCATTGCTAGAAAGCTCAGTAAGTCATCACTATCATCAGCAGTTGTATTTGAAAGTTTGGTGTTTTAGAGATGTCTGTAGTCAAAACAGTAAGAATCTATTAATTATTTTCCTATATTCTTCTATTCAATTGCATCCAATTCTTGTTCCAAAGCTACAGAAGATCCAAGAAATTAAAAGCAAGTATATGAAATTACTGTACTGCCAATTAATTGCTTCTTAACTTACATCTACTTGTCTGGGGTAAAAAACATGAATTCTAAGTTTTCCTCCTTCAGTCTCTATACAACCTAAAAATGTAACAAAAGCAGGTTTGAATTTAGAGGCTTAATTATAAACTTAGCTAAGTGGATTATAATGAAAGATGTTCCAGCAAGGGAGCTCAGACTGATGCATTATGACTACATTAAAGAAAACACCAGAGAATAGACTTTCCATCAGTAGAACAACTTTAATTACAACAGTGCTGGAGCAGAACTGTTCTGTTAAACAATGCTGCACTTACTTCCCCTTCACTCTGAGAACTTCCAATGGACTCCACGGGAACACACTTGACTTCCAAGACTATAAAGTGAATGGGATTTGCAGGCTCTTCCCAGGAACCTGGTTCAGGAGATCAGGTAAACACAGCTGAAGCACAACTTGCTTCATTTGCACACAAACATGGGTGATCTACACTCCCTCAGAAAGGCAGGAGACTTCCAAGGCAAGGATTCAGGAGTTTGTGCAAGGCACCATCCTGTCCATGACACAGCCCTCTACAGCCCCCAGGCCCACTGAGAGCAGAAGAAATGATGCCCAACAACCAAGAGCTCCCCAACATCTCCCTCTACAAACTGCATTCATTGTGACCCAAGTGAAATCCAAGCCCTGGACTTCTCTATTGGATTTAAGACCCACAGACCTTTAGGTGTTGTATCTTAGCACTCACAGTAGGGCAATTTACCTTCACAAATATTCTTCAGGCCATGATCATACCCCTTGCAGCAGGAACAAGTGCAGAGCAATTAAGATCAAAATGCTCAAGACTGTCAATAGGTTTCTCTCATGAACTCAGGCATTGATTTTTTTTTTTCTGAGCAGCAGAACATAGAAAGTGTCCAACAACTTTTAAGTAACCTTTTCACGCTGCACTTTTATATATTTAATTAAACAAACAAAAAAAAAGAGGCTGCAGAAACTCAAATCACACATCAACACACCAACAATCACCTTAGAAACTTAGATAGTCCCATTTTTGGGGGGACAAAAGATTTTGAGGGGTTATTTTATCTAGGTTATGTATACAACCCTTATGCATTACAGCTGAATGCCTCATGCCAGGCTTCTCAGCCAGCACAGCAGAACACAGCCTGGAAGCTCAGTGATTTCTTGACATTATAGCACATCCTTTCTGTAACAACAAAACTTTATAGCTTTGAGGGACAAAAAAAGTTTCTTTTTGTTTATTTTTCAATGGATAGAGAAAAGTTTGAGTCTATTATCAACACACTGCTCTGCTGTAGCTTTTATCATTGGCAATGGATGAACTGAAGGTCCTTTGAAACTCGGCTGTATCTAAGGATTGCTGTCACAGTTGCACAGATCTTGGATTACTGTTAAATTGCAATTAAACAAAGGCAAAGGGAGTTGGCACTACTTCCAACACCATTTCAGTAAATACTATTGCAAGTTGTTGTTCAAAGAGGATTACTCTCACTTCACTCACAAAGCATTGCATATAATGCACATTCAGCAGTATAATATCATTTGAAAACTAGTATTGGAAATTATTTTCCTTTAAAAGGCAAATCTGGAAATCATACTCAGTAGAGAGCCATGTCCCTACTTTAGCAGCAGGACCATTCACACGGAAAACAACAAAAAGGTTCAAAGTCACCAATTACAAGGCAGCAAGTTTCAAAAAAAGAATAAACAACCTCATAACCTCTGCTGCTGGAACAATGGCAGATTTCCTGAGCATTTCCATTAAAGTGCTTTCAGTTCAGAAATTAAATTCCTTTACTGCAGTGATTTTCTTCTGCATTCTGATATTACTTTATATTATTTGACACCAGTACAGCATCACAGGCTGTAGGTCAGAGGCTTTTTTTCTCTCCTCACTGGAATATGGCCACCATGTAGAGTTTATCAATCTTAAACACAAGGTCAGAATAATACAATCAAGTACCACCAGGCATATGAGCTCAGCAAAGACTTGAGCTCTCCTAGCAGGGAAGGACCATCTGCTTCCCTGCCACAGGACTGGTGCAGCTGAAGCTTACATCCAATTTAAATTGTTACATCAGACACTTCCACACATCAACCAGAGCAACTGGGTGCACCCAAACCCCTCACCAAAGAAACAACTGCAAATAGGCAGAAAATCTTACCATTTTAGCCTGTTAATCAGTTCTGGGGAGAGTATATGGAGTTCAGTTTTGAACTTCTAACCACTGGTGCCTGGCTAAAATAGCCAGCCAAACATGCAGAGGCCACCCTCAGTACTTCTTAAATGCATCATTTTCCTTCTGCTGTAACACACACACTAAGAATAATTTCTTTTCCATAAGATCTGTACCTCTGCTTGTAGGTAGTCACTACTATTTTGCCATTTGCACGACATAGCTGCAGCCCATACCCAAATGAGCTACTGAGACACACACACACACACATAGACAAGACAGATGCCATTTAAAAAAACTCATTTCCAAAGTGCTGAAATAAATGTTTATTCCAATGCATCCTCTGCCATCAGCTGTTTATTTCAGTGCACCAAAGAATAAACTTGTAGGAAAGGAGAAAATAAAGAGCACAATGTATGGCAAACACTGAACACACAGGCTCTACAGAGCTCATCAAGCCCTGACACTGTACCTCTTCATTTCCTATCAAACACCATCCATGAAGTCTTGTGATGAAGTCTCCTCTAACCAAGGTTTCATCATTTCTACAGAATAAAATCCTGTGTAAGTCAGGTCCCATGTCAGAACATGTATTTTAAATAATTTTATCTGCATTTTTCAAAATAAATTAATAAAAAATATTTTGTGATTCCTTAATCCTGATTCATTGATTTTCCTTCTGTTTACTTTGCAACATTGATGTTAAGTGGCCCCAGGTAGACACCGTAACAAAAGGGTTATGAAAACTATATTGCTTAAATAAAAAAATAAAGATACAGTGAAGGCTTAAAACACACATTAAAAACCCCAAATATTGGTATAAAGAACTTCTAAAAATTGCTTCCTGAACACACACACAGATGCCAATGTGCACACACTGCACTCTGAATTCAGTTTTTACTGATTGCCACGCAGACTTCAACTCACCAAGAGCAACACAGTGCAGTGGTATAAGGCTTGTACTGAAAAGCAGCATCTGCTTTTTAGCTGGAATTCATTTTCAGAAATGCACAAGTAAATCCTTTTACCAAACTTCCTCACACTGCCACATTTGGGATGCCGGGGAAGGTCTCCAGACCTCCTCTCCCTGCCATGGCAGTATCCAGGAATAATCTGCCTCTCTCTGCCAGGAATAATCCAAGATGCACACAGCAGCCAAGTGCCACACCAGAACATCCCACCACCTCCTCCAGAGAGGGAAGAGCACCAGGCACGTGCTCCAGCTCAGCACCTGGCCCTGGGACGTGTGCCCGAAACTCAGGCATTCCCAGGCATTTGGCAAGAGCTGCAGAACCAAGTGTAAAAATGTGTGTTGTCCTGTCAAAACCCATTCATAATACCTGCACATTTATTTAAAAGTGAACTTGCTTTCAACCCAGGACCAACTATGCACAACAGCAACAAAAAGCTCCAAATTGTCACACAGGCAGTTAGAAAGAATTACACAACCCTTTAAAGCAGTTGGAGCAACCAGCTGAGTAAAACCACAGATTGAGTCAGGAATTCTGTGGTTTTGTTTCCTTTCCCATTCCTTTTCTCCTGTTGCTGGCTATAGTCCCTCACTGTATTTTATCACATAGGAAAGTCTTATCTCTTTAGGGTGAAAAATATATTTGCCCTGAACACAATTTAATATGATTTGCACAGGGGGCCCTGACACTGTTGCAGTATTGATACAAAAAATATTCATAATGACAGGAACTGCTAAAGGACCTCCCTGTGACACTATTTAAGCAAGGTCAATTGCCCGTGCAGGTTGTTCTTACTGGAGTTCACGTTACATCACTGGTCCCATCATCCTGACCTTCCCTGCTGTCATCCCCATCACAGTTCAATTAACACAGGAGTCCTGCAGGGGCTTGATGAGCATCTGCTGCCTCTACCCGGCAGTAATTCAATAAGGGAACGCCATAGGAAGAGATAATGAGAAGTCAGACCAGTTGTTCTGTCTCCCTCCAGGAGAGCAGATGAGTTTGGTTTATGGGAAAGAGCGTGACCTATGAAAATTATCAGTTAATTTTATATTTCAGAGCTTCAACATGCAGCTAAACCTGTTGTCTGGTTTCTCTGGTAGTGCTGCCCACAAGGATCCAGAACCACGTTTCCTGGTGAGTCCCTGACTAATAACCCTTCCGACACCAAAAGGAATAATCTTTTCGATTTTTTCTCTCTGCCAGTTCCACCAAAGGAATGGTTTCTATTCATGCCTTCAGCAGTGGTTGGTCTGAATTAAAAAATTAAACACCTGAGCAGAGAAAACGGGCCAAAACCACTACTGAAGTAATTCAGGCAGAATGAAATTCACACAATCATCAAACCTGGATGAAACACTTCCACACTTCCACAAAACCAAAATCTCCTACACTGCAGATAGTGTCAGCCTGGGTATTCTCTCCCTGCCCCAAAGGACACACTGCTCACCGGTGCCCAAATTTTGTTTCTCCCTCCATTTCCTTCTGCACCGTTCCAGCAGAGACTTCCCTTAGCTTCCACCTATCCTCCAACTCTCTCCTGTTGCTTTAGGAACATCAGCAAAAACTCAGAGCCACCTACAGTCCTTTAATCTCCTATTCCACCACTGGATGTCACAGGGACTGTGCCTGAGGGATATGGCTCTGTGTGGATTTATTTTGCTTAGTGATTGTAGTGTCCTTATGAGTTTTGCAGCTTTGTTTCAACAATCCTATTCACTGAAATAGGACATTAATTTTATTTCAAATACAAATTTCTATTTTATGTCTCCTTAATATCATTAAGGCACAGATTTACTGAAGATGATAGGCATGAGAGGAGAAAAAAGGAACATACATTTCCTCCCTGAGTTCTGCAAGGTGATCATTGACCCACAGTGAATTTACACAGTGCCCATTCCCACAGCTCCACATTCACAGCTTCATTTACCTCAAGATCAGATTCATTTGAGCCACGTCCTTTCCCATCACACAATTATCTGCAGTGCCCCAAAGACTGCCTGCCTGCTCTGACCATCCTCCCTGTGAGTACAGCCACCAGGGCAGCTCATTCCTCACTCCCAGGACAAGACAGGCTGGCACATCCCTACTTCAGTCAAACCTTCTGCTCAAAGTAGCACCAGACAGCAGTGAGTCACACAAGATACTTGCCATTGTCCCCAAATTCTTTGTTTTGTTTCTGTTCCCACCAGAGAGCTCAGCCTGCCGAGCTCATGCAAACTGACATGAGATCTGAGGCTTGGTTGCCCTCATCCAGGTCCCACAGTCAGGGCTTTCCCCATCTCAGTACATTCTCTTTTCTCCATTCCCTTCTGCCACCTCTTCACTCACCAGTTTCATCATCTGCTGCACATCTCCTCCTGAGCACCTTGTCCTTAATCCTCAAATCCCTGCTATCCTTTGCCCTTAATTCTCTCCCCTACTAAACTAGTTGATTTCTTCCAAAAGGCAACAGATATAATTTTATTACATCCTTTATTACCACCTTTTCACAGCTTGTTTTCTTATCCCTTTTCTCACCCTACAGCATTTTGTTCCTCCTCCTAACTATCCCTTTATTCACTTGCATTTCCCTTCTGTTTCCTAATTCCCTGGGAGTCATTTTCATCACTCTCACATATTCTTCTCTATTTGTTTTTGCCTCCTCCCCCGCCCCCCCCTTGCAGACGCTTGGAGAGGAAACACTAGACACACTACATTATATCCAAAAGAGGATACTATAACAATTTTACAAATAATCAGCATTTAAGAAATCCTGGAATTAAGGTTGCCTTGCAGAAATATATTAAGATAGTCAGGTTTCATGATTATGTCTATTTTTACCATATTACTAAAGTCTATATTAAAATACAATTTAAATCTATCTTTGACTTCTTTTGCTTTTATCTATTCATCACACTTGCTTTCAACCCTCTCTTAAAGCCTTACTCATACTTCTCTTTGAAACATGCAGAAAGTACCTGTAAATCCAACAATTGCAATTACAGAAAATGTTATTTACTTCACTCTTAGCAGTTATGTGCACCATTAAAAAAAAAAAGGCTTTTTATTTAAATAGGTTAAATAACTCAAAATTTTATAACCACAATATGGACTACCTTCCATCAGGCTAAAAAAAGAATAGACACAGCCTATGCAACAAATGCTAGAGAAGTTAGTTATGTTCACTGGCTACTTTTGATTTAAAGCTCCATCTCAGCCTTAACAGCAAAGTAAAACAGATATATAATATATATAACTATACATAGTCAGTCATACAGGGCACACCTGTAAGCAAGGCATATAAAATACTGTTTCAGTAGAAGGATGGAAAACAACTCAAGTGCCAAGACAGGCCCACAGGGGTATTTTAGGAACACAGCAGTAGGAGGAGCCTGCTGAAATTCCTCAATTCCAATCATCCACACTTGACTTGCACTTTGTCCACTGAAGTTTGGGATGGTTACAGCAAAGATGTTCAAAAACACATTTGTCATTCTAGTCAAGGTAAACGCATCAGACTTTTGCTGGTTAATATATTTTCCTGCTTATTTTTTACACTTTTCCCCATTAGTTGAATTAATAAGTCAATTAATGCATAAAGCCTTCTGTAAAAGCACAGATGTCTACCAGGCTTCAGCCTTTTTTTCTACATGTTCCAGGATTTAAATAAAAATTGAGCCAACCTTCTGGAGAAATCAGTGCTGGCAGAAGCTCTATTTGTGAGTTCACACCAAGAGAAATTAACAGCTTCTGCAGTGAAAAAGCTGTACTTATACCTGAATAAAATAGTCCTGCTAAATGGAAGTATTTAGGACTTCTTTTACAAATACTCTCAGTATTAAAACCTGCATATACTCCCAGAGGCTTGTATTCCACATTATTTGAACTATTTTACATTCCTGCAGCATTTTCTTCCTTCAGAAAGAGGGGAGTCTGAACTAAATACAGGACTTGATAGCAGCAGTAATCCAATATATCTGATTACATAAACAAATCTAAAATTAAATTAGAAACTTAAATGGCAGAAATAAATATACTGTAAGCCCTGGGTAGTTCTTTAAAAATTGCCCTACCAGGTAATATTTGGCAGAGGCAGTACAAGAGCTGGGTCATAATTCTATGGATTTTTTTTTTTCCTTCTGGTAAAACTAGCAGGGAACTGGGTTACAACTAGAGTTAAAACTCCACTTGCTATGTAATTTTTACTCAGTACCTGAGTCTGTTTTTTAAGGACTGCAATTGCTTTGAGTTATACAAAAAGATTGATCTGTAGAAAGTGGAAAATGCCTCCTGTCCTACTTTCAAGAGTGGGATTTTGTCATGCCAGCAAATGTTTCATAGGATCATTTCAACTCTAAGATAAAGGGAAAAAAACCAAGAAGCTTTGTCCTGTGGGAAGAATTACAGGAAAACATATTTCCAATATAAATACACTTAAAATCATGGGCTCTGCTTTTCCTCTATTTGTTACTTTTCCTGCTGAACAAATTCAGCAGTGTTTTGGATTTGGTGTTAATGAATGCCGAAAGCAATTTGGCTTTCTCTTGCCAAGGACCTCCATAAACTGCAGTTCAGCAAAACAAGACAATCTTCTTATCCTGTGTAAGAGCCCAATTAAATAATCATTTAAACATAATCCTATTTAGTGGCATTCACATTTTCTGTCCTGATGCTAGTGATGTTAATGGCTTTAAAAAACAAGGAAAGTAAATATACAGAGGTAGAAGGGAAGGACAGAAGACAGGAAAACATAGCTTCTGTTCTACTGAAGATCATTTGATTGCAGAAAAAATCAAAACAACAGCAAACCAGAACCAAAGCACCCCAAACTCAGAAGCATGGAAACAACTTGCACAGAACATAAAATCCAACAGTTTTCCTGGACCCCAACCCAATCTTTCAAACACAATACAATTGTGAGCTGAGAAAAACCGCTCCAACCAAAGACTTCCAATCAATTTTTCAGTTTGCCTGCTTCAATCTGCAATACTTACTTAGAGGTCAACACCTTGCTAAGGAAATCAATTATTATTACAACAAACATTCAAAAAACCACACAAGAGGGCTCTGGAACATCCCTGAAATGCACACAGCTCTTTATGCAGAGGCGACTAATCTCCCAGAGTACTATGTAAATTGGCTAAGCTTAAAAGTTGCATTTAAAATTATCCTCAATATCCATTACAAAAGAGAGGTACCTACCCACTGATAAATTAGCAATTGTAATAAGGGACTGCAAGGCTAAGGGTAAATTGATTGTTGTTCCTAATTTTGCCTTTATTTTAATCCAAAACTCTCCAAACTGCAAGAAATAAAAGTACAGGCGAGAGGGTGAGCAAAAAGCTTTTGACTGCATATAAAACATCTAAAAATAGTGCTTCAGTATATTTCCATGTGCTGGAAACAGCAGTGAATATCATCTATATAAATCTATTCCTAGCAGAGGTTTCCAGCAGCATCCAAGACTTGAGAATCAATTGTAAATTTGTATTTTAGATTAATCAATAAGAAAAAGCACAAGACACCCTTTAAACAATATGCAGCATTTAGCAGGCAGATAGAGCTATGCACCACCTCATACAAAATAGATAGAGACATTATTACAAGCCATATATTTTTAATCTTAAGGAATTTATTTGGGAGGAACTTTAAAAACGGGTTTTAGGAAGTCACTTGAGGAGGTTTGTTAGCGATGCACGCCCCTGCCAAGGCTGTGGGTGCAGGATGCACACGGGGGATCTGCCTGGTGCCAGTGGCTCCGTGGGCAAGGCTGGAACCCACACACACACAAAAGGGAGGGTTTCCCACAGATCCCTGAGATGTGCCAACACCTCCAGCAGCTGAAGAGCTGCACTGGAATATCAATGTGTGCCCTGCCTTCAGATGAACGAGCTGGTTCATAAAGGCAGGTTCATAATGTCATAGAACGTAGAGAAGCTGCAGATTCCTTTGCCAAGCCCACCCTGAGAGAAGGTCACCTCAGCAAAGCCATGAGGACTCTCCAGGCTCAGATCAATGCTGCCAGGCTCACTGGAGCAGCTGTCACTCTCAACACTCAATAGCCCACAAATCCCACAGGAATAAGTGACAGATGTCACATCTCCCAAGAGTGAAATGATGATAGCATATTCTCAGGAGCTGATGGCCAGCTCAGAGGTGTTTCTCCTCTTTGCTGGCAAGATTGATGTCTGGTGTATCTACAGAGGAGCAGCACTTAATCCACGAGGGAACATTATAGAGACACTGATAGCTATCCTACACCAACAAGGGAAAGAAAAAAGGAGTTTTTCCCCTCTATTTCTGGATTAGACCAATTGCTATCAAGTATCTGAACGATGACCCTGGGAAATGACTCCATCTCTAACAAAACTTGTGCCAGCATCAGAACCAGGTTGAGCAAAACCATCTCAATCTAATGCCATTTTGTCAGATTGCTGAAGCAGCACACCAGGGTCAGGGAGCCACCAAGACCCCAGAAGAGGACAGCAGCATTGCTCCAGGCAAGGGAAGGTCTTTGCATCAGAGGCAGCAGGACTCTGACCCTCTGTAAGGTGCATCACTCGAGATGAAACCTCTCAAGGCCTCTCAGGGATGGAAGTGCCAGTAAATAGTCGTGTACCAGCTCCAGTGAATGTCCTAAACATTTACCTGCATAGCTTTGTTATCTCTAGGCAGCCTAACACAATCTTGCCATGCCCTGCACACTCCACCAGCAAACACTGAACCTTAACACAGCCTATGATATGAGACAGAATAAATGTTTCCATTTTTGTGGTATTTCAGTGCATACTTTATGCACCCAAACTGATATACAGACACTGGAACACAGGGAAAACACTGCTTATTTCCTCCCTTCACATATTTGCTGTATTAAATATCACTGCTTATTAATGCAAAACAACTTGTAGAGAGAAATAAGTCTAAAGTCGACTTTCCCTTTTGTCTCACATAGCATTTCTCATCAGAGAAGAGACAGAAGTTGCTCTCAGAGCTAAAAATAAACATAATATTCTAAGAAAACAGGTTAATCAGAACTGAAGTTACAGCAGTATAATTCTGCTTTTGTACATATACACTTCTCTAAGTACCCTCATGTAAGTCTATACCTTAACAGCTCTTCAAACACACCCACCAGCATCTGTTCAACATCCATGCTTGTTTCTCTTCTAAGAAAATACATTCAAAGATTGTTTGCTACTGTTTAATTAACTTCTGAACAAACAAAGTTTGATTTCCTCCAAAATCTGTAATTTTATTTTCTGTAATAAACACTGACACCATTTAAGAAGATCACTGTGCACATCCAGTCTTGTTTCCTGCATTGAAAAGACCAAAGACCGATCCTGAAAATTAATGTATCCATGCCAAAACTTCTACTGAAGTTATGATGTGTACTTTAAATATGGATATCACTTTGCTTTGAAAGCATTAAGAGTAGGGAAATAAGAAATTGTGTATTTATGTAAATTCTTCTTGCAGTTAAGCATCATTTATAGCTATACATTTGAATTTTAAAGTACTAAATTAACAAACAAACAGGTATGCAAGCAGTGAGCCCTGTCTCTTCTGTACCTTTCCATTCCAATACAGCAGTATGAGTCTGACTGATGGAAAAAAAATGACTGGAGGAAAAAAAAAAAAAATCATTCTAACCTTTTTAGGAATACCCTCAAATGTGACCATGATTTCAGGTGCCCCTTAGAAGACACAGCAAATGGGCTGGGATTGCAGAAAGCAGGTGATGAGAAGCTCCAGAAGCCAGACTCTTTTACAGGCATCTTAGAGAAATGAAAAAGAAATGTATCCAAAATTATTCACATTACAGACACTACTGCAAGCTCTCTTCTGATTGCCTTAGGGGGGTTAAAACAGCAGCCTGTGAAAAATAAGTGTCCATCAGGCTCCTTGTGATTTCCAGACACGCTCAAAAAAAAGTTATGCTTATATATAATCCTGACATGCCAAATGTTATTTGGGGATTTAAAAAGACATTGTAACGATCCTAATAAAAGCTATTATATATTGCTATAGGATATGAAAAATAATAAGATAGATTAAAAATGTTTTTAAAATCCCCAGCTTGTGCAAACGCCTAAGCTTTTGTAAAGAAGTGACTCCTTTCTGAAAGGATCCAGTTCAAAAATTCTGCATTAGAGGAAAGAGAGGCTGAAGAGAAAGGGGAAAAAACATACAAAAATTATGTCTAGACAGAGCTGATGCATACACTTCTTAATTAGTGTAATATATATGAATTTTTCATGATGAAAAATTCGACTTCTTCTAAAAAAGAAAATCAGTACGAATTAAAAGCTCTCTCTAAATCCTTCTTTAAATGACTACAAGGAGCACTAGATAAATCCTGTATTAAAGGAATTTATGCCATTTGATATGAAGTATTACAATACTGGACCTGAGTCTGCTGTCACCAAACTCAAATTAAATATTTTAGCGACTTAATCCACTTCAAAAATAAGTTCCTTGGTTAAAACTCATTTCACTTTATTTTTTCCAGAAGGAAAACTGCCTTTCTGGATAAAGCCCTGGAGCATGTAATGTATGCAGATGTGCAGTCATATACATAAAATACACTCATTAATGTACTTACTGAATGTGTTTATTAATAACCCCATTTCCCACAGCCTCTCAGAAATATCACAGCAAGAATACACATATGTATTGCAGCAAAGTGCAAAGATGGAAGAAAAAAATCCACAAGAAATCAAGTTCACACATGTGTTTAGCATGACTCAGTGCTCCAATGCCTCAAACAGAAAAGTGGCCTCTTGCATCTCAAGTTGGGTTTCTGATGTAAAACAAAGTATTAAGAAAATTATCAAAATGAAATCTGAACAGCAGCTACCCATCCTCCTTGCTAAAAGTTATGCTCTCATTTTAGAAGCAATGAACTCAAGAACAATCCCATCAGAGAGAAAAATGTAAATCTTTGTTTCCTTTATGGTTTTACCCAATTAAGAAGGTGTCTCATGGATGTACTGAAGCCTGGATTTGTATGGATGCTCCCTGGACACTTCTCTCCAGTTTCCAGCACAGCCTCAGCTGGTTCATCAGCTCACCAAACTCCTCCTCACACCCCCACTCTCCACACAGGTAGCAGCAATAGATGGGGTGCCCAGCACACGTGGAATGCTCACCACACACAGGATGCTGCAGCTTCCCACCCATGGGAGCACTGAGTTTGTGTCTGCTCCAGGCAGACACCAGCCCCCATTCCACACACAGAAATGTAATTGTCTTTGGCACACCTACCACCATGAAATTTGGTTCAGACCATGCAGCAGAACACAGGCACGCACAGTCCAGGCTAAAAATAAAATTTCATAATACATTACACACAAGCTCATAATCAATTAGCATCTATAATTTGGCAACACATTCTGTATTATTTGATACAAAATTGATTGTCTGCAACTGGCATGGTACAGGACCTACAATTAAAATTAATCACTCCTACTACCACAGGAAAAGTATTTCCTCCATATTCCCCCTACAGTGCACCACTACTTTGTTTCTTTTCCTTAAGGACCCAATCTGTAAATTGTGCTATCATATCACAATCTCCTTTATCTCAGAAGAGGAAGTTTTGTCTCTTTCATGGTGGCGACATAAAATATGCAGACACCACCTTGAATGCATCCCAAGGGATGCTCAGAAATCCAACAGAAAATTAAAAACACCTCAACACACCTTAATGCTTTAGAAGAGCACTGTGTGAGGAGAGGGAGGAAATCACCTGATGTTTTACATTAAAATACCCAGTACAAAACTGCAAGACAGGACTATGGCAATGAACCCTGAATGAGCATCCAGGCCAAGATCCAGAGCCCCACAGAGCCATAGGGGTTTGAAGATTGCAGATGGTTTGAAGTCACATCCACTTCTGGATCTGCTGGTGCAGGTGAAGCTCAACAGAGCAAAACCAAACCTGGTACTGCTGGGGTGCAGAGGGAGGCAGCAGCAAGAGCCCTGTCCTTGCACACCTGCAGTTATGGGGTGGATGGTGGAGCTCCCCAGGCTGTCACCTGGAGCCTCCTTGCTGAAGGGACTGCATGGAGCCTGCTGCCACCCCAGGGCAGGAGCTCTGTGTGTGAGCCAAGCCCAGACTTTGTCTCTGCCAGCCCCTGGGGTGCCCCAGCACAACCTCTGCAGCAGCTCTCCCACACCAAACTGCTTTCCTCGCTCCTCACAGCAGTTAAGCAGCACACAGAAAATTGAATCATAAGAGTAGACAAATAATACATCACACACTGCAGTGCTAGGAAATCTTCCTGTCTTGAAAGAAACTTACTGCTGAAGCCTTAATTTGAGGGAATTGAAAGCCTCATAACAATTCATGTTGGATTAAGGCTCCTGCCCAGTTAAATGCCAATATTGACAGTCCTAGATGAGTTCCCATCTTATGACCAACCACCAGCCACATGCTTACAGACACACTGTATTCATCTGCCTTCCCTCCCTGCAGGTTATGCTACTCAGGGGATGCAAAATCTCATGATCCAACTACACCAGCTGAGAACTATTCTCTATCTTCCAAGCACCTCCAGTAGCTGATGGGCACCTTCACTCCTCTCAAAGTTTATCAACATACTAGTTTCCTCAACTTGTGGGTGACACGCATAAGAAAAATTAGCATCTCTCTGAAGTAATTATTGAGATGGCCAGCTAAGCCACCAGTCATCTTCCCACCAGCCAGTCCAACCAATTGCTGGAAAGCAACTGGCTCACATTAGCAGGAGCAGGCATCCTTCAGTCTCATCCATTCTCCCAAGGTCATAGAAAAGTTCTTCCAACTTTTGAGAGTCCATAACCTTGGTGTGACACGCCATTCTCTGTGAAGGAGTCGTCCCCCTGCTCCCTGAACAATGAGCCATCCCTTGCAGCAGAATCTGCCCATCACCACTCCATCATCAGCATCAGCCAGGGAACAAAATGTCAGGCTGACACTAGTAAAGGTTTCGTGCTTAATGGTCACATTTGAAACGTGTCACAAAGGAAAAATATCAAAGTGTACCTGAAATTTTAGTCCGTCTTTAGCTGCAGATTCCTTTCACAGCATCTTCGAGCTACCAGCAGCGAAGATGAATTCAGCAGCACTTCTGCCCTGCAGAGTTCCATTAGCAAACCAATCCCTTCCCACCACTGTCCTGTCATGCACCATGTCTGAGCTGGAGACCAGGACGTGGGGTAGTGTTAGGGCTGGGCACCTGATGCCTCTTTCCTGGTGTTGGAGCTACTCAGAGCAGTTCTGGCTTTTATCTCCACTGCCTCCCTCTGATCAAAGCAAGGCTCTTCATCCTCACCTGAGCCTGATCAGGAATACCTCCCACCCCCCATTCGAAGAGCTGCATTACACAAATGCAAATGTTATACAAGAACAGCCTCTTCTCATGCACTCTCACAAATGTAGGTATATCTCCTTTCCCTTCTAGCCTTCTTCATTTCCTTTTTAATTTTAATTTGCATACTTCTTCCAGCCTGGTTTTAGCTCATTTACCTCACTACAAATGATTTATACAGTTTAACAGTAATCATGTATCATTGTCAACATACATATGTTTGACTAGACTCACAGCATAGAGATTGTTTTAGCTACTCAAAAATTATTTGCTATATAACAACACAGATGATTCACTTGATATCAGTGTTTCTGATAATGTATTGTCTGCACTGAGACCAAGGAACCATAAGACAAATTTGAAGAAAGTTTGGCCATTTTCAGTGATAATTCACTGCTTCTCCTTGCAGAAGCACTGATGTACTTCGTGTCCAATCTCTGACAGCTTTTAGGGCCTCTGTTTGAGAAAGCCCTGACGGGCAGAACCTGTTCTCAAGAATTCTCACACATCTTCCTCTCTGTAACTAAGCAATACAGACCACCTAACTAGGCACACCCAAACTACGACACAAGTTTGCCAACAACAACCAACTTGTCCTTGAGGAGACTGAGGCAGCTCCTGGAATAAAATTCCACTCCTGAAAATCAGCCTCACTGGAGAATATATTTATTTGTCTGAGTTGTGTTAAATCCTGAAGCCTTAACATTTCTCATTTCAAGTTATCAGAGCTCTGGAGAACCCACGAAACATCAAGAGCCATCACCTGTGCTCCTGCAATTCACATGTGTTATCACCTATCACACCACAGCATGAAGCAGCCATCTCCTGTGACCTTGAAGTTACCTCTTCCTCCTGAGAGACACACAGCATCATTTTAATGAAGTGGTAGCAGCTTCTGGAACCCCAAATCATATTGATTTTATCATGTCTGTCTTCATACATCTGAAATCCCCAATGACTCCAACATCAGTATCAGCCAGCACAAGCATTCACCTTTCAGTTTGCTGTTGAGTGAAACGCCAGCAGCTGACAGATGCTCCATGGGCATCTATCTGCAGTGTAACACTGCTAAATACAATCTCATTCTGAAACTGTCTCACTTGGCATTTTTTTATTTCAACACCTTTTTCATTACTTTGTTGGCTTAAAAATAATGGTGACTACCAATGATTTGTCTAAACTCACGCTTCTCTGCAAAATCCCTAAGTTCATCTCTAAAACCGTGTTGTACTGCTGGATGTTCCTGTGTTGGCTGCCCCTGGGGACCAGAAACATTTTTGTCCCTACAATAACCCAAACTGTCTGGGGGAAATGAGAGCAATACTACAGAGTGTACAAAACTTTTCCAGCTTTTGCATTTGCTTAAGGGTACCAGTACCTGCAGTATCATTACCAGAGCTCTTGGCAGTACTGGACCTGTTTTTCTCACATCTGCAAAAGCACCGACAACCTCTGCAGTCACTGAGCATCTGAGGCAGCACAGAATGTTTAAGGCTTTTCTTCTTCTTTTCCTCTTGTTATTCTAGGCCCTTTAATGACAACCCTGACCCATGCTATACATACACAGGTAACAAGAACATGATATCTGTGCTCTCCTATTTTTGGCCATCTCTTTTCAAAGTACAGGTCTACCAGCCACCATTCCTTTCCCTGTCATGGCTCATATTTACTTTCTCCAAACTTCCTAATCTAACAAAAAAAAAAAAAAAAAAAAAAAAAAAAAAAAAAAAAAAGCCACACCAAAAAAACTACCAAACCTGTATTTAATACAAACTGAAGAACCAGCTGCTTGCACAGCCATGGACAGGAGCAGTTTGCATACCAGAGCTTGGGAAGCACTTTTCAAGGCGAATCCATCTGCAGTAACTAACTCACTTAGAGCTCTAAAGCAGCTTTTTCCTTCACAGGAATGTAGAGAAGTGTTTGTTACATGGAGTCTGAAATTCAGCCTGATGGGCTTACTGCCAGTTTCTGTACAACACGTACATAACACACCACTGGCGGCCACAGTGCAGTTTTAGGTGTCAATCATCCCCTGATTTATGAGATATATGTGGCTCTAATACCCCGTTCCTCAGCCCAACCACACACATCACCTCTGCTCCAGGATGGAGAGAAGGAGGGCCAGGAGGAAGGACATTCCTTTCTCATCTCTTACTCAGCCCACAGCCCAAGACTTTTTCTTCAGCAAAATCAATTCTTTTTACCCAGGTTTGACAGCAGCAGCCTGAAGGCAAGGAATCCATAATCCACCATGCTCAGATCTGTGTTTCAGTGCCCAGCCAACACACAACACCCATCATCTGGACTTCCCAGAGCTGCCACTAGTGCTGGGACACTGCTCCACAATTTCAAGGAGCTCACGTAAAAATTGATTCAACAGAAGCACAGATACCTGTGTTTGTGCTGTCTATAAAAGATAAGCTGAATGATTTCTGATGACCATCTGTTAGGAATGGCTATTTAACATTCCCATTTCGACTGTAATTTCCATCCATTATTTACCAGACCTTGAGCTGTATTTGCCAATGGTTAGAAACATAATTTAAATTACAATATCGTGTCAACAACCACTACATTGCAATGTGGCATTTTGTAACACGCAGATTTGATAGGAGAAGACAAATTCAAGCTTAAAAACTATTTTGTACTGAGGTACAGCATTAAGCATCTCACTCAGGGAGTAGAGACTGACAAGTGGGTGGGTGAACAACCATTTCAAAAGGGATAAGAAACTGACCAGCATCCAGCCAGCACAGGGCACAATCAAATTCCACAAAAGGCACATCCTTCCCTTTTCTTTTTTTTTCATTTGCTGGCTCTCATCTAATATTCCTCAAAATCCCATTTGTAAAGGTTTCAATTCTGCTGCATTGCTTTTTTGTCTCAGTACACACATTAGAGCTTGCTTAGTATTTTCTACTCTCTTTCTTCCTAATTTCTTTGTAAAAATATTAGCAAATTTTCCAGGGAGAGAATAACTGTCAGACCTGGAGTGTAATCTGTTATATTCCCACTTATTAGGATTAAACTATGTTTGACCCCCATGTGGTGGGCTCAATGTGGTTAAGATTAATGAGTCAATTATTTCTAGCCAAGGTACAAGGCCCCCAGTTGTTTCACTATTTCAGTATTAACCATCACACTCCTTCTGAAGTGTTTGATACGCATAAAATAATTGTGAGCCACTTTCAGTAAGACACCATGAATATTAGGTTTTCTCCAAAAAAAATACCAAAAAATAAATCCCTGAGATGAAAAGGAAATGGGATAAGTTAGAGACAGTGGCCTTACAGCTTTTCATTTGACAAAGTTATGTTCCCACAAGGTATTGTACAGTACAGCACCATCAATTGCTGCTGTCCCCCCAGGGATCTGCGCTTACAGCTCCAAACACCGGCACATTAAGGCACAGACAGTCCCCACAGACCCTCACAGGGAAGAGAAACCCACACACACACAAAGACTTCTACACAAGCAGCTCTTCCAAGGTTTGCAGGTCTCTATTCCAACAGACTTCTCCCAGCACCGTGCAGTACTTGCTACTATTGAATACAGACATGACTATTTTAGTGCAGCTCACAGAAGCCCACGGTGAAGCTCAGGTGATGCTCTGCTCCTCCACTCTTGAGCAAAGCCTAACAACTGGTTCAGGAGCTGTACATGCTGGGACATCCACGCTCAGCAGCACAGGGAATGCAGAACTCCTGACACAGCCTGGCTGGAGGAATTCAACCATTTAATTAAAGTCAAACCACAGGGTTTTTTAAGCATTTCAAACCAGAGACAGTGGCAAGTTCCTCCGAGTAATGTGTGTCTAGGAAGCCTCATGTGAAATCTCTATCTATGCAATAGATAAAAACCAGTCTTCCTTAGGAGTTACAGGACAGGACTTCTGGTCTTTTTAGACACCTGAAAGAACGTGGAGATACACACCTTTGAAATCTCCACATCCTAAAAACACAGAGTGTAATCTCACTTTAAGAGCTGGTCCAAATTTATATAGAAAAAATCTTTAAAGTTCTTGATATATAAGCTTATGTAAGATGGACTTTAAATCAGCAGCTTTTATAATATGCACTTCAGTTCACCAGAGGTAATCAGAAGACATTTTTAACAAAGTTCATTATAAACCCTTTTAAACATGAACTACATTTGAACTTCCATATCTTATGGCAATGATTCGCTTCAATTATTCTCTTAATCCAAATAAAGAAAATGGATCAGCCATAAAGCCCTTCAAACCAGGTAATCAGAGCAGATGTTTTAAATTGAGGCAGAGCTGCAGAAGTTACACTTTAGGCTTTGGTCTGATTTGAGGAAGTTAGTTTTGCTGCTTTGTTCAATTTTAGCTGAAAATGCAAAACATAGAAGCGTGGCTTGCTCTAGTTCTGGTCCCCAGTCCTGGAGCTGGTTGAGTTTCACTGATGGACATCACCAGCCCAGGAGCAGGACTGCCACATCTTGGGAACAAGTGCCTCCAGAAGAATGGGTTGTTCCACCTCCCCAGCCATGCCTGCACTCACCTTCTGCTCAGTTCACCAACACAGCACCCATGGGAGCTGCTGCACACCTGCTGTGAGACTCCCAGCAGAGGCAAAGGACCAGCACCCAGGATGAGGCAGGAACACTGCTACAGCATCCCAGCTGCTGCACAGGGGCTCCCCAGGCCCTTTTTAATTTTTATGCCAAGTGAAAAGCAGCTCAGTGCCCCTAGGAACCTCTGCCACGTTCACTGGAGCACAAGGATGATAAAAATCCTTCTTGGGGAAGGATTCAGAGAAGCCACACACAGCTAAGGACTTCTGGGCACTGCTGTGTGGGAGAGGGAGTACAGCTCAAATTCAGCAAACCACACCACCACTCACAATCCTCTGCCCTGATTTTGGGAGGAGAGGCCTCAGTGCCCTATAAATCAGCAATCAGAGCAAATGTCACCTGTCCCAACTACAGGAACTGCTGCATTCCGGGAAGGTTTTGCTGTCATCTTCAACAACAGCAGGATCAATTCTATCAGATGTAAACTTCCTGGAAGAGTGGTAACCACAGGGGTGACATTCCCTAACTGAAGTTGCACAAAGCACTTTGCAGTAATCATACTCTGAAAGTAAATAAAAATACTTATAAAAGTTAACAACTTTTTCCTTTTACATGAGCAGTCTTCAGAAACTGTTATAATTAAAAGCCAATCAGATAGCTACTACAAGTAGAAAATATGTGGAATTTAGGTATCAAATTTCTTTAGGGGAGAGTGTTAGAGATTTTAATATGCATTTATCTCCTACTTTTAGCATTGAATTCAAAACTGAATCAAACAAAATAAAATGCAAGCTTCCTATTACTTCCATAGAGCCTTTAGTTAAAAAAAAAAAAATTAAAATTTAACAGAATATGAAACTAGCCAAGCTGGAAACACACACACCTTTCCAGTGCTCTAGCAGGGTGGTTTCCTTCATTAAGCACAGTAATAACACATTTGTGAGGTCTCTCTGCCCCCCACTAAGCATGTGGCAAGTTAATGAGTCTCTGCTGAGGGTTCAGCCTGTGGCTACAGCAGAGCCTGTGGTTGTGAGATGTGGCTGATGCCCCATCCCTGACTGCAGAAACAACCATCAGGGAAATGGGAGGGAAGATGTATAGAAACTTCCCACATCCACCTTTAGCTACAAGGAACAAGGCAGAAGACACTACATTAGAGTTAATAACCAATTCTGCAGAATTTATAATTAATCAGTCAACAAGTGATGGCATTTGGTGCAACCAGGAAACCGAAGCTTGTCTGTAAAATATTTTGTCAACGACAAGAAAGAGTCTTTAGGAAAATTTCTTAAGTCTTATCCCCTTGCTTAGACTAACCAAAAACATGCATTTATATGTTATTTTGGCTCAAAGGCAGAGGAGGAAGGGGAAACAATCAGCACAACATGCAAGACAGCGAGCAGAGGTGGGGTGGCACGGATTGTGCAGGTGCAGCAGCACAGCCTCATGGCCCAGGGTCCTGAGCTCTTGGTAGTCACCCCAAGAACAACCAACATCTGCAATTCCAATTCCTCTATCAATGAAAACTTAGATTTATTTACATCTATTCATACCTGTTATCTGCAAAATCTACTGCAAGTGTTTAACTTACTGCCCTGTTTATAACATGGCTTAATTAGGCCCCAAGGGTGACTTTTAATCTAATTTACACCAAATAGATCCTTAATCATCAGCACTCACTCAGATATACTCCAGAGTAAACACGGTAAGAAGTTGCACAAAATGCCTAACACAAACATTTTTGTTTCCTGGGTTTGTAATAGCCAAAATCTTCTATAAATTCCTCTCAAGCAAAGTTTTAAATAGTTTTTTCTCTACAGACTCAATTCACCACTTTGCAACACAGTCTATAACCTGCTGGTTTAACCTACAAAAACTGCAGGGACAGGGCACTGCTGCTCTACAATCACAGAACTACTGACAGGAGGGAAAAATTAATCCATGCAGAGTGCCATACTGCTGCTGACAGACTGCTAATGGTTTAGTTGGCTTAGGTTAAACTTTGTGTAGCTGTTTCTGTGACTGAGTGCAGGTGAAGCAGTGCTGTCCCCCAGGACACCTCCGACACAGCCACTGCCCAGGTGCACAGGGCAGAGCTTCCTCCTGGTCAGGATTCATTAAAGAAATCAGTTCTTGCCTGATCTGAGCTCACTTCAGGAATGATTCCCATCTGCAAGTGGGATCAGAGCCCTGCCTTCTCTCTGTTTACATTTTGCTTGGGGTCAATAAAGGCTGCTGCAGGGGACACACAGGGATCCAAACCCTCCCTTCATCCCTGCTGCGCTTCCCCAGCAAAGCCACAGCCTCCTCCAGTCCTGCTGCCAGCAGCACTGCCCATCGCCTGGAAAGGCAGCAGAAGGGTCTGACATGCTCTCTTCCTGTGCCCCAGAGAAATGCATTAAGTGCCCAATAAACCTGGTTATCTGTTGAACAGACAACCAGAGTCCTGCGAGCCTCCTCAAAATCAGGTTGAGTACGTCCCGGCAATTGTATTACACAACGCTGCCCAATTCATCTTCTTATTCAAAACCACTCTTTACAAAAGACAAATGAAAAGCTGAAACAACAGAATCCCTCATTGCTCCCAGCATTCTTCATTGCTAGCAAAACTGTTCCAGTAACAGTGGAAGACAAATGAGATTATTTCAAGGCTGCAGGCATAAATTATGAATATAAATGCTATGGAATAAGTTCCTTCCCACTGCCCCTTCTCACATGCGGTCAGGGAAGCAATATGTGTGCAGGGAGATGAACAGGATAAAGCCAAACAGCATTTTAAGCCTTGCCCTCAGCAACTAACACTTGATGTATATATATATATCTGTGTGTATTTCTGTATTGTTTTATTTATTTATTTTTAAGATTGTGCCCAGGCAAAACCCCTGCTTTCAATTTTTTTTCTCATTTCTCAACACCTGGGCAATTAAAATTAAAGCAGAGATTCATTTTACAACACCACAGCCCTGGAGTCCCTCATTTTTTAAAAAGTTTGCTCTGTAAAGCCTGAAACACTCAGTGCTCTGAGGCTTTTTCCCATTATCATTTTTCAAAGCTTGGCTCTGGGTTTGGTTTGGAGGGGTTTATTTGTCTTTAATTTCTATGCTAAAGTGCTGAGAGGTACAATAAGAATAGGTGCACACTGTTAATATTGCAACTTCTCTGTGGATTTATTTGAAAAACAGTAGAAAGACTAAAATGAGTAAAGACTGTAGTTTTCCTCTTCATTAAACTTCTCCTCATCCATGCATAAACACCTAATTCTCCACTGAGCTTCCCAGAGTATTAAAGTCATTTGAGAAAAAACAGAAACTGCATCTTACTTACATTTTGTTGTACAGAAACACAGTTACAGCTCTGCAGCAGGACAGCAGCAGCAACAGGCACTGCCACCACCCTGCTTGGAAAGGAAGGTTATCCAGCTGACAATCAGGCTGGGACTTTACCAGAAGAGATGACAAGAAAACAGATTACCTTCTTCCAAGAAATCCAATCCCAGACTCATAGAAGGGTTTGGGTTGGAAGGGACCTTAAAGCTCATCTTGGTCTAACCCCCCATCATGGACAGGGACACTCTTCTCTGGACCAGGTTGCTCCAAACCTCATCTTGTGGCAGCAGCTCTCTGGCCACAGAGAGCAGGCACAGACTTTCCCAGCATTTTCCTGGGGAAGGCTGTGAGAAAATCAGAGAAAAGAATGAGACACAATTCTTATCTCCACTTGTTGCACCTGCTGTTGTGTGCATGTAGAATGTGTCATGGAGATTTGTGTACCAAAAAGTGATTTCTTAATTAGACACTGGATGGTGTTTGGATTGATTGACCAATTAGGTCAAAGACGTATCAGAAGGGCTGTAAGGGTTACTGAGTTTCTTAATAAGTATAGTATAATATAGTATGGGATGATTTAATAAAGCAATTGATCAGCCTTCCGCAATCATGGAGTCAATGCTAATTATTACCCAGCTGGGGGCCTGCAGCAACATCATCTAACCTGTTCTTGAACATTTCCAGGGATGAGGCTGCCACAGCTTCTCTGGGCAGTGTCTTCCAGTGACCCTGGTCCTGTCACTCCAGGCCCTTGTCCCAAGTCCTTCTCCAGCTCTCTTGGAGCCCCTTTAGGCACTGGAAGATGCTTTAAGGTCTCCCTGGAGCCTTTTCTTCCCCAGGCTGAACAGTCCCAGCTCTTCCAGTCTGTCCACAGCAGAGGTACCCAAGGACTCAGAGCATTTTCATGTTCTCCTCTTGCTCCCTGTCCTTGGACTCACCCCATAACCCTTGCACTCCCTCCAGGAAAAAGCAGCAGGGTAAGGAAGTCAATGAACCTTTGCTGGAACAGCACACCCAGCCCTTCTGTGGGGCAGCTTCTGAATACTGAGCACACAGGGGAAGCTGGAGGAGACACAGAAGACTCCAGGGAGTACAAGGCACCAGGACAGAATTGTGCACACAGAGGCTCTCCAGAGTTCACTCATTAACTCACCCTAGGGGATGTCCTACTACATCCTAGGGGATGTCCTCCAAAAATAAATTGTTTTGTGATTGCTTAAGTATAAGCTTCAGGATTTGTTTGTTTGGTTTTTTTTAACTTCCATGGACCCGCTGTCATTACAGCTGAACAGCAAAATCACAGCAATTATAAAGTTGTTGTAAAGTCGTAGCTCACTTCGGAACGCACACACTACTTTGAATCTGAGAACCATGGTAATCACAACTTTCTGCACTTAAAATGTATCCTTGGATTTAACATTGTATCTAGAAAAGTAAAGCAATAGCTTAGAATTAGGTTTAATCCATCAACCCTTTAGTTCAAGGCTGGCTGAACAAAATAATGAACATGTGCTTATGGAAAAAACAATGCCCTGAACGATTATGGATTGAAACCCGAAAAAAAGCAGTACTTTCAATAAAATATTACTTCTTAAAATCTATCAGTTGCATTGATTATACAATCTCACAGCATTTTTTCCTACTTAAATATTAAAAATCACATTAAAAAGTTGAGGCATTAGTTATGGATGTTGATTGCTTTGTTCTAAAGTCAGCAACAGTTGCTCTGCTAAGCTTCTTCAGCCTCAGGAAACATTCACCCATTTGACTTTCACCACACCATTTGCACAGAAAATAACAACTGCCATAGAAACAACTCTACAAAAATAAATTCTAAGAAATATTACATTTGAGAATTCTGTCTTTTATGTGACAGCTGGAGCACAGCAATGTTTTCAATGGAAGCAGCAGTCTGTGCCTTTATCCAGATATTCTGCTCATGGATTCCAGCCTTTACTCAGGTAAAAGATTCCTGTAATTACTTTAAGCATGGACTATCATTAAGATAAACCAATAAAGACCAATTAATGCCACAACATACCACATGTGGTTTATACACAACATTTCTGTGGCAGCTACACACAAAGGTACGCTGTTAGTTCTAGCAATTAGCAGTTTTCATGCTTTGTTAAAGTACTGGCACTAACCCAGAGAGAGAAAGGTGATGAAGATCCCACCATGGCCATTAGCAATCCAGCCAACAAACTGCTGCTCTCCTATAAAACCCACCACAGCAGTGCACAATCCAGGGACGCCTTTTCAGGTAAAATTTAAGTACAAGCCAACATATTTGGCTTGTACAATAAGGCCATCTCCATCACCACACACAACCTCCAGCTTCCAGCAAACACATGAAATACTCAAGCTTTGCTGTTATAGTTCATTAAATTACCCCAGTATCTCACTAAAATCACACATCTGTAACTCTGAGTGGGCATTTAATCATTTCAGTGCAGGTTCTGTCACCAAGGTTTTGCTTTTGTTTTAGACCAAAAGTTAAAAGCAGTGAAAATCCAACACTCTCCAACTGTATTTAAATCATGGGACATCAACTTAGAATCACAAAATGGTTTGGGTTCAAAGGGACCTTAGAGACCATCTTGTTCAAAATCCCCCCACCATCAGCTGGGATACCTCCAACGAGACCAAGTTGCTCCAAGTCCCATCCAGCCTGGCCTTTAACACTTCCAGGACATCCACAGCTTCCCAGGAACCCTGTACCAGGGCCTCACCACCCTCACAGGAAAGGATTTCCTCCCAATATCCCATCTAACTCTGCCTTGTCAGTGTGAAGCCGTTCCCCCATGTCCTACCACCACGTGCCCTTGTCCAAAGTCCCTCTCCAGCTCTCCTTGAGCCCCTTCAGGTACTGCAAAAAGTTCCAAAATCTTTTAAAGCCTGAGGATCAGTCATTAACCTTCCTCCCAACAGTTCAGCACTGGCTCAGCACAGCTACCATATGAGATGTTAACAGTCATGGTATCTTTGCTAAAGGTTAATCACATCAATTCATTTTTCCTAAAGCAGAGATAAAGATCTATTGGACTGTACATTGCTCCTCTCTCAAAACAGACGGGAGACTGCTGAGAAAAATCTTCAGTTAATCACCTGGAGGAATAAAAAAAGCAGGGAATTTTACATTATTAATGAAAATCCAGGCAATTAGGTAAGAAATAGCTTCCTTCCATTGCATAATACAGTTAAAGTTGCTTATAAGGCTTCCTGACGGACCACATTTCAAGCCAAATTAAAGCAGCTTTCCCAGTTATAAGTCTTGTCTTATGCACTCAGGAGCTCCAGGCTGCATCCATGACTGTCATTAAAACTGAACTGGAGTGGTTTATTTCATCCTGTAACTGTTCAATATTCTGGTGGATTATGAAGGTTATCCTTCTCACATATATTTTACATCAAAAACATGAGAGAGATGCACCTCACCACAGCTCCTTATTCAAAATACTCAACTGAATCCCCGAATATTAATCCAAGTCCTAGATCTGAACGAAGCCAAGAAGAGTTGATCTGAATGTAGGCATCCCTCATCCTAAGTAAATCTAAATCTCCACCCCATCCTACCAGCTACAGTCTCTCTGGTGAATTACCAGAAATTCCGCTGGGAACATGAAAAAATTATTGAAGAACTTCAATCAAGACCAGAATATTTCATTAAGCTGTCTCAGTTGCAATTAGAGTTTTCAGATAAAAAAGTATTTTGCATAAGGATGCTGGAAAAAGTTTTAGATATTCAAAAGATGGAATCTGTCCCTGTGGGTGCACATATGCAATTCAGAAACTGGGAGGAAGGATTCATCTGTTGCAAAGTCAGAGGAAGAACTGAAACTCACTTTGCAGTACAAACAATCTTCACAAAGTGAAAGATCTCTTAACATAGTATTATGAAAATAAATATAAATCTTGGGTAGACTTTCCCACTCAGTGGATTTCAGGTTCCCATACAAGGAATGAGCACAAGTTACAGTTTGCTGTGTTAAACAATTCTTCTCCTCTGGCACACAATGGTCTTCACTGAATACTCCTGGCTCTGTGCTATGCACCCCAGACAGCCTTGCACTCCTTCAGAAAACAGAAGTCAGAAACAGGTCCTCAATGCACTTATATGTAAAATGGCTCAGAGGAGTCTGGTGTAGCCACATGATTATCAAGGGCCCTTTTCCTGGATCAGCAGTGGTTGGAAACACACTAAAAGTATTTTTATTTAAGTCTCTTCCCTCCTTCCAATTCATTTAGCAACAGGTCACTTGACTGCCCAAAAACAGTCTTTAAGTGCAAATGCAGGGTTTTATCATTTCTCCACCACTCCACTGCAGTACAGCTGGCCAATTAAATATTTAGTACAAAAGTCCTCAATATTTAATTAGGGACAAATAGCACTCTTTTGCACTTTCCTTGAATTTGAAAACAACCTTTCCTGTTCTACCTACACATGAACATTTAATATAACAAAGAGGTACTTAAAAGTTATTAGAAGTCTGTTGATAAAAATATTACGATGAATTAACATCTTGTCAGACTTCTGTACTTTACAGTCTTACTACTTTATCAAAAAATGGATTAAAATAATACTTTTGCTGGTCTCAATCAAGTAACAAGGAAAATACACTTGGCCATTCAGGAAAATATAGAGGAACTTTGAAACAAAATGTTAAAGATGTCATTTACTCTCTCATAGCACATTCACAGTGAAAGGTATCATTTAAAAAACTTTAAATACATATTAAATAACCAAAACATCATATAAACTTTTTAATATGTTGTAGCTAGTATTTTTTTGAGATTCTTTCTTACTTTGATGACATGCCCAGTGCTGTAACAACAGGAGGTAATTCCACATTAAGAATGATAGCTTCCACCACAAAAAGCTTTAACAACATAGATTGCACCTGTTAGTGTCAGAACTCTTTGCTATTGGGCTAAAAATAATGTTCCAATAATGTTGATTAAACAACTAACACAAGCAGCCAGCAACCCAAGGTATTTCCACCCAGAAAAAGAGGATGAAGGAGTCATTTCAGGACTGCTTCACCACCGTGGAAAGTATTTCCAACGATGAATACCTGAGCCTTCACTATCTTCTATAAAATCAAATTCAAAAGAGCTTCTGGAGGCAACTTTTTTTATTCTAAAATGATAATCCTACACATTGGGAAACACAAGTAATTAGTAAATTATCTAGTACTAGTTGCAAATCAGTTATCTATTTTTCCCACACACATTTTCATTTACATAAATGAAAAAAGATGATACAGGCACTTTGGAACTCTAAGAAACCCTGGGGGTTTAAGTAAAAAAGAAAAAAAGCTCCAAAACCACTCAGTTTTTGCTGTTTCTCTTTGTTCATGTGACATGTCCACTTGTGGTACTCCCACCCCCCAGGCTGCCAGGCTGGTCTGCAAGTGGAATGACAGCCAGGACACACCTGCAACCTGAACTACCAGGAACTGCCAACAACTCTGAAGACATCTTTTCAGCTCAAGAATCAATTATCTTCTCTGAATTCAACCTTCACAACATCAAAGACAACATTAATTTTAACATGAAATACATGTCAAATAACATTAGTGCATCCATTATCATCACCATCATTGAACAGTGTATTATCCTCACTCAATGTCAGGTTCTTTGGAGGGGATCCCTGTCGGAGGTTACTAGGATGACAGAATAATGAGGGAATTGATTAAGAAACACTTGAAGGTAGCACTAGGTCCTTGCCAGCAGCTCTTTGAGGTGGCTTCTCCTCAGACCAGACCCTTGGAAAGCCAAAAAAAAAAAAAAAAAAAAAAGCAGGTTTGGCAGTGGCACTTTGTAGGCAGAAGAAACCAGGGCAGGAGGAGTTTCTCTCCAAAGCTCCAGGAGAGGGATGTGCCCTTAAATGCATCTCCTGCACGTGTCCAGCACTGCCTCCAGAACAGTGGTCACCTAAGACATCTCTGCTGGTAGTGAGCCCCACCTCCCTTAAGCTCAACTGCTTCTCTTGGCTCTGCTGTCTGTATTTTCCTTTTCATCTTACTACTTACTATTTTATTCCAAACAAGAACAATCTTGAAAAACTGTCTGTAAAAACAAACAGCTTACATATAAGGTGATGGGACACAGGACAAGATTTCCCAGGTCAAAGCAGACATCTATCAGACCTTTGGGCTGTTTATTCTCAGGGGATATTTTTTTGGTTGGGGATTTGTTAGGGGGAACTGGGGGGTCTGTTTACTTGTTTGTGTTTTTGTTTTCATCTGGTTTTGATTACAGGTATGAAAGAAGAAAACATGCCTTAATGCCTTTGAACAGAAATTGCCTTATAAGCCAACATATTGCTTATACTATAAATTATTAACCTCTTCCTCCCCTTTCTACTGTAAACATGGTGAAATTACAGAAAAAAAAAAAAAGCTTTGATTTTATTAAGTGTTAACATTTACACAGGGATTTCTGCCACCTGCCTTACTGGAGTTGAAGAACAATCTTCCACACTGCTGAGTAGCTCCCATTTTCTTCCATATAATCAAAAACCATTATTTAATCTCCAAAGTCCTATCATACAGCCATTTACTTCTTCTATTAAAGAAGGTGAGGCCGAACAAATATTCCCAACACTTGGTGGAGAGGTTTGCAATAATCCTGAGCTCCCCACGGGATCTATTCTAGGAGTAGCTCACTAAAACACTGCTCTCCCACACTGACAAATCTCTCACAGAAGATGCTCCAATTCTCAAGTTCCAAGTCACGTGGGGCTTTTAAATTCTGTTTACTACCTCAAAAGATTTCTCTGAACAATTTTATGACCTGCTTCAAGATCTGCAATGTCATTTAGCCCATTCTGGACTTTTAGAGCAATTTTCCACTTGTTTTTAAACAGCCTAACATTACCTATACCTACAACACAGCATGTGATGTAATTGCCATGTAATTGTATGTGCAATTGCTTCTGCAGAGCTGAAGTTTCTTTCCTGTAAATATCTTATAAATTATTTAATAGTATATATTGATACCAAAGTATCTATATATAGTATCCTTATAAATATATTATTAACTCCCTGCTTTACAAGGGCTGGCTTCAGTTCATTCTCATCTCTACAGCTGCTGCCACTCAAGTATTGTCGTGGTCAAAGTCTAAAGTAGCAAGAAGGAACCAGGGAGGAGAAGGTGAGGTGGAAACATGAGCAGACAAATTCCTGAGTCAGGCAACCAACTACCTTATGGATGCCATTAAGCCCCTGAGGAAGTGTAAGTACTTAGACATTCAATTTTTTGCATCCAAAACAAAAGTAAAGCAGAGAAATGATGACAAATTAAACTAAACACAGTACCAATTCCTATCTATTAAATAAGAGTATGCAAATTCTGTTGTATTTTATGTTATCATACCTAATTTGTTTTACTTACTTCAAATATTCATGTTTTAACAGAATAATTACTTGAAAACTCTGGCATAAATACAAGCATATATTTAAAGAAGTTAAAGATGCACCGAAAGAACCTTTCTGGATTAATGTGCAGCTTTGCCAGTCTCTGCTTGTGCTCTTGGAGGAGAGCTGAGGATGTGGCTGTGTGTGCTGTGTCAGCCTGGCACAGGGAGCACAGATTCATCAATCCAGCCACTTCTGACACCAGCAGCAATCCCAGCACACAACAGCAGCCATCACTCCCCAGCAAACACCCAATATTGAGACATAAAAGAGCTAAATAAGTTAAAGACGCTCTGTTGAACACCGAGGGCAGTCAGCCTTGCAGGATCCTGTTTGCTGCCCACAGCATCCCTCACTGCTCTGGAATTGTTCCAAGTATACTCCACAGATCAGACAGAATAGTTCACTTCTTTTTAATCCTAACCAGAAAACCAGAAGTATTTCCTCATTGTTATTTCAAGAGAACAGAATTTTAGAGTCATCCTGTAAAACAAAAAAATACCACATACTGTCAGAAAATGTATTTCTTAGGCTTCCTTACTTGCCCTCACTGAGATGATGGCTGCATTTTTGGAAATGGAACTACTACTGAAAAAAAAAAAAACACCTTCCAAGGCTAGTCAAATGAAACACCTTTGTAATGTAAAAAACATTTCTCTCATAGCAACAATAACTTCAGACCAACCTAACTGGGGCAATTTCAAAGTAGGAGAACACCACAGCGGAAGACCCACAGACTACAAGAGGGGAAATAGGAAGATGAAAGTCTTTTCCTACTTTCTTTTGATTTGCTATAGGTTATCCTTGTAGTTTCAGCTGCCTCAGGAAAACAGGTTTCATTTGTTATGACTTATAAAGCATACTAAATTACAGAATAATAATAAACAATTACAGAAGTCTGAACTTTGTTGCATTTTAAAAAGTGGATGTTTTTCAAGGGATTTTCCTCTTTTTACTAATAAGCTGAAATGTTTAGCATCTTCACACCAGCAGTGCTTTTCCATTTTCTGAAATTATGGAAAGGTTACAGAACACACACATGAGATAACTTTGAAACCCAGAGAGGCACAAGTATATATACACAGCTCTTCCTTCCATAGGAATACCAAGATTTGAGAGTAACTCTTTATCCAGTATGAGGCAAGAAATCAAAACTGCACATCAGAGAATGTTGTCCCTCCCAAGTACTTTTAATATTATCATGCAGAATTCAGTCCCATCATGATGGACTTGCTATCCACTATTCAGTACTGCAAAGGATTTGAGGGTTTCCAGTATTTGGGCTGTGGTGTAGACATGGCATGGAATGAGATGAAGGCTTTCCACACCTTCAAAAGAAAATAAAAATTCCATTTAGTCTTACTTTCAATTATTCTACAAAAGTGTTAAAGGCCTTTGCAAACATAGCTTTTTGTTTTTTAAAGCTTCATTAGCACAAATGTCTCCATCTGAGGCACACACCAGGGTAAGTGGTTTTCCATCTCCAAGTAATTCCAGGTACTAGGGAGTCCACATAACTGAACACTCCAACTCCAGGGCCTTAAAGAACTCAACACAGAGCAGGGGAAAAGACAAAGACTGAAGCACAGCAAGTATTTCTACATAAAATCACAACATTATTTGCCTATGCCCATGCTGTGAATCAGCAACAAAGCAGTCTTGGCTCCAGAAGCCACAAGCTCCCAGCAATGTGCCCAACATTACTTTAATGTTAGGCCACATTAACTCAGTTTTAAACCAGAAATGACTGCCTCGGAGTGCTGCAAAACTAAATCAATCGCTGATTGACTAGTGAGAAGGTCTTGATTTATAGTGTGCCTGAACTGACCTGAAGTAAGTGACAGCTCTGACTAAAACAGAGGATCAGTGAAACCAGAGATTAAGCTCTGTTTCAATAGAAACAGCCTACCAGGATACCTTCTACAAACGAGCAGATGTTTTGATAACTCAGGCTGTGATTCTGTAAATTGCTTAAGAAAAGGATGATATGAAAATCTGGAATATCAAAATAATTATACTAAAAGCTGGAAGCAAACTTTACTCTCGCCTTTTCGTTTTGCTTAAATTCTTTCAAGGCATGTTGATAGTCTATTTCCAGCCAGTGCTTCTATATAGGGGGAAATTTATTTAAAGCTAAGGACGGGACCTCTAGCTTTTGCATTCCCATTTATATCAACAAGTAACCTCATACTGACTTCAGTAGGTTTCAACATTTTCCCATCTTGCATTTCATCTTTTGGATGTGTCCATGAAAAGAAGTGATGAGTGGAAAAAGTGGCATAGAGAATGAGGACAGAGCAGAAAAGCTGTCAGTTCACTGAAAGGTCTTCCCTTGTGGTTATATATCATACACATTTGTCTTACAGAAACTAAACTTTATTACCATAATTTTTCATTAGAAAAAGGATATCCATGTGTTATGGCTTCTTAGAGGTTTTATGGACTGGCTCAGTCACACTACATCAGGTACCTGTCATTGTGACATGGCCTCAATCAAGGACCAGTAATTAGCAATGAGTATTTTAAGTATTTCTGTTTGAAATCACAGTTTCTACACAGCAAGGTACAAGATTCAGTAGAGGAGATGCTTTATACAGAGACAGTCAAGTCACCAAAGTGATGTAAGAAAATAGTTTTATCCTTCTTTGAGGCAAGGATTAATTAAGTAATCACTTAAATATAGGAAATGATACACACTTGGATCTGCAAAGGATCATAGAATTGCCAAGGTTGGAAGAGCCCTTTGAGATAATCTAGTCTAACCATCAGCCCAGCACTGCCACTGTACCCCAAACCACTAAACCTCATCATCCAGCTCCACCTGAACACCTCCAGGGATGGTGACTCCACCACCTCCCTGGGCAGCCTCTTCCAACGCCTGACCGCCCTAACAGTGAAAAACTTTGTCCTTACACCTAATCTGAATTTCCCCTGTCTCTCCCCATTTCCTCGAGCCCTCTCACCTGCATAAATAAAAAGAAAAAGCACTATATATTTTAGTTCACTGGTCACACTAACCTCTGAGTAAGAAAAATAAACTCAATTATAGTTAAAAGGTTACATTTGTCTGCATCTTTCATCACTTGCCATAAACACCAGCATACTCATGAATATTCTCCAGTTAACACTATGGGAAGCATCAAAAATGCAAGAGGAACACTTGACCCCCATCACATCAAGAGAGGCTCCAACACATCACACTAGCAAACCTTCCCATTTTAACCTTTGCAAATGAACGAGGAAGTGAAGATTTTCTCTCATTTCTCCATCCAGGATTTTACTATTCCAGATCTTGTAGATAAATGACTATTTGCATTATACCATTTGAACTAAGCATGATCTCTAGTTTATGTATTTCTCTTTCAGCATGGCAAATCTTTTGAGTGAGGGCACCCAAGACCTGGCAGTGGGTACTCTTGCTCAGACCCAAGTTTTCCGGAGTGTGCAAAAGCTAAACATACTCCCCTCCTGGTGCTCTCAACTTAATGATCAAGATGAATAAAAAATTGTTAGTAACCAAAAATGCTCTCAATTATAGAAAACAAAATACTGCAAAGCATATTTGACCGTTGAACACCTCCAGGGAATTTATTTACAGCATCTTGTCAAATTGAAACATCAACAGTGGTACCCTGAAAAGCAATTTTTTTCCCCATCGCTTTAAGACATTTCATGTATTTTCTCTCACACTATTTTCCTATTGGAAACCCCACTTCACTAAGTAAATCAAAGCCATCATCATCCTTTATTCAAGTATCTTCACAAACTGCTTGCTCCCACAGCATGTACCAAATGTAATGATAATGATTATGGACAGATTGAGTTTATCTTTTGGTCTTCAACGAGATAGTTCATCATTCAAACTTTGTACTATTGGACTATAGCTAAATGTTATCTGAAGTCCATAGTTCTCTAATTTACTCCCTTCTCTCTCTTCTTTCCCCTTCATTGTTTTCTCTTAGAAAAATGGAAACTCTTACAGATTAGGCTTTTCTACTTAAAACTGAACACAATATGTTATAGTCTGGGCACTGCTCAAAGACATAGCAAATATTTTTTAAAAAAGAATAGGAAGCATGTTTAAAATTAATTTTAACTTCTATTTTTGGGCTTGGATCATTTAACTTCTCCTACAGAGTGGTTGCAGTAAGCTAGAAACCACTGATAATGCAGTTTTCCCCCAGTGCAGTCCAGCAGTGTATCTAAAGTCAAGGTTTCCTAACAGCTTTTTGTGAGAATTAAGACATTTTGGGATGTGAGCTATGTCTGCTGGTAAGAACTCATCTTCCACAGGGATAAACAATGGAAGTTATTAGACTCCATATATCTTCAGCTGCCTCATACAAGCTATGTTTTCTCAGTCACAACTTTCTAGGGTTTTTTAAGTATGTGTTCCCCCATGCCAAACCCTGTGGAAAAACGCAACATAGCCCATTACTGTATGTCAGATCAGAATCTGTGCTTTTCCCAAATACTGAAGGACTCTACACACCACTTATTGTAACACAGACTTTCTGCTCTTCTCTTCACTTCTCTTTTCCAAACTGCCCTTACCCCAGACTCAGCTGCAGCAATTCCCAAAGCCTCCCAAGCCCCTGCAGGCCCACACGGGCTCCATGCAGGAGTTCAAACTCAGCTCCCAGCCTTTCAAGCACCAGGCACCAATCTGCTCTGCTGTTCACAATCTGTGTTTCGCTCAAGGCTGAATGCAGGAAGAAAAGCTACATCCATAATCCTTCCCTGCCGAAGCAGACGCCTCAGCACCTCAAAGCACAGAGGATTACATCAAGTGCACGACTCTCCGCTGAAGAGCGTATGTACAGACAACTCAAAATATTCTGCTACAGGTTTTAGGGAGATCAAGAGCAACTGTGAAGATAGGAAGGAACCAAAAATCCCTAATATCCTTTTTTCTGTTCTGGTAACTGGTCTTTTTTTTTTTTTTTTTGTGAACCTACTTTCTTAGTACTGCTCCAAAACTAATGAATGAGAATCTATCAACATCTTTCATATAACCATGCAAAGCATAAAAAACATTGCATAAAAATGCAAAAAACTCTTACAAATAAAACCAATTATAATTTCCTCCATTACAGCAAAGTCATTCAAAACTCAACTACATTAACCTTCATTTCACGCAAGAAAATTCTACTTGGAGAAGTCTGAATACTTCCTTCTATGCTGATGGCTTGTGGACTACTGTAAGATATACATGAACCATTTAGGTTGGAAAAGTCCTTTAATTAAATTCAAGATCAAGAATTTACAAAGTAATCAGAAATTAATATTTGTTATCTTAGAATAAACATTTTATAAACATTTGTGAGATAATGACTGGAGATTCTGTAGTTTCTAGTTCCTCAGGAAGTTTCATGTCTTTGAAGAACGTAAGTCATGTTTCACTCATTACTCTAAATCAGTTAGAAATGAAATTGAGGTCTATTTTTTCATGTTCCTTTTCTTGATCTCAGAGGGGCTTATAAACGTGGCTTTGCTAGAAGAATTTTGGGTTTAATCTCACATCAGATAAAACTTTTTTCTATTTATCTCTGTAAAATTTTGAGGAATAAAGACAAAAAGAGCATGGTCAAATAAAAAATAATGCTGTCACAGCAAAAATGAAAAGTCTTCATGAACTGTAAAGACCTATTGCGGCTCTTGGTGCTTAAACCCAAAAGGATTTTTTCATTTATTAACACCCTGTCCTTGTTCAACAGCATACTAATGAAGTTAATCTAAAGGCTAAATTTCAATTATGAATCACAGACCCGCATCTCTGCTCCCTGATTACTCAGATAATCTGAATTAAGCCTTCTCTCCAAAGCACAATGGCTGACTGCAGATAAAAGTTCCCAAACATCAAAAATATTCAGTCCAGAAGGTAAAAATCTGACAAACACCTGTTTTCACATCCATGCAATAACTCTCTGGCAAAGTAATGATTTCTAGTTACTTGACAGACTGCTCGCTCACTTAAAATATGCTGCACAGGTTTGAACAATAAAAGGAACTGCAAATGTTTAAATCTCTCAGGCTTACAGCCAAGACAAAGTCTTCAGCCAGAGTAAAAAAGGGTTTCCATTTGCTAAAATAATTTAGGAGAAAATGTTTTCCTCTTGAGTACCTACAATGTATTTGTCCTGGAACAAAACCTGAGAGAGCCACCATGGAAAACCAAGATCAGGGAGAGGCTGTGCAGCACTTGGCTATTAATATGCATGACTACAGACCGAAATGTGGTGCTTCATGACGTGCCAACGCAGCTCAAATAAGGAGCTGAAGCTGCAGAACTGGAAAAAAACAAAATATGAGTAATAACGACGACCTGGATCATTTCCTTCCAATTGCTTCTGCAAACAGAAGAGTGATGAAGCTCCCAGGAACACCAAACTGTGCTGCTCCCCCATCTAAAAGACTGATAGGGAGGAAACACTGCATCTGCTTTTTAACAAGACAATAAAAGAAGCTGAAGCGCCAGCCTTTAATTTTTAGCTGAGAGGATGAAGCACTGAAGGACTATTCCCTTTTGGTGGGAGTCAAAGGAACAAGAAGGAAGCAGAACAAGGAAAGCCCCGAGTCTCAACCCAGGGCAAACCTGGGTCACAGAAACCAGAGCCTTCTGAACTATCTCTTGCAAGTGTTTTCACCATAAAGTGTGTGATTTCCAGACAGTACAGCAACTCTGCAGTCAACTCCTCCACTTCTCATGGGGAGGGAAACCTAGAAGGAGTAAATACACCACAACCAATCACTGTCTGATCATCTCTAGGAGCAAAAGCTTCAGAGATTTTCTTCCAAACCCAGGATAACACAGTGTTAAACTCCTGCTTGACACATACTGATCAAGCTCCTTCCCATACTCTAGAGTCAAGCTCCCAGACAGGGAGAAGGCTGTCCAGACTCGCTGCCATTCTACAGCATTAAAATACAGGTCAGCTATAGTCATCCAATTTTTCACTGAGTAAAGACTTTTTTCCTCTTTCAAGTTAATGATGTCAAACATTCACACCCACACCTTCACAGCAGCCACTGCACTGCTGAAGGTTTCTACTGTCCTAAACACAAATATCAATATCTTCAATTCTAGTATTCTTCAGGATATAAGCACAAATAGCTAATATTCCACCTCCATCCTTAGTCTACTGCTACCCCTCTCCACTGCCTTTATCTTTCCAGTACATGTCACCCACTGGGAAGTTACCAGTGCCCAGATGATCCTGAGACCATGAAAATAAATTCTTATCATTAAAAGACTTAGATTTTTTTTTTCCAGATTGTCACGATGATCACAATGTTATCTGTTTGGCAATATTGACGCCTAAAACACTGATACATACTTGGAAAATCATTTGGCAATTACATCCTTCCCAAGCCTAAAATCTTCCATCGTCAAATACCAAATGGGCACTTTGCTTTCGTGTTTGGCTGGATCCTGTGCAAGTTTTCCTCCGTGCCTTAGTCCTTAAATGAGCTGTTTCTCAGCAACACACTCAGAGTTGTCAGCCTGAGCAATAGGCACGGATGTATATGCTTAGCAATATTCTTAGTGGACATTGTCATTCATGGTTCTCACCGAAATACATCTTAATTGAGCAGCAGCATTACACCACAAATGAGCCAGAAAAAAAGGCCAACAATAACGACAGACCACTAGAAATAATCTGTTGCCTTCTGAGTAAACTGCTCAATGCTAAAACTTATTATCTGTAAAAGCACCTTTTGAATCACTTTTGTTTTGCCCTGTGGAATACCTTAATGTTTCCACTAGTAATAAAATTTCTGGCTTGCAATACCGCCCTGGTCTATCAGACCGCAAGAGAAGGGAAAGGAAACAATGAAAACAGGGAAACACAGAAGCACTGTTATTATTAAACCTTTAAGTTACAGAGTTAATTCCAGCTAAACACTTTTATCTGCTGCACTGCTTATATGAAGTGGATGGTTTTTTTCTAGAAGGAAATCTAATTTTAGAACCCCGACATCATACAACTCCGTGGCCATCCATATCTGTACTGACTCCACTTCTGCTACAAGTAATCTGTTAAGCAGCACATCCCCAGCTGGGGACTGTAATTAGGGTGCAAACTGCCATACAATCCCCTTGCCAGATTGATGAAGGAGACCTCTTACAAGGTGATCCAGAAGGCAGTGTTGAGATCATTAATCATTCATCTGTCGAGGAGAATACAAAAAGCTCTGCCACCAAGAGCATTACACTGCAGAAGTATCTTGACAGAACTAACTCCTAAAAAAAAAATAGTGAACTTTTAATTAAAAGGTCAGGCATTAGTTACTGTATTATTTTTTGAAATTTTGGATAAATTCACTTTAAAAAAACCCTTATTCATATGTCAGATGGAATTTGACACTCCTCCTTTGCTACTCCTTTTAAAAGCTTGATAATGATCAGCTCAGAGAGTTTTTAGCTCTGCAAGCAGCATCCCCAGATAGTAAACAAATATAACAGTAATCTACAGTGCAAGCTTAAATACCCTGCCAGGCTGCCAATATTTCAACCTGCAACCATTTGTTTTCAGGGATATAAATCCACAGAAAATGCAAGTGTTTTCAACAATGCATAACTGCAGACATTGTTAGCACAAAAATCCAGTCAGCAGGGAGAACGCCAGATCTTGAACACCTGCCTGATAAGGCCATAAGTCTTGGCTCTGACAAATATCAAATGAACTTTTTTTAATACACTTACTACAATTAAATACTTCAAGTATTTAAAGTTGAGTTTAAGCTTAAGTGTTTCCCTTCTTCACTGTTATTTGATCCAACAAGCAAGCTCACACCATCCTTAGAAAACTCACAAAACTACAGAGAGAAAAATGCAAAAATCAAGAACACTGAGGTACTCTAAGAGTGTATTGAAAGAGCTGGAAGTATTGGATACCACTTTTTAACCATCTTTTGTATGTGACCTTATGTTTTCCTTACCACAGTCCATCCCAGACCCTCAGCATCAGAAGTCTCTTAGCTTCATACTCCTTTCACCTGAGCCCAGCCTCAGGAGAAAGGGGAGGAGGTGAACTCCTTTCCCTCCCCTCCCTTGAACTACCTGGGATTTTATAGAATTGCCTAGGAGACTTCTGCTGTTTCAGAAGCAATCAAAATCTATCCTATACAACCATCTACCAGACTAACAGAAAATATCTTTTCCTGTAGAATGTGCGATAGGGAAGAAACTTAATCCAAACACATCATTACATAATCTAACAGGATTTGCTTACAAAATCTTAAATCTATCCCAGTGAAGGCAAGCTCCTAGAAGTTAACAAAAAATAGTCAGCAGGCAAGTACTTTCTCTTATTTTAACTGAAAAAGCCAAATCTAAATCTTCTTCAACAGATCATCAAGAAGCATCTATGAAATCAAGAGAAGAAAAAGAAATCTGCCACCCATGGCTATGAAGTTAAACAAATGTAAATACTTTAAAAGCATTCTTGTTTGAAAACTAAGATAATTTCCCTTCAACTCTTCTCATTCTCTAGAGAAAAGAGGGTTTTTCCGAAAGAATGCAGCAAGGGATGCAAAGCAAATGTGTAAGAAAAACCCAACAACATTCTTAGCATCAAGTGCTTTTACAACAAGGACTCCTTTGAAAATCTAACTGTAGATAAAACAAAGCTTTTTGTTTATTTCTTCACCACTGAGTTCTGATTTCCAAAACCATTCCTTGCATGAAAAAGCACATAAGTAATCTTCTGAATATATGAGTGAGAGAAGGAAAGCAGAAATAGCCTCATTATCATTATACAGAATCTTACAGACAGCTGTGGAATCCCAGGCTCCTTAAAAATTATCACCATGTTAAAAATGCATAATCCATTCCAACAACAAGTTCTATCATATATCACTGATTCCCTCAATATTTACATTTTTCCAACATAGCCTGAACTAATGATAAGAGGTCAGCAACAGTAGGAGCATGCATAAGATAATTCATTTATTCTGAGGCACCCTATCTTTTTTAATTAGAGTCAGTAACACTAAAACACCACCTAAGAGAATGGAGCGCAACTTGCAAAGACAATGGTTCAAACCCGAAGATTACAAATGTGGGAAATCAAACGTGGCATCATTTGCTGAAAGGCTGTGATAACAATCACAATAAAGAGTTAAAAGCTTTTAAAAATAAATTCTCTGCACTGGATGGGCCAATGCAATCCAGTGTGCACTGCAACATCTAATCTTGCTGGTAAGATTTCTTGCACTTTGATCTTGCTCAATGGAATAAAAAGTATTAAACACAACACACAACTGAAGCAGCACTGCAATACTTCAGAAGTTACACCCAAGTAAATTGTATCTTCATCTTATTTTGGAGTAACAAACAAAACACCTCCCCTCCTCCCCTTTTTGAGTCTTGCTGTATCATCCTTTACTGACATTAATATTGCTCTCCTCCTTAGGCAAGCCCTGAAAGACTCTGATCCTTTATATCCTTTAAATGGAGCAATTAATGCTGCAATTCAGAGTTTCTGACCTTTAACTCTCAGTCCCAGTAGTGTTATTCAGATTTTTCTTTTCAAGTTTAGTAGAAAATAGTAACTATTTGTATCTTCCTAAAGGCAGACAGGCATTAATCCTAACCTCAAATTGGAGTCCACTTTGGAAAAATAATTTCCAAATTTTTCACTTCCAAATGTGCTCCTCTGCAGGATCAGATGCTTCCCAAACTTGGCCCTTCCAAACTAATGCAGTTTAGGTTCTGCCTTCCAGAGGTGTTTTGGCAAAACACTTTGAAAATGCTTTCATGGAAGTTCTGCATGCCATACAGCATTCCCCCTCATCATCCTCTGCAGGAGGATGCTTATTGCTATGATTATTTTCAGCGAAGCCACAGAGCCAAGTTCCATTTTCTTTATTCCTGCTAACATCACTCCCCACTCAACCTTCCTGCCTCACATTTTTCCCCACAGCTTCTTACTCAGCTGCCCTGTTGCTTCTTTCAGAAACGTTCATAAAGAGCATCCCAGAATCAGAATAATGTATCTACTATTTACTGTCTTCATCTAATCTGTATTTGAAGCTGTCAAACACAGAGGCTGATTTGATACCGTGACAAACCAATAGAGCATGCCATGTTAAAAACTGCCCCACAAAGCATCTAGCATTTTCTTTCCAAAGAGTAATTAAGATATGGTAGTCTTTTACAAGGTGGCAAACACCTCATACACATATCCCAAAAGAAATATATATATATATATCCTGTTTATCCCAATCCCTCTCTCAAATTTAAAAAAAAAAAGAAAAAAGAAATCTGATAATTCTAGTCCATCAATACCTTTCTGCTTTAAACTTTCCCTGATAAGAACTTCATTACAGCTCATCTGGAAGACTGACAAGCTGATATTTCTCTAGACCCAGAGAAAGGGTATTCCACAGTCAAGACTCTTCCAAATAGCCAGGGAAAAAAAGTTATACCTATTTAAACAGCAAGCAAGACAGGCTCAGCTAGAGCTGCACAGGGAAGGGGCAATCAACTTGACAGTAAATGTAATTAGTGTTATAATTCCTGCCAAAATTAGACATGATAGAAGCAGATATAACAAACGAATTTGACATGATATATTACCACTGATGTTCTTAAATATATAGAGGCTTTTTGAAGGATGGGAGTAGGGTTTTACAGATTTTTAAGGGGAAAAAAGAAATCCTGACAAGCCTCTATCATGTCTGTCTCCATCCTGTTGCTTGTTAAACGTCTCCTTTCTGGCTCTTATTTCCTTCACAGTCAAAGTGGCACAAAACATCCTTTTTTTGCTGCAGATAACTAAAATCGAAGTTGCATCATGTCTCCTTTTCATACCTTTTCTTCCCTCCCTGCCAATCAGAGGCTTCAAGCCATTTGCTTTCTGAACACATTTACAGTCCAAATCCATTCCTGAACAGCAGCTCACTTGCTTGCCTCTCTTGTTCCCAACTCACCAAAATTCCATCACATCACAGTTCCATTCCAAGCTGCCATCTTCTCTTGGTTGTCACTCACACATCCCTTTTCCCTGGTGCCAATATGAAATTTCAATAGAATCATAGAAATATGGAATGGTTTGGGTTGGAAGGGACCTTAAGATCAGCCACTCCAACCCTGTGACGTGGGCAGGGAGCCCTTCCACTTGATCAGGTTGTTCAAAGCCCCATCCAGCCTGGGCATAAAACCTAATTTACAGCAGATACTGAAGAAGAATCATTCCCAGCTCTGCCCCGAAGAAGGAACAGGAAGATAGAAATCCTCAGTTCTCAGAGAGCTGGATGTGATTTGGCTTCTCTGTTAATGAAACAAAAAAAATTTAGAAAAAGGGAATAAAGAAGTGCAACACACCCCACACCTCCCTTCCCAAAAAAGAAAAAAAAAAAAAAGAACTGAACTAGAACTGAATGCTTATTTTGCTTTTGCCTCTGCTGGAAATCAACACTAAAGCTTTCATTTAGTCAGCCAAGTTTTATTACAGAAAAATTATGGCTTCGTTTCAGGGAAAATTAACCTTTTGCTTATTTTGTTTCAATTTCCATTTTGCATCAAGGTTTTACTTAAAAATACATCGCAATGTCTAGACAAGCTTTCCAAGTTCCTAAATCATCTGACTTCTGAGACAGCGACCCTTCACAAGCAATGTGCTCTCCAGGGACCAACCTTGTGTCCTCCCCAACTGGAAGCTCTGGGCTGCTTCATTTCCTGCACACCTGAATTCACCACCAAAGTACTTGAGATGGAAAAAAATCTAGGCCAGGCAGAGGTATTTATGACTTTTTTTTTATGAGGAAAAGTTTAAAAATTACTTTACCTGAAGAAGTAAGTCTTTAACTGGACTTGTCTTTCCTATTGCAGCAAACACTGAGCATATTGCTGTTCATCTCCTGACAAATTACTCTCCAGGAGAATACAAATCATCTGTGCTGAGCTTCACAAAGGCTCTGGAAGAGAGCTCTGTTTCAACCCCCTAGAGACAAAAAGCCAGCCACAAAACAGACTCCATCCCAGTGGCAAGCCTCCCTCGCTCATAAATGCCAGTTTAAATCCCATTCATGAACGGTGGGATTGCGCTCACCGTTATTGTGCCACATCCTCAGGTTGCTCTTCCATCCATTACAGTTGATGCATTCTCTGTTTTATTAACAGTAATTTAATTCAATATATATTCTTACACAGGACAGGTGATCTTTCTGGCTATTTCAAAACATTTCACAAGACGGAACACAGATAAATTTTTAAACAAGACACACACAGATTAAAAAAAAGCACAAGAAGAAATCCTATTGCATGTTTCTGTTAGGATGACTTTGTAAAATAAAGTTTGCTGTGACTGTCAAGCCTCCCACCACCTAAGTTTCCTTCCTGAATAAATACCAAATAAATACCAACTAAAAATTGATGCTCCATAAACTGCACCATTGCTGGAGAAAATAGCAATCACAGAGACTTCTGCTGCCTCCTTTACCAAAGGTGTATATCATGTTTACTACAGATACCTGAAATCAATTACAGAATCATAAATATTTGCAGCCTACAGCTCTCAGAAGTGTTTCAGAAGGCATATGTTAATGCCCAGGAGTCATTTCCCCCACACCACAGTGCCCTCAGGATCTCTGCTATCTGCTGACATCAATTTTGCAATGAAAACCCAGCAATTCAGTTAATACAGGTACTTAAGCAAAGATAAAAACATCTATCTAAAGACTCGGTACCACTATCCCGTTATACATGGACATAAAATTACATTTATATATATATATACACACACACTTACATATCCCATAATGTGCTGTGGCAACTTATCCTCTCCACAAATCCCTGTTGAACACACAGCAGACAGAATTCCACACTGCTGTCACCATGTGCTGAAACAATGCCAGTGTGAATTACAGGTTATTGTGGGAGATGGATCAGAAACAGCCACAATTATACCTAACGAGTGAAGAGATTGTTTCATTTATCTTTCTTTTGGAAGGCTATGCCAGTCTGACAGATCCAAATGGCACATAGTGTCTTTCTGTCCATTCCTGGCAACCTCAAGACACACAAGGAATCCCTCCTTGCTCCTAACAAGGCTGGGATCAAAAGTTTGCCACATTAAATTATCCTACCTTCAAACTTTCAAAAATACCCACTGTTCCCTACCAGAATATCCTTTTCCTGCACAAACATTTTCTGTTTAAGCAACTGAGTCAGGAGAGTGACTATTTCTCCACTTTCTCGTAGTTTTTAACTACCTTTAAATCTTCATTCCATCTGTAAAACCCTTTTCCCTGTCTCCTGCTTCATTCTACCCTTTCAGATCACAATGGATACCTCATCACACTGTAAACAGGTTTGCATATTTTGCCTTTATCAACAGAGAGTCTGCACAACCAAGGGACACTAGAGCCACCACGGGGACAGCAGCTCATCTTGTGTGGGATTCCTTCCCCACCTGCCTGGGATGTGCATGGACACCACACATCACACACACATCCTGGCCCTGCATCACTAATACAGCTTTTTGTTTGCTTTCTTGGAGGCCCTCAAACCTCTTTCCTTACCCATTCCATGCACTTTCTCAAAACAGCTGCCTGTTCTATCAGTGCAGATGGTGTAAGAAAAAAAAAAACAATCCCCTTTTAAAGTAGCTACCTTATTTTCAGACAAAAATATGAGAATTAGCTAGAAAGGACCGAAAAGAAAAACTAAGATGATTTTCCAAAAAAAAAAAAAAACCAAAAAAAAAAACAAACCCACAGAAGATTTTGTTTCAATCAGAACAAAAGCTTAACAAGTAAAAATCACAATAGAAAGGAAGAACAACTAAAAGCATTCCCAACAAAAATGATACAGCATGTTCTTAATACTCAAGTCTTTTAACTAAATACAGAAGAAGTACAAAAGAATGCCTAAAGATGACTCAATAAGGAAGCATTCAGAGCAGAAAGAACATTACCAGCATGTTCTTGAGAAGCTCGCCAGTCCAAAGCACTGTGTTGTTTTGCTCTCTTGTTCCAAACCAGACTGCAGACAGTGGGCACTTGTGCTTAGACACAGAAGTAAGGTAGGACAGGTCACCAGTGACTCAGAGGCTGGGGCTCTGCAGCCTCACAGAGCAAGCAGAGAAACCTGCCTTCCCTGCAGAGTTCCTGCTTCTAAATGACCCACACAGCTCTCATCCTCTGGCACAAACTCCTGCATGGTTTTTTTCTTCAAATAACCAGTACTTATTTTGCCTGTGGTGCTTTATCTGTTTCCCCTCCCACAACACCCACATCCCCACCGTAGAAGCAGCTCTGGATGAGATGGGATGCCCAGCTTCCAGAAGGAGCCTGGCAGAGCTCAGCACCCCTCAGCTCCACCTTGGTGTCACCTGGCAATCACACCCCCATTTCACACCCCACCTTCACGCTTACAAATAACAGAAAAGATGGAATGCAATCCCAGCTAAAAAAAAATCAGTATTTTCAAAGTTCACGTTAAGAAATTAAGTGATGTGTAGGCAAAAACTCAACAGTGTGGGAGGACTCAGAACACACAGAGAAACACACCACAACCACCACAACTGCACAGAGTTTGGCCATGAAGCCTGATGCCATTGTATCATAAAACTCAGTTATAACAAGGCATGACAGCCCATCCACAGCTCCTCAGCTTCTCTGGTTTAGAGAAAAAACACACAAACTCTCACCCCAGCAGGACTCTCGATCCTCAGCTGCACCTGGCAGCACTGGAGCCTGTGAACTGCTGCCAGAAGCAGACAAATTTTCATTTTCTATTACCTTAACAAACCACAGAGCAGCTCTGTCTTGTGAAAACAATGTTTTCCTCTCACCATACTGGAACAAACCCACAATAATTCAACAAAGTTCCTGAAAACTGACAAGCCAGACAGTTTTTGAACACACTTTGAGCCAGTCCATTGGGCCAGTTTCCCTCACCTACAAAATGCCCAGAGAAGTTCCCTAAACCAGCTCTGTGTCAGGCGGCTCAAGAAGTCAGGTTTCTGCTTTCCCCCATCCACAGTACTGAGCACAACCCATTAAAGCACAGCACACACCTCTAATGGGGAATAAAAAACTTACCTCCCTGAACAACAGCCTGGGGGCATTTCCACCACCTCTTTAATCTGCAACTGCATCCCTGTTGCTCAGCTTTCATAATCCACTTCACTTAAGGTATGGGGGTGCCAGTAGTGGTGCAGGGCAGGGAAGCAAAGCAGACACAGGTACTGTGGTGTCAGTGAAGCACTGTCAACTCAGGGTGATTTATTTTTTGGTATTTTCTTATCCCACTCTTTGCTTACAGCCTGCAAAGCCACACAAGCTTAGTTGCCTTGGACACCTGAATGAAACCATTCACATCATAGCACATCTTCCACCACAACCCATTCACATCACAGCACATCTTCCACCACAACTCCCCTGCTCACCTACCAACAGGGAGGCAAAAGCTTCCAAAGTACAACCACCACCTGGGTTTTCCACTGCCCAAAACCACCCTTCATGACTACCTTTGTGCTATTATTCAGCACCGAGCTTGGCATGGGGTACCTGCAGCATCTGGCACATTTCTCCCACCCCTGTTCAGGCTCCTCATGTGCTCTCCTCTGCTCCCAACCACTGGGGTAGCTGCTGTGCCCAAGCACTAAAGGAGGAAGTGTCTAAACAGGCACAAGAGCTCAGCTCATCTGAAGGCATGTAATACACTGAATACTGCTTAGGTTAAAAAAAAAAAAAAATACTAAGGAGCAAGGAGACCCATGAGAATGCCCATTTCTCACTCAGAAACCCCAGAAGTTCTGTGCCACTAAAGGCAGCAGCCCGAGAGCCTCCACCAGTGCAGCACGTCAGCAAACACGCGGCGTGCGATCTTATCGGTGAGGCTTTCTAGTGAACAGACATCCCTAGAAAGCAGTCACTACAAATACTGTTTTCCTGAATATCATTACTGATCCAGAAGTAATGAAATAGCAGTTAATATGGCCCCAGGGTACAAATCAACCACCTACCCTAATGCATACAGATGGAGCTTAACAGCTCTTTTGGTCTTCCATTACCAGAGTGAAATGGGATCTTTGAAACACCATTGAGGCAAAGCAGAAGAGAAAGTTTACTAATGAGTGATGTTTACTTCTGATTCTTCAGAAAATGCTTCTCAGTGCTGTGATCTAAAATAAAATTCCTCTGTTTTCATGTATGAAGATGACTAGACGCAGCTTCCCGTCAGAGAGCCAAGATAAAAAAGCAGAGCGTACAATCTCCTGCTCTTCCCTTGTGCTGCAGAAAAGACTGCTGAGAGCAGTGTCTCGATAACTTTTGTAATAATTAACAATGAAAACTTTATCCAGTCCCAACAAAGCAAGCAGCAAAACCATCACAACTCACAGCAGGGTCATGCTCTCCTTGCTGATGTTCACAGCAGTAAAAGCAGCAACTTCCACAACGCTAAAACCAACTCAGCACTGTGTAAGGTACAGACAGGCACAGAATCCCCCTGATTTCATACTCAGGGAAATTCAGCATTAACACCTCGAGCCTGCCCCCACAACGACACAAAGTTGTGCATTCTGAGCTGGTCTCAGCCCCATGGACCAGCCAAGAACCAGCGGAGCCCACGCGCGGCTCCGCGCACACCCCGACAGAGCCCTACGTGCCTGGACTCCAGCACCTCACTTTAATGCCATCTCATTACCTCAATTCCACTGGAATCTTTTCAGAAGCTAACAAGCTCACTACTTTTTTCAGTTTCCAAAAGTTTGAAGATTTCACCATGCAAGTTACTTGTGTGACACAAGGCACAAACAACAGCATCTCTCTGCCATCACATCCTCTCATAGGTACTTTTAGTAACACCCAGTTCTAGCAGGTAGATTATGCCACTCACCTGCACACACAACAGACATTCCCTGTACAATTTCTTCCAAAAATTACATCCTCAGGCAATCAATTCTTTAAGCTGATTTTCTGTTTTCATTAGAGAAATTCACCAATATATTTCAATTATACCAAAAAAAAACCTGGAGGCAGTGGTCAGCAAGTACTTTTTTATGACCCTCATCTATTCTTTTAAAAGCCTTCTACAGAAACGCTCAGGCAGGCACAGGAGTGGGAGGGAGAGGAGGAGGAGGAAAGGAACAGCATTACAGAGTCCTCATCATATCTTCACATAAATAAACTCCAAACTCTGTATAGTTTGACCTTGAATTAATAATAATACACAAAAGAACGAACACAAATTAAGAACGAGCGTTCAAAGTAATGAATGGTTAATGAAACAGCGTATAAGCGTGCCTTGTTTAAAAACACGGATCGAAGAATCGACGGAGGGAAAAAGACAACCCAAACACATTGCGATGCTGTGACTGGGGGCGGGCGGGCAGGTGGAAAAGTAGGGGTTTAGAAGCCAAACCTGCGCGACAGGGAGCCCGGACCGGCCGCGATCGCCCTGCCCGCGGCAGCTGCGCTACTTTGAGCGCGGCTCGGCGGAGCGGAGTTGGCGGCGGTGCCCGCACCGAGCCCGCGGCTGGCGCTGCCCGTGCCCATCCCAACTTCACCTGGCTCACGGCGGCGCCCCGCGCCCTGCCCGCTCCTCCCGCGGGGCCAGCAGCGGGGCGCTCGGAGGAGCCGGACCAGCAGCGAGATGCGAGATCCCGACCGGAGCGCTCCCAAAACCGCGGCAACTTCTGCGCGGCGCGGCGCGACCCGGCGGCTCCGTCCGTCTGTCCGTCCATCCACGCACCCACACCCCCGCCCGCGGAGCCGAGCCCCCGGACCCACCCTCTCCCCCGGCAGCGGGGCGGCCGCACCTCCTCGCATCCCGGAGCGCGGCATGGAGCCCGGCGCGGCGCGCTGCGGCGGGAGGTCTGCGGAGCCGGCGCCGCGGGCGAGCGGGGCGGGACGGGCGCGCAGTCCCCGCTCGGCCCCGCGGCGCGGAGGGGCCGCGGGCGGAGCGAAGATGGAGGAGGCGCGGCCCTGCCCCCGCCCAGCCCGCGCGGAGCGGCGCGCGCGGCGCCCTCTGCCGGGCGGCGGCGGGACAGGGCCGGCGCTGAGGGCTGAGGGGAGCCGGGGAGCCGCTCCGGCTGGCAGCGCGGGGACCGAGGGCTTCACGGGCGTTGGTAAACAAGCGCTAGCGCTAAAAAAATAGTCAAAGGTGAATTTTTATGGTACGCTTGCCCCGCACCGAATTGCCAACACCGCGTTGTCACCGATCCCCTCGCGCTGTGCAGCGCTGAAGGTGCTCGCGGTGCTTCTGTAACTCCAGGCAATCACAGAATTGCTGAACCGATTGGGTTGGAAAAGCCCTCTGAGATTAGATTCCAACCTCTGATCGATCACCACCGTGTTAACCAGACCATGGCACCGAGAGGCTTTCCTCAAACACCTCCAGGGACGGTGACACCATCCTGGGCAGCCCTCTCCAATGTCTAATCACCCTTCCTGTGGAGAAATTCCTCCAAATATCCAACCTGAAGGTCCTCTGCCACAGCTTAAAACCACGTTCTCTTGTCTTGCCACTTGTTACCCAGGAGCAGAGCCCAGCCCACACCGGGTGGGAGTTGCAGGGACCGAGAAGGTCTCCCCAGCCTCCTTTTCTCCAGGTGAGCCCCCCGGCTCCCTCAGCTCATCACACCTGTGCTGCAGAACCTTTCCCAGCTCCGCTCCCTTCCCCGCACACACTCCAGCCCCTCAATGGCCCTCCTGAAATGAAGGGCCAACAACTGAACACAGAATCACCATCTCTGCCCGTGGAACACTCGTCCCATTTAGTTTCAAATTCATCTAAGTCATATTTTTGAGGGAAGTAATTAGTGCAAGAGATCACCAAACTGGCGGAAGTCCTCAATTAAGGAGAGAACATTTATCGATTGCAGGGAGGTTACTGAATCCATCACTTTTTAAATACATGAAGTGAATGATCTCAGTTTACTTTATCTGCACTATTTCAAAATTCAAATAGGTATTATTCTGCAGAACTTTTTTTTTTTTTTAGACAGTCATTAAGTTTAGAAGTTATTCAGGAAAAATTTATGCCTATATCTAGCTCAGACCAAAAGAGGTGACTGTGTATGCACAACGAAATTACTACAGTATCTATCCCTGCTCTTCACACAGTTCTTATTCCTGTTAAAGAATAGAACATCCCTTGTGTGTTAAAGAACCTGAGGGATAACCTACTCAGGTTTTGAAAATGTCAAGTTTCACTTGGACATTTTCCATTTAACAAGAACAACATATATAGTATTTTAATGGACATGATTGCATCATCTGTGATCTTTGGTTTATTTTCTGCTTACAGAAATATTAAATCTTCATGCAAGGATTGTTCAAATCATTTTCAAACTCAAAATGAAACCATAACTTCGTGTAGTAGATGCTGTTTAAAAAAATCAGTGTTTCTACTTTCAGAGAGTTCTACCTTACAAAGATGGGAGACAGAAGAGTAGAATTTAAAGCAGAGAGATGGATGATACATATCATAAGATATGAAATCCTGATCAGAGATTGAAACACAAACTTCCTGTCTCCAGGTTCAGCCTGTCCCATTGCTCTCACGAATTATAAAATCCTGGACAGTTCCTGGGGAAGCACAGCTCACCAGAGATTGCACACAGCTGGTCAGGAGTGTTCCAAAAGAAGCTTTGTGAGAAAATTTGTATTTGTCAAAGTGCAAACACTTGGCCAAAGAAGATTGGTTTTAAAAAGATTCTTTTTCTTGGATCTTTGCCAGGTCAGAGAGCCCTACCCCCAAGACACAGTGGCAGAGGGCATCCACAGGGCTGCACCCAGCCCCAGCTTCACTGCTCTCTTTTTTCACATTGAAAAAATTTTAAAGGTCTCATTTTTTGCCTGATACAGAATGGAAGACACTTCTTGAAATGTCAGGAGTTTTTTGCAAGTGACACTTCCTTTTTCCTGACTGGCTCTGGACTACAGGCAGTTACACTCTCTTTGCCTCCTCACAGCCCTTGTGTTGTCTCCTAAAAATAGCCCCATTTTGCCCCTCGTGCTTAATCTGGAGTTGGAGCATATGGGGAACTGCAGTGCTGCAGTTCTTAGCTTAATTTGCCAATGCAGAGTTTGCATTAATGCAGCTAATCCAGCATCTGGATATGGGAGCCTGAACTCCTCCCTGCAGTAGCACTAAGGAAAAGAAGAGGCAGCACAAGAGGGCAAGAGAGTCCTTGCAGTTCTCCCACCAGCTGAGTGCCAGCTCCCCTGATCAGCCACATTTTGGCTTTGATTCCCTTTCTCAGGAATTTCTCTTTCCTCAAAATATTAATGGATGACTGTATATAACTAAGAGATGTGTAGGAAATTAATACAGAGTGAATATGCAGGAAATACATTAAGTAAACCTGCTTTTTTACAATTTGAATAGAAAGGCTGAAGGATGAGACCAAGAGGCAGCAACAGGAAAATAAAAGCACAAAAATAGAATGGAAGGAGCTTGAAACTCAGAGTAACCTGTTAGGTTGGGTTTTAGCCCAGATCACTCATTATTTCTTCATGTTTCTGCTACTTGTGATCCTCTTGTTACGTGGCTCTCTCCTGCTTGGTGGGGCTCAAAGAAGGAAAACTGGTACCTGAGTGCTGCGAGGCCTGGAAGGTTTAAGCCAGCTCTGGTTTATGGATGACTGGCCCAGCCTAAGAAGGGAATAACAAAGCTGCTTGAATGACAGCTTGGATCAAGTTCATAATGACCTGGTTTGTACAGGCCAGGTGTTATGTAGATTGGAGCTTGTTATTGTGAAAAATTTTGGCAAGGCTTGCGATGCAACAGCCAGTTCCAGCAGAGCTGGGCAGAAAGCCACAGACTACAGGCAGGGCCATCTTCAGCAAGATGGGCAAAGCAGCCACCCCCTCCTGTACTTGGTACCGTGGGGACCTGAACCAACCTGCCTGCACAGCATCTGGAATACAGCTTATGCAGGAACAGAGAGCAGTTTCAAAACATGGCACTCCAGGCTTAAAAACAAAGAGGTGATCTTGCATAAAAACACGGCGCCAAGATTTTGTCTGTTTCTTAGGGAGCAAAGATTCAGAGCAAAATGGTACAAGCCACCCGCTACAGCGTTAATGGACAGTGAGCAAACTGGTACAGAATGTCCCTATCAATATATTCTGCATTTGTTAGGAAGTCTTTCTTAATACTTTCATAATTCACTTTTTATGTTATCTAAAAGTAGTTACTAGAGTAATGTGGATGAAGAGCTGTCGAAATTAGGGCTCACCTATGATTTGTTCTCTCAGTCTTCATCATTAATATGCACACTATGATTTGTTACTGAAGCTAGCTGGACTTCAATTTTATTCTTTCTGTAGATGGCCATTTTTTTCAAAAGCGGAAGATAAAAAAAAAAAAACAAACCTTAGGGAAAGTGTCTTGGGTGTAGTTTTTGCAATAATAATTACTGTGGAACTCAAGAAATAAGGACTCTTTTCATCAATACTCAGCAGTTATTCCTGTGCCCCAAGTTAACAGAATGGACTATACGAATCAGAGCAACCAGTTAGATTAATAGATCAGGTTCCTATTTCTCTTATATAGACTTATAAGACTCTGTAAGTGTGGTCACAGTGATGTTTTTACACTGTACCACAAAAGCTAGTACAACTCAGGAGAAGAAATCTGAACTATGAGATCTTTACCAGGATGTTCATAATTAACCAAATAAATGACAGCTTTTTCCATACAGAATGCTGTATTAGTGTTCATGTAGCACCATGGAAAAGCAGCAGAAAGCCAAGCAGATAACGAAAGGCTGACACAATGGATTTGCAGCCCAAAGGCACAGCTTTAGGTAAATGTTACATGCAGCCCAGGGACAAAGTAGGAGTGGTTAGTAGGGCATTAATGCTTCATGGAAAGGAGGGTTATGAGGAGTTTTGCACATCTCTCACTGTTCCAGAACTTACACTGAGGTTTAGAAGTTATTTTAAATAGTCTATTACAAGCTCAGATCATGAGAAACTGAAAAAAGAAATTATCCTCTCATCCTTAGGGCCAGTGCCTCAGAAATCAATGCTAATGAACAGACTGCAGCACAGGGAAGCTTGCATTTCCCCTGCTGCACCAATTTTGTGCATTCACAAGGGACACTGCAAGTGCCATCATGTGTAATTAGAATCAGGGAAGGGGAAAAAAAAGGATATCATTCATTCACACTTCTCATGGTGTCATTTCTTTGTGGCAGATTTAACAGAGATTAAACAGGCATTCAGTTTAATACTAGTCCTATTAAGAACCAAGCATAATTTATTTTTAATTATGGAGTTATCGAGACACTAGCATAATTGATGGCAGCCCTGTTGTGATCATATCCTTAGATGATGACTTCTTTAGCAACAGAAGAAATTCATTCAGACAGGATATTTATCTTTACCAACATTCTAGTTAGAGCACACCTCTGTGAATAGATCCAGCCAGTGTTAATACTGGATCCCATCCCACCACCCATTAGTGAGTCAATTAGTGAGTACCCAAATCCCAGTGTGCACCCCTGCCTGAAACTGAAATAACTTCTGAGCCAGGGTCTGAAATCAATCCTCCCTGTGGCACAGACCTGCAGGGGCTGATCAACCCCCTCTTCCCCACAACCCATTTGTCCCTTCCTATTCTTCTCCACCCAACTGTCCCACAAATCGTGGCAAGTGTTTCTCAAGGGACACAAAGCTCCTTTTTACATGACCTTACTATATACCATAGTTCAAGGCACAGGTAGTAGAGGGTGTAAATCGGAATAATTTGTCCTGTTCAAATATCAAGATCATGTTGACTGTTATTTTTGAGAATGCAGGATCAGACATTTTGGTGCCAGTGAAGGGTTGAAGATTGAGGAACATAACCAAATAAATAATCACTACAAATTAAAGCACAGAGCAGAACTCCTACAAAAGACCAATTATCTTGCTGGCTAGAGCCCCCAGAGCTTAAAACTGTGATACCCTTGTTAACGTCTGAGGAAACACGACAGATGTATTTGTGAGTAAGAGAAAGTCCTTTTTAAGTACCATGGTGTGCAGGTTAAAGAAAAACATGAGTAGGGTGCAGCATGAAGCAATGCATCTGCCACCTATTCACCAGCCATGGCAGGGCAAGAAAAGCTGCGATGGAGGCTCTTCACAAGCTATTAACCTTTCCTGATTGGAGTCTTGCTTTACTGAAAGAGCAGCAAGCACCTACTCAAAGAAGGGTATCCCTGCAAATAGTAACTGGCAATAATTTAGCAGCTGGGAACCTGTCGAGTGTTAAGGTTTTTTTTTCCCAATACACTGCTTATTTAGTAGAAAAAGTGATAACAAGAGATAAAGAAGGCTCATGCTAGTGACTAGTAATTAGATTTGAAATCTATCAATGACTGTGGAGCAGAACACTAAAATTAAAAATATTTTCTAATCATTATGGTTTTGCTTTGGTTTTTTTTTTTTTTTCTCTCTGTTAGTGCTTCTGTTCCACTGCTTTAATTAAGTGTTGAGTACAAGGTAGGGGATTTGCTCTACACAATCAATAATGGCATTCTGATGCTGATTTTAAATTGACTTGCTATTTTTAACATGCTGCTTAGTTATTGCCTATCACCCTTAGTCACGCCTTGGGTTCTGCAGACACACGCCAGCACAGGAGGTTCCCAAGAAGGACTTTGTCTCGATGAGGTTGGATCCTGTTGCATTCTTCTGGGGATCCATTGAAGAGAGGAATGGTCCCTCCAAACATGCCAGTGGTGGTAAGCATTTTTGCATGTCTGCAGAAATCTGTTTTGGCTCAGCCACTCTCATAATAAACAGCTTTCACTTCCTATCATACTTTACTGGATTTGGTTGCTTTAATCTCGTGAACGTTTTACAAAGCCAGTGGTAAGTACTTCTAACACTAAAAAAAAAATCTGCCTTAATAATACTACAGATTCATGGCATTGGAATGGCCTGGGTTGAAAAGCAACTTACAGGTCATCTCATTCCAACCCCTGCCATGGACAGCAACACCTTCCACTAAACCAGGTTCCTCAGAGCTCCATCCAGCTTCACCTTAAACATTTACCTTGATGAAATTTATTATTTCAAATTACTGCTGTTAAATTCCCTGTCAAGCATGAAAAAAAACCCATGAAATAGGAAAACATTCCCTCTATAAATGACAGCAATTTTTAAGACAAAAAAATTTAAATTACAGAACAGAAATGGGATGAAAGAACAAACAGAAATTCAGCCAACAGATTAATATTCAGCCACATTTTTCAGAAGGTTTCTCTGATTTCTGTTGTACTAGAAAGCAGTCATCACTTTTTGCCTAAAGAACCAAAGATGAGAGGGATGTTCATCTCAGCTCAGAGCCTTTCCTTCTCACCAGGTCCCTTTCCATCTCCAGGGGCTACTGTTTAATGACTAAACATCACAGCACTCTCCAGAATTTGTATGCACCTTGTGTACCTTTGAAAAGCACTTAGAATACCTGAGCATAAGTCCTCTCTGTCTATACATGCAAGCACAATAAATGCATTATATACAATTTTCCATCACCTTATCAAGCTTTTCATAACTTTCTAGAATTGCACTTTTCTGCAATTTTAATAGAAAATAACATACTAAATTTAACCAGTTTCCAGCAGTAAGGATTCAATTCAATAGTAAAGATTCAATTCAAACATCATTCATATCTGTGTAAGTGGGATATATGTAAAAAAGAGCTCAACTACAGTTCAAGAACAGCCACAAAACATTTGAAACTAGTTTTGCTACATTTTTTAAGGAAGGTTTGAAAAATCACCCCCTACGTTTTTCTTCCTCTGTATTTAAGGGTGACAGTGAATTTGTCTGACACTTCCAGGGAAGCCAGGGGTTTAGGTTCATTTCTCCTGAAGGCTTGCTTACTGTGCACATCATTTCCCACCCAGGCTGTCCTGCCAGAAAAACACTGCAGCCTCCTAACAGCATTTAGGACTTAGTTCAGTGTATTTGTTTCTCTTTTTTTCCATGGCAAGTCATCTCCCACAAAGCCATCCTATGCAGCATATCCAGGAGGAGCAACAGGATGGGGAATAATGGACCCAAACCCTTCTAAAGGCAATGATCACGAGGTGTTGAATGCCTTAATATTACTGACTGATTAAGGCAACAGTTACTGACTTTATTAATGTAGTCCTACCTCTGAAATCCTCACCTAGTTTTTCTTTCTCTGCTTTGCAGCTTTTTCTTTTCCACTTTGCATGCCTATAGAAGTTGAAACACTTCATTTGACCCATGGTCTTACTAACTGCTAGGTCTCATTTTTGAATTACATTTCTCTAATTTTTTTTATTTTTTAACAAAAATTATTTTAAAAGACACTTTATAGTCCTGGAACCTACATACATATGCTGAAATATTACTTCTTTCACTATATCTTTGGTTTTCAGCACCATATCAGACGAATTTACAGCACAATGTAGGGTTTTTTTTCAGATGCCAAGAAACAATACAACTATTTTAGGCAAAATCTCATTGCTTCCTAAGGATATAACTAACTGCTAGTGGAACTCTCTGAACTTTATATTAGTCTGTGTTGAAGCACTGCAGGATTAGTTATAATTAACTGTCATCATGTCATTTTTCTCCGAACTACTCAGATTTTTTAAAAAGGGGGGAAAAAAATCCCCTAGCAGCAGCTATGATTAAAATGTCTCTTTGTTTCCCATCCCAAATTTCATTTTTAACTCACAGGGGTCACAAGCTCTTCTCCACATACATCTCAGTTTTCACACAGATACCTGTGCCTTGTCTACAACACACCAAAAAAAGCATTTTAACAGCAGCTGGAGAGTCAGTTGTTCAGAAGTTATAAGCAGCTTAAGACAAATATTTGCTGTCAAGTAAGTGCTTCCTTTCTAAACCATTTACACCCCCTGGTGTAATAGTTTGGTGGGTACCTCTTGCTGATTTATTCATTTATATTGCTTGAAGGAGCCTGTTAGAGCCTGTAGGCACACATACATTCAAAAATAATTTAAAAGAACATGAATTCATCAGTGAGCCCATGACAACTAATGGTATCTCACCAGTTGTAATCTTTGCTAACCAAAAATAATATTAAACTTCCTACAGTTTGGGGTTTTCCTAGTCTAGCATAGCTCTCTAAGCTCTGCAGCAGCATCCTGAGAGTCAACAGAACCCATATCTCCCACCTCTATGATAGGTGATAGTTTTCACCTCATGTATCACCCATGACATGATATTTTTCAGAATACAAATGTTAACAGCAGTTACTATAAGGTATACTTAAATGAAATTATTATGAGCAATCACTAACTGTGGATGTTGGTTGTCGCTTTTTTGTGGGTCACCACAAACCCCCAATATTTACAATTCCCATGTGAACAGATTTTATTTATTTGGGGTGGAAATGGATGTCATTGCAAATATGAATGCAATATCAAAATAAGTGATATTTTATAGCAGAAGTTTTCATGTTCATAATTTAATTGTTCTGGGGAATCAGGAGAGGGATGACCACATAGGAGGGCAGGGCATTCAGTCACTCCCTGAATAACATCTCCACTGCCACCAGCAAAGACAGAATTTGAGACAGAATATCCCTGGTTGGATCCAGTAAGACATCTCTTGTGCTAAGGATCAGAAACCACAAGCACAAAAAGTACAATACTACCCCAAGTGAAAAAGATTTAGACTTTTCTCAAAGTTCCAAACTAAGGGAGATTTCCCCCCTTGCTTCTGTCTCATGTAACTGAGCTGTTGCTGGAAACTGGGGTGCCCTGTGTAAGGTGTGAGGATTTCACTGCCTCGCAGGAGGAAGCTCCTACCAAAGCCAAGGTTTCATTTTGCAATGTGGGCAGGTAAGCCACACCATACAGGAGCAACTTCATTTCTTTGGGATCAGCTCTGGGACATGGTTTAATTCCCTCTCCTGTTTATGCAGCACAAGCCTTTCCTCACCAGTCTGAAGGGCAAAACATTTCCATTCTGCAATCTCTCTGCAACCTTCTAAAACTCATTACTACAAAAACTTACACGGAAAAAAGATGATTTAAACAACATTTAATGGAAGAAGCAATACCAAAATATTTTAACTGGATGTAAAGAAGTGGGGAAATTATCTTTGCTCTGCTCTTGTGCTGTACTTGTGCATTTACCTTTACTGAGTAGATTTAACTTCCTGCTCTGAGTTAAATGACATTTGTAACACACACACTAAGGTAGCTTCTGAACAAAGACCTACCAAAGTATAGCTGCATCCTTTGGGCAAAGCATCTGAAGAGCTGAACCAATGCTACTGGTGCCAGTGTGCTTTACACGAGAGAGAGAAATTCATGTACATCCTCATGTGCTGCCAGGATATGAAGGGCATAGCACAGTTCTAATGCCACATCCCTGCTGAATTGATAGGACAAGGGGGAATGGAAGTAAACTGACAGAGGGCAGGATTAGATTAGACACTGGGGAGAAATTCTTCCCTGCAAAGGTGGTGAGGTGCCAGCAGAGGCTGCCCAGAGAAGCTGTGGCCTCCCCATCCCTGGAAGTATCCAAGGCCAAGTTGGAAAGGGCATGGAACAACCTGGGACAGTGGAAGGTGTCCCTACCTGGGGAATGAAAAAGTCTTTAAAGTGCCTTCCAACCCAAACCATTTTGTTATTCTACAGTTATCAGCAGTGGATCTGACTCCATCCTATTAGAGGAACGTCTAGACCCTGCCTTTCACGAGCAAATCAAAGCTGTAAAAAGCTTCATCTATCAATAAAGCGAGAACAGGGTCAATGCTATCATTCATTCAAACATGAATGAGAGAAACTTAACTATATGTTTAAATCTCAGCAGCAACTGATGAGGAATTTCATACCTGGAATAAAATAATTGCTCATAAAAGTCCCCAAAGGAAATCAGACAAGGTGGGTTGTTCCCAGCTGCTCTAGAGAAATAATGGCTTTCTTTACCATGTCAGACATTTTTCGTAGAAGACTTCATTCCTCCGTGACTCCCTGAAACTTATTCCCAGTCTTCAGAAATCCTTCATAACCAACTTTCTGTTTTCTGAGGTGTTGATTCAGTTAAAAAATATTTGTTCCTTGATAAATACTTTTCTCATCTAACACTTCAGGCAGCCAGCAGCTGCAGGAAGCCCCAGATTGGTTTTATACCTTCAAACACTGCCAACTGCCAGACAAAATTTAGAGCAGTCTCCACCATTCTGTGTCTCCTTTGGTCCTCTCTGAAGCCCTGTAGCCAGCAATGGGGTCTGATTGGCTTCACCTTGGCAAGGGAGTAAGACAGGGATAACAAACTATTGCAGTTTGAAAGGGGTGATCCACAACAAGCCAACTTCTCTTTCACTTCACATCATTTTTGGCTATCATACAACAGTGCCAAAGGAATTCAAAACATTTTTCTTTTTAGCTTTGTATCTAGAGCTACATGAGCCCAAATAAAAATAAATCAGAGGAAGCTCGGTGCTCCCCCAGCTCCTACAAAGGGCACCTTGGTTTAAATTGACTCAAGTTTTAGAGAAAATCTGAGACTCATGCAGATTTCATTTCTTCAGTTTCAAGAGAAAATACTGTGAGGAGAAAGGGAATGGGAAGAGGAAGTCACAAGCTATTCAGTTTACCTGAATCCAGACACTAACATTTTCATGTGGAGATGACCAAAAGTGAAATTTTTTTTCTGAGCCATTACAAGTTACTCTAAATTCTTTCATGCTCCTCTTAGCAGGCAGATCAAGTCCATATAATTGCCAGCAAGTGCCCATAATTTGATTGATGTCTTCTCATCCATGTAGAAATCTGAAAAGGATCCTTGTAAATGATTAAATATTTGATTCCTGGCAGCAAAATGAATGAAAGAAAAAACCCTACATGGCTTTCTAAATGGCAAACACACTGGGCTAGGGCCTGAGGTGGCTGGATTCCAGTGCCTCTATTAAGGAAAGCAGAACAAAGGTAGTTTTTAAATTTCATTTGTGCTCACAACCATAGTGGCAGTGAGAAGGCATTTTGACCCTCAGCACAGTAAGTTATTTCCAGATCTGACAAGCTCCAGAGAACATTTCCCAGCCTGGGATCACTGCAGCACAGGCTGCAGCAGCTACTGCAGAGGTGAGGACCTCTGCACAGCCAGTGATGAATGCCCTGGGTACTGAGGGAGGCAAAAAGGGACCTTAATAAGAGGCAGGGACTCACCTCTAGGTTCAGAAAAAAGGATTTCAGTATTATATTCATAGTGAAATCTAAATTCTTAACCACAGCAATGATCAAAGTGGGGCCATTTTTTCCATTTGAGGGCTTAGTTGCATCCATAAATTTGAAAGAGAATGGTGCTTATTTAACCAGAGACTTTTTAAAGAAAATCGAGAAAAGACAGAAAAAATGAAGACTAATGAGACAACTTCAGAAGACCACTTTTTCTATAAATGATTTATTAGAAAAGAAATAACCTGGAAACCAGGATTCACAATCTCCCAACCAATCATCCATTTCATGTAAAGTTGCTGTCTTAACCTGCCAAAAGAAATCAAGTGTAAAAAAGTAATGAAAGAAATGGCACATTCCTTTTGGACTTAAAGATAGTGTTTAGCTTTAAAAGTATAATCTAAAAATAAACCCTGCTGCTCACTAGTCTCATTGTATACTCAGATTCATTCTTCTTCATTTAATAGGAAATCGATCTAATATCCATTTGGCATCCAGCAAATCTTTTGGTCAGTGGAAATACACAATTTTAATAATTGTTAGAAGTGGGGTTTTGCAATAAGGAACCAAAAAAACATCTGGTAATTAACTACTGTGTAGAAGCCATGTCTTATTAGATTTACCTTATTTCCACATCGTCAGCACTGCATATGTCAAACTTCCTCAGTGTGAGGCAAAACAATTGTTAAAATCAAGCTATGAAATAGCACATACTTACAGGAACAGGCAACATCAACCACTGTGCCAAAAAGATGACACAATTAATGGTCTAATTATAGCATATTTATAAACCTTGCACTAAATCTCATTTTCTTATGCAAGTGATACCTTTGAAGTTAATGTGACTCAATTATCTTCTCTGTGAGAAGTGGTTGCATAAGGTTTCCAGCTGCAGCAAACCTGGAAGGTGAAGAGTCACCATCCTCTCAAGGGGTAAATGTCAGACATTTATTGGTCTGAATATCAATAATTCCGAGAACTCTTCCTTGGACTGTATTGTATCCCAGAGCTTCCCTGCAATGCGTTACAGCAACTACAGATTCAACAACACAGCTTTAATATTCAAAAACCTTCCTCCCCTCTATGAAAATGTTTTGATGCCTACATGTTTCCCAGAGTTTAAAGTTGAACTGCCAAGCATTTAAGGGCCTAATCACAAGGAAGATTGCACAGTTGAGTTATATCATACCAAAATTTAAATAATAGAAAAGATATGCTGTAAGAAAATTGTAGGTTGAAGGGGGAAAAAACCCTCCACTTTTTGACAGCGATGTTATTACTGTGCCGAAGGTAGTAGCTCAGACCTGAGCACTGATCCTCAGAGAGCTAACTCTCCTGTTGGCATTCACCTCATAAATAATCCTGCAGACCAACCAGGCACATCTTGTCTCATAATAACAAAGATGATCCTTCATTTAGATTTGTCCAGGCAGGAAAGAAAGGAGAGAGGAAAACTCATTTATATCAGGTAGTTTCTCTGCTGCTCCTAAGTCAGGCATGCGTTGCTCATTTAAATGTGTAGGAGTGCAAATAGGAGGAAGGGCTAAAAACAAAGGGTGCACCTGGCTGCCTGGGAATGTCTTCACATAAACCTAAATTTGTGCTGGACTGTCTGCATCCTGTCATCCAGGTAAAAGGAATAAAAAAAAAAAAAAATCACCTTCTGTTCTTCAGACTGTTCTGGAAATTGTTGTGGGTCATATGAAAGAGCCTGACTTCTCAGCTCCCTGACAGAGTGCAAATTCAGCTGCTGTCTTCTGCAGGGGAGATAATGCCACAGCAGGACATTCTTGAAACACTTCTTCTTTTTGCTCCTATATATGCCACGATCTCACAGACTCTTCTTCTGCAATGGACTAGCTCACAAAGACAGACTACTCAGCCAAAAAAAAACAGGAAGGAACTCTTCCTCAAAATACAGTGATCAAAAACAACTAATCATTACTCAAGGGTCATCATCCCAAAAGTAGATTTGCACTTAGTAAAAGGTTAACTGGAAAACATAGAGCTTACTGTGGACCAAAAATTCCTTAACCAGTTTGTTACATTTCAGACTGTACCATGACAGTCCACAAATCCACAAAAGTGAAGGCCAAGGAGATGGAAAATCCCTCTGACCTAATTGCAGGCTTCAGCAGTGGCAAAAGTTCGACAGCCACATCCCAATAAAACAAAAGCTGTCCAGAAATGGACTTTCCCAGCTTGGCACTTGTCTTAGGCTCACACGCAAGAGACAACACTATTTATTTCTGTTCATTTTCTTACAATTTCTATTTTGGCACTTTACTTGCAGGTAAAGTCACGTTGGGGATGATAACATTTTTCACTGAAGTACTTCTCTTGTAAAGTGAGCTTTACAAGTGAGTGCAGATATTAAATATTTGTCTACAGGAAAGAAAGGCTTTCACAAGTAAACCTAACTTACAGTATAATCTTCATCCAATAAAGCTGTATTAGATCAAACAGTACTTGATGTTCTGGCAGCGAACTCATTTGGGTATCACAGCTAGCAATAAACTGAAGAAATTTTTGCATAGGATTAAATAATGTACAAATAATGTCTGTACCTACTTAAAAGATTGAGTTTAAATGCTGTTTAAACTAAAAACAAATTGCCGAGACATGTTTAAGTGCTCCAGCCAGATGAATCACAGTATGCCCAGAACTCCCACTAAATCTATTTTATCCAAAGAGCTGCATGGATAAAACTGACAGAAAAATATGCTGCTAAAACTGATCACATCGGTTGTTTCCCAACACTGATCGCTCCTCCTTGCTGCATCCTAAAGACATATCTTGGATCACTAAATTCCTTTCAAATACTTGCCTGCAAGTACCTGTCCTACTTCAGAACTGAATGCATGTTGGTTTTAAATGAATTTAAAGGATAATTCAGAGGTAATTAGGTCTGTTTCTGTAAAGTCCCTGTGGACTTCATCTGGAATGCCAAAGGCTTGAATCCCTGGATCCAAGGTGGGTTTTGTCATCAAAACTTCAGCCACCTGGCAGAGTGGGCAGCAGCCTCACCTGGGGGGTCACCTGGGTGCCAGGACCAAGAGCTTCACCTGGTGAGTGCCCCAGCCACCACCAGCAATCTGCCCCTGGCAGGGGCTGCAATGCCATGCCAGGAAGGGAAAACACAAAACCCTCCAATTCACAAAAATTTATTTTGCAAAGCAGAATTATTTATTCTACCTTGCACCTAAATTAAGGGAAGAGTGACTGGGATAGGAATATATAATGATGAAAATAAGGGCTTTTGCTTATGGTCCAGAATTTGTTGTTGTATTGGGTTAATGAAGAGAATCTGAGTGCCTGCATCAGGGTACAGCATCACTCCAACTGCAATTAATGGCACTGGGTTTTACACCTTCAAGAGTAGGCATAAAATAATAAAGAGTGTGGGGCTTGCCTACTGATTGCAGCAGAAAACTTTCAAGGTGCACGGGGGGACCATTAGTACTTGCAGTGTATGTGCACAAAGAAGAGAATTAACCTTGCCCACACAGCCTTACCTTTGTCATCACTGGAACTTTGAACAGCTCATTTGTCATTCATCTAAGTGTTCTTTCATCACAATTTTCTAGCAGAGAATTTTATAATTATTTCCAATTACTGTCTATAATATATGCAACTTTCTGCTCTGCAGTTACATTTTACCACTGAACTTTAAAGCAAACATGTTAATTTAAAATCTACTGTGCCAGCTGTATGACACATCTACTCTGAGATAGCTGTCGAAATAAAATCAAGCATAAATATTTACCTCATTATTAACAATAGAAAGGTTGTAGTTAGGTAGGCATAATAAAAATTATCTTGAATCCTGTCAATGTCTATCCGCTTCAAAAGAATTCAGCCTTACAGCAGTTTTCGAGCTACATGGAAAAGTGTGTGGAGCTGAACTTTCTAAAGAATAGCTCTCCTTTTCTGCATAACACTGCAACAGCTCCTCGAGCTCTGGAGTGAAAGTCATTAGAGAAGCACTTCTTGCCAAACGTGTTTATTTGCCATTGGGCAGCCAAAAACGTTAGGGCTGCAATGGACCTGTTTACTCAAGCTGTGCTGTGTGTTGTAATTATGATCATCAGCCCAAAGGACTGCTAAATTAGCAGAGCCAATACAATCGATAAGATCAGGGGAACAAAGAGACTCAGGAAGGAAAGGATCTGCAAAGAAAACTATTTAGTATGACACAGCCACCCTCTGCCTCCCGACTCTGTTGACTCAGCAGTTGTAATGGACGGGTCTGATTGAGCATCTGGGGCACACCTACAACACAGCAATGGGCAGCAGGAAACGGCAGAGCTCTTGTACAACAGCCACAGCACTTCTGGTGAGGTTGAAAATACCTCCCACTCTGCTTTTCATGGCCTTGAATAGCAAAGGCATTCACAGAGGAGTTCAGAAAGGGGAGAGAGGGCATCATTTGTACAGCAAAAGGGCAGAAAAGTCTCCCAAGCTCATGGTAACTAAAATCTTGTATATTTTGGTCTTAGGGAATGTGCTTGAATATATTCCTCTTTGTAATAAAAGGGCAAAAATAAGAAATCCCACACTAGGATAAAACTGAAATTTTCTTGTCCAAAAGAAAGCAAGGGAGAGAGCATCTGCTTTGTTCTTTATTTCTGTGGTCCTAATAACCACCCTGTAATGGTAAGTAGAGAGGGGGGCATGTTTCCAAGAAAAGGGCACCAGGGTTTCTCACCTCAATATACACTCATTAACTCTAATTCCAACTCTCCAGGAAATAAAAGACCAGGCTGTAGTTAAAGAGATTTCTCTGCCAAAGGTCAATGAAAAGTTAGTTCCAATGAAATAGTGCAAAACCCCTGTATCAGTCTGCAATTCTCTCAGATTTGTATGACAGACTCAAATGTCTGTGGTTGCAGGGACATGGTCTAGATACTCTTCACAGCACAGCCACTAAAATTAAGTTAATAACTGCCATTAAAAATACTAAAGATATAACACAGGATGGAAATGTTAAGCTTTACCCATGCAGTAGAAATCAGTGGCTTATGTGCACTTCTTATAGTGTCTTATTCAGTGTCTTCATGCTACTTTGCTTTTTATTCTATACTTGATTAAAAAACACTTGTAAACACAGGATACAAGAAAAATGCTCTGATGTAACACCAATGGAAATCAGTCTGAGGCTTTTAAATTTTTGCAACTTATTCACTTTTTATGAAATGTTGTATTTTTAAATCTATTGGGAAATCATGCACAATTAACTGCAGTGATTGAAATCACCATTTACAGAATGATATCAATAAATTAGTCCCTCTTAAAAGTCCACTAAACTCATAAAATCTTTCAGGTGCCATTTCAGCTCCCATTAGGAATGGGCTGGAGGCTCACATCTAGATAATGCTGACCTTCAGTTGTGACTGGGTTTATCTGGATTAGCATCATTATTTGCGGGAACTTTAAAAAAAACAAAGGGCTAATCAATACAAGGTCAAAATAAAAGTGTCACAGATGGCTGTGGACGTTCCAAAAAGGTGACATCTGTCACCAAGAGTTACTGCAGGAGCTGGCACGATGCTGCAGCTGCTGTTGCTGAGGCCATTTCTGTGGGGAGCTTCTGCAGGCAACATCCACAAGCCATTTCTCAGGCATATTTCGTGCTTAGTGGCTTACACACACCGACAGGTCAAATGGATCAACAGAGTGAAAAATACACCAAAAAAAACCCCAAACCCTCAGAGCTCAGCCTTTTCAGCACACAAGGATCAGACCAGGCTGTGGAAACCAAGAATCTTCCACACCACCTAGAAATATGTTCCCAAAGAAAGCCTTGAGTTGCAACAGCATTCAGACTTGAAATCCAAACTCACCCTGGGACACTCTCAACAGGACATCCGAGACATTCTGAAAACATTACATTTTATATTACGAATACTGCAAAGCCACATCTGTTTATTGCAGAACCAGAACCATTATGCAGATAAGGATTCAGGATGAACTTGACTGCTGTGAGGAAGGTCAGCCTCAGACTTCGTTCTTTATATTCTGCAGTAGGCCAATAAAAGCCCATCAGGTATTTGTTTAAGGAACAAAGGAAACTGGCACGTTAGTCTACACTCTGCTCCACCTTCTCTCTCTGGATATTTAGTAACTAATGGAAGCTTTACTAACCTACTTTGCACAGAAAATTTATTTGGAGATAAGTTTCTATGAGTTTCTGCTCTCACAAAATGTTTCATAAAGCTTCTGCTATTCATTTTTGTCATGGGGCAAGTAGGGAAGAATATGCAAATCACAGACCCTGGAACTACAGCTTCTATAATTGGCAGCTCAGTATTCTCTCGTAGCCTTAATTTATGCATACTATTAAAAGGTTAAAGTTGGTCACAGGTCTCCTGTGACTGTCATCTGTGAAATAATGCTGTTGGAAATGCAGTTTGGGTTCTACCTCATTCCCGCCTGCAAATAAAACCACGCATATTCTGCACATCTTTCCCCTGAACACTGACACCTCCAGCGACATAAAATCCAGCAAGCAATGTGACAGCTGCCAAGGTCAATAAGAGTTATACTGAACTGCTGAGTAAGTGCTGGCCACACAAATCAAAGCTGTATAAGGGCAGCTGAACATACACAATCTGCAACTTATTCCAACTACTTCTGGACTGAGACATTTTAATCATTTTTCTCTTCCACAAAATGTTATATAATGAAATGTGATAAAGTCAAGGGTATTTCGTGAAATCTTTGCTTTGTGTCCTTTGTGTCAAATTACTGATAGCAAAGGGTGTTGAAAAATACATTTCACATTTTTGAGAAGCGTAACACTTAAGGCCAATTGTAGGAGGGCAGTAATATGAATTGTAAAGTAAAAATAAAGTAGCAGGAAATTTTAAAACATATTGGGCAATGCTATCTAGTTGTGACCTAGATTCGACTGTTTAGATGAATTCCTAAATAAGGAAGTTTTCATTGGACATTTTCAGGGATACTTTAAGCCTTCTGCCTTTGCTATACATATCAAAAAGATATCAGCATTCCTTTGCAGCTGCATGTTGATATTTAATTATCAAAACACTTTCATTTCCCAAGATGTTGCCAATTGATTGGTAGAGATAATAAGGTATTTCTGGCAGATCCAAGGGATGGATTGTGTTTTATATCTGAACTCTTCGCTCAGTCACAGAACAGAAACTGTTGCAACACTTGTAATTTTGTTGCAGTAATGAAATATTGAGATTTTAGAACAATTGCATGGAAAATAATTCTGAACTTTGTGCCTTTAGTAAGGCCTTGTGTGCCAAACTGTCCCCGTTAGCGCACATTTACAGCTGAGTGAAAAGCCCAGGAAATAGAAACTGTTAATGGAAGAGCTGCTGCAGCTCTAACTGGATTGCTGTGACCAGTAACACTCCAGTAATTACAGTGAAGGAAGTGTTAAAAGGGAATGAGGACAGAAACCTCTCCATCATCTGTCACGCTCCTGCTTACTCCTGGATTTTTCACTGCAAAGGAGAGCTACTGGCAGAAAGGCTCTGCAAGGGCTTCTGTCTTCCTTTATTCTATTTTTAAGGTTGCTAATTGATCCTCTGAGGGAAGGTTTATTCCTTTTAACGCAATCCCTCCATTAATGAGGAGTCTGTACAAGAGAGCCTGGGGGTGGGGGGGTGGGAGCCATGCAACCTTTCATGCTGGTCTTCTCTGGCATGACTCACCAGGAAGGGAATTTTGAGAACCTTCCTCACACGACAAGAAATTGTGCCCATACCCTGCTAATAGTGTGGGGGTTGTTACTGGGTTTGTTTTGCCTGAAAGGAGCCCAGCTGACCTGGATTTTTTAGGCGTGGGTATGATAACAAGTCAAGGAATAAAGGGAAGGAGAAATGAAGAGACCAGATTGTGTTGGAATAGTCATTATCTTGACTGACACATTCATCCACGTTACAGAAACACAGGTAGTGGCTGTTCTGCTCTGCAGTGGGACATCTCGCTTCAGATAAGCAAAATAAATTCCAGGAGAAACTTCCCTTTTGAGATATTGCCTCTGCACTAGCATAAAAATAACTTTTCAACCGCTAACTTTCTCTTGTAATATAGAATAGCACAAGAAAAAGAAGTGATGAGGCTGCTGGCAGTCAACACCAGTCCCATCACTGCAGAGGGACTGACAGCCTGTCCTGGGCTGATGAATGGGTTAATTTTATCCAAACACTACCAGACTAAAGCATGATTTTATCAAGTATTTCACCATTTAAATATCAAGGCAGTTTGCCAAGCAAAATGGCCCATGGTTAAGAGAGAAGTGTTTCAGTTTATTCATTCCCTGAGCAAAGCATAGTTTAATTTAGCTCTTAGGCACTATCAAGGAGCATTGCCATTCTTCTTACTCAAGGGTGCTGTAGTTACACCTACAAATACCACTATCTTGTGAAATGAAAAGAAGCTTTTCCCCCCTTTCATCCATGACTCTTTCTTACTTATCTCTTCTTTCTGCTATCAGCCAGAGAGCAATGCCTGCTAACTTTTAGGTACGTCCAGAGTACTTTGCAGCCAGTTCTAACAGAGCCTATGGACAGATCTCTACTCCATTTCCTTTTGGTACCAGAGCTTCCATCTGAGCTGAGTAAGGGCTTCAGTTTTTAAGCTGTGTTCTGATAAGAATTTCATGTAGGATTTTCTATCATGGCTTGTTAGGATATCTGAATAGCTTCCTGTGACTCAGTGCATCCACAGCATCAGGAGGAAGACACAATACAGCGAGTTGTCACTGGGATCCTAGGAACTGCCCTCAGTATTTAACAGGGGGAAAAAAGCTGGTTTCAAGTACTAACCTTAAGTAGTCTTAAGTCTACTCAGAGACTTAAACCAAAGAGTCTTTTATTTTTATATTTTAAATTAAAAAATTAAATTATTTTATATTTTATATTTTGTATTAAAAAAGGTTTTATTTTGATCATTTTGATACATATGAGGAAAACCCTAATAAGTTCTTATTACAAGGATCACTCAGAATTAAGAAAAATTCTCAAATATTTATAAATCCTACTAATTCCCTTTTTTAACATAAGCTAAAGCATCAATAAATATCTATTTTTGCACTAATTATATATAAATACAATCATTAAATTATTCTTTTCACTTAAAAGAATTCACTTTGCTCAGCATAAGGCTCACTTTCAAATAATGTTTTTATGAAATGCATTAAGCTAATTTTAGAGTCCAAAGTGAAATATTAAGGGCTTTAGATTTTCTGCTGTTCTCTTCAATTATTGTACAAAGTCCAGAACCAAAATAGGACTCGTGTATAAGCTAACCCAGAAAGAAATTGAAAAGACTACTAAAATGCTGTTGTGTGTCTAAATGCAGAAGTTTCCAATTCAGAGCCCCAGGAGTAAGCAGAACAAACACAAAGGGCTGGATTTTATGGAAATTGTATGTATGTATTGCTCTTCCTCCACCAAATGCAGAAGGGGGGTTGTGTCACTCTGTCTCCAACTATTTTGTATTTACACAGAGAGGACACAGAGGACTCCTGCTATCAAAACAAGGCCCAGGAAAGAAAAAGTCCCAGGCCACTAGAACAATTAGTGAGGTTAAATCCACATCTCTCAATCTACAAGTGGCTCCACATCAAACTCTTTCCCAGCCCAAATCCACCCTGTCAGCAGCCAGAAGCTGCTCCAAACAAGCACAGAAGTCCCATGGCTCCACCTTTCTCAATCAATACCTGGTTAGAAATCAGGATCACGTTCACATCAGTTTTGAGATGCCACAGCCACACTGGGATGCTGAATCACATCTCCAGGGTGGAGTGGAGCCAGTTCAGCAGTGCCACTCGACTCAGTGCCTTCTTCACCTCCCTAAAGGGAGCTCAAGTAATCATTCTTGTACACTCAAACCATTTCACCTTCTGCAATTATATTGGCAACTTCCTCAACAGATGCAAGGGCAGGATCAAGTGCCCTGCATTTCTAGATGTGCTACAAACATTTTGGTGCCTCAGAAAGCAGGAGTGTTGAATCACACCTCTCAAATCTGTTATCAGGAGATTCGTCCGGTGCAGAGCTGGGTGTACTGGTTGAAATGCTCAGCAGGCTAAGCTGGTGCAATTCCACTGAAGGCAATGGAATTGCACTATCCATAGATATAAAGATATTACCATATTAATATTTTTACAGACACCCCCAATGAGCATCATCTGTCTTTATTTTTCTTACACGGGCTTCAGTATGGCTTTTTCTGCAAAGAGATTTTATCCCTGGATTTCCTCTGTCAGACAAATCTGGGCCCCAGGGGTACCTTAGCGTTTAACTGCTGCAGAACTACATTTAAGAAGCAGATTCTAGACACACACAGTAGTAATCACATGTCTTTGCACTGGATGTTTTATAACTTGGTCCATGATTTTTTACAATTGTTTTAACAAAACTTCAGTGATTTGCCTAGTGTAGATCCAAAAGAGCTTGTTCTTGACCCTTTTGATGCAGTTCTCTGGGATTTTGTGGATAAACGACCTTGCAGAGTACACACACTGTTGTACTTGAAGCACAAGCCAGACAAGAGTTATTGGCCAGGGGGCTGGGGGCTGCCTCAGGCTATGTGAGCATTTCAGGGTTTAGGTTTTGCCTGGTATATTCAGGCACACATAAGAAAATGGAGCTTTTATTTTAAAAATCAATAAAATACTGATCTCAAGTCAGAAAACAGTTTTGTTTTACTTTTGCCATCATTGGTTTTTTATTGCATCTCACATTTGTTTTTTTACTTGTCTTTTTGCTGCCAGCAAATCAGTTTTGACTTGTGTTTAGACCCAGCTTCCTACTGTACCTTATTTTTCTGAGATAGTTCCTCCCCCTCTGTTGCTGTTTTCATCAGGTTTTCCTACCACTTTCTCCACCTGTTACAGTTAACTCTAATAGGTAGGGAATGGTACAGTGAACAATTACAGCATTTAGAGACAAATTGTGGGGTTCTATTCACTCTGAGCTACATGCACCAATAAAATAGGAAACCATATGAAGCAGTGAAAGACAGTTTAGTCCAAGTGCTTCTAATCAATTAGGCCAGGTCTGGACATACCAAAACTATACCAAAATTACTCTAACTTCCTACTCTTCCTCCCTGCTTTCACTGTTCATTCGCATTTCTTTTTCAACCTGCCACCAAACTGTGATGCCACCTCACTGTGGTGCCACACTTCAGACCAGTAAAATTATCCAGGCTAAAAACTACCCCACCCAAATCATTTCATTGCTCTAAATTGTGCTGCTGCTTGAACAATTGCAGGAACAGCCACAGCACAGGTGGGAATTCACCAGCCAAGACAAAGGAAGGCAGCTGGGTGCTCCTTAAGCTGGTGCAGCTGTTACACATCTCGTGTTAATAATTGCATTCTTGCTCATCTGGCTTCTTTTACTGTGACTCATTAGTAAATCTTTCTAAATATCTTAGTAGGACAGGCAGCAGCTTTTCTAACTTTCTTCATATTCCTCCTAAATATTATTTCATAAATGACCTTGTGACTTCCAACAAGAATGAAAAAAAGAAACAAAAATGATTCCTGACCTCTGATATCTTGCAAAAATGGTGAGCCTGACTATTTGTTACACTCCTGTGTTGTTAATAGCAATAAATGTTAAAGATACAAAGATCAGTTCCTGTATAAATCTTGGTTCAAGGATGACGGGCAGGCAGCCAGAAAACATTTCTTCATGTCTTTTTCCCCTAATGTAAAACTCTCACTAGAAAAATGATAAGGATAAATGGCACCTACCCAAGTGATTCCATTACAGAAGCTGGTTTGTCTTCGACAGATGATTCACTATTTATAGTGTCTTTAGTGCTGCCTCACAGTGTACTCTCACAGTCAATCTCAAAGACGTTGTTTAGGCAGGGTAATGTACCTGACTTCTCTGAAAGACAGAAACTTCTGCAGACAAAGAAAAGAACATCTTTGGGGCTGAATTTCTCTACCTACAGCTATTCAAAACTTACAAAGAGCTCGAGTATAACAGAGGAAGAAAACCAGTGTATAAATCCAGGACAACCCTTCTGACTCTGGGGAGCTCCATGATGCTCCAAGGTGTAAGAGCAGCCCTGAGCAAGGCTGTCATTTCCTTCTGGAAACGTTTAGACCCTCCCAGCTGGAGCCAAAAACCCAAAAAACCCAGCTCACACTTCTCCCAGTGTGCAGGGCTCCAGCTGAACCGCCAGCTCTGACAGACATCAAACAGGGAGGTGAGAAAATGCAACTTGTGTTCCATGACAGGCACTTATGCCACAGACACTTCCAGACTGCAGCATTTAGAGACGTATTCAAGCTCCTGGCCTGAGGAAAAGCTGTACAAACCTCCACAAAAACTGAAAAATACCTGTATTTAAGACGGTAGTTAGCACAGAGGATGTAGCCAGGGTGATTTGAAGCCCAGCAGCAGCGGGAAGCAGGTGTGTAATTGCAGCTCAGGTGAGTTCACAGCATTGCAGGGTAAGCACTCATGGCATTATCATAGCCTGGGTATGCACCAAGAGCTAAAAAGCAGCTGTAGAATCTATTTCACTGATATATGGGTGTGCAACCAGTACTTTAGTTGCCCAATGCAAAATTGCCCTTTTCACAGTAAAACCCAAAAATGAGTGCTTCTTCTTCCCCATTTCAAAGCAAAATACCTGTTTAATATTGCAAATACTCACTCTCAAGAAATGTCTCTGGCCCCTACAAGAAGGTGTTCAGTGCCTTTTATTCCTTAAACATTGTTATTAGTCTACATAAACTGTAAACACGGAAACAATGACATACTTTTAAAGCAGTTTGGATAATAAAAAAATGAAGTGTTCCTTTCTGAAAAATATCACAATGGGAGTTTTCAACATCAAAGCATTTGTCAAGAATATACACAGAACTATCACAGAACACTATAGCCATTTTTTTTCTTGTTTAACATTTTCCAATTCACTGTCATCAGCCACTACAAATAGAGGTTACAATGCTTTGCTTTCCTTTGTTGTTTTGGGTTTTTTAAAAGCCTTCACACAATGACACACCTCCTTAAAATACTGAGATAAACCATCATAAACAAACATCTAAATTACCTTTGTGGCCTCGTTCTCTAGAAAATACAAAAGCGTTTAAAAATTTATTATTCAGAACACTTCAGACCATGAGTAAACCCATTTTATGCTTAAAACTGTGTAATGTAAAAACATTTAAAATCTATGTAGCTTATGTGTGCTGGTTAAACATGTTGTGCTTTTTGGACTGGGTTTTTTTTTGCAGCACATTGACAGAAACTTTGAGAAAAAGCATAAACGGAAATGTATATCACAGGTGAGAAAAAACATGAGTTAGATTGACACCTGCAAATCCTGAAAACACTGGGTTTTAGCAGTTATTATCAAAGGGCAGTTGGAATTCCCAAGGGGATGCTGACATATTTTCCAGCAATAAGTGCAAAATCTTCTCTTGTTGATTCTTGCCCTGCACAACCCCAGTTAATGGATCTGGTGGGCTCATATGGGTGCTTCTCATCCTGCCTTCCCTTTCATAGGTATCTCTGCAATAAACCATTTTCTGGGAGTGATTCATTGCAAATACAGCTTTCCCCTCATTTCTTTCTACTCCTTCCTCAAGGTAAACAGGAGTCTTGACCGTGTTTTCACTTGAGCTCCTTTCAAATAACATCAGAGCCCCAAGGATGGGGCTGGCAGTGCAGGTGAAGCTGATGGAATGGGCCAACACCAGAGTGAGGTGGGCAGGGACTGCACTGCCACTGCAGCAGTTCATGAACCTTCCTGTCCTATCCAGGGGCCCCAAACAGCAGCTTTGCTTTGACTCCCCATTTACATTGTTTTCCCCTTTTAATCTTACCATGCTGTCTGCCTCCATATCTATAAAATATATCAGCAAACTTTTACCAAAAAACACAGCAGAAGGCTTCCACAGTTTCCTCTCATTCTAGATGAAGGAGGGGGTTTGATTTTTGCTTTTCCACGATGATCTCCTCAGCCACATCCCTCCCAGAGCATCAGGACCAGCCCATTTCTATGCCAGTCCCCTTGAGGAAGGGGTGTTATCTTGCCCCTAAGAAATGTTTCCCACCAAGCAGCAGCATTTAGAAAAGACAGTGAAAAATCAAAAATCAAATCTGCTTGTAGCAAGGCAAGACTCCAAGGATTTTTAACTAAGCCCAGTTGCTCCGAGCTTTATGGCATTGTATCCTTCACAGCTTTCATTAAGTGGCACCTCTTCCTCTGTGCTCTGGGCTCTGCTTTGGTCAATGATGTGTGAAAATGCAGATCAGTGCCATTCACTACAATGAATAATCAGCTTTTCCATTTTGTCATTGACAGAAGAATTTGGATAATATCTGCCTCATCCACAAAGTAATAAAACACAAAACTGAATGAACCAGATGTATTGGCAATCGATCTTTCATCCATCATTTGTTTGACATGAAGATATTTCACTGACTAAAATGTTTTAATGTAAAGAAAAAAACCACATTTCAGAACAAGAGTTTTATAATTGGCAATGAATCCTCAAGTGAATTTTATAGATCAGTTAATGTCGAGATGAGTTAAGGGTGAAAGGTAAACTTGACATTAAATGCATAGTTAGGAGTGCCAGAGGATACATTATTGTTGCTAAAGGGATCCTGGGAAACTACATTACTTCTTTTTCTATTTAGAAAAACAAAAGGTTTGTAAGAACATTTATCATCACTGGAGTCTGAGGAAAATAGTGCGAACTTTATGCAGCTGACACTCAGACCATTAAAATAGGTCATTCAGAGAGAAAACTTCAAGATTTAGCTCCATATTTCAGCCAATTTACAGTTTTGAACCTTGTTGACCATATTCCACACCAGCTCCCTATGCAAGACTTGGCATTCTTATATCCTTGATAAAAAGCTACTATTAAAGTTAGAGTATTTTAGTTTTAGAATGTTTAAGTTTTCCAAAACACACAACTGATGTTTTGGCTTTAGCTACTTGGCACCCTCCCTTAATCTTAGCAGAAGTTGCCAAGCAAGGCAAACTACACAAAGCAGGAAATCACAAGTCTCATAAACCATATCTTGTACCAAGCAAATTCCCCTGACCTCTGTGCACAGCAGCAGCTAACAGGAGCTGTATCCATTTGCACTCAGACAGCTTCCCTGCTTTCAGTTCCAGAGAGAGTCACTCACAGCATCATTTCCCACAGTATTATGGCAATAACAGGAGGCAACATAAAACAAGTCAGGCTGTCCTTCACATCAGAACTGAAATTTCAGGGGGTTCTATTTGCTAACCAGACTTTGAGATTTTGCATTTCACTGTTTCAAGTCTTCCACTGCTAGAATTCTGCTGCTAGGCACTGCCTTCATAGTAGCAGTGTCACATTGTAAAAGCGGATCCAGAAGACTACAATTAGTATGTAAGTCCTACCAATGCAACTAAAACTAATTAGATAATAAAGGATGAGTGACAGAATCAATATAGTCATAGACTGGGGAGAAATTCTGAGGCAAAGCAAAAAGAAGATGTTAAGTGAAAGGAACAGCAATTTTAAAACAGATAAGAAATACAGAATACATAAAACTACTTTACAACAACTGAAGAACCTCACTGTCAGAGCATTAAGTGGAATATGACACACCTGTCTATGAAACATAAGATATGTAATAGTTATAAAGATTATAAGTCATTTTCAGTATCAAGATGCAAGCCACACCTTTCTGGTGCATATTTAATTATATCTTTGACCTAAGAGATTGTGCTTATATTAATAAGGTACTTAGTATGGTACCAATATCAGAAATTAATAAAAATGTGACATTAAGAAAATTAAATATAACCCCTTTATAATATAGAGCAACATCAATACCTGATTCAAAAGCATATGAGAGATGATCTGCAGCCTACAGAACTGAATAGTCACTGTTAGAACTTCATCTTGAGAAACTTATTGTAACATTTCCAGATGCTCATGGAAATTTTAATAAGGCAGTTACAGCACAATAGGAGGATTTGGGAAACAGAAAGAAGCTGGTCAGCTTATAAAATCGAAACTCTGCTATAGAGTAGAGTGGAAAGGGAAAAGGTCATTTATGGATTGATTGCTGAGAGGACAGTGGAATACACTGAGGTGTACATTTGCCATCAAGCTCCCTATTAATGGCATTCATTTCCTTTTCCCCCTTAAAATAACACCTCTATATTTGGCTCAAAGATGGATCAAATGAGCAAAAACTGGAATTGACCTCCAGAGGGAGGAGCATTGCATAGGTCTGGGATAAATATTAAACAAGTCAGTTATTTGCCTTGCTGTTCTGGACTGATGGGCATCAATCTTCCCTGAGTTGTGAAGAGTGACAAGTGGTTTGTGGCTGCTTGAGTCAACAGAGCAGTGCCACAGTTTTCTGTAAGCACAAATCCAGCTCTCCTGTGACACAAATGAGGATCTGGGAACAGAAGGAAGTGCTGGACAGAGAGAAGCTCAGTTCCTGTTTTCTAAAATGGCAAGAGGCAGCACTTCTTTGTTTTCAGCCAGTAGCCAGCAAAGACACTTTCAATGACTATAGATCAGCTCCCTGAACAGTCCTTCAGGAGATCCTCCTTCCTCCCTCTCCTGTTCTCAAACCCAAGTGTGCCCTTTACAAGCATTTGATTGTGCCTTAGCAGCTCCCACTATTTGCCAATTTTTGCTTTTTCTGCTCATCACCACCACTTCACCATTCCTTGCACAGCACTTTCCCTCTCCTTCTGCAGGCTGAAGCTCCTTCAGGAAAAATATTCCTAATTAGGTACTTAGGGAAGGTAAAAGCCATCCTTTGCTAACCCCTCTGAGGCCAGTGCCACAGGGTCCTTCCAGCCTGCCCACAGGTTCCAGGGGAATGAGTCCAACCCAAAGCTGTGCTTGCTCCACTGCTCTCTTTGCTGCCAGACTGCTTCCACCCAAGAACAGATATGTTTAAGGTATTTTCCTCCCACTCTTCTTGTTGTTAATAAGCTGTGCAGCAATCCCTGCTTCGCTGACCAACATAAACCATCATTTACGAAGCAGCTTCAGAACCCTCTAAAAGGGATGAAACAACTGTGCCTGACCTTTCCCTGTGGACACCACCAGCAGCATGACCAGTGTTGCATTGGCTGTTCCCTTATCAGCATAATAAACATAAACTTAATTGTAAATTTTGTCCAAAAGCCCTCCCCCTCTGCAGCATTTCCTTGTGCTTCCCCTGAGTGAAAGCCAGAGCAGTGCATCCATCTTTATTCAGTTACATGAAGTTATGGCAAAATTAAGTATGCCTATTACAAAAATAATGTTAAGAATTAGAATTAATACATTCAATTATTGTTCCTTAATTTAAAGTGAGAGGCTTCATGGCTTCCAAGACCTGGCAGGTTTTCAAAGGAGACCTGTGAGCCTTGATATGCAAGTGGCTCCTGAACTGAGACTTTTTGCCAAAAGGCAAACTCAGAAGAGCAATAAATGGAACAAATCTCAAGTGTCTTTGGAGAGTAGCCAAGTATTCATAAATGGCACATCTTGCAAAGAGAGGCAAGTGAAGCATCAATAAACCAGTAAACCAATAAACACTGAAATCTCTCTGTTGTATTCATTATATATTCACAGTTCTTTCTAAACTTAGATAAGAACCAATAATAATCCATTTGATACCCTGACTCTGAGGCCTGGCAAAAAAACCTCCACCAAACATACAAACAAATTTGTTTCTGTTCTTGTTGCATAAAGTTTTCCCTCTAACATGATTTGAAAATCAAATCATTCCTGCTGTTTTTTTCTTTTTGAACAGTTTTTCTTAAATGATACGGCTCCCAGTTTCAAATCTTATCTTTATCCCCGAGGTGTTCTTGGAGAGTCTCACTCCACAAAGAAAAACATTGTTAAAACAACTGGAGAAACACCCAGTTAGCACTAGCTAAGGATCTAGATGTCAACCCAAATGGAAAAGCTCAGTGGAAAGAAACCCCACAAATTTAAGGTACACAGGCACTGCAGCCAAATGTGTGACAGAGGCAGGGCAGGCTCCGAGTCTGCAGCAGCGCCTTGCAGGGACAAGGAGAGGGCCCAGGCAGCTCTCAGCACAGCTAAAATGCAATGTGAGCACAAGGATCTAGATAAATGTGTCAGGCCAAGTTAGTCACACAGTCTGCGGCATAAAATAAGTCTTTAATGTGTGTGATTATGTGTGTCCCTAGTGACTGGATTAGAGACTCATGCCTTGCCCCAGAAGCCTGAGATGCTGGGTCCATTTCCCATCACAGCATCAGACACATCCCATTTACAGCTCCAGCTGCTCTCAAGAGACTTCAGAACTCCACTTGTGACTCTGCTTTTGGTCACAGAAAAGCTCAGCTTGCAGTCACCCTCCTTGAGGAACGAGCCTTTGTCACATGAGCCACAGGCTGGGTAGCCTGAAACAGTGGATTCATGTTCACACAAAACACACTCCAAGGGAGATTTAGCTCAGGAAGAAGCTGTGACAAGTTGGCAAGTGCCACCAAGAGGTGCAGCTGTGGCACCTCGCTGGCAGCTGGTGTCCCATCCCTGGTGTGGCCAGTGTGGATCTGTCCCTGCTGCAGCAGCACAGACACTCAGCTGAGCTCATCCCACCCCCTGCCCAGAGCCCCTTGTCCCAGGAAACTGGCAGACAAATATATAGACATTCATTAATATCTGAGATTAAAATCTTTATCCAGACTATTTTCATTACTTTTATATATTTCACAGCCAGTACATGATGAAAGAAATCTGACTTTTCTTTACTATTCACACACCAAAAGCAATGCCCAGTGTAAGCTCTATAGTTACACATTTTAAAAACATAGGATTGAGAACATACATTGAGATTTTTCATTTTCCCTTGCACAACACCCAATAAAATCTTAAGCCCTGCAACAAAAAATTACTACTATTGCTCCCACCACAGCAACCTCACAAATCACCCTTTAATTCTGGTGGAATGGGACAAGATCAGCTCAGAGCTGAACTCTCCCAACAGTATTTCATCTAATAATGGCTATCAGAAACCTGATGCATTTCAACTCTGGAAAAACCTCACTTCAGCTATCAAAACTCTTACCAAGAAATATATTTTTGCTTCCTTTTAGCAGCAGTTTTCAGATGGATTGATCAGCTATACTCCAAAAATTTTTACCTTACTAGCTCTAATGACTTCTTTGGATAAGTTATCAGAACTTTTTCCAGTTCTTACCCAGAGGTCCTCTGTGCAGACACTGTGGCATGAGGCTGGTGCTCAGTAACAGTTTGGGGAATATTTCATTGGAGGTAGTGGCTGAATTGCATTTTATATGCTTGAGCAGCACTTTGCAATGCATGCTTTGTCATTTTGGTTTACTCTCAATATTACTTTTTATTTCTACAGTGGTGTCTCTCTAAGCCTTGCAAGTGACAGAAGTTAACATATTTTACATCTTGCCTCTGCTTTGATCTCCTGGATTTTACAGCCCATGTGAAAGCTGTGCTGGCTACTGTCAGTGGCAGAAGTCCCATGGGCAACTCAGCACCAGGCAACTCTGCCCATGCTCCGCTCTCACCTTTGAATTCTCCTGGAAAGTGCAAACTTGACTTCTGCATGAACTTTCTCTTTATTTAAACCTGACAGCTACATTATTTCCTTCCTTTAGAAACCAATGTTCTTGAAGACATTGTTCACATTAATACAAAATACCTCAAAGCATTAGCAAAACAAAGTCTAAATGGTATTTAATGCAGCCATTATTGTCCCCAACCCTGTGAACACCTGAGGTCATTCCAATCCATTGCATAAGAGCTCCAATTCTGTTGGGTGGAAATGTGTAAAAAATATAAATGCATAGATTTCATATGAAGAATGAAGCTAAATGTAGTACAACCATGAAAAAAACCTTAATGCTGGGGGCATAATATCATGCTCAAAGAATCAAGTTCAACATCACCTACTGCTACTAGATCTACACTGCCACTGCATGTTTTAAATTTTAATTCAGAAAACATGAGCAAAGATTCAATTTTCTTTCCTGGTATAGTCATATTGATAGAAAAGCTTTGCTTCTGTATTATGATCACTATTAAGAGTCTACAAATTGTATTGCATATTTACAACACCACAGACTATTTGAGAAACTCTCCAGGTTCAAGGTGAGATGTGAAAGTTATTTTTCGGTACAAGTTCTCCTGAAAGCACACAGGGGGAAAGAAAATCCCAGCCTATTAATCCAGCAGCTCCAGCAATTCAGTCTGTAGCACTTGGCAATCTGAATTCAACATGAAGCACCAATTCAACCAGGCTCCACTGTGCTCCCATCCACTGCCCAAAGATACCTAAACACAATTATGAGACAAACCAGAGGGTGCCAGAATGACAGTGCATAGGAAGGCTTAGAAGTTTCCTTTCTTTAAAAAAAAATCTTCTGTTTCAGTGTATTTTGAGGGAGACAAAGACAACTGCTCACACAGTAAGAAAGAACACAGACACATCTCTTAAGGTAAGACTGTTCATTTCATGCTTTATTAGCACAATCCTATTACCTATATTTTCCTCCCTTCATTTTAATTAGAACTGCAATATAATGGAGCCATCCTGAAGGCCTCATAGCTAAAAGCTGTAACTTCTATTCTAAACTCTATTTTTTGCAGTGTACAATCTTGGCTAGGGAAGTAAAAAACAGTTTAGACTGAAAACTGTCAGGTTTATCTTGAACATGAACAGAATAGAGGTTAAGGTCTATGATTTGAAGACAATCTGGCAGTGTTGAGTTACAGGTCACTGACACTGCATTAATTTGAAATGTTCTAAACCCCTCCCACCAAACTCATATCTGAGCACTGCAATACTTCATTTTTTCATATCAAGGTATGCATAGTTTGTACACAGACTGAAAGATTCACCTTTTGCATCTTGGTGTATGTGTAGTTCTTACTTGTGTGCACATGTCCCCCTCAACAGAGACTTCAAGGGGCAGTCACAGAAGAGAGCTCAGGGCAGCTCCCTGTCTGCCAGCCCAAGGAGAGGCTTCCCCAAAGCCAAAGGAAAGAGGTAACCCAGCTCAGAAAATGAGAAATCGCTGCCCTATGGGCATTAGCAGCCCTGGGCTGGGGTGTAGAGCACCCAGCTCAATCCAAGAGACCCCTCCAAGCAGCTCCGGTGCATCTCAGCTGTGCCTCCTCTCACTCCTGCTGGGCATCTGCCCTGGGGATAATCCTTGACAAATGTTTTCCTCTCCACATCTTTAGGGTCTCAAATATACCAACTAGACTTCCCAGTTAATGAAGCCCTCATTTGAATTCAAATCATAGAGAGAGTGGGGGTTTTTGGGGAAATGAGGGCTCTTGCACCAGCCTAACAAGAAGGGGGTGCTTAAACACACATATGACACTGCTGGCCCCACAGCTGAGCTAGAGGGTGACCAGTGTGTCACAACAGCTCTGCAGGGTGAGCAGCCCCTGCATCTGGGCAGAAGGCAGCTGGTGTCTCCAACTGTGCCCCTGGGAGCAGAGCTCTTGGGATCACTGCCTTGTCTGATGCTCAAGACAAAAATTGTATCCCAGTCTCCCCAGACACCCACACACCATTTAAGTCCATAATATCTCCTCATCACTGCAGCAATCTACCTCAGAGCTCCATCTGTAGAAAAGCACTATGACTTCCATCCAGACTCTTTGGGGGTGATGAGAAATTAAAACAAGAAACATTTATTTAACAGCAAATGCCTTAACTCCAGTCATATTCCTCTTCAGAAAAAAGACAACCATATGGATGGTACAAATGTTCCCAAAAAGTTATGAGCCTCATCCACTGACTTTCTCTGAATAAAAATAAGGGTCTGCATCAGAAGGGCAGACTTTAACACTCAGCAAAGCAAAACTTATTTTGCATGAACCCGATATTTACTTTTTATGAAGTCCACATTGAGCTAAGAGAAGCAATTAGGATGGATTGGATCAGCGTTGCCTCAGGAAAGTGTGGCAAGATTCTGAATTGGAAACAAGCACATTATTACATGAGCAGCTCCTTCTCTCTGCCTCATCACAGACTGTTATATAGATAGAGATGCATTTTCTGGAGTGTATAATGCAAAACAAAATTAAATAGATTTTCCTCTTTTCTGTAGGGCTATGCTTCATAAGGGCAAAGACAACCCTGGACTCCCTAGACAGCAGAGGAGAAGTGAGATTGTATCTCTAGCCCATAATCTGTTTTGCTGATTTTGGAGCTATAGGCGATGAGAAGAGAGGTCTAAAGGAACTTGTTTCATTTTCCAAAACAACTTATGGGCAAGATGATATTAAAAGTTTTTTTAAGGCTTCAACCTTCACTTACCAAAGAAGTATGGAATTTTTTTTGTCACTGACTTCAACAGTGGAGGATCATGCCTTAAAAAATGCAGTTTTTTGTGTGAGTGAGATGAGTTAAAGAGCACTTTGACCTCCTTTTACACTCATTTCATAATATTAAACACTTCCTTTTAACGCTAATATTCCCCCTTAACATTTACATCTACATCCCACATTTATTCAACATTCACGTTTAACTTTACATTAAAACATGTAAAGTTTTAATGACAACATATCCCTTATGACACAGTGTATGACCATAAGATGTCAACCCCTTGAAAAATGGGGAAAATGGGGGAAATTACTTCTAGCAACATAAGGAACTGGTGTGGCTCCTGTGTGGTAACCAGTCCAGGGATCCCTTTATCCAGCTCTGCATGCTCACAAATCAGTCTGCACACCCACAGGATGTGAGGGCTGCCAAGTGCAGGCAAGGCAGAGCCTGAACTGGTGGAATCATCTGCAAAGCCTCACTGGTTTGATTTCCAGCTGCTGAGGGCACTCAGCAAGGCAGGGTATCCCCAGGCAGGACGGTGACACAGCCAAGATACAGAAGAGTTCCAGCACTGCAGCAGGTCCATCAATTTCCCATTGCTCAAACACAAGCCATTTGCCATTTACAGGGGTTTGTTATCTCCCCATCAATGGATCAATGGAATTACAAGCTTATTATGCACAGTCAGGCTTGGATTATAGCACATATTAAGACAACATATAAGGTTTTTTAATACTGAAACAATGTTTTGCTTGTTTAATTTTTAAACACCTTCCAATACCAGAGCATAAATCCTATTATCAGCTTTTGAAGTTATTACCTCAAGGTCATCTTCAAGAATATTTACCATTTTGCTACCAATTTCAAAAAACTGTCTTTAGAAGGGTTTTCTATATTTACCAGTTGCAAGTTTGGACTCTAAATCAGTCAAGTTACCTGATTTTGATGCAAACTGGGGGAAAATGTATGAATTAATTTCAGTAGGGATGAAAATGACTCACCAGTATCTCTATTCAGAGAAGCACTGCAATCTATTGTGGTGGTATTGGCAGCAGAACAAGACACATTACACTTGCAATGCATCAGAGGAAGGAAAGGAAGTAGGCTTGTCCATGAGGGATGGAAAAGCCAAGTAAAGTTGTCAGAGTACTCCTCCATCCCACAAGAGGCTCAGGGTGACAGCAACACTTCTGTTTATTGTTCAATCAGCTTTCTACAGTGCCCAGACCTGCACAACAGCAGAAGGACAAAGAAGGTGGTCAGTAAAAATGAAAATGGCCACAGCAGATTTGACCCAGAGCTTCATGAAATGCAGAGGGAATGCTTCAGATGTTCAGCATCTTCCCTGGTGGCTTCAGACTGGTATGTTCTGGTGCCTCCTAATCAATATTCAACAAACCAGAGGTGGACTTTCTCTGAGAGGCTAATGAGTGCTTATGGCCCCGATCTGGTGTTTACCAGATTGTAAATGCTGGTACTCAAAAGCTCAAGTGAGGACAGCAGGGCAAAAGAGTAATTTGGTTTAAACCAGTCACAAGCTGCATTTCTCTCAGTAAAGTTATGATAGCTATTTGTCATGCAGCTCTGCCTTATACAAGCAGAACAAAAATTTAAGGATTGTGATATTTTTAATATTACATTTATGAAGATGATTACCCAGCTGCTGTATAATTTCCATCTGTGTTCTGCTGCATTTATACCATTAGTGCCACACTGTGGTTAGACAGACAGGCCCAGATTTTGGAGAAAAGAGTGTGGCTGACAATTAGCATATAACTGTGTGGAGTAGCAACAAATGAGTTTTTCTGTACACTGTTACCTATAAATTTAATGATTGCTTGCTTTTTGATAGCTTTTCAAAATCAAGCAAGAGACACAAAGACCCATGCAAGCTCCAGCAGTTCTCTGCTGTATTCAAAGAAGTTGGCTCCATGATAAATTTGCAAAGCTTCAGTTTAAATAGACTAATGAAGTCCCTCCCAGCAGGGAATACATAATTTTTATACTAAAAAGAAAATTGAAATACATCTAATATCTATTTGCTTCCTTTTTTTTTCTTAAACCTTATCCTGGGACATTTCCATGTGCTTGTGGGAAGCCTCTCATCCCAGATCTCCCTCTTTCCTCATCAAGCCAGCACAGCTCCATTCCCACCACTCATGTTCTTGCTCACCTGCCTCTCAGAGGGACTCTGATAGCTCCTACCATTTCCTCAGGCCAACACTCTGAGTTTTATACCCCTTATCATCCTGGGTATCGATTTGGAGAGGCTGCAGTTGATTCAGACTGTTGTGACCCAGGCAGGAGGTGCTTCCTTCTTGCTGCATCTTTTTAGCATTGCCTCACTCCCTGTGAAAATCTCACTACAGCTGCCTTTGATTTCACTCAGCTTCTGCTGTTTGGCAATGTGATGCAGGCAGCTGCAAAGCCAAGAACATTTTGGGGGTTCTCAGGGGTGTTTTTGGCTTTTTTTAATGCCACACAATATTAATTATTTTTGGCAGGAGGCTAGACAAACTCCACCAAAGCTCTTTCTTGAAGAGAAAAATAAATCAGCACCTCTGCTCATACTCCTTTCCTTTACAAATAAGTACACCACACTGATTTTTATAGAATGAGTCTCAGCTGTTTTCAAATTGTCACTTAACCTCTACCTCTTCAGCCTGAAAACAAGCAGCTCCTTTTCTCCCACATATGACACCTTTGATTGGGAATTTTCCTCTTCATCGCTGGCTCTTCACACTTAGAAGAGCTATAAATGGTAAAAAAAAATGGTACAAATACCTTATCTTCTGAAAAGCAGAGGACAGCTAAAATTTTGTTTGGTCTTTTTATTTTCCTTTTCTGTATTTTATGTCTTGATTTCTTCTTTCACAAAAGGAAAACCACTTGCTCCGCGTTCTGGGCATTACCTTTCAGAGATGCTGACCCTTCAGATTTGGTATTGATTGCAGCATTCATTTGGGGTATTCCTTAGATGTAAATATCAGGCCTATTACCTGCATGCATAGGTTCTAAAAGCACATTGTTCCAAGCATGTACATTGTGCTGTCTCAGGCAACTATCCATAAATCTCTGAAAGCACTAAAACTCAAGGACTTGAGCTCATCAAGAAACAGTTATCTCTACACATTCATCAAGCCAGCTTTCCACATGTGACAAATGTGCAATTATTTACACATCTAATAGAGACCTGCATTCTGTCTCAGCTCATTGTGAGAAATTCCTTACAGTAAATTCAGAGTAACTACACTGCTTTCAAAGACCTGGGCAAAGCCTGTGTGGCCAAACACCCTAATGAGAGCAGGACTGCTGGCTTGATCCCCTCCTGCTTGGATGCTCTGCATTCCTCCTCTGATAGACAATCAGAGCAATATAGATGAAAGACTATTTATTTATTGGGCCACTAGTCAAAAAAAGTGCAAAGTCATATAGTGAGAGAAGAAAAGAGAAACCATAGGGACTACCATGAACCTCACTTGCATTTTTACCTTTGGAAATCTCCTCTTCATTAGTTAGAGACTGTATTACTCTAAACAGAAAATCAACTATTCTCATGAGGTTCAGAGGCACAGCATCTTCTTCCTTCTTAAGAAATACAATTTTGACTGAGATAACTTGCTTCTTCTCAAAGCCAGAGGAAAAAAAAATGTAGTAGGAAATCTGTCTTAGAAGTAATAACTTACCCATTATATTGGAATAGTATTTAAGTGACAACAAGGCAATCAACAAAAGAGCAACATTATTTGTTCAGTCAATTTCTTTTAAAGTGATAAAACAATTCAAAGCCCAGGCCATTACAATGCTGATCAAAGAAGAGAGGGAGAAACCTGAGGAAAAAGAAGCATGGCAATATAAAATATTCAGAGTACTTACATATAATATAGTTTCAGAGACAGTGGACACAAAATAGGGAAACAATTGCAGTGTTTGAAAACTAAAGCTGGGTAAATCAATGATTGCTAGTCATCAGACATGCCTCACACACATCATTTATTCAATCAGAATCCTTACTCCATCCTCCTTGACAGAAACAATAAAAAACTCCTCTGTGTAGTTAAGGCTCAATCTGGATATCTGAGGAAGACAGGAATCCAATAAATTCATTTCAAGGCAGAAATTTTTCTTCTAATTTTCTTCATAGATAGTAGTTTTCCAGCTCTCCAGTGTTCTTCCATGTGCTTGTGAATCACAGTTATTGCAGAAGCACTCACAGGGAAATATTGGTGGTAATAGTAAAGTTCAGCAGTGCCTTCAGCCAAATGAAACCAAAAAGCTTTTGGTATTGGTGACTCTGGGGGTCATCACCTAACTGTGAGGGAAATGTAGGAGCTATTGGTACCAGAGATAAAAAAACCATGACTAAAATACAAGGAAAAGCTGTTGGCCAATTTATTTTTTCATATGTTTTTGTCATTCTTATCAGCATGGTGTGTAAAAAGCCTTGTCATGGGAGATAATCCCATTCTCCTAAACCCCTTGTAAACAAAAAAAAACCCACAAACAAACAAACAAAAAACCCACAAAAAACCCCCATGGATTCAGGCCCAAAGCCAAAGAGGACCTAACATGGAGGAAGCCAGAAAAGAACAAGACAGACTCCATCAGGAATGAATTATAAGGAGCAATGGGATGGCAACAAAGACATTTCCAAGATGTGTCTTCAGACTTGGGAAGGCACTTTGAGAGAAAACCTTGTGTTTGTAAGTGTAACAAAGCCAGGCTGGTGCTGTGGGACAATCTGTCACTTCTCAGAGAGATGATCCATCGTGACCTAGGGGATAGGAAAAGAGTTGGCACTTGGCACAGCTACAGTTGTCAAGGTCAGAGAGAATTATCTGTGGCAGCCAAGGCACAAGTAATTAAAGTCTAGACAAGATTATTAGGGACTTCCCTGTCCCACAGTTACTGGTGACAGTGTCCTTTCTCTTCTCTGCCCAGCCCTCCCATCTTCCTCTCTTATGCCAACCCCTCCACCTCCTGCCCTGTCTTCCTTTGTTCTAAATTAAACCCAAGGTAAAAAAACAGATGAAGTGCTTCTGCCACAACTGACATCACACAGTGAGGATCATATTAGCTAATGCATTAAATAGACACTGAAAAGCAGGGAAAGGGATAAATTATACCCTTGTCTGTTTGCTCAGCTGCTCTGCCCTGTCAGTTGTGGTGTTTGTTTGTTAAACTGTCCTCGCTAAGAGCAATATCCGAGAGCTCTGGCACTGACAGTGCCAAGGCAAAGCATTCCCAGCCCCTTGCTAAGGGTGTGATCCCCTTCCCTTAAAGGGTCCATAATCACCACCTCCTAGGACCCTCTTCTGAGCTTTTTCAGGAGGAAATTCTGTACTCATTAAATTACTGTATTGATCTGGAGCCAGCACAGAATGAAGATGGTTAAAAACTGGAACCATGTGTAGGATTTTGTGAAATTTGGAAATACATGAAGAAATCGGGCAATACATCCAGAAATCTATCCCAAAGTTCTATAAAAAGGAAAGCGATACTTCAGTTTTACCTATCATTAACAAGGAAAGCATCTTGTACCTTTTTTTTTCCATCCTAAGGACAATTTGGGGTACAATAATGCTTTGAACTGGTATTTCAAAGGAAGATCAGATCCTTTTGCAACTTCTTATTCCAAGTGATTGATGTGTTCATGGCAAGTATTCTTGTTCACAGATCAAAAGTGACAAGCACCAACCCATATTCTCACATAAAATCACCTGTAAAGCATTCCAACTAAATATCTACCAACTCCTAAAGACATTCATTGATATCATGCCCCACTTTCCCACTTGTACTGGCTGATTTCTTGTCTTGAGTTCTGACAAGCCCACTAAGACAGATGTGAGAAAAGGTGGCAGAAAATAGAGGAGAAAGAGGAAAAAACGAAGTCATTATTTTTCAGAAATATCCTTAGAGATTTTCAGGGATTTAGGACATTTATTTTTTTAATACTCAATGCAGAGGCAACTGCAGCCATGCAAGTCTAGAGCCACATAAGCAAGAATTAATTTCAAAAAGAATATTGGCCATTGTGCTTAACTCATGGAGTTTATTCTTTTTGCTGGATCTAGCTGCAAAGTACACTTATTCAAGGAAACTTGCCAGGATACACTAAGTTTAGGGATTATACTAAGGATTAAGCTCATAAGCATTACACAGCACTCTTTACAATAGTCCTTGGATATTCAAAATTTTCACAGATCACTTGCAAAAGGTAATCTGAGGTGAAGGATTCTCACACCAGGAGCATTGCAAAAGAAATCCAGAAACTCATCCAAACTTGCTTTTGCTCCCAAAATAGCAAGCATGTCCTGAGGTATAAAATATCTGAAAGCATTTGGCCTCAGCTATTGGATGAAGGCACAAATAATGGGACTTGGGGGAAAGAGTGACAACCACCAACCACGCATTCTGAGAGCTTCTGTTGTTGCAACATAGTTCCTCCCTTTCTAAAGGCACAGCCTCCATAAATCATCACTCTTCTAGACTTCAAAGCCACTGAAATATCCCTATCAATACATCACTCAAGTCAGACATCAGCTTTAACATGCTACGTGATCACTAATAGTCAGGGTGAGCAGTCAGAGCAAACAAGTGTTGATAGGTCCAGTCAATTATTATTGTCTGACAAAACATTATCTCCAGGAGATCTCTTCCTCGTGTTTCTGAAGATAATATAGAGTTGTGCTTCAAACCATGCCCCTCAGATGCCATAAATTTCAAAGGTCTGCACCAGGACACTCACTCACTTCAGACACTTAAAACTACAAAGCTTCAAGGATGCAGAGCTAACATTAAAGTCATCCAAAATAACATCTGCATCACCCACATGTGGAGGCAAACAGCTTGAGCTGCTCTCTCCAGCTGGGCCAAGTGACCTTAGCTTGAATCTTCCTGAATTGAAACTAATGACCCACAACATCCACTGCAACTATTAAAGCAAATAAACAAACACCCTGACATCTCCTGACAGCATCTGAATCCTCTCCTTCTCTCTGCCTGATATCTCTACAGATCATCTTGATACCAGTAATGCAAAACAGTTGCCAGATCAGTGAGAGCTCTGGAGACACAGAGCAACAGGCCATAGTTTGCCAGAGAGCTGCCTGGGTTCCAGGAGATCCACACCGAACTGGAAAGAGTCTGAGACACAGACCCAGTCCAGCCAAACTGGGTAGATTTTGCCCTTGGATGAAGAAAATGTTGGTTTAAGATGGTTTAAGCAAGAAAATGGGTAACAAACAAGCAACCCTTACCCTGACAGGACAGGGGAGGCTACAAACTGTCACTGCACACATCACAGTTGAGGTGGCCACAATACACAGAGTGTCACCATACACTTTCAGAAGGCTACAACCCATACAGAGTAACATCATATCACTCCAGAAGGCTGCAAGAATCTGCCCTTCTTGTTCTTTTGCCCAGCCATGTATACTCCTTATGTTCATGCAATGCACCTCTGTGCCCTCTGTTCCCTTTGGTGGTTGGTCAGTGCACCTGAGCTCATTCATTGCTGCTCACTTGCTTTTCACAGCTGTGCCTACTGGGGATGAGGCTGGGCCATATCCCAACTCCCAGTTACCACAAACTGTGTGCCCACACCAAACTGCCCCTAAATGCTGGCACCCAGAGGCTGCAGCTCCCAGGTGTGGCCATGCTGCATCCCTGCTCCTGAAACTGGGTCACAGTTCCACAAATACTGAGGGCCACACAGAGAACCTACTCAGTAGCCCAAAACTAAGTTCTCTTATAGAAAAGTGTTCTTTAGATCCATTAGAAGCACTCTCAGTTCCATTTGAGTTCCAGTTGCATTTCAAAATCTTCCTGATTAAACACACCTAGAGAATGGGAAGATATTCCTTTTTACAACAAGTCTTACTCTTGCAAAGTCAGACCCTAAAAAAATAAGCCTGCTTTGACTTGATTACGGGTCCCCCTCCTCCCTCCCAGCCTTTTCTTTTCTGTGCTGGCTATAGTGACAAAATAGGCCCAAAATGTCAGCTTTCATTTAGAAAGAAGTTTCCAGCCCCTTTGATCACAAAGCAAACCTTTGAAATGTGAAATGAGCTTAAAGCAATGCATCAATGTGTGCTCAAGTCTTTAGGCACCTGTAATAACAGTAGTTGGATGTGTGAACTGTCCTATCCGAGTCAGCAGAGTGCAAATTCTAAAGTCAAGTTAAATACAGGACACATGGTTCAGTGATTAGATCACTATTTTGGCATTTGTGATGCTCAGGTTTAGTTTTCTGCTGAACCACACAGAGAATAGGAATTTGGACACGTTGTTTGGCAGAAGGTTTAAACCACAAGCTCATCCCAACGGAGACCTGGGGGTTGGTTGGTGCCAGAATGGCTCTGCCTCCTGCTCTCCCTTGCCATCTATGGTTGGATTTGCATGGAATCCCAGCTTTTGGCCACAAGACTGGAAATCCATTCAAAATATTTGCAAAGTACCAGATTGTACTCTTTGAACAGACCAGAGTCTCAGAGTTCATTAATTCCATGAATCACTAGAGGATGCAACATTGCATTCCTAATGAAAATATACAACGAATGAAAAGCAGGACAGCAACAGAGCTGAGCAGTGAAGGGAAAATACACTCATCCTGTAACTACAGCCCTGTGACTGGGCTCCGTCCTGTATGACATCTTAAAAAAGGAATTTCACAGTGTTAAACATTTCATTTTCTGATAGCAGATGAAATAATAAGATAACGGAGTAACTACTGCCAAAAACTAGGGGGGAAATGCCTAGCTCTGCTAAAAACCCCAGAGGATGGTAGGGAAGGGTATTTATGTATGTATACAAAATTAATACAGATGTATGTATCATTTACCAATGAAGTGTGGGCGTATCCAGGCCAGCAACCCTACAGAAACAAACACAGTAGAATTTACTATTTTCTCTCTCCACAGTTATGACAGATTCAGAGCACCAATGATATTTTGACAGATTGCTTACTGAAAAAGCTCTGGCTGCAATTTATACTTTTTATTTTCTCAAAACCCTTGCCATGCTAAAGCCCAGCAAAACCACAGCTGTATGAATGCACGTCAGACTGTTGACTTCAAGAAGACTGCGAGGAGGAAAAGTCTGCACCTAGGTATGCTATTGAGAAATTTGGCCCTAACAACATTTATTCTGCCCAAACAGAGTCATATCTATCTATGTGGAGCATCCATAATATATAAAAATATATAAAAAGGTACCTCTAAAAACCACCACAGGAATCATATCTAGAGCAGAATAAAAATGGCGTACAAAAATAAAATATTCCCTCCCATTCTTCAGCCCATTGATGCAAGAAAGAAGGGAATTTTCCCCTTCAAGCCAGCCTTTCTTAGACAGTGAGGCCATCCTATTTTCTGCCAAGCTTCAGGCAGCTTTACAAGGATAAGGTCATTTCTTTTAAGATGTACCATTAGCTTCCTTACTGCTGGAGAAAATTAAAAAGGAAAATTGCCTGTCACACCCAGAGAGCTAAGCTGATGATGAAGGCTGAAGTCTGCTCAGAGTTTCATTCCTGGGCTTAGACTTTCAGGTTACCTTATTTATTTATTTTCATGCACTTTGAGTGCTGTTTAAAATACAAAACCTGCCAAGTATTTGCTTTCTTGCAAAGATGATAAATTGGGCTAGTTTTCCAATGTGCTGCATATACACAACCCCAGCTTTTAGGTGATCTGGAAGGGTCTCAGGTAATTTTATCTTTTTGATGGCATGTAATCTTCAGTGCTGAAATGAGACACATTTTGTCTCTGTTTTTCCCTCACCATCTAACTCATGGCTGGGCTGATGATGCTGGGATTGATGTGCCTAGGAAGAGATACCTGCTATTTTTATTGCTTATATGTTATCTTTTCGTTTTACTACTATTTTTCTGTACACTGTTTGGAGAGCAGTAGACCTATCCCACTGCATCTCTTTCCAAGTGTCAGATTACTCATCCAAGCAATGACCTTACTTTTCTGGAAGCCTAAAGATGTGTTTGTTAAAGCAGACAATTGGACACACTGAGACAGCCTGCCAGGCATGGTAACTTTGTCCATATAAAAGGTGATGGCTACAGATTCTGATGGATTCTGAATATCCTTTTTCTGGGACAGCTGATACCTGCCTCCTTCAGCAAAGATTCTATCTTGCTGATATGTCTCAGGGAAAGTTTTTAAACCTTCAACAGAAAAGGGATATATTAAAGTAACCATGATAGATGATATTGAAATATCACATAGTGTCCAAATCATGCATCCTATTCCTCCCCAGTTCTTACCTTGATAGGTGAGGGCTAGCATATAAAAATAGTCTTTCTTCTTCAAGAGATCACACAAAGCCGTTTGACTGCAGCAGGATTTTCTCTCTAGGCACTGGTTGGCCTTTTCTTCCCTCTCTGTGGGGTGGAGGAACATCCAGCACATCACCACAGCAATGGTAATGCCTCAGCTAACGCCTCAGAGAGCCAGCAGTCATCACATTCTGTGGCTCAAGTTGGCAAACACACTACAAAACAACTGCATGGAGAAAAACAAAGATCATTTCCTTGACCTTACACACCTATTACTGCTGCCTTCGAGCTCCCTGGCCTCACCCAGAGCTCTGCTCCTGCCGGCTTTGCCATCCATCTCCAAGGCACTGCCACTCCACCTGGAGCACACCCAGGGCCTGATCCCACTCCTCCCAGACATGCTGCTCTTTGGCATTACAGAAAGGAACCACATTTTAACATTGGGCCTGACTTACAACAGCAACAGCCATCCACCAGCTCTTATCCCAGAATTTCAGTCTGAGTAAAGGCACTCAGTGAATGATAATTTCAGGATTACCAAAACAAGGACAGAAGAAGATGGTGTTATGTTTCCCTGTGACCAAGTAAAGTGTCATTACCTTATACATACAAAGGTTCTTGGTGGCCAAATCCTCTTCTAGGAAAGCACTTAGAGAAATAAACCCCATCCTGTGGCCAGTCTGACACATATAGAGACACTCTGCAAGATTTTTAAAAAGTGACAGCTTGATGCAAAAGCTCAAACTCCAAAAAGAAAAGTAGAAATCCAGGTATATGCAGCAAACTGTGCACTTGAAACCAAGAAGATGCCAGAAAGTGAATGCTTTACATATTCAGGCTGTTTCCTCTCCTCCTACTACTATAATGTACCTTTTTAACAAACAGTTATGGGCCAAAAAATGCATTTTTCTTTAGATCATTGCATGTACACAGGTTTAATTTACAGACCAAAACAATCAACAATATGGAAGCAGTATTTACCAACAAATGCAGGTTTTATTCATATATGCAGAATACTGCTATGCATAAAACATGACGTGAAACACAGCTTTATGTATTTTTACTGGGTAAACTTAAACTTTGATTTACATGCATTTCACTAAAACTTTATTGCTTCCTCGTCAGATAGGACAGAATCCTTTCTGTATCTTAGATGGTAAATATAGTTAATGTGCTGAGCCTGCAATGGATCAGCAGTGAAGCTGTTTAATAGTGACATAAATTATTTCAGTGACTTCTCCTGCAAGTGAGAGATGACTCCATGTGCTATAAACTAATACCAAAGGAATGATGCTCTTTCATGCTAGCAAAGTGCCTTGGCTATATTGTTTTTGTATCCTGTTGGGGATGCTACAAATGCAGCATGTATTACAACTATATGCACCTAGGCCATTTTTCTTTGCTGTTTTTAATGCTCTCCTGCACCGAAAATTGAGCTTCCATGTCTGAATGAAGGCAAAGCCAATTACTTTCTTGAAAACTTCTCTTCCAAGTCTGCAAATCCCAACAGATTTTTAAAAACCTTTCAATTAGCTTAAAAATATATTCTAAAATAACGATGCCTGCAGAAACTAAGAAGCATGAATGGAGTTGGATGGCTTTGGAGAGCCACATGCACATCCCACCCTTCTCCACACCGCAGGGGCTGCTCAGCAATGCTCCAACTCCATTAGCCTCTCCCTGTCTCCAGAGACAGTGGGATCCTTCCCAGAGCATTCTGTTCAACCTGCAGCTCAAGTGCACTTCTGCTAGGAAAACATTTTCTATTTGTCCTCTAATTGGTCACTTATAAAAATCTTTCATGTGCATTGTGGTTTCTCAGCAGAAATGACAGGAGTTCCGGGAGCAGAGCAGGTGTTCCTTACAGCGCCACGGAAAATGTGCCACCGAACAGCTGATGCAGAAGGGAGCAGCTTTCACCTATTCAGTGCAGCTCTGCTGTCTGTTCACTTTTGTTCTTGCCTCCACGGGAATTCTCCTTCTCCTTTTGTACATTTTCTTACAAACCTAATTGTAGTTTCGCCCTTTCTGGGCCTCCCACCAAGGCAGCCTAGCAGACACACAGAATGTCCCCTTGCTGTTAGGTTTTATCCCTGTACCAAAGGGATCTCATGCAGAACATCAGGTCCTCCTTTCCTACTTTTCCTCCCTTCCCCAAGCAGTCTTCCAATTGTGTTTCTCCCTCCTCTCCATCTCTTTGCATGAACTTGAACGAGTTCCTTCTTTTACACTCTTTTATTTCTCTGCCAACCAGCACTAACCTCTTTTTCCCTATACCTGCAAATGCCTCCCAATGCCTCAAATTTAATCTATAACTGCTTCTTCAATTTCCTTCTCAATCACCAGCTTTTTCATCCAGCTCCATCAATCTCAGCCCCCCAGATCCAGGGCAGAAGCTCCACAGCCGTTTTCCCCTAGAGCCCCCTTCCCACCCCGTGCCTGTAAGCCACACTCTCTCATAGGCTCTTGGGTCCTCACATTTTCTCCTCTGTCTCCTGTTAAATGTATTAATTCTCACCTCTGCCTCTGCCTCTGCCATGTCTGAGTGAAGCCACAGTGTGACCACCTCCTGTCTGTTTTACACCCAGAGCTCTCAGCACTTTTCCACTCTTTTTGAGTGGAAAACAACAAATTTTTTGACAAACTTTTTGATCATAAAAAGATTTTTTAAAATATTTCTTAAGTGCAAGAGAAAAAGCCTTCTTAAACATGTTTACTTGATTTCAGCTCTGTAAAAGAGGAACAAACTGAGCATTTTCACTCTGAGAGGAGGGAAGTGGCAGGCAAAGCCCCTCTCCTGCCCTGGAAGCAGCAGGTACAGCACAGTCCCACTCTCCCAGCATTATTCAGCACCTCTACAGGAAACTTAGCCCTTCCCAGGTCTTCATTCACTTTCCTCACTCCAGCAAGACAATGAAAATATATTTCAGCTTTGTTTTCTAGATTTGGCCAGAAAATACAGAAGGTCTGCATCACTCCTCCACCAGCCCTGTGGAACATTTTTCTGAGGGAGGAAGGGGAGTGGGGGAGTCCCTTATGGCTGACTTCTTGAATATAGAGCCCATAAAAGCACCAGTGTAATAGTTATTCCCCCACTGTTCATCCTGCTTTCCAATTACACAACATACAAATGGGCAGGCACTGAACAAAACACACAAGACTGGCAGTATAACAACTGAAATATAATCATAAAGAACCCAAATTACATAAAATTTAAACCTGGTGATGAATGTATTACACTTTGGAGTATTTCTTCCAAAGTTTTCCCAGGAAAGTCTTCACTTATGTCTTAAAGTCTAAACTGGCTCTCTCAGGAGGAGATTCTGTAAGTTATCAGTCTTTTCTGTAGTGGCTAAAGACTACTTTAAGACACAACAGAGAGTACTTAATCCGAGAGCTCTCGACCACTTTAAACATTATTTTATTGAAACCTATGATGAAAACTCAAGTCATCTACATGGAAACATCCAGGCAGGTCTCAGGACAACCCTCAATATTGTGGCAGAAGCAGGAGCAGCTCTTAAGGGAATGTTCCAAATGCACCACAATATAAACCTCATCAGGAGGTTCTTGCTTTCCCTGTAGTTCTGGGGGATCTCTGGCATGCTGATTTCCATTACTGACTGCAAGTTTCAAGTTTTCCAGCTTCTTCAATGCAAAATTAAGATGTTCTTCGTCATGTGCTTCAAGTCTTCCCTAGATTTTAAACCAACCCGTGGAGCAAATCCTGCTTTTCAAAACTGAAAACTGCATCTGTGTTTCTTGTCCCACTGCCTCAGTCACCTCCAGAAGAGCCTGCAGAGGCCCCAGTTTCAAGTAACCCGTGCCTTACTGCCACTTTGGAGTACAATAACCCTAGGACTGTGCTTGCAATTATCAATTATTAGTTCCTGTCCTCCTTTCTATAACCCATGGATTGTCCCATTCCCATAGGAAACCCAGCACATGCCCCAGAAAACACACCAGTACAGAGAACTTTCATTGCAAAGATTATTGCTGTGGTTTCCTTTTCACTTGAATCACTCAAAGGTTTACAGATGAATCAGTGGAATTGCATCTGACTGAAATTCCTATAGCTGACTGCAATTGTCCATGTGTTTCCAGCATTTGTAGGAAGAGAACACTCAGTCTAGGTGGCTGATGTGCTTTGTACCCCCAGGCTGAAACAACAGCTCAAGGAAATTTTCTTTCCTCCACTCTCTCCTCTCTTATTACACACAGGTTTCCTGTCCTATCACTTCCATAAAAAAGCACTGTCAAGGTGGAGGAGGCAGCTGAAAACCTCACTTTAGATGCTAACAATATTTTTGCAATTATTTCATAATATATTTTTCTGATGTTTATTTTTCCTGGAATGGTCTAGAAATGCAGTTATTTTTCAGTGATTTATTACTGTCATTATTACATATGATAACATCAGAGAATAGACTGACATATTTCAAAATTCACAGAAACTGGCAATAAACATCTCTGGGATTCCAGGCTGGGTTTTGCCTTTCATCCTGGAAGCCTTTGCTTAGCTGTATGAGTAGAAGCAGAGCTGGATGTCCATTTGTCCATGATTACAGTACTCCATTGACCCAGAACAACTGTTAAAAGCATAAGAATTCATTCAGATGTTCCTTTCACAATTTCTGTAAAGATAAGACTAAGTTTGGGAGGAAAAATAAATCCAAGGAATTTCTTAGCAATGAAATATTGTCAAAAAAAAAAAAAAAAAAAAAGCCAATGCATGTAAGGGAGGCTTAAGATGACAGTTCAAATTACTGACAAATTCCAAATGATTACTTGGGTTTAGACTCACAAAAATTTTGGTTTTCAACTCTTGCACCTGATTATTCTTTCTTCTCTTTTTGCTTGAGTACGCATTCAGAGAATTCACATTTGTAAAAGCAGAGGAGAAGGACTGGAATAGACACATGAGCTTTTCTTTCACGTAGAAACAAGCTGTAAGTACAGGTAAAACTGAGAGATCAGCTAGTCAGAGGTCTGAAGTTCATCTTGTCTCTTGTTTCCCCTGTGACTTTTTGGTTCTTGATTATCAAGAAAATCAATAAGCTTATGTCTAGTGATGTCTGGTGCTTGTCTATCAGCTCTCTGTGCATGAAAAGTGATCGATTTCCATGATACCACAGAAAAAAAATAGACTGCCATCATCTTCCAGCCCAGGCTCTGTATTTGAACTCAACTGAGGTAATCAGTCTGCAATCCAATGCTTCCTGTGTCTTTCAGACTTTAAAACCACTTTCAGTAATGTAACGAGTGTTACCCCAGATTGGAAGAACACCAACTTTCCCATTTTTTCAGCTCCCAGTTGGTTTATCCATTTTGAAGCCTTTTCACCAATTTTTGACTGAGCTCCATTTTAAGTGGGAATTTGTTGCTTCCTCCAGTGCCCTGACTTACGATGTCTTCAGACCATGACCAGACACAAGAGAGGGACCTGCCAGCTCTTCAACCTTGGCTTGCCCTGTTTCACTCCAGAGCTGCACCTTTCTTACCTGTTTGCAGTGGTTACAGGAAAGAATTTATAAAAAGACAACTATCTTTTATTACAACCAGGAATACAACCATATTATTTCAGTATCCACATTAGAGCTACCATTAATTTTGGAGAAGTGAGTTAACCTGCAACACAGTTTCCATAATCTTCCCAGTATCAAGTGTTAGTAAGAAAAAGCTACAGTTCAACATATCTCATGAAAATACTTGTATTAGTCTTTACATTTCAGCAATTTGGTAATTGTTTGCTCCTCATAAAAAAAAAAGAAATTAAAACATGTTATGAGCTCTCCATGTATGAGTCCTGTACTGTATCACAGGACAGAATACTCTGATTCAAACAACAAAAACCACACCTTTCTATTTAATTAGTCTAAAACTATCTCACAAATTAATCTGAACTAATGAGGAGAAAAAGAGAGCAAAATACTGTTTTCTTGGACAAAAGCAGGCTGAGGTTTTGGGCTACTATGTTTTCAGTTTAATAATTTTTCCCTTTTATCCACATTTGCACCATACTTTCAAAGAAAGAACTTTACCTACAGCCAGCTCAGAGTTGTCTTCTTGCAGTTGTATCATCCATCCATTCAGAAACCATCTACCCCAGTAACACTTCATCAGCAAATCTCTCTGTTCAGCATGTTCAGCTTCAAAGTGGCATCACTGATTTTTTCAATAATAATATTTTTCCTTGTAATTTCTCTACTCTTAGGTTTGATTATTCATTTTTTGTATTGCTTTAAAAAAAATCCAGAAGATCACAAATACACACACACCCACACACACACACCTAGAAATAGGGGTCTCATTCTCTTCTGCATTGCAGTCCTGTCAGTCTTTCATATCTGTGCAAAGTAAGTGCAGCATAAACAAAGTGCCAGGTCTGATTTGACATCAGCTGTGCAATGCATAAATAAGGTGCAAAGCAGGGAATGACTGACCACAGAAACTTTATAGCAGGTTGCTGGGAAGGTACAGAAGTATGGAAATTCTGGGTGCCAATAACATCATGTAAATAAGTTCTGTAGGAATACAAGGCTGTATTTCCTACAGGTACATAGTATTTCTAGAATATGTGTCACAGCTTCCTTAATACATTATCTCTCTGAACATATGAAATTGATGGGCTTTGCGCTGTCTGTATCTAGAAGATGTATTGGATGGAAGATATTACAAAGTCTGATATAAAAAATAAAAGTATTGAAAAAAAAGCCATTTTCTTAAAATCCAATCACAACTGATTTCTAGCAGAAATAGTAAAGGAATATCTCAACGTATTTGCTCTTGAAAATATTCTTACTAGAGAGATTGGCTGTGTTAACCTTAAGTTAACATCCAGGCACACCTTAGGGCAATCCCTGTGCCAGTGGTGACAGTAACACTCTAATTCTGTCTGAATCTGCATTCCATCTACTCACATACTCTGTGCCTAAGGAAATATTTTATTGTATTGTTCTTATTTTACTGTCCTATACATTTTTTCTGGAATAAAAGACAAACATCCTAAGGAAGCAACATGCTCCAGCAGGACCAGCACAGCAGCAAGGAGATGAAGATTCAGGTTTTAAGTCTGAGCCTGACTTGCTGTACAGTCTGGTTACTTATCTCCTGTTTATCAACCTAACACTATCTAAATCAGTAGAATTCTCTCTGATTTTAACAATTGTTCAGTATTCCTGTAAAATACCAGATAGGGTCAGTTGGACTTTTCCTGTTCCTTAACAGATATGCATTGATAAAAACCTCCTCACCTGCAGAAATCTGCGCCACCCACAGAATCACTAAAAAAGTTAAAATCCATACAAACTGATGGTTAATATTAAAAGAAAAAGAATATTAAAACTCAAAGACTTTGGGTTCCCCTCCCTAGCACTGAAGAGCTCTGACAATCTCACTGGGTGGCCATGGGTGACAGCCACTGCCTGAATGGGCACTGCCTCTTCCCTTTGCCTGGTATTTCGGTATTTCAGTATTTAAGTACAGCTGGGGTTGCGTGCTGAGGGTCAGATAATGCTGCTCAAAGGATTTTGGAGAGAAGCAGGAGAAAGGTCCTCAGCAGCTTTAGCTGTGTAACTCAGGATTATAACATGTGTCTGACTCCCTGGAGAGACACCAGTGGGATTTAACCTCCCTGAAACAATAACAGAATTACAGCTCAGGGATTGCATCCCTTCACATACAGGGAAGGTAACAGGGTGAAGAAAGTAGTGCCAATGAAAATATCAGTATTAAAGGGTACATAAAACTTTCCTGAATGTAACTTTCATTAGAATATGAGTGTTGAAAAAAGTTAACAGAGCTCAGAGAAATAAAATGTTAAGTGAGTGGGAATTTTTTTGGGTCCAGAAAGGACATTTTTGCTCTTAAAAAAAGAATTCTTGAATAGTTTAAAATATTGAACATTGTTTTCAGTAAGAAACACTGTAGGATCTACTAAGGAAACATATTTTGTTAGGTTCAGCTGTGTAATGGACTTGCTCTGAAATTAGCATACTAAATTCTACCTAGACTTGTATCTTAATAGAGTTCACTGAGAAAATGTGTGAATAAGAAATTTCCATCCATCATCTCTCTGACATGGATGCTAAAGTCACTTTTAATCTCTGCATAATAAAAGGGATTAAGTTTTTCCTACCTATGGCTTTATCATGCCAGTTTACTAGAGTCCAATAGACAAATTCTCCTGACTGACAAGCTACTTTTTTCCACTGCTTTGGCTGGAGTAGGAGGTTTATCCCCTTGTGCAAGCACCTTTCACTCCCCCATAAATCACACAAACACTCTGCTGCAGAGGTTCTCTCTGCTGGGTTTTGTGGGCTACCAACAGCAGCAAAGCTTTTGATTTCTGGGAAATAGTAAAAGGGTAAATGATACTGAAAAAGAGAAGCAGGTTAACCACACAGTTAGAGAGAAGTGAAAAGCACAAGTAAAAGGAGGGAGGAGAGTGATTTTAGAGAGAACTGAATAAAGGTTCTTTCTCCCTGAACCTTGTTGAACTCCTGGTTTAACTGTAGGCTTTATTTAATATCTGCATTTCCTCACAGTTCCTCATGTGTATAAAATGGGAAAGATCTCCTTATTTTGTTTTACATTACTGTGACCATGAGAGGAAATCACATGTAATAACTACCAAAACACATTGTGAGCAGCAAGTGCTAAAATCTTTCTTTGAAGGTTTGGTTTGGAGCCTCTCAGTGCTATGAATTATTTTTGTCTTCTGTCCTTCTGCTTGACTGTTTCCCCATTAAATCTCTACAATGAAAATACCATTAGGTAACATCACAAATTTGCACCAGAACTGAAGGGAGGGAAGAGCACCCACTGCAGAAGGCCAGGAAAAAACTACATGGGACAGGTCTAGATCAAGACCAAACTAAGGAAATGCAGCATCACAATTAGTACCACCCCCTTCAGTGTATCAGCCTTCATCCCTGCTCCCAAAGCTGCTGATCCCAAGGTGCAGCAGCAGCTCAGTCCCTGCTGAGCACGTACCTTGTGTGCACCAATGCTCAAAGCTCAAAGCCACTGGGCAAAAACACACGCTGATATTATGCCCCAAAACAAAGATGCCTACAGCTGGTGATTGCTAAAGAATACAGGTAAAACCTGACCATTAAACCAGTTTAATAACATCAGGCAGAGGCACTGGGAAGAAATGAGGCCAGAGCCAGTACAGCTGCTTCATTTTGGTGAAGCTAAGGCTCTGACACCAACCACCACAACAGATAACAGCACATCAGCTTCCAAAAATGTTACATTACAACTGCAAGGAAGAGGTGGGGGGGTTTGCCTTTTTCTTAAAAGATCAAATTGAGTCTGAATCACATACAATCAGATTTCCAGAATCTCCTGAATAATTAGCAAAACAAATCCCTCCCAACAGGCTATGTGCTTTTGCCCATGTAAAATATTCCATATAAACTCTCAGGTAAACCTAAGTTGAAAGTGTGGAGTATCTACAAAATACTTTTTTCTCCACAAGAACAGCATTTTATTAATAGACTGTGGGGTGGGGGGGGGAAAAAAGCAACAACCAAAGTTAAAACAGTGAATCTAAATTAATGTTAGGTCACTGAAGACAGACAAATTATTTGAACATATTTCCATGTTTCTTCATTGGGAAAAGTAATTTAAGCCATGTGCATAACACTGACATTTCAGTACTTTAAATCTGTTCTCCACAAGTCCAGTCTTGCTGTTTGATGTCTGTAATAAGAAAAGATTCAATATCAACATATAATTTACTTTTTCTTTCTTTTTTCACCTGTGATTTACTGCTCAAATTCCCAAACAAACATAAAATCTGAAAGCAAGGAGAAAGAGATACATGTGGTACATACTGCTCTCATCTGTGCAACCACCTACAACACCGTCAAGACAGAGCTGGTATTTTGAAGATGAATAAAGTCTCACTTTATTCACTTTATTGAACAGACATCAGCCTCAAAGCTCAGACCCTGAAAGATTCTCCTTAACCACAGGAGTGCTGGACACTGCTCTCCTGCTGTACATATGGTCAGAAGAAAGAGATTTTGTAAAGGTTCTTCATTCCTACCTCTCTTCTCTTTTTATTTTTTTTTTTTTAATAGAAAAGGTGATAATTCTTACTTAGCTCAGTAAAACATTCTGAGATCAATAGATGAAAAGGTTGATCCCTGCATTTTGAAATATTACTGAGTACTTTGCAGCAGATAGCAGTGTGCCTGAAAGCATGCCAAATGCCCCGTTTCTTATCCCACAATTTAGAATGAGCCCAGTGAATGCTGCAGGATCATGATTAAACTTTTAAATGTCACATCTACTAAACAGCAATATCAGTCAGATATTGAGACAGTGTTATATGAACTTAGCTCACATCAGTGAATGAATTATACAACTCTTTGCCCATAATTTGTTTCAATAGGATATGTACACCTCACAGCTACAGTCAATCACCGTGTTCCTCACTTAATGAGTGTGAAAAATAAACAGTCTTTATTCAGTTCCACTTGAGGAAAAAAGAAGACATATTTTATACACTGAACAGCACAAGGTGTTATCTCTATACTCATCAGCTCCTTGGAATGTCAGGTGTATACAGATCAATAACAATGATGGCAGACTGAGGCTCAGCCTGTTTGCCCATTCCTGGAGGACCCAGTTTGTGAAGATCTGCCACCCGTGGGAAGGACACACACTGCAGGAGTTCATGGAGGGCTTCTCCCATGGGAGAGACCCCCCCCCACTGGAGCAGGGAAAAGTGTGAGGAATCCCCCCCTGAGGAAGGAGTGGCAGAGACAAGGTGTGATGAACTGGCCACAGCCCCATTCCCCATCCCCCTGCATGGCTGGTGGGAGAAAAAGGTGGAGAAAGACATGAGTGAAAGGGAGCCATGAAGGAGGGAGGGGTGAGGAGATGTTTATAAGATTTGGTTTCATTTCTCCTTATCCAGCTATGATTTGATTGGTGATAAACTAATTTCCCCGTGCCTGCTCTCCCTGTGACAGTAAGTGAATGATGTCTCCCCATGAACCTTTCATTGAGCTCCCTCCCCCTGCCCAGCTGAGCAGGGCAGTGACAGAGTGGCTTTGGTGGGCACCTGGTGCACAGCCAGCCTCAGCTCAGCCACAGCACCACGGGAGCTGTGTCCTACAGACTCCACACAAGGTCAAGAAATGATGAACTGCTAATTATGAGACTGAAACAGGTGATCCAAGACTATTTTGTCATATCCTAATTCTGTATTAAGATGTTTGGGGCTTTTTTTTTTTTTTACTTCATTATAAATTTGTTTATCTAAGTTAATGCCTTTCTCAATATGTAGTACATGTGTTCGGATTTGGACAGACAAAATCATAGGATATAGTTCATGACCTCCATCTGTAGTACCACAGCATCTGTAAATATCAAAAATCAATCAAAAGAGAGGTTGGCTGGTGTGATGTGCTCAGTCACAGATCAGAGCCTTTGTCTGATCCCGGAAACAACCATAAAAATCTGTCTTAGAGCAAGGGAAAACAACACTGTTCCTACCATTATGTATGGCACAGTCAATTCTCACTTCCACTGCAGAGAAGGATATGTTTCTACAACTACACTCACTGATAGTCAAGAATAGTTGAGGCCAAATAATCAGAAAGAATTCAGCTCCAAATTGCCCTAAATGGATTGAGCTGTGTTGCAGCCCAGCTCTGCCTTTTCCTAGCCCCACTGCTCATCCTCAGGCAGAGCTGGCCAGCAAAAAGCTTTTTACCAGGACAAGTCATCTTTGCTTACACCACTCCAGCCTCCCTCCACATTGCCTACTTTTCTGCCTCACCAATGACAAATGAAGGAACATCCCACAGATAAATCACATATAACAAAGGCTGGTTCTCCTTACTGAAGGGCTGTACTCTAAACACCTGCTGACACTTTAAAGAAATGAAATTCCCTTTCAAACAGGAAAAGAAAAAAAAAAAAAGTACCTCAATGCTTTAAGCAACTTTTCCAAAGACCTAAATGTTGAATCAGAAAGTGATGAAACACACCAGGAAAGCCCTAGCCAGTTGAAACAGTACATGCCCCCTTCTGAACAGCCTTCAAGGAGCAAAAATAAAATGTGTTAGCTTTGTCTGAAAACACAGCAAGTTGTTTTCCTTCTTTTAAGTCCATTTGATGACAGTAGCAAACCTCTACAGGAGGCTTCTGAGATCTTCCTTGGGCAAAAATCCAGAAGTCAGTGTATTCAGAGCTACTGCATAACAGAACAGGAACAGCAAAGATCTCTCTCTTGACATCTTCCAGAAGTCAAATTCAGATTTTGATTTGAGGCAGGTGCATTTACATGCCAGGAAAAGTTTCTATTTCTACACATAAGGTTAGCAGCAAGGAAAGCCTTAGAAATTCAGACAAAAAACCCGCCTGACCTTGAGGTGTAGAGGTCATTCAAACTGTGCTGGACTGCAAAGCTTTCATCTTATGATAGGGAGGGCTACAAATGAAGACTGTGCCAAAATCTGCTCTCAGCCCCTACAAGATATAAGCAATTCCTTCTACATTTCAGTGCAAAAACATTTGGAGGAGTGACCTTCAGCCTTCCTCGGCAGGCACACATCACACCCCCTACATGAAGGTGCCTCTGAGGAGCACCATTAGCACTGCAGGGAGCAGAGATCCCAGAGCTCCCCCGGGTTTCACCATCTTCCCTTCCCTCCTGCTGCTCTCTAATTGTGCTTTTCAAGGAAGGACACCAGCAGCCAGGATGTCTCTCATTAAAGGCATAAATGCCTTCCAACTGCTGCTAGCTCTGTGTGTCCCTCCTTTTTTAAAGCATCTCATGAAGGGTTAAAATGCACAGACCTAACTAATAATTGGAGCTATATGACTGAATTTCTGGGCTTGTTCCTAAACAGTAATTTTTTGTCTGACTGACAAGGTCCTTCTCTCTCTGAGTAACAGGGTCACAGGAGCCATCAGTCAATTACCCTTTCCCAGTCCAATGACTGACTTTTCACCTCTCTGACTAGAAGGACTTAGCAGTGTTATTCACACTTCCCCAGTGCAAAGCTCTTCATGATCTTTCTGGATAAGAGATATTCTTCAGATAAAAGTAGGGATCCTTGTGATGCGCTGCTCGCTTTTCCACACACTTGCACTGCTCCACCCTGTATAGCACAAGTGGAGTTACAAAGTCACCAAATGCCTGTTTATTCCTATTTCAGGAATTTCCTATTCTCAGGAATAATTTCAGGAATTTCCTATTCTCAGCTGCTTTTATTTCCCTCTTCTGCAGTGGTGTCAGCGACTTCAATGAAGGGAAGTAGGGGAAAAAAATCCACATAGCAGCATATGCATTCCTGGCTCCATTTTCCTTACTGGAACTACATTAGGGATGAATTTAGGCATAAACTCTCTTCGTTAGCCCTACAGTAAGTAGAGATGCTAAGCAACACTTGTCTAGAAATACTCAATATACAAGCCACAGGTTATCAAAGATTATGTTACATCTGTAAAGAGTGGATCTAGAAATGAAATAGTTGCATGAAGCCAGAGCCCTTAACCAAAAGGAGGTATAGGCAAGAGCTGAGTTACAAGTCATGAGTAATGAATTATAGTCCTTATTCTAATGCTGTTCACTTTAGTAACTTAGGCACTTACAGCACTTAGGAAAGTAAGCTTACTGCAACTTTTCCAAACCTACATCTTTAAAGCTTAATCACCAGGTCAGCTAATAAAATCCTCACTCCCAGTAAGGTTTCTTGGATAGTGGAAGACAATGGAGAGAAGGGAGATAATTACTTAATTGCAGACTATATTTAATGGTGGCAAGTTTTGGATTTTGCAGATTCAAATTGCTTGCAAAGCTTGACATTTCTCCTAAGTGTCATGAAAGGAAAATGTCTGTGACTTGTTCATTTGAGAAGGTAACTCTTGTTTTGCATAATCATCTTCCTCTTTGTTGCTTCCACATTGTTCTGGCATCAGTGACCCGAGAAGTAGCCAATATTTTAAACTGCTCTGTGCATATGGTTTCAATGATGTGGAATGGCTATTTCATTTACATAAAGGTCAAAAGCAGAGGTGAGCAAAGTGCTGCAAACACAGAGCTGGCTGGGCTCTCTGTTTCTATTTTCTTTGAAAGGCAAGACTCTCTCCAGGTAGATGCAATATTGAGCACTTAATTGCCCTATGTGGAATCAACCATTTCTTCAGCAATAATAGACTCAGATTAAACACAGTTGCAAGTCTATTCTACCATCATAAGAATTACTCCAGCACTGCTTTTGGCTCTGTTCACAGTGTAACTGGAGAGGTCAGTTGATGTCTCAGGCTTACAAACCAGCTGTTGTGCTCAAACTCTGAATTCAGGTCGTCTGTAAAAGGACTGGGAGGCCATGTGGCTAACATTAACTCTCATGCTGAAGGGACCAGAGGCTGTAGAGAAAGTGAGCAGGTTGTAGAAGTTTGCACTGAAGATTTTTAACATTCTTGAGGCTGCTCTGGAACCAACCCCATGAGCTGTGTGACTGCCAGGAGCTGCCAAGAGAAGGGTTTTGCCACTTCTTGAGAATACAGCACCTTTCTCATCGAGGCAGTAACTACAGACTGGTAGCATTTACTGCCTTGAAGGCAATGAGTCTTCACTGCAAGCAATTTCCTAAGCATGTGTCACTGACCTCATTCTCAAAGCTTTTATTTTTACAGATCATCATAACCTAGTTCCTTTTCTTCTCTTCATAAAGGAGCATGTGTGTATATAAAGATGCCACTTAGGTCACTCCCAAATTGTGCTAGGCACGCTGCCAACAGCATGTGACACTGCCTCATGACCCAGAGACACAGAGACACAGAGGGAGGTGGGGGCAGGACCTGCCCAAGCCTGCAAGTGCCAGGTGTAGGATGTGAGGAGCTCTCCAGCACTGACACAGAAGTACCTGTGCCGAGGTGGACTCTAGCAGGTGAGCAGGGCTGTCAAACTCAGCAAGCAATCAAACCTCATGGTGTGGAAGGGTCATGTAGCCCATGGCCAGACCAATGAATGCCTGATTTGTCACATTACTATTAAATATATTACATTTCCACCCTTTGGTATCAGTTTTCTCCCCAGCACCTTCACAAGTGCAGAATGAAAGAGGACAGAGAGTTCCTTGCTGTAGCTAAGTAGGAGAGAGACTGTCCCTAAAAGAAGCCACAAATCTGCTTCTAATTCCTGCCCAATGTTAGCCAGCCTGCAGATAATCACATCAGCGAGGTGTGACTCCCTCCACATCAGTAGGAAACTCATCCTTAAGCAGGAGAAGTAGATTAGCAGGGAACTTTGCTACTCCTCTTCTTGTAAGCCCTGAGAGTTTATGCACAAAGCAGCTGACCTATTCCTCATCACAGACACGCAAATGCCAAACATCAAAGAACCCTTCTAACTGAATTCTCAGCATAATTAATTTTCACCAGAAACTGGTTTAACCTTTTAATCCACCTGAGCTAATAGATAGTAAATGGCCTTCATTATTGCAACATCTGAACAGCTCCCAGTTTTTTCAGATTAAGGCCTGTCACCACATCTTGTGAGGTAAGGAAGTACCAACCACCCTCCTGCACTGGGGTAAAGCACCAGGCAAATGCCAACTAAATAAACTTTTCAATTTTATGTATGAAACCATGCCTGATAAGGCCACCGTTTCTCCTCTCAAAACAGTTTCTTCCTCAGAAATAAGTTTTGGAAGTTTGATCTGTCATTTCACATTGCATACTTTTCCACCACCCACACAGGAAAGATGCTCACTCTGGCTCCAGGGAGCTGAGAAAAGCCAGAAAGGGCCATTTGCCCCTCCGAGAGATCTCCCAGTTCCTACAGTGTCAATAGCAGTCTGGCAGCATCCTCACAGCTCAAAGTGGGCTTGAACCAAAGGTCGAAAAAAACTGAATTCCCCATGGCACGATGAGTCAGCGTGCAGAATTCGAAACAGAATTCAAATTCAAGTTTGCAAGTTTGATAGCTGATATAATGAAGCAAACCAGTGCTTCTGACCTGAATTTCCTGAGAGGCACAATCCAACCCTCCCTGCTGAGCTGGGCAGCTCAGGTACAGCACAGATGTTGCAGGGAGTCATCGATTCCCTTTGTCAGAAGCAGGCAAAAAGTGCTTCAGTATCACAAGGCAGCACTCAGCAGTAATCTGTTCTCTACATCTTTTACTTTCAACAACAGAAAAATTCACTGGAGTAATTCAAAGTTGGAAGAAGTTGTAAAGGGTCAAATGAAAATGTATCACACCTCTAATTTCTTTAGTGAATCACAATGCATAAGGGGATTTCTGTTGTCTTCCAAGTCTGACAGCAAAGATTGGATTTATGCAAATTGTAAGGTTAAAATAATTAGAGATAGGTCAAAGGTATAAATCAAACAACCAGAGCTGACATGTCTAAAATTCTGCATGCTAAACAATCAAGGTGTTTAAAGCCAAAACATTTATTAGTGCTTATTTACATAGAAAAAAAATATTAAGGATGGATTTGCTAAACTATCTGGTTGTTAAGCATGTACAAACATTTTTTGTCTGTATATTTTACAGGTCTCACAAGGGAAGAAAAAGTCTTGCTCTCATCTGTATTTCTGCGGCAGAATTAACATTTATGGAGTAGCAGGAGAATATTTCAATCCCCTTGCCTACGTCTAATTTAAAAACTAGCAGAAAACCACCCAAGAAATGGATTATCACAGATCTGTGAAACAGGTGGCTCAGCCATAGCCCAGCAATGCAGGCAAAAAGTGCAGGAAAGGATGGGGAAAACAAAGTCCCAATTTAAACAAATGAATAAAAAATTACAGCTCTATTTTTTCAACAATTACTAGTGGTGTTCCCTTTCTGTGGAAAGGTTACTGTTGCCTGAAATAAATAAGGAAAAATGCAAACAAACAACAAAAAAAATCTCCCACAAAATTTTGTCATGAAAACTAAAATACTTTTGTCTGAAATGTCCCATTCAGCAGACTGCCCCACCCAGGAGCTCTTCAGAACGTCTGGATCAGTCCTGCATCAACCCAGGGATCTCAAAACATATTTTTTCAGGTTTGGACTTGGATAATTCATGAAAGAAAAAAGCTATTTTGTGGGTAGATGTAGTGAAAAATCATTTGCTGTGGAGTGAACTTATTAATAAGTGAACTTATTAATTTACCTATGATACCTTATTTATGTCTGGGTCCCTTGTTTTTTCCATTATTGTTTTGGCAATGTCCTATGAGCAGATGGACATAGAGTGGAAATAAGAAGAAACACACATTCCAGCTCTGCATTTGTTATCTGAAATTATGCATATCATGGCCAATATGAGATAATTAATATCCCTTTGGTTAGCTTATCAGCAGAGTAGTGTAAAGTAGAGGTTCACATAACATTTAATATTCCATGGAAGAAAACAGACCCTTGCATGTTTCATGGTGAAATAAATTACTAAATACAACTTACATTGACTTTTGATAGGTAACACAATAAATAAATAAAGAGATAAATGCATCTTTTAGAAGAGAAGTTCTTGTCCCTGCACTTATCAAGTGAAGAGGAGAGGAAAAATAGAGCCTGAGTTTATTTTAATGTTTTTTTTTCCCATATTATGCTTGAAATTTCAGTAACCAATAACTTGCCTAGCAAAGAAATAGTGCCTTTTCCTAAACATTGAATGAATGAAGTTTGCTCTCTTCCTTCTCACAGTATGGCAGAGCAGTTTTGTTCATACCTGATTCACTTTGTTTCCTCAGTTCCGTTTCTTTTTTTTTCCCCATTCATCTCTGTCCTCTCCTTCTACTTAAAAACTCATTTATTGTGCTCTATAGTTCATTAAAATGTTCCTTGCTTCAAAACCACTTTAAAATACATTTCTACATATTTACAACTCCTTGAAGTCATTTTAAGTCACTTTTTGTCTTTCAGTTTTGAAGTGACCTCAGGTGACTTTCCCTATGATTGAAGTCCATTTAACACAATATGCACACGTAGCAATTTAGGGAAATTACAGAAAAATTCTGGCAATGACTCCGTATCAGTGAGGGAATGCCTGTGCTAGAGCAGTGTGGAAGCAATCTGTGGGTATTACAGATATCCTTTTCTTTCATTTCCCTGACATTGGAAGAATTTGTTTGGAATTGAGCTGGGCAAATGGTTCACAATTATTTAATTGTTTAATGCAATCTCTTTTTGTTTGAATTCTTTGTGAACAGTTTGCAATCATCTCATTAATTATTTGAAATAATTTGATAAATAATTTCATGATCCACCCACGTGCACAAGCCAAGCTTTGTAAATACAAGCTTACAATATTCTGCTTGGAATAAACAATGCTAAGCACATTTCTGTCTTTTGGGGGCATTATTTTATAATTATATTCATTATTCTAAGGCAGTGAAGGTCCACTTAAAATAAAAAAGAAAAGTGTACAAATTATTTCAGTTCAATTTTTTGTAATTTATATTCAATATAAAAACTAAGTATTTAATTTGGATATGAAAAGTTTATATAAGTAAATTGAATTGCCCCCTGAAAAATTCCATGTATAGTTGACGAGATAGATGTACAGTGAAAAAAAGGCATTTGAGGAGAAATATCTTATAAGATACTTCAGGGATGCCATTCTTAAAATATTAACAGTATTTTATTTACTACAGCACCACCCTTAGCAGCACTGTAATAAAAGCTCTGTCTGTGTTTCCATTCTTTATCCCGACTTCAAAAATTTTATGTACAGCACTCCTAACACTGCAGTGTTGTTTAAAATTTAGCTTGGAAATGAAACCTAAGAGAGAGGAAAGTTGTTCATTTTTGTTTGTTTGTTTGTTTTACTCTTTAGGTACTAAAGGACAGCTATTCAGAAGGAATTTACACCTGTGTAGGGACAGTTTGCACCTCCCTCCCAGAGGGCATTTTTGTGTTCTTCAATGAACTGTTGCTCACTGATCTTGAAAGCCTAAACTTTAGGCGTACCCTCCAAAGGCAGAAGCCAGATCAATCCCTCCAAAATAGTTTTATGGTGTTTTTCTTTGGTTTTTTGTTGTGGTTTTTTTTTTTTTCTTCAAGAGAGCAATTGGAGTCATTGGAGATTTTCAGAACTAGACAGAACAAAATCCTGAGCAGTGCCTGATCTGATGTTGGTTTTGTGTGGGGGAGGACTCTGAACCAGATGACCCTCAAAGGTCCCTTCCAAACCATGTTTTTCTATGTTGCAAGTTCACAAACTCCATGGAAAGAGGTTGTGTTTGGAAAGGTCTGAAGATTTCATTTCTATCTTAAGCTACTTTTTTTTAAAATTTTGATCTTTTCTAATGCAGTTAGCCAGTATCTCTTAAATGAGAGAACTTAGGTACCATTTTTCTTCTGCAAAAGGGCAATTTTAGTGGCAAGGTTTATGGTACTTCTATAATAAACTCCTATTAAAGCCTTCTTTTTTGTTAGTTTGCTTGCTTTTGGTTGTTGTTTTTTTTTTAACCTAAACAGGCTGTAAAACACAACTTTGCACAAGAATAAAAGCTTTGAGTAGTTTGATTGAAAGAATTAATAACTGTTATTTCCTAAATGGAGACATTTTATTTGGAATGCTTGTAAAATACTTTGCTTTTCTACCGCACCTAAAATCCAAGATTCTGAAAGTGTCTGCTGACATTTCTTTCCCTCTTCAAATACTTCTGTAAGAAGGGTGAGAAGTGAGGTTAAGAGAGACTCAAAATACACCAGTGAGAGACTCCATGACATTTCCAGCCTCCTATTCTTCTGCTGCAGCCACTCGAATTATTCCCACACTCCAGTTCAACACACCTGCACTGGTATGATAAACCTTGGGAGCTCCTGAAGTCAATCAAGTTAATGACATGCACTTTAACTAAGCCACCAAGGCTATGAAGGAGCAGTTAGTCTACAGATGCAACAATTCAGGCAGGTTTATAAGGTCCCTAAATGTATATTTACAAGATAAACAGTAATAGACTCATCACACAGCACACAGAGAAAGCAACCAGCCATTCCAGAGACTTAGTGCAACTCCAGCTGACAGCACCAGTTGCAGATGGGCCATTTTTGCCATTATGGGCCATTTTTGCCATTAAGCCAACCTTGATGCCAGGTCTGTGCCAGTAAATCTGATCACTCGGAACGCTGTTCTGCATTACCATTGCACCTGAGCCAAGGGCTGCTTCCCAGGCAGATCAGATCACTTCAGATCACATCACATCACTCTTCATGTCAATCTGCACTATCACTGCTTGCCCAGCTCTGCTCAGGGCAAAGATAAAACCAGGGCAAACTTGTTACTAGATAAGATAAGGTGAAACAGCAGCACAGGAATTCCCACTGTCATTGCTCCAAAAGCCAGTCCTCCTGCAGAGCAGCACTGTTTGTTTAATCTCCTGGCAGTGTCTTAGTGAGATGAGAGCCTGAGCTCCTCAACTTCACTTCCAGCTGCCACTACAGGCTGCACCCTCTGCCAGGCTGTTTCCTAAGGACTCTTCCGTGCCTGTTGATGCATTCTGGTGGGAATTAACTAAGTCAAGAGCCAACATGATAGATGAGAGCATTTTTTTCACTTTGGTTTCAATAAGGAGAGCTACCAGAATATACTTGAGTGAGCCTCAAAGAGTTTTCATACCACAACACAAATTTTAAAACACCCAAACCAACCTGGAATTACAAATGTGGAATTTCATCTTCTATTTTAAGCCTCTCTATTTTCTTTCTTCCTTGACTTATTACTGTGCATTTATCCTCCTAACAGCCTCAGATGTTTCACACATTGAGGATCTCGTACATCCAAACTCCATTTGCAGCTCTCTCTTGCACAAGGGTTCACTTTTTATACATTCATTCCTTCTTTCTTCTGTACTTGAAAGCCACCTCAACACTCCAAAGAGCTCACTGGAGTACTCAGAGCTAGACAGTCTCTCTCTGTAGAGATTCTCTAGGTGACACATAGTCATGTCAGCATGTATTGCTGTTAGTACCAGCACTAAATTATTCAAGGCCCACATAAAAGTCTCTTTGGACATCAAGACACACCTATGTCTTATGTTAAAAAATATTCTAGAGGGCAAAAATTATGTTTTTCATCTGCATAAATGATCCTCTGAAGCAAAATGCTTATACTGCACCTGAAATCCTCAAGGTAAAAATTAAAGGTTAATATGTTTTCTGGGATACCAATCTGTCTTCTCAGGTCAAAAATGGCAAATATAGAAATAAAACATAAAATAAGGATCCTCCCCTTGCTAGCAGGCATCAGAAGAGTGACTATTGAGTCAGAACAGTCTTAAAGCAAAAAGAAACTGAAAATCTGCAGGACTTTCTTTTCTTTTGAATACCACCGAGCTCACAATTCTGCCGGACAAACTACACCCAGCCTAATGATTCAAAGACTAATTAGAACATTTACTTTACAGCCCATTTGCTTCAGCAACAATGAAGCATTATGTAGATACACTTCTTCCTGCAGGGGCCAGGAAGGACATACTGTTGACAGAATTTTAAATGAAAGGGAAAATGAAATTTCCATTAAACCCTCTCATAAGCAGATCAGCTTGCATTCATTCCTGTAAAGGCTCAGTAGTCCAGCCCTGATCAGCAAAATACTGAGCCCCTAAAGATTAAGAGTAAGCAATCTCAGCATTTTCAGCTTGTACAGTGCTCACATCTCTAAGTTAAGCACATAGTTAAATGATTCCAGAACAGAGCCTTGTACCCCATCTGTGGCTCCAGCAGTTTGAATGGTATCCATTAGCCTGTGTATACTGAGAAGAAAGGAAAAAGAAGCTAATTGCACTGCAATTTATGTTCCTTCTTTTCTCTTGCATTGTAGACAGAATTTCTTATCACTTCTCATTACCTGTAAAAAGGGGATAACTTGAAAGTTTAAGCTGTCCAACATAAACCTGTCAGTTCCTGTAATAGCTAAATTTTGTAAATGCTACAGGCTCACTGTAGCATTTTGTTACACACAGTCTTGCTCTGAAATTCAGAAGTTGCTGGAATTAGTACATTTTAATACTGCTTTTTAAACTAAATAACTAGCTTTCATCGTCCTTTCTTTTTTGACCACTGTATCACTAAAAGATTTACTGCACTAGAGGAGAGGTCTGGCACACAAAACCAGACCCTGCTTCTCTATCTGTCATTGCCTAATGACTGCTTTTATTTATCTTTGCATGAGCTACACTCGTTAAACTTCTTAGATCTTTTCTTCTTCTGCATTGCCATTTGTGTGTAGAACAAGCACAGGGTACTGGCTGTAATTTTTTCCCACATTTGGTTGGTCTAATGGCCCCATCAAGACTTGTGTTGCCACAGCTGAGGAGGCACCATGGAAGGGGAATGAGGAGCTGGAGGGTAGAAGTCAGTATTTCCTTAAATCAGAGCTGCTGCTGCTGCAAAGACAGTAAAGGATATCTTAGTGCTAAGCTGTAGAAAACAGGCAGGCTGCAAACAAGAATCATTTTTATGGGCCAGACCCTGCTGGTCTTACTCATGTTGGAAGTCCTGGTGTCATTAAATGTAACTGTATGTGTGAATTAAAAAAGCAGTGTTTGAATTTTTATTTATGTGGTCTCCTGTGCAATAACCCTGGATGGAAATGCATTTGTTAAGTTTTAAATGCACTCCAGGTTTTATCATTACAAGAGTGGCACTACCTTCTCACAGCTTTTCTGCAAAATAAATATACTGTCTGCCATAAACCCACTGTCTTCATCTGAAGTCCTCATTACTATATCTTCAGATTTTTTAATCTGCAATGTAAATAGACAGGTTGGTGGGCATTACACACTATGTTTCTATATCTTCTTGAGCTTAATTTAAAACAGATACAATTCTGTTTTATGAATATGTCGGGGTTTGATGTCCTAAATAGACTTTTAGTGTAGATGCTTATTCTGACTCCATTATTTTCCCTTTCACCCTAAATAAAGTTTTCCCCGATCACTGTTGCTACTGCAGAGAAATAGATTTTCTATTTTGCCTTGAAAGAAATGTGAAAAAGGAAAATGCTGATGGCACAAGAAGCAATTTGAATCCCATGATAGAAAACATAGCCTTAGCAGACAATGCACAGTAATAAATAATAGTATAGGAACACTAGGGTTTTTGTTATCAGAAGAGAAATGCAAGGCACACATTTTTAAACAAATAAATGTTTATTTTTGCCCTTTTCTTTGGTACTAAGAGAAAGGTGGTAGAAAGTAAGACAGTAGACCTGAAAAATAACATGCCCTGTCTATCATTCAGCCAGTACAGAATTGGTTTTGTTTTTTAATAATGTGCATTAGTTCCACTGTTGTACAGACCACGAATAAAGGACAAGCGACAGATAGAGGTCAGGCACGATTACAACCAGTCATTTTCCTCAAGGTGTCTTGGTACCCTTCGCTGTTATTTCCATTGTCATTATCCTGTGTGTGGAATAGCAAAGGGAAAGCTGTACATCTCACTTCTGTGAATGTGTTGGGCTGTTTGTTTTAGGCTTTGCCACAAGTAAATCAGATTTAGTAGGAGTGATTCACCAGGTAGATATTCTTCCTTAACTATAATAGCACAATACAAGACTGTGGAGTTTCAGGGATGACAAAGCATACATTAAGTGCTATCCAAGAGGATAGTTCGTGTCCTGTGTGACTACCAGAGCTTATTACATTGTTCTTGATGTAACAGGGTGAATTTAAAACTTTGTGAAGTACTGCCTTGTGACTGGCAAACTACTTCTGACACGAAGCTGAAAGCTGCTGCTATTTGATGGCTCTTGGGTGACCTTTCAGAGGAGAAAGGATGGCCTCAGTCCAAGCTATAGCACACAGACATCCATATCACTACCAGAGCAGCCTCCACTCTGAGTGAGAATGAGCTCAATCACTCATGTGGGCAGGGATTCCCCAATCAGACCCCATCTTTCAGAATTGCTAATCACAGCTCTCATTCCCTTCCTTGGTATTACAGCTCGGAGCATGAGCTCTACAGCTAATGCTGATTAGATGCACAGATGATGATGATGATGATGCACAGGTCACTGGGCAATACCATTTTTCTCATCTAACTTCTTATGCAAATGATCATAGAGAAAAATCAGCTATTATTGCTTATGAGTATTATTGCCACCAAAGTACAACAGAAAGTTAACATAAACAAACAGATCCATCTCAAATAGACTCACGGTGTGCTGTAATCAGGTCTTTTGAAAAGGTCCACATTACCTCATTCAGAGTTGATTTGTAAGTCACACCATTTCAATGTCACAAACAGCCCAGTTAAATATTAGTAGAGAGGAATATTAAAAGAAGTTTTTGCTTGTGTAAGAGAGAACAGATAACTTCTTTGGCTGTCAGGGACTGCCATATGTGAAATTACCTTTGTGGGCCAGAATGCAGCCACTAAATCTTTACCCACAAAATGCACAGAAAAGAAGGAACATCGTCCCATCCCTGGCCAGTCAATCAACAGAAATGTTTGTCTTGAGCTATAGGAAAAATTCCTGCTTCTTTTTAATTCCTCTGTGAGTTTTGCAGACATTTTCCTTTTTCCAGACTTAGCTGGCACACTCTGTGCTCTTCGATTGTCACCTGCCCCAGGTGGGGCTACATTTCCACAGTACATTAGGTAGGGACTGCAAAGCATCTCTGCTCTGTATAATAGAAGTTATAATTCCCATTATTATTTTTAATGCACAGTTAACTGTAGAACATGGGAATATGCTGACAGCTCATGTCTAATCACCCCTGTTGCAGCAAAATATGCTTTGTTTACAATGAATATACACACCAGCTCTTTTGTTTCTAATTATCACCAACTATTTGCTGCATCAGAAAGATAATTAAATAAGCCATCTAAACCAAAAATTATTATAACCAGTGGAAATCAACTCTCTGACAGCTGACTTTATTTATCTGAATATGAACAGGAAGGAATATACAGGAGTGACACACGAGGAGAAGAGCTTACTCTGTGTCTTTTTAATGGAGTCAATATCCAGTGTATATAGACTGGAAAATATGCAAAGGCACACAATGCAGGAAACTGTGAACAGTCTGCTTGGAAAGCACAGGCCAGCAGTGACCACTAGGTCATCTTATTAAAGATGAAAAATGGCTTGGCTTTGAAATAAAAGCCAGTTACCTCCTATTTAATATCTTGACGTGGTTGCAGGAGCATAGAGGCAAAATACAAAAGCTAAAGCACAACTGTAAATGCACAAGAAAACAACAACATGAGAATACTTTCTAAATACATTAGCAATAAATAGAAAGATACAGTCTGTGGAAAGAAATCAAGTAACAGAAATATTTTGTGCTGGTTTTATTCAAACCTAGACCCATTTGTGATTTACCTTTGAAGTCAGAGGGGCAGGCAAGTGTCTAACAACAGAAAAAGGCAACCTATAAAATAACAAGCTCCCTAAAAGTCAGCCTGACTTGTTTCTAGGACAGGTTAATAGGCTTCTGAGCTGAGGATTAGTTTTAGATTAACCTCAGAAAAGCTTTTTACACAATCTCTTGTGATATTGTCAAAAATGAGCTAAGCTGGCACAATCTCGATGAAGTTATTGTACAAGCACTAAGAAATGTCTGTAAAATTGTTGGTTAACTGCCAAAAGGAAACGATGTGTTGAGCAAAGCTCCTGCAAGAGCCTAAACTGAGCTCAGTGCTATTCAGCATTTTTATGAATGACTTCAATGATGTAATAAAACACACAGTAATTAAATTTGCAGATAATATCAAGCTGGCAGGATGCATAGGCATCTTGAGGACAGGATTAAAATTCAAAACTTATCTAAACAAACTGAAGATACAAATAAGATATAATTCAGGAAAAACAAGTGCAATATATTGTACTTATGTAGAAATCATCAGTTGTCCACATACAGCACGCGGAACATCTAAAAACACAATTAATTTGGAAAAAAAAAGATGTGGAGGATAAACAATTAGCAGCAGAACATTATTTGCTAATAAACTTACCCTCCTACAAGGGCGTGTGATGAAGATGTCACACGTAGGACATTTGAAGGAGCCCTCAGCAGGCCACAGCCTGAGGCTGGAGCGCTGCAGGGAGTTTAATTCACCAAACTTCCAGGAAGAAACAAGTCAGCTGGACAGCTGAGAGCAGCAGGAACAATCAAAGGTTTGAAAACACCTTCTGAGAGGAGAGGTTGAGAGAACTGGGCTTGTTTAATTCAGACTGAAGGAGACACAACAACAGTCATCAAATAACAGAGAAGTTTTGCAAAAGGTTACCCTTACTGCCCACTCTGTTAATATTTTTAAATTGCAGACAGGAGTATTAAAGGACAAATTAGACAAACTTAGGAATTATTTCAGAGGGCTGAGGGATCTCTCAGAATCTTCCAATCCAGTCTGCTGCCCTTGTCTTATCAATGTTATTTTTCAAACCTCTTTGAAAGCATGCTTGTTCTGCCCATGATAATCTAAGAAAAAATAACAAAAATACTACTCTGATTATTTGTTTTAAAATTTATATTAAAGGGTAAATTTCACAGAGTTGTTTTAGATGAACTTCAGAAAATGAGTCACCCTTAAGTTACCAAAAATCAGCAGTCATTTTTAGGCTAAATGATAGTACACAGGCCTAAAAAGAGAAATTGTTGCAATTGCTACAGTTATGCAATTGGAGCAATGACATGTTTGAGGGAGTGAATGACAGATTCTAGATATTCTGATCATTTTACCATCATCTATCTACCCATTTTAAAAGTTTACACAAAATATCAAAGGTACATTATGGAGGAAATTTAGACTAGGCCTTGTCCAGATAAAGAATTCACTAAACAGATGGTGGTGATAATGAAGCTTTGCAGGGTGAAAGGTAATTAACCTGCTCAAGTGCTCATGACAGGATCCTTGATACAACATCTAAGGGCCTGAAGGCAAGAAAGCAGAAATGAGCAGTAGTTTGAATTCTCAGGTTGGGATGCCAGAAAGCTGGGCAGCATCAGGGGCTGTTTGCTCACCTGTACTTAGAGTGCTGCACTCACAAGAACACTTCGGGCTCAGTCAGTCACTCAGAGGCTGCACAAGGTACAATTTTAGGTCTGGTCCTGAAAAACGGGATCAGAAACCATTCCTGGAGTGGCCAGCTGTGGCTCTTTGGTGACCAGCTGAACCTTGGGGTACCAAGAGCCCTGGGGCCCAGAGTGGCCACACACCACTAAGGCTGAGAAACAGCCAATTCTGAACATCTCAGATCATCTTTCTTTCAGCAAAATGTCAAGAAAGAAAACATTTGGATGGTTCAGGTAGCAGTGTGTTCAGTTTGCTCATTATTTTGAGTCTGCTGCCTTTTAACTGCACTTTGGTAAAGTTAATTGAAGCATCCTTTTTACTTTATTTTAAACAGACAAAAGAGAACTCACCTCACTATCATTCATCTATTAAGTTTTCCCATATTAATTTCCCCTTAGCACTGCCTTCAAATATCCTGACATTTACTTCTCTGGCAATTGTTTTGATATTTTTTCATCATTTCAGTTGCTCTCTTTAGGACCTTTTCTATTATTTCATGTGCTCTTTGAGATAGAATGCTGAGATTGAACACTTTAATACAGGAAAAGGTGTAGTATGAATTCTTGTAACAATACTTATTTTGTCTTAATACAATCTAACATCTCAATTTCTTTCTAGACCGCACTGAACTGCAGCCTTCTCAGTGCTGCTCCCTGCAATGACCAAGTATTTTTCTCGAAGTTGTTACAGCTAATTTAGAATCTATCAGGCAGTATGATTAGTTCCAATTGTCCCTTCAGCATCAGTTACCATCAGCTGTCTACCCTGAAGCTCACCTGTCATTTATTGCTGAGTGCTCGATCACCATTTGATCCTTTGGCATTCCTCCTATCTCTTAGAGTTAACAAGGCCCATGTAATTTCACCTTGTCAGCAACAACAACAAAAAAAACCTACTATTTATTGCTTTTCCAGACAGTTTTCACAAGTTCCAGTGTGGATCTTTGCATTGCTCAACTATTAATCTTTTTCTCAAGTCCTTATTTCTCACCTTCTTAGAGCTCCCTAATCCACAAGAGAACTTCCTTCTTATACTGAGATAATTTTTTTGAGTGACTTTATCCACATAAACTGCATTTACTATTGTAGCTACAAGATTTCCTGTGCTCAAGTAATGACAGAATTCTAATAGACTGCAAAGATAATGTTTTCTTTAACAGGAACTATTTTGATTCTTTCTTGATAACAGCTTTATCAAAATGATTCATAAAACCCCATACCAGCATGATCTCTACATTTCTTGCAGGAACTAGTCAGAAGGCTAAGACTCACTCTCTCAAACCATTTGTACTCCCTCCTTCCACTCTTCCCTTTATCTATTTGCTCTATCTTTATGTTTGCCTTCCACTTAGATTTTCAACTATTTGAGGATAGCTTTTACTCTTTTTTATATTTGGACAGCATAGAGCACAATGAGACTGGAGCACATACATACAAGAAGTACCTTGCAAAGACAATAGTGATATATTGCATGGAAAATGTTTCAAATAAAGTGATTTACTGCTTATCACATGCAAACAGACATTTCTATATCTTCTGCTCAGGTACTTCTCTGCTCAGTCCTGGTACTAATAAAAATAATTCTTTGCTTTCCCAGAGGTCTTCTTACATCAACACTGCACAGATCCAAAATAATGCCACTCAGATTAATTCTACCGGATGTACAAGAAATGAATCTGGAGACCTCTGTCTATGCAGTCACCATCCTTAGCCTTCAGATGGTAACAGTTCAGACAATGATTTTTCTTATCTCCACTTTGGAGTAAGTTTTCTCCTTTTCCCAAGAAGCAGTTCAGTATAAAAAGTTAGGAAATTCCATCACCTTGGTACAAGCCTCTCTACTGTCAATAAAGTAAACTGCTTGTTTGCAAGAGAAAATGATGCTTTCATTATTTTTACCAAATAAAATGGTATTCACACATTAATTAGTGGCAAATAACCAACTGGGGCAGATGGTGACCACCCCCTGTGTGACCGTGCTGTAGCAGGAGGAAGAGCAAAGACAAATGCAACAGGGCAGATGTCCAGAATTCACATGGAAGATGACAGACAAATGAGTCACACCCAAGGATCCCATTTCCACTTCCACAAATGGATTTGTCAAAGGCAGGAGTGTGAGGTTGAGCAGCAATTGAGACATCTCATAGGAAGAGAAGATGGAGGTCAGCTTGTTGACAGAGGAAAGATTCCAGGAGAGTTCCCAAAGAAGCTGCATCTTCCCGAGGTTCAGGGAATGGTATGACCAAAGGAAAACCTTAAAGCAAGCTTCATGTGTCATGGCTCCTGCAAAAAGCTTCCACTGGAGCAAACACTACACTTTAAAGGAACTATACAGTCATTGCTCTTGGAGAAAGCAGAGCTGCAAGGTCTGAGATCACGACAGATTTACCTGGGTACACACCAGGAGAGAGGGAGAGAAAACTGTATGTTCCTTCCTCAAGAGAAATGGTAGGAATAAGCAGCTACCTTAGAGAATGGCAGATTGGAGACAAGGCTCAACAACCTGGTGACCATCATAAGCAGGCACAGTCATTTTGGCTATACCTGCCTTGCTGGGCAAGTGCAGATCTGACCCCTCTGAGCCCTCTTACCAAACCCCATTTGCCCACCACCCACACAGCTTCTTGTTTATGTCACTGTCCAACTCACCAACACTGCAGCAGGAAACCTAAACATCCCCTCTGCCTTAACAAAAGGCCCCAGCTCACTCTGGTTGAACCACACAGATCAGGCCTGGGAAGGACTTAACACTGAACAGACCAAGCCAGAGCTATCCAAGCTTTCCTTTTCTTAAACAGTCTATGGATTAATTAAGAATGTCCAGAAATATTCTCATCTCTGTATAAAGTCTACACTGGAACTAGAAACAGCAAATATTCAAATAGTTTTAAATTCTTTTTTTGCTAGTATAGACACAGCTTTAGGTTCTGCAAAAAAAAAAAAAAAATATCCACAATCAGAGCTGGCAGTCAGCTTCCCTCCTGGGGCACTGGAGGCTGGTAGTGCAGCTGACTGTTATCATGTCAGGAGCAGACAAGGAACTCTGCTCTGCAGTGACAGTGATGAAATCCATTGTTCAGTCCACAGCCAAGATGAATCACTCTCCTTTTTATTTCTTAGTGTCTGCAGACCTTTTAAGTTTTATACGTTAGGTTACTGTGGAAAGAAAAAAGAAAATACCACTGAAGAAGAAATTAAGCAAGACCTCATTAAATTAGTCCATCTCAGGATAGTGGGAGTTGGCACATTCAGCATAGTCTTAACCTCTAAAGCACCCTTACCAGCAGGCTTGTTCAAAACATAATAATAAATGGGTACAAATAAAGGAAGACATCGGGATTGTAGGTGATCAGTTCTAACAAAGATCCCTAAAATATTTGAGCACAATGGTTTCTTGTAAAAATGTCAATATTAAGTGAATATAAGAAAAGCAACCTAAACAAGCAAACAAGCAAAGATAAAAATATACACCATTACATCCACTGATTGACAGATTGTTTATGGGCATACCATAAACACTAGACTCTGCGTGTGAAAATGACCTTGAGAGGTTGTGTAACTACACCAATTCCTATCCAATACCAGTGTGTAGCACTTAGCATTCACAGGTGTAGAAAAGCTTAAACACTATTTATGGAAACACAGGTTTCCACACAATATTTCATATACTTTTCAGATTATCTTGTATTTGAATACCTGATGAAACATCATACTATTCTCCTGCAAATAAAACTAATGGCAAGTTGGCAATCAAGGTTTCACAAGGTAAATATTTAAGATGTTTCCACAAAGAAAAGCTTACAAGTCATAATTCATGTAAAATCAAAAAGCTCTCTGAAATAATTTCAACACAACCTTCATTTTAATGCAGGATAAGTGTATGCCAGCTCTCTTCTTACCTGTATTGCTTGTTTCAGAAAAGAGTAAGTTGAAAGACAGAAATGCTCACAAGATGCCAAAGCCAAAAGTGATGTGGCATTTTCTTTCTAAACTTCTGTTTTCAGAAACAGAAGCTTTGAACTTCACCTTCTGGGAAGAATTGCTCTTAGTTATTCTCAACATAGAGAAAATTGATAAAATTTTAAGGAAAGCCATGACCATCTGTTTGAGTTAGCACACATGTAGAAAGCCTAACACACAGTTAACAGTGTTTTTCCATGTGTCCATCAGATCAAGGATGGAAGCTCATGCACCTGCCCTCACTCTCCCTTGTGTGCCCATACCCATGGCAGGAAGGGAGCCACAAATGCAGCTCACAATCCCTCCTTATGATAAGATTCTGGGTTTTCAAGCCAATGATATAACCTTGAAATCATGTACAAACCGTGTATTATAAATAAATCTGAACTGGAGCTCAGGCTGCAGCCTGCACTTGATACACAGCAGGCACGTTCTTTGTCTCAGCTGGACAGAGGAAGATCAAACATGATCTTACATTAAAGAGACACCCACCTTAGTGCTTATTGATTTCAACAGAAATAATATTCACCTGTTATGCAGAGCTTCACTGGTAGATTTGAAAACATTTACAAAGGAAGTCAATAATATTATCACCATATTATAGCTGTGAAATTTGAAGTAAAGGGAGGTAAAGTGCTTTGTCGAGAGTCTCCAAAAAAAAACCAATGGACTGAAGGAAAGTCACATGAAGTCCAGCACAAGTGCTGTGTTAAGAGCAGGGCAGGACACTATAAATGCATTTTATGGAGAAGAGGTGCTAACAGAACACAGGAAAAACCAAAGAGAAGAGAAAGGTTAATGTAGAGACCAGGATCATACAAAAGAAGAATCTTGACAGGGAAATCTGGAGCAGCACAGTAGACAGGAGCAGATGCTGAAGAAATTATCAGAGACAGAGCAAAGCAGAGACAAGCAGAGTGTGAGAAAGAAAAATATAGAATGGAGCTCTTTTGTACAGACCATAAAGGATCCTGTAAGGCCAGAAAAGAAAAAGCTGTAGCAGTCCAGATAAAAACAATGATACGTGTTTGCAAGAGAGAGTTGAAGCTGTGCTCAGGTGGTTTCTGACCCAAGTAACTTGAGGTTGAGAGGTTTTCTAACTTCAAGCTGCAATCCACACTGCATCTTTGCTAAGTCTGAAACAAAGGAATCTATTTGCTTTTCATGTTTCTCCTCTGCTCTACTTGGACTTTTTTTCCAGAGCAGTTTTCTTTTTTCTGCTGATTTATTCTCTCTCCCATCACATTTTGTCCCCCTATGCTGATCTTTACTATCAGTTCCCAGATTTTGTGAGAGTACCTCCCCCCTGGATAGTACAGGGCTTTTTATTTAAATGGATTTAAGCTTTAGTTTTGCTGTAAGAAATTTTTCTTCTGCATTGCCACTACCAACACTGATGCCCTTTACCTCAATCAACATGATAATGTCATTTATACTAAGCTATGCTATCCAGCTTTGATGTCAGAATATTTTGTGGAGAAAAACAGAGCAACAGAGAATTCATCCATTTCAGATGCAAAAATATCAGGAATTTTTCTGTCACTCTCTCACTGAACATGCCTGTGCATTTCATATAACAAACTATATCACTTTGGAAAAGAGCACAGTATGAGAGTAATGCCCTTGCATTCATCTCAGGAGGTTTATTCATATTTGTGCATTTCTTCACTGCTGGAAAGCAATATGTAGGTGTAAGATCATGTAATTGCAGCTGCAGTGGTAGAACGCAGCAATTTACCTATTTAAGCTTGTGTGTTTGCATGTATGTGGTACATCCCCTCCATCAGTACAAAACCACATGAATTTTACACCTTAACACTTGTACAAATACAATTCCAAAACTCTGAATCATCTATGATTCAGAATTATCAAAGTCCTGTTCCTCTTGCTTGAGGCTACAAATATGAGTTGACTTTATCACAGTTTCCTAGAGAGGATATGAAATACAACTTCACCATTTTGTCCTTCTCTCTCCTGTCCACGTGCAGATAACCCAAAGTCTCTTTATTGATGGCACTAAGGACATTTCATGGCACAGTTCATGAGTTTACTTTTACAGGCTCTACTGAGTCTGAGTTTCTGTGACACTGAGTCTCTTCTTAACTCTTACAAGCTTAAGGTTCTTTTGGAAACAGCTTTTCTAATTCACAGATCTCTTGGTTTTCTCCCATGCACACTTTAGGAATAAGAAGCCAAAACTAGTAGGATGCTAAATTTGTTTTCATAGCATTTAATATTTCTTACTTACCCCATTTTTTGAAGCATAGCCTGACTGGAATTTAGGAATACAATTTAAGTATTGCTTGTGTATATAAAATATTGTGTACTTTTGAGAATATGCTGCTTTTTCTGGTGCTTAAACATTATTGATATTTTTCTGATTAATATCTTCTGAGACCTTCTCAATTTCCCTTAAACAGTCTTGGATTTTGCTCAAGTATAAGCAATTCATCTCATTACTTCCTTTTTGGTGTCAGGAAGTATTTCTTCCTAATGACCATCCACATATGCTACATTTATTAATTTGTTTTGGTCACAAATGAATTAATACAATTGTAAATGGATACTGATAGCCCTCTGCAAAGCAATCTTACAAGCAACCTTTCTTGAGGATAAAAAAACATAAAAGGAATATCTTTACTCCAAAGCTGGAACTCCAAAAGTTTCATCTTTTGAATGAAAGAATCACTGAGAACTTAAATATGTCTGTCACCAGACACAAGGATAGTTGAGCAACATATTGTTGCACATAATTCCTTTAGTGCTTAAAGAACCTTGGCTCTCCACTTAAAACATCCAGTATCTGTTTTCCACATTTCTGGACTGGCATTCCTGCTAATCTCCAGGCAAGCTCAGTGCATGTCAGGTCAACTGCTTCACTAGTGAATCCTCAAAACCTTTCTGCACCATATTTTTAAAATTATATCAGTGTGGTTGAATAATTAAACAGGGATACAAAACAGTAAATTCGTCTAAGTATTTTGATTTCCAAAGAATCATAACATCAAAACCAGATCTTTTTCAAATTGACTGTTGAAATGGTCCATTGTGATTTTTTGTTCATCTTGAAAGTCCTTGAGCTGCTTTCAAATAAAGCATTGTGGATCAAATAAAAAGATTAAGACTTAGACAAATGTTTTCACAATGCCTGGATCTTCTGAGTTCCCCAGATATCAAAGGAGATTAAAAAAAACACAGCACAATTTGAACTTAAATAATTATATCAAATCTTTGACTCATCATGTGAGAAAATATCAATACTTCAGGAAAGTACATGTGACAAAATCAAGAACCTGCTTAAAATTCAAATGAAGAAAATAATATCAAGGCACTGCCAAAAAAAAATTGTCACTTGCAATTTTTTATATCAAGTCCTCAAAGTGGGCACCCAGACATTATCTATACCTGAGGGTAATGAGCAGGAACGAACAGCACAACTTCCAAAACGCTGTTTTGCCTTTACAGCTGTTCATGTATTCCATTCTCACCAGCACCACACATTTCTGACATACACATAAATAACCATTAAAGAAGCCTAATGAATGGTGCAGCATGGACTGCTTTCTGTTGTGCATGTTTCACAACCAACTCACCAAAGGCACATCGGAAATTAGGCTTTATTCATATAATGATTTATTTAAAGAGCGAGGTAGGAAAGATTGCCAGCTACATCTGCTCATTAACAGGCTGAAACACCCTCTGTTGGTTATCAATGCCTTTTCTCTCAAGAAATCCCAGGAGGTAATTCCTAGTGTGTTTGTTTTCTGCTTCATGTGTGTGTCTCTGTCCATTGTAAAACCACTGTGCAATATGCATGGGTGTTTGCTGTACATTCATAGCAGTATTTCCAGACTGAAGGAATTAGTGAATCTCAAAATAATTCACACAAGAATGTATCTCTTCAGTTGTAGCATTCTAAAAATATGAAGGATCATAGCTTCTAAATGAAGGCTCGCCTCCTTAGGGCTGTGAGGATCCGGAAAAGAGTATTTTTTTAATATCAAAACCAATATTTTTAATGAAGGAGGTTATATGAAGGTCTAAAAACATATCTGTACAGATGACTTGCAGTAAGGACATGTCTCACTGAATCTACAGTGCTTAACAAAGCATGGGGAGAATTATACACATTTAAATGCTGTGCAAACCCAAGGCATCCAAAAATCATTCCCTTATTGAATCAGTTCAACTGATACATTTGAAACAACTCACATTCTAAACTAACCCACACTATCTAAAAAGGAATTTTTTTCACTTAACCTCTTTAGGTTTTCTCTTCAGACATTAATAACCTGTATTTACAGTCAAACAATTATGTTTGTGACATTTTAAAAGAAACAGAAAAGGTCTTTGGAATAATGCTTGTTGCTTTTACTTAGGAAATTGAACATACAGGCTGAAGACACAAACTTATTGTGAAATTTCTTCTATATATAAATCACAGAAGAGTAAAAGGAAGTAATTTATTCAGCTCTATTATTAATACTTACCTCTAAGCCTAAAAGAACTCATACTACGTCTGTCAAAATCCTGAAAATTATTCTTTTTCAAGCCTTCAAATATCATGCGATGGATTTAAATCCATTAAAGGAAGATTTCACTTCAGATCCATAGCATTATATTCAAGTCATCCAGGGATATTTGAAAATTTAAGTCTGTAGTACCTTCACAACTGATTACTTTAATGGCATTTAAGATAATACACACCAACTGTTTGGAATTACCTGTCTACATCAGTGTCACATCAAACTAGTCTTTCTGCCTACATCAAGATTTTGTGGCTCTATATGGGAATCACTGTGTTATTCCTGTCATTCACACTTTTAGTGCCGTGCTGTTATTCACCGCTTAAGCTAATGAATAAATAATAGCTATTTTCCCTATTTTTGTCAAATTAAGCTTTACTTCAGTTGGTCTTTTCTGTTTTTTCACCTCCACTGGGAGGAGAAGGGATTTACAGGTAGGTATGTTTTCTGAATTTAAACTTAACAGTAAGTATCTCTCTTCCTAAGCAAAGGAGTGTATTAAGCCAACCCTAGCTCTGCTTGGAAGCAAAAGCAGAGGCTGCTTGACTTCTCTCTTCATCCCAGGCCAAGCCTGTCTGATGGCTACAAAGGAAATATCCCAGTCCAAAGGATCAGAGAGACACTCAGGAGCCAGAATCCCATAAATGCTGACTGTGTGGCAGTTCCTCACATTTTATTTATTCACCCAACTGTGTATAGATGCTAGATACTCACCCAAGAAGGCTGGGAAGGAGCACAGACTGTGTCTTCCTCCCAGCTTCCCAAATCCCAACTCATGTGCAGATCCTGACCCTCTCCTGTCCAGCAAGAGGGAGCCTGATGGGGCTCCCTGTGGATTTGCTTCCGTGGCCTCTTGGAGACAGCACCAGTAACAGAATGGAAAAATGGGAGACAGGAGGGAGAAGTGTCACACAGGGTCAGCCCTAAGGGTGAGACCTCCAGCAGCTCCAGGCTTTGAGGTGTGCCTTATTCCCATGTTGTATGTGCAGGAATTCCCTGCCCAGAGTATGGCTGTTTCCAAAGGTTTCTCAGGAGGACTCCTGAGCTAGAGCTGTCTGTATCTTCCAGCTAAATTCAGTAATCAAATATCTGGTAAAACTCTACCCCTTCTACAGAAAATAAGAAATGGAAAAAATCTTCAAACTGGATAGAACCAAAACCACCACCAGAGAGGGAACAGATGACAAGGAGAGATCATTGCCCTGCAGTCTGTCAGAGGGAACCTCCTGTTCTGTTAACCAAAAGGCTGCTAGTGCTACAATTTATGTAGTTTTGCCTTTATCCAAGATTAATAATGTAATTTTGTGTTACATCCAGATTCTATGATTACAGTGAATATTCTCAGATGCTACTTGGACTTTGCTTCCACGAGTTCAGCTCCAAGCATCACCTTGACTTCTATGGCTGCAACTAGGAACTACTGTGGCTACAAGAGATCACCTGGGAGAATCCCAGCCTGAGACTGTAGCTCTATATGCTGCTTAGCCATGTCCAGCCTTTCAGTTTTAAAATGCATTGCAAGGGTGTTTATGACACGACAGTTTGTCATCCAGGAGTTTCCAGACCTCCTCCTGCCTTTCCATCTGGCTTTTGGGTTGGCTTGTAGAATATCAGGAGTGTAGTCCCTTTGCCAGGTCCCTGCAGCTGTGAGCACAGGAAGTTACTGTTCGTCTGGTGGTGACACTGAATTATTTTGATACTGAAATTTTATAATTCATCTTGTTTACTGAACATCTTATGATTAAGTCTTATTATTTAAACTCCACAGAACACCTGCAACCACAAAAAACCTGCAACTACAAAAACCTGCAGCATAAGAAGCAATCACAGACTTCACTTACGTACTCCATCTAGTTAACAAGGCTTTGTATGGAATCTAATGACAGACAACAGGAAAAAATCTCTTACCTGTGCTTGGAACAGAAAATAATTTAAACTACTGGGAAATTTAGCTTTTTAAACGTCATGGAAAATGTATGAGGTGGTATAGTCTAGATGGCTACTGATAAATTATAGAAGAACTTGGGAAACCATGACAACAAAAGTTGTTATAGATTGAGGGATTTTGCATGCAAATTGATAGCTGGGATAAAAGTTCCTGGGATATAAGTTGGATCCCAAATCAGAAAGGATATTTTCCAGTATAAATAGAAGTATATCCTTCTTCTGCACACCCTAGGCCTGACAAGGCTTGTAACATTCATGACCAAAGTCTTGGGAGAAGACCATGTTAGAATTACACTTCATCCATGTTAAACCACAGCCTTTATGTTCATCTTCAAATCTTACTGCTCTGCTCCACAGCCTAATCCAGATCTAAATTTTCACAAAAGATATTAAGGGATGGGCTGTTCTATCCCTGTTGAATATTGTATCCTTGAACACATTATAGGTTTTTATTTTAGTCTTCCAATTACAGACATCATGAAAGCATGCACATTTGGTAGCTACTTTTTAAAGCTGAATTCTCTACAAAGTCCTACTCAATACAAGTAAGGATCAGACAAAAACACACATAAGGGGTGTCATAAAGCATTTTCATAGGTCATCCTCTGACACCTTCCTGAATGAAGCCTACTTCCTTTGTTGTTTTCAATGGAGTCATCATATGATTAGTGTTCTCCTAAAGCAATTCACAGGTGGCTGATTTGATCAGCTGCTGTTTTCATGCAGTACAAAAAGATTTCTCTCCTCTCTCAGCTCTGTGGTACAGCATGAGCTGCAGAAGTGGCACCTGTGCCATCTCTGACCTGCACCAGCATCCTCCAGACCAGAGGAATTCTGAAACCCACATGGAGGTGACACCACTGGCTGACTGCAAAGCCTGAGACTCAAAAAACTGCCTTCTTTTTTTTCCTCTGGTGGTGGTCACACCAAGAAATGTTTCTAACACCAAAATCTAAATAAGAGCTTTCCCTGCTACAAGGTAATAATTTTTTCTTAAAATAGATATTTGTTCCTCTGAAGTGTTTTGGTTTTTTTTACCTGCCTCTGCCTATTGTGTGAAATTCTCTCTTACATGTATAAATTATAGCTACACAGACATAGGATAACAGCTCGAAGGCAATAGAGTGTTAGGGAATAAACATGCTTTTAGACGCTTTCATAGGGTACTTGCTTTGACATTTCCATGTAATTTAGGGTTAATATATCTGCCACTTCAGCCAAACGTGTAATGCCAAACACTGGGGAGTGGTGAATTTTTCTTTCACTCTTTTCCTTTCAGCTTTAGCATTACCGCTGATTTTCTGTCGCAGCCTTTGAGTGGCAGCGCTCCTGTCCTCGCTTGCGCGCACCGCGGGGACGCACCGTGTCTGCTCCTGCAGACAGCACAGTGACAGAGCCCTGCCCGCCTCAGGAAAATCCACAGACGACAGAGATTTATTTTCCAAAAAGGAGGCAGAGGAGTCCTTCAGCTTTATTCGAATAAAGGGAGAGAGTCCATTGGCGCACACTCTCATTCGGGCTTTCGGAGGGCTCAGCCTCCCTTTTAACCCCTTTTATCCCGGCCGCCTGTTGCCCCCTTCCTTTCCCAGCTGGCCGAGGTAGGAGGAAGGCAGGGCCTTCCTGAGGCGCTTTGCAATATCCCCCCTTGGAACTCCTGCATTACCCCGAAGTTCAGACCTCGGGCTTGTGCAGCCCCACGTCTCTCTCCGGAGCCGAGCTGGCCGGGCTCCGTGAGGAACCTGCGGCCCCAAGTCAGCCGGGACACTAAGACCCATTTCAAAGACATAACACCCATACCTTCACCCATCACATTGTTTGTAAAGATATTAGCCTTCCTCTCGCCCGCAATTCCCTGCTCCTCTGAGGGAAATGGGAGTAAAGATTTACATTTGCCCTGGACTGATACCTGCGAGCCCTCGCTGGCTGTGTGGGCACCTGTTGATGAAAATGTGGTTTTGCGTTTGTCTGCAAAACCACGGGCGGATTTCAAGGTTTGGAAGAAGCATTTCCACGGGAGCGTGTTCGGTGGAGCCGTTCCTCCCGGGAGACGGGGCTGCTGTTTAAAGCACGCAGTTTTTGGGGTTTGGATACACCAGGCTGCCCTCCGGCGGCGGCCGCCGCGCCGCGCCCGCTCCCGCTCTGCCACAGCCGCTTCCCGGCCCCGCTCCCCCCGCTGCTCCCAGGGCAAAGCCGGGCCGGGCTGCTCGGGGCACCGCCAGCTCAGGGGTCCCCAAAGCCTCGGGAGAGCTGCCTGTGAGCTGGACAGGCTCCCAAAGCCCCGTGCCTGAGCTCCACAGACACAGGATAATAACACATCCCCGCGCTCGGGCTGTGACCTCCCACTCTGAAGGTCACTCCCACCAGAGAACACGTTCTTTGTCACCTCTTATCAGCAGTTCTGAAATCAAAATTCAAACGGCAGCGAGCTGTCTCAAACACTTGTCGTTCCTGCCAGCGGCTGGTGCTCCGTGCCCCTGGGAGCTGTGTCCATGGGGACAGCATCTTCCTGATGCTCCGAGTCCCCGTGAGTGAGCTGCCTGTGGGCATGGTGTGCTCAGCTGATGCTTTCAACCTGCCTGTGATTCTTCAGGGACCAATTCTAGGCTGCTGGGGCAGTTTTAGGAAGGAAGCAATAATTGCATTTGGTTTCTACACACTCTGAAAAAACGGCTTCCTTTAGTTATTACAGCAAGATGAATGGAAAATGCTTGTCGTTTATTTTCAGAGATGGTTACTATCACCCTCAAGTCAATTGCTATTATCAGTGTTGAGAGGAAAAGGAAGTGCTGCTTTCAGAGTGCAGTGGTCTCACCTGCTCCCATTTGATTTTGAATGCCTCTCAAAAACAGGGGACATTTAGTAATTTGTCACTGTATATTCTAGGAGCAGAATCAGCTCCAGTGCAGAAAGGCTGTGCCTGGGGCCAGTGGGATGCAGCAGGTTTGTTCCTGCTCACGCTCAACCTGCTCGGACCACAGGCATGGGAGTGGAGTCACCTGGAATGAAGGATCGCTCCCTTCCAGCAACGCTGTGAATTTCTGTGTGAATTCAAACACTGGCAGTGGTGGGGAAAGCAGCAGTGTCACAGTTCTGGCTGCTGACAGGGTACAGAGGTAGGCAAAGCCAGCACTGGAAGTCAGTGATCTGTCAATAGGCATGGGGCCAACTTCTACTGTTTTCTGTGTTTGGTAAAGTTCTTATTTTCCTTCAAACTCAGAATTTTACAGTTATTTTCCAGCACAATTACATGGAAGAACACCTCTAACTTTAAGAGGACAGTGGCCAGAGGAGATGCAAAGTGTTACATGACTATTAAGCAAACTCTGCAAAAGGCTGCTGTTCTGCAGGAGAGGACCTAATGCCACATGTACCCTACAGATCTTGGGGCAGAGATGTTTTATAAGAATACACTGGAGGTTGTTTCAACTCCTATGATCCCAAAACATCACTGATAGCTCCACCTTGGCTATCTTATATTTTGTCACAGAAAAACTATCAAATGCCAGCCCAGGTCTTCCTAAGATCAGCATTAAAAAGGGAAAATACCCCTGATATCCAAAGCAGGAAGGATCAGTCAGTTTGCAATGGACATTAATGGTATGAGGGAGCAGTTTATTCAATTATATGATGTTTATGCTAAGTATGGGAGAAAGGGTGCCCTGCACAGTTATTTTAAAGGGTGTCTTGCTGTTAGGGTTAAAAAGCATCTCACAAAAACGATGTGAATGGGAATATGGCACTCACATCAAGGAGATTCATGTACAGGTCACCCTTATACAGAGCCACAAACCTGGGTACACATGGTAAAAGCACTACCATAAGCAACTGACACAGAGATTTGACACACATCATCAGATATTTAACAATTAGCTCATTAGATCAGATTTAATCTAACCAGGAATCTGGTTAAGGGTTAAATCGCTACAGTTAAAACCTCCTCTTTTGGAAGATTTTTTTTTTTTAATAAAAAGCTTGTAGCTGAATGGTAAATAAGATTTAGACCTGTTAGAAGATTAAGTGTTCTGCTCTGTTCCTAAGCTTAATCTTAAGGCAATAAATAGTTCTTCAGGTCTGAACAGTAGGGATATGCATGAATTTTCTTAATTCCACCAGCTGAAAGTGAGTTGAACGACTTCTGTCATTGTCATACAAACACAAGCATGGCTTGCAGTGATGTAAATCAGCAGCAGTACAAGATTATCCACCAGTGATCCATAGAAAGAGTAATACATCATAATATATTACAACAGATTAAAAATATGTAAAAGAAAATCCTCTTAAAAATCATAGTAAGAATAGGGACTGTTTGGATGTTTTTTCCGTTTAACTTACCCTCCTATTTAACTTTCCTGCTCAAATGGATAAAGTTAATGACGCATTTTATAAAAAATAAAATAGTTGTCAAACAGCTTATTTAATCCACATCTGCATTATATTGTGCTTATTGTGAGTGGGGTGTGTGGTGTGACAGGGACATATTTCCATCCTAGAGCATGGAAGATCATGGGCACAGCCTCAGTTTTCCCATGTTTCCAAATGAGCACTGCAATCCCATATTTTCCTTTTTAAACTGTATATACTGATTTTGTCAGCCTCAGCTGTCACATCCTGAACAAGGAGTACAAACCAGCAGCATTTCTGGGTAGTCGTGTTTGAACCAAAAGGGAAGTTGTGGATTGATGTTGTGGCATGCAGTCATGAGCTGGATGACCCTCTGCAGTGCCTGTTTTTGGGAGTCGGTTTTAACAGTATCAAGTGTTAATTTGGTGCTCCAGGTGCCTGACAGTGACACACTTCATGGACCAGCAGTGGGTCACAGAGCAGAACTGAGTATGGCTTAGGAAGTTCTGGATCACATGGTGGTCACAGCTGCTTTTGTCTCCCAAACAGTGACCCATAAAGCAACAGCAAATACAGAAAGGGATCATTATGAAACAGCCTCATTAGGTTTGCCTACTCACTTACAGTGTTATGAATCTATCAACAGGGATTATATCTTTATTTGCAGTTCCCACTTTGTGCAGTAATTATATCTAAAAGCCCTGTGCAGTCTATTCACCTCAGGAAAGGTGAGTTACATTGTTAGTGTTGCAGAAATAAAATCCTGGAGCTCTGCCTCACAGAGAACACAGCCCCTCTGGTGAGACAGTGTCCTCAACCTACACCCTTTCAAGACCCACAGGCAGCAAATTACCTGCAGCCAAATTAATTATTTTTCCTAACAATGTTTCAGCTTTCTTTTTCTTTTTTAATAATAAACCATGATTTGACTTCCTAATAATTTTAAATCATCAAAGTAATATCATTAGTGTTGGCAAAGACAGAAATTCCTCCTGACTAGGTGCTAGTCACTCACCACTGAAAGGCTACCAGCAGCCCTCCCCCACAAAACAAAGTTATATTTATATCATTGCCCCCTCCTGCCTCTTTTTTGGGGCGTTATTTTTATGTCATTTTGCTAATTCTGCTGCACCCTGGATTTGGGGGGAAAACCCCTTGCACCCCCTCCCCATTTTGGGGTGGTCCTCTGTGTCCCCCCCTTGTGTGAGTGGGGCAGGGACCCCTCACATAACCTGACACCCCCAAAAAGACCACCCTGACCCCCTCAGATCCCAAAACCCCCCCGAAGACCATCCATAACCACCCCACACCCCATAAGCCCCTCCCAAAACGAGTCACTCTGCTATTGTCTCTGACTAAACAAATGGACTTGGTTTTTAGTTAAATTATATTTAAATGTAAAGCACTTACAATTTCTTGTTAACTGCATGCTCCTGTGAGGACATTTTCATTGCTCTTCAGAACACTTCTGCCTTCAGGGGCACAGAGTTACCTGATTAATTGTTCACAAATAAAGAAAAAAAAAGTATCCATCAGATTTTCTTCTCAGTAACATGTTAGCAAATACCTCTCATTTGTAGCTTTACAATTGTGCCCCATATTGTCAGACGTTTCTGATTAAATCCTCATTAATTTTTGCATCATAGAGAAGGACCTTTAAAATTTCAAGTGGGTGTCAAGTTGAATTAGGACTTGTGTACTCATTCTGCCTGAACTGTTATTCATGCACAAACAGTATAACAAGTGTAAGTGTCCTTTTTTAAAAAAGAGGATGCTGCAGCCCTCATGTAGAACTTCATAGTCTGAGTATTTTCATGTGTATTTTATAAAAAATAAAATTGCTATATTGCTATAATGGTGCATGTTTGGAGTGTATTTTGGTGTGCATTCTACACCCCACGGTGCAAGTTACTCAAGAAAAACACATCAGTATCATACCAGGGCAGGTTTCTCTGTTCATGAAAAGATTGCTCTGCATTTCAGTCAGTCTGTCAGAATTGTTTGTCTGCTTTAAGAACTGCAAACACATTTTCTCCTGTTTTCTCCTGGGCAAAGTTCTATGCTATGTGTGGAAGTAAGTTTTGTTATAAAAGATGCTTTCACTAGTTCAGGAACACAGACAACGTGTATGCACTTGGATTTCTATGATTTTTTAATAGTGCTATTAATAAACTTAATTGGCTTTCTTCTATTTTGCTCTTTAGCTCAGGTTTTTGTTTTCTTCTGTCTTGTGCGAATTGTACTAATATTCTACAGGAAGTTAGACAATTTCTGTAACTTGCTGAAAAGGGTAGGAGGTAGCAGCCTTCCTTTCCAAATGCCCACCAACAATGCTGTCATCTCAAGTTTTAGGCCATCTGAGCCATAACCAAAGAATCAAGAGGACAGATGAATAATGATATGAAATCTTTACTCACCTGCATAAAAATTGAACCATTTAGACAGTTTCGCTGCCACAGAATAATGTAGCTGGAAGCACTTTCTAGCCTCAATTTCCTGATGAAGCACAAGAGCAAGCTTGGAAAGAACAGTGACAGTAGAAACACAGCATACACACACACCCTGGCAAATAAAACTATTCTTATATTAAACTATTCTTATATTAGCTATTCTATTCAAATAAAACTATGCCCTTAAAAGCAGTCTAAAACCAGAGTGACTGCCAATTCACTTTGGAACCTGACAGTGCTGCTCAACTATGGCAGAAATGTACCTGTGTCTACAGTACTTGAATTTTATGCTAGAGTTTATTTCTCTAGGACTGCTTGGTAAGTTGATTATGCCATTAAATTCTTACAACTTGTAACATAACAATCTCTCTGCAACACAAAAACACATAGTCAAATGATGTTGAGGTTTAGATATTTCTACCTGCCAGAACAATGTGACTGGTCAGTATTATTCCCATTATTTGCACATTTTCTTAAAACTGATCCATTCACATGCTTCCTTTCTTTTATTGAGTATGCTAAAACCAAAAAAGTCTATGCATGAATTTTTCAAATCAATATTCACCTTTTTTTCTTAAGCTATAAAAAAAATGTAACCTATATCTGTTTCAAAGTTATTACCAGGCAAGCTGATGTTCTGCTGGATGCTCTCAAAGCTTTTCAGTGCAGTAAATATTGTTGATATAATTTCACTGACATAAGGATCAGAATAATATAGATAGTTCATCTCATGTTTGAGATACATTTGTGTAGAAACATCTAATAGAAGTGGGAAATAAAACAAAAGCTTGTAAAACTTGCTGCCAGCATCTAGATCAGTGAAGAAATGGGTGATTGAAAACATCCCAGTTTTATGGCAGAGAAAGAATTGTTATCTTGTACAAGGTCAAATATGTAGAAGGAAAAAAATCATCCCTTATTTGAATAAAGTATAAATATTAATTAGCTTTAACATAGGAGGCTGGAAATAAAATAATTTCTAAAAATATGTGATTATGTATTAAATATTCACCCAAGGATCAGAACAATAAGGTGACCAAGAGACAGTCTAGTATATAAACTGGAACAAAGAAAGAATTACAAGCAGCCTCCTTGCAGTGTAATCGATCAAAGACAGTTGCACTTAGAGTTGTGTGTGTGAATGTGTGCTGACAGGGTCCTTTACTAGCACAGCCACAGAAAATGAAATGGCCATTTCCCAGTAAACTGCCATCCCTGCTGCTGCTGGCTGCCTTCTGCAAGGTGAGTTGGCTCATTCACTCTCTCTCTGTCAGCTTCCAAGCTTTGGGTCCTGGGGAGGGAAGCATTTCCTTGGTCATCACCAGCACTCTGAACGTGCCCATGGCTGCTGGCACCTCCAGGGAGCTACTTCTGCCCTCCAAACCTTAGAGCAGCTAACTGCTCACCTGGGGCACCCTCTGATCACCTGTGACTGACAAAGACAAGAGGAACAATCAAGAACACAGCTTTTCTTTTCTTTTTTGAAGAAGTGAAGACAAAAATATCTCACTACCACCCCTGATTTAAAAAGTCAATGTATTTTTAAAATAAGGCATCTCCCAAACTGCATGGGGTGTCCCTATGTGGGTCCACGAAGCAAAAAAAAACCTCTCCTCATACAAAAGTGGAAAGCATGAGAAGAAATAACTGTGTTGTTCACAAATGCATTAATTGCAATGAAGACAGTAGAGTGGGAATGAAACCTACAGCTCACTTGGCAGGCTGTAAGCAAGCAGAAGCAATCCCCAGAGAGGTCATGTAATCAGCATGGCAGGTGGATGTATTGTCCTACAGGCCATGGAAAATATCCATCAGAATTGACATGCAACACATGAATATCAGTGGATATCAAATAAGGGTATGAAATATTTTTTTCCCTTATTTCCAGCAGTCCTTCTAGTTCAGCCACACCAGCTTATCTATTTTTACTCACAGAAGGGAATCTCATTTCTGTCCTAGTATTGTAGGTGTCTCAGAATTCTCACATAATGCAGACATAGCTATTCTCCCTCCAAAATGCTTCTCTGACCTAAACAATGTTCTAAAAAAAACCCATCCAAGATTCTGATATATACAGCAAAGTGTGACATTGTCCATAGCTGCTGGCAACACAGCAGGAGACTCTCACTTTGGAAGGAAAGCTGAAATGTAGGCATTCCCAAGTTAAACAGCAGTTTCAGGCTGTCCTGGTAGGGGATGGACCCTGTTTTTCTCACACCACTGTTGAAATGTGGTGTCCATGCTGGCCATGCAAATATAAACAAGACCAGCAATGGAGAAATGGTTTCCTGACCTTTCTAGTAACAAGTGTGAATTTGGAAGGCCTTCACATTCTTTATTCCTTCACATTCTTTAAACTGCTGCATTGTTGGTGAGTAGAACAGGGGGGAAAAGAATTTTCAGTGTAGCCCCACTACACCTCTCACATACAGATTACAGCAGGTAAGAACAGACAGACCATTTTTTCCAAGCTTTATAAAACGTGTCCTTAGGCAGTAGTTTCAAAATCACTTACTCTGAATTTTAAGTCTTATGAAAGTGTTTCATTTTCTCCATGAATATTTGATCCTCACCCAGACAAAGCAAGAAAATGGAAAGTTTTGCAGTCTTTATTTCTTTCCCACTCACTTAACAAGGAATTTGGTAAAGATGATGTTACCAGAAACTGAATCAACCAATTAGCAAAACTATTTATCTTGTTCTTCTGCTGAAGAAGGAAGATGGGAGACTTGAGAATATTTAAAGAGCAGTAGAGTATGCAAACCATCAGGGCATTTCATAGACTGCAGCCACTTTTCACACAGAGAACGAGGATTAAAAATCTCATTTAATTATTTCATCTCCCACTGTTGCTGTCACCTACTATAAACAACTGAGCAAGGAAAGATGAACTAGGAAAAGTAAACTAAAGCTTAATTAAGAAGGTATTTTCCTTTCTTTCCTATTCAGGCCCATGCATGTATCACGTCCCTAGGATACAGCAGATGTGTCATTTCCTTACTCTGCTAATTAGAGACACCATATTCCCTGAACAGAGTGTTAGAGGTATATTTTCAACCATTTCTTTTAAAACAGAGTGACAGTCATGTCTCTAACTTGTAAGTATTAGTGTAAAGGCAGCCTATTTACTCACCACCACTTAAATCAAATTGACATTTCACACCTTTTCAAAACTAGAACTGTTCCAAAAGAGGTCAACACTGAAAGCCTTGGATGTGACACCAGGGAAGTTGTTGTAGGTGGAGCTGAGACAGGAACATTTTTAGGCTATCGCTGAAAGCCTGTGCCCTAATTATTATGCCTGAATCAAACTGAAACAGTGGAGTGACTGCTTAGCAGGCAGAAAATTAACGAGAATATCTGTAAATGATCAAAGGACTAACCAAAATCTACCCAACATATCTGTGGCATGTTATGAGCCTGTACAGACCAGGAAGTACCTAACTTGAGTATTTAAAGATGCCTATCACCAACTGAATAAATAGTGCTGCCAGTAAGTGGAATTTTCTACATGTTTATGCATGGATAAATAACCAATTTAAAGTTGCATTATAGAAGATAATAACCAGGAGGAGAATGCATAATACAATGTAGGAGCTGGCATACAAAGGGGATGCACAGCTTCCCTCCTTCGGATTCGGGCTGCTAAAGCTCAGTGTGTGCCATTTAATCAGCACAGTGTCATGTGTTTATCTGTCATCCTGCTCTCCCAAGGAAACTGCCATGGCAAATGGACTCTGAGGAAAAGTGTGGTGGCTTTATAAGGACTTGGAATAGGCAATGTGTGCCCCTAGGTGAGCAGCTGTATGTGGAATACCATGAGTGGGTTGACTCAAGTTCCCCTAGCTCCACAGGGACAAATGTACCTGATATTCTGATTAAATCCACATTATTTTCAGCATTATAGAAAAAGTACTTTAATATTTTGGGTGGCTGTTAAGTTTCTTTCATCTGATGACCCTGTGGCCTCTGGTACCATCCTATGCCCACACTTCCAAGGGGTCTGGTCCCATCACCTGCCTGTTCTTTCTACTTTGTTTTTTATTGTAGGGTCATGGATAATCGACTCTCACTAAGGACAACTTGTCATTACTACCTATTAATTACAGAAGCACACATAACCATAAGCATTAGTGCTACATATGCACGGTCTCTCCTCGACATCACCAGCTACATAACAGGGGTCCACATGCTTAGGTGTTTGAACAGCATTGTAATGCTTTTGGCAGCTTAAAGATAAACTTACACAACAGCAGCCAACCTCCCCATCTTTAATAGGAAGGACAAACTCAAAACCTCTCAAAAATCTCTAGTAACCTTGCTGGATACATTAAATGGAAAATGTCTGTAAATGTGTTGAATATTAGAGCTGAGCATCACCCTTCACATAACAAAGCTATTCAGGGAGGGCATTTCCACCTCAGAAAGTGCCTAATATCTTGCAACATATAATTTGCATAACCAAGAGATGGCAGCACTCCATCAACGGTTTGCCTGAAGCAGTTCTTTGGAAATGATAATGCATCTGTAAGCACCATACCTGTGTGTTCGAGCAGGCTAAAAACAATGGAATAACCATGGAGCGAGACCTGTGATTATTATTCTATTGCTTTACAAAGGTCAAGTAAAGATGAAATTCATTTACCAGTATAACTTGAATTATTCTTTACCCACCTTTTACTACGAATAGGACATAGCAAGTATTTGTTTTCATTTGGTTGTCTCATAGATGTATATTCTCAAAGCATATTTCATAAGATTAAAAAATGACCTTTCACAAAAACTTAAAAAGCACATATATATCAAATATACTTTTGTTTAAAGCACTTTCTCAGAAGATGAATAAGTTCCTTCATAATAATCTTAAGGATCAAGGCATGCGTAAAAATTTAACATTTAATTATATATATATACAGGTGATTTTCTCCTGCAGACTGATGTTGGACACAAATTGGAGGAGTTTGGGATTTCCCAAAGAGCTCCACCATCCCATGTCACCATATCACCAGTCTCACAAACACACAAGGGGTTTGGTAACAGTGATAATTAACCTCTTTTACCACATTCAGTCCAATTTCTTTTAGAATCTGTGAACAGGGTGTGGACTCCAGGAACAGCCTTTGAACGGTGCTACAAGGAAAATGAGCAGCACAACTCTGTGGACACTGAGGTCATGAGGAAACTGGGTAAAAGGCTGATAGCAATGAGCTGGACTGAAAAGGAAATTGTTGAACTGAGCTGTTGCTGTTGGGTGAGTTTTGAGATCAGCATTATTTAAATTAATGAGATTCACAGCTGACTAATGTTAACACTGCTTTCCACCTCTGTTGCTTATTGCTGAAAATCATTTTCCAAGAAAAAGGCCAGGTTCAAACAACATTGATTATATTTCAGAAAAACACATCACAAATAAGTTGCACAATATCACGAAGGGTTTTACTTGCTTTAAAATATCTGATTAGATTTTCTCCTTTACAACCTTTTTTTACCTTAGTCTAACTCCATTGATGGTACCTTTAATCCAATACACAAGGAGAATCTATTTGTTTTCTTAAAAAACACCAAACAAAAATTTTTGGTGGCTTTTGTTCTTTTTTGTGGTTTTTATTTTTCAGTGTGACCTTGTTCTTCTGTGGTATCTCCAACTCTACAGAAAACATTCACCACTATTGGATTAATTCCTGATATTTCTAGTTGTACAAAATATTCTTTCCTAGAAAACCAGCAAACAGGTTCAGTTTTAATAGCCTAATATGAGTGGGAGTATCATAGCAGCAAGATTATCACTCAAAAACAATTCAGTATTTCATCAGACTATACCAACTGTAGGCCATAACTAGAAACTGGCACATATTTTTATTCTGCATTAGTGTGTACATCCCAAATTACAACAATCAGACTAGATGTGGCTGAAGCTATCATGAAAACAAGTCTAACTGATCATCTCTTCTTGTTTTCATCTACAGCAGAAGGCTGCAGCATCAGCTTTCTCCTCTTCCTCACACAAATTAATCCTGCTGCCTGCAATGAGCTCCAGTGTCACTGGAAGGAGATACAGGTCACTGTACATAGCACCTGGATCAGATTACTCCATGAAACTGAGCAAGTTCTCCCAAAAACAGACTGGAAGCTAAGTATTTCTATTTATGGGCCCGGAGAGCACATTCATTATTAGTTTAATGCATTTTCAGAGGGTGGAAAAAAAAATCTTAAGAACATGTATCCCAGGAATTTATAACAGCATGTTTCTTGGATTATAATTAGTTCAATAGAAATCCTGTCTTACGTAAATATACTTTGAAAGACCATGCAAAATTAAATATAATTCCTGGAGGTAAAAATAGTTTTCTTTTTTTAAAACTCTCTCCTATCTATTCTTCTGGAGCTCCTCTTCCCCCCACTCTATGATGTGGTTGTGTCAGAATCAATGATCTACTCAGAGATAAAAGGACAATTTTTTTACTCAGCATTGAGTAGATTTATACTGCTCTCAGTTGTATTTAGTATTCCTTTTAAGTTGCTGGGGTTTTTTTATGTGGACAGAAAACTTTGGATAACCACTTTGATGATAATTCCCATATCAAGCGGAAAGCACAAAATATGACTAAAGTTCAAAACTTTTAAAGTTCTGACTTAGGGAAGATAAGAGAGTTCACTTTTTCCAAAACAGGGACCTCCAGGTTGTTCAGAAACACTGATATTTAGCTCATTTCCTTTCTCAAGTTTCCTTCTTCTCAGCCTCTACCTTTGCTTGGGATTCCTTGACCTGCTTCACACCCTCAGCCTGCCGGTCAGCCAAATGAGATTGTGAGGTTTTATTTCTTTTCCTCATTTCTGTGACAAAGACTTAAAATTAAGTTACTCACTCCCAATACACCCATTAGTAACATCTTCTTCTTTGTTCTAAATGCACTTTTACCTTTCTAGAGATGGATCTCCCGAGTTTTTATGAAGAAAGTGAAATTTTACCCTTTTGCAAATGAATGGAAGGCACATTATAAGTTGTATTCCTACAATTTTATTCAAAAGAGCAAAATCCCCCCATTTAAAAAACGCTTGAGGGAAGGACCACAGCAGAATTTAGATACAAACTTTATAAACTTTGATGTAAATTTCGGGTTGAACCCTCCAAGGTGCTTGTGTCACAAGACCATTATTTGTGGTGATTTAGGCTACTTAAATGCATATCACGCTTTGATATCTCTGAAGTCACTTCTGGTTTACCACAATTAAAACATCATCACTGGTTTTGGGGGATTATTTGATGAAATTTAAGACCATTTTGAACTCAAATCAGTAGGAATACACACGTGCTTACTACTGAGCACATCTGTCAGCTGAAGAACTGGGTGAAAGTTCTTAGGAAGGACCTGAGAAAGATATTTTGATCGTGTTTCATGTAGAGAAACGTTTGTATGACCTTTATCCCTTCTAAAGTAAGAGTTTGCCGAGAGATTTAAGTACAAATTCCAAAATTTGAGGCCATTCGCCATGAAGCAGAAATAGAGAATGTGTCTTGAGTAAAACTGTGTATCGTAAATGAATGCAAGCTGTTAAATAACATAATATTAGAATTTTAAGATCAGTGGTTTGGTGACAGAATTCGGTGGGCGGAACACTGCTGTGATAGCCTTACCCATAGCAAAACTAAGCTGCTGGGAATTTAGGCAAGCTGAAAATTTGACTTTTGTCAAATTATCTTGAACAAAAGGCTTTCCCCCTGCTTTTATAGTAGTAGAAAGTCCGGCGCCGTGCCAGGGTGGAGGACCACGGTTCATTCAGCTCCCAAAGTAAGGCAGATTAGAAAGGGTCCGAGTGTAAAACCTTGAGAAGTTGCTCCGATCACCTGCAAAGCGATCCTCAGTTCCGTGAAGATAACCCCGTTTAGAATTCAATGTCTCCGCATCAACACCCCCCGTATCAGCTCCTTTCTGCCCTGACTAATGACTCACATCTTCCTAAACGCTCCGTTGAAGTTTGTTTACATCAGGGCAAGGAGGGCTCTGTGTTTCCTTTTTTAACCTTTTTTTTTTTTTTTTTTAAGCAAGCACAACTGACAAAACTGTCAACTCTTTTTATTGTTTTCAAGTTGTATAAACAGAATTAGGCTGCAGGGAGTCTATTAATAAAGTCCTATACAACAAAACCGTTCACAATCTTCAAGGCAGGTTTTAATCTCCCAGGAAAAAATCAATTTTATTTAGAATAAACTAGTAAAGAATGGAGATTACTCCAGGGAATTAGTCTTTAAAGTATGATGGAGAAATATAGATTTTCTTCTCTATAGGAATATGATGTTGCAATGCATATAAAATGTGCCATAACAATTACATAAAGGCTCCTTTTAAATTTCCAGGCTCATTAGCCCTATAGCTTTCTAGAAACAAGTACTTCTGGGGGGGTAATTATAGAGACAAATACCTGGCAGAAAAAGCTTAGAGTCTTGAATAAGTTCCACTGCATTAATGAACCACTCCACCAAATCCCAGGAGGTCAAAACATATTATGTGTGTGACTCCAGAGCAGGAGAAGTAACCTTGTGCCCTTGCTTTCCATTTCTATGCCATCTTCAAACTGTCACAAAGGGATCAATGCAGAGAATGAAGCTATAGTAATACAAGTTCTGTGGCCACCTGGAATACAGCTGCCAAGACCTCCACTCACCGGTGGGTGACACTTTGTCTTGGAGGCTGAATCTGGACAAACAACCCAAAAATCACAATTTCTGCTCTTGGTTATACCTGTGCTGCTCTGCAGCTGAGTGTGTCTTCATCAGCTACGGCAGAGACAATGAAGCTGGTTTTACTGAACACAGAATCTGAGGCATTTCCACTCCAATATAAACATTGCTGGGGTTTTAACACTTATAGCTTAGAGAAGTCAGACTTCAAGTCCTGACACTCTACATTCACTTGTTAACAGGGTCAGGATTTCACTTTTACCTCTGGTTTTTATTTCTCTTAGCCACAAAAGTGAGACCTGAACTCTGTGCTTATTATTCCCACAGCAAAAATTTAAAGACCCTTTTGTGCCACTGAGAAACAAACAGCATAAGGCTGTACCACAGGCAAAACCACTTCCCAGATCTTTACACTCCTTAACTGTTTATGCCCCAAGATCTTAATCAAGTATCTGTTAAAGCCTTGTCCTAACAATTAATTAGGGAAAATCTAATTTGTATTTTGCAGAAACTACAGAGCCACAAGTGCAGTGACAGCTGTGTGGTTAGAAGGAAGGTTTAAGTGGCTGGTGGAGTTCACTTACACTTTCAAAGACGTTTAACTTGCTTTTTTTCCAAGAAAGAAGCAATCTAAAATCCCAAGCCTGAATTCTCCATGACTATCAGAAATTGCTTTTTAGCAGTCACAGCCACTTTAGGCAGAAGGTGATCTTGTATCTGAGCAAGGAGGAAAGCTCTGATCCAGAGCTCAGCTGAATTTTGTAACTTTCTGGTCTTTATTAAATTCTGTTATATTCATGAATATTTAACAGTTAAAATATTCTTATTACTGCACAAACACTCTTCCAGCCTACAAATTGTTATATTCTGCCTCTGTTTATACTTTAATTTGATTATGCTCCTAAGCAAGTATTGTCTATTTTTGCAGAGAATTCAGTTTCCTAGTGGAACTAACCTCTCCTCCATCTCTGGAAAGTATTTGTTGGCCTTACTGATGGCATTAAGTTTATATTAATTAATAACTCAGCTAATTTTGGTGTAAGTGGCCTACATTAGAATAAAACCAAGCTAACCCAAAGATAGTTTGTGTGGTTTGAGACCCAGCTGAGCTGAGCGTTGCAAACTTGCATGGAAGGGTTTGATCTGGTCTAACTATCACAGGTGGGGGAGAAAAGCTCACAGAGCTTTCATCAAAAGATTTCGGGACGTTGTGCCTGTGGGTCTGGGTGCAAACCCAGCAGCATGGCAGCAGTCAGCACTTCTCCCTACACCCACACTGCCGAGGGAAGGTGACAGCTCTGCTCTCACCACGCACCAGGAGCTCTGCTTACATTGTCGCCTGCAGCGTTTCAGCACCGGCTGCCTTCCGTCCTCCTCCTTCATCCCAACTCCCCTTATTCTTTGTTGTAGGAAATAACAACCCAGACAACGGCAATGTCTCTTTTCCTTATTGGTAAACACTCTCTGGGCACATCTGCAGTGATGATGATAAGGCAGAGGTCTGCTCTCAAATGGGAAAAACAGAATGTCAGTTTACATAATGGCCAGAAAACAAGAAAAAGAACCTACACGCTCGAGCAGCAAGCCTGTTTCTATATTGCTTCATTGTCTTAACAGGATTCTTATTGTGTTTATATTTAGAGACATGGGAAACTGTGCTAGCCATGCTCCCCATTGTTACTTAACCTCAAACAACCTATATAACACGCTGTCCATTAAGGAACCTGAATGTAGACTCTAATCAAGGTGGCTAAACAAGATATAGGAAAATAAAGCTCAGTGCTTCCTCCTTGTTTGGGAAAAAACAAACAGGAAGGCTCCCTCTTACACTCACCTCAGCAGAAAAGAGGGAGGGAGAGTTTCTTTTTACAGGCTCACGGAATATCTGAGCTCTCTGTTGTGCACCTGTTTGGTTTTTCATCATTCACTCCCCCAATAAATGGATAGAAACACTTCAGCAACTTATTTCCCAACTGAGAAACTCTTTCTTTACTTTTTAGGAATAGTGTTTATCAGAAATCCATGTTTAAAATCGACAGTGGAAACCTGATATAACTAAGACAGCAAAGACTGTGACTGGTTAATCATCAGAAAGTTGCTTTTGATAACCTGTTAGTGCTTGGGGAGGCTTGCCTGAATGCTGAACAACAAATCAAACATTACCAAAAACTCAAATCCACATAACTGATGTTAAATTGAATGCAATGTTCCTAATGACAACAGAAACTTGATTGCTAAGAGTTAATGATTCCAACTCATAGACACAAGTGTTGAAGAGAACTAGAAGTGGCAACTGAGCCTGAATGCAAAACTATTTCATGCATAGAAAATATTTACATTGACTCCTGGTTAAAAATCTCATTTTTTAAAAACTTTTTTAAAAAACAGTACATTTCTGTCTTACTTTTTCTTCAGAAGCCACAATATGTGGGCCTTTCAAATCAGCTGAGAATGACAATACTACAAAATTGTCCACAGATGACATTTTGCAAAATCAGCCAAGGATGACAATCATAAATCATTTAAAGCTTTAAATTAACAAATTATATAGAGAGGTTTTACCTCTTTCTGTGATGTTCTGTCTTGTCCTAATTGTAACAGCTGAGATTCTTCAATAAGTATTGGGTTTTCTTATAGAAACATTCAAACTTTGGACACTTAATTTAACATAAAATCTTAGCAGTCCCTGGCATATATCAGAGAGACAAGTTGCCATCAGAAAGAGTCCAATTCTTCTTTTTTTCCAATTATTTGGCCCTGGTGCATGTCAGGCTGTGAAGGTGCTCCATCTGACTAGATAAGAGCCTGAAGGCAAGGTTGCTCAGCTCTATCCCTTAGTAAATATATTTTCTTGGTGATCACATTTCTTACTATCTTGTCACCCAGACATCAAATATGAGATGGATGTAAAGAGAGTGTAAAGTCTGTGGTTTGTTCTTACTTCTACTTTTACCTTCTAATACCTCTGGAATCCTGTGCAAAGATTAAAAGGAAAAGCAGAAAAGCAAAGCAGGAGGCATGCAGAAGGAGCATCAGTGTCCAGGAGGAGCTCAGGGAACAAGAGATCCTTCATGGCACCCTCCCACACCACATGCAAGGAGAAAACCCTTTCCTGTCCCAGTTTCGTTTCTCTACTGCTCAAGTTTCACACATGTACCATACCCAGTACATCCTGGATTTAGTGCCAGAGGTGAAAACAAACTGATCTCTGGGGGTGACATCCAAGACCAGCCTCCTTGGGAATGGCTGCAGTAGGATTTCCATTAGATTTCAGAATGAGAAACCCCTTTACCGTGCTTTCATTTAATTGTCCTCGCTGCCTTCTCCTCCCCCCTTAGTCTCCCTTTCTTTCAGGTGGTGGCACTGCTGCACCATTTGTGGTGCTCAGCACAGCTTCCCCTGCCAGATTTCTGAGTGTATCTTAACAAGTAATTAGAGCAATTTTCACGAGCTCATGCTGTCGGCTCTCCAGCTCCTGCATGATCCAAATGGCTCTCAGGGGATGTTACATTATGGTTGGTTTGTTATTGTTTGTTCCAGGCCAGTGCTACTAGACAAAAGCGTTATAAAACCGGTGAGTGGTATTAATCACAATTTCTTAGATGTCTATGTCTGCAATGTCCTTATTCTCACTTTCCCATTTTTTTGCTTAGCTGTCATTTTGTTCTGAAAGAACAATTAGGATATGATGTGCAGAGTCCTGTGCCACATAGAAGCTCAGCAATAGGCTCAAATATTTATAAGGTTAGATAAAAAAATATGAGAGAAAAATAAGCATTGCATTTCAGCAACTCCACCTCTTTGTTAGGAAAGACTGGATTAGTACCTGAGAGCTTCCTTGCAAACAGCCAAAATCCCACCAGCTTTGAATATTTCAAGCCCCTACATTCAACGGAAGCTTAACGACTTACCCATTGTGTGTCTCCATATCTAACTTGACTTCAGCATACAATACAGAATGTCCCCTGCTGTGCAGCCCCAAAACAAGCCCCTTTGAAATTATCACTTATTTCAGTTCAGTTAATCCTTATCATTTCAAAACTCTAATGGCTTTGAAGTTCACCCTATCCCTGTGCTAAGAGATTCAGTTATGAATCAGAGGAGAAAAATAAACTGAGTAACTAATAACTAATTTATTCAGTTTCTGATCTTATTGATTTCAGGTCTGGGGCATTTTAAACCCCTTAATTGAGGCAATAATAAGTAATAATAGGTAATAATAACTTTGGCCTGTTTCCCTCCTGGGTCTTTCCAGCACAATGAGGTGGATATTGACTGTTAGAAGAAAGAAACTTTCCAATTGAAAAGCCATCAGCACAACTGAGGATTCTCTAAAAATATGGAAGAGAAAGAAAAGACAACCACTTTGATGGGGTAGATAAAGGCAACTGGACAGCTGTTAAATATGTTTTGCAAAAAGGAATATGATCTTGGTAGGTCATTGACTGAGGAAGCAATAATAACAACAAGCCTGCATTTACATGGTACTTTACACCTTCAAAGTGCTGTGCAAACAATAACTAATTGATCTAGTCTAAAAAGAACTGCTTCCAGTGTAATATCAAGTATGTAGTCACAAGAGAACACATTATTAACTCGAGGAAGCAATTTATTTCAAAATCTATTACCATAAATTATACCAGTTTTCTTTTTCCTCCTTTTTAAAGTTATTCCCTCTGCAGTCTGATTAATGCCTGGATTAATTTGCTCAGGATTTCTGGAAATTTAGTAAGTACAAACTTAATAGGAGACTGATAGAATTGTCAGAGGTAATTGATGCTTTAATGGGCATGAAATCTGGAAAAGTACCCAATCAGAATAGATTCACAAAGGCCTTTTTTAAAGCATGAGGGTAAAGGCTCACCAGACTGGATTCGCTTCTTTAGACAAGTTCAGTAAATTTTATACTATGAGTACTCTCTGCTTCCTAAACTTAGAGGCACAAAAGGCATATCATCAATATAGCATTTTCCCATTAACTCCAGATATTGTATTATTTCCTACCTCTTTTTTATCAACATTTTAAAATTATGACATTTTCAACTGAATGGCTGCGTAAAAGATTGGAGTTTTTAAAGAATAATCAGTAGGTTGTATCTATCCACACCAGGATAAAAGTATTATAGAAGTTGCAGCCATTCTATTTCTTTATTTTTCTCTGCTTGTACTGATACAGAAAGTTGCTGTTCCCATTCTTGGTTTGCCTGTTCCTTTAAACAAGGCCTGATCTGATCTCTGAATCAAGTAAATCCTATTAGCCAGTTTCAGCCATGAATACAAAAGAAACATTCCATAATCTGTCCACAAAAATCTAATCCACGTCTGTTTCTTAATGCAATACACACACAATAACACATATATTGTGTGTTATCAGGAGCCAGAAATGTCTTCATCTGTGCATGCTGCTAGGTGCAAACACCGTGTTTATCACTGCAGTGTTTGAAAGCCTTTTCTTTACAGGAGAAATAAGCTGGAAAAACACCAGCAAGTCTCATTGTGCCCCAACAGGCTGTGACACTCTTGCCTGAAAATGTCTGCCATATATTTGAAGTCAGTTCCCACTTCTTTCCCTTTCTGTCCTACCATGGAATTCTGGCTGCTGCACTTGCACTACCCAGCCCCACGTTAGCTCTTGCAGTAGCCAGTAAGTAAAAATCATTGTAATGCTGTCTGGCTTGTAAATGAGAAGAACAATAAGGAAAGTCTGAGTCTGACAGCCAGCAGTCCATGGTGATTACAAAGAAAAGGGACCCCATTTTTTACTTGCTTTTTGTTATTGTTATTAAGGTCAGTGTCATCCATCAAGATGCGGAGTTATTTCTGACACAGTTTCAAAGGTCAATTGGTCATGTGCAACGACAAAATAGATTCATGGAATAATGTACCCAAAAACTTGGGAATGTGCCTTTCCACTTTCTATTGTCATGCCCCTACTCATATTTCTGTGCCAAAAATCAACAAAGAGAGACATTTGAAAATACCAGTTGAGCAAACAACAAGAAGAAACTGCAAGTAACTCATTGATGTATAGTTTGAAAGCCATGGAATTTCTCCTTCTAAGCTACCATTGTCTTCATTCCAAATATCCAGTCAGTTTTTAGCCAGGAGAAATATTTCATTGGCCTCCCCATTCTACAAAGCAACAGATTTCTTTAAAGGGCTCCAATTAAAGTTTAATAGGAAAACATTGAGTATAACATCTCATGTTACAATTCATTTGGCTGGCGCACTACCATCTTTGTCCTTCTTTCCAGGAGAAATCTTTTCCTGAGTTTTAATTCCTGGGAAGTTTTGGGAAAAGTCAGCTGAGGTTTCATCACCATACCCAGCACATTTCCACAGGAAGAACTGATGGAAACGGTAATAAATGGGTGAAGGCTGAATCCAACAACCAGCAGGACACTGAATGAGAAAATCCACTTGTAACCTCTACTGTTCACTATCTGCACAAATACAAAGCTGTAATCCCTTCTGCCACCCTCATCCATCTCCCCTGGATAGGAGAGCAGGAGTATCAGTGCTTCCCATGTTCTAGAGCCAAGCAGAGGAGGATTCTCTGCAAAAACAGACAAGAGGCCCTTGACTCCTGTATTCCACTCTTTTATGACAAATAAACTCACTGGGTTTTTGTTTCTCAGTGAATAACTTCTGAAACAAGGACTTCTTTTCCTAGTGAGTTACAAAGCTGAATTTGCAGGGAAGACAAACAGTCTGATTCTCTTTTGAACTGATCTATGACATATATTGTATGGGCTCTCAGCATCCAGGCTCACACTGCACTTCTGATAAGTGACATAGAATGTTATCTTTGTGCATTTATAGAGAAAATTGAGCATGTAGCCAGGCATGGGTTGGTACCCTCAGCATTTCCAGTGCAGTTTAACTCATTGCATTTGATAAGAGCTTATTTGCTTGTTAATGTGAGCATCACTCAGTATCACTGTTGATCAGTTAATTGCAGTGTAGTACCACCATTGGGGTATGGAAATTATACGGTCAATAATTACCAAGTTAACAGCTGCTTTTGTTTAATTCAATTTCGCAGCTTTGCAAAATTTGTCATGGTAGTCCATAAATTAAAGGGGTCCCACAAGTGGTAAAAACTGTTCAGTATTAAAAATGTCCTTGGGTTTCTTCTCACTTCAGATGTCTGTGATATAAAAACCAGAAAGTACATGTTGGAAGATGCATTACATATTCAATTTGGAGTACAACAACCAAAAAATAAGTAAGTTTATATGCAAGGATATACTTATAAGTCGATCTGTGAGGCACAAGACACTAGTAATTTCCCCATTACTGCTAAAGTTCATTGTTCATAGCCACCACGTGTCTTTACCCAGCCCTGGTTTTCTAAACAAAAATAAATACACAACTAATACTTTGAATTGGTTATTCAGACACTTTCAGTTTAACAGGAATCAGCCTGTTTAGTTCCACTTGAGACATACAGACAGGCATCAGGTATTGACGAAACAGCTCCCCAAAGTAAAAAACATTCTTTATTTAACTGTAGGATCAAATAAGTCATTTCAAAATGAGACTGAAGAGCTGGAGACATTTCTGGTTTATCTTTGTGAAAGGCTCACTCTGTCAGCCACTGGGATGGGCAGACCTTGCTCTTTCAAACACTGAACACTCCAGCCTGTCTCCCCCAAAAACTCAGTGACCTCTCTACTGAAGGAGAGCTTCATTTAACCACCCAGTCACGAGGGGGTTATTCCTCTGTATGCTCATGGTTTGCCCTTCCTAGATAAAGCCAGTACTGTAAACTCAGCAGGAGATTAAGACAAATTCTCAAAACCAATGGTTCAACCATTGTCCCTCAACAGCTCTGAAGTGTGGGATCGAGATAAGGCACCTCTCAGAAATAATTTCTTTCTTCCTGCTTCTTCCTCTCCACTGCCTTTTAGACAAACACACTGGGTTAATGCATCTAATTGCCAAATAACAAAGTTAAAACAAAATAGTCAAAGTTACTGTAAAATAGGTTCAAGTTCCATCATCTATTGTCAGAGCTTTAGTGGTGATCACATATTAAAGGTACAACATTTTAAAACAGGCTTCCCAGTTATTCTCTTAACTCCTGTTACATTGTGGTTCCTTCTATGAATGACATTTAAAATATTAGTTAGATTATTATTTTGCCTCTGCAAAGACAGAAATAACCTGGTACTAAGACACATTGAGAAACTGAGTTGCACAATTCCTTTCTGTATTTTCCACTGGTAGACAAAGATCTTCAGTGAAAGGATTATCTTTTCTAAAATGCTGAGATTTCCCGGCACTAATAGGTCTTAATGGCCCTGTTGTGCCTCACCTGGGACCCACTCCCTTGCCCCTGGGGCTGGCCCCAGGGCTCCATTTCATTCCAGGCTTTCAGTCCTTGTCGGAGCTGATCTGTAGGCATGTTTGTCTCCAGGCTTGTCTGTGGCTGCATCCATCCACACTGCAGCCCTGTGTCACAATCAGCTCCAAGCCCTGGCTGGGGCCTCATGCCCCGGCTGGATTTTGAACCCACCTGTGGCTTTGGCTCCAGTCCCACCCCTGTCCCTGTCTCCTTTTACCCCTGACTGGGCTCCCCGGAAGGATCCCGGACCTGGTTCATCCCTTACCTTGTCTGGGGCTGTTGATGGACCCTGTCCTCAGCTCCTGTCCATTCTGACACCATGGCCAGACTCTGAAGGACTGTGCCAGGATGGGTGAGGGCACAGCTACCACAGGGATCACCCTCAGCACCAGTAGCACCTTCCCTGAAATGGTAGCAGGCCCTTGATGACATAAAACAAAAATCTATAAAACTGCTCTAATAGCAGCACTAATAAAAATAATTTAGCTTTCAGCCTTGGCGAAAATTAAACCAGAAGTGTGGAACTTCCTTAGTTTTCCCCTTTAAGCAACTGAAGGTGAAATGAGTTGTTCTGAAGTCCTGCTCAATCCTCCCCACAAAGCGCTTTCTGTCACAACTGATTAAGATGGATGAGGTCCCATAAATATAATTTCATATGCTGTGCTGTAATTGCCATAAGACATAAGTTAAACTAATTTATTTTCAAAGAAAGGACACTGGTCAGTTACAGCCTTGAAGTTTCCATCCACTAATTGTTTAAATTCTTCCAGGTGAAAACAAGGAGCTGGAAATCTTCAAGCCTTCCAAATGTAGGAACTTTTCTAGTGGCACAAGTTGAGAATGGCTTGCAGTCATATCCAAAAGTTACTTATCTAGAAAAACAACACTCATTTTAACTCAGGTTAAAACACGACCACCTAAGGAGCTGACTCTATTGATGTGTATAGAAAAGAACCCATATTATTAAGGGCAGAAACAAATTTTCATGATTGGAAAGGGAGTTAATTTTACCTGCTGAAAGTGTACCAACCATTACATGTCAGCACAAGGCTTACAGAAAATAGAATACAGAAAACAAGGACTTGTTTTTTCTTTTGCTCAAAAAAGTGTATTTGTGCTGAACAGAGCACCCTGATGTATGAGCATTTGCACAAGTGTAGTACACAATTTGAGGAGACATATGAGAGTCAGGGGTCAAATTTCCAGTAAGCAATGTTGCATAGAACATAATTTTATCATTTATTGGAAGAATGATTACTTCTGAACTAACTCAATATCTCAGTATGTATAATCAAAGTGCGTTGACCTATGGCTATGCTGAGGTTTGTCAGCAAAGGCTCCCACCTGACAGTGGAAAATCTAAACTCCATTTATATCAGTAATCTGCATCTGCTCCTCACTGTTCAGATGCAGCAGGAAGAGACTCTTCCCATAAAATCCCATCGTGCCCCAGTACCCACCATGGTAAAGTCAGTCACCCCACTGATTTTAATGGGGTTATTTGTTCATTACATGAGCACCCAAGAGCAGAATTTGCTGTTGTATGACCTCAGTGTTCACTGGGCATCGACAGAGCGACATTTGCCAAACATGAAATTGAGTTTTAACATTGTTTTAAAGACCTATGAGGTTCTGCATAATTTAATAAGTTGTCTATTAAATTGAATTGCTGACTCTAAGGTACAGATATCATTCAATTCTGATCTATTGATCACACAAAATATGCAGGCTAAAAGTGTGTGCAACACTTGCTATAAATTTCTAAACCAGACTCAAAATGCACTGCTGGCCAAGGTATGAAAGCCAATCAGACATCCTTGTTTCAGCCTAAAGATCATTGCTCTTGATAATTTTAGCCTCCAGGCAAAAGACAAAATTGTATTACAGAAACCCTATTTTATTTTATTTTATTTTATTTTATTTTATTTTATTTTATTTTATTTTATTTTATTTTATTTTATTTTATTTTATTTTATTTTATTTTATTTTATTTTATTTTATTTTATTTTATTTTATAGTACTTCTGAATGTATTTGTATGTGGGATGCTTGTACTCCAGAATGCTGAATTATGAGGACCTATGTCACACTGATAAATTGTTTTCTTTGCAATATGTAGTATAGCTTTCACAGGTTGATACCAATTCAAAAAACACTTAGCTTTCAATTTAAAAGAGAAAAAATACTGAAAATATTCTGAAAGATAGTTAGATAATATCCTTAGTATTTTGCTGTCATTTTTAAAATCACATATATAAATGGTAAAAATGACCATACATTCACTTTCATAAATACAATCATTTTATAGTGCCTGCCACTGAATTGTGACCCAAAAATCACGGATAGTATTAAAGCATTCCAGACAAGTAAAGAATTCTCTGGAATTACGGGAAAGATTAGCAGAACAAACACTTCCAGGCTTTCTTGCTAAGTTTGTTTAAATAAGAGAGAAGAGGGAGACACTAAAAACAACTGGAGAAGTCACAAGTCTGATGGAAAGCCCTTAACTGGACACTCCCTTCCCCAATGTCCTTCACATTAGCCCAAGCATCAGTTGTTTGGTCGATCTTTTGCACCACAACTTCTCCATTTACCAGCCCTTATCAGCAAGAGGCCCAGGAATCCCAAACCTGTTTGTTTCAGGTCTATTCTCTCCAAAAGGCTCCCCAGAGCTGCTGCCATTTGCAGTTCTAGACAAAGAAACACATTATCACTTGCCTTGTTTTCAGCTCTCCTGAATCTTCCTTAGATTCACTCTGAATCCCTAAGGAATCCTGACCTCTTCGCTGTAAATTTGTACTGTAAAACATCTGATTTGTGTCTGTTTTACCTACTTGTCTGGCCTGGTGCTTGGAGCATTTAAATTATGTTTGTGAGCATGATTGTAATACTATAAAGCATTAAAATAATAAAAGAGGTATTTTAATTGCTAATGATAAAGTGTTATTCCAACAGACTGAATGAAATGTAACCATCCTACGGTTGTGTTTTGCTCCTAAAGAAGACCAGAGCTTGGGTAATGTGGATAGATGCATACACAGTTTGTAATTACGAAAAGAGCTGTCAATAACACCCCACCACTGTCACTTTTATTGCTTGATTCCCCCTCCCATAACACAGCCTCATTTGTAGCCATGGTAAGATGCCAAATTGCTTTATTTCCAAAGTGTATGACTACATTTAAAAAAAGCCTTTGTGTGCAATATATTCCACAGTGCTTCCTCTCATTAGTATTGCCTCAGCATGCATGGATTCACGACCAGCATCTTTATTTCATATGGAGGCATCCTTTAAAGAAATTGGATGCTAGAGGGTCTATACATCAATGTTATGATGCTGTATTTTTCAGGAAATCTGTAAATAAGGTCAAGATGACAGGGATATTCCAGATGACAGAATCTCTAATAGTTTTTGAGGAGCAGCCTGTTTCCCTTTAAAAAGTCAATTTGCTTTCAACCCATGCCTATTAAAAAGTGTGCTTTGTCTAGCAGGGCAAAGCACAATTCCAGCAGTTTTCATGGCTCTGGGTAAATATTGCTGGGGTGATATATGCAAGGCTAGCTACCCATAGCTGAGGAGGGCCAGTAATGGGGACTCTGGATCATTGCAAGTGGCTTTGTTTGACTCTGTATTTTAGGGTCTCAAACATGATGAATTCATAACTGAGATAGTATGGCAAGAGAGAATAAACAGCAGCACTGGCCTTGTGAGAGCTGTACTTCAGAGAGCCAAGAATGCCATTTCTGTCACTACACATGAAAATTTAAACACCATAAGCTTCTTCCAAGACTTTGGACCCAGTCCTGATTCCCTGGGTATCACTGACTTCAGCAATGGGAGGTCAGACTATTTCACAATAGAGGGATTTGCAGTTTCTCCTCCCAGGCCCTGCTGGCAGCTAATCAGAGCCCCCTACAGAACCTTGAGCTCAGGTCAGAGGTACCAATAGGATCCAGGCCTCCAATGACTGAAAGTCACCCAACTGGGCAACTGAGAAGTAAATTGTGGGGGGATGAAAGTAATTCCTGGTGAATGTGTGTCCACTGTACAGAAATCACTGCTGTAAGGAGAGGGGTAATAAAGGGGAGAAACAAAAACTAATTGGAAGAAAATACAGAGTTGGGAAATAGAAAAGCAGATATAAAGATAATCAATTAGGCAGGCAAAACCACAGCATAAAGCAGTCCAGATATTCAGGCCAACTATCAATTTTGTCTTAGCTAGAACACAGAAAATGAAAAGAGGAAAACTAAATTAATATGAACAAAAGTGAATAGAATTAAAGTGACCAGCAAAGACAAAATAAATGAGATTATTTTTAACAATGGGGATGTAGTTGTGCATCACACACCTGCCTTCTGTCCCATTCTTATAAAGTTCTCTCCCTTCTGCCACCGATTGACTTAGATCCTGTAACTGTCCCCAGAGCATAGGGAACAACAGGTTACCAAAAATGGGTTAGCAATAATAACAGGAAAGGTTTGTGTTTCTGCTGATGAATTCTCATTGTACTGATCAGTTAGTCCATAGCAACTTAAGAACTAGTCTCTTTCAAGAAATAAATTATCAGACAGTTGACATTGAATCTTTAAATTGTCCTATTCTGCTTTTATTTACAGTCCTTTTCAACAACTCTCAGTTTTCCTTTTTTTCATCCTAGTCCAAAATATCTTCCTCCTCAGAATGGAAAGTGAATTTGAGTCCTGTTCCTTTCTTTCAAGATTTTATCTCCTGGCTCAGGCTCTGCCTGTGAGCCCATTCCAAACTGTTCATGTTCCTTTTGTTCCGAGGTGCAGCCACATGTTCCCAGCAGCATTCAGGTGGGGAACCCACCTGCTGGGTCTTGGAGCCAGTGTGACGGACATTTCCCTTCCACACCAAAGAAGACACATAATCACTTTGTCACTTTCATGGCACCTATTTTACTGCAAAGGACTTTCCCTTTTAGAGAATCCCCCTAATTCCTTAATTGCTGTCTAATAAAGACCACTTGTTTTCCAGCACTGATTAGCTTTGGAGTGTATACAACCATTTGTCAGACAAAGATTTTTATATGAAATAGGCAGAATTTGTTTTACAGGATAAATCCCTCTGCTGTATCTTTGGCACCAAGATCCCATATTGTCACTGCGGTGAGCTGGGTCTATTGCCTCCAACATCCCCCAAGGGATGTGGGAGCTTAAGCTCGGTGCACTATAGTGGAGAAAGGCATGGAGACAATGGTTAGCCCACAAAGAAACTATTAGTGGCATTAACAGAAATTAGCCACATTAGTGGCACCATTCAACCCCTCTGTGTTCAGTGGATTGGAGGGTTCCTACTGTGACATGTATTCTCTCATCCTTTGTTCCTAAGGAATTGTCTCAGGTTTCCATCCATACCCACCATACATTAAGTCTTATAATCTTAGCTGGTCTGCTATGTAATTTCACAGAAGAGTCAGCAACTTTAGGCAGGGTCTGAAGATATCATTCCACTTTCATTCTTGTGTGATTATTGCTTCTGGTTCATCAAAATCAAGAAATTTCCCTACCTAACCTTTCCCTACTTAATCTTTCCATTGTGTGGGATATAATGCAACTTCAACTTCAACTGATATGCAAAGAAGGCCACAGAAGTGCCCATTCCATGACAGACTTGAACCCACCTCCCTGGACATTTGAATGCATTTTATTGCTGTAATATCTCATTCACCACACTGTTGTTTGTGTTTATTAGAGAAATATAGGAATTTGTCCTACATAGGATACCACTTCCTAGACAATCAAACAAGTACCAGGCAGTTATCTGTAAATCCTTCCACCTTTCATCACCTTCTGGCAGAGATTTAACCACAAGAACAATGATTAAGAATAGTCTGTAACTTGCTAATGCTCTTATCCATCCATATCACTAGCAAAGGAATGTTGGCAAATACAAGTTTACTTTTGCAAAAGTTGTGGCTGAAGTCAATATTCCCACAGAGCACAGGAATAATGAAGCAGCATCTGGCAAATTTGTGGTGCTGAACAGAGCCAAGAGTCCTGAATTCTGCCATCAGTTCCTCTGACATATTTTTGGTAATATTCTCAAATAAAATAAAATATTTTTCTTGAGTCTCCCCATGTGTTGAACAATCCTTCAGCACCTTTTAAAATTCATGGGCATCTGCAGCCAAGAAGTTCTAAACACTTCTACTATAAGCTGATTGGAACAAACATGTCCTGGTGTGAAACTCCCAAGCTTTATTTTAAACAAAGCTTTGGAGAAAAAGCTGTTACACAAGTACTGAAGTCAAATGAAATTTTTTCAAAAAGCTTCATGTCTGATTGAGATGACTGCTATTCAGTATTTTATCTGTAATTCAGTAAAACAAAGAAGTCTTTCGTTTGCAGGCCTTTTTGTGTACTAACAAAAAAATATTTTAAAGACTTATCCTGATACTGGTTGAATCTTTGTTGGCATTTGGCATTAGATTTCCTAATGTATCTCTTGGAGCCCTTCCAAAGAAGAAAAGAAGGGGAGACAGAAGAGGGGGCAGAGAGAGAAGAAATAGAGAAAGAAAATTTGATTTATGTTATTTTTTTATTTTAATCACTTCTCTCTAAAATAACACACAATAAACTAGAGGGTTTCAGTGGTAAATGCTGAAATATTATAAGTAGTTCAAATGGCTGTGGATTCTTCCCATCTGTCATGGACTGGAACTGAGCAGTATAACAGAAAAGATATTAGTTTCAAACCAAAAATAAATCATCAAGCCAAGTCTGTATGTCTAATCCTACCTACACTGCCCTACCAGTGACCTTTCCATGGCCAGGACAAATCATATTCTGTAGGGAATGCATAAATTCATTCTTCATGCTGGCTTGTTTTGGGTCTTTTTGTGGGGAAAAAGAAAACCTCAGATCCCTCACACTGAACCCACCACATTAATGTTTCGCACTTTGGCAATGCTGAGCTTCTCTCCAGCCCAGTCCTGCTTTCATAGTGAATATCTCTGAAATTGTTTGCCAGAGCATTGTAAGGGCTAAGGCATTAGCAGCTGATGCCTGTCTCTGAAGCATTCCTGTAAGCAGGGAAAAATAATGGAATCTCACTCCAGACATGAGTAACTGTCCAGGATATAGTCTTTTACAGATACAAGAGTAAATGCAAAGATAATTTCTGTATATGTTTAGCATGCTCTTCCAAGGCCTAAACAGGTGCACTTACAGGAAGTATAAAATCCACTGAATTCTGTTACACAGGGCAAGAGCAAAGCTGCATCTTTTCCACACAATTGATTCAGGCCAAGCTAGAATAATTTTTGAAGTTAGACTCATCCTGCTATAATCTTTGTTATATATAATCTTAATTCGTTCATAAATGGCCTGATTAGTTTGTGCTACTTGTTTGAGAAAGACAGCACCAAACAAACCTAGCAATTGGAAACTATTGGTAGAAGAAAACAACATCATTATTTTAAAAAGATCTCATCAATAGTCCAGAAAAGGGAAGTGAAAAGGTGTTCCGCACAGTGGGCTACTACATGAAAACAAAGTATTTATGCTGTACTGCCTTGCTTTTGGACGTGTATTTTAAGAGTGGGGAAAAAAGTAAAATTTCTCACAGATGAGAACTAAAATCACAGATACACAGAATATCTGAAATAAAACAGGCCTAAAGTATCTTTTGTGCCTGAAAATACAAGGGCCCGAAAGAACAGGCCTTCAAAAAAGTCTTTATGTGACAGAGTCCAAGACCAAACAAAATGTTTGTGTTTGAATCTGGGAAAGGACTCAGGCTTCCCAGATCCACATCTTATACAAATGATTTGCCTTTGTTTGCCTCTGAAAATGCTAATTTACACATACAAGTTACTAATGTGCACCTATGACCATACATGTTTGTGGGAGCAAATTTAGAGATTGCTTTCCCAAAGCTAACTCAGGAATCCAAATTTATAAGTCTCCACACAAAAGATAAGTTTCCAAAGATAAAGAATCACAATTTCTAATCAGTTTCATTGATGTTCAGTGTTTCTTGTCACCGTGGTAACCTACACACACAATAAATGGTGTTTTGTTTAATCAGTCATGAGAAAGAAGTCCGGGCATGGTGAATCAGACTGAATCAGAAACAGTTTCCTTTACTACCCTAATCTAAATAACTTCAGTGTAACTATAGGACAATTCCAATCAGCAAGATGGGATCAGGCTGTGAAATTCAGATCTCAGGTCTGTTTTCAGTCACTCCTCCCAGAAGCTCAGATGAAAGTTTTACTTCTATTTCAAAGACTGGATTTTCTGCAGGACGGGATTAGTTCAAGGTTCAGATTTTATCTTGCTTTACTATAGGTAGCTTGCACCAGGCTGAAGTCCAGCAGAGGCAATAGATGTTCAGAGCCAAAAAACTCAAAATAATTTTAGGCTCACATAGTAACTAAAAATATCACATAAGAAAATCATTCTTAAATAGGGAAATGTCTCAGATTTAATAAAAGTGGAAATTAAATTTCCTTACTCCAAGTCAATGCTTTAAGGCATCTATAGCTGGAGTCTGCTTTGCACCAGGGAAAAAGAAGATATAATTAATTTATAGTTACACATTTTTAGATAGAAAAATTTAAACCATGTAAACTAAAGGCATTGAGGAACAGGGAGGTTTCTGACAGTCTCACTTATACTAGTGGCATTCGTGTGGCTGGTCCTAAACCAGTTGTGGAGTGGAAAAGGATTACCTTTGATGTATGAAGATCAAAACCCCCATTTTTTTTCAGGTAATAAGATCTCCCTCAGATGGATTTCAGTAATATGAACATGTTTTCCATGGCATGGTAGTAAAAATAAAACAATGCAATAAAACTACATCTAGGACTAAGTCAGTCGCTCTTGAATTCTTAGTGGAATGTCAAACAAACTCACAGCTGGTGTTAACAGTTTCTAATGTAACACTGATATGCAAAGAAAAATTATAAAAGTAATGTGGGCAGTAAGACTTGAAATAATTTTGCAGCTCTGGTGACATCATAACAAGCTTGATCGGTGGCCTGATACAACCACAAGTGGCCTATGATACAACCACAACCGTAACAATTTTTTCCAAAATTTCAGTTTTTAAAGGAGCTTTAGTAATGTGGGTGGAGAAGAAATATAATGTAGAACTTTTCTTTTTATCTGTTTTCAGTTCCTGCTCAGACTATATAATGAACTTTATTCTTTTTCCTTGCTAATTGTACCTTCTCTCCTTGAGGCACTAAAACCTCAACATTATCACAGTCATTGCTTTCATTACACTTTCATAAGTAACTAATTTTTTTTTTCAAAGCAAACCAATTTTTTTAATTAAGTACTTGAGCCTTGAATTTTCAAGTACTGCTAATTTCAGTATATTAGAGAACATTTCAATGCAAGTACTTTAGAGATAGGTAAGATGAAAACAGAAGTTCAGTGTGAGAGAGTGGGAGAAGTAGGAACCAGATCCTGTGCTTCTGAGAGTGGGAACCCTTTCCACTTCTTGAGTAGAATCTTTCACAGTGGTTTCTGAACTTCTGAGGCTTTTCTGTTAAGGCAGGACAAGTGGAAGTGAGGGCTATTGAATGCCATGCCAAAGCCAAGGGGAAATATAAGAGCAGAAAAAATTACTGTGGCTATCAAATTCACATTCCTCTTGGAAGGCACCTTGGTAATAACAGCACACTGAACTGCTTTGTTTTAACATATTTGTAATGGGTTGTTTCCAGTGAAATGCTACATATTATGAAAAACTACTCAGCCAGAAAAAAAATGCCAAATGTGCTATTTTCTGTCTTTTGTTTAAATCCTGCTGTGGCTCCCATTGGTATCAGTCATGTAAAGGCAGGGAAACACCTGTACATTTACTCATTTCATCTATTCAGTTCAGCCACAGAACCAAGTTTCCACTGCAGTCTTTGCTTTTTATCTAATTTTCCGTCTGAGCTGGCAGAAGATCAAGAAGGTCAAGTGATTTACTCGGGATCACATAATGAGTCAGAACCTTGAGCCCAGATTAAACCAGGACAGTCTCTGGCTCCAGTGCACAGGACTTGCCCACTCAGTAAACCACACCAGCTCCAGCTGTTTTCCCTCCTCACATGAGCAGAATATGAGGAAGTTTGTAGAGAATCTGTCTAAAGCAGAACATCATCCAGCAGCAGGCTGTCTGTAGTGAAATGCTGGATTTAAAGTGGAGATATATCAATACCCAGAACTGTGTGCTACCTGGTACTGTACTTTAAATTTTTTATCCCCCCCAAATATCTGTCTTATCCAAGAAATAGAGCAAGGTTATCTTAAAATTTTTGTTATTACATATAATCTCTGAAGACAGAAATAAACAAAAAGAAAATATTTCACCACAGAACATTTCCTGCAGCTGCTGAGTTCATGTTTTTATTCATCTGGTAGATGGAGAAGCTGCATCACTATTAGGTAAAATCACAGAAGAGAAGTCTAATCTAGATGAATTACAAGCAAGAGTCAGTGTTTCAAATATTCACCACAGATACAAATTAATCTTCATGGCAGAATTAGAGAGCTCTTACAGGTTACTGAGAACACCTGAAGGGGAATTTAAGAGTACATATAATTTCTACTGGTGTAGGGTACGAGCATTAGGAATTATCACTGCAGCTTGAAGCTCTCAATTTTTTTAACATCTTGTCTGAGTTAATAAATTCGAGCTTTAATTAGGTAAGGGCTGAAACTTATCTTGCATGGGAGACCACTATAATACCAAACTTAAAGGGAAGACAGGAATCTGATGCTATTCTATCATCAATGCAAGTTCTGCAGCAGCCTAGAAAGCCAAGGTACACTTTATGTAATTAATCAATTAGAGGATTAATTTGAATTAAACACTATTCCCAGTAGGAATGCTGCTGAAAACCTTTGAAGAAAGCTATGTATGTCACAAGCAAATGGATGAGGTACTTCTGATTTGTTGATCAGCAGTGTCAGCCTATGTAACCATTTGAATGCTACACTGGTCCCAGTTCTATCACTATTTAGTGTTCTGGCATACAATTCATCTGGTACTTACAGTCTCACCAAATCCCATCCACTAAAAATTGACATTTTGGCCCATCCAGCTCTTACCATCCTGACTGTCAGACCCTCCCCTTTGATTCCAACAAGCATTTACCAAATTCTCTGTAGAAGGCCATCTAAAGGCAAAGGCCAAGGAACACTTCAGCATCTATCTATAAGTTAGACTGTAGCTGTCCCTGAATTCCTCAGTCCTATCACCACTATGGTGTTCCTGTTACCAGCAAAATCCCACATGCAGAAAGCAAATTGGTGGGAGATCATCCTCAAGGAAGATGCACATTCCTCTGCAGGAGGCACCTTGTATCCACATCCTAACTATTGCTCTCTGCATGGTGCTTGGTTTCCACCAGTCACAAAACTGCCTCCTGCACCCTGGTAGTGCAGAGACTAAACTGCATCACTGAGGTACAGACACAGAAACACCACAGCTTATAAGAATGCCCTAAAAATAGATACACCCCACGTGCTCACACCCGAGAGGCTGCTCTTTCTCACCTACTCACTAGATCATAACAATGAGTGTGAAGGTGCTGACCCTCAGGAAATGCCAACAATTCAAATTATAGCAATGCATGTCCCCTGAAACACAGACTGTCATGAATGTATTAAACATATCCTACCTTGACATCCACCAAAATGATGAATAAAGTTTGATTTCTTTTAATTTCTTCTAAAAGTTTAATTTCTTTTAATCATATGGTGCTTACAAGTTTGCTGTCAAGTTGCACAAATTATTTTACACACCTTTAGGATAAAGGCTGTTTTTGACAGCTTCTTGCTTAGGACCTTCAGAACTGGATCACAATGGTGACACTCACTCATCCATCCTAGAGCAGGAATATTCTGCATTGCTGACACGGGCCTACAGAAGGAATTCCCTGGAGAAGGAGAATGTGCTTTCTTCTTCATGTTGCACTTGTCTGACCTTATTTTCTCTAAAACAAAGAAAGATCACTGTGCATACCAATGTGTGCCTGCACCTCTCTTTGTGTTTCTCTGTGCATGTGTGTGTATATATGTATAAATTTGCATATTAAAAGCTTGACAGATTAATTCACTGTGTGCACGCTTGCTCCCAAGGAGCACGCCGAGCATCTGGCTCAGTGTGCAGCGGGAAGGGCCTCCAGGGATGAGCACAATACCTGAGTCTGCCTGGAACAAACCACCACCATTTCCACTCACAGAGGATGTTAACAGGGCCATAGCCCCCAGCTGCTGCCAGCAGACTTTCTTTTAAAAGTTACAAGATAAAGTTCCACTTGATAATTCCTTGTAAGTTCACACAAACAAAACTGACTCATAAGAAAATTGTTGGGACTTAAAAGCCGTGAATATAAAAATATAAAACTCAGATTTGAGACTGACAATGGCCTGGTCAAATATGCACAAAGCTCTCAATCATATATTATGAATGCCAAGTAAAAGAAAATGTTAATATTCTGATTCCTCTCACGGTTGTCTGTGACCCAGTTATTTCCATTAGTACTACTCACACCCTTAGTGTGACATTTGCTTTGACAATCTGAATTTTTCTGAGGTAAAACTCACATTATATTATCATCTATCCGACAAACTGACTTTTAAAAATATAAGAGAGACCAGTACACTGGTTTGAATACACTTTCTACTAGCAATGACAATCTCAGGTATGAAGAAGGTATACCCATTTTGTTCAGACAAACCTGTTGGCCTGTTCATCAAACACAGACAGCTGCTCAGCTGTCATCAGAAAACCAAAATGGACAGGAAAATAAGTGGAAATTATTCTTGCTATCTTGCTGCAGCTTAAATGCAATTTCAATGCCCTTAAGGGCCATTTTATATTGTTAGAGCTCTGCAAAGATTCCTTAATTGTAAATAAAAGCAACACCTAAATGTTCTAAATGCTTTTTATTTTTAAATTAGTAGCCATCACTTCTTGGGACATAGTTTATCAAGCAACACAAACCAGATGAATATGTACTTTCTTTTTCTGCAGAATAAACACTCTTCAGATTTTAAAAAAATATTCTGAATTCATGCTGAATCAGAAAAGGAAGAGCAAGCCAGTTTTGACTGCACTCCATCTGCCACAGTGTTTGGATTTTATTGCACGCAACACCTTCGTGTTTTGGTTCAGACCTCAGCTGATGTAATTGTGGGCCACCATGTGACCTTTAGGAGGAACACTGGCCAGTGTGACTTGGGTGTATCCCCAAGACACAAAAACAAGAAGTCAAATGAAAAGAACTTCATAATATGGCAACTTCAAATTCTCATGACTTAAGCAAATCTCATGATGCTTTGAAGGCTCACTGATGGGCAAGGGAGGAGAGGCTTATACTTGTGGCTGGCAATGCTGCTGGTATTTTAGAAATGATGGCATCAGAAAAACACTTTGAGAAAATCTAGCACTCACAGCCAAGAGAGAGGCAAAGTACCTTGCCTTCCAGAACCTTCAGACTTGCCCAAAGAGAACAAATGTCCAGATGGCCCCCTGTGAGGACCCTTTCTCTAAGAGGACTGGCATTTATACTCTTGGAGAGATGGATCTGCTAAGCTCGCACTGACCCACCACAGTCATCCTTACAGAAACTGTGGGGGTTCTTTTTAGAGTCAGGAAACAGCATTTCCTATTTCCTAAAAAAACTCTCTCTAGGAAGTGTTAGATTTCAGGATCATATGTACACAAGGATGTCCCTCCACTCTCCCTTCCTCTTCCAGATAGAAGGAATAATACACATACACAGATGGACATTTTTATTTGCAGATACAGAGTATGATATTAGACCCAAAATTATTACTGTTTCACTCAAGATTTTACACACAGGATACTGTTAACTTTCACTAGTAATGACTTTTTATATCAGGCTCACAAAATTCAATAATAGATTTGTCTGAAAGAAGTTTTCACTTGTCCTCCAAGTGAAATAAGGCATTTTTGAGTGGCTGGGTTGCGCATCAAGAAACAAGAATTGTAAATAAGGAAGTACTTTGACTAGTGCAGAAGATTGATACAGCACCTGACAGCTTTCATTACGTAAATCTAATTTATTTCAGTAAACAAGTGACTGGAATCATGCATCATTTCTAAACGAGCTGACCCTCAGGTTTACATGGTTGGCTGGTATGGGTTTGAAAACAGGAAACTCCAGCTGTAACATGAGTGACCCAGACAGCAAAAAGCTAGACACCAAACTAAATTGGAAGGCAGGAAGTCAAAGTTCATGCTCATACCACAAACAATACAAAAATAATGAAGTTCCTCTGAGATGCATTTGGCAAAGCCAAATGTCATTGTGAAGCATAAAATATAAAAGAACGTATAATATAAATGTTTATAGAAAAACAGAGCAAAGAATTGCTGACAATTTTCCAAGAGTGTTCCAAAGAGCTATCTATCTGCATACATTTTCATAAACACTATATGTCCACTATAAACTGAACACTGACAGGATGCCTAACTCCCTCAGGTTCTCTTAACTAGGCCATTCAAAAGTCCTGGGTTTTGATATCTTTGTTCTTTGGTTTCCTAAACCTTGGTTTAATTCTCTCTCAGCTCCCAGAATACTGCTGCTCTGTTAGGCACTTTTCTTCTGCTCCTCTGACACTCTATTGTAAAGCAAGTTTTACTTCTCTAGGGACCAGCCTCAGCACTTTTGAGCTCTAGAGTGTTCCACAGGTTCACACAAAGCCTTCACAGCCCACATCCAGAAACATATCACATCCTGTTTGCATCAGAGCTCCCCAACGATTTCCCCAGCAGCTACACTTGGTCTGTTGCTGTTACCTCCTGAGACCACATTGCTACACAAACACTACAGAGACCAAAGTATGTGCCTACAGCAGAGCCAAGTGCTCATTCTGGGGACAGAATAAGGCAGGGCAGAGGAAAGTCTAACACCTAACAAAGCTAAAGCTCTGCAAGTCAGGGAAGCAAATGGAGAGATTTACATCTGAGCAACTGGTGGTTGCTGGAGTCCCAATCTAGATCTACACAGATCCCTGAAAACAAGAGTTTTATTCCATACCGGGGCTGCAGCAGTTACATTCAAATCTTCCTAATTCCACTCTGAAACAGACAATGGAAGTTTTAATTTAATTTAATTTAATTTAATTTAATGTACATTTAATTTATTTGGAACTATCATTCATCCCTAGACTCCTGACTAGGTAATCTGTCTCATCACCTCCTATGTGTTTCAGCTGCAGGGCTGGAACATCCTTGTGTTCTGTAACCAACCTCTCTTTGCTATGATCTGTCCCAAAGCCTTGAGCTCAAAAACTCCAAAGGTAATTTCTGCCTCTGCCGCTCTGAGAATAACCCTCATCCCCATTATGTCTATAGAGAAGGAAGGATTGATACAAGTGCACCCTAAATATCCTACAGAAGATACTTCTCTGCAGAACTCAGGGGCTGGAACCTGCAGACACAGAAGGTAAACTCTGCATTGTCAAACATCTGCAAGAGCTCACAGCTGATCTAACACTTCACCACACAAACAACATTGGTATTTTCCACAAACCATGCTCAGATGACTTTTTTCTCTGAAGTTCCTTTTTAATCTGGTTCTTTTTTTTTTTTTGCTTTCCAACTTCTCATGTTTATTCCCTTGACTTCTTTATTACAATGAATCTCAAAAAATATTATCCCCTGTTAAAAGAGTGGCAATCAAGTCACTGCTGGGCTAAGCCATCCCCTAGCCAAGTGGCTTCAGCACATGCAAGTCTTGTGGAACCAACTGCTGTTTGAGCATGTGGATACATTCTTTTAAATTGCAACACACGGCAAAAGGAAAACTGAAACAGAAAAGACTGAAATAAAAGACAGGAATTTAAAAAAACTTCCTTTTTATTGAATACATCTTTTCATAATAGACTGGGCAATTTTTGTGTTAAAAAAATATTTTAACATTTGAAACTCTAGTAAAATACTGTTAACTCACCTGGCAAGAGTGCAAAGTACATGGATTCAGAAGCTTTCAAAAAGCTATATTTCTTTTAATAGCTACTGCTTACACAGAGGTCATTAGCACATGCCACCATTATTAGCAACTATTTTATTCACAAGAGATACTAAATCTCTTCAAGGAAGGCAAAAACTACAACAATAACAGTAAAGTTTCCTTTGTCAGCAATATTTTGTAAATGCAAAATAAAATGCCAATGCAAAGTGCAGACCCACAGGCTTGGGTCTACACTTCAAAGATAATGTAGCATTTTCCATTCTGAAAATTTATATAGTAATTTTGAGATTATGGACCCATTCTTCAAATGAAACTTTACTGACACTATTTACTGTTAAATTTGCTATGACAACACTGACCTGGGTTTGGTGATGCAATAGCACAGAAAGAAACACAAGGCAGGAGTGTGGGATAAACTGGTACCTGCATGTACATTGATCTGTAGTGAAAATGCAGATGTGTTAATCTCTGAAAACCAAACACAACATTTTAAGATGGATATTCAAGGGCTGGCAATAATTTTAAAGCTATAAGCACTCAGGTTGAGCTTGAAATGTGAAAGGAGTTGAAGACCATATTAAGGCAAATGATTATTGGAAAATGTCTCAGTAACTATTCAGTGAAATTCAGTTTATCCCAATTAAATGCTACCTTTGTATTTTTCAATAAATGCAATTAATAGAGTGACTGCAGTTTTTGTAAAACTTCTCTGATATATTTACAGTGCTTTAAACCTTTCTTGCACACAATTCCCCATAAAATAAAGAAGTCCACAATTTCAGGGGGAAAACCATGGAAAGCATTATCAAAATGGATAAATGGTTTTGTTTTACTTATGCCCAGTGTTTTTACATTTTGCAACTGTAGTTGTGACAGAGCTTCAATTTGTTTCCTCACTCAAGTAATTGAAGTTGCAATACTGTTTCCTGAATTTGCAATTTCAATTTGCTCATTCTTCTCCTGAGACTCATCTTTCCTCTTCATAGCAAAGGTTAACAGAATCAGTCAAATATGTCTTATCTGTGTCCCAGATTGGACCAGTGAGAATTAGCAGAGAATGTTCTGCATCTCACCTGGTTTGGCATAAAGAGACTAGAAGTGTTTAGGAAGGGAAAATAATTATTATCCTCTGTGTTTAATTGTGATGATAGGTTACTAACAATCACTTCAGGGAGGGAAAAAAAGCTTTTTCCTAGATATTTACAGCATTTTCCAACCAAGATTTTCTAATACTAAAGATTTGTATGCATGAAGTGCACAGAACGTGTAACTCAAAGGTGAATGTGGTACCAACATTACACTGCAGAGAGCCTTAATGCAATACTGGCAGGTACAAAGAGAGTAGATTCCAGACCTGTTTGTAATTAAAGGTATCTTAGGTCATTGCACAGAGTTTCCTATTTGAATATAAATGTTTGATTTCCTTTCACAAAGAAGCAGAGTGGCATAGCTGTAATTCAATATTATTGCATAGCTGAGGGCAGCCCTTTGCACACACACAAACACACTCAGATACCACGTGCACTCTGATTTATCACCTATCCTCAAGCAAGCACATCCAGTGTGGTTTATTATTTATCCCTGTACATGCATGTGTGTTTGCACACACTTACTGTAGACCACTGGTGGCTGTCAGCTCCTGTGCTATCTCAAAAACACAGTGAATATTATTTTGCTCTCTCTAGTGTGCAAACTGTCAAAACAAATCCCATTTCACAGAAAATTCAGTGTGTGCAGCAGACAACTCTCTCAGGCCACTCACTGGGGCTTCTCACTTTAGGCCTTGGGACACTCAGTGGCAAAAAAACTTCACCATCACCTGGGTTTTCCTGCCTCAACGCCCACACCCTGCTGTCCTTTTTTACAAACTCATGTAAGAAAGCTCGAGTCTGAGTCCTGGTGTAGTGGCACTCCTGTGGCACAGCAGGACTGTGCTAACGGGGAGCCCACCCCCTTTTGCCATGCTCAAGGAAAATCACATATCTCTTTTTCCCCAAGGCAGCTTGATTTGAACCCAGCATCTTCAAACTATAAAAACATGCCTGTCCATCACTTGGCCAAATGGAGCAATTCAATAACTAGCAGATGTGCAAACAAGCTCTCAGAGCATTCACTGGGGTGTGTCCCCCCAGTATCTCAAAATGCTGCTCTGCATGCCCTGGGACACAGCAGCTCTGCTGAAGCAGCCTGAAAAACAGGCACAGGTAAAGTGTAAATCCTTATAGCAGAAAAAAAATGGTTTGCAAGAGGCCAGCTTAGACCCCCCTATTCAAAAAAACGAGAACAGGTACTTTCCTGTGCACTGAACAATAGTGGTTCTACTTGTAGGTGTGCATCTAAATAAATTTTAATGAAAATTAAATCTCGTGGCATTTTTAATCAGTTGAGCAGCTTTATGTGACATTTCCCTTATATAAAATAAATATCTAAGTTTACATATGCACTGTGGAATTTTTTTATCTCAAATGCTCTTTTTTACTTTATTTCTCTCTGTATCCTTCTAGATAAGGAAATTTGGTATGAATTTGGTATCAGTTCAAAACTAATCTCTATTAACTACAGAAACACAAAAGCCTTGCTTCTCCTGTGGTATCTAAAATGGATTGCCTGTGCATGTGCACATCACAAAGCACATTTCTCAGCTGGCTTCAAATCCCAGCAATGACCACTCAAAAAACCAGAAAATGAGCAGAAATGTGAAGTAGTAGGTATTTAACAACAATGCTTAAACAGCAGCAATATGTTATTTTGATCTGATCTGAAGCTGAAATATTTTCAGTTGTCAGAGTCTGGAGCTGATCTTTTTCAAGGACAAGAAGGAGAGTTTTTCTAAGTTATTAAATCAGAAGAATTTATAGATTCAGGCACATAGAACAAGATCAGATGTGTCCAACAACTCTTCTTCACATGTGCTGTACCCATCAAAGGATGAGGAGGCCCAACCTGCCAAACAAATGTTTTATATTGAGCTAGAGGGTTCCAAATGTCTCACAACAGTGTCAGATAAACAAAAGGAGACACGAGAAGGTGACAGGGAAGCTCTCACTCAAGTGTTGCTTCTGTTTCGAATATGAGTGACAGACAAAGAACTTTCCCCTGCTTAACAACAAAAAGAAATCTCAGACTACTCGAGCCAGACAGCCAGAAATATCAAGGTTGTGCAAAATCTTTTCTAAGATAAAATAGAAAAAGATATTTCTGGTTTAAAGAGAAATCCAATCAAAATAGCATAAATTATGCTTCCAATTGTAACTTTTAATAAGAAAATCAATACCACGGTAATAACATTTCAATAATGTCATTAAATATTAAACTTTACTGACCACAGAGATTGCCCACTTATCAGTTTAATTTCTTTTCTGCTAGAAAATAATTGTATCAGATAGTAATTGATTGGCCAGTAATAATTCATGTAATGAATGTAATAAATATACATTTGGCTCTGTGCAAAATTACTATATAACAAATCTCCCCAGAAGAAACCATGAGATGGCAGAATTAAAAAAACAAGGGACAGCCAGCAGAATTATCCATTTTTTTCCTGTGATGGATATTGATTTATGATGCAGTGGAAGAGCTGAAACCACTGCCTGTATATCAGCACCAGGCAGGGCCTGTGTCAGCACCCCTGTGGGGGAGTGGGGCAGGCTGGGGCAGCTGGGGACAGCCCTGGCACCAAATGTGACAAGGATCAGGGTCTGGCAGGGACATGAGCTGACCTGGCCCCATGGTGCCCACAGCTGGGCAGGGCTGTGGCATCTCACTGGTGCAAGGAACGATGGCACTGGGGGATGAAATGGGATCTTGTGCCATGGGTGGGGTGGCAGAGGTGCCATGGGGCACCGAAGGGCTCGCAGTGCCCTGACAGCAAGTCAGTAAATCCTATCCAGTAAAACAAAAATACAGAAATGTTCACCTCCAACAACCAATTTCCAAGGCAAAGAGGCACCCAGCATAAGAGAAGATCTATTTTGATAGAGCCACAGACTGGCACTGGGAAAGCTGATGCACACATTACCATGTTTGGTTTTTTGATGTTTTAAGTAAATTTATTAAGGGAGAAGTCAGCCTGGGCAGATCTCACAGTCCCATTAGAACCTGTGCATAAATGGAAAGCCTGTAAAGACTCAAATGGAATATATAAAAAGCTTTTTTATATATCACTGAGGAAATGAACTTGTTTCTTTTGATGGGTATAACAATTTTCCTATTTTAAAAAATATTCCTAGTACTTCCCTACTATTTTAAGCTGACCTACTTGAATAAAGTTACTGCTAATTTATACCCATGTAAGACAGAAATCAGATATCAGTGCCAATGTCCTCTCTCTGTAAATCAACAAAATTCCCTCTCTACTAAAAGTGAGATTTCACAGTCAATTTAAGCTGATCTAAGACTGCACTGCTCCTGAACAGGGCAATCCAACTTCCTTTTATCTCCAGATGCGTGTTCCCACCACTTCCCTTGTGTGGGCTCTAGAGATCATACAGCCAAAGGATAAACAAGATCAGCTCACTGATCCTACTGAAAACTAACACTGAAAATACTTCATTTTCAGCCAGTTTCCAAAGAGTTGAAAACACCCCTTTGTGTGACAACTTACAATTAACCCTTGCATAAATTGTTTGTGAAACCTCACCATTAGACATAAGCCCTAAAAGAAAAGGAATTTATCAACAACTGAGTAACAAGTAAGATACTACAAAAACCTGGCAGTCTGTTGCAAGCAATTACAATATTTTAAAATAACCATTTTTTTCAGTTTAGAAATCTAAACTGAAATTCAGTCATCACAGATGCTAATGTATATGAAATAACAGTTAAAATGAAACAAATTTCAGCAAAACACTAATTTTGCAAGATATATTTCAAGCCTACAAATACTTAGTTCACATGAGAAATATGATCCAAGGAAAAAACTCATCATGAACATATAGTCACACTCCTCTTAACTTTTCTTTAGCATTTTACTTACCTGTTTGTTTTAAAACATTATGCATTTTTAACCTGGAATTGGAGATTTTAATTTGCCTATTTTTTCAGGTATCTTTTGCTAATGCTGCTTATAAAGCAATTAAGAAGATCGTTTTTTCCCCTGTTCCTATCTTTCTTGTTTGTTTGATTTTATCTGGGCATTATTGTGATGATAAGCACCCTGTTCCTTTCTGAGGTTCATTTTGTGCTGTTTCTGTTTTTATCTATCTTCTAACGTGTGTTGCAAGATGTGAAAGAGCATCTTTTATGGCAGCTAAAGATACAGCAATAGAATAATGTGGGAAGAATAAGTTGCTCTTATTAAGTTACTTATACCATTGTCAAGTGGTTCAATGTGTACATTAGACAGGCAATATGAACAAATAACATCATCCTAGATAAATCTCTAATCATTAATAATATGAAAATAATTGGCCAAGTTCTGAATTTTGAAAACCATCAAGCTCAGAAGTGTAATTCCTGTTTTCAGCCCTGTTCTGATGCTTTCATTTTACAAACACACATTTTTTAAACTTAAACATAGTCCTTGTAAGGACGGTAACTCATCTGCTGAGGTCTCTGTGCAGGTGGAATTCCCAGAAAGGACTTAGTAAGAGTTTCCAAGTTTCCCCACACTGTCAAAAGTAAATTAAGGGCATCTATGAAGTCTGCTAAAACAAGATTTTTATTGCAGTCATAATTTTTATGTTGTAAGCACACAAATTAGGACAGGTAAATGACTTTATTAGAGGTCTTTGAAAAACAATCAAAGAGTAACATTTGGTAGATACAGACCTAAACTTGATTTGAATTGAGGACTTAAAAGCCTTAGACAATCTGTCCTATTACTGTGCCCTGTAACATTTTGCTTCTTAATGTGTTCTTCTGTTGTAATGTTATTATGAGCTGGATTATTACCAATTGCTTGTGTATGCAGCTTTGCCCCTGTGCACTGATTTGTATTTTTAATACAATAGCCCCCATTCAGACACTAAAAAATCAGCCAGCATGTACAGATTATAGAAGTTCTGTGCAGAGTGGTGCACAATCAGTTGGACCTCTGTGCCTAAACTCTATTTATACATTAGGTTTTTCATTGTGCCCTCTCAAATCAATAGTAGGGGCAAAAAAGATTACTTTCTTGAGAGTGCAACAGTCATCTACACACAAATAGGTCAAAATAGAAAAAATGGGAAGAGCCTTCTTTTAGGTTGATCATGGCCAGACAGGGATTCTTGGAGATTATTCAGTGACTCAGTAAACTCACTAAACGTGACAAGATGTGAAACCACTAATGGTTTCTATTCTGACCTTTTCTACTTTTTATCTTTTTCTCTGTTTTTTTATCATGTAACCTCTTAGGGAAGGAAATATTGCCTTCTTTTATGTTGGGAAATTGCCCAGAACATTGCAGACGCTACCCAAACAAGGAGTAACTATAATAATAACAAAAAGAGGAGGAGGAGAAGGAGGAGGCTTACTTGACCCCATACCAGCATTCCCCTAAAGACTCCTATTAGACTTGATGGAATGGTAACCTGGCTTATTGCTTCAGCAAAATTGTCTGTAGCAAATTGCACCAATATAATTAATGCTATCAAAATTTACAGCAGAAAGGGAGCATTGCTGTGCAATCAAGAGATAGCTGAACTTGGTTTTGAACTAATCAGGTATGATAGTGAGTGCAGCTACTTAAGAATATACAAATCCATACGTGTAGTGCTGTCCTGAGACAGAGTTAAAGAGATCTAGTCAGTTCTGCTCCTGCATCATAACCTACAGCATGGCCCTGGTAGATAACTCTCAGTGCCCTCATCCCACCATCTGTAAAACACAGATAACAGTTTTCTGCATCAGAGCATTTGGATATCTACAAATAAAATGCTGCATTTTAAAACTGTTCAATACCATTAACACACTCTTTCTCCACTGAATAAAGTCTCAAAGACAAACCTTTCCCTTTGATCTTCTTTCTGCAGCATGCCCTCTGCTAGTCCTCAGCAACACATTTTAAGTAGCATATGAAAAAAGGCCAATGTAATGAAATTAACTCTGCAAAAACCTTATTTTCCCTAGATTTGATGATGGAGATTCTCTACTGTGATAACATCTTTTAACCTTTATAATTTCACAAAGTGCTTCTACCAGATTCTGCTCGTCCCTCATATTTCATGACATGTAGTCCCATTTATCTCCCATTTATGAAATACAGTACAAGCATGACACTTCAATTTTATAAACTTGCAGTGCTGCACAATGAATGCTGCCTTCCTGTGTCATTAATACCAACATCATGATTCAGATCCATGGCCTCTAAGTCTTTCTCTTAGGTTAATTTATTGCAGCAGTAAACCAATTTCTTTGCTTCCTTCTACTATTTTATGTAACAGTGTAAAAATTTGAAAAGCATATCAAAACTTCAGCTATCCTTAAAGTTCTTAGACTATTTCTGTGGTCTCACATATGTGATTTTGCCACCAGCCTTGTGACTACTGGCGGGGCAGCCCGCTAGGATTTGTTTCACTTTGCTGATCCTTAAGGGTGCTTGGTATACCAGACAGTAAAATAATCATTTGCATATTTGTCAGAATCTGTCTCCTATTAAGAGTGATCTTGCTCTGCGTTGCATAGAAAATCTGGATTATAAAAGAACACAATTTCTACTAGAAAAAGAACCTGCAGGTTGGTATAAATATAAATTTAGATATCAAGAGAGAATATGTGTTAAATAACCAATTCCAATTGAAAAAAATGCCCTAAAATACCAAGCAGATTCAGAGGTATCATTGACCAGGACTGTATTTGCAGCTCTGTTAACTGCTCCTCCTTCCTGCTACTGTTCAACCTCCTGCTATCCACAGGACTTTTCTTGGTGCACAGGACCGCTCTTCATAGCTCCATACTTCAATGTGGTTTTAGTTTAAGTCCTGGGGAAAAGAGATCTCACTCCACATGACTGTTTCTCCCGACCCAGCTTTCAGTTTCATTTCATTTTATTCTGGACAGTATTAGCAACAAAATATTTAAAATTGTCATAAACTGATTGAAAGGTCTTTGTTGTATTTGATAGCTTTCTCGTTGAAAAATACTTCATATACACTATTACTAATATTAACTATTCTAAATGCCCAAATGCAGAAAAATTGAGAATTACTTTCTCACATCAGATTCAAATTACTCAAAATTTCTCCAGTTGTGCTGGTTCAGACTATGATATGCATGGATTTGAATTTTGAAATATCAGTTTTTATTGCAGATTGTGATCTTATAAGACAAGACTGATAGCATTAATAATAAATGCAATTCTGATAGTTTTAGTTAAAGAAATATAGCTGAATCCAAAATTACTCACTTTGTATTGAGTATGTTTGGTGGCAATTTTGTCTTAGCAAAGTTATCATAAGGGGTTTAAAACAACGATTTTAAAAATTGAAGAAATCAGTGGGGTTTTAGGCCCTGAGACTTTTCAAGTAGAAGGCTTGATTAAGTGAAAGTTAGTTAATGACTGCAAAAAATATCTTACAAAAAATACTAGCAATAAAATTCTAAAATGTAGATTAAGAGTTCTAAGCAGGTTTAAAACCTAAATTATTCTGTGGCACTGCAAAACCTGTGTTAAAGGTTATCTATACACACAAAACAATGCTAGTACTAATAATGCATTTCTACTAAGACAAAGCTATTCCAAAGATACAAGTATAAAAGCACATTTCCTTAAAGCACAATTAATGCATAGAAGACTGTGCCTCTTTATGTTGCTTTAATGTTTAAGGCAATTGAGACAACCAAATTGAATATATTTGCATCAAAAATATGTTTAAAATAATTATAAATTTGTAAATCCAAGCATTCAAAATGATAGAAAACAGAAGAAATCTAGAAAATAAAGATGGCTCATCATGCTGGATTTGTTTCTAATCCCATCTATTGTACTACAATTCCTACCCATAAAAAAATTTTAATCTATAATTTATGGAAACATCTATAACCTTAAGGTCATCACACAGAAATGCCATTATGTGGAACCTTGTAAGAATGTTGCCAGCAGTGCCTCTGCTGTATTCCATAGCTGGCATTTCAGCCAGCCTTCTGCAGCTCAGAGTCACAGTAACAAGATTTTGAAGTTTAAATCTCTTTAAAGGAGAAAAGCTGTTTTTTCATCCCTTTCTCCAAGCGTACAATATAATTGGCAAAGTATCAGGAATAATAAGACAACTGGTTGACACAAACCCCAGGAGGAACAGAGCAGCTTTTGTTCTGAGCTCTCATCAAAATCATGCAATAGGAAATGTTGTTGGAATGTAGGTTCTTATTCAGAGTTCTGACATGTTAGGCCTGCAAGATCTGAAATCTCTTACCTGCTTCCATAATTATTGGACACCTTTCCTTGTGCTGCCTGCAGCTCAAACAGCTCTACACTTAAGTATTTAGAATTTTCTTGATAAAAAAGAAATACATTTCATTCTTCATTAATGCATCATTATTTGAGAGGAAAAAAAGGTTTTACATTGGTTGTACAATTTACTGTGCAAGTGGTCTCACCAAATCTGTGTGCATTGTGCATGTGTGCATGGACATGTAATTCAAGCTTTCTAAAACTGAGTTACTTCCTGCTAATCAATGTAGTCGCTTAGAGGAGGGCACCACTCCATAAAAATTACTTGAACTGCTGTGTTTTTGTCCTCCACTTATGTATGATGTTAGGATTTCTGGAGAAGTATCTCATAGATGATAAGTAGACTGAGTTGGATGTGTTCCCATAAGGAAGCAGTAAGTTGTTTTTTACTAGATGCCTCTTCTGCCTTGGAAAAACAGGTAAAACAAACAAACAAACAAAAAAGTAGATTTCTGAAGAGAAAATATTATCATGACAAATATTTCTCTGACAGAAAATTGATTGTACTATATTTGTTTCTACTACTGTTCAAGAGGGGGGGAAAAAAAGTCATTAATATAAATTACACCCAGAATTATTCAGCTCAAGGAATAAGTCCAAATCAGTTTCCACTTACAGCTGAAACCAAACACAGAAAAGCCTTGAGCAGAAAAGGTGCCAGCGTGCAGGAGGTTTCAGATCAATCAGATCAAGTTGATGTCACCAACTGCCTTTTGGTTATATCAGTGATCAGAAGATGCTCACCATGAACCACAGAAACCAGGATGCCATCTGTGGCAGGTTGAAGGCATTTTCTCCTCTCATGTGACACCATGCTTTATTTTTAGGTGGGTCTGCAATTAAGGGAAGGGAGATAGAGCCTGATCACTGCAGCTTTCTCTCACTTTCAAATTTCTACTCTCAAAAATACAACACACCTCCTTTTAGCAAAACAATAAAATTTTGCTGAAGATCAGAAATATTGTTAATATGTTTAAAAAAACCAATGTATTGCCTATGTTCTTGTAAAATTATGCCAATGTTTTTTTCCATTTTAACTTTGCTCTCTCATTTTCAGTTTGAGTTACAATCCCTTAAATTAGAAACCCAAGAACTGAGCCATCCCTCCTGAGTGGTCATGTACTGTATTGGTTGCAGAGTGTTCAGAAAATTGTTCCAATGAAGTAACAAAAAGATGCTTATAAATTATAATTTATCATGTTCTTACAAACCTCTGAGAGATACAAACATGGCAACATCACAAACAAAAGAAAACTTCAGTGGGTCCAGTTCAATACAAAAATTAATTTGACAACAAAGATGTTTTTAGTAATTACTGGGTGTTCAGAATGTGTGTAGCTCCTTCTGCTTTCAGAATGAAGTTCAGGAGGGGGTTTTTGAGGGTGGAGGGCTGAGGGAGAGGAACAAGGGGAGCTGCAGTTGAATAGTCAGTGGCACTGGCCATTGCTTTATAAAGAAATCATGCCAACTGTAGCAAAAGGAAAAGGAAAATTACTCAAAAACTCGATTTCACTTCTTTGTTTTCATTCTCTTCACCCACTCTTGTATCTGCAACACTAATTCACTGATTTCAGCTTTCTAGTTATTTTGGAAGCGCTACAATGATGCCAACTGGTGTAACCAAGAGCTTTCAGTTAAACACAGAGAGAGGAACATTGTATAACTAAAAGTCAGTTAAACAGTTCCCCAAATTAATTGGTGCTGTGTAGCCCAAGGCTATAAAGTCTTGACTGGGCCAGCAAAGTTTCAAGCCTGCATCCTGCCTATCTCCCTGCCGTAGGGAGCCTTTGTATGGGGCTCATTGTTGCACAAAGCAGCTCCTTCAGCAAAGCAATCACTGCAGGAATTTAAGCCTTATTTGAGGGGGTTATCAGAAGTCCTTGTTTTGATGTTGCTTAATTTTCAAGGTTTAAGGGAAGAGACGCTAATCCAGCATCCAGTTCATTGAACTGTATTCTGAATTCATTGCTTTTCATGTTAGCTCTGCTGTTTGTTGCTCCTCATTGATTTTTAATTCATTTATATTTTTGAGGAAATACCCATGTTTGTTTTTCATGAGAAACCTCAGAATGTTTCTCTAATCAGCTGATAGGCAACTCCCTTTGCAGACAGCCATAGATGTGCACTCTGATGTAACTCAGAAGTCATTCAGTTTGGATCTCTAATACAAAATAGAGAATTTCTGCCTAAGTCACAGATTTATTTGCCTCCTGCTTGATAACTTATTCCAGGCAAACATTTCTTCTAACCTCAAATACAGACATTTCCATTTGGATTGCAGAGATAAAGCCATAATAGAAGTGAAATGTGAGGCTTGCTCTAGTCAGTAAAACCTTTTCTACCTTGATCAGAAAAAGAACTGTGCTTCATCAATTCTTTGGAAATTTACTATAGATATTCATAGACTAATGGCTGAGAAGTCCAATTTTCTGTGTCTGCAGGTATAATCAATGTTTAAAAGGATATTTCACTAAACCTTCAAACTGGTGCAAACCACTGAAAGTCCATCATCTGCATGTTCAGTCCTCTCCATTTGTCTCATTGGGACATTCAGTTAGGTTAAATTATTTGTTGTCCACATCCAAGCTCTCCTTCAGTGTCGTTTAAATGAGGAACCATTTCATGCTGTGTGATCTCAACTTCCCTTGATGACAGCTCTATCCTACTGGAACTATGAAACTGTCAACATCAAGAGCAAAATTTAGGTGTGCAGAGACAAAAATGGCTCAGCATCTATCCCACAAACTCTTTCAATAGAGGTCAGCAACCTCACCATCTATGGGGAAAACTGCAAAGCTCAATATTTCCATCAAACAGCCCAAAATATGGCTAGAAGTTTCTTGTTGGCTGAAAATACGAGGAAGATATCTGTAGATATTGCAGTTTCAGAAAATGAGTAGAGTAGTACTGTGACAGACATAGAATAAGACAACAGATCACCTTGATTGAGCAGAGGTGAAAGCTGTGCGTGGTCAGGCATTACTCCCTTGCAGTAAAGTGACGTGCTATAAGGTGATTTTTTGACTGTGACAGGCAGGCCACACCTGTAGTGTTCCATTTTCTTAGGACAGTATTGCCACAGTCAATGTAACATAATTTGAGGTCACCTTCACCAACAGATCAACCCCAAATTTGGTTGGTTTTTCAGTTGCTTTTGGGTTTTCTTGCTCCTAAAAAACCCAACAGCCTAACTAACTAAAGAAACATTAACTTAACATACATGTTTCCTAAATCAGCCAACATGCTGTGAGATCATCTAGCATTCAAGGTTTTCTGAGTCCAGTACACAATGTGTTATCTTCTTTTCAAAAAGCATTAAGCTGCTGCAGTGGCAAGGAAATGGTTTGCCTGGAGTCATCCAGCACATGAAAAGTAGAGCCATTATCAAAACCCTGGAGCCTGAACTGACAACTTCCATGTAGCAAGGACTGGAGTGTAGCTTCTCCCTAGGTAAATTAAAATGTTGTGGTTTATGTCAATAGAAATATGGGAATTTCTACACTGCATTAGGCCCTAGCACATATTACCTTCATTTGTCAGTGGCCAGCAGGAGAAAATGCAACCATCCCCCCACTTGAAGCTGATAAATGTTTTCCTTTTTGCCCTCATGCCAGCCATTATATTTTCCATGGATCTCTAAAGATGCATTTTCACATTAGTGGTAAGATCTAATGGCTTGCCCCACTAATGTCAGCCTTGATCCTAGCAATATAATCCCACCATTTCCCTTGTATGGGCTCCAATTCCACAACGAACAAACTTAGGAACTAAAATGCACAAGATTAACCCTACCAGGAAAAAAAAAAAGTGAATAGTCATCTATCCTTTTTCTGCCTGAAACTTATTACTGTGGGAGCAGGTATTACAAATTGGAACAGATCTGGATATATACAATATTCCAATAAGCATCTCCTTTCTGGAATCCCTGTCCATTTTCAGGTTCAGGAATCTGAAAATCACAGCAGTGCTCCCAGCAGGCCGGGGCAGTGACCTCCCTCTGCCACTGGCTCTCAGGCACCCCAGCTGTGTGACTTCCTCAGCCAAAGAGCAATAGGTCACATCTATATTAAGTTCATTGACTGTCCCCTTATTTTAGTCTTGTAAAATTAGAAGACAATAAGCTCCTCCTCTGTTTTCTCTAGGCCATTCATTATTTTATAATTTGCTCCCCTGTTATTCATGTTTGTTCAGAACCAACAGTGTCAGCTTTTTTGCCAAGACCCCTGCCCTGAAGAGTCTCATTACTCATTCCTGGGTACCTCCTCTGACAGGGACAACCAAAGAAATATTTTAGTGATTTCAAAATGCACTGCATTTACTCACAGCATTGTCATTCATTTTCATAAATGCAAATCTGCCCTGCAGGAATTTGATTCTGTATTACTTTCCTGTTCATGGGTTAATTTAATTACATGTAAAGTAGATACAAAATGGAACTATTCTTAGGAAATAATATTTTACACCCATTCTTTACTGACATAAATTACAGTATCAAGTAATCTGGAAAAGAAAATCCAACCCAAAAAAATACAAGTATATTAATTAAAACACACTGTCTGTCCCTTACTAAATTATACATTTCTAAATCTTTTAGAGGCATGCCTTTTCAAACAACTCAGGGGATTTGCAGTTGCCTACCCAGCTTTTCATTTCTAGGTCACTTGTTAAATCTACCCCAGGTCAGCTCTGACTGAAAATTATTACTGTCTGGCAGCTGGTTTGTAGTCTACATAAAATGAATTAGTGGTTTCATTCCACTTCCTAATGGACAAGTGGCCCCATCTTACTCTTCGACCTGAGTGACACTCCATTGACTACTGCAAGGAAAGAACTAAATAAACTCCTTTTATTCTGTAGGTAGGTCCTCATGGTTAGCAATGAAAGCAGTGCGACTCTCAGGGCTATTATAGCACTACTCTACAAAAAATAAAGCCTTCCATTTATGGAAATCCTACAATCAGGGCAGATAAAATGCTATTTTGTGAGTTGTTATGGTGAATATTTTGGTCCTTTGTCATGTATTTCAGAGGGGAATATGCTACAAGTTGACCCTTGTTACAGTTAAAAGGAGACTTGTCCCCTCCACACCATTGCACAGTGCAAAGGGCAGAGAATGTGTGTACATGTTCTTCCACACCAAGCAAGAAATCACAGGAATAACTCACAAAGGTTTCCTGCTTAATAGTAGTAGAAAGAAAATTGCTATTGGTTAGATATAAAAATAGATTTTAAATGTTTGAATAATACATGGTTGACAAACAGATAAAGAGATTTGCTATTTAACAGCAAGAGATGGAAGATAACATCATCCATATTTGACTTCTACTGGTTTTACTCTCCTGGCACTAGGAATAGGACAGGTTTACTTGTCCTGAAAACTGCCAATATTACACTTTCACACACATTGCATTCCTTTTTTTTTTTTTAGAGTAGACACAAGTACAAAGGCATCAACATGTATTATTAAAGAACTTTGTGTCTGCCTATTTGTATTTAAAGTATTAAATACACATAATATAAAGTGTAAGTAAGTCCATTATTTTCTCTAGTTGCTCTTGTCTTTTTTCCTCGGATGATAAATAAGTCTGTGTGACTCTAGTACTATCCCTGTCTGTACTGAGCTAGGACAAATTTCCCCTAAGGTCCCCATTTTTGTCTCCATTTTCATTTGTCATTCTGCTCAGCCTGCAGCAATTCAAACAGACCTGCTCCTTGACTGAGAGATCTTCACCTCTTCTCATGCACCAGGATAAGGTTGCTTTTCTATGGTTTTGTGACAACTGAAAATAAAAAAGAGGGACTATCAACTTCATCTGTCACCATCTTTTCATGTTCTTGTCCCTCAGTGACCCCACTGCCTCTGTTCCTATTTATCTGCTTCTTCTGAACTTATTCTTCATCTTTCCTCTTTGCTGTCCTCACTCTCTTCACTGTTTAACCTGAAGCAGCCCTCATTCCACAATAAAAAGCTGTTGCCATCAAGGTGATTTCTCCACCTCGGGAACAACAGCAGGACCCAGGCTGTGCCTGGCTCCACACTCCTCTCCCAGCTGACCACATCACTGTTGCAAAAGGCCGATGCAGAAATCATTCTGGCTCCTAGGCAGATTGCACCTCTGTACCAGCACTTGCAAGTAAATTATTGAGCTGATATTCCTCCTTCTCTTACTTTATGGATGATATTTTGTGTTGGACAAGCTGTTCTGGGATGAGTGTATATGTATTACATTGTACAGAGAGTATTCTTTTCATGTGTTTTCCTTTTATCTCTTACCATGAAGTTTACTGTCTTTTAGTTTTTATTCTGTGGTTCCTGCTCACAAGTTATCTCTCTGAGATGGAATTTACCTGGATGGGAAGTGCTTTCCATGCCATGAATATTACAAAGAATCACAGGCAGACTTGCCAGTGTTTTGTTACCCAGAACTAAGAGCCTTTTCAGGGACTTTACATTAAAGACTGGGCATGAGGCCAGTTAAACACTCACTGCCATTTCTTGCCCATCTGTCCCTGACTGGGGTGTAAGAAGCTGCACAAGTTTTGCTTTGCATTCAACTGGATATTATCTAGAAGTGGAGACAAGCTGTTATTCTTTTACTTCTATTACATTACTTCTATTTCATTGTGTACATCCAATTTATAAGAACAGACACAAATGAACATTCAAATTCTACAGAGTATTTAAAATTTAAATATACATTCTGGTAGCATCCAAGCTACAGTAATTAACAAAACCAACTCTACAATGATTTGTGACTGTGGTCGTACTTACTAATATCTAACATAATGAACACAAAGTATTTGCTGTTTAGAGTGCAGCCTTTCTTTTAGTGGGGTACTAATTTAAAAATCAAAGTCTAAGAACACAATTAAACCTTGCTTTTACCATGTCAGGCACTGGCCTCCTCCTGACCCCGAGATTCTGGCTCTGCATGTTTACAGTTTGCTTTTACTTGCCTTTTCTTGCCTTTGATTTCTACCTCTCCTAGAGGAAACCACCTTCCACTGGCAGTAAGACAGATGATGGAAAGGCTCTTGTGTCTCTTTGTTTGTAAGATTTGAATTGTTTGAGTTTGACTTCTATTCAAAGACTAACATTTGCCTTTCTGGAATCTTCTCTACCATAGCAGTTCTCACACAATCAGTCAGAAACTACTGAATCAATGATTCTGATTGAGTTCTTGTGATAAGCAGCAGTACAGAACATTACTGATTTTACCCTAAGATACATATTTTCAAGGTACAAATAAACTTGACACAAGCAGTTGTTATTGCATTGGTCAACAGAGATTTGTTCACCAACTCTGGCATAGCCTGGACACTAAAATCTGACATTTGTGGCTGTAAGTTTCTTCTCCCTGGGAACAAGATCAGGATTTTAGGAGTTATTCAATACTACTTTGTCTTTAGGGGCCAGAAGGGTACTTCCTCAGCAGCTCTTTGCATCACATGTAAAACTGATCTTGCTACCCTAATAGCTCCTGAGACCCAAAAAAAAGACACATAAAGTTTTGAATTTCACAAAAATGCATAGTATAAAAGTGACACACAAATGCTTCTATTCTGTGATCATCAGATATGTGATATTTTAAGTTTCACAGACACTGTAGCTATTAAAAGAACAGAATTTCAGATCAGAGCTTAGAATAATGGGACTGATTCTAGGGTCAACAATCCCAACAAATCTGTCAAAACAGGCAACTGGTTAAAATCCTGTTTTATGGGGAAAGTGTTCCTAAAGCTAATTCCTCTGACAGTTAACAACTTGTTCATACTTTTACAGTGTGTATTCACCACGGTATTGCATCCAGTCATCTGTGTGCCAATACTGGTCCCAGTATTTCTTTTCTTTTCCAGATGTCTACTATCTTGCTTCATTGTCCCTTTCAACATCCCTTTTGTGAACTGATGAAAAGAAACTCTTTCAGCCTGTTCTTGTAGGAGAAGCTCTCCATTCTACATTTCACCCCAATCACCCTTCTCTGCACTTATTCCATTTGAATTCATTTTTCTTGTTAAGAATTGTAAAGTATATTTCAGAAGACACCTTTTCAGTGCTCTGTTTGGCAGCAACAGCACTGTCTCCCCTCAGCACTTCTTTCTCCCTTCAGTGTACCCTACTTGATGCATTCAATGAGCAATGAAGCTTTTCCAGATGTACAGGAGAAATTCAGACTCATCCTGCAACTGGCTCTTCTCTTTGTGTGTGCCCACTTCTGCCAGGTCTGAGGATATTCCAATTTCAGCAGTGCCACCTCATTTTCCACTAGCAGTGAATTTCAGGAGTTAACTACTTTTTGTTCCAAGGCTAACGCAAAATAGAGTAACCTTTGTTCCACCTGTGAACCCTAAAGTGTTTGTCTGGTTGCCTTCCAGCAGCCCACTGGTTGCCTTCAGTGTCCTCACTGGTATTTTCCTTTATAAATGTCTTGCTTCATATTAGATACATTGTATTAATTCTCAGAGTATAGCTCCATGAATTGGCAGCCCTTAAAAGCATCCTATGAAATGCTTTACTAAGGTCCAGACAAGTGGAACCTACTGTATTTCATTTGCCTAGAGAAGTAATTATCAATAAAAGCTATTAAGTAACCCTACTACAATATACCTTTATAAACTCAACCTTCTCTTTGCTCTATTTTCTATTTATTTCCACGTTTTTAAATATTCTTCCCACCAGAGGTTGTTCTAAAGCTTTGCACTCCAGTAAGACAACTAAAGCAATAGCAACCATATTATTCTTTTCAGATGTAGACTGTGAATTTGGAGTCAGTAGTCACAAAACTTTGTCCTGGTTTTGACAGATTTATTAAAAACTAACCATTTCAAGGTTTAACACGATCCTTTCAGAATTTGATGGAGCTGATAGGCTTCTTCTTGAGAAGATCTGAACTTCTTTGCTTCTTCATCCAGCAGAGTGGTTTCCATTTCCATATACTCATTCCCAATATCCATTCTCATTCATATTGGGAATCTCTGCCTTTGTCCACCTATTCAACACCTCCAATGTTTTCAAGAGGTGAGAAAAATCTGTAATTAGTGTCTCCCCTCAGCTGGATTACAGCACTCCTACCACCCTCAGATCCTTTGTAGGTCTATATCAAAGCAGCAAAGGAGGATTGACAGGCTACATCATAAGTATTCTACTTTTCATTAAAATGCATTTAGAAATCTTTCTATGACTGACTTGTAAGACACATGCTGAAAACAGATCAAGTCTTCCTTAATTCCTAGGTGGATGTTGACAAGCTCCAGAAATTGAACAGTCTCTTTCCAGACACAGTAAAATGTTAATATTTTGCATTGAATATGATGCTTAAGTGGTTTCTGAGTGGTTTTCAGTTTTAAACCACACAGCAATCAAACCTTCCCAAAAGATATTATTTTGGTGGAATAAAGTGTTATCAAGCAACTTTGCTTTAACATCTTCTTTGCTTAGAAAAGAAGAGGGAATAAAAAACAGAGCTTTCAAACCACAGAGAAACCGTTGAAAACTTAAAACCACAATGCCTAAGAACAGACTGAGCCTATGATTACCTAACTCAAAATGTGGTTTAAGCTGGGCATCCTACCAAGTTTTTCACAGAAAACCAGGGGAAAATGGAGTATAAGTATCCATGGTTACAGTGACTCCTGCTTCGCACTTGAGATCTTTCTAGAAAGAGCCAGGTAGAAACATTTGTCAGGGTCCTCAGAAGAAGCAAGGCTTCTTCCTGTTTTTATACGTTAAAAAAAAAAAAAAAAAAAAGATCGAATATAATTTGGTACAGACTGTCCTGAACACAGACTGTAACCTAGGGGTATTTTTAGAATTCCCCTCTTGTATGTTTTTCACAATATTCACTCACTACAGAAAAATAACCACAGAAATATAGAACCATCACTTAAAATAATGGCAAACTCCTAGAATAGCAAATAAATTGAGTATTTAGGGCTAAAATTTTTCTTCCCATGTTCAGTTATACTGCACTCATGAATGAAGAAACAGGGTTGTAGACTACAGTTTTAAATGGAAAAGGTTTGAAGTGTAAATCAAGCTAAATTGGAACCATCATTTAAAAGTATTGGAGTTCCTACCCTCCCCAGTTCTTGTGTTCAGGCGTACCTTGGGGATATGGAAAACCTAAACACAGAGAGTTTGTTTGGATGGTGCTTTCCTTTACTTCTCCACTGACATTCACCTGTTCTCTGTTTATATGCATGTTTGGGGAAGATGTTTTTTTCTGTGTAGCCTGATGCATAACTAGGCATATTGAAGCGTGAACAGCTGTGCACACATGACCAAATACATTCATCACAACTCAGCTTCTAGATGCTTCTGTGATGTGTGCAACAGTCAGGTGAGACAGTAGAAAAAGAACTGATCTGAGTTCAGATAGAGACTTCTCCTCTCCTTGGCAGGAAGGAACAGAGCTATTTCACCTTAAGGTCCGTGTACAAGCCAAATGCAGTTCTCCTTGTTCAAAGGGAAAAGCCAAGAAAAGATGTTTTATGCCCTTTATTTTCTAGGGTGCTCATCTTCTATTCTTCATGCTCCTTAAGGATTCTGCCTCAACTCCTCTTGTAGAGGTGAGGGCTCCACAGTTGCTGAATTTTGTTGCTGAATTCCCAATTTCCTATGGATCTGACCTGGATCAGGCACTAGCATGCTGCCACTTTTCTGTAGAATCATCTAGAGTACACACCATGATGTTTGTACAGTCTTTTCTCCAGCCATTATGGAAATCATGTAGATGATGCCTGGTTCAGCAAGAAGTTTGTCTAAAATTGCCTGTTCCACTTCCTAAAAATTAATCTAAACCAGCAAGGTGAAAGTTTAGGAAGTTCAGTTGTAAGAAATAAGGTGTTTGTGTCATGTGACTCTTTGTGTGGTAAGAGATATCCAGAAAATTGGATTTACCTCCCCATTAAACCAGAAAAAGAGGTTCAACATGCTAAAAATTTCTTCAAGTAGTTATCTTCCTTTGAAAAGGTTGGTCACCTAATGATTGAGGAGAAATCCTACTATGTGATTTTAGTGATTATTTACAAAGTTTAGGCGTCAAATCCTACCTACTAAATTTTCAGACCAGCAAGAGCAAATATCACTATTCATGATAAATCAGCTCAAAATAAGGAGTGTGTAATATCCTGCTCATTTCACTGGCAATTAATGAACAGAGAAAGGAATGCACCTACCATAAATATTCCTACAGCTCTCCATCTACATCTTTGTATTTGACTATAAATAAATGGATAGAACAGACTGTATATGGGTATTTACTCATGGTATTTCACCAAGTACTGGATATAGAGGGCTTGGCAGCAGGACCAAAAATTTGTCATCATCTAATGGAGATTTTTTGATTGCTGTAGAAATGTTTGGTCATGTTTCAACAGACATCTCAGTTACTGAGCTAATGCTAAGTATTACCTAAGGAGGAAGGGCTGACTCAAAAAGATAAGCTCAGTCTCACTCTTGCACACATCTCAATTGCATATGGCAAACCTGGTTTCTAATACTAAGAAAAAAAAAAATTTGTTTGGAATTTTGGAATTCTAAAGGGAATTTTCAGGGAAACAGTGTGAGGAAAGATCCAAAAAACTATGGGAATGCTCATCACTAAATTTAGGCAACCTTCCTACATGCTGAACCAGGAGAAATCCTGGATTCCAAAACAAGCATCTGAGCTGACATTCAGCACTCACATGTACAGACTTTACTTCAAAGCTGATGCAATAAAACTATAACATTTGTAAGCTTCAGATGCCAAACTGAGCTAAACAGGAAGAGTGGTTGCTCCTGCTCTGCTTTCAGTGCCACTTCGTAGACAAGTGGGCAAATGAGGTAAGTAAATTATTTCAACAAGTCCAGAAGCTAACAATGTGTGGAAAATAAATGCCTACTATGGCATCTAAAGAAAATAAGCAGGAGAAATGTGTGAAAATTATAAAGAAAACATGGCACATGCTAGCATACTTCACTACATCCCAAGGACACAATTCCACAGACACCATTTCAACAAAAGACTGATCAAAAACTGTCAGGGCAGAAACTCAACATCAAAATGCTATTTCCATTGTGTAGAGCAAATGGGTTTAATGTAATTAAACATAAAGGGATTTGTTTTGATCCAGACAGCTCTGGGCACTGCTAGTAGCAGAGGCGTGAGGACATGGTCTGATGGAGGCATTTTCAATCATGGAATAATTCAGGTTGGAAGGAACCTGTGGATTCCAAGCCAGACCAGGCTGCTCAGGGCCCTGTTCAGTTTATTTGTTTCCAAGTAACTGAGCCCTGTTTTCACAGGCAGGAGCAGCAATGGCCAGTCTCAGATACAACTGTGTTTCTGAAATTATCTACAAGAAATCATGACATTTGGCAAATATTCATGTATGCATGAATAGCTGGACATGTTTTCTAATTTATCAATATGCTCTTAAGATCTTAGCACAAATCCCCAGAAACAAATCCTACCCTCAGTAATCCAAACTGAACTGGAGCAAGTTACTAATGGAACTTTACAGCAGAAAAGAACATGATAAGAAACACATCTCATAGCTAAACAGAAATCTATCTAAATGCTCTGAAAGCCAAAATACTGCCTGGTTATAGGATAGAAACTACTTATATATAATTAGGGAGGCTTTACTTTGTTTTCATAATTTTGATCTGATCACAACTCAGTTCTGGAGAAAAAAAGCCAGTTCAACATGTATCCAGAAGTGTTCTGCTATAGAATCATCAAAGATAAACCCTTCAGCTCTAGTGATATGCAAATGATGACATGTTTTTTAAAAGGATTAACAAAGTTGTTCAAAGCATCTTTTTAGTCTACTCTGCTTCCAAACAAACAATAAACTGTCCCAATGCAGTGAGATTTGCTAACCCATAAACACAGCCAAATGGAGGAAGATCCAAACCTTAATGAGTTTGGTCCCCTTTGAATTCTAGCTGATCAGTGTCACCAATAATTTCAACAGGCTCTAAATTAAGCACTTTCTGTCTTCAAAGTGCCTTGCAAACATCAACCAATTAATCCCTACAAGTCTCCTCAGAGGTAGGTAAGTAGGTATTGTTATCCCCATTTTACAGTTGGCTGAACACAGTCAGAAGGGTTAAGTGATTTGCTGCAGGCCACAGATGGAGGTGGGATTAAAACACAAGAGTCACTATGATTCTTTTTAGAGGATAGCACTTCTTTCTTTTTTCTGCTGACTTTTCTGTGCTGACTTTAGACATTTTGGCCTTGTAGCAATACTTAAAGGAAACAATATAAATTGTCCTTGTTAAAAGCAAGGAAACAGAGAAATTTGGGGTTTATGCTGATAACACTTTTGTTGCTTTATACTAATTTTTGTATAATTTTGTTCTGATATTCAAGTATCATCCCTTTCATACAGGGACTTTTTTCTGTGGCCATGTAACATGCTACTAATTAAAAGATATGTCCTGCTCCTTCACAGGTTTTATTTAGTCTTTGTGCTTTCAAATTAGTAAGTATAGGTGGCATCCTGCCCATAAATGGAGCACTTTCCTTCCAGGATCAGGGTAACAGTTGGTAAGCTTTTTCCACTGCAGCACAGGCACGAAGAAATGGAGAAAGGGAGCTTTGAGAACCAAGAGCAAAGAAAGCCATTAACTGAAACCCAACCCCAGCAAACCGCTTGTAACCATTCTAACAGGCGTAAGATTGATACCTTTCCCACTTCAACAGAAAGATCAGATGAAAAAGGGAGAGTATATCCTTTTCCTCTCTATGTATACAACTTCAGGCCACTTGAAGACCCATTTGTCATGAAGTCAATCCAGTTTATTGTAATAAACCTCTGAGTTTTATCAGGAAACTGCTTTTCATCTGGCGGCAAATCCACAGCATCAGTCCCCTGGAATAATTTTAGAGTAGAAAAATCCACTACTCAAAGTTGATGTCTTGCAACTCTTGAGCACATTTTCTGTTAATTTTTCAGATGACACTCTGCTGTCAGAAGCCTTCCAGTACAGGAATTGACATGCACAGAGAAAATCAGTGAATATTTGAAATATATTCACTTCCTACTACATAGTATGGTTATTTCAGCCATATTGCTGGTTATGTGTTTTTATGATATAGTCTTCTATGTGTCTTGAAAGTATAATTCCATTAATGCTACAAAAATAACAAACAATTTATTAATACACCACTGTAATACATGGCAATCATGTAATAATACATGCAAACATGGGATAATCATATATTCCATAATCCAAGGATCGTACCTCCTTTGTATTAGGTGTTGCCCACAGGAAATGGTCCATCAAAGTTTTATTAGCTAAAAGTTTACTTTGTTAAAGGCATTTGTGAAGCCTTCAGATTAAGTAAATCATTTAACATAGGGTCATGGTTAAACAAGATGCAATTTATTTTTCTACTTCTGTGAATGCTGAATCAAAAGAGTATTTTTACCATTAGAAAAGTTTGTTAGTAACTACTATGCTCTTATACGGCCATAACTTATGTCTCTTTAGAAGAAAATAGTTACTGATCAACAACCTGAGGAATTGTACTCTTACTCTAACAGTGTAAGAACATGTAGGATTTTGACTCTAAGAAGGTGTGCTTTCAGTAATAAAAGCATGTATTACATGGGTTAAGAAGGGTCTGATTTTCACAGTAATTCTGTGACCAGGAAAACATATAATGCAAAACATAAGCTTGGAAATTGCTATTTGCTAGCTCTGTCTCAAGAAGATTTGTTGCTGACTCAGAATTACATGCTCTGCAGAAACAGCTCCCCTCTTTTATCACTTTGGAAATCATTAACTTGCCCTGGACAGTCCTCTGTGCAACAAAGGAAGTTTTCACATGCATTTTCTGATAGGGGAAACAAAAGAGATCATAGATAACAAAGCAACAGTGTGAATGACAGTTTTAGAGGACCTTCATCCAAACAAGCCTTAGTGACATCTCATCAGATCGGTATCATCCCCAAATTTCCTTTCACTCAGCACAACCATGCTTCAGGGCTAATGCACTGAACCATTCCTCAGCTCCGAATTTCTTAGTCTATCTATGAACACAAATAACTGAGTGATTGTCCCATATCTCACTAATTAACATAATCCATTTCTACATCATATATTTTGCTATTCAGGTCTATCTGTACAGTAAAATGGAGCTATGGGAACATTTGTCTGCTTGGGCTGTAACAACACCCATAATTCTGTGCATCCCTCCCCGCATGTCAATGCACTCCGTGCTATCCACCCCAAGGAAGAGCAATTCTCAAACTTGTCAAACAGATCTAGACCTCACATACGTGGTATGCTATATTATATTATAATATCATTATGTATCTTTTGCTCATCTGCAGCCATTGCCACAACTCACCTGCACTATGAACATATTTTAATGTCTTGACTGCATACTTAGAGAAGGAGCAATTTTTAATCATCTATGTCCCTCCAAGATGAGAATACTTCTCCAAAAAATATATCTGTCACCCATATGAATTTCTGGAAAGGTAGAAACCAATTTTTCCTTAAAGCTCGCATCCCCTGTGTGCAGTTCTGTGTCCTGATTAGTTTTTTAGAACCTATTCAATATGTGTATATCCAAAAATCTGGTTCACAGGTTTGCACGTATAGCAGGCTAGAGAGCCTTTCCAGCATGATATCCCAGCTGAAAATTGCGTGGCAATTGATGGTGCTATGAGCTGGCATCCCCTGTAACTGAAAGAGTGAAAGATGATTATTTAGACATGATCCTACTCATTTGTATACAAAGATCCCTCATCTGTTCATTTATCTGCCTGGTCATCTAATGTGCTGCACACTCTGTGATGACTTGGTGAACGTGTTTTCCTATTTGTGCATCTAAAAAGTAGTGAATGCATCACAGATTTTATGGAAAATAAGGAATTAATAGCAATAATTACAATTTTGTCACATTTGTTCTTAAAGAAGATTTATGGTATCATAAGCATAGGGATAGTATCTAATTATAGAGTCTCAGGAGAAGATAGTTTATTTCTATAGAATTCTAGCCTGGTATCCCTCAGATTTTTCTGGATATAAACACAAAGTATTTTCTGAAGACCGGTAATTCCTGAATTATAATCAATTACAATCTTCTTTTAATGTAACTTGTATGTGATATTCTGGATCTGCTAACAAAATATGAATTACTATCAAATTACAGGGCAGTGAAATACACAGTCACATTATAGGTCACACCTTACATACCATATTTTTAAAGATAAACATATTTGGTTATTAATCATAACCAAATTCATACTCACTGTAGGGTGTGAGAAAGAGTTCTAGACCTGTTAGAGGAAGAGTAAGATAGTAACTCTTGTCAAATACTTGAAGATAATATTTGCATTTGAAACCAGTGTTTTAACTAACTCGGCGCATGTAAACTGATCATAGGGGCTTTTCAGAACATGAAAACTTTGGTCAAACTTTCACTTTTATCATCTCTTGAGGCTACCAGAGTAATTTTAGAAGATTGTTATTCCATAAAGAATATTCTCTCCCTTCTTCTTTCCACTACAAAAATCAAGTATAAGGAGTAAATCTATATAACTGAATGAATTATTCCCAATACAGTTACTCACTATAACTTTTTGTTGTGAATTGTGAAGTTGAGGGGGGACACACACATGACACACTATGCTAATCAAAATCTTTTCTGCAAATTAATTTGCCTGCATGAATATTAGCAGTACCGAGACCCCAGAGATAACTGTAGAGGAAATCAATTATTCTGTTTTGCTTGTCTCTATATTTGGGTTGATTTTCTCTTGCAAACATATCCTATGGTTTCTATGTATATTCTACATATATAGTTTCAGGGTTTGGGGGTTTATTTGTTGTAGTTTTTCAGTGTTTTGGGGTTTGTGTATGTAGGGGGGGGTGGTTTGATTTGGTGGGGGGTTTCTTGTGTGTGGTGGGGGGTTGTTGTTGGTTTTTTGGTTGGTTGGTTTGTTTTTTGGGATTTTGTTTGTTTGTTGGGTTTTTTTAATATTACCTAGGTACATGATACGATCATCATCCGACTTGTCACCCAAAGCCACAGGTGCCAGAGGAGTTCAGAGAGCAACCTGCAGCCCACTCATGTTGCAGCCCCTGAAAAGTTTGTAGAACCTCTCATCCCTCAATAGGGACCAGCCCTTGCTTCCTGCCTTTCCACAGCAGGGGGGAAGAGACAACTTTCAGGACAGAGTTGCCAGTATTTTGAATGGTATACAGGACCCCCGCTCTTCCTCCTCCACACGACTCCTGGACCAGCGACTTCATTCGGAGCCCCGCCTGGGGTACCCATGGCAACCCCAGGGCTCTACAACACACTTCAAAGAATGTTCTTGAGGAGAAATTCAAAAGCCCGCTTGTATGAACACATCAATCAGAAGGGGGCAAATGCCCCCGTGAGGAGCGTGGCCCCCGCGGGCGCGCCGGGCAAGTGCAATTCCCATGCCCGGGGCGGCAGACAAAGAGCGGCCCGAGGCGCCCGCCCGGAGCCCCAGAGCGCGGCGACATCGCCGGGGTGGAGCCAGACGCGGCTGCCCCGGGGGCGGGGGGGGCAGCCCGGCACTTTATAAAGCGGCGCGTCCCGCCAGAAGAGCCGAGGCGTGTTTGGAGCAGCGGCGAGTGGTGTCACTGCGAGAGGCGCGGCTGCGGCAGAGCAACGCCTTGAGAGCGCGGATCCGTCCGATGGCTCTGAGCATGGACAGCAGCCTCGACAGCCTGGATGTAAGTGCCGGGAGCGCGGCCGGCTGCCCATGTGCGCGCTGTTTGCAAACAAAGGTGCCCTCGGAGCAGAGGTGCAAAGGGAGGCTGCGGGAGGCGGGGGTCGGGACAGCGGAGGGGTCTGCGGGGAGCGAACGGGCCGGGCTCCCCTCTGAGCCCCGGCCGCTGCTGCCGCTGCCTGCAGCGCTTCGGACCTTGGCACAGCTGCAGCCGCTGCAAATTCCAGCTGCAGGACTCCTTCTCTGGGGCTCTGCTGCTCGGCCGTCAGTTCAAGTGACATGTGGTACCTTTGTGGACCGAAAAACGCCGGCAGAGCAATTAGCGCTACGGGAATGATGAGAGGGGAAGAGGCGAGGAAGTTTGGAGCGGTCTGACTGTAGGGAATGGGATCCCTTTGCCCCGGTGCGCGCCCGCACCTCGGGCTGCCGGCGGCACTGGGAGCGGCGGCAGCGCCCGGCCGTCCCGTCCGCTCCCCGAGCGAAACGCGGCGGCATCTCACTCTTCCGGGGGCAGCTCCTCTGCCTCGGTTCCGAGAGCAGTTAGGAGCAAATAGGACATCTCGGTAAATTTCCAGCTTTAGGGCCGCAGTTAATGCCCGCGTGGAGCCGGTGCCTCCGCGTGTGAAGCGATGCGGGTCTCGGGCGCGCCCTGCGCGGAGCTCGGGGGTCCGTGAAACACAGGGCATGACAACAAAAAATCTGAAAACCTGAGGAATTGCACATAGCCAGATGGCACTCTCCCGCCAGCTTTGCTTTTAGCGCCATGGCCAAAACCGTTGGTGGTTTCCTGACGCGCTTTCATGCCCTCACCAAATTTCGCTTCCTTTTTCCACCGCTGTGCTCACTTGGTCCGTCTGGCTGCAGTCCCGCGCCGGCCGCGCTCACCCTCGGCCCCGCAACCGCAGAGGGTGGGGAACAAAGGGAGGGAACGTGGCCCATCGTGGTGACCCCTCGAGGGCTTTGAGTTCCCCTGATTAAGGTCACCTCTCTCTTTCTTTCTTTCTTTATGGGCTTTGGGGTTGTTTTCCTTGTCTGAGCTTATGTGGAGCTGTCAATTGCTTCTCAGCAGGGAATTCTTGCTATTATTTATCCTTTATTACATCAGCCGAGGGTACCTTCTCTATTTCTCCTTGACCCCATCCTCTTAATGAGAAGGGACTTTGGAGTAGCAGCATTTCTAAGTAATTTTTTTTATAGCCCTCTATTGTAGAAGTTAAATGTGATAGGTCATGCTCTGTGTGGACAGACCTCTTGGCATCTGGCACTTTCTGGGCTCTCCCATTTGTAGTGTCCATCTGATAAGAGCACTGAAGTGTCCAGAACCAACGATATTTCTGGGAGTAGCCATTATCTTTCTTTGCTCCTTCATGCCCTGCCCTTAGCAAGATTTTACTCTTCAAAGAAAGACATAAGAAGTTTTTAAACTTATTTGCTGTGTATTTTATATATGCTTATGTAAACATTGTATTTTCCCATCTGGTTTTCAAAATGTTTGCCCATTTATGACAGTGGAGACTGTTCAAGCAATTCTTCACATATTGTCATATATAATAAGTTTTTGTAGAGAAGGCAATATCTAATTTAATTTTCTTTCTTTTTTTTTAGCTGTCATCTGGGTTATTAATTGAACTTTCTGAAAATGGCACAGATGAGATTGGTTCGGGTGATTATGGAGACTACAAAGAGCCATGCTATCAAAATGAGAATGCCGATTTTAACCGGATCTTCTTGCCAACAATCTACTCCATCATCTTTCTAACCGGAATAATTGGCAATGGATTGGTTATTATTGTTATGGGCTACCAGAAGAAACAAAGAAGCATGACTGATAAATACAGACTGCACCTCTCTGTGGCTGACCTCCTTTTTGTCATCACCTTGCCATTCTGGTCTGTGGATGCAGCCATAGGCTGGTACTTCGGGAATGTTCTGTGCAAGGCAGTTCATGTCATTTACACAGTCAACCTCTATAGCAGTGTCTTGATTTTGGCCTTCATAAGTTTAGATCGTTACCTGGCAATAGTCCACGCCACCAACAGCCAGCGCCCCCGAAAGCTGTTGGCTGAGAAGGTGGTGTATGTAGGCGTGTGGCTGCCAGCTTTGCTTCTGACAGTGCCCGATTTAATCTTCGCCAGTACCAGTGAAATAGAAAGAAAGTATCTCTGTGATCGCATGTACCCTCATGAAAACTGGCTGATCTCCTTCAGATTCCAGCATATCTTGGTAGGACTTGTCTTGCCTGGTCTAATAATTCTGACTTGCTACTGTATTATCATATCCAAGCTGTCACACTCCAAAGGCCACCAGAAGCGCAAAGCCTTGAAGACCACTGTTATCCTCATCCTTGCCTTCTTTGCCTGCTGGCTGCCATATTATATTGGCATCAGCATTGACACCTTCATCTTGCTGGGAGTCATCAGGCGCCGCTGCAGCTTGGAGACTATAGTGCACAAATGGATCTCCATTACAGAAGCCCTGGCATTCTTCCACTGCTGCCTGAATCCAATTCTGTATGCCTTCTTGGGGGCCAAGTTCAAAACATCAGCTCAAAATGCCTTGACATCAGTTAGCAGAGGATCAAGCCTCAAGATTCTTTCAAAAGGCAAACGTGCAGGACATTCTTCTGTTTCTACAGAGTCAGAGTCTTCAAGTTTCCATTCCAGCTAACACTGCCATCATTTTATAAAAAGACACTTAAAAGCTGCGCAAGATTTCAGACAAATAAGACTGACCACAATGTACAGATTTATTTACAGCTGGAATTGTATATTGTTTCTTTTAGTCTCTGTGAAGTTTAAGTGACTTATTTATATAAAAAAAACCTTTCGTATTGATGACAAACTGTCTAGGCAGGTCCTGTGGACAAGTGGTTGGTTCACAAAAGTTTTAGTGACTGTATGTATAGATATGTGAACTAAACACTTTGGATTGTAGAAAAGTGACTGTTAAAAGTTTAGAAAATATTTCTCTGTTGTTGATATGTAAATGTTTTTGGTGTTGCTGTTATTCTTAAAAGTGTGCCTGAATATTTTTACCTTACTACAAGATGTTTGGTTTACAATAGCTTAACTCTGCTGTAGAAATGGCACTTATAACCAAAGCCTCCTCTGTTACATTTTAGGGTTTTCCCCTCCATTCTTAGTAATTGATGGTTTGCAAAATTTTTTGTTCAAGGTAAAATAAAAGTATATGAAAAAAAACTTATTTTGAGTGGTATTTTCATTTCTGGTTGAATTTTTCTCAGTGCTTTTATTTACAATTCTAAATACACAATAATGTCTTAGAAAATCTTGTGAAAAGCAGGAAAAATAGTTTCAGTATGTACTGATTATTCAATTGACACCTCTGAGTTCCATGTCATATGTTTTTTCACTGGAATACAATTGCTCCAATTAACATCATGTTTAAAATTACTTAAACTGTCACTTAGAGAACTTTTTGAGGAAAAATATCTACAAATGAGAACCAGTGTGTTTAAGCAGTTGCTAAAGTTTACAGCCTCAGGAGTCAAACTCAGATTACTGCAAGTGCCTAACTTTATGCCATGTGTACAAAGTCAATTCTACATTTCTTCTGCCTTTGCTGTGGTTGTAAATTTAGTTTCACAAGTTAACACTAATCAAATGTACATGAATCAAAGTAATTTCTGACTAGAATTAAAGTTATTCTAATAAAGTGTATCTGCTCTGAAGGAGGTAGGTGGTTTTCCTCTATGGAACTTTCCCTATCCTGTCTACATCCAGATTTTGTTAAAGCGATATTAAGATCTTCACATTACTTTTAAAAACACAAAATGAGTGCCAATTCTTGAAAATATTTTTAATAGGAATCAGCCAGACTATAGGACTACCAATAATTAGTGCTGAAATCTTAATTGTCTAGTTAGTCATGTCTTCACATCAGTAGAGTGCATTCAGAATTAATGGATACCCAAGAGAACAGAGCCATTGAGAGTATTTGTACTTACATTAACAAAACAAACAAAACTGTTACTTACATATAAGAAACACAAAAAACAACTTAGAAGTAAAAAAAAAAAGTTTAAAAAATTACTATCTACTACTCAGACAGAACTGAAACAGGCAACGTAGATATTGCAGGGGTATTACCAAATTTTTCACAGGCACAGCACCCTAGTGATTTTGTGGAGCCAGTACCACTATGATAAACTATACATTAAACTCCATATTTCATATTAGATATTTTCATAAATGCATGACCTTTCTGTTTTCAACTTCCCTTCTCTCCAGTGAGGAGGTTGCAACCTTGGCTGCATCCTGCACTCCTTCCCTTGCAATGACAGTAGTAATCATCTGATTTAGTTTTGAGCTGATTCAGTGCTGAACAAGCACAAAACCTGGCAGAAAATAAGTAATTTTCCAGCAATTTAGTGAATTGAATGTGTTCTATGAGGAATCCAACAAGTACTATAAAAGTGCAAGATTTTGTAACCTGGAGCCAGGCAAAGGGAGAGAAAAGTGAGATAAAATAAAAAGGACAGAGATTTCCTCCCCCACTTTTAGCAACTAAACTTTTAGATCAGTTAACCTAATGTGTGTTTTCACTCAACATAAATTAACAGCAGAAAAGATGCCTTCTCAAGAAACAAAAGGTCTCACTTTGATCAGGTTGTTCCTCCTAAACAGGGCTGAGAAATGAGGAAAACATGGTATAGGAACAGAACTCCTTAAATGGTTTATTTTTGTTGTTCGTTTGTGTGTTTTCTTAATTTATGAGGGTTTCCCTGTGAAGAATTTGCTGTTCTAAATTATTCTGATTTTCACCCCAGCCCAATCAATCACTGTGATTTAATTGCACTTATAAAATACTTACAGGCTATCAACACACTGCTGCTTATTTGTTGAGGAAATGTTTAGAGCACCCAGCATTAACTTAGATTATTCCCATTATGCTTCAGTCAACCAACTGCTACCTCAAGCAGAGTTAACAGGAAAGAGGGTGCAAGAGAGAATAAACTCAGCAGTCATGCTACTGCCAAAGACCACTAAAAGGACACTAAACAAACAACAGAAAGAATTTGTGTAGAAAATTAATTAGTAAAATTTTAAAAAACTTAAACCCATGCCCCAGAGGGATGATTTTTATAGAACTGCCATTGTTCTCAGTTTAACTAATGAACCTATGGACAGAAGACTGTCTTAAAAAGGAGTGGCAAGTTCTTTGGGGTTTTACTTCAGCAAGAAAAATGAGTCAAAAGCCACATGCACTGATTTCTAAATAATGTTATGTATCTATAAATATGAATATAATATATATTTGTACTATTTACAGAGCAAATATTTGCAAATTGGATGAAGTTGTCATGAGGAAACATAGCAAGAAATCATTAATCCTTTTCTGTCTTTTGACCTTTGAGTAAGTTGGAGAAAATAAGGTCAATTTCTCTCAAATCCACTGAGTTATTCAATATATACCATGTTGGTAAAAAATATTAATTTAGTGCCTTTCAAAACAAAATCACCTTTAGGCTGATTTTTTTGTTGAGGCTGTGACTTTTTAGATCTTTGTGAAGTAAAAGTGGTCCCAGTAAATGTGTTTCTCAAAGTGTAAATTCAGCAACAAAAGTGAATGAACCTAATTTTGTGATTTATACACTGGACAAGTCCACACAGACCAAGAATTTGCCAAAGTTTTAGAAGGGACTTTCCAAGTCTTTTTTCAAATTACTCCTCTCTAGCATACAGAATAATCATGACATTCTTCAAGATATATACAATGCATAGTCTCAGCACTTTCTTGAAGTCATAAAATAATAGCTGTGTCCAAGTAATTTTAAATATGCAACTCAAGACACAGAACAGAGAACGAATGTGAGTTTGGCTACAAATCATTGAGTACTGGTTACAAACCAGTTTAAAATGTTATGGGGTTGTTTAAAAGATTTATAATGTATTTACAAAAACTTTTTCCACTGAATTCAGGCATTAAGTATTTTGCTCTGAATTTGCAATGTGCCAACAGCAATGCTGGACTAAAACATGGATATTCACCTAATACTCTAATGCACACATATTGAGTGCCTGAGATTAGTTAGAAATCCTTTGGATAATGCAAAGCTAAACCAAGAACAGAACATGTACTCAAACTTATTTTTGCTTCTTCTGAAATGTTGTTTGGATGTAAAGTCAGAGCACTTAAAGCACTGGGGTAAAATGCCACTGTAACCCATTATTTGTGTGGTAATCCATTATTTGTAGGTGTGTTTTTTACTCTCTCTGATCAGCTGGTACCAAGCCCACATTAGAGGAGCATGTGAAAAGCTAAGGGGTGTAGGGAGGCTGCCCCAGCAAATGGACACTGAGGGCAGTGAGCAGGGGGAGTCACTTGCTGCTTTCTTGGCCAGTTTTATGACACAATCATTATATAGGGGCTTGAACTTCTATGCATATACATAAATCAAAACAAAATCACCATGAAAATAAAAAGGAAGTGGCAGTAATAACATGGAGCCATTCATGCAAGTGAATGGTTTATCTTACCATGGTTGTGTTCTAGTTGGACAATGTACAAAGTGACCACCTCTAGATGTTTGCTTGAAAAGGCCATTTTTTACATTGTTTGGGAAAGGAAACAGCATGGCGAGGAAGTACTTCCTTGATCCAGGCATGCCTCCAAAATCCCCTAACAATGGAGTATTCTCATATTCTCATAGTGCTGAAACTTAGGAAACACTTAAGCAGATAGAGCCCCAGAGGTTTTTGCTCAAAGGATGCCACTCCCTCACTTTATGTTTTGAAAGAGCTATACAGACTCCTTTTCACAGCCATAAATCACATGTCAATAGAAATTACATGAGCACTGGGATTATTACTTATAAAGAAGGCACAGATTTCTTAAAATCCTTCCTCTTTAGGCAACAATTTCTCTGTCATTCTTTTAATTTTCTCCGAAAATCTTTCATCTTCAACAGGGTGATGTTTGAAGATAATGTTTTAATAACAATTCTCTTACTATCTTCACACCATTCTAGTTCTATCGGGACATACAATAAAACAATGCTATTCTTATTGGTTTTTTAAACATATTTTACTAGAAGCTGATTATAAATGTACTTTGTGTTTGCTTAGTTATAAGCATGACACATAAATATATCTACAGGTATATAATGATGTAGATTACCAAGCACCATTTTCAGTTGCTGATACAAGTGATCCAGGCTCCAGCACAGCTACCAGTGACTTCAGAGGAGTCAGGGCTCTTTACACATGTAGCAGGTATTGATTAAAACTACTATTTTCTTGGAAGAACAGATGGGTTCAGTGACAAACTCCAACTGAATTCAGAGACAGCAGGGTACCTAAAGAAATATGCTTCCTGAAGTGTACAACCTTACAACCCAAATAAATTACAAATGAAGATTACAAGTTGCTGATTTCACTTGCAATCAGAGATGTACATGAAGCTAAATCTTTCAGTAAGGAGCAGGTGGAACTGTTCTGCTGAACATAAAAAATAAATTTTCAGCAAAATGGTTCTCTCTTACTGAAGGCTTGCAAGCATTGCATAGCCAGCTATCAACAGTCTTGCAGTAATTTGTCTTCAGTGGCACAGTGTTTGAAAGAAATAGGTCAACATTTAAAATAGCCTTGTCCTTTGGAATTCACACCAGAAACAGATGCTCACGACACAAACCTGTCAGAGTAATTAGTAATTATGAGGGATTTTTGAAGGGTTACACTGCAAAGAGTTCTTTAGCTTCTGTTCTGGTTTGGTATTGACTTGGACTTTTTTCTGTTTATGCTGCCTTTTATTCCTACTACCCTCTTTCCACAGCTTTTATTCTACTTAACTTTTCCTTTAAAAGTATATCTTTATAGAATTTTTAATGGCTTTCTTCTGTTAAGACTACACAAAATACCCAGGACAAACAAGAAAAAGTAAAAACAAACTTTTCAAATAAGAAAGTTACAGCTTTCACAACTGTTTCTATGTCTTCTCATGTGTATTTCCATTCCAACATCTGCTTTTCTTTAGCTGAAAGATAAATTAGTTCTATATTGCATGAAAAATTTAAACTCAAAGGTTGGTTTTACGCTCAAGTTTCTTAAAGTGCAATCCCAGCACACATTTGTTTACTTCCTTAGTTCTTTCCTATCCAGCACTGGGCAATGGGGCAGATCTTCCAGGGAGGGGTCTGGATAGGGAAGGCTGAGGGGGCCACTCAGCCTTCACTGACCTGCCTGTCAGTGTCACCACTGATACCAGCACAGCTTCAAGAACAGGAGCTGCCCAGGAATTTGGCACTCTGCAAGCTACAATGAGGCTGGACAGCAATAATTATCACTGGTGATAATCCTAATTTGTGACACTCTTCAACAGAATAACACAAAATAAACTTGAGGAGTTCAAGTAGAACATCTTTCCTTAACTTTCCTTTCACAACTCCTTGTCATCCTTCTTATGGCTGCTCCATTTCAATACTCAGGCTAATGTTTTGGGGGTTTTATTCCTTGGGGAAAATATTTAATATTTAAAATGTGTTTAAAAACACTGATTTTGCCAAGTCTGAACATTTCACCAAAGAGAAATGTTGGTATGATTGTTAGTAGAAGATGAAACTGGGGCCTCAGTGTCCATGGATCAATTCCATCTCTAAAATCTGTGGGAAGCAAGAGAACAATTCTGGTGTTTTTACAGACATGTTTTATTTTGATAGCAATACATGTATCTTGTCAAGATTAGGTTCATTGCAAATCTGAAATCTGTTATTCCTGCTCTTTGTGGGAAGAATTACAGCTCATAAAAATGTTAAGGTCACTGTTGGAACTCAGTACAGGAATGCATTGATAAGAGAAGCAAGAATTCTAACAAGAATACAAGGAGAAAAGGGATTATTGTACAAGGGCAAGGTTCACGTTAGATTTAATTTGACAGCAAAGGAAATGTCGAGTTCCTGTCCTCCCCTGCCCCTCAGTGTTCACCACGTTCCTTTCCAAGGCCTTTCAGGTCATGCTCCCCCCCTGCTTTTCTTGCTCTCTTTCTCTCCTAATTCCACCGAGGTGATCCCCTAACAGCTTTCCCACACGGAACTGGGCACTAATAACTGGGCACTGACACAAGGTAAGTGAGCTCATCTGCTAATCAACAAGACCACAAGGAGTCTCACACCTCAGTCCCCTTCCTTCTCTCCTGTACTCTTACCTATGCAGACCCCTCAGCCTCTGCTCATGTGTCTCCCTGGCAAATCAGTTTTGCTCTTGAAGATTGGAGTTTCACAGGAATTTGAAGCTGACTTCCTCTGTCTGGAAGGTCTCCAGCCTCCCTCCCTGCCTTTCCTAATCCTTTCATTTGATATCTTCAATACTCTGATTCTAAATCCTGTGGACCTGTTGCCTGCTGTGCATTATCTATTGAATAAGTCCCACTTGATTTTGAACAGAGTTAATTGATTAAATAGACAGTATATTTTAAAAATATATATATTTTTTATACCATTTTAATGAAGTTAACTCAGAAACAGGGCTACACTCAAGATTAAAAGGCAAAGTAATCAGATAAATGGCCAAGCAAAGAAAGAAAGGTTGTTACCTGTTTTTCACTTTTTCTTCAGCAGCAATAAGCTCTTAGTTTGATTCTGTTTTGTAAAGCTCACCAGCCACAGAAAATGAAGGAAGTGAATGGATCTCAGCCAGCACAGTGAACTGAATTGTCTCACTAAGAAGTCAAAAATCAGAGCAACTGCAACTGAGGGCAGATTCATGCACCTGGAAGTTGTCAGGAGAGCAAAGAAGTGGGACCCTGGCTTTTGGGACCAGCAAGTTGTTAGACCAGTTTAGCTATCTTGTCAAAACTTCCTTTAGCAAACAGCCAAACTGTTAAACAAACACACGATTTCTCAGGTAGGGGGCAAGAGGTTGAAAAAATATGAAAAGAGCAGATGCTCCTCATTAAGAGAATTGAGCCCTATTTGCTCCTGAGGTAAAATATCATTACCTGTTGGCTACATAATTATGGTCCTGCAGAGCATCTTTTCCTGAAACAAAGCTCAAGAAAGAGGTCTTGAATAACAGTGTTTTGAACTAAAGAAATCTGTAATAGATCTCAATGATCTATCTTGTTCTTTACTATCTTGCTCATCAGATTTAATGCAGTTATTGGTTAAGACAGTGCAACTCTACATTCATATATAGAGGCCACAGGACTTTTTGAATGAGGTGGATGTTAGTGCAATTTTTAAAAGCAGAATACTTGAAAAGCAGAGAGCAGGTCTTTTCCCATTTAACAATCACAAAAAAAAAAAACAAAACCAAAAAAAAAAACCAAAACCACAAAAACCCACAACAAAGCACTTAGTTTGAATATTATGCTGTGATTCGCTCCTTAACCTATCAAATAAGGAAAGCAGCTGCCTCTTCATATGACAATTGCTTAGGAAAAAACTTTAGATCCCTGCTTCACAGATAAAATCAGTTTCAGTAAGTTGAAATGTAGTCAGCCCAGTCATGTTGATGCCAGACTAAATATGGTCAGATAGTAGTTTGAATGTATGGAGCTATATGGCTCTCCTAATATTCTGCAGTAAAGGGGACAGCACAGCATCTACATGAATACTCAGTGTAGTGTATTCACCAGTCCAATAGTTTTATCATACTTCAGCCCAGAGAATAAACAGTCAACAGAGCCACAAACCCTTGAATCTACTCACTCCTGCTTTCTTCCTGCATGCTAATGTGGAGGGAGTATTAAGAAACTTTACCCCCTCATTAAGCACTTTGTGGGGGCTCTGTAATAAAAACTGTAACAGATGAAGAATATAAGATCCTTTGTCTGTGATATTTAAGATGACTCTGCTACCCCAGGTGTTTGAAAGAGAACTCATTAATTCATTCACCGGTTTCAGTAACAATTAAATAATGAGAACTAATATTTTTATATCTCTTCAGAATCCATTTTTTAAATCCTCTGTTCTTAGTAGCATACATTTTACATATACTCTTCCAGTTGCCATCCAAACTGAGGCCCACTGTGCCCTCTACAAGTCATGTCCTGAGAGGAAATTGAAGGTGCATCTTCCTGAATTGGAGCACGGGATTGAACTGCTGAGGTGACACTGACTTGAGCCCACTTGTGCTGTTGGGTGATATTAGCCGAGGTAATATCAATGCAGCCAGGGAAGCAGCTGTGATTACCTGTCCCTTTATCCATCCCGGCTGTCCTGACCATTGGGTTATAGAATTAGTCTCTCTCCGACTTGGTGAATATTTATTTATGCAAAGTTCAACATTTTCAAAAGGACTCCCAAGACAAAAGCACCCCATCAAATACAACAGCATGGTGATTAAGCACCTCCCGAGAGACAGGGGCTCTCAGACTGCAAGGAAACCCGAGCTTTGGCCCCGATGTCCCTTGACAAGGGACATTGTTTTTGAAAAAGGGCTCCTCCTCCTGCTCTTCAATGTTTTGTGTAGGATTAAAATAGCACCTATAGGAGTAAGCACTGTCGTCGGAGAAAGCTGAGAAGTGCTTTGTTTATGACTTCTGCCAAGGGTTAGGCAGATCTATTTGTCAGTGGGCACTATCCAGTCTGAAACGGTTGTGTGCATTAGCAGCAAGAGATGGCTGGCTATCACATCTCCTAGGAACCCACAAAAGCTTCTTAAGGCTATAGCAGCTTTTAAGTGTCATCTCTAGAAATGTGTTGTGGTCTAGCTGTCAGCAAGAGTCTAGAACACTACAAACTCTGTACCAGCTAAAAGCGGAGCTGTAGAGGAGATTCGCACACCAGACAGAAACAGCTCCATTGTGTTTTCCTCCTCAGTCCTTTCCCAAAGTCCACCAGCGAACGGACAGCTCATCCTAATGAGCTCCTCAGCCACTGAGGTACACTTAATCCTGAATCAGCGAAACCTGATAATAATGCTCAGCTGCTTGAAATGGAATTATTTTCTGATGACTGGACTTAATCCAACCAAAGGTCAGTACAAATAAAAAACTGCTGTCAGCTCAGGACTTAATGATATATTCTTACCTCTGTAGACCTATAATTTCTCTAGATACCTAAGAGGTCATGTCAATCCTAATGTCTCCCAATTTTATGAATGCAACCATAAGCCCCTTTTAAATCAGATTACAAATGATTATTATAACTCGAAATGAAGGGAAAGGCTCACCATTTTCTCTAATTGGAAAGACTAATTTAATTATAATTATTTTCTTTCCAGATGCTTTGTATTTGTTCCATTACATTACAATAGGTAGTCTGAGTTTATGGAAAAGAAGCAGTTAATTGTTTATGACTTGGAAAGGATGAAAAATTCACATCTGCTGGTGTAGCCACACTTCAGCCACACTCTTATTGTTTCTGAAGTGCAGGTATCTTCATATGCACTACATGGTAGCTGCATTGCTTATTTAAAGTAGCTTAAAAGATGGTGTAAAGAGCAAACTTACACTATTCTGACTTTTTTAAAAGATCTGCTTCAATCTAAAATAGGCAATTGATAAAAACATCAGACATAAAAGCTAATAATTCAAGATTTACAAGTCAGTGGGCACAAAGTGGAAAATGGTAATGTATTCAATATCCCAGCCTGATTTTGCACTGAATTAACATAAATTGACATAGTCTCCAAAGCAAATCTTGTCAACAATATCACTTTGCCTTATTAATGTCATTGCGGTATCTATATTATTTTTGGCTTTCAAATTTACAAATATTAAATAGGCCAAATCTATATTCTGTGTAGCTTTGCCGAATTTAACGTTTAATTATTTATTAGATATCAAATGTATAACATCTGTGTAAGTAGGCTGACATATGTTAGGACCTTTGACTTTGATATATAAAAAACTGTCTGCTGAGTTAGGAATCTCTCTATAAATTAATTAGATAAACATGAATACGGCATTTGTATTCTTCTAAGCCTTTGCTTCCCTAGAGATGAGGATGATGCTTATACAAAGCACACAAGAGTGAATGTATGAGTGGATGCCTTTTGTCTCTGCATTAACAAGGTTCTGCTTTATGCTTTCTTAACTTTTTAGTGGATGGCTTTCACAGTTTAAGGATTTCACAGTCTAAAGGTTAATACTTTTCTCTTCTCTGAAGCTGTTTCTGACACTCTGCCAATACACAGAAAACTACACCAGTACAATTTCCTAGAATTCTTTCACTAGTGTAAATTTTGTAGGCAAGGCCTCAAGTAAGAACATATTTCTGGAAACATGTTTGTCTTCTTAATACATCTGTGCAAGCACATAGATACATATTCACAAACCCAACTGATTCTCCTTTGGGACACAATCTGTTATTTTGATAGGAAACTTCAATTTTATTTATCTTCATGGCTGTGCTTTTGAGCTAGCACCCATCTAAAACTTGCTTTTCCAGCCATTTTGTTATTCTACTATATAATAACAAGTAATTTTGACTAACATTCTTTATGAAGCAGAGACTACTATCCATACAACATACTATATATACATGTACTATCTATATATATAGCTGCTTTTTTGCAGCTAGATAAAAAATGTAGTATTTTTTATAAAATAAGGCAAAGGTCACAGGTGATCTGATGAAAGTGCAGAGCCTTCTCTCCATAAGTGTTTTTTTTCTAGAGTTCCCTCAGTAGAGAACCAGGGGGTTTTATGATTTCTGTCACAACTTTGCAATAGAACAGGAGTAGTTTGCAATAGAACAGGCAAGTATGCAAGGTTGTGCTCATTCTCACCACTGAAAAGTTATAATCTTCTTCCAAATAAGGGTGCCTATAGCAGTTATATCCAAGGAAACTGTGCCAAGAGCATCAAACAGCGTTCTTTGCCTGAGTAGGGCCTATAGTGACATGCATGCAAAAGAACTCTTGCTTTTTCAAAAAGCAATCCTGAATAAAAACTCTTCTCATTCAAGATAGAGGCCTTAAGGAACATCCTGCATGTTAACAAACATCTTCAGATAATGCCGAGTTTGATGCTCATTTCCTAGTTATTCACAGACTCTCTTAAATGGAGCTCTTTCACTTCTGTGGCTTAGCCTAAGGAAATCCTGCAAGAACAATGTGTGACTGAAACACACACAGGTTTCCCAAATGGTAGCAAGACCCATTGATGCTGCTTCAGATAGCACCAAGACAGCAAGTTATAATACAAGCTAAGCAAGAAAGAGTCTTGTTTGTCTTGATTGATTTGGGTTCAAGCTTTTTTCCTTTCAATTTGCAGTATATTATGTAAAGTGTCCTTCAGTGAAGAAGTTATTTAGCTGCCAAACTACATTATTTTTCCTCAAGTATTTCAGTAGACATAATTTCAAAACCACCAATTGCTTACTCCCCAAATAAGCATTCCCACTTACTCTTCTTAGTAAAGTAGCCTAGAATACACAGATGCTGAAGATGTGGTGATAGAAAGAGAAGCCTTAAATACTCAATCTCCAAAATGAGATACCATGGTAATATAACAGTTTTATTAATTAAGGTTGATTTATGCTGTAGAAGATGCATGGTTTGGTGTTCCTGGAATCTGTACAACCTCTAAACACTTACAGAAAATCTGCAACGCTGAAGATGTTACAACTTTCCTGGGACTACCTCTATAAGCAAAGGAAAATCCTTAGGACCCATGGATTATCCAGCTTTCCTGCTGAAGTCATCAACAGGGTAGAAATTATTCCAGTACATGGACATCTTTTCATTGTACAATATATTCAGACCATTAATTCATGGTCTAAATAAATCTAAAATTGAAATCTCCCTCCTCCTTTGTCTTTACTTCTGTGGCACAATCCAGCCTCTTCTCCAGTCACAGTATCATTAGGGCTGGTGCTGGTACCTTCTCTAGGCAGAGCATCCCTACTGGTATTTTATGCTGTTGTGTTTCCTGTTTTATTATTGTTCTTTTTCCAGAGTTTCCTCAACAAAGAGAGCACACAACCCTTTTGTATTCACAGCAGGCATTACAAAACACACAGAACCACCTGGTTATCTGTCTTCCCCAGAAGACCATATTGATCAGCCAAGCAACTCCTAAAAGTCTAGATTACTTTTTCCATTTTATTTGTGAATACACTTTATTTCTCTGTTGAGATGCTTGAGTCACATGGTTCTAGGAAAGTTGTCTAAGTAATTCTGACAAACTTTTGCTTCAAATACTTGGGGCTTTTCAGCAGAGTGATTACAGTGGGCCCTGTGTGGTTAACTGATGTGCTGAGCAAGAGTGATATATTGCAAAGTGAAGTATTGGGCAGGAAAGCTAAAACAATGAGTTACTCAGAAAATAGCTGGAATACACCATGTTCATTCTTTGCCTTTTTATACATAAAAATTCCTTGGAGTTTATTTATTCAAACATTAAAATGTATCCAACTTTAAATTCAACTTCAAAATCTCACATCTCTAGTTATAAGCTAGTTCTACGTACAAAAAGCAATGCTCATTTACCCATCAGGCACTTCTAAGCACATCTTTGGATGTTGTGCTGTTGTATAGTTGAGCTATTTGTCTTAAGTAAAAAAGTGGCATCTGTATGCAATTTCCACTTGGCACCAGTATCTCCTTTTGATGACAGTCTATACTGTTTCCCTTTCTTCTTCCAGTCACTCCAGCTGCAGGACCCAGATGTCAAACTCAGGAATGCATTTTTTTCCCAGCAGTGCTATCTGATTCTGTTGTTGGCACCTCTGCTCGTGGCTGCTCTGAAGCTGCCTGTGTGCAACTCTCTAAGTTTAAAATGCAGACAGTGCTTTTTTATTTATATGCTAAAACCTTTTCGGTTGCCTTAATTATGGGAACTGAATATTATATATTCATCAGATGCACAAACATACAGATTCCATTATTTATGATATTGGTTTCATGACAACTGTTACGCTTCTGTAACCAGAAACTGGGAGGCAAGGAGAAAGCTTCAAAAAGTGCTAATGAGACATCAAAAGTAGTTGCTTACTTTCAATAACTGATCCAAACAAAGAAAGGTAAATATAAAGCTATCAAAGGGTGATTGATGAGAATAAAAAGTAAGGTAGAAAGGAAAAGGTGAAACCAGAAATGCATTAAAAAGGAATGAACAGCAAAGAGATGAGGGGCGAATAAAATATGTTAGAACTGTCTAAAAACATTCTGCCACATGTCTCCAAAAAGTGAAGTCCTTTAGAAGAGAATCAAGGCAAAAACTTATTCCAATTAATACCTTTCTGTAATACTCTTTTTTTCTTTCTAATAGTTTCGTGTTTTCTCTCTTTTTTCTTTCTGCTAGTTTCATGTTTTCCTCTTGGGGACGTTTTGCTGAAGTATTTGATTCTCTATCACAAAGACAAGGTTTTTGTCTCCCAGGGGCTTTGCTGTAGCTCACTGCCATCCAGTGACTGGTCAGGAACTGAATGTGCCAGGCAGCTCTCATCCTCCTGCAGGCACCTGCCAGCACCTGTGTGCTCACTCTGCTGCACTCTACCTGACAAAGGAATTCTCCTCTCTACAGAGCCCTCAAAGAACTGCATTTCTCTCCCCCTGCATGAATTATCTTGTGTAATGTAATACGCATAAATTTGAGACAGCTTCCATCTTAAATAGTAACAATTCCCCTACATTGATGCGCATATAGTCACAAAACCACCTTATGAAGACAAAAGAATGGTATTTTAACAAGCTCCTAGTCAAGAAACGAAGATTGTTAGGTTAGAAGAGCTAACTTGAAGGATAAGAGAAGGGATGTGAAGGGCTGAATATTAGGATAAAGGAGTAGTAAGTGGTGAGTAACCCCAGTCAGGTAAATAGACAGACTGAAAAGTTCAGAGATAAGAAAATATTAATAAATTTTATAAATATATATAACGATGTAAATATTAATGCAGAAATCTATTATCTTGACAGCCCATCTGATTTCTATCTCAATATATCTGTTGAACATTGAACTCTGAAGTGATAAACTGCATGTAATTCACATTTAACAAATTAAAGAACCATGACTAGAAGATTAAGGATTCAAATATCGAGAGAATTACCTTGAAATCCAGGAATATAAAATGTTTACTGAATATCATCCATTTAATCAATTAATAAATTAAGTTTACTTTGCCATTCTGTCTGGCAAGGTGCCAACACAATGATTCCTTTTCATTACTTATGTCAGATGTTATACATTTGATATCTACCTGTGGTTTATGTGCACCACAGATATGGAACGAGTTCTGTATGAGGAACAGAAACATACACAGGAATCTACAGCTGTAGGTAGACCAATCAACTATTGAATTACACAGAAGATAAATAGATAAGAGAGTGTAAAACCAGGCTGACATAAAAATGAGGGGGCATCCGGTTCAAGCAGCTATTGCTTATTAGCACATTGCTAATCTGTAGAACTAAAAGATGCTAAAAGTTCATAGGGACAAAAAAGTGGTGTCATAAAATTAGTGGAAGAAAATCCAGTCTGGACAATTAAATGCAAAGAGGCCATATCTAGCTTTAGAAGTTCCTGCTCTGAAAGCTACTGGAGGCTGGCAGAGCATTTTGGGGAAATAGCACTCTATACTTACTGTCTTCTCATATCCTTTCTTGTGCCCTGATGCTGGGCAGTGCCAAGACAAGACAAACCTTTAGTCTGACCGAGAAAAGTTGTTCTTACATTCAGTTTTTGGGATTTGAGGAGTCCTACTGAAATTGCTTGGATGTCTAAATTCTCATACAGTGCAGGTCTGAATACCCAGTTTTTTGTAGGAATGATCAAGAGAAAATGCAACTAAATAAAAGAGACTTCCTTCCTTTCTTTTTTTTAACAGCTTTAAAAAAGTTAGTAGTGGAAGGACTGGGCTTGCAAGTTCTGTGAGAGAGGATGAAGCAGTTTCATGAGAAAGCACAGAAAGCAGGAAGACAATTCTGCTACATTTGGCACTAGACAGAAAGCTAATGAGGCTGAGGCTGATGGCAGAACCACATTCCTGGAATGAGACTGTGGCATGATTGTTGCCCTCCTACATGGGATAATAGGAGTCAGGGTTTTTAGTTGTATTCACTTGGACTGTCCAGATTCAGTAACCACGTCCCACTTTCAGCACCAATAATTTCAGCACTCTTACAGAAATGTCCACCTATGCACCCTCAGTCACCAGCCATTTCTGAAAATGTATTACAAATTTTTTAGGAACATGCAAAAGCCTCAATTATAGCTGAGTTAACTCGAGTTATCACAGCTGAGACTAAAACATAGGTGCAGACTGCAGCAGCAGCATCCATAACTTACAGCATAGGGATCATGACAGGGAGACTTCAACAAGAAGGGGAACCCAGTATGAAAAAAATGGTGTGAGAAGGTAAATTCTGATATTTTGGTCCTGAAGGTGAAAATAAAGAATTATATTAAGAGTATTGCCAAGCACAGAATACACTGACAGAATACATTTTACCTCAAGAGACGAAGGACTTCAGTCACAAGTACATTATCCTTACTTCAAAAGTATTTGACTTGAGCAGCAGGACAATTCATAATTACTCTTACAGTTCTTCCTACAAACAAACTTACAGAGATGAGGTGCTTCTTGGCATTTGTGATCAAAGTGTCAGAAACAGCCAGCTATGCTTGTAAGTGTGAAAACTGAAAATGTCATACAGATGCAAAAGGAAAGCACGTTATCTCTTTTGCATTTAAGATACAAAACTGTGATGCCTAATCACAGGTGAAAGAAGACAAAGACAATATATTTAGAATTTCTAAGGAAATTGTCATATTCCTGTGCTCACCATAATTTTTTAATAGAGCAAGATTTTATACAAGAGGGAGACAAGGTTTCACATGCCTTCTCTAAGAGCTGGAAAAAATTCAGAAAGAGATCAGCTTTGTTCAGCCCTAGTTTATTGTAATTACATTGTTTGCATTGTGCTCTATCTTCCAAATGACCATCAGGCAGAGCTGAAGATTTGAGAAACTTTCAGGACAGACGTTGTGTCTAAACACCAGAGCCAAGAGATGTGTGCACAACTGATGACCTAGACAGTGACTGAAGATAACAGAACATTCCTTTGCTAACATTTTGTAGGTTTTTGTAGTATGTAATGAAAAATTTGAGTCCTAGAGACTTTGTGTTCATCATGTTCATTTGAGGTGCACAGCTCAAAGTTATATTTACATTTTTGAAATGAAAATTTTCAAGGGAAGGAATGATTCCCCAAGTTAAGTAGCTTCTGTGACATGAAGGAATAAGCCTCAGCCTCTTGAAGGATAGATCCTACATTTGGAATTGATTTCAGGCACATAAGATCTGTTAGAAATAAAATCAAGATGAGTTGCTTCATGTACATCATGGCTTGCATTTCAGAGGAGACTGTGACATATTGACTGTGAGTCTTAAAGGGTTAATAAGTGTAAAACAGATTGTTGTGTGTATAAAGCATTTTACTTGCCAGCTACCAAGATATCAGGATAGAAAATAAGTTAATATGAGCAGTGGCCTCTGCAAGAGGCCCTCAAGGTAACAGAAAGATTGAACTGCACAATCCTGCACAAACAGTGACACTGGGCTGCAACAAAGTGATGACATTTCCTATGGAATGGATTACAATGTACAAATAAATTAAGACTAAAACAGAAAAAGTGAGTTGACCCTTTGAGACATGGTATTATTAGGGTCATAATCATCCTGAGCTTGAATTGGATAATAAAAACATTCGATGAAATCAAAGTCTGAGATGGCTCCCTAGCCTCCTTTCTTTTTTTGATAATAGAAAATAAGTACTGTCAAACACCTTTTCTCTGATAAATAAGAGAAGACAATCTGTGGCTTCTAGATTATGTAAACAACTATTTTATTTGGAAGGTCTACTATGAAGGCAACAGCTGTGGACTACGCAGATTCAAGTAAATATAGTGAAAAAAGTGGACTATATTTTAAGAATCTTATATGACACAGTAGAAGAAGCCACAAGATTTCAGGATCAGACTATAAATGTATTCTTTCAAAAGTCTATAAAGGTTTTTGTGGTTTTTTTTAGATTAGGAACCGTCAAGTGATTGTCCCAGTAAGAGGAGTTTGGTATGGGAAACTCTTAGAGGGTACAGCAAAATGGAGAAGTATTTTAGCACAAAGTTTAAAAAAATGGAAACAACCCAAAGTGCCTAAAAGGGAAACGTCACTATCATGCAGACAAAATAGGGACCAAAAAAACCCCACTATTGCTGTTTTTTTCTTTGAATTTTTTATTATGCTCCTGGAAAACATTACCCAAGCACTTTTTCTGCTGACAGTCAACCATGATATAATTAGACATAGCCAAGTAAATTTGATATGAGAATATACAATGAGATTTTCTTCCCCTTTCAGCAACTTCTTCCCAGCAATTGAATACCCACTTGGAGGAAGGAATACTGCAGACTGCTAATATGCAATTTTCAGGTCTGAGTGTCTTCAGCCACTAATTTGGAACTCTGAAGAAACTTCCAATTCTCTAACTCCAAAACTGGATTTGTAATGCCATATAATTCATAACAGGATATTTGAATTTTTTTGCTGTAGATAGTAAAAGCAACAATTTTAAACTAAAGCAAAGCCAAAAAGCAAACAGTGCTTCATACAGTTTTCAAATTCACTAGTATACCAGCATTCTACAGAACAGGAATATTCTCTTTCTGTTATAAAGTTATTATATGAGTAATCTTCAGCTGGTCAGTATCCAGCAAACAAAGGAATATTCTTTATCAGCAGTATTCAGAATTGATGTTTTCTCAAAACATTTGTGACAATGTTCTTTTGCCAATGTTAGTGAAACAGCTCTTGCTTTAGGAGAGCCATGATGTAGGGATGAGTTGCACATGGCAAAACATACAAGTGATAGAGAATGAAGAAAAATAGGCATTTCTCAGCTGAGTGAAATTTAAGGTACCTGATATAATTTACAGTTACAGCTGAATTAGCTGTTCAAATGTCATGAACCAACAAACTGACTTATGTTCACTGAGACTTTGGCTATAGTCTGCTCTCTAGCTGAGACTAACTTGGGTTTTCTAGATGTTTTTGGCAATGAAAACAATGTCTGCAGGGCAGATGTCTGGTGGAAATAGAGACAAAAGCAGTGATAGAAGTAATCACACCAGATGTCCAGAGCAAGCAATTATCCAAGATAAAATTAATTGATTGGAGATTCAGATCTTAAGGCACCAGTTACCTTTAACCACTTACACCCTACAAACACTGACAGAGTTTGAATTTTATCAAGCAATGAAACAAACAAGTATGAATTTTAAAAGCAAACCCTATTATGTAATCCAGTAGTTTTCCTCTCCTACAGCAATCAATTGAAAGGTTGGTTTATTCAGTGGCAGTTGATGAAAAAAACATTTCTGCAGAGAATTTTCAGATTCTCCCTCAAACTGTCAAACTTTTTTACATAAGTAATTTTATGTTTAATCCCCAATATTATATAAGACAGAGTAGGTACTTTAAACCATTTGGATCTTGTTAAGGAACTGGTAGTTCATGCATCACCTGATACAGAAGAATCCAGTTTGCTCAGAAGAAACTGTGTTATAAACATGCACACAAATATCTTAGCTTTCTATCCCTGAATATCTACTGTAAATCAAGTGCACACAATATGCAATGTTATGAGCAATTAAGCAATCCTTTTATTTTCACAAACAGAAATATTAAATGAATTAACACTAAACATTTCTTACTGTCCTCACCTTCTGCTGATATTAGAAGTACTTTCAAATTATCTGCTTTCATATTTACATATGAAAACCCCTTTTGCAGGTACAGGTATGATTACAATACATAAATTTCTGGGTTTGCATATGCAAGTATGATGAGATCAAACATCAGCATCTACTCACAAGTGCCACTCTGAAAATTAGTTTAGGTATTTGGATTTTGATTATGATATACACCGGCAAATCAGACCAAGGCTTTTCTATCAGTTTCATAATTAAAGTATTTAATATTAGTAATGTGAGTTATAATTTCTTAGAGGAAGATTTTCAGTGGGATTTTTGCAGTAACTAGTGACCAATGCTAATCATAACTCTTGTATCTGCTTCACAGTAGAATTGTATTTTATTTTGGTAGGACAATTCACAGGCAAAAAAAACCAAACAAAGTTTTGCAGGCATCTACATTTCTCATTACTAAAAATGAAATATATATACACTAGCAAAGATATGTAATGATCAACACTTTCTAAGAATCATCCTGTTACAGAAAGCACTTCAGCAGGACTCAAACCATGTCTTCTTTTGAATTTTTTAAAGTTATCTTCCTTTGAAAGTGTTTCAGACACATTTGTTCTGGAAGAAGAAGTATTGATAATACCAAACAACAAACTTTCTACTAAGTTCACATAACTGAGTCTTTAGATCATGCACCTTCCATATGATATGAGTCACTGAATTTTTGGATGATGTAAATGCAATCAGAGCATGTTTAATTTCATTTTGGTTTGTTAGAACTACAAAAGAAGAGGAAGAAACAGCAATTTGCAAGGATATGAAAAACAAGGCAATATAAATAGAGAAAATAGTTACACTTAATGAGATTTGTTTTCATTGGAACTGCTGCTGGGTTTCACTTTCAAACTACAGAGTTATCTACTTTCATTTGATTAGAAACAATGCTATGCAATCTGAGCTGCTTTGATTCTCTCACCAAATAAAAGAACAAGTTCCTTCACACTTAAAGAGAGAAAACATTCAATTTAAGGAAGTGAAAGAACAAAGGAAGAACCTAGTTACTTTAAATCCAAACATGTAGACAATTGCATCACAGATAGTAAATCACAGTCTGGCAAGGATGCCGGTGGAGAAATTCTGTTCTAACACAATCCACAAGAATTTACTGAAATTCACAGGATTACTTTGGAAGAATACAGTTGTGAAGTTTTTTTATAATGGAATTCCCAATTTCAATACACTTTTTTTCTTTTTAATAGTTGTTTCTGAACTTTCTCTTTATTGTAGTTTTCCATCATCACCCTTCAGTCTTCCAGTGGCTAACAACTTTTCCATCTCTCCCTGTGCTGCAGCAGTCCTTGCCACCTTTTTTCCTTCAAACTGTTTAATGTAATTAAGTAATTTAAATTATCAAAGCAATTATTCCCAAATGGAATACAGGTTGACATTTGCTGCTTCTACATCATCTTTCTTTCTGTCCTGTATTCTCAAAAGCTTATTCTTTTCTCCAGCTGAAAACTCAAATAAATAAGATTCTGCTTTTCCTAGAAGCCTCACCTTGCTTGTCCTTCTGAGCTCTCATATCAACACAGGTACAGCACTACTGTTATGGATGTGCTTGTACCACCCATATGTTAAATGTTATTGCATCCTTAAATGTGCATTCCTTCACCACCTGATTATTACCTGTGTCTTAGGCAAACCTTCACCTCCCGTTCAAAAGCCATACATGTTGCACATTCTAAAAGAATAACTGCAGTTGTATGATTTAAATATCTTAGTAAGCAATGATACAGCCTAAAGCACCCCTAGAGAGTGAGCCAGAATGCCAAACTGTGCAGACAGCATGGCCCACTGGACCCCATGATTAACACAACTGCTCATTCAGCCTGAATGAGGGACTCAATCCTCTGTCTGAAAAGATTGCCAGACTACACCATTATCTTAGAGATAGAAGGAAACAAAATTTAAGAATTTACTAAGGACTACAGAACAGGGTCTAAAATGCCAAGTATTAGTTACAATTGACGATTTCCATGTGAAAGCTACAAACTGTGAATTAAAACTGCATCAAGTTATGACAGACTCAGCCTTGGAGGATAAATGCTCAGCTATAGGCTATGCAAGCAGATTCTTTGGGAGCAGTGTCTAGCAACCACTGTGGCCACAAATTTGGACCATATCTAATGGAATCTGATGACAATTCCATACAAGCTGGATCTAAGGATCTGTATCTCAAGCATTCCACTTCTCCCTGGGATTGCATGGTATGTGACATTGTTACTGACTCTGCACTTCTAGTGTATGTGACTTCCCTCCCAAAAATCAGGACAATCACTTTGTAGAGGAGAATGATCAACAACCAGGGAAAAAAAGAGCTGTTTTCACAAATATGTTTCTAGTAGCAATGATCTGCAACTATGACAGTATGTGCATATAAATCATTTAAGTTGTCTAGGGATAGTTAATATTTTTAATAGAGAAAACTAAATATTCAGTTGTTGCTTTAGTTCAAGCTTAAATAAGACCTTTTACCCTAGAAAGTCCAGCTGTTTCTTCACTTAAGTAATTTGTCTACTACATGACATTACTTCTTCATACGAGCCTTGACTTATTTTATGTTCTCTCATTAGTTGTTTCCAGTTGTTGTAGATTAAAGAGACCTCATGTTAAGTGTGTGGTTACTTTTTATGCACTAAAAGATAAGTTGTTACTTCATCTTTTACTGGCCTTTGACTATATTACTTTTACTTGAATGTTTCAAGCTCTTTACTAACAAAGTAAGTCTACTGTCTGTGGTAAAAAGTTAATTCAAGTATATGTATTAACAGGATTCCCAGGCCCTAATAACCATTACATCCTGTATTCATAATAAAAACAGTGTGAGAGGGCTATGTTCTCACACATCAAACAAAACTGCAGGACAGCCCAGTTAAATGATTTGCCAACATACTATTTGATACAGCACTGGCATTTTCTGAGACTTTCTCAATTATGCACAGAGCTGTTTAGGACACACCAGGTTAAATGCTCATCAGCATTGCTAAACTGTTTGATTTAAATGATTTGTTCCATGTTTTAGGATAACTTTGACAATCTTAAAATAAGAGGTTGAACAATGCAAAGTATTTTTTTTAACAGTTTGCCAAGCCTTAATGTGTTTCTTTACAACATATGGTATAGTCATTGTTTAAAGGCAGGTTCTCAGCAGTGCACATCTTTCACTACAGGGATCGAAACTGGGGACCCATCTGCTCAGATCTATTAAATTCTCAATACAGTTTCAAACATTTGCTGCACTGATGACACTTTCAAATATGGCAGGATTTTTATAACGTAGGTGAATAACAGGAACATGGCTTCACTTTAAACAAAAACATCTTAAATTGTTGTCAGAGAAAAGAAGTAAGGGAACAAACAGCTGCAGTACTGAATCACGTTAAACACAATGCAGGGCTGTGTGATACAAGCTCCAAGTTATAAAGCTTTCTTTTTTCCTTTAAACTAAGGAATGTGCAAATGGTAATTACACTGGCTCAACAGAAAAGCACTTTATAGCACAACCAAAAACGTGGAGGTGATCTCTTTTATTAGGGCAACTAAAAATATAAAGAAGTAATCTTTGAGAAATTTTATTTTAATTTGTTTTATCAGAGCTTGTGAGCAGTAAAAAGGAAAATCAAAGGGTTGCCCTGTGTGGTTCCTCTCAGTGAAATAATCAGCTTTGAAGTTATTCTTTGTATAACACAAGACACTGGGTGAAGTCAGGGGCACCTCCTCAGGATTTACTCCCATTTGACACAGCACTGCCAAACATATGTAAATTTTATACCAAACTAAATGTGAAAACATTTATTATACTCAAAACCTCTATGAGCATTATGATTGTTCCCTAAATAACTACACAGCTGAGAAAAAGACAGAGGCAAACACAGGAGAGTAAAATCAAGGAAAATCTAAGGGGAAAAATGTAAAATGAAAGAAAAACGGAACCACCAATCCATCAAAATTCTTACACTGGCCCCTCCCCAGCTGGACTAATATATCACAGTTCAGTTCACCAAGCCATCAGTTATGACAACTTAGACATCAAAGGATCTGTAGCTATATGAACAGTTATTTATGTTCATTTAAATAGGCACATCCCTATTAATGATAATTAAAATGTCTGCTGTAACTGAAATTTTGTTTATTTCTTACCTTATAATTTTTTTCTGTTAACTCACTGACTTTATTTTCTAACACAAGTGGGAAAAAAAAGTACAAATAGAACAGAAAAGAGACAGAAGGAGAAAAAAAGAACAAAACAAAACAGGATATACAGTATAATGAGAAAAAAATACAGATCTCCTCATGGCAGCAGTATCTTGAATGGCAAACATACATACAAGTTCAGGCTTTTCTACAGAGTTTTTAAACTGAATATATTCTACCTTGTCCCACAGCTTTCCACAGCATCTTGCAACAAAAACCTGCATATACTGGAATAGCATCTTGATAAAAGCTAAGGCCTTGCTTAAACTCTCTCATCCAAGTAAGATAAAGTACACATTCAAAGTAGAACAATTACTTCAAAAAAATTCTAAAAATCTAAACTTTCTCCATATGGACATTTTTATTCCCAAATAAAATCATCCAAGATGACAGTAACACAAAAAAAACTCAGAATTGTTTTAATGCAGTTCATAATTTGTCTCTTGTACACAATCTTGGAATCACAGAACACCTTGGTTTGGAAGAGACCTTAAAGCTTGTCTCATTTCAACTACCTTGCCATGGGCTGGGACAACTTCCACCAGACCAGATCACCCAGGGCCCCATTCAGCCTGGCCTTGAACACTTCCAGGGATGGGATAGCCACAGCTTCTCTGGGCAGCCTCTACCAGAGCCTCCACATCACCACAGGGAAGAATTTCTTCAGAATATCTAATCTAAAATCTACCCTTTTCCAATGGCTTCCCAAAGCCATTCCCCCTTGACTTGGTCCTGATGCCAACCCCAAGGAGCAGCACTCATCCCTGATCCCCACTGGGACATTCAGCCACTGACTGCAACCCTTTTGAGTGCAACCAGCCAAGCAATTCCCTATCCACTAAGTGGTCCAGCCACCAAATCCATCATCCTCCAGTTTAGAGACAAGGATGTTGGGTGGGACAGTGTCCAACTGAGCTTTGCACAAGTTCAGTAGATGACATCAGTTGCTTTGCCTTTATCCAACAAGGCTGGAACCTCGCTGTAGAAGGTTAGAAAATTTGACAGGCACAACTTGCCTTTAACAAAAAAAGATCACACCTCCTCCTACACTGTTCTGATGGCTCAATGAACACCACACATTTTTGTTCATTGTTCATTTGAGAACACAAAACATTTGCAAAAGGTGTGAGTTTTTGATGCTGCTACTGTCATTACAGTTTCCTCATGGTTCTTGCATACAATCTCATTATTAGCAAACTGTAGCTTTTGCTTGATGTATATTTATTATCAGGTGACTATTTTATCATCAAAATATGCTTATTGGATGATTATATTAAATTAATTGAAAAATCCTGTTTCTTGATAGCAAATACAGTAGGAAAAACATATTGAAGTTATTATTTACACTTTTTATAATACTTTGCCACTGGTATATGATGTAGCAGTTCAGATACGCTGTGGCTTTCCAGCAAAGTAATCTCAGACAAAACAGCACAACATTCCTTAAAATAATCTAGGTGAATTTTAAATTATATGTAGGAATAATATCATGCCAAAATGAAGACAAGCATAAGAGGAAGTCAATAAACAAAAATATCTAGGTGTCAAATCATATTTGTGGAATCCATGAAAACCTCATCAAAGTGAATGAGATCTGTATCAAAGGCAGTTTTTGTGATATCCAGGTAAAACTGAGTAAATGTGCTTGGAAATCTATGTTTCAACAAGACTAAATAGCTCCATGTGGGGCTGTAAAAGGACAACAATTGACAGCAACTGAGGCTTCAAATCAGGTACTACAGCTGCCATTTCAGAGCTGCAGGTGCAGAACAGGATGACCAGAGGATGTTTCTGAGAGGCAGAGAAATTCAGAATGGAACACAGGCTCTCAGTTTTGAATGCTATCTCTGGATATCAAAGGAAAAAGCTACTGATGCATAAAAAATACAGCAGAAAATATTGCAACAAATCTAATGCAGTAACTTTTCATGCATTTTGATAGTGGATGGGAGTATGAAGATGGTCAGATCACTGAAGAATCCTTTTGTACAATAACAATCATACCACAGTAGTAAAATATGTAGGATAGTTTCAGTCCTCAGCCACAGACCCTTCATCTTTTGTAACATTCTGCTTGTTGAGTGAAGATTTTAATGAAAACAGTATTTCAGAACTTCCTTCCTTTGGGAATGTATGTCCTCACCTTAACCTTATTTTAACATTGTTTTTGTGTGGGCGTTTATTGTATTGGAGAATGTGGCAAATCTGATAAGAGAAAAGAAACTACTGAGCCCAGTCTTATTGTATCAGAATGGCTGAAATAATTACATATCCTGGAAAACCTGGGAACTTCTGATCCTACTTTCAGACACAGAATGGATACACAGTTTTTGATTACTGAAAATACTCTTGCAGTCCCACACAAAGCTAAACTTCAGTTGAATTCTCTGATGAACAATCAACATGGCTCATTTCCTGGGCTTTGGGAGAAAAACTGTTTCTTGAACAACCCAGTGAACTGAGAATAATAGGAATGATATGCTTGATGACAGCAGCAAAATAGAATCTGAAACATATCTCAGAAGACTGCACTTTTGAATTAAAGTATGAATGTCATAGGGAGAGCACACAGGATGTTTGATCTCAAAAGGTTTCTTTCTTTCAGTACCCTGTAAACTACAGCTGTAGCTGTCAACCACCCATTGCTTGGATAGTTAATTCTCCCCACTCTAACTTGTTCCTCAAAAGACCCCAACACTTATTAAAAGACTACAAAACCCATTAATTTATGTTCTAGTTTCCAAAAGAAACAAAATTATTTCATCTAAATTTTATTTTATTGTAGCTCTTCTCATGCTTTGTGATACAAAAAAAAAAAAAAAAGTCTAATTGACAGAGTTTGTTACTTCACAGAATATAATTTTTTAGATATAATGGAAATATTATTTCCACTTCTTGGTGCATCTTTTTGAAAAGAGAGTTTCTTCTGCTGTCACCATAAAACCAATTATTTAATTGAGAAATGATCCATGCTGATTCTACCTGAGGCTGTTAGTACCACACCTGAAGTTCAAAAGTTGTTGGCTGCTGCAGGACAGTGGCCTTCACACAACAGGACAGTATGACAACAAATCCATATTCTTAGAGAGTGCATTCAACCTCTAACACCTCACCAGCCTCAGACAATAATACCTGTCCAATTACTTTGAATTTATTAAGCACATTCATATTGCTACATGGATTCCCATGTATATCTAGAGGAAAATCAAAGAAGATTGGACAACTGGGTGTGATAACAATTCCTGGCAGCATGCACCATAGGTATGGTTCACTCTGAAAAAATAATTCAATTTTGTCTGTAGGGAATTACAGCCCTTCCAGAGTTCTTACTATGAGCAAACATATTGACATATATTTTCTTTAACATTTACATTTTTAAAAGTAATCCTACCACAAAGAGATTACAGTTTAAGAGATACCCTTTACAGGCAACCTTGTTCAAAATTATTTCTTATATACTTTCCTGTGCTTCTGGTAACTGTCAGAAATTGGCTTCATATCAAATGGAATATTGGTCTGATTTAATACTGCATTTCCTGTTTGAATATTTAACTAATTCCATTTTTTTTCTCCAGGGCTTGAGTTTTCACTGGGAAAGCATATTGAAAGAGGCTCCAGTGAAGGCTGTTTTGGTGCTCATTTCCTGAGTCTGATCTTGACTTCTGAGAAAATTACCCATTTAGTTTAGAGAGTTGCTAACTCTTAAAGTGGTCAAGATGTCTGTCCTCACAACTATTTGCTTCACAAACCTCAGAGTAGAATTTAGTTGGAATTATTTGAAAGCTTGTTCTATAAAAGCAAGGACTTCAAATTTCCCATCTCTTAGCAACTGAAAATTCTGAAGTTTCTGCATGTGAAAATGAACACTCTGTATGTATATATGAAAGGAAAAAGAGACTTGGACAACAAACAATACATTTAGCTCTTTAGAAAACAGCAAGGCTCCTTAGGACTCAGCTCATTAATTTTCCCAGAGAGATATGCAATTGAAATTCAGTGAGAGTTAAACACTTGACTCCCTTAGGATCTTTAAAATCCCAGATGAAGTGATATTTAACTAATTCCCACACAAACAGAAATCAGTCATTTGGCAGAATGTTGCAATGTGATTGTTGGTCACCAGAATAGGTTGAGTCCCCAGCACAGCATTAATGATGTCATTAGAGAGCTCCCATGTCCCGTCCCTGGGCACACAGGAGCCCAGAGCCATCACCTGGTGTGGGGCTCGAGGGAAGGGGTGCACTTAGAGAAGCCTCTCACTATCTGCAGCAAGGTTGTGAATGTGCATTCAGCTTCCCACTAGCACTTTTTGTTTCTCAAAAGCTTGGATATTCTATATATTAGAAATAATCTATTCTTTGGGTGTGACCATCCTCACATAGCATATAAAATCAATGGAATTAGATCCCTCCCTCTGACTTACATGAAATCAAATTAGATTTAGATCTTTTGTATGGAAAGATTTGCTCTTGAATAGCAAGAGTTTTTCTTCCTCTTCTCTGTCTAATTCTTGGTGTCCTGGCTTTGCTGCCAGAAATTTCTAAAGTGGTGAGATCACTCTCCCCCTCCTCCTTCCTCTCCTCCTTTCTCGCCTTGCCCTGCCCGTCGCAGGGTTTCAATGGGCTCCTGCAGTCACTCGGGCGGACAGCATTCCGTTGCCGAGCAACTCCCTGAAAAGAAGCACATGCTGCTGCGGCGCAGACAGAGCGTGCCCGTCTGCTCCAGTGATGCTGTGGCCTAATTTCTACCTCTCTTGTGCTGGATACAAAAGGGAACATCTCCAGAGTTGAGGGTTAGGGAGTACTGAATTCTCTGCACTTTTTTTTGTTGTTTGTTTTTCCCCTATCTCCTGATCGGGTGCGTCCCCCTCCATCTGAGGGCCCCCAGAAGTCATGCATGTCTAATCTGCATGCATGCATTTGGGACTGCTCCCTGGGCTTGCAGGATACTGACAACTTTCTGATCGCTTTTGGCTGAGCTAATAGCACTTATGGAGATCTGTTAAGCTTCCCTGTAGCTCTCCCACAAGCCAGTTTTGCATGTAAATTCTCAAGGCCATTCATGTTTTCCTACCTGACTCTTTATTGCCGGGTTGTTTGGGTTTTTTTAAAGGCCTCTTTAGGGAATCCAAGTATAGCCTTTCTTATTTCCCCTCCTTTCACCATGCTTTCCTGGGAACAAAGAACAGCAAACTAAGAAATTCCTTTGGTTTTTCCAAAGCCTGAAGAAAGATCACTGGATCCATGGATTTAGTTTTGGGACTGCCTAATCTTCTCAAAAGGCAGACCCATACGTATTCAGATTTTGTGGTTTGAACTCAGCCCTGCAATCACAATCCTCCACTGTCTGTTACAGACAGCATTATTATTAGGCAAAAACCAGCAGTCAGATAAGAGGCAAATTTCTTTACATCTACTGCTAGCTCCCTTACATTTCCTGTTAGCATGTTTTCCATAGGAAGGTTGCCTATGCTAGTTGCCTGTTGTCAGGTGTGTTACCAACTCAGCAGCTCACTCAACCCGCAAGCAAACCTGAACCTCAGAGAGAAGCTGCACTGAATTCAGCCTGACAGAGTTTAATATTGCTCTGGTGCTCTGGGTATTCCACCAATCCTCCCCTCACTTCTGGATCAAGTCTGAAGTCCCAGTCCTAATTTACAAATCCCTAATTTGGTTAGTGTACACCTACTTTAAGTGCAGCCAAGAGCCCTCATCCACTGATCCCTGGAGTCAGCACTGTACTACAGATTCCTTCCAGCACAGCTACGTCAACACAGCTGTGACAAAGCATAACCTCCAGCTGCCACTGCTGCACCAGTAAATAAATTCCTGGTTCATCCTCCTTTCTGCCACCAGGGCAGCACATTTGTCAGCTTTGTTTGTGCCTTCAGAAGTGTCCTGGAATTAAACAGGCAAAATTCAGCAGCATGTTCAATGCCCAATAACAGATAAAGCCAGGGTCACTGCCACTGAGCACATTATAAGAAAGGCCATGAAAGACACAGAGATCCAAGAGCTCTGTAGAAGAAAGGTTCCAGCCCAAATGTTCCATTTTTTTCCAATGGCACAGTACTCAGGTGACAGCAGACACTTCTCATTCCAGTGTACTTAACGTGTGTAGTGCTGTGGATAAAACTCTGCTTATCTTTTGTTTATCTCCTACACAAAAAATCAGAACTGTTCAACTGTGTGGCAGCAAAAGCAAGCTGAAATGCACTTGCAAAGTCTCATCCTTTTGGAGTAGAAGAGTTCTTTCTTCAGTCCCTGAGAGAGTCACACACTACAAAATTAGCAAATCATTTACAAAATATTTTGAGACTGTCTGGAAAGAAAGGTGCTATATACAGGCACAACAGTTAGGACTTGTATGAGTCAACATACACAGCTTTCAGTATTACACAACTCCTTGAACATCCCTCTTCCCCAAACACTCTCTATAAGATGAAACACATGGGACTTTTCTCCCTCAAAAACACAACAGCAGTAAAGAAACAGCAAAGTGTTTTAATATTACATTAAAAATTCACACTCCCATTTGAAGTCAGCCTGAAGGGTAAAATAAGGCCCCAGAACTGCTTTTGGCTATGGTAAAGCTAATAAAAAAAAAAATTAGATGATCCTTTGCCAAACAGGTAATGAACTAAAGTTAAAAACACAAGCCAAATTGCCATACAGACACCAACTTCTTACTTATTGTCCAGAGGCAGTCCATATGTTTTTCTATGTATTTTTGGATCCTGCATCAATTCAAGATGATACTACAGTTTGGCCCATGGCCAGAAACTGGCAAGTGAAATAATGTTCCAGTATATGCACTGTGAACACACAGCTGGCTTCAAAGGGAAATGGACTAATCCTACTTCATTTCCCTTCTTCAGTATGTGTTTAAAGAGCTTTGGTGCACTGAAGGAAATCGACCAGAATTCATTAGTTCCCTTCTGATTCAGCTCATTGCTGCTGGAAAGGGAAACAAGCCGGAATTGCAGGATCCTACTCAATTTCCTTTTGGAGCAGACTTTAAGCCAATTCTGCTCTCAGTTGTACACACACAGATATTCACTAATGATGCATAAATTCAAATGCAATACTTTTCCAAGCTGCCTAAACATATGAAGACTATGAAGAGAAGAAGAAAAATTAAATAACCAAATGGACTTCATACTATAGAAAACTTTTGGCTGAGGATATTTCTGAGAAAGATACTCAGAAAATTGGGAGAACTTCTACAAAGAGACACAGGAGTAATGAGAGAGGGAAAAAAACAGGTGAGACTAGGTAAAGATCACAATGAAGGAAAAAAATTAATACATCATATTCATTTTCTGCTATGCAATGAAAAATAACAGCAAACATTGATTTTAATAGCTAAAGCGAATGCTAGGGATGATTTTGAACCTATTTGGAGGAGATTTTGGAAATGGAGACATGAAGATAAATCATTTGCTTAGGGCAGAAAGTTTTTCTTCCCCCTCATCATCAGATCTTTCAATTTGTCTCTTCAGAGCTCATGTCATATTTTATGAGCCTTCTTAAGGCTCTGCAAAGCAATAGGATCTCAATTATTCCCTGTTCAGTTTAAGGTCACTGCTTTGGAGACCATAAGCCAGAAACAACACTCTTCCAAAGCAAGCCTACAATTAACCACCTAAGCAGAAAGTGTCTTGTGGCAAACAAAGCAGAAGAGAAGAAAGCTACAGGGTTCATGATGGGACCATGGCTACACTTGAGTCAAATAAGCACATGTAAAAATCACTTTTTCTAACTGCAGTGAAGACAAAGAAGTATTATTGCTGTAATGAACTGTCTCTTAAGCTTGAACTGTAATACTTTAAATACTGAGCGGTCTTATGAATTTGGCTTCCCCACTAATTACAAATCCATTAGCTTGAAGCAGTATGCTGCAAAGAAAATAGGCCTCGGAGTTGAAATCAGCCAAAAAGCCTTTAAATTATCAACACTGTTTCTCAGATGGGTGACTCCAAGCTCCTCAGGTTTTAGCAGCTTTTATTGTCTGAAATTCTAGGGCTGTTTGGGGAGCTCTAAGTGACAAATTAAAAATTTGATTCCTCACCAGTTAGCTGCAGAAATCCTACACAGACACAATTTATATCCTGCACTAATAGCTTCTCAGCTCAGGAAAATGAAGGACAATTAGAGAGCACGTAATGGCTCAGTGATTCTGTAGAACACTGTACCACCTACAGAGCCAGCTAAAATGAGATTATTTTCCTTTGTAATTCTATGTCAACCTCAGTTTACAGCTTTAACTTTTATCATTACACCACAATTTAAGATGTTACTCAGCCCACTCTAGAAAAACCTGCATGACATTTATAATTTACAAAGACTGACAGCTTCATATAGACCCACTGGGATAGACACAGACAATCCATAACAGACAATCCATTCTCTTAGCAAGTACAATTTATTTGGTCACTCCAAAGACAAAGGCTGAATGTCCCATCCCTCTTTATGAATAGATATTGTATAGGAAGAAACCTGTTACCACTTGTAGATATCAACACAAATGAAAAAAAAAACTTGAAACAAAGGTATTTTACAGCTCAAACATTCAAAGTCAAAGCCAGTTTATTAGGCATTATCTGCATTTTTATTGTTTAATGTGCTTTAAAGTACACAACATTAGATCATACAAAGGCAATTCTAGCTCAGTTAGGTCAGCCAGTATATTTTTTAAATTCTTTCTTCTTTGCCACATTGATGTCTCTGTTATTATTATTCTTATTTGTTAAACTGATTATACAAAAGATTTCCTTTTGTATTGCCTTTTGCATTGTGAACCCAGAATTCTCTTCTTCCTACCTGCCCAGTTTTGTTGTCTTTCATAGAGAACCATTTCCTTTTGTTCATGCTGTGCATACATATGACTTAAAGTTCATTTAGTATCACCACAGAATTCAAATTTCCCTTCAAACTGAATTGTTCTGGAAAAAACTATAACTAAGCCCTTAACAGAGATGAGACTTTTGTTTTCACTGTTAGAAATATTTCAGCTTGCAAAACAACAAAACCTTCCCTTGATTCCTAATGTAAAAAGACATGTGTTCCTTTTGTGAAAATAAAATTGAAGGGCAGAATGAGAAATGTGGTTCAATAACCTACCCAACCGCAGAGAAGGACTTGCTATTCACAAATTGGAGTTAGTGTATGGCAAGGAGAATTGGGCTCTTGGAGACATAACAGGAAAAGAAAACTTCCCTTGATTTACATCAGAGATGTCTCTTAGACTTCGTAGAGGAGGCAGTGAAATACTGTGGGAGAGAAGTGAAATCCAGTGGCAAGAGGTAGAACACAGTGACAGAGGAACACCTGCCCCTACTGCCATTCCTTAACAGGTACCAAATGACCACATTTCTCTGCAATCAGGATTTAATACACTCTGGAAAATGACACAGTCTGTCCAGTGGAGGAAAGAAGTGAAAGGAAAGCAACCAGGGAGCCAGGAAATATCAAGTCTTCCCACTGTGCACTGGACACAGTGCAAATGCTTGTGCAGACCACCCTGGCCACTGCATGTTGTTTGAGCAACTCATCCTTCTATTTATCCACAATTAGGAAGGAAGGAGATTGTGGATATCCAGAGATTGTAGATACCACATGGCCTTACAGTGACCTTGCTAATAGGTTCCCTGGAAATACATGATTGTTACTTCAACTTACAGTCATAGATGTGTCCCCTACATTTATCAACCATACATCCTAGTGCCAATACCTTTTTGCAGACATCACAAACTGATAAGAGCTAGATGATTACATGATAAGAGATTTGCTATCTACAAACTTATTCTCACTGAGAAGCTTAGCCTATGACTTGTCAGTATTATCCCATCCCTTGATTCTTCAAATATAAAATATCACAAATCACTACCAACATTCCCTCTAAGCAATATTCTCCTAAGCATGAGGTTCAGAATTTTGACATTTCTAAAAACCCACATATTTCTAAATTAATTGCCAAATATGTGCTTTAGTAATTGTGCCCAAACCAAGAAAAATGAATCTTTTTACAGAAAGTTCAGTAACTAAACTTTAAGTGAAAAAAAGAGAATGTATTAAAATTTTCATCATCTCTTCAACCTTGGGTTAAGCAGGTGTCTATTTACCAGGGATTTAGAAAGGTTCCAAATAGAATGCATCCTATTGTTATGCATTAAAAAAGTGAACTTTCTGTATGAGAATATCCTCACTTGCTGCACTGTACCATTCAGAATATGTGATGTGTATCTACTGAGAAATGTGGAGAAATCAACCCACCACAGCTATTGGAAAATGTTGTGTTTGACACTAACCGGTCTAGCTGGCTTCTTTGCTTTCTCAATAGCCTTTGTAGCTTCCTTGAGTTGTTTTCTAAGGTCTTCCTTTGGCTTGCCAAGTTCACAGCACTAGGAGAGCGAGAAACAAAGCAATTTTAAAGCTTGCTGAGAAGTACTTCATATGACCTTCCCACTCTCAATTCTATTTGTTTTTCTTCCTCTACAAAGTGAGTTAAATCTTTCAATTTAAAATCTGAGCACTCTTCAACAATCAGGTCTCTGAGAAAAACATTCAAAACTAAGTCCTGAGATGTCCTGACCTTCTGGAAAGCTTCTAAGAAAGCAACAAAGAATCACTTCTTGGCAGGTTGAAATCTACTGATGAATTAGAGCACAACCCAGCTCTGAGCACCTGGACACCGGGTACAGGAGGTGTTAACCACAGCAGTGCCAGTCTCCAATGCAGAAAACCGAAGGGCACGTCTCAGGATGATTCACACCACAGACAAACATGCCTTTACAAACGGGGTTGTGCCCTAGGCTACTGCCCACTGGCAGTTCCTCAGGCTCTCTTCAGGGGAAGCAAACCCTTATCAGAGGAAATCACTAACCCTTATCTCTGCCGTATGTTCACCTGAGCATTTCTCATTGTGTTTCAAGTAAGGTCGCCAGGTAAACAAACACCGGAGCTTGATGACCTGGATGACTTTGTCTGGCATGGACAGTGGTGCCTTACAGGGGTAGTTCTGTCTGAGAGTGTGGCTTCGCGCTGAACTTAGGTGTAAATATAGGTGACCACAGAGGCTGACCTGTCAGACAGCTCTGGGAACAGCCAGTCCCTCCCAGCTCAGTGGCAGAAAAGACTTGTCCCTGGCTCACTGTTAGGTATTCACGAGGGCAAATTTGTAGATCCTGTGATTCTTAATCCACGTGATCTTCCATTTTTTTTTAATCTTGACCCTTCAAGTGATAAAACCTTTTACGCAGTTATTTAATCTAATGTTCAATTTTGCTAACTTTTCCTCCCCAAGAAAGGTAGTTGAAGTTTTAGCTTTGTGCTAGTGCCTGTCTTAAGCTGACAGCCAAAAAAACCCCAAAAACAAACAAACCACGCCAGTCTTGTTAACTGAATAACCACAACAAAGGTAAAACCACTGCAAGCCTGGCATAGCAAATTCAAAGGTGGGCATTTTAAGTATATTTCACAAGGTGTAACTTAGTATCTTTCATATCTTATTTTCCAGTTAGATGGGTTCAAGTCTACAGATCATGAAACCCAGAATGTAACTACAAAAATTTGAAAATCTAACAAACAGACTTTGACAGTCACATAGTCAAATCACATACAGCAGCAAAGGAAAATTAACAGGAATATCCTCTACAATGCAGTAGGAAGAGTCACTTATCAAGACCTGAGAAATAGAATCTTCAGAATAAAACGACCACTACTGCTGTCAGGTAATGTATTTAGTCATTCTGAATAAAGGACAGTTAAAACAAAAACCTGTTATGCAGATTTTCATTTTCATTCGTTAAAAGGAGATGGGAGATGTTTCTCTGGTACCAGCAGTTAACCATACAATCATAATGCTAGCTCTTTAAAAACCAGCAAAATGGAGAGTGGAAAGGCCCACAGTAGCACTACAGAACTACACTAACAGTTCTGTACACCCTCCCCACAATCTGGAACACCATGAAGTTTATAAATATCTGCAAATTTTGCTCAACAGACAAGAGGACAGAGGAGGCACAGCAGTGAAGGGTGGCTGCAGTCTGAGCAGAGTGCAGGTCACACTGCTGTCCCCAGCCTGGCACTAGGCTGTAAACCTGCATATAGGCTCCGTATCTTTTAATCACACTAGCTGCTCAGAGTTGAAAATTGGGATAATATACTTGTTACTGTCTCTAGAAGAAAATAAACCCCCACATATTTCCAGAACTCAGGATTGCATCACATAAAACCCTGACATATCAGGTTTGCAAAGTGAGGTGTTCAGAATGAAGGCCCAGATCTTACAGAGGTGTGATGAACTTGGCATCCTGTAATCCCACTGCCTGAAAATTAGAGGACCTTGAATTTCTAGGTATTTAGACCATTGTGAAAATCTCATTTCAATTATGTAGAAACGAATCAATTTCAGTCCCAAAAGCTACATTTATTAATCTGTTCTGACCAAATTTAAGATTTATCCTATTCCTTACTGACATGTGGGAGCTATCCATAAAGGACCACCAGTACAGACATATGAATGATTAAAGCTTGTTTTGGTTTTTTTGTCCAAAATGAAAATGACCATACTTCCTTTGTCCAAAATTCATGAGAATTCTATAAGATGAGAACAAATATAAGCAAATAAAAAAATTTCTCCAAATGAAATGTCTGCAATTGAAAGAAATGTAGAAGAGTATGAGCTTTATAATTATTCAGAATCATTCTGTGTACAAATTATATAATATATAATAGATAGAATTTGCTGAATATCTTTGTAAAAATCTTTGTAAAAATAAAATTTGATTTTTCTTATGATGGTGAATGCAAAAGCTGAAGTCCTACCTTATTCAAATCACAGCACTCTAATCTATGAAATTATCCACTCTAATCTATGAAATTATCTCAGTTTACAAAAGGAGAGGTCTGTCATGTTTGTCTGGTAGGTCTGAGAGAGAAAACTCTCAGTTCAAAAAGTTGAATTCTAATGACAGAGTGTGCAGAATGACCCACATTACCTTCTGCTAAGTACAACTTTTAGAAAGCTTTAGCAGTTTATCATCACTATATGGTAATTATGACTTTTCTCAGATACAAATAATTATAGTTTTTATCAATGGTTCATGCCAAAACCAAGTCTTAAAAGAAATCAGCCCAAAGCAGGTGCACTGAGCTGTCAGACCTTGAAATTTGTTTTGAAACCAACCACCTGTTAGTGCAATTGTGTAGCTGTTCTTCCTGGCTTATGGGATTTCAGCTCAGCTGTTGTTCTCATGCTAACACTTATTTCCTTTAGGAATCAGCCTGTCCATTTCTACCAACCTACAAACTTGTGTGTCACTGCCTTCACAGGCTGAGCCAATGGATAAATGCAGAATGTCTGACGGAGCACCCCTGACCAATAACACACTTTGTTTACAAAATACTTCACAACTGCTGTAAGAAAATAGCTCAAAAATAGCATTTAACATCCTCTGTGACACATTTAATAATCGTCTCTGCTTCTTGTTTGTTCCAGACAGCAACAAAGAACACTTTTAATGGGCAATCTCAAAGATCAGACTTAGTGCTGGTGCCTGACTCACATCTACTGATAACAGAGCACTATTCCTGCTGCTGAAACCAAGTCTGAGTCAGGATTCCATCACAACTTTCTGTTTCTAAAGGTTTATAACTTCACCAGACGTTAACTCTGGGTTAGAGGTCAGCAAGGATACAGAACACTTAGCTGACAAAATCTAGAAGAAAAAAATCTGCCTACATGTGAGATAAAAGTGTGAAGATTATCAGAAGGACAATGGCTTCAGATGGTTTCTGTAACTGAGAAATGTCATGTAAGAAAGAACAATGTCCTTGCACTTAAGGGCCCAGCCAGAACTGCAGTCCCTTTATGCTCCACTTTGCTGTTTTCAGCACCCTTTGGACATCAGCCACCCCAGTAAAAGAACTGGACACTTGGGTGAGAACAATAGCTGAGCTGTTCATGAAAAATCTCCTGTGCCGGCCAGTCCCACTCATCTGGCAGCTCCACACTGCCCTCCAGGGAGGGCCATCCCCAAAATTAGAGTGCGTCCCTCAGTTTCCCACTAGCAGGAGAGAATTCTTTGGGAATAAACACATAAAGCAAGTAAGAGAAATACTGCGGACATAAACATGAAAATGTTATATTTCATGACATAAAAAGAGTAAAAAAAATTATAAAGATTAAATATTCCACGTGTTCTTATTCATGCATAGATAACTGTCATCCAAATGCCTTTTTCAAGCACCATATTAAATGAAACAATGAACAATTTATGGATAATAGTTCATAAATATATGCAGCACTGTATGTCCCATGCATACAGATATTTCATCATGTAAGACATGACTACTGGGTTTATGCATCATATGAAATGTGAGTTTTTTTCAGCTGTTTCAAATAATTTTGGGACACAAAAACTGTTGACAAGACATCTCCTATGAAATGTATTGCCCATCCCTGGCTGCAGAGCACGTTGTCTTGTGTTTATCAGAAGGAACATTTCCAAAATGCTTTGAGAAACTCAATTGTTATCATTGTCTGAACTTAAAAAGACTACACCTTTGTATAGAGTTCTGTCAAAAGAAATCCTGCTGCTTATCATAAGCACGTACTTCCCCAAAGTTCCTGTTTTTTTAGAAGTTTTATTAATTGCAAATGTTGTTTACTAGAGGAAAACGGTGACTGAAGCTCTAAAACAAAGAGAATAGTTGCAACTTTAATCCTTTCAATAAGCCTTTGTTTCCCATTGACTAAAAACTTCCTAAAGGAAGTAGAGCTGCGAAAATCCAGGAAGGAATTAGATTTGCCAAATTCTGTTCCTACTTGGATCTAGATGCAAAGGCTTTGTCATTCATTGTACAAATGTTTTAGCAAAAAGAGAATGATCAATTACAAAAATACACTTTTGCCAAGGTTGAAATTATTAATAGAAGAGCATTCCCTATCACAGAAGGCACAGTATGAACTTATATAACCTACAAAAATAAATAATATATTAATCTTTTAGCTGCTCCTGCCTTTTTTTTTTTTTTTTTCCTTCAGTGGCATGTTTTTTTCTTTTTGTTATCTAAGGCAAATTTGGATACTGGCCTGAAAATCATACAAGAACCTAGATAAGTAAACAAATATGGAAAGGAAAAAATCAAAGGCAACCTCTTAATTAAATTAAGCATGCTTTGCAGCATCCAAAATAGGAGACATCTTCAAGATCCATTTCCATGACAACAAGTAATTGCACACGAAAAAGTGTGCTATTGTGGCAATAAAGCTGAATTCCCTGAAGACCTTCCAGAGACACTACCAATTTGTTTTGTATTTTTCCCTACATGCTCTTTTTATCTCTGTACCACTTCATGCTCTCTAGGTTTTAACTTGCCAAACAAGTAGAGACTAGGTAAATTCGTTCTCTTTTATTCCATAGGGCAGAGGCTGTTTTAATTTCTTCTCCTAAAATAATTTAAAGGTGATTCCTGTCTCCTTCCCACCAACACTGGGCATATTGCAGCTTTTGTTTTCCTGGCCAATAGTATACTGGAAGATTAAAGAATATTTGAGCCACCATTTTTGTAACATGCTATGCAAGGACAGGTTATGGAAAGTGCTGACTACTTTTAGCTTCTTGTGGTTTCAGGGAAAATGTTGTTCAGCATATTTAAGTAAAATCAGTTAAATATTTTAACAAATGTCAAAGCCTTGGCCAAGTTTAGCTGCACTGCTAAGTTGCAAAGGCTTCGGTTTGAGCAGGTATCAGCTGTGGTTTAACATCACACCCATCTCTGTGTGCTCTGGCTCCAGCATCCTGACATAGGCTGGGCTTGAATTTCAGCCTGAGCAGCAGCAATTGCCTCTGGATGCCCAACAAGACTAATTTATGGCTCTGCTATGGAAACGCCCACATACCATTTGTAACTTGAAACACATATAACTAAATCTTGGAATAGCTTTGGTTTATGATATTACAGGTGCTAATGCCTAAGTTTCAAGGATATATCAGAAATAATTATTCACAACATCTTAAGCCTTCCTCTATGAATTTCCTTCATATAATAGAGATATGTGGGATACACCTCCAAAATTTCAGAAAAGTGTTTTTATAATATCAAATTGTAACAGGAGAAAGAAGTGAAGCGAAGAGAAAAAAAGAGATTTTCTGCATTCCACTTTTCATCACAACAGTTGACAGCCCCCTCCCTCCCTTGAAGATGGAAAAGCCAATTTTAATTTAAACTACAAACTGTTGACCAGGCCTCGGCTTGGCTTTGCAATTCACTATATGCCTGAGGGATAAATTATTTAGCATTAGCACATGGTATGTCATGTCTTGTTACTTAAGTGGAGGACGGCCTCCATCCAGCTGCACCCCCGGGGCCCCCCGATTGGCTGTGGGTGATGTCATTTCCATGTGCTAATCCTGGGCCAGGTCCTTGGGGACAGCGCTGGCCGCTCCCTCCCGGCCCCTCCGCCTCCCAGCCGGGTCTGGCCCCGGCTCTGCTCGTACTTATCGCGCTCAGGTTCACCGCAGGTACTGCCCCCACCGCAGGGCTCTCAGTGCCAGAAGGTGCGGCAGATGAGCTGCATCGCCCGCACGGGATGGTTTGTGTTCTTCGCAGAGGAGCTGTAATCAATTCAGCGAGATGGAAAACCAATTTTTGCTGCAGAGAATTTTGAGGAGTTTATTTAATCACATACTAAATTATTCTTAATTCCGTATTTCTGTTTTTCTATTTCCAGTGTATTACAGATTTTTGCTCGAAAAACCTATTTCCACACTGCAAGACAAAGGGACCCTGAACAAATTATCTGAGAGCATGAACTCTACAAAATGCTTTTTCTGGAAATTTTGCAATGGAATAATTAGCCACAGTGCCCTTTAAAAGGCCATCTTTTGTTTTCAGTTAACACCCTCATTGTATTTAAAGGGTTTTTCCTTCAGAGCTACCTTCAGGTCATTTGCCCCAGAGGAAATACTCATGCTAGTCACCATTGGAAAGCTCCCAGCAAAGAAATAAGGGTTACTGGGCTGGTTTCTTTTGACTGAATTTCACAGCAAAGTCGGTGAAATGCCAAGAATTACAGAGCACTGTGTCTCCGTGGTGAGGCACGAGATTTGCATCTGTCTGTTAGTTCAGGTTCAGGTTGAGCAGTGGTTCTAGGTGACAGGTAACGAGAGACATAACTGACACAGAAATCCACATTTGTTAATGGTACACTAGCATTTAAACACAATACTCAGTACCCCACCATCAGAACTTCGTTCTTGTGGTGAGGAATGAAAACTGACAGTGATTTGCCTTCTCTGACACTCAATCTTAGTTCTTTTCAACAGTTCATGAGAACAAAGCTGTGTGGTCTCATGGTGAAGTGATAATTCTCTGAAATAGAGGCAGAAGGGGAACTTTGCAAGGGGATTCCCACAAGAAGAGATGTTGAACCAGTGCAGTACAAAATGCTGCAAAATAAACAACTGTAGGACAGGAAATGAAGAACCCTAATTGATACCGCAAAAGGGATTAGTTAGTCAAATGTGAAAATTCAAAACTAGAATTTAAATCAGGACCGCTAACTCTTTCTCGCCCTGCACAAAATAAACAATCTATAGATTCACCAGCTGCATCCAGCTTTGATTTCTGTCTGTTCAAAGCTGGCACCTGCAGCCAGCCCTGGCTCAGAAATGCAGCATTGCTTCAAGCAAGCACCCAGCTGGAGGGAAACACCTGCATTTGCACTATTGCTCATCCTCTCAAAACTACCAGACCTACTTGTAGCTAACTAATAAACAGCTATTTATAAACAGGGTGATTGGGCAAGAGCTCAGAACTGCTATCACGGTAAGCACTGGGAAGCTACATTTGCTGGCCTAATAGAACAAAAGTGCATTTCGATTTGGCTCCACACTCATTAGCTGGCCACCTCAACATGTTTATTTATATGCATGTATCTTCAAGGCGGGTGCCAAGAGAATGGTGCCAGACTCTTTTTGGTGGTGCCCAGCAGCAGGACGAGGAGCACTGACCATGAACTAAAAAAGTTTCACCTCCACATAAGGAAGAACTTTTAAGTTGAGGATGGCAGAGCACTGCAAGAGATGCCCAGGGCAGGTGTGGAGTCTCCCTCTCTGGATACATCCCAAACATCCCTGGACACGTTCCAGATAACCCTGCATTGCGGGAGGTTGGACTGAGTGATATCCAGAGTCCCCTTTCAACCCACACAATTCTGTGATTCTCTGGTGTTACCTCTGGCCACAATGCGATGGACTGTGGAGCAGGGCGAGCGAGAACCACTGTACCTCAGCCCTGCCCAGCCCAGCAGCATTCGCCTCAGCATCATCAGCGCGGGGCTGGAGACGCCGAGACCGGCCAGGCTGGCGGCAGCTCCCGCAGAACGGCTCCTGAGGGGAGCGCAGCGCCACCGCCGCCATCGCCCCGGCCCCGCCCTCAGCCCGCCCTGAGGGCACGGCGGGCAGAGCGCGCCGGGGCAGCTCTCGCGATACTCTCTGCCGGCGCCGGGCGGGGCAGGGGCGGGCGCGGCGCTCTCGCGAGAGCCGGGCGCGCGGAAGCGGCGTGGCGCGTGCGGGGCCGTGAGGGGCCGTGAGGGACCGTGAGGGCCGCGCCCGCCGCCGCAGGATGCCGAGCGCCGCCGGCCGCGGGCACGGCCAGGACCGCCGCCCGGACAACGAGGACTCGTCGGCGGCTGATGTGGGTCTCCGCAGGGAACGCGGCGGGCGCGCTGTTAATGCTCCCCGGGGTGGGGGGCTGGGCACAGGCGGGGTTTGGCCGAGCCCGGGCAGGGTTTGGCCGAACCCGGGGGCGCATCTGCCTTTGGCTTTCCCCTGCCTGTCCCCCCACTCCCCCATCGCCTGTGTTCCCTGAAGAGCTCTACTCCCCCCAGAAACACCTGGGCTGCTCCTCACCAGCAGCAGGTTTCTGCAGGGGCTTCTGCCTTGTACCTGAAGATCGCAGAGCAGTGCTGATAAAATGTAGGCCGATGGTTCTTCAAGAAGAACAAAGTACTAACAATGAGCGTCAGTTCATTTTGTTATAAAGTAATTTGTGCTTATTGTTGCATCAGCGATAAGGAATTCCAAGTGTTGGTGGCTTTCCTGAAGTTACAATATGCCACAATTCTTCAAAAGCAGACAAGCAAACACCCTCCCCAAATAAAGTATTTAGTAGGAACTTTGGTTCGTCTGTTGAATAGAATAAAATGAATAAACCAAGGGGTTTTATTTGGAAATTAATGGGAAACCGGAATTGTGATATTTTGATGAAAATTGCCTTCCTCTGTGCTATACCTGGCAGATTTTGTTAACAGTTACGCTCCACCAGCCTGTGACAATTTAGTGTGCCTAAATATGGGAAGGAAATCTAGCTAATGTAGGACTCAAAGAGGTGTAGGCTGTTTGTAGAGATAATCACACTAACTTTCTGTGTAACGAGTGGTGAGTGTCGTGCATGGTTACTGTTGCTGAATTTTTTTTTTTCATCCAGGGCACAAGTTTCTTCTCTCCCTTGTGTGTCTCTCTTATGAGTCCAGAATGTATTTTTTTAATATTACTATTAATTATTTTGTGTTCCCTCAGTTAACTCAGTGATGATGATGTTCAGTTTTTTTGTGTATGCTTCTTTGATACATGTTTCTCACCTCCATTCTAGGATTATGCTAAGGAAAGATATGGAGTGTCATCAATGATACAATCCCAAGAGAAACCAGGTCAGTTGAAAAATAATAAAGCTTTTGCAAAAGAGGGGGTGGGAAAGAAGGAAAAAAGTTACTTACCAAATAAAAACCTTCAGTACTTCCTTGAGAAATCATTTACCAACTTTTTCATGCAAATCCCGCTGGCATTTTCCCCCTTTATTGGGATACATTTGGCCTTGTGAGACACTTGCACATGCTGGCCAGGGGACTGGAGCACAGCCTCTGAGGGAGCTGGGCTTCTTCTGCCTGGAGAAGAGGAAGCTGTGGGATGATCTTATAGTTTAAATCTACTTAATGGGAGAGTGTAGGAAAGATAAGGCCAGGCTTTGAAGGTGTGTGGTAATTGGACTAGAGGTCATGGACACGAGTCAGAACAGGAAATTGAGATTGGAGGGAAGAAAAAAAGCCATGAGTGTGGTTGAATATTGGAGCTCAGTTCTGGATTCTCAGTCTTTGCCCTTGCCTGCACTGTGCCTTAAACAGTCTGTTAGTTTTGTGTCTGTCCATCTCTGCAGACTACTTTAAAAATTACTAAATAATTGCGAATTATAATGTACTGAATTCTGAGATGTCAGGTTTTTTTCTGTGTTTGGAGTAAGTTCTGCTGTGACTTACTACAGCAGTGGTCTCTGAGTATGATCTGTTTGCTTATGCACCCTTCCATTTCTCCTGTATATGGGCATCAAATCCATTAATATTGGATATTAGTGTTTATGGGTTTTAATCAGTCATATCTCTGAATTCAGGAAATCCTGATTTTCTCCTGATGGGGAATTGGGATTCAGGAAAACTTAGCGGCTAGAGAAAAATCGCCCAGGCCAATATGCCAAGGAATATTAATATTTGTATTAAATTCAGTGCATGAAACAGTAATGAGGGAAAGTAACATACTGGCTTCTTGTAACTTCTTCATAATAAAACGTAAAACAGGAAGATCATCTGTGATTAGGTGATTTTTTTTTCTCCTTTGAGGGCGTGTTTTGGTTGATGCCCCTTTAGGAAGGACAATGCAGAATGTAGGGAAGAGAAGCAGTCACAAGAGCGCTCACAGGTTGAAAACAACTGAAGGGGAGCTTTATATCAGGAATGTAACTGGACAAGAAAATCAGCAGAGTCTGCATTAGCAGTCATTGTTGTATGCAATCCATTCTAGCTGCCAGAGCTAGAGCTAGCAACTGGAGTTGAATCACGCTGGAAGCAGCCCAGCTCTGTTTCCTTTCCCGAATCCGCCTCCTAGAGGAAACAACTGTGTGGGGGACCTGAGCTGGCAGATTGAGATGGCAGATCAAGTCCTGCTTTCATGGGCAAATGCCAACTGTCTCACATTCAAAAGAAACACTCAAAAGTACTGGGGAAAAAAGTATGTTGAGAAGGGAAATGATGAAAGCTACATAAAATTATATGAAAAAAGCTGAGCGTCATATTTAGTTGTGTGGTCTCCTTGACCTTTCATCCTTGTTTAAAAAAACTTCTCAGTGTGTGGGCAATGTTGAGTGAGTTTTCCATTTGGCTTAAAATGCAATCTACAGCTCTCCTGTTGTTCTGTAATTTTAGAAAGTGGTTATCCAGAACACCAAAAACTAGGTAACAATAAAGAACAAAATGTGTATAACAAAAAAGTTGAAGATCAGGTCCTTTCCTTGAGACTAATGCACTTTTGAGCTCTTGCCAAAGGGTTCACAAGAGGATGAGATATTATTTGTCATCAGGAGCTCCGCAAAGTGTTCTACTTGCCTTGGGTGCCTTGGAGGAGCTGCTGCTTGGGACAGGGAGTGGTGGAGAAGCACAAATAGGCATGTTCGTATCTGAAGTGTATTAACTTTGGTTCTGAAGTATGTGTGAAGTCTCTGCCTGCCATTTCTAAATCAGAGTAGCCCATGATGGTACGAGGTGTGGCAGCATCTGGTGAGCAGAGCCAACACAGCACAGCCCTGGTGGCAGCTCAGAGGGGCTGGAGGAGTGCTGCTGTTCTGCTTACTCCAGTTGCTGCACAGTCCTGGAATCACTGGCTGTACAGGGTACTCACACAGCTTACAGTGATCAGAACAAGTTATTCCTCTTTTCTAAGGAGTAAGCTTATTGTCCTTTTGCCGTACTGACAGATTCTTGTTCCTCTGCAGGTAAATTAAAACTTTTCTCAAGTTCACAACTTTGTTTCTCCACCTTTCTCTGTTGAGCTCACACACATCTATGCCTTCTTTCTTGGCCCACTTAAATCTTTCTTCTGCTTATGTTGGCTGCCCTGGCTCTCTGATGTTCTTGCCTCTTGTCATGTCAGGTCTTTAAGTCCTTCCTGCATGCTTAAGACTATGATTGCTGGTAAAACTCCATTTTTGGCCATTTCTTTTTTCTCCCCTCACACCCGTTATCTCGTATCCCCTCCCTGGAATCTACTTTCATCTAATACTCCTTTTGATTTTCAGGTTTTTATGTCAAACTTGACTTCTCTTTTTCAAATTTTTTCAGTACTTTGAAGATGCTGGCACTTCACAGAGACAGCACAAATATTGATCATAGTGTTATAAATTCCATGATGCAGGATAAATTATCTTAGTAAACAGATTGATGTGACAGGCAGGGAATGGGGTCTGGAGGTGAAAAAGTGTTGTTTTATGTATTCCACACAGCTTTTTGGACTTTTATCCTCTCCTCCCATGTTTAGAAGAGGTTGGAGTTCTGAGAGAAAAAGAAGGATATTTAGTATGTTGGAAAACATACTAAGAGATTGGGCTATACATTAAGGGAAAAAATAACTAGCTTTGGGAAGTGTCAGAGGAGGGAAGCAAAGTGGCATAGTTGCTACATCCAGCTCATTGCAGTGGAGCAGAGTGACAGGAACAGAGGCAATGGGCACAATGCACATCAAGAATTATTTTTTTTCTTGTGAGGGTGACCAGGGATTGGTACAGGTTGCCCAGGAAGAGTTTCCCTTCTTGAAAATACTAAAAATCCATCAGAACATGATCTTGGACAGCTGGCTCTATGTCACCCTACTTGTGTATGGTGGTGGGTGGGATGACTTCCAGAGACTCCTCCCAGCCTCAGGCATTCTGTGATTATGTGATCTACTCTCGGAAGAAAGGGCTTTATGATGTCACCTTGTGGATATTGTTTATTACCCTTTTTATGAAAGGTGAAATAGTTTTTAATAATTAATACCATATAACATTTGACAATGTGTTAAATATGTCTTTTTTACCCTTGGTGAAACATGAACTGTTAGGTATCCAAAAGACTTTAAAAAATATTTATCTAATGCAGATGGTTCCTGAAACACTAAGGATCCATGAAAGGTGTAACACCTCCTTCTGTCTTTATGCTTCTGGAAAATGTTTAAACTTTGTAACAATACAGTCTCAAGTTCACTGAGGTAGTTTTAACTGTCTGCATATCAAGCTCTTAGAAATACTGAAGGTTACAGATTTTGATGGTTGAATGTTTCTATAGGACTACACACAGTTTGAATATCAGAAACTGCTGGCAAAGGATAACATCTTTGTTCCCATTTCTACCTTCCCCAGCAGACCCACACACACATACATACACACTTTATGAATATATTTGAGTCAATTTCCTGCCACATTTCTCTGTGACAGGAGAAATGTTCCATTCTGTTCTGGATTTGATATGTGTCTGTGAAGAAAGAACTGCATTGCTCTGACATAAGCTAATAAAAGTTTTCAATCCCCTAAAATCCCCAGTGCAGAATAACAGGCTTGCAGGGCAAGCTGTGACTGGTATTCAGAGACAGAAGGAAGGAGTCCAGAGCAGCAGATGGTAATCTGGAGCAGGCAGAAGTTGTTTTTTTTCCCAAAACTTTAGAAAAGTTCTGTCAGGAATAGACTACAGTGTGTCTTAGCAAATTTAATGTCATTTTGAAACGAGGGAGAATTTTATGAGGAAAGAATCATGCAAGGAATAGCAACATGCACCCAGCATATTGCTAGTTCATAATGGTTGTATAGAATTTTTAAAGTCCTGATTTATTTAAAAATATTTTCCTTGATCAATTTTTTTCCCCTTTGATATTCAAATTCTGTCTTTCCAACCCATGCATTCCTGTTGTTATCTAGCTTTGCAGCTACATTGGATTTGAAGGATTCTTCTGATCCAGTCTTGGCTCTGACAGTGATGGTAGTGCTTGATCAGGTTGTCAAAGAGATTTTCGTAAAACAGATGTTATCCATTTATACAGTAATACTGACATTGCTCCAAAATGCTGTTTTTTTAATCAAAATAAATATTTTTAAATTTATAGTGTACATTTATTTGTGGTTTCTTTCTGTTCTTTATTTTAAATAGTAGTTATTTTACAGTTATATTTATCCTACTTATGTATGGTAGATACAGAGAGCAGTCACAACCCCTCTGAGCCTTTGTTTTGCTGGGTTCAGCACGGCAGCTTTGACCCTGCACAGTGCAGCAGGGCACACATCCCTTAGGCAGCAGAAACTCAGACTAATAAGTGCAGGTAGTACAGTGAAGCCCTATCAAAACCAGTTTAGTCATGCTGGGTTCTGTCATCCATGAACTACAGTGAGTCTTGCTGTTGGTAAAGTGCAGTTTGATCCTGCTGTGTAAGTCAAAAATGAACAATTTAAAACGACTGCATCTAGCACAAGTCACTAAGAAAGGAAATGGGATTTTGTGTGTTTCCAGTAAGTCAGTTATGCCATTGATACAAAAACCAATGTTTTGGATTTTTTATCAATTTTTATCAATAGCAATGATAGAAAGGGCATTTGGAGTTTAAAGTGAAAAACTGTTTTAAGATGTGTGATTTTTTTCTGTAATTCAGATAGAGTTTTGGTTCGTGTAAAAGACTTGACGTTGGAGAAAGCTGATGAAGAGGTTTGGGTTCGTGGCAGAATTCACACCAGCAGAGCTAAAGGTGAGAGGCCTCCAGGGCTTTTTGTTTTATTTCCTTGCTTCATTACTACAACCTTAATGTTTATTTTGATTTCATGGCCTATTGGTTACGTCTTGCATTCAAGAAAACTTTGCCACCTGGTTACTCAGGGTTGCCTCAGTGTTACTTTGACTGGTTCTTTTTTCTTTTACCACCTCTCTTTTTTCCCAAGAGGGAAAAGAAGATTTTGGTTTTAGCTGTGTGGAAATCACTTACTGTAGTTAGTGATTTTTTTAACTGTATTGCTAAATAATATATGGACAATTGTAAATAATAATGATTTTAAAATGTCATAATTCTCCTTAAGGTGTTAATAATTGTGAGATAAAACACTTTTAAACTTCTGCAGTAAAACATACTTGTATTATGAATGTATCCATTATCAGACAAGTTGTATTTCTTCTGCTGCACATGTATATTTTCACCACACCTTTTCTTTGACAGGAAACAAAAATCTGATAAAATTTCAGGATTCTTACTTTCGATTGCCTTATCTAATTATATCAATTTGGACTTCAAATAAGAAGCATCATCTTTCTTTAGTGAGACAAAAGGGAAACCCTTTTGTAGGTTCTCAGCAGTGTGGGCTGTCACCCTTGGCTGTCTGACAGCCATATTTCTTCCTGGAATCAGAAGTTCCCTCTGGAGACCAGGTTGCCATATGCAAACTTCAATAGGCTTTGGCCTTTGCAGTTGACATCAGATGCTGACAACTGTTGTGCTGGTTTCAGTTATGTTTGGCAGCTCTGTAGATATAAATAACTTGTCTTTCCAAGAACTGAAAAAAAAAGGGGCACGAAGAAATTATCTTCACAAACGAAACTTAACAGTAGTCTTAAAATTTGGAATTATGCAAATTAGGGGTGAGAATCCAGTACAGAATATCATCAAATATACCAGATTCATTTCTCTTTTTGAGAATTCATTTTCTTAAAACATGCCTGTCTTAATGAGTGTCTGTGTTGCAGTCGGTTAAAATAAAGAACTGCATTAAAATATATACATATGATGCATATTTTAATGTGTGTTAGAATCTTTAAACTAAGGAGTCCTCTGTGATTTCCTCAGTAATTTTGTAATGTAAAACTCTCAGTTAATTAAAGAAATTGTCAGCTCCAAAAGCTGTGAAAGTCGTGGTCATTACATCATGAAGTTGTTCAGACAGAAGACACTCCATCTTATTTAAATGTTACTGTTGATACTATGACTATATAAATTAGATTATCCTTAGGGCTTTTTTTTTTTTTTTTTTTTTTTTGCAATTATAGGAAGAGTTCAGGCTATTAACAGAATTCAGGATATCAAAAGCAGCTATCTATGCAGAAAGCATATGAAAAGCAGTGTAAAGTTCTGTGGTTGTTGATTGCTCTCTGTATTACATTGATATGTGGGATCATATATATGTTGATGTCAAACTCAGTAACATCTCTGTAACAAGACAATATGAACTTGAAAGAAGCTGTTGTAATCCTTCATTCTGTTTTTGGTGTTTTGAATATTTATTTTCAAAACTCTTTAACACAACCTGAAGAATGAAAGCAAAAGGAATTGATCATGGGCATGAATGATCTGAATTTATTGATAGTGTCTCTTGTTTCCTCTCGGTCCGACAACACAGAACAATTCTGACATTCAGGGAGTGCTGCTAGGGAATGCCATATGCTTGTTTACTTAAGCTTTGGGGAAAGAATCTTACAAGAAAAGCAAATGTTTAAGAGTAGAAGGTAATATTAGCCTTTCCCACACACAGCAAGGCACTATTCCTACCACTGTGGAAAGGAAGGCCTTGCAGGAAACAGGAAAATCATTCACAAAAACAAGCTCTAGTTTTTCTCAGAAACTTGAATTTGACTCCTAAATAACCAATGTAGCCTTTATTTAACCCTGACTGGTTCTGACCAATAAACCAAACAAAATTAATGGGAACAACTGCAGATTCCAGCTGTCTCCTATAGCAAGTCACTCATAAAGCCTGATGGAAATTAACTGAAGGATGTGTAAAGAATGGGATGTTGGGAATTTCTGAGGGTTGTACTAAAATTGAAGTGCACAGGGCCCTGTGGTTTGTATCACAGATTGAATAAATGTTATTTCTGGCCTTATTTTAAAGCCAGCCTAATCTACTAATCACATTTATCATTGAAAAGCCCTTGGGAAATTGGTCTGGGTTTGGCCAGGCAGCTGGGGCTTGTGCAGAGCGTTAGACCTGAAGTAGAGTTTGGGTTATGAATCCAAAGGTCTATGAAACATCTAAAAATAAGTATTCCACCAAGATCGATTTAAATATTGGATCAAATTTTATAATAAACCATGTAGAGTCTTCTCTTTGCTGGCAAATTTATGTAGCCATCATTTAATTTATATAACCAACTTTTTTTTATTCTTTGTATACATTATTTCCTTATATCCTTTTCTTTCATAAGGTCTTGATGTGCTTCTTTTTGATGGAATTATCTTATTTGTTCAGTGCCTGAACATTCTATGCATTTTACTGTGTCAGATGTTTTTAACCAAATTTCTTTTGAAACTTTTTATCTTTTAAGCATTCTTGTGGGACATGTTTTTTTAATAGGAGCTTAGAGTAGTTTACTGTTGAAAGTGAGTAAATTTCTTGCTATACCTCTCACCTAAACACCACATAAGTATTTTGAAACACATGGAGAAGATCCCATTGTCCAAATTTTTTCTTACTCAAATGCTTCCTTTCACGCATCCCTTGATCTGGAAAGGCTTCTAAGCATGAGCTAGATTTGATTATGGCTGGTCTTTTTGATACTTTATTTTGAATGCCTTCAGCTCTCAGGAAAAGTTCTCTTCCCTCTTTTAATCTTTGTGGCTGGGATATTTTAACCAGTGCTGTGAGTGAGGTCCGTTTGATCACTTATCTTCTGTGTGATTAGAAATGGTTGCGTTCTGCAAAACATCCTCTTCCTTCATGGAAACAGCTACTGTTACTCATGGCAGAGACATTTGAGTCCTTTTATAATGCAGATATTCATCACACTTCCAGTGTTTGAGATTAAGTACAACTGCCAGACTTTTGGATGAGGATCTGAGCCAGCTGGTCTTGGTGAAGATGTCCCTGCTTGTTGCAGGGGATTGGACTGGATGGCCCTTGAAGGTCTCTTCTAACCCAAACTACTCTGTGATAGCAGGTCATTTCATTATTTCCCTTTCTTGTAGTTGAGTTACATCCTGGCTGTCTTCAGCTGTGTGGTTTTTTTTGAACACCTCGTACATCAATGCTGCAGCTTTGATCATATTTTACTAAATTGTTTGTTACTAAAATCATGAAGACAAATACTATCTCCTGGGAAATACTGTGTCCAACCACACTGTAAGAAACACTGAGATGTCAGAAATGTGAGATATGACTCCCTTATCTGAAGAAACCTCAGCATATCATATTGTACTTTCTTTGTTGACTTGCTGGATCTGAAACAGCCTGTATTTTTCTAATTTAAATCTGTTATTTAATGTTTGCCTGCAATAAATATGTGCATCTGAGCCATATTGGATATTCCAGCCTCTGGGGTACAGAAATAGTTGTACTCTGTTTTCTGAAAATACCTAATTAATCTTGTTGCATTTTTGTTGTAGGACAAGATAAGTTATTTTCAATAAATATAATTCATATTTTGTAATAATAATAATATTTTGTACTAGTTTTGTATGTTTGCTTTTATTTCCATGAGATTGTGTGTCAAGGGTTCTGCATTTATTTTCTGATACTCTTATCTGTAGCTATGTGTCAGGAATGGTAATCTGCATAATTACAAATGAAAACTGTAGCAGGCCTTTTAGTGTCAGCTTACATGTTAGGTATGTGTTGGTTTGTTGATTTAGAGTTTTAAGTCAGCAACAACGGGGAAGTAGCTGTCTATAACAAAACTTTGGCTTCTTCCTAGTCTCAGCATTTCAATGGAAATATTATGACATTTTGAGTCAGAACTTGGGGTTAAAGTGATTGGTGCCTTTATCAGATACTGGTACACCAGTGAAACATTTGTTGTTAATTTCTCTCTAGGAAGAAGCATTTCAAATCACCATATTTCCTTAAAACTAAGTTAAGGGATAAATGATTATTAGAGATGTGAGAATTATGAAATTTTTTTTTTTTGTAACTGTCAGCTAAACAGATTAGAAAGATCTTTGTTGACTTGGAAATACCCATTTAAAAGTCAACAAAATGCACTATATTCTTTGTACCTCATTATTAATTCCTATTAACTTCTTTTTCCCTAAGCTGTTCATGAATAAATTGCTCTTACAGGAATTTTTAATTGGGTCTTTTAGGTTCTTGTCATTCACTAGAATCAATACTCCTTTTGTTCCCCTTCATTCTGAATGTGTGGTGTATTATAGAATGAACATTGTTGGTTTAGTCCTTGTGGTGCAAAATCAAGCCCAGTTCTCTCAGAGCAGCTTTGTAAACTCTACAGCTTTGATTTGAGAAGACGAGAAAAAACGTCTTTAAAAATAGTTTAGACTTGAAGTACTTATGAGGAAAGAAACAAGGAAAAGGATTATGTATTTCTTGCAGTTGAAGGAAAAGTTACTTTAAAAGTTATGATTTGTTGTTTTGTCTAAATATTCTTTATCTTGGAAGGCTTACTGTTATTTTTAGAAAATGACCATTCAAATGTTTAGAGATGTAAGGCACAATTATTTAATTTATCTCAATGTTTGTGTGTGTGCACATGCACAGCTGAGGAGTTTGAAGCAGCTTTTTGGAGGGAGGGCAGCTATGAATGAGAGAGAGAGATGCACAGTCTTAAAAGCTCAGTTTATATTTAAGTAGTAAAGAATTTTTTCTCATTCACAAAGACCTCGAGTAACTTGTCCTTAATACACCTGTGTTGCTTCTCTTTGTATTCAGGGAAGCAGTGTTTCTTAGTCCTGCGTCAGCAGCAGTTTAATATCCAGGCTCTTGTGGCTGTGGGACAGCATGCAAGCAAGCAGATGGTAAAGTTTGCTGCCAAGTAAGTAAGCAATTATATCCTGTTGTCAGAGTAAACAATGGTGGGAACCAGGACTCCCAGGGGTTGGGACCATTTTCACACATTAACATCAATGCTTCGTTTGTTTTAAAATGTAGTTATTTAAATTGTCAGCTCTCCATTGCGTTGAATACATTATAGTGACAAAAGATAAAATAGAGAACAGGCTTGAAATTCATTCTGAACTGCTGAAGCAGCATTCTCTCGCCATAGACAACCTACGTTTTCTTCCAAGCTGGCTAACAAAAAGTCTGGCAAGCTGAGCTTAGTGGGACACTTCATTTGGTGTATGGTGGTGCTGTGTGTCTGCACATGTTCAGTGTTTTTCTTCTACCAGACATGCAGTGTAGTAATACATTTTATACTTAGAACTGATGTGAAGAAGTCCCATATTGCAAGTGGCTTACTGAGTTGAAGAAATTAAAAGTAGCTTCTCTGCACTGGGTTAGTCTTATCTACACCTTATTTTTGTCACTGAACTTTTAATTAAAAAAATTTGGCGGGGTAATAGTTAGACTTGGCAATTGAAAAAATGTTTGTTGCAGCAATTTGAATTCAGTTATTTGGTTTGTTTTGTTCCTAAAGATAAAAAATGACCTTTCCCTTCTGTTTGCCTCCAGATTTTGCTTTCAGGTTGTCCTGTAATAAATATGCTTGTGTGACAAATGTGCTTTATAGTAGAGCTTTAATCATGTCTGCCTACTTGTTCACAAATGGAAATGTGGATCAATTCTGTGCAGTTTATTTGGTGCAGAATATGTTTAGCATGTGGCTGTGGCACTCGAGTTGCTTCTGTGCAGTTCTTGGCACTCCTCTCATGCCTGGGAAGGGAGCCCCCACTAATTAGCTGCAAAAGTGCTACAGCCTTCAACCTTCAATATGTCAGGGAGGGGAAAGATTCATTATAGTAGAGACTTCCAGAAGCCAAGTTAAGAAGGTTGGGATAATGCTTCTGCTGATGGTGTTCAAGGCAAGAGGAAAACAGAACCAGCAGTGTTTGTTGTTTGGTGCTCAGTGCTGGCAGTGCCAGTGTGAAACATGCTGTTCACAGGTGTTTATGAGCCAAAGTGAACTGTTCTGTTTCTTCATGAAATGATTTGTTCCTTCCAGTGCTTGGAATCTCTGAAAAGAATTAAGTGTATAATGTACTTGTTCCCTAATTCATCTCCCTCAAAACTCCCAACAGTCAGCCTGTACTCCCTCGAGAAACTTGTGCTACAGAACAGTGGAACAACTCTTAGAGTTGTGATGCACACTCTTCTATTCTCCAGTTCTCTCCAATATCTTTCTTTTTCAATTTTCTTCGTGGTTCTTCCCTCCACAGCTGAATTTCTTACACTTCATGATTGGTAGATCTTTGTGATTAGGAGCTCATGAAAGGGAAGCAGGTCTTTACTTAATTTTTTCCGTATGCTGACTGCCACTTACAAACCTTCTGTGATAGTTTTTTGTGTTTCACTGACCTTTTTTTACTCCATTAGTTTTCTGCCAGGTTAGTGATTTAAATCAGGTGATGGAGGTCCAAAGCTAACAAGGAATGGTAAACGGCAGAAGAGGGTATCTGGAAGCAGTAGCGGGTAAAGCTCCTTTCTCTTCTGGCAGCAGTGAGCTGTTCAATCAGGCAGAACCTCATCCTTAGGTTCTTCCCAACTCCCTGTCATCTTCCCTCTTGATGAGACAGACTTGAATTTCTTAGAGTAGCCAGACTGATAATGTTTATACTGTGTTTTGACTTTTCCTTCTGCTCCTTTTTTGGGATAGCATTTGCGAGCAAAATCCTGGTATTTCAGCGTCACTTACTTTGTAGCATTCATGTTTCCCATATTATTTGTGCTTCTGAATGATTATATGCTCATCATGTTCTCTGACTGGTGTAACTCTGTTACAGGCTTCTGGATTTTCTTTTGGGGGTTTGCTTTTAGATTTTTTAACCCCATTAGTGTAGTAATCTTCTCAGGATTCCTTCCCACCAACAAACCTATTTATTAATATCCTGCCATGCTCTCACTTTTTCCAGTGTTTCATCTCCTACAATTCTGTCTGCTGCTGGCACTGCAGCTGCCTCAGAGGCTGCTGCTGTTCCCTGCCTGGTAAGTGCACATGGGGTCACTGTGTCAGCAACACCTGAAGCAGATCCCCAGTACGTGCCTGTCCTCAGTCACTTCCCTGCTGCCTTTCACCTGCTCTGGAGTGATCCCATTATTTCTAGCAGATGAGGCTGGGCTTAGATGTCTAAAAATAACTATCCTGTTTCCCTGCCTTTCTCAGTGTCTTTTTTTATCATCTCATTTCCTACATGTTAAATGAGGAAATACACATTTATTGAAGAAAACATTTAACTCAAATATCTTGAATTTCAATTAAATTGCTAAATGTTTTCACTGTATATTTATAGTATGTAAACTATATTTTCCATGTACTACTTTCATACTGTGTCCACAACTTTGTTGAAAATATTTTGTAAAATTCTGGATCTTGAATTTTTAATTTTAGTTGATTAAATAATGAGCATTTTTCATACAAATTTTCATAAATTATAAACAAACCGGTTCCTCTTTTAGATATTGGCACATGGAAACCAAGAACTTTCATAATGTTCTGTGGTCAGCAACATTCATACAGTAATTACCACAATCATCATTAGAATGTGAGTTTTTAGTGAAAGATACTTTATAGTGGTTCAACTCAGGTTTACAAAGAAATTTCTGTGAGTTTAACCATGGAAAGTTTCAAGTTGAACTTCCAAAACAAACATAACACAGAGGCAGTTGAGATTCTGGATTGGCAGCTGTGAAATTGTTCTGTCTTTTATCAGAAAAAACAGTTCAGCTTGGTCCTGCAAGGGATGCTGCATAAGAGAAACAGTTAATTGTCCCTTTTAGACAGCAGAGGTACCAGTTAGTAATTTATCTTAGTAATTCATCAACCTGCTTTTTTTCCATCAAGCTGGGGTGTGGCTGGTTTTGGTTTTCTTTCTCCTTTTCTATCTCAGCATTGAGCCTTTCCTGCCACCCCTCTGCCAGAGCCACGTGAGCTGATGGAGCAGTTGAGAGTGGTACTTAACAGATTCAAATCCAGCTCATCAAAAATTTGCACAGGAAGTAACTTGAGGGCTCTTTGTAGTAGATTGGAGAGTAAAAAGGCAGGAGAGAGATTAAAATGGAGGGGGAGAAATGGTTAACTTGTACGAAAATAATTCACAGTGTAGAAAAATATATGTAAGTTCTTTAGCTAGATAAATTGGTAGTACCAGGAAGACTGAGAGATATTGCAGAATGTTTATCCATTTCTGTTTAATTTTCATATCAGAAGATTGGAAGAAAATGTCAAATTGCAGCTAAGTTTGTTGGTGACACAAAAATTGGACTGGTAAATAGGGACTCAGGAGTGTGTAGTAACCAGGGTTCCTTTAGAATAATCACTTCAATGCTCTTCAGTGTGAATTTGTACCTTTGTGATTGTTTGGTCAGATTTTGTGGGTGTTCAGGATTGATAAATAGAAGAATGCAGAGAGAAATGTTAGATTGTGATAGATAACTGACTTCACAGGAACCCATGCAGTTCTCTGACTTCTAGAAAAAAGCATTAGTGTAATATGTGCCTGGTTTTAGGCAGTTCTGGAATATTTTGTCCACTTTTGTTGTCTTTGTATCTGAATACGTGTCAGATTGGAAAAGGTTGGTGGTGAAGTTGCAAGAAGAAATGATACATGGTCAGGCAAATCTGCCTTCTGCGAGACTAAAGAAAACTGTTCTGTCCTGGAGAAATTAGTGGGTGATTTAAATCCCAGTCTGGTGGTGCTGTGCAAGGTTTTCTGCCAGTGAGGTTTCTATGCATTGCAGATACAAAGGTATGACAGGATGCAATGAACAGAGGATGAAATTAGGGGAATTTAGAAAGAAAATAAAGTGTAGGTTTTTTAGGGAAAATTACTAAAAATGCATTGTGACTTTTGTTACTTAAAATTTTTAAAAGCACATCGGCCTCTTTTTTTTCCCCAGAAGGTATCTAGGTTCAACCAAGTGTTAGAATGTTGGTATAGAAGACCAATCATTACATTTTTAGAATGAAGAGAATAAGATCAGGTGTTTACCTGGCATTTTGGTATGCAGTGTCAGATATTTTCCTTTCAGGGAACGTCATGCATACTAGCTGTATTTGTGCAGAAAGGATTACAGTTGCTCTTGTTGAATACAAAATGTTTATACTGTTAACTACTTAAAAAATACACTAATTTTTTGAAAGTAAATAGTTGCCTTCATTTTCACTGGCATTCAGATAAAGGATCATTATATATTAAGACAATTATTTAATATTTTTCATTTCATAATATATCCCTATAATTTGTGCCACCTGCTTACAGAAAGGTGATAAAGAAAAAGCAACAAAATGCCAGAATAAATATAGGTGTTATAGAAGAAGTAAGCATTTTCTATTTAAAACCTGTAAATAACCAAGTTTCTTCCTGTTCTTTGGGCTTTTGACCAAGAAAGTGTTGATTGTCATTCACTTTGGGAGGCCAGCATAGGGTTCAGCTTGCAACATGAAGCTGTTGATGAAAGATGTTGTTATAAAGACTGGAAGAATGCAATCCTGTGGTTAAAAGAGAAAGTCTTGGCTAATAGACATGCAGCTAATTAAGAGGGACATAAGGCATCTAGTGGACACTTTAGAAATTATAATCTTGATTTTTTTGAACAAAAGCAGTTTCCTATGCAGAGAAAATTTTTATTGTTGGATTTCATGAGTCTATATACTTAAATAGTTTCTTTTTGGATTAAACAATGTAAAGATGTCATCTGTCTTTTCTTAATGCCTTATGCATCCTACTTTAGTTTCTAGTTTCTGGTAATATTAACGACATGTGTAAATGTTGTTGTCCTTAATGGAAATGGTGGTATTTTGGCATGTTTTTCTGCTACTTGTTCACTTTTGTTGGTGTTCAGGGGTTTTCTGTTACCCAGGGGAATTTTATAAAAATTACCTAGATGACTTATTCCTGCTGCTGTGGAGAATGCTTTGCTGTAGTTACTGGCATTTTATTAGAGCATCTTGTTCCTTGTTGTAACTTGAACTGAAAATGCCTTTTCAGTAACATCCTCGGAATTACCTGTTGGGAGCACAGCAGCACCTTCCGGGTTTCTGTAGTTTATGTTTGATGCAGTGTTACGGACTTCAGACACTTGCAGCTCTAGGTCTTGTTTGAGTTCAAACAGAACTCAAAACACAAACTTTCATTTCCACACTGGATTAAATATGGAGTTTAAATGAGGAAAAGCACACTTTTTAATTATCAAATGAAATTTAGAGGAGATGATGGATGTTTATAAATATAAAGATGGTCACATGCAGTAGGACCCTTCCTAATGCTTTTGTGTGCCCAGGCAATTACTTGAATCTTTGGTTACAAGGACCTACACAGTTAGGAAGTCAGTTGAAATGCATCTTCAAATTATGGCAAATGTAATGACTAAGAAATGCTACAGTTTCAAATATGTTCCAGATCAAGAAACATGTTTTAATTGCAACTCCAGTGTATAAATGGAGAGAAAGCTCAATTTATCCTACGTGCAAAGTTATAGTTATGCAAGTTTGCAAAGCAACGTTGCAGTTACAGTGATGCAAAAGTCAGTTTCTTCCTGTATTTTTAACCTGAGACAATTTTACATGTCTTAAATTCCTTGCATGTTCTGATCAGAGCTATGTACAGACTTCACTAACAGTTCTCATCCATGGGATCACCAATATAATTATGAATCCTTACAGCACATTTATGTTTAACTATTATTTTTTTTCACAGCACAGAGAATTTCCTTCAATAAGTTTAAAACATTATTTGCTGTTATTACTGAGAAGGCTTTTATTCACCAGATTAGAAACTGGTATTTTCAGTGAAGACAGTGCTAGTCATGTCATTAGTGGTGTTTTCTGGACATTTGCCAAAAGGAAGCAGGAAAAATAGAAACATTTTAGGGGAAAAAAGTTCACATAAGAGTAAAACTTTAATTTTTGTAAACATTCATGCATTCAAAAAGCAAAGGGAATTTATAGTTACACTTAATACTGGTTTAGCATCATGTATTCTCACAAATGATCATATTCTCTTGCACCCAAAGCACTGTATTGGTTCCACAGTCTGTGTGAGGAGTTTCAAACAGAATCATTTGTAATAGAAAGTACTTGGAAGCACTTGGTGTCATTTCAATTATCCTTTCTCATATTTGTTGCCTCTGCTAAACTAATGGAGATGGAGGCTCACCCATAACTAAATGGATTCTTATTTGAAGCCTGCTCTCAGCCTCTGCTTTGTACAAATTTAGTCGTGATCTGAGCAGCTGTAGCTCTTCTAAAGTGTAAATGTACCAGAAGAACACGCTGTTCACTAATTTAATGCAGTACATGGAATTACCTGATGGTTAAGCACGTCAAGCATATGAACCACCCTTGTCTATTAACTTTAGAGCAGCTAATAAGTTCTATCATCTGAAAGTATTACCATAAAAAAAGTGTAATCAGCTAAAATACTCAAATTTGGCTTTTTATTTTTTAGTTAATTGGAATATACTTATAGTGCCACTGTTAGGTTTTGAGAATTTGATTCTTGAATTTTCCACTGTTATTTTAATATCATAAGATTTTTATTAAAAGTAAAAAAAGTGCCAGCCTTGCAAAGTTATAGGTTGTTAATGGCTCTTTGCCTTGCTGCTTTTAGCAGTGGCCAGCTTGTCTGATGACATCCTCACTCACCTCTTATTGTTTGCAGTTAAATTGTGGGGCCTGATACTTCCCTGCTGTCTAAGGGCTTAGGTGGTCAAGTGCCGTACATAAAATGCTTTTTAGCTTTCTCAAGAAGGACTCATAAGTTAAGGATTAATTGGAACATTAGTTTTCCTAAAAAGGAAAGTTAATATTTTTAGATATTTGTAAACTAACAGAGAGACAGAATGAAAATATATTTCCAGTGAGGGTAAGATTAGCTGTAGAAAAGTGTTGGTTTAAACTCCAGTGCCTTAAATGCATAAATAAAAACTGCTCATACAAATTCTTTTCTCACCTCTGACTCTTGAGGCTTTTGTTATTGTTTGCTTATAGCATATATACTTTATATCATATCTTTGGAAGACTTTCAGGATGGTGTGTGGTGTTCTAATGTACTATTAGTGACTGTGATTGGGGAGCAGTTAGGATCTCCCCTGTCACAGAGAAATTACTTTGGAGCATCTTGCATCTTTCAGTCACAAGTCATGTAGTTTAAACAAGCTGAACTAGTTTTGATTTTCCCCTTCAGTCCTAGGACTTCCCTTGAGTTTGTTGTTCTGCTGGTGAAGGCACATCTTGCAGATAATTGCATCAGCTGACACATATAAGAGTGTCTGTGGCCTAGAAAAAGAGCTCTGCCACTTGTCACTTTATATATAAACAACACATAGAGAATGGGCGAGCACTCGGCTCAATCATAATTCTTTCCCTCTCATGTCTTCCATCTCAGTTTGAATTCATTGTGGCTGGGGATATTTCAGCAAACTCCTTTATTAATCAGTAATTAGATATAAAAGTAACTTCAGACTCTTGTCTGTTGTTCAGCAGCCCATACAGTGCATGAATGGTGCTCAGTGCTGAAGCTGCTGCAGTGGGCAGTGGAACTTACTGAGCTTCTGTCCTCTCTTTATTGCCAGCATCACCAAAGAGAGCATTGTGGACATCGAAGGCGTTGTGAGGAAAGCACATCAGAAAATCGGAGGGTGTACTCAACAAGACGTTGAGCTTCATGTTCAGAGGGTAAATTTTTGAGCAAATGGAGCACTGCTTAATTGTTTGATAGATTATCTGTTGAGACTGTCTGTCTGCGTACATACATAAACTTTGTCAGTAAGGAATCCCATGTCAGAGAATTAAACTGCTTTAAGCTACAAATTTCAGTGTTTTATATGTAAAAATTAAACACTTCTGGTTTTAAGATACTTGGAGTTTATATTTCCCTGTTATTTATCTGCCATTTGAATTACAATATCAAGTAAAATAAAGTATCTCTCTAGAACAATTTGGCTAGAAAAGCTTGTGATTCAAGTTTTTGATTCTTAACTGCAATAGGTACTGGAAAAAAAGTCTGCTTCTTTTTAAGTGCAAGTCGGGAGTTTCTTTTTTATCGGAGTTACAATCTTCCCCTTAGTACAATGGACTGGAATACATAATTCTCACAGAAATAAACTCTCAGTGGCTTAACAGTATGGAAACTTTTGAAATCTAAAGTTCCTGGAGCTTGTGCTGTAGGGTTGGAGGAAGTGTAACTTTATAATTTGTTTAAATAGAAAGCATATTTAAACCTTTATGTAATATCCTTTTCTTCTAAAGGTTTTTAACTAAACTGTATGCCTACAATACAGCTGAAACCCAGTCGCCTCAGGACTGGAGCACAATGGCTATTATAGCAGTGAGGTAAATCTTAGCTAACAGCACTTCTGTGTTTCTTCAAAATCTGCAGATTTTGAAGAAACATATTTTAATATGTGTGCAGATTACCCTATGCTTGAGTTCTCTGAAAGAACATCAAATTCACTGCTCCTCTAGGAGCAATAGTAGACTGTAAGGCACAGCAAGGTGGTTTTCATTCTCTGACTGTATTTTAGTTATCTCATAAATTTTTGAATCTGAAATAGCTCTTTTCAGCTGTATTCAGATGATAAGTAAATGATACATTAACAAGGAGAAGAATGGGATGATCTTGCTGGAATCAGAAACTAAAACTCAGTGAAATCTGGTATATTTAGAGCTGGTATTCATGCCAAAAGGCTTGTCCCTCAGGCTATATGAATTTGCTCAATTTGGTCCTTCCCAGAAGAAGAAAAGATACTTCAAATCTTTCAAAGGGAAAGCAAGAACTAAGCACTTCAGTATTGTCATGAGAATGCACAACGTATCTCAAGTACTGGAATAAAATCACAGTCTTAGAGCCTGCAGCCTATGCAAACACTGTTTCAAGTCTCTGCTAGAAATACCCTTTTGTAAATGACACCTCCTTTTGAGCAGAGCCTCATGCTATTTCTGTTCTCTCTCAATTTCAGATCTATGTGATCAGTTCAGCTGAACCCCGGCTGCCCTTACAGCTGGATGATGCTGTTCGACCAGAAGTGGAAGGAGAGGAGGTGAAAACTTTGCATCCTCAAATGCTTTTTTTTGTCTTTGTAGCTGAACAAAAGCACAAAAGCCAAGCAACTTCTTTAATGCAGTAATTCTGGGGGTTTGTTAGGTTTGCATTTTACTTCTTTGTGCTATCCAGAACTGTGTTCAACATCTTTATAGTTTGATGTCTGCTGAACTGCAGTTGAAGGTCAAAACCAGAGGCTTTCCAATCCTGTGTGTGTGTGTCTGCTGCATCCTCATAGTTGAGTTCTGCCTGTGACCTCTGGGAGAAGTTATACCTTGAAGAAGTTACACCTTGAATTTTCTATGCTGCCAGTTTGCTCTGTGTTCTTTCTAGAATGATCTAGATGTTCAGCTGAATGTAGAAATAACCCTTTGCTTTTAGCCAGAGGGTGTTTTTCTCCATTGATTTTGGTTTTTTTGAAGTTTTGGGTTTGTTTATTTTTTGGATTCACTATGTGCTTTTGTGCAACTGTTTAGGATGGAAGAGCTACTGTAAACCAAGATACAAGACTGGACAACAGAATCATTGATCTAAGGGTAAGGAACATGCAGTGCTGCAGGCTTGCCTGCAAGTGTTTATTCTTCATGTTTCTAGTCCACAAAGTAATAAAAGTCATGGATTTGATGGAATTGTATTGTTGGCCAGAAGAAAAACAAACAATATGTTTTTGTGATTTTGTGTGGTATTGTAAAAGCACGGGATTCTTGAATCCTAAATGTTTGCCTTTACTGACATTAATTAAAGAACATATATTGGTAGTTCAAAGGGAAACACTGATGATTTGACATGTGACTGTACATCTGAGCTTTTTAGCTGCAAAAGTCAAAGATGACTGAGTAGGGACAATTTACGAACAACATTTTTTCTCAGATGTAGTTTTTGTTATCCAGAACCTGTAAAGAGCTTGGTTTTGAAGTACAAGGTGGAAGTTCTGAGATTTAACAGGCCATTGAGGTGCTGTAACATATGCCTTACCAGAGAAGTTGTACCGGCCATAGTACCAATCTTATTCTCTTTGTTGTTTCCACAGCATTCGTGTATTTTCCTTTTTTTTTCCCTGAAACACCTTTCTTTATCCAGGTCCTATACACCCAACCTTCTGTGAATTCACAGACCTCCCAAATATTTACCATTTCTAATCAGCAACAAAATAGTCTACTAAATTACTTACAGAACTTGGATTTGGTTTTTATGAAACAGCAGCTAACATTTAAGTGTGTAACTAAGCATTACTGACTTGAGGCATCTTGGCCTTTTCCTAGGCTTTTTGGCCATTTTAGGCTCTCCACAATAAAATTTTAATCAATGTTGAATGAAGACTGTGCTTAGCACATTTTTTTTGATACCTAGTACTGTCTTCAGAGTTCTTGATAATGGCAGTTTCTCAGTAAATCAATCTTTGCACCTGAGAAATAAAACAAAATAGTAATGTACTGGAAAATTTGGAAAAGTTCTGGCAGTGAGAGACTTTCAGCTTTTCAACATCTGATCTCCTTATTTCAGCAACTAAAACTACTTGTGTCAATTGTTTACTTGTACCAAAGTTAATTTCTTTTTACTTGACCTTATGTACAATACTGAATAATTTCAGTCTGTGGTTACTTTTCATCATATTGGTCTCCTAATCTGTCTTAAATTAAGCCTTTAATGAAAATAATTCTATACTAATGATTGAAAATGAAAATCATTTGAGAGATCATCAGCTTATGGTAGTGCTAAGACAGTGTACTGAATTGAAGGGGAGAAATCTGGGATGCTTGAACTGCAGGCTTTACTTGAACATCAGGTGATGAATAAAAATAACTAACAGCACTCCAGAGAAACTTAAGAAAATCCATTATATTGAAGAAACTGAAAGAAACTGTGAGGCCCAAAGAGAACAGAGAAATTATACAAAGGGAAATAATATTTAAAAATACTGGGTGAAAATGGCTTGGAGGTATCCTTGGCTGTAATGCAGTTGAGGACATCTGCATAGCAAAGCCTGAGAAGGTAAATAGTAATGGAAAAAGAAGGAAGACTCATGCCAGAATAAACACAGGAGATGGAATGCAAAGGGCTGGACTAAAGTTCTGCCCCTGTACACATCCAGTACTTCAGCATGACCATGTCAATACTCCTGAAATATCTTTGTCAGTACAGCAGTAGGGCATTAGTTGTCAGTGTTCTGCCTGGAGGGTGCAACTGGTGACCTAAGTGGATGTTGCTGTAACCTCTTCTGTGTCCCAACCGCTGTTGGGACACCTTTTCTTCAGCAATGTCTGGCACCTTGTTTTGAGCTCTGAACATTAACTCTGTGTTAAGAAGCTGTTTTTCTCATTAGCTCCAGCAGCTGCTGCATTGTGCTGCTAAGCAGCTGTTTCATGGCTGAACAGCAATTCAGGTTAGCTTTTCGCAGAATTGGTGGCAGGATGGAATGCCAGATATCTCAGTACTGAAGTGTCTATGTCTCATCCTCTGCATACACCTGTGGCTAGGTGTAATCTGGCCACAGCTTGCCCGTGATTAGGTTTGGGTATCTGTCTTGCCTTCCTCCTCTGCTCAGGAAAGGTTTCTGTCTCAGACCACAGTCTGTGTGTCTTTTCTGTTGCACCTTTCATTATGTGTTTCAGAACAAAAGCAGATTCTAAATATGTTATTTTAACCTGTTTTTTTAAAGACTGTTGAATAAGCAAAAAAGATACTTAATGAAGAAAGGGGAAATTTCAGTGAGAACACATACATATATATATGTGCATCGTAAGCACTGTATGTAGTGGAATCACAAGAGTAGAAATACAAAGAAATCCAGAAAGTAGTAATTGATTTTCAGTGATTTGGTTCCATAGATTGGAGCTACTGGATTACAAATGGGGCTTCAAAGAACCTTTATTGTTTCAAATGCACTGCATAAGTAGGCATGTCCTAAGGAGGGTTGCAAACATGATGTGTTGTCTGAAACCATTGTCACAGCTGTTTCTTCTAGGAAAACCATATCATGGGCAACAGGGGAAAAGTTTAACAGAATAGTTCTAATGGATATGTTGTGATGGTCTGTTCTTACAAGTGTGGGAGGAGGTCCAGCCATACGTAAATGTATCATCTAGTTCTGGTTTCCTCAGTGCCTCAGTTTTTTAAGGAAGACAGAAATCACTGAACATCAAAAATAGGGACGCTGTTATTTTCAGAACAATTTACCAAGCTAAATGCATAGATCTTGGTTAGGCTCAGACTAAAAAAAGTTGCTCGTATGCAACTAAAATTATTTTTGACCATTTAAACACAGTATTTAAAGCAGTTAAGTAATTAGCTAATTTTAAATAGTGATTAACAAAGGAGTTAACTGGATAGAGCCAAATCATGATGAAGTGGAGCTGGGAAACTCAGTCATTACATGAATGAAAAAAACTGGATTTCTGAAAATAGCATCACTCCATCCAACTATAGTGTATACCAAGGAAGGTTTGATTGTGATGTAATACAAGGAGTGAAATTAATAATAAGGAAATTACATTAGTGGAGATGAAAGATGCAAAGTATGTTGCAAAGATTGCACGACTTCCACTGTTGTGTACATGTGGAAATAGACTGAGTATTGCAGTGAATTATTAACAATCCTGCATTTTGTTTGCTGACAAAGATCTCTCAAAAGTGTCTCATAGTTTAATTCTTGTAAGGTTGGGGTTAGGAAGTACTTAAATGCCAAGATGCCAAGCAACTGCTGTAGTTGTTATTGTGAAGTATGGAGAGAAAAATTGTAATTATTTAGGGCTAAGGGGTTTTGAAAATCATTTCCAAAGAATGTTACTGGAGAAGAATGAACCTGTTCCTGGTGGGTTAACTCATCAAATACAGATCTCACCCTTGGAGTAGAAAAGTTGGGGTTTTAGAGAAAAGAGAGCTGGTAAGAAGAAAAGTCCTGGTATGGTCTAGATTTTCTTTCACATAACCACAGGTGACTGTCAGGAAACCACTCTTGACCCAAGTATCTATTTTTCACAATGGCTTAATGAAAGTCGAACCACTTATCATAGAGATGTTTGATTTACCATTCATGTACCACAACAGTTAAAAAGGGCAAAGTAGAGAAAGCACTGACTGTGTTTTTAAATCTTTACTTTTCTGCTGTTCTGAAGTTTCACTGAAGTATTCGGTGGTGTGTAGACTTCCCATGTCTGTTAAAAGACCTGCAGAAGCTGTATTTCATAAAGTTCTGTGGTACATGAAAAGTAATGAAAAAAAGACCAGTGAAACACTGTTTCTTGTAGTTTGCTTCTTAAAAATACCAATTCAGGTTCCCCCAGTTTTACATTGTTTAAAAAAGATAATTAGGAAAACACCAGTGAAATAAACACTAATTCTTGGGTTTTACGTCTCAGTTTATCTTTGGGAAAGTCTGAAGAAAGAAACAATTCAGATTCACCCAGGTTTACAATGGACCTCACTGATGTCCTTGCTCTGGTTTGTTTTTTGTGTTCAGCAGGACTTATGTCTCTACGGTACCTTCCAAATGTACCTTTTTGCAGTCCTGTTGTGTCTGCTATAGCCCAGCATACTGAGCCCAAAGCAAAGCCCCTTTTTAGGGTCAGTATTACCCTGTTTATATTGCTCAGGGAAGGTCATTAACATTAGACTGTATCTTTAATAGTTTATGGATGTCAGACTGTAGTATGTGCTAATCCAGCTGTACGCTGATCTTAATGCACTTTTCTTCCAAATGCTCGATTACTTCAAGCTTGATTTCATTGTATTGGATTCAATTTCCTCATTGCAAAAACTGTGTTTTTCCTGACTGAATCCAAGCTGTAATGAACAAGCAAATGTCCAGTTTATTTTCTTGTGGGCAGTGATTTGGCAGTGTGTACATACACAGTCCCAGTCATTTAGACAACAAACTCCACGTTCATATATTCTTGTACTTAAAAGTAATACTAACATTTGAATAGAAGTTGACTTCAGACACCTTGGGGTTAAAAAAAAAGTTGTTTAAGATAAATTCTGTTTCCTAGCAAAACCTTCATTTGTGCTATATATAGTGTAGATATTGCAAAATTAGTTACATTATTTTTAATAGTGTATATTACTTAAAGGAATATAGATTACATTATTTAGCCAACTATGTATTTGTGGTTGTTCCTGATGGAAGATAGGTAGCTACAGCCGGCAAACAGAAAAGCAAAAATGAGGGGAGAGCAGAATAAATTCTGCAGCTGATGTGAGAGTAACAAGAAAGTTCACAACTTCTCATGTCTGTGCGTGGGTCTCATCTCAGATATGATCATGTTGCTGTGAACTGACCTCAATTCCACTGAAAAACATTTGGCAGCACACGTGGCTGTTGTTCTGACACTGCAGCTTGTGCCAAATGAAAAGTGATAATTGTTTTTATAAGCTTACAGTGCTCAGTTGTATCATTAATGTCTTCCTTCATGGCATCTGAATAATAAACACACAGGTGAAATTAAAGTGAGGTTATAACAAACTCATACTTCAGCATTGTTCCCTCAACTTTTCTTCTGCTGTTGGTATCAACGGTTACACATTATTGAAAATAATGAGTTTTTCTGTAAAATTAATTTTGCCAGCCAAGTTAAAACATTAACACTGTTAACTGCAACAGCATTTAATTATCATAAATTTGTTTGTTTCTGATTAATTCTTGAAGCAATATTGACTATCTTTGCCATAGTCTCAGATAAGATAGTTTGTCAATGTGTATGTGGAAGGATTCCTGTTGCAGTAAACACTATACAACAAGAATGCCATGGCAAAATCTTACTTTAAGGCAAAGGTAAAAATCAATTAATTTTGACATCTGTCTCTGTCTTTAGTTTGCTAAGTACCTAGTCAGTTTGTTTCTGAGTTTGTGTGCCTAAGTGTGGAAGCTCAAATTGTGACTGTGTTACTTACCATTGTACAGACATTGCTATATATACCAGCATCTCAGTTACTGAATTATTTTCTTCAAATGTATTTGTTCTCTTTGTGTTCTGAACATCACACCAGTGCAAGGAATGTTATTAAATCTGAAAAGTTTTTTCTCCATTTTTTAAGTACTTGGAAATTGTAGTAGCACATAAAACTTTTGAGGTCATTGGTTTGACTCCACTGCAAATTGTCAGATGCAGTTCTTTAGGAGCTTATCTCAGATGTCTTGTGAGTCTGTTTAGTTCTTACAAGGAGGCTGCAGTATCACAAATTCCCAACAGTTATCCATGTTGGCAGTCTCTGAATAAATGGACACTGAAACTCAGCCACCTTTGGTGAAAGAAGAGCGGTCCTGTCAGATCTAATTTGAGGTAGGGAGAATTGCTGCTTGTTCTTGGTCTGCAGTTAAATAAAAGCTTCAGTGTCCAGTTCTGTGAATTTGGCTGCTTTCATGAATGATGTTTCTAAGCCTAACTTACCATTATAGATGGCTTAGGAAGACAGAATCCTTGTCCTTCACCCTTACAAAGGACAGGAGGAGTTACCTTACTGGACAGCTGTGTTGGGTATTGGCTGGCTCTGTTTCTGTGCAGAGTTTTAGGTCAGACCATGTAATTGCTTTCAGACTGGGTTTAGCAGCCAGTTTTCTTTTTTTTCTTGGGGCTGTTTGACTTACTACTGCATTCTCACCTGCTCTGGCATGAAACTGCTGTTGGTTCAAGGGCAGAAGGGTCATTGTTTCTATTTTCCTTTATGTTAATGTTACACATCTCTCTTAGCAATTTCAGATGTGTCTAGTTCGTCAAAAACTTTATTGGGAAACTCAAATGTGACTTAAAGTTGTCAACTCTTTAACCTTTCAAGTAGGAGATGGTTAAGAAGAAAAAATCCCTTTGAATCATCCTGATACTTGGATGTAACACTGCCAGATTATGCCCATAACTCAGGCAGAGTTTTACCATATATTTTGTTCTGGGAGACCAATGTGAAAAAGGTGAAAAACTTTTAGGGTACTTTTGTAACTGTTGCTCAAAACCTCATTTCCTTAATTTTGAACATTTGAGTAGCGGCTGTGGTCTGTCAGACATGTGGTTTGTCAGACAGTGAGAACTGCTATTATTTACTAGTCTCAACCACTTACCCGCCTGAAATATTTCATTGGTCAGCTAAAACAGCAAATAACTCCAAACAGCTACAGATCTGCAGTATTATTGCAGTTTTCTCTTTGGGTCTGTTGGTAAAGGGATGTCTTTGTTTTGCAGAGATGATGGATGTAGCTTTATTTCAGCATTTCTACTGACTGTCTAAATTTGGCTTATGTAATTTGTTTCGGTTGGGGGTTTTTTGTTTTGTGGTTTGGTAGAAGAGTCATGTGCAAAATCCCACAAGGCCTTTCTTACCCTGAGTGAAGAGCTGGGTGCTGTTCAGAAAGAGAAGTAAACAGTGTTGTGACGCAGGTTGTCGTAAAGAACCGTTCTCTTGCTCGTTTGCAGGAACTCGTTGGTCTTTTTGTACCCTCTTAGGTTGCTCACTGTCGTGTTTGAGGTGCTGAAAACACAAAATCAGATATGGCTTCAGTGCTGAGGCCTTGCAGTCTTTGCAACAGTCACTAAGGTGGTTGTTTTATTCTTCATGCCAAAAGTGTTCCAGGAATGTTTAGTGTAGGTATTTGCTAACCCAGATTAGCAGCTCAATTGTGTCACATGCAAAAACAAAAAGAAAATTCAATTAATTCAGTTAATTCATCAATTCAGTTATTTTTCAGCTAAATTTACTTTTAAAGTAAGGTGAAAAAAAGAAGAACTGCAGTTCATATCAACAGGTGTTATGTGGGCTGCTTAAGATTTGGAAGTGTAGACCTTGGGTTTTGGATGTTTCTGTGGCAGTATTGTACATGGTTAGCATGTGGCCATGTTTTTACATGAAAAACATTGTATTTGGTAGCCTTTAACTGACATACATTTCTACCTTATGTAAGTTATTAATAGCTTTGCTTTTGTCATGCACTGTGTTCTGCAGCTATTCTAGTTCAGTGTGCTGAAAATTTTTAATAGCTTTAGTACTTTCATTAAATTTCTTACTGTAAAACCTTTATTTGCAGAAGCACATCTCATAAATCAGGGTTTTCTTCAAATGTAGAATTGACCATAGTGCCTCATTTATAACTGAATATGCTATAAATTGAAATTAATAATTTCTCTGGTTTTCTTTCCTGTTTCCTTCTGTGTAACAGACAATTACAGATTCGCACTTTTCACTGTTTAGGCAGCTACAATAATCAGGTATTCCTGAGGGAAGGAATTCATCCTTCCAGCTGTCCAGAAGAAGTAACAGAGTCAGGGAAAACTAACATAGGATTCATTATTTTATCTTCTTCTTGTAGACCTCCACTAGTCAGGCAATCTTCTGCCTTCAGTCTGGTATTTGTCAGCTTTTTCGAGAAACTCTTATTCGCAAGGGATTTGTGGAAATTCAGACTCCCAAAATCATTTCAGGTATTGTATATGTTATCCAGCAGCTACAGGTGTGCTTCTTTTGTGGTTGCTCTGTGTACCTATCTGACAAAAATTTAATAAGTTTTTATTTAAAAACATAGATTTTCTTTCTAGTTTAGATGTAACATAGCAAACTTCTAGCAAGTGTCAGAGTTGGTCTTTACTTTTCTCCTGACTTAGGCTATTAAAAGAATGACAAGAGAAATTATATATATACACCAGATTTATGTAGTTTGCTGGGCACATGAATGTTTAATTCTGATCATAAGCATTATTCTTCAGATCATTGTTCTCAGTGTTGAACACTGCCTGTTCCATTCTCAGTATTAAAAAAAAACTAGTCTAATTTAGATTAAAAGCATATTCCATCATAAAGATATTGCAACAAACGTGGTATAAAATATGATGCCATTACATGGCACAATTTGTCACTTCTTTAGCAATAAGAATGTGGCAGAATAGAAGGTGGTAGACCTTTTTCTTTTTGGAAATGAGGAATAACAGCTTCAGCTCAAAATTCTGAAATGTAGATTTTGCTTCTAGTTCTTTTGATTTGCATTGTTTACAAAAGTCCAGTGGCTTGATTTATTGATGGAGGTTTTTCTTCCATCTTATTGGTGCTCTGCGGTTTTGTTGATGCCCCTAAGATACATGGCATGGAAAATCAGAGCAAAACATTTATGTTACTTTGTTATTGTATGTACATTCATAAAGTGCACGTCTTGCTTACAGAATTTTATGCTTCTGTATTTATATTTTGGAAGACATCTCTTGATTGAGATAAAAAGTGAACATTTTAACAAAAGGCATGTAAGCAGCTGTTCTTTCAACATGCAAGGTATCATTGAACTAGAAGATTGGATGACTTTTTCCTATAGAGACAGTTATATAGTATGAAGTACTAAAAGTCTCCCAAAAAGTTTATTTATGTAGGACCTTTGAGGAATTTTGCAGTGTCCCATCGGAAGCAAGCAAGCATCCCATTGTTTGATGGGATGAGAGCATATTTTGTAAAATTTACTAAGTCAATGCAATCCTTACTAAACTTCCAATTTAAACTTCATAACTGTTTTAAGATTTGAGGTTTTTAAAAGTTACCTGTGTTAGGTCACTCCACCTCTCATGTCGCACACTGGGAATTGGCAAGGTGAAGTGATGCAATTTTGGTAGGTGCTTTGCAGTAAGGGAAATGCATGTGATCCTTGTTCCTGTAGCTGTCTGTGAAAATTACCTCAGACTGAGAAGAAGCTTTGTAGCTTTGGCTCCTGCCCTCTGGTAAATCTGGGATTGGCTGTGAGAGATATTTATGCCTTCAGGTAGAGAAGATGGTCCTGGCAAAACAGGATATACACTTGGGTCTCAGGCTCTGCAGTGAACCCCTGGCAGCCTGAGCCGCTGGCAAAGACTGGGTTCCACAGAAATGTAGGGGTGCAGGCAGATGTGTCAGTACACATAGGTATTCTCTGCTGTTCTCACTCTAAGGTGAAGGTCAGCTGAAACAGGAACATTTTAAACTACCCCAACTAAATTTGGAGAAATTCAGGACAAGGTATGACAGTCCTGGGCTGCAAAATGTATTTTGGCATTAATGGATGGATGCAAATATATTTTTTATCTCTAGTATGCTTGGAAGAAAAATTTCTTTCTGATCTTTAAATGTAAGACTAATAATCCATCATTCTACCTCTGATTAATTTTTTACATTTTTATTTTAATAACTGCTTAATTTTATTTCAGTAATTCCTTATTAAAGCACTTGCTTTCTAGCTGCCAGTGAAGGAGGAGCCAATGTGTTTACTGTATCCTACTTCAAAACCAGTGCCTACCTGGCTCAGTCCCCACAGCTGTACAAGCAGATGTGTATATGTGCTGACTTTGAAAAGGTTTTCTGCGTTGGGCCAGGTAAGAAAAGCTTTGCTTTATGCAACGTGTGAAGTGTGCCCTGGTTTTAGCAGCTGTGGTACAAGTAAAATAGCACACATACACTCTAAAACTTTGAATAGTTTCACTTGGTGTAGTTTCACTTACCAAACCAAATTTCAGTTGAGGCAACTGCTGACAGTAAAGTTGACAGAAGTTGCTGTACATGTACTGAACAACATTACTGAGAACAAGCTTACTTTTAACTGTCAATAAATACTAAAAAAGGAATAATTTCCAATCAAATATTCTCTTTCATAAATGCTGATTTGACATGGCCTCTTTAGGTGGCAATACAATAGTTTTCTTTGAAGACCTTAAATGGTTTAAAGATACCTAACCTCTAAATGCTGAAAACAAGTCAATAACAGTGTATAAAACAACAACAAAAAAAATCCAGGTAATTCAGAAGGCCTTAAATTTCTTGTTAGTCGCTAACAGATGAGTCATGGTTTATGGGAAGATGTGTTTATCACACGCACGTGTACAAGTCCATTTCCTCTGAAAAAGGCAGTTTTCAAATCTGAAAGTTTTTGTGTGCTTGGAAACTTGTCTGTTTTTTCCACTTGTATTTGTTGGTCTAAGCAGAGATCCTGCCTGTCTGTATGTTGTGTCTGCCTTGTGTCCTTTGAGTACCACTGCAGTACAGACAGCTGCAGTAATGCTGTCACTGTTACAAATGATGCTCTGAGGCTGCTAGTTATATTTGTGTCTTTCAGTGAGAATTTTCATGTCTATCTAATCTAAATGATGATTGTTATTTTTCCAACTGGAATTATAATTTCAGGTCAGTTATAATTTCTGTTGTTTAATTTTACAGTATTTAGAGCTGAGGACTCCAATACACACAGACACCTGACTGAGTTTGTTGGTCTGGATATTGAAATGGCTTTTAATTATCACTATCATGAAGTAGTAGATGAGATTGCAGATACCTTGGTGCAGATATTCAAGGGGCTTCAGGAAAGGTAATAAAAGCATTTCCTTCTTTTAATGAGCAACTTTCTTTGTTCGACATCTCTTGTGCTGTGGAATAAACTGGACCAGCCTTTTATCCTCAGTTTGTCAGATAATCATTGGTAATCTGATTTACAGCACAACTTTGAAACATACTTTTGCTTTGCTCTTAACTATTTCTTTGTGCCTGACTTCTAAGGTTCACTAAGCCATAGGCCAGTAAGCTACTTTTAGCATCTCCTGGAGTATGCTGGCTTGCACTAAGAAACTTGCTGTCTGATGGTGAAAGGACTTCCTAAGATAATTGATCCATCCTTAATTTAAAGTGTCCTTTTTTTGCCACTATTGGTAGATTGTTCTAATTCAAAACTGATTTTAATATTTACTATATAAGAAAGTTTTCTTGAATAAAAGTGATTGCATCAGCCTGCATTTGTTCCATAACAATAACAGCAAGGATTATTTTCCATTATTCACAGTCTAACTCATTAAAAAGCAAGGCTAGAAGTTTAGGAAGTGGTTTCCATTTGCTTACAAATTAGTTTGTTTTGCTAGGAGATATGCAAATCTTTGTCCAGAAGGAAATTTCTTGTTTATATTTGAATATTACTCAAAAAAGAACCCAGGTAAATACTATACATCTAAGGGGTGATTTCAGTGTCTTTGCTGTGAAAATTTGGCCTAGTCGATTATTTCTTACAAAAGGGATTAAACAGAAGTAGTAGTAACTATTAACATCAGTGAAGTAGATGCATATACTTTGTTAAAACAACTCATTACAGAATTTCTTCAGAAGTGGTTTTAGTACAGTTTTTATGTTGCAAGAGGGACCTCTTGTGGCAAAACCACAAAATCCTGATTAGGTGCAAGTTCTTGACTATTTTGTATTTGGCTTCTGTTCTTGTTTCTTTGTCTGTAGATTCCAAACTGAAATTCAGACAGTGAGCAAACAGTTCCCATGTGAGCCATTTAAGTTTTTGGAGCCAACTCTGAGGCTGGAATACCGTGAAGGTGTGGCCATGCTTCGGGAGGCTGGTGTGGAGATGGGTGATGAAGAGGATCTCAGGTACTTGTGTCAGTCTTGGGAAAGTGGGAGTGAAGTGTCAGTTTTGTATGTCAGTTTTGTACTGAGCACCTGGCAGCCCTCAATAAAGATCCACAGCTTTTAGAGGAATAAACAGCACTTCTGTCCAGGTCTCTTGACAAGTAAATAAGTGGATGTGAAAATAATCCTTTCTTTTAACATAGACTATAGGTACAAACTCTGAAATTTGACAGAAAATAACTGACAACATAAAATGAGAGCAACTTGAACCTCCTAAGGAAGTGTTTGTCCAGCAATTGCAGTCCTTCACATGAATTGTCACATGTCTTTGAATAGGTCTAAGTAAAAAGATTCTGCTGCCTTAAGGTCTTTCTTTTAAGTAACACCTTTCCATTTATTCTTTCCAAATCTCAGGAAAATTGATAAACATTCTTGATTAATTCCCATTGATTTACTGAGAGATGGTTTAATAAGCAGTTTATGTATAAAATTTACTAAAGACATTTAATGAATTAAAACATTTCTGTTCTTCTCCATAATATATCCAGGACCATTAGGGTACTGTGTGATTTTAAGTTAAATGATCTGTGCATCAAATAAAGTTTCCATCATAAGAATTTGATGGAGGAAAATAATTTCCTCAACAAGTGTTCATGTTGAAAAAAGTTCTCACTTTTTGTGTCATACACAAGATGTGTGGCAATAGGAAATTGAGAGTACAGTTCTTCAGTAATCAGAATACGATCACTAGGAAGAAGTTACATTGAGAGCAAGAATATTTTTTGTTACCAGTTATTTTGCAGGATTTCTAGGCCCAATATGAAGTATTTAGAAACAAATAAATATATTTTACTTTGCAATTTCTGTGTGCACAACTCAAAACAGTCAGAAACAAGTACTAGATTTTCTAAGGGTTAGGGTGCAGCAGCTCTGTAGCTGTAATCTTTTGGGCTTTGTGAAGTATATCATCAGTGCAAGTTCAAATTATTCCATTTAATGATGATAATCTTTTTCAGCACACCTAATGAAAAGCTCCTGGGACGCCTGGTAAAGGAAAAGGTAACAATTATTTTAGAGTAAATAAATTTGTCACTGAATCTAAAACCTGATACTATGGATTCATAGGGTTGGTGTAAATACCTATATGTAAACAGTACCTCAGAACATGCAGAAGTTGTGAAGAGTTGGTGATTACCATTTTTTAATTGACTGCATTCCCATTTTGGTGCTGTGTATTTCATCTACTGTCAGTTTTGTCATTGTCATTAATAAGCAATTTCAAACAATTTTCAATCTTTTTATTTATTTCTCTCATATGTTGTGCTGAGGACACCAAACGGGCTAGTATGTTCCAAAGCCACTTCTTAGGAGACTTTCAAAAAAACACCAACCAGACTCTAAAATCTATAGGAGAAGATTAGATTTTATTTTTTTTTTTTTTTTTTTTTTTTGGGGGGGGGGGGAAGTACCTGTTACAGCAAAACATTTTACTGCTCAGTATTTGTAAATTTACACTAGAAGTAGTATTGAAAAACTGAGAAAGAATGCACCATTTTTATTGATAACTTAGACAATATTGTGGGAAGCTGTTGGGATTTTTTTTTAATTTTTTTTTCAAAGATTCATTGGTTCTGTCTTTCTCTTGTAATTTAGTTTTTTGTTGTTGTAGTTTTCTCTTGTACTAACTATTCAAAATTATTTATTCAGTACGACACAGACTTCTATATTCTTGACAAATATCCTCTTGCTGTGAGGCCTTTTTATACAATGCCAGACCCAGCCAACCCTGTAAGTAAAATTCCCTGTTGTTGTCAATGGGGTTTTTTCTTTTTTTTTTTTAGTTTAAATTATTCTATGTAGCAATAACTTGATAATATAGATAAAGTGTATTAATACGACCATAAAATCATTGAATGGTTTGGGTTGGAATGGGCCTTAACATTTATTGCAGCCTTGCTGTAATTAAAATTATGATAACAAGGTCAGGTCAGGGTTACATGACTTGTCAAATGTTTTGAGTTACTCTTTTACTGGTGAAAACAGACCAGAAGGAAATGAGCAAAAACTGGGAGAGCTTTATGAAGAGATCTCCATGGTCAAACACTGCTGCCATCACTGAAAAGTGGCGGAAACATTCTTCCAGGGCAGCAGACAATTTAAGTGAAAATTGGCTTTTTTTACAGCTTTGGATATCAGAAAATTAAATTATTGAGAGGTAAATATTGCAAACTACGTAACTCTAGGTAGGAAGTAAAGTTCTTCTTGTGTTTCCAGAAAACCTCTAACTCATATGATATGTTCATGAGAGGGGAAGAGATCTTGTCTGGAGCTCAGAGAATTCACGACCCCCAGCTGCTGACAGAAAGAGCCAAGCATCATGGCATTGGTAACAAGGCAATTTAAAAGAACATAAGTTGTGACTTGATTTGTGTCCTTTAGAGGGAGAATTTGGGGCAGAATTTGTTATATGAGTGGTAAAATCAGAGTTCTCTTTTATTCTTACTGTTAATCCATCTAATTCTGTTTAACAATCTAGAGTGAGGTATTAAGAAACTAGTGAGTCTTCCAGCAATACCTTGTTGAATAGTTATTAATAAAATTATATAATAAAACTGTTACAGTCATAAATTCGATAGCTCTGGACAATTTACATGTTCAATGAGTAAAATCCCACTGTTAGTTTGTAATTTTTTTGTTCTGCTTGTAGTCCTGCAATCACTTGTCTGTTTGGCTTGGGGTTCATTAAGCAGGTGAGAAACCAATATTTTTCTTTTCTAGATTTGGAGAAAATAAAGGCTTATATTGACTCCTTTCGGTTTGGGGCACCTCCACATGCAGGTGGTGGAATAGGTAAGTGTCTGGTTCTTGTTTAGCCTGAGTTTAACTTAAACTGCTCAGCAGCAAGCAGAATTCAGTATAAAATTCTGAATAGTGACCTTGTGGGGCTGTTTATCCTGGTGAATTGAAGGAGACAAGTTCAAATTCAAGGATCATCATAAAATAAATAGTCAAAATACTAATGGCATGGTGAGTTTAAAAAGAAGGTGATTACAAGAAAATGTGCCACCTCACTAGGCAGGCACAGCATTTTCAAATTTGACCACTGAGGAAAATTTAAGGAAGCAAGAAAATAGTGTATTATGTACGGATTAATCAAAGTCATAATCATACCAGCAGCCACTGGTCTCTGTGTATTGGATGAAGGTGTTTTGCACTAAGGAGAAATAAGTGATGCTTCATCATCTGTTTGGGAGCATGCAACATTTGCAGGTAATCCAGAATAATTTAGGCCAGTTAGAACTGACATCAAGGAAGCTGAAGCTTCATCTTTTCTTCAGAGTAGATGGTCCTCCTGGCAAAGTACAAGCCAAACAGGGATGCCACGAGAATTATCACTGTGTTCAGGCTGTTCCAGGTGAAAACCTTAACGCAGGAGCTGTGTGGAAAAACAAATGTGCATCTGGGTTCCACCCACCATGGCTGGGGTGCTTGTTTCCCCAGGGATTAGGAAGTGTCTGCACAATGGGCTGTGCTCACACTGCTCTGTGAGGCTGGTTCTAGCTGGGGAGGGCCTGCAGCTCCTTTGGGGTTTTGGACAAAGACTGATGGTGCTGATGGGCTGTTCTCATCTTCTCTAGGGCTGGAGAGAGTAACCATGCTGTACCTGGGGCTGCACAACGTCCGCCAGACCTCCATGTTCCCCAGGGATCCCAAACGCTTGACGCCCTGATACGAGCTGCTCTGAGAGTTGGGAATGCTCTGCCCTGCAAATAGGCATAGCCCCTGCTGCTGCTGAACATGTATTGATTGATTTGAGCATTATGATATGCAATTAAAAACAAAATTCTCCTTTATTAAGTGCCACAGTAATTTTTTTTTATCCATAGTTGTTTATTTAAAGGAAAATATTTTAACAGATCAAGACTCTTTGTATTGGCAAGGGCACGTTTTTAATTAAAATGGGATACTTTGAATTAGTACTTTAGTGACACATTAAAATGTATCATTTTTCTAAACATTTTAATAAATTATGCAATAACCATTTTGCATTTTTCACTTATGTCAGCAAGATTGAATATTGCGAAGTACTGGCTCCGAGATAAAGTGACTGGGTGCTTGCAACTTAAAAATCTAGAGAGACCAGCCAGATGATAATTTACATGAGTGTCAGGTAGGGAAGCAGGTGAGAACGTTCTTAACAAGAAATCTTCATAAGAAGTTGTTAAAATAGGTTGAAATAAAGCTCTCAAAGCAAATTAGATGCAAATTTGTCTGGTTTTTTGCTTTGTATCTTCACAAAATAATCAATAAGGCTTTTTTGGTTTGGTTTTTTTACTGATGTAATAACTGTCTGAAGTTTAAATTTATTTTTTATCTTCTCATTTTTTTGAAAGTTGTATAAAAGCCATGAGCCTGGTCTTTATTTTATGTAACTATTTGAAAATGCAAATTACATTCTCATGCAAGTTTACACATTTTCATGGAATACACAAAGGATATATGATATTCTCAGAAAATAAATGGGTAGTGAGTTTGAGAGCAAGTCATGTGTTTTCCTGCCTAATCCAGCTTTTGATATAACAAACAAAACAAGGATTTCATGCATCTTTTACCAAGGAAAACAACACCAAGCCAATCTATTTCAGGGTGGTTTTTTTAATTTATAAATGCTGTGAACAGCCCAGCTTTGTATACTTAGAAAATTGAATGTTTCTGTAAGTCAGAGTAGTTCTGAAATTCTTTCTAGACATACTTTTTCTCAGATTATTTACTTACTTGAACTCCTCAATTTGCAGCAGTGCACAAAGCCTGCTTCTCGTCGTCATCCTCCTCCTCCCAAGCCAGAGAATGTTCCCTGCATTTGAAGAGGCACCAGTGAATCTGAAGCTTCTTTTTGTAGACTGCATCTGGGAGCTGGTTTTCAAATTTAAAACATTTTGTAAGTGTTGCTGCCAAAGAGCAAAGGATTAAATTCCTGATTTGGGTACTACTGCAATAGTTGCTCTAATATGCATACATATTTGTAATTCCTGACTTAATTTTTGTTTAACATTTTACATGATCAAGCCTTCAGTAGGAGTTACAGTGTGGATGGTCTGTGTTATTGTTGCTACCTTGATTTTTAAATGTCAGAGAAGTCACATATTGGTTATGCTACAGAAAGGTCAGTGAGGCTGTGTATAAATTGGGTAGAGTTTCATAAAAGGGCAAATCATCTTTGCAGCTGCCATTGAACAAGACTTAATTTTAATGTCTTATGACAAGAGTTCTCCATTAGAAAACAATCATAATAAAGGTCAGTCAGGTAAAGTACTGGAAATTCAGAAGTTAAACTTTGTTTAGAAGTCGCACAATTCAAGGAATAACACTTAGCAGCTTTGCTTATGAGTCTGTTGTAATTAATTTACTATGGAATCTTCCCCAGATGATTAACTTGAAAATCTTACACTGTAACCGGTTGTACTTTGCAAAGCTAAGTGGATTATACACACAGCTCATTGTCACAGTCTTACTACTGATGAATCCAAGTTTCAAAACAGTTGTTTATTTAGCTAAGCCAACTGGAATGAATTTAATTTAATTACTTTTGTTCATACAGAACTGGTAATATATTCCACTTTGGATGTGCATTCTTCTAACCAGGAGCAAAATTACAGACTTAAATTTCCTGTCTACAAAAAAATATCCAGAGTGCTCTTTCTTGCTCTAGATTTGGCAGCAAGTTTTGTGCATGCATGCCTGTAACAACTGTGTTTGTACCAATTCTTTTAGAGTTACTCAAACTCATGCTGTAGCTTCATTTATTCACAGCAACTGCACAAGGACAAGAATTCAGATGGGGGCCCTGATTCCTTTGTCTGCTCAATCCATTCATGCAGCCTTTCTTAGCTAACAGGAAATAATTATGATCATAAATCAAAATACAAAATGCATTTGTCCTGAATGTCATCTTAACAGGATACTTCAGTGGGAGCTGCACAGTACTAGAACATAGTTTGAAACCATGTGAATAATAAAGGTCTAGAAGACTTCTATGGTGTTTTGAGAGGAAGCAAGTCTACTGTAGTAGTTCTAGAAAAGTAAAACCTGTACTGTCCTTCATTTCCAGTAACTTGCAGGAAGTTTACCAGTTTACAAGGAGTCCACATTGCTGCTGCTTCTCCACCAGGTAAAATGGTTTTGGTTTTGTTTTCTTTCATGATATACAGATGGTAATTACAGTAATGCAATATTTTAAACTAAGGAGCTATAAAGCATATAGTTCAGGGTAGCCAGGGAATGTGCTCAAAACAAACACAAAGATTCAGTTTGCTTCTGAAGTTTAACTGCAGTTTTCCTGTGAAAACCCATCTGTGTTCACTGAGCTGTGTGAATCTGCCCAGTGGGAAAGAGGACTCAGGCTGTTCCTTTGGCAGCCAAGTGGAGGCCTCTCTCCCCATGGCTGCCCACACCTGCTGGGATAACCCTGGTGGGCAGCACCTCACAGCTGCTTCCTCCCTGCCCAGTGGGCCAGGGCAGGAGGAAGGGAAGAAAAAAAGCAGGAAAACTTTGTGCTTTCACCTGGTGCCTGTCAATTCCAGGCATATTAGACACCACTCCATGTGAAAGTAAGGGATGGAGGAGAATGCCTTGACTATATCCATTGGGGAACACCATATGGCTGCCCTGGACTCTGGTTCACACTGGGGTTCCAGAAACTTCCCCAAACATATTTTAATTATTTACTGTTTCTTCTTTGGGTTATTGTAGATTTTTTTTTGAGAGCGAGGAATCACCTAGGATGGATTATTTCTTTTAAAACAAACCTCACAACCAACTTGTGTGCATTTTTCCTAGTATTATCGCACAGAAAATGGAATTCCCTCACAAGTGTTTTAAAAATTACAAAATCAGTTCTACAATCTCTTACTTTCTTTACTGTTTTGCTATTAAGTGTTCACTATATGGCAAGTGCACCGTGACATGAACAAACACTGCTGCAGGAAGCTGCTGCTGCTGGCACTTCTGAAAGGGTTTCAAAACTGAAAAAGAGCCCTTAGCTGCTATAATTACAGCAAAATTCCCAGTTTAGGCAGAGATTAATGACTTTGCAGGTGGCAGAGCAATTCTAAGCAATTTTTCATAGATGTTGAAGCGGTTCCTGCTGGCAGGCGCTGTGTGCCAGCAGCTGCCATTCGGGAATGGCTGTCAGCCATGGCACCGCTTGGCAAATGTTGCCTTCAACCATCCTACAGTGGTGCCAATGAGGACTCAAATATCCAGACTGTGGCCTGACCCTCATCTGGTGTAGTTTTCATCCTTTCCACCTGGGCCAGTTTTTCAGAAGCTGGAGATGCTCCATGGCATGGGTCTCCTCTGTGAGCAGCTGCCCAAGTGCCTCCTGCGCACATTGTGGGGATTCCCTGGCTCAGGGATTCCTCAGGGGTGCCCTGGCCACACCACAGTAATTTTAACTCCAGCTACCCTTGCTGATTGCATTGTGGGGAAAACTGTCATGTGGAAGCTTCACTGCAGCTACTGTGCTGAAGCTGCCCACAGCTGACTCCTCCAGGCCTGTGGTTCTGGCATCCCCAGCATAAGAAGGACATGAAACTGTTGGAGCAAGTCTATAAGAGATAAAAGGAGTGGAGCACCTCACCTGCAAAGACAGGCTAAGAAAGTTCGGGATGTCTAGCCTGGAGAAGGTTGTGTGGAGATCTCATAGCAACCTTCCAGTATCTTAAGAGATGACAGGAAAGACTTTGTCAAGAACTGTAGTGACAGGACAAGGGGAATAGAGAAACATTGAAAAGGGGGAACTTAAGTGAGCTGTTAGGAAGAAATTCTTCACTGTGAGCATGGTGAGACAGTGGAACAGGTAGCTCAGGGCGGTTGTGGATTCCCCATCCCTCACAGGGTTCAAAACCAGGTTGCATAGAAGCCCCTGAGCTCCACGTTCGACTGGGAGGTGTTCCTTACATGGCAGGTGGGTTGGGACTAGATAGGAAACACTGTGCTCTCTGGCACAGCTCTGAGCCGTCCGCAGCACCGAGCAGCTCGCTGACAAAGCCACAGCCGTTCAGGTTCGGCTGGCTTGGGGACCCGGTGGCTGTCCCTGACGGCGCAGCTCGGGGCGGCGCTGGTGCCTCCGAGCCCGCCCTCAGCTCCGCCCGCCCCTCGCCTTTGGCGCGAAAACGGCCGCGGGGGGCGGGACTCTGCGGCACAGCGGCCGCCGATTGGCCGACGTGGCAGGCGCTTGGCCCACGTGGTACGCGGCGTGGCGCGAACCGCTGTGGGGCCGGGCCGGGGCAGCGAGCGGGATGGATCTGGCAGTGGCGGCCGTGGGGGGCGCGGGCGTGGCGCCGCAGCACCAGCAGATCCGCGATGAAGTGGCCGAGAAGTGCCAGAAGTTGTTCTTGGACTTCCTAGAGGAGTGAGTGCCGGGGGCCGGGCCTGGCGGCGGGCGGGCAGGGTCGGCAGCGGGTGGCGGGCCGACAGCGCCTTACGGAGGGGCCGCCATTTGGCGAGATCCTGCCAGGGCCTGGTGCCCCCTGCCCTTGGCGTTCAGCTGGAAAAGCTCTGGTGTCGTCTCAGCCTCTGCCGGGAGGAGCCTGAAGGAGGGCAGCACGGTGCTCACTTGCAAAACCCTTCTCGGAGAGTTTCCGCGGAAACGTTTCCCGGAGAATTTGGGATGTCCTGAAAGTGTCCAAGTCCAGGTTGGATGTGGCTTTAGGCAGCCTTGTCTAGTGGAAGGTGTCCTTGCCATGGCAGGGGGTTGAAACGAGGTAATCTTAAAATTCCTTCTAAACTAAACTATTCTATAATTATATATATATATTTTTTTTTTTAGGTGCATTTGATGCACCTAAAGTTTTGTCACAGCTGTGTTGAAAACCCTTTCCATGGCTTGGGTGTTGGACATTAATGCATCTGTCTCCCTGCGTTTTGCCTTCTGAGGGGCATATCCGCATCAAATAAGGAAACCATTAACATCATCCGGAGGAACAAAACCTAGTTCGTTGGTGCAGAGTCATTGTTAAACCTTAAATAAAATTGTTTCTGGCACTGGGACAACTCTACTGCTGTATGAAATGGGAATTTGGTGTGTTTGTGCTAGAGCAGATGTAGCAAGGGGGTGGAAGAAGAAATATTGCTGGAAAAGGGCTTTGCAAGGGACTGTGGGATGCCTGAATGTGAGTGATCCTTTTCTTTGTCTTTTCTCCTGAACTCAAAAGTATTCAGTTGCTGCCTGTGTGACTGTGAAACATTTTTCTGAATCACTTTCAGGTTCCAGAACAGCGATGGAGAGGTCAAGTACCTGCGAGATGCAGAAGAACTGATCCGGCCAGAGAGGAACACGTTGATTGTCAGCTTTGCAGATTTGGAGCAGTACAATCAGCAGCTCTCTACCACTATTCAGGAGGAATTTTACAGGTAAAATGTAGAGTGGGGTTTTTTTCAGGTAAAGCTGAGCTCTGCTGGAGTCTCAGGCCCATAATGTCTTGGTTTTATGTAAAAAATAAGAGGCTCATTTTCTTTCTGCATCCTAAAAACACTTGTATTTAAGAAACTATTTTTTACTGGTAAAAAACGTTTCTCGGTGGATTCCTCTCTGGAAACCATGAGTTAACCAGATAATTGCATTTATTGTGGTAAAGAAGTAGGTGGTCAGTGTGAGAATACAGAATAAACTCTTAAAATTTCATGCCCTGACGGTATTTTATTGAATTGGTCACTTACTGTGAAGATATATTTCTTAACATAAGGATAAAAGTGTCATAAAATAAGATTCTGAAAAGTCTATTTTCAAACAATAGTACAAGTAACATTATTATGCAGTGATCTCACATTTAGCATATTTAGTGTCTTTTTAGAGTTATACAACATAGAATTAAAAGCAGAGAAGGCATTTTGATAGCATCTCTAAAATTTGAACTTTTTTTCCCCATAATTTAGGGTTTATCCATACCTGTGTCGAGCAACAAAGACTTTTGCCAGAGACCATGGAAATGTTCCTGCAAACAAGGATTTTTATGTTGCCTTCCAAGACCTTCCTACCAGACACAAGTAAGATGATAATTAATTCCAGAAAATTGTGCTGTTTTACTGCCAGGGAAAAACATGTCAAAGCATGCTGAAAATGTTTTGGTTATGTAGTGTGAAATGTGCAGTTGGCCGGTACAGTTGTGACAAAGTTTCCTGATCTTGTACAGGAGATTTTTTGACAAAGCTTTTCATTCATAAATCACACTCAGGCTTAAATTCAACATATTTCACAAACAAGAGTAACCTCTCTTTAAAAAAAAAAAAAAAAAAAAAGTTTAAAAAAAATTAGTGTGTGTTGCTTTTGAAATACCAGTGATGTAACTTTTTATTCATTTAACCTTTAGTATTAACCTAAAAGTTTATGTGGAATAAAATGAGAATATATTGTAGTAAGAATATATTGTAGTAAGTTTATTTCTTTTATTACAGCAGTTGTTAAGTCAGAGTGATGCTACATGCTAAATTACTCAGTAATTTAATCCTTGTGAATTTCTGTTTTAAACAGAATTCGAGAACTGACTTCAGCAAAAATTGGCTCCCTGCTGCGCATCAGTGGGCAGGTGGTTCGTACCCACCCTGTCCATCCAGAGCTGGTCAGTGGAACCTTCCTGTGCCTTGACTGCCAGACCGTGATCAAAGACGTGGAGCAGCAATTCAAGTACACCCAGCCAAACATCTGCAGAAACCCAGTCTGTGCCAACAGAAGGAGATTCCTGCTGGACACAAACAAATCAAGATTTGTTGATTTCCAAAAGGTACAAAGGGGATGTTGGGGAGTGATGACAACCAATAATGTTCCTGTGGTAGTTAGAAGGTGTTATTTGTACTTCTGCACGTTGAAGATGGTTAATTTTTGTTCTGTCAAGAAAACATCAAGAAAAGGCACTGCAATTTATGCAAAAGGTTTCTTCCTGTCTCTGAAACACTTATGCTTAAGAATGGGAAATTATTGGTTTTGTTTTGTGACATTTATTGTCTAAGTAAGCCACTGAAGCCCCACTTATTCAAGCCAGAGTTATTATTCATGTTGCCAGTACCTCAGGTGTAGCTGCTTTGTGCAAGTATGAAAAGAGGTGCTTATGTGTATCTGCAGTGTCTTGCTCTTCCTGGTTGATTTGCTCTCACAAATCCTCAGCACTTCACATCCCACAGTGGTATTTTATGTCTTTTATGTCAGCCACATGAACTGAAATTTTCAGATTACCTTTCAGAATTGTCACTGTGGCCCTTGTACGTCCTCTAAGCTGCTGCAAGACTCCTTAGATGCTGATTAGTGAAGGGATTTTTGGTTGTATGTCGTTGTGGGAGGGATTGACGTGGATGGCAACAGTCAGATGCTGTTGAACACATCTGTTAGCAGTGTAGCTTTTGAAGCAGTTTCAGATCTGGTGAGGTGCTCAGTGTTGAAGCTTCTCTCCGTGCCAGGTGCGCATCCAGGAGACGCAGGGCGAGCTGCCGCGTGGCAGCATTCCGCGCAGCGTGGAGGTGATCCTGCGCGCAGAGGCCGTGGAATCTGCCCAGGCTGGTGACAAATGTGACTTCACTGGCTCACTGATTGTCGTGCCTGACGTGTCCCAGCTCTCCACACCAGGTTTGTTGCTGCTCATGACCTCCGTGAGGTGTCCTTCCCGTGCTGGGAGCTGCTGTCCTGACTCCCGTTTCCCTGGCAGGGTTACGTGCAGAAACCGGCTCGCGGGTGACGGGGACAGAGGGCTACGAAACCGAAGGCATCCGGGGGCTGCGTGCCCTCGGCGTCAGGGAGCTCTCCTACAAGCTCGTCTTTCTGGCTTGTTACGTTGCACCAACAAATCCACGGGTGAGTCTGCAGAGAAAGGAGATTTAAAGGTGTTGGTGATTTCTGTTCTGGATGATTTTCTCTCAAACTAGGGAGCAGGAAAAGCATGGGTAAAGCTTTAAGTGTGCATGTGTGCCACCTTTCTGTGTTGGTTTGGCTGTCTTTATAGTCTCACTGAATTTACATAGCAAGGTTCTTGTCTCTGTTGCTTGTAGCATTTTTCATAGATGAGATTATTTGCCAGTGTTGCAGTTTGTTCTAAACAGCTAACTGGCACATGTATTTCCACTCAGCTTCCATCTATTTCTGCAGCATTTCCTTTTCTTCCAGGAAATCCTATTGCTGCATTTTGTCACAGGAGAAACAGGGATCCTTTTTGTTCCCTCTGGTTTATCAAGTGACATCTCGGGATGTTACTGCAGTATGAGTAATACTAACTACATCTGGGTTTTGACATGGTGTCGTACTGTAATCTGTCATTTTGCTAAGAACATCACCATCACATAGGATAAAAAGAGTATCTGGTATGTTCTGGGAGCTGAAGTTGCTGGCCCCCATTTCAAAGAGCATCAAAAGACCTTGGAATTTCCCAGCTAATGTAAGAATGCTTACAAAGACAGTTTTAGTCAAAGGAAGTCATACTGGTTTTACTCTTTTTTTAATCTCATTTGGGATTTTCTCACTAACTAAAGTTACACTATTGATTTTGCCTGCTAGGAAATTGGCTATTGGTTTTTAAAGGTATAAGGTGATGAGGTTACTTAGCCTAAGGGCAGCTTTTCAGGATGTGTTCCTCCCATCTAGATTTCAGAGCAAGTTTTTGTGACCTGTCTGCGGTGCTCACATTCATTAGTGAGCACTAATGAATTTGTTGTTTTATTTCCTTGGTTTAGTTTGGTGGAAAAGAGCTCCGAGATGAAGAACAGACTGCAGAAAGCATTAAAAACCAAATGTCTGTGAAAGAGTGGGAAAAAGTTTTTGAAATGAGCCAAGATAAGAACCTTTACCATAATCTGTGTACCAGCCTCTTCCCCACTATCCATGGTAAGAATCTGCTTGTGGCCTTAGAGTGGGAAGATTTCACTTGCGTAAATATGAATTAATTTATTTTGCTGTCTCTGTAGTTTTTTGGGAAAGGTTGAAAGCTCTGTGCCAGCTATCACAAACTCTCCCCCTCAGCACTGGTTGTGCTAGAAGAGGAAAATCTATTTTTTGAATATTTGTGGTGTTTAATCATTAAGGCCTGCCAGCCCAATCTAAAAGGTTGGGTTTGATGTCAGGTATTCTGCTACTGAACCCTACAGGTTTTAGTGGATGTTTGGCAAATAGGTGAATTCCAAGTGGATGTGTCCAAATGTTCTAAAATTCTAGTGGGATGAATGTTTTTTTTAAATAGGAAATCTGTGGTGTTTTTTTTGATGTTTAGTTTATGTCTTTTCTGGGGCAGGTAATGATGAAGTAAAACGCGGGGTCCTGCTGATGCTCTTTGGAGGAGTTCCCAAGACAACTTCAGAAGGCACTTCATTGCGTGGGGACATCAATGTTTGTGTTGTTGGTGATCCAAGTACAGCCAAGAGTCAGTTTCTAAAGTAAGATTAAAACCCAGCCTTTAAATATTGTCCAGTGTGACTAGAGCTATAAACGTTCACCGTGCCTTTTTCTGTGTTAAATGTAGGAAAGGGAAGTAAAATATTTGAGAATATTTCCCAGAGATTGTGTGGATGTGATTGAAGTATTTGAGCAGGGCTAAAACAAATTCAACATACAAATTTCCAAATATTTTCAAAGGATGTTGAATATTAAACATACAAATTAATTGCACATTTAAAAATATCAGCAATAGGTGAAATACTGGATGTTTTATTACTCTTTTCCACAGGCATGTGGATGAGTTCAGTCCCCGTGCTGTGTACACCAGTGGCAAAGCCTCCAGCGCTGCGGGTCTGACGGCAGCTGTGGTGAAAGATGAGGAGTCCCACGAGTTTGTCATTGAGGCTGGAGCACTGATGCTGGCAGATAACGTGAGTCTAGGAAGGGGAGAGGTTCCTGCATCCCTGGAATGAGTTTGGTTAATGACAGAGAGCCCTAAATTGTCTTAATGATGCTTTTTTCATAAGTGATTGAATATGGGTCACTTATTTTCATTCTTCTGCTGCAGGGTGTTTGTTGCATTGATGAATTTGACAAGATGGAGGTGCGGGATCAAGTAGCCATTCATGAGGCAATGGAGCAGCAAACAATATCCATTACTAAAGCCGGAGTGAAGGTACCTTGCACTATTCCTCTGTGTAATCTGTAGCATCACCTGTTTGTTATGTGTACTGATGTGGCTTCACCTGCCAGATCTTCATGTGACCTCTGCAGCTGCCTCTGTCCTGTGGCAGGACAGAGATCACTTTTTGTGGCACATACCCAAAGAAGGTCAGAAATGTTACTGAGAGTTAAATAGTAGTGAACCAGAAAGAGAAAATGGAAAAAGCCTAACATTGAAAAAAGGTTACAGAATGGTGTGTGTTTGTAGAAAAGCAGGATCTTGTGAAAAGCTTGTTTCAGTATTATTGGCAAGAGTGTGGCAATATTTCAGTATTGATCATCAAACTGTGTCTTGGGCTTATATAGGGCTTGCTTATATACGGCTTGTTGGTGGAGTTTGGGTGCTTTTAAGGAGTGATTGTTGTAACACCTGCACTGGACTCCACCAAAAAAGTGTTATGCTGACCCATTTGGGTTGCAATGAGTTGGTTTAGGAAGTGGTCACGGATACAGGTTTTTTAAATTTATTTTTTCCCACTGTCAGGCTACTCTGAATGCCAGGACCTCCATTTTGGCTGCAGCAAACCCAGTTGGTGGCCGCTATGACAGATCCAAGTCACTGAAACAAAATATCAACCTGTCAGCTCCCATCATGTCCCGCTTTGATCTCTTCTTCATCCTTGTGGATGAGTGTAATGAGGTAATTTTAAGGAATTATAGAATAGTTTGTGTAAGAAAAGATCCTTGGAGGTGTCTAATCTAAACTTGCACTCAGATCCTTGAGAACAGTTTGCCAAGATTTGACCTGGTGAGTTTTGAGTATCTCCAAGGATGGCGATTCTGCAGTCTCTCCAGGCAATGTGTGACAGCTCTCATGTGTTCAGGAGACAATAACTTATACATCTAATCAGAATTTCTCATGGTTCAGTTCATGTGGGTTGCCTCTTATCCAAGGACTACTTGGCTTCATCACATCTATGCTGGCCAGTAAAGCAGTTGCTTTCCTTTCAAGCTGAACAGACCTGGCTACCTTCTCATACATCATGTTCTCCTGCCCTCTGACCATCTTGGTGGCCCTCTGCAATTTTGAGTGAAGGAAATCTCATTAGAGTGTCTTGCTCCGGCTTTTCCACTCTGTTATTGTGCAGCTAAAAGCTGGCAGTACAAATTTGAACATACTCTGCTGAATACAAGAGTATTACCTTTTCATCCTGTAGTGGTTTGACCTGCAAACTTAACACCATTAGTAATTTTTACAAATGGCTGGTCACTAAGGCTGGGACTGCTGCCACCTGTCTATGTGGCATTTGCCTTGGGAATGCATGAGATGCAGAGATTAATGTTGGTTCAGCCACTGTTCTGCTCAGAATGATTATCTAATTGAGAAGGGACTGGTGAGAGAGGCAGAGCAGGCTGAAAAGGAAGAAAGTTCCCACGCTGCAAAATGCTGCTTTCTGCCTGTTCTCTGGCTAACTTGTAACCCAGGAGAGTTCCAAAAGGTTATAAATCCTAAAACTGCCTTGTGTTTCCTTGTATTAAAAAACCCCAGGGCATTCTCCTGGACCTCCTGGCAGACAGTTTGGCTACTGGAAATGGTAGTTGTGCCATGAGGATTACAAGTAAACAAGGGGAATGGGAAGGAAGAATAGAAGGGTTGTTTTGCTCTTTGGCTGATGCTGTGCAAGTGGTCCTGACACAGCCCCAATGTCCCAGGTGATAGATTACGCCATTGCCCGGCGCATCGTGGATCTGCATTCCAGAGTGGAGGAGTCTGTTGACCGTGTCTATTCCTTGGATGATATCCGAAGGTATCTGCTGTTTGCAAGACAGTTTAAACCAAAGGTAATTTTACTTTTTAAGTGAACTGTGGAACAGTTGTTCTGTCTGAGGAGGTCCAAGGGAACAGTCACTCTGCAGCAGGCTTTTCTCCAGCAAACACCAAGACACTTGGGGTAGTGTTTTCTTAAGGAGAGAGCCATAAACTCAGGTTATTACCTAGAAACAGAGAGTATTTTGGAACCTGGTGCTCCTAAACTCCAGAAACCCAGTCAGCCCAGCTGAGATTGTTACAGTCCATGGCAGTTCTTAACTTTTGTCTAGAACAATTGAGGGATCATTTCATGGCCTTCTCATGGGTTATTCAACATGGCTGCTGCAGAGTTTTTTGTATTTTATTGACTTACTGCTTAGTCAGTTTGTGTGTCTTTATTTTAAAAGGGTATTGTGCCTCTGTTTCTTTGCTTTTTGGTAAAATACAAAACATGGGAAACTGGTCTAACTACAGATTTTTTTTGGGTCTATCAAAGTAGCAGCTTGGAAGGGCTGTGTGTTTGGTTTTTAATAAGTGTATAAACAGAACAATCTAGTAGGGACAGACATGAATTATGTCTGGAAACAAGTCAGTGGAAGATAAAAATAGAAATTATTAAAAAATCTGTAAAATAATTAATGGAGCTCTGTACATAGTACATGCTATGTACTAATGACTGTAATGTCATTATCATTGCTAAGTGTAATCATTATTACAGCATAATTTCAGCATAATGTGATTGCCATTATACTTGCGTAAAGTATGTGTCTAGCATAGAATATTTCAGATAAAAGCAGCAGCCAGTACAGCAAAGACTGTACACTTCCAATCTAATGCAAGCATAAAAAGCTTTAATACTCTGACCACTGGAACTCCTGGCACTCTGATGCCACACAGATATCCAAGGAGTCTGAGGACTTCATAGTGGAGCAGTACAAGCGGCTGCGGCAGCGCGATGGCTCTGGAGTGACCAAGTCCTCCTGGAGGATCACGGTGAGGCAGCTGGAGAGCATGATCCGCCTGTCTGAGGCCATGGCCCGCATGCACTGCTGTGATGAGGTATCAGGGGTGTGATGGAGGTCTGGGGAAATGTTCATGGGAAATGTGTGGGAGGGATGGATTTGCTGTTTGATTGTGGTATTGGACCTTGTCCTGTGGGTGAGGAGGAGAGCTTGAGTCGTGGTCATGCTCAGTCTGAGTCTGTACGCCAGAAGCAGTGTTTTTAAGGGATGACTTGTAAAACTGATGTCAGCTGGTCCAAACTGAGAGCTTACATGATTTTATATCAAAGCTAGGTCAGCACTCTCAGCCTCCTACCTGTCAAATTAGGACAGTCACCTACTACTGTCAGTCAGGGCTGTTGGCAGTTTCTTTCCTGATCTTTCAGTTTGTACTCTCTTGGCTCTCTTCCATTTGCAATCTGAAAAGCCAAAGTTACCGAAGTATCTGGACCTCCCCAAGAGTAGCTCTGTGTGTGATCTGAGCTCCTGCTCATGTCAACCACGGCTGAAAAGCACGTGTTCTGGCTGTTAATTGTAGTGTGATTCCTGCCCCTCTAGTCCTCACTTTCAAACCCAGCAGGCCTTCTGAAATGTTGATTAGAGGCTATGTGACACATGCAGGGATGGAACCTTGCTCACTGCTTGTGTAAGGATACCCTTTGGATTCTTCTAAATTAAATTCAGCTTATAAAGAAACAGATAGCTTTTAGGTTATGGCTCAGCTACAGATGATTTCTCCAGTTTTTGCTTTTCAGTTCTGGAGGAGAATATCATTAGTTATATCTCACTTTCATATTGTCTCTGTTCAAACCCTTTTCTTTCATGTTTCTTGCTCCACTGATCTTTCTCCCAAATGATCTTGGCATAGTAAAAATTTTATCAACTCCACATGATTGCTAAATCCTGAAAGGGATCAGGCTGCTTTTCCCTCCATAACCTTGCATGACCTTGGAATACTTATAGTGGGATATAATTTAACTTGCAGAGTATTTACTGTTTAGGATTAATCAGCTGAGATGTGTAGAAGATCCCTTTGTCAGAGTAAGAGATGAGTTTCTGAAGCTGTTTGAAAACTAGAAGCACCCTTGTGCCTATTTAATATATGTTTTTTCAAAACATCCTTAGGTTCACCCAAAACATGTGAAGGAAGCTTTCAGGCTTTTAAATAAGTCCATCATTAGAGTTGAGACTCCTGATGTCAATTTAGACCAAGATGATGAACAGCAAATGGAGGATCAAGAGGACCAAGATGGAGTCAATGGTAAATTACTTACAGATAAATTTTTCAAAGAGAAAAATCCTTCCACTCTTTACAGCTTACCTTGATTGAGCATATGCTTCTCTTCAGTTTCTCACCTGTTTCTCATCTAATGAGCTCTAGAAATCTGGGCTCCTGTTCTTAACTCTTGCTTCTTCAGCCTCCTTCAGCAACTCACCCAGTTGGTCAGCACAAGGCTTTTCAGTGGCTCAGAGTATTAAATATCTAAAGGATGTTGCAGCTTTAAACATGGGTATGTGTCCAAACAGGTGAGGCAGAAGCTCCAGCTGGGGTCAATGGTCTTGTGAATGGAATCAATGGCCATTCTGAGGATGTGAGCAAGGATGCTGCACCCAAAGCTTCTCTCAGGCTGGGCTTCTCTGAGTACCGACGAATTTCTAATCTCTTGGTGCTGCACCTCAGGAAAGCAGAGGAAGGTAAGAATTTCTTTACTGCAAAGAAGGCAGGCCCCAAGTTCAGGGAGTTAGTGCATCTCTTGCTGTTGTACATGGGATTTGCACTCCTGTTGAGACAACAAACTTGTTAGGTCAGGTGTAGACCTATGCTCATATGACAGTACTACGTCTGGTGATGGAAATAGGACTTCTGGAGTTTCTAGCTCTGTTACCTTAGTAATTTATCAAAAACGATTAAGCTGAGCAGCATGTCAGCAGAGTAGAGCCAAAAGAGGATTTGTAGCACACGATGTAACCAAGCTAGAAGAGTCTGTAGCAGTGAAAACTGGAGCAGGAGCATTAATGCATGCCAGCAACCACAGCCTGTCTTAAGCAAATGGCTGGATTAGTTCTTCAGAAGCTAAAATATTTCAGTTGCAATGAGGCTATTCCTGCAGTGAAATGCAGCAGTTGTCTCATAGCAGATATTAAAGCTACAAAGCTTTTGGAATGGTGTGGAGATGACAGGGTCTGTTCAAATGCTGAGTACATGTAGAAGGATGACTCCTCTATCTTTGTGTGACGGTGGTTTTTCTTTAGCCCTCACTTAAAGAAACAGTGTGTTAGTCCTTACAACTGTTTTTTCTTGAAGCTGAAGGCTGATGGGATTTGGAAGCCACTTGGAAGCATAGAACTGAAAGCTTCCATTCTCAATCTAATTACCTCCAATTAAACCATGACACAGCACCCTCCTGTGCAAAATATGGTGCTTTAAGAAAAAAACCCTTAAGTCTGACCTTTCCTTAGCATCTTAAAAAGCCTATTTCTCTCTTCAGCATTGTGAATGTTAATGTGTAAATCCTTTTCTTCTATGGTTTGAGTGGTAGTTTACTGCTGCTGTGTTGATGCAAATTATTTTTTCTGCAGAAGAGGACGATGCAGCACTAAAGAGGAGTGAACTTATTAATTGGTATCTAAAGGAAATTGAATCTGAAATTGAATCTGAAGAAGAACTAATAAATAAAAAGAAGATAATAGAGAGAGTCATTCACCGACTTACACATTATGTATGTATAGAGATGTGTGGGTAGTGAAAAAGGGTTTTTTGACTTGTATAGGGTTGTAACTTACATAGTGTTTCATTTTTAATAGAATGCATTTCTGTTTGGAGAAATCTGTTTTGTTCTTCCATTGATTGATGCATTTGCTTTGCTTTGTAAATGCCTCCTTTGTTTAACACCTGCTACAGTAATTACAGGAAAAACTACTGAAATAAATTAGAGATGTGTATAAGTAAAAGTTCAACTGTGTCACTGTAGAAGTGTGATATTTTTCTGTATTGCTATAGTACTATACATTAGGATACAAAAATACAATTAACACTTGTATTCAATGGATAGCCGTAAGTCAAGAGGGGTACGAGGGCATTTTGGAGGAAAAAGTAAGACAAAATAAACCACTTCACTTTTAAAGACACAAAAACATTAGATTGGAATGCACTAAGGTGGAAAGTTCCCAGGAAGGATACAACATAGAAGTGATTTCCACTGAATACTGTTTTTAAGAATCTCTTGGAGGGAGTTAACAATTAAAAGGGTTAAGTAATTAATAAGAGGTCCTACCAATATAAAATTGCCTTTCAAAAAGTACAAACCTGTCTGTCCTTGTTTTAACACAACTCTTTGTTGCAGGACCACATTCTGATTGAACTGTCCCAGTCAGGACTGAGAGGATCCAGAGAAGAGGAGACTTTTGATGATGATCCATACCTGGTTGTCAACCCAAACTATCTGCTGGAGGACTGAGGGCTGAGAATGGCTTTCTAGAGCTGACTGCTCACAAGCTGGAAAATGCATTCTTTTCTTGCAGGGGTTGCTGTATAGCTAATTCCTTAAATTCCTATGACTGTGCCAGAGTGTGGTCAGTAATATGTGATTTCTCATTTTCATTGAGCATACCTGGAAAGCTTTTAAAGACATGACACATATATATTAGTTCCACTGTTAGCTCTGAATTTCAGTGCCATCATCTGGCTGCAGAGGAGAATCATCCAATAGCTTTTTTCATCATCAAGCTATGTTGGTGTTCCTGTTTTAAATAAGACTAATTTTACATTGTTCTTCTTTAGTAGACATTTTATGCTGTAGGTTTTTACTCTTTTTCTTAACATAAATAAAAGCTCACTAAATATTTGGGAGTGGGTTTGTTGTTACTCAGTTGTGAGATTGCTGTTTTCTATGCCTGTAATATGAGGCTGAAAAATACAGTGATCTAAATGTTTAATGTCTTTAGGAAGCCCAAATTTCCTGGATGACAGATGCTCTTTTTAAAGAAGTTGTTTAAACTTCCTGTAATAGACAATGAGAAACTGAATCCTTCTCTTTTTTTTTAGATGGACTAAAGATGTGCAGGCTCCTGTTGCATATGTAAAGTAGAAAATGGCAAATAGCCAAGCCCAAAGCAAGGCTTTAAGTCAGCAGGGCAGAAACCTCAACCTTGATGAATGTCTTAACTTGTAAGTGAATTGAAAACTGCCACCATTTGTGAGGGATTTTTAAGACTATATTTGTAAACCTGGTTGAAGATCTTTCTGTAAGAAAACTTTGAATTTCTGCTCTCATTTTTTTTACTGTAAACTATGGGATTATTGAATAATCTATTAAGAATTAAATATACCTGAATATTTGTCCTGTTGCCTGGATACCAGCACGTCAGAAGTATTTGTAATGCATGAAAGAGATCAAAGTTACATATTTTATTTAGAAATAGTGTGAAATAGCTGTTTCTGAAGGGGGCTCAGGAATGGAGCTGGTTTGTAAGAGTCTATTCTTTTCCTGTTAGTCTCTCCCAGCTTTGGAGAATTACACCCTGCTCTAACTAAGCATATCATTAAAAATAACAGTTCTGTTTAAGGAGTGGAGGGAATCATAAATATTTGTCATCAACACTACCCCATCACTGGGCATTAACTCCAACTGCAGTAACTTCTCCACTCATTTCTTTCATAAACCACATTTTGGCAAATTCCGCATTTCATTAAAAATAGCCACCACCTGCAACAACACTTTTGTGTTGTTCTATATTGTTCTTTTACTTTCAGAATAATGATAGGAAGATGTTTGGCCTTCATTATGTTTCCCCGTCCCCTGCTCTCAATCTTAGTTTGAAAAGAAATACTCTTCATGTAGAAGAAAGTATTTTTTTCTGCTTCTTTCCCCAGTTCTATAGGCTGAGAGGGGTTTTCTCTGAGTTAGTGCAGCTCTACTGAAAAGTAAGCACCAGGTGGTGCTGTAAAGTTAATTTTTAAACTTACTATTCACACAGCAGAGTGGGGGAACTTGTTCAGAGCACTCAGCACAATGTATATAGTGAGCTCTTCAGGACTTCCTAAAAAAAAAAAAATCATCCGAGAGTCAAGTGGAGTCAAAGTACACAAATTACAATCCCTGATAAAGTTTGAGTAACAGCACATGTTGAGGGATGTCTTCAGCTGTAACTTAAAGATAATACTGCTTGACAGCAATAACTTGCCCACATGATTGCAGAACATGCCCTGAAGCCATGGTGGACCAAGCCCCAGCCATGCAGTTAACACTGCTTTTGTTGGTTTTTCATCCACAGCTGTGCTGGGATTCTTCTAAAGCTGAAAAGGCCAAAAAGAGAGGGAAGGTTTATCTACTTATTTCATCTTTCTCTAAATGGGAGGCAATATTAGCAAATGTCAACTGATATTTAAACATAAAGGGAAACATAAGCATCTCAGAAAATGTTTTCACATTTTCATGACCTTTCTCCAACTGAGTGAAAATGGCTTTTATGTTTATCTATGTCTTTTTATCTACTGTGAAAGTCCAGTCCAGTGTCAGGTAATTCAGAGAACACTTATCTATGGAACAGATAATTTGAGTTAAATATTACTTCTACTGGTGTATAAGTAGTGTGGAATAGTTGCTGAAGCATGGTTCAGAAATGGACCTGGTCTGTAAGACAGTCATCTTTCTGTTGGTTTCTCTCAGCCTTTGCATAGATGGGGGATTTGCTTGGAATTTTCTCACCATTGCTGGGCCTCTACCCAGTGAGCTGGCAGAGAGATTGGGGCTGCAGGACCAGATCCTGACCAGGGACCAGCCGGGCCCTGCTGTGGCTGAAGCCCAGGGTTCCCTTTGCCAGCCAGAGCTCTTGGCTTCCGAGCTGCCCCGGTACTTCTGGCAGCTCCGTGAGCTCGGGGTGACACACTACAAGCTCTTCCTGCCATGGGCACGCCTTTTTCCCCATGGCAGGGCCATGGAGGCAGATGGAGCCCAGGTGTCCTGCTACCGGCAGCTGCTGGAGGCCCTGGCTGCCGCGGAGCTCCGAGCCCTGCTGGTTCTGCACCGCGGCCGCGTCCCCGGTGCCGTGGCTGCTCAGGCGGGCGGGAGGAGAGCCAGGGCGTTTTCTGAGCTCTTCGTGGAGTATGCAGATTTCAGCTTCCATGCCTTTGGGGACCTGGTGGATGTGTGGCTGTCCTTCAGTGATCTGCCAGAGGTCCTTCAAAGCCTGCCCTACACTGAGCCCCAGGAACGAGTCCAGGCCCTGGCTGCTGCCCATGAAGGATTTTACACCGCGCTCCATGAGGAAATCTCAGCAGCAGGTAAGGAGAGCAGGGATTTTCAATATGGCTCACGATTATTTTGTGATTGCGTTAAATGACAACTGCTACATGCAGCATCTATGTAGATATTTTTGTGTGCCTCTTCCTGACTCACAGAGGAAAGACTAAAATTATCTGAAACGTACCTGAAACCATGAAGAGTCAAGGCACAGGAAGTCTCCTATGTGATGACTATGAGGAAGTCTGCAATGCCTTTTATTTGGCTTTCCTTACTGCAGACACTGAGGTTTACAGTAGTTAAATCCCAAATCTGCCTGTATTACAGCAATAGAATTTCACTTCTTCCATGATGGGTAGCTGGGATTTGCCAAGCAGATGTCACCTTGGGTCTGCCTTCTTTGGCCTTGAAATTTTTCTGTCCCAGACAGACAACTAGTAGAGCTGGCTCAGTCGCTATTTCTTTTCCCAAATTTAATTAGTTAATTTATTTTTAATTCTTGCATTTGTCGGGAATACTTTGTTGTACAGTTTACACTATCTGGTGTGCAACTTAGAAGTTGCTCAGATTCCCTCCTGCACCTCCTGTCCCTCCAAGTTCCTGCCACCCCAACATCTCAAAAACATTCAGCATAGAATGGATTTTAAAAAAAATTGTAGAACCATCACAAAGGCATGAAAATTAATAAAGTTATTACTTATGCAGGGAGTGGAAGGGCTTTTGATTTACAAAGGCTCCTTGAATGGTGCCTTTGAATTTCTACCTTCTTCAGTTCTCCATTGAAATCACAAAGGGTATCCTGAAATCAATTACCTGGAGCAGTGCCTGGTGTTCCACAGCTTCAACCATTTAAAACTGGTTTTAAACAACTGCAGTAAATGGAAATTTTTATTTGTCCTTAATATGTTATCAACAGACTGCCTCTTTCTTTCTCAAGGTGGAAAGCTGTCCATTGACAGTGCTTCATCAGAATTGTTTGCAGTTTCTTTTCAGGTAACGCCTTAAGGAAATATTTCCAAAATTATATAAAAGTGCCTTGATTTAGCTTTGGTTTTATGTATGAGATAAAATAACTTGGAAGTTCAATAAGCTTTTAGCAGGTTGACCAGTTTTGTAAGCTTCAATTATTTGATTATTCTGATTATGTGAAACTGCTAATTTAAAAATTGTTTCAACATCCTTTCTTGGCTAGTAGGCACTGATTAAGCTACATGGAGACAGATTTGCTCTCATAATTGGCAATGTTAGCAATATAGTTCTAAATGACAAGGTGTCTCCAAGAAGTGTACCTGTTACCATTTTCTCTGCAGGTGTACTTAATGCACCACCAAGATATTGATACATTATCCTAATTAGCTGATACTTAAAATATCTGTTGAGTATGTTAAAACCCAAACTGAGCTTTGCTAGAACTGATGTAGTTGCACCAGAATGGCACAACACAAGGAGAATGTAACCTCTACAAAGGAAATGACATTCTTTCTTAAAGATCCAGTTCCCTGTTCATAGCTGTCCTCACCCAGAGGATGTTGATGTAGGTTGTAGTGCACACATGACAATGCAGGTTTTTTTTGCTGTATTCATAATCCTTCAAAACTTAGAACCAAGTCAAGCAATGTTGTAGGTTTGACATTGCAAGGATTTAAGCAAGGTGTGGTTTGTAGGGAAAGCAAAGAAGATGTTTGAGATGAGCTGACTGAACTAGAAGAGAACCTTGGACTGATAAACAAACTGAAAGCTCATCAGTTTTCTTCCAACTTTTAACAAGAGAATGCAATCTGTTCCCTTGAGGTTGATGGCTCCTAGTGGGATAACACTTGTGATAAGAATGCTTAAAGATTTCTGAAGTAGGCTTTGAACCAAGAGTTATATACCTGAACCACATACTTATAAAGGTTTCTCTGATAAATCATAACCAGGTATTAATAAATTACCTGTAAGTTACTAATATTAAATTAATAAAATATAATTTAATTTAGTTGTTTAAGTTGTACTTTGTTTAGAAAGAGACATACAAAACACATTTTCCCATAGAGTATCCAGTTTGTGCTCTCTGTATTGTCCAGTGCTCCCATATGGCTTCTTAGTCCAGCAATATGTTGGTATCAAACTTTACACATTTTTATGTATTTTTAACATAACAGTTAAAAAACCCAAAATATTTTTCTCCAGCATGATTATTTATTTTCCTCTTCTTTTTTCTAGAATTCAGTAGACTTTGTGTCTCTTGACATTCAGTACCATTGTGGACATGAAACAGATTTCTACAAGAAAATGAACGAGTCCCAGGTAAAGTTATGCACAGGGTTAAAATGATTGCAGCAAACAACAGACCATAAATAGGAGCAGAATTTCATGTGCTGGGATGCTTGTCTAAAGAGTTGTGATTTTCTGTGAAAGCTGAGGCAGCAGCTACACTATGAAGAAGCTGCAAAGTTCTCATTTCTCTGTTGTTATTCTGACTTAAAAATTGTTGTTGGAAAATGCTGGAAAACATCAGTGCTTATTATTGATGCATTAACAACTGGAATGGTTTTGTCTGGGACTGAAAAACCTTCTCCCTCACATGCTGTTTGATAAGCTGTTAGGCCAATACCTAAGTACTGAAAGATATTAAACTCTAGCATGTGCTCTACAGCAGTGCTACCAAACTTCACATTCTTTATCAGCAGGGGTGGTGCTAGAAATGTTACTGAGGGTGAGTTTATTTAAAGGATTAGATCTCCTGGCAGCACCAACATCAGCGATGCTGTAGCCTGGTACCTGTTATAGCCTATATTAAATCTCTGGTAGTGAACTGCATTCTTAAAATTCATAAGCAAAGAGACATCCAGCATCTGGGTAGCAGGATAAGGAGCTGCCCATGTAAAATGCAAAAAATGCAAAGAACATGGTTTTACTAAGTGGCTGATGCTTCTTTTCATTATACTCCCCGATTTCTCTTTTGCAGAGTGTCTGGAAGGACAAAGACATCTTGGTTTTTAATTTAAAGGCCCTTGACTGTGCCTCCATGGAAGAGCATCCTTTCATACCAGTAGCTGCTGTTGTCACAAGTGAGTGATGTTTGAAGAGGATGAGTTTTTTAGTTAAGATCTGCATGATAGCTTGTAAGGGAAATTCAAAATCATCAGATCTAGGCAATCACCTGCTATTAGATGAAATAATAATTAGATTAAATAATTTACAGTTTTTTATAGTATTCTTGGAAAGTTAAGAATGGATGGTGGGTGTTGAGGAAGGGAAAGCAGGAAATCTTTCCCAGATCTTTTCATTGGCCTCAAATTGCAGAAGGGGAGGTTTAAGTTGAATATTAGGAAAAATTTCTTTCGAGATATAATTGTTTGTTACAAGTAGTGTCATGCAGTCCATTGCATCTAAGACTATATCCATCACTTATCATTTGTTTGCAGCTATTAATAAAGAAGCACATATGATTGGATGTGACATTAATGAGTTCTTGGACTACGTACCTCATGTTTTAAGGTACTATAAAAATACTGTAACACCATGCAATACTATAATAAGATACAATAATAAAACAGCTTCTTCTAGAAACATATGTGCAGGGAGAGACAAGACAGTTTAGTGGTAAAATCTGCTGTTAGTTGCTGAAAGGGCTGCAAAGGGCTGTTTTTCTGCTGAGCCCAGTCTCTTCCAATTACTTGCAATCCTCCATCCTGCTACTAATCCTGTAATGTAATCCTCTTCCACTCTCTCATCCTTGGTTACCCAAATTGCACCTTCAAGCCAACAGTAACAAGTACATTTTTCAAGCCTTCTGCTTTTTCAAGAGCAAAATGGTTATAAATAAACAAATCCAATAGAGGCTTTCCAAGGGGAGAAGCCATTTGAGCTTATGGAATTGTGGGAGATGTCATGGTGCAGGGAGATGCTAAGGATTACAATGGCAGGAAACTCAGGAAGCAGTTGTAGCATGGGAAATTGCTGCTCACTGCAAGGATTTTGTTCGCACCTCTGACCTAACTAATGGATTATGAGACTCTACATGCAAAGAGCTGTTCTGCAGTTACTCACTGCCCTCCACCTTCATGTCCCAGCTAGGAGAGAGCAGGGTTAGATTGGTCAGATGCCAGAGGAACTATATGTGGTTTATGCGACCTGAACAGGAAGCAAACTTCCTTTATACTCCATGTTTGCAAGTTTTATGGCACTGGCGTCCACCTTGGAGATTTTAACTTCTATTTATTGTATTTCCAGTGAAACAAATGCTCTACAGGAAAACCCAGATGCTGTTCTTGCCCCTCGATCCTCCTATCAAACAGTCTGGGAAATGTTTGCTGAACAGTCTGAATCGGAGAGGGATTCTTTCCTGCAAGATGTTTTCCCAAATGGGTTCCTCTGGGGCACATCCACAGGTGCCTTTAACATTGAAGGAGCTTGGGCAGAGGATGGGAAAGGAGAGAGCATCTGGGACCAGTTTGGGCATGAGGGCCATGTCCACCTGAATCAAACAGCAGACGTGGCCTGTGACAGCTACTATAAAACCAGCTATGATATTTACCTGCTCAGGGGTCTTCGCCCCCAGCTGTACAAATTTTCTGTATCCTGGTCTAGAATTTTGCCTGCTGGCACCAAGAAGACCATCAATTCCAAGGGTGTTGATTATTACAACCGCTTAATTGACAACTTGTTAGACTCTGACATTGAGCCCATGGTGACTCTCTTCCACTGGGACCTGCCCCAAGCTCTGCAGGCTCTTGGTGGCTGGCAGAATGAAAGTATCATAGATGCTTTTGTGAGCTATGCAGACTTCTGCTTTTCCACGTTTGGGGATCGGGTCAAGCTCTGGGTTACGTTCCATGAGCCCTGGGTTATCAGCTATGCTGGCTATGGCACCGGACAGCATCCTCCAGGAATCACTGAGCCAGGAGCAGCATCTTACAAGGTAGGGGTATAGGAATAATTAGGATCCTGCAGCTACTCTTGTTGGGTTGTTTTCCATTATGGTTCTGTGTTTTCACTATGTTCAAACCTAATGTGGCCTCTGAGACCGCTATTTGACTGCTGGATTTATGATACTTGTTAAAAATGGGTTAGTTAAGAGAGGCCAGGTGTTGTTATTTTATTTTTCTATTCTGAAAGCTGATGTGGATAAATAGTCAGATTCTCTTGCTTATTCTAAAACTAGTACACTCCTTGTCTATCTTTATTTGTTTTGTCAAGGTATTTTCTTTTGGATGGAGGGGACATTTTCACATGGCAATAAACTAAATGCTTAAGAGGTTTTGTGCAAAGCAGTGTGACACATTTTCCTCTGCTTTCTGCTCCCAGGTTGCTCACACAATTCTCAAGGCTCATGCCAAGGTCTGGCACTTGTATAATGACAAATACCGTTCTCAGCAACTGGGAAAGGTGGGGCTGGTGCTGAACTCGGACTGGGCTGAACCCAAGACTCCAAGCAGCTCTGAGGACGTGAGGGCAGCTGAGAGGTACCTGCAGTTCATGCTTGGCTGGTTTGCTCACCCCATATTTGTTAATGGGGATTACCCAGATATCCTGAAGGCTCAGATCCAGGAAGTGAACCAGCAGTGCGCCACGAAAGTTGCACAGCTGCCTGTGTTTACAGAGGAGGAGAAGTCCTTGGTGAAAGGGACTGCAGATTTCTTTGGCCTGTCCCATTACACCTCCCGCCTGGTCAGTGCCAGGACTAACGGGATGTGCACACCAGGCTATGAGAACATTGGGAACTTCTCCTTGCATGTAGATCCTTCCTGGCCACAGGCTGCCTCTTCTTGGGTCCATGTGGTCCCATGGGGATTGAGGAGGCTGCTGAAGTTTGTATCCCAGGAATACACAGGGTCAAAGATCCCAATATACATAGCAGGGAATGGTGTGCCAACAGGAGACACCGGGGATCTTCTCAACGACACTCTGCGAGTGGATTATTTCCGCCGGTACATTGATGAGGCTCTGAAAGGTATGGAGAAATCAAATTATTTTATCTTTTTTAATCATGGCAAGTGGTTACTCTAGCCCTTCCATCGTGGTTAACTTTAAAACATCACCACTTGCATGGTGATGTGAGGTCAGCCTCCTTTTGTGTAGGTAATGAGTGTGACTTTATATTCTTAAACCTGTCTGTTGTCCAGATATGGAACTTTCCATTCTGTTTAAGTATTGGAAGGCCTTTTTTAATATATGGATTAATGTAGTCTGGACCCTGAGGTCAGTCCCTCTGTGAGAACACTGTTCATACACTCCAGTTCTCCTGGAGATGACTGGCCTGCAGGCTCTTGCCTGTAGACCTCTCATAAATTGGGGCTGAATTGCCTTTACTAATTAATCAGATATAATTGGCAGTAACCACTGGAAATATCTTCCTAAAATTTCTACCTCAACCATTTTGAGAATATTTAGGTTATGCTTGTAGAATGTTCAAGTTATGCTTGTATCTTTGCAAGCTGTGTATCTTTTGACATAAAAATAGCATTAGTGGCAAGTTCTGGACAAGCATAGAGAGCTGAGATTTCAAATAGAGATTTGACAGATGCTCTCTAGATAGACTAAACAATACTGTCAGCAGAACATTAAATATGCTGTAATAAATATGTTGGTGATCAGTGTGTACAGCATTTGATCTGCTTGACCTAGATCTCAACATACTGCTGGAAGTGTTGAAAGCTACAGAAGACACAATTTAGCATTTACTTCTGCTGAGACTGTTACATCTCAGCAGAAGTAAAGAGGAAGGGAGTGGACTTTTTTTGCATAAGAGAGATTTAATGCTTTTTTGTAAGCAATGTGAGGAGAGATGCTGGACTTGCCTGTGCTGGTATTGGGTAGACAGTTCAGCTAAAAGAAGCTCTCCTATGCTCAGGGAATATAGGCAAGCACTAAATACCTGCAAAGTTTCAGTATAATTACAGTGTTAAATCTAAAAGTGAACCATACACCTAAATTGATGAAGTCTGCTTGAAAACAAGAACACAGGGGAAGGAATACCAGTGTCCTGTACTCAGGACACCTCTTGAGAAATGCTTCTTTTCTCACACATTTCTATCACTAAGCATTTCACCAGCTCCTATTACCGTGCTGGCTGCTTTCAGATACTCCTAATTGTTTGGGAAGCTTTTTTAGCCTTTAAAACCATTTGTAAGTGTTTGGCTTGTCACACCTATCCTTGGCTGTGGTGCTTCTGTTGTGCTGAGTTGTGTTCAGGTGGGTAATGAACTATGTCTCGTTTTTTCTGTGGCAGCGGTGAAACTGGACGCTGTTGATGTCCGCTCCTACATTGCTCGATCCCTGCTTGATGGCTTTGAAGGCCCAGAGGGATACAGCTTAAAATTTGGGCTGCATCATGTGAACTTTGAAGATAGCAACAGACAAAGGACTCCCAAGGCATCTGCTTACTTCTATTCCAGTGTTATTGAGAAAAATGGTTTTCCATCCCAAGCCTTGAGCAGATCTGCACCAGTGGTGTTTGACCAACCTGTGCCATCAAAGCTGCCAAGTTTACCAGCATCAGAAGTTCCCTCCAAGGCAAAGGTTGTCTGGCAGAAGTTTTCATCCCAGACTGCCTTTGAAAGAGACATGTATTTTTATGGGACATTCCCAGAGGATTTTACATGGGGTGTGTCTTCCTCTGCCTACCAGGTAGAGGGAGGTTGGGATGCTGATGGCAAAGGACCCAGCATTTGGGATAACTTCACCCATGTCCCAGGGAATGTAAACAATAACGGTACTGGAGATATAGCTTGTGATAGCTACAACAGGGTGGAGGAAGATATTTACATGCTGAGAGCCTTAGGGGTAAAGAACTATCGTTTTTCCCTGTCCTGGCCTCGAATTTTCCCCACTGGAAGGAACAACTCGATCAACAGCCATGGAGTGGCATACTACAACCGTCTCATTGATGGACTGATTGCAAACAACATCACTCCAATTGTCACTCTCTACCACTGGGACCTACCACAAGCTCTCCAGGACATCGGTGGCTGGGAGAGCAATGAGCTGATTGACCTGTTTAACAGCTTTGCAGACTTCTGTTTCCAGACCTTTGGGGACAGGGTGAAGTTCTGGATTACAATCAATGAACCCAACATCATTGCCTGGATGGGCTATGGCAATGGATTGTTCCCACCCAATGTCAAGGAGCCTGGCAGTGCTCCCTACAGGGTTGCCCACATCTTACTGAAAGCTCATGCCAGGGTCTACCACACCTACGATGACAAATACAGAACGAGTCAGGGAGGGGTCATTGCCCTGTGCCCCTTCATTAGCTGGGCTGAGCCAAAGACACTGAGTGACCCCAGGGACATTGAGGCTGCTGACAGTTACCTGCAGTTTTTGGTGGGTTGGTTCACACACCCAATTTTCAAAAATGGGGACTACCCCGAGGTCATGAAGTGGAAAGTTGGGAACAGGAGTGAGCTCCAGAACCTGCCGTCGTCGCGCCTGCCGGTTTTCACAGCAGAGGAGCGGGAATACATCCGGGGCACGGCAGATGTCTTCTGCTTCAACACATACTCCACCAAAATTGTGAAGTACTCAACAACACCTCTGACACCCTTCTCTTACGAGTATGATCAGGAAGTTTCACTAACATTTGACAGCTCCTGGCCTTCCTCAGCTCTCCCTGCCCATCGGCCTGTGGCCTGGGGTCTGAGGAGGCTACTGAACTGGATCAAAGAGGAATATAGAAATCCCCCAATATATATCAGTGAGAATGGCGTGGGGGAAAAGGCCAAATCAGATGTTGATGACAATGCCAGGATATTTTACTACAAAACATACATTGATGAAGCTTTAAAAGGTACCAGAATTTGCTTTTGCAATCTGGTGGTGTGTGTCTCCTCTCTAGATTTCAGGTTACTTAACTCCTCTGAAAAGTACTTTTTAAAAGTGATTGATAACAGTCTTTAAATAGTCTGAACACAATATAAATATAGTGTTTGTTTTTATGATCTCCTTTGCATGGCTGTACTTTGTTTCCTCCAGCTATGAAGATTCTCTCAATAATCTTAGTTGATCAGTGCCACCTGTATGAAACTAGGAGCCTGTATGTGTTTGCATGTGAAATCCTTTGGGTTCATTTAATGTGTGATCATATCACTGATGCTCTGGTTTTTTTTTCTTGGTCTTTCAGCTTACAAGGTAGATGGTGTTAATCTGAAAGGATACAACGCTTGGTCTCTGATGGATAACTTTGAATGGGTGGATGGTTATGATCCAAGATTTGGATTGCACCAGATTGATTTTGACAACCCCAACAGGCCGAGGACGCCAAAGCGCTCTGCTGTGTACTATGCTGAAATCATCCGCAATAATGGTATCCCACTGCCCAAGGAAGATGAATTTTTATATGGAGAGTTTCCAGAGAACTTCCTGTGGAGTGCAGCAACTGCAGCTTACCAGGTCAGGAAACTGAGACGGATTCCTGAAGTATCTGTGGACAGTTAATTCATTGCATGGCACCACAAAGAATAACAGGCTGAATTCTTTGCTAGAATGAGACCTAAATTTGGGTTCACTAATAATTCTTCCTGCATTTTCAATTACAGATTGAGGGAGGATGGAGAGCAGATGGGAAAGGACTTAGCATTTGGGACAAATATTCCCACACTCCCTCAAAAATCGCCAATGATGCGACTGGAGATGTAGCTTGTGACAGCTACCACAGGCTTGAGGAGGATGTGGAAATGCTGAAAAGCCTCAAGGTGTCTCACTATCGCTTTTCAGTCTCCTGGCCTCGTGTTCTCCCAGATGGGACCACCAGGTACATCAATGAAAAGGGACTGAACTACTATGAAAGGCTGATCAATGCCCTTCTGGCAGCCAACATTACGCCTCAGGTAAGTACAGCCAGTAAGTTGCAGGTTACTAAAAAATAGCAAACCCCAAATCTGATGCTCAGAGCAACGTGTGTGTTTCCATCCATACCCTCCTTCACACATAAGTTGTTTTTCATGGTTTTTCATTTCATTTTATGAAGAAACATGGGGTATTGCATAAGCCAATGAACTTGGAATGTAGGGATGTGTTGAAATTACTACCCAGAAAGACCACGGTAAACTTATTGTTGGCTGTTTCCAATTGTTTTCTTGTCCCTTTACCTTGGAAATAGATTCCACAGGGACCTATGCAGGAATCTTTCAGACACTGAGGTGAGACTGACTAATGTAGTTCCCAGGATCTTCCTTCTTGCCTTTCTTAGAGATGGATGTAGCTTTATTCTCTTCCTGTGAGTAAGGAAGCTCCATTGATTAGTGTTATTTGTCACATACAATGGATAGTGACCTCACCCCTGCATCAATCAGCTCTTTCAACACTGTTGAGTGACTGAGCTATCTTCATAGCCCTGTACTAGCCCAGATAGGTGTCCTAGTGGATTGTATTTCACCTGAGAGTCTGTGCAGGTGCAGCAGTTCTTCACTAATGAGTTCTTATTGTCACAAGGTGGTTTTTGGTAAAACAAAACAAAAAAAAAATGTTTCACCTTTACCATTAGGCAGTCCCTAAAGAAACTGGCAAAAATGTATTTTATTGAGTGCATGAGTGATCACTACAACATCAAACTACATTAGGAACAGGTAACTGCAGATCAAAGCACGGTCTATTTGTGGTCATAAATGAATCTGAGTTACTGTGAGAGTGACTGGTTGAGTCTTTGTCCTCTTGTCTTTCCCCACAGGTAACTCTTTATCACTGGGACCTCCCACAGCCGCTGCAGGACCTTGGTGGGTGGGAGAATGATACTATAATTCAGAGGTTTAAGGAATATGCTGAGGTCCTTTTCCAGAGGCTGGGGGATAAAGTGAAATTTTGGATAACCTTCAATGAACCCTACATCACTGCCTATCTTGGCTATGGCATTGGCACAAATGCTCCAGGTAAGACTGCTGGGCATAACCTCAGAGCCCTCATGCACTGTCAGCACAATTGTTTTATGCTGCAGCAGAGCAGTTCCTTGGGCCTTGCAAATGTAGAACAAGGAAGCTGCTGTGCTGTGGATAGATGGGGTTTGGATTGCTGAGGTGTGCTGAACAGGTCCTTCTTTTACTCTGCCTGTCACCTCAAAGTCTGGATTACACTTGCTGCCTGGAGCAGACCTTGTTTCCAGACCAGCTCCAGGGACTGTGGAGAAGGGTTAGGGCTAAAGGAAGACCCAGCTCAGCAGCAGGGTAGAACCAAAAGAGGGGATGTGAGCCAACCTGAACACACAGCTTTCTGCTTTCCAAACTGGCAGCAGCAGCCTGTTGCCAGGGCTGGCAGCCCATGTCCCAGTCCAGAGGGAGCAGGGGGCAATGCAGAGTTCTCCTGGCATAGCTTTCCCATGGCAGCTGCTCCTTCAGCTGCCTCTGCCTAGCACTGATTGGGAAGTAGCTGGGAAGCAGCCATGCTAGAGCTGGGAAGTGCTGCTCCACTGCCCCTGCTGTCCCTGTCCCTGTCCCTGCAGGCATCTCGGCTCGGCCAGGGCACGCTCCCTACGTGGTGGGACACAACCTGATCAGGGCACATGCGGAGGTCTGGCACCTCTACAACGAGACCTTCCGGGCCAAGCAGGGAGGGCTCATCTCCATCACCATCAACTCGGACTGGGCAGAACCACGCAACCCGCACAGCCAGGAGGACGTTGAAGCTGCCAAACGATTAATGGAGGTACAGAGACCCCTGGTCACAGCTCTCCCTGCTGCTCCAGGTGACACCCCTGCTTTGGGTACTGGATGTGCCAGAACCCAAGTCAGCATCTCACTGAAATAAAATGGTGAGGCAGAGGCATCACTGCAAGGAAATGTATCCCCCTTTTATTTGGACTGATCAAGAATCCAACAGAAATAAGACAAAATATGGTTGCAGTGACAAAAGCCTATTAAACTTACTGCTAATAATTAGTTTTGATAACCCTTATTTCCTGGTTTAGTTTTTTCTAGGTTGGTTTTCTCACCCCATTTTCAAAAATGGTGATTATAATGAAGTGATGAAAAGAAGGATTCAGGAACGAAGTCTGGCTCAGGGCCTGAGCAAGTCCCGGTAAGAGCCCAGGCACACACCTGCTTTTGTTTCACTGGCTGTGCTGAAACATGCTTTCTTCTAGAAATTATGCATTTCAATGATTCTATTCCCATGTTACTGTAAAAAAGCTTATTGTATCCTCACAGAAAAATTATAGTGTATATTTTTAGAGAATCACAGAATGGTTTGTACTGGAAGGGACCTTAAAGTTCATTTAGTTCCAAACTAGGCAGGGGGCTTTATCTATTCCCTGTCTTTACTTCTCTTGCAGACTAAATTGACTGATGTTTCTCTGGGGTAATAAAATGTCAGCTCAGTGACACAGTAACTGCTTTGCATTAGCCACAGTACTTTACCTGATGCCTGTGGTAAATTTGTTTAACTTTTCTTAAAACTACATACTGAACTCATTGGTCCCTCTCAGTTACATTCTTATTTTCCATTCCCAGTTGAGAGTTTCTCTCCTTCTGCTTGTGCGGCTGGTACCAAGGATCCCAGCATTACCCGTGGAGTGTGTGCAAAGTGCATTCTTTGTTTTCTCTTGCAGACTTCCAGAATTTACTGAAAGTGAAAAACGAAGAATTAAAGGCACATATGACTACTTTGGTCTAAATCATTATACCACAGTTTTAGCATACAACATAAACTTTCCCAAGGATGTTATGTCATATGACTCTGATAGGTAAGAGATTAATGTAAATTATTGGTCAAGTAAAATCTGCACAGCTGGAGCCTGGGTTAACTGACAAGTATAAATTTATGGCAAGTAAAGCTGTGAGATAGGTGTTTTAAGCTGTTACAAACCAACACTAGGGATACTATTACCAAGCAGTGTCTGAGGTGCTGTTATTTTCACAAAAGTCCAGCAACAGCCTTTTTCTTACAGACATGAGGTGATGATAAACAGTGTTTATCATATTTCCTGCCTTCAATCTGCAGTTTAAACTGTGAGGTGTTATCCTGGTTTATGGATACTGATTCATTTGCTGTTAAACAGATTTAGGTCCCTCACTGCATTTGATATATGTAAGTTCAAAGCATAAATAGCTACATCACTTCATGGTTAAGTGAAGATTTTTTATTTAGATACTAATTTTATTCCTCAACTTCAAAAAATAAACAATAGGAGCTTACTAGTTTTTCTAATGAGAATTCAGGTAATGGTGGGGTCACACATGGGGTTGAAATTGTCTCCTTTCCAAAATGTTCCCATAGGGAATAGATGAAATTGGAAATAACTTTGCTGGTACATCCCAGCCCCTTATAGTTTAACCCTCTAAGACAGTGAGCTCATTACATTCCTGCATGTAATGTAAAGAGCAATTTTGTGTGCTCAAGCACTGCATTATGCCTTGAAAAGTAGAAACGGCATTGTAGTATGCAAAGATTTGGAACCAACATCACATCATCAGCCACAGCTGATTTACACAGAGTGTTATTGTAAATCAAAATTGAGAAGTGTTTTTTTTAAGCTTGTGAGCACCAGCAGCACCTCAGCCCTGGGCACTGAGCTGCCTGGCACATGGGAGTGGCCCTGAGCAGTGTCCCCCTCTACAGGGCCGTAGGCACAGTGACCGACCGCACCTGGCTGAGCTCTGGTTCCGACTGGCTGAAGATAGCACCCTTTGGGTTCAGGAAGCTCCTCAGGTGGATAAAGGAAGAGTACAACAACCCTCCCATTTATGTGACTGAAAATGGGGTCTCAGAAAGGGGAGCCTTTGAATTCAATGACACTTGGAGAATGTATTACTATCGGACCTACATTAATGAGGCACTAAAAGGTAAGAGTGATTGTTGACATCTGGTCATCCAGAGCTCTAGAGAGCAGCAGTGGCTTTGCTACAAGCCTGACGTGTATACAGCAAGTTGTAAAGAGCTGAAAGACCACTGCCATGACACTTGAAAGTTACACAGTTACATGGACTTACTGAATCCACTTCCAAGAGCCTTTGGGTTTGGAAAAACTGCTCATGGATAGTCACAAATATGCCGGGAAAGATGATCTAAAGGAAGAATAAACCCTGGGTTTAGTGGGGTAACCTGCAGGTTCCTTGGTTTGCTGCACCTGGTGAGAGAGTACTACTACCTGATAAACTCCTTCTAGTCTGACTACTGCTGTGTCTAAAAACTGCGTATTTTTTAAAAACATCAGTAAAAACCCAACCCCCAAACTGGTTTCTATTACAGCAGTGGTCAAACAACTTCTGGAAAGGGCTTTTTCAGTTTGCTTTTCTGATGTACTGGGAGCAGCCAGGTGTTCAGGCATTTACTGCCTTGTAAAGGCCTTACAAACGTTTAAGCAATGGTTGCATTTTCCTCTCTATTCCTAAACCTTCGTTTTTTGCACAAAAGCTTTGATTTTTGGAGCAAAGAAAAGCAGTGTCCAGTCCTGGGCACTGAGAGAACCTGCTTGTTGGCAGTAACCTCACTGTGTGCCATGTGTGGATGTTCTGCAGCACCTTCCTGCCCTGGAAGGCCAAGGGGTGACCACTGACCTGTTCTCTCTGCTCCTGCCTGCAGCCGTTGTGCTCGACGGTGTCGACCTACGGGGCTACACTGCGTGGTCACTGATGGACAACCTCGAGTGGGCAATGGGTTATGAGGAAAAGTTTGGGCTCTACTATGTGAATTTCTCAGACCCTGCCTTGCCACGGCGCCCCAAGGCCTCAGCCAAGTATTACACACAGATCATAAACTGCAATGGCTTTCCAGATCCAGCAATGGGCCCACATCCCTGTCTGGAACAGGAGCCAGAAGGTAAGTGACACAGCAGAAATGGTGCTTGTGTGTTTGCATCTAATCCTAATCCCAGAAGACTTCCATAATCCTAAAGTTTTTAGAGACACCACCATATTCTGCAATATTTTCTTTAAAGACTCCAGTTAATGTCACTTCCCTATGCAAAACCAGACTTAACAACCAAACCTTTTGCAAGAGCACCTCAACACATGCTTGTCTTAAGAACGTACCAAGTTATTCCATTCAACTTTACTCCAAAAGAATTGCCCAAGATGTTTTCCAAACCATACACATGCAATACTCCCACAAGATTGTCTAGAAAAAATTTTGAATACTTTATACAAATCCTTGTTTTGGGTAAGGCTTTGGAAATACCAATTTGTTGTCATTTGTGTCTTCTCAACTGGAGTAGTACAATGAAAAGCAACCAGTGTTAGTGTGGGGGTTTGGGAATGAGAACACTCACCTGGTACTATCAGGAATTGCACTTTCAGCCTCAGCTGTGCCTTCACTCTGAGCTAGAATTGTATCAATCCCTGATCCCCAGAATTACAGCTCCTACCAGAATATTGAACAACACAGTTAAAAGCCTAGTGGAGGCAAGGGAGCAACAGTGCCCACAGCTGCATGAACAGTTCCCCCAGGCTCTGCACCAACACTTTGTCATTGTTTTCCCATTCAGTGACACCAACAGAGCCCACTCCAGGAGCAGCTGGCAGCGTGCGCTTTTTCGGATTGGATTTGACATCCCAAGGTGCAGAAGTAGCACTCTATGTGCTTCTTGCTATTTCTGCAGTTGGAGCACTGGGCTTGGCTCTTTTTGCATACACATATAGAAAATCATCCAAAAGATCCCATAAACAATCACACATGGAACTGAGTAGTAAACGGTAATATTTCCACCTCATAAACTGTTAGTATGATTGTTTTTTCTTAAAAAAGAAGTTTGTGCCACCACTACTTGCAGCTTTCTATCTTGCCTCAGAGATGGCTCCCCACCATCTTGCTGTTTGCTTTCCAATTTAAAAAGGGGGAGGAAAATTATTTTTCTGTGTTAACTGTCTCTTTTGTCCACTGGCATTACTGATTTGATTTCTTAAAGACCAAAGTAAAAATGCTTGTTCCCATCTGTATATAAAGATTTTGAACATCAGCTGGCATTTGTCCTTGCTTCATCAGCATCATCAACAGTCCTGAAAGGACCCCTGGAAGTTCTCCTGCTTCTTAGAATTTTAAGACAAATTAGTGTGTCTCCTGGTCAAAACTGTTATACTGCCACTACTGTACAGATTAGATTTTCACCCCCCTTTTCCTTTATTTCATGTAAAGTAAAGCAATTTAAACAGCAACAAAATATTTGTCTGCTGTATTTTAAATTTCAGTGCATGACCCTGCTTGCTTCCTTGTGATACCAGAACGTCAGAGGAACTTCACAAGACAGTCATGTTTTCTGGAAAATAGTTTATTGAGTGCTTAGGGAATTAAAAACTACAAGGTTTTGCTTGCAGTTGCAGAAGCAAGAAAAAAGTTAAACATAAATTAGTTATCTGATTTGCTACTTATAATGCTTCTGAAACCCTCATTTTAATCAGTTATTGTCTACCATGACCTTTATATGAATATATCTGGCCCTTAAATTTATGTAGCAGAACATGTATAGATTAAAAAGTGCCTTTCTATGGCATAGGGCAATATTTATGAAAGCTGATGGAGATTTTCAGTTTTTTTACTAGGTTTCACCTACACCCACTTGATTTTTCTGACATAGGTGACTTTATTCCATAATCCACCAGGAATAAGAATTAAATAATTCAGTCAGTGTAAAATAAGCCCCACTTGTCCAGAAGCTTTAATTGACTTAGATGAAATAAGGAAGAAAAAAAAAAAAAGAAAAAAAAATCAGCCAAATAGTAACTGCAGTTACTCAAAACTACATTTGTTGTGTAGAATTTCCATTCCAAGTATTGTTCTCATCTTCTCCATCATCTTGAGTCCTCAGTCTATATATTTTGCCTTCTTTTTTGAAGTCTTCCCCCCGCTTTTCCACTACTCGTTTCCTGACTGCTTGCCTAGGGCACAAATAACAGTGAGGTTTGACAGTTTGCTCAGTAATAATTACACAAGAGAAGCAGCAGATGCAATAAACACAAATCATCCATCCTTCTCTTATCCTCAATAATAGTTTTCTTCAGCCTTTTGTTTCCTTGGGAAGCAATATCCAGGTGAAAATTTGTCAGTTAGCAGTCAGACGGAGTGGCAGACTCTCATTTTCCCTGTCATTGAAGCAATATGTGGCTTCTTCACCAGAAACAGCTGAGCAGCTCTCCTGGTACATGGGAGATCTCATTCTCTAAGCAATACAAAACCTGTCAAAACCAGACTTCATCTGCTTCTGTTTCTTGGACAACCATTCCATAACAGTTTGATTATCTCATTTTTAACATTTTTATCTTCCAAACAGTATCAGCTGAAGTGAAGCTCACCTTTGTAGTTACAGCTGAATTCCCTATTCATAAATGGCTGCAAGATTTTTCCTAATGTGTAATTGGACATTCCTTTCCCCACTACAAGATTAAAGCAATTGCAGCAAGAAGCTTGGGAAACAGCTGCCTTAAACACTTTGCCTTACCTGCTTTGCTCGGTGCTGCCCGAGGCTGAGGGAGCTGAGTGGTCTTGCTGATGAGCTGATCTCACAGAGGGCTGTGAGGGGGGCGGGCTCGTAAACAAGAAGTTGCTAATGAATCTCCAAACCGCTAAGAGGGGGTAAAGGATCGTGCCCAAGAACTTCCACAGATCACTGCCTGAAGCCTGAACAACAGAAGTCGCAGGTCTTCCCGCCTGTCATGAACACACCAAGCAAAGCTGTCAGGTATTAAAGTGTGCTCTTGTAGACAGAGTATTTCACACATCCTTTCTAAGCAGCTCAGCAGACACAAAGGAACAACCATGGTTACACTTTAGACAAGTATCTATGTCACCATTTATCTGCTTCAGAGAAACTTCTCCAAATAAGTCCTGACAAAAACTAGAGTAATTTTGCAACCTGTTTAGACAAAGAAAATCCCCAAATTCAAACCAAATACCATAATGGCTGACTTAAAGCAAATATCCAGCTGCTGTACTGCTGTTTGAAAAATCAAACACACCAAAGCCCAACACCTACCGGCAGCAACACTACTGAAGCACTGGGTGCTAACTCGAGTTCCAGTAACTTCTTTCCATAATCTTCTTTGGTAAACTCCCTCCTGGGAAACATTGTCGCCAGTGAAAAATTGCCATAAGTGTTACCAACCGTCTGTGAAGCACATAAAGAAAACATTTTATTTATAACTGCTCATTTTCAAACAACTGCATATTTGCCAGCTGAGTATACATTAACAAGAGTTTTGTATCAAACTATCAATCATCAGAGTAGGATATGAAATAGCGTTCATTTTTCTCTATATCTTACTAATGACACACTGCAGCAAGCTGGTGGCACCGGAGAAGGCTGCTACCAAAACTCCTTTTAAATACCCAATAAGGAAAGGAGTTGATGACAACACCACCATCATCAGTAACTACATGATGCTCACCAGATCACAATCAGCACATAGCTGAGAAACAAAATGCCCACACTACCTGTGCAGCAAACTGCCTGGCTTCTTCTAGCCGTGCTTCAGATGGGAACTGGTTGGTGAAGGAAGATCCATCGGGGAGGCGGAACTGAATCCTGGCTATTGCACTGTGGGAGAGGTATTTGGGTCAGTCAGGACATGAGCACTTACAGACAAAGGCTCCTGGGCCTTTAGCTTGGTAGTACTGAAGTGTGGCAGAGAGGGACAGTCATCCTGCCCAGGGCAGTGCAGATGGGTGGTAAGATTGAATTCACAGTGGAAAACCACCTGCTGATCTCTCACAATGCATCTCTTCCGTAACTCCATATAAGGTCCCCTTAGGTTCAGATTAATTCTTAAACCAGCAGCGCTGGACAAAGCAGGAGACAGCTCTGGCCTGGGCAGCTGATGGCCCCAACCCAGCCTTACTGAATCCAAGCCATCCACACACAGCCCCTGGATCTGCACCAAACTCCCCAGCAGTGCTGACATTATCCAGTCATTCTGTCCAGGCATAATCTTTGGCATTCTCACCTTATCTAGTACCCTACCAAGCTCCATTATACTGGTATTTAAATCAAAGCTCAGACACAAAAAAGCTCTTATCTAACTCAAATAACACACCAGTAAAGGTGGTTAGTGTTTCATGATCATGAATGTCAAAAGGATGAAAGCTCTCAAAGAGCATCATGTTCATGTAAACAGCTACCTTTAATGTCACTATTTAAACAGCTCAACATGACATGTGGTCAAGAGATGAGATGTATTAACTCTTAAAAAAGTTTCTTTACCTCTCTCCCCCAAAATACACACTTGTGTCTCTCCTGCAACTCACCTTCGCTCTCTTTGAGCTGCCTCTTTTCTGGCCTCTACTTCAGCCTGTTTAGCCTGAAGAGCTGCAGCTTTTGCAGCTTCTGCTTCTTCCTTCGATTTTGCAAAGCGAGCTGCCCTCTCGGCACGATCCTATGGAAGGATCAAAGGGAAACCTTAATTGTTAACATAACTTCTGCTTAATGTTCAATAAAACAGACAGCTATGATCTATACTCACGAACCAACTGCACAGATACAAACAAACCATATGGAGAAAAGATAGTGGAACTGAAAAGAATAATTTAGTGCCAAACTGCACAATCTCGTGTCATTAGCCAAGATGACACTTCTCACTGAGTCACTTCCCACAACCAGTTGTTAATAGATGATCTTCCCATGCAAGCTCAACACTCCAGGGAAGATAAAAACAAAAACCTTACAAGTCACACGACTGCAATTCTGAGTGTTCTATAACAAAACCTAATAATGAGGAAGAATTTCAGTTGTTAGCAACTGTTTACATCCATATATGCACACACACATATATGCTAACTTGGAAAATAATCCTCCTCACCATTCTGAGAGCAGTGTTCTTGTGTATGTTCTACAGTTAAATACTCCCTGTGCTTCTCTTTTAGTACCATACCTAAATTGCAATTAATTTTACGTTTATATGATAATTCTCCATTAGGCTCAAACAATATGACAGAAATGTTTGTTCAGATAGAAAAGAATTGTGAAGATGAAACTAGAAGTTTCCTTTTATACACAGGAAATGCTACATAAACCCCAAACACAAAAATCATTACTATACAAGGCTACAGGACTCCAAATGGAAAAACGAACAAGCTTTCAAAGCCTCAGCAAATGAGAAAATGTATCATTTTAGTACACTGTGAGAGAGAAGCAGCAAACTCTGTTCCAAAATGCACAATTTACCATTGCAATCTGTTGCCTTATGCGCTCTCTAGCAGCTCTCTCTTCTGCCTTTTCTCTGTTCCTTTCCTCCAACATACGTTTGGTCAATTCTTCTTCCTGTCGTCTTTTGTATTCCAACATTTCTTTACCAGTTTTCCTTCTTTCAATTTCTTTCTTAATTTCTTTCTGAATAGAGAGATATAAAAATTGGACCACAAAATTGCCTTGGGCAAGAGAAAAGACTGCAGTATGTTTATGTAAGAAGGAATTAAACATTTATTCAAATAAGGGTTAAAAAACAAACCTGCAACTCCAAGGGGTTTTACATTTTTGTGTTACCTGTTCTTCTTCTTTCCTTTTCTCTTCTCGTCTCTCTTCAAGCTTTTTTGTTAACCTAAATTTAAGAACAGAGTGAAAAGTCTTATCATTGCAGTATTTTCAAATGTTAATGAAGCATTTGCAAACCCAGAAGAACACATGAAAATGAGCTGTAGCAGGAGTGATTCATTCCTATGCTGGTGCACCATCCAGGCAAAGGGCAGTGGTGATTTCACCACCTCCCTTCTCACTTTAGAGCTGTTCTAACATATTCCTTTTGTCCTTTTTCCACTCATTAAATGAAGAATCCTATATATTCTTACTGTTGAACCAACTTATGAAGATATACAATAAGCAAATACTATTTATGATCTGTGGTAACAGAAGCACTAAATCTCAATCTCTTTTTAGCCATTTAAGCCATCTGGTTTCTTCTGCACATCACCTCCTAAAATGGATCACAAGTAATATATAGCCCTGACATAGATGCATATGCATCTGTCTCAGCTACCCAGAAAAATGCCTCAGAATAAAGAATGACTTAAAAGAACAAAGTAAATTTCTCAATACAGATTGATAATAAAATCCCATCATATTTGAAGTCTGGGGAAAGGGCAGGCATGACCCAATATGAAAAGTCATGTAATCAGAAAAATGTATGGCAACTGCTCAAAAGAAAGTGGTAATTACCACAGAGCTTGGCCTATTTGTCCCTCTTGCAAAAAATGCTGTAGATAAATTATGCATTAATTAAAAAGCAACATTGATATGTATTAAAACATTAACTGCATTGTCTTATCAGTGGTAAGTAAAAAATATATCTCTTGTCCAATAACTTTGGAAGAAAACTAAAATAAGCATGACAAAGATTTAAAGTATATTTTAGCATTATAAATATTCTTATTATCTAAACATGTGTTATGGTTTTAGACAGGCTATTTCAAGTATCAGTCTTACTAAAAACAAGTTTATAAACAATATCCTGTATTTAAAAACAATGAATAATGACTTAATCATGTTTTAAGCCAGGTGTTTCTGATCACCATACTTCAAAAAACTGAACTCAAGACATTACTGTTCCCTGATCAAAACACGAGTCTCAGAATAGGATTCCACTGACTTTTTCAATATCCCTAAACTACAAACAGTCATCAATAAGAAGAAATAAGATGACAACTCTATACAAAACTCAAGTTGGCATTTTATTACACCAGTTTCCAGTGCTTTGAGTTCAATGTTTCAATTACTTCAAGAATCTGCAGCAAACATATCACCTCTACTATCAAAGGTGAACACTTACGGTTTTCCAGATTACCTCTTTTTTTCAAAGTACATGAGGAATTATATTAATTAAAAACCTGGTTTGGTATCAGCCCTAGTATTGTCAGAGACATATAATAGAAAGTAAGACCACATAAATATTTGCCAAGATGACAACAGATGAAGGACCAAAATCCTGTAATTAAACGTGTTTGTTAAAAAACCCCAAACCAACCCAAAACCCAACAAAACTGCCCCCTGAGAAACAAATACAACATATTAAGAAGTCTGCAAAAATAGACTTGCCTTTCTACTTTGAGTGTAAGATCGTTCACAGGCTGAGCATCATTTGCTTGCTCATCTGCAGAATTAGTTGCTTCCTGGCTTGCTTGACCTGAATTTGCTTCATCTTCAAGGGATTTACAAGAAAGCAATGCATAAGAAAAAAGGAAAAGGTGCATTTCTTATCATAACAATTATTAAGCTCATTGCTACCCACAATTTGCAGCAACTGGGATATCTCAAGGAGATACGGTTCTGCTACTTAAAGACTCCCCCCTCAACAATTTGTTTTCAAGTTACAAAGCCAAAAAAATGCTTTAATTGAATCCTTTTTAAGGAATGCATACACAATTTTATTGACTTATAAACCACAGATTCCTCCCTTATTAAAACTAAGCAGCATGACAAGTTATCCTTCCCTCTAGACTTGCAGAAAGCATTCTGGGATATCCCAAGTTTTTCCTCAAGTGAGTCTGCTCAATATATGGCCTTTTATATACCATCATGTAACAACTTAAGAAAAACCATTTCCAAAGCAAATGAGGTGGAATTTGAGGTGGTAAGAACACTAACCATTACTAGCAGACGAGGCTGTTGTCTCAGGCATAACAGCCTCAGCAGAGTCACAAACCCCTGCTCCAGATTCTGCACTCTCTGGAGCACCATCAGACTGAGAGGAGGGGCAGGGAGCACAGGCCTGACTGCCGTTTTCCAAAGGCTGCCCTTTCCCTGTGTGCATCTAAGAAATTGGGAAAAGAGAGAATGGAGCCTATGAAAGTTCAAATATTTTTCACAGGTTAAAAGGTCAAGACTGAATTATTATTGAAGAATCAGCCCTATTGAAAATACAAAACTAGAACTACCACGTATTGTTGAGTATGGAACAATCTTGTATTTTTTTTCTAATTTTTTTCTAATTTTAGTCTTGCACTTGAAGTCACAGTGACAAAGCAATCTACACTTGTGTATAACTTTATAAATACACATTACAGAACAATATTAAACAACATTAGAAGCTGAAGAGTAACCCCTTAAAAGGTGAGTTGTCACATTTTGTCATCCCAGTTCAAAGTTCTTGACACATTACTTCAGTACTGTGGGTTTACACAGGTGATCTAAACCAAACAAAAATTAATGCAGCACACGTGCACAGTGCTTCCAACCTGTGTACTGAACTCAGATTTTTTGCAGATTTTATTGCTGAAGGACAGAACCAGTAACTCACTGGTTCTACTTCCACCAGTAACATCCCAAAGGCACAAGCTAAGGGCCAGGGCCATCACTGTCCTGAGCAGGACCAGCTCCATCTGGAAGATCCAGCCTGTCAGCATTACCTGTTTGACTTTATGGATCCTGGTAACAAGCTCTTCCACAGAAACGCTGCCAGCAATAACCTCCAGAGGGATTCCATTGTCTCCTATAAAAAAACTGGATGGGACGCACACTACGGGATCTGCACAGCGACAGTTAAGGGTGGTGAATGACAGGAGGTGACACAGAGTAACTTTCCAGGGCAAAGCAGACCTTCCTACAGGAGCTTCTAGCCCAATGCTCTCATCTCCAACTGCTCACCAGCAGCCAGGGCCAAGGGAGGAAGAAAGAAAGATGCTGGCAAACATTTCATGCAACTGGCAAGCTTTTCTTCTTTTCTTTTTACTGGTTTAGGCTAAAGTATTTTTCTCCCAACTTTTCAGGGAACTGATTATGCCTTGACTTGAGAATATTTTGTTTTAGTGTCAGACAACATCTTAAGTAGACAGTAATGAAATCTCCAGAGCGTGAAGGAAATCCAGGTTAAGGTACAGAATTAATGAACCATAAGCAGTGACCTCCTTGAGGCAGGCAGGGGTTTACCTGACTTCACACCTGTGTACGTGACAGAACCCAGGCCACTGCATGTTCCTCCTCCTCTGCACCTCTGAGCCCCAGCTCATAATTTAAAGCATTTTTTGTTTGTTTTCTAATGCTGATTAGTAGGACCAACAGGTTATTTAGATTACATAAAGCTTTAGATGATTTTCTATTTGCAGAATTACACAGGATTAACATAAAAAACCCAATTTGCTCACTTTCTCTAATAACTGACAGCTAGTTGAATACACAGATGGTATCTATTAACTACAGTTTATTGCATAGTTTTGCACCAAAATAAGTATTTTCAATAGCATTGCTTGTAAGTATTTGTCTTAAGAAGGGTATTAACTTGTAAAAAGCAATTATCTGTAATCATAATGTAGCATCTAAACAGATCTCAAAGGATACAAATTTGAGAAAACTGCAGGCATGCTTCACTGTTTAAAAGAAAAGATTCATTTATGAGTAGCAATCATTTTGCAGCGACTTCTTTCATCATAAAAATAACTGTCCTACAAAACGATTTAAATACTTGAGAGAACACTAAAAGCAAATTTGCATTGCATCTTATCATTAACATTCTGCAAAAGTGTTGACATGATGACAATCCTTGGTTATCACAGTTGACTACATAAAAATTAGGAAAACAGTGCTAAGAGGCAAGTCAGGAAAAAGAAATCTAGTCTATTGAGCACAAATAATGTAGTAAATCTAATAAAATGTCTATAGAGCATTTCAAAATAATACCATTTGGGGAAATGTCAGTGCACTTTGTGTACATGGACTGGAACACAAACTTAACAAAAATAGCTGAGTAATTTACCCAGGAGCTTAAATGTTTCTCATTCTGTTACAATGGAGGCAAACATTTTCTTTGGGGTTTTACAGATTTTTATCTTTCTAAATTCATGAAAGGTTTTTCATTCATTATGTAACTTTGCAAACCAAGAACTGCCTCTAGCACTTGCATTTTTTATTACATCATTTTTAATAGCATTTTTGTGTCTATTCCAGTTGAGAAAAGGAAACCTCAAGCACTCTATTACTAGTACTGGAATACAGTCTGAAATACTCAATGAGTATATGCAGAACACAATAAATGTTGACATTTTCTCAGGCTTTAGGGACTCCAGGAGTACTGAATTCACTTCTCTCTGGAACCCTCCAAATCAGGGTGAGGACTTTAAAAGCCTCTTACTTTCATCATCATCAATGAAAGACTGTATAAGAGACAGAATTAGAATAGGACCAAACCTTTTGGTGTCAATTTTAATAGCAACAAAACCATCTGATGCAGCTTCAGTCACCTTCTCGTCTTCCCACCTTGCAGCCATCTCAGTAGATTGTTCATCTTCACCTGCAGGACACAGCACACACATGAGTTAAACCCACCACAAATTGCTGTTTCTGCCCTGATTTTAGCCTTGCTTCAATCCCTTGTAAAATACTCTGTGAATTATTTTCAAGTCAGTTTATAATTTTTTTTTTTTATGATCTGGAGGCAATTCACTCCAGCTGCTCCCCTTTGATATGTCAAAACTATGTTCTGCTTGCTCCTCATTACAAATTTAATTACAGGTACACCTATGTTCTCCACTCCCTGTAAATATATAATTCAGCAGGTAAGATTTCACAGTTTGACAGTGTAAAAAAAAAAAATCCCCAAACCAAGAAACATTTATTTGCAGATTATTTATAACTTAGTTTTGTATTCCACTTCCTGACATGAACAGTAACAGTAGGAGGGGAGGAAAAGATGTGAGGAACACAGAACAAGAATAACAAATGCAGAGGAGCTACTTGGATAAGAGAAACTGAAAAGGTGTTCAAGGGCCAAAGATTCAGAGGTGTTATTTTAATCAGATGAAATGTATCAATCATACATTTACGTCCTAAAACACCAGTTTAGTGAGGGTGTGGGTTATAGATTCTGATGAATATTAACCATTTTTCAACAAGTACACTGGCCTGCAACCATTTATCTTCAATCTGTATTACTTCCTAGCAACTTGGAATGGACTGCAGTCTTGATGAAGAATCTCAGTCACAAGTATAGAAGTATAGTAGTCCATTATTTAGTGACAACAACAAACCACTTGTTTGTTTCATCCCAGCTGCCATTCCAAGCAATATTTTTGACTTGTTAAAGATCAGGAGTTACATGTGGAATCTCCCAGTGAAGTGCTGCTATCTGGTCAAAAGGCCTCTCACAGGGGCACATATCAAAAATACAATTTTGGAAAAGTGGTTTCAACCACGTGTCTCAATTTTTCCCTGGAATTACTGGAGCAAGTAAGAAAGTATCTACCTCTATTATTATTCTTCTGCATAAGCAAGCAAATATTTAGGCTATTTTACGTGGGAACCTTTCCTCTTGTTAAGTGCAGTGCTTCCAAGTGTGGTCAATGCAGCTGTTGTGCCCAGAGCAGCTCGGTCTCCTCTCCTGTTTCCAAATGCTCACAGGCAGGCAGCTGCTTCACCACACACTGTTTCAAAAGGACATCTGCTCATCTGATTAGGCTACTAAAAATATCCAAATACTTGCCTAACACTAACTTTTCCACACAGCCAACTGCTGGAGGAAAAAGAATGCTGAAAGACACAAACAGGGCAGAGGCTGCTCACAGTACAATCTGAGAGATGACTGAATGAAAATGCTGATAGCTCACATTTTATAAAGCTCTGTGCCATGATGCACTGATTAATATTGTGACAACCCACTGAACAGTTGCTTATTCTCATACATCTTTTTGTTTTGATAACCCTTTCTCATTTAGGGGTTAGGGTTCATTAATTACAGTTTCTAACAGTCATATTCTGAAATCAAAACTGCCAGGTCACAGGAAAAGCATCAGAAGTCAAGAGGTCAAGTGCAACAGAACTTGACATAATTCATAATTCTGCTAAATACTGAGCCAGCATAACAGCCTCATAATTCTAGATCCCAAAACTCTCAGATTTCTTGTTTCTCAAGCAAAAACATCACTCTATTGCACTTACTGGAATGATCTGTTAACCACTCACTCATCTCTTAAATCTGATCAGGAAAATCTACATAGAGAAAACATTGATAATTTCTCAAGTCATTCACATACTGGACAAGACTTTTTCTGCAATAATTTACTTCCTGTATGAGGAACTTACTCAAAACTATCACAGGTTGTCAGAAGACTTTAATTCCCCTCAGCATGCAGTCCTCAAGGAAGTGTTTCCCTTTCAGAAGGAGAGATAAGCCCAACTTACTTTTCCATGTGCAGTATTTCACAGCTACTCACTAAGAGAGGATTGCCATTCTGCAAATGCCAGGAAGCCAGCACATTAAACCCCTCACCTCCTCCGTGTCATTTCACTTATTTAACTTGCAAAGTGCCTTGATATATCTTGGCTACAAATAACTAACAAACAGCTCATGTGTGCACATCACCATTTTGTAAAAAAATTATTAAAACAATAAAGTTACGAACAAAAGGAGGAGGGTTTCTACAAACATGATTAAAAAGAAGCAAAAATTTTAATTTAAAGCTTTTTATTGTCACACACATAGCCTTTCATTTTTTTCACTCTGAAAAGCACTTTTTGTGAGTGGCCTGGTATTTTCATGATCAGAACATGTCTAACTTTTTGAAAGATATAAAATAATCTGCAACACCTTCATCAGAACAGAAGAGGTTTCATATCAAATGAACTATTAACTTTATATTAGTGACTCAAAGGATCAAAGGACCAATTAACTCTGTAGGCTACAAAATCATCTGCAGAACAGCTACCAACAAGATACCAGGGGTATTCAAAGAATCATAACATATCCTGGGTTGGGAGGGACCCACAAAGATGATCAAGTCCAGCTCCTGGCCCTGCACAGGACACCCCAAATATCCTCCTTTTGAGAGAGCGTTTTCCAAATTCTCCCTGAACTCTTCCCTGAGGAGGCTGTGTCACTGCCCAACACCCTCTGGGGACAGCAGCCTTCCCTGATACCCAGCCCTCACCTCCCTTGATACAACTTCACACCATCCCCTGGGGCTCCTGTGTTGCCAGACCTGTTTCACCGCCAGGACTCCTCTCCCAGTGCAGCAGCGCAGGGAAACTGCTGCTGGCAATTACTTGATGCCACAAAGTAACTTGTGTGTTCCCCAAACACAACCCCCTTACCTGGTGTGTCCAGAGGCCTCTAATATCTCACCTTAATATTTCAAACCAGTTTCCTAAGGCAGACCTGCTTCACCTCAAGCTCTCTGGGGAAAATGGAGCAATCCCTTTTATTGCAACTTCCCATGAGTTCAACGGGGTCTTTAATACCCTTACAGCATCCTGTCACCAGAACATGCCATGAGGGTTTTAAACACTGAGCTCAGAAATGCTGGGATTATGGCTGCAAGCAAAAACACTTTAGGAGAAACCTGCTTGAACAATGTACACTTACAATCACATATGCCACCTAATTTTTAAGATAAATAACCACATTATTCCTTGCTTGACTAGAAAATATTCTGGCAGCAGAAAGAATAATCCACTTCTTCATTTTCTAGAGGAAATGTAAGTGAAGTGCAGAGGAAAGGGAGAGAGGAACAGGCAGATGGTGGCAGAAACCAAAACCAGATGGACATATCTGTCCAATTAGAATTTCCTAATTTTTGTCAACTGTACTTAATAGCTATCCTCCACAATGGCTGCCCCAATACAATAGCTAACTTACATTTTCAATTTCTCTCATTATTTTTTCCCATAGGTATTAATGGATGAAGTGCACAGAACCAAACACTGCTGAAAGGCTGATCTCCAGGTGCTTTCAAATGCCTGTCTCCAGTGGGAAGTGTGCAGTGTAAAGGCTCAAAGTTACCATCACTGTGCAGTCTGAAATGTGTTTCTACCCAAACAACAACACCAATCTCTGCTAACACAAAACAAGACTATTCTTCCAGCACTCCACATCCTTCAAAAACAGCTGCTTCCACACACAGTGAGAAAGTTCTTGGGCTCCCCAGCTCCCTTTCCCAGCACATGTAACAGAACAGTTTCACAGTCAGCTCTGCCACGGGTCAGCTGCCCTGATCCCACGGTGCCCAGGGTGGACCAGATGGCAGCAGAACTCTCCAACTCTTCCATTTCTGAGATCTGCCCGGCTGAAGTCATGCTCTGCCTTTTCCAGGGCTCATAAAACAAACAAAACAAATCCTTACAGCAGACACAATGACAAAACTAGGTTACATCCCTGCAACCATAAATTTATCTCCCCCGTATATCTACATATTCCTACACTCACCTAGTCAACATCAGAATCTAATGGGCCCTATTTTGTGCAGAACTTTGGTTTCACAAAAAGTACTGGACATAAGTTACAACATGCATTTCTCCCTGATACATGTATCAAGTTGAAATGACTCAGAGGCCCACCAAAGTCCCTCTGTCACTGCCGTCCTCAGCTGGGCAGGGGAGAGAATGTAATGGAAGGCTCATGGGAAGAGATAAGGGCATAGGGAGATCACTCACCTGTAATCTTTGCAGGCAAAATAGATTTGACTTGGGGAAAAATTCATTTAACTTATTACTAATCAAAAATCAGAGCAGGATCATGGCAAATAAAAACATACCTCCTCCCCACCCTTCCTGCAGTCAATTCCTCACACCTTGTCTCTGCTGCTCCTTCCTCCTCAGGGGTTGGACTCCTCATACTCTTCCAGCCTGGGGTCCCTCCCAAATTGTGCAATGTGACTCTTTCCCAAGGGCTGAGGTTCTTCATGAACTCCTCCACCCTGTCCCTTACTCCAACAACAACACAGCCCAGTCTGTGGTCTGACAAGACCCTCATTTTTATTAGTACATTTCCGTCCAGCAGAAAATGCTGTTCTCCAAGTACATGGAGAGTTCTGTCAGCAAAGGAATTTAACTGCACTTTTCTGTTCACATCCCCTTTGGGAGTGAACTTGAAGCCACGTGAGTCCCACAGTTTAACAGTTCTTACGGGAACAACACTAATTCACACATTCAACGTTGTTGTTTCATGAGGCACCTGAAAAACTACAAGCCACAAGCACGTAAAGCAACAGTAAAATCTTAAGAAAAAACGCACAGAAATATGCAAAAGCTCAAAAATAAGTTAATGAGCTTGTCTAATCACAGAATATCACAGTTGCAATCGTGCTGGAAAAGCCCTCTGAGACCATCGAGTCCAACCTCTGGCCAAACACCACCTTGTCAAGCAGATCATGGCACCGAGTGCCAGGGCCAGTCCTTCCCTAAACACTGCCAGGGACCTCTCCGCCTCCCGGACAGCCCGTTCCAACGTCCAACACCCGTTCTGGGAACAAATCCTCCCACTATCCAACCTAAACCTCCCCTGCCGCAGCTCAGCACTGTCTCCCTTTCTTTCATAGAGAAATCTTTTTTTTTCATAGAGAAAGGCAGCGCACACGAGACGATGTGAATTCCTACAGGTTCCAAATACAGCGTTATGAAACACGCACTGTCGGTACGAGGAAAAACAGAACACACCAAGCAGCCCGGAGAGCCGCACCGGCGAGAACGCAGCGCACGGGAGCGGAACGGAGAGGGGGAAGGCGGCACATCGGCCGGGCGGGGGCCGGACACCGACACCGCGGGCTGGAGCTGACACAGCACAAATCCCGCTCGGCGGGCGGGACACAGCCGGCAGGGCGCTGCCGGGCCCTGCCCGGGGGCGCAGCGGGCGGCGCCGGGACGTACCGTACCTGCCACGAACACGACGAAGACGGAGCTGCGCTCCTTGGCGGCGGCGATGGCGGCGGGCACGGAGCCGCCGAACCACATCGTGGCACCGCCGGCACCCGCCGCCCTCCGCCACCGCGCACCGCGCCTGCGCCAACCGCCCCCCGCGCGCCTGCGCACGCGGCCCGCCCCGGCGGCGCGCGGGAGGCGGTGCCCGGTGCCGCCCCCCTCAGCCCGGCGCCATCTTGGCGCTGTGGCAAAGGTGCCGCTGCTTTCGGCGGGCCGTGGTCGCCTCTGGTGTTATTCCCCTGCGAACCGGGCTCGGGCGGCAGGACAGGCGAGAGGAGCTGCCTGGTTTAGCCTGGGGAGGGGAGGGCTGAGAGGGGATCTCGTTTATGCACGTCCTGTGAGGAGCGGCTGAGGGCGCATCTCGGCCTGGCGAAAAGGAGGCTCGGGGGACCTTAACGCTTCTACAACTACAGGAGGGTGGAGCCTGGTGTGAGTCAGGCTCTTCTCCCTCAGAGCCAGCGACACGATAGGGCATAGCCTTAAGCTGCTCCAGGGCAGCTTTAGGTTGGACATCAGGGAAAATCTCTTCTCAGAGAGGATGCCTCAACATTGGAACAGGCTGCCCAGTGGGGTGGTGCAGTCACGGTTCCTCTCGGTCCTTGAAGAAAAACTGGACGTGGCACTGAGTGCCATGGTCTGGTTGACGTGGTGTTTGGTCAGTTTGAACTCTATGATCTCAGAGGTCTTTTCTAAACCAGTGTAATTCTGTAATGCAGAATAAATGCCTCAAATAGAATATAAGCATCTCAAAGTCAGATACCAAGAGGACAGTGCTAGAATCTTTTCAGTTGTGCCCTGTGACAGGATGGACTAAAGTACAAGGAACTTCACCTCAGCACGAGGAAGAGCTTTCCACTGGGGGTGGAACAGGGAGGGTGTGGGGTCACCCTCCCTGAAAATATTCCAAACCCACCTGGACACGTTCCTGTGTCGCTGCTCCAGGTGACCCTGCCTCAGCAGGGGTTTGGACAAAGCGATGTTCGGAGCTCCCTTCCAACCATGACAATTCCATGATTCTGTGAGGCAGCTGCCAGAAAAGGGGGAACCTCCTGCAGCCGGGGCTGGAGGACCTATCCCGCAGCCATCCCTGCTCCAGCGCCCACCCTGGGGGAGACAAGGGCGTGACTGGGGGGGAAAAGTGATGGAGGAACGTATGTTTGTTCTTATGTTTTGTTCTTGTGTTAAATAGAACAGAAATAGAGTATGGTGAGTGGAGTTCCTCTGCGAGAGGCAGGAGGTGAAGCCAGGACATCCTCCGTGCTCCCAGGCTTTGTGAGGGACTGGCACAGCGCAGCCAGAAATGCATAAGGACTCCTTAGTAGACATTTCACAGCAACGAGGACAGGACAGTTTGTAGGGAGTGCTGTTCCTTCCCAACAACAGTTGATGTCAAGTGCTCTGATGATAACATTTTGAACAGAACACTTCACTTGAGCTTTTCTAAAACACCATTATGACTGTGACTGTGTGTACTGGTAACTTGCTGAGGCAGGTACTCAAATATTGAAAGGCCAAAAAACAGTCTCAGTCTGGAAATCTTTTACTGTTGTACCTTGTGTAACTGGGTAATAACAAAAAAATCTTTTAGACTTACAGTGAAAAGGAAGCAAATCAGTGTTGACAACAGTGTACAAAATCTGCTTTACCTCTCCCAAGATGCGTGTGGAAATTGTGTCACAGTAATCCTCACTGGGTAAGCTTTGCTTGTGTGTCATGCCTCTGTGAGTTTCTTAAAGAAATACCATCAGAACATGTTTCTGAGATGGATTTTTAAGAAATCAGATATTTTTGTATTTTCCTTATGCTACAAAACAGATTTAAGGGCAATGCCAAAGGTTGGATAGTATCAAACTAAATTTGTTTTTGAAGATTAACAAAGAGACATCTCTGTCACACAACTGCATGTAGAGGAGGAGGTTAGGTTGTAAGGTGTATCTTGAATTCTCTAATACATTTGGATATGTTGCACTAATTTTTTTGGCATTTCCAGCAACCGTAGTTTGCATTTACTGCATCTGATTTGGAACCCTAAGTTGGAAGCCAAATTTCATGAGAAAGGTGAGTGAAATGTTTAACACTGTATGTTTTGAAAATTGTTTTGCAAATACGATTTTCAAACTCTTTGATACCACTTGAAACAAGGAGGAAAAAGAAGGGCTTACAGTTGACTGGACATGTAATTTTTGTGAAGGTGTACAATCTCTTACATCCTCAGGAATTATTTATATTACATTCTCAAATAACTGCAAGTTTAGAAGTGGCATTCTCCCAACTGTAGGGTCACTGACTTGTTGGATATGCCTTTGCTGTTCATCTGAGAGCCTTTAGCACAGGTGTGTCTGGAAACAACAGTGGTCTGCAGTTTGTAGGCCTAGAAAAAGACAGGATAACTAGCTAGTAAATGGAAAATTTTGTTGAGAAAAAGTAGTTTGACAGCTAGAGTATTACCTGGGATTCAGTTCTTTGAAGGGGGATGTCTTGTGTTTTCAGTTATTGGCATAGGAAACAATGCAAGGCAGTAATTTGCATTCTAAGAGAATCATTTTTTCTCCCCAAAACCAGGACACATCCATCTGGATTAAAATGGAAAGTATCTTTATTAGAGAATTCCTGTTTTAAATTGCACTGTTGCTTCACCCTAAATCAGCAGTTAATTAACAAATCAAAGGTATCCATTTAGGCCAAGTAAAAAATCAGCAAATTTGAGCAACTGGAGTTAAGGCCTGGTGTATTTCCCAGATTGTATAAATCAGTGTGGTAGACTATCAGAGCACACTTAATAATTGTGTTTCTTACTAACTACATTGGAAAACCAAAGAAGGGCGGAGCTAATTAACCCTACAACTAGGGCAAAAATCAGGATATGAGAAAAAAGCAGAATGCCAGTGTCTCCCTCTCAAGTTCAAACTGAGGCCACTGTAATTGAAGTATGATGTGCAATACTGCTTGTAAATATTCTTTTCAATTTTGGGAGATCAAGTGTAACAGATCCCTTAGTGTTGAAGTCAGTCCCTCCCCAGCCAGTGTCGAGCGTGCCTTCCACCTCTGCTCACCTGGGTCTGAAACATTCCACTGCTGTCAGCACCGTGGCTCATCATCAATCCCCAGCTAATTCACATTCCCAGTTAACTGGGACACAGGAGCTGAATTAAGAATAAATCTCACTGTTAAGCATTATCCACAGCAACACAGTTTATTTTTATAACTTATTCCAGTTTTAAAAGCATACAACTGCCAGCGACACACAGGTTGTCCTCTACAGCTCTTTGGTTTACAGCACCAGGCTCATCTGACATTCCATTTCTTTTCCCAAGTGCAGGCACAGTCCATTCAGCTGCAAGCATCCCATATAATGACTCTGCTACCAGTGAGACTGGAGAAGGAAAAAATAGCAGCAAACACTGAAGTGTTTGTGTCCTGGACCAAATTTTAATGCTTAATCACATTTTCAGCAAATTCTGCTTTCAACCCAACACATTTTGACAGACACTGTGAAACATCAAGGAGTTGCAAGCAGGATAAAACATAAACCTTGCAGTGAGGGCTACTGAACCGAGTCAGGGCCAAACCCCAGCCCTACGAGTCTGAAGACACAAGGCAGACGCTGAAGAGGAGGCTCATATACATTGTGGTTAAGAACATAATTGCACACATTTTCAAGTAATCCAAGAGGCAGCATAATTTACACTGAAGGTTTTGGACGTGAATGGTGACTTTGGTCTTCGTAGGTTCTAGAATACGGTAACTTACAGGGACTTAATTTTCAGATTGTTCTGAAAATCAGGCCCTTTTAAGGGTGCTGGTTTACACCCAAGAAATGACGTGTCCAAAATGAAGTCACATTAACATTGTGCACTTTAATTTTATACTTACTGACATCAATAGCCAAAACACCCCAAATCTTTTAACTGTGAATAGGAGTAGGACATTGAGAAGAGGCAGTGCATCAACCTTCATGAAAACCAAGCTGTAGAAACATTGAAGGGATTGAAATAATTCTTTCATAGTTAGAAATATATAAAAAAATCCAGCTACAGTAATTTTTCATGACCTGTAACTTAAAAGTGTTTTGCTCAGTTTTCTCCAAAGCTTTATCTAAACATTCTTTGCTTCAGGGATGAATACTTGAAGCCTGCACCTATTTTATGTGGAAAAAATATATCATGGAGTTAAATAGTATTGATAGAAAGTTGTAATTTTGACTCCCTTTCAGGCATCCAAGCTAGTACAAAGTTAACTCAAAACAACAAGTCAGGTGTGAAGTTTTAAGGCACAAATGAGTGTCATAGGATGAGAATACAACTATTCATTCCACCTGGAGAGGGATCTGGCTTGCAAGAAGACAGGAAATAGGAAAATGTTCTCCCCGTGAAAGGCGTGTTGTGTACTCAGGTACTTTACTGGATTCATTGAGCTGCACAGTTCTTCTGGTGCTTTGATAGAACCCCATCGCTAACAGCTGCCCTGTACCACCCAATCTTCAAACATCACCTGTCTGCAAAGGATTAGGGATGGTTACAGCAGGAGACACCCAAGCACGACAGCCTGTGTACACCAAAGCACAGCTTCTGCCTTCCTAGACATTCTGCTCCTTTTCATGTCACTTTTCTAAGTGTATGTGAGTGAAAGAAAAACATTTCCTATTAGAACAGGTGACATTTGCTCAGGGAGGAATGTCAGGGGAGATGCAAGATGCTTGTTTCCAACCAACCCTGTCTTACCAAAATACAGCAGGCACAGCCTGGTAGGCACATGGGGGCTGTGAGGATGTTTTAGGGTATGCTGGAATGACCCACCCAATTCCAGCATCAGGCCCATGCAGTTTGGACAGTCCTCAAAGTATGGGGCTTAAATTTTTATTCTTAAATTTTTTTTTTGGCTAATATCAGAAATGATATGAAGTGTTCACAGTTCAGGGAGGAATTTTATAATGTAAGTGCAGTAATTAAAAATTAAAATCAAGAAATAGTAGCTTTTGGTGGAGTGGGTAATGGCTGCATTTCTTCAGCTTTTCTGCTTATTCTTCCAGTGCTTTCCTTAGTTCTAAAAGTTAATACATGCTCTCAAGTAAAACAAAACATATTATATTGCTGCAGTGGAAGTCCCCACTTAATTCCTTTTGCCACAATTTGGTTTAAAAAATAGCTTTAATGGTAAATAAGAGGAAGCTCAAATACACTGGACTACTAAAAGATTTGTTGAGAACATGAGAATGTATTTTACATGCATCTATCACATGCATGAAGTGCTTTTATTTGCTTACTAGACCGTGATCCAGATCCGTGGAACAAATGCAATTCCAGGGGTTTTGCAGATTGTGCCTGGGCTGATGTGGTTTAAGGAACCAAAAGGGGCAGAAGGGTATAAGGGTATAAACTGTCTTGGTTACATGAATTTGCATCCTGTTTGTTAACTAGAGAAAGCATGAAATGGCATAAACCCAGGAATGAACATAACTGTGAAGTGGAAATACTTTAATACTTTGCCCACTGTAGACATCAGAACCTCTGGCAGTGCTAAAGTCCTGTGAATTGTACCTGTGTGGCTCATATCAACACTTCCAGACAAAATAACATAACCGTCCCTGTTTACTACACAGAGTAAAACATACTCAGAAAGGATGGCAGGCCTAACTGGAAAGGGTCAGTTTCTGCATTAGAATACAACTGGCTTCTTACATGTTTTAATTTTTTCTTCTAGGGCAACTTGCATTCAAGTTTACAACTTCTTTGATAAAAATGAAATATTTTCTGTGCCTTGTTCCCAACTGTGTATCCCTCCCTTTCTGTTGTTTGGGCTGCATTCTCCATGCTTACCTCACATTACCTTTTCTTCTCTGTTTATTATGAGGACAGTTTATGAAATGCAGCAAGCCATGCAATATCCTTTGGAAAGAGTTTGATTTGATGCAAATGTAGTGCTGGGGTCATTCAGAATAGATGGAAGCTCTCAGCTACTGCCTACCCTTCTACAGCTGAAGAATCTTCTTGTGGAATGGGTTAATGATGGGAGGCAGCTGCCTTGCTGGGCTGAGACACCTGTCCCTACAGCCCTTTAATCTCTTAGCTACTTGTACAGGATTAAACCATCATCCTAAACTAGCATGGCAGTCAGCAAGAGGCAGTGAGAATGCAGGCAGTAGTCATGTTGTCTGAGCTGTTCAGAGAGGGGGTCATTGATAAACTGGGGCTTTTACCAGCTTTGGGTGCAGTAAACTGCAGCAGTCCAGCCCGAAGAGCAGCAGGAAATACATCCTCAGTCAAGCACAATTCAATGCCAAGCACCATCCTTTGAGAAAGCAGACTGGAGTGAGTAGATTTGCCTTTTATCTGGGGACTGGAAGGTTAACATTCTCCCTTTTGTTTTAGGGGAGCATCTAAGCTGACCTTTAGTAAATACTGTGGCTACAGCATTTCACAGAATCAAGTACCATAAAACACATTAATTAGGCTACATTATTCCCAGACAGGTCAGTTTTCTAAGTTTTCCTCCAAGTCATCACTGTTTGGGTGTTCAGGGATAGAATAATTTGTATAAACTATGAAAATTAATGCTGGTTTAGGCACCTTAATTCCTCACCTTTACCCCCTGTAAAATGTTTTTAAACACAGAGTTTACCTTGAGTTTCCTCTTTCAGAAGTCACAAACACACAAAATGATAGCCAAATGAAGTGACCAAGTAGTTGCTTGTCTACACACCAAATCAGTTCCTGAGCTAAAAATAAAAAATCAAGAGCAGCCCCTTACAGCATCTGATTAATTTCTCCTTTTTTACTTTTATAGAGAAACATTTAAATATTATGAAGGGCTGGATAACATAAATGCCAGAGGAGGAAACAGCAGGTGGTTTTTTAAGAGGTTGCCATATTTGTGGGTTCAAGTTGTTTTCTCACATTTGAAAGGATTCCAGCCATTAATATCAGCTCATTCATGTTTCAGAAGACTCCTAGAAGCTTAAACAAGTGCACTGAAAAAGTTTGTGTTTGTAAACATTTATTCTTTTGAACTGAAAAAGGCTTGCATCAGCACACATTGTACAGACTTGCAAATTACACAAGTTGAAAAAAAGTTGTTTCATTTATGTGCAATGAATCTTTAATGTCCAGCGAGCATCTGCAAATGATGAAAACTTAAACTATTAAAAAGGTTTCCAGCACTTACCAAACACAATTATCTTAGCGTGAAAAGGAAGAGAAAGAGACCCATACTGGTGGAAACGCAATTAAAGTGCAAACATTTTGTCACTTGTATGAAGATACATAAAGTGTCTTCACGTTTTTGTTAAAAAGAAATATTAAAAGGTGATTCAGTGAACATTATCTTTGTAACCTATTCATAATCCCCTTCTAGTAATTATTTAACTTGCTGGATCAGAAGCAAATTCTTCAAGGATACAAACTTGTAATTTCTTTTGACATTGTTTGACTATATTGAAAAAGACAAGGACCTAAGGAGTTAGTTACTAAAATGATACTTTTTTTTTTAAAGAAAAACAGAAATAGAAGAAACAGAGACAAAAAGAAAGAAAAAAAGAAAAAACACACAAGGGGCAAAGAACAGGTTAACTTGAAGATCTTGGGTAGTTTGCTAAAAAATGAACGTAATTCCTTGAGAATGGTTCTCTTTTCCCCTCCACCAATCCTCAGGTTCCTGCCTTGGAATGGACTGCTGTGTGCTGGCTGTGAGAAGGGATTATAAAATACAAATCTGCATATGGATTTTTATGAACATCTGCTGTACAATAGAACTTTGGATCTGATACAAGATTTCAAAAATATAAAACAAAACTACTATAAAAGTAGGGGGCATTTCAGCAGCATTCCTTACAGAAAGCTGACTGTCACAAAGATGATTCCTTGCTATTGTCTGGGAGCAACTCTGTAAATTGTTTTCTTCATCTTGCTGGATTCACTGGGTTATTTATTCTTCAATGGCAAACGTCATGTGACAAAACATCCCAGGAGTCTCTCCGAAGAGAACAGAAACCCCATGACATCAAACCAATCGAGGAGGGAGGGCATGGAAGTCGTAGAGGCCGAGTGTCCAGCGGTGTGAGTGCTACTGAGAGCTGGCCCTCTCCAGGACGTGGAGGTCGTAGTGCTTCTTGCTGGTTCTCAGGCGGAACTTGCTGAGCGCGGCGCCGCTCTGCCTCTTGAGCGCGCTCTGCGCGGCCGCCATGCTGGGGAAGGTGGCCAGGACCGTGTAGGTGGACGCCAAGTCCCCGGCCCGCGAGGGCTCCGGGCCCCCGTCCCCGCAGAGCCGCCGCTGCTGCGCCTGCAGGCACTGCGAATCCCTCAGCCACCGGATCTTGGCACCCACTTTCAACAGTTCTCCAAAGAGTTTCTCTGCTTCCATACGAGTTATGCCTTCCGGCAGCTCAGTAATTTCTAGAACTTTCCCCACAACTGAAAGAAGAAAAACAATGAGTCTAAGTCGGTTATTGCGTTAATGATACAACATCCTAAATGGAAAATGACTTATTTCATACTTGTATCTCCAGTTGGCTGATACCAAATCCACAGGATTTGCCTTCCTGATATTCTAGAGACCCTTTGATCTAACATTTAGTGCTGCTTAAAATACAATTTGCTTACTTGTACAGTGTGCAAATAAAAGCTGGGAATACAAAGAGGGTCCTCAGAACAAATAGGGGAAATAAAAAAATCATCAATAACTCATTTTGCAGCAGGATTCAGAACTCACTATAGCATCTCACTGGCCTTGTCCGGTAATGCTTCACACTTCACCATGGCAAAAAACTAGTCTGTCTTACCTCAAAAAAAATCCTTTCCATTAAGTCGTTAGAAAAGCTGATTTTTCTGGAACTTGCTGTGAATAGTTGACAGCAGGTAGCAAAAATTCTCAGTAAAGGTATTAAGACAGATGCCACCAGATTTTATTTTATTTTCATCATAAAAGATGACATCTTTACCAATTCCAACAAGCTAATCTGTAGATCTCCTAGTATGTCTTCCACATCCATGTGCTTAAATATACTAGAATGGAAAAACTAAAAAAAACCCAACAAACCAAAGAGCACAAACTAATTTGTGGTTTATGTCTGATTTCACTTGTTAGGCCAGTAAAAGGAAGCAGGGGTATGTATATTTAATATTTAATGTAACAATATCATAGAACTTAGGCCCAGTAAACTGACACACTTGCTCTTTCTTTTAGTACTCTCCAATCCTAAACTTCTCTGGTCTTTTCTCCAGCCTTCAAAACTCCACTTTTTCCATTTAACATCCCTCTTCCCCTCTCTCCATGTCTTCCTCCCCATCCTTATGTTTCCAATGTTTGCCATGTCCATTTCTGTCCAATTTCTCTTTGCTCTGGCCCTTCTCACCTCTGCTTTTCTTGCACATTCCCAGCCCATCACCATAATTCATTTTTCTGGAGGACTGTGTCAGTCAGCAATGCTATACCTGGTTCTCCTGCGCCAAGATCTGCTGAAGCAGCCTTCTTTGCTGGTTTCTTTCCCCTGTTTCCATGTCTGTTTCCAGGCTGACACTGGAAAGATTGACATAAAGGGAGGACTTCAATGACAATCCACCAGTACCTTAAAATTTCTAGTCAACTCAGTGACAAGCACTGCAGAGCAATTTCTGGAAAATAACCTGCACTACCATGGGACAGAGAAGATTTTCACATCCAATTTTAATTACTGAGTTTGACAATCCTACAGTCAGCCACATTCAATCCTTCACTACAGAAGAAAGGGAGGTGATGATGGGAGAAAAAAAATCACTTTAAATCATCTTGGAAAAACATCCCCCTGCCCCAGCCATCACATCCTCTAGCTGGCATTGGGTGGAACTGAGCAAGGTAGAGGCAGGGGGTTTGTGTGTCCCAAAAATTAAATATAGGGAAAGACTTTTCAACTTTGCTAACAAAATATTTTGGGTTTGTTTTTCTTAAAAGGAACAAACCCACTCTTTGTTTGAAAACTCCCACATGTATTTTGTTAGAAATGGTTACTTGAATAAAAGAAAATAGTTTTAGCAAAGGGTCTAAACACTTTAGATTTTTGAATTAGCTAGTGAATTGCTTAAAATGAAAACCATCATCTACACTGTGCCTAAAAGTAAAAGTTCAGATAAATGTTCTCACCGTTTAATACAACAAACAAGAACAATGGGGAGTACTGACATGGAATAAAACTTATTGCAAAGCAAGCACCTTGCACTCAATTACTCTCCAAGTGCAATAACACATTCCCCTATTCTAGGTGGTTGTAATGGTAGTCCTGAATTGGTTTTTTTTCATTGTGTCATGAGATTGTTCTCTTTTAATACCTGTTGGCTTGTTACTTGTCCACGTAACAAAGATGGATTGTATTGCAGGGGTTGGCCAAGCAATGGGTATCTGGCATCTCCTTAAAGAGAAAGGTAATTAGAAGGGTTTTTCTGTTACAGGAAATCTTCTTCCAAGTCCCTCTCACACTGAATATGTAACACAGAAGAGAAAGCAGACCTGCTGTGCACAAAGCTGAGTGTCTGGCTGAGCTAACAAACTCAGAGCTGCCCTGACTCCATCAGTGTCAGCACGTCCTGATCCCAAGGTGAAAAGGTACAAACTTTCTGCTATTTAGGGATTATACTCAAAGTTTTTATATCACTTATTAGATAAGTCTTTTCAAAATAAGCTTAATAAGTCTAAAGCTCCTCTCAGCATGCTAATTTAGTCATTTCATGGTTATAGCCCTGATTAGAGCCAGGTCCATCTTTACATTCCTATTTCTTGCAAGGATGCACAAAGACAACGCACTAGAAGATTTCAGTAATCACAGCAGATTAAGAGAGCTAAGATATGTGCTTCAAACAGCCCACCTGGAATTTTTACACCATCAGAATACAAAGCAATGATGAAGATTATGCAACAAATAAGACAAAGACAAGAAAATACTACCTTTATATAAGAGAGACACAGAGATTTTTCTGTAAGTTTTGCTTTAAAGTAAATCTTTCTGTAAAATGGACTTGTTAATTTTGCGTTTGAGAATTTTACCAGGATGCTTTTGCTCACTGACAAAAGGGGTTTATATAATTGTATTATCAACTACCCCAACTCAGTGAAAACTCCCTATTTTCTGTTTTTCTGTTGATATGGCAGCAGAAGATTGAAATTCTTCTACAAGGAATTTTTTGTGTCCTTGGTGGGTCCTATCTGAAATACTAACTGAGGTACAGTCCTGGCTAGAGGCTCCATCCCATCATGCTTGTTGTTCTACAGAGGAATGAAGAATACATGCTTAGGCAGTGATGCATTTCAGTGCATTATCAACTAATGATTTATGGTTAAGACTTGAAGCTAAATTCTAGCAAACATTTTATTAATATTTTCAATGCTGAAATGGGAAATGTCACAATATGAGTAGGCCAGTGTGCTAGAGAAGCACATTATGAGGAGATGAAAAGCCTTTGAAGATCTGGGAGACAGTACCAGTGCAGAGTGATAAGGTGAAATTTTAAATGATGTTTGAGTGAATAATTTTGGTGATTCTGCTTCAACAGCAATACTACTAAAGTGAGCCACAACTCATCAGACAATCCTCATATAACTTGGTACTTTAAAACATTCAAATAGAAACCACACACACATTTTAGTTAACTAAAAATATACCTTGTCCAGGGACAAAAGGTCTAGAAAACTGGGACACAATAGAAAGAGGTGTCAGTGTGGGACGGATGTTCTTCATGTTTGACAGCTGGGCTGGTGCTGGTGATTGGGCCGGTGAGGTGGCAGGGCTGCCCAGTTGAGGACTATGCTGCAGCTGGAATAAACAACACCTTAGTGTTTCAGAAACTACTACCTGAACAAGCTGAACAGCACCCACAGCCTTTAAAGATTTCAATGAAGTTAAAATAGCTCTAGTAAGTCTAATCAGAGCAAGATTTTTACTCCCCCAAAATAGCTTTTTAAAAAAGACAGGATTTACGCATATTTTAAGCCATCCTGGAGAAGCAAACCAGCACTCCTACCTGTGCAGCACCGTCTAAAGTGCTGAGTTCCGTGGCCTTGTGCCCGCGGGGGTGCTCACAGTAGTACTTGCCGGCCTTCCTCTGCGGCGGTGACGGGTTCCGCGGCGCGGCGCTGCCGGGCACGTTGAGCTGCATCATCACCACTCCCCCGGCGGGCGCCGCGGCTGCAACACAGGAGCCACGGGGCGGTCAGCGCCGGGAAAAGGGCAGGGAACGCGCGGGACGCCTGCTGCTAAAGAAGCTGCTGATTCTAGAAAACTGCCGCGGTTCCTTCTGTACTATTACACTTCCACTACACCTGCAACAGTTCACTTAGACAGGGCTTCCCAGAAAACAAGATAGTGGAGCCACTGAAACTCATTGCTGAGAATATTTTTGGAAGAATTCGCTCTATTTATTAGTAGTTGACAGTACTCAACATTCACTGCAGTTTCTGTCACAGCAGTGTGTTGGAGAATGTGGTATTAAGTGAAAATATGCTTCATTGAAAAATAGAAGTTTCCTAGTTTTACATGAAGTACAGCAATGCAGACTCAAAATGTTTTCTCTGATAGGATGGCATATAGCAGAAAGACCTGGGACCAACCTTGACCAGCCTAGGCAAGCTTACCCTCACTTACGAGTTCTCTTTGGAATACTTTTCGAGCAGATACTGCAAACTGATCCCCACACCCTGTCCCACTTGGGTCCTGTGGTAGCCACAGAAAGTCCAGAGTCAGGGGAGAACACCTCAACATCCAGCACTGTTGCACAAGGTTTCACACCAGGAGCTGTAAGGAGAGGCTGCCCAAGAGACAAACCATCTCCCCCCTCTGCCCCAAGTAATTTATATAATGCCCTTTTTCTTTGTATATGGTTGTTTGCAATTTCCTTCTCTGCTCTACCCACTTTCTACAATATTTTTCAGAAACCACGATTAAAACACACAGTTTAAACATCATTTAATCATCCAGAAAGCAGGATTCTGCAGTCTTCTCAATCTACCGCCATGTCATAGCATCAAGATACAGATTATAAAATGCATTCATCTGGTGTATTTTATAATGGGCTGTTGTTTTCACTACCCCTGGGCTCCATAACAGACTTCTTCAAAAATCAGACCAAACAATGTAGAATAAGGAATGCATAACATTAAAACTACAATAGCTTTTGTAAATTGTGTTTGGAATTATTTATTACATGGGTAACTAAATTAACAATGTCTTCACAGCTATACTTTCTTTCTAATGGCAAAAAGTTTTACCCAGGAGTAACAGATTGCAATCTAAGCATCAGGTATTTGGCCAACTTTAGCAGAGGCTATAAATTAAGGAGTCCCCTGCAAGAGCTACACTGTGAATATTTCTGTTTTGTTGCACAACAGAATAAAACACAACTCTGTTTATGACTGCTGCATAATCAGAATAATATACAACAGTTTTCCACTGGTAAAGCCATAAACTTATCTAGTCCCTATGTAGTCCCTATATGTAAACCTGAGATATACCAAACACCTAAATACAAACTATGTCTAGCACACAAAAATGGGTTTCATTTTAATATTATATAAATACGTATAAATATTTTATAAATTACAATAATTTACAGCTTACTGGTTTATATTCAGTATTTCACTCTGCAACATTTTAATATACTCCTGACTTATCTGTTCTGTGAGAATGGAACACCCAACAAAAACATGTTTATCTTTCAGAAACACCTACAGCATCATCTCTAAAGAGTGTCAATCTAAAATGCAATTTAAACTGCAAAAGAAAACTTTACACATTCAGAAAATTTTGGGTTTTCTTTTGCTTCTAATTCCCCAGCATTTCAGGAAATGAAAATAAAGGGAATTCTTTTCCTAACCAAGTATCCTGACACAATGAAGTGTCATACAGTGCATAAGTCAGTTTGCAGACACTTTATGACCTGTCAAATCCCATGAGAAAGGAAACCCAGAAATCCTTCAAAGCCTCCCCAGCTTTAGAGTGTAACACAGCTGTAACACAGCTCTGCTGCTTGTCTGTGGACCTGCTCATTGGCCCTGCCTCAGAGGCCTTCACTCAGCATCTCAATGTCTTCACTTGCTGAGAAGCACAAGTTTTGATTTATTCCCCAGAATCTGCTCCCCATAGAGGGCTTTCTCCTTCCTGAAACTTCCTTAACCCCCAGTTTACAGGTCTGAACCAGGCCACCAAAACTGCACAAAACCAGCACTTCCAGGATAGATAGGAGGGCAGAAAAACAAACTAGTGCAAGGCTCCTTTTAGCCATTCTGAAATTACAATCTTCCAGAATTAAAGCCAAACAAACTTGAAACAAAATGGAAACCAAACCAAACCTGCCCATGAACTGCTAGTCCAGCTATCTTACCACTTAACAGCATGTTATCTATTTACTAATAAACAGGTTCAAAAAACACTTTAAAGATAAATGTTTGTAAGAAACACCACATCTGTAGCAGAATCTAGGTCATTGATCTAGGGTTGTTTAATCTAGTGCTTGCTTGCAAAATACTGAGAGAGCAGAATTTGAGATTATCCCTTTTTTACCAAGCAAGCCTCCAATGGATCAAATACCCTAATAGTAAATAAAGACCATGCCACTGTGGTCACAGGACTGTCCTGTAATCTCTTGTTTGGTGGCTAACCCCAGTGCTCTTATTTTCCTGACCTGTTCATCATCAATTTTATGGTTGGACCTTCAGAGTTTTAAGTGTTTGGATATCAACATTTATAAAGGTTTCATGGATTGGCAAGATCTACATCAGCACTGCTCTCAAACACATTGAGGTTTCTGTTTACACACTTTCTAAAAATTACCCAAGCATTCTGTCCAAATCTGAACCTGACTTAAATGTTTCTGCTGAGTAACATTTACCTGCTGAGGGTGGCCTCCAGGCTGTCCCCATGAGCCACTGTTTCACTTAAATCCAATGTATCATTTTAAAAGACACAATAATAGCAATACAGATGAAGAATTAAAAAAAATAAATCAGAGATGGCCCTCAAGTTGCAGTTGTTCTAACAGTTAGACATGAAACCAGTCTGAAAATTTACAGCATGTTCTAGACAGAATGGCTTATACGAAAATCCCAGTAAAATATACCTTTTTTTGGCTGCATGATGGAAAGACCAGTGGGTGAACTTTTACATGATGAGGGTGGAGACACTATGCTGTAGTGCACAATGGAAGCAGCCTGCTGTGGCTTTGACTTGGATGAAGGTGGCAATAATGTAGGAGGTGATGGCTTCTGACTTGAATGGTTGCTATAAACTATGAAAGTAAAAGAAGTAAATAAGGCCGCCATAAAAATAAAACACCCCACACAGCTTTGAAGTAATTTCAGCTTTCCAGCAGGTAACAAAGCTACCCCACAATGCTCAGATTTCAAGACCTTGTAAGAAGATCACTGCTCCTACTCTGTTAACTGAAATCTAGAATGGTTCTTGAGCAGAAGAGCCAAATATGCTGTTTCCAAAATGTACCTCACTCCTTCTGTCAAAGAGAAACCCAAATCTCAAAGTTTTCAGACCCATCTGGCTGTTCAGAAAAGGATGGAAGCGATTCTGCTGCCAGTGTACAGCTCCCATGTCTGCCTTAACTCACCCATAGATGTGCAAGGTATTAAGATGTATGGTATTGGATTTTAAGAAAGTAACTTGAGATATTTCAAAGATAAAAAATTTGAGATTTCAAATTAATCTGCCTCAGGGTTAAAACTGGAAAATAAATTAAAAAATGAACAAAAGAAGAAAAAGAATACAACAGTTAATTCTAAATCAAACCCTTAATAGCATATATCCAATCACCCTGCATAATAATAGCTAGACATTTTTGAAGCTTATCAATAAAAACTCTGTTCTCCCAACCTGCACACTGCTGTCCTTGAAGCTGCTGTGAGTTGCATGGCGATGATGTTCTAGGAAACTGTATCTGCTCTGATCCAGGAGGCTGCAAATATCCCACAGATGAACTGCAATAATAAAAAAGGAACATGACTAACAGGCATTTATGCTACTTATTTAATCACGACTTCTGCATTTGCTGTGTACATGTACTGCAAATCACTGAGCTTTTGTTAATTTTAAATCATTAATAGTCCCACCTACCCCGAATTCATTCATTCTTCAGAAGACTGAAGCTTCCCACCTCTTCTGTAGAAAAAACACGTGCCCTACCTACACTGAGAAACTCTATTAATGCACCTATTTTAATATTCTATTTTTGTGTCCACAGCTCTATATCAGCATAAGACAGGCAGAATAATAACAATAAAAAGACAACTTCTTGTCTTGCTCACTGAAGCAGAAGTAGGTCTGGGTTACAAGATCCCACAGCCCCTGGCACAAGGATATGGGATGCAGCCCCTCAGCTGGGGCAGCACGCCAAAGCAGCTCTGCCCCAGGGCCCACTGACACTTTCCCAAAGGGGGCAGGAGGTGGAACAGGACTCCAGGGGATAAACAGCCATTCAGAATCCTGTTTGCAAAACATAGGAAAAGGATAACTTCAAAAGTTTATTTATGCCAGGTAGTTTTTCAGGGGAATCAGGGGAAAACCAGGTAACAGACACAATTAGATACTAATTTACCACTAATACTCAGCCAGAATACCAGGTTGGTGGACCATAATCAGAACAGTGCCTATAGAATCTTGTACTAACAGATAACCGTTCTTAGAATAAAACAATTCCTTCAAATTGAGGGAAAAAAAATAGGTTTAATCCTCTTGGACCTACTATTTTTACTTATGTTGTCAAAAGTTTGTTCCATCCTTTGTCCCATAGGTCACTTACATAATTTTAATTTAAAGATTCCCTTCCATTAAAGCAGACAAAACCAAGTGAAAACTAACACAGGTGCTTTCACACATCTTCTGATCTGCCTACTGATTCTAGTTTTCAGCAGCGACCTGAAGGCTTGACACTCAGCTCCTGCAGAACAGCACTCTGCTTTCCTTGTTCAAGTGCTGCAGCATCACTGTTCTGATGAAAGCAAATGCTGTCATTGGCTGCTAGTTTGCTCTGAATTCCTAACAAATGAGAGGGACATTCTAATTTACACAAAAGATCAAGCAACCAAACTTAATTCAATAAAAGTCTGGAATTATGCCTACCTGCGACTTCACTGAATCTCAGATACAAAACAGAAAAGTATTAAAAAACCTTCAGATACAAAGAACAGGAATCCAGATGTAAGTAGATGAGACCATACAGCGATAACAAAAACACTACTGAGATCTGCACTCTCAAAAGGATGAACAAGCTTCAAACTGTTGCTGCTTGTTTGAAAGCTCCCAGGTATAAAAATGCTGCACATTTGTAAGTTCAAAAAAGCTTGAGAAAGAAGAATTTGTAAGAATCTCAATGAATTCTCCCAGGTACTTGCCTATCTGTTCTCAAAAGACTGCTTTGGGGACACAGATGTATATTCAGGGAGGCCTGTACATGCAGACCAATTTGCTGCTACCAAGGTAGGTTAAAAAAAAGTTATTTATCAAACAAAAGCCAAATTTCTATACTTGTTTCACATCCAGCTTGGTGCCAGCAGGCCTCATCTACAATACAAAGCAAGCTAAACCTTTTCCATGCAAATTTCCAAAAAAGAAGTCAGTCTTTTTCTGGGATTCAAGTTGTTTTTCCTCTACACATTATTAATGTAGTATCTTTGTCAAAATCAGTGAGTATGGATAGTCATCTTAAATATTACTGCAGAAGGACTGAACTGCTGAGCACACTGGTGTCTCATGGGTAAGAAATGGAATGCAGAAAATTTAAGAGGTGGGATTATTGCTGAAAGTGCTGTGAAGACAATGTTTTCCAGTCCAACAAGTATGTTACAGTTAAAGCAGTACTGCTTGTTTCACTTAATTGTATAAGAGCAAAAAATAAATAGAATGCCTGTAAGTCTGCTTCTAAAATAATAGTTTTATTATCTGCAGCACTAAAAGCAGATCCAGTCAGTTCTTACAAAGCCACTAAGCCCAGCTGCTGAGAAATCAAGTATCAGTTCAACTTACCTTAGATTGTTCTGCTGACCTGATGGAATGACACTGTAGTAGACTGGCATTCCTGTGGTGGGCAGTCCTTGGCTGGACTGACTGGGAATTATAACAGGCTGCTGATATGTCTGCTGGGGCACTGCTTGGGAACCTTGAGGCACCGAAACCTGCAATGGGCCACACAGTAACACTTTCTCCTGCAGACAATGTTTCTGCCTCTTGACCATCATCCAGTTGATATAAGAATTTTAAAATAACCCCAGAAACTGAAAGATCACCTGGAGTTCTCTAATTCCAGAATAATGTGGTAACAGTAACTAAAAAAACAACACCATATTAAAAAAAAAATCTTTAAATCTTCTTCCTCCCAAATAGAAATATTGGCTCCAATGGACTCCATGAATTAACAAGGTATTTTCTCGACAACAGAAAGTGGGATGGTGGGAAGGAAACCTTCCAAGCTTTTCTTCCCCACCCTCTGAACTGCAACTGATGCAGCACTTGGCTTTCGACAGCACTACAACTTGTGCACTTGTGACAAGTTCTTATTTCTTCTTACTTCAATTGTGGGTTTGCATCTTTAGCTTCTGTCCCCCAAAGTCACCTTTGGCACCTGCTTGCAGCTTTCTACCATTTCCAGCATAAAGCAAAGGATTTAAAGAAAACCCCAACACTCAAACCCACAGAAGAGTCATTGGAAAGTTATGAATACATTACCCACCTGGTAAGATGGCACTGAGGGATATGGAACAATCACACCTTGAATTTGATTCCCAATGTTGTTGTGTTGGCCACTGACTAGGTTTTGATTTTGAGACTGCTGAACTCCAACTAAACCCTGGTAGTTTTGCTGCTGGTTGGGCAAAATCTGGTAACCTGAAATTACACATTTAAATCTTACTTCGAAATAATGAACACATTTTAAACATAGTTACCTATTCAAAAATACACATGTAGCATTTTCCAACGGCTTGTTTAATCTGGCAGCTTCACAACAGGTAAACTTATCATGCATATAAAAAGAAGCCAACATTAAAATTAATATTTACTAATTTGGATTCAGCATGAAATATTATCCATACTGTTTGCAATGCTGCTTCCCACATGCGTGCACTATTCATTTACACTGGCTCACATGCATTAACACCTTGATTTGACAGGTGAAAGCTGGAAGCACTTGAACAGAGCATGCTAGACAGGGTCAAACCCAATTCATTGTCTGGTACTGTGAACAAGGCCATTCCAGGAACTTCGGTTTGAAAATTCTACATATGCAAAATTCAGCTTGGACCTCAGGTGCCCCAGGGGTCAGAGCATCTTGACTGCAATTCGAAAGTAAATCAGACTTCAGGAAAATTTGCATAAGGCCTGTGTGCAAATCCTTTCCATAGGGGCAATTTCTTCTGAAATCTGCAATGCTAAAACCAACTGGGTACTGAGAAAAATCTTCTAAGTTCAAGCCATATTAGTACACAGCAGAAGATATTTTATATTCAAAGTTATCTTAGGGACACAAAGATTTTTCATATTTACCCTTCTATAGTGTCTCTAAACCAATTTATTATTGCTTAAACTAGTATCCTCTCCTATCTTTCAAAAATTGCCTAAAAAAACACACCCCACACTGCCCCAAAGCCCAAACCAAAACACCCCGAGCATTAAGTGCCAAACAGGAAGTTTATGCATTTATAAAAGTCCAACCTAAACTCCTCCTTTCCTCTTTTTTTAAAAAGCATTTTGCAGGTAGCTGCTACCATGATCCAAACACATGCAGAACACAAGTTCTTTTTCTCTCATGTTCCATCATACAGGTATGCACTACTTACCATATCAGCAAAACCCCAACACAGTCAGTGTTTCTGAGACAAAGCCAGTTATCCCTCCAGAATAACAAAACTGGGCATGTCAAGATGCACTGACGGCAAGAAGAGTCTGTGCTTGAGTTGGACACATTCACAGCCCACTGACCTTGACATGCTCCCTACCTTGGCAAGGAACTATAATAGAGCAAATTTAGCTGCAAAAACTCCCTTGGGTTTTCTTTAAATTGTGCTAAAAAAGGTTCAGTCTATTCTGAAAGTAATCCAGTTATCATAAAACACCTTTCTGTGAGCAGCACCCTCCGATGTTCATTGATTTCGTTCACACAGTACAATGAACATTGTGCACTAACAGCCTCAGCAGGCTCTCTATAGAAATTACAACAATGAACACTAAAAGAAGACTGTTAATATTATCAAATATTGCTTCAGAAAATTAAAGGGAAGAAGATTCTGTTTGTTAAAACCAAGACAGCTATTCATTAGAAACATACAACACTATAAATATTTTCAGAGGACTGGACAAAACTTCAGAACAATACATGCTTGAAGTAGGATTAGTACTTAGAATTTTTAAAAACTTAAGTTTGAACAGTGTACAAAATGCTCTTCATATCTGTAATATACAAAATGCTTTAACATACTTTGTGATAAAGCGATCTATGGCCCCTAAAATGCAGCAGAATGGGAAGTTGTGCTGTGACAGTGCACCCGCAGTCTGAACCCCTCGTGTCCCAGAAATTGCAATGGACCCGTGCGTAGTTCTGCAGCCTTTTCTGGCACTTGCAGAGACAGATACAATCAATTCTGCAAGCAGAGCGGACTGGAACAATACAAATTGGCTGCCACGAAGGTTCCCCAGAGCGTTCCAAAGAATGCTCTATTTTTAGCTGCAGCTTCACCTCTGCACAGAGTGGGCTGACAGAAATGCAGCACTCAGCACAAACCCCACACCTGCCACAGCAGATTGTCCCATTACACAGAAATACTCCGAAACTGGAGGTAAAAATAGGAGCAGGTCTCTTAATATTTACATAATTCAAGAGAAGTCACAGTTAATATAAGAAGAGTTAACTCACAGAATATAGAAATACATTTTTTGAATAATGCATTAGGAGTAAGAAACAGTGTTTATTGAAGAACAGAAAAGCAAGTACAAGCACTCGGTTAACGAGCTGGGAGTTGATGAGCTTAGTTATGACTATTACAGCTACAGTTACTGTAACTGGAGTAGTTTTATCCCTGCCTTGTGAAGCAGAAGCCAGTTGAACTGCTGATTTTCCTACAGGAACTGTAGTTCAGACTAGATTTTTAAACAACCTGTAGTTAGGTCTCATGGTAACTGGGCTCACATTAACACGGCAATTGGAAATGCTTTTTTTCTCAAGGAGAGTTTTCTTCTCCCATTATCTTTTGGGCAACAAAAGCATTTTTATTAAAAAGGAACCTCCCAAAATATTTCACCTGAAACCCCTTTAAAAAGGAAGCCAGGAAGCAGCTGAAAAAGAGACCGGTTCACTGTGAGAAATGTAAACCTCTCAGACAGTGTTACGGCCCCGAATCCAACAGCTCAGCAAGGAAGTCAGGCCACTCCTCAGCATTAGAGCAGAAGCGGCTGCAGTTGCCATGATCTCAGAAGCTGCCATCTTTTATCTGAATTTGTGTTTGCAAAGTTATGTTATAGTTAGTAACCACTTCCTGAGATGAACAACTCCCGTGGCTTTTATGTAATGCCAGATTTGTAACTCTCATTTTTGCCCAGCCACTTTTGCTGTATGAGCCAAGTAACGTGGTGCCTTTGGCTCAAAACCACACATTGCTAATAAGCATCAACCACTTCAGGTGTAGCTTTATGTCAAATTAATACAAATATCAATGGTTTAAAATAAATTACAAGGAAGAGCATTTTCAAATACACCATCTTGGTGAAGTATTTCCAGAACACATAACAAGACATGGAACCATCAGTTTCTAAAATGCTGATTCAAATTTGCCTATAAAGCATTAAATGAGAACCAGCAATAGCTGGAGAGCAGTTTGGAGATTTTCAGTTAAACACTAATTCTGCAGTTTCTGGTAAGAGCCTTCTTTCTCCCATTAGTGCTGGTAAACACCACATAACCCAACACTGAATAGGATTATTGGCTGGACCATCCCCATACTACCCAAACATGATCCCTTGATGTCAGAGTGCAGGTACAGGGCACACGATCAAAGCAGTAGAGCAGCTGTCTGCACAGCTTGCTTATTTTATTTCTTCCAGGACAGAGAGGGACTTTATCTGCTGACACTTTTTACCCACAGGCAGTGAAATTCAGTTAAAATATAAAGAGCTAAAAACATACAAGAAAGGAACTTACCTAACAGAAATCAGTTCATCCCTGTGCATCTTATCACCCCATGCTTTCCAATTCAGACTGGTTTGTTTGGGTACAAATGTACACTGAGCTCTCTGATTTGGGGAGTTTGTGTGCTACTCACACAGGGTGTCCCCACAGTGGGAAGTAATCCCCTTGAGCCTCAGACTTTTTGCTGTTAAGTAGTCTAGGTATTAAAAATGCTGAGGAAGGAAAGCAGGCTGTGAAATACAGTTGGGTAACACATCTCTGACACCAGCGGATAACAGAAGTTGCAAAACCAAGTAATTTGTTTTCCTTTGAAAAAAATCTTTGTGAACTGAACCCTGAATAACTCCATCAATTGTTGCTACTATTGGAGCACTTCCTGGAAGAAGTGCAGAAGAGGAGCCATCCCTCTTTACATGCTGCTTCATAGGACATAAATAAATCCAGTTAATATTTGTAAAAGTTGATCTTCCATCCTGTTTCTGTACCACAACATGTAGAGGGGGCAGGGGAAGGAATTAAAAAGACCCTCCTGAAGGTAACTCAGAAGGATGTTACATATTCAACTAAGAGCTGGTATAAAAGCCTGGTCTTTAAGGATCTCTGCCTCCAAACATCACTAGTCACTTCTGAAAGTTTTGACCATGAGCCAAGATATTACTGAGAAGTAAATTTGTTTCAGGAATACAAATCTTACTGAAGAAGTCATAACAGTATTTAGAAGTAGATTGTGAGAATAATGGTAGCCTACAGTTAAAATCTGTAAGGAAAAAAAAAAGACAAGAAGAAAGGAAGGAGATGGAAATGAAGCTTGCTAACATTCACAGAAGGATAACTCAGCTGAAAAGTCTTTGCTAAAATAGGTAACCACTTAATGTATTCCATCCAATACCCTGACACCTTTGATCATAGGACAAAAAGACAGAGTAAAGCAGTATCACCAATATCTTCTGCACAGAACTCTTTTCATGCCACAGCATCTAAGATTAGGATCTTTAGCTTAGAACTTTCAGTTAAGGTACATCTCTTTAATGTTACATCATTTAAAGGTACTAATTTATCTTACTTTGCAAGTTAATCAAGTAATTAGCTACTAAGTTACAAATTTTTAAAACTATTAACTTTTACATTTTAAAACCTCTGTAATTAAAGTTACAGCATAAGCCATTTAAAGGAATGGCTTGAACCCCAAGTTTCATGCCCAAGTGCCTCAAATATTTCCACCTTAGGTTAGTTACACTTTGTATTTTACATTTGATCCTCTACTTTATTTGAAATTTTACAGCAAAGTAAGTTTAAAATGAAAAAGCAGGAGAAAAACCACCCAAAGTGCTCTAAAGAAATGCTGGAAGAGTTGAACAAACCTGTCTGCTGGCCAGGCTGGGGCAGGGCCTGGCTCTGCTGCGTGCTGTAATGGACAGAAACAGGGCGGTACTGCTGGCTGGAGTGCGGGTACTGGCTGGGGGTACAGTAACAGGGTGGCATCTGCAAAGGAACAGTCACAGGATCACTGCCTGCATGCAGCTTTGGAGAAGGCAGGCATCTAAATGCAAAATCCATACAACAAAGAAGGATAATTTATTAAAAGGTGCAACAGATGTTAAATAATTCAGCGATTCAAAAATCCCTTATATTACATAAATTCCCACTTTAACAGCCAATTTCTCTACTTTCCTTGTTGAAAGTTGACTTTCCTCAAGTAAAGTGAAGTCATTCATTACAGAACAGACCTCAACCCCAGAAAAACAGCAGAGCTGCAGTTCCCCAGGGAGCCCCAGACTGCAGGAGCAGCAGGAGGGCAGGGTCAGTCCCCCCCCGGCTCTCGCAGGAGCGCGGTACCTGTGGCACGGGCTGCTGCACGTATCCCTGCGGATGCTGCGGGAGCACGGGCTGGCCCACGGCGTGCCCGGGGCCCGAGTAGGGCTGCGGCGGGGGCTGCGCTGCGGCGGGCGCGGCGCTCAGGATGTAGCCCGGCTGCTGCGGCGGCTGCAGCACCACGCCGGGCTGGAACAGCGCCGGGCCCGGCTCCGCGCCCTCGGCCGGCGGCTGCCGCGCCAGGCTCAGGTGGCTGAACTGCGATCCCAGGTTGTCCTGCTGCAGGCGTGGGGAAAACAGGAAAAACTGCATTTGCAAATGTACGTTCAAGGAGAAAGAAATAAAACAGCCAAACACATCTCACATTACTGGGCAGTAGCAACAGCAGCCAAAGAACAACAGCAAAGAAGATGGAACATTAGCAAATTATCTTCAGGGCTGACAGCAGGAGAGAACATCCAGGTTCAGACTTCACTCTTTTCACTGAAAATATTTTGCCTTCTGGATTACATCTGCCTTTATCTACTTATTGTGAGAATTCATTTGTCAAAAAGAAAGTTCAGAATTTGTGTCACTAACATCTTCTGACTGGACTCCAAAACTTGAATGAAAACATCTAACCCCAGTTAAAATAGCAGGATACATTAGGATTCTGAAGTAAATTTTTGCTTTTGAGAGTTTAACATAATGAAGTTCTAAGTCTGAGTTAAAAAAGCACATTCCTCTAATTTAGTTATTATCCTACATGCAAAGATAAATTATCTTTTAATCTGAAATCAAGTAACAATAGGGAGAAATGTGTCCCAGTGGCTACTCTTTATCTGTGTTTTATTAACCTCTGAAAGGATGCCACTTATTGCACTCTGCACTGCAGCGGTCCTGTGGAATCTGAAACTTCCACTGTAACCCCAAGCTCCTTTTCTTAGCAAGCAATTCAGCATCAAATTAGCAACATCCTGAAAATTAGAAGTGATCACTAACTAGTATTGCTTGTTTTTTGCTAGACAGGAAGATTTGGTTCATACTTTGAAAGCAGACTCTCCAAACATGCAGGAGCATTAAAACTATTTCAAGACCACTTGGTCTTAAATCATTCTGAAGACAGGAATTAATCAAGAAAAAGTAAGTATAAACCCCATCTTTTACTGATTAGCTACATTCACATTTTATGATACTATGTTTTTTTTTTCGTTTCCAAGCTAAATATATTATTAATTGCTGTCGGAAATATGAATTTGCACCTAAAACCCAATTTAGTACACCTTTCATGTGTATTTAGTACATCTTAAAAAGCCTTATTTTCATTAGATAGTAATCTGACTTTGGCATTTCATTCCTTAATGGTGCCTATTAAATGCAACTATAATGCTTTTCTACATTGGATTTTACATTCTGCTTTTCCAAATCCTCAGTTTGAAGAGGAGATACTGCATATGAGTTCATCTTGGCTCTAAATATGTCTGAAGGATAAACCCAAACCATACCACACTGATTTGTTACACTACCAGTGTAAGTAAAATTTGACCTGGTCACTTTGTCCTGCAGTGACAGGTATGGTACAAGCAGGATTCAGCCCTGGAACATGGCATTCCCAATAAATGGAGGAAGCACTCTCCTGGTGCCAGCTACAGAGGTGTTACACTTGGAATACCATCCAAGACCATCAATCCTTTTCATTATGTTACATAAATTACCATCAGCAGGAATAAATTTCTGAAACTGCCAGGGCACTTAGTCTTGGAACCCACTTCCTGGATGTGAAATGCTCTGAAATTACTATAAACAAGAAGTTTCCTTCTCTGCTTTAGCATCCGTTCAAACTCTCAATTAACTTCAGAAGCAACATCCATATTGAATTCAACTAAAACTCTATTTATTTTAAGGCATTTCTGATTAATGTTAAAATTAGCTGCTGTACAACACTTTGATGAGTTAACCTTGGCTGGCTCCTAAGTGCCCCCAAGTCACTCCATCCTTCCTCTCATCCTTAGCAATACAGGGGGAGAAAATACGATGAAAGGCTTATGGGTCAAGAAAAGGGACAGGAAAATCATTTATCAATGACCACCACAGGAAGATTAATTTATTTATGTCAATTAATAGCAAAGTAGGAGAATGAGAAATAAAACCAAAACTAAAACCAGCTTCCCTCAACCCCACTGCTTCTTCCCAGACTCAACTTCACTCCCAAGTCTTCTACCTCCTCCTCCAAGTATCACAAGGGAAGGAGAATGGGGCTTGTGATTGGTTCCCACTCATGTATCTACTGCTGCTTCCTCCTAACTCTTCTGCTCCAGCATTGGGTCCCACCCACAGGATACAATCCTTCACAAACCTCTTCAATGTGGGTTCTTCCCAAAGGCTGAAGTCCTTAGGAATGGAGTGCCCTAGTTTGGGTCCTACCAGAAAAGCTGCCTCTGAAGGCTTCAGCTTCCTTCAGAGCACCCACGGGATGCTCCAAGGGCTGCAGGGTGGCTATCTGCTCCACCATGGTCCTTCATGGCTTCAAGGGGAGAATCTGCTTCACCAGAGTCTCCTCCCCAGGCTGCAGGCTCTGCTCCAGCACCCGGAGCACCTCCTTGCTTTCCTCCCTCTGGCCTCAATTATTTGTGGAGCTGTTTCTCCCTCCTCTCCCTCACACCCTTTCCAAGCACACTCAGAGGTGCCACCAGTGTGACTGACTGACTCAGCTTGGGCTGTGCAGGGTCAGCCCTGGAGCTGCCCAAAATGGGCTCTGTCCAATGAGGCAACTCATTCTGTTCCTCCAGAAGCCATCCCTGCAGCTCCCTGCGCCAAAACCTTGCCACATACACTCAACACAAACATGCACTCAGGAAAGTATCAGAGCAGACTTTGACCTGTTCTTATCTCCCTAGTTCAATTTAATCTAGTTCAGATTCTCCCTTGGGTAACAACTCTCCTTTACTGAGTTTCAGTTTCACTTTGTGTGACTTTTCTTCTTTTTTCCTGGTTTTTGATAGACTAAGATATTTTATTTCCAGTTTTTACTTATTAAACAATGGATACTAGAGAAGTGGGAGTGTTGAAAATTCTACCAAAGAAGCTACAAAAAGTCGACGAGAAAAAATCAGAGCAGCTGATCCCCCAGAATGCATTAAAGTTCAGCTGAAGAGTGAGCAGACAAGGAAACAATAAGAAGCAACAGAAAGAGGTTAATCCAGAGACACAAAAAGGTACTGACTGGCTAATGAAACAGCACTGAAAAAGTTTCTTTACAAAGGGAAAGGGAAATAATGCATCTCAAAATATAGAGATATATAGATACAGCCTTAATTGCAGGTATTTCTGCTGAACATGAAATGCTCCCATCTCGGGCACTCAGGTGCTGTGTCACTGAGAGCCAGTCACTACCCTGCTACACACAGCACCCAAACAGCCAAGCAAAGGCCAGCAGCCCCAGAGAGGAGGCTGTGCAAGGAGCAGAGAAGAGAAGGTGTAATACCACAGAGTACTGCTGTGCAGAGGAGGCTGGCAGCAGCGGGGGTGGGTACGACACTGCAGAGTACTGGACAGGCTGGGAGGAAGGCTGCAGAGCCCGCAGAGGCTGCAGAAATAACAGGGTTATGAACAAGGTTAACACCAGAGTAAGAGAAGTGAAAACAAGTCTTTTGTAACAGAGAAAAGCAACTATGCTCCAGAAGAGCAACTCGCTCCAATCTCAGAAACAGAATGGATACTTCTTTTTTTGTAAGCCTCAGACTGCATAGAGTGAAAACAGAAGTAACTCTGAATATCTCAGTCTCCCAAAAGACATCCATTGCTTTATTTGTTATACACTATATTAGCTATGTCAGTAAATTGCTTCTATTTAACATTTACTGTTTCCTTCAGAGAGACTAAAAGCTCCACACGCATTTTAAACACAAGCTCTTTTAAAGCATCAAAAGGCTTTAAAGAATGAATTTACTACTAACCATGGATTCAAACAAACTACTTTCATTTATTCAACAGTACTAAAATAATTTCTCTAGATAGCTATCATTGCTCATAATATTTCAGGCAGGTTTAATTCCAGCATGCATTGAGAAGGTAATCAGAGAACTGGTACCGAATTTGTGAAGAAAATAGCAAATATTACATACACACTTCTCTGATCTAGAAAGAGTACAAATGAGACCTTTTTCAAAACAGGCCAGCTCTACTGTGACATACCCAGCTATCTGAACAGGTTTAAACAGGGAAAACAAACAAACAAAGGTAAAAGGTTTAGATGAAGTTCTATAAATAACTTTTTGATAAAATTTAACCATCAGAAAATACCACAGGAGACTACAGCCAGTACCTTGGTGCCTGAAATAGCTGCTGTAAGAAGGGAAAACCCTCCCTTCTCCTGCCCATGCATTTTGCTTTTCTTCTCCTTCTAGGGCTGGGGCAGTCTTCAATCTGGCCTATTTTACTAAACTCTTGTACAAGACAAGGATAAAATACATTCTGTACTTATGTGTGTTGTTTTGTGAGCAGAATATGCTGAATATGCTTATCTCTTGTGAGATGTTCATGCTGACCAGTTCTGAGCTACTCCTACTGTGCCATGACTCCTGCTTGTGCTGTACAGCCCAGGAATTCATCTGGCTGAGAAACAGCCCTCAAGCAGCCCAAGGTTCCAGTTGGATTAATGCTCTTCCCAGCTGCCAGCTATATTGCTTTTAAAGCCTGGGTAACTCCACATTGCAATCAGGGATGAAGGCAGAATCTCTTGTTCTTGGCGACAGAACATTTTCATACTAAAATTCCTCAGTAATATTAAGAAAAGGCTGCCTACCATGCTCAGGTATGAGCAGAGCTGATAGTTTTGAGGACTGGGAGGGAAAAAGCCCAGTTATGCTTATTTGTGTGCCTGTTGTCACATCCACTGCAGAATAAATAACCCCCACCCCTGTTCCCAGAGCTGAGCACGTGTTTGACAAGTGCACCTGTGAGAGGACGGGGTTTGCTCCAGGCTGGTGCTGGCTGGGGCTGGGCAGGGCTGGCTGAGGTGCAGCTCCAGGCACTTGGCTCCTAACAGGCTGCTGAGGCAGGGGAGGGTTGTACACCACCGGAGTGCCATCGGGATTGAGGAACGGCTGACCTGCCCAGGGAACACAACAAACACAGCCAGCTGCACCACCTCGGCTGGGAGAAAGCACACCAACATACTTACAGCAGGCAAAATGGATACAATAATAACATTGAAAAATAAGGGAAGTCACACTGGTTTATATGACAGATTCATGCCAAATGCCCACAGCTGTAAGAGCAATGACTACATGCAGCTAAAACTCAAAGCATTGAAGCTAAACAAAGATACCCCAATCTTCACGCAGTGAACACCCATAAAAATTTCTTATATGCCACTCATCTTGAAACTTGATTTTTAACCAAATAGATCGAATATGACAGGAGTAATAAAGGAAAACTCTACTAAAATACTGTTTTAAGGATCTTTTAAAAATTTACCTCCTTTAATCAATTTGAAAACCAGTCAGAACACAGGAGAACTTAAAGTCAAATATTTTTTGAAAACTATATAAAGCAATAGGAGCCCTGGTATTCCCATGCCTGATAGTGAGATTACTGATAAAGGACTCTCTTCCCCTATTCTTAAGATGAATTGGCTTTTAGCTTTCAAAATAATTATTCTAATTATTCTCTTATTTAATAAATTACATATTACAGCAATGGGCCAATGAAAGAGAATTGAAAAATAAACTGCATTAAAAAAACCCCCATGATTTCTTTTTGTGCCTGGATTGGAAAAAACCAAAACAAATCAAAGGAACAACAGCCTGGCTGGCAAGGACCTGTGCCTACCTGGTTACTGACACGTGTCCTGCATTGGCTTATTCTGATGCTCGAAGGGCCCAACATTGATGTAAATTTTTCTCTCCTCTGATTTAAAGATGTTCTTAACCTTTCCAGAAAGATTTAAACTGAGCCTAAAGCCTTTGCACCCTGTCAAAGCAGATTAATGCTCCTCCAGACTTCTTGGTGCCATCATACTTAAATGCAACTGCCCAACATAAAGAGTGGAACAGTTACTGAAGAAAGGACTGAGGAATTCATGGCAGAGGGAGCATGAACATAAGCTACAGCAGCTGGACTGCAGCTTATCAGGTGATACTCAACTGAGCTTAGTAGATTTCTCTTCAACACTCAAAAATTGGGAATGTTCACATCAACAGGGACTCAGATTTTCTTATTTCCTTGTACTACTTCCTGCTAATCACCAGAGCCTCACTTATTTCTTGTCATGGCTGCTAATTACCAAGGCCCAGACTCCTCTGTCAGAAACTCTGAGGAGCCAATCTCTGTTCTGGCTGGCACTGGAACAGTAAAGCCAGAGGAACAATTACAGAATACGATGATTCGAGTACATTGGAAATCAAAGTTTATCTGCACCTGAATGTTCCTTATTGTCAAAGTGTTCTTCATCTTCTACTAGAAACTCATTAGACATTAACATAATTATGGAAAACTACTAATGAACTTAGCTCTATGACAAATACATTCTCCTCCAAATCCAATGGCTATCTATGAAAATTAAGTCCTACAGCAACTCATTTGTAGCCAAATTTTTAGCAACTGATTCATATTAAGGAAAAAGGGGAAATTATCTATTTCAATGTTATATCTTCTAGTTAAAGAAATTATTTACTACATTTAACAACCCCAATGAGAAACATTTTGCTTCAAACATCATGTGTAGTTATATTCAAACATAAGTCCGTCTACAGAATGATGGTAAATATATCCTGAAGTATTTTCTTTTCTACAATGAAAACAAATCCTTATACTAAAATTAAAAAACATAATTTCCTAAAATTATGATATTTTACATTAAAGGTAAATGAATATTTTCAGGATTTCCTAATTTTTAAGTAAAATTTTGCCCAGAGAATGCTAACTCGTTATTTAATCCAGACAAGTTATTACAGATCTCCTTGCATCTATACATTATGAAGTAACAATTTCCTACTACTTCCTAAAAAATACCAGTATTGGCCAATTACACCAACACTGATTTAATCCTCCTTTAAAGTGAGAAGGAGAAGTGTTATTTAGAAATAGCATTTCATTCTGTGCTTCTTTCACTGCATTAACTCAGTCTTGAGCATAAAGATGTGAATATGTTGCATCAAAAAAAAGAAGGACGATAAATTCTTTCAAGTCAGTATAAATCCTTTCTCAGGCTCTCTCCCCTCACTGAAACTGTGCTATAGAAGCACTGGAAAGGATATTTTCCTCTTCTGAAAAAAGCTGAAACAATTAAGTTATTCTGTGTTCTGGATAGTAAATCATATGATTATCGTATTTTTTGCAAGACACTCGTTAAAATTTTACATGTAAGTTAAAACTATTCTAAAGAAAATCATGTGAGTTTACTCATTCCTTTGATCCTCCAGTCATGCTTCCTTGTTAAATTAAGTGCATTGAATGAATACAACCACATTAAAAAAATAAAGAGAAAAATAAAGGACAGAGGACAATACTGACATGAAGTCTTATGCAAACACTCGTGCATTTTTTTCCAAGTTCCCCAGTGTAACAGAGACTCCCCCAAGCATGTACCAACCTGTTTGAGGGTTGACCAGCACACTGCCAGGCGGGATGCCCGCTGCTTCCAAGGGAAGCAGAAAGAAGCTACTGCCAGCAGCAGGTGCCACTTGCCCGCTCATGCCACCGTCAAAGGAAAGAGAGTTACTAGAGCTGACAGTTGGATACACGGCAGGCGTGCCAGGGGAGGGCTGGCTTAGAGCTGGCACTGGAAGAGGCTGCTGGCTGTGAGAGAGAGAACCCGTGGAGGACCCTACACTACTAGAAGACTCTGAACCTAGGAAAGGAGTAATGAGAAATTGGTTTTACCTGGAGACAGTAACATCAAGCTCACTTTAAAATATACACTTCTAAGTGCTCACCCTGAAAGCTCAGCATTAAGCACATTATTCACAGCAGCCTTGTCAATGGACTCCCCCTCCGTCTCCCCTGGAATACCATTACAAGGTCACTTGTGTGAACCAAGGGTCAATTCAGCACTGCTTTGCACTGCAAAGTAAGGCTTTCCTATCTAGCTTGGTTTTCTGGTCAGAAAATGCATATCTGTACCTCCAGAATTCATGGAAGTGATTGGTCATTACTGCAAAATGGTGGAGTGGATGCACTGAGGCAGTGAACTCCCAGCTCCAGCTCCTGCAGCTGTGCAGGGAATGCAGCTGCAGGGCCCCACTGTCCTGGTTCATGCCCTGCACACACTGCCTGCATGCAAACAAGGACCAGTTTCTTTCCACTGCTGGGGGTCAGATCTTCTCTGATTCACCTGCTGGACAATTTGCACTACACTGAAACCCTCAACACTGTTTGTTTCTCCTCTGACAATTTGCAAGCTGAAATCAAGAATACAGCTAGAAAAAATGAAATGAGGGTAAGATGGTAACTTTAGCCTGGCTTTATGCAACAATTCAAATTTCAATGGAGGATGAAATACCCAGTTGAAATCAGTACACATTTTACAGATATGAATTACTATAAACATTGCAAGGCAGTGGAGAACCAGACCCTGAGCTTCCTGAAAGCCAAGGCATGCAGCTAAAAGAAATATTCCAAAAGTCCAGCATGGAGAGGTCTGTTAAACAGCTGTTCCCAGATCACCTGACACCTGGAGCTTTAAGTATACCATTTAGCAAAGACTTTTTAAGAAGTGTATGATACTTGGAAACAGAATATAATTGTTTAAATTTACAAACTCCCCATTAGCAGCCTCTATAGAATCTAGAAGAAAAAGACTCAAAAAGCACTCTGGTGGAACTTATGTACTGCTTGAAGTTAGTTTGCAATCCCTTATAAAATTTGCTAATTGTAACCCTTCAATTTGTGTTTATGAAGAGAGCATAGCTTGAAGCATTGGCCTTTTTTATTGCTGAATGAAGAGAAATCAAAGCTATTAACTGTAAACTGGGTGAGACAACATATCCCAGCTCAGTAAAGCCATAATTGCCTGGGCAGAGTTACTTGGATTAATTTCCAAGTGTGTTCACTTCTAGATTATGCAGGGAAGTGAGGCTGAAGCCATTATAACCAGAGCCAATTACATCCCTGAACATGAACAAACCCAAGCTCAGCATGTGCCAGTCACCACAACCTGGAACTGCATGAAGCAACAACCATCAAGGTGGGCATTCCCAGCCTGGAATGTCCAAATTCTCAAAATGCCAGAATAAAGACTCCAGCAGAAATTTTAAGAGTCCATTTGAGTCCATTTATATTTTTGACATTTAGCCAACAAAGATTTCGAGGAATGTATTTATTGTCAGGCTGCAATTTCTTTTCAAGCTGTGCCAAATAGCATCACTACTGCTAAATGGAGTAACTCCATATGATGGCACAATTTTACAGCAGAAGTACCTTGAACTGTTTTTGGTCTTTTTTAATACAAGTATACGATGGACAAACAGAATTTGTTACTGTTTCACTGCATTAATATATAGCAGTGTGGCCATATACCTAAAAGGTAGTAGTGCTTTAAGGAAAAGGAAAAAGTTTAAATAGATCCTCTTTAGAAACCAGTTTTAGAAATAAGATCAAAGCCAGTACTAATAAGGTAGGCAATTATATTCTGCTTTTTGATAGTTCTGTTTCAAATTCTGAAGCAGCCACAAATAACGCACCCAAGTATTACAAGCCTGAAAATTCTCCAGAGATTAGCAACTGGAACAAATTATGTTGGCATTTGAAATGCAAATATTTACTAAATTTCATTTTGACCCACAGAAGATTCATACCCATATTTTCTGAGATTTTGTTTTCACATTAATTACAAGTTAACCCCCTTTGAAATCCTGACTCTTCTTTTTCCCCAACATTTTTGAATTTGAAAACTAAACAGTGAACTTCATTCCACTGACCTCATTTCTTAGCAGTCTCAAAATTAAGTAAGCATTTGAGCCATATTCATTTTGATGTAACAAAACAAAGAGAACACAAAAATAACTACCAATTCATAGGCTTTAATGCTGTTTTATCTGAGCTAGCAGGATAGCAGTGCAGCGTTTTCTAGGATGGTGCAATGCAGTTTTACCCCACTGGAAATGGAGACCTGAACCCCAAATATTTTATACTAAAATATTTCTGGTAAAAAATGTTTTCAAACCCTTTGCATGAGAGAGAAGGTGTTGAACTTCAAGCCATCTACTTGAAAATTCTCCTTCCAACGCTGGAAGTGTTCACCGCATTTGTCACATTAGGGCTCTAGGGCTGGGTCTGTCAATGTCCAGGGTCACTGCAGCCCCTGTATCCCGAGGGAATGGGATGCAGGGAGCCTCCCCACCGGCAACACCAGCCATGCCCACCCGGCTGATCCCCAGAGCCTGCCCCAGGCTGCTGTACCTGTCTTGGACAGCCTGCCTGTGCTCTTGCTGCTGCCAGAGCTGTCCCCGCGGCTCAGCACCGAGATGCCGCTGAAGCTGCTGGCCTTGGTGACCGCGGGCTTCAGGTTGCGCAGGGAGCTGTCGGAGTCGGTGCTGCTCCAGGGCCGCGGCTCTGTCTCCGTGCTGCTCTGGTGGCTGTTGGCCGATCTCCCCGATGCCTCCTTATTGATTCTGCGAGGTACAAACTCAACTGTTAGCACAAGCAGTGCTTGGAAATGAAGGGAAAAGAAAAACAAAAACAAAACAAAAAAAACCCACAAAAAGACAATCAAAAAGAGGTAAATGCATGCAGAATACTTTGGGTTTTGTTTTTTTAAAAGAAAGCATCAAATACCTAAGTATCTGTCGTCTTTGTTGTGTACTATTAGTTTCTTCCTCCTGGATTCTGTTGACATTTTAATAAGATAGCTTAATATTTATTAAGGAAATAGGAAGACCAAGCAGAATTAAACAGCAAATTTTCTTACCTTTTATCAATGAAATAATTCTCTTGGGAACACAGGGACTGAGGGGCAAAGAAGTGCAGAAATTAATACAAATGGCATCTAGAACCCCTACTACACAAACACACAGCAGTCTGGAGTCTTATGCATTATACACAGACTTCTACAGCACCCTCTTTATATTAAGCTGCCTGAAAAACTTTACCTGTTGGTGGATAATTTCCACGAGGAAACAAGACAATATAAAAAGGCCCATGTGCAGGAAATCAAAGTCAGCATGAGGATAGTTACAGTGCTGCTCAGATGGATTCTATCAGACTTTTTCTGAAGTCACAGTTCTTTCATTGGACTTTTGGTGCCTTCTGTCACTTGCAGCTGGTGTGTGATTCCCAGGGCTGCCACAGCACCTCAGCTGCCTTATCTTCTGGGAAGGGTGGAGGGGGAAAGGCCACTGCTGCTGCAGTAACTGCTCAGTGCCCTGGGTACCAGTCTGGGTAAGCTACAGAGCACACGGAACAGAACCAAAAAGGCTGCTCCTGACTGAAATTATGTCCTTGACTGTGACTCCCACCATCTGGCACAAAGCTTCTAAGGGTGCAATACATAGTAAATTAAGATGCAAAAGAAAAACGTAGTTTTATAGCCAAAAGTCCATTCTTCTTGTGTGTAACTAAAGTGAACAAAGAAAGAATCAGCCTCTCAAGAGCTCATTACTCTCTTTGGAATCTGGTTTTGGATGTGCAAGAGTTATAGATAAATGTCAGAAGTGGATTATTAAAAGAAACAGGTATTTTTAAAAACATATTTGTTCTGTTTAACTCAATATAATCACTATTTACAATTGAATTGTAGCCTATAATGTCATCCTGCCGAGTATCTCCAGTCAGATCAGACTGCTAGATTCCTGACAGGAATTTCACATATGGTACCTCAAATCATTTTACTGTGACCACTCATAATGTAGTTGCTATAGATACAAGCGAGAAAATAGTTTTTTCATTTTTTAATTTGCTTGGTTTTTTTTTTTTCTTTTTTAAATTATAGCTCTGAGCAAACGATTGCAGTACCAAAACTCTGTAACTTAAATTGCAGTGAGAGGTAAAACAATGCAAAGTGGGGGAACACTTTGCAGTGGGTAATGCTAGAGAACACTCCTCAGTAATTCTTGGGTTGTTTTGAGTTTCATACAGCAGTGATTAGAGAAAACAGAAGATTTCTCAGTAACTGCAATATCATTTAAAACTCACTCAGGCCACACTCTCTTATCTGCTCAGTGCCATTCAGAAACAGAAGTTTCCTGGAAAGCCACCTGTGCATGTATGTGTGTGAAGGGCTCACAGAAAAAAAGTGCCAGACTGGTTTTGATACATACATCTTGTGCAAATATCCTTTCTCTAGCTCTCTGATATTCTTCTTCACGTTCTTCTATGGATTTACTTCTTCTGTCATCTTTTAATCGTATTCTCATCTAAATTAAGTGGTACAGTGTTATTTTACAGAGGAAAGCAGTAAGAATGCACAGTCAAACACAGCAAGTGGAAGGAATAAGCCATGTGTGCTTTACCTGGTTGTCATCTTTGTCTAAACTAGAGTTATCTCTCTTAAGGATGTACCGCTTCTGGAAGTCATCGCTCTTCTCATCCTTTATATGCTCACAAAACTTTTGGTCAGGTCTGAGAAAAGTTGTTACAAAGAAAACATTTATGGTTTTGTAAGCATACTGTACACACAGTGGAACAAACTGAAATATATTCAAGAGTAATTTAAAATATACTTAATATTCTAATTGAAATAATAGATTTTGGCTGTCTGGGCAACGGAAAAGATGAGGTGCACTCCTGACAAGTCCTGTCCTGAGGCATAACAAACCTGCTTTTAAAAAACTCTTCCTCCTTCAAAGCTTTTGCTGCAACTTCCAGTTAAGGTGGGAAGCAAACCACATGCCCTTGGGGAATCAGAAGTGCTTTTGAATCCCAACTGGTGCCATGCAATGGATATTGGGCATGCATGGAAGTGAAGACAGGTGTTTGCCGCTAGAGCCGCAATACCTCAGAGTTCATTTCAAGGGAAAACAGAAGAAAGAAGGTAGAGGAGAAAGCACTCAAACTTAGAAACTTCTAAAACAAAATTAAGTAGAAATGAGTAAGAGAAGAACAGTATAATGCAGGCAAGCAAGAGCTTCACACAGTCATAGGGAGAGAGTGAAGCGACAGATTATAAATATTGCTTTGGTATTTTATCTAATTTGTGAAAGAAAAAGTGGTATTTTGCAAATCCTTTTTATGGAAGAGAGATACCAAGTACCTGAATAATAAAACTACTGTTATTGTAAGAGAAGAGCTCAGACAATCAGGAAATATTTGTCTAATAGAGGACAAAATAAATGTATGCTCTTCTCTATTTCTGTTATTTATCATTACCTAGGACTTCTGGATGGAGTGAGGGGAGCTTTTTCTACGAAACAGCCAGCCCTGCCTATTGGGTACTGGCTGCCCAAACATAATTAGCAGGCATTTCAGAGAACCTTTAGACTGTCTTACCTCTTTCTTTTAAAGGTCTCTGAATTTACTGCCCTGCAATCACCAACTCCCACTCCACTGAGACGTGCCAGTGTGCACTGGGTGGTTGATGTCAGTAACATCCCTGCTCGGCGAGGGAGCCGCGAACCTGCCTATGAGGAAAAGGTAAGTTTGGCTTTATTCCACATGGAGCAGATCTCCAAGGTTTTCTTTCTAAATTCTTATTTTGTATCCAAAGTGATTTAAAATAAGAATATTGAAAACATCAAGAATCTTTATGTCTGCAGGTTAGATGAAATGCCTGCTAATTAGTAACTACACCTACAGGGGCTTCCAGAGGCCACAAGCTATTTAAAGATGGTCTAAAATTTTTTTTAAAAGCATGAAAATCAAATAACCCTTTATTAGTTCTTATTCCACAGTTGAAGTGGTAGACTGAAACATCAGCCTAGAGATGCTGGTAGGTGCAAAGGCAACAGATTTGAAATGTCTGGCTTTCTAGGTCAATTGAGATATAGATTGTACAGCCAAAGCAAAAACACATACATAAATAATACAAGTATTCAATATACATTTAGGCTCTCTATATATTTCTAAAACGTCTGAGGACAAACTATTTACTTAAGTGAAATTTCAGTGTGGCATATCATTTCAGTCCTACTGACTCTAAAACAGGGTGGATAGTTACTTTTTTCTCCCAAAGCTATAAAGAGTGTACCTAGAGACTGAGATTAGGATATGCAGGCACTGTAAATTCTTGTTTTCATGTTCAAGACCAACAAAAAACAGTGTCAGGCAAATGTTCTAAGTTAAAACTAGAAACTAGGTGGCATAAATATGTCAACACATTAGACCTTTGTCTTTTTGAGAGAGAATGAGGAGACAGAGCAAGTGCAGAGAATGGAGAGAACAGCTGGGTCCCTTGAATGAAAACCTCAATTCTGCACAGGTTTCAGAGTTGCTGTGGCCCCAGTGCTATATTCTCTGCAATATGGATTTTCCTGGGGATTTCTCCAAGAACTCCCCAGCCCTCACAATAAAGCAGCACACCACAGCTTGTTAACCTGGTTGACATTTCCACTGATGTCTGTCTTCCCTGTTATGTTTATTTGTAAGGCCATGAGAGGTCTGTAAGCAACATTATTCCAACAGAAGAACTTTTAACAGCTGAATTTTCCCAGTAGAATTTTACAATACAAAAGCCACAGTTGAGCAAGTCTCCTCCCTTCACCAAATCAGAAATGACCCTGTTCTAAGATAAGAGCTGGCTCTGCTATCCAAAATAAACAAAGAATGCACTTTGTACACTTTACTGGTGTAAATCTTTAAACAAACAAACAGTTGCTATAAATTCATATTTCACAGAAACAAAATTAGCAATGCATCTCTGCCAGAAAAGCAACAAAAATTCTTAACTCAGAGATAACCCCTTCTTTACCCAAAAGAATTCAAACATGAAACAGATCACATTATTACACAGCAAGAACATAAAGAACTCTCAACTACCTCTCCTTGATGCCTGCTCCCAGTGAGGAGACAGAGCTCACTGCTATGGCATCACTGCCTCACACATGCCAGGCGTTAGAGCTACACATCAAAAGGGTTTTTCAAGGCTTTGACACTTACATTCTTGTACTGCTAGTTTTATTTACTATGACTGACTTCCCACTCTGGTCCACGTTGTGCTCTAATCCAAAGTAAGCAGCTACCCTGTGCAACAGCATTCTATGGTAAGATGTCATTGGGGGAAACTTTTTTCTTGGTACTCTGTAAGAAAGGAATAGTAGCTTTATTAAATAAACAGGAACACTCTTGAATTCTTTTTTCCTATGAGAGTACAGTACTTACTCATTATTACCAATGAAATCTAAAATTTCCTGTTCTAATTTCAGCAGCATCATTCTGTCCCTGAAAATAAAAACACAGCAACTCACATATGAGACACTCCAATAACTGCAGTTGTATTCATCTTAAGAATACACAGATCAGAGCTGTGATCAAGGGATGATGGCAGACTGGAAATAGGACCAGCAAGTGTCAAATGCAGAATTTTTAGGACAAAGTATTCTTTTTTTGCTATTTTGTATTGAACCATGCTGTTTTGCTCTCAGATATCAGAGTACACAGATCCTCCAAGAAGTCCCTGCCCAGGAGGCTCTGCAGGAAGTGCAGTCATGGAGAGAAGACAGGCTCCAGGAGGAAAAGCAGGGCTGAGGTTGTTCCTTGTTGGTTGGTGTGGGCAGGGAATGTGCAGAGGCCTCAGCTGGCCCTTGGATTGTGAAGCACATGAGGAGATCACTGAGAAAGTGATGGAGCACATCACCAACAACCAAGGGTTTAGCTGGCACATGTGGCCATGTGCTGACATATTAGAAATACAGAAAAGCTAAAACTCAAGGTGGTAGGAAGGAATACTGTTCCTGAAACTGCTTGCACAAGTTCTAATAAACTATTAAGATGCAATGATATCCAATGATGCACAGTTCATAATCTGTGCACATCAAGTAACCCAGCTTCCCAGTCACTGTGCATGGAAACACATGGAGATCTTCATTTACAATTCCTTATTTCCACTGGGATGCTTCATGGCTTCAAATAGGAACCACCTACTAAGTCTTACAGAGGTCTGTGCTTTCTAATTTTACTCTACAGGACTATGGCTTTGGCCATATGATGGCTCATGTCACATTTATTCTGAATAAAATGGAATCCAAATAAATTATCACACTGGAAGTCCTACCTATAATATGAATGAATAACAAATGCAGTGAAATTGCTTTTGTGGCAGAGCACAATTGCACCAAGTTAATTTCTTGCCTTGCACTACAGCCACAAAGCCAGCACAAAACCCCAGTGAGGGAAAGAACAAACAAGACAGGGACAGACTGCAAACCTCAGAGCAAACAAAACCAGGTCAGTTCTGTTGCTAACAAATTATGGACTTGGATTAGGTCAGATTTGGTTTCTGATGTGCAGAATGAAAATCTCTAACTACAGTTATATGCTACAGCTTAAAAAAATGCCTTTATCTATAAATTCAGTGCAAGACAGATTAGGGTCAGAGAAGGCAGTTTGGTCTCTAACAAGCAGGTGCCAAGACAGTACAAGGTTTAGAGACAATGTACTGAAGCCCATTCAGGGAGAGAATTGCACACAGACTGAACACATCATTTGCATATTAAGCATTAAAACCACTTCAGTGTCCTGAACCTCCACTCAAAAAGTAAACCAATTACAGTGGTGTTTTAGACAGTCTGTACAACAGAATCTCACCCTGAATCACTGACATGGGGGGGTTAGACATTTAAGAGGGAGAAAAAATAAAACCACAAACAAAAACCCAGGCAGTTTAATGCCTCAGGCAACAAGAAAGAAAAGCATAAAGAAAGGTGACATTATTGATTCTTACCTGGGATTGTTTTTTAATGTATTTACTAAAAATTCATGAAGATCTATACCAGTGGAATCTGTATACTCCTGGCTGGAATCTAAGGGTGAGGGGGAAGAGAGCAAAATTATACTCTGAAGAATCTGTTTTCCAATTATTGCTGAACATATCATATATGGATCAATACTATATAACCATTAAGTACATTATTGCCAAAATTAAATGCTTCCAGTTTCCAGGAAAAAGGTCCACAAGTCAAAAACAAACCAGAAAACCCACCACCACCCACTATCCCCTAATTCAAGGGTAATGCAGAAGCTGAAGTTTCAATAACACCACTATCAAGAACTGGCCATATGTTGTGAAGCAGGTAATCACCTTGAGAGACCTGATTTCCACCAGCCTGCCACATTTTCTCACTATCCTACACTGCAGTGTGTGTACACATCTGTGGAGCAGCAACAACCCATCTACTCAACTTCTGGATGTTGCCCAAAGAAATTTTGTAATTCAGAATGTAACAGTTTAGCCTTCACAAGGTGGTGCTTTGCATTAATAAAAATCCTTGTTCTGTTGGGCTTTGGTTGCACAACATCATGTTTAGATGTTACCAAAAGAAGACTCAACCTTCCCCCTCCTTTCTGGTTTCAGTGAAGGAAAGTATTCAGCTACATACTATCCCCTAAAATCTGTCCCTGAAAGGAATGATTTAACCCCAAATCTTCCCTTACATGAGCACCTTCGGATTCCAGGTACTAGGATTCAAGCCAACAGGTGTTGGAACAGTATTTTTGGAACTAGATGTCTTCCAAGAACTACTTATGTGTTAACCTAGTGTCAACTTAGTTAGGCCTAACTCAGGTCCCTGCTCTTCCAGCTGTCCAGAGAGTTTAAGTGAAACCAACCAAGTGTGAGCATTTATGGTTTGGAATTACTTTGGATTCTGAAGAGAAGGCAAAAAAAGGCTATCCCTGGTAAAAAAAAAAATCAAGATTCAATAATTATTACTTCAATTTTTCTAATTTGCAAGTGAGCGATGATTTAGTCAGAATTACTAGAACTGATGCTAAAATTCCATAGTTTTCTGTTTTGGCATATCCTACACTGGGAAGTAGTTAACCTTCAGAAGAGAGGTTGGATTCAGAACAGCCACCTCTACCATGGGCATTTTGTCACTTTGCTCTCAACCCCCATCCCTACCTGTTGGGTATTTGCGGGTGGTGTTTAAGTCATCATTTCAAAGACTAAGATTTATAAATGCAGATAAGTTCTCCATCTCAGTGCTTTTTATTTCACAAATACCTGGCTGCCAGCTGGGACAAGCTGCACTGAAATTCCACACGAGGAATGCCTTACGGAACTGTGGGACACGAGGTGGGCAAGTGCCACTTGTCTCAGAAAGAATTCCAGCTCTAAAGGTATTTGCTATTCTCTGGCTGATCTAAGATACTTAGGTAAACATTGTGGATATTTAAAGCAAGAGCTGTAAAATTATTTCCCAACTTAAATGCATAAAGTCTTCTACCTGAAGGAGGCATTAGGCAGCATGGACATAAACTGATAGTTTATGGCATTGATTTCACAGCTCTCTTTCAGATTAAAACCCAAAGATTTTCAGCACATAGACTGTAACTCTAGAATGCAGAAATATTTAAGTGAAAACATAATGCTTGTCCTTTTTATTTATGTAGTTCTACCCTTACTCCAAAACTTTACTGCAAAAATTCTAGATACTATCAAAAGTAAAATAAACAAAGGAGAACACTGACGCCTGTTGAATGAGGATCAGAAAAAGTACAAAGGGAGCTGTGCCACTCTCACTTCAGCTTCACAAGTCCCGTAACAACAAAGCCCAGGAACAAGACAGGAGCTTCCACTGACTCGTAAAGTCAGCTTAAAGAACCCTTGGACACAAGTGAGACAACACAGCTGGTTTTTATGCTGCTCTGTACAGTCAGACAGGACAGAAAGGAAAAGCATTCACTGGAGTGTTTGACGAAGTCTCTAAAGCTCTCTTTCCTCAGGGACCAATTCTCCTCTAGCTCAAAGGTGTCTGATCTATTTGCTTAATTTGCAAATAAAATTTAAAAAACCCCCGCAATGTTTATGCAATGAAGACCTAGAAGCAGAATTGTATTTTCACATGTTCTTTATCTATACAGTATATTGAATAACACAAGGAGAGAGAGCAAACCTCTTGATAACATTTTTCTGGACAGTTTATCACTGGATTTTTCCTTTTCTGATTCATCTTTTGCAGGTTTTTCTTCTTTTTCAAAAGACTGTGACAACTGGATCTGAATTTTCTCCTGTCAAAAAGTAAAAATCAGTCACCACACAAATTATTTCAAACAATACCTGCAGGAGAACTTTTCTGTACTATATTACCTGCAAAATAATGAAGAAACAACAAAAAATTGTTTACATATTCTTTCTGATTCCACATGTGCTCCATGTGGCCACGCAACAAAATTATTTATCAGTAAATCAGAGTGTACAGAGAAGGCACAGAAAGGATCACAGACGTTTTAGAATTTACACACACTTCCAGGCCCTGAATGCTATTGTAAAATTAATTCAAAGTATCTTGCTCCAGACATGTAAGAAAATATTCCCATTTTTCAGATGTATAAATTTTATACTGCCTCTATATTTTTAAGTCATGTCTCATCCACAATGCTTTTTTCCTCCCCATTTTTCACAGTTCTTTACTGTAAAAGCTTGTTTCAAGTTTTCATTTGGTTCATACAAAGAAAAAAACAAAACAAAAATGTCTAAGACCAGCATTTCCAGATCCACAAAAAAGGGAAATATTTACAGTACAATATATCAAAGCAAAGTTTGCAGACTTGTCATCAAGGCTTTTTCATAACTTCCTGTGTATTTTGATAGAGTAGCTTTATGTGCAATCACCTCAAAATCCATGGTTTTATACCAGTAGGTGAACTATTATAAAACCTGTTTCTCAAATACAGCAAAAAGTTTCCCTCTCAAATTACTGACATAATGGTCCCCTAAATACCCTGAACAGTGCAAGACTGCAGTTTGCTTTCCATGCCCCTTTACTGTTTCAGGAGGTTGTCAGTGGAGGAAGAACACATTTCAGACAGCCAGAGCCGAGAAGCTCAGGAGCAATGGACTCACCGTGCCTGAGGGATTCCCACAGGGGCAGTGGCCAAGTCCTGCCAGAGCCAGACTCCCCTGTCACCTTTTAACTCCCTCAAATGACAGTTCTGGTCCCCTAGATGCCAGGGGAGTCCATGCTGTCACCTCCACATTCCTGACAACATCTAAGCCTTCCCAATCCAGAGAGCTGCCCCTCACACATGCTTGCCTATCCCTCTTCTGCTCTGAACCTTAATCCTTTCCCACACAAGTCCTCACTCTTCCCTCAAACCCCTTCTTACCCACATCCAGGCTCTTGCTCTAAGCTCTCCTCTTGTGTCATTGCTCAGCCTTGATCTCACCAGTGGAATGCAGCCAGAGTTAAATTTAGCCAGGATCCACCAGGCTGGAGCCTGTTCACGTGCCCAGCCCGCAGCCACTCGTGCCTGTGCAGGCACAGAGGGAGCCCTGCACCACCCAGGCTTTGCCCAACAGGAGTTCCCATCTCAGCTTTGGGGCAACAACTTTTTCAAATGAGAGAAAAACTGTCCCTGATAGTTTTACCAGCTTTCCCTTTCATTATGACTTTTCCCCACAATAAATGTTCCAATTAAACTTCCTAATTCATGAACACCCTCTAAACAACAACTCGGTGTCAATGAAGCCTTCTCAGCTTTGGACAAGATCTATAACCACATCTGATAAATACCATCCCCAGTCACCAGCAAGGAACTCTCTCATCTGATTCTTTCCTAGTCTTGAGAATTCACCTTAAGGAGTCCAGAACAAGTCTTTGTATTCCTTGCCTAATAAACCTGTGTGCAATTCAAATGAGCAATTAATTTGTCACTACAAAATGCTCTACACTCACCATTCACCAAGTAGCTGTGCAAACTTTATTTGAGAAATAAATGTTTCTGTACTATTAAGAAATTGTTCCTGACTTGGATTCACCATATCAGTAAATGAAGGAAATTTTCATAGTCTGATGTTTCTTCACTAGAAAAGTGACTGCAACTTCTAAACTCATTCCAAGTAATGCACACAGCAATAGTTTAGTCAAAGGATCTCAGCAAGCAATCATTTTCATACTTCCTTCCCCAACAAGAGCTAAAAAAAGGAATCACCATCTGAACAGCCAGTTCTGCTACTACCACCAGCTCCACTTCAAAGTGTGATATACCAGAACTGGGTACCAAAGGGCACTTTCTTGTGATTTCATGCTATAAAAACTGTAGCATCTAATTAAATATGACCCACTTGACTGGAAAGCTGCTGAAAAATCTTTTAACTTCTCTTCCCCTGTAAAACTCTCTCAATCCCACCCTGTTTGCAGCAGGTCTTTGCTGGCATTTGGACTGAACAGACTCCTAGCCCTAATTCTGATCACCCATCCCAAGCCATCATTGTAGAAGAGGAAATTGTCACCATATTTTGATTAAACAAGAAAAAGACGGACAAACAGGAAATGCCCCAAACCATCAAAACCTGATTAATCCTGCCAGTTTAATACATTTGGGAAAAAGGTAAGAATATTTCTCAAAGACCTACACGCTGAGGCTGGGCTTCCTATCAGAAAAACCAACACAAGTCAATAGAAACTAACGTTACAGCCCCTTGCCTTCTCCTCCCATTCCCTCTCCATTGGGTTATTTTACTTTGCTTAGAAAGTTCAACTTTTTGAAGACTTATTTAATTGTTACTCATAATAACAACTGTCATTCATATGAAAACAGCTCTTCCTCAAAAAGGGCTGAATTGGATCACCCTTTGCAAGTGCTTGTACTTTGTATTAGAACATAGAGTCAGAACAACCTGATGTTTACACAAATGATGGCAAGAGAATATAGAGTTAGTGTTACAAAGATAAAAGATCAAACATATCACAGTTATGTTCTTCCTCTCACAATAAATTTGTAAGCTCATAATTTCACAGTACCTTTTAGTAAAGAGCTGCCAGTGCTTTTTAAAAAGTATCAAAAATATGCAAAGCTCTTATCTGGGTTTCTCGGGGAGAAGCAGTATCTTGCTTCATGTTGCAATTGAAAATAGAAACCTATATCAGAATATAAATTCATCTGCTTGAGACAATTTCTTTGGTCTGTCACCCTCTTCCATAGCAGCCTTCTGAGGAGAAGCAGCCAGTGGTGCCTTGCTAAGTGCCTCCTGCACCCCCCTGTGTCAGGAATTTCACCCTGCTGGAGCTGCTAGTGTGAAGGAGGGACTGATGAACAGTCACAGACAGGACCATGGAGTCGTCCCCAAACTCGCACCACTCCCTAGTTAAGTACATGTATTTTTCATCCTATCAAGCCTAACACTCTCTAATAATTGAAAATTGTGATTCTTCAAATATCACCAGCAACATTATCCTGAATTTAATTTGTCCTGTTTCTTAAAACTAAACTGGAAGCCACTTTTTAGTTGCAATCATGGATACAATGGAGCAGCAACTCTTCCAGGAAGGGGAAGTATCAGAGCATCTCTCCTGCTGCCAGAGACACCTGTGCAAGGTAGACTCATCCTTTCCTGAGCCACTGGACCTCCCACACATCCCAAGCACAATTAATGCTTCAGAGTATGGGGCTGGAGGCATTATTAGTCCCGATTACAGCAGCTGATTGGCACATATGAAGAGCTCTTCCATTCTTTCCCAAAGATAGTTTGGGAAAGGAGCCAAAATGGGCGAAGAAATTGCCTGTGTGAGTTGTTACAGAGGGCCATGGGAGAGCCCCACAGGATTGCACTCCAGCATCAGAACTTGTAACAGATTCCCACTTCTAACTCTCCAACACATTTCTCCACCCTCCAGGGAAGAACTAAATTTGTTCTTGCAATCGTTTTCTGCACAGCTATTGGGATTCATAAACCATTTCTTCTACATTACTCCTTCCAAAGAAAACTCACAGCTAGCTCTAATTTTGTTCTTAGAGCAATCTGCTTTCTGGCATTTCTTTTGTACAAACTTAAATTATCACACAATCCAATTCATTCTGCAGAACCAGCCTTGACATCCCTCCTGCTGCTGCAAGGACTCCTTTCAAGGGCCACCTGGCAGCACAGAGCTAGGGACAGATTCCCAGAGGACTTGGCCACAAACATCACCTTATAAATGTCTGACTTTAAACCATTCAACACACGGTCTTGTGTAGTGCTGGAGGTCAGAAAATCCTAATGCCTCTAATGTTAGAAATACACTATGGATGATTAGTCCACCAAATCAGGTTTCTGTCTTCTTCTAATTTGCTACAGTGACTGACAAAGTTAAACCCCACTGCTTCAGATTGGACAACTCAGCCTGACCAGACCTTTCAATCTATTTTGTTGTCTTATGGGAAACATTGCAAAAGAACTGTAAATCATTGTAAACATCAATAACTGTTCTGTTGGCTTTTAATCCTTTACTCAGCAATCTATTCCAAACTATGACTGAGATTTTCATCATGGTAGCAGGCTGAGTTTCTGAATTCCTCTAGTCAGCACTTCAAATTCTGGTATATTAGCAAAAGCCCACAAAAATACTATTTCCTTATTTTTCCAAAGGAACAAAACCCCCGCAAACCTGGAGGGTTTCAGTCCAAACCTACTGTTTCAGTCTCAAAAAATTTTAATAAGCTTGACAAAAACCTACATGAGCTCTCAATGTCCATCTTTCCTCAGAACTGAATTACCACCTCTTCAGCAAAACCCCTTCACATCCTGCTTTCTACTGCTTCCTTCTTAACCAAAGGGAGACTTTTCACAAAAGCACAGTTTAGAAGCTTTTCAATAACAGCAAAGGCCCATTTCTGTTTTGATAGGCATGAACAAACCCAGCATTTTGATGGCCCTCACTCATGCACAGAAACAAAGCCAGCAGCAGGGTTTTGCTCTGAAAATACAGACTGGTATGGAGGAGGTAAAGTCAGGAAACATAGATTTTGTTTAAATTCTCTAAAGTCATTTTACATTTTTTGTTCAGCATGTAGGAACTTCTGTACATGTATTCTATAATTTTAATAGATTAATTCAGATATACCTCAGGCAGGTATTACAGAGCTACCAGCAACTGGGACTAATATGCTTAAATTCAGTTATACCAAAAATCACAACTGTTTCCATTTTTAAAATGTAGAAAGACAATAAATTAGGCTCCATACTAATCAAAATGTTTCTGTCTTACTAATTACAAACAGCACTTAAGCAGTTTAAGAGTCCCTCAAGCGTACTGTTGGACTAATAAGTTAAAAGAACTGACAAACCCCCTCTTTCTGCCCACAGATATCAAATAGTATAGCTCAGAAAAACAAAGCAGCAATTTCTTCACCTGATATTATCACCTCTATTAGATCAGTAGTAAAAAAAGAAAAAAAATTAAAATATGGTATCCACATATTTAAAGAATACCCAACAGACTTTCTTTTGAACAAGAAGTTACTTGAAATTGTTCCAGAAACTTCAGTAAGGTGATTTTTACCTGGAGGTCCTGGGATATTTCAGCTGTGGGAGGTGGTGGATATTCTTCACATACAGCAAGGCTCCGAACTAACTTTAACTTTGTGTTTGACTAAAGGAAAGTATGTAAAATTAAAATCTATGGCTTATAAGAGATAATATAAATATACCACAAGCCGTTATTTTTTTCATTCATTATATGAAAAACAAAATGGCTGAAAATGGCATTTTTCACGTTTTCAATAGAATAAATAATTCCCCTTAGGATGAAAATACCCAAGCAATTACAGCTTTTGAAGGCACTACCAGAACAACAGAGCACATCTAAAGAAATTAAATAAAATATTGGGAAAGTGTTTCTCTCCATAACAATAAAAAGCCACCAAAAATATAAAAGCCACCAAAATCACAAAAGCAAACAACTAGGCAAGACAAAAATCCAACAGAATAAAACACAGCTACAATGCCAAAAAATAAAACTAAAGGCACTTTCCACAAAGTAATGAAGCTGCACCAAGCATGAAGGGCTCCCTTCGCATGCCAGCACACCGGGCTACCGTACCTTGGACCTTTTGGCTGTCTGCCCCAAGGACTGCGCTGGCCGCTGGCGACGGGCACAACAGAGAAGGGTTACATTAGCTCAGGGGCACAAGTGTGTTAATGCAAGAGTCTGTACAAGAGAAAGCTTTGACAGTTAGCACTGACACGGGCAGATCTGTGAAAGGAACAGCAGGTGCTTTGGGCTGATGGATTCAGCGCTCTCCCACTTTCATCAGGCTTGTCCTTGATTTCCCTCCTTCATTTATCAACAATAGGTATCAGAGCACTTTCACAGGAACCAAGTATTATCCTTGTTCACTGGCATCCCAGCAGTTTACGCTCTCGGCCAGCTCCTACACTTTCAGTTCTTGTTTCCTAATTTCCTTGGCAACGTGACATGGTTTTTATAAATTTTCTTCCAGTTCCTGAAACCTACCTCGAAGAATGGTATTAAAAAAGGAAAGCATTGCCTCTACCAATGGAACAGATAACAGATGATGACCTGTCATAAGCAGTTTAAAACACATGGAGTTTTCATTTAATCTTGGGACCTATGCAAGTATATTTCAAAATGGGGTACTGATCTTTTTTTTTTTCTTCTTTCATTTAGCAAAATACTATGAATTAATATGCTTTTTCTCCTCCCAGAGCCATTTTAGTAACTTATTATGCAATAATTTGCTTTTTTCTCCCAAAGCGCTTCTTCTATTACAATTCTTCCTTAAAAAAATTACCAGGCTTTTACTACAGTATGCACAGCTGAAAGGTACATTTGAATCAACAAAAGCATTTAATGATTTGTTAACTGCACAGTTAACACTAACTCAACCCTCAGTGCCAGTAGCACAAGAATAGAAACATTTAGAGTGGCATCACATAATTTAAATACTGGTTTCCCTGGAGAACTAAACCTGATGATTAGACAAGCTTTTAACAGAACACGTTTTAGTGAGCACAGGCCTAATATTTATAAGGAGAAATTAACATCAGTAATGCAATTTCAAATGTTTAATGGACAATATTTCCTCCTTTAAAAAGGAAACTGAATAGAAGCTTCCCTGGAAAACTCCATGAATGCAGCTCTCTTTGCCTTAGCTCACAGGAGATATCTACCAGGTGACTGAACTTCTTAGCAGGGCATACAACATCACTAAAAAGAAACCTCACCTACAGCAAAGAGCTCTGCCATGTAAAGGCAGAACTGCTTTTTCTATCATTTTCTTCAAGTCCCACATGTCTATTTTGGATGTTGCACCAGCTTAGCTGAGGAGCAGCAGAAGGGGAGCTCATTTCACTATGTAACAGAATTTTAAATAGCTGCACTGAAAACTAACTGAACTCACCAGCAGATTTTTAAAGGAAGCTTGCTGAGATTTTGAGCAGCAAAGACAGTTCAAATGCTTTCATACCTGGAACCATTCAGACTCTGAGTTTTGCTGTTTCCATACCTAGAACCACATAGAGACTTTGAGTTTTTCTGTTACGCGCAAAATATGTTTTCCTTTCCCTCGTCTCCTCTGAAAGCATTCCTTGCATTCTAAAAGCTGGCCCTGCATATCCCTGGCAAAGTTTCTGTTACACCAAGCTGCTGAATTTCAAAAACTGGATGATTTCCCAAGCTCCTATCAATTACTGCAGCCTCAATCAGCTTAGGTGTGTTCAAATCAAGCAGTGCAAATTTAAAATCACAACAGGACTGTCAGTGGAGTCCTCAACTCACTGTCAAGAGGCAAAAGAAGCTATACTCAGGCAACTGCTTATCTTTTCCAAAATTTTGCAAGCTTTGAAGCCAGTACATAAGCCAGAAGAATATATGGAAGAAAACATCCCAGATCCAGATTTGATAGGGCACAAGAGGGAATTCAGTTATACAGGATATTGAGCTACTGCTGGCTAATTAGGTAAGTCACACATATTTCAGTTATTTTTAAGAGGGATTTATAAAAAAAGAGGAAGAAATGGTTGCTGGGACTAAACACCAATAATACTGGGGAGAGCTGAGGGGCCACTGTAGGAGGGAGGTTTTCCTTCACAGATGAGACAAGTATAACTCCACCTATCATATTCAAACTTCTCATCTAGAAACAACTACCCTGTCCAACCGTGATAGGTATGGACTCCTGGCTTCCCTGTGTGACTTTAAGGATGTCAAAACACAAAATCCCAGTCCCCAAGACCCAGCTGTGACTGTGAGCAGTCAGCACCACACATATGTCAGGTGAGAAGCACTGAACACAGCTGGTGGGGCCAGAGTACAGGAACAGCTCAGGTGAGCACAGCCCAATGGTGCAAAGTCTGGCCTACAAGTACAAACCCCAAAGTCCTCTGACACCACCAGCAACTGCACTCCCAGAGCTTGGAGATGGGTGGGTACAATCCAATGATTCCTTTTTCTTGGACAAAACCACACTGACAGAGGATGACACCACTACCACTGAATTCCAGAACAGCAGGTAGCCAATGCATGTTGTAGCTGTTAATGCACATTTTCTCTCTTTTCAGGTCCATGAATTTTATCTCTGTCCTAATTTCTCTGCATTTATGAAGTTTTGCTCCTACAGAACATCTTTATGTTCCCCATTTGTGAAAAATAATTTCTAGCTCATTTAGAATATGCAATCCTTGGTGAGTGCAAATTAGGCAATTTCTTTATATTTGCAGCTCTCAAAAGATTTCACTGCCTTAAGAAAACACTGTGTTAATGAAAGCCCTATTTATAGTCATTATGGGCAGGATTTCAAGACAGTGTTTAAAAGCAAGCATTCCAAATAATTGCATAATGAAAATAATGATTAGGTTCTTCCCTTTGATAAAACCCCATCAACACAACTTTTAAGACCAGCTACTATGTTACATTTCCAACTGCAAAATAAAATGGGAAGTAAGACAGCCTTTATCAAAAACATAAATAACCAGGTTTTCAGTAGGAGTATTTGCCTACTTTATTTTCTTCTAAGTACCTCACCAGCTCACATATACTAAATGCAAAGTAAAGATCTGGAGCTGTTACATGCCTTCCTCTATCATCACTGTACTGTCTAAACAAGTTGGATAAAAGCAGGTCAGGCACAAGATGGCAAACTCAGACGTGTGAAAGGTTTTGTGAGAAGAGGTTTCATTTCTGAAGTACCATTTGGGCATTTCTGAGGATAGGCACAACATGACAAACCTGGACAAACAGTGTTCTTAGGACATTCAGTTTTTTACCTTTCTGTAAAATTAGGTCTCAATTTTAAATCCAGTCAAATGCTCCAGTCCCAAGAACCATGGATAGCTTTGTAATGCTGAGGGAAAGAACAGTGTGGTCCATGGTTACTTGCTGTCCTGCATTAGTGAGCAGCGACAGCAATTTTCCATGATACAGTAAAGGATGACTGATGGAAAAATAGTTTCACCCTTGGACATGGAGGCAGCTGAAGAATAAGAGAATCTGCCCAATCATTTATCTATTCAAAATTATGACATCCCATATTTTGGAGACAAAGACAGGTAAATCCTGACAAGACCAAAACAGCTGGGGAAGAGGCAAGGAAAGACTTTGGAGAATTTCAGCTGTGAAACAGAGAGAGAAGCTCAAGGGTTGTGCTAGTATGGAAGTAAGATACTTGCAGGAAGAGAGATGTCAGTTTGCTAAGTAAAAAAAAAAATACCTAATTCCCCTAAGGACATGGATATCTTCTTAATTAGCATAAAACAAAATCAGAACTATACTCAACACAACATTTGCCTTGCCTTTATCATACAGTAGATGGGTACAACCCTGCACTCATGCCATAAGGCTTTTTTGGGTTTTAAAACAGAGGTCTTCCTAATAATAAACATAAGGGACTATCTTGCAAGATAAATCCAGGATCTTTAATTTGTTGTCAGTATTTCCTGCAGCTTTGTCCTTACAGTGGATGACACTGCCTGTCTCACCACCCTGGGACAGAGGCAACATACACCCTGTATTCCAGCTAATTCTGAATTCTTTGGTTGTCAACCGGCCCAGGTAAGATGAACAGGTGGGAGACAACAGTGACTGGAGAACCAAAACCCTTTTGATCACAAAACCCACCACAGTGCTGAAGTGCACATGACTTCTGTGAAAGAACTTTTCATAACAGTGCCCCTTGTCTCCAGTGCCATTCAAATTACACTTGAACCTCACTGTAAAAATGCCAGTTCAGAAATATTCTCTGTATCAGTATCTCTACTTTTGCTCTGCTTCAAGAAATTGGGAGTGCTGGCCATGTACAATAATTAGGTATTTTCCTCATTCACATTGTATCTCCAAGAACAGACATAGCAGCCAATCAGTTATTAATGCACAACCTCCAAATAATCTGGAATTTACAACCACAGTTACCTCTCAAAATATAACCACCAGTTTCTGAACTATGCTGTTCCAGAAACATGCCTGAATTCAATGGCCCATGATGGAATGTGTTGCATGAACCTATCTGATAGTTCAGAATTCATTCATAAGAGCATACAGCAATGGAAGGAAGGTGTAGCTAAGATCAAAGTTGATGATGGGACATGGTTAGATGATCTACTTCATAAATTGAGCATTAAATTCATCACTGAGCATTCCATTGATGGAATGTCAAGTTTAGACAGAAATCATTTAAGTTTCTTCCTTGGCTTAAAGAAGTCAAAGTGATGAAGTCACCGAGGAGTGTGACTGTAGTTTGTCAGTAGGTACCAAACCTATTCTGCCACTGGGGAGGAGAGCCAAATCCAGCACCCATGCAACCCCCATGACCAACCCATCCTCTGAAGCACTCAGATAGTAAACAGAAGTACACAACAAATTCCAGTAAGTTTCTGACAATCTTTTCTAATATTTCTCAGCAAATTCTTTGCTCTTTTTCCCACCACCACAGTAACATTTAACCTGCACTTAATGACAAGTACTACGTCCACTGAAATTTCAAACTGCTTACCCATCCAGTAGATAAAAACTTGCTAACTGCTACTGTTCCACAAGGGTTTTTTTACTATGGACAACCCCAAATTTTTGTTTTGTATTTTAGCATAAAACATGCTTTAAATGGGAAATCCTCAAATATGAGACATATTTGCACTGGCAGCCTCCACAGAACAAGTGACATTAACTTCTGCTGATTTCAGTTGTTGCAAGGGGCTTGCTCACAGTAGCAGGTTCCATTTGTTAACTTTCTGTCTCCTGCCACTCTGGCAATCTGCATCCTCGGCCTCAGTTTTTAATTAAACTGCTCATGTAACAGCAATGATCTGATTGTGATGGAGACTCCACGACACCACACTAAATGCACTGACAACAGAGCTGTTTCTATCCAACAGCCTTCACCACGCAGTGTCCAGTCCATTTTGTGGATGTGAGACAATCATTTCAACCACCAGCTCTTGCCCCTGAACAAGCACCCAGCCAAGCAATGAACCCCCTGCCAGCCACAGCTTCTGCCAGCACTGGCAGGTTCATTCCTCTGCACTCTGATGAGACAGCAGCAGTTGTTTGCAGGAAGGCTTATTTCTTCTTACTTGCCACTTGAGTCTCACAGAGATTTCCACACTAAAAATTGTTAAATGAGAAAATGTGAATGAGATTTTTCCAAATTATTGAACTGTATGAAAATAACTAAATCGTAGATGAATTTTTAAGGCTCAGTACTAGAATATTCTGTAAATTAAAGAAAATACCAGCTCAGCTATAATATCTCCCAGCTTTTCAGGAGCAGTTATTTCTCATATACAGTATTACAGTTATTTCTCGGTTACAGGAGAAATATTTCATTTCAAGGATTTATTTTTTCCATAAAATTATCTATTTACACTGATGCCAACCTTAATAAAGCCAGCAGATATTAAAGTGTAAAACTATTGTTATTGCAGTGGTCTACAAGATTTATCTGGAAGCAATTTAACACAGCAGATAAAGCTTACTTCACTCAGTGGAATACTGAATTGTTAGTCTTGAACAAAACTACTCCCCAAAGAACCTTTTACTCAAATCTCAATAACAAGAATCTAATAAGCTACTGTCCTGTTTTTGCAATCCACAAGAGATCCCTCAGATCCCAATCAGGATTCATATAAAAAATTGTTTAGTATTAACCCACAGACACAAAATTCCTGTAGACAACTATAGCTTTTGCCAAACATAAGATTCTACTTTTCCTTTTTCAAATCTGGCCTGTTCTGTAGATTGTGTCAGAAATTTTCAGTTGCTTTCCTAAATTCCTCTCCTCATGTGAGCTGCTTAGTCCTCAGTGACCAAGTGGGCAGCCTCAGCCAGGAGTGAGCTCTCTTGTCCCATACCTAAATCTTAGATTAGATTAAATGTGCTGCCACAAATTCCTAACCCTTCCTTATAAGTGTGTTATCCGTTGACACAAGGTATTTTCACACTATTTGCTTTGCCTCCTTCTCACTTGAAATGTGATGCCATGACTTCCTTACAGGTACTTCACTTCTCCCACCTCCAAAAGCCATCCATTTATATGCCTCAGCTTTTCAGTGTGTGCACAAGGAACTGCCTCAGCTTTCCTACCTAGAAATCACCTACCAAAGCTGTCACGCAGTGAAGATCAGAGAAGAAAGGGTGCAGGGAGTATTTGCTGCTCACCAAGGCAGGATGATGCTCCCCAGCTCATTCTGCAGGTGCAGGGGCAGCACCCAGACCTGCTGGCCTTAGGAGCTCTGGATCCCTCTGCCTCCTGGGGATTTGGATTACCTACAGCTGATTACTTCAGCCTTATGCTGAACAGCTCTGCTGGAAAATCTACACCTCAGCCACCTGTAAAGTGCAACAGCTCAAAAGCCCTGAGCTGGCCACCCCTGCCCAGGGCAGACAGGCTTGGCTGAGCTGCAGCACCATGTTCAAAGCAGCAACACAGCACACACAGCCCAGCTCCAAACTCTGTCAGGATTCAGCAGCAGCAAAAGCCAAACTGAGTTTGTTCCTTGCTCTGCTGCAATGGAAGATTTCACATATGCGCTCAGGGAAACACAAACACAGGCAAATTGTCCACTTCCCAGCAAAACCCCTCATCTACTTCACAGAATTAAAAATGACTGAGTCATATTTACATGAGTACAGATAAGTGGGGCAAAGGAGGAAAGAGGAAGCAATAATCATCATATTTGCTTCCCTAAAACCAACCAAGTTTTTCTCACTGTACCGAAGAAACATAAGAGGATCAAGAGAATGGAAAACAACAGACATATTTAACATGATATACTAGTGAAAAATAAAGTAAAAAGCTGCTTACCGGCATATTGTTTTTGTTATCAGGACAATTTTCATCCTTTTCCACTTGAATCTCTTCCTGACTTCCTGATTTTTTTAGGTTTTCAACTGGGTCTGTATCTTTAAATTCAGCTTCTGAACCCTTCATTGCATCAGTTTCATCTTTTACAGTAAGAATATCAGACATCCTCATTAGAAAAGGTTATTTTAAAATTCTACACGAAATATGGAACCTTTAGGACAAAGAAGAAGTGAATTATTGAGTAATTTAAAATTAATTAAAAAGCCACCCATACCTAAACAACTACCCAAAATAAATGATTTTGCTGCAAAAGGATCCACCTCTGCTACGGCACTTTTTTCTGTTTTGTATTAGAAGGAGTCATTTCTTTTTAACCACTTTTATCAGTGGTGTGAAACAGCAGACATCCACACAAACAAGAATTGAGAGCTACACTCTTAGATAATGCTCACAAATTTTCTCTTCCACATTTTAAAAATAAACACCTGAACATTCAGATGCTCCAAATCAAACCAGGCTCCAGCAGAAACAAGGCATGATTTTCTCAAAGGAAATTACACATAGATTTATCTTAAAAGGGTTGGAAGTAAATAGATGAATCATAACACCCGAAGTGTGCTAACATTCATAAATTTCATGAACTTTTAAAGTTTCCTCGTTGACAGGTAATAACTGGACAAGTTCTGAATGCAGGAATTTAGTCTTAATAAAATTAAGCATTCTCAAAAACAGCAATGATGAAAGAAAGAAACAATTTGGTAATTAGGATAATAACCACAGCAATTACAGTAATAATCAACAATTACAATTTATAATGATAATTTAAAATACTATGTAAAGACAACTAATACTTAAACTCCAAATTTTCCATAGGAAATAAGAAATACAACTTCTTGTCATTACTCAGCTACTGCAAGATGTAAAACCAAGGATTTTCCATTTCCTATATGAAATAAAGAGTAAGATCTGAATGCCTAAACTCCTTCATAAGAAACAAGTCACAATCCAATAATGTTATGGAAAAGCTTAGTGTTTGATTTAGTACCTGATATGTCCTAGAGTTTGGGGATTGTGGTCTCCCACAAAAATAAAATAGAATAATCCGAAGATCCTTTTCACAGTTGTCAGCCAAGATGTCAGTTGTGATGAACCAGCTGGAATCTGGCAGGAGGAGTCCCATGTCCTTATCCCCAGTGTAGAGTCCTGGACAGAACTGTTTGATCTTGAATCAGCAAGAACATGCCTTTTGAATGCCTGAAAAATCAACAAAGGAAATGCATTATACTTTTATTTGCTGTGGAGGGGGAGATGGACCATGATGACACCTAAAAACTTAAATAGTCATTTTAAGAAAAAAAAAAAAGAACTAAGAAATCAGCATTTGTCATATCCATCCTGCTCGCTCTATCTAGCAGCAGTAACAGTTTCATTGGACATCCAAGACATTTCTGCATTACAGAGTTAACAAGTAGTCATAATAAACATTTTGTTGGCATTCCTGTTTCTATAAACAAGCAGGTATCTTTCCCAAAGAGTCTGAAATATGCAGCCCAGCAGGTGTGGAGGAGTAATAGTCCATGAAAGCTCACAAATGGCTGTCAGCAGAACAGTTTTTCTCTTTGTTAGAGTTAATAATGTGCGAGTACAACCCATAAGCCCTATTTTGGGCTACTGGAATCACAGACGATAGCTTTACTTTATTCAAGAAAATAATTCCCCTGGAATGAGGATTTACACATTTTTGCAAAACTGATGATTTTCCATCTTCCCTCTTTTCCAGAGTTGAGAGTAAGTAACAGCACCAGGCCCAAGGAAGCATTTGGAGGCCAGGCAGAGCTCTAAGAGCAGAGCCAGTGGAGCCCTGAGAACACCTGGTGGTGCCCAGCTCCCTCCTGCTCCCTCGCAGGGGACATTAAAGCCTGCCTACAACCACGGCTCACTCCAGAGCTGAAAAAACACTGTTTGGTGACAGATGAGGTACTACACACATCTGGAGTACTGAAAATTGCTGCAAAGCTTGGAAAAGAAAGATAAAAGATGGGCTAAGGTTCAGGCCTGTAAGAGATCCTATTTACTGAATCTAATGGAGTGGAAAGGATTACAGATGAAAGAACAAACTGGAAATAAAAAGATGCAAAAATGCAACAAAGGATATCCAGGATTATTGGTTATTGAGATGTTTTTTCCAGACAATCCAGATGCTGATATAAAATTTATTAAGAAGCTCAGAACCTTTACAGTAAACAAAATTTGAATAGAGATACTGTTTCATTTTGTTGACTGACATGTGATTTGTACAGTATTTAGATAAATGTTAAAAAACATTACAGGCTGAAGACAGCAAAACAAAACCCAAAACATTTATGTCCAGTTGCAAATATAATACTGCAAAGCAAGTGTAATTTGATAACTACTTCCTACACAAATCACAAAATAGTAATGATAATCAACATCTTCAAGTTTTTCTTTAATTCTATCAAATACACTAAGAGCGCCTGTCCATTTGTTACACTATTTTAAAAACACATAACCACATACTCAGTTACCAAAACACAGTCTGCAAACATCCTTGCTTGCCTAGGTCAATCCAGGAAACTAATGCACAAGAAAAGTCTTTATATTTCCTATGACAAACTAAGTGCAAATTAGTTTGTAACTTGTTCTGAACAGATTTTTCCCTGCAGATAGATTTAAAGCCTGCAGATTTGGTGCTATGTATCCTACAGTCAAAGAGACAGAACTGAGGAAAAGCTGTGGAGTTCCAATTCACACAAAAAAATATCTCAGCTTTGGGTTCATAGAATGGAGCTATTTTGAGTCAACTGGAATCACCATATGTGCATCTATGAGTAAATGCCAAACCCTGTGCTTCATGCTAGCAGCAAAGCATACAGAATAGAAAGATGAATCTTTGCTTACCTGATTATTTTTTAATAATATCAGTCATAGATTCCTTGAGTTTGGTAATGCAACCTTGTTCTTGTAATCTACACCTGCGAGTTTAAGTACTTGAATAAGATTCCACCCCTGAAGTTTCCTCTAATTCAGCAAATTTTCATAGCTGAGATAATCTGGTTCTAATTTCTAAACTTCCACAGACTGGATTTAAAAAAGATGTAAGGAATTTCATGTGCTGCAGACTGAGTGGGAGAGCAAACCACAGCCCATCCTTATGAATCCCACCTCTTTCACCTCTCCACACAGTTGGATGTTAATTTCTTGTGTCTCAAGTAGGACAGGTAAAAGAAGAAAAAAAAAAAGAAAAAGCAGGAAGGCGGTCCTTAGGAGCTGCTCTGTTCTTTGGGGAGAAAATAGGGTCTGGTAAGCAAACTGATTAATTGAAACAAAATCCCAGCACTGGCTTTACACTGGATTGCAATATAGACCAACATAGTATTTGCAGATTTTAACAGGAGGGACACAAATGAGGTTCTGCCCTAAAATTATCTAAGCAGTTGAAAGGACTGAATATCAGGGGCAGAGCATTACCTGCATTTGCAATTAAAAGCTCAAACAGCTTCCAACACATCTCATGAAAGAAGACCTACCAATTCTAGTATCTTTTATAGGTGACAAAAATAGACACCTACTTTAGTAGACAGGAAGAGTGGAGGATAAATGTCATACCTATGATGTTCACCCAGGGCTGCTGTCCCCATCTAAATACTCAGTACTGGAATGTACATTCTTCTTTGTCATACTAGCAACATTATACCCCAATATTCATCCCAAAATCTCGTAATCCTCTTTCCAACAAGTGGTCACCACTTTGACTATGCAGCTCCTCTTTCCTTTCAGAGGAAAGTGTTATTATCAGTTGTGAGATGATGTCCAGTACATGCACAGACATGAGCTTTGCAGCCAGCAGATCAGAAAATCAGTCAGTGCTGCACTCTTAACTGCTTTCTTTTGCACAGCCTAGAGGATAAGTCATTAAAAACCCCAACAGATCAAGCAAAGTCATTCCTGAATTTTATGATGGCAGCCTCTTGAATCTTGATACATGAGAAACCACTGGGTCCCTCATTTCGGGTTCTGACTTGAAAATTACCAAATGTAAACCCACTTAACTGACTTGTAATGAGCAGAGATATTTCTGGGAATAGGATCTACTCCACTTAATCCAATTTCTCTAAGAAGCATCAAGAGTTTCAACTCCTTCTTGTTGGCAGTACAGATGGAGATAGGAAGCTTTGCACTACTTATGACAGAAGAAATCCATTCTTTTTCTTCTGGTAAAAGAAGATGATTTTTTTCTTTAATTATTGATATTATTGTTGTCAAAAGACCCCAGGAATTACTGTCAAAATAACTTGTATCAATCAAAGTCAGGGCAGAAAATTGGATTAGAAAGGTGGGGGTGAAAAAAAAAAATCTATGTTCTACATGCGAAGTGGACACACTTTGGAAAGGTAATGTGAAAAAGGAACATAGAAAGGTAAAGTGAAAATTTATTTCTTAAACAAGGTTTTGCTGACTGATGAATCAACAGAATTCCTGCAACCAACAAACACTGGCCTCTTCCCACAACTTCCCCACCAGCTTTGTACGGCAGCTCCTTCATGCAGAAGAAGCGATGGAGGAATCCTCCAAACTCTGTGGGAAAAGTTTTGCTTTACCCCTGACATAACCTTAGTATAAACCTTCCTTGGATGTGGAAGTGCTTAATTTTTGTTCTGAGAAAAGTCATGACCTTTCCTAGGAAAATGGATCTTTGAAGATTCTTATAAGAGACTGCATAACAAGAGATTTTTCCAGCTGTTTTTCACCTCAATTATATAAACAAATCTACATCAATACCTCAGGGTTCCACCTCCACCAGACAAAAGGTGGGCAACCTGACAAGCATCTATATTTGGAACAAATTAGTTCCCCCTGGGAAACTTCTGTTAAGGCAGAGGTGGGAAAAGGACTGGAGAAAAGTGCCCAAGGTGACGAAGGAGAGGAAAGGAGAAAAAAACAAAAAACAAAAAAACAACCCCACACAACCTTGAAAATCCTGACTTGGAGAGCAAGGGAGGATTCCAGAGGGAGCAACAATTCTCCTGCCCACAAACAGACCAGGCTGTGCTCATGAATGCTCCAAGAACCATATGCCAGGGTCTGCAATTTTGCTCTCCCTAGTAACTAGTGCCTCAGTGGCCCAGACTGTTTAAATATACTACACAACACCTGTAAAAATGTAGTAGCTGATACTAGGACTGCTATTAATTTAACAGAAAATTCAAAGCAGCTTTGTACAATTATCAGAAATATAAACTGGAATTCTGCAGAGGCAGCTGTTCCCTGTTTCCAGAAAAGTCAAACTCCTGCTTTCTGCATGTCATGGCTAAAGTTTGAGACCCATTAAATGACCAACTAGGGAGCGAAGAGTTCTGGCCTGGCTACTGAACACTGATATTGTGCACGTCTGATCTTAATTAAAACAATTATTAGAAAGCAACAAATGAGAAATTGGTCCACTTTTGAAGCACGCATCTGAAAAATTCCCTAGTCCTTTTTACTGGAAAATGCTATACAAGTGAATCCATGCTGCAATGATTTAAATACACTTAAATCAAAGATTTATGCTTTTCTTGGTGATGCTATTTACACAGATTTTTGAAGTTCTACATTAATCAGTTAACAACTAAATGTTATTTACTCCATTAGTATTAGAAGATACTTCTTATTTGATTCAATTTACCAAGGTACTTAGTAATCAGATTTTCAAAGAAAGAGTATAATAAATCAGAATACAAAAGTATAATGTGCAGCTATTCTACCTCCTCCAAAATTAATTAGGGACTGAATGCATCTCACTGTCTGTGCACGTTATGTACAACTACCAAGTGTAGACATCATTAAAAAATTAACTGGACAGAAATAGAACCAAATGCACCAGAAGCCATTTGCAGACTTTCTCAACAAAGTTTTCTCCAATTTGGAAGGAGAACCCCCCAAAAGTGTATCCAATAAAAGGCTGTCCCAGGTCTTGCTCCAGTTCATATTGCTGGAATTTTACAAAAGTGATCTGCTCTCCTGTTTACTGTCCTGCCCCTCTGTCAGAGGTGCTGCTCCAGCAGCAGCAGAGCACAGGGTTACACTCCCTCCCTCCCTCCCTGAGCTCCCAGGGACTGGCACTGCCTGCCCGGGGCAGGGCTGGGCACCCTTGGGACCAAGGCACCACCATCCCACCTCCCCTCACTGGCACAGCCTGCAGAGAGGAAGGAAAGACAGAGACAACCTTAGAGCACCAGAACACACCTGTCAAACAGCCACTCAGACATACACACACCTCAGTACACAGGGGGTCATTTGGACAACAGTAATGCTGAACATTAGAAACAAAACCTGAAACTCGCCCCCAGTCTTCTTAAATACCTTCTTTTGTTTTCTGGGACATTTTGAATGCTACACCTCTCTTACAGAGCAATATAGTGCCCTTCTTTTTCACACTCAGGGCCTCAGATAGGACACTACCACTGCTCATAAGACAGTTGACAGGCTTTTAAAGAGGACACCTTTCACAGGAATAGGCATGTGAGAAGCCAAGGTATATTATTAGCAACTATCCCTCCCCCCCCTCCTTTTATATTTTACATTCTGAGCAATACTCTAAGGCTCTTTAATCCTGCCTCACCTTCTCCTGTGAATTCACTCCTGAATGCAATAGAAACCTGAGCTGACAGTGACAAAGAATAACAAAATAATTCCTTCAGGAATGTAGCTGCATAAATGAGAATAAGATATTTAATGACAAGCAAGACTAGAGCAGTCTTTTATTCTACATATTGAGAGGAAACTGCAATACCCAAATACCTGTGGAAATTAGGAGTTTGTTGGTATGTTATCCATAAACTCAAAAAATAAAACTTGAAATGTACCCTGAAAAAACTCTGCCACTACCCAGTGCTTCTTCAGAGTGCTCTGGTCCCCAGGAGGCTCAGCTGCTCCATTCTGCACAAAGGACTGTCATTCTCTCCTCTTAGTTCCCCTTCTTGTACTTCACCTTTGATACAGGTACCTCAAAGGAAGTAAACACCTTTGGCTCCCTCCTGGAAAATGAAACAGTTCTCTGGATGTAGCTCCTGCTCCAGTGGAACATAACAAAGGGGTTCTTATAAGGTGCTTCCAGCTCACTATTAAATCTGACAGACTACAGGCACTGTTCTTTTCACCATTTAGAGAAGGAAGAGGTTGGGCATACTAGGCTACTACCTAAGGGAAAAAAAAAAATCCCACTACAGTCCTTGTTTTGAGTAGAGGAGCTACCCAAGATGATGAACAATGGAAGTCTAAGTTGCAGGGTTTCTGATGAAATGACAGTTCTAACACTGAACAATCTGTGGTGGATGGAAACCAGCCTAGCTAACATTCACATACTGCTATTATAAAACATAGCTCTGCGGCTAGGCCACCCTCATTAAGGTAACAAAAATAATCTGAAATGGTTTATATACTATTTAAAGTTGTAGCTCTATTAGGATCTAGTCTAATTTTTTTTTTTTTTTTTTGTAGCTTTAGAAAGACAAGAAAAAAAATTCCCAGACAGACTTCAAAACAGTTCACTGAACACTATTTTTTATATAATTGTCTCCTGGCAAGCATCTGCACACGGTAACATACCTTGGCAGACAAAAGCCATTTCAGCCTGAACACTATTAGAGCATTAACCTTTCTAAAATGCCATACCTCAGAGAGAGCAGAGCATTAGGTTAGTGGAAAATCCATCTGTTGAATGGCTAAGCCTCTCATCCCCCAAAGAACACGTCTGTCCAAAGGCATGAGGAAAGAACTATTTAGAAATTCTTATGAAATACAGCATGACATATCTTTAGTTTTTGCTAGCATAGTTCTGGTGGCTTGGGAGGGGAAAAATGAATGCCCTTCTCACATGACATTGCTGTACCAGCAAAAGCTCTGTAGAAACAACTATGCTGACGAAGATTTTGTTGGCTTAGTTTTCATCATTCAGAGAAACCCAACTGACAGCACAAAAACTCCTCCCAGCTCTTGAGCTGTCTCTAGGGCTGATATTCAGAAAATTCTGAGTCCATGTGCTCACACCAGCACCCTCCCACAGCTTGCAGCTATTTTTTCCTTTGAACAATCCCTAACCTGCCCTTGCTACCCTCACCTTGTTCATATTGCATGGTCACCCATCATCCTTTATCAGCGTTTTTTGACATCTTGCACATTTTTTTTTGCACAAATATTTCACTCGCTTTTAACTATACCTTTAGAAAATTTCCAACAATTCCAGGAAATGCACACATAGCACAAAAGTCTGCATCACCATATAATCTGTTTAATATTTATCTGTATGTATCTATTTAAAATACCTTTAAGTCATAAAGTCAGTGAGAACCACAGGCCCAAACCCAAACTATCTACCTGTTTTCAAGTATCAAATAGCAACAGCTGTCTTATTAAAAACAATCCTTAAAAATTGAAGAAAAGTCATCTGTTATTACATCATTCTCTGAAGCCTCATTTCTAGTGTCAAGGCCTTCAAATAGAATAAGAAGAGTAACAATATGATTTTTTTTGTGTCAATTGGAAATCAATCATTTGGGAAAAAAATACTTGTTTTTCTCTTTATGAGGCTGTTGATGCTTGCTGAAGGTCAGAGGCTTTATAGCACAATTAAATACAAGTACAGCCTGAGCTGTTTACAGTTGCTTTAAAAGACTTTTAAATTAAAAAAAAAACCTGGAAACTTGTTTTATATCACCCAATTGTAAACTAACCAAAGGTATCTTCAAGAATCTTTTAAGCTCAGCATTGCTTAATTTTGGTATGTTACAAACTGTCCAGAAGTAAGAGAACATTTTAAGTTCAGATGATGTAAAGAAATCATCTTGCTTCTCAAAACTCTCCATAGAAAACACGTAAGATCAAACGAAGTCATGCCCTACAAGTCCCCAGAGGATGCAGTAGCAAACTAAAACCTCAGAATAGTCAAAGATTGATTTTTCCCCCTGTTATTTTAAGTAAATGAACTGAAGCATTGCCTGTGATTATTTCTAGTGGAGATCCTCCAAATAGCTTTCTTAAGACACAAATCACCATTTCATTTAGAAAACAACCATCCACAACTGCATACAGCAGCTAACAATTTTCTGTAAATAAATCAGGTTTTATTCTTAGCATATCTAAGCTAACCATCATATTTCCACGCGTAACATGAAAAAGTGTCTCTAAAACTGACACAAATTTCAATAGTGGATGATAGGAACAGACTCCTGGAGTTACCAGGCCAAGTTAAAGATTCTGCTTAGGACCCTAGGATATTTGAGATTATGCAAAGGACTTACTTTTCAAAAAGTTAAGAAGTAAAACCTCGAACTCTAATAGGCCCTTTCCATCTTATAACAAAATTCACAAACTTGGTAAACTACTGTTACATCTCTGCATAAAATGAAGACAAAAACCATCAAAACAAACCAGAGGAACATGACAGAACTTCCACTGGGGCACTATCAATGCTCTCACCTATGTCCTTTTTCCACAGCTTCACAAATACCACACATCACCATACACACAAACACCGTCTGGCTGCTTCAAAATCTGGTGATTACAGACAGCAGGTAAAAACAAATCAGAATTTCAAAACTGTCTACCCTACAAACTTTAATCCTCTAGCAGTGTATTTTTGCTTCATTTGTAACAAAACCACAGCAGGTCTGATGTCAGCAGTTCTGATAGTGCAGAAATTTGATAAAAAGCTAAATGACTGATCTTCATGGAATTAAATGTCATCAATTTAACAGCCATCCAAAATTACTTGTTATCTCAACAAAAAGACATTTGGTCCACAACACAAGACAGTAATCAACTGCACAGGAAAAAAAAAAAAACAAAAAAAACCAAACAAAACATTTTCACATAGCCTACTATAAATACTGTTGCTGTTTAGGTTTGGAACCTATTTTTCAGTTCAAAACTTATCTTTACAAAAAAAAAAAAAAAAAAAAAAAAAAAAAAAGAGCTTACTTGTACTTCCTCATTGGAATTGAGATAAAATTAGGCATCTCCCCCATTTCTGCCACCTTGGGAAATTCTTTTAGCAGAGATATTTTTAATGGTTTTCCAACCATACCACAAATAAAGCACTCAGTAAATAAAAATTAGCAAGAACGCCATTAGTAAGTAAGATGTAAGAAGAGTCTTTTTCAAGCCAATGTTTAAAGACGGAAGAGATTTAGGGATGCTAATGATCTCTGCTAACTGATTAGGCCTAGAATGCCTTTTGTGGGAAAAGGGAAACCAAAGGCAAACTGCAATTTGTCTCGAGCCATTTTATTCTCCTCTCGGGCAGCGTTTGGATGCCCTGTTCCAGGGCTCACATACCTGCATGCTCTCGGCATTCTGCTCCATCATTCACCCCCGGGGTGTGCTCTCCATCCCCCGGCCGGGGCTCAGCTGCGGCGGCGCTGCCCGAGGCCGCGGAGACAATGGGAAGCCACAGCTGGGAGCCGCGCTGGCACTGCCACTGTCACTGTCACTGTCACCCAGCACCGCCACCCAGGCAGCTCCTCCTCGGCAATTCACAACCTCCCGATGCTCTCCGGCTGCTAGAAAATGTCTGGACACATTTTAATCACTTTCTCCATTAACTGTCAGGCTACTCTAAAATTAAAGTTTACACCACACCGGGAGAATTTTGATGTGACAAAGAAGCCGGGCAAAAACGTTTGTACTGTAAAGATATTAATTTCCTCTCTAGACAGTTTTATTTCTTCACTTTGGCATTGTGAACACTACACGAAAAGTCATCAGTAAGTTAGTCCTCAGTGCCAGCAGATAAACACACTTGTCACTGGCAGAATGAATGCTATGATAATTTTCTGGACTGGCACATACCCACTATCAGAACCCAAATATGGAAGAAAAACGTTGTCTACAACAGAGGGGTAAAAAAAAGCCAGTTATATGATAATTATCATACTTCCAAAAGCAGTGCCCAGGCCAGCAGTCTGCAGTTTTGTTGCTTGTGAGAAACCTCTATCCCTAGCTGCAGCATCACCCCCTGCTCAGCAGCACTGCTACACACTGATAATCATAATCCCCTCTCTGGACTCTCCAGAGACCTCTCCGAGGGATCCTGCACACCAAGTTAGGCTGGAAGGAGAATGGGGCAGTATTTTTAAGCTGCAGGCTCCAGAGAGGGGAACTACAATCTTGGGAGGCTGCAATTCCCGACAAAGAGGAGATCAGTATCCTATATATTTAAGTGACAAGATTAAAAAACATACACATATACATAGACAGACTCACTTCTACAATGTAACAAACATAGGAAATAAAAAAAAATCTAAATCAACCGTGGAAAGATTTAGATTTGTCACAGACTGCAGCAGTCTCAGTACTAAAATAAGATTTTTATAAATAAATAAATCAAATAAATATATATAATATATAAAAACATCATTTGATATTGAGTCTGCTGCAGTTTGCAACAGATCTGAATCTTTCTATGCTTGCTATTCCCCTCTTCTGCCACCTCTGTGCTCCATCTTTAAAGCCTCCACTCTTTCTGCCCACACATGGCAGTGTCACACACTCCACACATCTTGGCTGTCGTCCTCGAGCAGCAACATCATGTTGGGGGGGGAGTCAATCTTTTTTATTTAGCTGAAGACAGCAGTTGTTGGATTCCCTGCTTTCCTCCTGTGCACTGAGGTGAGTGTAACTGCTGGCTATGCCCCTCCTCTCCACACCAGCTTCCTGCCCACCACAGCACACACCCCCACCATCCCTGAGATCCCACCCCAAACTGGAGGAAAATACACACAAAAGGCCTAATTCTGGGAGGCCCTTGCTATTTTTGCAGAGGTTCCAGCTGGTCTGCAATGGAAGCATTATTTCCCATGAAAAAAGCTTCCTCAGCAGGATGCTATAGAAGAAAATTACTTTTATTTTCCTAATTGTATAATGAATTCCAAATAGGTGATCACCTATGTGCACAAGCCATTTACTGTAGGGTCCATAGAATGCTGCCAAAGAGAATAGTTTTCAGTTTCTGAACACATTATACAGATTACATTAATGTTAGAATAATCTTTTAAGCAGTCTCCTCACACAACTCTAGGAAAATGTGTCTGCTGTGCATGTCTGGCTAGTGTTACAATCAGATTTGGTATTCACATACACCACAGCAGAGCACCTAGGAGTTTTTATAATCAGGAAGATCAGTAACAAGATGCAGCTAGCCTCAAATAGGAAATAAAGTAGTACCCAATGGAGAAAGAACTGAGCAATGTCCAGTTGTATACTCTGCACTGCCGCTAGGAACATTCTTCTTAATTTTTCTAAAACTCAAACACACATTATGAAGAGTTAGGGCTTCTGTAACTCCTATCCTGGAGACTCACCCTAAAGGAGAGGATAGACTGGTCTGGGTTTACCTTCTCATAAGCAAAACCTTTCTATTCCCTACACACACTATTGGTCTGCTCTAGGTGATGGATTAGAAATTGGAATTCATTACCTGAAATATTCCTGTATCAGAACTGTACTGTATAAATGTCTATCTGATCTTGTGTGTTCAGCTCTTTGGCTGCCTTTATACAAAGATTGTGCCATGTGCAAATGAATATAGGCATAACATGCTAATGTATGTGAAACCGGAAAACAATTTGAATGAAATATCATAAAAATTCTGTAATTTCCTCCTTGAATTAGTCATTATACATAATTAACATGCTTAAGAGCAGTAAAAACTTACAGCCTTCTTTACAGGAAAGAGGAGTTGGAGCACTCAGGGCCAATTTACAATTGCAACCCTGACTTGGCTAAGTTAACTGAAAACTTCCATTATCAAATACACACAACTACATTTGCTGAAATACCATCTAACAGAATAGGCATCGTAAGCTCAAAAACAGATGAGGAAATAGAAATTAAATTTAAATTTCAAAGCCATACCACAGATCAAATATACAAGCCAGGTATTCAAGAGATAAAAGAAAAACAGTCTAGAAAGCAATCAGATGCTTGCCAAAGGAGGAAGAATTCTAGACCTAAGAAAAAAAGTGAATATATGCAACACCACCTCTTCAAAACCATATTCCTGACAAAACAATACCCTCTGACATAGTTGTACTTAAAACTGCAGTATATAAATGATGAAAAGGAATCTTTTATTTTTTAGTCTCATACCAAACTTACACAACTCAGTAAGAGGCAAAAGTGCACCATCAAGTGTCTGCAAACCAGTGGCTGACTCAGAGTAGAAAAGACTGGACTGTCCTGAATGAAGTTTTCTTTAAAACTTGAAAGGGAATGCTGACACAGAGACAGAAATCCCAGGAAGATGTTCCTGGCTCTGCAATATCCAAGCACTTGAGGCACAAGTGCCCCATTACCCCGAAACAAATCCCAGCAAGACTTTCAGGACTGAAAAGGCAGGACACAAACTCCTGGAGAAGGACACACACACTGAAATGTTCTAACAACAGCCTTTCCATTTACAAGAAAGAAAAAGATATGAGAAAGAAAACTAGTTCTTAGAAGATTTTTAAAGAACAAGATAAAAAAAGCAAGCCCCTGGACCAACCAGAAGATTTAAGAAAATGTCTGAGACATAAGTATTATTGAAAAATACTAGAATGGGACATTTCAACTACTTATCCCAATTCCAAAATGAAAATTATCTATAAATCTAAAGGAAATAGAGCAGCTTTTCTCATTATGTGAGAAACGGAGACATTTACAGAGTTTGTCCCATCCACATGAGCATCATGTGAAGCCATATTCTGACTACTCCAAGTTCCATCCACTTGATTGATTTGTCTCTTCTGAACTGCTAGTAACTCTTTAACATTAGATTGAACAGAAATATAAATTTTTGTCTATCCTTAGAGAGAAATTGTCTAAGTCCAGACTGGTTATGAAGGTCTATTCTGTATTTAGTTCATCCGATCTCCCTATAAAAAGCTTTCACTTCCAAGAAATTTCATTCTTTTGCACCATAAACACAGTTTAGCCAGCATAGTGATGAAGCTGAAATAAACATCTTTCTTTGGTGGTTTCATTTTTCTTCTAAGACATAACATATACCCTCACTCTTACAGGTATAAATGAGGATCTGTTTAGATACTAGTCACCATTTAGCCACGGTTACTACACGATGACAAGCTGCTGTCCAAGTCTAAATACAGGCGACTTTAAGCTAAAGCCCGAAATATAATCCCCAAACACTGACTGTGCACAGCTAGCCTTAAAGACTAAATAAAATTACTTGTCAAATACCTTCTGGACAATGGATACCAAATGAGCAAGTGTCTGTCTCGTGGGTCTGTTTGTAAGACTGATTGCTGGTCAAAGATTAACTTACTGTTAATTAAAAATTCTACACGAACAGTACAAAAACAAGCTGAAAAAAATATTTTGAGGCTTCACAGATTTCAGTATTAAAGATCTCTCTAACAGTACTCAACCTATTGAAAAATATCAATGTATCTCTGAGTGTAAGTAAACTTTTGGTGTTAGCTGGAATAAAAAGGTCTAAGTAATTAAATAGGAGTAATATTCACATGACCAGACTTTGAAAAGGAAAAAAACACCCCAATCAAACCTGGCATCTCTCCAAGTTCACAAAAAATGTGGGAGGGATGTTTCTGGGCCCAGTTAAAGAAGCCAAAAGATATATTCTGTCCAATTCTTCACCTCTTGAACAAGGCAACTCTAATCTCCTGCTTACTCAAGGAATGAAAATGACTTAGAAAAAAGCAAATTCTAGTAGAAGATGATTCTACAGGATTGAGGTAGCCATTGATTCCATTAACTATGGTCCTCAAAGTAATACTTAATGAAGCAAAAAACAACCCCCAAGCCACCAAATATCTTATTTCCCTCTAGAAAGCACATTAAATACACATTTCAAAAACCTGTATTTCTAATTTTCTGTGTGCTAGATAATTGTGTTACACAAGAAGGGGAAAAACAACATTAGCAGTAGAAGCTCTGGCCTATCTCCATAATTTGAAATAAGAACCACTGAGATTATATTCAATCACAGACTGATTTTTGACATCTACAGAAAACATTACTGCTTAATAAATAAAAACCAAAGTTCTGCTTCTGCAGTTAAAGCAAAAAACTGAGTAACGGCTCATGCTAAACCAAAGAGTGAATCTATTACAAAGCAATACTAAAGATCACTTACTTGGTTTTGTCAGATGTTTTATCACTGTAAGTTCTGCCCTTCCACCTCCAGTTGTTCCTAGTACTAAGTATTTTCATTCACTCTTACATCTAAAATCTGGATATGTAACACTTTCAAGAACCTTCCCATTTTCACCACGTTCTTACTTTGTTGTGAACAAAAATAAAAGAAAATTAAGTGATTATAAGTTTAGTCTCAAGATGAAAAATTCATGCACACCTAATGAACACACCATGCCTAGTTTCGCATAAAAATATTGATATTAACTTTTTCCTGAGAGGCAGTTTAAATTCAGACTGTTCTAGACCTTCTGTTTTATACAGTCTCATCTAAATGCCAGGCATTAGATAAGCAGAAAATTAAGCTACTCAGAGGCTGGAGTTTAAGGTCATCCTCACTGTCTGAAAGCAAAAGCTGCAATATCCTCTCACCCACGAGATTCATTATGCTTTAGTTTTTTAATGTAAAAGCAACTGCTTGAACACAAAATAATATCCCTGAAAAACTTCCTCCGAGCTTCTCCATAAGTGACCCCATAAGTGGACTGACGCCATGAGCCAGGAATATGTAGGTCCCACATGCTGAACAGGAATTCTTTAAAACCACAGATCTGCCTTAGAACCAACAGTCAGAACAAACTTGTGTTGTTTCACTGGATCTATTTTTTTCTGGTTTCCTCCCCACGAGAAAATCTGTCACACTTAGCAGGGGATGGGAATATCGAGGGGATGTGAAATCAATTCCTTTTTCGCTACAGACACTATCAAGCAACCAAAAAAAGCAAAGGGTTTGTCTATCCCAGCAAAGAATGACCAGTAGTTTTGTGAACACAAAAATGAGACTAGAGAACTGTAAGGACCTGTTTATACTAAACCAGAGTTATTTTCTGCAAAGGGACAGCAGAAATACACGTTCCCACATAATAAAGTCTACCCCCGGAATAACAAAAACCCAAACAATAAGACTTCACTCATGTTTACAAAATTCCATGTTTGGGTATCACAACTTGTGTTATCATCCCAAAAGTTCTAAACAATTAGAGCATGGGAACAGGGCTTCGGTGCCAGGTGCCTAAAAGCAAGACAAGAGAAGAGAATTCAGCTGAAATCACAATGAGCAATTCAGTTGTAATCCCACCTTTCAATTCCAATCCTTAAGTACCCCAGAGGCAAAAGACTAAAGAACTCTGGGTTAAACCAAGGGAGATGTGAGAGTCTCAACAAATCTGTATTTTTCAAAGGAAGTTGGACTACAGCTCGTCAATTTATCAGAAGTCTTCATTCCCCTCTGGAATTCCGAATCTGAAAACCAACAGGTTAAGTAAGACAAGAGATAAGGCAGATTTTCTCAGAGCAGGTTTGTCTTACCTTCCACCCACAGGAAGGAAGGACAGTAACTGCAGGCTTGACTGCCAAGCAGGATGTGAACACACAGAACAGAGGGGAGCTTTACCCTTGCTTCATGAAAGAGAAGGGATTTGGAAGGAACAGTATTTTTAATGTTGTTTTTTAACTAATTTTTGTCTCTGGGAAAAGTAAGATTTAGCTTCTTCCTCAATTTTGTTCTAAAAGTAAATCTTCTGAGATAAACATGTTCAACCTAAAGCAGTGAGTGCTGCAGTTGAGACTTGTGTTAGCTATGGCATTGGCACTTTCAAGGACTTTGTTAACACCACCCTTACTCCTGCCCCAAACTTGGCTAATGTCAACTTCATAAGCAAAATCTTTTTAAATCCCAAAGTGCTTAAGGTTAAACAAGATCTGACTTTTAATATAGAATTCAACAGAGGGTAGGAGAAAGGAGAGAGAAAAGACAGATGGGAGGAGAGATGAGGAGTCAACATGTGATTTTTTTACTTTGTTGCTTATCTCTACAGTCAAGCATCTCCACTCAGAAGATATAATGGCACCATCAGACCCCAAAGGGACTTTAAACAAAATCAGCATCATGTTTAATTATCTATGACTATGTAGGAAAAGGAAAAAAAAAAAAAAAAAAGGAAGATAATAATTTTCAATTAATGTTACATAAAAGGAAATAATTATTTTTTAAACATTTAGGGCTGGGGCCTGGAGTCATCACTCGAGATGCAGCATGCAATAATACAGATTGGATAGTAGGCTTTGCTAGATAAACAAAAGCTTTTTCATAGATGCAACACTAATTTTCAGAATGTTGCTAGGGCAACAGCAGACTGTAACAAGAATTTCTGAATAATGAGCAGGTGGCAATATACAAAGATATTTGATTCCTGACTGAATTATTTATATGTCATCCAGAATAGTGAGATTTTGAAGAGCAATAGCCTTATTCCAGCACCACAAATGGGAATACTACATACCTTGTCTAGAATATTTATTAAAGTTCCAGACATGCATTTTTTGTTTTAACATGCTATGTAAGGCAAGATCACTAGTCCCACACCTCTAGCATAAAGAAGCAAAATCAGTTATTTTACATAAACTACACAATGTAAAAAACCAGTTTTTCTAATCCAAAACTAAATCTAACTGTCTCTTCAAGAAGCTCCTTGTACAGATTCACTAATTCCAGAGGACCAGGAACAAATCTTGGCAATTATGAAGTAAGGACCAGACTAACAGAAGAGAACTGGTCATGCTTTATCCATCATGCCCATCCATAGCAGGAGTTTTTCCAGATATAAAATGTTACAAGAAGAAGTCTAATGGGTAGTCTAGATTCTATGCACTGGAAAAGCAATGGCAGCAAGATATGGCAAATTTTTTCTTAGTTTAATACCTTCAACTCAGCTAAGTCATTATATTACTAACCACTACTAACAAATTCCATCACCTGGCTTTCCAAGTTTCTGATTAGCTGGACAGCAAAGGTTTGGGTATCTGGACAAGGCCAGCTGTAACATTATTCTTTTGCTGAATATGACAGAAAAGAAGTATTTTAACTTGTTCTAAGACTGAACTGTTTCTCCCTGAGTTCCCTGAGACACTGTAATATATGCAAAAATCACAAACTTGGTCTACCTTTGGGGCTTTTTGTCACACATCTCTGTTTTAAATATCAATAAGACAGTAAGATTTGTAGTTATTTTCAGTAAAGTTCCCAGTTTTCAGAGATTAACAAAGCCTATATATTGAGATGTAAGTTCACATGCCACAAGACAACTGTATATGACTGTTCATAATAAACTACAGAGCTCTTTTACAAATAGCTGACATTATCAGAAAAACTTTCAAAACACAGTAAAAAGTGGATAATCTAGTTATTTGATATCATTTTGATAAATACTTTTAATTCTCCATGAAGCCCCTAATGAGAAAGACATGAAGGTATTGGTGTGTGTCCAGAGAAGGAACAGAGCTGGGAAGGGTCTGGAGCACAAGTCCTGGGAGCAGTGGCTGAGGGAGCAGGGGGTGTTTAGACTGGAGGAGGCTCAGGAGAGGCTTTATCACCCTCTAACTCCCCAGCAGAAAGCTGTGGTACAGTGAGGGTCAGCCTCTTCTCCCAAGTAACGAGCAACAAGACAAGAGGAAGCAGCCTCAAGCTGCTGGGATGGACATTAGGAACAATTTCTTCATGGAAAGTGTCAAGCACTGGAACAGGCTGACTGGGAAAGTGGTAGAGTCACCATCTCTGGAGGGATTTAAAAGACATGCAGATGTGGCCCTTGAGGCCATGGTTTAGTGGTGTGCTTGGCAGTGCTGAGGGAAAGGTTGGACTCTGTGGTCTTAGGGCTCTTTTCCAACCTAAATGATTCCATGATTCTGTTATTTACTGTATGAGATAGTTTCAGTTTATCCGATTTTCAAATAATGTACATGAAACTGAGGACAAGGCCTGGAACAAATTAACATGTTAAATTGTGTGGTCATCACGTGTGACAGCTGTACAGACCCCACAGACACCTAGAATAAGGTTTTAAACTAAGTTCATCCAGTGAAATCTCACCATCTGACACCTGGCCAAATTTTACCAGCAAAGGCTTCCATGCCAGCAAAGCTTCTTGAATGAGGCTACAGCTAAAGCAATTCCAGCAGAATGTCCAGTGGAGACAGCTGAACTCACAGAAGATTAAAGTATTGGATTCTTACAGCTGGGCTTCCTGCATTGTTTATAAATGAGCTTCTGTCCTCTTCAGCAGCTTCATTCTAAACAGGTTTAAAAACCAGTGCTGAGCAGTTCCCTGCATTGCAGTTGAATCCTGTAAATTCCTTTGTTTCACTTTCTGGTCAGAGGAGGGTAAGAGCACAATTGCCTCACTAATATGATGCCTCATGGAACAGCTGCTTAAGCATCATCTTAGATCTCAAAACTGAGGACCCTGGCAACAAGGCAAAGCAGAATAAAACGAGCATCTTGTTACTGCCTTATGAACACCTCTGAAATTACATCATCATCATCATCATCAGATCAGAAGCTTAATTGCCTGGACCCAGGCAAAAGGGAGACAGAGAACTGATTCCTCCTTTCCCCAGCTGAAAAAAACAGGCAGCATCACCATGCAACTCATGCCTTGCAAAGATATTTCATCTTCTTAAGCAGCCAGCAGTGTGGTCAGTCAAGCAAGCAATGCTAGCATTTACACTGAGCACCAGTTTTTGTGAGGACACAGGCTCCTTTCTCATGGCATGATCACCGAAACAAGAAACTTACCTGAACCAAACTGGATCTCTCCTTAGAGAGGACGGGGAAGGAAAACCTAACTTAATGAAGATTTGTTTTACAGTATGATGAGTTTTAATTTAGAAAGTGTAAACATAGGACTAATACTGCCACCACTAAGTTTGTATTCTGAAGGATTTTTGTAACTCAGAATTTAGATGAGAAACTAATATAGTGCATTAGAACTTAGTGAATTTTTTTGAGAAATTTTCTTGAAAGCTGGTTTTTGGACAAGTATAAAGGCACGAGGAAATTAAAAAATAAGCACCATTGTTTTCCTCAAAAATACTTCAAAGGTTACGTGCCCAAGCAGGAGACAGGAGAATACTCACCCTCAAAATGCAAATTCCAAATACACTGTTCCCAAGCTGAACACAGGCACTAATACCCAATTCTGGGAGCAGAGAGGTTTTGAAAGCTTAAAAAAACAGGAAAGAAAATCTTTCTGGAGATCAGATTTTTTACATTTGGAGGGTGTTCATCTGCAGCCTGTATTATGCTTTGCCTAACATATTCTGAAGTGTGAGCAGAGCAGAAGGTCAGGGCTACAGCCATTCTCTGTGGAACCAAAGATGGGGTAAGGAAAGGGGAAGGTTTAAAGAGATAGCAATTTTAACATTGCTCTACTACTGAACAAGTCAATCCCAAAGAATCTTATTCGTGTAGTCAGAATATTTAAGCAAAGGATTATTAATAATTAATAGAATATCTATTAATAATTATTAGAATCCTGCATTTCTCTGACCAAAAGGCTTTGCTTTGCAGGCAATTCAGGACAGGGACTTTGACATAGTCTTAGGCTACAACAATCAATCCAGGGATTGAGGATAATCAGGCTGTCCTTGACTTATCATTTCCTTGTAAAGATATACAACACACAGTTATGTTAGAATTTATTGACATGTTTTAATGTATATTATGTAGCATTTAACAATGTTATGTGTGTAAAGAGTCATCTGTAAAACACCTATGGAACTTGCTCTCCCTAAGGCACAGGGAAACGAGGCTGGGAAGGGAAGAAAGCACTTTAATATTAATAACCACAAATTTAGCTGGAAGATTAAATGCAGAGGAAGGAAAAAAACCCCAAAACAACCAAACAAAACTCAGAAACATACAAAACAAAAAATAGGTAAGCCTTGGAAGTCAGAAACAAGTTCCACTCTGAGTCAGAACTTTCTAACAAAAGATTCATTATCCATATAAACAGAAAAAGAACAAGTACACAAAAAACCCACTACAGCACATCTGAAACTGAATTTGAAAGAATATATTCAAAGGAAAAATAAGATTCAGAAAGTAAGTGCTGAAGACACCATACCCACTAACTACAGAAAATTTGAAGCCTCTCATCAAATCATAAGGCTCAGAGAAGAGATTTTTTTTCAACAGTACAAAATACATGATGGTATCATTTAGCGTTGGAACAAAAAGCACAGAACTAAATAAAAGGAAAAAATAACTGTATGCCTGACTTCTAAACAAATTTTAAAGGAAAGAATGAATTAAAGGCACCAAAGTCAATAGAAAATCAGTTGATAGAAAAACATTGTAGCAGAGATTGTGCCAAACAGCTCTATTTAATAAAGTAATAGCTCCTAGGAAATATAAATGAAGGAGGCCTAATCTATTTAAATTACATGTAGTATTATAGAGGAAACTGATAAAGGAGAGACAATGAAGATTAAGAAAATTCAAGTTTTAAAGATGTAATTACCATTCAATTTATTCTCAGAAAAGCTACAAAAAAGTTTATAATAAAGCCCTGGTATGGCCTTATATGGAAAATGGTATTTGCATTAATAAAAGTTTGTATGGAAAACTTAATTTCATGTGGTTGCAGTAGATAACAGATAGGTAGAAGAGCTACTTAATCTAGAGGATAACTTTACCACAAACCCATGTGTCTAAGTTTTCCACAGTCAGCAAGGCTGGAGGCCAGTAGATATCAGAACCAGATTTTACAACTGCTGTTCAGCATGCAACAAGATAAATAGTAATTTAATCAACATTAAATAAAGTTTGACACAGTTATGAAAGCATTATTTCCTGTAAGAAGAAGGGACTGGACTAAATGACCCAGAGTCTCTCCTTCAGGCATATTGAAGCAGTGCACAATGCAGTGAGTTGCATCCTTTCCAGAAACATTCCATTATTTTACTGATAATTACTGCTATTAAATACCAAGGTACCTGGTGGCCTAGATTCAGTGGGAAACAACTGGAATTTTTTTTCATCAGACTTTACTTTCAAAAGCCTGTTAAGAAGCTTTCTCAGGATCAAGAATTTTTCCTTAAAAATGGAAGGAACTGGAAGAAGTCCACTTATTTGTACTTTATTTCTAAAGATTCCAGAGAATAATTTAAAATCAATTTTATGTCCTCCCATGTTTTATATGGGAGTCTGTCTTACAACATCAAACACATGTGAGAATCCATGTTCCTTATAGAAGCTGTGCCTTCATCTAACCTGTATATGTCACACATATTTCAGAAGTTTTAGTCACTGCCCCTATAAGCAGGTAACTGCAGACATGAATAAAATAACGACACAGAAACCAACCCCTGATACTGCAAACAGCAGAGTTCCAAGGTTAATAATAAGTTATGAGCAGGATTAGAGCTGAGCCTGTTCACGTCATGCACCAGGACTTTCTTACTGTTCATATCAAGAGCAGCGGGTTCATCATACACACACCCCCAGGCTGGGAGGTTTGACACAGACCTGCAGGACACTCTGCTGCCCTTCTGCAGCACGCAGACACAAAATATTTAGATGGACAGCAAAGAGCGCCAGCAGATCCCTGTGATCTCAGTCAAGCCACACACTTTAGAATCATCACCACTGATCTAAACCATGCCTGAATTCACACATTGTCTGACCAGAGCTGAAAAATCTTCTCAAGGTCTTCCATTCCCAGTTATTCCACATGTTAAAAGTGAGAGAAACTGTCTCTTGCTTAAAAGTACATTGCATTGCATTGCATACTGGGAAACAGGACAACAAAAGGAGTTACTGAAAGAATATTTACACATCTATAATTCTTGATCTTCATGGAATATTACAGTTTAAAGCCTTCACACTGCTATGGGCCAAGGAAGACAGACACAAACCGAGTTGTTCTGAGTTGGGACAGCTTCCATTACTATTCTGATATGCAGGTCTTTGTGCTTTGTGCTCTTTGTGCTTTTCAAATCAAACTTTGCAGTGTCAGGAAATACAGGATTATGTAGCAACTAATGGTATGTCATCATGGTCAATGATGAACAGCCAACAGTTGGAATATTGCATTAACTGAACTAGCCCAGTAACACCATTTATTCTTTTCATATTGCTGCTTTTAGAATTTAGTCTAATGGTACCATTTGAAGCTCAGAAGTCTTCCTCAAAACCTGGTATTATTTATTGTTCTGTATTTAATTCATTAGTAGATAAGCTCAGTCTGGACTCAGTTCCTTCTCCCAGTAACAGGAATGCTCACATAAAAACAAGTGTTCCTCTCCAGAAGCCAATACTTGAAACTACAGGGAAACAAAGAATCCCCACATAAAGTATTAGGATGAACATCATAACATTTTTATAAGTTAACACAACAGTTTGTGTGAAAGATTCATATCCTTTTGTTAGACCACAAGTCTAACCAGACTGCAGTAGCATTCCTACAGCAGCTTCCATAAAGTCACTTTAAGCTTGGCAAGTACTGGGAGTCCTTTTCCTCCTCCAATCCACACCAGAGGGATGACATCTCAGTGCAATACTGGCACTGCTTTGTGGTACAACTTTAAACCCTTGAAAGAGCAGTTTATTTTTCCATGACAATAATGCAATGTGCAACCAAACTAGCAGCTAGAAGCCTTTTTAGAGATTAAGTGCAATGAAAATGCATAAAAGATCACTTTGATGTGCTTGAAACAAAGAAGAAACCACAACACCTAAACTAAGAGACTAATAACATGTCATCTCCATTACAAGTAAAAATTAAGGACTAATTACTGTCAATTCTAACAGTAAAAATACTATCAGCAGATACCTGGACTATCTAATTGTCATTTTACCAGTTTCTGCCACTAAAGCATATGTAACAACCACTAACACAAGACAATTATTCAGTTTCCCTTGGTTTTACCTTAGAAAGCCATTAGGCAAAAGTTCTTGATCAGAAATAGTCTGACTTCCCAAGTGGAAGAAGGATAAGCACCCATCAACTGAAAAAGGCAAAACAGGTTTTATTTTGAGTCTAAGTAGTGCCAATGCGTGTAGCTTTGCTAACCAACCCAGCCACATCTGAAGGGAGACAAACTGGTGAGTGCTCGATTCCCGCTTTAAGTTATGGAATAGATTTAGTGGATTACAAAAGAAAGGGAGAAAAGGATTCTAATCCTAGCAGCAAGTTGTACTCTGTTTAAACACCTACAGAGCACACTGAACCTGAAATGGAGCTCTTCATCCAAAAGATCAAGGGATTAACAATGCTTTAAAGGAAAAAGGCTTTTTTCTATACCTTCTGTTGAAATGCTTCAAATCATGCTGTGTTAACATGAACAAGAATTCTCCACAAACTGATTTATTCATTTTGCTACTGCCTCATTAGGGTACAAAACCTCAACATTTGATCTAAGCCAGCAATTTTCCAATGCCTCTCAAAACTCCCGCTGTATCTCCACAAGAACATACCAAATTCTTCCGAGTTCACTTAGAACATGAAAACAGATGGAAATCTGCCTGTGGATCCAGCACTGGTCAATGATGCAACTGCTCCCCAGCTTCTCAGCACCAGCAGGAGGTTTTGATGCCCAAAGCTCTGACAGGAGAAAGGACTGTGAGAACACTCCTCAATCTGCTGTTGGCAGAAGACTCGAATTAGCTTGAACCTCACTCACCAGCTGCACACCAACAGCCTTTTCCAGATTCAGCTGCACTAAAGAAGTCACTGATCTCACTTCCAGTCACCGTTTTCTCCATCTGCCAGTTAAATTGCTCCTCCAAGTCTCCCAATAGATGCTTCAATTTGATAGAATAAGAGACCTACATCTTACACAGATAAAAGTTCAGGAAGTGCTCCCGGTAACAGCTCATTCAACAGTGCAGAGGAGGTGGCAGAGGGCAGGAACAAAAAGCCAAGGATATGGCACCACGATGGCCTTTCACAGCAGCAGGTATTGCAAGGACTGCATCTATTTATGTCTTGCTTCACTTAACATAAATTAAAATGCTTTACCTACAGCAAAGTATCACACCTCTCTTTGCTGGGAACAATTCTTTCAACGACTGTGGCAGGTTAAGTGCTAACCAATTATATGGAACATTTTCTAGAAAAGTACAAAACTCAGGAGTGGATTTTTGCTAAACCAAATGCAAGGATGCTATCTGCTATCTTTATGTCTTTTAGAGGTTAGTTTTTGGCTCAGAGATGCAAGCTACCCAAAACTATACTTTCAAAACGAAGGAACAACTCTGCTATGCTATGTAGTCACAGCTTTAAATATATTTATGGCACTTGTCCTGACAAGCTTCAGCCTTCAGACCATTCTGTACACAACTGGACAAAGATCTTTCATACACGGCAGGGCACACTTGCTAAAAAACCTGACGAGGGGGCAGAAAAGTTAAAAGTGCTAAATAAGGGACAGAATTCCATTTTACACACAAATTCAAGTTACAAATTAAAGAATAATAAGAACTGATGTTGGGAAGGGGAGTAAAGAACAAAAATTCAGCAGCAGATGAAAAAAGACAGGTGGACAATGTAGTATATAATTGTTTATGCAGAAACCAATGGCTGCTCAGAGGTAATGTCCCATTTCCTTACAGAGATCCAAGATAAGGAGTAGAAAAGAAACCCTGAAATAAGCATCCCACAGCCATCCCAAATCTACACTTTGCTTCAGCAGACTGGATCTGAACAAGCAATAACCAAATATTTTTGGAAGCATAATTCTATAGATTGGAGAAAAGCACATATCAAAAAATGACACGTTGACAGGATTCTCATAATACATATATTAAACTGCAGGAGACTAACTTATGCACAGGAGTAGCAGTGCAGACTGTTCTGTAATTAAGGCTGCTGCCCTTCATAAATCTGTTTCCAGACATTATTTCTTCTAAAACACTCCTTCAACAAGTTATGAAATCGAAATAAGATTACAGGCAGGCCCAAAGTGCTATTTTCCCAACAATATTTAATCATAATCTGTTGCTGACTTACCACCTCCCAGAAAGAGCTTTCCAACCACTGCTTTCCAAAATCTCCTGCCATTGTTATACAGCACATTGGTCCACCACCTCAAAGAAAAGTGAAGGAGGATACACCAAGAACAACATAACCACCCCAACTTTAATGGCACAGATACTACCTATCAGCCAGAGTAAGCACCACAGCGAGGCACTCCAATTGATTCTTCTCCCCTAAAGAATACGGTGTGAACGACCTCATTATTCAGGTCTTGCACTGCCAAACGACTCCTCTTTCCATCACTAAAAGGTTCCATGTGGAATGCAGCTTAACAAAACCCCCTGAGTCATTCCTTAGGTGGGATGGACACGGGAAAACTGCCACTAAAAGCCTGACTGGGCTCAACACCTCTGCAGCCCTTGAGCCCAGTGATGCCAGGATTAAAATACTCCCCCACTCCTATCGAAAGCTCCTTAGCTGTCACAGTCATGAATTACAGCACTTCGTATTTACAGGCTGCTGCTTAACTCTCTTCGTATCTTTGAAATGAGAAGTCGAGCACGCTGAAAAATTTCAGATGCAAATCATTTCAGCTAATCAGGATGTTCAAGGTGGTTCATATTTTCATCCAGGTAGTAAAAGTTAGAGCATAGTCGTCTAGCTCACCGAATCTGTCAATATATTGAAAAGACTTTTATAAAATGGCCTGTATGCCACGTGTTAGCCAATACAAAGTTTATGTTGCTCCTTTACCTGCCGACTCAGCCACAGAGAACAATGTGTCAAATAGCCGATTTTCCCCAAAGTGTCAAAAAAAAAAAAAAAAAAAAAAAAGGCAACTGTATCAGTTACTTTTAAAAGCCTGGAATACAGTACCTTGAAATTTTAAACACATAAAGGTAATTTAAAAGATGTGGTTGCTACATCTCTTACTCAAATTAACTCTGGGGAGAAGGTAGATTTGTGAAAATGGCGATACAAAGACATGAAGTTGAATTAATAGAGGCCACTGCAGCAAACTGACTTTTAAGTAAACCACAAACCCACGGCATTTGCGTTGTACCCAGAGCTGAGCCCAGAGTACTTGTCCTAAACCATTCTGCTGGTTTGAAGCAGTTTCACGGACAGACTTTAACCAAGCAATACAAAATACAGCCTATAGTGTAAGGTAAATATACTGAAATAGGAGAAGAAACTAAAGCAAAAAACTTAAGTTAAAAGAACTAAAAAGGCAGAGGCAGAATTGTGTTTAAGAGGAGAATGGTACTACTACTTTGCTCTTTCTCCTCAACTTTTCCTTTATTCCTCTTAACAGACACAAAAAATTAAAATACAAACAGACAACTACTGCAGCAAATTTAGTGACTGATCCTTCCCAAATCTTTAAGAAATAGTTTCTGGAGCACTGCTGACAAACCTAATCCGATAGACTGCACACCCCTCAAAATTACTGATATTTAGTCAAATCTGTTTTTACTCACAAGAAAAGTACTAGTTGATCTTGATAGCAAGTTAGAGTTTTCTAAAATAAAAAGTGGCCAAGAAGTGCAGTTACAAGTACTACATTTTTGATCTTCCAAGATTTAAATGGACATGAGCCTTAACATTATTTTTGCCATTGGGATTTCAGTAAATTGAGGAGTACAAGCAATGACTAAATTTCTACAAAATACTCAAATCCTTCACATCACAGTAGTTACTGCAAAACAAAGGCTTAATATCAGCTGCATGCCAAGCCAATGGAAGACCGTCAAAGAAAATGTGTTTCCATTGCCATTTCTTTCTCCTGAATAGCAAATTATTTGAAAAAAAACATTTTGAAAAATAATCAGAACATCAATTTACCTTTCACCTCAACAGTAAACCTATATTCCTAATCTAACATTCACAAGACATACTGCCCTGTAAAACTGCTGCTTAATATTCAGCCAAAGAGCATGTCTCAAATACATTACTCCTTGTGGAAGACAAGACATGAGAAAGCAACCCCATTAAAAATTGCAGGTTAATAACTCAGTGGAAAAAGGCCAGTGGCAGACACTGCAAGAGAAAAAACACAACACATTCCCTATTCTGCTTTGGGCACACAAGATCTCTTTGGTTTCAGAAGGGGGCATCAAAATTTAAAATTAAAGACTATTAGCAAAACCACACCAAGATAACTAACATTAAGTGTTTGTTATTAAGGCAGACTGTACTATCTGGCAATGCACCCTAAGCAAAGGGTGCACCGCTCTTTTTGGTTTTTTTTCCATCACCTCCTAATCCAGCTTTCTACGGACATCACACAAATCCATCAACATGTAGGTTGTCTGCAAATCTCTTCACGTGAATAATTTGAATAATTCTTTTTCTATCTCGTTCCATCTTCCTCATAAAGTGAATCCTTCTTCGGTGCTGAAAACTCATTTTAAAACGTATTATAAAGAGATGGTAAAAAAACAGGCCGTGACGTAGTTTGCTCTCAAGTCCACTTACACTTTACACCACAACATGACAGATATACCCACATGCAAAATTATCCAACGCGCGGCAGAAATTTTAAGAAAATAAAAACATAATAGACGAAGAGCCCTGTGTCTCAGTCCAGCCAGCCCTGGCTATATTAGGGAAGGGGAAGGGCCGTGCTGGCCCCGCCGGACCGTGACCCCCGGCCGGGCTGCACCCCCGGCCCCGCGGCCGCGCTCCCCCTCCCTCAGCGCTGCCCCCGCGCTGCGCACTGCGGGCGCGGCCCCCCCTCCTCCCTCAGCGCACTGCGACCCCCGCCCGCCGGAGCGCCTTCCCCGGCGGCATCCCGGGCTCCTCACCGGGGCGGAGCGCTCCTTCCCGGGCTCGTACCCGGGCTCCTTCCCGGGACACCGCGCCCGGCGGGTGGCGGCTGCTCACACACGAGGGGCGCCGAGCCCAGCGCCGAGCGCCGCTCGGGTTCCTCCTGCTGCTGCTGCCGCGGCGGGGAGAGAGGCCCCGCCCCCGGGCTGTCGCCACCAATGGCTGCGCGGGACGCTACTGATGGACAGCCCCTCCGACAAATAAGCGTCGCGGCGCCCTCCCCCCGGCGCTGCCGCGGAGTGGTGCCGCTCGGCGCTTACGCGAAGCCGAGCCCGCCCGGAAGGCGGCGGCCAATCGGAGGGCACGGCCGCCTTGACAGACAAACGCGAGCACCAGTAGGAGCGGCGCACCGGCACCACAAGGCCCGCCCCCTGCGTGCAGCCCATGGCCGCGGGCACACGGAGCGATCCCGCGGCTGTGGCAGTGCGGGGTCTGAGCGGCCTTCGCTCCGTGTTCTGGCCGATATCCCTTCACCCGCGCTGCTCCCTTGGTCCCGGGCCTGAGGTGTATCCCGAGCAGCACCTCCCCGGTTCCGCTGGGTCCCCGCGCCAGCGCTCCTGCAGCCGCACGGCGCCCGCACGCTGGCGGGGCAGGCTGGGATCTGTAGTCGGGGCTTGTCCGCGCAACCTCTCGCTCCCCCGGCTCCTCGCCCCGTTCTGGACTTCATCGTTCTTCCCAACCCCGAGAGCTGGCGGCACTGCCCCATCCAGCCCGGCCCTTAGAGCACCATCCTCGCCTTCCCTCCGTTCCCAGCCCCGCTTCCTCCTTCCCGCCCCTCCGGCTCCCTCAGCCCGCCCGCCCCAGCGGATCAGGGTCCAGCACAAGGCACGGCCCGGCGGGAAGATGATTTTTAACTCGCTCCTGCGGAAGCGGGGCCAGGGGCAAGAAGGGTGGAGAAAAGGCAGAAAAAAATAAGGAAAAAGCGGTCCCTGGGCCCAAAAGCGCTTCCCGTCCGTGACCTCTGGTCATGCGTCACTTCCCGGCGGCCGTTCGAGCGCGGAGCCCGCGGCCGTGAGGGCTGCCCGGAGTGGGACGCGCTGGGGTCGGGGCAGGCGGGGATCGGTTGCCAGGTGACTGCTGCTTGTCCCCAGCCCGTGTTTGTCACAGGTTTCACTTCTTGCGATTCCTCCTGCTGCCTCGTTGCATTGTGCGCTCAGGTATTCCTGCGATTGCAGCTGCAGGGACTTGCGTAAGTAAAATAAAAAACTTGCCCCCAGGCAGGTGTTGAGGTGTGCGCTTCCCTCTAGCACGGTACAGCGGCCTGTGGAAAAACTGTTCTCTGCTCAAGAACTGTGTGATGTCCTTTGCTCCGTCTGATTGCTTTCTCGTGTAGTGTTCTTTAAGATGCTGTGTTCTGATGAATAGACTTTCAATTCTGTGTTATCCCACTGGTGGCTTCTCAGAGCAAGAAAGACAAGAGCTGCTAGAGAGAGTCCAGCGGGGGCCACAAGGTGATGAGGGGTCTGGAGCATCTTACAGGGAGATGTTTAGTCGGGAAGATGTTTTGTCTGGGAGATGTTTAGTCTTCTGCTTAGTCTGGAGAAGACAAGACTGAGAGGGGATCTCATTAATGCACATTAATATCTCAAAGACAGATGCCAATAGGATGGTGACAGACTGTTTGCAGTGGTGCCCATCAGCAGGATGAGGAGCAGCGGCCATAAAGTGAGACAGAAGTTCCACCTCAGCATGAGGGAGGACTTCTTTAGTGAGATGGCAGAGCACTGGAACAGCTGCCCGGGGAGCTCATGGATTTTCCCTCTCTGGAGACATTCCAAAGCCACCTGGATGCATTCCTGTGTCACCTGCTCCAGGTGACCCTGCCTTGGCAGGGGGTTTAGATGATCTCCAGAGGTCCATTCTAACCCAAACAATTCTGTGATTCTGTGAAACAGTTGATTAATCAATCAGCCAAGATGTTCTTAGAGCCTTGAATTCCCTATTACGTTTTATTGAACATGCAGTCACGGAGCAGTTAAGTCCATCAAGAGGAAATGTATGAAGCAAAACCCTTAGTGAAAAGACTGATTTGTCTTAGACATGTGCTGCTGAGCTGCATTAAAGGGCTATACTTAGTGGCCTGTAAAAATAAGCAGTGGGTTTAAATTATGTAATCAGCTTGTGTTGACAAACAGCTATTGGAAAACTTAAAAGTTGTCCTTGAACTTGTCATCAGTTTTGCACCAATCTTTCCAATAAACAGCCCCAGGGGTAATATCCTCAACAAGCTGGGTCTCAGTTGCTGCCTCTGGAAGGATAAGGGCCTATAGTGAAATGCAGTATAGCAGTACCAGTGATTAGAAAGAAATTCAACATTGGGTTTTTTCAAATTTTATTTTCTTGTTTGCATTGTCCTTATCCCTCAGTAGCTACTTGCTTTTCCAGATGATTTATGATTGATTGAACATGATAGACGTTGGAGCAGATTACTTGGAAATACTGCTGATGTTGTTTCTCTCATGTATGAACTGTTTACTTGCTTGAATTTAAAAAACGTTTCAGTGCAATATTTTTATATGGCAGCTTGGCTTTTTTGAAAGTTTGAGAGACTTTTTCAAAAGTTTTCCTGGAAATTATAGTTACCGTGCAAATATGTTTATAAAATTTACTGTTTTAATTCAGTTTTGAAAAGCAGTGGGAATTGAACTGCACTGGATAGTTTATAAGTACATTGCTGTAGAACCCTTTCAGAAAAACTTCATCAGAGTGGAAAAATGGGAATCACTTTTACAAAACACATGGTGACTCCCACCAAATAAAATCATTTATCCCGGGGTTTATGGGTTCTGCACTTCATAATTTTTACTGGGTTTTGTATGCCCAATGAATGAATCACATTGTAGATCATGAATCTTCCTCATCCCTTTTAAAAGCTGGGGTCGTTTACCTCTATCTAGTCCTGAGATACTTAAGCAATTTTGGATTAATAGTTACTGAGTTTAGTAATTCAACTATTTCATCCCTGATTTCTGTGAAAACACTTGATTAAATACTCTAGAGTTTGAGTTTTTTAACTAGTGAAGCTTGTGCAGCTGAATGAAGTCTCTGAATGAAAAGCTAGGTCTCCACACAAAACCTTTTAGGTCTGTTTTGTCTGAAAAAAAATGAAGCTGCAGAACTGGTGATCTGAGGATGTGGGAAGGTTGATGTGATCTGTATTACAGCACATTAAGGACACAGAAAAAAATTGTGAAAAGTTGTAGCTAGAGAATACATGCACTGGTCTTTCTCTCTCCCATTACATCTTCTAAATCTGCAGTGACTAGAACAACGGATACAAACTGGTCTTCTGCTACACTGACTAAATTCTTTTTTAAACAGACTATTTTATTTCTTGATATTATTACAGTGTGTACATAAGTACTCTGTTTCAGAACATACATGATCACCACTGCCACAATCATTGTATATGTTTTAATAGCCATTGTTCACCACATGTGGAGTTCTTTAATTATTCACCTAGTCTCTAATTATTCACCATTCATTTATCCAGTCATTCACCTGGAATAAAAACTAAACACAAACTGGTACATATCTGGAAGTTAGTGTTTTCTGTTTTGCTGCTTTCTAAGATCTGCAAAGTCAGTTTTAACCTTGTTAATGACTGATGCAGAAACATTTTTCAGGGTAGTATTGCTATATACTGGTGACTCATGTGCCTCTTGTAATTCAGATCTATGCTTCTGAAACTGCATGGTTCATTTTCAGTGTTTCGGTGAAAGGATCTTGTCATGATCTTATTCAACAGAAAGTTAATTATGTTAACATTTAATTCTCATATTGTCACTCACAACAAGCTATATAGGGGGCTGATCACAAGTACATCATTATCTCTGCATTTATAGAATGGAAAATTATCAGAGAAAATGAGTCACAAATTTCTTCAGAGGTGAATCTCAGAACTGAGTGTTGAACAGCTTTGTTGGGCCCACAAATCCTGCAGCATTGTTGATGTTTGGCTCTACAAAAAGAATTCATTTTTGTTTGTTTGCCAGCAGTCTTAAGTATCATACCTTAATTCACTTTTAAAGGAAAAAATATGCAGTGGAAAATGTTGTGATAGTACTGAAGTGATTCTTGTTATTTTCCCAACATTTAGAATTGAAACATTTATGTTTGCACAAGTGAGAGTGGAAGCAGGTATTTATTTATTGAAGCTTTATGAATTTTTTTCTGGGAAATGCTTATCTTGGGCACAGAGGGGCTTTCCATCTTCTGTTAAGCAAAGCTTTGTGGTGGACATGCATGAAAGAGCCTGGTACTCATCACAGTACTTGTATCTGCTGCTGAGTGTTCCAGAGGCCCAAGGAATAACAATATTGTTTCTGAAAAGCTGTACCAAAGATTCCACTTAGAAAAACAGGGGAAAAAATTGCCACGGTCAATGCAATGCTCATGTCCCAATATTTGTGTGTTGATCAGTTTTATACATTTAAATTCACTATTCTTTCCTCATTGCCCAGCAGAATGGTATGTCAGCATGGTTGTGGTTGAACATCCCTTCTTTGTAGAAGTGGTAGTGGAGGCCCAAGAAGGAATGCCTGGAAGTTCCAGTGTTTCCCTGTTCAGTTCTTCCACAATGAGAATGTCATGGAACTGGCCTGGAGGCTCATCCACAGCATTTTCTTTTCATTTCCCTGAACACCTGATGTGTATCCTGGTAGATGTGCCTGTAATTCATCCTGTAACCAAAAAAAGCACTTAATCATTTTCTCTCTGCCTAAATGTCATTAGCCTGACTAGCAATGGCACTGACAGATCCCCCAAAATCCTAATTTCTCTGGAATTGCACAAGAGTTTTGTGGATTTTCAGAACATTCGGTTCCTGTTCTCTGTCCTTTCCCTGACAGCGGTACTGACAGCTACTTTTTTTTTTTCCTCCAGATGTGACAAGTTCCTGATAATTTCTATTTGCTGTGCTTTCTAGTCCTCTGTTCTTTTCCTTTATATCTCCCTGATTTTAAGACAGTATTGCCTGTGAGGCATTCAGAGCAGGGGGCTCAGTGATCCCACAGCACGTCAGAATAGTGTGCACCAGGTTTTGTAGCCAAAGCTTCATAAGCAGAATTCCTTAGGAACAGAGGTGCAGTTCTTTCACTGTGGCTGTGGTTTCACCTGAATCCATCTGCCTGTTCTGCCTCCTCACCTGGACTCCATGGAAGGAATGTGTTGCAAACTGCTGATCCTATTTTCTAATACTGCTTACTTCAACCATTTACACTGTTCCCAGGTCTATCTCACCTTGTAAGCAGGGAGTGTCAAAAAGCAGGTTACTGTGGGTCCCTGGTGTGAGTGACCACAGAGCTCAGCACATCCCTCTTGTCAATATGATAGCTCATGCCTTACATCACATCTGACTTCCTCCAGCTTGCTTCAGAAATAGGTCACTATCAAAAAATCCGAGTGCTCCAAGTTCAGAATTTTGCTGTCAAACCTGGTGGTGCTGCTAAGAGTCCAGGCAGCCTATTTTGGGTGACATTCTTTGTTCCTGTGGTAATCCTGCTCCTGACACAGGCCATGAATCCAAAATAATTAGGTACTATTTTGATGCAAAGGTTTGTATCTTTCTTTGTGTTCAGTTAGTGCACTGCTACTGAGCTATATGAGCTGTTGTTTGCTTTAAGTCTGTTGAAGCTAAAAGAGAGCAAAAGTGAGTATTTCTGCTCTGACACTGTCCCTTGAACAAAAATGAATGAAGAATCCACATTTTTCATCTTTAAGCACACTATGAGAATTTTTATTGATTAGTTTTGTGGTTTAAGATTGTTTCTTGCTTAGGGCAATAAAGTTCTTAACTGTTTTTTCTATTATTTTTCTTCTTTTTTTTCCACTTCCCCCGAAGTGGGCATATTTTCTCCTTTTTTTCTGATTTAACTTTTTAGGGTTAAAAATTTAAAGGACTGTTAGTTCCATCATCAGAAGTTAAGTAATAATTTTTTTTCCTGGAACTCTTCTGCAAAATGTTACTAGAAGAGTTATATTTCAGTGTCCATGAGTAAGCTCAATTTGAATGGCAAATAACTTCCTTTCATGAATAAGGTATTTGCTACAGTAATTATTTCATAGTGTAAAGGAAGAGACACATGCTGCCCTCTTCCTCCTGGAATAGTTAGAATATTTTATGGGTACTGAGGTGAGGGACTCTTCCTCCAACATCTGCACAACTTTATGCTTTCCAGAGGCAAGTCTCAAAACTCCAGGAATGTTGTGTAGATATTGATTATTCCATCAAGCTTTATCCTCTATTCTGCCAAGTAGGTAAGATATCTTCTTTCTTTTGTTTCCCTCTGGTTCAGCATGGCCAGTGCTCTCCAGGAAACACCTTCACTTGAAGCCTCTCAGTTAGAGGATGTTGATGCTAAGCTGTCCTTCCTGCCTGAAAGACTGAGAAGGAAGCTGCTTCCTTTTCAGGAAAAGGGCATCATATTTGCACTTCAGAGAAGTGGCAGGTAAGATTATTGTATTCAACTTAGTGTATCACATGCTAAAAATTTATGTGAAAATAAAGTATGCAGACATTAAGTAGAAAAATAATAAACTTATGTTTCTATAGTTGTAAGTAAGAATATGATGCTAAAAAGAATTACTTTAGGTAAACATTTTTTACAAACGTTATTCAATTTCAGCAGTCCTAGGTATGTTACATTGCAGAAATCTTTCATAAACTGTAAGTTAAAATAAGTTGTGGAGTTTTTTCCACAGAGGATGAAGAAGTTTAATAATGCATTATGCAAAAGAGATTTGTAGTATCAAAGTTCTCATGTGGAAGGAGGTTGATATCAGTAGGACCATCATTTTTGTTATGTTAATAGAGAATTCCTAAAATAAGTTAATTCACATTTGGTTCTTTAGTTTTTAATGGCATGGTAGAGCTCTAAAGGGAATGACTAACAGATCCTGATGCATCGTGTGGTTTTCTATTTTAAATCTGGTACAATTTTGGAGTGTAATCAGGGTGTTCTGGAGCTCACTGAGCTGCAGCAGCAGAGCAGGAGAAGCCTTGCAGAGTGCTGGGTTAGCCAGTGCAGCACCTGATGGAGTAGGCATTCAACAATTAAGTACCTGGTAAATCAAAAAACACAGTTTATGCTGCAGAGGCTGGAAATATTTTGCTGAGTAAGAGCCTTTAGTGAGTTACAGGGTCAAAAAGGAAAGGGGAAAATGCTATTTCCACATTAATAAATTTTAGGAAATGTGAGCAATTACAGCCTAAAGCTGTGAAACCACTGTATGCTGTTGTTTTGGAAAGGGATGGTGTTGGGGAGGTCTGGCACAAATAGAATTACTGTAGCCTGTGTGGAAAAGATGGATGAAATTAGTTCCTGATTATTTCAGCATCTTGCTGAGAAGGAGAGACTTAAGGCCTAAAGGGGTTGCTTGCTAATGTTTGTGACTGTTCTTAGGGGAAAAGAAATGTGCATCTTTCCCTCTAAAAGTGAAAAATTAGAAAGGAAATTTTATCAGCAGTTCTTCGAATTACATGGGACTTTTACTCAATTAAAATCTCTGCATTTTTTTCTCTTTGATTCTTTTCCTTTGGCCAAAACCCTTTAGCAGTGCTGCCTCAGGGAATGACCAAACCATCTGTTTTATGCTGCTGGTTTCAGTGGCAGAACAGAAAGATGAGTCCAGCCCTTCACGAGAGAGACTGAGATTTTATATGCTTTGTGCTGAATTGGCATGAACTGCTCGTGATCACCAGCCATATCAGGCACTTTCTTGCTGCACAGCCTGAGAATGGGTGGATATAATTTTAATAGATAGCTAAGACTTTGGTAGAATAGCAAAGCCTGTGTTAGAGTTTTTAATAAATGTGTTAGAGAATTTAATAAATGCAAAGCCCTTGGCTGCCATAGAATGCAATTGAGGTATATATTTGTGTATACAAATAGTGAAATAACAGCAGCTATTAAAATTTTTAAAACTACACATTTAATTAGTGTAGGCTAATGGATTAATTTAAAAGTGGCATAATCTTCTGCAAGCTATTCTATAATATAGAGGTTCCTTGGGAAGCAGCTTAGCTGTAGGACTGGATAAATTTTTATCAGATGTTTCTTATTTTTGTTGAAGTAGTAACAATTGCCTGCAGTAAGTATTCAGAAAGGTTTGAAATACCTAGTCTAATGACTCTCTGTCATGGAAGGAATTCTATTTTTTTCATTAGTGTTATGGGTTTGTGTTGGGTTTTTTTCTTTAAGGATTTCACTAACAAGAGTTTTGCATAACCCAGCAGTGATGGTTTTCATGTGACATGCATATGAAAAAATGTTCATTATGACTGCAAGAAATCTTGCTGCTTGGCACAGTAAATTCTATATGTAAGCTGGGTCACATTGAGGAATTGTATGCACACTCTCAGCCAGCTTCTATATAAAGTAAAGTGTTTTAAGTCAAACTTTCCCAAGGAGTATTTTGTAAATCTGTCCCTTGCTCATGCAGATCTATATTTCTTCCTGTCCCAAAACAGAGAGCAAGAGCCTCTGGTGCTTGTAGCTGAATTTTCTTATTAGTTTGTCAGCCCTTGCCTCACAGAAGTCTTTCCCTTTTGTGTACTCCATAATGATTTAAACCTTCTTTCAGTATTCCCAGTGGTATATTTTCTGTAGAAGTGTCTTTTCTAATTTTAAAAAATATGTAAGCATAGGGCTTGAAGTGAGCAATATGTGCATCTCTGCCCATCATTCTTCTTTCCCCAGGCTATGCACTCCCTCCACAGGCATCACTTAATCCATGCTTTGCTGGAGTGGTAGGAAACTAGTGTAGAGCAAGTTTTGGCTGAAGAGATTCAATTAGTATCATCTTAGATTAGACAAGAACCCAGCATGAAAAGGGACTTATTATTAGAACAAAATCTTATTTTTTGCATGGAAGGGGCTGGGAGCAAGCTATTAATTCCCTTGTCTCTTTCCCAAAGCATAAAAGAAATATGCTGTTGTGGTTTGTAGTTTTGATTCATTGGTAAATGAATCAAGGGCTTTTCCAGTAGATACTCCAAAGGCATTATCTCATCTAACAGAGACTGCCTAACACTTTTCTAGGAAATTACAGTTCTAGAGCCAACAAGACAGTGTGTGCTTCAGCGTAAGTTAACACACCTTTTATCTCACAAACATGCCTTAAAGGTGAATAACTGACTGGCTGCTTATTCCTTACTAGAAATTATTCTTCAGACATGCACTTTGGAATGGCTGTCTAGGGATGGATACAATTTATAGTCATTATCTGTAGCCCCAAACATTAATGTGCAGAAAACCTGGGTGCACACAACTTACATCCATGAAAAGTGTTTCATTTTTGTGATTTTCTTTCAGGGAAGGTGTAAGTTACTTTTAAAAACAGCAATAATATGTATTTATTTATTTGTGTGTGCTTTGAATTGTCTCTTAAATAAAAATCAACCAACTTGTCCCTTCCAGGAATGTGACCTGTTAGCAATAGGCTTAGGAAAAACTCAGGGTTGTTGGGGTCAGATGTGTGTGTGCTGTTGGGAGGTAGAAGTGAGCAATTCTCTGCTCTCTGCTGCTTCTTAGTCATGTTTGGGCAGATGTGGACAAATCCCCATTTCCTAAGAAGTCAGGGTAGCACTGTGGGGTCACCAGGTGTTAGTGTAAAGGTGGCAGTGTTGAAGCACAATGTTCTGGAAAATGTGGTGGAAGTTCGGGTAAAATATGCAGGATACAGAGATACTTGGGCAATTGACTTGATGGTGTTGATAAGGATGGTATTCAATCTCATTTGATCTCTCATCTCTCTTTGAATATTACTGATTTTTACAGCTGCTGTTTGTCCATACTTGGAAAGTCACAATTATTTTTACCATCTATTCTTGTTTTACATCCTCTCTTTACAGAAGTGTGTGATGTCTGTCTAACAAAACAAACAATTTGTTCACCTGAATACACTGTAAAAGAGGCATACTGTTATATTAAATTTAGGTCTCGTGCTACTGAATATCACTAAATGCTTTATCAAGTTTTGTAATAAAAACTGTCAGCATGTGATTTGCAAGCATCATTATTTAGCATTGCTTGTCTTGTAGATGGTATCTGTAAAAGATGCCTTCAGACACACAGATATATTTCTTTCTAGGCATGTTGGCAGAACAATTTGTTTAAGCTGGATGCAAAAGAGGACTTGGAGATATTTACCACCCATGTAACAAGCAGTTCCATTATAATTGTATGCTCAAACTTTTTTACCGGAGTGGTCTTGTTTCCTCTGTAAGTTTGAGAGGTAATACATTCACTTACATATATTCAGGAGCATATGATTTTTAATTTCCCATACATGCTGGTCTAATGCTGTTAGACACAGTAAAAAAAGAAAATTACCATGGATGGCAATATCAGGATGTGCAGAGTTCACATCTGCCATTAAGAACAGATGTTTTCATGCATCAGTTTTAATGCAAGGGAAATTGCTTTATTAGGTAGGCTCTATCTAGAGCAAGAAAATGTTTTATAGTATTTAACTTTTTTGGATAATGGGCTACAGAGAACCATTATGGCAGTGAAAACATTAGAGAAAATGGGAATGTCCTCTGTTATAATATTGAGTCAGTTGCCTACACTTCAAAATAGTATTTTTTCCCATTCACAGTGTCTCTGATCTCTATCAAGTTACACAGGGAGAATACATAGTTATCTCTTTATTAATTAAAACAGACTTTAACTTCAAAAATTACAAGTCTTTGTAGAAATTAATTCCCTCTCTCCCGTCTTCAAAGTTGACCAAAACACCAAAGGTTCAAATCATAATTACCTGAAAGATGCTTCACTAGAAAGGCACAGCATGCACAGTCTGCTGAGGGTTTAGCAGCTGGGCCATAGAAATGGCAGCTCTTGGGCAGGAAGCAAATAGAAATGTTTGGAATTCCCAGGCACAGCCCTTTGTAGGGTGAGGAATTTCTGATATAAGTCCCATTTAAATTCTTATGCAAATTTCTACACAAATTTCTTTAACTTTCTAGGATGTATTATCCATTGAGTAGTATGAAAGGTATAATTTCTATTTGAGTTGGGTGTCTAAGGAAGCTATAGTTTTGGATTTTGGAAGCTAATGATTCCATCAGAATCATCCACCAGAAAGAAAAAATATGTTCAGTCCATGCACTCCAATGCAGTTTGTGCTAGAGCAGTAGACCCTTTTGTTTTACACTTTCCTATAACTATTTTTCACTTTCACTGTTATTTTTGTCATCATTACTGAGTTTGCTTTTGGGTTTTATGTTGTCTATTAATCTTCCTTTCACCTTCTGTCCAATGCAATTGTTGCTTTCTGTCTTGTATTGCCTTTTTAAGTTAGCAGAGCTTTTGTTTTACTTTGCTTTTATCTTTGCTATTTTTGATCCAGGATTGCTGATTGATTTGCTCTTTCAGTGTATTTCTATTCTTCAGTTTCTTATCTTTGACAGTAGCTATGAATTAAAGAATAGATTTGCCTTTCAATTCCATTTGGAAGCACTGAGCCTGGTTGCATATCTATATATCTCTTACTGTCTATATCTAATTTTTCTGTCCTTTGTTTGAAAGGTCATAGGTTTCTGCAAGTTGATGTTGTGATTAAATGCAAGACCAACTGCTTTTTACCATTGTCTGATATTTTTTTCAGAATCAGCTGCATGGTTTAAAGGAACACTTACAAAAATATTTTACAGGCTACTGTTGAATTTTTCCCAGTTACAGTGACTTCAATAAAAGCCAAATTACTTAAATTTGCATGTTAGAAAAAGAAATTACCTTCACTTTTTTTTTTAATATGTCTATGAGTATTTCTTCAAATACTACATTTTAATTTGTACTTGGTGGCTTGCAGCATCAAGTGCCATCAATGAGTCTCCATTATTTCTAGAACTTGACATCAGAGATCAGACTGACTGGAAGAAAAATAATTGTAACTTTTTTTTTTCCCTGTCTCTAGTCTCAGTGGTTTGTAGTTAGATAGACTGAAAGAGCTGTTTGAAACAAGGCATAAGTCTCTTGCTAGAGTAAGAAAAAAAATCATTTTTTTATTCCAATACATTCAACAACTCAGATGTATAAAATTATTACAATTTTGTGATAAATGTGGGTCCTTAAACCTGCATTATAACAGGTGAGTTATCTCCAGTCTTAGAGAACAAAGCACAGAAGTAATCTCTGGGGAACAAGAATGGGATTGCTATTTAGTGAATATGGAAAGGATCAGACAGTTAATACATTTCAGCTCTGAGGGTTGAAGAAAGATTTCATTTTTTTAAAGATGCTGGTTTGTAATGATTCAGAGTACATCTCATTTCAGAAGTGCCAAGGAAGAGAGGGATGAATAAATGAAGATGCTAGCTCACAGAATGAGGTTCAGATGCAGGAAGTATGAATGAGAGACTGAGCCAAATTCTGCAGAGCTTTCGTAGCCAGGGAAGCTTGTTTGGAAGTGATGCTGGAGGAACTGGGAAGCAATTCAAATAGAACAAAAAATGCATTGTCAGTAAGTGGATCTAGGATATAATTCAGGAGAGGAACTATGTGGGGTGAAAAAGAAAAAAAGAAGACTTAAGAACAGAAAAAGCCCAGTGGTAGAAATATGAGAATTTACCTGGGTTTAAACCCTGGACTTGTAGCAGTAGGAATAGAGAAGAAAATGCAGATTTTAGAAATGTAGGGCACAATTTGTTAGAATGGAAGAGGAGAACCAAGATAGATAAAGATGACAAGTGTGGGTAGTATGTTGTCAACAGTGATAAAAGAAGGGGGAAGGGGAAATGAATTGGTGTTAGCTGTGTGCAGGGAAGGTTTGCAGGACAAAGGGGAGGGAGCAGTTCTGAATGTGAGGCAAGTTACTTTAAGGGGAGTGAATAGAAATAAGCTTTTAAATGAGTGAGTCACATTCTGACTGACTTAATGCAAGTTGGAAGGAGAGGAAGACTATAGGCACAAGGGAAAAGTACCCCAGATCACCAGGGAATGCCGAGTTTATTGGGAAAGTAGTGATAAGTATCTCCATTTCATTGAAAGCCAGTAGGCTGCACACTAAGGAAGGCTTCTACTGCCCACAGGTATTTCAGCCATGCCAGTTAACAGCAAGGTTAACAAACATTTGCAGCCTCGATTATCAGTAGCTGAAAATAGTAGAAGCTATTCTGTGTTCTTGCATTGAGTCAGCTGCTGAACCATTTGTCTCTGAAGCCAGTGACTGAATAGATGAGGAGTTTTCACTGTCATTGTTGGGTGTCTTCTTGGCTGAAAGTTTTTCTAACCTAACTGTTCCATTAATATATTCTCAAAACCTATTGACATGTCTGAGCTTAACCTTCAACTTGACCACTTTGTTGTGTGTTGTTCCACAGATCTTTGCCAAAGCTAAAATACCAGAACACATGGTCTGAGAGCTTTCAAATACTAATAAAACATTTTAGGTGGGTGTTTAAGTCACATGTGGAGGAGTGTTGGAGAAAAGCATAAGACAGCACGATTCTCCTCTACATTCCTTTTCAGAATCATTAACAATGCAGATGTGGCAATTTAGTGCACATTATGTTAAATCAAAAGTTGGGTTTTTATTACTTAGGGGTTTTTACATGCCTTGTGTAGTTCAGGAGCAAGGGTAAGATTGATCTTACATTTCTGGAGCAATATTTTTGATGCAACAGCCTTGATTATTGTTGCAAGGGAGTCAGCTCTCTTTGTTCTAGTTTTAGACTGCGTGCTGTGATTACTGAGACACAAATGTAATATATATGTATATAAAACTTGCTTGCGCAATTTTATATAAAAATGTTCTAAGTTCAGATTCCTTAAATAACCCTTGGTTGAGATGCTAGTGCTGAAGTGTTGGCTTGTGAGTAGGAGGTAAATTATATGTTGTAGTGTTATATAAAACTGACTCACATGAGTAGGTGAGAATCCCAAGAATATCAGGACACCCACACCAGTGAAAGAAAGACTGAAGCTTCCTCTGTACAACATGTTCCAAAGCCTGCATTAACAAAAAAACAGCTTTAATTTGCCTGAGTAGTAACAAAATTTTTCACTGTTTTAAAAAATGAAGTGCTGCAGCTTTGACTGTTTGCCTTGGAAAATGCATTTAAAAGGGAAGGCGTTTGTTCTGAAAAAGCTACCTGCAGTTCTTTGTGGTTTTTCCTGGACAAATAGCTGCTGAAAATCAATCAAGAAGTTAAATTATCCTTACAAGCAAGCAATAGATGTATTGGATTGCTGTATCCCTTTAGTTTTTAGTCTACCATGTAAGGAAACACAACTCTCTAAAGAGAATATTATTGCAAATATTTCTATAGTTACACGAAACCTCTAACACCAGCTGTTTGAATTGGTAGGATCCTTGGTTGTAGAGACCTTAATTCCAGTGTGGTGTTAATCAATATTCCTCCAAGAGCAAAGTTCAAAATGAGATTTTCTCTTTACAAAAATACCTTACTGCAGTAGCCATAATTAATAGAATAAACTTTAGCTGTATTGTTTGCAGGGTAATAGTGCTGACATTTCAAAAGGGATGACCCAAATGTAACCCAGAAGCGCAGAAATATAAATTATTTTCATTTAAATGTTTGTTCTTCGCTGAAACTCATTTTATGAAACTGTGTTAGCATTAACTTTCTGATGCAGACTATTTTTGTATGGCTCTATGGCATATGCCACATTAACTTAGCCTCAGTTTCCTTCTGTTTCTCCAATGAACTCATCTGCATAAAATTTTAAAGATCTGCTTGTCCTTCTGCTTTGCAAAGCTGATTCCAATCTTCTTGACATCAACACAACCAGGAACACTTTCTGTGTTTTTTGAGGTTTGAAAAATTATTCTTTCTATCTTTTTAGAGGCAGAGCTTTCCTGATAGAGCCTTCAGAGGGCTCTGTCAGGAGTTCTGGGTTTCTTCCTTAGCTCCTTCCCGTGTTTTTTTTGCTTGCTTCAGGTTTCACTCGCAGGTTTGCTGTTTTAAGAATGTATAAATGCACCTTTGCCTGGTGCTTGTTACCTTTACAAGGTATCAAGTACCAAGCCTATTCTGATAGTGCTGAAAGTCTGGTTCTGGGCTTCTGACTCATCCAGCTTTGGGTGGTCTCTTCAACTATGGGATTCTCTACATCCAGGAGAAAGCTGGGTTTGTGTACAGCCTCAGGTGCTTGCATTGTTCTCTTCAGTGGAGAGCAGGACGTGTGTGCACCTGAGGTGCACCAGCACAGCAGACCTTGCTCTCTGCAGGCATGTTCACTCACCAGGGTGCATCCTCAATCAAAGCTCTTTGTGTTTGCTTGATAAAAGATAAATGGTTTATTTTCAGGCTAGTACACCTCAAAATGCTGGGGCTGTTACGGTCTAGTGGAGGGCCAAACTATGGTTCCCTCTTATTTGTGAAAGATCCTACTGTGCCCAAGGGCCATCGCTAACCCTACACTGCAGAGGGGTTATGAATAGTAGTAAGGTTGTAGCAGCATGTGCACTGCATCCCAATGAGATTCTACTGCTTTCTGCAAGGAAAAAAATAGCAGATTTCCTTGATGAATGGACAGAGATTCATACACAAGCCACAGGATTCACTCTGAAGAAGGGGAACATTTAAAGATTAAATACAAAAGAATCTGAAAGAATTTGCCATTGACTGGTGATTTTTGCATGGGTGGACTTTGCTGCTGAGAGTAAGTGCAACGGAGACATCTCAAATGATTTTTTTCCACGCTTTTCTGAAACTTTTGACCATGTGGGCTGAGCTTCTAACAGGATATGAATCTGCGTATCATAGCTCTGATTTATATTCTTGGATAGAGCTATTATTAAGGTGTCATATGAACAGATGGGACATGAATGATGAAGCTCAGATTGGGTAACTACCAGTTGAGAGGAAATGACTAATTGAACTTCAGAGAACAAGAAGTCTGTCTTCTTGCAGTCAAAATATGTGAAACAAAAATACGTATTTGTCCCTTCCATGTAGCTGAAGATCTGTTTCTTCTGCTTTTGACAGCATGGAACCTTTATGTCCATGTTGGCAGCTTGTTTGACTGCAATAATGTAGAACATACTGAAGTTTGTTTTAAATAGAGGCTGCATATTTTGAAGATTATGTAAAGTATTGCTTTTCAGCAGCTTAGTGCAACTAACTGTTAGGTATCTTATAAGTTCTGTGTGATGTGGACTATAAAGATAGGGAAGTTCTTTACACTTCAAATCTAATTGTTGTGATTATAAACTGGAGACATTTCATGATTTTCTTCTCCTCTATAAGCTGTTTTTCATCACCCTAGAATCCAATGAAAATAATTTGGACTTCTTGTGTTTTGTAACTACATTAGGCAAACATCTTTAGAATTCTTATATTAAAACTGTGAAAGCTACACAGATGAATGCTTTCAAATGCATTATGTCATAAAATAAATTGAATATCCTCCATTTCCACTTCCATTAACTCCTACCTGTATCATAAACTCAATCTTGTGTGCCATGTTTAAATTTTGTCAAGTGTGAGTGTCAAATAATGTTAATTAATTGGCATAATTAGCAATTATAAAACTGTAGCACTTGAGGATTTTGAGTCTGAGCAATGTGGATCCAAGCAGTGATTCATGTTGCTAACGGTATAATCACAGAGGACTTGACACGTTCAGATAACTAACTGGAGCTTTAAAACCAATGTAGTGCACTTGATTGACCTCAATCTATGATGTCTGGTCAAATTTTAAATGCTGAAAAGTGGATGGGTTGCAAGTACAGGAAGAAAATCCCAACTACTTAAGACAAAGCAATTTCATCATTGGGTAGGAGAAGAGAGAGAATACTTAGTAGCAAAATATCACCAGAGATATCCAGCTTTAAGCATAGGGGTGTTTCTGTGGCTCTGTTTCTATTGGTACTGCAGAAATGAGGAAGATAAAACTATGTTGATCATTTACGTAACCTCTGTTTGCAGAGTTATTATGAGTAAATTATTATTGTTATTATTATGATGGCAGCTACTTTGTACTTTCCTTCATTTACAACCAACAAAATTATGAGTTTATGTCTATAAATATTTTGAAGTCATCAACTTTGTTGCTGCTACCTAAGAAGTTTAACTTAAGGAGATAGTCAGTGGAAGTTATGACATGAAAATAGGAGAGCAGCAAAGATTTTATGAGTACAGTCTGAAAATGAATGCAAGAAGAAAAGCAGAACAATTTCTTATTTGTCAGCAGATAAAGTCATCAATGTTTAAGTGCTACATTTCACTCTAATGAAGAAATCTAGCTTTATGGAAAACATGCTCCTGTGGTTGACATACTTTTAAAGTTGGTAGTTTTTTCTTTGCTATTCAGTTTCTAAGTGTCAGAGCCATTTGTAAATCAGTCTGAATTACTTCATTATCTTGAAGGGAAGGAGGAGCATCCAAATAGTTCACCTATGCCAAAGAAAAGTGAAATAGGATTGTACCTATTCTCACTTTTTCTGTTTGTCTGAACTGGCATAATTAATATTTCACTATTTATGCAATTTTACTAAAATTCAAGTTGATTTGCTGAGAAATACTGTATTTGCAGCAGAAGTTGGCAAGGAATATGTTTATTCCTGTCCTCTTTACCACATTTTCTTGCTACCAGATGCAACTTGGTTATTGCTATATTTGTAGTTCATCTCTGATATTCCTACAATAAATAATCTTTATTGTTGAAGAAGGTCTGTGGTTTATTCTTGAGCTGTCTCTGCTCTGTAGCTATTAGTTGTAGTCATTTGCTGCATTTGTGTAAGGAGTACTACTGCAACAGTAGGTTATTGTGCATTCCAATTGATTTCAGGCCTCAAACTGTTTTTTAAAAACATGACTACTGAAAGCAGTTGGCCTCAAAGAATCTGCAAAAAAGAAAGACTTGTTTTGTAAACTTCACTTCAAGCAATTAACAATGAGTATTGAATGAAAAAAAAATCCCAGTCTTTGAGCAAAAACTGACATTATATTTAAATTAGAATTGTGTGTTAGTTGTCTGCAAATAAATGTCTTTGCCCAGCTGCAAATCACAGACATTAAGGCCCCACAATCATGAGTTGCCACTAAAAATAATTCTCTTCCTGCCTTTTTATTCTTTTGTCAATCTGTGCAGACTTGGGGACTTTGTTTTGTTATATTTTCTTCCTCTGTTGTCTTTGCTCCATCCCTAACAGCTGGGAGGGGAAGTTGCAAAGCAATTACAAATAGATGGTTTGTTGCTTATAAAAATGAAGTTGTAGAATAATTAATTTTGAATAATTTTTTTACCTCAGTTGAAATAAACTGCAGAAATTAGTAGACACTGGAATTTATACTGGCAGGTAGAGTGAGCAAACAGCACTTTACTGTAGTTCTGAAAGTATCAAACATTTTATTTTTTTTGGCCAGCTACACTAACTTCAGAGTAACTACCACTAAAAAAGCAGTTCTGTATTACTTGGAAAGATTTTTCTGGATCAAAATAGAGAATTTTTATATCTTGTTGTGTTAAATTTTGTTAAAGACACTAAGACCTGGAAGATCTTTCCCGTTTTTTCACAGAAGGAGCACTATATTTAAGTTACACAGTGCAATGGGTACATACAGAATCCCAGAGTGGTTAAAATACCTTTAAGAACTTCATCTCAAAGATAGCATTTAATGTTTACAAAACATAAATATGCTGAACAGAATCTGCTATTTATGACAGGGGACTCGGAGTTGTCATTGTCTTTACACAGATTGGCATTGCCAAGTGACTCCAACATGGGCAAAAAATCAAATTCATTTGCTAATACTTTAGCTGGTAGAATTGGTGGGGGAGAAGGGAGTGTCTGCTTCTGTTTCAAAACAAATGTGACAGCTCTGGAAAGCACATTTTTAAAATCAATCTGAAATATAAATAATGCTTAATCATGAAGCAGCAAAAGCATTGCTGTTTCTGAAAGACAGAAAATTGAAGATACACTTCTTGCCTTGGAAGTGTCTCTTATGATTACAATTATTCTGTCCCTGGACCTAAGCAGAAATTCAGTTTTGCAATTGCAAGTTCTGCAGTAATGCCAGCAAACTGAATAAACCTTTTTTGAATAATTGTTGTATTTATTTTCAGTTCATACCAAATTCAATTTTGTAGATGATATCTGGAGGAATTAAATCACCTTTTTTTTCCTTTAATTGGTTCTCTTAATCCAGAATTTAAATTTATAGTAAAGAATTTGTAAGTATTTGTTTATGTATCATATTTTGTATTAATTTTTGCTTTTCTTTCCTGTTTTTGTTTCTTACTTAGGTGTATGATTGCTGATGAGGTAAGTGATGTTCCTGTTCCTCTAACACTGTCTTTTCTGGTCTTGATGCACTTTGTGCAGATGTGACTTTTTTTGTCTGAGAGGTGTGGGCAGAAAGGCTGGTAATAAAAAATCCTAATTTGTGTGATAGATATCAGCAGATATCCTGAAAACACCTAAGTGAGGCAAAAATTGAAACCTGACGTAAGTTTAGAAGAATCTTTGAGAAAACTTAAAAGGTTACTTTTAATTATAGGTTAAATCTCCTGTACAGTTAAATTTTAAAAACAGTGACTCAGTTGATTTTTTTAAAGTGCTTTATAATTGCATAGCAAGTTATTTTTAGTGCATTATTAGACATTCCTGGCCCAAAGAGATTTTTAACAGATATGGTTTCCAAAGATGATTTTTTTAAACCGCTCTAATCAAGTAGTAATAGTAAAATTCATTGTGTCCATATATTTAAAAATATATGTTGTATTCCATATCAGGGAAATAGGAATCCAGCATTTCATCCCCCAGATAAAACATTTTTGTAATAATGTTCTTGAATTGTTCAGTATAAAACCTTTCTCAAAAAGAGAATTGCTGTAGTGTCACAATTCTAATTTGGGTTTTCTTGACACACTAGGAGGGAGAGGGAGATGAGTTACTGGGATTTAAGCATCTCCTTGTACCATAAAAATCTCATTACATCTGGAGATAAACTATCCTGGCATAGAATGCAAAATATCTAGGAGCTGTGGAGAATACAAAAGTATTCAGGGGAAGAGAAAAGGGAAGCTTGGGAAAAATCAAAATATCAACAGTAGCTATTTTCTTATTAAAACAGTTTATTTCCCTCCTTGAACTAGAAAATGAGCTGTGCTTAATTATGTTAGCAATAAAAAGTCCTGGAAGGTACATTTATTCCAAAATAAAGATTGTCTATTTTGTAATGACAATAGGTGTGGCACTGGAGGAAGTATTGTGCACTGGTGTGTATGCTGTGCTTTTTGACATATCTCTAAATAAGAAAATGTTGGTAAAATTAAATATCAGTATTGTGAGCTTGTATGTAAAAAGAAATTATGGGGGAAAACTCAAGATCAGAGAATTACTGTACACATCCCTGGGCTGTGTAACTGTGAAAGGATTAAAGTAAGATAAAACCAGTATTTTTTTAAAGGTGATCTACAAATATATTTCTATTTCTTCTCAGAGTGGGGAGAGACAACATTTTTTCCCCAAAATTTCAGTGTCATCCATTTCCATGCGGGTGAAAGATGGGTTTATATCAAAACTCAAGACCATAATATTTTCTCCAGTTTTTCTAATCTCTCACATTGTTATCTACCTGCTGCTCAGCTCTGTGGGATCTGCATCCAGCCCTAGGTGTGCTGATGATAAAAGCCTTGCTTTTATTCCATATTCATTTCAACCCAGTGCCTGGATTATCACCAGGGCATGCACAGCCTGAGTTAGGGACACAGCCATGGCAGGAAACTAAAAATTAGTCTTATTTTGTTGGGTTTTTTTTCACTTGGAATTATTTTCAGATGACCTAAGAACTCCTGGTAACACAAGGGGGACTTGAAGCAAGATTTTAATGAAAACTTGGAATTTTGACTGAAAATTGAGTATCACAGTAGCTTTCCTATTATTTTCTTTCTAGTAATAGTAGAAAAATTCATTGTTTTCTTTTTGTACTTGGGAAATCTCTTTATTACATCATTAAGTCAGTCCATTTAGACTCAATACTGGAGATGTAAGTTGTTGTTGTATGTCTCACTGCTATAAGTGGCTAGATAGCAGCAAATCCACTCAAATCTCCACTGGACTCCATGGAAAACCTGCCCAGAGCATTTTAAGGCCCATCTCTGCTTTGGTGTTTCACAGGAGTTGGGAACTGTCTCTTGCCATGTGAACAAGCAGAGAAAATAGCTGCATTCTTTGATAAAATCTGGGGAGGAGGAGGGAAAGTGTGTGATATCTTTTAAACAAAGCCCTAAATTCTGAATCTCATAATCATCTGTTGCCATGATTATTCACAGATGGGAGCATTCCCACCTTGGCAATATGTACTTTCCTGTTAAATGTAAATCTTTTGACTCTTCCCCTTGTCTGTATATCTGAATTCTCACTTTCTCATCTGTGGTGTAGGCCAAGGAGAAGCCATCAGCCCTGGTGAATCAGAGCAGTAGTTTCTTTTTGTTGTCTCACTGGGTCAAACCCAGAGCTCTTTGTTCTTCACTTGCCTATGCAATTGAGGACAAAGTTGTTATTGTAAGAAGGCATCCTAAATTTTTCTTTCCTTTGCATAGTCTTTTAAAAATGCTTTTGGTAGCTTAACAAATTAAAGAGTTTGATTTTTTTTTTTTTTAGTCTCTCCTATTAAGACTCTGAACTGAAAATCTTCTGAGATGAATGGAAATAGTTCTTCTGACTTTGATGAGCTAACCAGATATAATACATGTATTAATACATTCAACTAGGAAAATCTTGTTTCATAAAGATGATCTGTGGTAACAAAGTGATAATTAAATACATCTACATAAGCAGCTCTTTGACTGGGTTTCCTTTATTTGGTTCTGTCTTTGCAAAATCTTTTGGGCTCTTCTGAATGGAATATGCTTTCTGAGCAGAGACTTCTGGTTTTAATATTGTTTTTTCCTTTTCTTTTCCCAGATGGGGCTAGGAAAAACAATTCAAGCAATTGCCATTTCATATTACTATAAAAATGAATGGCCTCTCTTAATTGTAGTGCCTTCCTCTCTGAGATACCCTTGGGTGGATGAGATGGAGAAGTGGATTCCAGAACTCTCTCCAGACGACATTAGCATCATTCAGAACAAAACTGATATTGGGTGAGTACACTTTGTTCTTCTCTAGAACGGCTTGCTCACCACCCCTGCTCAGGGCTACCCTCTGGGCTATCAGAAACACTCTCTGGGCTATCAGCCACTCCTCCCAGTTTTCTGTTCTTGTATTATAGTAGTTATTGATTTTCATTGAAGTTGAGGCATCTGATTTTTGCGGAGTAGCAAATGCTTGTCTTCTGAAAATTAGATTACTTCAGTGTGTCTCAAATTGAACATACACAGTTATTTCTCAACTCTGATGAACTCATTAGCTTCTGTAAAACATTTTGGGAGAACTTCTGGTGTACATTACAAAATAAGGAAGTAATTACTGTTAGAATTCCATTTAGCGCACTGAGAAAATTTGAAAGTTCGAATAAGTAATCCCTAAATAACTGAAAAGGTCATTGAGACCTACGCTTTCTATCTTTAGATTTAATAGCATGAATTCATCAGAGAGGCTATGTCTTGGGTGTTATTAGAATAACTCTCCTATTACCCTGAATTGCAAGGGTGGTTTTTGTCTGCTTTACTGTAAATGACTTGGTTGATTTTATGCTAATGTTTAGATGATGTTCTAAAACTTTGGTGTGAGGGATACTGATCTTCATGTTTTCTGGGAATATCAGAGAGTGACTTGACTGCCAAGATGTGCTGTTTGGAATCTTCCTGGTAACCACAGAAATCCAACTAAAAATACATTTTGAAAGCTTCATCAAAGGGTAATTCCTACTACTAGTCAAAATTTAAGTTCATTACAGGAAATGGAAAGTAAAATTAGCTTTTTTTTTTTAAAGGTATTTATCTGAAAGGTACTTGGTGCTTATAGTGCTGCATGCATAAAGGGGAAATGTGGACTAGGCAAAATGATGGGAAAGTTAAATGGCAGATGAAATTCTGTTCATTTTAAGATTTTTTTTTTTTTAAAGAGTAGCTTAACTACTTACCTTAACAATTATTATGTATTTTTATTCAAAAACAAGGAAAGATGAAAACTTGGGTTTCTGCTCATTTAACTCCCAGGAGGCTTCCTAGCTATAAGTGATGTTACTGTTGAACTAATTAATATTTTAACATTAAAAAGTGTTTCATGCATTTGTAAGAAAATGTAAAAATACAGCTGCCAAATTTGGTTTAGCATTTCATTAAATTCTGCTTCCATATGTTAAGCTTTGATTTTTCTCAGTTTAATACTTTGCTTTTTTAAAAAACTTCAAGAACTAAGTTTACTGCTTGAGTGTTTTTCTTCTTGATTAAAACAGGTTAAAATAAACTTAAGCATCAGTTTAGGTTTGTAATTTCTGGCCAAATATGAAAATGGAAGTTTCTTGAATAAACTGGTTCCACTAAAATAAATAAGTTTATTTGTAATTTTTTTCTGTACCCTTCAGAAAGGGTAAGGGAAATTTCTGCTTTCCTGGTTGCTACATTTATCTATTCAGTGACAAGCCAGAGTTTGCAGTGCCCACAGTGCCAGTGCTCAAACCACTGCACCTTCCATATCCAGGAACATGAATGTGTAGCTGCATTTACTTTCTTCCTCTTAAATCCTCAAGGAAACTTCAGCTTGCTTGGTGTCTTGATCTCTTGCTACTGAAGAACAAACAGAAATGATGCCAGCAGGGCAGTGCTGTGTGACAGATGGGTAGACCAGCTATGACCCCATCCTGGTGACTTGTGTGTCTAACAGCTTGGAGTTCCTGTGCTGCTCCTGAAGGGCCACAGTGCTCTCTAGTGATTTGAAAATCAGTTCATGCCATGGACCTGTATACATCTTGAAATTCGTTATTAAAAGTTCATTTTCAATTAAATACTGTTTTTTCATCTTGTGCCATGTTGACTCCCTGCTTCCAGGGTTTTTTTGTTTTCTTCTTGTTCTGTTTAAGCAAAAAAGCTGGATAACAGCTCTGACAGGAATGTTTTTTCCAGGTGGTGAGGTTTAGCCCAGTCTGTACTTTCACAGTGCCCAAATACTCAGGGACAGTCTGCTTAATCCTCTCAGACTGCTGGTGAGGGGACTCTCTGTACCCAGAGCAGCAGAAAGCTTGCAGAGACATAATTGAAGTAATAATTACTTCAGGTGTTTGGGTGCTAAGTAAGATCTTGGCTTGTGTGTAACTTTTTGTCCACAAAGTGGATTTTTCCAATGGGGTGCCCCCAGAAAGGAGCACAGGGTGAAGCAATGGATCCAGTTAAATGAAATTCCTTTGAAATGCAATGCGTGTCTTCTGAAAATAGTTATGAAATGTGTGTGGTTGAGAAGTGTGAGATGTTTTAAACACCAAAAGCTGTTGTTGTTAGCCTGACAGCCCACGTGTCAATCAATCCAAAAGGAGACACACATACCTTCTGAAATTAATTTTTTATAATCTCTCTGCTATATTAATTGTCCTGCAGTAAAATTTTACTAAGAAAACTTGTGGTTTTTCTCTTTCAGGGGAATATCAACAAGCAAAGTAACAATTCTGGGGTATGGGCTGTTAACATCTGATGCACAGACTTTGGTAGACACTTTGTACAGGCAGAAGTTTAAGGTGGTTGTGATTGATGAGTCGCACTATATGAAATCCAGAAATGCCACCCGTAGCAAGATTTTACTGCCAATTGTTCAGAAGGCTCTCAGAGCTGTTCTCCTTACTGGAACTCCTGCTCTAGGAAGACCTGAAGAGGTATTTGACATGGTGTCTTATATTTATTTTAGGTTTGGTTTTGTTTGGTTGGGTTTTTTTTTTTTTTTGTGGATAGTATCAGTAATAAATGTTCAGTTTTGTAATTTCGCTGAATATATTCAATTACATGCATGATGACATCAAAAGCTGTACTGGCTGCATCAGGAAGGACAATTATAACAAACTAAACCAATTTTGTTTGAGTTGATTTACAAATTTATTTCAAGCTTGTGTACAGGTGACTCGAGATAGTGTTTTTTTTTAAGAAATTAATCTTCCATGTAACAACTTATTATTGGGTGAAATAAAAAATAAAGAGCCTAAGCAGAAAACTGCTTGTTTCTCCTGGGTGGAGGAGTCTACAGAGCTTAAAAGAGTTATATAAATAGTATTTTATGCTTCAGAATTCCTCACTATGTAAATAGAACTTATGCCAAGACCTTTTATGAATTTAATTTGTTCAAAGAATTCATAACTTGAAGAAGATATCTGTGATATGGAAAAGAGCTTGGTATATCATGAGTACTTAGCTAAAAATTTAATACTAATATTTCTGTTTTGGTTGTGGATAATTACTAAAACTTCCTCTACAAAGACATTGCAACCAACCCTGGATGCAGAATTAAAGCTAGAATGTGTTCTAACTTTATATAGTGCATGGATACTGAGACCAGTATCATTGTTAAAGATCTTTAAAGGAAATTCCATACAACCTCTCCTTGACCACAGCAATAAGATCAAAATTCATGACCAAATAGAAAATAATTTGAGATATTTTTTTTTAGTGATACTGATGTTCTTCAGTGGCTTACAAGGCAGAGTATAAAAAGCATTAAATGTCTTTAATCAGTTTTGTGTCATAAGCAGAATCTTTGTATAAAGTCTTTAAATGTATAGAGAATTATCTCAGAAGCCAGGAAGCTTTGACAGTATAGCAGCTTGTAAAGCAGGATTCTTCCTGGTTAAAGTCATCTAAACTGATATTTACCTCCTGCTGCTCAGCAGGTAAAAAATGCTGTGAAATTTTGGTCTGCATTGATACTGTCCATTTTTTGAAGAAAAACTTAAGAATTGAGAAGGTTTTTCATGTATTTGAGGAAGCGGTCCACTCATGCAATACCTGCACTGAAGCTTTGCAGAAGCCCATGTACCTGGCAAATGATAAAAACTGTATTTTTAGGAATAACTTCATCTCATCCATGTTTTCTTGTTGAATGTGACTCTTTTCCAAGCTCTCAGTGCTGTTACAGGTCTGAGTGCTCTGTTCTTTGAGGGCTTCCCACAACTGTCCTCTCTGAAGACTCTTGTATCCTGTGGAATTTCTTTTGCATGCAGGCCAAGCAGTGTGGTTTTTGTGCACATATTAAATATAAACTTAGCACAAGAACCATATATTGATTATTTTTAATTAGTCTTCCATTCACAGGCAATTTTAAATTTTTCACTGTTGCTGTTTTGTTTTTTATACAGCTCTTCATGCAGATTGAGGCACTGTTTCCAAGAAGGTTTGGAACTTGGAATGAATATGCTAAAAAATACTGTGATGCTCGTGTCAGGTATTACTGCCTTTGCTTATTTACATTCTTAGGATCATCTCTGACTTTTCTTGTCATGCCAAGTGAGAGACTCAGTTCTCTCTATTGCTCTATCACACCATCTTGCTTTGAAACCCAGGGTCAGCAACCATCCCCTCCATCAAAGAGCACTGAGAAAAGGATGATACTGATTAAATTAATTCATAAATGCTGTTAAAGTTTGAAATAAAGTTTGAAGCATTCTGTTAAAAATTTATTTATACATTTACTGTTCTTAGTATGAGCTGTGAAGGTTTTCACACTTCACCTTCAGAACTGGAGCTTTTGACTCTCAGTCTTAAGCTCATGGTCATATAATAAATTATATCTCTCTTTATTATGGGATCCAGGTTTCTGGTGACCTCACCACATTTGGGTTGGAAAAAAAGTCCAGTACTTGTCTCTATATTTCACAGGCTGACTGTCTTAGCTAAAAATTTTATATCTCCAATTTTGCATGTATTCAGAATAACAGATTTTTGTCAGCTAAATTGGCAAGCATTTAGATTTAATTTTTACAATAATAATTACATGGTTTCATTTTCATAAAACTTGTTTTTCTCCCTCCATCATATGCACTTTATCAGTATTTAACTTCAAATAACATGGAAGATGACTGTCTAATTTTCAGACAGAGAAATGCTATTTTTTCCATGGTGTTTTGACTGAATGCATCTGTAATTTTCACACCACAAGTGCGCGTGGGTACAGCATGGTTAGCTACTCAATCATAGATGATTATCTTATTTTTGGAATACCATAAATGTAATAAAAATCAAGTTCAGGGTTTGGCAAGCTTTCAGTGAATAACTTTTTCTTCATGACTTGGCTGGAACAAAACATCCTGTGGTAATAAACTTGATAGGATTATTTTATGTAGCACTTCCTGTGAAAATTTGGGTGGTTTTTCCTTAGGTGTCCATAGGCACCTGTTTTAAAGATGAACTCCAAATTATTTCTGTGAGGTTTAGCCTGCCATTTCTGTCTTATCCCCAATGCTGAGGGTGGAGGAAGGAAGCCTTTATAAGGACAGATATAAATAGACCAAGGAAGGGATATGAGCAAAAGACGTTGCTGTCTTCCATCTGTGCCATTCCCATTTCACCAGTGCAGAAGTGACTCCCTCAGCCTCTTTCCCAAATGATTATATTCAGCTAATTCAGCTGATTACAACACTGTTGATAAAGTCAATAAGGCTTTAAAATCTCTAAAAGGTTGTGGGGGTTTTGTCGCTGTTTGTTTGGTCTTTTAATAAAAATTACATGCTTTTAACACATTCTTCTGGCCCTGGAAAATGCTACCTGGGCTTTTCTCCAAATCTGTCATGTTCATTATTTTATTGTCTCCTGGTGATGCTGACAGAGAAAAGCTGCTGTTCCTGCTGCAACCCTTCCTCAAAAACAGCAAAGCAATGAAAGAATAAGGAAGATGGAGTTAATAAATTTGTTTTCTTTTCAGCCTTTAGCTTCTTAATGTTAGACCTTCTTCCTCTAACTTTTAAAGATGATAGCGTAAGCTTTAAATCCTGTCTCTGGCAGCAACTAAGAAGGAATTCTTAGGGAGGGAAAAAAACGGAATATTGATGGTGATATTTGCAGTTTTCATGATGGCTTTCCTGTCTGTAATATAATAACCATTATTCTCATGGTGGTATATTCTTCTCATTAGTCCATTGAAACAGGAGTTCCAAAATTAAACCTGAAACTTCTGTTTCCTGTGGACAGTGAAGTATGAGAAGCTGGGAATAGACAGAGGATTGTGTGGAGGTGATGGGCAGTGACTCCTGCAGGCAATGGTGGCTCCTGAGGAGTTGAAGCACACTTTCATATCCAGTAGTGTGCTTTAAAATTTATTATGTACTGAAGATTTCTACTGAATTTGGAAAATCTCATGTTTACACTCTGTATTAATTTATCATTTTCAGATTTTTTGGTAAAAGAAGGCAATGGGATTGTAGAGGAGCTTCAAACTTAGAGGAGCTACATCAACTTTTAAGTGAAATAATGATCAGAAGACTGAAGAATGATGTCCTAACTCAGTTGCCTCCCAAAGTCAGGCAGCGTATTCCATTTGACCTCCCACAAGCTGCAGCAAAGGTAGATTTTCCACTTCTGCTAAAAATACATTTGTATAAACATGAATAAATACAATTAATAGGTACATATATTTGTAATACATTAGGGAAATTACATTATTTGTAATACATTAATGGAAATATCTATGTTTGGATATGTATTTTTATGTATGCATGTGTATTATATGTAGTTACAAAGATTGTATGAATATAAAGCAGAGTATCTCTGTTACTGTTTTTAAAATATAACACAAAGAACACTAATACAGCAATTCTTTTTTCATCAATGATAAAATTTGTTCTAATTCTAGTACAGTCTTATTTTCTGTCTTTTTTCCCATAGATTTCGAATCCTGCATTTACTTTTAGCCAATTTTGATAAGAGTTCTCCAAAGCTGCTAAACATTTCACACTTAAAACATACCTGTACTTTGTACTCTGTGTCTAACCACTGGTCTCTTTTGCCAATTAGAATCTGAATGCCACTTTTGCAGAGTGGGAGAAATTAATGAGAAGTCTGAGTTCAGATGCCTCCGAAAGCCACTTTTCTCAAGTCATGAATCTAATCACACGCATGTATAAGGAAACAGCCATTGCCAAGGTGAGCCTGCAAGTCTTTCCTTAATATCTAAAATATCCAGTGTGTGTTTTTAACCTCATAAAATTGGTTTTATTGGCCAGAATATGAGATGAGGTTATTTGGTTTGTTTTATAATCATGACACGGCGAAACACTCTCTTTTTCCCTGTATGTTTATGGAATAGGCAGAACCCCATTACAATGAAAAAAGAAATCTGAAGACCACTGCAATGGGTATTGCATTAACTGTTGATCACTGATAAATTTTGTTATTAACTGTCATCATTGCTTTAATGGCTTTTGCAAAAGATAGTGAAAATTACATTTGACACAAAAGAATTCTATGAATGCTTAAATAGAGCAATATTTTATGATTATGGTATCGTGAACATATCAGATTTATTCTTTCAGTTTTGATATATGGCTTTGTGTGTGTGGATACAGAAGTTCTGATTAAATACTACCTTGTCTGTTTGAAATATGTTTGTTTTTCTCAAATATGGATTAAAACATCAGATAATCATGTCTGAATTAAAAGGAGGTTTATCTACATCTTAATCTGGAAGAAGTGCCATTTAATTTTATAATCTTTTGAGGATGAATTTGTGTTTTTTCTCTCTCTGAATGAGTAAGTTAGTTTTCTCAAAGCCATCAAGTTGTGATATTTTTTTAAACAAAATAATCTGAATTATTTGATTCTTAGCAATGTCAGTGTTTGATAAAGTGTTACATAGATAACAAAAGATACGGAAATTTACCTTTTCATGTTATAAGGAATTGAAAGACATGAAAATAAAAACTGTCTTTTTGAATATTTTGTGTGTCTCACTAATGAAAACACTTGCTCACTGCAGGCAGGAGCAGTCAAGGACTACATCAAAATGATGCTTGACAATGATAAACTGAAGTTCCTTGTCTTTGCCCATCACCTGAGCATGCTGCAAGCCTGCACAGAGGCAGTGATAGAGAGCAAGGTAAAGCTTTAACAAATGTGCACACAAATTTACCTTCACTTACACAAATGCTGTGAGCTGTGTTTGAATTCAGCAGAACTGCACACAAGCACAGCAGTGGAAGGATTTTATGTGTATATGGAGCAGTGCCACTGGATTAAAAGGGATCATGTGGTTCTGAAGAACTGCTTTGTGTTTAAGGATTATGTAGATACACTTGTATCTGGTATGACTTTATTATTATATCAGTGCTGTAGGCAATTGTTTCACAAATTTTTCTACTAGTATGCTTCTGTCTATTTTTGAGGGGTTTTAACAACACACTATCATCTCACCTGAATGCTTAATTCAAAGCAGTAAAAGTGTTTGCAAACAGCTTTCACCTTATTTTGATCATGGATTCTTAAATATTGCTTGGAAATGGTGGCTAACTTCATTATTTTGTATTTTTATTCTTTTTAACTGTTTGGAATTTTAAAAAATGGTGTCAGGTTAATTCCAGATTCTTCTGTGAAATATTCCATTTTAAGATCCCACATTCATTCTATCTTCTACTTTTGCAAACAGAGAATACAAAGCCTACACTTCTCTAGAGAGAGACTTAATTTGAAATCAAAGGGTAAAAGAGTGCTGGTGTATCCTGATCCCCATGACAGGAATAGAACAGTCCTTTTCCTATTTTTGTTGGAGGATGGGGGCAGGGGGGTTGTGTCTGAAAACAGGCACTGATGATGTAGTTTAGTCTCTGTTGTGATGTTACAGGCTCGCTACATCCGAATAGATGGGAGTGTTCCCTCTGCAGAGAGGATTCACCTCGTCAATCAGTTCCAGAAGGACCCCGAAACCCGCGTTGCTATTTTGAGTATTCAGGCGGCTGGTCAGGTAGGGCAGAACAGAAAATATGAGAACTATTACACTTGAAGAATATAGCTACTGAAATCATTGATGACTGAAGTGGTCTACTGAAGGCAATTTGTCTTCGTGCAATTTGTCCTTTGTAGACCCCGTGTTCATTTCTCTGCACTAATCATGTTAACTGTTCTAAGCCTCTATTGCATTTATTTGAGCTAAATTATGATAAGCAGCAGTATCTCCTTCTTGAATAATTAGAAAAACTCCATCTCTCTAAAAGCACTAGATTAAGAGGAAATAGATGTTATCCATAATGAAAAGCAGTGTGCAGTCCTTGCACAATATTGAAGTATTTTTTGAATCTGAGGCCCGGGGTAGAATCAAGATAATCAGTCCATCTGCTGTTGAGGACCACCTTGACCACCCTCTTATTTCCATATTAAAATGTCCTGTTCAACCTGTAGTTTGTTAAAGCTAAAGATAATCAGATAATCAGTTTTTGTGTGTGGTACCTTTTTTTTAAAGAATACATCTACTTATTCTGCGTAGGGTTTAACATTCACTGCTGCCACTCACGTTGTGTTTGCTGAATTATACTGGGATCCAGGCCACATTAAACAAGCAGAAGACAGAGCACACCGCATTGGGCAGTGCAGCTCGGTGAACATTCACTTCCTGATTGCCAAAGGAACCATGGACACCCTCATGTGGGCAATGCTCAACCGCAAGGTGGGTGTGCAGCAGGGCCGAGGCCTGGGGCTGCACTCCAGTGCCACAGCAGTCCTGTGTATCTGGAACACTCTCTGAGACAAACTGATACACCTACCATTGCTAATCAGCAAAATGTCCATGTTTGTTCTGATTTAGTCTTTTCTAGCTTTCTGCTCTTCATTCAAGGTGCAAAGATAATGAGTCTTTGCCAAGGGAACAGGATGGTTCATATCCATACGAGATGGTTGTTTTATCTTCTAGCTCTTTATTGCTGTTGTTTCTCAATTTACAATTTTAAGGCATTCAGACATTCTACTCACTCATAACAGCTAGAATTTGTTGTGGGTTGTTGTTTGTTTTTTTTTTTTAATTGAATGAATGTTGTTCCTAAACTAAGCTTCCTTTCTGAGAGGAAGAGGCATTCGCAGATAATATTTTGATCCAAGATTACACTAATCTTTTCTTCTGTTGCCATTTTCCACAAGTATCACCCAATTGTTGTTAGCAGTTGGAGAACCATGGAATGGTTTAGGTTGGAAAGGTCCTTAAAGCTCATCCTGCCTGGTGCATTATGAGTCTCCTTAAACATGGCAGAGACTGGGCTCAGTAATTCAGCAACAATTTATTTTACAAGTTCTGTAACAGAATAATTCTGTATTTGTCTCCACATGCCAAGCAAAACATGTTAAGGCTGTTGGAGGATGTACACAGTGTATATATATTCTCTTTTATCATCAATAAATACTGACATTTTGTGTACAGCTTCACTGTTTGCAGTGTGCTAAATCGAGCACTTACTATTACTGTGTTCCTGCAGGCCAAAGTCACAGGCAGCACCTTGAATGGCAAGAAAGAGAAAATGCAGGCTGAAGAAGGTGATAAGGACAAATGGGATTTTTTGAGTTTTGCTGAAACCTGGACCCCAAATGAAAGTCTAGAAGTTCCCCAAAATGAACTTTTATTTACACATGTAAGACTTCAAACTTTGTTTTTTCTGTTTCCTTTCATTTAAAAAAGTTGTAGCAGCCATTTGCTTCACCTTTCTGTGCACCTCAGACATTACTAATGGAGAAACACCAAAAAAGTAGGAAAAAGTAATGTAAATTCCATTTTAAAACTTAGTTGGGAAAAGTGCTTTGTGGGGAATAAATGTCATCTACATCTTCTGATGGGTCCTTATGTTTTGTTTAGGTGACTGAGCCACCGTCAGAGTCAGATAAGACAAAGTAATTTCTGTTCAAATGACATCTTTGCTAATTGTGCTGAATTAATTGGACTAATATTTTAAACAGTGTTTGAAAGCCTTTCCTTGTAATGAAGATCTTCAAAAAAGGCACACAGCTTATCAGTTCTGTGTATCTGTTTTCTGGCAGTGCCATTTCAGAATTTCCAGGAGAATATTGAAAATGCTTTTCTGAAATCAGGAGAGGAATGTTGAATTGCTTTTTCTGCTCAGTGTTTGTTCTTGAAGTTATCTTTTGTTAAAGGTATCTTTTGTTTAGCAGTTTCTGATGCAGTCATAAGCGAGGTTTAGAGATCTTTTCCAACCTAAATGATTCTGTGATTCTGTATTCCTTTCCTCTTCCCTAGTTTGAAAAGGACAGACAGCATGACATACGTTCCTTCTTTTCCCCCAAATCCTCCACGGAGAAGAAACGCAAAAGATTTTCTGGTGATGAATTGTTACATAATGATTCAGATTCTTCTGCAGTCACAATAGAAGAGGATGCAGAGAAGAGTGATGAAAACTTGGATTCCTCAAGGATTAGTGAGGTGGAGGCAATTTGTGATGAAGATATTTGTGAACATGAAGCCAAAAGAGCAAAGAGCATAAGTGGATCGACCCCAGTCAGCTCCAGTAATAAAAAGAAAACATCTCTGACTGGAAAAAAGCCTTCTTTGTTTTCAGAAAAAAACAGTCAACTCCGTCCTTGTGGCTTAAATACTTCAAGTGAAAGTACAGATTTAAATAAAGTTTGGCATTGCAGTGCTTGCACTTACACTAACAATGCTCTGCTGCCTTACTGTGAGATGTGCCATTGCCCCCAGGGCAGGGATGGTGAGTAAGGGGCGCTGCAGAGGGAAAGATGCATTTTTCATTTCAGTTGTGATCAGGCTCAGAAAAAACAATTTTTTTAAACCTATGACTACACAGAAGTCAGGAAAATATGATACTCCTTAGTCTTGCCTTCCCCAAGGATCTTTTACATGAGTCTAACTTGAAACAAGTGAAAAATGCCCATAAAATGTTAAGAGGATATAAATTCCATAAGGAAGAATATATCCTTTGTTTTGTTTGCAGCAAATATCCCTCTCATCTTCCTTGAGGTTTATGGTTATTCTGAATATAATCAAACAGCAAAACTTTTCTTTACCTTTCAAAGCAGTGGGGTGTTGGAGTTTTATTAACTTGAGCATTGTGTATTTGTCATGAGAGACATTATTTGGAAAATATGTCTTTTCTTTCTCCACCAGCTCACAGCAGATTTCTTTTACTAAATTTATTTAAGCTATCTGGAAACTTAATGAAACATTTTTATAAATATATGCCACTATTTGTCATTTCAGTTGCAAAGCCATGGGTAGGGTTCCTTTTGCTTCCTTTTTTTATTTATTTAAATCTCTGGGCTTGTTCAAATAAGGACAGCTTCTGAGTTTCACAGCTATAAATCAATGCCTCGGAAAACTACTTTGTGTGCTTATGGTATACAATAACTGTATATAATATAGAATTGCTAGCTGCATTGTTTATTACATATGTATTTTGACATTAATCTGGCTGCAGGGGATTACATAAATTAAAAGCTGTGTTCCATGTGTTTGTTCTCCTACCATTAAAGTTAGGTCTAACTTGCTAAGTGGTTGCACCATTATAATACTAGAGAATGCAGTGCCATTCCTTTGTATTTCAGTGATGTGTTCCTGTCTCAGGTGTGTTATTAGGTACCTGTCAGGTAACACAAATCATTGCTTTGCTTCTTTCTTTGTCTTTAGGTGAGAAAAATGGTGAAGCTCACAGGAGCCAGATGGAGGAAGGAGTGTCAGAGGAGCTCAGGAGAGATGGAGAGACAGCAGAAGGCAGAAGAGGAAATTTGGGGGAATTGGGGGCCCAGAAATCTCTTGAAATCAGAGAGCAGCAAGCTGTTGGCACTGAAAAGGAAGAAAGTGAAAAAGAATGTGGAGAAGGTAAAGTGGGACTCTGAAAGAACAATTCTATCCCATTGTGAAACTGAATTAAATGCCTCTGGCATGAAAAAATGGCTTTTAAATAAAATCCTACATCTCCAAAACACAGACGTACAAGCACCAGCATGAGACTTTCTCATTTTGGCCTGGGCCATGCGTTGAATTTGGATGCGGGATAAGCCCAGCCTTTCCACACAGCTCCTGGAGCAAACCAGAGCTGACTGACTTCAGGCCTGTGACCAGCAGCTGGGAATGTGGGTGGTTGTACTGGAACTCAGGACAGACAGGCAAACAGATGATGGGTCATCCAGGAGAAACAGAAAAATAAAATACACAAATACCTTTAGAGTTTGCTGCTTGAGCTCTGCACCTTATGTTGTTCTGGAATTAAATACGTGTTAAATATTATTTTAATGTCAGAGTAGAATGAATGAATAAAAATCTTTAATGCCAGTATTTTTTCTGTTGTAGATAATTCGGACACATTCCAAATATATGATGGGCTTATGTTTTGTGCAAGCAAGAATACTGACAGAATCCACCTCTATACAAAGGTAAACCTGAAATACGCATTGTCATTGTCATTTTAAAATTGCAAAGGAGAATGCTGCCCTATGAAATGTTTCTGTATGCTCTCCTTTGTTCTGTTTGATGTAAAAGTATTGATATTTTTGTATTAACTGAAAAGTACAAAAATTAGGTAGTTTATCATTCTAGTTCTTTTTCTCAGTGGAATTAAGTAATAATTCCTTATATACATAACTTCCAAAACTTCTCTTGACTTACAGAATTGGGCTAAATCATCTGGAATAGAATGATTTCTAGTGACAGTTGTTTAAAATTCCTTTTGTATTATTAGTGTCTTATCACAAAATAACTTGAATAGAGTAACATTCAAATAAAAAATGGCAGTAAACCCTAACACACCAAGTAAATAAAATATTGCCACTACATTTTCAGAAAGCTCAACATTGGTGCTACGTGTAAGTCAGTAACTTCCTGAATAAAGCCCATTATCATTAATCTGCAGTGGTGATTTGGTACAGCAACCAGCAGCTGGGAATTTTCCAGGTCGTTATTCAAGGGGAGGTCAGGACATGCCAATTTTTTTCTTTCAAGTGATATTACAGTTCAGTGGGAAGACTTCTTCAAATTCACTGAGTGAATCAGCACTAAAGCAGCACAGATAACTGAGGGCAAGCCTTTGGGATAAGACATTTCTATGAGGCTTATGCAGCTAGGAAAGTCAGAAAGAGTCCCAAAGTCCTCTTGTATCTGAAAATTTGTTCTATGTACTTGCAGTATGTGCTGCTGCCTAGCTTCACACATCTTATTCAGACAAAGATGCATTTTGGGTGGGTTTTGGGCAATTGTCTGGTTTGGGTTTTGCTGGGATTAGAGATTCATTGTGCCAGATACTGCACAAAATCTGTTCAGTGGTGAGACCCCAGAGAATTCTGCTTTGACAGCTTCTCTCAAATGCTTATGAATCATCAATAAGTTTCTTGGCCAGATGTACCCACTGGGACAACTTTTAAAAATTAAGTTTTTAATTTTTCAGACATTAAAGTAGGATAAACAATATTCAAGAATTCTTTTTTTAAATTGTAATGAAGTGACATTCTCCTATCTCCAATCATTCATTTCCCTTAGAATTCAGTCAAGAGGATTGTAATTTCAGTTTAATAAAAGGCAGTTTGTGTGTCTGAAGTATTTGCAAAAAAAATCAGATCTATTAAGTTAAAATGTTCAGCCTTGTTACTTTTTGGTAGATTAATATGAATAGTCTTTCTTGTATTTTTGCTGTTATCTCTGTGCCTTATTGTTAATTCTGCAAAAACTTGACCTTGAGGAACTAAATTTAGTAGGAAGGGAGGAGAATTCCCTTGAAACAGATTACTTTTTCTACACTGTGCTACACTGCATCCGTAAACAAAACTGTTTGCTTGTCTAGGATGGTGAACCACTGAATCATAATTTCATTCCACTGGACATACAGCTGGATAACTGGGAAGATTTACCAGAGACTTTCCAGAACAAAAAAAATCGTGCATTGGTAAGAACAAGTTCTACTGGCACAGCAATATAATATTTAATGCAGAAGAAGATTACTTGCTTTTACAGAAATAAATGCAGAATACTGCCAGGCCTTGGGATATAGGCAGAGTTTCATCAAAGCAATCTTACAGATGTTGATGTGAATAATTAATTATGGAGTCTATTACTCTGGCAAATTATTGTGCCTTCTGTTCACATTGCAGTAGCAGAAATTAACCAGACATCATTTCATTTCTCATTTACAGGATTAGTTAACTAACTTTCATAAGTCAACAAAATAACTTCTTAAAGGATCTGAATTAAATAGAGCCACACTCTAAATAAGAACGTTCTAGATTGTATGAGAGCTGCAGGCCTGAGCAGGCCTTCATTCTCACTCTCCCTTTGGTCTACTAAGGTTTTGAAGCACTGTCAGGCACAGCTCCACAGAGACATTCAGTTAATTTAGGAATAAAGATCCCATTCATAATGGGGTTTGAGGAGAACACTGCAAACACAAGTATTCAAGTAAGGAAATCCAGATTTAAACTGGATGGGAAATATTATCTGCTTAACTTAAAATCTGATTTTCCAAACAGAAAACTATCATGCAGGAATAAAACTGATTCTTTCTGTTGGTTCTCCAGCAAGGCTGGAATTTAAATTTGTAATGGGGATACCTGACTGACTGACCCAGCTGTTGTGTGAAGCAGCTACTGAGTGGGTCCAACAGATGGGGACTGTGAAGAGTTACTTGAAATCACCATCTCTGGGTGTAGGAGCTGTTTCCAGCCAGTGTAGAATGCACTAATCCATGGCACTGTTTTGCTGTAATTAGCTCTGTGCAAAGCCTGTCCTGCTGCTGACTGTTGTGTTCCCTGGCAGATCCTGAGGTTTGTGAAAGAATGGACTCATCTAACAGCAATGAAACAGAAGATTGTCAGAAAAAGTGGTCAGATATTCTGTAGTCCCATTCATGCTGCAGAAGAGCTGTCTAAAAAGCAGTCGGTGGGCAGCAGCACAAAGAGGTATGTGGAGTTTGGTTTTAATTCCTCCTACCAATTACTACAGAAAGTTTGATTTATTTAATGTGGCCTTCAGTGGAATGATGCTAAGTCTGAACTGGACTTTCAGTGACTGCTTGTTACAGTGAGAGAGGCAGCCAGGCATGTTGATGAATCTGCTGGAAGTGTCTCCTTCCCTGCCCAGTTCTGTGCCCCATTCAGCAGCTGCTGTGGCTCTGCTGCACTGCATGTTTCAACATCTGGAACTTGCCAGATGTTTTTAAAGGAAAAACCCTGACCTCAGGGCCACAACAGAAAAGTAAGGTCAGAGCATCTTGTTCTCCCCACCTGGAAGCAGAAATAAATCATTACTTGCCATCAGTGAGATAATGTTTTATTCATAATTCACAGCCAACTCTAATCCTTTCCAGTTCTTTTTTTTTTCTTTAAGCAGTTCCCTGTGGATGACTTTTCTCAAAACTATGGCTCTCTTTGCTGAGTGTCACTGAAAAGGGCTGGTGTTTGATCCCTGGTGTTAAAACCTAAATGTACCTTTGATTCCCTTTCTTTCCTTTTTCTGATGTGGTCTTCCTTGACAGACATTTGTAGCCTCAGTGTTGTCATTGCTCTGCACAGAACATATCATGCAAACCATCTAAAATCTTATTTCCCTCAATCCCTACTATTAAATTCCTCAGGGTGACTATTTTGGCTTAGATAAGAATGAAATAAATAAATAGTTTGTAATTCCAGTAGTATCAGAAGCAGAGGGTAATAAGTGTTTGTTAACCTCTTGCCTGATTGTGTTCTTCCATGAAGTATAGGAAAAATCTGTGAATGGTGCTAGAAAACCTACCAGGACCCTCAGCAGCCTTGTAGGGTTTGGCAGATATTCAGTACAGAGATACCCTCAGAAGTTGTCTGAATAGTGGCTTCTGTGAAGCAATTTTAAGTTTTTAACTAAGAGTAGTTGTGTTTTACAGGGTTTCACATGAAAATAAAGCAGGGAGATCAAACATAACTAACGGAGCAAGGAGTCCTCCAGAGCCTGTAAAGCTTCCTGGATTATCCAGTGTCACTGAGACATCACCTAACTGAACAAAATGCCTTTCAGGTTTCACTGGCAGGCAGTATCAAACTGCAGTCATTTTTTAATTGTTATACACAAACCAAGTTACCTGTTCACTGATTAGAATTCAGTTTTAGAAAAAGGTATTTAATATGGAAGTATATAAAGCATGTTTGCCCAAGCTTTCTTCATTTCTCATCCAGAAAATGAGGCATGTTTGAAGAGAATGTGCTGTACCAATCCTGCTGCAGCCTAGAGTGCTGTTCCTCGAGGGAGACTGCTCCCTTTGCTGACAGGATTTGTCACTCTTTCAGGTATGTGACCAGGGACGATGTGGCAGCAGCCTCGCTCTCCAAGGCCAGCAGCAGCGGGGGCAGCGTTCGCCTCATCTCCAAAGAAATGGGAGCTCCTCTGGACAAAGGTGCTTCTCCTAAACCATCCACAAAGTAGGTTCATTAATGCAAGAGGATGATTAAGTTCTTTTGCTGCATTTTTTTTAATGGTAGTAAAATTATTTGCTTTGCTGAAGTACAGTAGTTAGATAAGAAACTTGCTGTAGTGCTAATGAGCTCTGCTTTATTCTTCTAACAATTTAGAAGAAACAATTTCATGTGTTGTCTGCTGATAGAGCTGCTAATTAACTGAGTGTGAATAACATAAAACAAGAAAATAGTTATGTGATTCAGTAAGAGAAAACAATGTTAGCTCAGCCCTCCTGTGAGGTCAACATCAAATTGAGGACACCAAATTTGCTCCTATTTTGCCCCAGAATTTAAAAAAAATGGGAACAAAGAAGTGAAAATTCCAAACAGGAGTTACGCTTTTAATATTTTCTCTTGAACAAGCCAGTGTATCCTACTTTGTTTTGAGTAGAAAATTCATAGGCAGCAATAGAGATTGTAAAGAGAAACCAGGATCTTTCCTTTGACTTTATTACTTCTGTTAAAGAGTGGGCTGAAACATTTTACTTTTGTATGTGTACATCCCTGATAGAAGTCACCATGTCTTTATAAATACAGCATTATTTCAGCTAATAATTGAGTGTAGTAAGATGTGCAGAAAAAAATCTGCCTTGTAATATTGCCAAATTTCATTTAAATGGAAGGGTAAACCAAGTAAAGGATTTGCACTGTGCAGCTATCAATCTGAGCAAGGTATTATTTCAGCTAAAATGATTTTTCAGAACATAAAATGTTACACAGTACATAAACCCCCCATGAACTGGGCTGCTGAATACATAATTTATCCAGAGCTGTACTTTGTTCTCTGCCATCAGATTGCTTTCAGAAACTGGGAATGATCCCTCAACCCTTCCTCCAGGGCAGACTGATGCTGCAGACTCCTCCCTGTGCAAAGGGTATCTGCAGGCCCTGGACAAGCAGGGGACCCCGCTGTGTCTGAGCTGCCAGCAGCCAACAGCTCAGCCCCCGCCCGGCTGCCCGGCCTGGGACACGCGCTTCTGCTGCCACGCCTGCCAGGAGGACTTCTCCATCCGCTCCAGCCAGAGCTACCTCCGCTCCAAGGTGTTCCAGATCGAGCACGGCGTGTGCCAGTGCTGCCAGCACAACGCCCAGGAGCTTTATCTCAGCGTCAGGGATGCACCCAGGAGTCAGAGGAAGCAGCTTCTGGAGAGCTCTTGGATGTCTCACCTTCCCCTTGGGCAGGTGATGGTTCTGGGGTTTCAGCAGTAACAGCTTATCTGTGTATAGAGTTCAGAGACAGCCAAAAATGCTCTTAGAGATTTAAGGTAGAAAGGTAATCTAGCACCAACAACAGAACAAGAAAATAAAGTCCTCTTAAAATTAACTAAATCCTATTGTCTTCTAACACCACTAAAAGGCACAGGCATCAGAGCTCTGATTCTGTAGGGATGTGCACATACCAGGGCTGGCTGAAAACATGCCAGCTACTTAGAGTTGTTGCTTGTCCAGTGGGAGTAACTCAAAAATGCCAAGGCTGGCTTTCTTTATCTTGATGAAAACTATAGTTAGCTACTTCCCAGAATTTCTTTGTTCCTACAGTAGAATGTCCACATAGTTGAGGAGTGTCTCACCCCTGCCCTGTCCTTTGTGTGCTGCAGCTGAATGAGATGATCAGGAGCCCGGCGGAGGGGCAGTTCTGGCAGGTGGACCACATCCAGCCTGTGTACAGTGGAGGAGGACAATGCTCCCTGGAGAACCTTCAGACCCTGTGCACAGCCTGCCACAGAGAGGTCAGTGCATGGAGCCAGGAATCCTGGCCCTCTCAGGGGGAAACTGCACTTAGGCACCTCCTGAGCTCTGCTCCCTCCTGCTCAGAACCCCAGTACTCAAAGCCTCTCCCTCCCAGACAGCCAAGGTGGAAAGGCAGCATTAACTATTACAATATGACAGTTTCCTCTGGATTTGGGAAAATGTTGTCTTAATAAACATTTGCATTTCACCATGCTGTCTACTGCAAAAACAGACTGGAGTTTAACTAGAGGCTAATGCTTTCTGCTGGACATTTTTCCAAGTATCAATACTCACTGAACCAACCTGTCTCTCTCTTCTGCAGAGAACTGCAAAACAGGCCAAGGAAAGAAGCCAGCTGAAGAGAAGATCTTTAGCTACAAAGTATGCCTGTGATATCACCAAATTTCTGGTGAAGAAGTAAAATGGGACAATACATTCAGGTACATCCTAACTGTGAAACCAATATAGTTAGAGTTTACCTCTTGCACTGATTTAACAAAATTGCTGTTATCATGCTGTTGGTAGAGAGAAGAAAATAAGTAAACCAAAGAAATTATCTGTAACATCCAAAGTACTTGATCATCATGTTTTTTAATGGCTCTGGTTTAAAGCTCAATTTCTGTGTGCAACTTTAATGCCATTTTGAAGCATTATGGTTTCCTCTTGCAGGGTAGTTAGTGCTGCAAGAATTTAAGGAAGTTGAACCTGCTGGTGGTATTACAGAATTCAATTGTATTGGGAACTTCATGGACCTAGAAGATGTCTTAGTTTTAATTCTTTTTGTTGCTCACATACCAAAATCACAGAATAAAATACAGCAATTACGACAAAAACTAGCACAAGTTATTTGTTTCCTCTAGTGCTACTCACCCACAGAAGGCTGACTCCTGGCATGGGCCTGACTTGCAGGATTTTGGCATTTAGAATTGATGTCAGTTGAATTCTGGTTTTCTTTAAACCAGCTTGTATTGAAATGTTACTCAGGATAGGAAACATTAAATATTAGCAATTATTTCATCAAAGGTAATTTCTGGGAAATGCTACAGTCAAACACTCCTTAATGAGATTGCAGAGATACTGGTCATTTTGGACTGCTTACCTGGCTTGCTTTACAGTTACTTTAAATAAATACGGCTCTTTCTCCTGTATTTTTTTTATTGCTCTGTCCTCCTCCCCCTCGAATGCTGAGCTGTAAGCTCATAAAGCAGAGTTGTGCACAACACATCATCTTACGTGCAGGCCTGCAAGTTCAATTACAACTACTTAAAATAAGCAGTTACCCTTGTGAGAAGAATCCTTGACGTTATAACTTTTGAACAGAGAAAAAGACTGTTTAAAACAAGAAAGTTACATGAGTGCACTATTTTCTACAGTCAAACGAACTTTACCTGTGTTAATGATGTTTGTGGTGTCTCAGTATGATAAAGGAATCACCTCTCCAGCACTTTAAATGACCAAGTTATTTAAAGGTTGTGACCAGGTTATCAGGAATTGCCTGATAACCAAGTATGAGAGATTTTCAAGTTTCTGCAGCCTTTACAAGAGGCCACTGCAGTGTAATATTACTGCAGTGTAATACTTCATTAGAGCAGAGGAAACCAGAAGGGTTTCCTTCTGGGGAAGAAGCTTAACCTAAATTTTAGTTACCAGTAAATCAGGAATTGCCTGGTGTAATTAATTTTAAAGAAGCCACACAGTTAAAGAGCAGATACAGGTCTTTATCATACTTACCCCACTGTCTGAGGGAACACACAACCTGGAAAGCAAAGTCTGTGACAAGATTTTACCTATTAACTTTTCTTCATCCTGAAAGACATATTTCTACTTCACAGAACTTTATGTGAGGAAAAAGACTCTGATTCCTGTCCCCTTAAAAAAGTTTTAGGTTAACACGTGGGATCCTGTTACTAATAGCAGAACTCAACTCAATGTAGCCACAATGTCATTCCTGGCTCAGAGTGTGAAAGGAGGACATGGAAAAGCATGGGAATACTGAGAGCCAACAGTACGTTCATATTTATTGAGTAACATCCACAATACTGTAGCTGTTTGTACATTTGTAAAGTAACGCTGATCTGCTGATTCTCATTCAAACAGATGAAGGTCACTGTAAAGCAACATTGGCACAGGTGAGGAGCCAGAGGTGACAGAGCTGTCCCCTCCTCTCCCATGGATGACAGGGAGTGCAGACAAATAGCCTCGGTAAACAGCAGTGAGCTGCTCACAGTGAAACACCTCCAGGGTGTAATTTCCATCCAGCTTTGGCCCTTGCACAAAGGGAAGGATATAAAGTATCCCAACCCTTCAGGGATCCACTGCAGGCTCTCAGTCAGATTCACTGTCCACTTAGGTCTGTCTGGGAGAAGTGATGAGATCTGGACAACCAGAAGAGTTTAGCACAAACTAGAGTATGAACTGTACACTTTAAATAAAAATAAGGCTATTTCAGAAGCACTTGAAACAGTGATTAACCAAAAAATACTGGGCTCTGTGATTATGATTAGTAATAAATATAAATCACTTAACGTTTATATATATCAATTTCTAACGTCACTTGATAAAATCTGATCCTGAAGTGTAAAGCAGCACATTCTGCATGAATTTCAACATGAATATTTGCACACGGCCCATTCAGGTCCGTAATTAAGCTAACACAAGGAAAGGAAAATACGCTCCCTTGGGACAGAGAGGTTGAAACCACTCCTGAAGCCATTCCAAACCTCGGCGATGAGTTGCTCCAGCCCCCTCTGGTGGCGGCCAGTCCAAGTCCTTGGGAAGCAGCGCACGCCAGTCCCTCCGCAGCGCTGCCCGGCCGCTCGGGGCTGTCAGAAGAAGGTGGTGTCCGCCGAGAAGGCCCCGGCCAGCCGGAAATCCTCGCGGGTCAGCACGCTGTACATGCGCTGCGGCAGCGCCTTGGAGTAGGGGGCGGGCCGGGGCACCGCGGCGCGCAGGATCACCTCCCGGCCCGCCGGCGGGGGGAACTCCGACTGCAGCCCCGGCCTGCGCTCCTCCGGACAGCCCGAGCGCCGCAGCTCCTCCTCCAGCGGCGCCACGGCGGCGGGGACCTGCGGCAGAGCACAGCGACACGGCAGGCTGCTGCCTAACGCTGGCATTCAGAAAGCTGCTCTCGGAAGGAGCTTAGAAATGGGGAACACAGCTGGAGGCTTTATGTGTACACAGAGCAAAGCACTAATGGGATGCTAGGAAATAAAGCAAAGTAACCAGATGGAAGAACTCTCGTGTGGATGGTGAAACTGCCCAGCTGAAGTTCTGATGTGGCAGTGTGAAGCAAGGGTTGTGACTGGAGGAAATGGCCCCTTCTCAGACAGGGTGCTCTCCTCAGCTCCCTGCAGCTACAGAAGGCCAAGGCAGCCTCTACTTCAAAATCTTCAGTGCTACTACTGCCTGACCTGTCCTGACCGTGACCTGCCTTTCAGCCTCCAACACTATTGCAGGATGGGTTTTTCATGGCCAGAGAGCCTTGCTGAAATTCCTCTGCAGAGCAAGCAAGACCCTGCACAACTCCAAGGGCTGCTCACTGCCTCAGAGCCAGGCAGCAGGAAGGGCTGACATGCCCAATAACCATTCCCTAATTACATATACCTATGGATACACACACCCCCACCAATACCCTAATAGGGTCCTTCCTAGTTCAAATATGTACAACTCCACACTGGCACCATCACTGAGTGTGGTAGAAGCCACTGGCTGCCCCCTGTGGTCCATAGCTGCTGCCCCTCTGCTCCCAGCCCTCCCCCAGGAGTGAGGGCAGCCACCCTGCTTGGCTCTGCAGGCTGTGCCACAGAACCCACCAGGGACAAGTGCCACATGTTCCCACAACAACAGCTTGAGGAAACCAACAGAGAAGATCTGCCCTGTGCTACATTCTGCACAGTTACTCTGCTTCTTTCCCAAATATTTATGTCTAGAAAGTTCCATAGCTTCAGGAAGCACTAGTGTTGGGAATGCAGCATCCAGCTAATTGTTCATCACACCCCCTTCCCCCAAAACATCAACAAACAGTGGTGGCAACAAAGCATATACAGGCATGGCCACATACTTCAGCATCAGAAAACATTAATACTCACTTGAATAAATATTTTTGTTTGTTTTTTCTGAGAGGGGTTTTTTCAGTTTTTTTAAAAAAAACATTTATCTTTACTATGCAATATTAGGCTCTGAAAATAAAGTGTGAATGCAGGAAAACCATTCTGGAAACACAAAATTACTTTTATGCTCAACATACGAACACCAGTACAAACTAAATCTGGCTGCTGCACTATATCCACCAGAAGGTTCAGCTCTGTGCAGAGAAGATGAGAGGGAAAGGAGGGACAAAGTCGATTACCTCATCAGAAGATTCAGTCAGCTTGGAAAGGGATGAGAAAAGAACCAGTAATGAAAGACAGAAACAAAGGCAAGTCAGAGGTGACTCACAAGAGGTTAGGAGGAGACTGTAGGTTTAAGAGACATCATGCACTCCAAGAACATGCACTGGCTATCAGAATTTTCCTGAGAAAACTCAAGAACAGAACACGTTATACGCAGCTCAGAGAGGAGTCCAGGTTCAAAAGGTAATGAACAAGGAACTTATTTCACTTCTATTTACCAAAAAGCTCTCTACTGAAATAACTCATGGCAGGTTAAACACAAAGTGGGGTTTGTAGCAAGCTGGTTCCTGTCCCACTAAGAAAACTTAATTACCAGCTACTAGTGGGAAATACCTGTAACCTTGCTTTAGTTAGTGGTGTTTCAAAACAAAACTCTAGAAATTTGCACATATCCTAAGGGTAGAAACAGATTTGAAAACCCACTGCCTCTCTTAAAGAGGCAAGTGCATATGTGTGCATCACTTACAGGGCACAGTCTTGGGCTTTAAAGGTGGCTGGTTAGCAGGTTCAAGTTTGCAAACATAATTTCCCTAGAAACTAGAAGAATAAAAGAAGTCCTGATTTTCACTCCTCAGAATAACCTTGGTCTGTTTTCAGAATGGTCCTTTTTATGCTAAGTTGCAAAATACAGATTATTACAAAAGCATTGATCCCTTTAAAGTGTTTAACACCCAATCACAACATTTTTCCAGCAATTATTTCCAAATGGGATTTCAGGCTGCTACCTTGTTATTACCACTGTAGTTAAATTGCGTTAGAAAATCTGATGCTATGAACAGGTGTAATTCTGATAGAAACTGAAGGCTGACTGCAGCCCATGACGTTTGGAAACCAATACTTTCAGACTAATTATTACAAAGAGTGCTTAAGAGAAAACGGCAACATTTACATCTATATCAGCAAGAGAAGGATCTCCAGAAAATAGATGCAACACTGGCAATAGGTAAACTGAATGCAGGAACTGAAAAAGAACTGAAACTTCCTAAGCATACTGGTTTCCACAGAAAAAAATCTCATGTATTCCAAGCATAAGCCTCAGTTTAAGAAGTTACCCCTTCTAAAATATCTGGTATTATGGCCTGTTTCTCTGCATTCCTCTGTGAAACAGTCAACACTTGACCTTGCTGTGATAAGGCAGAAATTTGTCTTGCCTTAATAGCATCGCTGATGTTACCATTTGCAGTACATAAAGCATTACTGACACCTCTATCTACCCAGCTGGCTTCAACTGTTTCACATCCCAACTCACTCAGTCTTCCTTGGTCTTGCAAGGTTCTGTTACTGCCAAAATTGTGTTGAACATCACAGAAAACTTCTCAAGCACATATATGACAACACATGCAGATATGCAGACAAAATACACTGGCACCATATGATAACTCATTGGCTCATTCTGGTTAAATCAGAAGTGTCTGCAGCACAACCCAGAGCACTCCCTTACCCTCTGAGCATTCACAAACAGCTTGTGAATGATGCTGCCAGCAGGTCCTCTTCCTGCACCAACAACTGACACCTCTGGCTGCTCCAGGAGACTGTTTACAAATCTGATGGAAAAAATGATTCAAAAAGAAAAAGGAATGGTTAATCCTTGGCCAGATCCAGTGTGCTGACCTAAACAGCTGTTTCCTGTGCCAAGGCCTTCACCAAGCATCATTTGCTCAGACTGAGGCCTGGCAGACTCTCTTGGTTCTCTATTCTAAAAGTTTAAGGGAAAAATCCTCCTCTCAGTTATCTAAGAATGAGACCCAGGCTCCTAAAGCACATGCATAAAATCTACAGTAAAGCTTCCAATGCGTTGGCCATGCAGAACTATTCACAATGTGGCAATTTTATTTAGCACACAGACATTATTTTAGTCAGACACGACATCTCTGAACTCCCAACATGTTCTGCACAAATGTCATCTCTCCCTCCCAGCACAGCATCAAGAAGTTAACTTGGGTTTTATAACGTATTAGTCATCTTGAGCAGCAAGTAAATAACCCGACAGCAGGTAGTGATGCAAGGAAACAGTCCTTGTCACTTTCCATTCAGAGCCACTCAGTGATGTTTCACATCAGCAAGGAGACAATAATAAAAAAACAACTGTGGAAGAGGCTATTTCATTCCATAATAATTATAAAAAATAATAAATTTCTAGTCTTAATTTTACTGCTGTGGTAACAGTTCATCAAATATACCTTTTATATACAAATAGAAAATATTAGTCCCCAGGACTGATAAGCTAATACCAAATTCTATTAAAAAAACCTGGATCAAATTTTTCCAAAGAGATGCTTAATTGGAGGAGCACTGAGGGTACCCACACACATCATCTTTGGACAGTCTAGTGCCAGGGATACCCAAATAGCATTCCCAAGTACTTCTTTATTGTCACCATTGTCCCAAGTTTTGAAAGTACAGACAAGGGCATCAGAGGAAAAACAAAACAACACAGTGAAAAATAAGAATTAAAAAAAAAACCAGTCACCTTTGTAGGTCTTCTTTCTCCTCTTCATTTTCACATTTTTCTACCCCAAATTTTGCTTTGAGAGACCTTGCCCTGGCAATGATGGCTTCCACACTCATAATCTGAGCAATGATTTCCTGCAAGAGTTTAATAATCAGGAAAATGAAAAAGATGTTCTTTTAACATTGCCATGAACAGTGCAAAAGTCAGTCAGGTTTCCAGCCCCAGCCACTACAAAAGCCTTACTTCCAATTTCTTGTCCTCTGGACTAGGAAACCGTAGCACTTTGCTGGAATGGGATATTATCTGCTTAATAATCTTCTTAACTGAAGATATATCTTCTACTGCTTCTGTTATAAGGAAAGAAACAAAGTTGTAATTACTGACTACATCGCTGTTTCTCCTTAAATATCTTAATAATTTATTTAACATTATTTACCTTCCTCCTTTACCTTGAGTACAGCTGCATGGATGATACAAGGCAGGAGATGCCTTGCAAGGTCAGCTGGTTTCTGAACTGCAAGGTAATGAAGTACCTGTAATATTAGAAAATTTAATGTTTTAGTGATCAAAACTACTTCCCAAAGATAAGGCTACCTTGGAAAGATGAATTCACAAGAATGGAACACCACTGTAACTTGAGATGCAGTTTTACATGAATCTGCCCAACAGGTTAGAATGAAACTAAAAATAACTGCATTAGGAAACTAAAATGTTCCTAATGCATGTGCAGGTAAAAATCTGGTTTATTTACTAATAATTTAAAGAAATACCTCGGTAACATTGCATACTTTTAGGTAAATCAAACACCCTTCTGTACAGCAGCAGGAATTTCCAATCACCCCTAAGCCATGCACTAAATAGTTCAGTAACTCTGAGGACACAGTGCAAGGGCCTGTCAGTGTTTAAATGCTGCAGAAGGAAGGGCTGCAGGGAGCCCAGACTGGCACCAGCCCCGGAGCTTTCACCTTCTCAGCCTCCCTGGTGTCATCAAAAAGCCTCTTCTGCCTCCGAGCCGGGACTGGCTTTGCTGTCTCCCAGGCCTCCACCCACATGTTGCTGGGAATCTTCATCCGGGCACTCAGCTCGCCCCTAATGACTTTATTCCCCTTCTCATCAATCACTTCCTCCTCGATGTAGTCCCGAGGTGAGTACCACCTCACAAAATCCTCCAGACAACAGCCAGGATTAGCTGCCTGCAGGGAGGAGAGGACAGAAAATGAGTTCCTAAAAAATCTTATAAAAATATGACAGCCTGGGTAGGAAGGCAACATGGCTTAGTGGGTAGAGCACAGAGTAGAGATAAAACTCAGGAAATTCTTTTGTCCACAGCCAACAAACTGTACACTAGGACAGAGGGAATAACGCATAAACCAAGGCAATGGCATAGGGTAAAACCCACATTAGCAACAACAACAACAAATCACCTTCTCATTACCCGCTACATGTACATTCATCAATTATTTCAGGCAAGCTCAAAATTATGCTGTTAAGATTATACCTGGCACCTGCCACAGGCAGTAAATAGGAATTTTCACTAAGCTTATCCCATTAAAGACTAAAAGAATCAACTGGCTGCCTAAGTATGTTTTCAGCACTGACTTTCCATCTTTTAATACTCCAGTGACAAAATTCACCATTTCTTCCTCTTTTCAAAAGGAACTTAAAAAAAAGTCTTCCCCAAACAAAAATAACTTCATTTCTCATAAATGCAATATCACCACAATTAACTACACCCATAGATCCAGAACATAAAAGGAATCCCAGTTTTCAATTTGATGTACCTATGAGGAGTGTACTTGTGCTTCCAATTATAGTTCTCTGTTTTTACTTTGAGATTTTATACTACTTGCACCATATAAATAAAACTTCTATATATATCCAATATGCCATGAGTCACTGTTAATAAATGGATTACTGTTATATTATAAATACTCCAACTATACAGCACATAATATCCTTTTACCATAAACACTGCAAAAATTTAAAATATATATATATTGCTATTTCATTACAGAATCTCCAGCCTTTTTAGTGTTGAGCTCCTATGATGACAGCAGTGGATGTGCTCTTAGCTCCCTCTGCAGAGCTCAGACAAGAAATGAAACTCAAACCCACAGTGATGAATGTCTGTTTTAATTCACAACTGACCAACTGTATGTTTGATGTGTTTTTTCCCTTCCCACAGACATTGTGTAAATTTACTGGGATGTTACAGCATAACAGATCACATCCTCATAGACTTTGAAATGTGCCACGAGTTTTCCCAATAGGTTTTAATTTTCAACTTGAAACTAACTGGAAACTGTTTTGTGGAGATAAAAAACTTAAGAAACCTTCAGAAGTGTCCAAGAGGGACAGTTTGCTGAAGAAGAAAGCAATCTAGTTTCACAGCAGTGCTACCTTGAAGGACTCCATGTCTGAGAGCAGGCAGGCGCTCTGCATGCGCGCCCGCAGGTGCGCTCCCTCTGCGGACGTCCCCAGCTTGGCCAGCACCTCCGACTGCTCCTCCAGCAGGTCTTCAGTCATGGGGGCTGGCTCCTGCCACAGCAAACACAGCGTTACTCACAGCCTCTCCTGCGGTCAGCCCGGGGCAAGGCAGGAGGAGCAAGAAGCTCCTTCTCGCCCCAGGTTCACTCTGCTTCCTTTATACTCAGAGGAAATTATCACAGCTTTCTACCATTTAAACAGTTCAGCCTCAAGTTCTGCATCTGAAGAGGACACTAGCAAAGAAACTAAACAGAAAATAACCTGGGAATGAGGTACCAATATAAGGATATATTGCTAAAATGCCAAAATCCTAATGAAATCCTGGAAATGTCTGACTGGTACAATTTTGCTGGGATGGATGAAAATCTACCCAAAGCAATGTAGAATTTTTGCTGTTGATACTGTCAGTACATAATTAATTGAGAACATTTTGCTTGACTACTCTTTGCTCATATGTTTTACCCAAGCAAAGCAACACTAATTAGAAATTACTTCTCTCAAGAGAATGAAAACCACTGTATGGTTGTATCATGCATGGCTGATTTCAAACTACTTTCTGTGGCACCACCACTTCCTATTTCACGCCCCTGGTCACTCTGCAGGAAAGCCTGTTGATGTCAGGTAACATTTCTAGTTGTTTGATGATAAACCAGCTGTAGAGAATGGCCCAAACCTAATGACTATGGCCTTTTAGATGTGAGCTAAGAAATTATGAAAAAAACAAATACAGCAGCAAAACTGATCCAGTACTGTGCAAAGTCAGGCAGAAATCTCTGTGGTGCAAGGACCACAGCAGTTCCTATTTTATAGGAAAGAAAGTTAGGAGGGGATGAAAGATGCCTCAAGAACTGGAAATAAAAAGAACCCCAAATTTAAGGTAGGCAATGAAGTTTAGTTCTCATTTGAATATATTGTTTGGAGTGAAATTTGATATAGATACTCACTCTCAAATAAAACAAAGAACATGTGAGATTAGCAGCCCCATTAAGTTTTAAAGATTAAAACCAAGGTATTAGGTTAGGTCAAAAACACTCAGCAATTTTAACAACAGACAAGGCTGTAACCTGCAAACTATTTGCAGTTTCACAGTCCCAGGTATGAAGCACATTCTGTGTATTCTACTGCACATCTGGCTCAGCTGCTGCTCCCTCACCTGTGTTATGGGAACGTAGAGAGGCTCTCCTGGATGCAGCAGCATCAGTTTTCCATGTGGGTGCAAACGACCTTCTGGTTTTAAGTTTACAGGCTCTTTTGCTCCTTTCTTGCCATTTTCCTGTCCATTTCCTTTAAGATCTTCTGTGTCACTGAGACATTCAAAAAATTCCTCTTCACTGTCACTCCACGATTCCCAAGACTTGCCAAATTCTTTTTCCTTGTCAGGGTTGTCTCCAGAATGGTCTCCCCCTTTGGCACCATCACCGGAAGCACCACCAGGTGAACGATCAGACATGCTCCCCCTTTTCCCCTCATCTCTTGCTTTCTTCCTTTCAATGCAACAATTTAGCATCTAATTTAACAAGTTAAAGGAACAAAAAAAAAAAAAAAATCTTCAGGTATTATTTCCCTTATGGAGACAATCATACAGAAAAACCTGTAGAGCCACTGAAAAGGTCTTACAATTCTAAAGATAAAAATTCCACTGAACTTGTTGCTATAACAAAATTTTTTTCAAGAAATTAATTCCACAACCAAAAAACACAAGCACAACTCAATCTACAAGACCAACATATTTAGCTAGTCATTGCTATCATTTTGACAGTTTCCTTAGAAGAAAAATCATTCTTAAATTTGGGATATTTACCTGAAGTTTCTGGTGCAGTAAACAACATCGCAGATCTGGAGAGCCATTAGCTAATCTAACAAAAGGTAGAACGGTAACCATTAGTAAATTGAACCTTTCACACCCATGTGGTCTTAAATCACATGAAATCTAAAACAGGGACAAATACTCACGTTGAACCCCACCCCCACCATTTTAACTACACAGCTCTTCTATTGTCTCAGTAGACAAGTCCAGAAATTTAAATTCCATGCATTTCCCAGAGGTCATTTCAGGAGCTCAGGAAACACCCTGCATTTCTGGTCAGTTTTCCAAATGGAAGTTTAAAAGGTAAGTCCTTTCCAACAGGAATTAAGCATCTTTGACTGTACCTTTAAAACTGCAATGATACAGTGGAGTCCTTGCTATACATTTCAGCTTCTATTTCATCTGCTAGTGTAACCATTTCATAGTACAAACTAGTGACTAAATAGCCAGTCTGTTACATCAAGAAAAAACCCCAAACCAGCAGGACCTTGGAACAGCTCCCTTAGAAGAGAGATGAAACTACACCACAGTAAGATTTTTTTCCCCACAACAAGTCTCACCCTGGAATAAGGTAGTTGTTCTCCCATCTGTAACGCATTTCCAGCACAAACTCTTGCCAAAGATGTGCCACTCCTTTGACTCCTCCATGGTAGAAGTTTATCATACAAAGACATAAAGCTAATTTGTATGTCAGACTGTCAGATGGAGCAGACTTAAACTGACTGAAGAGATTCTAGGGAAGAAATAAAAGAAAGCAAGAAATACAGAAACAATGGTATTGTTTTCCAAAACCATGTGATCTCTTTCCTGTTTGTCAATATAAGTGGCTAAGCAACATTTTAAGCTTAGAGATACCAAAAACTACAGTCTTTGGAATAAAAAAGAAATTAGAAGGAAACAGAAATCATCACTATTTCTACCCAGAGATTCCACAAAGGTAAATTCATCTTTCCAAAAGCTAAATATTACAAAATATAGGGCAAGCACAGCAAAGTCTATATAAACATACTCTCAAAATTGCTTTCTCTCTTGTGTCACTCAACAAAACTTACATAATCTTCAGTCTCTGGAGGAGGATTGTTTCCTGCTGAAGTGCTGGCTCTGTTTTCAAATACATCTGCAAGTTTGTCAGCAGCATCAGGAAATAAGAACTTGAAGAAAAAAAAATGAAACCTTCCATCAGTATGGTCTTGCTGCTTTTCCCACTTCCTCCATAAAGCTACTGCTGGCTTCATACCAGCAATCCCTACAATTACAATTGTCACCAGAGTTCAGAGATCAGGTTTAGCCCACTTATAGTACACAGACTTGTAACAACTTGGGCTGTTCCAAGAAGCTGATAAATGAAATTCCAATACTGGAACTGACATCAGGTATCTTTAAATCTGCCAAAGGCTCTAAACCAAATGCACCAGTGCCTGAAGTCCACATGAATCTGAATCCACATGCAGGGACAGCTCACTCACCAGGAGAATGGTGTTGAGCACATCATTGTTCAGTGGAGACTCATCCACACCTCTGTGCTTGCGGATCTTCTTCTTGGCACTGTGAACCATATTTGTAACTGATAATTTGGGGATTGGGACTGGTGCTGGCTCTGTGAGCTTTGACAGCGCGTGGGTGATATCAGCAACCTCTAGCAAATAAAATAAAACCAATTAGAACAAAATAAAATAAAACCCCAAACACTAGAACGTGTCTCTTCAAAAGTTCACCTGTTCATCAGCCTATTTATCTTGTACTGATATTTAGCCCCTTGTGAACCAGAGCTACACCTCTGCTGCCGGGTTCTGTGGCTGACATTCATTGCTCTTAGCAAACACAGGCAGCAGAAGGAGGCACAAATGAGTCACAGACTGTCCTTGATTTAATTCACCAAATAAACTCCAGACTGAGCTGGATGCAGGCAGTGCCTGCTGTAGCAGCACTGCTACTGCAGAGTTACCAACAGAGTATGCCAAAAGCCTGCTGAAGACTCAGTATTTAAACCTTGTTTAAACATCATACCAATAAATACACTGCAGGTAACAAAGACTGCTCCAGTATATACTAAAGCTTTGATAAATATTAAATAAATCCTGTATTAATCACTGGCCTCACATAGTGTAAGCACAGTTCTGTTTTAGAGTCCTCAGGTAAACTTCTCAAATCAAAAGACTGGGTTTTTTTTCAGAGCTGCTGCTGATAAACACTGGAATGTCTCTTACAATAAACTGAATTAACATTGTTATAAGGACAGCTGACAAATTTAAGTGAATAATTAGAAGCAGCCTGAAAAAGCCCATCTTGGCAAGCCCAGAGCTAAGAAGGGCTAAAGGAAACGTATGTCAAGAACTATGAGTAATACCCACCCTCCTCCTCAGTCTAACACCTTTTTAAGCTCACTAGCAAGCTCCTTCAAAACTAAGATCAAGTACAACCAAGAAGAAAAAAAAAGAAAAAATACATAAAACTATACAGACAAATCTGATGCATCCTATAACCAACTCTTGTACACTCTAGTAAATTTTAAGCTTTTATATTCCTGTAAAAAGAAACAGCCACAATTAACAGAGGCAATTGTCCCTCTGGGACTCTGGGAGCTAAACTTGTCTAGAATTCATGAGAAATTTCACCATGAAGCCCTGGCCAGAAAATTCTCAGGAGTATGTGTAAGAGTTATAAATACCAGTCAAGATAAGGGTACAGGGAAGGTAACTAACACAAAACAATTAAATACAAATACCACAGATCAACTGGATTTTAGTTTTACCTTTTCCTTCCTCATCAAATGCAGACCTTCCAAGTATCTCATCCGTTGACTCCTTCCGACGGCAAAGCTTGAAGAATTCAGTAAGGAAGTCACCTGGAAGAGGAACAAAGCTCCTGAACTCAGCCAAAAATCTCACTGAACAATGAGCAGCACTCAAAATTCTGCCCCAAGGACAGTAATTTTTTATCTTTTCTTCTGAAAGAACTTCAGAAGAATAAGTTGTTTTGAAGCACAAATATCTTATGCACAACATTCACATAATTAAATTATCTGAAGCACAAAAACCACATAATTAAAGCTTAGGTAAATGCACACCCAGGCAGCTGTTGGCCACCCCTCCAGAGCACAGCTCTGCCTGCACTTTAATTCACCCAAAGCAAGATGAAACTTGATGAGTTCTGAAGCCCTTTTCCCCACAAGCTTAAAGGCAAGGACAGATAGAGGAGTACAGCTCTCCACAAGTATTAATCCTCCCTGCCGTAAGGTTGGTTGAACTAAGGAGATGGAGACATGCAAAACACACTTAATAAAATGGGAAGATTCTAGGAAATCTACATTTTCACAGAACACAGAGAAAATTCTTATTTTCTGGAATCTGGTGAAATAAGAACAGCAATGAATTTCACCAGGCACAGACAAAGAATAAACTACAACAGGAACTTATGTACTTGCAAAGCTTGTGTTCTTGAAAAAGAAACCCAAAATACTGTTCACTCAAAAAAATGAGGGAAGTGAGCAAACAGGCCATCAGGTAATCAACAACTCAACCCTAACTTCATAACTTGGTAGCTTTAGTGTAAAAGCTGCAAGAGAAGACAGGAAATTCATATGTCTTACCCAATAGACACTGAGGGTTATCTGCTTTTCTAACTCTCACAGACCACTGGGGTGCTTGAAGTGGATCCAGGTCGCTTGGGGGAAAAAAAATTTAAAAAGGAATAGAAAAAAGAAGAAAAAGAAAAGAAAAAAAGAAAAAAGAAGACCAAATGCCACTATAAGTATTGGAAAGATGAATATCAAATTCTCGATAAATGTCATGTCATAACCAGTGAGGTCAGCACATTACAGAGGAGAACATGACAAACGAGCAAGAGTCCCTATTCTCATGTGTGTGCATGACATGAACAAGAAACACTTCTTGCTCTTTAGCAGAAAACCTGGATGACAGTTTTTGGGAGAGGGATATCAAGCAGTGAATTCTTTTTACCTTCCATGCTCCACTATCATCTTTCCCAAGATACAGAAAAATTTCAAGTCTAACATGAGAGTATGTTCAAAACCAGGAGTCTGTGTTCTGTTCAGATTACAACACAATAGTATTTTCTCACAGAAATGCATTTCAAAAGGTGTTTTCCCAAATTAGATGTTCTATCAGCTAATATTAGCATTCCTCAAAATGGGTTCTTTTTCACATGTAAAGCCACACAGTGTTTGAAATGACACTAAGATGCAGCAGTGAGCAAAAAAAGCACACTTATTTGCACCTCAGACAAGATACTTACGAATAAACATCGTTGTCAACAATTATCCCTTCTGCAAGGTGAGGCCATGTTGTAGCTAAATGCAACTCACTGAAACAAAACAAGATTTCAGTCTTTCAGTGATAGCAGGAAGTGTTCCCTCCATCACAGTTCAAGTTTTGAAAGGTATTTTTGATAGCTCATATTGATTCCCTCTTTGTTCGCCAGTAAGTTTTCTCACTGCACACATGACAGCGAGTCCAACTCTTGCACAAAGGCACATAATTTTTAAGGTTTATCTTGAGGTATATTTCAAGATAATAATTTCAGAGATAAATAGGGTACTGCAGAAGTTTACAGTAAAAGCCATATGAGCTTAAACTCTGAATATCATCAGACAATTTTACAAATGGTCTTATTTGCCATGAAACCATTACCCTTCACAGATGCTTCTGATGCAGTTGAATAATTAAGTATCTGTTGGACATGCTAAGTGGTAGGTAGGCAGAGCTAAGATTTGCAATAACACCTTTAAGTCCTCCATTAAGGAAGTTATAAAACAGTTTTCTGAAGTCTTCTCTTACCTAATAGGATCTTCACAGGCACCAAATGGTAACTTCCCAAATTCCAGGCCTCCAACTTCTCCCCCAACTAGAGCATCTATATCTGGAGAAAAATCAACACATTTTTCATAAGGAGTTTGTGGAACACTTGCAGGATGACCACAGAAAAGCTGAGCAGCTAAGGCAGCTGAGCTAGAACAAAATCCTAACATACAAAGTAATTGCCTCCAACAGAAACTGGGAAGTAACCATGAAACAGGACATTCAAAGGGACAGAAAAAATTCTTGTCATTCATATTGAGGGAAGGTTATTCCCTTCATACAGGCAGTGATGATAGCTATAAAGAGTGTCCTAAAGATTCAATGTTGGCACAAGAACAGACACAAAAGTGCCATAAAAATATTTGGGCAGGACATCCAAGTTCCAAGCAGAAAAATTGCTCTGGAAGAGCACCTCTGCAGAGTGAAGAAACAACTACTTTTAAAAGTTGACAATTTTATTGAAAGAGGACTTAATAAAATAATCTTGGAGATTCCCATAGTCCCAGGAACTTAGAGATGCCTCCCAGCCCCCTCAGGCTCTTCCTATATTATAGCCTTCAAATAAATAAATCAAAACCAGACAGCCTCCACTGAACAAAAATTAAATTGGGCAATAATAATGTATTGTAATGCCATTATAATAATGCTGTTACAGCATCTGATCTGCAATTTTAACTGCATCTGGCAAACTATTTACAAACAAAACAAGTGAGGTAATAGCACAGATGAAGTATCTGAATAACTTAATTACATAGTTTCTTCTGCAGAGAATATAAAAGACATCTAAATTCTTTGGTTTTCTTTGAGAAGAGCTAATTGAGTGATGGTATATAAGTTACAGGTCTAGTTCTTCCCAGTGAACATAAACCACAACTGCATGTAGCAATAGCAGTAAAACTGATGCTGTCCATCTTCAGTTTCTGCAACGTACTTTGACACCCTTAACCACAACACTTAGATAACCGAGGGCACATGAGTTCTGTGTCTCCAAATGTACCCTAAATACCTCAAGCTTGTTATGTAAAACTGCTACCAAGTCAAGGAAAGAACTTGGGCATTTTAACTGTTCCAGCACCTTGTACCTAAAACATCACATCACTAATAAAATGGCTGTTAAGGAAGAACTAATATCTACCTTTTTCTTACGGGTTTGTTTACCTTTGAGAAGTTTATAATTTATTTTCTGCTGCCACCTATATAAAAATAGGTCCATTGAAACCAAATCGTCAATGCTCAAGGAAGACAGCACCACCATCAGGAATGAAAGATCATTTTGAGACTACAACTACCTCTGTTTTTCCTAAACAGCATCACTATGGCATAAACTTATCAAGTCTGCTCTATACACTCTAAATTTAGGACTATACATTATTTCTCCCCTTCATGCAAGGTTACTATAACAAAAGACTTTTTCAGCAATTCCTCCTGCATTAAATTTAGTACTGTGTCAACAATAATAAAAATCCAAACCTTTACCTCAAGTGAGGTCCATATAATATTTTCTGCCTTTCCCACTGTTCATACATTTAGATAGTGAAGTACCAAAATAAGGTACTTTATGGAAACAAAACTCCCACAAAGTATTGTTTGACAATATTGACAAAAACTCCCACAAAGTATTAGCATCTTCTAGATGCTAGATGAATCTAAACACTTCCCTAAGAAACCCAGGGCAGAATTCTTCACAGATTCAGTCACCCTATTCATTCCACATAAATACCACTATTTTAGAAACAACATTGTATTTCTAAATGCTGACTAGCCCACGTTTCCAGGCACAGCCCTGGAGCCCAAAACACCTGTCCAGCCATGAGCTACAACCTGAGAGCAGCTTTAAGGTGGCTCATCTATCATACAGAGTGGGATTAGACTAAAGCCTTTCCTGGCAAAGCAGAAAATGTTAGAATTCTTCTGGTAAGATAGACAAATATTTTCTTTAGCATTGACTGGCTGTCTGAAAACAAATTATTCTGAGGACACAAGTCTCCTACCTGGTGGCTGCTGTGGCCAGAAGTACTGCTGCCAGTCCTGAAGCACAAAGGTAAGGCGAATAGCCATGCTAACTGGAGGCAGAGGCGTTAAAGGGCAGCCCTTCAAAACAGAGAACAAATTCAATGTAAAGAGTAAATCCTCTCAAACACTCTAGGGGTTGAACAGAAATTATCTGTAACATCAGTTTGATACTTACAATCTTGGTTTTGAAGATGTCCAGCAGCCCTGCTAAATGGGTGTACTGGCTGGGCACCTTGCGCAGATGAACCATCTCGAAGTCCGTGCGAACACCCGGGCCCTGGCACTCGCCGACGTACATGCGGCGCCACTTGTGATGGATCTGCACAAACAGTGGCACCTGACTACAAAACAGAAATACTTCAGATTATTTAAGTGCCCTGCTGTCTTGTGGTCTCTAAAGCTAGCTGAATATTCTAGCATAATTTCAATATAATTTCGTCCTTTAAAATATATTTCCTCTTAGACACCTTGAAAGACTTCTCAGGAATCACAGAAAATCAGTGTTAATGTCATCATGAAACAGAATGCCCAACAAATTGCCATGCCATAATCACAGCCCACTCCATGACTTCTCATTTTCAGTCTATATAATTTTTGAGGAAGATTAGGAAGTTACTGTTCCTACACATAGGGAAGAAATCCTCTTGCAAAAGTGATGTTTTATCAATTACATATCATTCCCACAACTTCTAGTAGCTTTTAACAGCCCTAAAGGTTTTTAAACAATAATAAAAATAAACAAAACATTGATTCAGTCTTTACATATGGGGATTTCTTCAATTCTTCTCTAACAATATTACAGTACAAATAAACAAAAACCTCTGAATGTACTTTGCTAACAATTTAATACTTTTTCTTCACAAATGCAGTATGCTGGAGTTTTACCTGGACATGTAAAAAGGTTTATGCTTTCACCTACCAGCCAGTGTTGCCCAGTGCAATGGAAATGGAACTCAGCAAGAGGTTACACTTGGATTCACTAATAACAGCATCGTTATTCGCAGCTGGAGCAATCACCACAAACTCACGTAAGCCATACCTTAGGGACAAAGAGAAAAAAGTACATTTCTAGTCCCTGGCAAGCCAGCTGAAACACGATTCTTAAAAAAATATGGTGACCTGGAGAACCTAAGTGTCACCAACAGATCGTGAAATCTGTTCATTTGATGCAAGTACCTCTGTATCTTTAGAGAGGTCAAGAACTGAGTGGGCATGGAGTGCTGCAGATCCTGAACTCACAAACTACCTGAGTGCAACAGCATTCCAACCCTGGAATGTGTTTGACTGGGAGGACTTCCAGGTCTAGCAGTCCTGAGGTTTTCCAGTTTATGTTAATAATGACTAAAACTGTCTAAACATAAAATCAATCTCTCTAGAATGAATCCTATTATGTGCTCAAGATTTGCATTACTAAGAATATAATTGTTGTTTGTTAAGGTGGTGCAGCTTTCTTTTATAAGAATGTACCAAAACATTACATATATAAAAGACTGGTTAATATATGAAATTGAGACAAATATTAGGGGGGAAAATAACAAATTCAAGATAGGCCCACTATAGCAGGCTTTTTTTGCATTCCTTTCTTGTGTCTAGTACAAAGAATCCTTTTACTTAGGCTTTAACTTTTGAAAAAACAAATATACAACTGATTGTGCCAGATTTTCCAGCTGCTATGCTCATTTGCAGTAGAGATGAGAGGCAACACACATACCATCTCACCAGACAGTGGGCTCGAGGAGGAAAGTCATTGTTCATGCACAGCAAGTCCTGCATTGGCAGAGGAAGGGCATCTGTGACAAAAATTGATCCATAATCAATGTAACATCACATCCAGCCAGCTCACTTACAATTGCCTTGTTTTAGCACTGTGTGAATGCAAAGCAAACTGAAAACAGAAATGTCAGACCACACTCATGAGACCTCAGAAAATCCCACACAGATGCAAAACAGCACAATGTGGACTCCACATTCTGACACTGTCTTTTGTCATTATCCTTACAGCTATGGAAGGGAACTATCAGGTACCTTCTCCCATCTCTTCTTTCCCATCTTTGTCACTGAGTTCTTGTACAAGATAATGATGGGTAACTGAGAATTTGAAGTCTGCAAATGAAATTTCATCTGATTTCTCTTCCCATGTTCCTGTGGTAAATATACCCTGCATATAAAAAAAGAAGATAGTATCTCATAAATTTAGGTTAACGTTCATTACTCTTTAAAAATATATTGCCTATGTGATCAATAATGTTGATTCACATTTTTCTACTGCCTAATGGCTCAGCATGATTTAATTTCAATAAGCAATTCTCAAAGCTCTTCATTATAAAGGTAGCTGGCTGCTAAAATCCATGTTGCCAATAATCATGTTCATTCCAAAAATCAAATATCATCTTGCATCTTCAGAACTATATGGCAATAAAGATTTGCATCCTCCCATATGCAACTGTACATCTGAAAATATGCACCCTCAACTTTGCACAGAGACAGAAGTTTCCCACCTGGGATTTTATCTATATATAAACCATTCTGTGTAAACATTACCTTGATATTTACTTTCACCAACAAATGGTAATTTTTATCTACAACTTACAAAACTTGTGTAAGAATAATTTTTAAATAAAAATACAGCATGGGAATGTCTAAAAAATCAGCACCACTGCTCCTACTAAAAGCAAATTGGACAATCTTTTGATCTTACAAGGTGTTAGGAAGACAGCTCTGGTCTAGAAAAGAAGACATGCAGGAATACAGGGATAGCTAAGGTGCAGTTCATTAGATAACATAAGTTTAATTCCAAATACTCTCTACTTGACTAGAATGAAAAGCAGTGAGACTCCCCTGGAAACACAGCAGCCATTCCACACAAACCAGCTGAGTTTATCTGCATTACTATGCAGAAGAGCTCATCAATTTCCTCTGCATTTCACAGGACTGAGAAAGCATCACAAAGGCTCTAATTAGACTCTGAAAAAATCTCTCCCATCTATGAAACACACTGAGTCACAAATAGCACTGTGCAAACCTCAGCCATAAGTACATGAGGTGTGACAAAGGCACAAGCTAGGACAGAAAGATTCCTTAAGTATTTACAGCAGCTTCAAGCATGTTTCCAGATTCAAACTGAGAATTAAAACACAAATCTACACAAAGATCCATCTTTGTCAGAGAAACAGCCTGTTTGGCAGATGACCTACCAATGAATTTACAGTAATTGTTTGTCAAATTGACACTTCTACAAGTGAAATTCCCCAATAAAGTCATTATCTGCCACACCTAAGAAAACAGCAATAGATGAAATGCATGTGTGGCTTATTATATTACTAATTAGCAATTCAAATTCTACAGGAAAATTCAGAAGAAGTAACTGACCTTCTCTAGAGGTTTGCCTGAAGAAATCCCAATAAGCTTCCAGTCATTCAGTACTTCTTCTATTTTTGAAATAAATCTATTACGGAGGAGAAAAGGCATTAATATTTGCTGAACACTAAACCTGTATTATAATTCAGCCACCTCAAAGCAGGCAGGATGTTGTTCTACCATGAACCTTAGAAAAGCCCAAAGAACAAACAAACAAACAAGCACCACAAGTATCACAGTAAAGCCAGAAAAACTGCTTCCTTGTACTCAAAACAGTCTTTATATGCTTAAATTTTACATGCTACTTACTTTGAGCTATAAACATCTTTTGACTGTTTTAAGAATCTCACCTTTTTCTGGTACAGCAGTGCCTAACATTTAACTCCTGTTTTGCTGTTCACAGATAGATAAACATTTAAGACAAAATTATCACTAAATTCAGATTTAAAGCACAGCACTTGAAATCTCTTGTCTCCTGTCATAAACGTTATCACTACTGGCAAAAGCATTTAAAAAATAATAGATTCATAGTGCAAGAGCGTTCTTCGCCTTAAATTACTTCGTACGTTGTTCTACTAACTTTTAAAGGCTTCGGCTATGAGATGACTGTCTTAACAATCAGACAGCTGCTTCGAAAACACATAAGCCTCTGAATGTATATTGTAATCCCTTGCAAACAGGTATTAAACCGGACCTTCTGAACTAAGTTCAGAAGCAGCTCAACTAGAGCTTCTTAACCCGCTCCTCGGCCGCGGCCTGAGCCTGAGGCGGAACAGCGGGAAAGGCTCCGGGCAGGGCTCCGGGCAGGGCTCCGGGCAGGGCTCCGGGCGCTCCCGGCCCGAGGCAGCGGCCGCGCCGCGGGGTCCGGCTGCCCCGGCGGGAGCGGCCGCGCCACCGCCGCCGAGCGAGGGGCGCGGCAGCACCTACCTCTCCCACTCGGAGGCGGTGGTGAAGTCCGTGATCTCGAACACCTCCGACTCGGGCTGCGGGGAGAGAGCGGGAGAGGCGGTGAGCGGAGAGAGCGGAGGGAGCAGGGAAGGAGAGTCGGGGAGCAGGCAGGGAGCGGGAGGAGCGGCACAAACACTCACTTCGCTGTCCGCCGCCATCTTGCGCCGCTGCCGGCCGCCAGCGGCGGAGGCTGCCGGGAACGCGGTGGAGGGCGGCGCCTCCTCAAAGCCGGGACCTCCCTCAGAGCCCGGCGCTCCCTCACAGCCCGGTTTCTTCTACCAGCCCGGCGCTTCTGGGCTCCCGCTCCCTCGCAGCCCTGTTTCTTCTCACAGCGCAACGTCCTGGGTTGCCTCGCTCGTCCCGGTGGGGCCCCCGGCACAGCCTCGCTCGGGTCCCCGCCGTGGGACTCTCTCCCCGGCCGGCTGCAGCCCCTCACGGGGACGCCCGCGGGCGCCGTCCCTTCACACCGGGGCGAAGCTGAAGCGGGGGCTGCTCCCACAGATTCTCCGGCTGCGTCAGCGAGAGTCCAGAAGGGCTCCCTCAGATGTACGAGTAACACAGCCCTTGTATGCAGCCGGGCCCCCAGGATTGGTGTCCCTGTGCCCGCCTAATCCAAAGCCTTCCCCGTCGCTTGTGTCACCCGGGGAACGGCGAAATCTTTCTGGCATCGAGCAAAGCGATTCCCTTAAACACCTCTTTTATCCTGTCTTGCCCCTTAGCACAGTCTGTTACTTAAAAAAAAAAAAAAAAAAAGAGAAAAAAAAGGAAAAAAAATAAAAAGAGGAAATAATCTTAAAATCTGCGGTTTGAAAGGGGATTGCAAATACTCATGAGGGGACTGAGAGCGAAGTAAAAATTACGTGGAAACATACCAGGTACTTTAAGCATAAATGGAGGTAAACATAAAATAGAAATACGGTTTGGTTTGTGTGCTGGGATAATTTGTGATTAGAGCCTGCAGTGCTGCCGTTTAGCTCGGCTGTGTTTGTTTTCATAGGTCGCTGCTGGTCTTTGCATTAAACAAGCCAAGTTCCCCCGGTTACCTGGGCGACGTGGTGTAAACTCAACAGCCCCGCGGAGCTGGAGTGCCTTGGGAGCCTCGGGAATGGCTCCTGTGTGCTCCGCACTCAGGGAAACAGCCGAAAATAAAATCAAAACCTGTGTAATTGCTGTCGAATTCCTCGCTGGCCAGCAAAGGAAGGCAGCTGCGAACTGAAAATGCTCTCTAATTTCCCTTTGGATTGATGTGCCTCTTTCACATTTCGCTGCTGAAGAGCCAGGTAAGATTTGTAAAAGTCTGCCTTTTTACAGAACATTCTCAGTTATTATCTTAAAGGGGTTTTTTTTGTGCATTAAAAAAAAAAAAAAAAAAAAGGGAATTTTGTAGGAAGTTCATCACCTGACTCTTAACAGGCAAACATAATGGGATGAACGTTGTAATGGATTATCTGGCCTTTAGCATGAGACATGAAGAGTGCTGGCTTCTATAGCTCATTTCACCGTCTTTGATTTGTATTCTTGCCACTTGAAAAACTGACGTTCACTATGTTTCTCAGGAAGACTCCCAAATCCATCAAAACTATGAACTGGGATTAATTTTCTTTTAAGAATTAGTTTTCTAGAATTTCAAAACTCCCAATCTTTTGACTTAACCCTGTCATGTTCCTTTACCAGTCTGCACTTTAGGTTTGTTCTGTGTTGTTTACACCACTGTTATCCTGTGGTATTGTTAAAAGTTGGAGTTTAATCTTGGAAAAGAGGGTTGGTGTTTTTAGAATCAAGAAGCAGCTCCCAGCATGCTCACCACAGCCAAGAACAGTGTGTCAGGGTCAGTATTACCCACGCACAGCTGTACTGACCAGGAGGGTGACAGCCAGCTCCTTTCCCACAGTTACTGCTGATTAGTCATAGGAAAAGTACATTACAATCTTCTAATTAAGAGCAAAGCCCTTTCAAGTCAAATTCAACATAGCATATGTTGTGGGGTTTTTTACCTCTAAAAACTTTCTGAGCTCTTTGGTTCTGTGCATTCACATGAAAGGGATTAGATGCCAAATTACAGTGCTTTTAATAATTTCAAGTACTTTTAAAATGTTTTTTGTCTTACTTTTGTCTCTTAAATAATGAAATATAACGGAACACTTTGATTATGTAAATTGGAAATCAATTAACAGTTTTCTTTTCAGGTTTCTGGGCATTAATACATTTAAGGACAGTATGTCTGACAACAAACAAAATAAGAGGAGAAACAAAAAAGGTAGTCTCCAAAGCTTGTGTGTTTAAATTGTAAAATGTAGATCTGAAGCTGGAAAAGGACAGTAACAACTTGAAATCTGGGTATTTGTCAAAACTTAGCAACCATAAAAAATACAAAATCAGAGAGTTACTTTTAACCTCTGTAAAGACCTAAGATTTGCTTTGGTTTTAGTATTTTTAAGTGCTCTACTTCTGTCTAGTTTCTGTCAATATTTGTCTTCTATTTCTGTTCTCCTGAGATTGGAGCTGTTTTTTTAAGATGTTCTTTTCTTTTGCAGCTCATTGAATTAATAAACTTACCAAAGAAATAAAAATAATTCAGAATTATGCATTAACATATCAATGAATTACAAAAATTAGTGAAATGCAACTTTTTCTTGTTTATTTTCCTGTTACTTCTTTATAATGCTATTTTAATGCCCCAAAATAACTGCATTTGCCATGCGTTACTGGAATTAATCTGCTTTTATGCAAATATTGATGTATTACTGCAGGTTGTGGAAGTGTTGTTGCTTTTCAGAATGCAGACAATATAGTGGAAAAAATGCATCAGTCAGACAAAGCTCTAGGAAAAACGAGGTAAGAAGCATCAGTATTTAATTGGCACTTGGGTGTGCAAAAATGGCAACAAAGAAAGTTTGTAGCCTGAATAAGAAAAATATTTCCTAGACGTTATTTACAGCTCTATGTTGTGTAGTGTTTATCACTTCCCAATATCAATTGTTGGCCACTTCTGGAGGGAGGCTACTGTATTAGGTAAACAAATTATTAGGTAAAATTAAAAAAAAATATGGTATGTGGTTGTTTGACTTATTAAACCAGACAATTATCTTGCATACAGCTTTAAAAATAATTTATACTCTACTTTTGTACCTCTTCTCAGTCACAGTATTTATCTTTTTCCACATTTTTCATTCTTCAGAAAACAGGTGGCAGAAAACTAAGGCTTGTATACACAGCCTCTGTTTTTTCAGGCAGACTGTAGCATATTTTGTAAGTAACAAAGGCACATCTGGTCTTCAGAATTCTTCTGAGACACTACCCTGACGATTCATAAAAACTACACACTGGAAGCAATCAATTTTTGTCAAGAAGGAGAAGGTGAACAATATGTTTTTACATCTCTCTTGTTGCTTGGTTGACATTGTTTGTCATTCAATCTCACTTGCAGTCAACCTCATCATTGCAGTCTGCTATTTCCAGGGAGAGTCACAACCCCACAGATAAATAAAAACAAGACACTTTGGCATTCTGGGATCTTACAAACCTCTTGGTTACGTTATTCCAGCCATATGATTGTTTGAACTGGCTCCTTCCACTTATTTTTGCTCTGTATTTTGGTTATTTTTGTTTTGCCTTTTAGCCAAATTGCACCAACATCCAGAGCATGGCCAGACCAACAAGTGGCATGTCTTCCAAGTAAAAATCAGATAGCGTTACCCAGGAGGCATCACACTTCTTTACCTTTCTCCTCAAAGAAAGAGGACATGGGATATGGCTTTGACTTCAGCTTTCTGCTACAGACCTCATGCCCAGAATCTAACATTTCAACATCATTTATGGATTTAGATACTTTCCAGATAATAAAAGCACAAATACAACAAAGTAAGTTCAAATTTAAAAGTCACAAATTTTATATAAAGTTATACATTGGTTATCATATTCCCTTTATGTCTTTTGCTGTCTTCAGGGAGACTTCACCCATGTCAATACACTTCTTTAATTAAAAGTTTGTGTGTGTTTGCAGGATGAAGGAGTTAAAGAGAGGCAATGACAAATTTCACCATTCCTGGTACTCTGTGTAGTGAAACTGAGCTAAAAATGTGGAGTGTAGTTCTCTGTGCCTGGAGTGATGACATCTTTCTCCCTCATACTGGCAATACTGACTAGCTACATACTTTAGTTAGCAAACATCTATAATTGAGAAGTATTTCTTTAAATTATTAGTGTTAAAATATTTTTAAATTATAGTATTTTATTGTTTTCTATGGAAAATGGAATTGTGAAGTTTAGTACCACAATTAAATTTCAACATACTTCTTTTTTCTGCACTGCAGATTTAAAGCACAGTCCTGCAAACTACAATTTGAAATTAATTTATGAATCTGAATTGTAGTCCGTTTAAGAACATCAAATTAATATTTCATTTGTTTTGATTCTTAAGGGTTAACTATAAAAATGCTAAAAGCCAGGAACAAGACATCTGAGGTAAGAGGACATTATGTATGAAATGATCACTGGCAAAAGTATTCTATCCTTTCAAAATCCTACTGAAATACACTATTGAAGCAGTGTAGGTAGTTTGGTTAGTCTCAGGTGTTGTTGGTTTTTTTTTAACAATGTGAAATATTTCTACATTTATTTTATATATAGGTGTATCAGCAAATTTTGAGGTGTATATCAACAAATTATCAGTAAGATGTTACATCAGGGACTTCTGGAGATAAAAGGTTGAAAGTTCAAAAATATAGAAAACCTTTAGAAATATATAAATTAATTAAAATGTGCATCCTGTTTGTTAAATTAGATGTCTAGTTTTGCCAAAACCCCCAACACTTCTTTTAAATGGTAATTTAAAATTGAAGTTGAATTCTAAAATAGTTTTGATATTAGATGATTGATGAAATTTACTGTGTTAGCAAATAAAAAATAGTCTTCTAGAATTAAACATACTTGACATGAGATTTTATGAAAAGTGCAAATAGGAATTACACAAAATTTTTGTGCCTAGAAACACGCTCACAATTTTACATCTCAATACTTCACACCACTTTAAATATATGTATTTAGAAAAAAATGAGAATTTGGCCTTCATGTATATTAATTAATAGCCTTTTGTAAAAAAGACTCAACTCATTGAATCAGATGTAAACTTCAGTGAACCCATCACAGAATACAACTGATCACAGGAAAAAATTGAAGAGAAGTGTTGAGAAGTAGGAGCAAGAGTTCTGACAAAGGATTATAAAAAAGGTTATGGAAAAAAAAATTAAAAGGGAGGGAAATATTTAAGAATAATTGAGCTGGCCTTGGTGTGATTTAATGCAGCTTTATTTCTGCAAAGCCTTCAGAACTGTCCATTTCAAACCAACACATTGCTTTTCCTGGCATGTTAAAACCTCAGTTTGCCCTTGGAATGCAAACAAAAATTTTCTGCAGATTGCAAACTGATGTTGAATATAGACATGCAAATGAGCACTTGGAGCAGATGACTGTGTGATTATTTCTATTGCATTCATTTGCATAAAAATATTCATTTCCTATGAAATAAAGAACAGAAATGCTATTTTCAGAAAATCATTCTCACTGTTCATCTGAATAGTCCAAACAAAGTACTCAGTTTCTCTGATCTGCACTCCCTCAAATATACATGGTACCTTTCAACAAATGTGATGGGGAGAAGGGAGGAATAGTAAAACACATCCCTGACCCAACAGGCTTCTGTGTCAGCTGCCTTTGGTTTTATCCATTTCACTTCACTGCAAATCAAGTGCAGACTGTGCTGTCTTCCAGTGTACCTAAAACTGTGAGCTAAATCTGTGGCCATTTAGCATGGTTTATGGATCTATATGTTCAGATTTAATGCAATGTACCTTAAAGTCTATAAATAACTTGTTCAAATTGTTTTCTCCAGGGATGCAATCGCATTAGTTATAATGGTCTAGTTTTCCTTTTGAAAAATTGCTTACATGAGCTCTAGTTCCACTGGGAATATAATTAATGGTGTCAGCACATGTTGGAGGGTTACATAAAAAGATTTTAAACATCAGCATTAGAGTGGTGCTCTCATTCAGGGAGTGTGCACAGCAGGAGAGGAGCTCTGGCACATTAAACCACTGCCCAGCCTTTGAATTCCTGGAGCAAACATGTGAAGTGCCATTAGACAGAGTTAATAACTGACAAGAGGATTTGTACATGTGGACAAAACTTTCTGGTTCTAAATCATGGCAAATTACTTGTGCCTTAAAGCAAAAGATCCCACTTTTTGAACTAAGAAATACTTAGACATAGTTCTGGGTCTGAGAAAATTAATGCAAGTAATGTGAGAAAAATAATGTATTTTCTTAGGAGTCTGATATTATACTTCATAATAGGTTTAATATAGGAATATATAAAAGAATAATATTTTTTCCAGTTTTTTTTCTTAAGACTACTTGGCTCTTAGAGATTAGTTTTTACCTGTATCTGTGGTGTAGCAGATTATTAATGGTTTTTTATGGAAATTACAGTTTCATTTGGCACCAGTGACATATCAGCCTGTAAGAAAAATTCATCTTGCTCCTCTAAAGGATGTCAATGAAAGCATAAACATCAAAAATATTTTCAATATTATGAACTCTATTCCTCAGCCTATAAAACCAGTTACTAAATTTTATCAGTATCAGTTAGACAACTTATTAAATGGGCTCGGTGAAAAGTCATCAGAATTGATCATGGCCACAATTTCTGATAAGTTCACTCCAGTGAAGGACCTGTACTACTTCAGCATTAACAACTGTGATAAGTACCCCAACAACAAGAAGGAAGAAATCCAAAGCCATTTAAAATGGAGGGAAGCTGATGTACCAATCCACACTGAGAAGAACCAGGTGAAATTCCAGTGTTCAGTGGTTTGTGAGAATATGGATCTTCTGACCCAAGCCAGGTTCTGGGATCAGAGTCATTCTCTCTTGGGCTCAAGCAATGCTCTGGTGAGCTGTGGCATGTTTACAGCCCAGACAGCATTTACAGTGTCCGGCTACAGCAATGCCTCAAGAGCTGGCAAAAAGCAAAACAGAGCAGAGAATTGCTGTAGCACTGGTCTGGAAGAAGAAAATGCTACAGAGTTGATGCTGGATTATAAACCACAGGAAGATGCTGAGAGTGCCAACCTTGTGCTTTACAATCAGGATTTAGATTCTTCCTATAAAAATGAAGCCTTGGAAGATAATTCTGTAGCTGCAGTAATTCCCAGAGTAGAAGTTCAAGATCCCTCTGGAAAACAGTCAGACAATCAAGTCTGTGTCTCTGAATCTGAAATAGAAAAAGAAGCAATGTCAGAAGCAACTTCAGAGGACCAAAGTGAGCTTGTAGCTGTTGCTCATGTTACACTCTCTGAACAAGGGCCAGCCAGGGAAACACACATTGCTGAACAACCTGCCACAAAAAAGGGTGGGGTCTGTACCCTGCCTCCTCATGTTCCTCAGAAACTCAATGGTTTTGCTTACAAAGAAAATGACAACAATAAAATAAAGATGAATAGAAATAAATATTCATCAAAATCTAAAATTAATAAGATGAAAGTATCTGAAGACTTAATTGCTTCTGGTGAGGTTACCACAAAATCAAATGCCAAGAGTCAGTTTTTTCCATCTTTGGAACCGACAAAAATGAAATCTGAGGCTTCCATGAAGTGTCAGAAAAAAACTAATCAAGGACACAAAGGCCATGTTCCTCAGAGTACGCAGAAAATTAAAAAGCAAAGTTGCTCCTGCAGTTGCAAAAGTTCTGCTGTCTTAAAGAAACATGGTACTTCGCTTTGTCTGCCACATGCACCCTCTGCTTCAGATTTTGTAGATCTGAACTACACTGACATGTTCAAAATAATAAATTCAGATGACCAAGGCCCAGGTATTTACGAAATGTTTGGAACTCCTGTCTATTCCCGCATGAGAGACCTTGACCAGCACGAGAGCAGGTTTTATAAAGGTGTTTATTCTGTTCCACCAGGAAGATGTACCTGCAGATCTACCTGCAGTAAAGGAGGAGAAAGCAGCAGAGTCAGAAACACTCAAAAGAAATCACATTCTAAGCCAAAGAAGACCATACCTGGTGCTAAACAAAAGCAGAAAGATTTAATCACCAAGGACAGAAGGACCAAGTTGAGTGACAGCAACACAGAGCAAGATAACACAACAGCTTCTGACTTGGATTTTCAAACACACACCTTGAGTAGCACAACATTATTTCATGGAAACACCGATCAGCTCACAGTTTTAGACAAGCTTTCACAGGCAACTAAGCAAAATGAAATATTTACAAATTCAAACCTTTCAACTATTAAAGAAGTTTCTTTGGAGCAGTTGTTAGACAGCCAGGATAAATCCAGCCATCAGAGGGCTGCTGCCTGCAGCCAGGATCTCCTTCAGTTCAGTGATCAAGACTGCAGAGAATGTGTTGCTCCAAGTGGCAGTCAGGTAACAGCAGAGCAGAACACCTGCGTGCCCCAGTGCAGGGGGGATGGTGGCAAAGGCTGGGAATCACACCAGGACTCCAAGTCTGTCAATAAAAGTGAGTTGCTCTTTTCAGATGGACTGCAATGTCAGTCCCCTACAAAAATATTAGATCACAGTTGTGCAAACACACCTCAAAACTGTAGTTTGGCAAATGAATTGACTCAGGCTTCAGTGATTTGGACAAAAAATGCCAAAAGCCCCAGTTCCCAGACAAGTCAAAACATTTCTTCCTGGTCAGATACTAAGGATGTGACTGATGAGTTGCTTTGTTGCCTGGCCAAAGAATTGCTAATGCTTGAAGAAAAAGACATAAACTCTTCAAGAACAAAAAATACATGTTCTAAAATACAAAACACACAGAGTGAAGAAGAGAAGAATATGATGAATGGAGCTGGAGCAATAATAAATAGTGCTCTAGAGAAGGTAAAAGTAATTTCTTCTTATAACTTGCTAAATCATTTGAGTGATGCTTCACACATGTTTGGATGAAAAATGGGAAATATGTGCTTATTAAAGAGATTTATCAAGTCTTTTTTCCTTGGGCCAGCTGCCCACTGATTCCTCCAGTGCTCTGTTGAATAGATCTGTGTTAAAGGCTGCATGTCAGGACACAAGCCAGAAGGTATTAGGGCATGATGGGAATAGCTGCCAAAGCTTATATATATTGAGGAATTGTAGTGAATAAAGAGAATAAGCTGTTTTAACTGAAGACCTTGTATAAAAAGGTTTTGGGCAAGGCAAGAGCTGGAGAACTGAACAGGAATATGAAAAGACTCTACAAACAGTCTTGCATATCCAGAACGGCCATTACCTTGAGTCTCTGAGTGCAGCTAGATACTTTTATAGATATGAACCATAAGTATTTGTTTATCAGACAGACTTATTCGCTTTAATTAATGCTTTAATTAAAGCTCAGAAGGCTCAGATTTTGGCCCCAAATTCAGCTGCATGCCTTCACCTACTCAGGTGTTTCTCTACCAGTACTGCTTCTTCTTGGTCCTGTTAGCTCTCTGTCCACATAAATTACAATTTTGTAAGGAAATGACTTACACTACATATTGATACACTCCCTTGTTCTTCTGCAGACACAGGTGCCAATTATAGCTCTGTTCTCACTTCTCCCAGGAAAACCCATAGCTAGATAGGATGATTATTGCCATCTTTCTGAAGCAGTCTCTTCTTCCTGGGAAGTGATGGCATGTTATTTTCATCAGAATTGTGTAACATGTGTTACTTAGAGCATGATGATAGCCATATTCACCCTTCAGCTTAGCAAACTGTACCTATGAGACCAAAAAATAGAGTGTATCCTGCTCTTTTAAGTGCTCTTCTGTCTTGGTGTCAATGGAAGATGATGTGGTTATGCACTGTCGTGATTTATACTTGAAAATATTTATACACTTTTACCTAGTATAGCAATTCTATCAATGACCTGGGCGATTTATATATATAAATCTATAAAGTAAAGTCATGTCAGGAAAAATGACTTCTTGTGAAAAAATGGGGGACCAAATGAAGCCTGTCTTTTCCTCTCTGCTTTCTCCCCACACTGACCATCATCTTTCAAGCAGAATTGCAGTAAAGCTTTTTTGGCTTCAAATGAAGAAAATGGCCTTCTGAACTTTGATGAATCCACTAAATTCCCAAGAAGCAGTTTAGCTACCAAAGATCCTATCATTTGGACAAGAGGAGAAGTCCTTGGAAAGGGAGCCTATGGCACGGTAAGTTATTGTGTGAATATGTTGAGATGTGTTGGTTGTCATTGAGCTACACTTTATCTCAAAAATAGCTGTTGTTCTATTCAACAAATGGGTTAAATATTTTAGATTATACAGGGAGATATGAAACATGACAAGCACAAAGATTCTATTTAAAATAAGTAAATACACAAGTTTAGTCTCGTGTCTTGTTTTGATAAGTGCTGGTTTCACTGTAGGTGTACTGTGGTCTGACAAGCCAGGGACAGTTAATAGCTGTAAAACAGATGGTTTTGGAGACATCAGATCAACTCACTACAGAAAAGGAGTATCAGAAGTTCCATGAGGAAGTTGATCTTTTGAAGACGTTGAAGCATGCAAATATTGTAACTTATTTAGGAACTTGCCTGGAAGACAACATTTTAAGCATATTCATGGAATTTGTTCCTGGTGGCTCCATTTCCAGTATTCTGAATCGCTTCGGCCCGTTGCCAGAAGTTGTCCTGCGTAAATACACCAAGCAAATTCTACAAGGGGTTGCATATTTACACGACAACTGTGTGGTCCACAGAGACATCAAAGGCAATAACGTGATGCTCATGCCCACCGGGGTAATCAAGCTGATTGACTTTGGCTGTGCCCGGCGCCTGGCCTGGGCCAGCCTGAGCGGCACCGGCAGCGAGCTGCTCCGCTCCGTGCACGGCACTCCCTACTGGATGGCTCCGGAGGTCATCGCCGACTGCGGCTACGGCAGGAAATCGGACATCTGGAGCGTCGGCTGCACCGTGTTCGAGATGGCCACAGGCAAACCCCCTCTGGCCTCCATGGGCAGGGTGGCGGCCATGTTCTACATCGGGGCCCACAGGGGGCTGATGCCGGCCCTGCCCGACCGCTTCTCCAGCGCTGCCGTGGAGTTTGTGCACGCCTGCTTAACCAGGTACGGAGAGGGAAAGGGAGGGTGCAGCTGGTTTGTATTCTGGAGGTGGCTCATGGCAGCTTAGGTTATGGTACATATGACTTTATTGTAAATGCATAGGCTTTTCAGCATTTCAGGAAAGCCTTTAGATAAAAGTATATATAAAAGAGCTTTACTCTTTATAATGGTATAAAAAAGCCCTCAAATGTTGGTGAGATTGTCGCAGGAAACAAGCTTCATGCTGTCATGATCAACAAGTTTCAGTTTATTGGAGTTGATTACAGTTTCTTTATACAAGCACTAATTAGTTCATACATATTGCAAAAGCAAAGCTCAGGATTGGTTACCTTTCTATTAACACATATATCTCTTTGCGATAAGCCTTGCAGTTACTGTTTCTTTATACTTGATTACTTTTCTGCATACTAAGCAATATTTCATTTTTAACGAGACACTTGTATGCTCAAGGTTGTTAGGAGATATCTGTTTCTCAAGGTTGTTAGGAGACATCTGTTTCTCAAGGTCATAGTTTTCATGCTACAAGTCACGTATTCTCACACTCTCATCAACTTAACTTTTTTGTGTCCCTTGCTGCGCAGCTATTCTTTAGCTAAACTCTCGACACTCAAAGATTCTCTTTTTGTAGGCCTTATACTCATAATTTACTTTCCCTGTAATTTTCATACAGAAACATGGCACCGTTGAGTTTTGAACGAAACATTTGATAAATTTCTTTGCTGTGCTTTGCTGTTGCAGTATTGTTTGAGTTTGGTCTATGTCAGACAACTTGTCTTAAGGACAGTATTCTAAATGGAAGAAATTTCTTTTAATTCTTGTCTTCTGCAGTGGAAAAATTTATTATCACTGCCAGTCCAGGAAACACATACTTGTTTGAAACATAATAGTTACTAGAAACATGAAGTTCTCTCTGTAAAACCCCAAACCACTGGCATACACATATTATAAGAATTATTTTTGTGGTATTTGTTTGGTTTTAAACAAAACCATGGGCTTCCAAAAATTCATGACATTGATTGGAGAGGAGAGGACAACCTGACTGACAGCGGCTCAAACAGATAATTATCACCTTTCTTAAATACATTTTTGATGCAACAAAATAGCCAAATCAGCAGAATTATTCAAAGATTTGCAAGGAATTCAGGGGAATAACTAATGATTTCTTTAATAATAAAATATTTCAATTTTGTAATTCATAAATTCCAACCGTTTTTCCCTCCAAGCCTCCCTTCCTTTCTATCAACTTTATTAAAACAAAACCCTAAAAGTGAGTAGTGAATGGATAAATAATAATAAAGGCTAATTTTGCAATTAAGATTTTACAATTACATCACAGGCATACATATTAATTTTATATACTGATTTGTGGAACCTTCAATGCAGAGATCAACACCAACGGCCTTCTGCTCTGCAGTTGCTGGACCATCCCTTTGTGAAAGGACAGTGAATTTTTCTCAACTCTTGCCAAATGAGTGTTTATTTTCCATGGAAAAGATTTTCAGTTGTGGAGAAAAGACTAGAAGGAACTGGACTTTGTGTGACAGCAGAAATACTGAGGAGCAGTCGTGTTCAAGGAGTCTGTTATTAGGCAGCAGTGATTAAAGAGTACCTGCTCTGCCCTGCCTGTGCTTCACTGTGAACACAAGGCCACGTTGTGTTCTATTTGGAGAGACTTAAAGGGAAAATAAAGTCACCATCACTGGCATGCAACAGGCCAGGTAAGCTGGAATGTCTGTAAAATCCTATGGAAAGAGCTATGGGCAGAGAGCTCTGCAACTTTGGAGATGAGTAATGGGTGTGAGGATCCCACAGGTTCCTCAGACAATCTACTGGCATGAAAGGTACTGAGGCTTTTATTCTGTCATCTGGGCCCTTTTGTTTAACTGGATGGGCACTTCAGTCTCTAGCTGGTGAGTAAGTTTTTTACATACATTGATCAGCCCTGTGTTCCTGAGGCCCTGTACCTCCACAAGATACTTAGATAATGATCTCATAATTATCTAGATAATTATTTAGATAATTATCTCTAAATCCTGGAACTGCCTGTTTTAAATGAAATAGTGCATTTTATGGGCACTTTCAGGTCCCAGAAGTTTGAGGTAGGAAGGGGCTCAGGAGATGTTCTGGTCCAGCCCCACTGCTCAGAGCAGGGCTGACTGAAGCAGGTTGCTCAGGCCCTTGTCCCATTGACTTTGAGTCTGACTATGGATGGACACTCCACAGCCACTCCAGGCAACATGCTCCAGTCTTTAACCGCCTCATGGAGAAAGTGATTTTATGTTTGAAGTCTATCTGACAGGTCAAGTTGTCCTGTTATCCCTTGTCCTGTCACTGCTACACTGCAGAGTCTGGCTCTGTCTTCCTTACTGTCCCCATGGGGTGCTGGTATCACTGAAAACATGAAGTGCTTCTCTGACCACTGGAGAGAGCACTGTCTGTGACTGGATGACAGAACAGAGCCCCTCTGCATTCCAATGGGCTTTGCACTTAGCAGAACTAGCTACTACTAACTGCACAAAATTAAACAAAATCTAGAAAGTATTATTAAGTATTAATAAAGCAAAAAAAGCAGATATTAGTAGTTAGAATGTCCTTTTGTTGATTTAGCTTCTTCCTATCGAAATGGGGTAAATCTTTAGACTTTGTGAGCACCCAGGCTCCAGGAAGAGGCACTAAAACTCAGCCCTACAACTGTTCAGAGCTGGGCTCTCAAGGATCCAAGACACTGATGTCAGTGTCAGCTCTGATGTAACGTGAACATTATAAATCCAACTTTCCTCAGAGTGCTGAACATCTTAGTTACTTAAATAGCTTTCAAACTTTATTTTATTCCAGTAGTCAGTCAGCCTCCTGACTTCAGAGAGTTGTCTAAACTTTATAAAAGCAAAGAGAAATCAGTATTTCTAGCAAAATTCTTTATTAATAGTTTCTGTAGGTATAATGTCACATAACAATGACAGAACATTATGCCAGTATAAGAGTAATCCTAACATCACAGTAATCTTCAAAGTTCAAGCAGTTAACAGTCCTTTTTTGAGGAATATCACTTGGTGCTCATGCCAGACATCCATGGCAACATCACGTTAAACTATCTTCATGTTAAAGTACCTTGCAGAATAAAGGCAGGAGCCTGGGCATGTGAGCTCTAGTGGGATGTACATAATTCCATGATGTGTACTAATTCTTCTCAGATTAAGGTAGATTCTTCAACAAAGCTGCAAAGTAAATATGAGGGTTTATTTAGCATGAAATGAAACTGAGATGAGAGTCATAAGCAAGGAAAGAATGGGAATGCTCTAGAGTATATAATTAATTAAAGAAAGGTCAGCATTACAAACCCCCCTTCTTATGCACAGCTTACAAGCAAAACATCTCTTGTTAGGGTTCTCCAGTATTAAGGTTACCAGTTATTTGCAATTTGTCATGTTTAATCAGTTCATTACACTCAAAACAGTCATTAGAGGTTTGTAAAACTCGAACCTGAGTTTTTAATCAAAATGTGAAACACATTTTTGCTTTTGTTTAACCAGACTTCAAGAATGAGGTGTCAGTTTAAGGCCAGCACTTGCAACAAAGGTATTTCAGTTGAATCAGAGCTGTGCTTGCAGCAGAGCTCAGGGCCCAGCACAGCCAAACCAAGCCCTGTGTTAATCTGGGGAGCCTTGGGTTGCTTGGCTGAGCCAGTGTGGTGGAGCAGCCTAGAAACAAGTCTAATTTTGCATATTTCTTACTTGATGACATCAGAGATTTTCACACCAACATCCAGGTGCCTAATTACAGGTATCCAATGTAACAAGGGGAAAGAATGTGAAATCCTGAAAACTGTTTTTTTTCATGTGACTGAGTTACTCAGTGAGCAGGGTCACACTTTGCTTCATTATTTAGTGTAAGAGCTTTGCTGGTTTAAAGGCTACAGCCTTCCTTTCTGAAATCAGTGCAAGCAGCCTGCCAAGCACCTGCTGTTACTGCAGGTTTCCTCAGGATCTGGAGCTGAAGACACAGCCCTGTCCATGACTCTAGGGGTAGCCAGTGTTTCTCTGACACCGTAACGGGAGCCACAGCTCACGTCTCAAAGGGCGGGGCCACAGGCAGGCCAACCCAGCTGTTACACTGCGCCTGTAGCATGTAAAAATTTGCATCCAAAAATGCACCCATCTACCTCTTTCCAAGGAAGCAGAGCCTGGTCCCCGAAAGCACAAGAGTCTCTTGAGATTATTAAGGTTCAAATTTAGTGCTGTTCCAGCGAGAACCGATGCAATTTCTACACCACTCCCATCAAAGCTCTGGTTCTTGCACACAGGCAACGAACCAGAGTTCTCCCGAGGAAGGGCCCCCAGGACACACTCCAGTGCCTTCTGTCCCGTTTGTCCCTCCCCACAGGGACCTGCACCACGGGACAGCTAAGAAATGTTAGAGGTGTTGTCAAAGAACACAATGCCTGAACTATGGCAACACCAATGTTGCTGTTCCAAGTGCAGGAACACAGGGGAGTCAAACCCAAGCACTGAGTATCAAGGTTATCAATTTAGTTTGGATTTGTTATATCCACTTCAGAAGCCAGAGAAACAGTCACTCCCATGGGAGAGAACACTCCTGGCACTAATTCTCTCTTTAAGATTTAAAGAGTTAAGCCTTTCAGAGAAAGGAGGAATTAACTAGCTTGTTCAGTCTGGCATAACTTCCAAGGCTCAAGACATATATTTTTAGAACTAATGATGCTTGTGTGCACTTACATCAAATTAAAGAAAGCAAACAAAGTCTTTGTCCAGCCACTTTCCCTGCAAAACAAAGATTGGGAACCCTTCCCTGTAAGGCGTAAGGAGGAATGCATGGTGTAGCAATGTCACCCACCCCCTCACTGCTAAAAAGAGAATAATACTGAAAAACCCCTCCACCATCGCACACTGTTACTACCATGCACAGGCTACAGAGAAGGAGCAGCTTAAGATAGCACAAAATGTCTAGAATTTGCTTTTCAGGTACCAAATACCTGATCAATGTAATGGAAATAAAGAAAACAAGAGTTCAGATTTTCCTGCACTCCATTATTTGAGTGATTTGATGACAACCAGCAATACTTTGCCAATAATTGACAGATCTCAGTGTTTACTAATGAAGTTGGAAAAATTAAACATAGGAAAATGGGATCATTTCTGCACAATAGAGGTGAGGTAGGGAATTTTATTGAAAATACTTTATTTTTTTTACAAGTTCTTAGAAATAAACTTTTTTTTCTAATCTCACACAAACAGCTGTACCTCAAAAATTCAACTAAGCTATTATGAAACATTTATATTTACAGTTAGCCAAAAGAATATACAGAACTGCCATGTTATGCAAAGAGCGAAGTACCACCTCACAGTGAGATACACCACCCCAGCACTCCCACCATCAGGAAGATTCAACATCCAAAAGAATCTCACTATTCTACAAACCTCATTGCACAAAGAGAGAAGATTTTTAATAGTGTTGTAGCAAGGTCTCCACTACAGCATCATTTTACAAATTACATAATTCATGTACTCAAGTTTTTAACAAAAAATCTGTAATAAGTGATGAACAAAGTAATAGTGTTGACTATGAGCCTTTTATTGCATTTATTCAGTCATTCCCATGAGGCCGATGCTGATCCCAATAGTTTTCATTCACTTCCAACACCTCAGCCAGGCTGCAATTCACACCATTCACTAATTTACAGTGAGTTTCAGTCAGCAAAAACTAGTGGCACCTGATTGCATCCCCTCTCCCGCCCTCTCAGCCCTAGGACCACCACACGGAATTCAGACACAAACACACAGACAGTTTCACCTATTTACAATTACATTGAAAGCCAAACCCCATGAGTTTTAAGGACATCCTTTACAGAGAAACCAAAACCCACTGTTTG